>NC_133808.1:5367500-10167500 GCF_043250625.1 Sebastes fasciatus
GTGGTGGGCGGTGCTTGGTATTTCCCATGTCTTTTTTTTGCTCCTCAAATGTTGTCAGAAACATCTTGTAGTGTAGCCTACTGTTTAGCTGCAAAATGACAAAGTGTGTGACCTTTTTCTGTGTTGCATGACGAGGGTGACCATATTTTCCAACCCCCAAACCGGCCCCTTAAGTGTAGCGCACATGCGTTATACACGCACCATAGGTGTTTTCATCAGTATGGCCAACTTGATGCACTTGTGGCTTTCACTCTCTTTAATCACAGGACTATCCCCGTCATGACGCACTGACAGTTTGGGAGTCCTGTAGAGAGTTTTTCTCAGAGGAAACTTATTGTTGTCTGGGACTACGGAAATTATTTTTCAACTTTAATTTTGAACCAGAACAATGTCTATCACATCATGTTGCTCGCCACAACCACACATCTACCTGCAGGCTATTATAATGTAAAACTGTTGAGCCTCGGCGACATTTTGTCCCATTTGTGTAACTTTAGCCCACTGCTAGTGTTAGCCTCCAGTCTTTTACTTTGCTGCAGCTAACACCGTGACGTAATCATGACGTCAACACAAAAAGGGTCTATAGGCCTACACAGTGTTTCCCATTCCACTAATCCAATTACACTCAAGGTCTTCTTCCAAAGTCAGAAAGGCTCCAACTTTAAACAGATTCACAAAATTATTGATGCATTTTGTAAACCATAGATGTGTGATACCATCTCTAAGGGCTTCAGTTAAAGAGCTGTTTATGTGAAGAGGGGATTTGTTGTAAATAGATTCAACCTGTTTTCTTCCAAACTTGTTGTCAAATCCTATACGTATGGGCAGTGATTGGGTTTTTTGTTATAACCAGGAGAGAATTTAATGAGTTGCCAGTATTCATTTTCTATGAGACACAAATGAAAACCTGTTGCTTTTTTGTGTAAAATCATGTAAAATGTAAAATGTTGTTGCCTGTTGGGCTGTAGTTTGCCATGTTATGATTTGAGCATATTTTTTTATGCTAAATGCAGTACCTGTGAGGGTTTCTGGACAATATTTGTCACTGTTCTGTGTTGTGAATTGATTTTCAGTAATAAATATATACATGCATTCCACTGCCATGCTGATAAGAGTATTAACTTCTTGAGAAATCTCCCTTTAAGGTTAACTATGATTAACTATGTACAATCATTAACAAATGGACAATCATGCGATTCATTGTGATTAATTTTAATGGATTGGATTGACAGCCCTAATATATATATATATATATATATATATATATATAAAAATTGAAACAATTTTTTGCAATTTTCCCTTCACACATAAAAACATTGCAACATGCATTACAAATTAAAAAAAAGAAAGAAATCAGGCATTTTAGGATGCAACAATCCCCAAAAAAAGTTCACAGAATCTTGGAGGGACTAAGAAGTGTCAAGGAACTGGACATCTTGGTACAGGATACTTATACTTTCTTATACTTTCTTATATTCCTTATTTTTTTATTGTTAATATGTCGATTAATTTGCATGTGTGGTGGTCACATTTATCATCCCATAGAAATAAAAAAATTAATTAAGAACCAACATTGTAAATCTCACAATAACATGCAACTAGAACAATGCTTGCTTTTTCACAGAGTGACTGCAAATATCCTCCTTTAACATACTTTTCTGATAACTGCACTGCTAGGTGAAAACGTCTAATGTGTCTATATACGCTGAGTTAATCAAGAAGACAGTGCTTCTTTTTACTGGTGCTTCGCCCCTTTTATCTGCCTCGGTCTCATCTTCTTCCTCCCACAGTCTACGTCTTCCCACCGTCCTGTCAATCACAGCCACGCTCCATCTCTTCTTCACCGTACTGCTCCAGCACGTCGCCCACATTTCCATATCTGATCGGCTCAGTACCCCCCCCACCCAACACGCACACACACACACACACACACACACACCGACACACACCTTATCTCTGTCCATTCTGCTGCGTACAGATGTGTCAAACCTGTGTTAAATAAGCCCCCGGGCTCAGCGGGATGCTTCTTTGGCGCTGGAAGAATAGATGTAATCCCTCTGTGTTTGAATATGGCTTACAAAGTCAAAGCTTCCCTGCACACCTGCCTCACAGATAGCCACGTGCAAACAGCTCGAGCCGTGTTTGTTAAGAGAGCGGGCTGCGCTTATCTCCTCGCGCACAAAGTGGACATGGAGCAATCGAACACCGCAGCCCACGGGGGAAGGCATCAAGGTTGGTTGTAACTGAGAATAAAAAAAAGCTTACACAAAAAGTACAAGTCATTTTGGATCTAATTAGCCTACCGTATTTATACTTTTACGGTTCGAGGAGAACAGACTTCCCTTCTGCACTTGTTTATTTATTACATACTGTATGTACAGGCACCGCTGAGGAGGATAGATTTCCGTCCGACCCGTTGTCATCCATCACTCCAGGATGTCTTTGTGCGCTTCGCTGACACACTCTCTGTCTGCCTGGCGTTTTTCCTCTCTCCCTCATTTCCCAAAATTTAGGGCTGAGTTGTTTTTTTCACAAAGACTGATGGACCTGCATTTGCTCATTTTTGTTCCACTGCAAACTCAAAATGGGACACTTAAAGTTTTATGAATGCGACTTTGCACTTTCTATCCAAATGTTTAGTTGTCGGCTTGTTCTCTGACCATTTGCAGCCTTGGACATCCCCATTAAACCAGATGAAATAGTAATGACAACAAGAAACCAATAAAGATGAGAAGAAGAAGAAGAAGAAAAAGTGAAGTTGAGCTTTGAGTGCTGATCTTTGACTCTCAACCGTTATCCCCCCTCGAACATCAGCTTCGTTTCCTACTGCGCATTTCCCATGATGCTTTGAGAAAGTTGTTTTTTTATAGTTTGGGCTTCATAGAAACGCCCCCAAATGAAATTCTCATTTTCTCCGAGATATTTGTGCTGACCTGGAGGTCTTTCGATTAGTGTGTGCATTTCTCTGAGCCCTCCTCTCGAGCACATTTCCTAAGTCCCGCTGCCCTTTCTTTTTATAATCCACATTTACTCTGCACTCACAGAAATATTAATATTTGATAGGGACCAGTTGGAGAAATGCAAGGATGGACTCCACACGTGCAATAGTAGGAAGGCTCACTCAAGAATAAATTGGACTCGGTGATGTTAATGGAATATGCTTTGAGTGCCGAGCCACACAAGGGGACAGGAGGTGTAGAATACTATCTGGCTGTATGACTGAAAATGGACAGTTACACAGGAGAGGACAGGTGTTTTATTCCTAAGCACTACTTATCCAGTCATTGATATATGATCCCTGTCTTTTAGTAGCTCTGATAATCTAAGTTTAGGAAAGGAAGATTCTTACCTCCCATCATACAAGCTGTAAATTATTAATAACAATATGTATATTGGTGGAGGCTGCAATCAAGAGGCCAGGCATCAGGGAGGAATATGAAACATGAGTTTGAGTTATGTGCCATGCATCCAAATGTTTTGAGGGAGCACAGTTTCACGCATCACCAAGGATAGATTTACTTCATCGTGAAGATAGTCAGTGTGTTCAACGTATCCTCATACGACGGTTCGGACCAGTGTGATAGTAAATGGTAAATGGACTTGGCCTTTCTAGTCTTCCGACCACTCAAACCACTCTATACTACATGTCAGCACTCACCCATTCACACACACATTCATACACTTGACTGCCCTCAAGGTTAAGTATCTTTCCCAAGGACACTTCGACATGTGGACTGGAGGATCCGGGGATCAAACCGCTGACCTTCCGATTGCTGGGTGACCCGTTCTACCTCTGAGCCACAGCCGCCTCCACAAGCCCTTGCAGTGCAGACTTATGAGGTACCAAAACTACTTGGTTAGGTTTAGGAAATGATAATGGTTTGGGTTCAAATAAGTAGGCAAGTTACGTAACAAAAGTCAGTTAAAATGAGTCAATGTTGACTTGGTTTCACAAGGGCCACAGACAGAGCCTACTGGGAAAAGTGAAAAAGTGAAAGTCCTGTGTTGGTTTCCATCCACCCCGACCTCCTCCTCCTTACGCAGCCTGGCACAGCTTGGCTCATGTGCATTGTATACAAATTATAGTGCATTACTTTTCATAGGTATAAGTACAAACAGTGAAGGAGAACAGCCTGATGTGTTACACAAGATAAAAACATCTAAAATGTATCTGGACTACAGAGTATATTGGTTTAATTCCTGTGAATTAAGGTTGTTATTCTCAGTCAAATGGGAAGGTATTCAGTAAATGGAGTGGAGAGGAGAGTGCACCCTCCGAGTTGGGAGTGAGTCACTGCTCCAAGCGAGGGAGTTTAAGTATCTCGGGGTCTTGTTCACCAGTGAGGGTAAAATGGAGCGAGAGATGGACAGGCGGTGCGGTGTATGAGTATATGGGTGCTGTACCGGACCATTGTGGTGTAAAGGGAGCTGAGCCGGAAAGGCAGAGCTCTCCATTTACTGGTCCATCTACGTTCCAACCCTCAGCTATGGTCATGAGCTTTGGGTAGTGACCGAAAGAATGAGATCGTGGATACAAGCGGCCGAAATGAGTTTCCTCCGTAGGGTGGCTGGGCTCAGCCGTAGAGAGAGGGTGAGGAGCTCAGACATCCGGAGGCAGCTCGAAGTAGAGACGCTGCTCCTTCACCTCTAAAGGGACCAGCTGAGGTGGTTCGATCATCTGATCAGGATGCCTCCAGGACGCCTCCCTTTGCAGGTTTTCCGGGAAAGTCCAACTGGTAAGAGGAAGAGCTGGAAAACGTTGCTGTAGAGATGGATGCCTGGAATTCCCTGATAAGCCTGCTGCCCCCACGACCCGGCCCTGGATAAGCGGAAGAAAATGGATGGATGGATTCAGTAAAAGTCTTAACACTTTGACATGAGTGCTTTGAAGAAGGTCTCTCTGGAGTCCAAAAGCCTAATTAATGTGTACTTGAAGGTTTTTGTTTCCTGCAGATATGAAGCGATCAGAATTTAGCTTATAAGTTTGTTGGATGTAAGTGTTATTGAAGTGGAGATTTCTGGCTCAGAGTCTGAGAAAAACAACGGCCTTTAAAGATATGGATAGTTAAATTCCATACATTCTGAAGACACTACAGGTGAATAGGGTAAAAAAAAAAATATGAACCAATATGTATCATCATGAAACTTCCCCAGTTGATTACTTACATTAAGACATGTTTAAACATGCAAATGAGACATTATTTAATGCTAACTTTGGGTGAATTTAGGAAAAATGTCCAGACGCAAATAGACACAGCAGTAAAATAAACACCTATTTTCTTTTCCGCTGGTCTGCAAGAAGACGTGTTATGGAAGCAAAATAGCTCAAAATCTCCAAAGTGACCAGTGCATGAAAAATAATGTTTTTGCCTGTGGTGTCTTACTTTAGGGTGATACATGATGGAGACACAGTAAGCCCCGAACAAAACCAAGACTATCAATGGTAACCTTACACTGTCGGCTGTAATCTCACACATGGCTCTTTTTACTTGTGAATGTATATTCTGACAATTTCTGTATTTATTGGGACTTCAAATTAATTTTCAATGCTGCATTTCAATTGTTTCTGACTTTGTCTTCACACATACACAGCAAAACTGTTTTGTTGTTGTGTGCTATATTGACATTTAGCTGCAGTTATGCTTGTAAAATATGAAACATTTTGGCAAAATAACTCAAAACATTTCAGAACCGCAGCTTCTGTTCTTATCATATTGTTTAAAGTGTACATTGAAAAGCCTCGACTGAGCCGGAGCGCAGCCGCAACGCAACATTGTGGACAGCTCCTGTGGCTCCACATCCATGTTGAGAGAAAAGTCTCAACATGCAGCTACATTTTGTACTTATAGTCCATGAGCCAGGGGGTTGGTCGTGCCACTTTGGAGGGACCAAGTCTCATGGTGATTTTTTTAAAGGTTGTATTATTTTGTGTTTCTGCTGCTTATAAAGCCATTTACAAACGGCCCCACTAACAGAATCCAATGCAAAGTTCTGAACATTCTATCAGATACAAACTGCACAAAGTAACCTTTATTCTGATAAGAAATGTTGTTATTGTTGTTATTCATGTAATATATCATTTTAAAGCTCTTTTTGTACTCTTTATGCTGGAACTATCCATTAGCACATCAGATCAATATGAAGTTAGTTATAAGGGCATTTGCAGTGGCATTCAGAATTTGCCCTATTACAGCATTAGAGGTCAAAGGTCAAATTCTCTTGACCTCAGTGTCATGACAATGTGACCGATGGACAGATTATAGTCTAAGCTTTACAATGATATATGACTTCATGGCATTGTGTGTTGGTTTCCCTCTTTTATACTGGATCTATGTGTAAAATGGCGAAAAAAGATGGGAAAATTTGAATGATGGAGGGATGAAAAAAGGAGTGATAGCACATAGAAAGCTACCATTGCTGCAATGCTATCATGCATTTCCCAACACTAGGGACATAGACCTTTAAAAAAATCACCATGAGACTTGGTCCCTCCAAAGTGGCACGGCGTCCACATTTTGGGGGTCTGGCTCATGGACTATTACACTGAGTAACACTTTGCTTGCTATGTCCATTCCATTCTCATGGGAATTTCAGTTGGTAGGTGCAAATGACAACAAGCTAAAACTGATTAGATGTATATCTAGTTAATAACCACTGGTGCGAGTCACTAACAGTGATGCTAATGTCAATTTAACTACAAGAGACATTATTGCTGAAGCTCTAAGTAACAACCAAATTCAGTCAAATTGAGGCAGTATTCATGGCATAATTTGAAATTGTTCATTCACACTTAAACTGTAGCCTACAACACAACTGCCAATGGGGGACCAAGTGTCCTGTCCAGGCTGGAGGGGGGCAGTCAGATACTTGGAAAATATAGAAAAAAAAAATATTTGTATTCATAAATTCAGAGCACATGCCCCCCTTTTTAGTTTGATGGCAAAGAAAAACAAAAAAAGCTTCAAAACCCATTGCCGTTTTGCTGCAACTTAGTGGGATATTTGCTAACCCTAATGTATATTACTGTCAGATCAAAAAATCTAATAAACCTACTTAATATGTATTTAATTGTCAACTTTGATCATCACGCCAGACTGCTATGAGCCATTAACAGTAAGGACAAATAGAAATTCAAGCTGGAGGACACTGAGGAAAAGAGAACAGTGTGAAAGATAACAGTCTGCTGCCGCTCTTTTGTCTTACCGTTGTGGTGCTGAACGGAGAGCTCCTATAAAGTGACCTTATGTGCATATTTTAAAGCTACGACGAAGAACTTTCATGTTGATTTTTGCTGTCGCTGTGGACTAAAGCAGTAGTGTTTCTGAGCACCAGAGTCTCTTTAGAAAACCTCTCATTTTACTGCAGCAGGGTCTGACACGCAGTCCTGGTTCTGGTTCTCCATGGCCTCCCTTCCCTCCAGCGGGCCACGTATCTCGAGAACCGCTCATCTGATCTACTTCACACGGGTGTATTACTGGGGACCCAAGAGACTACTTTTTCGAATTTTGTGCAATTTTGGGGATACGTGACAAATAATAGTATTAATAAACTTTGAATAAACAAGCACACAGTTCTCTGTGTAGTAGCGGGGCGGGGCTTCAGGGCTCTGCAGACTGAGACGAGCATGTCATCCACAGTGGATGCTGGATAATCTTACAACCAAACTTTTCTTCACTTCCCTGTAGTCAACGAGAATGAGCGCCACTCTGCTATTGCAACTCAAAATGTGTACGTTTTTGCCACTAATTTATAACACTAACAACGTTTTAAGGCACCCCCCTCGGCTGTGCTCGAAATCGCATACGTACTGCATACCATCTACTCAATCAGTGTGTACTGCATACTGCCAGCTAAATGAACAATGAGGTATGATTTACCAGCAGACTGTTCACACTGAAGTATGCTCAAGCGTCAGCCGGGCCAGTTTCAAGGCGCCCTATAGCGACTCACATCTCCGAAAACTATTGCAGAAAATTTCCAAACAGATGTTATTTGGATAAACTGACCACATCAATGGTTACTTTCTCACATGAAAACACATTAAACTTATTCAAGTGACATATTAACAGGTTTTATTAACGGTAGCCCACTTAAAACATTCTTTCTGAAGTAAAACTATTAACTATTAGTAAAATGATTATACCACAATACAGCACAGTAAAAGTCATGCATTGAAATGTTTACTTCAAGTGAAGAGTGAAAGAGAGGAATAATGTAAAGTACACAGTAAGTAGTGTACAGTTGAGTTGCATGTTTTTTTAAGTGCTTTTGGAGCCTTTTGTAAGTTGTTTTTTTTGGGTACAACGGGTTAAAATAGTAACATGATTTAATATGTTTTATATCTAAACATCATAATACATCTATAGCTGTTAGTTGCCTAACGGTAAAGTCTGTCCCTGGCCACAGGCCAAGCGATCGGCCCGTTCTGAACAGGCATGTTTTGAACGGGCACTGCTCTAGTTATCATAAAAGTGATAGATGCTGCTGAAATTCAGCAGTGTTTCCCTTTAAGTTACACTGATGATGTCATGTTGAAGTGGGCCCTACTGTAATAGGGAAAACCTGCCAAGTCATTTTAGAAAGCCACAGCTTTGAAAAGATTAAGAGGATTAAAAACGGAGTGCCGTTTTGTCCAAACAGCAAAGCTTCAAATGGACAACCCTGTTCTAACAGTGTTTGGACAACGTCCCTTGGGCCAAAATCAGAACTGCTGTCTCTTCCTCTTTCAAACGAGCAACACAGGCAACAAAGCCACTGACTTAGGTTTAGGCAAGAAAAAACACTTAGTTAGGTTAAAGCTGAAATAGACAAGATTGGAGCAAATATGATTAATAAAAAAATATTTTTATAAAACGGTCGCTATTTCGTGACAGTAGTGCATGAAACAGATAACCTGAAAAAAATCATGTGCCTCTGTGTCCTCCGGTGCTCCTAACGGCATCTGCAAGATTTCACAGACTGGAGGAAAACAAGCAGTCAGAGCTGATCTGAGGTCTGCTGTCCAGCTGCCGTCTATGAGAGCCGGCTGTAAGTCACTCGCGAACTCCAACCAAACGGTCAAACTAGGCAGCGCTGATCAAATATGAATCAATATTCTGTTACTGTAATGCCTATTTCTCTCCTCAAATGTTTTCCGAATCATCTTGTAGTGTACTGTTTAGCTGTAAAATGAGAAAGTTTGAGAAAGAGAAAGTAAAACTGCAATCAGTGAAAAACTTGGCTGGACAGAGGCAAAGTATCTACTGAACAATTAAAGAAACTGGGTGCTCCTTCAGCATCATCATTATCATCATCGTCATCGTCATCATCATCATCATCATATCCAGGGCTGCAGTGCAATGATCAGTGAGACAGAGAGGTTGGGCTGGGCATTTCTCCAAACTGTGTCTCTGACATTGAAAAATCTGTTGAAGGAACGCTAAATTCCGGTCACATGACCGAAGCACAGCCAATAGGAACGCTCTGTCAATGAAATGACCTGTGATTGGCCAAAGTCTTCCATCACGGGCTACATGTTTTAAAGCCTGAATACAGAGCCATGAGGAGGAGCAGAAGTCTAGTTTTCTCTCAGAATACTTGAATTACAATATACTGAAAGGTTATTATGGAATTTTTTCCCAATGATGCCAAAAATATATGGCGTACTGCCACTTTAAGGGAAAACGTCATGGTTGGGCTTAAAATAAATGCATGAACTAAATAAAACAGCTACAGAAACAACAAAACGTCAGTGCGGAAAACGTGACTACCCTGACCACAAAACTTACACGTAACTTACAAAACAAAACACCCGTCTCCCGTTTGAAAGTCTTGTTTTTGTTTGGTCTCGCTCACTTTATATACTGCGTCACTACCTCAGAGTTTAGTTCGGAGTATACGGAAAACAGATGACAAACGTCACCTGACAAACGTTACCTGACAAACGTCACTTCATAACACTGCACCTTCATGCAGGCGCGTAATATTTACGCCTCGGCGAGGCCAAACATGACACTTACACGCTTTCTTCCTGTGGACAGTCGGGTCTATTACACACTGTGCTGTGAGACTGAGCTGGTTTCTGAATACAAATGATAAATATATTTGTGCTTCATACAGTATTCATTGCGCACAGATGTGCCTTATACCATGGCAGGAGCTTCATGGAATCTGTCACCATAGTGACATGGCAGACGTTTTCCTCATGTTGTTGCCATGACAACCTTTCAGACACAGAACATTTATTTATGAGCCAGGACTGCTGACTCTATCAGGGAGCTTTACTGTAAATGTCCGTACACACATGGTCAACACAGCACAACACACACACACACACACATATACACACAAACACACTGATGGATGTACACTAGCATGCACACATACTGTACTTACATGGCAGTTTCAAACATTAAAAAAGAAAGATTAATTCAACACATACTTTTCATAGCACTCCAGCTTCATTAGGATCCCCACCTCCTTTTCTTTGCTCCTTCTCTTTTTCTTTCTGTACCTAACAACTCCTATCTGCTGCCATCCGCTGCGGCTAATTGAAGCGTTTGCGTTAAAAAGACCTGGGGAAGGTTGTGAGGGGCCCTCTTTAATGAAGTCTGATCTCATTAAAAGATACAGCTGCCAATGTGAGCGCGGAGGAAAAACACGGCGGGACAAAGGAGGAGAGGCCAGCGAGAGCATCAGCGGGTTGTTCTCCACATAATGAAACACCACCATTAACAATGCGCCAATCACAAGATTAATATGCGCGGAATGGGCATGCCCATTCAGATCTGCATTCTTGGCGGGTCGTTTGGCTCAAGATGGCTGCTGTCGAAGTTTTGATGAGGTCTTGATGTAAACAGACGAGGCGTGATTAGTGTATATCAAGCCTTCTGCATCCATAGCGACTGTTGTGTTGGCATGGGCCTGATTTCCACTGGTGATGGGGAACATGTCACCCTAACTTTTCAAAATGTTGATAAAAATGTCGATATGCCTCCGTCGGTGATTTACGTGCACTCATAGCAGTGAGCAAGTACTATGGTGGATTTTTGTGTCCTGAGCTGGGAGGAACAGGAAGATCTGAACACACTGGTCAGGGCTAAAAAAAAGTAGTATATAGGAATGGTGCTTTTTTGTTTGTTTTGTTGTTGTTTAAAGTGTTAGTAGGCAGTATATTGTTGGCATCATTGGGCAAAAATTCCATAATAACCTTTCAGCATATTGTAATTCAAGTGTTCTGAGAGATAACTAGACTTCTGCACCTCCTTACGACTCTGTTTCAGGCTTTAGAAAATCTGTGACGGGAGACTTTGGCCAACCACAGGTCATTTCATAGAGAGAGCGTTCCTATTGGCTGTGCTCCAGCTGGTGGGCGGTGCTTGGTATTTCCTCAACTATTTAGAAACAAAACCACTGCCACATACTACAACCCAAATTGCAACACTGATTTTGTGAATCAATATCAAGACACTTCCTAAGTCCCGTCCCTGTTTTTCCAAATGCTTTAGTTAGGCTACCACTTCCTTTTGGATTTCTCATACAAAACATCTGATGAGGAAATAGAACATGATGCATTATTGCAGCTTAACCAACTAAACGGTATATCAAATAGTTCAAATTAGCTATAGCTTCAACTTCAAAATGTTGTTTACACTTAATAATCCAATAGAATAATGTTTTATATATATTAATATAGCATTCTGAAACGAGCCATTCTGCATTTTGAGTATTTTTACTTACTATTTTACATACAGTTTGGTGATAATACCTCTGTAGTTTTACATAAGTCAAATTTTGAATGCAGAACTTTCCCTTTTAACAGCCTTTTTTTACTCTGTGTTGCTACTTTTAACTTAGGTAAAGCATCTGTGTATTTCTTCCACTACTGCTTTTTTTTCATGTTTGAAGATAACTCACAGAAAATTGTGACTTAGGTGTCAAATGAAGAAAATAAATTGTTTTTTTGTCTTCTCTTTCCAAGCTGAATATTCCATCCTTGTCACGTATGCTTTCGCAGATCAAGAAATGTATTATCAAACTGTGATCTTGCCGTACCTGTCAGAAGCTTTTCTCTCCCCAAGGTGTACGAATATAAATCTATCAAAAAGCTACCTTTTACAGTACATGCAATCTGTGTAGCACTGCACACAGAGTTTGGCTGGTGGAAATGTGTTCAGCTGTATTTGTTCAGGGTCAATGTGAAGTTAATTACATGTGTCAAAGATAATCTGAGACATTATCCAAAATACCATCCCAACAGTACAATAAGTACTCATAAGTCAGCCTGTGAACTCAATCAACAAATCAACCAGGAAGGATGGAAGGAAATGAGAATGAAAGAATAAATAAGACAGAGAAAGCCTGACATATCTACATTATCCAATCAGCCTGGACCGAAGTGAAGGTTTCCGTCTGGTGGCGGAGTGGCCATGTGTTTTAAATCCTTCCTCCATGTCCGGGACAAAGCCTGTCACCGCCGACACTCCCTCCCTATCCTTGTTTTACCAAACACTCGCACATTCCATCCTTCACATGTCAACGGGCTGACACCTGATCCTAATTGGCCACTACTGCAGCGAGGGTGTCTAGTCTCCCAGGCAGAAGTGTTTAAATTCTGGCTGTGAAACTTGAGCTGGCCCACAGGGTCATTTCTCCTTGGGTGGGGAATCAAATCCTGACAAACACAAACAAGGGTTCCAGTTATGGCCCAGGCCGTCAGACGTCATGGCCCCTACGGCGGACACATCAAACAGGATCCTTGCTCCAGTTGGACCGGACCCCATTCCTGACAGGTCACGGGAGAAGCTTACTCCACTTCATCAAACGCACCCCCCATTCCAGCCTGTCAACAAATGGAGTGAGCGGGGACCGGTTTGTGTTCCCACATAAATGCTCCCACTCACAGCATAAAGCTGTGTAAATACTAACAGGCTTACTTTATTCCTGATAATCTGTTGCTATGATTATGATTGGCCTGGGATATACCTGGGTCTTTGACTGCTAGGTGTTAAAAGCAGTGGTGCAAACTCATCAAGGGTGAGAAAGGTGAGAAAGAGGCAAATCCCCTAGGGGGGTCCAGGGGAAAGGACTGCTATTTTTTTTTTTAAATATCAGCTTTAAAATGTGAATTTACAGTTGATTTTAGCATGGATAGAGGATTTGCATATCATATGCAAAATCAAACATTCTTACTGTATTAATTTAGAGATTGTCCAAAGTAAAATTCCCTTAAAGTGTAATGTATGATTAATCTTTTTCCCATGGTCTTGTGTTAAAAAAAGTTAACAAAAATCGCAATAAATCAGAATATCGAATGGCAGTATTTGTAGAATCGCACTACATATCAAATCGACACCAAAATATCATGATAGTATACTAGTAGATAGTATATTTAATCATGATTAATCGCAAAATTAATCACACATTTTTTATCCATTCAAAATACCTTAAAGGGAGATTTGTTAAGTATTTAATACTCTATGGGAGTGCTGCTTTATACAAATGTTTGCATTTAGCATAAAAAAATATGCTCAAATCATAACGTGGCAAACTGCAGCCCAACAGACAACAACAGCTGTCAGTGTGTCAGCGTACTGACTTGACTATGACTTGCCCCAAACTGCATGTGATTATCATAAAGTGGGCATGTCTGTAAAGGGGAGATTCGTGGGTACCCATAGAACCCATTTTCATTCACATATCTGGAGGTCAGAGGTCAAGGGACCCCTTTGAAAATGGTCATGCCAGTTTTTCCTCGCCAAAATTTAGCGTATGCGTTATTTAGCCTCCTTCGTGACAAGCTAGTATGACATGGTTGGTACCACTGGATTCATTAGGTTTTTTAGTTTCATATGATACACCCATGGATTTACAGATGATTCTCACTGAAATACTTCAATACTTTATGATTTCTCTGAACATTTATGGACGTTTGTTTGCGATGGACATTGAGATAATGATATCCTCCGGAAGTGCACAGCACCTTAAATCTAAACCTTTTACAGAGTTATGACAAAGGTATGTAGATATAAAATGTACTTACCCCTAACCCGCCTTACAGGAAACACAGGACAATGAAGATACTAGGCCTTACACACCGGCTGTGTCTCGTGTAGCACACACGCGCAAATCTTGTCTCATTGACGTGTTTTTTTACATCAACACCTTTCTGTCTACATTGTTGTTGTTATTGAAATTGCATTATATAAGTCAGGTCGATCTCAAATACTGCGCATCCTATTCAGTTTCAGATCAGTTTTATAAAGTCACAGTCCTCTGAAGACTATGCGACATCCATTGAATCATCAGCACGTTGCAGCTCAATTGGCCAATTCAGTTGCATTGTTTCTTTGAAACAGAATAACAGCATCAGACACAATAATGTTAAGTAGTCAGAGCATAATTCACAGTGTGAGAGGACCTCTTTGTTTCAGACCAGAGAAGAATAGTAAGTGGTAAGTGACCTTCTGGTGGTCTACAATAATGTGGGAGCAAATTGCCATATATTACAGGTGGCAGCTGGTAATTTACAACTCACTGAAAAGCAGGTTGGATCTGGACATAAACAGAGGTTGTGTGATTTGCCATTAAGGACAAGATGCCGAATGGCATCCATAGAGCTGCTCAGTCTGTACCGGGAACACACTTATCGTCAGCCAAATGGTCCAAATAATTATACTTCCAAAGTACTGTAGGGTGGGGCTCAAACATAGTCTTCCTCTGTCTTGATTTTCTTCTTGTTTACCTATATTTCTGCTGAGCACAGATGTTGCCTTTCAGCACCCAGCTTTGTATAGAAACAGTGATAATATATTACACATTCGCACTAACTGTTTAATACACCAAAGTTACACAATAACACTAACTAACTAACCAATCGAGGCAGTGGTACACCAGCAACTTCCATGTTCCGCGAGATAGAATTACTGTTTTTGTCAAAGGAGTCTGGTGGCTTTGAAGAAAGAACAGATATACGGCTTCAGCTTCCCGTTGGAAAGGGCTGTCTGACGGCAAGGTAAAGCTGAAAAAAATTTAAAAATATAGCGTTTAGAGTTCTTTAGGTGGGCCTTTTTATTTAGGAGTCCAAAATCCAATTTGCTGCTGCTGAGATGGATAAGTATCTCATACAATACCACTTCAATCAATCCTAACTATCCCTTTAACATTAGCCAATTCATATAAACAGCAGATTTACGTAACTCCACCACCTATTCTGTAGTTCGACCATCATATCACTTACCTCTTACTGCTGAAGAGGGTAACTATGTATTCAATATCCAGAAAAGTAATGCTTTTTGGACAAAACATTTGACTAGGTATATTGGTTTAGTTTCTGTCTGTGTGTCTGTTTATTCACATTATTGAAGTGAAGCCAACGTTGAGCTCCAGGCACAGCTTCTGACACAAGGCGAGGAACGGAGAGGAACTGAATGAGCGAGCTAGAGACACTGTGTGGAGCGAGTTGAGCAACAAGACGACAAAGTTGGTCGAGCTCATCCATGTTTCAGGTAAGGCCTAAATCCCTTTCTTGTTGCTGACAACTGAAGGTGTTTCTTGCATGTGATGACCTGTTTGTAGCTGGTACAGCCAGAGGGCTTAGTGGTAATTAAATCTCCTAGACCTAAACACAAATTATTTTACCAGTACTACCTGTGCCGTGACACCATGTTCTATGTTAATTTCCCTATGGACTACAGGTCTACCACAATAATTTCCTCCCAGGCTGATAACCCATTTAATGATGATTTGTCAGAAACCATAGCTGAGTGTTTAAGAGGATCCCCACATCACATTTGTGCTGTACAAATAATCACACAGATGTTTGTTGCCGTATTATGTTAAAGTTACTACGAGGAACTTTAATTTTGTGTCGATTTTGGCGGTCCCTGTGGACAAAAGTGGTAGTGTTTCCGAGCTTCCAGAGTCCCTTTAGAAAACCTCTCATTTTACTGCAGCAGGGTCTGACAGTGTGCCCTGCGTCCTGGTTCTGGTTCTCCCGTGCCTCCCTTCCCTCCAGCGAGACGGCCTGGGCCTCCAGCAGCGTGGTGTTGGTTCCCAGCGGCGTCTGAGCTGAAGGGGTTTCAGGTGAACCTGCGTGCCGTAAATCATTTCATCTGGGAAGCAGACCTGATGACAGACATTAAGAAGAACAATATAGAAATAGTGAATCTTCTCGCTGAAGGTCTTGTTTACTTATGTAGATCATATAGAGATATCAGTAGTAAATTGAGACTGTTTCATAACCAGTTACAAGTTCCTTGTAGTAACAAAAACAGCAATAGCCTAATACACATTGTGTGCTAAAAATGCTTTTGCCGCCCAGAACTAGCCTATAGGCGTCTCCTTGGAGCTAAAATGTCAGTTTAGCCAAATTCTGAGGACCCTCCTCAAATGGTCTACTGCATTTGTTGACTTTCCAACTGGCCTGCTCTTTTCAAATGACAATATAATAACAGTTGTCAATGTAACAAACATCAAAAGTTTGTAAGTGAGTTGATTTGAAAATGTCCATTAATGATTATATACAATATCATCACTAGAGAGAACCAATACATCCCCTGTCCTCTTCTGAACCACCATAGACTCAGCTGGGATCTGGTGGACGGAGATCCTCCACCTCGTATTAGCCATGAATGTTTTAAGAGAACTGGATACAGCGTTGCTGAGTGATAAAGTACCCGGATCTTCAGCGATCTGGGACTCATCGACCCCTTCTCATTCCCAGAGCGTCAAATACCAACGCTCTGTCACGGCCGTCGGCGTTCGTACCGCCGCACAAGGCACCCCTTTAGCGTCATTATGAGACACACTGGGCTTTCAATTAGTTACAATGTAAACCCATCTGCAGCAACAGTAAACGCTCAGTTGGGATGAGAACGTGTTGGTCTCTTTCACATGAACGGAGGAAAAGAAAATAACTCTGTGCATTATTAGTGCATTTTACTAATGCTAATGATCCTAATGATTTAAATAAAGGCTATTAGAGTGTTCGTACTGGGAAGTTAATGCATCGCAAAAATAATGATCTGCTGATTTACGGACGTCTCTTTCCCAATGTAAGTCTATGGGGAAAAGTCTTTTTGGGCCCAATGGCATCACGTGACGGACACGGAAGTTGTTGTACCGCCGTTTGGCCACTACGAAAATTGTCTTCAAAGCCTGGCGCTCTTCCTGGAGGCTTAGTATCATCCTTTAGTGGCGAAAGTGGCCTGAGAGTTATCTCTATCCACGCTAGATAAAATGCCCTGATTGTCACCTGTTATCACACGACCACAGTTCCTTAACTCATGTGATGATAACTGAGCCATAACCATGACAAAGAGCATGACATGCAGTTGAGAGCTCCAGAAAACGACCAGTAAGTGGACCTGGAGTAAAGACGATTTCTCACACTCCATTATGTTTATATTACTAAATAGAAAAAAACATAGCTAAAACTCTGAGCCACACAGTTGGCACACACAGATCTTATATAATGCATGAAAGATGTGTCACACATATCAAGCATGTTCGACACAAAAAGGGACTGCGCTCCAGACGCAGTTGCGTCACTTGGAAACAGCAGGGAACAACTGAGCAGCAGGGTGGAGACGAGGCCCCGCCACATGTGGATTCTCACTGTGTAACTCAATCCTGTCTCAGACTGGCATAAACCAGTCCTGTCTGTAACATGAACAGGCCGCTTCATTCTCAGAGTGCTTCACTTTCCACTCAGATTCAGATCTCCTCTTCTGTTTGCTGGCCTCCCATCAGATTTTATTTTCTGTAAATAGCCATTGTGTGTAGTTGCTTTTCATTAGCAAGTTATCAAGACTACAAAGTAGCAAACTCTGCCAGTTGTTTCTTGTGAATGTTTCTAACTTGATATGATTTGATGTGAGGCGTCTTCCTCTCATAGTTTTACAGCTGCTTGAGACTGGCCACATCTGACTAGATATAGGCCTGGTGTTATTTTCCATCAAAGGTATGAACTTCATCTGACTTTCCTTTGGTGGACTTGATGGGATTGTTTCTGATGAAGAGTTGCTAATGATGACGAGGAGTGAGATTTATTTTTACAGGCCGCTGACTTACTCCAACTGCTGATTGATTCAAAGCTGGCATAATGCAAGTATCCCAGGATTAAGTCCACTTGACATTCATTGACCTAAACTAAAATGTTAGCCTGCACGAGGCAGAGCTGTCACCACAGAAACAGCACTGATGTTGGTGCCAATCCGCCGGACAGATGATGAATACGATAAAAGTCATCCTCTGCACTGTAGACGACCCTCTGATGACTGTGACTGACAGTACAAGTCAGCACATTGGCTCTTTCCCTTTAAAAAGGCTATTGTGAGTCGAGAGTGCCCACAGTGACAGTCCCTTAGATGTACTCGCAGCGACAAGGACGAATTAAACATTTACCCCATAATGGAGAAGGAATAAAAACTGGATGATGGGCGATCGTAATGTAAGACACGTTCAAGTAGATCTTAGACAGTCCTGAAAGAAAGCAGCCATAAAAAGATGATTATGGGATGATGAGGGGGAACCAGATGGGATCTTAGCCTGGATAAAGAGTTCAGAAAAAAAAGTTCCATCCACCCTCCTAGATCATTAGCTCTCCTCTTAAAAAGCTCTGCATGCAGCTGAAGTCACCTGAGAACAGCAGTAGTTAAAGTACAAGTCAATCGTATCCATTCAAGAAAATCTACCGCCGATGAATAATGTAATGGGATGAATTATTAAATAATGTGTCCTGGTTTTGAGGGCTTTTTGAAAGCTTGTTTCCTCACGTGGTCAAATTGCCTGAAGTCAGAATGACTTTCAAGCACAGCTGGAACCTACTGGTGAGCACATACATGTGTCATATGATTGGCTGCTCATCTATATTTCATACTAGTGGCATTCAAGTATAGTAGCCCGGTGCATTTCTGCTGGCCTGAGCAAACTGAAAAGGAAAGGAAAGGACAACCTATGCAGAATGATGCTCGCTGTCATCTGACTCTACCTCCTTTCCTCCATCCCTCTACACCTTTTCTCACTCTCTTTAGGGACGGTATGAACATATGTAGTGGGGGAGGTATGAAAAACCGGAGGGTATTGTAATTGTATTTTTTTCTTATGGCTGACGGAAGGGTAGTCTGACATTTTTGGAAGGGCAAGGGGTGGCCTTTTATTTTATATTATTATTCATGTTTTATTTCAGCTTTCCATTTTGAGAGTTAAAAGCGTAGAAATAGAAGACACAGTTGTTTGTGTGTGCCATGGATCATAAAAGAGCAGAGAACAGTATATCTCTATATAGATATATATATAGTATAGATATATAAACATAGGACAAACGATATTTACAATTCAATTGTTTCACTACGCCACAGTGGCTAGACTTGGTGAATAAGTTATCAATCACTTTATCATCTGTTCAGAGCTCTGATCATTATGCTGAGGCTACGTTACAGTTACAGTTACATAGAGGTAACGTTACTCCTACTGTATGAGCTCCTCAGCGTTGTTAAACTACCACAGTCACTTCTTTTAGCTCAGACAAGTAACTGTAAGATAACTGTGGTGTTATATTAATGATTATATGATCATAAACGTTATGTTAATACTAAAGCTATATATACATATACAGTATGACTGCTACTGTTTAGCTTCTTAACGTTGTGAAACAAAGTTTACTATCACAGTCACTGTTTTTAGCTCAGACAGGTAACTGTCAGATAACTGCTGTGTTATATTAATGTTCATGATTCATGATTATATGATCATAAACGTTATATTAAACGTTCATACTTAAGTTATATAAACATGACTGTAGTTTGTAAGGTTTTTCAAGGTAAAAGAAACATAATTATCATATGTGTGAAATTGTTTCTACATATAAGTTTGATTTCAATGTCTGTTTAGACTTCTCCAGGCTGTCAGTCATCCTGCATCCTCTGCCCCAGAAGCTCAGCCTGCAGTCCAGTCTGAATCCTCACCTGGTGTCTCAGGTGGCAGAAATACAGTTGGTAAGTAATGTTTACATAAACCTCACAACAAAGCAATAGTAACAGTTGGGTCGAATCTATTTAACATACAACCGACAGCATACGGACATTAAGACATTATATGTTACATGTAGTGTAATTTCACAGCAGTTTATCCTGTTTATTTGCTTACTGATGACAAATTGTATGTTTAGGGGACGGGCATGGTGTGCCAGGTATGGATCGGGTTGACAGCCTTGCAGAGCACCTGGTAGAACTGAGGACACAGACCTCCATGACTCTCAGCAACCAGCAGGTTAGTAATATCTGTAATTTGGAATACCATGCTTAGTCCAAAAAGAATAAGACAATGTTGTTGTTTTCATTTCATTAATTACTCACATAAGCCTGTTGTGTGAATAAATATTCAGTCTCTGTTGTTCTTTTCATGTTTCTTTATAAGGGAAGCACAATTGTGGCCCTGTAGCAAAACCTGCTGGACGTTGACAGAGGGCCCAGCAATCTACAGTGGGCTGGTCACTGCCGGAGGCCCCGCTGGAGTCTGAGCTGAAGGAGTTTCTGGTGAATCTGTGTGCTGTAAATCATTCTGTCTGATGTTGCAGGGAGTCAGACCCAATGACAAACATTAAGAATAGTATTATCTTCTTCAAATTATTTGTTCTTGTTGTTTCACGTGTTCCAGGCCCAAAGACAATAAAGTTAAAGCTTTAATATCATTACTGTCTCAATTCATGTGTATTCCTATGGTTATTTTTTTAATTAATTACACACAGCAAGTCCATCCCAATATTGCTCAACTATTCTCCAGTACATTATGATTTATTCTACTAACATTTTGACCTATCTTGCCTAACAGTTCATTAATCAGTCATAAGGAGGATGTATGCAATAATATTAAGCGTCTTTGAGATTACTAAAAAGCGCTATATAAATCTAATATATTATTATTATTATTATTATTATAATAATGCAAAACATCATCATGGATGATAATGTTTTGTATATTTGTTATCTGTAGTAATCTACCAGTTATATGACTGTATAAGGAAACCTGAACGATTTTCAATATTAATGTATTAGTTGCAGTGCACAAGTCTTGCATTAAAATTATATCTTGAGTCAATTCAAGTTTGCACGAGCAACACAAACTATTTTTTACTGCATATTATAAACTTCGACCCTGCCGGAGACGAGATTCGAACTGCCTCTCAAGTGGACATGTATTGTTCCCCCCGAAAAGCACAAAAAATAATGTTTTTATTCTTTAACAAAAATACTATGGTGTATAAAGACTTCAAAACACCATGTGGGTGAAAATAAGAGCTACAGAATTGTGTTTTCTTCTCTCTTTCTCTCTTTTTCTTTCTTTTCCTCTCTTTTCCTCCTCTTTTCCTCTCCCCCCTTTCTCCCCCTTTTTCCACCTTCTTCCCCCGCCCACCCACACTATTGTTCCCCAGCTTTTGCGGAGTGGGTAGAGCGGTAGTCTTTTAACTACAAGGTTGGCAGTTTGATCCCCGGTTCCTACTGTCTGCACGACAAAGTGTCCTTGAGCGAAACACTGAACCCCAAGTTGATCCCTGGGCGTTTTACAGCAGCCCAGTGCTCCTAAAAATGGGTTAAATGCAGATGTCAAATTGCACGTATGTACCTGTATGATGATTGTAATAAACTTTTCTTTTTTTTTTCTGAACTGTAACTAAACTGAAAGTGAGTCACACAAAGCTCTCTTCCTCTCTTCCCAATGTCAGTGAACAATGAACTTCAACCATTCTTCAAGAATTTCTTGCTGAATAAGTAATTAAACTAAATATGAAGGTAGAGCCAGCAGACGATTCGTTTAGCATAAACTTCCAAGAAAACAGCAGGTTGGGACAACTAGCATGGCTCCGTCCAAAGGTATATGTATATAAAAAATCTGCCTACCAACATCTCTAAATTTGACCAATTTACGTGTTGCATTTTGATTGTTTAATCCATACACTAAGAAATGTAAAAACAACAGAACAACAGAATGTATTGCTACATCATTTTCTTGGCCGGGCCTTTTGACTTCCTAAACAGAGTCAGACTGACTTGTTACACCTCAATGTAAAAATAATGGAATCGATCTTCTCCTCTACTTCTTGGCAAAAAAGTGAATAAGCGTATTGACCAAAAATATCTGTGTCCAGTTCACTTATTCAAAAGGAAGTTTTTCAAGTTTGGTTCCAAATGTTGTGTGATTTCAACCAAATTTACAAAAAATCAGCAAAAGAAAATTCAGACATTTTGTCTTTATTGATACACCAACTTTTCCATCTTAGCCAAGCATAAATAAGTTAGTTTTTTTAATTTTCAGTATTTCCATCCAGCTGTGTTTTTTCGTGGATGGAAATTGAAAATCTGCATAATAACAATTGGATGGAAACGCACCTAGTGACTCAGAAGAGACTGGAGGCTACAGAAGTGGAACAGTGAAATGGGTCACCTTCTCCTTGCTCGTCCACCTCATGAGTAATTCAGACGAGCTGTGCTCCGCACCGCAGACTGACAAGCAAACAGTAGAAATGTTCTCCTCCAAGCAAGACTTGAAATCACTAAAAAACATGTATTCAAACACCGCTACCTTCCAAAGCACCATTATTTTGTTGCCTTCACCCGTGGAGGACAAATTAGTATTCGGACTGGGCTACATTTGGACTACATTTGTTGTTGTGGGTGAAGCATCGCGCCCATGCTAATTCAGCTGGAGAATGTTCAAGTTTCCTAAGTGGGCCTCAGAAAAATGTTAAAAAATAAATGTGGTGAATTAGCCTTCTATTTCTCCCAGGCACATCCGTACTCGCTGTCGTCAAGCGTATTATGGGGTGTCTGAGACAGCCAGCGCTTTGACACAGTTGCCGAACATGTTGTAAGGCGAACATCAAAGCCTTCTCTATAGCAACATGGTCAACTGTCACCAGCCTAATTAAAATGCCATGTTTGCTTTGGAGAGAGGGATGCATATATCAACAAGCAGCGAAAACACTGAGGTGCCAAGCAACTTTGTAATAGTCTCATATTTGTTCATTTGAATGAGCTCAGCCAAAACAAACTCCTTTCTCCTTCCATCTTTTTTCAGTTTTTTACTCAGGCCGCTGCAGCTGCATAATGACATCAGATTACTCAAAGAGACGTCTACTGACATGCTGCTGCAGGTGTTGCGTTCACATGTGAAATATGTAAAAGAAACACTGGAAAATGCATAACCATGAGGAAATATATTCTGACGTGTTGTCGCTGGCATGATGTGGACGCCTCGCTTTAATGTCCAAGTGTCAGCCATCTGAAACGGGGTGATCTATAAGAGGCAATTCAATTATTTTCAGGACAATGAATGACAGTTGTCCCCTTCATGTTAAGTAATACGTGTTAGTGTCTATTTGATGGTCATTAAATCTCAATGATATCAGCTCAGAAGTCATACTGTGCACCTCCAGCTAGAACCAAACGCTCACTTTCTTGTCAATGTCATTAGTCTGCCTTCCTTCCTTCCTTGATGTCCCCATTTTATCTTAATGGTGCTTGGCACACTGATACCGAGAGTGTGATTGGATTATTAGCCACAATTAAGGACAGGGTAGCAAATGGCTTTCAATGAGGCATTAACTATCAGAGGAGAGTCGACAGTCTGTGTGAGAGGGCGGTGTCATCTGTCGGAGGGTGACGACAGATGTGCCCGTCTGGAAAATGACGACTTTTGAGTGCTTGGATATGCAGCACATGGCCGCCTATACACCTGAGTGAACACACATATACAGATTATACATACACACTGACAGCACACACACACACACACACAAACACAAGCTGCCATAGGTCCAAGTGAGTGCTCCAAGATGGCTGTTGAGGGTTTATGACTATTAATGCAGACTGCAGACATCCACGTCTTAAAGACTTTTGGGGTATTTAGAAAATAGACAAAAAAAGATACAGTCTGCCTGTTTTTGCTGCACCCAATTTGACTGTTATCAGAGCATTAAATAGACATGTTGTAAAACTGAATGAAACGTTACATTTTGAAGACAAACAAAAAGGCTTCTTTAGGTTCAGGCAATAAAACTACAACTTATTTAGGTTTAGGTAATAAAACTACAACTTCTTGAGGTTTAGGCAATAAAACTACAACTTATTTAGATGTAGGCAATACAACTACAACTTCTTTAGGTTTAGGCAATAAAACTACTTCTTTAAGTTTAGGCAATAAAACTACAACTTCTTTAGGTTTAGGCAACAAAATTAAAACTTCTTTAGGTTTAGGCAAAAATGAAAACAACATTTAGTTCTAGGCAATACAGCTACGACTTGTTTAGGTTTAGGCAATAAAACTACAACTTCTTTAGTTTTAGACAATACCACTACAACTTATTTAGGTTTAGGCAAGAAAAAATACAACTTCTTTAGGTTTAGGCAATAGAACTACAATCTCCTTAGGTTTAGGCAACAAAACTACACCTTCTTTAGGTTTAGGCAACAAAACTACAACTTCTTTAGGTTTAGGCAAAAACAACAGTTAGGTCTAGGCAATACAACTACAACATCTTTAGATTTAGGCAATACAACTACAACTTGTTTAGGTTTAGGCAACAAAACTACAACTTCTTTAGGTTTAGGCAAAAACAACAGTTAGGTTTAGGCAATAAAACTACAACTTCTTTAGGATTAGGCAAACAAAACAAGTTAAGTTTAGGGAAAAAAACTTGTGTTTTGGGTTACAATAACTACAAACACAAAGACAACTACACGTTGTTGATTTTGTTGGTTTCACACAGGATGCAAAATCTGGTCTCCAGAGTTAAAACCCTGTGTTTTGTGTCCCATCCATTGTCCACTGACCTCACCCCTTATGGAGTTTCATACTGTCTATAAAACAACACTGGACTGGTGCTTCTGCTCCTGTCATAATTAGGTCGCTGTCATGTTCTTTTATACCTTCTTTCGGTGTTTCACCATCTGAATAGATGATAAAACCTACTACTGGGTGTAGTAGGCCCCTATTGACCCACATCTATGGGGCTTATAGCGACTGATAATGCCTATTTAATAGCCTGACAACATGCTAATTGGCTGCTTTACTCCTCTCTTGCATCATAACCTTTTGTCCATCTCCTTTTTTTCTTCAGAATAACATTGTTCAACATTCATGATGTAGCTATTGATTCATACAGCTTACATTTGATATCCAGCGCACGTCCGAGTGACTTACATGAAGAAATAAAATGTTCCAGACCGTTACCGAGCCAGCAGGCAACCAGAGTAACTTGATCATTAGGTTACACCCTGTACGGGCTGCTGCAGACTCATTTAATAGAGCATTAGGGAGGATACATGCATGCCCTTCAAGTAGGAAGACACTACTGGTTGAGTCTTTCACTTAAAATGAGAAATTGTATTTCAAGAGGAGAATGGATTGCATAAATGGATCAGGGATATGAAATGTGCATTCTGCAAAAATTATCACATGATTATTGACTTTATGTCGCACACACAGACCTGGAACATGTGTCCTTTTAACTGCTGGCCCATACTGTATTTTATAATTGGATTACTGTATGTCTAATTTTCTAAAAATGTAAGAAGTAAAAGATGATGAGTTTCATGCAGTGGGTTTTAAGACCCATTAATTCAATGGTATTACCATGTGGGTTTTATTTTCATAATTGTGCCAATCATTTCTATAAATTATGATGACATTGCACCAACCAAAGTAATTGTCGAGATCTGGGAACACAGAGACATCACTCAGTGTCATGGGACAAAAAACAGCCAGAAGATCAGAGTGGTTGTAAACAAGCCAACAGTTTAGACAAATTATGTTGGATGCAATTCTAAGCATCAGCCATTGATCTCTCTCTCTCTCTCTTTCTGATCTTCCCAAAACACCAACAGCAGCCTTGTCTTAAACAGAGAGACTGAAGAGAGAAGGGATGAGCATAAAAGTGAAACTGAACTTTGTTGGACTGTATTTTATTGTGGTTACTTACTAAGTAAAAATCATATACTTATAACAAAACCCTCAGTCGCACTCTGGCATCTATAACATTATATACTTCATATTATTATGTATGTTGTACTTATTATTCTTACCTGTGCCTGTATGCTTATACAGTAGTTCACACATCATGGCTGCTGGAGTTTCACTACTTATTTAAATATTGTTTTCACGATACATTTGTATAGTCTAAGGTATAAAGAGGTGCAGTATGACGTATTTTTTTAGGCCATCCCAGAAGTTAGAATCGCATGAGTTCCCTCGACAAAAAGCCATAGGATTGTTCCATTGGATTTTGGATTATTGCAGAATTGAGAACGGTGCTTGGTATTTCCTCACCTGATTTCAACATGGCTGCCAGGTCACAAGCTTTCTCATTTTACAGCTAAACAGTACACTACAAGATGTTTCTGAAAAACATTTGAGGAGAGAAATAGGCATTACAGTAACAGAATAGTGATTCTTATTCGATCAGCGCTGCCTAGTTTGACCTTTTGGTCGGAGTTGGTGAATGATTGACAGCCGGCTCAGAGATGGCAGACTCCAGATCAGCTCTGATTGGTTGTTTTCCTCCGGTCTGTGAAATCTTGCAGATGCCGTTAGTAGCACCGGAGGACACCGGAGGACACAGTGGCACATGATTTTTTTCAGATTACCTGTCTCATGCACTACTGTCTGGATATAGTGACCATTTTATTGTAAATAACTTTTTTGAATCATATTTGCTCCAATCTCGCCTACTGCAGCTTAAAGCCTAACGTTAAATTGTTTCTGTGGTGGCTGCAAGTAATTTTACACACGTGATGCGCTGTTACGAGGTCATAACACAGGTTAGACCCAGCGCTCCACCAGCCCGCTTTGTGCGAGCTGGAGTTGCTACAGCCGCTAACTGAAGGTCCGTCTCTGGAGCTGCGCCGGCTTTACTTCTGGAGGATGAAACGAACATACAAGTAATTTTCTCATTTCTGCCACTTTGGATTTAATCCAATAAACAAACTATCAAAACGTACACGAACTTTATAGGTTATTGGCTCAGCAGTTTGGTAAATTTTGTAAATTTTTGCACTGTTGTTAGTTAGTAGTAGGCTTTTTTAACTGATGACTATTTGTTTGGAGCATGTGGCCAGGAATTACTCATTGCACCTTTAGCTGTTTGGTTATCTTAAAGTAACCGTTATTGAATATGAACAGTCGGTGATACTAGATTTATTTTGACAAGCCTTTGAAATAGTGTAAAAATAGACATTTTCAGGCAGATTTTTTTAAATAATTTTGAAAAAATAGATAAGATAAGGTTTTGGAAAACATAATCAAGCTCTAAAATGGATGACAGGCAAGTAATGCACTTTGGTTTGATGATCTATTAAAACGTTACATATAGCTCTACATGTATGGTGAGTTATTCAAGGTGAAGTTTAAATATTTTGGATTTGATCTTTTATTGTGAGACACACAATGTGGTCTTTGTGCCACAGGTGATTTTGAGAGGCAGAGTGGCGCCGACACAAAGAACCCGGCAAAGGTGTTGAAGTGAGTGACACCAGAGTGTTCTGTCCCCTGGGAGAGGCAGGTATGGAGGGTGATGTGGAAGGTTGGGAGAGGCACTGAAACCAACTGATTGACAGATTAAAAGGAGGGTAAAAAACCGAGACAGTAAGAGTCCGAATACCTTAGCAGCTGCATTTGCATTTGACATTTCAGGACTTCAGCTGTCTCGCTTAGGAACTAAAAATGATTGCAGGTGTTGGAAAAGCTAAACTGCACAGGGGGGAAGATTTATACGTACAAAAAAGTCCCATATTGACAGCCTAAACCACAAATGAATCGATGCTGCCTGCAGAAAAGAGTATCCCATAACTCCTGACTGAGATGTCACAGATTCATCGTCTTTGCCAAAACTAATTTCAGAAGTCAGGAATCATCGTCGAAGGGACATTCCTCTCGGCGCGAGAAAGTGACGCTTGAAAGCTTAAGAGCAAAATACAAAACAGTCTCCCGAACAGCATGAATGAACGCTCTGTCCATCCAGAGAAAGATGGATGCAACAACAATGACACTGCCTGCTGAGGAAGCTTTTTTTCTACCATGCCCACACTCTGCAGCCACTAACAAGAAAAGATTGGAGTCCAAGAAGTGTGCAGTTTATGTCACAGTACATGAGTGCAGCTAATTAAATCCTTTAAACTTTCAAAAATGAAGTTATCTCTTGCTGACAGTCGGTGCCACCAAAATTGCCAAGTGCAGCCCTGAATTCCTAACTGCCACAATACAAGCATGAGAGAGGAGGATGTTGCAGATCCAGTAATTTAATCTGTGTAGAGTACAAGATGGAATGGCTGAAAAGCATGCAGTGCTAATTGGGAGGGTTGCATCATAGGTTTAACATTCTCGATCAATTCCTGCCTTATTAGCCCGTATTTAATATTTACAAATGAATTATAGATTTTGTTCCAATATGACTCATTGATTTTTATTGAAACTCCTTTCAGTAATAGTTAAAACTCCATATTTGACACTATTTATTGTGGATTTATTTATTTCAGCAATAGCCATTCAGTGTATTTGCATTCTGTTATTATCTGTTACCTCTATGCGGTAATTTAACATTGTTGACTTGTGCCTTCTTTATTAAAATAATGTGATGCAATGAATGCTTTCAGCCCACAGTTTGTTTGGGTGCACTGTGAACGGATACACCAGTTACTCTTCCTCTGTTGCATTTCTGACAAGATAGTGTTTGCCGCCCCCAGTAGTCAATTTGAATGGAACTCTAGGACCTGTATTATTTATTGGTTATGACACCAATAAACACAGGTGTGTTCAGATTAACCAGTACCGAAATCTTAAAGCAGCATTTCTTTAGGCTAATAGTCAACAGCAGAACATGCTTTAAAAACAACATTGAGATATCATTAAACAATATTATAATAAACCTTATAAAGCTGATACTATATACATATATTGCAGACACAGAGTAACATTAGCATTCATTTAGAGTCAGTCATGTAATTAGAATGTAATTGAACCAATTTGTGGTATTAAATAAGGAAGCAGTATAATTCAGTAGTAAATGAAGCATGTGGTTTGTTGAGTAGGATTGTTACCGCATTGTCTTTACTGGTACAAGCTGCACAATGCATCATTTTTCTTTTTTTCCTTATGCTTTATTGATCCCCGAGGGGAAATTCATTTTTTTCACTCTGTTATTTTTACACACACAGACCCGAAATACACGCCCAGAAAAGCATGACCTATACACATGCATTAATGGAGAGATGTCAGAGCGAGGAGGCTGCCTATAGACAGGCACCCTGTCTATAGTTGTGGGTTCGGTGCCTTGCTCAAGGGCACTTTGGCGGCGCCGAGCAGGCGACAGCTACCGGTTCACACTCTGTACTTAGTCCGTACTTGAACCGGCGACCCTCTGGTTCCCGAGCCAAGTCCCCACGGACTGACTGAGCTACTGCCGCTGATAGCAATCTGTGCTATCTGTGTAGCTCACATTGCAGATGTGGCTATGATAAACCTTTTGATTTACCTCTTTCTATCTGTATGTGCATGTAAAAATAATTCTCTAGAGAGGAAAGAGCAGTCATTTTATTGTTTTGTTTCTCTTAACTGTAGAGTGGCTTTTGTTCTGAGAGAGAGAGAGAGAGACAGATTGAATGTCTGTAGAGTTTTCTTTTCTCCTCCTGGCTCTTGGTTGTTCTCCAGCCGTGTGTTGGCAGCAGGATGTGGCAGGAACCATTAGGATGAGAAATGACAGTGAAGTCTGGGCCAACCTTCAGGGCTCGCACAGAGGAGAGTCTTAACAACCATATGCACTCAAACACCACACATATACACATATACACAGTGCCGTGTGCATGCATATATGCACACTTCGCATACAACACCAAACGTCATGTCCCTCCTCACTTCACGCACACATTCTCACTGTGCCGGTGCTCTTTTGAAGCAACTCTCACCATACCAGCGGCAAGTGTATTCAGCCTTGAACAGTTAAGGGAAAAGGTTGACCTTTCTATGTCTGGACTTCTATCTGCAGTGCCCATGTGATCCGAAGAGAGCCGAGTCGCGCAGACAAAAGAGGAGAAGCACTTAGGGATAACAACCACAGCAGACTTCTCACTTCACAGCTGTCTCACTGCCACCAGGCCATGGTGATTCACCATAGCGTAGACAATGAATCCATTCTGACAGCCCTCTTAAAGTCTGTACTGTAAGTTTATATACTGGCAAACTGGGACTCCTGCACTCATTATCGCAATTGAAAGCATCATTGCAAATCAGTGCAGATGGGTTCTCTGGATCATTTGGAATCTGGGTAAAAGTTAACTCAACATTACATCTTATGTGTTAGAGTCAGTTTAAAGGTTTGGAAAATATGTACGCAGCCAAAGATACCACATCAGTGTTCTGTATTTACTGGAACTTGCATGTGTGGATGTCACAGATGAGCAGAGTTCTTTTTATATTCTCAGAAACCTACATTTTGTTCCACGAGTGGGTGAAGGTTATTTTTTTAAGAGCGGCAACCGACTCAGTTACCGTCTATGGAATCTCTTACACTTTTGCACTGCAGCAACATCCATCAGGACTTACAAGCACCATGCCATCATGTTCTCTCAGCGTTAAGTGTCACTGCAGATACCACAATCATGGTGTCAGGCTATAGATCCCCTTGAGGTGAATGCCATATGTAGGTACTGAAGATTTTGTTCATTGTGTGACCATAGACTGTATATAAGAGGTGAATATAGTAACTGTGACGTCAGCCATTGGTTTGTGGTCTGACGTTTTGCAGCAACCCGTTCTCACTCCCAACTGTTCAAATACAGCCGTTTGGTCAGCGCCCCTCGGCATCGGAAACCGATGCACTGAGGCACCCTTTAGCAACAGTATACAAACAGGGCTTTCAGCTAACTCCAGTGTAAACCCACCCGTGGCGTTATCAGACGGTCAGAGCAAGTGACGGAGTATTAATAACAGGAGAGTCCATTTAAGGTGGGCGGGATTGGAGGTGGATGGGTCAAATAAACACAATACTTTCTACTGTTTCCTAACCCTACCTAAGTGGTTGTCTTGCCTAAACCTAACTTCCTGTGAAGAGGACACTATACATGTTACAAGCATATATTGACACGCCGTCCCCAGTCCGTCCAAAAGTAACGCAAGTGTGGTACCCCATGTGTCGGCCCCAGGGGCACTGACCAAGCGTCTGTATTTGACAAGTTGGGAGGGAGAATGTGTTGTTTGAAGCCTAGAGTTCAGCATTTTTGGCCATCACCATCTTAGCTTTTTGCAACCAGAAGTGACACAAGAGGGCGGAGCTAAGTACAACCGAATGTTGAATAAGACATTTTCAGGCGACCATAAAGTCGTGAAATTAAAACACACTGTGAAAGGGTCAAAATTCCCTAGACGAAGCGACCTGTCAATCACAAGGTAGCCCCGCCCTACAGCATCCCCTGCTTTATGGTATATTTGACTCTAAATGGGACCATAATTTACTAAATGAACATGAAACTTGAAACTAGTGATTGAGACCATAAACTCATGTTTACAATGTTTACTGAGGTAATAAATCAAGTGAGAAGTAGGGTCATTTTCTCATAGACTTCTATACAATCAGACTTATTTTTGCAACCAGAGGAGTCGCCCCCTGCTGGCTATTGTAAATAATGCAGGTTTAAAGAACTTCAACATTGGCTTCACTTCTCAGACCCCGGAGTTTCCCACTGGGTGTGACTTAAACTGAACTTTTACTGTGAAACGTAAACCATTACGTAAACAGTAGCACCCTCTAATCACCTTCCTGTAACTGTCACCTGATATCCCCTGAACTCCGGACGTGGTCTCAATTTACAGCAGGCGTTAACCTACGGTTCTGAAAAGTGAAGCCAATGCGGAAGTGCCTTAAATTTGCATTCTTTCTAATAGCCAGCAGGCGGCGACTCCTCTGGTTGCAAAAAGAAGTCTGATGGTATAGAAGTCTATGAGAGCACAGCACAGCAAGGACTGCATCACGACTCTTTCCAGCCTGGCTCATCCACAACGGACGAAGTGCCGGCTAACAAGGCAGCACGCTAAGAAACCCCTCTCCCATCATGGACTGGTAACATTAACTGGGCATATCATAGCGTAACACAGCTAAGCACAGGACTGCTTAATTTGTATCATTGCACTGATTTTGGTTTAACGCTATTTACTGAGATTTATTGTTGCGATATCTTTGTTGATGTCGATATGCTTCAGGGACTTGCATGGAAATTATGGAAAGTGATCCTCTTTACCGGCGCCATTATCCTACATGCTAGTCTGTTTAATGTGGTGCCTCGAGGTGAATTTAATGTAAGTTATTCACTATGAATACTTCCATTTTAATGCCTGTGAAGCACTTGCAACTACAGGTACAACTGTCCATGTGGACATTGGGGCGTGCAGGACTTTTGGCTTTCAAACAAACTCGAAAGCTCACTCATCCTCACATCATGAATAGGCCTCAGCCCTGAGGCAGAGCCGGGTTCTGTTCTGTCAGCCGTGATCATGTAATGGCCTCTCCGAGGAAATCTCTGAAGGCCACAGGTGCAGGAAGAGGTAAGGGTCTCTGGTAGTTCATCCCCACACATGGCGCTGTGGTCTCTGGGACTCGGGGATACGGGGTCAAAGGGCCTTGGCAGCTGTGGTTGAGGGACAGTATGAGGGTGTGATGGAGCTAGTTAAGTTCCTGTGGCTCCGCGCCGACATTGTCCAGGTGGGGTCACGCACCAGTTCACAAGGAGACACAGACTAACACAACGCTGTGCTACCACCTGCATGATCTGGGTCCACCAACTCAGTTTCTCTACTGCAGTAGGGGGAAGAAGTTGGACATACTTGCACATTTGCATATTGTGTATACAAACAGGGACTTTAGTTAAATAGCCTAGTGCAGATCTACCTACATGAATGTGGTTGGGAACCATTGATGTGCAATATAGTTGTGTTAATGCTCCAGAGAGGAAAGCAAACATTTGTGGTTTAGGCAGAGTAACTCGGGTAAAATCTGGGACACATCACAATAAGTTGTCAATTGTGTTAAATATTCATCATCTAACAAATCTGCTAACAGCATGCATCCTCTCCAAGTTGGTTCAACAGAAACAAAAAAAAAAGCATTTTGTTATGAATAGCTGCTTTTTCTGCTCAGTCTGTTATCTAGCCTGCTAGCTTATAAATATTAATTGAAAGATTTCACAGAAAATATGTTTATGATAATGACTTTGCACAGATGTATCCAGATGTTAAGCTTACATGAGGTGAACTCCACAAACCTAACTAGGTTTGTTGAACTGGACTAAGATGTCACTATTGTATATCCATCACACAGACAGCTCTTGACCAGGTAGGTGAGGCAGTGCTGGACACCTGCCATGGCTCAGCTGTGATTAGAGTATAAAGGGAAAGGAAATAGGTTCTGCACGGGCCTAAAACTGAGACCCAAACTCAGCCTAAGATCAGATGCTATATTTTTTGCGTTATTTCAGTTCATATCTTAACTTGCCACACTTAAGCAACGCAGTATACAGCCCAAACCTGAAGCTTAATACAACAAAACAGCCCAAACTTGGCCTCTAATCCGACACTTTGAGCCTACAACACTTCCCAAAATAACACAATACAGAAAATGTCTCTTTAATTATTATTATTTTTTATTATCAGGTGATTATACACTAAAGAAAACACACTTATTAATACTATATTCAATTTCTGTCATTAGATCCCCCTAAGTGTTACAAACTGGTCCTTTAAGTCTTTCTAATAAGACAAGTCTAACTGCTTGAACTGCTCACAGCTTACGTGCACACTGATGCCATAACCTGGAACAAGGTGTCTCTAGTAGTAGTTTCAATTCAAGGGGACACAAGCCAAAAAGAGAACCGCTGTTCTAGATGATGCAACAAGCTAATGTTAAAAAAATGCTTACTGACAATGTTTTCACTGTCAGAAAGAAGGAACAGTATTGAGTCCAGTGAGTTTTCAGTGAGGAAGCATGGTACATACATATTTAGTTGACTAGCTACTGACAGGTTGAGAATTGTCCACCATGTTGGTTGTTTTCTGCTCTTCTTTTTGCTAACTGTGCTGCCTTCAGAGTGAAGGACTGTATTTGCAACCCCTTCTAATCCCCAACTCATCACACAGAGATGCTTGTTCAGGACCCCTTGCTGTCACTGTTTAACACACTGGGTACACCACAAAACTACTTGGTTAGGTTTAGTAAAAGATGGTGGTTTGGGTAAAAAATAAGTATGTTTTTTACGTAACTTACATACTTAAGTGTAGTGCGTAGTTGTGTAGTGCGTAGTTACATTACATACTTAATGTATGTTATGTAGGTTAACTTATGTATGTAACATAAAATAAGTCATTGTTTAGTTTTGGTTTCACATGAGACATGAATAGCGGTCTCCTGGGTGAAAGTCCTGTGTGGTCAAAACAGTCCTGTGTTTGAACCCATCCATCCACCCAGACCTCCTCCCTATGTGGACATTGTCTCTCTTTATATAAGTCACCTGACTTTCTCCTTGCCTAATATTGCCACAGATGGGCTCACATTAGAGTTAGTTTAATAAACTGAAAATCTGATCTCATACAGACACTAAAGGGGGCCTTGTGCGTTGGTATCAGACGCCAAGGGGCGTCGCAAAGCGTTTTGATGACCTGGGAATGAGACTGTTGGTATTTGCAAACTAATGCCGACTTCACACTACAAGACTTTTAAAGTCATCAGATCGCTGTACTGTTCACACTACACAACTTGCTGTCTTGTAATCGGGAGTCTTTAAGACGTTGTGGTTTTCACACTACATGACTGACCGGCAACAGGAGGTCACACAAGATCTTCCCTGGGAGGAATCCCCGATGAGGTCTCCAAACTATGTTTTATCACAAAAACACATGGGAAATACACGGTAAATTACATGATATCATACGCGAGACTTATCACTGATGTTGTCGTTGGCATGTGGTGGCACAAAATAGCCACCAGTTTCCTCATTCTTGTTTACTATTTATTTCTCTATAGGTGCAACAACAACTTTGCTCCGTGTTGAAAATGCAGCACATCCAGTAAGTTCCTGTTGTTACAGGCGACCCCTCCTCCCCCAGGTCACCCCTCAACCCGTGTCTCGCGCTCTCATTAGCTGTAGCTCGTGGCCCGAGTCCCCAACAGTTCAGATATTTAACCTGCTAGATATCTGAAATGCGTCTGCGAGGCATCGGCGAGCCTCTCGGCCAGCGCGGATCTGCCTCTGATCCGTTGCTTTTGTCTGGGAGCTCCATAAACTGTTTGGGAGCAGAATATCAGGGCTAAAGTCGTGTAGTGTGAACTAGCTTTATTGAAGCTATTTTGAATTGTATTTTTTACCATCAACAAGAATGTTCTACTCAGACTTCAAAATATACAAAAAAATCAGATTTCACCTTTTTGTCTAAACACGGTCAAATACACATAAACACACATACATGGTCCTGGAATGATTAATGGACAAGATCCAACCTCCCATCCATCTTTCTCTCTCTCTCTCCATCTCTCTCGCTCTCTCTCTCTCTCTCTCTCTATCCATGGATCATCTGTGTCCTGTTGCCGACCTCTCCTCCCCTTGACCCTGTCTTCATACCCTGTCCTCATGGCTTTTCACAGTCCATAGACAGGAAGTCACAATGATCTATGTTTCTGTATGTGTGTGTGTGTGTGTGTGTGTGTGTGAGTGTGTCTACATTGTGTGTATGTTATGGAGTTTCACCATGAAGAGTTGTGTCCAGGAATAACTCTGGCTGAATTGCAGCCTCTTTCAGAAAGCCAGCATGACGGGAACTGGTGCATAGAAACCTAGGAGGAAGTTTTCTCCGGTGCACTCATTGACAAAGTGACAAATTGAATCATTACTAGCGAGAGACACTGTGTCTCTCCTGGTGGTTCGGCTGATATAAAAATAATTTTTAGGAATGACACATCGATATGTTCAATGTACCAAATAAGTGCCACCGTGGGACCTTATTTGATGACACTGCTTCAGTATAGCTGACGGTGAAGAAGACTGTTGTCAAGTGCAACATGTAATTGTTCAAATTAATTTGAACCCAACCCACATAGCCTAATGCTGAAATACATTGTATAATTGACGTTCTGTTCTCAATCTTTTTCATGTCAAGGACCCCTAAATTGATACGCATTAGGTCACGGACCCCAATTTGATAAGATTTTGCTTGTTTATTAAGAGCAGAATTCTCTAGTTGTCACCTACAGTTAGAGTAGAGATAACCTTGGAGGAAGTGAAACCTATGATCAGAATAGTCACTCTTATGACGCTTGCTCCCATTGGGCTCACTTCTATAGTGAATTAAATAGTGAAAACGAACTATTCCCCAGGGCTCTCCGGACCCCCTGGAACCCCCTCAAGGACCCCTGGGTGTCCCCAGGTTGAGAACCACTGCTGTAAGGAGATACATCTTACCAAGTCAGCCAACAGTCTTACCAAGATCCATCTTTTTCATCTATGGTATTGAATACAAAATGCCTCCACACATTATTTCTCAGATGATTATTCATTCAGCACAGCTCGTCAGTTTTCTCCAATTTGCGTTAGTGAAGAGAATAAATAGCTTAGTTTAGTGAAACGGCATCTGATGGGTTACACAGAGCTGGAGCAGCCCGGTCTCACCAAAATGGCGTATGAATGACACAGGAATTTGTTAAGTCATTTTGTGTGCAATAACAATGCCGTTTTTGCTATTGCCGTGTCACTTCACGTCATTTATGCTGGGCAGGAGGGGAGGTGGATTGGTCCACCGAACATAGGACTTTCAACCAGGAGACCGCTGTTTGTGTCCCAAAGTGTTGTTGACTTATTTTAAAGTTACGTTATGTGGGAAGTTTGTGACGTGTTTTCCGTACTTCTGTTACATTGTTTACATATGTATTTTACTTAGTTTATGTACTTATTTTAAGGACAACCATGATGTTTTTCCATAAAACTAACTGCAACCATTTCACGGTATCAATATGGCGTTGAATGACACGTGAAAGGCTTAAAATGACGTGCTATTTATACGCCTTCCCATGCGATCGGGTTGGCTGGATTTCAGTGCACAGGCTGTTGGGATGTGAGTTTTGTATTCAAACAGATTATAACAGTTAAAATATATGCTTATATATAATATGTTTTTCCCATTTTCAAACGTTTGAATAAAAAAATGACATGGTCATATTGTAAAGGGCGAGGCGGAGACACTTTTCACTTGAAGGTTGCAGGTGCTTGAAGTAAGACATACATTCAGGAAATGAGACGTGTTTGACTTAAATTCCCCCCCTTTTTTTCAACATAAAGACATCACTTGTTTCCTGCTTTGGAAAAATACATGTGTCAAAGTGTGGGTCATTCTGCTTATAGGCTACATTAAACATTTTAAAAGACAAATAGCATGAACAAAAACAGCTGTCTTTATGTTTCTTCAGCCTCTGGAGCCCGGGGTAGTGAGGAGTCAACAGTTACTTCATCTGTGGCTTAGAAATTTCATTATTGTCAAAGACTGTTAGATTTGATTTCTCCTGATGCTTAGCAGCCATTTGTACTTCAGAATAATGTCTTTTTTAATATCCCTGCCGGGAAGCATAAGAAGAAAAAGTACAACGGTAAATTAATTAAATCTGGAACATTCCAGATTTTAATCATTGACTTGAGAGGTAACAGAATGGAGAGAAAAAGCTAAACAGTGATTTTCTGCCCATGCTCACCTAAATAGAATGAGAGAACTGTGTTTCATTTACTAGAAATGTCCTTCTTCCAGAGGTTCAAAGGAAAAGCTGAGGCGTTTTAAATTAGACACGGGGCCTCGTACTTCTTGACTAGTTTTATCAGTAATTACATTACTCATCTCTAAATCACGCTCTCATCATGCTTAATCGAGCAAAAATTGGACACATGAGAAAAAATAATTAAGGCGCCCTTTTCCATCAAAGACATTCATTTATAAATACAGGAGACATCTTCCAGGGTTTTTCCCTTCACACTGAGAACACTGAGCACCGCTCATTTCAAGCAATTTTGGACATTTTTCTTCCAAGGGCACTCACTCATTAAGACCTAACTTCTGTTACCGTGTAAGAGGCTCTTTGGTGACCACCCACGTGTACTGTCAAATCAATTAAAAATACAATGCAAAAGTTATTTTCTGCTGAAGTCTTTAGTTCTTTCATGTATACACTATACATGGACATTTCAATGTACATCCACTTCATTCACCCAAAGCAGCCTGATTCAGGCAGGCCCCAGCCCACTTTATTAGTTCACAAATGAAGTAACCGTTTAGCATCCTGAACCCAGCTTGTGTCAATGGGTCAATAAGCTCAGGTCGCGTTAAGCTGGGCAGAGTCACAGACCTCCACCCCTGGGCACACATACAAATGTGCTGTGTGTTTTTTTATGAGCAGGAGGACTAAGCAATGGTGACACACCGATAGCAAGAGGGACCTTGCAAGAGAGGTGCTATTCCATCGGAGTAGCATTAAAGCTATAGGGTAATGTATTTTAGAAAACTTGTTGAAATTGTCATTTCATCCTGACATCAATAATTTAAATAATAAAAAAAATCTGGTAACTCTTATACTGTAATAAACTCGTCCACTCATTTATTTTGGCTCGAATGAACTGAGTGGACGGGCTACCTACCTGCCTGCCTACCTGTATGCACTCATTATGCCCGAGGCCTGAAGGGACGGACTGTCAGCGTTGCCGACTTGGAGAATTTCTTGCTAGATTTAAGGACTACGGCTGCTAGCTGGCAACACTGGGCTGGGTTTATCAGTTGGATCACTTTTAAAATTTAGCATCTTGCTGGTTTCTCAGATGTTAGCTACTCAATCTTGAAGGTGTGTTCAGACTGAACGTAAAGCAAACGTTAGAGGCGATGCTATTGCATATAAAGTTAATGGAAAGACGCAAGTGCAACCCTGGGTGTGCAAACTAAGGCGAAAGAGATAAAAGGAGAGAAAAATAACAATGAAGTAGAGTTTGTAGTGACCACCTCTACGTCACCAGCTAGCTACAGCTAATTAATTTAGCTGTTTGGGGCAAATAAATACAAATTGCAGTAGTTAAAGTTGCACAAAAAATACAGTGATATAGGTGAAAAATGTCTTTGTACATGAAAAAGTCCTGCAAATTGTCGACACTGAGTTAAATGGCCAAGAAATCTTTGACTAGAATGTTGCATCTCTAATAAACTCCACTGATAGTGTGCAGGAATTCAGCTTTTTCTTTTACATGATTTCAGTGGCGGACTGTGGACATGGCACCAGCTGCATGTGGTGAGGAACCAGCGTGCAGAAGGTTTTCTAGCATGTAGGGCAGCCTATAGGGCTCTACATCACGTTTCCTCCACTGGTAGGGCACCCTAGAGGGCACATCATCATGTTTTCTCATCTATAGGGGCATCCAAGATGGCTGCGGTTTGTTCGAACATGGGGGCACCAAGGAGTCCACTAGTGCATGATTTCGTTTTCCTACACACCTGTCTACCAAGTGTGCACAGACAACACTTAGTGTGACGGATAATTAGAGTACAACAGTGTTGATATAACAGTAAAAGCACAGTATGAGCTACCGATTGTCACAAAAGCGATGTCACCTGTTCCTACGCAAAAAGGAGGGACAACAAAATGAAACCGTCTATAACAGCTGTTTAGACCCTGGAAGAACAGAAAGATTAGGAAATAAATGACAGTTACCTGTGAACCATGGGGGAAGGGGGAAAACTACCAGAACAGAGAGGAGAGTAATGAGAGGGCTTCAGAAAGGAGACATTTAAATGACTGTATTCTGAATATTTAAAAAAGTATTTAAGAAAAACAGAACAGATCTTGCACTGAACTTCCCTTTAAAACTTGGACTTCAAACTCCTCTGCCCATAAGAAACTTCATTCCACACACAAACACACCCCTAACTTTAACTAGTATCCAACTGAAAGAATTGTTCCATTTAATTTATTTCTATTTGACTATTCTGTTTATATTAACAAAATTCCATTTTTTGTTGGAGACTAATGGTGTTTTATTTATCATCAGCTGTATAATTTTGTAGTAAAGGTTACAATTTATCAGAGTTTCTTTTCAATTTACATGTTTTAAAGCTACAGGATAATGATGATTCTCCTGTCTGGCACACTTGTTTGGAATATTTGCATAGGCCTATGCTATAGATCATATTTTAGTACAGTTTGAGTGATGATAATATACAGTAAAAGTTCTGCTTGCCATAAAATGGGTGCTGCAAAACCTCAAGAGCAAAGTGAAGTTCACCTTGTGTACTCAGAATATTACCAGGGGTGGGCTAACTTTGGCCCTACAGCTGAACAGTATAACTGTACATTATTCAAAATGCAGCATTCTCATTGCCGCATTGCAATATGGTATATACTGTACATTCATATCTATATATAACCCACCTAGACTGATCCCTTAACCTGTTTATAAGTTTATGATCCATATGTTAACCTGATTTTGCCTTATTGTTATCTTACACTTTTTTATATTTGCACTCCTCCCACTTAATATACAACTGCTGCACAGCCAATTCCCTCAGGATGAATAAAGTTTTATCTTATCACGTATTTATACATCATACTCAAACCTTCTTCCTGTGAAGCCACAATACAACCAGACCAATAACCACTGCACCAGCATGCAAATGAAAAGTGTTAAAGAACATACATCAAGCTGTAAATACGTTGACATATTGGGCCCTATCTTACGGTGCAAAGTGGCGCACGGCGCAGCACAACTGTCATTGCTAGTTTCAGACCCACGCCACGTTGTTTGCGTAGCATCTGTGCGTAGCATGTGTGCGCACGTGGGCTTGTTGGTCTTAAAATGAGATGTGGTCAGGCACTTTGTTGGTGCATTGCTATCTTGACGCAGCAGAAAAGGACATACATTATATGTATTATTATTTAAAGGGCGCATTATTCAGATTGTAAGATGCGTCTACATTGGCAGGTTCACAATGCGTGTACACTCTGCTTGTCTCACACAGGGACGCGCAGCAGCGCTTTCCTCCTCAATTGAATAGGTTATTGGTGCATTTGCTCATGTGCAGTCAGATGGAGTTGTTGATGGGACAGAGGATGGGGAGACGGCGGAGGCAGAGGGTCCACCGACCAAGGACAACATAAGTGTCCCTATCTTCCCTTCACAATATGCCACAGCAACATTAATTATGCACCCCCTATCAGAGTATCCTCTTAATCAGTATATGCAGAATATGAAACTCATCAATATTATCATTGAAATTTTAAATCAGCATTTGAATGCTGCACAGCAGGGTTTTTTGTTTTTTTTGCATGTCTATTCCTTGTGCTTAAAGCCGGTGTTTCTGCACAGTTGCAGATAAAGATCAGGCTACACTAACATTATTAGTATTATACTGTTTGAAGAATTCGATTCCAGTGGGGGCTGTGTAGGGTTGTTTCAAACATTTACAATAACTCTAATGCGCTGTAAAGTCCAAGAAATTATTGAAAAAAGATAAATGTAATCATTTCTAAAATTCACAACATGTTTTAAAGTAAAGAACCATTCTGCTTCAATCCATATTTGTTGGCATTTAGCCTTTGGTTTAATTCCTTTTATGCCCCAAACACACCATAATTAATAGACTAAACTCTGCGCCCAGATTATGCTCCACTTAACCAGCAAAAGCGGAGTTGGACACGCCCTAAATGCACTTGCACCATGCGTTTTTGGACCATGTGCTATAGATTGTTTAATAGGCCCATTACCACGTGAATAATTTGATATGGAGAGTGTGCTAGCAAAAGGTTGCCTATTCACACATCTAAAATTAGCATTCATTTAGAGTCCTGTTTGTGTCCGCCTAACATGTGGGTCTTGAGCAGCTAAATACTCCACCATGTTCACCAGCTAGTCACTAACTTTGTCTGCCATTTGGTTCTAGAAATGTGCAGTACAGTGCTTTTTGTTTTCGAAACAACGTCGATGGAGGCTGTAAAACCAAAATGAATAAGTTAAAAGGTGCTGTAATGCTCCGTGGAGCTGAGAGGAACTGCACAGTTGGGTGATAATTGTCTGAGTTAATTTGATCCATTTTTAATATACAAATCATGATAGCAGCTTTATGTTTAAAGCGGTTACATTTACAGCATTCACACCGCACATCTCCCATGGAGCTACAGATCAACATACCTATTTCCATAGATTACTAATAACAGGTATCCATCCCTGTCTGTGATACAATACTAGGATTCAGCAGGCTATGTATTTAGGATTGCCCATCTGTAAATAAACCAAGAGCACAAGAGTGCAAGGCTGTTTCCATGGCGACGGGTAGCAAACTAAAGTCAGTCAAGCGACTGTTGGAGCACACTTCCTGGGCAGAGCGACAATTACAGTGGCTGTCAGAGCATCAATGGGCCATTATAAAACATTCTCTGTAACCCTCACCAGAAGAGGAGTCATGGAAAGGGAGTTCTGGTTTGGTCTTCATTTCTACTTAAGAAAAGGTGGAAAAGGTAGGACGGAAAAGAAAAACAATGTTTCAGTTAACAGCTTGTTGTCCATCTTAGTATTGTCTTTCTTTTTACAAGCAGCATTCGTGTCTTCCATCTCACGAACACAGCCTCAATACCAGGTTTTAATCATCTTTTCTTTGGTTTGCTATTAATTAGCAGACTTTTATGCTCATACACTGAGGTTGGAAGAGCACAGTAGTCTATTAATTCAACCCTGACATTAATTCTTCCACTCGCCTCTGCCCTCAAAGCCACTGAATCCACTTCATTATTCACTTCTCTCTTTGAGTAGCAGTGGGTACAGCGTCGCTTTAAAGCCAGCAGAGGCCACATATCTTCTCTCAAAGATGGGGTGGGTTGGCATGTTTCATAATTTATCAGTCTCTTATATTCACATACATTTAAGTAACTTGGCTGTCAGGCGAATTTCAACTTTCTTCATGAAAATGTTGTTACTGTGATCCTCTGTCACAATTCATTTGCCTGTGTTTTCAGATGTAGCCTTTTATTCTATCTGGTTGTCTGGAGGCCTCACACAGATTCCAATAACCGATGTGTAAGAGACCCCAGCCAGAGCAGGGCCACAACAAAAGAACAATTTGACTAGTCACCTCTCGAGGCCCCCAGGACGACAGGTAATTTCACAGAGTATTTGCCAGATAAACCTGTGTTGTTTTACCGGGGCATATTATCAACAGACGCCCCGGCGCTGCAATCTTCTCCCTCGGTAAATTACACCTTCCTATCGTTCTGTATCTGCATTCATCTGAGTAGGGGGTGAATTTGGGGTTGTGATAGGAGCATTTATAAGCTACCTCTCCTGCCTGAAGGCATGTCATCTTTCTCAACTTTGTGTGCATGTTAAAGCCCGACTGAAAATCACATGAATCACCCAGTTTGGTTGTCAAAAATAATGTCACTGTGCTTTTTCAGGGTTTTCTTTTATCGATTAGAATATTGAATCGCGATGAATCACATGATTGTCCATAGTTGTGTCCATCAAAATTAATCACACATTTTGTATCTGTTCAAAATGTACCTTAAAGGGAGATTTGTCAAGTATTTAATACTCTTATTAACATGGGAGTGGACAAATATGCTCAAATCAGCATGGTAAACAGCTGTCAGTGTGTCAGTGTGCTGACCTGACTGTTACTTGCCCCAAACTGCATGTGATTATCATAAAGTGGGCATGTTTGTAAAGGGGAGACTCGTGGGTACCCATAGAACCCATTTTCATTCACAGATCTGGAGGTCAGAGGTCAAGGGACCCCTTTGAAAATGGCCATGCCAGTTTTTCCTAGCCACAATTTAGGGTAATTTCATAGCATTATTTAGCCTCCTTCCCGACAAGCTAGTATAACATGGTTGGTATCAGTGGATTCATTAGGTTTTCCAGATTCATATGATGTCGGTATCTTCACTCTATCTGTAAAACTGAGCCCGCTACAATCTAAAAATTGCAAGTTGTGTTAAAGAAACAAATTAGCATTAACAGGTTTTATCACATTAACTTTGACAGCCCTAACACACACACATATATATATATAGTTAAAAGTATTGAAATATATATATATTATTTTAATTTCTTTACTTTATTCATATCTTTTGAAGGCAGTATGAGTTTAGGCAAACATGAATGACTAAAATCAAACACTAACAAAGCACATCAGGGGTTTATGTTTTCAATTGGATTCCAGATGATACATTACAATCTGTTTCACATGCTTCTTTTTAGGCTAACATCAATGCTAGCTTCTCCAACAGGCTAACATCGCCTGCTCTTTATGTAACAACCAAGTTAATGGTGACAAGATGACCCATAGGCTTGCACACCTTTGGGTCCCCAGACGTGAGGTCCTTCTCCATTCTTCAGCCGTAGTCTCACCCAGCAGTGTGTCTCCTTAAGCATACTTTTAGGCTTTGTGTGTATACAGACACCAACGCTTTTTCTTCTTCTTTTATTTTACAGTATCAATATCAACTGTCAGTTTGTTGTTGTGGTTGTATCAGGGTATGCTTTGTCTGTAATGCTGTGAGTCTGAAGAAGTAAACCTATTCACCATGCTATGTTCTATAACAGTTAATCCTCAGAAACTTCAGAAAAATATATAAAAATAAAAATGTATGTGAATATTTAATAAAAAAAAGTATTTCCCTGATTATTGAAGGTATTTTTTAAACCTTTTTTTTCACACAGTAATTTAGATTTTTACATTGAGCCCCTATACATGTTTGACCCTGGTATGATGACACATATATTTCAATTGGTCTTCTAACAAATCTAACTGGTAAGGTCTTGACGTTGATAGCTCGGTGACACATGGTGGTGTGGTTCTCTTGTAGCCACACATACCGCAGCCTATCCCTGTTAACTGCAGCCTTTCGCTGATACAAGCCGTGTAAAAGCACGCAGTCTGCCAGACGTTCTCTGTCACCTGTGCTTTTCCCGTTTGTCGATGCCTGCAGCCTCCTGTCATCATCACCATTACGATGAAACTCAGTGTGGTGCTGGGGAAGCGAGTGACGAGTGAAAGATCTGGAGGCGGCCGGGAAGGAGATGACGACAAAGTCCCAAGCCACATTCTGAATCAGACCCCCCCTCCTCTGGGAACTAACTTCTTGTGGACCTCCAGAGGCCCCAGACCCTGGCGCTGACGGATATCCAGGTGGTTGACCGTGAGGGAGGAAGGCCCCATTAGCAGATGGACGACGGACCCTGAAGCCGACAGGGTTAGTGTGAGGTGCGGCACAGCTGAAGGGAGCAACAGGGGCTGTCATCATCACCATGACGGCCCAAAACGGCCCCCCATCCCCATGCTAATTACTATGAAACCATAGGCAGAAATACAATGACAAGATGTTGATGCCATGTTGTCCCATTGTGTACCGGCCATTTGTCTGTGTCAAGTTGTATTTCACCATGTAGTTTAATGAAGTGTATTTACACACATAAATATGATACTCAAAATATGGATACTGTCTCTCTTTAGGCCTTTACTTTAAATAGCATTCACAGGGTTTCTCTTGCATAAATGCTCCCTGTGCCTGTGAGATACCATGTCACAATATGCTATGCACTAGCCAGCAGTGCACCCTAGCTACACAAAGTTGGCTCAACAAACTTCTCTTCTATTTAGCAGCTTTATGCATGAAAATGCATAACACAATCTCTAAAAATATATAAACACATTCACATAAACTTGCTTAAGTAACTTAACCTCACATATAAAGCAGAAACAAGTAAATAGAGCAAACAAAATTGCATACCCTCCCAGGAAAAATCCCAGAACAACGAGGAAGTAAAGCTAGTAAAGTACAACAAACACAGTCTGTAACATGTATTTTGAAAAAGAAACTTTGAAAATGACAAATTTTCATGGGAAAATGCACGAATTTGACAGGAAACATGTTCACTCACCAACATATAGCAACAGTTTAGGAAATGTAAAAAAGTCTCCTTTACATCCACATATGATTTTCATTGACTGTATATAAGAAGTGGACGTCGTCACCATGACGTCACCGATTGGTTTGTGGACTGCTGTTTTGAAGCCTTGAGTTCGGCATTGACTGGCCGCCGCCAAGTTGTTTTTTTGCAACAAGAAATGACACGAGAGGGTGGAGCTGAGTACAACCGAATGCTTAATAATACATTTTCAGGCGACCATAAAGGTATTAATTAACATTCATGAAATTAAAACACACTGTGAAAGGGTTTAAATGCCCTAGATGAAAACACCGGACAACGCCGTGGTAGCGACCTGTCAATCACAAGGTAGCCATGCCCTAAAGCATCCCCTGCTTTATGGTCTATTTGACTCTAAATCGGACCATAATTTACTAAATGAACATCATGCTGTATTGAAGAAGACTTGAAACTAGTGATCGAGACCATAAACTCATGTTTACAATGTTTACTGAGGTAATAAATCAAGTGAGAAGTAGGCTCATTTTCTCATAGAATTCTATACAATTAGACCTATTTTTGCCACCAGAGGAGTCGCCCCCTGCTGGCTGTTAGAAAGAATGCAAGTTTAAGCCACTTCAGCATTGGCTTCACTTTTCAGAACCGGAGGTTGCCCCCTGATGATTTTACAGTCATTGATATAGTTCATAAATTATCGCAACACAAGCACAAATGTTCCTCAGTGTCATCGCCATGCTGATGTCTCACCAGAAATACTTTGTAAAATCAGATAAAGAGTCGCGAACATGTCAATTTTTTAATGTCTCACATCAATGTGCTCCACTATTGCTTTTGAATATAGAGTTTAAATCTTTTTCAAAGGTTTCTTCTTAAATAAATTGTTTTGTAATTACATTTTTCCAGATATTTCCTCAGGCAGACCCACACGCAGCTGGAGTACTGCACTATTTCTCTTTGTACTGACTCCTAAGTGCTGTTTAGCAGTTACAGGTCACAGAGTCTTGACTTGAAGGTAAACATGTTTGACAGCAGCACCTCCCGTCAGTAACACGATACCAGCAACAAGGAGCGTCCCCAAAGCCCCTAAATCCCTCTATGGAGGACGTCTTTTCGCACCTGCAGGCCATGAGCACCAACACCATTGCCGCAATCCATCCACTCGTCTGCCAGGCCAAGGTCGACGATCTGAGGGGGGCAGGGGAAGCCATCACTCAGCCCCGGTCAGGTCTCCTGGGACGGGATAACTTGGGCTACTTGGTTCTCAAAGGATGTTGGGCTCCTCCAGTTTGGCTAATGCTTTAAACACCTGCCTCTATACTGTGGAGAGGGATGAGTCACAAGGTTGCTATGACGCAGACCTGTGTCAGCCAGCGTTTGCCAACCACTCTTAGTGTGTTAGCTATAACCGGCTTGCTGAAGATTTTCTGCCTATGGATGATTCAGACATGGTTTAATAAAAAGCCTGTTGTTCTGTTTTGGGTTTGCAGAACCCTCTCAGCTCTCTTCTTCCTGAGGCTTTCATTTGTCCTAGAACACTGTGTAAAGACATAATGTGGGTCCTAAAGCTGACAAGTTGTAGTCACTTTTTAAAATTCTTTGTTTATCTTGTGAAAACACACCTTTACTCATGAGGACCAATTGTTTTGGTGCTTGAAATTGGTTTACTAAAGTTGCAGGTCCACAAAAGTATTGTAATATATGAATAAAATAGTATATAAATGTATAATAAATGTCTAAAATGAAATTTTGTAATATCGCTTTTTGAGTAGAAGTGTTGTCTGTCACTGTATTTTCACCAGAGATCATATGAGACTGAATAATGGCTTCATACTAGGCATATCAAGCTTCATGGGATGTGTGCTAATGAAAAGATAAGCATTACAACTCTTCTCTTTTTCTTCAAACCAAATATTTACTATGTATAAAACACAGAAAACACACTATTTACAATACTGACATAATGTGTATGTTTTCATGAGACCTGGTGGCAGGCAGAGAGGGAGGAGGCGGCTGCTTGAGGGATGCTGGATGAACCGTAGGGCTGCTTATTTTCAAATACTGTACAGCTCTGTTTGATTATTGTCATGAAAAAAATAGAATTACCGCCTTGCGCTTGTATTCCTGTGCCAACCGATCAAGTTGCAGTTTACATCCATGCCTGTAATCACTACATAGTTTTATCCTGGTAGACATTTGTATGAAATTGTCATAATTAGCATATTAATTCTCGAGTTATGGCCGAAAACAAGTTTTGTGAGGTCACAGTGACCTTGACCTTTGACCTTTGAGCACCAAATTCTAATCAGTTCATGCTTGAGTCCAAGTGGACATTTGAAGAAATTCCAGGTGTTCCTGAGATTTGCGTTCATGCGAATGGAACGGACGGACGGACAACCCGAAAACATGATTCTTCTGGCCGCGAAGACATAAAAGCTCATAAAATACGTCCTGAGATGCAATTCGAGCAAATGTAATGCTTCATCTCTTACTGTATCTGGATACCTGATTTACCATGCCAGTGTTAACATCACTTATTTTAGCCCTGATGGTTGGAGGTTTTAACACTGTTGCACAGCTACACAATGGACAACCTGTTGCTTTGCTGATGAAGTCTTTGTTTTAGAAAAAAACAATCCATTTATGGCTCCGTCTGACAGCAAATATATTCTGATACACTCTGATACAAGTGTTTTGTCTCAGCTCAGGTGGTTTTAGTAAAACACACACATTTCTATCCAAGCTAAGCCCTGCATCTTATTCCCAAAGCGGTTTAGAGGCTTCATGTGAAATAGCCGGGAGTTTCATTTGACTGTTTGTAGAAAAAAAAGCTGGTGTTAAGGTGCAGGGCATTTTTAAGATAATAATCTTCCCCTCACAAATTACCCCCTGGGCTAGTTGCCATGGCAATACGATTAACTTATTTTCTTTTAGCATCAACACAAAAAGAAAACAAACAGTAAAAAGAGCCTTCATCAGATATGGTTCCCCCTGTCTTGGCTATGTTTCATTATCACCCAAGTGCTCAGCAAAAGCTAAAAGAATCCAGAGGTCCCTCTATCACGTAAAAAGGACAGACAAAAAACCTTCCAAACAACTTAGTACAGATACAGAACAAAACTGCACTTCATTTTGCCTCTAATTACACTAATGGAAGTCCCTTTGTAGGCCTCAGTGCTTCCAAACCGTGGAGCTAAAAGAGGATAGGCACTCTGCTAAAGGCCCCATTGTGCTGGGTAAGCCCCTGGCTTAGACAGGGAGGGAGACAGGACCAGCTGTAATTAGTTTAGCTCCCTCGCTGCTTCACATCTTGCCAGGAGAGGGCTTTGCCCAATGAAAGGTGTCTCCGCAGGGCTCTCTGTCTAAAGCGAGGGTGGATCATCAACCAGAGGTCCTATGGAAGGAGTAGGGGGATCCCTAACCTCCGATCTGACATGCTGTGACTAAATTGGACGAGGGTTGAGTCACACAGTATAGATGGTTAGGTGAGTGAAGGGACCTAATTATGAAGTAGTAAAGGAGGATAGTGAGGTATTCACTCAGCCGCTGAGACCAGCAACCAACTCGTAAAACTCTTCAAATAAAGGTCACGCATCCATTAAATAGAAACCTGGCTGTACTCAGGACTCGGGCATATGGTATTTGAAAATAATTCTTAGCTTAATGAGCACAGCGGAACAGATGAATGGGATTACCCACATTAAGACAATTCAGTGTCTTTCTCAATCAAGAATGGTACTGTACACAAAATCGCCTTTAAATACTTCAATGTGATTTTGGGAGCCATGTGACACACACTGCATTATTCCACGAGGGAAATCCCACTCATCTGGCGCTTAAATGGGCTCACACAAACCATAAACATATTTGTAATTACTGCTACAATATACAATGCTGACTGCAGTCCAGACGGAATGGACACAAGGCATTCATGGAAAACCAAAAAAAAAAAAACCTGCATATCATGGGAAATATATTAAATCCTGCCACAGTTTTCCTGGAAAGGCTGGTATGTCCCAATGTTTGTCTTAACCCCCCCTACCAGAGTTGTTTTCCATTTTCATTTAGTTTTTTTTTTGTTTTTTTTTCTCCCCACTGTGGATGTTGTCTTTGGGAGGTGGGTCGTTCACACCTCAGTGAGCAGCCTCAATGGTACCCAACCCAAAGTCGGCCATTTTTCCCAGCCCTTTGCCCTGTTTGAATGGATGCCCTCTCCCCCCATTTACCCTCTCCGTGAAAGAAAAGGGCCTAAATAATCTCCCCTTGCTTTAATCGGGGGAGCTCAGAAGGATTGTACAGAACCAGGGGGTTTGTGCCTTTGTGCTGGCCTTGACCGTCTTGATTCCGTTGGCGTTTTCTGGCAAGGTCCACCACCCGGGGCCTTTTTAATTTGCTCTCTATTGACTCTGTGTTAATTGGGTTGCAGAGAGATGCATCCAGATTTCAACCCCAAGTTCAGTCATCTTAAACCTTCATTGTGTTTTTCACACATTTCACAAAAGATGCACAGCCTGCTGCGATGTGAGCGGTGTGAGGGAAGGGGGAGGAGTGGGAGAGCGGAGGAGGGGGAGACTTTGGAAGAAAAGGATTCCGGATTTGAACTGTGTGTTTGAGAAAGGGTGAGATAACAGCCCGCTGGATTTCTAAGCCGTTAATCAACACGGTCTTGCTCTTGGTATTATTGTGGCTGGGTGATCTCATAGGTTAACAGGACCACAAGTAACTATCTATCTATCTGACCCCATTTCCACCTGGTATTAACATGCAATCTGAATCTGCATGTCTTATCTGGATATGGAAAAAGGTAATGAAAGGTGTAGCCTAAATGCATTGCAATCGGAATACCATCGGATTGGCCAGATCTTATCTGGACGTCGTCTTGCTAACATTGTGATTGGATCTCAAGCTGGCAATCAAAAAACTTAGCAATCCTCCTTAGCAAAGGTAAGTAGAGCCCATACAGCAGCATTCCTTTGAGAGACTTTCCAGGCGCCACTAGGACGTGTAAGACAAGGGCCACGTGACTGACGGGTGTAGCCAAGCAAGCACTATTGTTAGCGAGCTTCTCCACCGGCTTGGATTCATTAAATCTCTTACAGTGTTCCATATTGACCCGAAGATTAGATTACCATGATTATATAACATCCCTCCCACCTTCCTACACCCCTACAGGTAGCCGGAGAATAATGAAGTCCCTTTTCTCTAATAAAACTGAAACATGAAATACTATTGAGGCATAATGTAAATTCTCTGTTTAGCTGGTTGAGGTATGTTTTTAATCATCAGTCGCATACTTAAACACTCTCAAGCTCCTAGAAGTGGTTGGAATTAGCATTTCCCAGACCTTTTTAAAGGTGCTCTATACGATATCCAGAGTATTAATATAGCAGCAAACAACTATGTGCTATGTGAAGATATAGAGGAGCAATGTCTACCTGAGCAGAGAATGAAGTCTCTCTCTCTCTGTCTGTGTTGTAATCAGAGATTCTCTGTGCTTTGTTGACATAGCCGGGCTGGCCCGCGCATACTTTAAGTGCATGTTAGTGAATGTGAGCGTGCCCCACTGACTATCCTATCTATCCATCCATCCATCCATCCATCTATAGACAGTCAAGAGTATGCTGGACTTGGCTGCCTATTACTGCCTTTGTCTCTACGCAGGTGGTGGTGGTGTAAGGTTAGGGGGGCGGTTGGGGTTTGGTGGCTGACGGATACAAATGAAGTGTCCTGTTAAGAGCACCAGGGTGTTTAAGTGTGTAATCATCTGTTGCCTCCCTGTAGACCCACTAGCCAGATGGAAAGAAGTCAACGCAAAGAGAATCGTGAAAATCCCAGCAAATTCCAGAATGCCAGCAAGGAATCTCATTAAGGAGCTCCACACATCGATGGCGCAGCCTCACACTGCTGTTTTTTTCTCACAGAGCCGAAGCAGTCCATGGAGGATTTAACTGGATAATGGTATTGGTTTCACATCAGCGAGGGAGCAGGAAGACCACAGTGGATGAGCTGTAAGGACAGCCTCTCTCTCTCTCTCCTGTTTCCTGCTTCTTGACTGAGTAATTATTCCTTAAGCCCACCTACCCAGGCAACAAAAATAGAATTGATTTCCCATTATGTGAAGCATCACTCCTGCTGGGGAGGTCCTGTCAGGGTGACCAGGCAGCGAGCAGACACGTCTAACCCGAGAGCCTGGGACTGGCTGTGAGCTGCTGCACAGTACTATCGATGTGATCCTGTGCTTAATTTCCTAAAACAAAGCAGACACGCTGTTGTTACACCTTTCTGCCCCAGACGAGTCGCCTGACCACGGTCAAAAAGGCTGAGAGAGAAGGAGCCAGGCCCACACAGCCACACACTGCTGGGTTTATTGACTTTAAAGTGTGTGAGTTTTAAAAGGTCTCTGCACTGATACAATGTCAAAATTATGTTGGAATGCGGTGGGGTTAAATCAAAATCATTCAGTCTTATGTCAAAGGTTAAAGCTGCTCTATACGATATCCAGAGCATTAATATATCATCAACAACCATTGTCTATGTAAAGATATAGAGGAGTAATGTCTACCTGAGCAGAGAATGAAGTCTCTCTCACTCTGTGTGTGTTACAATCAGAACTTCTCTGTGCTTCGTTGACATAGCCAGCGGCGCTCTGCACTGTTCTCATTCGGCGGTTACAGCTGATAATGGCGTCCCGATTGACAGCACCATTGCGGAAGCGTAGCACCCACCCTCCGGTTCCCTCCCAGGTTAGCACTGTTAGCTCTGTCAGCACTGTTGCCTTGTTTTCACATTTAGCTACGAGCCGCCGACTCAGGCGCCGTCAGGTTGAGAGCCATGCGGAGGCAATAGAAATGCATTTAGCACTTTTAAGGATGATACCACGTTGCTATTGTTAGTAATACTTGAAATTTTAAAGAAATGGGAGTGCATTATGAGGGTTTAAACCACATAGTAATAAAGTTGTTGTTTTTCAAGCATGTTTATAGTGATAGGTATAAGCTTCTGCTGCATACATACAGTATACTGTATGTGGAACCTTTTTTATGCCATTGCGACAGCCTTGGCCGGAGGCATTATGTTTTCAGTTTGTCCATCTGTCCGTCTGACCGTCCATACGACCCATTCTCGTGAACCCGGTAGCTCAGGAACGCCTGGAGCATGGATGTATTAGGAGAGGAGAGTCACAGGGTCCCAACATCACGCTGTCGTCGCGGCTTGCGCTCCAGCCTCAGTCTGGGTCTCATTTACATAAACGGAGGAAGGGAAATAACTCTGGATTCAGCGTTTTACAGTTTTTAAAACCTAATGATTTGAATAAGGGCTATTAGAGTGTTCGTACTGGGGAGTTTATTTACCTAAAAAAAATGATCCGCTGAGTTACAGACGTCTCTTTCCCAATGTAAGTCTATGGGAAAAAGTATTTTTGGGCCCGATGGCATCACGTGATGGACACGGAGGTTGCAGTACCTCCGTTTGGCCACTACGATAGTTGGGATCAACGACCGGCACTCTTCCTGGGGGCTTGACCTGGAGAGAGTTTCTTCAAATTTGACACAAACATCCACTTGGACTCTCTCATCCACTCTAGAGGATGAACTGATTACATTTTGGTAGTCAAAGGTCAAGGTCACTGTGACCTCACAAAACATGTTTTGGGCCTTAGCTCATTAATCCATATTCTAATTAGGCTATGGCAATATCACACAAATGTCTAACAGGATAAAATGATGAAGTGATGATATTTTGGACAGACATAGATGTGACATGGATGGAACTTGACTTGCTGGCGAAGGCATACAACCGCGAGGCGGTTTATTTTTCCATGGGCCCAGTATAGGCTGCTTACACCACACCATGCTGTGCCAAGTCCTATGAATTTCCACAGTGACCTCACAACTGTGTTAACCCATGCCGCTGTGGTCCTGCTTGATACAGTAGCATGGTCAACTGGTGCCAAACCAAAGCCACATCTTGCACTGAACACGTGTGCCTGTGGCAGCAAATAGAATGAAAGCTCTGTAGTGTCTCACTGTGCTCAGCTCTCAAAATTGACCTACACAACAAGGTCAGCAGATTTGTTTTAAATATTGCAGGGAGGTATAACACAAGCACACACAGCTACAGTGAGCTGTCAACAGGCTCAACCAGCACATCTCCAACTAACATGTCATCAAGGTAAACACCTTTTACCTTGCTGTGGTGTCCTGTGGAAAACTACTAACGCTGTTCCAGCCCAACTTGAATCACGTTTGGTCAAGGCTCAGCACCAATGGAGCAATGGCATTATCATTTGCAAAGTTATCCAGCATGCTGAGGTAAAGGGCTGCTGTTGAAAAAGAGAAAACAAAGGATGGAAAACATTGGAATATCATTTGCTACTGTTGGTCGTCTTGTCTTTTTTGTTTTCTGTGCAATTTCATCACCGGCTTAGCCCAGATAATGGAAGGTATTGAAAAAATAGTCTGATTCAACTGAAGAAGCCTTTTGGGTGAGATGCGAAACGTCCAAGAATCTCCAGCATGTCCAGCTGCCTATGACTTAGCCCTTCTACATATAACCAACTGGATGATTTATTGATTTGTACAACAATGACTTTGTTACCTTGGATAGCATTGAAACTGTAAATCATAAAACAAAGGCTATGCAATGCATTTCTTTTTTTTTAGTAATGCCAGCTCACTTTGTGAATCACAAACTCCTTAATCTGGCATGAATACCTGTAATCAAACAGATGTGGAGTTGCAGCACGTGTACTGGTGTGGGCCAGTGCTAGAAGTGGGCCGGTACTCACCGGTTCGCGGTACCGGCACGTCTTCATTTTCAGAGCATTTTGGCAAATTTTTCTTGGGTGCTACCCAAATAATCAGCTGCGCAGCTCATCCCACAAATGCACGATCCTTACAAGTTGGACATCATTGTGACGGTAAATAAGCAGGCTTTCCAACCATGTAAAATACAATGCCAATTAGCATTGTAACAACAGAGAAATAATCCACCAAACACAAGTTTCCGAACTTTTTTTTCCCAGTATATAATAAATGAAACATTTAAAAGTTTTCTGAATCTGCTCTTTTGATTTTACAGGGCAAACTGCAATGTTCAGACAAAGGCTGTGAAAAATAATATAAATAATAATTTAACTAGTAATAATAATGGTGCAAAATTATAGTTTTAAGACAAAAACCTTCAAATTTTCCACCACCTCAACCCAATAATGATACAGTTGGAATAGTATTGCCCCGAGTATAATAATATAGCAATAAAATCACAGCTGATTATGACTGACACAGTTTAACATGCTGAAAGAAATAATGAATAAATAGGAATAAGTTGCAAGAGATTGCTGATACACGCCAACGCGAATAAGGGGTTTACTAGCACTTATTTTTTTCCAATTCATTCACTGGTATGGGTTCAAAATGACAATAGAAAATAGCGGAATGACAAACTTTAGCTTTACTGCCATTTTAAAAGCATATAGATGTGGCGTGGTGTTTATATGGCTATGTGCAGCCCCTCTTGAGCCCATGGCCCCTTGCCGCTGTGAATCGCCGCTCAACTCCTATACACAAGTGTTGATATCCAAATGTAATAGGCTACAGACAGTTGATAGCAAAAAGTATTGCCATCACGCATTAGGAATGCAACATGTACAGGCCAAAGAACCGTCCTCCTGTCGTCAGCCTTCGGGGCACTGAGAGGGAGTAGCTGTGTGAGTTTATAATCAATAACTGCCCGTCTCGCCTGCATCATGTTATTCGGCTGATGGAAAAGCTGAAGGCTGCGGCTTTTATTCCAGAAAGAAGGACTGCTTTTGAAGCAAAGAACAACTCTCTACATTTTTATTGGTATATGATAATGGAGACACCATTCACAAGCATGCCTCTTCTCAACACCCACGCATTTCAGAGCCTGTTTACCATGATGCTCTGAGGTTTATCACTAAAAGCACTGTCGGTACCCATCATTGTGTTCTGTATACGGTAGAGTTGGCTGGCTCTTTAAACTCACTCTTAGGTACACACTCTTCTACAAAGCTATTCCTGGCATATTACCTGGCAATTATATTCTCCCAAACAAGGCTATAGGAGCTAACTCTTTGTGCTTGTGGAACATACATCCTGTCTCCGTTTCTAAGGTGCACTATATGGGAGAAGAGCGTCACGTCCTTGCACTCTTTTAAAATGATTCCTTATGATTTGGTGGCAGGCAGAACTAGTTATAAATTGGCTGTTGTTATTTTATTAGTTTTATCTAAGTTTAAGTCTGTGTTTATTAACCTACATTTTCTATGTTCTGCTGTTATCTTGGCCAGAACAATCTTGTAAAATATCAGCAATACTTGTTAAATTGAATTATGTAAGTCAAATAAAGGTCTGATTTAAAAAAAAAAATAACAACATAAAAAGGTACTTTGTCTATGCATACAGCAGCCCACTAAATAGGATAGGATAATGTTTGTATTATTCTATTGTAATTATTTTTCTTACTGTACAAATCCCACGATAACACTGAAACCACTAACACTGTTTTTTTCACCCATTTCAAGTGTTATCAGCCCATTAAATGGCCGTTATCAGCTATTATCATTACCATTATAATGCTTCAGACGGGGCAAACTGCACCTACCGACACGTTGTGAAATGGTTGCAGTTCTAAACACGTGTACGTTGTGAATTGAAACAACTTGGGTGTTTGGAACTATTTTCACCAAGTGCAACAGCGTGGCTCATTGATATGTTTTTAGAGCTCTATAGAGGAATAATATATCAGGCTTTGGATACAATAATTGTTAGAAGAATCAATTCATTGTTGGTTTTGGTCTTTTCATTTGATGACATCAAGAAACATAACAACAGCCTGTTTATTGTTCTTTATAGTGAATGATACCAAATACTGGGCAAACCAGTAGACACAGAATGCTGGTAAACTACAAATGGCTACCTCTAATACCACGTCTACATCAAGCACCTTTAAATACTGAAACAATTGTAACATCAAAGTTTGCCATAATTTAATTGAGTCAAATACGACCTCGCTGTCTCATTGCTGATTGCTGCAGGATGGACTCAGTGTTCCCCTCAGCTAAACTCTGCTTTCATCCCATTTCACAGCAACACTGTCCTAAGCAGGTGCCAATCACAGCAGGCTAACTCGCCCAGAGCCCTGAGCGGCTGGAACTCATTAGAAAAAGCTGGGCATGTTTTGGTGCCGGCACAGCCCGTATTCATCCAGAACCCAATGTGAGACATTCCTTGGGGCGGGGAGAGGTTAATCAGCAGGGCAAAAACAATGAGCTCAAGTCCTGCAGGTAGGGAGGGAGGAGGAGGAGGAGGAGGAGGAGGAAGAGGAGGGCGGATGATAGTCGGTGTCCGAGGGTGTACGAAGGACGGCGCGGTGGGTCGACTGTGAAATGAGGAAATGCATCAGGAAATGCACAAGGACATCCAGGATGCTACACAGCAGATTTCTATAATGCATACTAAGTCACAGCACATCAAGTGTGTTATAGACATGGAAGTGGTTGAAATTTAACATCTGTTACAAGTGAGAGGGCTCCTGTTTTAGTAAGACGGAACAGTTCTACACTGGTCCTTGATCACTTGGCACTTGGTGAGCCACTACTCCGTTTCATACATCCCTTTGTGTTGCAAGGCTATCGCTGGGCAAGGGAATGCATCTGTTCAGAGCAGCACGCTCCTGCATGTTTAGCTGCTGATTTACAATAGCATTAAACAGAAATGCACAAACTACACCGCCTTTGCAGGTAGAAATCAATATAACCCCATAAAAAAATAAATCAGAAATGAAATTGACTGGAAACCCAAGGAAATTGAGGCAACGTGTTTTTAGTTCCGCTTTGTTTTCTTGTTTGCTTTTAGATTGTTTTTACTTCACCCCATTTCTAACGGGAGGCTCCATCTATGTAATGTGGGAGCAGATCTAAAATATAATGGATTGTGGCTAGCTTGCACAGTTGGATGTGTACGCCACGGCCCATTTTAACCACTAATGGTGCGGGCCTAGTGTCGATTCGAGGCCAGTCCGGCAGTGAAACTCACTGCGGTTAGCTTTTTATGAGACACTCAGTGGACAAGCCATTGGCCCCCGGGCCATGCCAGACTCACCACATGTTCCTAGCACTGCCACACATAGGGCCTATGGGACAAAAATACTGACCAGCAAACATGGATGGATTACTGAACGGGCCTACTGGGGACACAGGCACAGGGGTCCAAAGTGTCAGGCCTTCACCTACAAAACGTCACTCAAAGAGACACGTACCAACCAGGAAGAGACTCCAAATGACCAAAACCATAAAACAACTACAAGAAAGACACGAAAAGACTAGAGACACTAAACAACTACAAAGAGATGCAAAACAGCTGTAGAGATATAAAGCAACTACAGACAAAAATAACTACAGAAAGACCAAACTAATTACAAAGTGACACAAAACAACTACAAAGACACAAAATGACTACAAAGAGACACAAAACTACCACAAAGAGACACAAAACAACTACAAAGACACAAAATGACTACAAAGAGACACAAAACTACCACAAAGAGACACAAAACAACTACAAAGACACAAAATGACTATACAGAGACACAAAACATCTACAAAGAGACAGAAAACGACTAAAAGGGACACAAAACAACTACAAAGACAAACAAAACAACTAATAAGAGACACTAAATTAATACAAAGAGACATAAACCAACTACAAAGACACATAAACCAACAACAAAGGGACACATAATGACTACAAAGAGACACAAAACAACTACAAAGAGAAACAAAACAACTACTAAGAGACACACAATGACCACAAAGAGACAAAACAACTACATAGACACAAATGACTACAAAGAGACAGAAAACAACTACAAAGATACACAAAACAACTACAAACACACAAAATGACTACAAAGAGACACAAAATGACCATAAAGAGACGCAAAACCACAACAAAAAGAGGCTAAACATCTATAAAGTCTGTGTGTCTTGCTCCTGTGTGGTTGGGCCTTTTGCATGTCTGTGTCCAGGGGCCCATTGTCTCATAATCTACTCATGCCAGCAAACATAGTTATGAAAATGAATGATTCAAATGACACCAGGGACTAATCTACACATTCTCCTGGATGACTCTAGGGAAGATAATTTAAATAGATAACGTCGGCTGAGGAAATTAGAGATAAATCAAATGTCAGAACAATCGTTGCTCACTCTCTCCACCCTCGAGGATTTTGAAAACTTGTTGATAGCACCCACCTACCCTTTCCCCTCTCCTCTGTCTTCACATGCTGCTGCCGCTGCTGCAGCTAATGGACACATTCATTAGCATATCTGGTCATTTCCCCTTGTTAACATGCACCACTCTTCTTCGTTTGTGCCTCAGTTATCAGCCTGCACCATATGCTGTGTAGGTGGTAGCAAAGAGTCTAGACAGATCCTTTGGCAACTCTATCTGCTGGCCCCCCTGAGACGTTCCTCTTAGTTTCACTGCTTCACGACATGAGTTTATTCATCCCGCTCTATGTTTGATAACCTTCCCCTCCTGGGCTCATTGCGTGTGTGTGTGTGTGTGTGTGTGTGCGTGTGTGTCTGTGTGCGTGTGTATGAAAGTGCCTGCAAAGGCCAATGATGCAAATTCTGCTCTGCAGGCATTAGGCAGAAGTGTGTAGCCTATGTGCTATGTCTGCACTACATTAACTTGTGTTCAGGGTTTCTTTTATCTCACCTCTTGTAAGGCTGAATGTGTTCTTGTCCACCGCTCCACCTGTACTTCTCTCTTTGAAGTCCCAGGATTCACCCTTGTGCGGGCAGACAGGGATATGGACTCTGGAAAAACTCGGGGAGGCGGTATTTGCGCGTACATAAATGATCTATGGTGCAGATTGCACTCAGTTAAATATAAGATCTGTGATCCCAATGTAGAAATTCTCGGCATGACGTTACGACCTTTTTATTTACCTAGAGAGTTTGGATGTATACTGCTGTTTGTTGTGTACGCGCCTCCCAGCGGCAAAGCGTCACAGGCGGCCAGCACCATAGCTAACTGTGTTCATGAGCTACAACTCAGCCACCCCGATGCACCGGCTATAGTGGTGGGGGACTTGAACCAGTGCCACTTGGAGACTGTGTTACCTGGGTTCGAACAGTATGTTAAGGACCAAACAAGAAAAGACAATATCCTGGACAAGTGTTTTGTAAACGTTAAAGGTGCCTATGTTTCCAAGTGTAGGCCACCCATATTAAATTCCGATCATAACGTTGTGCACATGATCCCAGTGTATAAGACCAAACTCAAGCAAAGTAAACCTGAAAAGAAAGTGATAAGAACATGGACAAATGAAAGTAGGGAGCAACTGAAAGCCTGTTTTGATTGGACAAATTGGGAAATCTTTCAGGAGGGATCACTAGAAGAAATGACTACTGTTACAAATGATTATATAAATTTTTGTGTACAGCTGGTTGTCCCCACAAAGGAGATTAAAATCTATCCAAATAATAAATCATATGTGACCAGGGACATAATACAAGTAATAAATACAAGGAAAGTGGCTTTCAAAAACAAAGATTATGGAGCACTTAAACAGACAGGAAAAGAGCTCAAAATCAAATTGAGGAAAGCAAAACTGGCACACAGACAGCTTCTGGAGGATGCCTTTAAAGCTAATAACTCTAAAAAGGTGTGGGATACCATGAAATCTATGACAGGAATGTCATCTCCAACTAAACCTATTGTGACAGATAATGAATTTTGCTTTGCCAACGACCTAAACACTTTCTTTACCAGATTTGAATCACTAGATAATTCTGATAAGTGCACTGAAATACTTAAAACTATTATACCAACTACCTCAGACAGAATTGTCATCACTGTCGAAGATGTTAGGAAAAGTTTTCGGTGTACAAATTCCAAGAAAGCTGCTGGACCGGACGAATGCAGCGCTTTCCTTCTGAAGAACTTTGCAACCGAGCTGGCACCAGTGTGGCAACCAGTCTTTCAGGCTTCTGTAGACACGCACACTGTACCTCTGTCATGGAAAACTGCGAAAATAAAACCTTTACCCAAAATACCATGTCCTAAAGAACACAAGGATTTTAGACCAATAGCCCTTACCTCAGTGATTATGAAATCTCTAGAAAGAATTCTGCTCCAATATCTTGTCAGTACAACAAAAGACAAACTCGATCCATATCAATTTGCATATAAGCAGGGTTGTGGTACAGAAGACGCTGTTGCCACTCTGGTTCATATTATTACAAAACATTTAGACAAACCAAAAACCTATGCAAGAGCCCTTTTTCTAGACTTTTCATCAGCCTTCAATACAATACAGACAGACATCTTGGTGTCAAAAATGGTCCAGCGGGAACTGAATCCCTATTTGATACACTGGTATGCCTCCTTTCTCACTAACAGAGTTCAAATTGTAAAAATAAATAAAACCCTTTCCACTGCCATCACGACCAACGTCGGGGCCCCTCAGGGTTGCGTGAGTTCAGCTATGCTTTTCACCTTTTACACCGATGACTGTCGTACAAATACACCAAATCAATACATCCTAAAGTATTCTGATGATACAACTATAATATCTCTGTTAAGTCACTCGGACAACCCTGAGCTGCACCAACATGGCGTGAACAAAATGGTCGAGTGGAGTGACAGTAATGCTCTTCAGATTAACACAAAGAAAACGGAAGAAATTGTATTTGGTTCACCATCTGATTCTCATAAAGTTCCTATTGTTATTCATAACGAAAAAATCCTGCAGGTATTTTCATATAAATATTTGGGAGTAATGATTGATCATCTGTTATCTTGGAAAGACCACATTGAATTTGTCTGTAAAAAGACAAAACAAAGAATTTACTTTCTCCGCCGCCTCAGGTCTTTTGGGGCAAGTAAACAAATTCTTCTATTGTTTTTTACTTCTGTGATTATGAGTGTTCTACAGTATTGTTATACTACATGGTACAAGAATTTGTCAACTACTTTAAAGTCAAAACTGCTCCAACAAATGAAAATCTGCTCAAAGATTGTTGGTCAACCCCTTGAGAAACTCTATGAATCAGCCTATCATAATAACATCTTAAGGCTGGCTAACAACATCGTCTCTAACCCCAATCATGTTTTGAACAGTGAATATCAACTGTTACCATCGAATCGGAGATACATGGTTCCACGATTTAATAAGGTTTGACTGAAGCACTCTTTTTTGCATCAGTCAATCCTTAAACTAAATATGGAGCCTAATCCCAGATCAAATGTGCGTTAAAGGGCCCTGAATATTGTCTTCTGTGATTGTAATGTTTAAATGTTTGTATCCTTGTTTATTGTCTTTGTCCTTTCTGTGATGTTGCAAACGGAGCTGCTGTTATGCAAAACAAATTTCAGACCTGTCTGACAATAAAGTATAAAGTATAAAGTAAGTAAGTACAACTCTGTCTTTGTTGCTCTGTGGTTTCAAGTTAAATTGACATAGGGACACACATAAACCTCTGTCTCTGACTGTGTGTCCCTCTGGCTCTTCTTTATTATGTTCATCTACACTACAGTGCAGGCAGAGGCATATTTCTCCCACCCCCACAGCTACTGATGCTATGCCTGTTGAACTTTCCAGTCTAGTGTGCAGTTTACAAAGATAATAGTGGCAGATTTAGGCAATGGATCCTTTACTTCAGACGGACAGAACTAGAAAAATGCAGGCTTAACCGGCTGAAATGACGGTTGCTAGGAGATTTTATCAGCTGTGGAAGAGCTAGTTAACTGCAAGCTCAGTGTTTTGAATGTTTCTGGCTGACTCGTATGAGAATAAGAAGCCGGCAAAAGGGTCCTCAATAGTCTGCATTTAATGGCTTCATCAAAGGCTGTATAAAATATGGACGTAGTCTCAGTGACGTCACCCCTCTGTCGCCATCTTGGCAGTGATGACAAAGCCTAACTCCCAGCTAATCCAAAAATGGGCAAAGAGGTGGATCATCGGTGCAGCAGAGCAGACAGCTAGCAGCTAGCGACCTGGTGCGGCACCCACCTGTCAATCAAAGCAGCCACGCCCTCAATTAGGCATAAAAAAGAATTAAATAAGACAGAACCTCCAAACTCCACAGTGCCATGCACACTGCAATAGGCATGTTGAGAAATACAAAGCATGGCCTGCTGTGCCTATAGTTACAGCTGCTTTAGGAATGGTCAGTTAGCAAATGTCAGTTATGTCATCACAGTTTGAATTGACTGTTTTGGCCAGAGAGAAAATGAGACATCCAAATAGGGCCTCAGAGGCCTTTTTTCTTATTTATAGCATGTTTTAGTGGAATAGTTTGGCCCAAAGGAGAAGTTCTGTCACTCAAACCAGTGTCAGTTGACTCAGAGTTCCATCGTAGCCCCCTCATAAATCCTTGAATTTAACACAGTCATCATTTTACAGCTAATACATATGGATCCAATGACAATTGGATTTCTCCAAAAGTTCATCCCGCATAAGGGATTTTGATGACCGCCCTGTCCTGTGGGTTCCCACACTGACCTCATTATGTTCTGTATTTATCGATTTGGATCCTTTCCTTAAAAACCTCAATGGAGCTTTGACTAACATGGGAATCAATAGTTAATGACTGAATGACAGAGCTATTCCTTTGAAAGCATATGTCAAAAAAACACACCAGATGGAGCATGGAGGCTTTAATAAACACTTGTGGTTGGATCCATGTTCCCATTAATTTGTCAAAATGTTGTCCTGCAGCTAGTGCAAGACTGATTACTTTATTGCAAAGAGTTGATGGGATTGTCTTCAACGTAAGTAATTATGACCACCCCTCCTAGTCTGTAGGGGGGAGCAGTTGGACCTCGCCCACCAGCAGCAGAGAAGTTACCAACGTGACATCGGATCTCACCTGCAGGGGCTCCGTGATCTCGGCCGAAGCCAGATTTCAGATAGAGGGGACGGGTTGCCCAGACAGGCTGCTTGGACGTGGGCCAGCCGCACAAGCTGTGAAAAGGTCCTGCGGCCTCCCGCACATTTCGCCAGCGTTACATTTGTTCTAGATCCTCTTCACTTCCCCCGCCATCTGTGGTCTTAATGAAGCTGTCAAGAAGCTGTCATTCACTCATGAGTGGCTGTGCCTCACAGCACGATGGCTAACATTTAGCCAACGGGGACTCAGCAAAGCCTTGAGCTGTGGCATGAAGTTCCAGAATTGCTGTGTAAACCACTTTCAACGCACCAGACTATCATCACACGTCAGCAACTTTTTTACCTTTGATGATACAAGCTGGTTGAATTAAACACCAAAGAAGGGCATTCGCTTGTACTCGTTCTTGGGCGGATAAAGTCACAGGATGTATTAACTGAATGAGTAATGACAAATCACAGCATGCCATAAAGTCTTGGACCAGAGTGAGATGGATAGTCGTGAGGAACAAAAGAGAAAGTACTGTTGGTGGCGGAGGAGTCATGGCAACGGCAGACCGCTGGGAAGTTTGTGAATGACAGAAGGGATCTTGATTCTTGTTCACATGGTGTCACACATGGCTACAACGGAACCGGAGGCTTTGTGGCGCTCTGTGTATCCACGCCCTCCTGTTTATCGACTGCCAATGTCCATTGTTTGACAGGAGAAGTGGTCCGTCCCTCTGTATGAAGGTAATTCACCAGACAATCTGGAGCTAGTGGGTAAGGGGAGGGTATGGGATCTGGGTTCATTAGATGTAAATTTGCTTCTTTAGTGTTTTTTTTTTAAACAACCACAATTCTGCAGGTTTATTAATGCACCGTAATGCAGTGAGCTAAAAGAAAACCGTAATTTCACTGAGCTAACAGGATTACAGTGATTTTCAATCTTTATAATTGACTGTGAAGAAGACGTCAAAATCTTGGACCTGGTTCAAAGCCAACCTGTGGAAAACCCACCTGAGCAAGATGTGTTTTTTTTTCCTTGTTTTTTTTAAGAGAGACCCAATCCGAGAGAGGCCCGAGGACAGACTGACCCTATCCGTAAAGACCCGAGGATAATTACTGTAGATGCCATCCAAAATGCTTTCGACCCAAACGGCAGTTTGAGTATAACAGCCTGCATTGTATGTCTGTGCGTGTCCTTGGTAAAAACCTTCACTCTTAATTCTCTCTTAATTACTGTTCTAATTCAGTTTTATCTCTCATGACCATAATTTCCACACTAATGTCATAATCACCTTCAGGCTGTAGCTCTTCTCTGATGGTGAGTTGAGGATTGGAAAAGACAAACAGATTTGGAGTTCAATGTCTTTTGAGTGGAGACTACTAACCATGAGAAAGTGTTGCGGGTGTCACTTTTTTTTCCATCAGAGCCTGTTGGGCTTGTGAGAGTTGGAGGGGTTGGAGGCTTTTCGGGGAGATGTGCGGTTGCCAAATGGGGATGAGTAAGCAGTCCCAAGAGCCAGAGGTTGTTCTGGGCTATGAAGAGTGTGGCCGCGCTGACGTTAGCCAGCGCTCTCCTTTTATAGAGGAGGAGGGTGGCGGCCGAGCCAAAAGAGGCCGAGTGAGCCGGCCAAAGCTAGAAGCACATCTTAGCAGGCTGTGGCCCATTCTCATCCGCGGGCTGCTAAGCCTGGACAAACACCCGCAACCGCAGAGCTTGGAGCGGGACCGCATGCTCGGTCCCTTTCATTTAACCAATCACTCTTTCATTTCTCCAACTCCAGCTTCTCTCTTTCACTCAGACACATCTGTCTCTGTCACTTTCTCCCTCCACCTTTGGCTCCCTCTCTATCTGTCTTTTTCCTTCACGCTTTTTTTTTTTTTGGCTCCCCCACTTGTCAATCTGCTAAACCTATTCAGTATTACTAAGAGGGGCAAAAAATGTGGCATAATGAAATAACACGGGGAATAACATTCTGGCGTGGGTAAAGATGAAACCGGTCTATTTATGAGTGCAGAACAAATAAACATAGCATCGGGGTGCGCCTGGACTATGTCTGTGCCACAGAGTAGAGACGGGGCCCCTGAAAGCAGCACTTTTCTGTTCAATAAAGCTAGAGGAGAATCCGTCTCACTCCCATAACTGAGGTCTTTATGAACAAAGAACATTACGGTTGGCTTTAGCTTAACGATGTTTCTGCCGACTGTTTCCTGAGGCACTAATGTTTTTAAATTGTAGGTCTATAGATCCAGGGTAGACTTAGCTTTATAATTTACACATTATAGGTTTGAGCTGCTGAGTGCAAAAATAATCATCCACTGTCGGCCATTAAAGAAAACATCCAACCTCAAAGCCTTTTATTTATCACTATCTATTCTACTGATATTCTATCACTGGTAAAGATAAACTGCTATGTACCATATCTTGCGTTTCCAGTCACAGTTTGACGGTGTATATATGTGACTTATTCTATCAAAATTAGTTGGAAGTTTCGGCAGCGCATTCTTTTAAAAAAACGTTTTTACATGAAAAAGTTAATTTTTGTGCTGTGTTTCTGAATAAATAGACTCTCAGCTTTAATACACTGTAAAAATCTATGTAAAATTCAAATGGTATGTATAGTTTTGATGCTCTTAAACGTAACATTAACAGACAGTTATTTATTGACATGGTTGAATCAAGTTTATTGACAGATGACAGATTTTGGTTGTCAGAGGAAGATAGCTGGCAGGACGAGATGAATTCACGTCAGGAAAACATCGCTCGACTTTTAAATTAAATTCCCGTTCGAGGTGCTACATCTGACGACGATCTGAACCGACTTCTTTTCGGATGATTTCACCGCACCGGGTGATGAGGAGAGAGATGAGGAGACGGACAGCGGTTAAATATAACATGTATTTATATTTAAATACATGTTATACAGTATATTATATCATATATACAGTATATTTGTTAATATTTTATCAATTTTATTCCGTGCAGGTATAGGCTACACTATGAAATGTTGGGTGTCAATTTTGCGGAAAATATTGTGTTCATTTTGACTTGAGTCTTAATATATGTGTTTTAATCCATGTAAAAAAAGGTTTCCTCTTTACAGGCATATAGAAAACTCAAAATGTGTTTCTGACTCAAAGGGACTCAAAAGATGGAGCAAAATGATGTATACATTTTTCATTTTATACAGATAGCTGGCAAACTGGAGGTTGTCCTCAACAGTAGGCTAAATGTCAGGTTTTACATCTAGAATCAAAGAACTAGGGCTTCTTTCTAGACTTTGTAGAGGCAGAGATAAAAATGTCTCCCCAGTCAGAATGCCTTCAAAAGACCAGAATGCAGTACAGCCAGAAGAAATGCTGCTGCTCTTTCCACCTTAAAGCAAAGCCAGGCATGTTCTCTGAAGATTGTTGAAAGGCATAATAAGAATAACCGGTAATGTAGCATGAAGTACAAGCAGTGTTGCCATGGTTACCTGTAAACACTGGTTCAGAGCAGTGGTTCTCCTGATGTACTGGACACAGCAGGGAGGGGCTCAAAGTCATTGGCCGTGAGTCAGTGGATGGCTGAAAAAAAGACTATCCTAAAACATATTCAGGTCATGTCATAACCACTGAACCATCTCCATGATTGCTGAGGGAGACTATGAGATGTGAAAGTGGACCTTGAGATGCAATTTTTCTGAGAAGCTATTATTTCCAATGTCAAGAATAAACGTTCATGCTCAATCTAATTTTAATGGACACCTACCAGCCAATCATAAACGAGCATTTTCCCTCTATTACTCTATTTGAAATGAATCTCAGTAAGTATAGTTTTCTTTTCTAGAGTGGGATGAGAATATTGATATCAGTCTTATGTCTGTAAATTTAGTCTGGTGCTGGAGTCACCATATGTTTAGCCTAGCTTAGCATGATTACATGCCCACAAGGTGCTCACAGTGGCAATGCTAAAAGGGTGATGATTATCAGGTAATGGTTTTCCACATTCACCAGTGTCTAATTAGCACTGAAGCAATAAGCCCTGAGGCTGATGGGACTGTCATTAGTTCGGCAGGTTTTGGACAAACTGAAACTGAACACCTGCTGAAAAGGATCACCATAAAAGTGTGATTCATCCTCTGGGGATCAGAAATGTCTGAAAAATGTCATGGCAATCATCCAATAGTTGTTCAGATATTTAAATGTGGACCAAAGTGTGGTGGACCAACCAACGTTGCCATCACAAGAGCTACGCTGCTAGTGTGGCTAAGAATACACCAACACCTCCAAAGCTGCTGCATTCACACCATGTGTCAGTTAAATTAACTTGCACATGAACAGACATGTAAAATGGAAAATGAATTTTTGGAGCTATTTCTTGATGAACAGCAATTAATCCATCCACCCAGAGCTAATGTGCAGCCTCTCCAGCTATACAGTCATATCCAGCAGATACAGTCAGGGAGGAAAGGTTTTAGTTTGAGTCTCACCAAAGTATCAAATTTTGCAACTTCACTGTGACCGCAAGACTTAAGGATGCTGAGCAGTCATTGCGCCCAGCTGTTGTTCGCCAAAAGTAGTTCCAGTATGTAATTCCACCTAACACCACAAATACGTGCTTTTCTACTGTGAGGAACGTTTAACTGGCTACGAAACAGTCTCAGTGTAATACCGATGCGTCTATATGACCTACATAAGTAAACGAGACCACCAGCGAGATTATTGCCCCTCGACCTGCAGTTGGAGCTCCGGCGGGAGGTGGAGAGTTCCGCGCTCGGCAGCAGCTCCTCCTCTGGCCAGGAGCAGAGTTTCACACACAAAAAATAAAAAAATCAACATAAAATGAAAGTTCCTCCTAGTAACTTTAAAGATGCAGTGGGTAGAAATGGAGCAAATATGATTCAAAAAAATATTTTTATAAAAAGTTAGCAAAATCATGTGCCTCTGTGTCCTCTGGTGCTCCTAATGGCATCTGCAAGATTTCACAGACCGGAGGAAAACAACCAATCAGAGCTGATCTGGAATCCGCCATCCAGCTGCCGTCTATGAGAACCACGAGTCAGTCGCTTGCGAACTCCGACCAAACGGTCAAACTAGGAAGCGCTGATCAAATATGAATCAATATTCTGTTACTGTAATGCCTATTTCTCTCCTCAAATACTTTCAGAAACATCTTGTAGTGTACTGTTTAGCTGTAAAATGAGAAAGTTTGTGACCCCATGTTGTGATCTCCTGAGGAAATACCAATCACCGCCCACCAGCTGGAGCACAGCCAATAGGAACGCTCTCTCTCTAAAGTGAAAATGATTTTCTAAAGTCTAAAAACAGAGCCATGAGGAGGAGCAGAAGTCTAGTTTTCTCTCAGAACACTTAAATTACAATATGCTGAAAGGTTATTATTGAGTTTTTGCCCAATGATACCAACAACTTGTTACCTACTGAAGCTTTAAACAAATGAGATCAAACATCAAGAGGCCTATTTTTCCACTTTGGATAGGGCAAGGCTAGCTGTGTCCCCCTGCCTCCAGTCTTTATACTAAGTTAGGCTAAACATGTCCTGACTCAAGCTCTGTACTTACACATGAGATTAGTATCAATCCTCTCCGTTACTTCTAGAAACAAAAATGTTGCTATTTCTTTACCAGATTTCAATCCTATTCAGTTTACCCTCCCATTCCTCCACCCTTTCCTCTACCTTTCAGTCTCTTCTCTCCCGTCTGCATGGCATCGTCCCCGCCTGAGCTGTAGCTCAGTATGTCAGCACAGGTCTCAGGAGGTAATGCTTACAGCTACAGGACAGATTTATTCCAACATGGCTGGCCGTGTACAGGGCCAAAAGGATCCTCATCACCTCCCGGAGCACCGCTGTCCTCTGGAGCGATGAGGACAAAAGAAGGGGAACGAGCAACCGGGGCCCTCAGCAGCAACCAACATGTGCACTCAGCGGCACGCCGAGAGAGATCAGACCTCTTCCACCAGCTCCTTCTTTCTCATTATACACCTCCCTCACTTTGCTCTGAGGATTCTCTTTCTCTGTTGCTTTCTGTGTCTCTCTCACACGCACACACTTATAGAGATCAGTCATCCATACAGATTACAACACCCACTCAGGGGGTTATGGATGGGTTCTCGCCTGACACTGAAAAGAGCTCTCACTATTACACTGTTATTTTTGGAGCACCTTTGTCTGATCATCAGAGTATCTGCTTGTAATGCTCTCCACTGTCGCCTACAGACTAGCTAGAGCATGGGTCGGCAACCTTTTTTCATATGAAGTGCCATTTTTAAATGTTTAATTATGACACCACATTAAAATTGAAATCTACAACGGATCTGTAATTTTATTGCATCGAAATAGTCATAGGAAAATAAAAAAATAAAAAATGTTTTTCTCTCATGATCAGGACCTTGTATTATAAATATATGAGAGCACTATTAATACAAGAAGGCTGCCATCCTTATTACATCTGAGTGGGAATCATTAACCCCACCAACCAAAAATCTGAAGCGAAGAAGGCAACGGGTAGCCGATCAGAGGCAGAGTGGGGCGGGTCTTCGCAAAATGTTAGTTGGGGAAAAAGTCAATCAAATTACCATAAATAACCAGCTGCACACCTGCCGATGGCTGTGAAAGAGGTCATTTTGCATGCACTTCAACATTTTCAAAACACTCTCCTGCACACTTATTGCTAGTGTGCCACTGGTTAAGCTACGGCGTGCCAATGGTGGCATGCATGACTAAGGTTGTCAAACAGTTGCTAGAGGCTTGCCTGTGTACAGCTAATTGTGACATGATGAACAGAATGTCAATCTACTAGAACTACTACAAGCTCTGATCTTTGTAATCAACAAAGCCTGGATTCATTTTCTTTGAGGCACAAATATACAGTATTTCAGTATTTTCAGCAGTTGATATGGATGTGTAGAAACACAGAAGAGATTTCCAAAGTCAGAATTTTAACGCACAATCTTCTTATTACGGAACAATCTTTCCCTTGGTACTAAATTTCCCTTTAAACTTTTTTTTTTGCCTTAACTTTTTTGACCAAAACATTTTTCCCCCAGTACCTTTTTTAGGTTCATGTTACAGCATAATAGTGTAGGCTACGCTGACGTTTTGTATTTGTATCAGTGCAAGTATCAGTGAAACAAACCAAAACTGACTGCAGCTTTGTTGACTCATCCATACAACTTTGTAACAGAAATGAGCCAGTAAATTACCTGCAACGTCCGAATTGGAAGTCTAATAGTTTTATTTTGGTGGGAACTTGTTCTTTTTCAAAGCAGTAACTTGCACTTTCATTTGTATCCCTCATAGGTTAAGAATATGTGAAGTATCTCCGCTGACAGATCTGAAGAATCCCTGTTCAGGAAATAGGTCAACATTAATCCCAGATCTTTACAACCATTTTTGGCAGGCAACGACAAATTGAGGTCAGAAAACTCTCGTGGACGCTGCATTTGATATACATTAACAATGTTGTTTAACCCTGTCCTGTAGTTCATGCTACTGTATTTTATTTTAAAAGTATTTTTCAGGTGAGAGACCAAGCTGCATTTGCTCCAGCAGCTTCCCAAAACCGACCCGTTGGCTAGCGTGCTGTTTTTCTTTTTTTGCATTGGCTTGAATGCAACCAATAAGCTGTTGATTCTGGGGGTTTTTTCATTTGAAAATAATGCTAAGCTATCATTAAAATCAATTTTGCGTGGTGGAGTTTTTTTTTTTTCTTTTTTCAAGTGCCTTTTATTTTATCCCCACTTTTCTCTTGACCCAAATGTTGGAAATGCGTGCAAACCTCAGCCTGCCTCGGGCTCTGTAATTCAAACTGATTTAAAAAAGTGACCAGGAAAACATTGGCTGGGAACTGTGGAGATAAAAAATGAAAGAAATAATAAAAAGTGGGATGAGCCTGAGTAACAAGCATTAGGTCTATACCTCCCGTGTCTGGCATCTCCCAGGAACTCTTGCAGAGCAACAGATGGTAAACTCTGAATGACTCAGCCTACAGCTCGTCCATGCATGGTCCTCTACTGCCACCTGCTGGTGTCACGCAGGAAGGGTAATAGAAATACAAATAGAAAATAAAAGTTGCCTTATTTGCCATCATGTGAAATACTTAATGAAAACTACTATTATGATGCATCCATCTACCCTGTAACAGCTTCAGGAATGACTTAATGAATCAATTCAGTTCAATAATTGAAGTGTGGACACCCATTGTGAGTGATGATGAAGAGATCTCCACACAGACTCACAGGCTCTAATCATAAACACATGTGAGTCTTCCCACTATCTGGGCCAATTATAGACAGCAGACACTAAACAATCTATCACAACCGTATAGAAAAATGACCCCCCTGATACAAAAGGAGGATGAAAAATGACATGAAATGTGAAGAGGTGAGAGCAGATGGATTATGAACTATAAATGTATAACAAATGAACCGAGCAGGGGGCTCAGGACTGCCAGACCCGCTCAATCAATCAGCGCTCTAACAAGACAGTGGGCAGCATGTCGTCGATTCAGAGAGAGAACGGCTCGCAGGCGGCAAACTCCACGCTCAGTTCCCTCTGTGGGTTGATTGTTGTTGGCTTTGTGAGGCGATAACCTCATCATGAACCAGATCCTCTAATGGGTTCTCCGTCTCATGTCTCTCTCCTTTTCGTGTCTGTCTCTCCTGTCCCCTTCAGTAGCCACACTAGCATGACTTGTCCATGTCCAACACATCTGATTTTTCTTCTGGCGCCAGCGGCAGGTTGATATTTTTGGTTGAGAGTAAAATGTCTTCATAACTCTTGAATTGATTTCCATGAAATTAGGTACAGACATTAATGTTCCTCACAGGACAAATTGTAATGGTTTGGTGATCTCCGGACTTTTCCTCTAGCGTCAGGTGTCAAAATGTGATCCATTACTTTGGTTTATGACAAAAATACCTGATGAATTAATTCTGTTCTAGTTTTAGCTCCAGGTCATTTTTGTGTCTCGGATTGTCTGCCTTCGAATAAGATTTTACATTTAGGGGGTTATAATTATGTATTTAACCTCACAGACACCTTCTTCTTCTTACCATGAAGCTATAATAGGAATTTATAACAATTTCAGATTTTGATAAGATAATAATACTAATATTATTAATAGTATTAATTCAAATAATGTTGATTTTCTCATGGAATATTGATTACAGAACCAGTTCCTGTAACTACACAATGGGTCAAATGCCATCTGGAGTGATGAATTTAGTGAGGGAAGTATAGGGAACCTGAATGAGGCTTTCCTCTTGTCCTGTATTTACCTTCCCACACCTCTCCTCACCTCTCCCTCTCTGAACACACCTCTCATCCTCATCCTCTGTTCTCCTTCTTCCGTTTATCTCAATGTCCAAATACAGACGAAGTCTTGTAGGCCTGTATCCTCCCCCACCGTACCGCCGTCATCGTCCCCACATCGATGACCTCACCGTCCAGCCGGGGCCCCCACCTGCCATCGGCACCACACAGACGGAGCTCAGAGACCCGGGGGACTCAGGGGGGGTGAAGCGTCACAAGCAGCCGTGTCCAATAAACACATTGTGAGTGCAGGCTGTGCTGTCAGAGTCCAGCGAGTCACAATGAGCCAACAGCGTGTATACTGGTCACAGTGGGAGAGGGGTGTCCCGTTGTCATGGCCCTGAGACTCTCTTTAGGGCCAGAGGGAACAGAGGGAGTGAGACAGAGAGAGGGAGGAGGATGAGGAGGGGTGATGATGGCACCCCCTCCTCACCCCCACCATGCACCCTACTGTCCTCTCAGAGAGTCACAGAGGTGTGGAGGAGTGAACAATGAGCCTGGAAGACACAAGCCCACACAGTCAGACACAGAAACTTTTTTTTGTATTTTTCTCTCGTTTTCTTTCTTTCTTTGCTTTTTTGAAGCATGATACCAATACTTATATTTTTAAAATGGATAATCACAGAGAAGTGCTTTGGTTTTGAGAGTGGAAAAGCTGTCAGGGACACCAACTCTCCACTGAAACCTAATAATGAGTGTCATTATGAGTTGGCCGCTTTTTAAAACTACTGAATAGCAGAACGGCTGGTCTGTAAAAGATGCTCAACTGTGTCTGCACAGCAAATGACAAATGCATACAGTAAAGCCAATATCCTATGTAACTTTTAGAAATTCAACCCAATTTCCCCCCCAAATTCTGCACTTCAAATACAAGCCGAGATGAACAGAAGCATTGAGGTGTGTCCCTAGCATTAGCTGCCTTTGTTTTACGTTAAGAACTTTGACAGGATGTTTTGCTTGGTACTTTAAGTAGTGTTAAAGTGACAATTCACCCAAAAATAAAAAATACATATTTTTCCTCTTAAAGCTGAAGTAGGCGAGATTGGAGCAAATGTGAAAAAGTTATTTTTATAAAACGGTCGATATATCGTGACAGTAGTACATGAAACAGGTAACCTGAAAAAAATCATGTGCCTCTGTGTCCTCTGGTGCTCCTAACGGCATCTGCAAGATTTCACAGACCGGAGGAAAACAAGCAGTAAGAGCTCATCTGAGATCTGCTATCCATTTGCTGTCTATGAGAGCCGGCTGTCAATCACTCGCGAACTCCGACCAAATGGTCAAACTAGCCAGCGCTGATCAAATATTAATCAATGCTCTGTTACGTTAATGCATGTTTCCCTCCTCAAATGTTTTCAGAATATTCTTGTAGTGTACTGTGTAGCTGTAAAATGAGAAAGTTTGTGTCGCGGTAGCCACTGAGAATTCTCTTGAAGGAACGCCAAACTACCGGTCACATGACCGGAGCACAGCCAATAGGAACGCTCTCCCTCTGAAATGACCTGTGATTGGTCAAAGTCACCCGTCAAGGGCTAGATTTTCTAAAGCCTGAAAACAGAGCCATGAGGAGAAGCAGGCGTCTAGTTTTCTCTCAGAACACTTGAATTACAATATGCTAAAAGGTTACTATGGATTTTTTGCCAAATGATGCCAAAAATATACTCCCTACTGCCACTTTAACTGTAGTGCTATTTATTAATCTAGATTGTTTTGGTGTGAGTTGCCGTGTGTTGGAGGTATCGGCCGCCGTATATAGATGTCTGCCTTCTCTCCAATATAATAGAACTAGATGACACTCGGCTTGTCGTGCTCAAAGCGCCAAAAGAAAAAATACATTTGAAAAACTCAACAAAATTATATTTGCTGAGTATAGAACTTTCCACTCTCTGTGTGGCTTTTCCCATGCTTTGTTGACAGTAAACCTATTTATGCTTTTATACTACAAAGAAAATGATGCACCTCAATTCAGAATGTCAAGATCGGTACACAAAACTGTACATTATAGCAATAGATGGAGCTGAACCTAATGCAAACACAAGCACTCAAGCGTATATGCAGACCTGCATGGACAGACACTCGCGTGCACACGCCCACACATGCACTTGCATTCCCTGTTCCCTCTCAGCTTCCTCCTGGCTCAGCTTCTATGAGGAGAGCAGTGGGAAACTGACACAGCCATTATCTGTCTTGTAGCTGCCCCCCCCACCACCACCACCACTTCTCACTCTCACTCAACAGGGACAGGAGTCTCCTATCAGAATGAAAGGACTGCAGCCGCTTTGTTAAAGATCCTGGTTTAAGGTCACTGGTTGGGTTGTGAAGTCATGCAAATACCAGCATGAGTTCATAGCGGAACTGGTCTCGGATCAGTGGTTAGGCATGCTGTTCTGAGTTCTTGTGAATATGACCTCCAGAGTCTATTCATTGCTGTTTTTTTTTTCTTATTTTTTACATTCTCTATAATAAGATCCCTTGGACTTTCTGTCTCCATTACCCTTAATACCCCGTCCTCCCTGCACTCTGGAGCCAGAGCTGACAATGACCTCCTATAGGAGAAAGAGCCATTATTTTTGGTTATGTGAAAATGGAACCTCAGGTTTCATTATTTTTATGTTCTGCTACTTATATTTTAGTCTGGGGTCAACCATGTATCTTCCTTCGACAATTGCAGCCAAGTGGAACCCTCCCCGCCTGCAGTCGTGTCACCTCCCAAGGCTCCAGTGTTATAACTCAGAGAGCCTCTGCAGAGGGCCTTGCTTTGCTGCATCACCTTCATTAAACACCGCGCTGGAAGCTTCTCTGTCATCCCTGGTTCGATGACTCGCCTCTCAACTCCGGCTTAGCTCCCCCAAGTTTATTTTTCCACTTATCTGCTGCGAGGACAGAGGGAGGCAGAGACAGACAGAGAGAAAAGGGGAGACACTCGGAGCTCGGGCTCTGTTTTTTAATCTGTTATTCTCCTGTATTGGCACGGGCGTCTCCAGTGTGGGGATTAAGAATCCAGACAGTGATGGAGCTCGGCGCTGACCCCGAGGGCGGCTGCGGACTGGAGGAGGAGAGGGGAGAAACAAAATAAATCATCTCTGTGGAATGAAAGAGAGGAAGACACAAAGAGGCGGGTGGAGGATTGTGAGTTTATGTGTGTGTTTGTGTGTGTGTGTGAGAGACAGACAAAGAGAAGCGATAGAGAGCAGAGGATGAAGCGAAATATCCGATACAAGGAAGAGAAAGTGAGGTGCTGGCAGAGGTAATGGTCTAGTTGAGGTTGGAGGCAGTCTAAATCCTGAAGCATGACCTAAGCAATCTAAAGGTTACCTCACACAGTTGCACAATACAGCTCCGTGCTGATAACCAGCCGAGTGTTTGCCGTGTAGGAGTACCTTCGGTGCTTTCACACCTCATTTCCACATGGATGAATTCATCAGATTAATAAACAAGTTCAAGGCTTCAGGCCGATCAGCTCAGAGGCAACACTGGCATGCACTTCTCTATCTTTCTCTACAGCAGCAGAGAGGCTATACAGTGTTGCTTCTGAAGGAATGGTGTCCTGTGGTTTTTAATTGGTCTCGGATGCATTTTCATATGACCCAGTAAGAGAAAGATCATGTGTGCGCTTGTTGTTTCAGGTGTTATTTATTGTTGGAGCATGTCAACATCAGTTAGACTCCATTTCCCCTTGACCCGTAATAGACCGTAGCTACGAAACACGGGGTCAACTAAGACAGCAATTATTAAAGAAAAGAAGTTCTAGCTTTTATGATACTGTCTCATCCTGAAAGGATAGCTTTGAAATGTTCCAAGCGTCTCTTTATGACGGCCTGCCAGTGTGGCCGTTTTCAGAACAGCCTCCAAACGAGGTCGGCCAAACATGTCGTACAAACTAGTTATTTTCAAGCAGAACCCGACCAACCTTAGCGTTGGTATTTCACTCCAGCAACAAACCTACATGTGACTACCAGGGCATACAGCATCGAGGTAGTCTGTAGTAATCAGGGTCGTGTCTAGATGGTAAACCTAGTTTTGCGAAAACTCTCACAAGACTCGCTGCCCGATGACCTATCCTAACCTTAACCATTCCAGGACAATGCCTAACCTCAACCATCTCTCAAGGGTTTCACAAATCGAGGGTTACCAACTAGACTCGACCAGTCATCAGTGCCGTTGGTCATGAGTGTCGATTTATGCGTATCCACACCAGTATATTGGCTTTGCCGGGGTTTTAAGAGTGTTGCCTGTGTCGAGACCTCCAACAAACCAAGTTGCAAAACTTTTGCGTGATGGTTAAGGTCAGGATATGTCGTCAGGCAGCGAGTCTTGGAGGTTACCTTCTAGATGCGACCATGAACTCCGACCAAATGCTCAAACTAAGCAGGACTGATCAAATCTGAATCAATATTCTGTTACTGTAATGCCTATTTCTCTCCCCAAATGTTTTCAGAACCATCTTGTAGTGTACTGTTTAGCTGTAAAATGAGAAAGTTTGTGACCCGGCAGCCATGTTGAGATCAGTTGAGGAAATACCAAGCCACAGCCACATAGCCAATAGGAACGCTCTCTCTTTCTCTCTCTGAAATGACCTGTGATTGGTCAAAGTCTTCCATCACGGGCTAGATTTTCTAAAGTCTGAAAACAGAGCCATGAGGAGGAGCAGAAGTCTAGTTATCTCTCAGAACACTTGAATTACAATATGCTGAAAGGTTATTGTGGAGTTTTGCCCAATGATGCCCAAAACTTTCTGCCTACTGAAGCTTTAAACCAATGCAGAGAATGGATAACATGATTAAAAGAGTCAAACTTAAAAAGAAACAGTGCAGTAAACAAAATGGAAATATGATATTTCTGTTTGTTTCATTAATGAACATTAATTTGAGGATGGTTATAGTCTCCTCATGGCTCCACACAGATGTGTGCCATTGTACTTTGCATTTTATTTTTATCTGTTCACCAACTTTTCCACCTCAGCCAAGCATAAAAACTTTTTTTACAATCTCCTTCATTTTTATTTTTCGGTGTTTCAAATCTGTTTTTTTATACTAAATCAATCGGAAGAAAAAGTGATTGCTTTAAACACCAAATACTCTGAATTCTAGATCTGTGTCGTTCCCCTCATTGTTTTCCTGTAGACCTCACAGTGTCACCCCCGAGTCTCTGCACTCTGACATCCTCAGTGTTTAGTTTCCCTGCATTTCCTTCCCGGGGCTTTATTTGTCAAGATTGTTTCCTGGCCCAAGGTCACTCCTCCTCATTCAACCTCCTCTCCTCGCCGTATCGATGCCAGTAGAGCCATGGTTCTTGGCCGCTAAAGCTCAATCGATATCCCTGAGCGCTCAGCGCTTGTGCTCTAATATCCTCCAAACACCACCTGCCAAAATATTTATGCTGTATTCATGGGAGATGCTTAGAGAGAGACACGCAGAAGAACAAGGACTGACACAGCTGGGGGCTTGGGTGGGATCTTAAATAGAAGACTGGGGCAGCTTGTGGTGATTTATAGTTTAATGCATTCTTATTAAATGTTGCAGAGTCAGTAGAGCTAACGGCTCACGTTTCCAGTCTCAGCTCAAGTTTGTTGAGGAGTGTGAATATTATTGATGTGCCTGTGAATCACTTGGAACAGGGCCTTTGTTTCACAGCCATTCCTCTGATTGTCCTGTTTACTTAACGGAGACAGAGAGAGTAATGAGAGTTGAAACGCAGGAGGGAGCGAGCTGGGCCGTGATTAAATGATACAGCCTTCTGTTCTAGGAGCAAAGTTGTCCACTTGTCCACACACTGACCACTGCTAGATGGAGGATGTCTGGCTCGACAGCTCTCAGCGCGGGCCAGATGGGCAGACAGAACAAATACAGCCCGTGTTAATCTCTAGTTGTCTTTTTGCCCTTGAGGCGAGTGTATGTGACAGCTGTGTGCGTTTGTTTGAGGCGTATTGATGGTTTGACCTCTTGACTTGATAAACTCCTCCGTACTTCATCCTTCCCGGACAAACAAAAAGCTTTGGTATTTGGCTTTGGTATTCTGGCGGCGCACGTCCCATTGTGCCCCTGTCAGGGCCGCCGCGGGAGGTATCGGAGGCCGTGCAGGGGAGGCGGCTGGGCCGGGCCTCGGTGGTTAACATGCAAATGAATGGTTTAATGGGTCTGAAAAGGTCACTCGGGTCAAACCGTGTGATAAGTCAGTGTCAGATTAAAGCATCATCAGTGTTAGTGTGGGTGTTTGTGGGTGGCTCGTCAGCAGCGTTGCAGCTGGACTCTTTTGCCTCACGCTACATTGTGAAAAAGACCACAAGGCCTCTTAGTGGCTGCTGCACGCTGCCTCCAAACCCTGCAAACGCTGCCTGTTGTGCATCAATCAAGCACAATGGAAGGATTGCAACTGACAGAGAGGCAGAAAAAAGCCGAAGGATGGGAAAGAGAGACAGACAGAAGATGGGGACAGACAGCGAATGAGGAGCCAAAGAAGAAATGATGATGATGATGATGGTGAGAGGCTGGCCTGCTGGTGTAGGTGGGCGGGCTGTTTGAGAACAATCAATTTTGTATGATATCTTTTTTTTTTTATTTTATTGATATGCACCCTGGGGAGGTAAATGCCATCATGGCCCGCGCTATAGATGTCTGCTTGGTGGACGATTGATTGGTCTGGCATTTGATCCTCTGGCTCACGGTGAAGGATGGGGTGATGGAGCCATGAGAGCACCCATGGCCGCCCCACCCCTGCCTATCCCTCTTATCTCCTCTCCTCTCCGCTCCCCTCCATCAATTACCCGTCCCCCTTCTGCCGCTATATATCCCTCACTGTCTTGTTTCCCACACAAGTGCCTCTTAAAAACCCCCGGTGAGGTGTGGCTTTGTGAGGTTTAAAGGTTTGGTCCAGGGTTCTGTTGTGCTAAAAGCCATATAAACGTCTGACAGCGAGAAACGTCCACCTATTAAGCACCCCATCAGCTGTCCTCGGCGGCGATTCCTTCATCTCCCTGTGTATTAATGAAATGTTAAAGTAATGCAAGCTACCAGCCTTTAATTTGCTAAGTAATCCAAGGAGCACAGTATACTCTTCCTTTTGTTCTGATTTCAGATGAAGCTGTTTAATTAACCGCCGAACACGTGTGTAGCGCTCACTTAACGATGCACAAGACACACATGCAATAAAGGGACGAGAGAGAGACGGACAGAGACGGAGAGAATGAATCAATTAGATATTTAATTTTCTCGTTTAATAAGGCACTGGATTCATATGAAATCTATATTCTCTTAAATGGGTGATGAATGGAAGAGGCGCGGGCATTACCACATGGCAGAGGAGAATAAAAGACTCCACTGCAAAAGGACAGGATGAATATGAGAGCTGTAATTGGATATCGTGTGAATTAATTTGTCCGTTGAACTTACTATGAATCACATCAGGTCATAAAACCCAGATGGAGCAGAGGGAGGATTGGCACAAGGTGGTGAAGGAAAGATATTTAACATACCAGCGTGAGTGCAGAGGGATGCTTTCACCACAGTCTGCACTGCCACCACGTGGAGAGAAAAGGGTCCACACACACTGTGGGAGAGCCGTGAGTGACACATTTTGAAGTGCTTATATTTAAAGATTCCAAAGTGTGCCAAATATTCGATACCTTTCAAATAAAAAAATTGCTTTTCAAACTATTAATCAAAGCTTGATATATATTAGAACTGATCTCTTCTCCCCATAGGAAGGAATGTGGAGAGTAACTACTGTGAGAGGAGGGCTAACCGCTTTGTGTTCATGAACCTGTGAAACCTGACCACCATTTGACTATTGATGAAAGTCCATTTCCTACTGGGAGACTCAGTGCAAAAGAATGCAGAGTGGGAGAGAAGCCCGGAGTCGCTCTTATCACTGCCACCTCCTATAACCAAATTTATGAAGACATTTCTTTGGCGTGCTCTACATAAACGTCAGTATTATAATCCTCAATAATCCCCACAGAGAGGGTGATGGAGGATGTATGTGACAGCTAGAACTGTATACCTTTCCCTGTGGGGAGGAGAGAAGGAATGTTTCTGCATGTTTCAAATGCAGCCGTGCATCAATGTGAAGAATGTAGCCGAATCTAAAAGAGGATTCATGCTCATTAATTATGTCCCAATGTCCTATGCATTATTAGAATAGCACAGGGGATAGAGATGTAATTGCAATGCCCTTGTTTAAGCCTCCTCAGGGTCTCATTTCATCGTCTGTTACTCGAGTCTCAAGCTCCCACATTTTTGTATTATGACATATCTTCTGAGAAAACAGGATGTCGGGATGTAATAAATGTGTTTGGGTAATTGTTTGCATTTCATATCTAGAGCTGTTCCAAATTTGACTGCAAAAACTGCAAGTGAAAACTGGGTTTTAGGAGTGAACATCTAAAAAGTGCACTGCTTTCCCTTGTTATTGCTTCGATCCTCTTTTAAATATGTGAGTTTAAAATGTAAGCAGAGGCTAAGGGGGGGATTCTATGAATGTGTAATAGCGTTATTAGCTGAAATTATTGTCCAAACCATAGAAATAGAATATAGGAGATCCAAACGCACACGTTTTTTTTTATACACACAATACTAAAACATAAAAGAATACTGCTGCTGCTGCTGCTACTACTACTTATAGAATAATAATAATAATAATAATAATAATAATAATAATAATAATAATAATAATAATAATAATAATAATAATAATAACAATTATTATTATTATTATTATTATTATTATTATTATTATTATTATTATTATTATAACAAATAAGCCTTATAAAAACATGTATTTTTTTCTGGCCAGTTTTGACGAAGTGTTTATTACATAGTAATTTACTTTTACTTTGTTTCAGTTGGTTTATTAAAGTATGTTGATTAAGTATCTGAATATTTAATATTAAATAAAATAACTAAAACAGCGGAACCTTTAGCTAATGTAAATTGTCTTCGTCGGACTTATTTGAGCGCTGCACGCAACATGGAGGAAAGTAAACACATTTTGTAGCAGAGCAGTCCTGATATAGTGTATACCGCTCTGCTGGAGCCAAACCAGGCTTTATTATTCCATTATTAAGCGATGGAAATATTGTAATTCAGGTGAGTCGTGGAATGAACCGGCATTGTGACGTGTTGTTGGTTTTAAACGTATGTTAAAGGTCACGCAGCCTCACCGGCTCTACAGACACATCTCACTCAGTCAGCATCAGACAGGCAGGCAGACTACTTCATTTAGACATGTGTGGTGTGTTTTTAAGACAGAACTTAAAGTCGGCGTGGTGTTTTTAAATGTAACATTAGCTGGCTCTGCAGTTTGTCTCGTGTTAAAGTTCTCTGAGGGATGACAGCAGATCATCAACTCACATTAAAGCTGAAGAATGTGTTCAATAAGATAAGATCAGATATTCCTCTATTAGTCCCGCAGTGGGGACATTAGCAGTGTACAGCAGCAGAGGGGAGAGTGCAAAAAACAAGATGCATCAGCTAACACAGTGAAAAAGAGCTAAACAAAGTGTAACAAAATATGAAGCATTTAAATAGAAGGAAGTATAACAATAGGAGCAGTATATACAGTATTTACCATAAACTATATTAACACAATTTCACAAGTGGAAAATGATATTGCTCAGTGAGAATGAATGAATGAAATTCCACCTGAAAATATCAGGTTATTGTCAGTTTTTGGTGTGTAAGTGGTCTACTGGGAGCAGAGCTGGTTGCGGTCTACTGGGAGCAGAGCTGGTTGTGGTCTACTGGGAGCAGGGCTGGTTGTGGTCTACTGGGAGCAGGGCTGGTTGTGGTCTACTGGGAGCAGGGCTGGTTGTGGTCTACTGGGAGCAGGGCTGGTTGTGGTCTACTGGGAGCAGGGCTGGTTGTGGAGTCTGACAGCTGCAGGAAGGAAGGATCTGCGATAGCTCCTTCACACACTTTGGGTGGAGCAGCCTGTCGCTGAAGGAGCTCTCCAGTGCTGAGATGGTGTCCTGCATGGGGTGGGAGTCATTCTCCATCATGGATGACAGCTTAGCCATCATCCTCCTCTCTCCCACCACCACCACTGGGTCCAGGGGGCATCCCAGGACAGAGCTGGCCTTCCTGATCACTCTGTAGAGTCTCTTCCTGTCCACAGCCGAGATGCTGCTGCCCCAGCAGACCACTCCATAAAAAATGGCTGATGCCACCACCAAATGAGACTGCACATAGATGGAAGTGGAGTGATAATCACACTGTCCTTTTTTTTCTCCGCTGCAGGCAGGTCTGATATCTGCAGAGGAAGATGTTTTGTCTCCGGCTGTCACTGTGGCTTCAGCCTGGGACACAACTTTGCTCTGTGTCCCGCCGGCAGACTGTCCATAAACTGGCCTCACTTCAGAAAGCCACGAAGCTTCCCCCGAAGAAAGTCCAAAGCTTACTTTACCCCTTTAGTGGGCTGGAAGCTTACCTGGACAGGTACTGGATTTACTTTCTATAGGCACATGTATTCTTTTATAGCCTGAAGTGGATTTATTTAGTTGATTCATTGGAATGACATTTTTCAGGTCAGTGGACAGGACTCCATTCCAGCTCTTTCATCCCAGTGTGGAGGACATGGTTAAAGCAGAAAAGCTCTTCTACGCTTCTCCGTCTCATAAGATTGATTACTACATCTCTGCAGAGAGGATGGACCATGTACCTGCACTGAAAGCACCAGAGGTTAGTGGGCCGCCTCGGTCACACTGTTAACAACTGAGTCATGTTCAGAGCTGCCGTAATGTTATCTCTTAAAGTTACCTCATGTGATTTTACTCTTCATCAAATACAGAACAATGAGTGTATTTTAAAAGGCGTATTGCTCTCATGGCTCTCCTTAACAATATTATCTGCTCCTGACTAAGTTCAGACTGGCTTCAGCTCTGCGTGAAAAATCACAGCTCTCTTCATTCATTTGAATGAGGTCAGTGTATACGACAGAGTATTAGGGCCACGTTGAGGGAAATAAATCGAGAATAAAGTCATAATATTGCGAGAAATAAAGTAATTTCTTCCTCCACAAAAGAGGCAGTTTCCCCAGCAGGTCCGTATGGTTCTTTCTCGGAATAAACGCAGTTTCTTGCACAATCTTTTCAAGGTCCTGATGATATTGTGGTGCTGATGAGCCAAAAGATGAAGTATTTGGTTATTAGTGAAACCTAAACTAAAGAATAACTTTACAAGATGCTCCACGTTCCTCATTTTCACACTATTTTCCCTCTAAATAACAATTCAAATTACTACTTTATCCCTCCTGTTACCTTCAAATTTACTAACATCTTTTATCATTGGGGTCAATTTGACCCCAGCAATTTAAACCTCCAGAAAATTATTATAATTAAAATTGTTACCCAAGTCTATGTGTCAGGTACTTTATGTTTGTTTGTTGACTACCTAAATAGCCCTTTAAATAAAATCAATATCTTCACGGGAACCATATTTTGCCGCCCCCGAATCGTGGGGAAATATCAAAGTTCTCGCAAGAATGATGTTTCCCCTCTCCCATGTCGTGTGAACTATCAGTGGTTCTCTCACTACTACAGTTATGGTTATGTTAGGTTAGGGCCCTAAAGCTTTTTGAATATTATAAAGTTGCATGTTATAGTGTCCTCAATATCATCCAAAACAAATGTGTGTAAAATGTTGATATTTCTTATATGTTTTATACAGCTAAAACAGCCTGGGGTCAAATTGACCCCAAAGAACACCGATGCGTACAGCATGTGTACAGGACATTGAAAACATATCATCATTTTAATTTTATGTTTACCCAGTTGTCCCCATTAAATTAGGAAAAGTCATTAAATATGAAGCAAAAAAAATCATGTCAATCATTTATTTAGAGACGTTAAACATTGAATGGGGTCAAATTGACCCCAAAGATAATAGGAGGGTTAAGATATTATGACTTTATTCTCATAATACTACGACTTTTTTCTCTTAAAGTTATGACTTTATTCTCATAAACTTATGACTTTTTTTCTCATAAACTTGTGACTTTATTCTCGAAATCTCCGATTTTTTTTTTCCCTCAATGTGGCCCTAATACTCCGTCGTAAATGTGACGGTGCCGTGACACAATCTGGCAAGATGCTGCATTGACTGAACACGTGCATGCAATGGCAGATTCCTGGTAGACTACTTTGTAACATGAACACGTATTTCTACTGTTTACCTCGCAAACATCCCAAGAATAATTGTTGCTAGTATTATAAACTGCTCTGCTGTGTTTTGGCATCTGATATACTTTGAAACTTGTGGATCTGTTCCTTCAACTGGACTCCTGTCTCACCAGGAGCAACACGCCCCCATCAACCCTTGCGTTGTTTTGATGCAGGGCAGTTTTCTGTCTGAATGCCCGCTAAAGGCTACAGATAATTAGAGAGAGCACAAATTGGTGAAAGCTACAATTTAGCAGGTGTGGTAATACGCTGGCGGTTTGCCACAGATGGTGGAGGGAACTTTTTGTGCTAGGGCACAGAGGAACACAGTGAAGAACACAGTTTAGTGATAAACTAGGCTCTGTCAGTCAATTAAAATATTCAATCGCGATTAAATGCAAGTTAGAGGTCGCAGGATTCATTTGAATAATGGCCATGACAGTTTTTCCTCTCCAAAATTTAGCATAACTTTGTAGTGTCAAAAATCAAATTGTGCTGTGTTTCTGTGAAGGAAATGGAATTGATAATCTCTGTTTATGTAAAAAATTATGAGTGGAGGTTCTTATTTTCTCTGCGTTCCACCGTGAGCAGAACTCCTTGTGGATGTTGTGTCACTGTCAGATTGGCAAGTCTGGAACTTTTTCACACTGCAATAGTCCAGCCAGATTGGACCGACCGCATCAAACAAAAATACAGTTTATTCTTTAATGACCTAGTGATGTTAAGAGGGACAAAGTCTCCACCCTTAAAGCTTTAGCAGGCAGAATGTTTTTGGCATCATTGGGCAAAACGTCCACAATAACCTTTCAACATATTGTAATTCAAGTGTTCTGAGAGAAAAATAGACTTCTGCTCCTCCTCATGGCTCTGTTTTCAGGCTTTAAGAAATCTAGACCCTGACGGGAGACTTTGACCAATCACAGTAACAGAATATGCATTGATATTTGATCAGAGCTGCCTAGTTTGACCGTTTGACCAGAGGTCGCGAGTGATTGACAGCTGCTCAGAGATGGCAAGGCTCCAGCTCGGCTCTGATTGGTTGTTTTCCTCCGGTCTCTGAAATCTTGCAGATGCCATTAGGAGCACTGGAGGACACAGAGGCACATGATTTTTTTTAGATTACCTGTCTCATGCACTACTGTCACAATATAGTGACCGTTTTATTAAAATAACTTTTTGTAATCATATTTGCTCCATTCCTACCCACTGCTGCTTTAAACCCATTTACATGTACAAAGTCATTTAACCGACCCGTGTTATCTTTTATACCCGTGATTGTCCACATTGCCCTTCCTCGACCCAAAACGTGGACAGTCAGTCTGTGAAAAATGGAGCGTAATGTCTCTTTACCCTCCTGCAGCCTCATACATAATTATGCAGAAGTTGACATCTGATAATAAATGAGCAGATTTATAACCTCTTAGACAGAGGTGTTCACCAGAGGGCTCAGAATGGAACACTGTGTTGATGGGACAACGGGGTCTCTTTGGCATGCCGACTTAGTTACCACTCTGCCTCTCTGCTCTGACATGAGGATGATGTATTTGCAGCTTACTGGCAGCAGCGTGAGCCTCCATCCATCTGTCTTGTGTCTGAGAGATGGAGGAGCCGGAGTCGTGTCCTGTGGGACTGCCGCTCGTCGGTACTGCAGTGGCAAAGTGGCGGCAGCCAATCGGAACAGCCTGTAACAGTCAGAGCAGGGCTGCGGTCGAGAAGTCTTTTTTTTTTGCTGAGGAAGGATCCTAACGGAGTGAAACGAACTGGAATTATCTCAGTAGCAGCCATGATAAGAGCTGGTCGAATTCTCTAAATGCTGAGGAAAGGTGCTTCACTGCTTCCTTTCTTATCTCTTTTAGCATAGGATACACTGGAGCATCCTTTATGAAAGGAAAGGAGATATTGCTGTCCCACATTTCCTTGCGGCTGCAACCTATCAAACTTCAGTAGGCAGAACGTTTTTGGCATCGTTGGGCAAAAATTCCATAATAACATTTCAGCATATTGTAATTCAAGTGTTCTGAGAGAAAACTAGACTTCTGCTCCTCCTCATGGCTCTGTTTTCAGGCTTCAGGTCAATCACAGGTCATTTCAGAAAGAGAGCGTTCCTATTGAGCGTTCCTATTGGCTGTGCTTCGGCTGGTGGGCTGTGCTTGGTATTTCCTCAACAGATCTCAACATGGCTGCCGGGTCACAAACTTTCTCATTGTACAGCTAAACGGTGCACTACAAGATGATTCTGAAAAAATTTGAGGAGAGAAATAGGCATTACAGTAACAGAATATTGATTCATATTTGATCTGTGCTGCCTAGTTTCACCGTTTGGTCAGAGTTCGCGAGTGATTGACAGCTGTTCAGAGACGGCAGCTGGACAGCTGACTTCAGATCAGCTCTAACTGCTTGTTTTCCTCCGGTCTGTGAAATTTTGCAGATGCCGTTAGGAGCACCAGAGGACACCAGAGGCACATGATTTTTTTCGGATTACCTGTCTCATGTACTACTGTCAGGAAATATTCCAGCACAAACTATCAAGAGCTTTTCACCATTAGCACAGTAACAGTAACACAATATTTCGAGAATAAAGCAACTTGTGTGTATTCCCAGGTGTGTTTCATCGGCAGAAGCAACGTGGGCAAGTCGTCTCTCATCAAAGGTCTGTTCTCCCTGACTCCTGAGGTAGAAGTCCGAGTATCCAAAACTCCAGTGAGTAGTCTTATCCCACATACTGTCTGTGTGTTTCAGTTTCAAGGTCTTGTTTGTGTGAGATAACATTATGTGGACTCAGACTGATGATGTTTTACCCTTTTATTTTGAAGTTAAACCTGTTGTTATACACATGGGTAGAGCTGGGTGTCGAACCTCAATCCCTGAGAAATGAGTCTCAGCATCAAGTCTCAAAAACTGTCTCATATTAATGATCTGAACATATTCTAAGTCTTGTTTACAATATTTGATCAGATTTTATTTAAATTTTGAATTGCAAGAGACCGCAAACATCTGATTGTTTACATTGAATCACTTCTGCAGTTTTACAATATTTATAATAATAATAATTATAATTATTATCATTTTTATTATTATTAATTTTGCTTTAATTAAAAAAAGAAGAAAACATTTTCAGATTTTTTTTTAATCTAAATCCTAGTTCTAATTTTAGACTATATTATGTAGTAGCACTGTGTATTATGTAGTAGTATTTTGAAGACAACTTAAAAAACTGACGTATTGAGAAATTTGGCACATTTAGTTAAATGACTAAAAAAATGGTTTTGCGGAAAAATTGAGAATTAAAAAAGCATAATGAAAATTCATACTCAAACTTTAGTTGGACAAAATAATATATAATAATATAATGGATTGTGTAAGTAGACCTTGAGTCAAGAGTCAAGATTTGTGTCCCTGTCGATGCTAATTTTGCGGTTACCTCTTGGTATATGCTCTGTACAAATCATCTTCTTATTTTTTACATCGTTATTAACAATTTTGACCCATTTTTACCCTTGTTAACTATTTATTGTTACCCTCGAAATTTGTCTTCTTTGCAGATATAAATATTTTTGTGGGACTCTTTTAGAAATAATGATATTAGAGACAGTAAAATCATAACATTGTATTATACTGAATTTAGGTCAAAGGCTTCACACACACCACCGGTGTAGCAGTGAGCAGGTATTTAGTCTATATGTAAATTAAAGAAGCAAAGTGTGAGATATCAGCGTATGAATTGTCTTGTTCAGAGTTGTACTCCTCTCCTCACTCTTCTTCCCTGACACCTCCTGTCTTTCTCTCTTTGTATTTCCACCTCAGGGTCACACAAAGAAGATGAACTTCTTCCGAGTGGGCAAAGCGTTCACCGTCGTTGACATGCCGGGCTACGGACACAAAGCCCCCAACGACTTTGTGGATATGGTGGAGCCGTACCTTTACACAAGGGAAAAGTAAGACATTTACTTAAGACATTTACTTAATCAGAGTTTGGGAGGAGACCATGACAGAACTCCCTTCATTATTACGGGAGGTGAAATTCATTCATATCTGATTTTCAGGTCCGCTGTGCTGAAAGGAACATCTCAAAAGCCTTTCAGTAAGAAGAGGACACACAGTTTGTCTCACCTCGGGTAGAATAAATAGTATTCAGAGACACAGACATGTTCTGCTAAAGCATCATAAACAAAAGACATTAGTGTCTCTTTTTACTCAAGCACTCTACACAGAGTACTGATTAAGCCTATGACATCAACATGGCTTCTCAGAGTGTTTAGTCATCTACATTGGGCCTCCTCAGGCACAAGTTTGATCAAGTTCTTAGAACTACGACTTAAAAGAAGGCAAATATTAACACATTTGTAGTATCACTGTGATGACGTTGAACCTTTTGTGTTAATAATATCATCCATCTTCCAGCTGGGGGGAAAGATTTTGGCCGTGAAAAAGCCCAAACTTCGTTCCCTCTGGCACGTTCTAATGCCACTGTTCCATCATATCACTGATCTTAATTATTGCATATTTTAATGAGTTTGCTCACCTGATTTTAAACATGTAGTGAATTATTGTAAAGGAGAATTATGTGTTTTAGCCCACACCGTCTGTAAACAGCAACCACGCCTATTTCTGACTGATGAGAACTGTTGTAATTGAGACTCATTAGACCTTATTTGAGAGCTTATTTGTTATTTTTTATGTATTCATTGACAACTTCACTGAAGGTTTCTCAAGACATGCCACAATGATGGTTAAAGGTGCTATTGGTAACATTCAGCCACTAGATGTCGCATTCTCCCTCCCCCATTCCCTTGCATTCACTTCAAAACAAATGGTTGCCGTGCACTTACTGTCACACTAAGACAGTTTTTTTCCGCTCTAACTGGCAACTTGATCACTGATGACACAGATACCTCATGATACCAATGTTGTTATACTATTGGTTCACAAGCCGTGTTAGAAGTAGGAACCAAACGTCAGTTATTTTCCACAGAAATAAACAAAAGATTAATTATGGACCCTTTAAAAGTTTTAAAGTGATTAATTCACAGTCATAATAACTCGACGTAAGCGTTTATTTTATAAATAATTTAATTTAAAACAACACATAGGCTAGGTAAGACATTAAAAGCATGTCCCTCCATAAAATAACCATGTTTATATCCATTGAATAGGAGTGCATTTATGTTTATGATAAAACAATACATTAAAGGTCTTATTGATAACATTTTTATTTAGAAGAATATTTAAAAAAAAAAAGAAATAATACATTTACAGAGCTTTTAGAAAGGTGCTGAATAAAAGTATGACTTTTCATCAAACCCTAACCCAATGGGGACAGTTAAAAAAGCCATTAAAACACCAAAAACATTTCTTTCCAAATGTATGTCAGTCAGTGAGATTTTATGGTGATTTGCATATTTTTACAATCATTTCTGGAGGTTTAACTTGATGGAGTCAAATTGACCCCGAGGATAAACGATGTTAGTAAATTTGAGGATAACAGGATGGTTACGATACTGAACGATCTTTTATCCAAGGTGACCTGAGAGGGGTGAAATAATTACTAATTTGTTTTTACTCGTCCTGGACCCAGAGATCTGTGTTGGTAAGAGTCTGTGTCCTTATTACTATGGCTGTGGAAGACCATGAAAACTCTTCATCATCAGTCACATCCATTAACCCGCTCTTTTGGCTAACGTATGTTTATGTTCCCTCAGTCTGGTGAGGACGTTCCTGTTGGTCGATGGCAGTGTTGGTCTTCAGAAGGCTGACCTGATCGCCCTGGAGATGTGTGAGGAGATCAGACGGCCATATGTGGTAGGAGGTCACACTCTGTTTCTTCATAGATAGTAACATCATGTTTATTTCCAAATGAAAACTTCCATGAGAACACAGCTCAAAAGCAGAATATATGGAGAAAAACTAAAGGAAACTATGATGGATATATATACAGTATATATATATTTCATTTTTTATTTATTTGTTTATTTTTTATTTCTTCCATCCATTTAATTAGTTATGATTATTATGGTACTTCAAATTATGGTCAGGCAGTAAGAAGTTGTCTGCTCAATTGATCACCATCTCATATGCCCAAATGACCTTTGAGTTCTGATTGATCATTTCTGTAAACATTTTAGAGCTGCAACGATTAGTCGATCAATCAAATAATCAATATTAGTCTTTTTCTTTTTTTTCTTTTTTATAAAGAATGCCCAAATTCTCTGGCTCCTTCTCAACTGTGAATGTTTTCTGGTTCCATTAGTCTTCTAGAGTTGTAAAAGGAAAGTCTCTGGGTTTTGGACTGATGATTGCATGAACCAAAACATCACCTTGGGCTTTGTGCAACTGTGATGAGCATTTTCTGGCATTTCCTAAGCCAAACAATCATCGATTAATAAAGGAAAAAAAAAATCTGCTGTGCCAAGAACACACAAACCCCAACCGAGTTCAAAAAACAAGCAGATGATGAAGTGTGGGAGCGGTGGAGAAAACAAACACATTAAATGATTTGGTCAATGTGCAGTTTGTGTAAAGGTGCAGTGTGTAACATGTAAGGCCACCTGCTCCAAACAAATAGGGGGCAGCATTTCACCTCTATAGTGGGTCCATACAATCCAAATATACAGTCATCAGTTGTAAGAAAAAAACTAAAAAACAACATCAACTACTAACAGCAGGGCAAGAATATGCAAAATTCAACCAAACTGCTGAAACTCTGAGAGTCAAAATAACACTGCTAACTTATAATCTTCACGTGTGACTACATGTTTTTTTGCCCCAAACTGCATGCGATTATCATAAGATTATCAAGTGGGCATGTCTGTAAAGGGGAGACTCGTGGGTACCCATAGAACCCATTTTTATTCACATAACTGGAGGTCAGAGGTCAAGAGACCCCTTTGAAAATGACCATTACAGTTTTCCTCGCCAAAATTAAGCTCAACTTTGGAGCGTTATTTCGCCCCCTTCCCGACAAGCGATGGATCCCTTAGGTTTTTCTAGTTTCGTGTTAGTGACTTCACTCTAGCTTTAAAACGGAGCCCGCTACAAACTCCGAAAGATTTAATCGCGATCGGGCCCGGCGGCGGGTCGTCGAAATTTTTAAGAGGTTAATAAAATAAATCGATACAGGGATACCTTGATACTCATTTGTATGGATATTTTCTTACTTCCCTAATGAGACCACCCCGCCGGGAGGAGAACGGTCGGCACTCAGCAGCTCCGGGAGATACACGCCCAGTCAGCGGCCGCTGGGTTTAACCCGTGTAACGGCAGCCCCCTGGAATCAGACCCCCGATGCTGGTGATTGTACTGGCTGAATTTGAGCTAACTGCTAACTGGGGGTACGTCTCCTGGAGCTGCCGCACACTTTACTCCTGGCGAACCCGGGGAGGATGAGGCTTGGTCCTCTCGTGTTGGACTGAGGGCAGACTGGACGCTACAGTGACTCACTATCGCCTCTCGAGGTACAAGTGGTTTTACAAGACAAGACAGGACGGGCCGGGGCTACTGGTTAGCATGCTCATTTCACTAGATATCTCTGCAACACTGTAAGGCCCGGGCCACACAGGGAACGCGAGCAGCGCGTGGCGATTGCGGAACCTGTTGTTTTTTATTTCCGCGTCCACGTTAACAGGTTAGAGCAGACACACTGCCCGCGTGAGCAGCGCTGCTCGGCTGTGTCTCTTCTAAAGATCGAGGTCTAGCCTATTTTTAGCGCGAGCCGTTCACAGCAACAACAGACGGTGAGAGTGATCTTTTGACCTTATATTGACATCATAACAACAACATTACTACAGTTTCAATGTCTATATCTGTAGAATATGTCACAGACATGGAAAAAGGAAAGATTATTTTTAAATCAACACTTCTTGCTTTCATTTCAAAATAATTCTGTGGACAGAATTCCTTCATTTAACACAAGGCTTTTATTCTGAAATATTTACAGGACAGTGTTGTAGAAGATGCAGTGACTTTCAGGGCGTTATGAATGAATAAAGTACCGGCTTCTAATTGTGGATTATTATTATTTACCAATTAGATCACGCTTCTTAACCTTTCTCTGTGTAAAATAAATATAAATGACCTTTATAACGAAATGAAATGCCATTATGAAAGTCAAACTCAATGTAGAAAGAAATTGCTGGCAGCTGCAGCAGCAGAAACACAGCTGGTGTGGACAACCCATGCGTGAGATACGCAGCACTTCAGCGAGGCAGCCGCCACACGCTGCTGACGTTCCCTGTCTGGCCCGGGCGTAACCTCTTCACATTCTGTTGATTATGTTAGTTCCTTTTTTTTAAGTTTTTAAACTAAAACTCTGTCCAGATCTTACACATTAAACCTTTTAAATGTTTGCTTGAGAAACAGCAGGTAGCACGCAGCATTGTTCATGCTGGAAACAGGATTTATGCTATTAGATGGAGGTGGTACCGTCAGCATTAGCCAACTTTCACCCCTCCTTTTCACATTTAACTTCTTCTTCTTACCAGTCCTCATCATTATGTCCACACTGCATTAATGCTGAACGCTCTCACTCAGCTATTTAAAAACTGCAGTCCCCTCTGAAATGCCACCGCTGAGGCGTTATAATGAAGCACCCCTCCACTCTCTACGCACTCCACAGTCAATTATTCGTGCTCTCAGGTTATTAAACACTTTGACCATTATTAAGATTGTGACAGTACCGCTTTTAACAAAGATGAACTCTCACTGCTGAAAGGCAAAGGAAGCATGAAGGAATGAAGTGACAGGGTCACTTTCCAACCTGAAGCAGACTTTAAAGTTGTTGCTTTGCTGTCATGCTGTTGATTGATATGGAATAAGATACAGGACAAGATTAACAGCATGTAGGGAACCAGTTAAATCTATTCACTTTTTTTCAGCATTCAGTTATATCCTCTGACAGAAGAATTTAGAGTTCCTACACTGCAACTTTTAAAATATGTGGGAATGGAAATGATGAATTTGCAGCTGCTCTATGCAAACAGAGACTGCACAGTGCAGTCTGAATATGCGTATTGTACATTAAGGTAAAATTGTAATGTGTGAAACATTTTGTTGTGCAGATTGTGGTGACTAAGATGGACAAATGTGGGTACGGAACACTGCTGAAAAACTTAATGGATCTTCAGGATGTTGTTAAAACACATACTACAAGCTGCTTCCCCCAGCCATTCCTGGTCAGGTGAGAGTCATGACTTCTATTTGACTGCTTAAAGAATGAGGCTGATGATATTTTTAATGTTTCTTACCATCAACAAAGCTCATAAAAAGATCAGCCTTGAATTGATCCTACTAACAAGTATGTCTATGTATCCAAAGCCTGATATATCTGATTCCTCTGTGCCACAGAGCTCCACTGTTGTCCAAAAACTATTAAAAACACATCGATGAGTCACACTACTGGGCGACATGTTTCTTCATTACCATGAACACACACACGTCAAAAAACTCCCCAGGAAACCTTGAATACAACTAGGGCTGCACAGTTAATCACAATTTTATTGAAATCTCAATATGGCATAGTGCAGTTTTTAAATTGCAGGAGGGCTGAATATGTGTAAAAATACCATTTTAAATTAAATATTGTGGTGCTGCAGAGATGACCTGGCCAACACATCATACTCTACAGATAAAAATGACACCATGATTTAAAAGTCATCATCCCCTGTAATCAGTCAAAATGAAACATTAGGAATTTAAATCTGTTCAGGCCTAAATAAAACTCTATACTTCTGCTGACTTTGGGAAATGTCACAGTTCTAACAGCAGCAATCATACATGGTTCATGTGTGCAGTTTGTATAAATGCCATCAATGTAGTATTTAGGAAGAGCATTTGTTAAAATGACACCAGTCAGGTTTATCTAGGACATTTAAGATGAATATAAAACTATTAATGAAATCACAAAATGCTGAACAAAATATATAAATAATTGAAAATAAACCAAACAAGTGGTTTAAAAGTGTTCATAAAACTTGAAAGTTTATTTCCTCTCTGCATAGGAAAACAACAAGATTAGAATTAAGGAGAGAACTACATGTAAGAGAAAAATGGCATTGGACTTTGGATGCAGAGATCAACCAAAGGGTTCATCACTTGCTCAACTGTTTACAGTAATAACTGAGAATTGTCATTGCTGGTTGTAATTGTGCCTAATTGAAAAGTTTCTTTGTCTCTCTCTCTCTTAACAACAGCTCCCTCCAGTTTTGGGGGATCTACCTGCTGAGATGCTTCATTACTCACGTAACAGGGAGCATCAGGTTAACGAACACCTCTCAAAGCTGACAAGAGGCCAGCTCAGCCTAACTGGGTGGAGCTGGGACTTGCTAAGACCTGAATACATCCACATTGCAACTGCTCACTTTGTTGGTTCGGCTGGTTGTCCTTTTACTTTCTAGTTATGCATTACATCACTCTCTCCAGAATGCAGACAGATGCACACAAGAACACAAGTTTAGCATCTTATTCGTGGGCATTAAAGCAGCAGCAGTGGGTAGAAATGGAAATATGGTTAAAAAAAAGTTATTTTTGTAAAAAGGTCACTATATCCTGACAGTAGTGCATGAGACAGGTAATCTGAAAGTATCATGTTCCGCTGTGTCCTCCGGTGCTCTTAATGGCATCTGCAGGATTTCATAGACCGGAGGAAAAAAACAGTCAGAGCTGATCTGGAGTCTGCCGTCCAGCTGCCGTCTATGAGAGCCATTTGTCAATCACTCACGAACGCCGATCAAAAGGTCAAATTAGGTTGATCAAATATGAATCAATATTCTGTTACTGTAATGCCTATTTCTCTCCTCAAATGTTTTCAGAATCATCTTGTAGTGTACTGTTTAGCTGTAAAATGAGAAAGTTTGTGACCCGGCAGCCATGTTGAGATCAGTTGAGGAAATACCAAACACCGCCCACCAGCTGGAGCACAGCCAATAGGAACGCCCTCTCTCTCTCTGAAATGACCTGTGATTGGTCAAAGTCTTCCGTCACAGACCAAAACAGTATGTTTTTTTTTGTTTTTTTTTGTATAGACAGTCAAAAAGTTTCTGCAAAGTTTGAGAGTTAAATTCAGTGTAATGCTGTGGGTTACAGGCTAAACATACGTTTGTGTCAGAATTACGTTTATGAAGACTGAAGTCTCTTAAGTTTATTGGTACAATAGTTAGCACTGGACAGGTGATTACTACTGACAACTCTAAGTGTGCTTCAAACAAAGGTCTTTACACCTGTTCCACGTGGCCACACTTTAAGATGGGACAAATTGTACAAATGGAAATAAGAGCACACACAAACAAACTAGTTCGTAAGACCAAAGCCATCAGACTATGTCTGAAGGCAAAACTGTGTTACAGCAGCTCTGGAGAGCCATGCTGCCTGCATAGAGAGGGACGAGACACAGCACTCGGTCAAAAGAGGATAAGGGCATAAACCTGTGGACAATCTTTCCATTTATAGTATTACACGTACACAAACAGAGTTAAAGAGAAAAGTTACAATTCTACATACCTGTACATACTTCTGCACAGCTGGCCAATCACTGCGTGAAGTGGGCGCATTGTTGTTCTGGAAAGTTACAAAAAAAATGTTTTATCTTTTATCTGTTGGATGAATAAAAACATGAATAACACAATTATTATTAGTTAAACCAATACGCACCAAAAACACATTCATATCATACAGGAGAAGAGAGCAAATGTGTGTGACTGGAGGCACTCAGTATCAAATGCAGTTTAAAACATCACATATTTTCCCCAATAACACAGTGGGACACTGTCTATCAAGAAGTGCATTAAATGAGTACCAATACATTATTTTTTTACTATTAATTCGTAAAACACACTTTCACAGGGCTTCATACAGTATATTGTTTAACTGGAATATCATTTGCCAAACAGGGAAACCTTTTTCTTTTAAATTTAATGTGTTTTTTTTAATGGCTTTAACTCTTACTGTTTTATTATGTTGTATAATCCCGTACTTACAGTACTAAGGTTTATTGAACAAGATAATAGAGAACATGAGTACCAGTCACTGTGGCATTACGAAACCCATCACATAGTTGAACACTGCATGTACATTAGAAACAGTCTCTTTCAGCTCTATGGAGCATTTTAGTGTCTTTCAGCTCATCGTTTTGGTTCTACAGTCCAAAACTTTAAATACAAAGTACCAAAGATTTGTTTTTTAATCTTGTGTGCTCCAGCCCTCACGTGACCCTGAATAGGGTAAGCGGTTACAGATAATGGATGGATGGATTTTCCCTAAAATATATAAATATTATATACTTTTAAATGGCACCATTCAAATTCACATTGTCACTTTTTACATTTATTGATCACAGTATTAAAGTTAAAATCCCCTATTTTTCATGCTGTCAACAAATTCCATGAAAAGAGCTTGATAAAACATTCATGTTATTCCAAAGTGTGGCGAACAGTAGATGACAGGAAAGGCCTGTTCACCTTTCTTTTTAAAAGGTTTAAAAGATAAATGAGACGTCAAATGAGTGTTTTTGATTCCATGCTTTCCACTCCACGGACTACCAGTTTCCAACGGAGACTGACGGCCCTGAACATGCTAAAAAAAAAAAAAAGGACTATGTTGTGGAGAACTGTGGCCTTGAGGGTGATGACAACGACAACAGGGAAGTGTAAGAGCATGAACAAGAACACTCAGCGCAGCTGTGAGATTGCATTCCTGCAAGTCACCTAATCAATCTAATTCAGCTGTGAACACATGCTGCACTTTGTTGGTGAGAGGTGTGCCAGACAGATTCTGACCTGCTCTCAACTTGGAGAGGGTGCAGCAAAGACCAGACAGTTAAAAGTTAACTTGAGGGATGGTTGCTCATCGATCACAATTAAGATAAGATACAAGGATCCTGCTTCACCATAATGTATTGGTATGACCTGACTCAAAGCTATTTTATTATGCATATTCCTTAATAAATGCTTTTTATTTGACTCTTTACATATCAAGTCAATTTTTCATCATCAAAATGAATTTTGAGAATGAGAACGGGTTACACCCCCATGTGGGGCCCAAAGGCTGCTTGCTGATGCCTAGAAATGTCCCGAACACAGCAAAATAAGAAGAGAAAGTACAGTTAGTAGATACAGACAACCCCGCACACTTTTGGGTCAGAAGTGATGATTGAGAGGGATTATTTTTCAATCAATCTATACGTTGTTTTTTGGAAAATGCTGCATATTATACCTTAAAGTTATTTCACCATAAAAAAAAACATTTTATCTTGTTTTTTTCTTGTGTAGCATAAAGGGACTACAACATTTCATTGTTTCCTTGAATCTCAAAAATGCAGATGTTTATGCTCAGAAGAAATGACATGTAAATCAGTAGGCTAACGGTGGGTTCACATAGGCCACAAGAGCCGCTGCCCAATATTAGGCTGTTCACATAGGATGCGCAGCACAACGGAGCTCCGCGGCCGGCTTGCAGACTTCAGCAATAGTTCCGGCATCTGGTCTAGTTTATACGAATTGTTATATGTATTCTGTATGTCTTATCTATAAGATTGCCTTGGCCTCCAGCACCACCATAAAGAACCTTGGAGTTATCTTTGATCAGGATATGTTCTTTAACTCCCACATAAAACAAACTTCAAGGACTTCCTTCTTTCACCTACGTAACATTACACAAATCAGGCACATCCTGTCTCAAAACGATGCAGAAAAATGAGTCCACACATCTGTTACTTCTAGATTTTGATTACTGCAACTCCTTATTATCAGGCTGCTCCAATAAGTCTCTAAAGACCCTCCAGTTGATCCAGAATGCAGGACGCGCATACCCGAATACGTGCGGAACCCCACAGTATATAAGGCAGCACACAGCACTCTCTGTCATCCTCTTCAGTGAAAGTAACGTAACTCTTTAACGTAAGGTTAAATAAGTCAACGTTGACTTTTGCTTTCACACAGGACACAAACAGCAGCCTCCTGGGTGAAAGTCCTGTGTTTGTTTGATCTATCCATCCACCCCGACCTACGTCTCTTGACTTCCTTAGAGGCAGCCCTGCACGTCCTGGCTCACTATTACGTGGATTATTACAGTGCATTCCTTTTCGTAGGTGTGCGTAAAACAACCTTTTTCTTACTGGCCTCTTTTATTTATTTATTTATTGTTTCAGCAAAAGCCGTTTAATCATGTATTCTATAATTAAAACATTTTTTTCTATATGTTAGTTCCCATTGTTGATGTCTAGATCAGCCACTTTAAATGCTGTGCCTATAAAAACGGTTCACATCCAATGAACCTTTTTCCCTGTTTTATTGGTTTGCATGAGGATTTTTTTGACACAAACAGAAAATTATTCATTTTAAATGAATTTTTCTTTAAGTAAATATTCTCAATTATTCAGACAACTGTTTTTATAAGCCAAGGAAATGTGTTGTTCGTAATTGAGCGGATAATAACAGAGTAAAAGTAAAAGTTTAACAATAGCTTACAACTCAAAATGTACACCCCTACCCAGAATTCTGCTGAGCATTAAACTGTTAGAATCTGGGTTTTTAGCAGAGCGGTAAAACAACGCGTACGTATGAATATGATAGGAAACATCTGGTCTGCAAAGAACGGTGGCAGTAGAAGACTCAGAGTACGTAGAAGATCAGCAGACAGTCATAATGTTTTTTATAGAGGCTATCAACAAGGGGTGAAGGTCACATGCTGAAAGTGTCATTGTATCCTTTTTTTTCCTTCTTTTTTTTAGCCATTGGGACAGTTTCCCAAAGGTGTCATTTCATTTCTTTATTTTACAGTGGAGCAGGTTCATGAAGTACAGCATGCAGCTATCGGATCAGATTGTGATCTGCAATCAGATCGCCTAAGATAATGGCCTTGACGTGACACACACCTTCACACTCATTCACACTCCAGGAGCAAGAAAGATACTTAAAATTTACTGCGTCCTGAACGAAGGACAAGTCAGATGGGGAGAAAAAGATAAAAGCTGATGGGACAGATAAAGATAAAGACATGATAAGACTCCCTCTGAAGGGCTTCCATAAGTATTTCACTGATCTTTCCTCATTCCACAGTACGGGTTTAGACATACAGGAAGAGCAATACTGCACACACCTTTACAGTTTATGACACGGGAACAGGAATGTGAATCAGATAATGGATGGATGGATATCAGTTCTGATATCTAATGAAAAACTGTAATTTGTAATATGCAGTTAAGCCATGTTTAACTCCTCTGGCAACCAATAGACCCCCAATAGTAGACCTTGTTGGCCTAATTAGTGCCAAGTTACATCAAACTGAACAGCACCACAAACTGCAGATTTCAAAATCCTCAGTGAAAACCAAACTTTGTCTGGCACAGTCTCAACAAAAACATTTTTTTAAGTGTCATTAAGTTTGTGTATTTTGCAGGGTCTAATGTTGAACTGCAATACATTATACAAATCACATTATTGCTTTTATTGTGTCCACTCTTCATGCTCTTCATTGTTCAGACTGCAGACAAACCATTGTTTTATAAATGCAGCTACATAGTGGCTTAAGCAGCTTTTATTTTTTTAATGCAGTGCAACAGGTTCTTTAGCCGGCGTTGACTGGTTGTCCTTTAACTTTAAGATTAAGTATTACCCATTCCATACGGAGGCACACACAAACTCTTCAATAGGACCCTGGGAAGGTAAGATCAACCCGATCTTGTCAGTTTTTGTTGTTGTTGGAGAGCGAAAAAAGAAAATCTGAATTAGAATAAAAAGATTTTCCTCTCCTGCAAACTGCTAGCAAATGTTTTGTAGTTATTTGTAACTCTTTCCTCGACTTTGTGGGCACACTGAAGTACTTTAAAGCCACAGGGAATGAGCAGCTGTAGAACATTAATGTGATTTTTATAACACTTCAACTTTTTTATTGTATCCACGAAAGTGCCTATAAATTATATTTATTCCCAGTTAGATCTTTTTATGTTTTATTGCTTTACAACACTGAATCAGGGTGGATATCAGATTTAGAGATATACAAATTTCGACACTTAAAAACCAAAACTACTTTAAATGTCTCAATGGAAACAAATCTCCACCAACTGATCTAAATTAAAAGTAAATACTTTATAAAATACAAAATAACTGACTGCATAAGTGCTCACCCCCCCTTTAGCAGAAGCACCTTCATCAGTAATTACAGCTGTTAGACTGTGGAGGTACAGTAGATCTACCCTGTATCAGTTTTACACATTTGGACACTTTTTACCGATTATTCTTCCACAAAACAGCAAATTTTAACACAAATTCTGGATTGAACTGAAATCTGGATTCCAGGATTTAAGCATTGGTTTTCAGTAAGACTTGTGATTTTTTAGATAAAATTTCATATTTACAGTATATATATATAGGTTGTAGGAGGTTGTAGCGGGCTCAGTTTTAAAGGTAGAGTGAAGATCCATCATATGAAACTAAAAAATGTCATAATAGCTTATCGGGAAGGAGGCTAAATAACGCTCCAAACTTGCGCTAAATTTTGGCGAGGAAAAACTGTCATGACCATCTTCAAAGGGGTCCCTTGACCTCTGACCTCAAGATATGTGAATGAAAATGGGTTCTATGGGTACCCACGAGTCTCCCCTTTACAGACATGCCCACTTTATGATAATCACATGCAGTTTGGGGCAAGTCATAGTCAAGTCAGCACACTGACACACTGACAGCTGTTGTTGCCTGTTGGGCTGCAGTTTGCCATGTTATGATTTGACCACATTTTTTATGCTAAATACAGTACCTGTGAGGGTTTCTGGACAATATTTGTCATTGTTTCTGTGTTGTTCATTGATTTCCAATAATAAATATATGCATACATATGCACAAAGCCAACATATGTGTCCATTCCCATGTTGATACGAGTATTAAATACTTGACAAATCTCCCTTTAGGACATCTTGAACAGATAAAAAATGTGTGATAAATTTGCAACACACTGAAGTTTGTAAGTAGTGGATTGATTAATGAAACAGGTTGCTGCATGAGGTATAATACAGTGTGCTTAGATTTGTATTTGATAGATGTATGCAGTTGTAATTGAACTATAAAAATATATAATTCACTTGGATTTAATAAAAAAAGCAAATAAGCAGCGACTGGTGAGTCACCTGGGCAACAGTTGCTATGTAGAGTCTACCATCTCAGCCATCGAGCCCAGTGACTCAGTCAGTGCCTGATTGCCTCAGTGCCTTGGGAATTTTCATGTATTCTTCCCATACTTCTATAACCATGTTGCTAAATTTATTTTGTGTTCCATATTTATCAGTTACTGGTTTTACTTTTAAAGGAACGGTGTGTAACAATTAGGGGGATCTATTGACAGAAATATAATATAATATTTATAAGTATGTTTTCTTTAGTGTATGATCACCTGAAAAGGAGAATCGTTGTGTTTTCGTTACCTTAGAATGAGCCGTTTATATCTACGTAGGGAGCGGGTCCTCTTCACGGAGTCCACCATGTAGCCCAGAACGGACAAACCAAACTCTGTTAACTTTTCCTGTTTGGGCCCGAGTCGATCACCGCTCTCTTTCTCTTGCTTCACCACTCACTTCTGAAGGAACTGGCCTTCTACCTCCAAAAGGTCAAGGCCCAGTTACGTGTTGGTTAATCTTGTGTGACAAAGAGAATTTCCAAACAGATGAGTTAAAGCATAATGATTCAATTTATTCCGAACAATCAATGTTGCATAAGTAAAAATAAAAGAGTTTACAGATATCTGGATCCAATCAACGTGTCCCTGACAACATACAGTGCATGGGTCAGTTCGCGAAGTCTGAACCCCGAGCTATCCCTGATCCAGCCTATTCATGGTTTACACAATAGTAATATTCATGAGATTATGGCACGTGATGTTTTTGCTGCATATCTTCTTCTTTGTTTCTCCTTCTGACTCCTTTCTCTCTTTGACCTTGCAAAAAGAACAGAACGTGCATCCTCCCTGTCCTCGCAAACACTTCATGCACAACAAATCCAACAATCAGGTTATTTCAGGTCATTGTAAGCACTTTTGTACATAATAAATCCAACAGACCCTCTTTTGAACTTAACTAAGTTCACCTACAGATAATGTTACATACAGATGTATTTATTATAAGCATCATCACACAACCTCTTCAGGATCAACATCTTCACTATCCTCCGTCATTTCCAGGAGACCCTGTCTCTCAGCTTGGAACATGGCCATCTGATAAGAAGGAGGTGCATCCGGATGCTTTCGTTGCACAGCAGAAATAATCACACGCTCAGTGAGGTGGCGAATACATGGAATACAGCAACAACCGCATAATACTAAGCATGCACACACAGCAAGGATTGAGGAGAATAGAGATACCACCATGGATTTCCATTTCCCAAAGGTACGGTCTAACCAGTCGTTAATGGGGCTGTTGATACCTGAGTCATCGTGCATGGATTCAGACAGCGTCCGGAGCCCCTCTAGTGCCTTAGTTACAGTCCCGTCCGGCGCTGTATTGTTAGGGATGAAAATACAACATGAGTCTTGGAACATTGAGCATACACCGCCTTTCTCTGCCAGCAGCATATCTAATGCCATTCTATTTTGGATCACCATCAGTGACGTAGGAGCCATTTGTTCAGCTAGTCCGGCAATTGCATCACGGGTTAGATTAGTCAAACGGAGAACATTATAGTGGATGTAGTTAATGCGGTCAACATTTTTGTTAGGTGTGATAGGGATCAGAGCACTTATTAGAGGTATGTTTTCAAAACCTGCAGCTATTTGGTCAGCTAGTTTATATTCATTAGGGGAGCTACCTCACTACATCATTCTTTATAATCTTGGTTTAGCCTTCCCCCCCTTGTAGCCCACACCTTCCACCCTGCTTCTGAGTGAAAGCATTGTCTATTGTTAAAGAGTTACTTGTGATTAGCTAGTTTTAGCAGAGTGCAGAGGCGAGGATGATAAGTAATGTATCTAAACTAGTACAGTCTGTGCTTTCCCAGGTTATTCAGATTTATCTGAGTACACAAATTCTACACAAGGGTCATGGTATTTTCTCTCACATTCCCTCCTTTTATCATGAATAACTAAAATGGTAACTGAAAACACGAAAATACATGATGAATTGCATTAAGATAGTAATATGAAATGAAAACATTAAACATATATGATATATATAATATTAAAACATTATAGCTGAAAACATTTAAAATACATGACAAATCACATTAAGAAAGTTTGTACGGAAGAACGAGGACAAGAGAGGTAAACACAAATGCTACAGCAAACGCTACTAGCAGTTTGACGTACTGCATGATGCTTCTAGTTTGTTTTCCTGCGCGCAACTGAAAACTTTCAGGTCATTGTAAGCACTTTTGTACATAATAAATCCAACACTTCCCACATACGCACACACTCTACGCACTGGCTCTGCTCCAAATGACCAACAACTGGCTCTTGAGAGGGCCATTCACATTGCGTAGGCCACCATAGTTCTTCTACACACTTGGCACACGGGAGAGGCTTCAGTTGGTTGCAATCTGTCCCCTCACCGCTAGATACTTTTAAGACTTTTTTTTTCTATTAAACAATGTCAGAAAATATTTTATTACATCCCCTGTATGATATAATGTTTTACAGGCACTGTGCAAATAATATCTACAGGGTGTGCCCTGTCTTTGAGAACTGCTAGCATCTTCCCTCCTTACTGGCATTGTAGGATGATGATGCTGCATAGCAGAGCTGTCCAATAAAGTTTTAAGAGGCCAAAGGGCAGTAAAAGTTGGGAGTCATTGCGCAATGACATTTCACATTTCAGAATGATTCTCCTTTTTATATGCATGTGCCTCTGAACACCGCCCCCATAAAAACATTAAGTATTGGTTAATTTTTGATTTTTTTTCCAGCTGATTTTCCCTCCCAACTATATTTGGCTGTAGCAGGGCAGGCATAAAGAGCCGTGAGCTGGACGCTTCTTGTCACTGTCGCTGTTATCTTCGTGGATATCGGAGGAGGAGAAACAGGAGTAGTCCCGTGGACTCTAAGAATTACATCTAGTCTTCTCTTTTCAAATCAGGAGCCACTGATTATCCTTATCTCCTCCTATTACATTCTCCACGATGTACATATCCAAGGCGGTGACGACCGCGGTGACGACCGCGGTGCCTACCGGCTGCGACCCTCTTGCCACAGTGTGTTCAGGCGGAAACTGCATTGTTCCTCCCAGTAACTTCAATGACATGCTGAGCCAGGCGATGAGCGTGACGCTCACATTAATGCTCGCTATGGTCATGTTCTCTATGGGCTGCACTGTGGATACCAAAAAGCTGTTGGGCCACATCAGAAGACCCTGGGGCATCATCATCGGCTTCCTGTGCCAGTTCGGCATCATGCCTTTCGCAGGCTTTGCCTTGTCGCTGGCCTTCAATGTGCTGCCTGTACAGGCTGTTGTCATCATCATCATGGGCTGCTGTCCTGGAGGCACCGGCTCTAACATTATCTGCTACTGGCTGGACGGAGACATGGATCTAAGGTAAGAATTGTTTTGGGGTTATTAGGGGTGTAAGTAAATACCGATACGCTTGAGGATCGCAACATTATGTTTTATGATACTGTATTAATTGTAAAAAAAAAACACTTTATCAATTTTTAATCAGTAGTTTACATGCAAATATTTGTGAAAATAAATGCAAATGCAGATCCCACTGTTGTGATTGCATAAAACAAGTTTTTTTTTTAAATACTGTGATTTTATGCAGATGATGGTGTGTTCTTTATACTATGACAGTTTTCCTGAAATTAGAATAAAAAATCACAATATATTGCCTTGCTTACAGTATCGCAATACATCGCAATATATTGAATCGTAACCCCTATATCATGATACGTATCGTATCGCCAGATTCTTGCCAATACACAACCCTACTTATTATATATCTTGACTTTATACACCACAAAAAAAAAAATTAATACATCTGATTATTAGAAAACACAGACAGCTGCCCTGACAATGTGGCCCTGTAGGCCCAAAATAGTGATAGGATCACATTTAGGTCCCATTTAGACAACCCAGGCGATACGTTTGCTGTTTGCTAATGAGGCTACCATGGAGTACAATTGGGAACCATCATTCTCAGGGCCTCATAAGGTAGCGTACTGCGTAGGCTAATGATCGAGCAAATCCCCAAGTGGGATATCAGTTGATTGGAGACTGACACAGCATCAGTCGCAGGCCCCCTCCTTATTTTTAGGACATACACTGCTTGAAAAATATAATGTTATTAAAGAATTTTGTTTGACAAAAACACTGTTCATATACTCCCCTCCTCAGTATCAGTATGACAGTCTGTTCCTCTGTCTTGGCCATGGGGATGATGCCTCTCTGTCTGATCATTTACACCTCCGTCTGGACTTCCTCCAGCACCATCCAGATCCCATACGAAAGTATTGGTAAGTAGGAAAATGCTGTATGATTACTAGCCCATAAAGCTAAACTTTCTAAGGACGTCCACATCTACCGTTTTATTGTGTTGTTCACTCACTTTGTAGTTTTGTACCAAAAGCACTGTACAGGATTATTATAATCCTATAATTATGTCACACTATGAATTCTGTGTATCCTCAGGTATCACTCTAGTGTCCATTCTTGTTCCAATTGCTCTGGGAATTTATGTTAAACGCAGATGGCCCAACGGGGCGAAAAAGATCCTCAAGGTAGGAATCCATGTGACTGTTTTATGCAAAGAGTGACATCTAAGTATTACTCCAATACGTTTTTTATGAATCTGATATTTGATCAAGGGATTTGTTGTGACATTCATGGATTTATCTAATGGAAATTCCGGGACTGCCTGTGTGTCTGCTTTGCACAGTTTGGGTCCATTGCAGGATTTTGTCTCATTATCGGCATAGCTGTGGTTGGAGGAATTCTCTACCAGTCCTCCTGGACCATTGCTCCCTCCCTATGGATTATTGGAACCATCTACCCCTGCATTGGTTATAGCCTGGGATTCTTATTGGCCCGCTTTGCAGGTCAACCCTGGTTCAGGTAAGGTGACAGCGTTGTAGTGATGTTGGCATATACAGTATATGTATAAAGCCTGTATCTTGATTCCTTGATTTAAATTTAACTTTGCCGCCAAAGGTATATTATACTTGAATTCAGTTGTATAAATCATGAAACCACTACTGCATCAACAAACCCATATAGTAATAAATGTACTTACTTAATGAGGCTGTTTATCGCTCCTTACTTTGTTCAGAGCTCGAACCATCGCATTGGAGACAGGTTTCCAGAACTCCCAGCTGTGCAGCACCATTGTCCAGCTGTCCTTCAGCCAAGCTGAGTTGGATGTCATGTTCTCATTCCCCCTCATCTACAGCATCTTCCAGCTAGTGGCAGCAAGCATAACTGTGGGAGGTGAGAGTTTAGCAGGCAGATACTGTACGTACACAGAACCCATCAGCTATCGGTCTGACGACAGATAAGCCTCTGGGGGAAAGGGGCTTTATTTCTGGGGTTCCGGTGTAGCCAGCGGGTATCTGGGCCAAGACTTCCTTCTCTGTGCGCTGCTCATTGTATACAGTCCGATTAGCAACTTGAGACATGATACCGTAGTTGAAGTTGAGAGACAACATGTACGACTGCATTGTTTCACAAGCAGCCAGTTTACAAGCTAATTTCAAACCAATAAAAAGAGAAATCATCGTCAGACAATAGCTGCATTTCGGCCAATGCATTCCGCCTCTTTTGCTCTCCACACCTACTGTTTATCCTGCGTTCAACCAAAGCCCTCTCGAACGTGATTGGTCGATACTACTCGGAATACAAACGGAAACCCGCACGCTTCTGATACCAAACTCTTATGCCATTGCCATATTAATGCAAAATATGTTTGTAGAGATAAGGTACACAGTTAAAGCTGAAGTAGGCGAGATTGGAGCAAATATGATTGAAAAAAGTTATTTTTATAAAATGTTCACTATATCGTGACAGTAGTACATGAAACAGGTAACCTGAAAAAAAATCATGTGCCTCTTTGTCCTCTGGTGTCCCCCGGTGCTCCTAATGGCATCTGCAAGATTTCACAGACCGGAAGAAAACAAGCAGTAAGAGCTGATCTGAGGTCTTCTATCCATCTGCTGTCTATGAGAGCCGGCGGTCAATCACTCGCGAACTCCAACCAAACGGTTAAACTAGGCAGCGCTGATCAAATATGAATCACTATTATGTTACGTTAATGCCTATTTCTCTCCTCAAATGTTTTCCGAATCATCTTGTAGTGTACTGTTTAGCTGTAAAATGAGAACGTTTGTGACGCCGCCACCATTGTGAAATCTGGTGAAGGAACGCCAAGCTCCGGTCACATCCAATAGGAACGCTCTCTCAATGAAATGACCTGTGATTGGTCAAAGTCTCCCGTCACGGGCTAGATTTTTTAAAGCCTGAAAACAGAGCCATGAGGAGGAGCAGAAGTCTAGTTATCTCTCAGAACACTTGAATTACAATATGCTGAAAGGTTATTATGGAATTTTTGCCCAATGATGCAAAAATATACTTCTTACTGCCACTTTAAGGATGGCAGTTTTTCAAAGAAAAAGTTGCACTTTAGTGAAAACTAGGTGTTGGCCAGTCATTTACCATCAAAAGAATGAAGGGGGAACATACGGCTGAAGCTGTCTCATCCTCCACAAGGCTTCTGACACAGCTGAACAAAGTCTCTGTGGGTTTAACTGGGCCGGATTATACTAGAAAAAGAAGTGGTTCGTGCGTGTTGTTCAACCACATGCAAAATAAAAATGGGTTTGGTGATCGAAATGGACACTTCCTACATACCCCACTATTATCTCGTCAGCCATTTCCTACTGCGATTCTGTTTCTGCTGACATGACCATTTTCAGTCATCCACTGCTAAAATGCTTCTTGCGGACAGGCTGCATGATGGCATGTTGTTTGTTGTCTTGTTCCATAACTACTCGTTGCACTGGGTCAGTGCTCAGTTCTGGCACACTTAAGGAATATTTAGAGCATCAGATGTTCTGTTTTATCCCATCGTGAAAACACTGCTTCCCTGCCTTTTCACTTAGCACCGCTGCTTCCAAGCATTATCAGGTTTCTTAAATCATCAAATTGAGCCCAGTGTGCCATTTAATACATTTATTTATCACTTAACTTTAGCAAGTAACAGAAGTCAGGGATGTTTCATATTCATAGATCTGTTTCTGTTCAGGCCCAGTCACACAGCAGTCTGTGAAATAGTCACGAAATTAAATGTAATGATTTGTCTACATAGACAAAATCAATTTGTATGTATTCCTCGTAATTGTGAACTGGTAAGTTTAAAAAGGGTCAAAGTTTATTTATTTGTCACGTAACTTCCGTACTTAAGTTACGACACTTCTGGAGTTATTTTAAACCAAACGGCGATCTTTCCTAAACCTATCTTAGTAGTTTTTGTCACGTAACTTCCGTGCTTAAGTGACGCCACTCCGGTGTTATTTAAACTCAGACCGCGATATTTTCCTAAACCTAACTAAGTCGTTTTGTTGCCTAAGCCTAACCAAGGACATTCGTAGGAAAATGCACTAAAAATACGTTGTTGAAAGGGAAATTTGTGTCTATGTACACAAATCAAATACATTAAATATGGTGACTATTTCACGAACTGCAGTGAGACTGTTTTGTTCTGTTACATAAAGTTATGATCCAAGGGTCACAATGACTATAGTGACAAGCCGATGTATGTCTGCTTGATGGTGTCATGTGTTGCAGAACATCTGCACTTCTAGTGAAAATGTGTGTGTCATTGCACAGGTGTGGTCAGATCAACATCTGTTCCACTTTCATTTCAGTGAAAAAAGAGGTGCGACGTATTTGCCCTTGGTTGGAAATTGTTCCTACTTGGTTCACCTCTGAGTCGGATTTTGACGAAATTGTGACGCTCCAATGTCTAGGCAACTTGAGAGTTATAGGATGGGAGTTACCTCCCATTCCTGAAATATTGATTCTCTGAATCTATGTTGATATAACTGCAAGGGAAAATTAATGTCCACATATCTGAACCAAAAATACGTTCCATAAATACGTTTCATATCAGCCTCGAAACGCACTATGTCACTTGGTTAACGTTGTGAAACGATTGGTTAGTTGAAAGTCTTGTGTTTATTTGACCCATCCATCCACCACCACTCCCACCGGCCCGTAGTCGACTCTCTTGCTTCTTATACTAGTTATTATACCACATAACTTTCATACCACTTCACTTTCAGTAGCGGTGGCTCGATATACTTCATCACTTGCTCTGACAGAATGCAAAAACAGACACATTCAATGTGTGGTTTGCAGGAATGTACAATGCAGACATACATTCATTTCTGGCGACTGGGCTTACAAAAATCCACCTTTTCTGCATGATGGACCTCTGCCTTCAATCATTGCATTATCAACCCTTATAATAACTGGCAGAACAAGAACAACACAAGCACTAGATGACAGAAAATTGTCAAGAGAAAAGGATCATTCACTGAAGCCCAGGTTAATTTCAATGCTGTTTTAAAAGATACATGTCAGGATGACTAATCAGTGTTACTGAATCCATGTTTTTTTTTCCTCTACAGCCTACCAGATATATAAAAAGAAATGTGGCCGTCGCCCAGCTGATGCAGACTTCGAGGATCCATCCCTGGAAGCTGGTGATGGTGAATCAGCAAAAAAGAAGGGACAAGCTGTGGAAAATAGTGCCTTTGAATTTGATGACAACGGCGAAGAGAAGGATAGGGACGTCAGAAAGATCACCCAGCTGTGAAATTACACACTTGCAAATCACAGACTTTGGACTATGAGAAAGAACATCCAGGGCCACGGCACTACTGAAGACATCAGCAATAACTCAACACTGTGAACACACACTGCTCTCTGCAGGCCGGAGGTGTGCACTACAGGTCCTGTTCAAATCAACTTTGGGAAACGTTTTGCAAGAACGGGGGTGCCCTAACGTCTTCTCCAGTACGGCCAACGATTAACTTCAACTAATTTATTCATATATTATCATTCGAGAAAACTTTACTCTGTACGTTCTGTGAGAAAGCCCGTTGTGCCGATTTTCCTTGATCAACGCATGTACTTGTGTCTTCTATACATATCTTATCAATAATTCAAACATAATATTTAATGCTGTTTATGTGGCTAAACCATATGTCCATATGCAGTTGTTTACTTTAGTTTACGCTGAATGGTGGAATATACAACTGAATACAAATATATCATGTTTACGTGACATTCATCATTTCTCTGATAAGACAGAGTTGTGTCAAATGAAGAGAAGTGTGTGCACTTTTGAGAGCCACTGTTTCACAGTCGTCAAACCCACTATACAATACGTAACATACAAAAAAATAACCCTTTGTTATTCTCTATTCTGATGTAGCAGGTGAAATATGTGGTTACAACAGACCAGCTTTGGGCCCTGATGCAAACTTCTGTTTCCGTTCCTTTCAGTTCTTCTATGCCTCATTTATGCCAGTAGATGAATCGAGGTCAGGGTATGGTAGGGTGACAGCTGATTCTGGGGCATTTTGAAATAAGTAAGCTTGTGGTTTTACACATCTATTTATGAAACATATTCACAGTTCATTTATTAGTCTTCTGTGCAAATGGGAAAAACGCAGAATCCCGAATTTCACGGATGCACATTAATAAAAGATTTTACAAACCCTCGTTGCTTTCTGAAATTATGCGTTTTTATCAAACAACTTTTACATTTTTGTTGTATATTTTGTTGTGAATATTAATACTCGTATTCAACTCAGTAAAGATATTACAGTTTTTCTCAATTTATTTGGCTAATTTTTTGAAACAGTCTTAACATTCTCTAAACTGTTCTAACTGTTTGATGGGACATTACATCTATTTCATGTCTGCAAAAGGTAGTAACTCACCCAAACACTTCATTCATGCTTTCCAACCTAGTTATTGTGTAAGTAAACTGGCCAATGTCAATCGTGTGAGCCGTACTGGTCAAAATATTCTTTATATTATTAATTAATGAATTAATTAATAAATGTGTTTTTTCAGCATGGCAGGGTTCCTACTCTTTTTTAAAAATATTTTTCCAGGACATTTTCCAGGACCTTTTCCAGGAGTTTTTATTGACTATACAGGACAGCACTTGCTCGTATTGACACATTTACACCTTTTACTCATTCGCTTTGGCTCAATTCTTGAATGGCAATTAGTTTTTTTCCAAAACAATGAGTTCAAATCTCTGAACAATTAGTTTGTTGTTGACAACAGATTTGAATGTATCATTTATTCAAGCAAATTGCATATGTTTTGCTTCATGTTTGTGAAAGAGTAAGTACAATTTGCGAGAATTCAAATCTGTTGTGAACAACAAACTAATTTTCAGAGCTTGGAAAGAAATAATTATCATTTAAGAATTGAGCCAAATAGAATGAGAAAAACAGTGATATTTGTTAACTTTCCCTTCATGTTGTATGTGTTTCTTTAATGTAGAAGTGATAGTTAGTGATAATTTTTTATGAATATATGAGAATATTTGAATCATTCAAATGACGATGACCCTTAAGCCCTTCTGAAAAACCGGCACATGCAGAATTTCGTCTTGTACCGTAATAATGTTGTAAAATGTTAACATTTACGGGCCACATGTTCCCAGTACAAGGTCAGAAACATATTTGCTTTCCAACCATAAAATAATCACATTTAATTCTTATAGTTGTCCAAAGTCCAAGATGTGACAGCAAAAGCTGTCCACAGTCACATAATTACATACAAAAGAAGTGCTGTCATGTGATAATAAACGTGTTCAGCTGTCCCTGACATTTGCTTCAGTGCTGAGTGAGCCTGAGATGTACGAGAGCTCAACCAACACCCTTCATACCACATATAATGCCTCCTCCTCCTCCTCCTGATGAGTGCACTACAGCTGCTTTCACTTACTGATGGAAATAATGGGAGTTCTCACACTTCCAAAAAATATGTATCTCCCAGTTTTCATTCGACATTGAATGTAGTAAACATTGCATGCATGTATTTATTTTATATGTTTAATAAACTAGTCCATTGGGTTGTCTCATTATGAACACATACGTGAACATTTTTTACCTTATCTCTTAACAGCCCTGTACGCCCACCATGGCCCTCCCACACAGGTGTTTTATTTTGCCTAATTCGACTCTTCGCTCTCTCTGTGTGGGTGTGTAAACACAGTGATTGGTTTAAATCACCGGAGTGCTGCAGTAATGAGTCCTAAAACTCGAAAAGGAGTTAGCATTTTAGCACTTTCTGTTCCCTCGTCTGGAAGTCAAATGGGTTTCTTTGAATGGGTGCCTAGATGCCTGAAATAAGGTCTGAGCTGAAGAGATTTTAACATTTTGTTCTACGATAAAAAACAACAAAAAAAAAAACATCAGTAAATATCCCACTTGTGAATTTTTAAGCTTTTATATGTCTTGAAAAAAGGCGGTTGCTAACAAGTGGCTAAATGAGACTACTAAACGTCATCATGCCGACATTAGCTTTTCACTTTTGGCGATTTCATTCACCCTTCATGAATCATAAAAGTGGTGTTTATGTGAAGATTATCTTGCTGAACAGAATGTGTAAGTATCATAAACGTGTGTTTGCCACAGAGCTTAGTTTCTGCAATAATCCCAAACCCAATGGAACAATCTCTTTAGCTTTTTGTCGAGGGAACCAGGGTGATGCTAACTTCCTGGTTGGCCTACAAAAATACGTCATCCCTGTAGCGCTCTATTAGTTTTTGCTGCAAGTGGGTCAAGTTCTTATTGGTTCGTGAAGTTTGGTGACCTCACTGTAATGTTTGTTTTATTGACGAACACCATGGTAAATACAAGTGGTGTATACAGCAAATACATAAGCAGATAATGCCAGGGGATCAGAGCACTGACATGAATCATAAATCAGTTTATAAAAATGTTATAAAGTTGTATAGATACAGCTGTATAGATATAAGGTTTTAGTAGCTTTTCTGTTTTTAGACTAAAGGATCGATGCAAAGGATTGTTTGAATTCATTTTCCAAAAAAATATGAGATTTTGCAAGAAACAATTTCAAATTAAATGATATAATATTTAATTTGCTTTAGTAGAAGAGTAAGTACAGAAGCCAAACATTGCATTTTCATAGGAGAGGGAAAATTCAAGATCAATATATTGGGAAATAAATGTATAGACATCTTTCCAAATAATACAAGAGTGGAGACAAGATCAAAATAGATGATATAAATCTTCTGGAACCAGTTGACAAAATGAATGTGTCCCAATTTATTTATATCATTTAATTTATTTATATTATCTATATTCATGTTGTTTGTTTGTTTTATTGATGAACACCATGGCAAACATATAGCAAATACATAAGATAATACCAGGGGATCAGAGCACTGACATAAATCATAAATCAGTTTATACAAATGTTATACAGGATTTAGTTGCTTTTCTGTTTTTAGACTAGAGGATTGATGCAAAGTATTGTTTGAATTAATTTTCCAAAAAATATGAGATTTTGCAAGGAATAGAATCAAATGAAACGATATAATATTTAATTTGCTTTAGTAGAAGAGTAAGTGCAGAAGTCAAATATAAACCAGTTGACAAAATGAGCAGTCCCTGTTATATCTTTGTAGAAATACCTTGGAGGGATAAACACGATGGATTATTTTAAAAGTCACTTCCCAAACCTTATTTATTATCAGATATTTAGAAACCATATTTATCATCAGATATTTAGAAGGTATAGGCACCACATTTTGTTCCAGTCCAGTGTGAAGTAAGGTTATTCTAGGAGGAAGCAGCTTTTGGAACAGAGACTATTTCTTTCTGAAATAAAGCATTTATTAATTTATTCATCACAGTTATTATTGTTCTTTTTAGAGGAGAAAAAGATCCGACCAATGCCAGTAAGAACAGGTTCCAGCGGTAGTAAAGTCAATTCAGATAGGACTGAGTTTCTAAATACCATAACATAGCCAGAAGGGATTACATTAAAATCTTAATCATATTCCCATGGTGGTATATGAATACCATACTTGTTCAGAAGTTCGAAGTTCACATCAACGTACCTGTGGTAATAATGAATTTTATTTACTGTTCCAGATAATGTACAGTTGATTTGTCCTCAAAACTTGGAGGCCTTAAATTTGTTTTACCTTGCAGCTACAATGTTGAAAAAAAAACTTGAAATTGTCAAATTTTCACAAACGAATTGCTCCATGCCAGGTACTTAATTTATAAACTGAATTCTTCCTCTCACAGATATCACATTATCTGGAACAGTAAATAAAATTCATTATTACCACAGGTACGTTGATGTGAACTTCGAACTTCTGAACAAGTATGGTATTCATATACCACCAAGGGAATATGATTAAGATTTTAATGTAATCCCTTCTGGCTACTGTATGTTATGCTATTTAGAAACTCAGTCCTATCTGAATTGACTTTACTACTGCTGGAACCTGTTCTTACTGGCATTGGTCGGATCTGTTTCTCCTCTAAAAAGAACAATAATAACTGTGCTGAATAAATGAATAAATGCTTTATTTCAAAAAGAAATAGTTTCTGTTCCAAAAGCTGTTTCCTCCTAGAATAACCTTACTTCACACTGGACTGGAACAAAATGTGGTGCCTATACCTTCTAAATATCTGATAATAAATATGGTTTCTAAATATCTGATAATAAATAAGGTTAAGGAAGTGACTTTTAAAATAATCCATAGTTTTTATCCCTCCAAGGTATTTCTACAAAGATATAACAGGGACTGCTCATTTTGTCAACTGGTTCCAGAAGATTTATATCATCTATTTTGGTCTTGTCCCCACTCTTGTATTTTTTGGCAATATGTATATACATTTATTTCCCAATATATTGATTGTGAAATTTTCCCTTTCCTATGAAAATGTAATGTTTGGCCTCTGTACTTACTCTTCTACTAAAGCAAATTAAATATTATATCGTTTCATTTGATTTTATTCCTTGCAAAATCTCATATTTATTGGAAAATTAATTCAAACAATACTTTGTACAGATCCTTTAGTCTAAAAACAGAAAAGCTACTAAATCATTATGTAAGCTGTATAACATTTTTATAAACTGATTTATGATTTATGTCAGTGCTCTGATCCCCTGGCATTATCTGCTTATGTATTTGCTATATGTTTACCATGGTGTTCATCAATAAAACAAACAAAGAACATGAATATAGACAATATAAATAAATTAAATAATATAAATAAACTGGGACACATTCATTTTGTCAACTGGTTCAAGAAGATTTATATCATCTATTTTGATCTTGTCCCCACTCTTGTATTATTTGGAAAGATGTCTATACATTTATTTCCCAATATATTGATCGTGAATTTTCCCTCTCCTTAAAAAATGCAATGTTTGGCTTCTGTACTTACTCTTCTACTAAAGCAAATTAAATATTATATTATTTTATTTCTTGCAAAATCTCATATTTTTGGGGAAATTGAATTCAAACAATCCTTTGCATCGATCCTTTTGTCTAAAAACAGAAAAGCTACTAAAACCTTATATCTATACAGCTGTATCTACAACTGTATAACATTTTTATAAACTGATTTATGATTTATGTCAGTGCGCTGATCCCCTGGCATTATCTGCTTATGTATTTGCTTTATGTTTACCATGGTGTTCGTCAATGAAACAAACAAACAACATGAATATAGATAATACAAATAAATTAAGTAATATAAATAAACTGGGACACATTTGGAGTGTTTACGTTTTCAGCAGAAGTCGCAGTTTACGAGGAGACTGTGAACGCAGCACCAGCCCGTTCACTGGAGGACATCATAGAGACCGTCAGACCGTCAGACCGGGAGGAGCAGCCCGGACCTCGTAAGTAACACATTATTCTTCACAGCAACTTGTTTTTCAAACATGAAATGCCTGTCACACTATTTTGTAAGTGTAAAAACAAATTTAGCACTGACACAGGACTGTCTCATGTCTTATTTGCATCGAATAACGTCACTTACTATCTTCAAAGAAGCTCTAAAGAAAGTTCATCTCCTCGTTTCCTCTTCTTCTTCTTCTACTTCTTCTTCTTATTCTACTTTACCGTTATTACCGTTCCCCTGTTTGCGCTTTAGTTCTTTACTTTGTCAGAATGAGACTCTGACAGATGAAGTTATAACTTAGGTACATTACTTTTATCAAGTTGAACCCCTAAATATAGGTCGTTGATGTTGCCCTGGAGACTGAGCCGTAAATTAACGGGTCGCATTCCTCCCGAAGTGGTTGCTATGCTATTGACTCACGTTAGTAACGGCTAGTTAGCGTAATGTCAACGTAAAACGATAACTATGCCGTAGATTCCTCGTACAGACTTTTACTACGCAAGAAAGATGCTCAGATATGGGTTGGCAGCTAGCTGATATATTAAACTCATATAGTTCAGTAAGTTATATCTTAGATAGGAGAAAGTTGGCCCAACTTGGTCACTATACTGCTAGATAACGAAAAGGAACAATTTAAACGTTATAAAGTTCACTTTAAAGGTCCCACATCGTGCTCATTTTCAGGTTCATACTTGTATTTTGTGTTTTTACTAGAACATGTTTACATGCTGTAATGTTAAAAAAAACAACTTTATTTTCGTCATACTGTCTACTTGAATATATCTGTATTGCCCCTCTGCCTGAAACGCTCCGTTTTAGTGCATTTCAACGGAATTGCGTTGTTAGGCAACAGTTTGGGTCCATGTGTACTTCCTGTCAGCTGATGTCATTCACATACACTGCAACAGGAAATAAACTGGGACACATTTGGAATGTTACGTTTAAAACCGTGTAATGGTCTAAATATTGTATATTTGTGACATCACAAATGGACAGAAATCCTAACTGTTTGTTTCAAACGCACAATTTCTGAATACGGGCTGTGTGTATTTCTCTGTATATTGAGCGTTTTGATAGTTTAACAGTATTTATATAGCACTTAAACCTGCTTTATAATATAAAAGACATGAAAATCTCACTTTTTACAATATGGGACCTTTAAGTTAGCTGTAATGTTTCTGTTAGGAAAGCTCTTCAGGTTGAAAGGTCACACTATTTTGTAAAGGTGCTCTAATATCACAGCAAATGTGAAAATGCGTTGGATATTTTAGGAATAATAAGAGTAAAGTAACTGTGAATATCTTGTGTGAGTAGAAAAGGCCCTTTTATTTTGTATAGCCTCCTTTTCCCACACTAGCTACTAACTAGCTACTTCCTGCTGGTGTGCTAAATTGAAATGAACTTGCCACTGGAATCCTCGTTCACATTGTGTTGTTGCTGCAAGTATCAGCTCAAACTAACATGATGACACATCCTTTTCCAGTCACTGACACTTCCAACATTTCTTCATCATTTACAGCATTCAGAAACAGTCTTGACTGCACTGAAACAAGGAAACAACTCATTCTGTGAAGATTCTGCAACAGGAGATCCATGAAGCAAGTTTTAGTGAGTACCACAGATTCATTATAAGTCCCAAAGAGCTTTGTTGCAGGCAGGGCACATACGTGAATATTGTAATGTTGTAGCTAAATGAAACAGCCTAATTTACAAATGAATCTAGCCTCTCTTCCCCAATCATAATTTAATCTGTAGGCCTGTTATCTAAATGAACCAACATGTGTCACATATAAACTTCTCAGTGACATGTCAGGGCATAACAAAAGCTTCTCCTACATTAATATTGTTGTAATATTGTTAGTATAGTTGATTGCCAGGTTTTACTCACAGCCATTTACTGAAAATACCACTGCATCTCTCTTGTCTTGCCAGTATTTATTTTCAGTTGGATATTTAAAAAATTGCTGACCACATCGCTCTTTATGCAAGTAACAGTCAGGTGTTAATACAAGGCTGACTAGGTGTGTTACAACAATGTCATGACCCCAGAGCTGTTTGCTCATGTGACAGTTTGATAAGATGTAGTAGAGTGGCCACAAACTTTGCAGCAGCTCATGTGTCATGTGTCACTGTGGAAAAACTCAAAGTACCTCCTCAGTCATAGATAGTTCAGCGTGGAAAATTACTGTGTTGATAACCAAACACAATGTATCTTCATGAATATTGTAAAAGGTTGTTGAAGTGAGTCATCGGTTTCCTCAGAGAAGGTTTCCTTCTCTTTTTCTGACAGCTGAGTCAACCCTCGTAAATCGGTTATGGCTTTTTCTTTTTTTAAGGTCAAATGCCATAACACAGCAACTGCCTGGATTGCATTTAGAATGAGCCGTTTATATCTACATAGGGAGCGGATCCTCTGCATGGAGCCGGCCGCCATGTTTCTACAGTAGCCCAGAACGGACAAACCAAACACTGGCTCTAGGGAGGGCCATTCGCATTTTCATGTTTTAGCGCCGGCCACCGTAGTTCTCCAACACGCTTGGCACAAGGGAGAAGTTTTAGTTGGTTGCAATCTGGAACCTCACCTCGACCTTTTTTCTCTTGCCCGTCGGGCAAATGGGTCAGAAATCTACTTGCCCAAAGTCAATTTTGACTTGTCCCTATACAATTTGTTTTAGGTTTTTAGTTGTTATCAAATAACAACAAAGACTAAAGTTAATTGTCATGTTTAATCTTTATTTAAGTAAATTAACTTCTTGAAGCTACTTCCATGATCAGCTCCGGAAAATAAAACGTGTTTAATTCTTTTAGTGAGTTGCTAGATTTACTAGCCTGATGTGGCAATTTACTTGCATCACCAGCATTTTTCACTTTTTTCATAGTCACATTTTATACTGTAGAAAACCTCAATTTGCTTAATGAAAATGAAGTGACTTTGGAGCATATCATGTGTGCATGTGATGTCGTGCACCCGTTTGCCTTTTTTCAGTGCCATGGATCAAATAGCATATCCACAGTGTTTGATTTTTTATATTTTTTCTAAGAAATAAACTTATCTCCATAAGATTTAATGAATTAAAAAAATTTGGTAATTTATTTCTGTGTAATCTAGTTTGTTATTAATTCCAATTACATTTGTATCATTGTTTCTCCCAAAATGGCCATTAATTAAAGACATGCTACAGTGAAAAACAGAAAGTAATGTTGTTATAAGTGCTGCACAATCAATTATACAATGTAACTTTTCTTCAAGAATATTGTATCCACAACTAATTGTATCCCATCATTATTTTTATTTATTACACGGCATTGTTGAATACTCAATTCTGATTGGTCAATCACGGCGTTGTATGGTCTGTAATTTCTGTATAACAGACCGTTGCTATGGGCGCAGTCCTGATGTCGGACTCTGGCAGACTGTTTTTGGTGTCAAATTATTGATTTCCTAAGAAGGTATCAGTGTAATAAGCGGGATAATGTACAGCTAGTGGGTCATTGTTGTTGTCCGCTTACTGTCGGGGTTTATTTCACAACAATGACCGGCCAGCTGTACATTATCTCTTACTTAATCTATAATGTCCACTACAGTTGAGATCGGTCTCTGTTTGGATCTAAATGACTGCCAAAAGTCTTGTAAATAAATTCTGTCACCAAAGTGATCTAATAAAAACAAAAAAAAGAATAATCATGACTGTAGTTAAAGCCAACTGTACAAGAACATTCAGTGACTAGAGAGCTTCTCCCCAGAGCCGAGCCTCACAGTCTATCTACGGCAAGGTGTTGCTCCCCTGAGCAGCAGTCAGGTGCTCTGTGAGTCAGTCCCAGCTGAACACCTGTAGGAGCCAAGCTCTCTACAACCATAACAACTAACACTGGCCTGCTAACACACAATAGCTCGTCATGCCATATGGCAGTCTTGTCACTGTAAGAGGCTGCAGCAGTTGGAGAGAGGATATCATATCGGGTATCACAGATCATCCATTTTCTTCTATTCCTCTTAGAAGGCACCTGACTGTCATGTTCTCAGCATGATCTTACCTATGGAGTTCTAAACTGAAGGGGTTTCCCTCCGCACGTTGTTTGGTGGTATACACGATGGATTTTTGGAGGAGCAGACAGAGAGGCAGAGCTGTGGTTTTGTACTCTTCTTCAAAGTAACACTCTGATCAATCAAAGTCATTGATGCAAACCATAGACTGTATATAAGAAGTGGACGTAGTCACCGTTACGTCACCCATTGGTTTGTAGACTGCTGTTTTAAAGCCATGTGACACCAGAGGGTGGAGCTAAGTACAACCAAACACTGAATAAGACATTTTTAGGCGACCAAAAAGGTTATAATTACCTTTAATGAACTGAAAACACACGGTGAAAAGGTTAAAGTTCTAAGATGAAAACACGGACAACTCCCTGACCTGTCAACGCCGTGGTAGGGACCTGTCAATCACAAGGTAGCCCCACCCTAAAGCATCCCCTGCTTTATGGTCTTATTTGACTCTAAATTGGACGATAATTCACTAAATGAACATGCTGTACAGTGGAAACTGCTTATAGTGATCATGGTTACATACTTGTAACTAGTAATCAAGTACATGACAACATATGGAAAAACATTTTAAAACTATGTTATATTTATTTTTATATTTTATTATATTTTAGTTTTTTACTTTACTCCGATGATACTTTGCCTCGCAGACTGTCTGCTTTCCAGCTGGATACCTGTGCTGCGTACCCATTGATATCATAATGGGAAAAAAGAAAGTTATCTCTGAATGAAAAACGAATGCGCACGGGAAAAGCACCCTCGTCAAGTGGACTGATAATGCCCGCTCACGTAATGCCCCCAAAGTGAAACTTTGCCGATCTTCAGCCGGCTCACAAGCAGACTGGCGCCTGTGTTTTTCTGCTTGTGCTGTGTATTTCGTTGTTACACATCCCCACTGGAATATGACTGATAGAGCTGTTTGACATTACTTATTCCAACTTCTAAAAGTTAGACTCAGGCTTTTGTTTTTTTCTTGACATTGTTGTGATTAATATCCTCAAAGGCATGCAGATCCAGATGTACTGTATGTCACCTTATTAACAATTTAGTTAACAATCGCCTCACTTGCAAAATATGGGAGGCGTTAATTACTTAATTGATTTATGTATTGCTGCTTGTATTTTCCCTTTTGGAATAGGCAGTGTGTCACGCAGTGTCGTCTTTGTTACTGCTACAGTAATAAACCTCATTTAATAATAATAATACACTACCTCACTTGCAGGTGAGTCCTCAGATTTGTCGTGGTTATAGAGCAAGATAACCTTGTTGCACACTTTGCCATCTAAGGTGTAGAACCCCAAATAACTTCCACACACTGGTTCTCAGATGCTTCTGTGTCACGATTGTCTGATCAGCACATCTCTTCGTTATTGTCCTTCATTTCTATTCATTAGCTTAGTTTAAAAAAGGTCAAGCAGATTGTGAATTTTAAGAGCGCCCTTTGTTTGACCATATGGCAAACCAATTCAAACATTCTGTTGCACTTAGAGACTACAATTTGAATTCAATCAGGTCAGTACAGTTGCAATGTAAAACATTTTCCGACGTTCTGATGTGTGTGTGACAGCACAGTGTGAGTATTTCCCATAGTACCATACAGTGTTTTCTCTAACCATTGGGGGGTGGGTGGGATGGGGAAACTAATTTCTCTGTGTGTGCTCCGCCCTTGGTGAAACACCAAAGGAGAGGAGAGAAACTAGCGCGAAACGCAGTAAAGACTGTCACACTGAGCTGAAATGAAACGAGTGCACATAAATTAAGTAAATAAAATATTTAGTTTAATTCTGTCAGGGGGGCGGGGGTCCCGTAGCAGGGTAAACACTGCTATAAGACTCACCACTGCATAGTGGAAGTAAAAAGAAGACCTACTTGAGAAAGAGTTATGGGTACTTTTTTATATACAATATGAGCTAACTTTCCTAAACACTTAAATGTTGTTTCTTTTAGAAAATGGTCCGGTGCTAGCTATGAGTCAAAGTAGTCCTTGCCTGTGGACTCGGCTCCCCCAGAGCAGCCAGTCCCCATGTGACCGCTACAAGCACGCCTGCTGCAGCTATGATGGGAATGTCTACATCCTGGGTGGACGAGGCAGCAGCTGTTTGGGGGACTTCTGGAGGTACAGCGTCGGTAAGGGCTGGATACACAACTATTGTTCACTGTACTCTAATGCTAATAGGACTTTTACTACCGCATGACAAAAACTAAGGATTTGTTGAATTTGGATTTGTTTGCATTATTATTGCAGTGTTTCATATGATGCATGATGTATTTAGAAGACTGCTCAATAGGATATGCTTGTTTAAAAGCCAGAAAGACGAGGAAGGTGAGCTGTGTTACATGATCCCCGGCTAATCAAACATCTCATTATTTTAGTTTGTAACGAGTGGACAGAGTTGAACTGCACCAGTGAAGCCGCGCCAGAAGCGCTAGAGGAACATGCTATGGTGACTCATGAGGTACAAAAACATTTCTACTTTAAATGGCATAAAAATCATTTGAAATGATCTCATGGTGCTTCTATCTCTGCTGATATCCTACTGCTTGGAGTGTCAGTGTGTCAACAAAACGTTTAAGGGCTCTGATCTCTTCAGGGCTTCCTGTACGTGTTTGGAGGCATGCTGGATTCTGCATACACCAGGTGGAGATGTCCCCTCTGGGTATTTGACATGGGTGAGTTTCACTAAGGAGGTGCATGTGTGATGCAAATTACATTGGCTACTGTCTGCATATGCTCAGGCATGATAGACAAAACGTGTTGCTGCATGTCTATTCCAGGCCCACGCCTCAAAGCCCCAGTGAAAATATATCAGTGATGAGCTGTTAGCTCAACAAAAAGGAGGAAGTCCCAAATGATATGTTAAAGTTAACAAAATGTAACAAAATCAACAATTCATTTCATGCTGATAAATACTAATGCTTATCAGCATAAGATAAAAAAGTAAAAAAGAGTTGTCCACTATTAATTAACTATCAGCTGTCACACACTAAAGCCCGGGCCACACAGGGAATGTCAGCAGTGCGTGGCGGCTGAAGAACCTGTTGTTTTTAATTTTTGGCGTCCATGTTAACAGGTCAGAGCAGCCACACAGAGCTCGGCTGCGTGACAGCCGCGTCTCTTCCAGAGATTCGAGGTCTTGTCCATTTTTACCGCGAGTCGCACGTGGTTCACAGCAACAACAGGCGGTGAAAATGATCGTTTGACAGTATATTGACATCATACCAGCAACATTACCACAGTTTCGATGTCTCTATTTGTAGAATATGTCACAGACATGAAAAAAAGTAAAGATTTATTTCAACTGAACACTTCTTCCGTTTCAAAATAAAAACCCTCAAGCATTTTGTCCTTCATTTGTTAACACAAGGCTTTTATTCTGAAATATTTGCAGGACAGTGTTGTAGAACATGCAGTGACTTGCAGAGCTCCATATATGAAAAAAATACGGGGTTTTAATTGTGGATTATTACTATTATTTACAAATAAGCACAGACATCTTAACCTTTCTCTGTCTAAAATAAATATAAATGACATTTATAATGAAATGAAATGGACATTATGAAAGGCAAACTCTATGTAGAAAGAAAGGGCTGGCAGCAGCAGCAGAAACGCTGCTGGTGTGGACGCTACACACAGGAGAGACGCAGGAGTTCAGCGAGGCAGCCGCCACACGCTGCTGACGTGCCCCGTCTGGTCCGGGCGTAACAGGACATGCTTCCTGCACTACAAATACCACAACTTGTTGGTTCCTGTGTGCGTGTCTGAGAGTATATATTTTTTTCATCTAACAGCGTATGTCTTGTACTTGCTTTGTGCAGTTAGTATTCCCACTATGTGTGCTTGTTAAATGAAATGATGATCATGCTCACCACCTCATTTATATATTTGAAATCACCCATACATGCATGCATGTCCACTTCAGCTTTTAGAATACAATATTTTAGTCATATTTCAACTTTGGTCCAGGAGAGTGCCACTGTACCAAAATATGGAAGCTAATGATTCAATGTCGTCATTACAAAATCTGCATATAGGAGACTGTTCATGTATATGTAGCAATTGTGTACAGCAATTTAAATTGAAATGCTCAAATATGAGAGTGTAAAGGTGTTTCTAGGTATGTCCCGATCCTATTTCAGAGATCAAGGCATTTTTTAACTGATCAGTATCGGCTATATTGAGCTATGGAGTCCGATCCCATCCTTCGTTTTATGTCAGCTGTCACACGGGTGTTTTTACTCGCGAAGCTTTCATGCGCAGAAACCTAACGATCGCAGCTGCAGTCAACTCTCCAACTCTCCGCTGTCGGTCTCTCCAACATTCTGCTGAGCTCCATAAACGACAGCATAACACCGTATGAGACTGTTTATTTACGTTATTTACCTAACGTATGTGCACTCGTTTCATTTCTGCTCAGCTAGTTTAACTGCACAGACAGACAGAAAAACCACACTCACCACACCACTGCAAATGCAACAAAATAAAACCCCATTAAGGAACAGCTTAGATGCAGGCATTGTTTTCTGAATGTAATGCAGAGCTATTTAATTGTCAAGCATATGCATTGGATTGATTTCAATACTTCAGTGTACTTGAAGTGTGCACTGTGCAGTTATTATCTGGAGGAATAGAAGTATCGGATCAGGAGTTGTTTCTTATATTATTTTGTATATTGAAGGGGCAGATTTGTTCCCATTTTTTATGACCTTTCCAACAGACCTGTATTCTTTCCTTTGTTTGTGTTTCAGCACAGCAGAAATGGGTGCACTGCCAGGGAAAGACGAGCTCCTCTCAGGTACAGAGCGCCTTTCATGTGAACAGGATAACAGATTATATGATATGAAACCAAGTTTCTTTGTCAGTGTTACTGACATCAACTGTAAAGGACTAGATCCTATTTTAAATTGATAATACACAACATTTTAATAATAGAAAAGAAAAGAATGACATGTTTTGCACAAGTAGAACTTTACAACACATTATACTGAAGTTAGTTGATGAAGGAAAGCAACACGCCTGCCCTCGGGTACAGTAGGTCTTTACTGGAAGTCTGTTTTGCATTTCAGTAGCAGTTTCTTTGGAATCAGTAACAGATCAGCTGCCTTGTTATCATCAGTAGAGATAACACCGTCAAGAAAGGCATCACAGTATTGAACAAAAAATCAAGATTCATTCATTTCATTGATGAATGCTTTCATGTATATCTTTACCAATGTCACAGACGTGTTTGTATGACCTTTAAATGCTCAATGCATGACTGAAAAATATCACTGATGTACATTTTTACAAAGATATAATCATTGCAGGGCAAATGTGTTAGATTAGAACAGATTTCCAGAATGGTGGATGCTACATTTATACGCAGGCATTGAATGTCATATTGTTCGACACAAAGAGAAACTAGAGCTCTGAGAATGAGTTTCTGAAAAGGAATTACAAGTTTGGAAGCCATTCAAGTGGGTTTTCTCTTCAACATGTAGTCAGAGACTTCACAGCTCCCACTTGTCTTGAATAACAGAAGGACCTGTTCAGGTGTACCCTGCGCACGCTGACGGCCCCCCCAAATCAAGGCTCACATCAGATCTGGAATTCTGTAGGCTCCATGGAACCTAAACAAGAGAAATATTATAAGACTGTTAATAAAATATGAAACCCAAAGATCCCGGGGCTTGTTAGTAAATAGCCTGCCAACTCTTATAGATGTGTGTATGTGTCCATGTGTGTGTGTGTGTGTGTGTTCAGACCCAAATGCCAACCAACAGAAAGGGACACAGTGCTGTGGTTGTTGGCTCTGCCATGCTGGTGTACGGAGGTTTTGTTGACATGAAAGGATCCTCGCAGGACTTTTGGAGTTTGGACTTTGGTGAGTTTAAAGTTGCTTTTACTCCCATGTAAAAGAAGTAAAGCTCCTCATGGGTGCACAAAAAGGATTGTGTGGCTTTTGCGGCCGCTAAACCTGCACAAATAAGACAAAAAGAAAAACCCTGTAAGTCTCAAAGCACATCAAACAAAGGGTGAAATGCATCCCTAATAGTGTCTCTGTGCTATTTGCACATATTTAAATTCATATGCAGACAGTTAGCGTAAAATTACCCACTTTCTATGCAAATGAGCCTCGTTGCAAAAACAGTCCAATTCACAAAGATCAGTTCTAATAGCCACGCATAGTTACAGTGAAATTATTAGCTTCTTCAGATAGTTGTCGGTAACTGAAGTGTATTTATAAGGGGAGTGACACCCAGACTTTCCACTGATTATAGCAGCATTAAATCCAAAATAGGGTTTCTCTCTGTCGCCTTTAAATTCCTTGCCTGACGTTTTGAGGAATGCCTCTGCACCTCGTCGGTCAGGACCTGGAGCTCGCAGTCTGAATTCATTTTTCTTTTTCTTCGCTGCTATTGTTCTGCCTACAAAGGCAACGTTTATAGTTTGCCACATGGATAATTGCAATCAGATGCAGAAAAGGGGGCAAATTGCCCTCAGCTGTAAAACTTCATGGGCGTGTTTTTACGCTGTAATATATACTATATCTTTTGTGAATTGGAGCTTGAGACAGCAGCAAATGATACTCAATTCATGTAATAGTGCTATCCTCCATTCTTTGTGAATTCGCCCTTCAGTGTATTGTTCTTACTTGTACATATTGTATTATTCATGTTATCAGCCATTTGTGCAGTGTAAAGTTGGCAGATAAATCGAGAGAGCAAAAGCGACCAATCCGCCCTAAAACACTTGCAGCCTCTCTCAATTCTTTAATACTACTTCCTCTGTTTTCTGAGACTATGTCAGGTATCAACCCACTGCTACTGACGACAAGACAGACATAGAACAAAGGTGGAATTTATTAAAAGTTTCACCACGCAGCAGCTGCTGAGAAATACGGCAGGCTGAGTGTTCAATACCATGATAGTACCGTGTTGTGACTAACATGTGAGCACACAGTGGAAGCTCCAGTATGTGCATTCATTGTGTGTGTTTATATTCATGGCAGATACCATGGCTTGGTCCCTGCTGAATGGTTCTCAGCAGGGCTCATTAGGCCCAGGCCCCAGACACAGCCACTCAGCCGTGGCCAACCAAAGCTGCATGTACCTGTTCGGGGGCTTGAAAGGCTTGCGGGAGCAGAGAGACTTCTGGAAGTGGAATTCTACCAGCCACGTGTGGAGTTCCCTCAGAAACAAGTGAGAAGTGATTGCATGTGTCAGTCTGTCCTTCATGGTGTTGCCTATATTAATACAATGTTGATATTGCAAAAGAACCCTAGAATGCTTTTTCTTTAATGCTAGATGATGAGGAAACCACACCCTTCTCTATCACAAGACTTTTCACAAGGAGTTAGGAGTTATAAAAATGACTTTTTCAACATAGGAATATGAATGCTTAAAGAGGACAGACAGGCGGGGTCCACCCTGAAACAGACTCAGTGGAGCCAGCAGCAGCGTTACATTTGCTTTTAGCCGTGTGTGTTTTGCTGCTGTACATAATCATAAAGTAAATAAATTTTTTTGTCTGTTTCGTATTGCTCTCTTGGTTTGTGCTCTTGTTTCTTAACATGAGTCAATGATGTGTATAAAATTTGCCGAATAATTTTTAATTGTACGTTCTTTTACGGCGCTATAAAGTTGTTATTGTAAGAAAGGGGGAAGAATAAGATCGATTTTTTTTGTACCAATGTAGCAACCTGCAATAAAAATATTATTTAAAAAAAAAAGAATATCGATAGCACTTTATAAGGATATTAGGGCTGTCAATCGATTCAAATATTTTGCGATTAATGGCATGATTGTCTATGATTAATCGCAAATGAATCACACATTTTTTATCTGTTCATAATGTACCTTAAAGGGAGATTTGTCAAGTATTTAATACTCTTATCAACATGGGAGTGGACAAATATGCTGCTTTATGCAAATGCATGTATATATTTATTATTGGAAATCAATTAACAACACAAAACAATGACAAATATTGTCCAGAAACCCTCACAGGTACTGCATTTAGCATAAATAATATGCTCAAATCATAACATGGCAAACAACAGCTGTCAGTGTGTCAGTGTGCTGACTTGACTATGATTTGCCCCAAACTGCATGTGATTATCATAAAGTGGGCATGTCTGTAAAGGGGAGACTCGTGGGTACCCATAGAACCCATTTACATTCACATATCTGGAGGTCAGAGGTCAAGGGACCCCTTTGAAAATGGCCATGACAGTTTTTCCTCACCAAAATTTAGTGTAAGTTTGGAGTATTATTTAGCCTCCTTCCCGACAAGCTAGTGATTGTTACCAATGGATTCCTCAGGCTAGCTTTAAAACAGAGTCAACAAACTCCGAAAGATTGATTACATTAATGCGTTAAAGAAATTAGTGGCGTTAAAACAAATTTGCGTTATTATCACTCTAACTTTGACAGCGCTAAAGGACATAAATCATATACTTAAGTAATGCTTAACTAAAGCATGACTCATGATGATTCAATGCATGAATTAATACAGGACGTATCATGAATTCCTGTTGCTCACCATTAGCAAATGATCAAGTCACTCTGACATTTCGTGATTTGTTCACACTTAATAGATCATCAGTGAAGGAATGTTAATTCACATCAGACCCATGCATTCGCTCGGCCTCTCTGAAAGCAGAACAGTACCCACCCTCATAGAAATGTGAAGCTATTGTTTTCCATAGTATTTGTTGTATGTGTTCAGTATAATTTGAGGATTTCCACCCCATCGCTGTCACAGCTGGAGGTAGCCTACAATGCACACAATAGACATTGTTTTGTGTGTTCCTTCCTGCTAACACCACCTCTGGTTGTTCTCCTCAGGTCCGGCCCTTCCAGACTCATGGGCCACTCGGCTGTGGCCTACAAAGACAGCATGCTTATTTTTGGAGGAGGTGAGAGCCAGAACTCTCCAAAGAACTGCCTGTGGAGGTACAACTTCACCTCTCAGACCTGGGGGCAGGTCTCCACACTCCCAGGCTCGACCCCACCGGACAAGATTCACCACTGCTGCGCCGGGCTGGGTCCCAGCTACAAGTCCAACACCGGCAGCCCCTGCTCCAGCTCAGGACTCCAACCCAGGCTGCTGGCTGGGAAACTAAGGCCTTTCAAGAACAAGTGCTTCCCCGCCCAGCTCAAGTTTCTAGGATCAGAGGGAGCTATAGAGCTGGAGACGTTCAGCCCGGACAGATGCTACGGCAGCAGAACACTCACAGAATCTTCCGAACTGGACAACAGCAAAGAGGGCTTGGTGGGGAAAGATACGCAGCGGATCGGAAACTGTTTGACCTTTGAAAACAGGGCTTTCAAGAAGCAGTGGAGCTGCACAGAAGAGGACCTGCTGGACGAGGAGGATGAAGACGTAGCCCAGCATCTGCCCGATCTGCTGCTGGTGCTGGGGGGAAGACCTTGCACCAGACACAGTCCTATCTCCATATGGCAAATGACTCTGACCGACTCATGACAGCATGGGAAGAACAAACTTTACAAACATGTTCTCTATATGAGAAATTTGAAAAAACAACAAACATCAGTGTTATATTATCGCTTCATCTTTGTTCTTATGTGTTTAAATGGTCATTTTGTGAACAAGAAATTATCTGTGAACTATTTTTATAACGCTTTTTTTGTTGTTGTTGGATATAATGTTATGAATGCATACATTTCCTTTTTACAGTACTAAAATAAATTATCAGAAAATGACATTAAGAAAAACTATAAAATGATTACCGTCGTAATGAACAATGATCTAAGTAGTAGTGTAATTGTGAAAAATATACAGCCCACACATAAACATAAAAATGGCAAAATCAGAATCACCAACCCCAGACCTCTAAAGTACAATACATTCCCTTATATTAGCCGTACTGCTGTGACAGTTTGGTCTTAATTTGTACTAAAAGTCTGAGACATATTTCAGCCCGACAAAACTGTGTCAGCCACATTACACTTACCATTTACAACAAACTTGACAACATGGAGATGATAATAATGTCTGTAATATACCCTGAATTACACACGATGGCGCCAGAGCTCAACGTGGTCTTTCTGTCTAAGCTCTAACTGAAGGAATAAGGCTCAGTTATTGGCCTAGGGTATATACTGTATGAGGCTTCTGGTAAATCAAGTGAAAAGCCCACAGCTAGCTAACTAGTCAACTTACTGTTTTCACATGTACCTCTGAATAGAAATCTGATTTCTCTGAATTGGGAAAAAATTTATGTGAGCACAGAATAATTTGTGATTTCATTTCAAAATGATAAATTCACAATTACACAATTCAAAAGTAATTCTAAGTTAAAGTCATAATCTTTAAATAAATATCTATTAAGTCACTATCTATCGCCGAATGAGGTAACACAGTGGTGCCTGAGCCCATGGCCCACTGATGAAAGCCATTGCATTTACAGTATTATGAGCTGGGTGTCTGTGGAGACATTCCCAGGAAAAGACGACACTGTTGATGCCGGTGAAAGTGACTAGCGTGGCTAGCTAACGTTAGCTTGAGTGTGAGGCTGCTGCAGTAATACAGTTATACATTAACGTCATAGCAGCATCAGACTGTCGTCTCCAACTAAATCTCAGCCTACAGATCAAACAGTTGGCTATTAACACGTTGGTTATTTACAGATAACACTTAGCCTAAGGGGATTCAATCAGATATGTAGAGATGTCTGGATAAGCAATATCCAGCCACTGTGTTGGACAGGGGAAGACTGAAGGGACATGACAGCGATCAACCTTCATTTATTAAGGTATCGCCAATGCTCAGGTTCAAGCGAGATCGCAAAATAATTATTAGACATGTGTATAAAATAAACGTTTGCATAACGAGATGAATGCAGACTGATTTGTCAAAATTACCGTCCAAACATACGTCTAATAGCATTGAAGGCTATGGGATCTTTTGTTTTCTTTCCCCCAAAAGGGGGCGTGGCCTTGACTTTTAGCGGAGTACCTGTATGTGCCGGTCTGATGTATGATAAGGCGGGTGACCATGTGCTTTCTCTTTTGTTTTTTGACTCAACCCCACATACACTGTCCTGCTGCCACAAATACTCACAAATAATACGGCCACAACTGCTAGCAGCCAATGGAGGCTTTGAACACGGCCCACTCAGATTCCATGTCCCCAGCCTCCCCCGGGATGCGCGAAAAATTCTACCGGATGTGGGAGTTGATGACCTCGCGGACAGGGGCCTCAGCCAGACATTCCCAGTTCACCCTCACTACACGTTTGGGTTTACCAGGTCTGTCCGGCAGCCTCCCCCGCCACGTGATCCCACTCACCACCACGTGGTGATCAGTTGACAGCTCCGCTGCTCTCTTCAATTGAGTGTCCAAGACATACGGCCGCAGATCTGATGATACAACCACAAAGTCGATCATCGATCGTTGGCCCAGGGTGTTCTGGTACCATGTACACTTATGAACAGCCCTATGCTCGAACATTGTGTTTGTTATGGCCAATCCATGACTAGCACAGAAGTCAACAAACAACAAAACACCACTCGGGTTCAGATCAGGCAGGCCGCTCCTCCCAATCACCCCCCTAGGGTCCCCAGTTGGCGCCCTTTCCAGGACGCCAGCCAGAGACTACAAGAAGGCCGCATACTCGGAGCTGCTGTTTGGCATACGCAGACACAACAATCAGAGATTTCCTCCCTGCGACTCGAAGCCGCAGAGAGGCGACCCTCTCGTTCACTGGGGAGAACTCAAACACAGCGGCGCTCAGCCGGGGCAACTCCGGAAAAGGCAAGAGTCCAGCCCCTCTCCAGGAGTGTGGTTCCAGAACCAGAGCTATGCGTGTAGGTGAGCCCAACTATATCTATTTGGTACCGCTCCAGCGCTGCCATTGCACCCGACCCCAATGCCTATCCCTCAGGGAGGTGGGCCCAAAGGCATACTTCATGATGCCTTTTCGGGCTGTGGCCGGCCAGGCCCCATGGGCCAAGTCCCGGCCACCAGACGCTCGCCGGCGAGCTCCCCTCCCGGGTCTGGCTCCAGGAGGGGGCCCCGTTCTCCCTTGTCCGATTCATTGAGGTCTGTGAATCGCTCTTGGTCTGGCCCCTCCCCTGAGACCACTTTGCCTTGGGAGACCCTACCAGGAGCTAATGCCCCCCCCGACAACACAGCTCCCAGGATCACTGGGGCACACAAACCCCTCCACCACGATAAGGTGGCGATTCATTGGAGGGGGAAAAGTAAACTAATCAGCTCAAATGCAGCAGGCCAGGCTGCTCTAATCCATCACTGCTGCTGGGCCTCATTCCGTTTGGCCCATTGACCTACATTACTGCTCCCACTCATGACACAGACCTGCTCCTGAAAACCACCACAGCTAGGTTCTCCTAGTGGGGCTTTGGAAAGTAAATGAATGACTGTATGATAAGGTCATACATCACATAATATGAACATCATGTACCACAGTCACATCATGTGTTCTCTGTGTCCCATATTGTTGAATTATATTCTATGTATAATACAAGTGTCATAAATATTCCAATAATGTATCTGGTTGGTTGTCACTATGAGGGCTATAGCAATGACTCCCAACATGTTTGACCCCTTATAATAGCTTCTAATGACCCTTATCACAGGTTGAGGCCTCAGTGTTGACATGAGTTCAGAGTCGTTCAACAAGTGATTTTTACTTCTAATTTTAATTTAATTTCAATTGTTTTAATAGACTGAACAGACTGAACACAGTGTTTTATAAATAATATCATCATTTAGTGTAACAGAAGTTATAATGTCTTCTCTTAGTCAGACAGTAATAGTGTTTTTTTTTTCTGTTTCAGTAGAGCCCTTGAGCTTACTATGCTTAATGATGAACCAGTTTAAACTGCCACTTCAATTGTGCCTGGATTACATTTGTAAATGTTCTCAAGTACTATTTACTACTCTTATCACAATGGCCTCTGAATGGGGGGTTGCCTCAGGAAGGACATCCAGCGTGAAACTTTTACCAAACCTTAATGCGGATCATAAAAAACATATCTCAGACGATCCGCTGGGGGCGACCCCTAACGGGAGCAGCTGAAAGACCAAGAACAACATCACAATGGGCTCTCTATCTATATTGCTACCTCTTATGCAATATCATTACAGAACATACAGTACGTCTACCTCTGTATAATACATATAGTCCATTTGAATATGCACGTATAATCCTGCACCTTGCTGTACTGCCTTTCTATGACACCCATGTCTATAATGCATTACAATCATATTCATAATGCATTGTAATCTGCTTATAGCACTATATAATTATAAGCACTCATAAATATTCATAATGCTTTATAACAATAATCCTAACACATTATAAAGCTTTTCATAATGACTTATATAAGTATCATAATACTTCTTAATTGCTGGTCACTCACTGGCTTTTTTTTGCAATGATCATAGTGTATTATAATTAATATTGTTGTAATACATTGGAATCTTTTTTATAATCTCTGTTATAATGCATGGTCATTGTTTGATATAAGTAGAGTAGAAATGTATTTTACAACATTTTGTGTGCTGTTCTTGCATAGATTTAATGATTACTTAAAGGGACAGTTTAGGTGTTTTGAAATGGGGTTGTATGAGGTACTTATCCATAGTAGGTGTATTACCTACTTGATGGTTGGCCCCAGTTTGGAGAAACAAACAGGAGCACCGACACCAGAGCAAAGCAATACAGTGCTGTGAACGGGGGGCCGGCAGCAAAACCTACTTTAGCCACCTAAAAGAAAGGCTCGCATAAAAAAAATCGCTATCCATTTAAGTGGACACTATATTTAGAATATTTTCACCGCTTTATCTTGCCGTCAGACGGCCCTTTCCGACAGGGAACTAAAGCCGTTATCTATGCTTTCTCCGAAGCCAGCAGGCTCAGATGACAAAGACAGTGTAGATATGTTTCACTTTCAGTTCAGTTCGCCGTCGGAAGATATTCTAAATATAGTGTACACTTAAACGGATATCAATTTTCATGGTGAGCCTTTCTTTTTATGTGGCTAAAATAAGTTTTTCTGCCGTCCCCGTTCACAGCACTGTATTGCTTTGCTCCGGTGTCGGTACACCTGTCTGTTTCTCCAAGCTCGGGGCACGCCGACCGTCATCTACTGTAGGTAATACACCTACTATGGATAAGTTCCTCATCCAACACCCAAACTGTCCCTTTACAGCAAACAATGACCACTTAGAGTAACTTATAATCACATTATAATACATCATAACTGTGATAATAGTGCATTATACAAATATTATAATGTATTACAACGATGGGAATTATAATACGCTATGATCCTCGCAAAAGAAATATGGCTGACCAGCAATTATTATGATGAGTATTATATGCTTTATAATGTGTTATGATTATTAGTATAAATCATTATGAATAGTGCTTATAACTATAATTATACAGTGATGTAAGTAGATTATACAAGTAAGTATGTTTATAATGCATTATAGACATGGGCATCAAAGTGTTACCACATAGGGTATTATCTTTTCAACTTGCGCTTCTTCTTTTCTTTCTTTATTTCTTTTTATACTATATACTGGAAAAACAAAGTTTGGAAACTTGTGTTTGGTGGATTATTTCTCTGTTGTTACAATGCTAATTGGCATTGTATTTTACATCGTTGGAAAGCCTGTTTATTTACCTTCGCAATGATGTCCAACTTGTAGGGATCATGCATTTGTGGGATGAGCAGCACAGTTGATTATGTGGGTAGCGCCCAAGAAAAATTTGCCAAAATGCTCTACCAATGGTAAACAGTGTATTCTCATAAGACTACCAGGAAGCCTGCAATGACTGCCCTTCACCTTCAGGCCCATTTGCGCTGGTGTCGACAACACAGACAATGGAACCTGAACATGTGGGGGAATGTCATGTTCAGTGATGAGTCCAGGTTTTGTCTGCGAAAGTTGGACGGCAGGATCAAAGTATGGAGACGACGTGGAGAACGCTATGCTGATTGTTGAACCGATGGAGTAACAGCTTTTGGTGGGGGAAGTGTCATGGTGTGGGGGGGGGGCATCTCCCTCACTGGCAAAACAAGGCTTGTCATCATTGAAGGCCATCTCAATGCAGTGAGATATCGGGATGATATTCTGCAGCCAGTGGCGATCCCATATCTCCACAATCTCGGACCTAACTCTCGCTCGCCCCCACAGAGCCAGGGTTAACACAGACGACCTCCACAATGTGGGAGTAGAGGCAATGGAACGGCCTGCCAAGAGTCCACACCTCAACCCAATTCAACACTTTTAGGATCAGCTTGTACGTGTTAGAGTGACAGACACAACCACCCTGGCTGACCTGCAACGAATCCTGGTTGAGGAATGGAACGCCATCCCACAGCAACGTGTGACCAGGTTGGTGACCAGCATGAGGAGGAGGTGCCAGGCTGTTGTGGCTGCGTATGGATCTTCCACCGCTACTGAGGCTCCTGACGGTGTATTAAATGAATAAAGTGTAAAATTGCCAATATGTCTTGTTTGTTCCTTGTTACTGATAGAGAGTTCAATCATCCAATCCACCAAACAACTCAAAACAAGAGGCAATACCAACAGGAGAATACACTGTTTACCATTGACGGAGCATTTTGGCAAATTTTTCTTGGGCGCTACCCACATAATCAGCTGTGCTGCTCATCCCACAAATGCATGATCCTTACAAGTTGGACATCATTGCGAAGGTAAATAAACAGGCTTTCCAACGATATAAAATACAATGACCATTAGCATTGTAACAACAGAGAAATAATCCACCAAACACAAGTTTCCAAACTTTGTTTTTCCAGTTTATTAATGGGCACTATCATTCAAGACATATTAGAATTAAATAAGACTATCTATATTCAATTCAGAAGTTATCTCTATGCAGCTGCAGTGTGTAATGAGAGCTGTATATTGGTAGATGGCGCTATTTATTTGTTAATCAGCATTATAAGCCATGAACTCACTTGACTATAAAGTTCCAACTTGTATTTATTCGTTCACCCAGACCTTTTTTGATGTTTTATTATATTATATTTATTTTTAAATATTATATTTATACACTTCATTTAAATAATTCTCTTTATAATTTTGAAACTTTTTCACAAAGTCAGTTTTCACACACTGATTCAAAGAGACTGTGAGGGCTCCTGTATGTGTTTTTAATATTATTTATCTAGATCACGTTTTATATGGCGATGGAAAAGAGACTTTGAAGATGAGAAACTGGAAACTGTGACCTACACATCAACCACAGTGAGACAGCCTTTTACGCACAAACTAAACCTGTGCTTCTTCCAAGACTGTGATGTGTTAAAGTTGGATGATATCACATTATGATTCACTCTATAAGTCTTTGACGGAGGGGGGTGGTGTGTAGGTGGTGGTGTGTGTGTGTGTGTGTGTGTGGGGGGGGGGGGGGGGGGGGGGGGGGTGTTACCATAATAAAACCTTGTTCCATCAGTGGAGTCGTGGCCCTTGGAGACTACTACTATAATCCCTTGCGTCCAGTTGGTGGAAATCCCCACGTGGTTTCGACTCCTGTATAAAAACTTTGGGTGCGCGGAGCCCCTGTTGTCGTGATTGCAAAGCGAGAGAACAGAACAGGGTCTCAGTTGAGCAGCAGCAGCATCTCACACCAGGACGCACACCGGAGCTGAGCCATCCAATCCACACAGCTGCGCGCACCGGACACCTACGGTACCCATCAGGCGCATCTATACACACAGAAGACACAGGACGCGTCGTTTCTCTCTCTCTCTCTCTCTCTCTCTCTCTCTGGGACTTGCAGCTGGAGAAGAAGAAGAAGAGGAGTCTCTCTGCTCTGCATGTCTAGTTTGAATGGGACAGAGTGGACCGAACGCCTCTGGACACCCACCGAGAGTTAAGACTTCTCTGCGAGGCGCTGGACTTTGTTTTGGTATCTAGTTCCTCACTCAGTGTGTGAAGTGAACGTGGTGTGACAGAAGCGCGTCAACAAATCCAAAACTTGTGAGTTGCACGCTTGGACAATCAGAGAGATGAACTTTTATTAGTGCAGAGAGAAAAAAAAAGACGCATTGCTGGATAACCTGAATGCATAATGACTACTGGAGTTCATTAGCTTTGCAGTTTCAGCAGCAGCACTCTTGTATGTTTTGGGAATACAAACATTTCATTGGCCTCTGTGGATATCTCGAGTTTGGAGCACAAGTGGATGTCCTCCAGGAACTTTCCAATTTGTAAATCAAACTTTAAAAGCCCAGGGTGTGTGTCTAACATACTCACCCTTCTCTCCCATAGCATCTGGACTGTGATCTTAAGTTTAGAAAGATGAGCATCATCTCCTCCAGCGTGGCTTTGTGTGTCTGTCTAGTGTTGTGCGTCCTCTCCGTGCGCTCTGATCAGACGGAGCAGACGGATCAGAGCTCTCCTCCCCAGGAGTCGTGCGCGTCCTGCGGCCTCAGGTCGCCCGATCAGTCGGAGCGGGTGAACATCGACTTCTTGGAGGCGGTGAAGAGGCACATCCTGAACCGGCTGCAGATGAGAGACAGACCCAACATCACCCATCCCATCCCCAAGGCTGCGATGGTGACGGCGCTGCGGAGGCTGCACGCCGGCAAGGTGCGAGAGGACGGCCGGGTGGAGATCCCCAGCTTCGACGGACAGGCTGCTTACAACAACGAGGTTCAGGCGGAGAACTCCGAGATCATCTGCTTCGCAGAATCAGGTAAATAATCAATAATTCATGGCGCGCATCTAAACCGACCCCTGGATGAACCCCAACCCATTCACCTTTTGACTTGGTGTAACAGGTATATAGCCCTGCACAGGTGAGTTAATCACTCATTCATAGATGGAATTTCATCACGTAAAGCTTCTCATGTTGATATGAGTAAGAGAGACTCAGAGAGAGAGACACATCAGCTGTTTAAATAAATTGGATCCAGTGCAGTCATCGTTTCCATCATCTTATTGCATTGCAGTTATTCTCTCTCCTGCCTTGAAGCCAGTGGTTGCTGCTCAATCCTCCTGTTTTCAACAAGAAATGAAACCAAAGAGGAGTCCTTAAATTACCCCCATGTGTTGTCTAGGGGATAAAAAGAAACCTCTGAATCCAATTTCATCACTAAAGCTGAGCTCACACTCAATACTCCAATGTATAAAGCCCTCTTTTAAATACGGACAAAGTCCCTCAATTGGCCATTTATCCCTTCCTCTAAGAATGTGTATCTAACTAATTCTCAGGAGTCCAAAGAGAACACCCTTTCCTCTCTCTCTCTCTCTCTCTCTCCCTCTCTCTCTCTCTTACACACACACACACCCTTCTCTACACACACACCTAAAATCATCTGCGCTTGACAGAATCCAATAATTGTCAGTTAGCACTGTGAGAACCACGTCTTTGACACAAGCTGTTAGTTTAACAAAAAGAAAACATACAATTAAAGACACCAAAATAGAATATGTTAACCACACACACACACACACACACACCATTCTGTCTGTTTCTCCATTGGCCCTGCCGCTACAATTAGCCCCAAATGGGTACTGCCATAGGTCCCGCCTTCCAATGGGAATGATCTGAGCGCCCTCATGACAAGGGAACAAAAGCCAGGCAATTATTATAAGAGCACTATGTGTTCCTGCTGAACCCAACATGTCAACGTCGAGCAGGAGAGGGGAGAAAAAAAAACAGGGAAAACAAAAGAAATTGCTCCGAATAATGCATGAGACATTTGAGTTTGTTGGGGTTGGATTGGGGGGAGTGTGGGTTGGGTGGAGGGTGGAGGGGGGGACGGTGTTGGTGATGCTGGAGTGGGGTGGGAGGGTGATATTGTGTGTGTGTGTGTGTGTGTTTGTGTGTGTGTGTGCCCATATTGCAGTGTTGTAAAGAATGCTTTTGTCGTTCTAAAGGTTCGCTGGGCTCCTTTTGCTTCTTCTTCTTCTTCTACTTCTGTTTTTTTTTTTTCTCTAGTTCTATTCTTCCTCACACCTTTGAGCCTTTGTGTGGCATTGTACCATGGAGCTGGCTTGGGTCCCTGCTCCCTAGACCCCGTCTGCCTCCTGGCCAGCTGGCTCACGCCCCCCCAGATCGGATGCTGCCAGCCGGGGCATGGCTCAGAGGCAAGGTCTCCAGAAAGCTCTGAAGCCAGGGGAGCTTGTCCCCCAAGCATGAGGGAGCCTGAATTGTTGTTGTCACAGTTTAGGAGAAGGCGGGTTTTGGTGGTGGTGGGTGGAGGGGTGAGGTTGGCATATGTTTAGCCAACAGTAGCCAGCAAATAGATGTGGATAGGTGTTTATGTGTGGAGGTCAGCTCGCGTCCTCTTGCCTATCCTCGGCACAGGGTTAACTGCCAGCGAGCCGGCCCTCTTATCTCCAGTTGCGGTAGCACAGAGGTAAGAGGTCTGCCAAGCTGGCCCCGGGCAGGTGAGGGAGACGATGCCAATCTCCTTTCTCTCCTGACATGGTCCCGCGGGTCCTTCGCTGAGGGATTCGGTGTCCCGTATCCACGGGAGCGGAGCGGGGAACTCAGGCAGGGCAGGAGGGGAGGGAGGGCGAAATAGAGAGAAGGGTTCGATGGAGAAGTTTAGATCGCCGCTTCTTGATTGCTCACTATAGCCGTTCGGACCCAGTGAACCCGCGGCGAGTGGTCCAAGACACGGAATTAAGACTTCATTATGGGAGGTCATTAACTCCAGCCCGGTTCCTCCCGAGGATCGGGTTGGCAGGTTTACTTCAGGACACAACTCTTTCATGAGGAGCTGTCAGTCATGGCCCTCCTGGACCGGGTCCAGACATTTTCCACATTCACCCCCGCAAGTGTGTGTTTCAGTCCTCAATGGGCCTGGCTGCCTCTCTATAGCTCGTGGTCCTATAAATGATGTATGCAATGTTATTAAAAAATGCCCCTGTAGTAAAGCTTTGACAACAACAGAGCCAGCGGCTTTAACCTCTCGCCAAACGTCCAGCGCATCAAACCCCTACCTCTCCATCTCCCTCCCTCACCTCCTCACCCTCCCTATGCGGAATTCCTGGAGTGCTGAGACTAGGGGCCTGAGGGACGGCTGCTGCTATACGCACGCCTCTGCTCATCTCAGAGCCGCGAATGCTCCTATGCCGCGCCCTTGTCGTTCCACGGCGTGTGGTCTTGTCGACAGCAGCTTTGAGTAATGAGCTCGGGGGCTGCCTGCCTGCCTCCATTGGCCTCTCCTCTGACTTGGTGGCGCAGGTGGGGACACGCTGAAGCAGCTCTCCTTATCCACACAAGCCCACCCAGGTGTCCCGCCCGCTGATTCTCACTGGTAACTTCTCAACTACGGGGGTCAGGCGAGGCGTGTCGGGGCCAGCTCCAAATTGTTTATAACACTGGATGAAAAGAACAATTTGTTCCTTAAAAGGACCTCGGTGGAGATAAGCGGTAGTGTTTACCCACCTCTCTTTCTGGCAGTTTACAGTATCTATCAGTCAGAAAGCAACCGGAATATAAAGTATAGTATACCCACTTCTACGTAGTAGTACACCCACCTCATTAACGCCACTACACCACTAGACTATACTGTAAGTCATATGGTATGTTGGTGTATGCTCTCTCTATGGAGTGCTACAGGAATGAGTCCTAAAACCCTGAAATGAGTTAGCATTTTGGCACTTCCGGTTCCCTCATCTGGAAGTCAATGGGTTTTCAGTTAGATGCCTGAAATAAGGTCTGTGGTTAACACAAGCTGAAGAGATTTTAACATTTTGTTCTGCGACATAAAATACGTCAATAAATATCCCACTGATGAATTTTGAAGCTTTTATGTGTCTTACAAAAGGCGGTTTCTAACAAGTGTTTAAATGAGACTACTAAACGTCATCACACCGACTCGTCCTCCTTCACAGCCTCGTTGTGTATACTCATGCTGGCGTAGTTCGTTTATAGTCTAACGCTAGCTTTGTACTCCCGGCAATTGCATTCATGCTTCAAAATCATAAAAGTGGTGTTCATTTGTAGAGATTATTTTACGTAACAAAACGTGAAAGCATCAAAAAGCCAATGGAAAAAATCCCATTGACTTTTTGTCGAGGGAACCCGTGCAATTCTAACTTCTTGGTTGGCCTACAAAAATATGCCGCCCCTGGAGCACTCTATGCTAAGGAAGCCCAAAGATCAAACCTGTATGTGATGCTGAGGGTGATCCTTAGTGCCCTGCTCAGTGAGGGCTTCATATTCCTCAAATCCCCCAAAAGTAACAGCTGGGTAAAGTGTTGCAGTTTTTCATTTATTTACTCATTCAAATACACTGCAGACAGTAGGTTGATAGTTCATTTTTGACCTTTGGAAGAGTTGTCGACACCTCAAGGTCCATTTAGTAGCTTTCGGCCATATCACATGTTTTTATTTTTCTGATTGAAGCTATCACAGATGAGAGGTTGTTAATGTGCTCAGGAAAACAGAGAATTGGACAACTGATGAGAATCATGTGATGTGACTGAAAGCTCCAGAGCAGCTACTAAAGTGACCCGATAGGAGTTTATGTAATTGTAATTGTTGTGGTAGTCTCATCCTAAGTCTCAGCACTATAATCATATTTTTTTTTAAATTTAAAGATGGACTCCTCTGTTGTTGTGGCAGTGATGCTTTCATAAGCTGATTCATAGTTTCTGTCACAAAGCGTTAGCACTGTGACTTGTACTCCTGTGTGATTCATAAAAAGCTGTCAAACAGGGCTACGGATTAAAGTCAGAAAACAATTGATCCCTTCATTATTTTAATAATAATAACTCAGATAAATCAGTCAGGCAGAACAAGCAATTTGATACACAGCCTGGCCTTGAGGACATGGTGATTAATAATGAATTGATTAATCGGTAGATATAAATGACAGATTAATTGACAATGACATTCAAAGTTGGCTGAAGTCCTGCTACAAAAAGGTGCGTAACTATAAGAGCATCACCGGTGTGACTGACATGTTAACCAAATGCCAAAACTTGTCAATGCTGCATCAGTTTTTTTTGCACTTGATGTGGAGATCCGATCCTGCCGGGTAATGCAGATATCCTGAATGGGAACCGATCACCTTATGAAACAAACAAACGTCTTAACCAAGTTATCTGAACAAACAGCAGCTGAGCTATTAGTTTTATTGTCTGTTTACCACGCTGTCACTGTTGCTGTGCGATCCCCCCTCTCGCTGAGCTCGGAGCTGTCGAGGCAAGTAGGAACGCACGGTGCTAAATGAGGTGAGGTTAGTTACTTGTAGCCCTGAGGGGCCTTTACAGCAGCCTGCTGATCGCTGATGCCTTTATACCGTTCACTTCAGATGGATTTCAATATGTTCTCACTGTGCACTTGATACTTTACCCACAGGCTTTGGTATTGAGAAGGCTGATAGTTGATGTATTGCTTACCATGGGGATGGGTGTGTGTATGCATGCATGGCTGGGTGAAAATGTGTGTGTGAAGTGCTTGAGCTCCCAGCTGACATGCAACAGAGTGGAGAGCTGGTCTGAACAGGTCCCTGTGTGAATGTAAAGCCGCGGTTTACAGGAGGAAGAGGCGTGAGGCGCCTTAAAGAGGGGGGCCCCGTCTTTGGTGGCCACCTGTTGACACTGACACACACTAATCAGTCGGCAAACAAAGTCATTTAGCCGCTTTCAAAGGCGCTGCTCCGCTCGAGCACATTGTGGCGAATCTCCTGAAATAGAAACCTTTCAAGTTACCTCGGGGGTAATTTGGAAGACATCATTAGGCTTAGAGAAGAAGCCCATCGCCACCTTTAGACTCCCGGGGATCTCTTCATTGTGCCGTTGTAGAAAGTGGCCAGTGTCATGTAAATGGCTTTTATTTTTGCCACATCATGCTTTTCGCTGGAAAGCCACGCGCTTCAATGGCGGGGGCTGCAGCGCGGCTGTCTCCCAGTGCCTCGCAGCGGGCTTTGTGCTGTCACTCTCAGGGGTGCTCACACTGGAAGGAGGAGGGGGGGGGGGGAGGGGTGGGGTACGGTGGGGGCGAACTCAATGAACCCCCCGGGGGTTTTGGCCGTGTCCGCCACCCTCCCACCTTTTCCACTTCGCGTCCTTCCTCCTTTTCCTTCGTCTTCCTCTTCTCTGTTCTCCTCCCTGTCCCTCCCTCGCTCCTTTTTTTTTTTTTGGCCCTGTCACTTACAAAGCTGGACCTGGGGCCAACTGGGCCTGATCCCAGAACTTCCCCGTCACAGCTGGCCTATCAGGAGCTGCCACAGAGGTCACCTGACACAGTGATTGAGGGCGAACAGAGAAAACAAGGGGAAAACAGCCCTTAAAAGACAGAGCTGTGCCCTTTTTGGGAGGCTTTCTGCTTTCTATGTGGGTACATGTGTGTGTGAAGAAGGGAAACAGTCTTTAGCCCTTTCTTTTGAAATAATAACAATGTATTTGGCAAAAAAAATTATTGGCACAAGGTCCATTTAGTAGAAATGCTCCCAAGCTTTCAGCCTCATCTCATAGCCCTCATCAGCAGATAGAAGTTTGCTCAGTTGTCATGGAGATGTCATGGAAGTATGGAATTTCAGTAATGGAGCAGAGATCATCCTCTCCCACCATAAGACTGACTGTTATTGTTATTGTTGATAACTGAACCAATCTTTGAATAAGAATTCTTTGTCAAACTACTTTTTCCAAAGTCGATAATGACACATCCAGCTCTACAGAAGCACTACCTGACTGTTATGCATACATTGTTTTCATCTATCAAGCTATCTATTCAAATGACTGATGTGTCATGTTTTTCTCCATTTACATTGAACCGTTAATGTTGTAGAGATGGCAGATTGAGAATAAACCATTCCTGTTTTTTTTTGTCTCCAACAGATGATCACACATCTTCCAAGTCTGGTTTGTTCTTCCTGGTTTCCAACGAGGGCAACCAGAACCTGTACGTGTCCCAGGCGAACCTGTGGCTCTTCTTCCGTGTCCTGCCAGGCGGTCCTGAGAAGGGCCTCCGGAGGAAGGTGACGGTCAAGATCCACTACCAGGAGGCTGGGGTTGCCACCAGTGCAGAGGGAGGCCCAGGAGGTGGCGGCGGCGGTGGAGGAGGAGGGGGAGCAACAGGCCGCTGGGTCCTGGTGGAGAAGCGGGTGGATCTGAAACGCAGCGGCTGGCATACTTTCCCCCTCTCGGAGGCGGTGCGGGCCGTGTTCGGGAAAGGCAACCGGCGGCAGGACCTGGAGGTCCACTGCGACGGCTGCGAGACGTCCGGCGTGGTTCCGATTCTGGTGGACCCGGGCGACCCGTCCCACCGGCCCTTCCTGGTGGTGCGCGCGCGACAGGTGGACGGAAAGCACCGCATTCGCAAGCGGGGGCTCGAGTGCGACGGCAGCAGCGGGGGCCTTTGCTGCCGGCAGCAGTTTTACATAGACTTCCGCCTTATCGGCTGGAACGACTGGATCATTGCGCCGGCCGGTTATTACGGCAACTACTGCGAGGGCAGCTGCCCGGCCTACATGGCGGGTGTGCCGGGCTCGGCTTCGTCCTTCCACACTGCAGTAGTGAACCAGTACCGCATGAGAGGGATGAGCCCGGGCTCGGTCAACTCCTGCTGCATCCCCACCAAGCTCAGTACTATGTCCATGCTCTACTTCGACGATGAATACAACATCGTCAAGAGGGATGTGCCCAACATGATCGTGGAGGAGTGTGGCTGTGCTTGAGTCCACACACCGACCCCTTCATTATCTTTGAACTTGGAACAGTCAGAAAGGCCTTTTTGTACAAACAGGACGTTATTGTACGGTACACATATACAATATATCTATACCTACTGTATGTGCGAGCGACGCGCACACTGGTGCATCCGGTACGTCTAGCAAGTACCAATGTTGCGTCCATGTGTGCGTTTCCACGTGTTTGTGCGAGTGTGTGTATTTATCAGACTGAGTGACATGCTTGCTGTCCGAGTTTAGTCCGTTTCGGCGACGACTGGTCAGTGACGGGACGAGAAGGGAATGATTATCACCAAATGATACTTTGCTCTAGTTTGCCATTTCTAGTCAAAAAATAATGGCTCATCATCTCCTCTTGAATGAAGATAACAAGCGCTTAAGGAAAGTGACAGGATCAGCCGATGACATTATTGGCTTCGCCCCAACGCTCCCAACCCCGCTCCTCCAGCCCTCTTTTAAGTACTTTAAGCACATGACAGACTTTTGTTTTTATAAAGCACTGACAATTCATCAGCTTATACAATTCAGAACAGCAGCACTTCCCTACTATGCCGACAGACACAGTCTGACTGTCCTCTCTGGTGGAATTAGACCGGCAGCGCTTAATGCCTGGCAGGATTATACCCCTCCACAGAAAAGGCGAAAGAAAGTCCTCCACAGAGCTGCTGCTGCCGTTGACTACGGGCCGCAACCTCGGCTTCCTGCCTGTCAAGAGAGCTGCAGGCCCTGCTACCATGACAACCAGGTGAAGATAGATCTCATAAGTGCACTTCACTTGTGCAACGGAGAGAGAGAGAGAGAACTGCTTCCTCCTGCCCCCCCCCTTTAAGGCTCAGTAGAAGTGGGCCTGCGGACGTGGAGACTCTAGTTTGGACCCAGTGGGTCGCCACAGTGCAGTGCAGCACTAGCAGAAACTGAAATGCACACCCTGAATAGCACTTGTATAAAGAAATGCCTTCCAAGGGGTACTGAGTGTCCTGTCCTATCGCTAAATAAGTGCCACATGAGCTATGCAATGTATAGTAACCTATACCCCATACTCAACATGCTCTATTAGACTGATTCCTCTTTCCACCTTGTCTCTTCCTCTCTCCTTTCTTTTCTCGCTCCAGTCCTCCTGCTCTTTATCAATACTTGAAATGTAATCTTTCGCTTCCTTTCCAAAGCGAATGATTGTTGTGACGTTTGCACTGAAAAGTTGCGGGATTAGTGAAACAAAAACTGCCATTGAAAAGTTATTTTTATAGAAGTAAATTGAATTTTGTTTCAAATGTATTTTACCTAATTAATGGAACCAAAGAGGCCAAGATTTTTAGCTATTGTACTAAGATGGCAAGGCCATTGAGTTACTGTGTACAATACTGTTTCTGATCACTTTGCAATAGGCCTACCACTGTATCAGGGTACGATATATGATTTCATTTTCTTAGCTCTATTTTCATTCTCTGTTTTGTACAATAAGCAACACTTTTCATTGTTTTTCATCTTTAATTCTATTTTTGTTTCAGTTTTCTATTTAATAAGAACGTTATTTTTAGTTCCTGTCTAAGAATCATTTAGTCAAAATAAATGTCATCTGTACAGTTTATGTCAAATAAAAAATGTTTTCTTAAATGTTTCGTAACTTTTAATTCTTTTTTCTGCGTCACGTTGTCGAGACTTTTTTCTCCCGATGAAGAACTGATATCTGGTGCTTGGGTTTGACACCTCAATAAACAAAAAAGGTGAGGCTGAAATAGCTGGCTGCTACAACACACGCGTGCCTCGTCCATACTGGTTGAAACATAAAACATCTCTCCTGCTGTCTGTCGGGACTGAGTGTCGCCCATAATCTGGAGCTGTAGAACAGTAATTACAACCATGATTAACAGCTTCAATGGCATCCACGCTGGCTGCCAGCACACAGACCTTCACGTACCTGCTTGATTCCTCTTTTGGCTGCAGCATCTGTTGATGTGTGTTTGTGCGTGTGCATGCAGATAATTGTGCATCTGTATTTGGTGCACATGTTGCGTGTTGAAAACTGTGGAAACTGGCAGCGTTCCTGTGGCGCATGTGTGCACGTATGTTGCATCAGAGCGGTTCCCTCCCCCCGCAACACTGCACACGATGTTTTCTGTTTCTCAAGGTAGGTTTACCGTTGCCATCATGTCAGGAGCAGCGTGTCAACACTTTGTGCAACAGCGCTAAGGCTTGCCCGACTGAATGTCTGGCCTGTGCCAACACCTACCAACGGCTAGAACACACATAATGTTTCTGCAAGGCTCCATCAAAACACATCAAGTGTCTCTGTTAAATATCTGTCAGATAATTGCACTAAATATATCTATTAGGAACGCGCAAAGGGAGTGCGGTTAGATTTGTTTGCCTGCGGGGCGAAATAGCATGTTGGGGAGGGATCCAGCGTATACCATGTCGCTGGATGGATGAGTCAGCAGGAGCAGGAGCAGAACGTCCTTCTAAGAAGAAGTAAAACAAAATGGGAAAACAAATCAATATCACAGCGCGTGTGACTGACAGGCAGGCGGACAAGAAGATAAATGATCTGTCAGATGCGACCGGGGTTTAATCTCCTCGGTGTGGAGCCTGCACCTCTCTTGACAAATGACAGTGTGTGCTGAGAGCAAGGGGAGAGATGCGTATAGCTGTCTCGTCACGCTTCCTAATGCACGCCAAAATCTCCACAGCTGGAATGTTAATGACGCTGAGCAAAAAAGCTGTAGGCCATTAAGCATGCCGCTGTTCCACTCTTGGGCCACACACTCGCATTCGCACTCTTTGTATCAATGATCACTGCAGCATACGGATCCATCGCTCAGCATTGCGCTCCTGCAGACTTGCATAAGTGCAGACAAAGTCACGCTCACGCTTAAACAAGGCACTAAACACAAACATGTACGCACACACAACCTCCACAACCCCTAGTTATCAGCTTAAACAAATATTGTCCCTCGGCCCTGCCTCGTCTAATACTTCGCAGGTTGAGGTCATGACAGCTGCCAAGTTGATGGGGTCAACTGGTTTATCACCGCTACAGCATTCATTCCTCCAAATCAGCCCGGTTTGCGTTCACTGATGAATTTATGACTATTCATCGCCCGAGGCCAGGCATTCTTGTGCTTCAACTCGTTGCTTTTTTGGCTCCGTGGTCTGCAGAACTGCACCGCACGTGTCGTTGATGATTTTTCCGATCGCTCACGTGATCACTCCACCAATGGAATTCTAGAGATTTTTTGTTTTTGTTTTTTAATAGTATCCAACTCCCATCAAAGATGTTTGTGATCGCAGCCCTCTGCTAATAGCTGGGTTCACTGGGCTAACACAACAGGATTTCCATTACCGCCGATTAAAGCCTGACCCTTTGTTTCAGTTTCCAGAGACCTACGTAGAGGCACTCTTATTCTAAGGATTTATGGTGTGGGCCCCTTAAGACAGGAGGCTTATTCCACCCTTGTTTACTTCTCCCTACAACCCAAAGTGACATTTTGACCTTTGGAGCAACGTGGACTGAGGTCCCTGCAAGCTCTCTCTCACGGGCGGATTACTGCTGGAGTAAAAAAGGCTTTGCAAACCTCAAAGCATATTTGTGAGCACTAATGAGCAAAAAAACGTGATTAATCCAATAATTCTTATTGGCTGCGTTCAGTATCTCTGCATTTTTTTTCCCTCTCTTTTTCTATATATTTTTTTTTTTTCGTTTAAAAAGACGGCAAGAAGTTGGGTTTCACCAGTAACACAACCTCCCAATCAGTACCAAGATAACAGCTTTATTATTGACTTCTCAACATTTATTAATCCTTTGTCAGCATGTGCAATTCCACTCAAAAACACGGGGAAGCAGTGGACATGATTTTATAAATCGGTTGACTGACACCGGACCAGACTGACTCAAGCGTTGAGAAAATACCATTAACACTGCCTCTAAATGCTCACATCAGTAATTCTATTTTCTGTCTCCTGAACGTTGTGTCTGAGGAGGTGACGGGGTCAACATGCCACAGTGCATGGTGTGTGCGTGTATTTTTGTGAGTCCACAATGTCATAATGTCAGGGTTGTTCCTCCCGCTTTTAGCAAAACAACTGAAGCCTTGTCACCAAACTCAGCCTCCCCCCCTACACCCTGCTCTCCCCCCAAAACCATGTCTCCCCATCAGCCCCCTGAACCTTCCCACCTCCTCACCCCACCTTCCACCACCCTGACCTCCTGGCTCCCAAAGTACTGAAGGCACACTCAGGGCCACAAAGCCCTCATTTGTGTTGTCTACGGTGGCTGGTGCTGGCATAAGGATCACCTCCAGTCAGTGAGTGGAGCAATGTAATCCTGAGAATGGAAGGAGGCATGGTTAGAGAGTAATGGCCTTTACACACCGGGGGTCGTGACGAATAAACGACACAAAAATGCAAAATATCGCCTGCGAATATTAGATGTCTATAGGGCTTTTATTGTGAAAGGTAAGTACAGACGGAGTGGATCTGGTCTGCGCTGCCTTTGTCTACGTTGAAAGAAGTAGCAAAGTTTAGCGACTTGGTTCAAACTCCATCCAACGAGGAGGACTGGGAGGTGCAGCTCTGGAAAAAGTTCACTTTTTTTGGTCAACAACATTCATCTCATTTGCACCCTGAACACCTTGTACTGCAGGTAAGACATGGCTGCAACTAATACAGTGGTGGAAGACCCTGCACTTAAGTAAAAGTACCAATAAATCAATGTAGAAATATTCCATTACAAGTAAAAGTACTTCATATCAAAAGTAAACATACAGAAGTATGATCAGCTAAACGTACTTCCTATCAAAAGTAAAAGAACTCGTTCTGCAGAAGGATGTCTCTGCTGACTGATAAATTATTATATATGACATTATTAGATTGTTACTACTGATGCTTCATCTGTAATTATATACTGTAGGTATTTTAGCCCAGTGGTTCCCAACCTAGGGGTCGGGCCCCTCCAAATGGTCACAAGATAAAACTGAGGGGTCATTAGACGATTAACGGGGCGGGAAAGCAGAAAGAAATAAGATTTGTAAAGTTCTTAATTTTTTTGACTTTAATAATATCTTTACCTTTTTTGTGTAGTATTGGATAATTTGAATACTCAATTCTGATTGGTCAATCAGGGCATTCTGCGGTCTGTAATTTCTGTATAACAGACCGTTGCTATGGGCGCAGCTCTGATGTCGGACTCTGGCGGACCATTTTTGTGTCAAAATATTGATTTCTTCAGTAAGTAGCCGTGTAATAATAATGTACAGCTAGCGGGTCATTGTTGTGTAAGAATCCCCTTCAGGGCAATGAGAGCAGCAACGGAAATACTCCAGTTAAGTACAAGTACCTCAAAATTTGACTTAAGTCCAGTATTTAGTGTATGTAATGTATTTACATTCCACCACTGAACTTATTTTATATATCAATGAATTTGTCGAATAATTAATTGATTCGTCATAAGGTCTATTAAAGGGACTGTATGTACATGTTTTAATATTTTTTTATTGCCAATGTGTAAACAGGTTGTAACTTAACCCCAAAAAATTAGACCTTCCACTACTTTCTAGGTTTCCTTTATCAGCCCGTAGACTGCTTTTAATTTTCCAGGAAAATCCAACGGATGTGACGATATGCACGCTTGCGAGTGGCTTTATTTCCAGCTCCACTTACAACACACTTAACAGTGTGCAACCACAGCTAATGTTCGGTTAGAAATGGAGTCTGCTAACGCCAACAATGCTCACTCACGTCTACGTAGTAGGAGCAACAGGATGCTGACTATTATTGACTTAACGGCCACAGATGTCACTGTTAACAAGCAATTTCTGATTCTTACATAAGAGTCCCTTTAAATGTCAGAATATAGTGAAACATGTCCATGAGAATTTCACCGAGACCAAAGATTAAAAATGACGTAAGCAGAGTTTAGCACCAGAAGCTGGAACCAGAGAATGTTTGGAATTTTTGCTCGATAAATGACTTCATGATTAAAGCTGATCAATCGATGAAATGACTCTAATAAATAATACCCGTAATAAAACAGTCTACTGTATATCTTCACATTGGTTCACCGTGGTTATTCCTTGCAGCCCGAATGGGAAAAGCTCTCTGCTCATCTCCCCAAAAGAAGTTACGGTCCAAGAAACTGCTCCAAACGTGCTTGGCGTGAAAACACCATGTGGCTCTATAATCAGCATCCCCCTCAGTCTCTGTCTGTACCCACATTATTCATGCCATCGGACAGCTTGCTGTTGTTACAGCAACTCTTGGACCTGTTGACCAGCTAAATTTAGCTCACTGATGGTATTCTGGACTGATGAGGGATTTTTTTTTTTTTTTTTACAACCTTTAAAAGGGAAAGGAATCCTGGTGACTAATGTCCTCATGTGCTGTCGGGAGGTAAATGTAGAACCAGTATGTAAACAGTCTGGCTTTTGTTTCCGAGGAGCATAGTTTCTGTCCACGTTCAAGTGACGTAGCGTATGTGATAGTCGGCTAACTGATAGGCCTGGCAGGGATGGTGGCAGCGTGTGTGACTCACACTCAGACAAACACTGATACCTTTGTGACATAAACACAGCACAAGGAAGAAAATATTTATCTCCGACATGTGTGCACCTTGGGTATGTGTGTGTGTGTGTGCTTGAGCATGACTGCTTTGTGTGTGTGTGTGTGTGTGTCAGAGGGGAAATTCCAGCCAGGGGGATATAAGGTGTGGCTAGGAGATCATCTCTGACCACTTTAAAGCGGGGCCATCATCAGCGTTCCTGTATGACTCTCGGCCCCAGCTGCGTTTCTCTCTGAGGGCTCATTATTCTGGCAGGTGCCCTATTGTCCCGTCTTTTGCGGGCCTTTTCATGAGCATACCAAAAACACAACACCAAAATATGCAGGGAGGAGGAGGAGGAGTGGGGGCTGAGTCAAAGTGAAGAAGACTCAGAAAAACTGTGGCATCAAAAGAAGACAAGAACCTTTGTTCAGAGAGAGAGAGAGAGAGCATAATCTGAAGAAGAATAGGATGTTTGGTGGTTAGAGCAGTGGGATGTGGTGATAGTGGCCACTATAAAGGAGGCAGAATCAGAGACACCGATGTGAGGATGACTGTTTTTTTTTGTGAATGAAAACACGGAGCGGACACACTGCAGTGGTTCATGAAGCAGAAGTGTCCCCCAGTTGGCCTTAACTTGACTTTTTTGTTCTCTTTCGGATGAATTTCACCTTGTATTGTGAGAGGGTTGCGGTTGCAGAAATGACTATGTTGTCAGGGCGCTAACATCCCCTGCTGTGTGAGAGACTGTGCGTGTCTGTGTGTATGACCTCATGGGAAAGTCCTTTTGGTCTGGATGGAATAAATACAACAAAGGAGCTGTTGACAGATGTTTCAATAATAGAAGAACAACTGATGCTGTTCTGGCAAAGCTTGTTTGTGGGTCTTACTGACTTATGCCTCACAAAGCAGCATCTTAAAAGATATAGAAGAAAGTTGTAATGTTTTTGGAAAAAGAGATGTGTTATGAAAGTAAAGTTGTAATTTTGAGGGAAAAAAGTTGTATTGTTTGAGAAAAAGGTCATAATGCTATAAGGAAAAAGTGGTGATATTTTGAGAAAAAAGTCAATGTCGTAAATAAAGTCATAGTTTTGAATAGTGAATACTTTTTTTTCAGAAAAAGTCTTGTATAACTACGGTGGACTTGAAAGCTCAGCGCACTACAACTTAAGAAAATGTTGCAAAGTTAGAAGACACATCCAAATACAATAATATATATATCATATAAATAAATCTATAGAAGAAAAGAAAAGCTGTAATGTTATGTAAGCAAGGTTGGAATATTGAAAAAAAAGGTAATATTTTGAGAAAAAAAAAAGATTTATGAAAATAAAGTCGTGATTTCGATCAAAAAAGTTGTATGAGGAAAAAAAGTGGCAATGCTATGAGACTAAATTTGCAATTTTGAGGAAATAATGTCGTAGTAATCTAGGGAAATAATTATACGTTAAAGTTAAAAATTAATTAAATAAATAAAATTGAGTTGTAATTGTTGTCATGATGTTATGAGAAGAAAGTTGAAGAATGTTCGAGAATGTTATTGAAATATTACAACTATTTTATTACAATTTTTTATTTTCTAAATATTGCAAATTTTCTCATAATATTATAACTTTTTTTTCTCAAGTTACCTTCTCTCATAACATTATGATTTTTTTCTTAATATATTTCAACTTTATTCTCTAAATCTCAGATTTTTTTTTTTTTTGCCATAATATTGTTCATTCAGCACAATCTAAAATGACTGGTCTTGTACTGGGGTCAGGTTTAAGGGAACTGGTTGGGGAGAAGATTGGTTTTAAGGATATGAAAGTGAGTCCTCAAAAGTGAAACAAATACGTGTGCATGTGTGTGTGTGTGTGTGTGTGTGTGTGTGTGTGTGTGTGTGTGTGTGTGTGTGTGTGTGTGTGTGTGTGTGTGTGTGTGTGTGTGCGTGTGTGTGTGTGTGTGTGTGTGGGTGTGTGTAACACTGAGAGACTTCAGGTTTAAACAGCCTCCCTGACAGTGTGAAGGAAAACAATGCTCCACTCTTCTAAACACATGCCTGGCGCCAGCTGCCAAGGCAGATAAAAAACGAGAGGTGAGGAAGAAACAGAAAATGAAAACAGCAAATCTCTGGTATCTGTGTGTGATGAACAATGACAGAGAAACGTTTACTTTTGCTCGTTATCAGATGGGACAAGTTCACATAGCTTCGCAGCGCATTAGACAGAGAGAGTTTGATATATTGACATTCCTGTAGATTTAGCCGTCGTGTGAGCGAACCACTGCAGAGGGCACAAAGTCAAACACATCCGAGGCAAAGGGAACTCGGATGGTTGTGGGCGGGGGGGTCCTCTCTCTGGGCGTGGACGCATGGTTTGAGCTTGTGGATATCGCTTGGATCAAAATTAATTTTGCGGCGCCTTGGCTCTGGATCAGGGTGAGTGAGTGTGCCACACACAGTCTTTGATTGTCTCTGATGGCTCAGATGATGCAGAAGAGGAGATACCATCTGAAGTTACCCACCCTCTAAAGTATTTTTTCCCCTGCTTCTTTTTTTTTTTTTTTTAATCTCAAATTACAGCGGTGGAACAGGATCCCTGCCCGTGCTGTACCTTCTGTGGTGAGCTGAGAGTACACACAACAAAGGCGTCTGTTGTACTAGGCAGTCATTGTGTGCAATTTAATGTCTCCTAAATACTTTTATTGTTGACTTTTTCAGGTGCATTCTGAACATTCCTTGTGGCCGTGCCAGGAAGCAGCATAGGTTGCTGTTAAAAACCTAAAAGATTATTGCTTTTGAGGATATAACAAGATGAGACAAGGGCTCAGAAAGAAACTATAACTCTGACTACTTATCATGTCTCCCAGTCTGTAACACATCTCCCCAAACAAATCTGCTACTTATTTCAGCTTCTAGGAGAGCTATGTGTGAAATCACTTAACAAATTGACATGCTCCATGCTTGAACAAGAGCAGGCAAGGCCTTTAATTACACGCAAACCCCAGCCAACCCTGAAAAACGTGAAATTATGAGTCATGGTGTTTTCTCCTACCACAGCAGACGATCATAATGACGACGAACGAGGGACCGGGCCCTTAAAATAGGTACCACCTCCGGGGTGTGTTTTTTTCATGTCTTTTTTGTTTTTTTCCTAGACACCACAACAGCCGCTTGTAGGCCTGCAGACTGAGGTAATGCCCTGTGAGAGATTCCTGATGCCTTACCTCATGCCTGTCTGACTGAGAAACGCCTCAGTTATCTCAGCCACTTCCTTCTCTTGACCACATGCATATCAGCTGAGGTAAGGATGGAGTGGCCTGGTCCTGGAGCAGCAAGCTGGCTGTATAGTGACCTGATTAGATTGGGCCTCTAGTGTCAGGTGGCACATGGGGTAAAGTGGATCACATTCTATTTTAATAAGAATATGCTCATTTGGTCCTTATCTCAAAGGCCTTATATAAGATTGGAAAGGTTAGGAGTGCCATCATGTCATAACTATCCCTGTGTGTTTGTGTGTGAAGAACAAATTGATTGCGTTTGGCTAATATTGCATGCCTGTATGTCTAATCCTTCAGCTTGACAACACGTATCTGTTGTTTGTCACAAGGTTAAAACTAGAAGTGCACTCGGAGAGCGCAGACCTCCACCAAGACAGGTTTCATGTACGTCGCATCCCCCCCCCATCGCCGTTCAGCTTGCGCCATCATCCACATGTGTTTTTGTTTATGTTGAGATGAGTACGTCGCTTTATGAACGCGTCATTGGTTACACTGCGCATGTCTTAAAGCCTGTGGTGTTAATGCACAGGCTGAACGGAGTTGTTAAAAAAAATTTCAAAGCCGGATCATGATCCGGATCGCCACCAAAATCTAATGGATTGTTTATTGTGCCACAACCCACCTGTCCAAAAAATTTCCTTCAAATCCATCAGAGACTTTTGGAGTAATCCTTCAAATGGATAAACCAACAAACAAACCAACCAACGCAGGTGAAAACATAACCTCCTTCGTAGGCCTCCGGCCTTGGCGGAGGTAATAACACAGAGTAAACTTTCCTCTCGAGTGAACAGAGGTTCACACCTAAAGGTCCGGTTCCTGAATCGTACCAATGCGAGGATGATACTGTTTCAATTTTCCAAATTCACAATGGCAAAACTCAAACGGTCATGTGGAGGAAATGTTGTTTGATTATTGGTCATACAGTTAGTTCCTCGTACTCAACAGTTGCCTCGACGCCTGTGATGTGTTACGCTGTGACAAGAGTGTATGGATGAAGCAAAGCTGTTAAGATTTTACTCATTTAGCATCTGGCTAGCTAGCTAGCTAATTCCACCATGCTGTCATGCTACACTGGTTACAGAATATGAGCCGAACAGCGGGCTGGTAGCCAGCGGCAGACACTGGGTCTAAACAGACCATCCGTCACTCCCCGCTGCTAGGAGACTACGCAGTTGCCGACCACTCTCCTACCGGCGAACTAGTCCCCTAGCGGCGGGGACGGAGACGGAGGGACAGTGGGGTGTGCTAGCTAGCTAATTATTGTAAAACAATAAACAGAAAATTCATCAAATTCAATGGTAGCAAACGCACCAATAGGCTACTAGTTCACCTGTCACCAAACCAGGAAAAGCAAATGTTTTGAAGCAATGAAATGACACAAAAATGGCACGCTTCCAGTGATTGGTTCGAATGGTGTTCACACCAGAAATTAACGGTTCCAGAGTTCACTTGACAGCGGTCTGAGACCACACCTTTGAGACGGACCAGAAAGCGGTTGTTTGGTCCGCACCAGAGTTCCAGTCCGGCGTTCACACCAACCCAAATGTACCGCACCGCGGGGGTAACCGCTCCAGGGTTCTGTTCAACCGGACTAAACAAGACTAGTGTGAAATTGCCCTCTGAAATCACAGAACAAAAACACAGAGAGGGCCAAGTACTCCATCTTATCAGAGCCCACCGCCTTCTCTCTTTTATTTTTTTCTTTATCCCTACTGTCTTTCATCTCCCGTCCTTGTCCCTCACTTGTTGTCCTTTCCGGCCTTCCCTTTGCACCTCCTTCCTTATGTCTTCCAGTGTCCTTTCCTGTGCCCTCTTTCTCTCTCTCGTTTCCTCTCTTCTGTTTTCTGGGTGCGTTTCATCTGACCCAGCAGGACCAGCAGGATTAGTGACCATGAGTAATAGGGTTCTCGCCGGGACAGACCCAGATGCTTTGCATGCTTTCCCAACACCAGTGGGATCAGTGGTAACTGTAGCTCTATCTGGGCTGGCTTCACTGAGAATCCCTTGCAATAACAGGGAAGGGTTGTGTTTAAGTCTAACCAAGCGGTAGTAAAGCCACAGGGATTTAACAGAAAATCCACATAAGGGGTATCATCAACATATTAAGCAGCAGCGGTAAGTTAAAACCCTCTCCCTCGCAAATCATCTGTTCGTAGACCTGTTTGGAATGTGCTGTCTTGGTACCGAGGGTTTCCTATCAGTCCCAGCAGAATGCCAGCGTATCTCACTGTCAATCAACATATCAACAGCCCTTGCGTGTTATTATGGCGATCTAATGAGCATCAAAGTTTGGGTGTGCCCTATTCTAACTAATGGGAAATGAGGCTTTAAGGAGTTCACTAAATAGCTGTTTGTGCGTTATGATTTCTTAGTGAAGTATCCACATTCTAGGTGTTGACCCTCGACCCTATGAAGTCAGAAAGGTTAGTGAGATGGTTTGATTTGATTTACCTGAGTATAAGTTACTTTTAGTTAACTTTTTTGTTTTACTTTATAAATCTTTGCCTTTTTTATTTATTGGCTCTGAGGCTGTTGTAACCCCATAGTTCATTTCAGTTTCCCCAAAAACCTCAAAGATTACACTGACTAGTTGTGTTACTGAAATGCATTTTCTAACATTTATTTCCAGGCGAACCCAAATTCTGCATTTATATTTAATCCATCATAATCTTGAATGCATCAAATAAATCAAACATCCCTGGTTATACTGAGGACGAAAATGCACATTACATCCATATTTGAAGCTAATAAGAGACTGTCAAATCAAATCTAATGTTATTGAGGGCATGTCCAAGTCAAGTCCCAAGTTATTTGGCTTGAAGTCATCTAAGTCAAGTCTCAGGTCAACTGAATCACAAGACATTGAAGTCATGTCTGAAGTTATTTGATCACTAGAGTCTCAAGTCGTCCAAGTCAAGTCCCTAGTCATTTGGAGTCATCAGGCATCTTAGTCAAGTCATGTCTCAAGTCATTCTAGACAAGTCCAAGTCAAGTTTTAAGTCTGTTAGATCAGGTCTTAAGTACATTTTGAAGTCCTTAAGGTCAAGGCCATCTCATTTCAAGTCAAAAGTTATTTTAAGTCACCCAAGTCACAAGTCATCTGAATCACAAGTCATCCAAGTCAAGTCTCAAGTTATTTAAGTCACAAGTCATCCAAGTCAAGTCACAAGTCATGTAAAGCAGAAGTCATCCAAGTCAAGTCTCAAGTCATCTGAATCACAAGTCAACCAACTTAAGTTGCAAGTCATCTGAGTCACAAGTCATCCAAGGCAAGGCTCAAGTCACTGAGGAACAAGTCATCCAAGTCAAGTCTCAAGTCATTGAGGCACAAGTCATCCAAGTCAAGTCGCAAGTAGTAAGAGACAACCTCTGTCATAAGCAAATTATAAGTCAAGATGCAAGTCTCACTGAATGATGACCATGACAATGACATGAGATTTGGTTATTTCTCTGTCAAAGCTGGGTTTATATACAGTTTATACGGTTCATAGTGTTTTTTACGTAGCTGAGGCCAGGTCCTTAAAATGCATAGGCCAGATAATTATATTGTCATTTTCCTGTTGATTTTCTATTGTATTGATTTTACCAAATCTGCTTGTTCACAAGTGACAAGTGAGGTTAATAATGCAGGCTGACGGAGTGGGTGTACTTGAGGTTGTCTCCAACAGGATGTAAAAGTGATTTTGTTAATGATGTTCGTCTCAAACACCCAGTGTGACTCAGATGATTAAAACAAGTCAGTCAGTTGTAATCCTGAGGCTAGACAATCTAGAATGTGTGTATATATATACAAGTCCTTGTGTGTGTGAATGAGTAAGTCAGTGTGCAGGTGCTCCACCTCATCGCTGGGAGCAGCTGGCTGAGGCAAGGCCTCAGACATTTGTCTGACTGCACACACACACACACACACACACACACACACACTCACAGACAGAGCGTATGAGGTTGCAATGTGGAAACTACTGACTTACTTGAGCAAAAAGTAAGCAGAGGGGAAAGGGAGGGGTTTGAAACGATTAAACCCATGCTGACAACTCACAGACAGTCATTTCATAACTCATAAATGCAGGGGGTCGGCTGGAACTTGCGTCTCATAACGGCAAGTCTGCATTGGAAGCAGCCCTTATAAGGTTGTACTATGAAACACACACAGGACTGACACACGCATGGCACAAGACACAGGTGTGCCCCATTCGGCATTAGCCGACGTTCTGAACCCAGACAGCTGTGGCTTAATCACACCTGTAGGTGTAATAGGAAATAGCTTCATCAATGGTTTTTCATCGCAGTGACTGTATATTCTCTTTGCATGCGAGCTGATTTCACTCACTATAATAACCCTCTGATGTCATTTTCCGTGAGCGGTGGAAACTAAAGTTGGTCAGAATGGGCACATCTGTTGCCATTGTGGCCAAAGTCCAGAACATACTTAAATATCTATTCTGGTAATATAACTTCCCTTACCTTACAATTAAATGATGAAGAATTGATAAGCAGGGAGGGTCTTGAGAGAGACCAATCCTTTACTGGAGGACCAGGATTCAACAGCCACACATGAGCTTTGCTAAAGTGTCCTTGACCAAGGCAGCAATGCCAACCATCTCCTTGGGGCTGTTGGGTAGTTGTCTTAATACTTCAACTTGTGGGAGGACAGGATAGAGGAAAATGTTCACTTTGGATCGAAACAAATTTAAGAGCTGCATGGAACAACTTCTCATCCACACAGTACACTCAGCAACCCATCTGTTGAAAGTAATTGGAAACCACAAGGAGAAAGACTAAAGACCAACTTCAACCATGATGATTGGTTATAGGAAATAGTATTTTACTCTCAACTAAACATTTTAGTTAGTCATGTTTCTGATACCAACTGAATCCATTTTTTGCCATTTGGGCCAATCAACAATAACTTTTTTTTAATGAAACTAGGATTCTACACCTCTTTGAGATTTAGACTGACAACACAGGTCGATTTTTACATAAAGATTAACACAAATAAACAAGAATTTCCTATTGTTGACAGAAGTTCCTTTAGGTACCTAATGGCTAACATGTTGGCATCCTATATTCACATCCAGCAAATACATTAGCACTCATTTTGGGGTCATTTTTCAGGCCATCTGGCAAAAGTACCTCTAATATTCACTCTAATTTTAGCTCTGTTTTGGTCCAGATCACCTTTGAAATTAACATTAAAGTACAGGCTTTGAATAGGAAAGAATCCAAGATGCAATGATTGATGCCTGTCCTGACTTTGATGTCCTGAAATCATCATGCCTGATTTATACTCCTATGGCAGTACGCCTATGCGTTCTGTAGAGGCATTTATAGCACTGCATTGGACTATGTGTAACATTTAAAAAAGGCCAGAGCACCGACAACGTCGGGCCACGAGGACCCTATCAAAACTGAAGGACTTATTATTATTATTTTTCACCCAAATTAATCACATTTTTGAGGGCCTTAAGGTGCTCAAAAAGTTGTTAAGGGTCTCGAGCTTGGGTGTTGCAAATTGGCTCGCTAGCGCCCTTACAAAGTCAAAAGAAAATTTAGCCCCTCGTTCCGGTTTCATCTACATGTATGAAATTTGGTAGGTAGATGTAGCATGTGGAGCCGCACAAAAAAGCCTCTTGGGGGTATGCCCAAAACCCAAGAGGAAGTCAGCCATTTTGAAATCGATGTACCATTTTCGCCCCTTTTTTAGCGTTTTACAGGCTTTGTTCTTTAACGAACCATGATGACGGTCCAGGCCTGGGGTCATTTACATGCCAATACAGACTCATAGTCCCGCCCCTACATATTAGCCCCTACCCCTTTCATAACTCATGAACCGTTTGTCATAGAGTCTTGTGGTAGGAATCATTGGACTCAGCTGGGAGATCCTCTTTCATTAGTGATGTTCCTTGCCCCCTACACTTTAGTTTTGCCAGTACCCACAATGTGCACAAAGGTGCAAGGGCCTGTTCATCGCTGCTTGCAGCTTTGATTTATTTTATTTTTTTGTACCCACGGTTTTAAATCCTTTGTCAGGCGGAAATCCAACCTCCCGGCTCTGATGCCCAGTCAGAACTCTGTGGCGTCCGCGGTGCCTGACGCATAGTAACATTTTTCAGGAGTTGTGTGGCTCAGCGGAAGCTCTGAGCAAGCTTTTCCGCAGAAGTATAAATTAGGCATCATCACATAGTAGCCGAAATAAGTAGCCCCATGAATTGACCATCACCACCAAAGTGAAAATGACTGTAAACCGAAACATGATGAAAAAAATCTAGCCCTCCACACTCTCAGCATCTGGCATTCCATTTCATAGGAATAATTACACCCGTACCCGTCTTGCTTTTGTTCAGGGGACCGGTCAAAGCAAGGCTGGAGGCTGTGAAACAAGGACAAGTGTTAACTGGGCAAAGCCTAACTTCTGTGTTTATATGCAGTTGGAATGCATGTAAGCAGCAGGACTTGTTTGTTCCTTCACAGCGGGGTGCACTAAAAAGCCGGCGAGGTTTCGAAGGGTAGCATTATGTTTCCTCGGGGGCTGTGTTTTCTTAGCCTTTGCATGTATTAGCCGGAGAGGTCAGCAATCAGCCCTGGGAGTAAGCCGGTGTGTGTACCAGCCACCTGAAGATTATCTTGACATTCTTGTTGCTGCAGGGGGGAGGACAGGCCTCCCACCTGATGCATACTACTCAACACAGATGTAGCAACCAGGTAAGGGAGGGAGGTGAAGAATGGAAAGAAGGGAGGGATGGTAGGAGGCATGAAAGGGACAGAGAGGTGGAGGGTGGCGGAGCTCTGGAACTAGCTGCTACATGTCGCAGCACGTCCATCATGGGTACATTACAGACAACCTCTGCCATTTAAAAGGTGGAGGGCCCCTGTGCAGCCGGCTAATCCGCTGGTATGAGTGACTTTGTCAGTCAAGGAGGCAAGCATGGGCAGACTGTACGGCGCATTATCAGTAAGGGGCTTATACAAACCCGTGGTGGTGGGAATGGGAATGCCGTTGTAAGGCTTACAATGACCCCCTTCCATTCTCTGATCCTCCTCCAGCTTGTTTTAATGTGTGTTTTTAAAACTTCCTGTAAGTCACTCGCTAAAGCCAGGCACTTAAGAGACCTTTTAGATAAGGCTGTCAAGGTCCGCTCCTCAGAAAAGCCCACTGCCACATCTTGTAAAAAGTGAGCAGAGAGACTAACATGTCCTGACACCCGTGGCTTTAACGGAGCTGGTGGAGAATGCGGTGAATGCCAAGTTTGCGTTGTGGCCTAAAAGAGAGTGTGCTTTAAGTTTCCTCGCCAGAAGCTTCCTCGAAGTTTCTGGGCTTAAGATTGCCAAGCACGATATCTGGGCCTGGATTCTGTTGTCCTTTTACACTGGCATGTCAGACTGGATGTGATATATATAATTCTAAACTATAATGCATGAAAAACATCCTTTTCAAAGTATATTAAATTAGATGAAGTTGCACCTCAGACTCCGGACAGAAGGACTTTTGATTTTAATCTAATTTACAAATGTGTTTAAACACTTCAGCTTTGATGTTGTACTGTGATCCATCAAGCTAACTGAAAATGATTTGTCTCTGCAGTCATCACTTTCAGGAGGCTAATTTATCTCAGCTCTCCTGCTTTGAACTGGAGTTTTTGGACTCTGACAATCAGCAGAATTGATTCTCAAGGCCACGGTGCAGCTGAGGGAGACCTGCAGCTCTAAAGAGAGAATCTCCTTGGAATAAGCTCAGACAGTCAAATCCATGTAGCCTGAGCAGGACTGGCTGCCACAGAGGAAGTGAAACAATTAAACGTGTCTCCTGTAATCTGTGGCGTGGCTGGTCTCATTAGAGGAAGCCAGCCGGTGAAAGTCAGCGGACCGGGACATGGACATGTTTTGTTGAGGCTCCTGCTGACGCAAACCAGCTTCAGCCACTGAACACAATGCCAAATAAACAAACACTTGAACTGAACTGATGTCATCTAAGACAAGAAGTTCTTAGATGACATGATCTGCATGATTAAAAAACCTACATACAATAAGTTCCCAAGAGGTACCGGCTCATGCTATCCTCATGCTATCCCCCCTCCGGCCATTGGTGGCCCATCAGAAATGAACTTTTACCTTTACTGATTATGATGATGCATATTTACGGACAATTCTGGCCCTTTACATGTGAGAGCAGTCTCCATGGATGTCACTAATTCTGTTGGTCCTGACTCAAAGTCTACTAGACTTTGACATGAAAGTAACTTTTACTCAAGTAATGTTGACTTGACTACAACAGTGGATAATCAACCTGATCTCATGGGAAGGCGTATTAATAGCACGCCATCTTAAGGACATTCCGTGTGTCATGATAATGCATTTTAGGCTTTTCACGTCTCACTTTATACGCCACGGGGTTAACGCTGTGAAACGGCTTTTTGCGCGTCATTTAACAGCACGTTGTTACGAGGGAATGGCTGCGGTTAGGTTTAGGCAACAAAACTATGGTAGCGGCCACAGTTTATAAAAAACAACCACTGATTCTGAAAAGTGAAGCCAATGCAGAAGTGCCTTAAACTTGCATTCTTTCTCATAGCCAGCAGGGGGCGACTCCTCTGGTTGCAAAAAGAGGTCTGATTGTATAGAAGTCTAAGGTTTAGGCAACAACACCACATAGTTAGGTTTAGGAAAAATGTAAACAAAGATAAAATAAGTATGTAAACAACGTAATATAAGTACGGACAACACATCACAAACATCACCAACGTAACTTCAAAATAACTCAACAACAATTTGGGACACAAACACCGGTCTCCTGATTTAAAGTCCTCACAGTTCGGTGTGCGACCTGTATTCACTGTATCTAGCAAACATACCGGCTGAATTAGGGGCTGTACAAATGCTGCGTCTAAAACGTGTGGAAAACACCGGCTGTGCCGCTTTTTTTCTTTTCCAATGTGCTCGGGAGGTTGCGTTCCTGTCACGCCAGCCGTCACTACGCAACTGAAGTTGCGGTAATTTAGCAGGAAGCCTCACTGACTAAACTAAACACAGTCAAAAAGATAAATTGATTTCTAGCACTGTAAATCCCTCACAGTATTTTTACTGCTCAATTTCAGTTTGGCCGACCTTTCAACCGGATGTGGTGACGTTCTCGGACAGAGAGGGTGAAGCAAGTAAAATAGTCCATGGGACAGATCTTAAAGCTCTGGTTTAGCCCTGCACTAAAATGATTAAACTCTCCTCCATATATTTACCATAGACTGATATTTACGGAAGAAAGAAAATATACCTGCAGGCAGTGATTGGTTATTCCTCGTCACATGACATGCGGTATGTACTGCAGTGTGCCAAAAATTTAACTATTTTATCTTGGGGGCGGCGTCACTCTCACTTGTGAGCGTGCCTTCCGGTGTCTACATCGAGAACAATGTATTTGAAGGCGCAAAAAATGTGGCATGTGTACAGCCCCTCAATCTGCTTTACGACAGCGGTACCAACCGTCCAGCCATCCAATCTAACCTCCTCCTCAAGAGGTTTTGCAGCATTACAATGTCATGACTCTGCAAGGTTGAGAGCTAGATATTTCATTCCATTTCAACTGAACAAAAGACCAATTCTGGCCCTTTTCATGTGATAGCACCCATTCTGCTTTAGTTTGGATTTGACTCGGCTACATCTCCCCTTGCACTTGGTCCTGACTCAAAGGCCCTGTTCAGACCTGGTATTAACGTGTCCTGGGTGATTGGATCACAAGTGGATAGCTCTCAGTACAGGATTGAGAGGAACGCACTCAAGACGCATTGAGATCGGATCGCTCAGACCACATTCTGACGTGGTCTGGGACACATATGACCACATTCTTTTAGCAGTGTGTACGTAAATTAGTCCTGGGCCACATTAAGGACCGCCTACTGAACCAATGTTCCGCTGGGATCCGCGAGGCATCACTGCACTCCTCATGTGAATAGACAGGCAGACGCAAGAGCTTGTCTGCCTTGTGACATGGAAAAGTCTTCTGGGCTCTACTGTATCCTGTTAGTACAACTGTATTTTATGAAAATATATCTTATTTATAGGCTACATATCTAGAGACGATCAGACTTGGCACGGGAAGTGCATTATTATCATACTGTCAGAGATGTGTTGGTGCTTTTTGTTCCGGTGCTCTGCACAGAGCTGACACCCGCTCGCTCTCATCCCCGGCTCTGAAGCTCTGTACCCGCTGTTGCCTGGCAAAGGTGGCAGTGTCAGCGGCGCAGAGGTAGACACGCCTGCCTAACTTTATATTTTGATGTTCATAAAAATTCACAAATATGCAGGATATGTAGGTTTACTGCGTGTTTATCTGCATATAGAGCGGGGAAGTGAAATGTGAGTTTATCGTACGGGCCCTTACTGCTGCAGGACACTAGAAAGTTTTCTGGCAGTATGTGTTTGTGTGTGTGTGTGTTTGTGTGTGGTCATCTGGACATAAAGAACAGCTCTATTGTCTCCATTCAAAGGTGAGGGGGACGGGGACCTGAAAAGCACCTCTCATCCAAACCCTTCCTTCTAATGGCTACACTTGACATGCAGGGGACAATTCCCTAGGCAAAGAGTGAAAAGGTGCTGGCCAGCTGAGCGGGACACTCAGCAAAAAGGAAGGAGAGGCAGAGAGAGAGAGAGAGAGGCCTGAGAGAGGAAAGGATGAAAGAAAGAGGGGAAGAGTAGAGGGATATATGGAGAAGGTGGATGTGGAGGGTGGGATTAAAAGACATATAATAATGTGGGAGGAATTTTGTTTTAATTTTTTCTCGCCAAATTATTTCTGTGAATAAACTCACCTTGAGTTTCGGAGGTGAAAGATAAAGAAATGAATTTCAAGGGGTGTGTTTGTTGCAAAAAAGTGTGAGTTGGGGAGGTGAGTGGGGCCATTAGGAGGGCCTGGGATCTTTAAAAGCATATCCTCTAGAGCCCGGGGCATGCTATGAGAGGAATACCAAGCTCTGGGAACAATGAGGAGAGGGCCGAGTCACGCCTGCCCACCAGCCTTTCACCGCACTGGCCACTCAAAGGGCAACTACCAACACTGCACTGCAAGCTACTGCTCGCCGTCTTTCTCACTCTCCCAACAACTCATATCCTCAGTTAAAGCTGCAATATGCAACTTTTGTCACATTAGGAGAAAAAAAAAACATGAAGCTAATATAAAAAAATATATTTTTGATGTTTACACTCTGAGTGGTATTACTTTTAATTCTGTCAGTTTATTACAATCTCTCTCCGACTTACTTGTTCATTATCATTCTTTTTCCGGCCTGCCCTTCCTCCTTTTCCCTTCATTCTAAACCAAAGACACCAACTGTTTAAATTCCATCAATCCCATGCTGCCGGGAACGATAAGAAACACCGCAGACGAGCTCTGGTGCTCTGCTCACACCAGTACAAAGGGCTCATATTTACATACAACCCTCTTTATCTCCGCTATGGGCTTGTTTTTTTTTATTTGTGGTTAACTCCTCAAAGCCTCCGTCAAGATCCAAGGCTTGTACAGCTTGTACAGCTTATACTTAATGAGCGTAATTTCCAACATTAAAAGCTTATGGGTTGCCACTGCAATAATAAAAAGCGTGCTTTGTCAGTCAAGCCTTTTGATCTTGACACTTTTAAAAACCAGTCCCCGAGGATGTTGACAATGAAGCCAATTGACAGGCCCGTTTGTAGGCCGCGGAGAAAAGAAGATTATTGCTCTTTGTAGACATGACCCCATTCGTCTTTTGGAGAGGTTTGAGCCGTCTTAGAGGAATTTGGGGATGTGAAGTTCTACCCATGTTTCAGATGAAAAGGAACAAGCTTTTAAGAGGGGAGTAAAGCCACACAAAACAACGTGGTTTCTTTCTTCTGACGTGATAAAACGAGGGGCTCGAAACATGAGAATCAAAGTGGAACGAAACACAAATGTCATATACATTTCACAAGCACTGATGAAGATCTAAAAAAAAAAAAACCACAAGCTTCTTAACACATTTGAACTACAGTCTAGATTTATGAGTTAACAAATTGTACACTTATCGGAATTGTTTTTTTCGACACATCTCCTCTGGCACCGCATGAGAAGACGAGCAGCACTTGTGAAGCCTCCAGCACGGAATTTCTGGACTCGGCAGCTGTCATTTTGCTCATTGACATTATGCATGCTCGATATTTGCCATGCTGTTTTTCCCCCTCTCCACGGGGGTAATTTGGGGCACAATAAAGCACTCTAGTGGGTAACAGAGCTCTCTTTGTGGCACAGGCCCCTGGGGGCCGCTAATCTCTGCCAAGGAAAACAATGGCTCACTGCTGCACCAGGGCCCGCTCCTGTCAGTAATGCATCAGGTTCAAACGCACGCATACACACACATACACAGCTGACGTGGTTGCCGCCCATCCTTGTCCTGACAACCACAAGAAGCGAGCACCTGGCTCACAACCGGACTCTTTGGCAGATAATCAAGACTTTGTAAAAAAAGAAAAAAAAAAGAAACAGATATGACAATCTATTTTCCCTAACTACCTGCTCCCATGTGCAAACATGGTGGGTGTTTCCCTGTCACAGCAAATTAATTATCACGCTTGTTACCCAGCAAATCCTACTGTTGACACATCAGCCTGCAATTTGTAGTTTGTGGAGAGATCAATCAGACAATGCTGAAAAAACAGTTGACAGTGAAAAACTCAAAGTCAGTGCAACATAAATAGTTACTGCATTGCTTTCTGAATTGAGACCTAAATAAATATCTGTTTAGAAATATGACTTGCAATAATAATGTATCATTAATTAATGGGGGAAATGATTCACCGAACCGTTTGCCTTTCAAGCCCATAAAATAATCTCAAGTGTGACTGAGCATGTGTTTAAAAGCATCCAGACAATTATTTAGAGTAGAAAGCTAATGAGTCAGTAATAGAGGAAAGCAACAGCAGGCTACAGCAGCTGAGTCATGACTGCAGAGGCCTTCATCAGCAGACGGACAATTCCAAACCTGTGACCATCACAGAAACATTATAACATTAGGTTTGGGCAACAAAACTACTTGGTTAGGTTTAGGAAATAAAATATCAAGGTTTGGGATAAAAGAAACTACGTTTCTTATGTAACTTCTTTATGTAGCCCAAAAAAACCTAAAAAAATCAACGTTGACTTTTGGTGTCACACGAGGCACGAACACCGGTCTCCTGGGTGAAAGTCTGTGTTTGACCCACCCATTCACCGGCAAAACCTATTTCTGTTGAACCTGGGAATCTGTGTGTCCACTACGAAAAAGGATCCTAATCAACATTCCGTTGGCATTGTTTCTGTGGTGCCGCCACGTAATTTTAACACATTCCATGCAACCACCACGGAATGCTGTTAAGAGGTCATGGTCATTTTTGTGACAGCAGTTTTTCTATCATCCTCATAATTGCTATATATGCATTCTGCAACATTTCTCAAACCTCTGCAATGTCCTCTCTCTAGGTTCCATGGTGGAGAGGAGGTTATGTTGCTCTGGCTCTATCTGTTTGGCGACGCCTGGAAGCTGCTTGACATCCTCCTGGATCCATCCCTTCATATATGTTCACATTATATCTATATCTATATATATCTATAGATCTATAGATATAGATCTATAGATATATATATCTATAGATCTATAGATATATATATACAGTATATATATCTATATATATATATATTTACTGTATATATATAGGACAGAGGGTGTAGTAACCTGCACAGATTATGGAGCCCCCTGAGGCAAATTTGTGATTTGTGATATTGGGCTATACATAAATTATAAAATTGACTTGACTTGACTTGACTCAGCCACATCTGTGATGTTTTTGAGCGATTCAAATAGGTTTGGTGTTCGATTGCAGCTGTTTCCTGTATTGCAAGGTTCCATACCATTGTTGCGAAGACCCATTTTCCCGAAACCCAATAGTCCGAAAAATTTCTCAACAGCCTGTTATCCAGAACAGAAGCACATGGCCAATTATAATGCAAAATCAAGTCATCGGACCTTCCTGGTTGTGATATTTTTTTCCTACCATGGCAAAGGCATGACCCGCCCTACTCTGCCTCTGGTTGGCTTACCCTGATATTCTGACCCTAAACCGAACTAATCTCATTCCTCATGCCTAAACCTAACCAACCCAACCAAAAAAGGCAACGAGTAATAAGATGCAGAGTGGTGGGTCATGCCTTCGCCAGTAGGAAGACAAATTGACATCATTTTGCCTAATAATTAGCTACGTGCTTCTGTTGTTGCACGAACAGTGTGTATTTTTGGAGCAATGAGCTTTCGGAATAATGGCCCATCGCAACAATGGGCAGACCCCAATTGCAAGAACAACAAATCTTAGCTTTGTCAGCAGGGTTTAGAATGGAAACCTCCCTGTGCAAGAGCCAAAAAATGGTGCCAGAAATAAGCCATGAAAATGGCAAAAAGCACGTATGATTCTTATTTAAAATTGCCCTGTTTCATTGACTGACGTGAAATATACCGATCCTAATAAATACCACTACAGCTTCCGCGTGGACTGAAAATGATGTCACTTTCTACTAATTGGTTTGGGCACACATAGCTAATATGACTGAATAATGAAGTAGAAACCAAAACGCCAGCAAAGCAAAGCCTGAGCCACATTAGGAAGTGACAAACTGGATCAAAGCCGACTGACTGGCCTGTGTCAGCACAGGTCAATGAACACTAACTTCCCACTTTAAGCTGAAAACCTACATGCCGTGGTCGCTTTTAGCAGAAGGAAACTGTTTCATCATTATGGAGACAGATGTGTGTGGAAGATTATTATTTGGTCTGACCCATTAAATGACCTGCCTCTAAACAAGTAGCAGTGTCGTTGAGTCAAGACCCTCGTTTAATATAGCAAGTTCGAAGTAAAGTGAGAAAATCTGGAAGGAACCCCCCCCAAAACAAGGTCGCTAAGACAGATATCAGACAGGTATACCGGATTCTCCACCCTCTCCTACAACTGTTTGTGGCATTGTATTATGTGATCACTATTAGTGCTGTCATAGAGAGAGAGAGTCATAGCTAAGTTTTTGCTTCTAATTTCTCTTGGAGCGATGTGTGAATAGAGACTTTAAGTTTAGGATAACTACGTCTCTGTTCATTGCACAATTAGATTGTAATGGTCAATGATGCAGTGCACTCATGGATACAGATACAAGTGGTCCTCAACAACACAAAGGCTTCTCTTTTACGTTCTAGATGTCAGTTAAGTGCAAGTGTTTAGCCATCAAATATGACAGAACAAGACAAAGCTCTACTAATTAGTGGAATTCCATTGGTTTGCATATCTGTAAAAAGGTCAACCCCTAAATAGTTTTCACTGCTAGTAAAGAAAAGCAGCATCTAGAGGACGTGGTGTCACCTCAGGTTATAGCCGAATAGTGTTTTAGTCTCGTTTTCCCTCTCTTGTGTGTTCTATTTTCCTCTATTTATTACAACTTGAGTGATTATTATTTTTTTTTTAGTTTCGGTAGTAATTTCCATCCGTTTTGATAACCCACCAAAGTAACTGATAAGATCTGGGAACACGGCAACATTACTAGAATGAAGAAACATGAGCAGTCGGACAATCATGCAGGTTGTAAACACACCAAAAGTTTAGCCAGATTATCTACACTACTTTATTTGGAGGTATAACTGAAAGTGAGAGCATGTGAGTATGTGTGCATACGACAACAATAAGTACAGTAGGTCAAACTAGGTAATTGGTTTATAAACTTGAGGCAATTTTGGCATCGTGGCATAGACTGTATATAAGAAGTGGAGAAGTCCCCCATTGGTTTGTGGACTGCTGTTTTGAAGCCTTGAGTTCGGCATTTAGGCCGTCTCCATCCTGGTATTTGGCTGTCGCCATGTTGTTTCTTTGCAACCGGCAGTGACATCAGAGGGTGGAGCTGAGTACAACCGAACACTGAATAAGACATTTTCAATCCACCAAAAAGGTTATAATTAACTTTCTTGAACTGAAAACACACTGTGAAAGGATTAAAGTTCTAAGACGAAAACACGGACAACAAACCCTGTCAATCACAAGGTAGTCACGCCCTAAAGCATCCCCTGCTTTATGGTCTATTTGACTCTAAATGGGACCATAATTTACTAAATGAACATCATGCTGTATTGAAGAAGACTTGAAACTAGCCATTGAGACCATAAACTCATGTTTACAATGTTTACTGAGGTAATAAATCAAGTGAGAAGTAGGCTCATTTTCTCATAGACTTCTATACAATCAGACTTATTTTTGCAACCAGAGGAGTCGCCCCCTGCTGGCTATTATAAAGAATGTAAGTTTAAGGCACTTCTGCATTGGCTTCACTTCTCAGACCCGGAGTTAGCCCACTGCATGGTGGCCACAATCGGTATATCATGACATGACACGCACTCGCCCAAAACATACTTTTTTCCCATTCACATTGTAAGGCAAGGAATCTAACATTTCACATTCTACGGTTAGTGTATTGCTGGGGACCCAAGGATGTGCAGTGTTGAAGTTGATGCAAGTTGGACATGCAACACATTCAACATTAATAGACTTGAAATAAACAAGGGGGGGCTGAACACAAGTCGAGTGTTGTCCACAGTGGGTCTTTACAGGCCGCGGCTCATTGACTTCAGTTCATTCTTGCTGCTGGATGCTGGATCTATTAACAACCAAACTCTTCTACCCTTCCCTGGAGTCAGCAGTTCTTGAGAACACTGCAAGCAGCAATACTGGGAGACCAAGCAATCGGCCCGCTCCGAACTGGCACATTAAAAAGGAAGTCATTAAAAGGAAGACTGTAAAATGATGTATAAGTTGTACCGAGCATCACAAAAAGACGCAAAACGACCACAAAGAGACACAAAACGACCACAAAGAGAAACAAAACGACCATAAAGAGACACAAAACAAACCACAAAGAGAAAGAAAACGACCACCAACAGACACAAAACGACCACAAAGAGAAGCAAAACGACCACAAAGAGAAGCAAAACGACCACAAAGAGAAGCAAAACGACAACAAAAAGACGCAAAACGACCACAAAGAGACCCAAACGACCACAAAGAGAAGCAAAATTACCACAAAAAGACGCAAAACGACCACAAAGAGAAGCAAAATGACCACAAAGACAAGCAAAATGAACACAAACACCCAAAAATGACCTTGTATTATCGGAATTTTACCCATTAGGTTCAGTAAAATTTGAAAACTCTCAAAGAGCCATATCAATAAATCATATTCATGCAAGCGAGGCATTGGCAGTAAGTCAGCTGGCTCAGCCAAAGACGGCCTCTAGATACATGCTCTATTGACCCACAAATGCAGAAGCCCAAAAAAAACATTTTTAGCATATGTACTTTACATTGAGCAATTTTCATTGAAATGAATGGGGCGTCCATTTTGGAATATGGCATCCAGTTCTTTTAATACATGCATGGCAATCTGCGATTACAGTTTGAGTTTATAATTGAAATGCAATTTGTCTTCCGTTTGTTGCTTTTAAAAAAAAAAAAAGAAGCTGTCTGAGCATGTGACTGCTCGTGTTTCTTGACCCGTCTGACTTCATTTAGCAGTGCTGCTGCGGTCCCAGATCTCAGCAATGGAACTTCTTTTTTTTCACAGCAGATATTTTGACTTGTTATAGCAAGAAAAGCACAGGTGGAATTGATAACATTAACAATGGCTCAGTTCCATTTTAGTGTCCCAGTACACTATCCCAGGGAGCAAGCACGCACAACACCAGGACCTCCCTTAAGTGGAATGCAGCCATCGTAAATGTTATTAAATACACCTGTGCTTTTCCTGCAATGACATGGCAAATTATCTACTGTGAAAAATATGTAATAAACTAAAGATTTCCTTTAACAAAATCAAATTTCTTGCTCCTTGCGTACGCTTGCTGTATCCCATGAGAAAACACACTTTTGGGAACATGAAGCATGACAGAAAACCTATTTAAAAACCTCTGAGTAACAATAATGACAGGTTGAAAAATATAACTGTCCATTGGAGTCATTTTACCAGCCAATGACAATGTAGCGAGTTGATTTAGAACAGGAACCAAAGCCTGTAATCTACATGTCCTCTTTGCATCAAACCTAGATATGTTCTTTATTGGTTAACCACATGTGCTACAATGGCCAAACCACATGTGAGGGATTGTATCAATAAGAACAGGTCATCAATCAAGCTGGAGCTCTCAGCATCGTGTTTGCTGAGGTTTCCCTGCCTTTCGAATGAAAGGCGGGATCACTGCCTGTCGAGCCAGTGACGGCTTGAAAAAGGGCTTTCTCTGCCAAGCCTGAGAAGGGTGGATGAGCAGCCAACATTGAAATCCTACACCAAAAAATATGACTAATATTTAGGCTCATGTTTTGACTCATTTCTCAAGTGTCAGAAAGAAATCTTCCAAGCTGAAAAACCAAATTAGGTGCTCTTGAATTTCAATGCAAGCTTTTTTTTCATATCTGTTGACAAGACATGTGGAATCCCACACCCAAAGGGAATCTGAAGTGAGGACAGCTGTGAACGGTAGAGGAAGTGAGACAGTGAGAAATGAAGGGAGAGAAAGAGAGAAACTATGCATGTAAAAGCCATACTCTCAAAGCACTTTCATAAAGTTCTCATCATCAGGGCCGGGGCCAGAGGGTGGCACAGCTGATTGTCTCCCCTTGATGCCCCCCCATCAGAGTACGAAGGTGATAGTTAGTTGTCTTATTAATAACATAGATGGTTTACTGAACAGGCCTGCCAGTACAGGCCCAGGGCCCCTGGAACAGATCCTCTGTATGAAGTGACTTATAGCATGTCTTGGGAAAGTGAATCAAATGACTACATAGAAACATAAAATGACCACAAAGAAATGTAAAACAACCACAAAGAGAAGCAAAACAACCACAAGGAGACGCAAAACGACCACTAAGAGAAGCAAAACAACCACAAAGAGACGCAAAACGACCACAAAGAGGTGCAAAACAACCACAAACACAAGCCAAGGAACCACAAAGAGATGCAAAATGACCACAAAGACAAGCAAAACAACCACAAAGAGACGCAAAACGATCACAAAGACAAGCAAAACAACCACAAAAAGATGCAAAACAACCACAAAGACAAGCAAAACAACCTTTTTGTAATGAACAATATTTTCAATCTTACAGTAAAATTTGTTATGAATGTCTCCAATGAGAATTGAACCCCGTCCACTGAGCTACACAAGTCTTTCATACCCGTATCCTCTCTGTCCATTGCTATTCTGATCCAAACGGAGAGCTCTGAAGTGTTTGGACAACGAAGAACAACCCAGGTCGGGGGCAACATTACAACCTACCCTCATTACCCACATCTAACGCACACTTTAGACCCTCGTATGTGTTGTCAACGCACATTCAATGGAAGGGATTAAACTCCTCTTTCATCCCCTTCTTACAGGTTTTGTGTTGATTCTACGGGTCGTCAGATCCAGCTGGGAGTCTTCACTTTGCCCACAACGCCTCCCCGTGTTGTGACACAGGCAAAGAGCAGACTGAGGAATCAAACCGTTGAGCTACTTTGAAGATCAGTGGCTATTATTCCTCAAGTACCCTCATTGTTCTACGCTTGAATTAGTGCACCTGAATCCACTAATCGATGGTTGTTAGTTCTGTGTGCACATGAATGGCATGTGAGGGCTGTTAAGTGATAGTTCAGTGTTTCACGAGGAACGGCTGCCTGTGGTTCAGTGGACCAGGAGGCCTGTATGAGGTCGTCAGTCCATCATGAGCTCATTTGCCATCCCTTCTCACTCAATGTCCAAAACTAGTCTGGAAAAATACGATATATTATGTTTGAAAAGTAGGGGTCACATTATATTTGAGGCTTACGTACTGTTCTCTTTGAATAGAAGTCTTCGGGAGCACAAGTAAGACTGTCTGTGCAATGCCAACAGCAAGAGAAAATCATTCTGACCGCTTCCAAGAGCTTGATAGGAGAGTCTGACTCACAAACAGAATGAAATTTATTACTTGTCCTTGAGAACACAAGTGGACAAACTACACAAATGTTGTACTATTAGATGTATTTCGGGGAAATGTTCCCGACAAGACTTGTCTGACAAAGTGCTTCTCGCATTCAAAAAGTACTTTTCCCAAAACAAATGTTGGGAAAGGTAAAATGGTCTTATAATCTGCCAGCACAGTACTTAACGCTGCTCAGTTTACACATCCTTCAAGTTTGAACAAAACTCAGCTGATTTGTAAATGTAGGATTACCAGTGGCTGGCAGCTAAGAAGACAAAACATGTAACTTAGGCAACTTTGGAGTTACCAGTTCTTCCTCTTCTGGCAGAGGCTAACTGAGGCTTCAATTTGTAGTCTGAGTAGTGTTGACCAACCACATTTGAGTGGGTTTTCTTTGCTTACAGGCAACCCAACCCGATAAAAATTCATTTTAGCCTTTTTCCTGACGTTTTTACGCCACGCAAAAAAAATTCCCATAATGTTTTTCCTAAATTTAAGTGAGTGGCTTTGTTCCCTAAACCTAAGTTAGTGGTAACTACGGACGTTACGGTAGTTTTGTTGCGTGGCGTAGAAATGACACAAGAAAAGCCGAAAATGAGTCCTCATGACACGTGGAATGACGTAATGTCGTAGTGCCAGTGTTGCAGGTTCAAACCCGGCTTGGGGCCCTTCTGTGTGGAGTTTGTATGTTCTCCCCGTGTTAGCATGGGTTTTCTCCGGGTTCTCAGGTTTCCTCCCACAGTCCAAAGACATGCAGGTTAGGGTCAGTGTTGACTAAATGTCAGGTAGGTGTGAATGTGAGCGTGAATGGTCATCTGTCTCTATGTGTCAGCCCTGTGATAGGCTGGCAACCTGTCCAGGGTGTACCCCGCCTTCACCCAATGTCAGCTGGGATCGGCTCCAGCCCCCCCGCCACCCTGAATAGGATAAGCGGTTACAGATAATGATGAATGGAAGGATGGATGTTCTGCTGTTGCATGTTCATGTCTCCTTGAATTGTCAGATTAGAAAGTTAACTCTATTCTTTAAATAAAATAATAAATCATGTTCCATGTGGTGAATTTTTGCTGGCAAAGACATCCCTGGATGTTTAGAAGTACAAACGTGCAAGCTTTTATGAACTAAAAACTGATAAATAGTGCATCATAATATGTCAGAATTTACAACTTTAAATTTTGAAATATACACAATGTTTTGTTATTTTGATAGCACAAATCTGCACAGGCCACCAGCGCACATGCTGTACGTTGCTCCATACATCCCATTAAGAGCAGTAAATCATCCACCTTCATGCTAATAGGCCTACAGTATATGGCTGAAATCTAATCAGCATGGGAGGTTGGAATGACACAATTCCCTGAGCTGTTGATGAATGTTGTGACAGCTGTCCCCTCGACGCAACATACCGAGGTGTCCGCAGCCTGACAGTGGGCAGCGGCCAGTAAAGTCTTTACGGGGATCAGCAGGCAGGACCCTGCGGTCTCGCTGAGTAATGGACAGATACAAATCTGTACCACGGGGATCTGATGAGGAAGGCAGGGAGACAGACATAGATCGGGGGGGGAGCATGGAGGAATGACGTGTACGGTCAGATGCAGGAGATTCGGTCGCACACCTGCACCGGGGCTGGATCGTGGTTAAGTGAGGGGGGCTGCGTTTGTGTGTGATCCCTCCTGAGGGGACGATGAATTAACCCCAGCTATGGAGAGACACACTCCGTCCATGGCTGGTCCCAGTGGGAGGTCTGAAGTGGTGGCATTAGTGATGAACTGTGTCATGCTATTATACAATGACATGGGGAGTTATGAGGTGTCAGCAGTGCAGCGTGAGAAAGGTCAGACAAGCTACCTTATGTTCCTGGCTATTTCTGATCACTCTACTGTCACATTTACTGTAAATGACTCTTTGATGCAACGAAATATTTGTCTTATTACTCATGTCAAGCAGCAGCAACAGATTTTATTTTTGCTGAGCCTAGGAGGTAGTATGCGCATGTTGAATCATGTTGCACCTCCTAGGTAAATCAGTCACTAATGAATTAAATTAATGGATAAATGAATCATCCCTTTACCGGGATAGTTCAACATTTATTTTTTTTCATTCCAAAGGTGAGATGAGAAGATCCAAAACAAATTGTGTGTTTGTAAGTATGGAGCTCAACACATGTTAGCCTAGCTTTGTCAGAAAGACTTTAGATCAGGGGAAAAAGCTAACGTGGCTCTGTCCAGAGTAAAAACATATGCCCACTAACAACTCTAAAGCATATTTATTAGGGCTGTCAATTCATTAAAATATTTAATCTTGATTAATCACTTGATTGTCCATAGTTAATCGCAATTAATTACACAATTTTTAGTTGAGGGACATTTGTCAAGTATTTAATACTCTTGTCAACATGGGAGTGGACAAATATGTTGCTTTATGTAAATGTATGTATATATTTATTAATGGAAATCAATGAACAACACAAAACAATGACAAATATTGTCCAGAAACCCTCACAGGTACTGCATTTAGCATAAACAATATGCTCAAATCATAACATGGCAAACTGCAGCCCAACAGGCAACAACAGCTGTCAGTGTGTCAGTGTGCTGACTTGACTATGACTTGCCCCAAACTGCATGTGATTATCATAAAGTGGGCATGACTGTAAAGAGGAGACTCTTGGGTACCCATAGAACCCATTTTCATTCACATGATGCATACACATGGTTGGATTCCTTAGGTTTTCTAGTTTCATATGGTGTCAGTATCTTCACTCCAGCTTTAAAACCGAGCCGGTTACAACCTCCGGAAGATAAATTGTGTTAATGCATTAAAGAAATGAGTGGTGTCAAAACATATTAGTATTATCACATAACTCTAAAGCATATTTATACAATGTAGTGTGTCTTGTCTGTGGTTCAAGTGGAGGAGTATTTGGCCTGTCACATCAAAACTCCACATTACATCATACCTCTATATTTTGTCAAAATCAGAGTATTGTTGTCTGAGCTCTCACAATGGACAATAATAGATCAACTGACCAACCCCAGAGCCCCACTCCCCAACCCCCATCTGATGTCATTGTATAACAGACAAAAAAAATTAGGAGCCTAAAGATGATTAGTCAAAGAGTGCCAGTTTAATCAATAAAATGTGAATGTGACATGTGTGTGTGTGTGTGTGTGTGTGTGTGTGCGTGTTTGAAGTGTTTCCTCCAGACAAGGCGATGACTGATTGTTTTCTAACTTCCTGGAATAATCCTCCAAAACTAATAAAACAATTAAATAAGCCATCTCTTCACAAAGTAAAAGGCTGAATCATTTTTCCAGTCTGGTGATGACATTACGTAAATAAGCTCATGTTTTGGATCATCGACTGTTTCCCCCTTGGAAGGAAACCTGAGACACAATCATCTCTTCTCTAAATACAGCTGCCTTGATTATGTCTGACAAAACAACCATTGTGAGCTCTGCTTTTCTTCAAATAAACAGATAGAAGAATAGATTGTTTATTCATTTCTTGTGGGACGATGTGGCACAGCGAGAACTGTATGGCACGATCCTTGAAAGGGTAATCTCATGAAATAACATTTAGGGATTAGCTCTAATTTCAGGTTGTGCCCAGCACACAGCAGCGTCTGTCATCAGAGGCTCGTCTAACGCTGGCCTGAGAGCGGCTTCTCAGGATCTACACTGTCATTAGACGATGATAACATGTCTGATTTTAGATACTCCTGAACTGACCATGGCGCTTTAATACGAGATGGAGAAAAAAAATTGCTGACAGCCTTTTCGTTTTCGGAAAAAAAAAATTGTGGTTGTTTTCATTTAGATGGAGCAAATATGAGTAAAAGAAGTTATTTTTAAAAAACAGTCACTATATCCTGATAGTAGTGCATGAGACAGGTAATCTGAAAAAAAATCATGTGCCTCTGTGCTCTTAATGGCATCTGCAAGATTTCACAGACCGGAGGAAAACAACCAATCAGAGCCGAGCTGGAGCCTTGCCATCTCTGAACAGCTGTCAATCACTCACTAACTCCGATCAAACGGTCAAACTAGGCAGCGCTGATCAAATATAAATCAATATATCAATATCCGTATCTACCCGATTTATATATAAAATACAGTCATTTTCAGTCTGATAATATTAATAACCATAATTATTTCTTCACAAGCTCTTTATGGCACCAGAGAACATAAATATACACATAAGAAGCATTAAAGTGCAATATGATCTGCTGTCAGTGAATTGGATTTCCCCACCTGATAATCACCAAAACCTTCCAATCAATGAAATGCCTGTCCATCTGTATCTTGGTTTATTCATAAAAAAGCCATTTTGAACACAAACTAGACCAGACGTAAAATCTGGTTTCCCAGGTCTGGACCAAATGAACCATACTACAGGTGTGAAAGTGTCCTAAAACTAAAAGAAGAGAAGAGGATACATGAGGATACAGCATGTACATGGTGTCATGGTCAAAATCTGTCCTGGGACTGGAACATAATTATTTTCTGTCTTGTTAGTTAAGGTCCATTGTTTGAGAAAAGTCAATTTCACGGCACGTTTATCTCCACATGAAATGTGAGAACCGTTGTGACACACTGCGGGCAAAACAGAGGAAAATCTCTGAAGGAAAAAATGCTACTTTGTCCAAAGATGTCCAAAAGTAACAGCAATTTACAATATCAGCACAAACACTTCACAAACTTGATTTGTTGAATGTATAGATGAGAGTGTGTGTGCACTGTTCCATGCAGCTAAAGGACAGTGTGTGAGGGTGTGCCAACCCTAAAGCTCTGTAAACAGCCATTACAACATTACAATCTCTAACCCAAACAGCAGGGCCTGTGATTTAAACAGAGAAGCTTTCTTTCGTGATGACGTGATGTATCGACCGATGGCTGAGAATGGGAATTGTTTTTCCTGCATCACACAAACATTGTAATAGATGAGCGTGTTCATACATAAGTCATGTTGCAATAGGAAAACAAAAGCTTGTGTCTCATCCATGAGAAATGTCAGGCTTTGAACGTTGCTGCCTGGTGTAACATTGGGTGTCAAATGTCAATCAACAATGGACTCTGCTTTACTCTAAAATGGTCATGGGGCAAAGATATTACAGATGATACCTGCATCATCTGCAGTATCATTTTACAAACTGCTTTACATTTCGACATCAAGTTTCATCACACAAAATTCTGTTGAATTCTGTTTGCATTATCACATGAAAAACAATGAAGCTGGCACAAAGACAAAGCAGACTATTCTTCTCTATACTCAAACATCTTTACAGTCCAATTACGATCAAACGAGACAGGACGCTAGAAGGCGAGCTACGTTCAAGTTTGTCACATTCCTGAACCCGATTATGCCCTGCGGTGGAGCTCATTTGTTTTCTGTAAATATATTTCATTTCATTTGACTCTGCTTCTTTTGAGCGCGGTGAAACTTGAGCTCAATCCCGGCGTCATCGGTAGATCGCATGCTGAGAACGTTTCCTTTGCTTTAGCCTTAAATTTGCACAGGGACTGCTGAGCAAGGCGGATGGAAGCAGCGGAAATGAGGAGTTAAACAAACTTTGAATTAACAGTTTGATGGCTATTTCCTGTTTGTCGCACCCCCCCCAGACCCACACCCATCTCCTACCGAACCATTCTACAACTCTACCCTTAAACTTAACCCCTCACACACTCATTCACACAACTCTGTTTAACATCTGCAGAGGTTATGACATGGAAAGTACTGTAATCTACTGTATGGTACGGTACTCTGTACAGGTCACATGAAGTCAGAAACATTCAGATGACGGCATGCTCACACATGTATTTGACAGTGTAGTACAGTAGCTCCAAAGGTACTTCTACAGTATTTTCTTGCATTTTTACGTTTCAAAGATATACTAACGATAGCAAATTTAAATTCTACTCAAGTTGGGCTGTAATTTGATAATAATTCATTGAGGAATAATGTTGTATTTCACTGGAAGTCAATGGTAACTGACCAGTTTTTTTTTACAATTTATATTTATAGTGTTAAAGGAGCAATATGTAGAACTGACAGCTAGCGTTTAAAATGGGTAGCAGCAGTCAAAATGCAAAACATTGGAGCCGTGGCTCGTCTGCCAGCAGCAGTAGTCTGAATCCCTTCAGCGGCTGCTGTGTGTCTCAAATATTGGCTGCCTTCATAACCAGCTGCACACGAACCACAGAGAGATGTACAGAGACTTTTCAGGTCGGGTAGAATCTAACGTTAGCGTTATCTCTGTTGATCCAGTTCGTTAGCTTGCTTCCATGGCTGCAGAAGGCTGTTTAGTGTTTTGGTTTGTTTGTTTTTCTGTTAGCAGGATTACTCCAAAGGTTCGCGATGGATTTGAATGACATTTTTTGGAGAGGTGAGGTGTAGCACAATGGACAATCCATTAGATTTTGGTGGTGATCCGGATCATGATCCGGATTCAGGAATTTCTTTACGGACTCCGATCAGCTAGAACATTAAGACCACAGGATATAACACAGTGCAGTGCAACTGATGATGCATTGATGACGCATGACCCCGCCTTCTTCCTTCTGAGAGCAGAGAGATACGTATGTGGATGTGTGGAGCTGCTGGCCGGCCGCGGTGAGAAAGAAAAAAGCGGTAGCTGACGGGATGAGAGACAACGTACTGTTACATTATACAGACATAACAAGGCTGCTGAATGAGAGAAGCATCCGCCGATACGTTACACGGAAACACACCATGTTAGTAATAAGCCGACCAGCTCACGGTACCGCCAACTGTGATCTGTTTTTAAAGTCATGCATTGGCAGAGGTATGCGCTCTTCGTGTTCAATTGTAGATTCATATGTGGCAATAGGGTGTCGGAATTGGCAGCGGACAGGATCACACAGACCAAAACAAAAACAGACGTTCTGGACCGGAATGGAAATTTCAAAGGAGAACATACTGGCTGTAGCTTTGTTGTCAGAGAAGCCAGTATCTCAATTCAGTATGTTTCCTTAATCTCTGATGACATATCATGGTCATTTTATGATTTATTACAGTAAATATATTACATATTGGTCCTTTAAGGCTATAGAGTATAGGTGTATATGGGAAACAAAGAGCTTTCGTTTCACAGCTCACAGCTAACTTACAACTGACAGCCGTTAAATATCACTCACTTTACACACACACAAAATTATTTTAGTAAATTCACATGACCAAGCTGGGATCGGCTCCAGCCTCCTGCCGCCCTGTAAATGATGAGCGGGTACAGATAATGGATGGATGGGATTCACATGACCAGTAAATGTTGCTTCCTAAATTTAATAATGTGTGGTGGACATCCTGATAGTCACACGTGGTGGCCTAAAGGTTAGAGAAGCAAGCTCTCAAACAGCCATTTCTGAGATTTATGGTGACTTTCAGCTCATTGTTTAGATCTCCGGCCCATAACTTTACTGCGTTGGTTCACTCTCACGGCTCTCACAGTGTCATTTTCAGCCGCAGCAGACAGCTGTTTTCACCAAAAAAAGCTCTAAAGGCCACTGTCCATTACCTGCTCAGCAGCAAACAGCAGTCAGAGACCGGCTGGTGAACATAGTGGAGCATTTAGCAGCTAACGAGCCAGATATTTGGTAGAGACCAAAAACAGAGCTACAAGAGAGAATACCAGACGTACCTTCATCAGGTGGACACAAACACGACTCCAAATGAATGGGTAATTGCTAGATGTGTAACTAAGCAACTGTTTGCTACCTGTTACTTCAACATATCAACTTAAAAGGTGATGATATATCGTCTGCTGCCCAGAGTGGCCAAAAAATAGTTATTGCAGGTTTAATTATCCAGCCAGTTCGTGCAGCTTATTTTGCCTTAACCAAGTGACATACAGTATTTGTCCTCAAAGTGTCATTTCCAGTTGACAGAGGGTAGTGACTAGAAGGGAACCAGCAAACTGGGGAAACTGGGGAAACTCCTGCGAGATGGTTAAGGTTAGTCATTGACCTCGAATAGTTAAGGTTAGGCATTGACCTTGAATAGTTAAGGTTAGGCAATGACCTTGAATAGTTAAGGTTAGGCATTGACCTTGAATAGTTAAGGTTAGTCATTGACCTCGAATAGTTAAGGTTAGTCATTGACCTCGAATAGTTAAGGTTAGGCATTGACCTTGAATAGTTAAGGTTAGGCATTGACCTCGAATAGTTAAGGTTAGTCATTGACCTCGAATAGTTAAGGTTAGGCATTGACCTTGAATAGTTAAGGTTAGTCATTGACCTCGAATAGTTAAGGTTAGTCATTGACCTCGAATAGTTAAGGTTAGGCATTGACCTTGAATAGTTAAGGTTAGGCATTGACCTTGAATAGTTAAGGTTAGTCATTGACCTTGAATAGTTAAGGTTAGGCAATGACCTTGAATAGTTAAGGTTAGTCATTGACCTTGAATAGTTAAGGTTAGGCAATGACCTCGAATAGTTAAGGTTAGGCATTGACCTTGAATAGTTAAGTTAGGCATTGACCTTGAATAGTTACGGTTAGGCATTGACCTCGAATAGTTAGGGTTAGTCTTTTTTGTTGAAATTCTCCTGCTCTGGTACAGAAAGTCCCCATTCTTAATCCCACCTCCCCTTGGCCCAACACCAGACCTATTTGAATGGCTGCCCCTACTATCATTATAAAAATAAGCATCTTAATGAATTAAAAGTAACTTATATGTATTGGTAACTGAATAGATATTGTGTATGTATTCCCCCCTTTTTGTCTGGGGTATTTGTGTGTTTATATACCGACCAGTGCTTGTGGAAAGATGTGACTTTTATTTTGGTTTTATTTATTCATTGATTGGCAGAATGTGATTATGTCATTCTTATTATTATCATCATGATAATCATGTCATTATTTACTTTTGCAATGTGACAGCTGTTGATGCACTTGGTTGCAGAAGGATTTTCTATGAGGTGGGAACACACCTAAAGAGGCGTTTTCAGAGGAGTTTTCAAGTATCCCTGATTCAAAATCACCCAAAAGGACATGAGTCAGTCTCCAGCAGAGCCCTGATGGAAGATCCAGCCAAACACACACAGCAGCTAATTAACAAAGGGGAGGTCTACAGTCAACATAAAGTACACTATCATTAATCCTGCACTGTGACGTAATCAGGGTAATCGAGGCCCTTTTAATAGTTTATTTCATTAAGGTGTGGTGATGTGGTTTTAGTTCTTTTTTATACTACAGACCCAGATGAGGTGATACTATAGGGGTTTCAAGGTTTTTAGTGTAGAGCTGTATTGTAATTGCACTGCTTTTTTATGAACTTTGACATCCTTTTTTCCCTCTCTTTCTCCCGTGTGCATGAGAGCACAATTTCTGTCTCTCACAATTTTCTCACTTGACTGCAGCACTCGGTGTAGTTGCTCCAGCTGCTTTGAGAAACATGTTCTGTTGTGTAAAACATTCTAAAATTGGTATTCAGCGTACGTAATAGTTGTTAGAACTATCATAGCAATTAAAATGAACATTGTTCAGCATTTACAGTGGTATTACATTATTATATACAAGAACTTTCTCTCAGTATCCCCAATTTAGCCATGTTCCCACTGCGTGGCTCGACTTGACTCACTTTTTGGTACCAGGTCCTTTTCTCTTTTTGTTTTCCACTGCGGAAAGTAGGGATGCACCGATCCAACTTTTTCAGTCCCCATGCCAATACAGATTCCTGGGATTTGGGTATCGGCCGATACCGAGTACCGATCCAATACCAGTGTACCATACCATATGCCTCACTGTGTGAAAGTGACTGGGATCTTTTTTTTTTATGTGTAAGGCAACATCAGGTTTGACTTAAACATTGCTTTCCTAACTTTGTAAAACAAAATGTAACAAACAAATATAAATGCAATGAATTGTTATTTAGTATAAAATAATAAATTGTACACCAACAACAAAAGAATCTTCAAAATGAACAGGAACTACAATTCAGGTGTAAACCTGGTGTGTTTTAATTCAGCAACAAATTGGTCAAAACTTAAACAGGAGTTGAAATTCCAGTATATAATGTACATAGTATATAAACATAGAATCGAACTGAATAGATCGGCCCCATTGTCCTCGATACCCGATCCAGCTATTCGAGTCAGTATCAGACCGATATTTAATCCGGTATCGGTATCGGTGCATCCCTAGCGGATAGTACCCTCTCAGTGTAGGCACGATTCTCAGCTGATCGCCATAGCATCAGCACCCAGAAAGAGGAACTTCTGCACTTCGTCATAGTGTACGGTGTAGCGTACGGCGTAGCATACGCAGTGTATGCCGCAGCGTACGTAGTTTACCGCGTAGTGTATGTTGTAGAGTAAGTAGTGTTCAGCGTAGTGCATGTTGTAGCGTACATAGTGTACATCGTAGCGTACGTAGTGTACGACGTAGTGTATGTCGTAGCGTTTGTAGTGTACGGCGTAGATTTGCAGGCAGACATTTTTTTTAAATCTGGGTTGAGTGAATAAAAGAATTGCGGTCACTATTGACGGTAGCTTTTTAAAAATGGCGGGTTTGTGCAGCATGTCCCGTGTCGCACTGGTGACAATTCTCTCTGATCAATCAGTGGTCTGCAGTGTTTTAACTCCACCTTCTAGTATTGGTTCAGCTCGCTTTGAACCTGGACCGAGGTGGTACTAAAAAAAGGTCCAGGTACCAACCACAACTTTTGCTAATGGAAACGCAAAAATAACTGTCCAAAAGTGTAACGAACTGAACTGGACCACTTGGTGGAAACGCTGTGTTTGATTGCCTTCCTGGTGTGTCTTTTGGCAATTTTTGTGTTCTATGATACCTTCTTAACATGTCGTTCATATCATGGCATAGCATCAGTAAATACCTTCAGGCAGCCGCTGGCTTGTGCTAAAGCTTGATGGCTGGTCAGAACCTGTTTGAAGCACATTGCTGTTTCGCCTAAGTGCAAATAATGCTAATCTTTCAGTACTGTTATAAGCACAGTGGGGCATTTTCTGCTGTAAACACTGAGCAAAAGAAAAAGCAGTGGTGAGCGGACATTCAGCCTGAGGGATTCCCCTCATTTGGCAGGAGCAGCGCTGCCTGGGAGATTGTCCACAGGGAAACATAAACCACAGCGAGGAGAACAAAGGTCACGACTCAGAGACCAAGGTCTAAGCCCCCCACACTATTCAGCCATGGTCATCGTCTTGCTCACTCTTTGGCACCCACTGATCCCAACAAGCTCCCAGCTACAAGGTCGACAAGCCAGAAGCTGCGCTCGGCCCCGTTGTGCTGTTCCTGCCTTCCTCCTCCTCCCTAACGTAGGCCTCACCCTTCACATGTCACTGCCTGGTCTCTAAGTGGTGTAACAATGCCAAATGTATGCCAAATGTTCCTCTTTAATGGCGGGTAATTTATAGACACTGGCAGGAGCAAATTTGGACTTGCGGCCGGAGGTGTTGATTACCCTTTTTATCTGGCCGTTTGTTTGGGAGCATGATCAAAGCCATCACCCGTTAGCGATCATGTGCTTACCCCCCCCCCCTTACCTCCTCCCGCACCCTGCTAAAACTTTGGCACACCGCCATGCATCGGCCTACTTTTCTTTGTTTTATTACTTCAAAAGGTTGCGCCTCACCCCATTCATCACAGAACACTGCTCCCGTCAAAGCTGTAACAGAGTCAAATTGTTCAGGCATTTGGGCATCCAACAAAGCACGGTGAGCATCTCCAAATCTGATGTAACTCAAGGAGAGATAATTCGACACTCTCGGAGTCGTCTTTGATCTGCACCATATCTGCACCCGCACTCAACCCGTGGCTCATTCTATCACGCTTTGTTAACGCTTTTGATATTCCATCTCATCCAGCACATTTGAACACATCACCACAAATTAGCATCGTGATGTGGAATATCCCTCGATCATGCCTTTGATTTTTCGTAACCTTGATATACTTGTTTACTGTTTGTGCTCCTCTCATATCACAGAAAGGACAAAGAATGGAAAGCATCCAGAAGAGCTCGGGGCAGGTTGGAGAGTTCAATTATAATGTGTGTAACCCAAAATAACTGCCGGGTGTCTAAACTTTTAAAGACATGCCCCATCCCCCCCAACCTTCAGATGACTCTATTTTTGACATATCATGAAGCAGCGTGTCCTATATCCTTGAGGGCTTTTTTCACGTGACTCTGTGGCTGGATGCATTTGAGCTTATTTAGCTTCCTGTTCTGCCTGGCTTTGTTTAAAATGTTGGCTGTGAAGGAAAGGAGGAAAAAGGCACATGAGGCAGAGGAAGCTACACCGGCTCTCTCTGAGGCACCCTGCCCCTATCTGGAAGCCTAATCCGATGAGCTCACACTCAGCATGTTCCTCTCGTGAGTTCTGCATGACTTGCGCTGCCCCCAGAGATAAAGGACGGATGGGGTGCTGCTGTCCTGGTGGAGGGGCGGGTGGCGTGGGGTGGGGAGGAGTGTGTGTGTGTGTGTGGGTGGGGGGGGGGTCGGGGGGGGGGGTTGTTACAAGGAGGTGGGAGGGAACGGGTGGAGACTTGGGGTATGGTTGTGGGGAAAAGGGGCGGAGAGGGGACATACTAAGGCCTCTGTTTGCATGTGTGGGGGAGTCTCATCATCCACCACCTCTCCCGCCCTTGGACACTGACCTCTTTGTAGGATTCATATTAAAAACTCCGGCCCTGTGAAGATGACCCCCCGAGACTAATCCTGTGACCTCCAGCGCATTAAAGTGACCGTTAGTGGACATGGCAAGGACAGTCTGTCATTTTGGACTCACAGTGGAAGGATGGTGGTGTGTGTGCGTGTGGTCAATGTTTTTGTATGTGAGCGAGTGCAGTGTGGGGTGCGGGGTCTGTTTGTCATGGAAGTGGGGTATTGCGTGCAGCACGGGACCCACAGCAGGACAAATGTTGTTGAAGCCCGATGTAAGTGAAGAAGGGGAAGGTTTTGGACACGTTGCCCGCGTGATAAATGTGTCCGATTTTGTGTTTTTAGCCTTATTTCTATTGAGTTTGTTGGTCTTGGGTTCCGGTTTAGTGTTTTTAGCCTCCTCTCTGTTGAGTTTGTTGGTCTTGGGTTCCGGTTTATCCACCATTTCGTCACTTTTTTTGCTTTTTGATTTCAGCTTTCACGCAAGCATTTGTGAGATATCAAATAAAAGGAACTATTCTACCAACTTAGAAGAGAACTATGGGTGCACTTAAATGTTTCAACTCAGTTCATCAAAGCTAGTTTTAAGAACTTCCTACATACTCATCCATAAAAGTGACTTTACTTTTTAAGCATGCAAGATAAGCCATGAGTATCTGGAGAAGCATACATTCTTAGTAGGTTGATTACAGGCTTTTTGAAAAGTGCTCAGACCTGAGAGAATCCTTTATAGCTTCCGAAGTCTGTAACCAGCCGGCCATTTGGTCGGTAATGTTCAATGACAGCTCAAAGCACCGACTTGTTGTCACTGGGACCTGTGGACATCTTCTGAAGCTCTTGAAGGCCACTTTATGTGGTGATAAAAAAAGGGCCCAATAAAGCCTGCTCACCAGCGGCAGATCCTCCCAGCGCAGCAGTCCTTGTTAATCACAGCAAACAGTTGGAGATCCTTTCAAAGGGGATTATAGCAGGGTCAGGAGCATTTGGACCTTAATTACCCTTGACATAATGTTTGACCATTCTGTTACCACCGGGGAGGGCAACACTTATTAAGGGGACATGGGCCTAGGGGTCACCAGGGTTACCCAGGTCAACAGTGCAAGCACAGCCCACCCCAACCCCCTACCCAACTTCTTCCACAAAGCGTTGGATCTCTGAGCCTATACCTCCCAACAGCAGCGATGCACCATGAGCCCAAAGAAAGAATTCAGTTTAGGGAGCTGAAGGATTCAGGCGGCAATGTTGTTGGTTGTTGTCATCACATTGAAGACCATCAGCTGGGACATGCTTTGGACAGCAGGGCCGAGCCGTGACGTGCAGACACATGATTTGGGGGCAACTGCAACCACAGGGTTAGAGGTCAGCGGTTCTAATCCTCAGACTAGCAGGGTACATCTGCACTTGAGAGCAATGCGTATTTGTTTCATTTGCTTAAACCCAAGGAACCCAAGCTTAAATGTCACTTCAGTGTACAGTGACAAAAAAAATAAATAGGTTTCTCCATTTACAATTGGAGAATCACCTTCTCATGTCACACATTTGCCTCACTTTTGACATTTACAGCAGACTCAATGTACTGCTTGTGTTAAGTGAATCTGCTATTTAGTGCAATGTTAGAGAAAAACTCTCCACTTCACTGTCACCTAACATCATCCTCCATGTAGCTGTACATCAGTGCAACACCATTTATAAGGAGAAATTATTACAATCAGAATCAGTAGACATTTACTGCTAGTATTTACCATCAACATTTGCTGGCCAGAAAATATTTATTTAGATATTCATGGACGTGAAATGTTGACGTGTTTCTCTGTAAAAGGAAGTGGCAGAACAGATGATAAAAATCCCCATGAAAAGCACTAAATCTCAAAGCGAGACATAAAGTTTTAACTCACTATGGGCAAATTGATACTCTCTGTGTCCACTCTCCATTGCACATGTCTGCCATCAAAATGTTTGACGGACTCTACGGACTGACAAACGTGCTAACTGCTTCTTCTACTCATCTCTGGGGCCTTATTTGTTTCAGCCGGCGGCTGGCACTGGCTCCTCCCTGTGAAGGAAGTCAAACAATGAGACAGTTTCCATCATTTATCAGTTTTTTTTAGAATGTGTTCAGTGCACAGTATGCGTGCAGTGAGAGGTGGACAAAGTGGGATGCAATCAACAGATGGGAATGAAGTCGACCAGTTGAAAGCATTAGCCCCCCTCCACACCCGGAAAACATGTTTCCTCTCTAATCACTGTTCTGTAGAACTATATAACAACTTAAAGAGCCTCTGTTCTGATATTCTCATATCTTTCCTAGCAAACCCCCCAGAAGTCTGTAGAATACTACTACGTCTAATCCCCGATGACGCAAAACACCAGCTCTCAGTCTATTATCTCCAGACACTCAACAGATAACAAAAAACAGAATTAACCTAATACAAATGTAATCTTGTATCTCTCAGGGTGTGAGTTTACAGCATGTACACATGGACAGATGCAGCCAAAATGTGAAGCAGATAATATACAACAGGAGGATACATGGTATGCAGTCAAAACATCCAATCCCTGGGTGGTTACAAGCTGTATACATTCTGTCAAGGCCGTCTACAGAACAGAGCACATTCTCATGTAAACACACAATGTGGTGCTGTGTATCATGGGAGTTTTTTTTAGCTGTTCTGTTTCAGTTTGGGGGGGGGGGGGGATGTCTGTGGTCCTCTGAAATGACAGGAAAATCTTTGCCCGCTGCAGTCCTATCTGCACTATAAGCCACCTGCATGCTACACCCTGAAGTCATAACCTTATAGAGGACATAAAACTATGCGCTTAAGATGTCCTGCTGTTTGCCTCCCAAGGTAAAGTGTCTTCATTGATCTTATGGGGCCAAATAGCATTTGCACATGCTCAATAATTTACCCAGGGTAAACAGTCTTTTGTTCAGCGGCCATGCTTGACTAGGCATGCACAATATCTCCCATCAACACATGCACATAACAGTAAATCCCCCAGTACCCCCAACATGTTGTCCTCCTGTCAACGTCATACACTTGTGTTGTCAAACTAAGAGTGTGTGACAATGTGTATCGCTGAATGCAAAATAAAAAACAGCCCCCCATCTTAGTTGACATGAGTGGGAGCACATAATTGGAGGAGTTACTGTAGCTGTAGGGGAGGATTGAGAAAGGATTATGGAAAGGTAGGCAGGGTTGGGAGGAGGAGAAGGCAGGGAGCGGGTAATCTGTAATTAGTTTGTAATTGCATTTTAAATGGTTCAGATTGCCATTATGCGGTGATCCACGCCTGACAGAGGACATGAAGCACCTTTATGTGATATGGTTTTTAAATATACATGGAAGAAAAGCATGACATATGATTTAAGACCCATTAAGACCCATCATTTTACAAGTGCTTTTGAGTATACAATTATTTACATGACTACATGGTTGCCTTTTAAATTGTTCTGCTACGTCTACAGGCATCCTCTTAATCCATCAAGGCCTTCAAACTGAACAACAAATTACATTATTCCTTGTTGCCTTCAAAATCGACCCGTTAGAGTGTTATAGAGGACAATAGTGGTCATGATTAATGGAAAACTGCAGTTTATTGCAACATGGATTTTATTTCCAATGGTGCTATCAGTTATGAGAACATTGGACTCAAAGTAATTGCTAGGATCATAATGCAATGATTTTGTTAAACATGAGTTCCACGGGAAAACAAATAATAGCCCGAACGACACTGGATTTTTGAGACAGATTTTTTATATTGATATTTAAAATAGCAGATAACGATGTATCTGCTTGATACAGATCTCTTAGAAAAACACAGAACATTTTTTCCATTTTTTTTTCAGCTGACCATACACTGATAAGAAATATCTGCAATAAGCTTATATCAGATTTCAACACAGGAGACTGCTGCTCATTTCCCATTTACAACTGCGAGTCAGCGTTGTTGTTTTTCCTAACCATGACCATGATCGTTCCTAACCTTAAAGTTACTACAAGGAACTTTCAACTGGTTATGAAACAGATTTTTCTATATGACTCTTCTTTGGGTCCTATTCCCCGCAAAATCAGACGAAACAATTTACAACACGCAGGTTCACCAGAGAATCCTTCAGCTCAGACTTCAGCATAGCCTAAACTACTGTATGCTATTTTAGTTTCCTTTTAGCGGAGTGTTCTGAGTGAATTTGTCTCTGGTAAACAGTTACGCAGTGTATATGTCTAGGGCTTTTATTGTGAAAGGCAAGGACAGAAGGAGTGGATCTGGGCTGCGGTTGAAAAGTCAAAAAATTACGTCCTAAAGTCTTTTCCTTGACCTCAATGGAAAACGTCATGAGGTCAAGGAAAGATGTGAAGGAGAATTCAGAAGGACTCAGGAAAAGACAACCGTGGTGTTGAGAGAATCCGACTGCTCTTTCACTAGGCTCCGTTATTATGAAGCGACGGCAGCGGACGTTAGTGACGCTGGTCTGCCGTGGTAAAACTACAATGTTCTGAAGATGGACTACAAAAGGCGCTGCTTCCCCCCGTGCGTTCTTAAATAGGTCTTTCAGATTAGATTTTTTAAAGCCTGAAAACAGCCATGAGGAGGTGCAGAAGTCTAGTTATCTGTCAGAACACTTGAATTACAATATGCTGAAAGGTTATTATGGAATTTTTACCCAATGATGCCAAAAACGTTCTGCCTACTGAAGCTTTAATCCTACCTTCAGATGTCCTTTTCCTACAAAGAGAGGTTTTCAAATGTTCATCATGGTAATGATTCTACTCTAAACGGTATTCAACAAGCTAATTTATTGGCAATGCCAAAATTTGCCCTTGAGTGACACAATGAAAGTCCAGTCTGGCTCATTCCTAAGGACGAGTCAGTCTGGCGGGAGCAACGTCTCAGATTAATATGTATAATGAGTGCCGTAACATACTGCAAACAGCGGACGTCAGTATGACAGACAGCTTACTGTGGTTTAAGAAGCTAGAATAGTGGCATGAAGTTGAAAATGCCAGTTGTCATGGAATCAAAATGAATAAACGTTTGTATTAAGCCAGCAATCAGGGACGGGAAAACACTTGTAACTTTTATGACGGTGCCACGGGGGACATCGACAACATACGAGGCATTCATCGGAGTCTCAGGAGCAATTTTGCAGAAAAACATTTTCCCCTAGTGAAAATGACAAAAGTACTAAATGTATACAGTGAGGTGCTGTTTTAGAAGCTGCTTTATGGCCTCCCTCGAGTCTTACATGAGACGTGGTGGCTACGGTGCACAATGAAATAATGCACAGATACTGGGGCGGCATTTAAACCCGAGTCATTTTTTTCCACACACACGCCAAGACAAGAAGAGTGGAGCTTTGACTCGTGTCCTCATAAATCTATCACTGGATCTGTTAAGTGATCCTAAAACAGGCATGGGGGGTGGGGTTGTTTGTTTTTCAGTGTGCTTTACAGTAGTTGGTGATGCTAGCAAGTGGCAACTTGAGAGCGAGGGTAACTTAAGGATTTTATAGACTCTGGTCTGCATGGTTTTATTGCAACGGTGGAAATAAGCATGCTAATGTTTCCAGTGCCACATTCCTTATAGGTTCACAATGGAACAAACCAAATATGAATCTGCGTATTAATGAATTCCTGGGTTTTGGGAGAGCCAGAGAGGCAAGGACAAAATCACGTTTTGTCATCAGGTTTTCCTCGTAAGTTCACGGGCCAAGAAAATGAAGAGTGTGAGGGAGAATGAACATACTGACTGCCGGCTTGGCACTGGCAGCAAACTAAATATTTGTTTGGGAAAATCCCTCTAATGGTAAAAATTTCAGTCCAACATTGAGAAGCTAACCAGAGGTAGATGTACTGGATACTATACAGGCAGTACTTTGTAGGTAACAAAGGCCTGAGCATAATGCAACTCTGCAAGATCACATCATCACATTATCCTGTCATTGTACTGCACAGAAGCAACATACAATACCTGACATACTTTCATCTTGTCTTTATTTATATGCGTTTCAGAGTCAAGGGAACAATAATGTCTCTTTCATGGACGCACACGCAAGCACACACATGTCCAAACCTCTTACAAAATACAGTTTAAAATGCATTAAAGCACATACCATATATTTGTATTTATCTATGTTCCATATGTATATGGATAAGAACCCTATTGAAATATTATTACACTTATTAATAGACATTTTCTTTAAATATTTTGTTCAATTTAACTTATTCCTTAAATCGCAATGGAAACATATTTATATATGTGAACTCACACAGAATTTGTATTGCTCTCACAGTGAAATAAACACCCAAACAGCAATGTTCCAAGGACATCGCGCTTTGTTTGGGTTTCCAAACTTCATCCACAATCCGTCTTGATTGCGGTGTGCAGCCTCTGTTTGGGCTTTTCATGCTTTTTTTGGGATGTGGTCCAAAACCTGTTGCTACAGACTGGGATGTGCATGCAGTAAACCGCGCCTGTGGGCTGGGGTTCTCCGCTGTATGTCCACCGTTACTGACAGCATTTCCAGGGATCTCACAAACTCATTCACTGGGTGAAAACAAAAAATGAATATAGTCAGGGGTGAATTCACAAAAGGATTCTGTGGCTGCTAAACCTCTAAGCATTCCTTATTGAGCGTTCCTACTGGCTATGCTTAGGCTGGTGGGCGGTGCTTGGTATTTCCTCAGCTGATCTCAACATGGCTTCTAGGTCACAAACTTTCTCATTTTACAGCTAAACAGTGCACTACAAGATGATTCTGAAAACATTTGAGGAGAGAAATAGGCATTACAGTAACAGAATATTGATTCATATTTGATCAGCTCTGCCTAGTTTGACCGTTTGGTCGGAGTTTGCCAGTGATTGACAGTTGGCTCTCATAGACGAAAGCTTTCTACCCACTGCAGCTTTAAAGCGAAAAAAAAAGCCCAGTGTGTAAAGGCTTTTACACTGAAATGATTAGTGTCTTCAGAGAGTTGGTGGTAAGTGAAGTGCATACGGGGTGTCTGCTCAAACTCATTTATTTTGGGATGCAGTGATAGGTTACAATGACAGTTGTGTCATGTAAAATAAATGATAAAGCTCCCCTCCATGTCATTTTTGAAAATACATGAGAAAAAAAACAAGATTTAACTAATCCTTGAAGTTATGCTGCTTTGCATCGTGCGTAAATGTGCACAGTGTCTCTCTTAATGAGGAGACAAATTGCGGTGGGATCGCTGCAAGTATTTAATAAACTAAAAAAAATGTCTCAAAAAACTGTAATGAATGATTTCCTCATTAATGATGTATTATTTCACCCACCCACATGTGAGTGCTCTGCGACTCTCTCCCCTCACAACGGACGCATTGGCATTATACTTTGCCACATGGGTAATTGCAAACAAATGCAAAAAGAAGGGGCAAATTACACTCAGCTGCAAAACTTTATGGACGTGCTTGCGCTGTAATATAATCAGCACAATATCTTTTGTGAACCAGGAAATTATGCACAATTTATGGTGCTATCAGAGGCCGCAGTCCATTCTTAGTGAATTCAGACAGTTGCTTACAGGTTTTGTCAAACTGTTTGTTGACTCCTGTTGGGTCAAATCACAAGTTATTTTGTATTTTCACAGACCCAAAACCCATGGCAAGAAAAACAAGATTTGACCAAGATCTGTGGTAGATCTAATCTGATCTGAAGGCCTCTGCGAACCAAGACTGCTACTGTTTTGTCCCAGCAACCAGTGCTTCTGTTCATGGCAGAGTACATCATCATTGATATATCATCAATTTAGTGATGAGCACACAAGCGGGAAGTGATGCAGTGATTTTTTTTTATTTTGCTTTGTGGAATATATGTATTTCTGGAGTGTTTCTCACGGAGGTTTTTGTGACGTGAGACATGAAATGTTGATGAAAAGTTTTCTTGAGCCAGGTTCAGGTTGACTATTTTGACGGTCATCCTGTCATCTTTTTCTTGGGGCCCTTCTGAAATGGGAACCTTGCTGCATCCATGTAGTGGCTTATTGAAATGAATGAGGAGGCTGTTTTTCTTTTTTTTCTTACACCGGTAAGCTCTGTTTGCATCAACAAAGAGGAACAGTCACAGGTTGAAACTGACCAACAAGGATAAAGCAGCCCTGTCTGCTCATAATTATGTTCCCACACAATGAAACTGCATTGTGAGTTATGTGTTTTAATGAATCACAGAGACGTTGACAGTCCGTGGAAGTCGGCGTACGGAGGAGGTCAGGGTGGATGGCTCAAACAAACAGACTCTCACCCAGGAGACCACTGTTTATGTCCAAAGTGTAACCAAAAGTCAACGTTCACTTATTATGATTCATGTCCGTGAATAAATAAACGTAACAAACAGTCATTTTAAGCCAAACCGTGGTGTTTTTTACGAACCCTAACCAAGTAGTTTTGTTGCGTTTTTGGTTTTGTTTTGTTTCAATTTACAACGTTGACCATGTATTTAAAACTGTGACTGTAATCCGAGAGAAAACACGTTTCCCTTGAAACGTAGTTGAGAATGCAGTTTAGTTGTATGTGAATGGAACAGAACGTACATTGTAGGAGACGGGGTTGAGTAGGGTTGTCAATATCAATTGTCATGCCACCCATATGATCCATCTTTTTAGAGGTGTTTGAAAAAGTGATTTAGTTCCCTCAAAGTGAAAGTGCTTTTAGTGTATACTAGTACATTATGTATCACTACTATCTGGAAAACATCACAATCTTCATAACTTTGTAACAGAGAAGGATCTTGAAGTGTAGCTGTGTCAAACATGCTGTTTCCAACTGACAACCCCAGGAGAGACCGCTCACGTCCTGACATCCAACACAGTCTTCAACATGTCACATCAGGCACAGGTGAGCCATGGGACAAAAGGCCAGGGAGGAATTTAGAATCGGAAAGTGAGCAGGAAAGAGGGGAGAGATTGAGAGAAAGCCCTATTTTTCCTCTGTATGGTTTTCATAAAGGCGAGCTCTCTGATTGCCAGCGTCAAAGTGACAGGGTCTTTTATGAGCACTTGGCGGGTCCCCGCCCTGGTTTGTGTAGCCAGGCAGTGATAGCAGTGCCCATTGTTGGGCTACGGGGAGAGGAGCGGCCCTGTGCTATTGAGAGGGGAGGGGCCCGGCCCCGCTTGCCCGCCCTGTGCACTGTGTTGGCTGAATAGGCAGCTAAGGTGTCCATGCCCCCCAGTGCCCTTCAGTGTGGGAAAGCTGGTGCAGGAAGCACCTGAAGCATCTTGACAGCGGCTGACACAGGATCGCGTGCTAGTGTTGGGACGCACAGGGCACCGTGAGGTGACACTCCACGCTGACGGGTACAGTAGGAGTGTCACGCTCCCATGCTGTGTTAACATCTCCTGTCAGAGATCAAACGGATCGGGTTCCCATGCACCGTAACGTACAGTACATGCCGCATTGTGCACGCTCGCGCTGTGCACACAGAGACATGGTTAAAAAGCACACTGACAGTGCAACCTGACGCTCTTCACAGCACAATGAGTATACAATCGCCACACATGCACTCACACAATCATATCAGTGTACATGTGAACATGTTATACAACAAATTAGAGCACATAATGCAACAAGCCTGTAATGCTTTGGGAAAGTAACAGACACACATCAGATAAGATGCTGCTTGTTTCAAAAGCTCTTGGGAACAATATAAACTGTTTTGTTCTCGTTTGATTTTTTGCAATACATCTCATTTTAATACCTGTATTTAAAATACTTCCTCCTGTTGTTCCACTGTATGTTTCACTCTTAAAACTCCAATAAAAAGTTACAAAACAGTACCGCAAAAGACAGAAAACAGTAAGTTTCAGCACATTATCCTTAATTTTACCAATATTTTATTAATAATGTAGTACCCAGGGTCAGCGGCTGAATAAAATGCCATCATCACTCTTTAATATTGACTTCGGTGCATCAATCAGTCTCTCATTTATTGGGTTGGCATGTCCCATGCGACGTGTCTGTTTTGCAACGCTGCCATTCCTGGCATTCCTCCCTGGAACGCACAAATAGGACCCCACAGAATGGGATCAAGACAGCAAAACAAGACAACATTCCTGAGGCAAGTTTTAACAAAAAAATACTGTGCTGCTTTATATACTGTAAGTATAGCACTTGGATGGGAGACGTGCAATGTACTGTATCAGCAAAAGAAACAGAGGTCAAGTAGTACAGCTTGAGGTTTTTACCGTGTATAATGTTCCTCAATGTCTTTAAGGGATTGCTCCTGTTATGGATTCATATTTTCATAGGGGGAAGAAAGTTGCCTTTGTTTTTCTTTTTTATAATCTTCTTTACAAGCAGCATCTGTCTTATTTTCTCACATTTCCATTGCAGTGAATCTTCTATAGTTACACTGTCATGGAGTATCCAACAGAGGTGGGCCAGAAAAAAAACAAAAATATTTCAGTTGGCCTTTTCAAATGTCTCAGTAGCTCAGGTAAGATGAATGTTATCTGTCCGTCAACATGCTGAAATGACTCCTGATTAGCGCTGATTGGTCGCTGCTGTTTCCCGGGACAACAAGCGAGCGGCAAAGCCACTCGACGCATGACAAGCAGCTTGAACTGACTTGTTTTCTGGGGGTGGGAGGGGTGTGAGGGGGGAGCTCGACTGGGTTCACCACAGTGTGGCTGTTGTTCCAGCGCCCAAGGATTACAATTAACCAGCCACTCCTGTTGGGGCTTAATGACCGAACACTGCAAAAGCCAGCAGCAGGGACACTTCCTGAACAGCGCCGGGTTAGCCCTAATTGGTTCTGGCACAGCAATCCTTACTTATCTCATAGCCAGCTGAGAAAATTCACCAGTGAAGTGTGAATCAAAAACATGTTGATTGCAGGAAATTTCAGACTGAGAAAGATACCTGATGAAAAGGCTTATTTTAACTGCCTTTTTTTATCAGGCTCGGTCACAGTTCCTTGATATTGTCTTGTCAAAATGCCGGATTAATGGTGTGATTATATATGTGAGAGTCAAGATTACATCCCGACCTTCCTGGACAGATTCAATCTTATCTTTATATGAGGCTTTGGGAATAAAGAAATAGGAAGGAATCATGGAATCTCTTTTTTTTTCATAATAGGACCCTGCCAACGCATGTCCAAGCTCAGAGTCAAATGGAGCCGGGATGGGGGAGGGGGGGGGGGGGGTTTGGATGGGAGGTCCAGGGGATTTGGGTAAACCATCTGTTGACCAAAGCTTTTGGGAAAGAGCACTAATATGGATTTAGGATATTATTCTCTCTGCAGGTGGGATGGTCAAAACCCCCTGTGGATTTCTCTGCGAGGAGGGGGCGAGCTTTAGGAATAGAAAAAAAAAAGATTTCAATAGAGGAACGGGGCAAAATAGACGGAACAAAGATGCTGCGTTATTAAGCTTTTCTCTAATCTCCACGACTCCTTCGTAACTCAGCGGAGTCAGGTACGAGGCTTCCACAAAGGGACAGAACAGAAAAAGAAAAAAAACTCTTCAGAGGATCAATACAATTTTTCACTGCAAACATCCACAAATATCTGAGGTGGCATTTCCTTCCTCCCACATTCCTAGCACAGTTAGAACCGCAACAATAAGAGCCGTAGGACTCTGGGTGGCTCTCCACGTGAACTCAGACACCACGCAGGGTGGCTAAGCCCAGACCCTGACCCTTGTGTTGGGTATTGAAAGAGGGACTCGGGGAAGTAAGAGCGCACTTTGGCTCTCTAGCCGCCAGGGTTTATTCCAACAGCAGCCGTCTTTGCTGGGTTTAACGGTGATTTGCCCCCTTTTGCTTACTTGTTTGTTTACCAGGATTGTACAACAGAGCTTTAAGCTGCCAGGTGCTTTCACTGTATCACTGGGGGAAGATGCACAGCTGCTCGCATCTGCATCAAGAACAGTGAGAGGAATTTACTCAATGTGGCTACACACACAGGCAGGATGGCTGTTACATGGTTTTAATAAAATTGTAATCTGCTTAAACTCCCAGACCAGAGTAAACTTCCCGGTGACTGTCTACTTACACCATGTATGCCAAAACAAACCATTAAAGGTACTTGCCAAAACTGCTTGGCACAGGACTCCGATTTTACAAACCTGCTAAACCTCTAGAGAATAATGCATTTCTTATGAGGCAGATTTGCAGTCTTTCAAGCCACATGATGCCCAGCAATTACCCAACAAAAGCAAATGGACTTTGTAGGTAGTAAGACTGTGGCACATAGCAATCCCAGTTGCTTTTATTTATCCTGAGACAGATGGTGAGCAACTGTGAATACATAACAGACCCATAAAACAGTTATATATTACAATAACTGTGATGCAAAGAATTTCTACAAAATTCAAAATGAGAAAAAAAAAATGAAGAGGTTCTGTGGTTCCGAGGGTGATGACCCAAAAAAAGAGGTGGTGACGATGGGAAGCTCCCAGTCAGTAAATTACAGCGTCCTCTAATCCGGCTCTGATCCCCCCAACCCCCTCCCACCACTCCATTTCCCAATCTGAGATACTGAGTGAATTGATTCCAGGAAATGTCTATTTTGAGGAACAGATTGTGGCATTGTTGTTGACACATGGCAGCGGGAATAGGGACGGCTAACCCTCTGTATTACGTTAGCAACTGTATACATGTGAGAGCAACACATGTTGCCTTTCCTATTCTGACATGTTTAAATACAGAATATTGTTCACTCACATCTGCACAGAAACAGATGTCAAAACAAGGCTTAATTTAGGCAGCAGTGTTTTAAGCTAAATGCTAGCATGCTCACAATGGCATTGCCAGCATGGCACTCGGAGAGCGCAGACCTCTGCCAAGGTGCGTGGCTTTAAAAACAGATCACAGCTCACAGCTGGCGGTGGTGCGAGGTGGTCGGCTTATTATTTACATGGTGTGTTTCCGTGTAACGTATCGGCGGATGCCTTTCTCATTCAGCAGCCTTGTTATGTCTGTATAATGTTACACTATGTTGTCTCTCATCCTGTCATCTACCGCTTTTTTCTTTCTCACCGCCGACGGCCAGCAGCTCCCGCACACACACCCACACACGTATCTCTCTTCCCTCAGAAGGAAAGAGGCGGGGTCATGCGTCATCAACACGTCATCAGTTACACTGTGCATGTGTTATATCCTGTGGTCTTAATGCGCAGGAATATGATCCGGATCGCCACCGAAATCTAATGGATTGCTCATTTTGCCACACCCCACCCCTCCAAAAGATCTAATTTAAATCCATCTCAAACTTTTAGAGTAATCCTGCTAACAGACAGACAGACAGACAGACAGACAGACAGACAGACAAACAAACCAACGCCGGTGAAAACATAACCTCCTTGGCCCAAGGCCTTTGGCCTTGGTGGAGGTAATTAGCACTAAACACAAGGTACAGCTGAGGCTGATGGGAATTGCCATTAGGTTTGCAGGTATTTGGTCATAAACCAAATTACTGGACAAATTGAAGTTTTGACAATGATGATGGCGTTAGATGAAAAGTCAGGAGATCTCCAAAGTTATTACAATTGGCTCTGAGAGGGGACATGTATGTGTGTACCAAATTTCACAGCAATCCATCCAATAGCTGTCGAGACATTTCGCTCAAACCCAAAAGTCAACGTCATGGTGGCGCTAAAGGAAAAATCAGGAGATCACCATTCATTAGGATTCATCATCTGGGAGCCATGAGCATCTGGTACCAATCCATCCAGTAGATGTTTCACTAAGTTTAAAGTTTGCTCGAGGAAGAGTCAGGGGATCTCAAAAGTCATTAGTATTTGTCCTCTGGAGACAAAATCTCACGGCAATTTTTAATAGCAGATATTTTAGAATGGACTGATGAGGTGGACCGACTAACCGACAGAGCGACATTGCCACCCCTTGAGTCATAGTGTGGCTAAACATACAGAAATTAAAAAATTAAAACAGTGGCCCAATGTGGGTTACATTTAGAATTGGAGAAAGAAAGCTTAGACGGATTAATTGCTCCATCATTAAGCCATTAAACGTCCATCTCGGTCAAGTGATTTGTGGGGGGTCCTTGGAATTAATTCATAGTCAATAAAGACGACTTAAAGCCTGATTAGTGGACTTTGCCCCTATTAGATACAGGATCTGGCTGGGGTGATCCCATGCGTAAGGATATGTGAATCCGGCCACTTAAGGGGCTCTGTGGTTTTGGGTTGATTAGTTTCACGGATGTCCTTCCTGATGCTGTTGGGATATCCTGCTGCGTTCCAGTAAACCACACATCTCTGCTCATATGCTGAAAGAGAAAAAAAACAACCTTTCCCTGCATCAGTTTAATCAAAACCGTTTATGATTTAACAAATTCGATTTTAAAAGACTTTGCAGCTAAACAGGGTAGATATGATTCATTTGAATCTCTGGCAAATGACACGATTGCCATCAAAGAAGGAAGAACGCGTCAAAATAGAATGTGAACTTGATTAAGGAAGAGAGGCGTGTTGATCGGGGACACATGAGACATGAGTCCTACCGAGCATGCAGCTCTCAATGGAACAAGACAAGGAAATGCAATCTCTCAAACTGTAATTCAGAATAATGGGCTAGCTTCCTCCAGGAATGGTTCTGTTTGATTGTTTAATTGTTTGCAGGCATGCCAGTGAACTAACTGGAATCTGGTTAGATTTTTCTCCTGGGGATTAATGAGGAGCACGTTGGGAGGAAACCCAAGAAGGGGTTTAACAACCTGTCCTGGAGAGAGGAACAGCTTGTCATTGCAACAGAAAAAAACTATTGACATCTTGTTTAACTGAAGATTACTGGCACTATTGGTTACTAATTGATCTTTTTTTTCTACTTACCAGCAATCACTTGGCATATTCTCTCAATATTCCCAGTCATTCAAATCTTGGGATAATTAAAAACAGTGAGTCAGAGGGAACAGTTTTTCTTCTTTTAGCCTGGCTGTTAGGGGCTCCAGACATTTAAAGCCAATCTATGTCATTTTTGAAGGAAAACATTACACAATCTTCCACTTACAAACAAAAAGTTCAATACAAAAGCATTAAAATGCACCCTAGCCTTGTTGAATAAAAACTCAGGGGTTGCTGCTACAACCTGCAGTAACATTGTCTGGTATGACCAGGAGGCTCATGGTGGCTAATGCTAGCAAACTTTAGATGGATATAGATATTTCCTTCTCTTTTTTTTGTTTGTTTATAAAATATAAAGCCCCAGGATAGGCACAAATGTTTCGCTCAAGTTGAAACATTTTCAACTTGCGTGGACACACTTTGTGTTGCCTAGAGCGCTCACTTGTGTCTTTCCATTGACTTTGCATGCAATCCCATCGCATGCGTCTAAAATTTGCTTTGTTTTCTGTCTGGACAGACCTTCAGTTCGATCGCCATGTGAGGATCTCTTTAAAGTAGCAGAATCAAGAAAATCTTGGAAAATTAATGGAAATTACATTTCCATTATTATATAATTGACTCTTGTGGACACTGTTAAAGGTATAATATGTAACAGTTATTGGTTGTTTGTGCACCTCATTCAAAGTCGAGCCGAGAAAGAACAGCGATGGTCGCTGATGGTAGCTATAGAGTGAATGAAGAGAGGGAGCGGCGTTAGTGAGAACAAAGCGGTGAATCAGAGAAATAAAACGTCATTTTATGATTGTTCCCCGGCAGTTAAGTTCTAAAACACACAACTAACTTCGCCCAACTCGGCGAGTTGCCGGATTTTGAATGAATGCAGGCTTTCTGTCTGCTGGCTGTGGCTCAGCGCTGCTCTCGTCAAACTACAGACACACACTGACACCACCTGAACTGGCTGCACACCCTGCGTGCTGTTATTGGCTGGGGGTTACACCCGCACGTAGGGCCCAAAGCCACTTTGCAGACGCCCAGAAGCATCCCGAATAAAGCAAAATAAGAAGAAAAGAGAAAATCCAGATAGAGGGCTGCAGGGTCTCTGTAGAAACAGACACCACCACACACTTTTAGTGGGGCATAGTTATGATTGAGAGGGATTATTTTAATTATTTTATAATATTATAATATTATTATTTTTAGGCATATTATACCTTTAAGCCATTTTTAAATCTTCTCTGTCATCTATCTGGTAATTAAGGTCCCATGGGAGTTATCGGAGTCACATGACTGAAGGTGATATTTGAAACTGCCTGGGAGGAATGCATGCTAAATAGAATGCATCACTTCACAAAAGTTTTTCTTTCTTATTCTTTCCCACTGATTTGAATTTAGATCAGCAACTGTAAAAGCTTTTAAGAAAAGCCAACAGGTTGAACCCATGACTGAGTTACCTCATCGGAATATATTGAAACACAATGTTAATTATTATACTTGAAACTGATTTGTGATCGCTGGTCTTGAATTGCCCTCTGTGAGTGACTTTGCAGCTGTGTTCAGCTGCGGCCACTCGTTATCATAGAGTGACATCATGTTGCCGATTCAGCTCACAACAGCACCTGTGATGAGGCTACCCTCTTCTGAACTATAAAGAAAACACCTGGGGCCTGTACTACAAAGCAGTATTTGGGGTTAATGAGGTAACTTCAGGGTTTTCCTTCCTACGACGGTGGTTCACTTCTTACCAGGGTAGATCGCCATGGTAACTGATGCTGAACAGCGAACCTGCTCCAGAGCAGGTTATGTTCCAGAATAAGAGATCAACTCGTATGAAATTACCGCCTACTGACCAATCAGAGCTCGGTGTGCGGATCGTATGATAATATTACAGAAATATGAAGAAGATAAAGTCATAATCCAGACTAAAAGCAACACAGTTTAAACTGACAAATGCAGGAAGGACAGCTTGCTGGATGTTGTGGGTGTTTAGCACTTTGAATTATGTTTTTATATAAATTTTTTTACTTGCATCAGGTTTGAGTTTGTGCTTGCCTAACGATAACCCAACGCTTGCAGGCTTTATTTTGTAAATTGGTTTATTTTCATTGAACCCTTTTATACATGTCCTTATTATTGAAGAGGCATTTTATTATCATCATTATTAAGGAGGCCTTTTTTCATTGTGAAGGCACTTGCAAGATCTTTTTTTCTAAGTAAATGTTTCTGTATTATGTGGTTGGGAACTGGTTCTCAGGCTAATATTGTGGGTGATAATGTGAAATTTATAGGTTGTAAATGGTTCACTGAAACACAAGGTACAATCTGTTCCCGTCATTCATACAATCAGTTGATCTCTGCTTTCGGAAGAGATTTGAAACAAAATATTACTAATGGGATTGCCAGCCTGCAACAAGAAACATAAGATGCTTAAAAGGAAATAAGAAATATAATTATTTTGACATTTTAATTAACCTCTAGATCTTTAATCTGAGATCTGCGGACGATCCCAACCGACTTTGGGGGCTGCAGCAGGCTCAGAACAGAAGTGCTGGCCATCCAATCGCCAAAGAAATGCAATTATTGCAGAAATGTCAAAAGTTTTTGATACCAAATCACAGCATGGCTTTTTCTACGTCAGACGGATATCATTTTTGGTATTGTCATGTTGTTTCTGTGTTTTGGAGAGAGGTTCAAAAGGTGTAATGCAATGCGTGTGAGATATTGGGTGATGTTACAGAGGCAGTTATATTATTAATCTGATTATTTTGTTATGGAAAAGAATCACTTTTAACGAATATCAATCAATTCACAATGTTTATTAAATGACACTTTATTTCGGAGGGATGTATTGCAAATGGAAATGACACTAAAACACATGTGGAAAGGTGGAAAAGGTTTATTGAAGATGAAGGCTGGTATGAAGTTTTTATTTAATTAAAAAGAACATTAAGTGTAGAATTTTAAATAATTACTCTTTGTAATTACCCTGAGAGACAGACAATGTTTTTCCGTACAATAATAAAATTAATTTGAATATATGAAGTGGTAACTTTTTCTTTTTGTTCTCTTTCTTTTTTAAATTTCCTTTATTTATTCTTTTCTTGTTTATTATTATTTTCCTTTAATTTATTCTTTTCATCATCATTATTATTATTATTATTATTATTATTAATAATATGATGATTATTATTATTATTATTATTATTATTATTATCATTATTATTGTTATTATTATTATTTAGAATGCATCGGTTTGATTTTGTGTTTTGGTCTGTTTCAGTGTGATTTTGGTGTTTTTGTTAATTTACAAAAAAAGTCAAATAAAAAATAAAGAGTGGGCCTCGTAGTGTATAAAACAGATATTAATGGTTTTCATAGAACACCAATCACACACATTTGCACGAATACAGTAAATGATTTACTCATTGTTGTAATTATTATTTGTGCATTGTCAGGGGACACACATCACATGGGCTTGAGTGAGTCATGCGTTTGTCCATGAGGACATCACCTGGGATCTAACTATTCTCTGACAGGACGTGTTCACACACGTCAGCTATCCCCTGAGTTTGGGTTACGCCCATGTACAGCTCTTTCTGGTGGAGTTTCCTTGCTCTGAGTTCTCTGGAAGTAAACAGCCAAATGTACAGTTTCTGGAAAAAAAGAGGACAGCAAAACACAGCGCTTGGAGATCATTTTGTCAGATGATGAAAATGAGAGAACTCAGCCCAGAGGCCCCACGTTCTACTCGGAAAAAAATATTCCAAAACAGTAAATGTTGCTGCTTGACTACAGACAACCACACTTCCAAATAGAACATGCTTCCACCTAGCAACACGGAAAGATAAGCATTTTGCTATGCACAAGGTATTTTGTGTATGTGTTGTGTACATTCTGCTGGATTTAAGCTGACAGAAATAGTAAGGCCTAAGGCAGCAAATATGGGACATCTTGACATTTTGCCATAAACTGTAGTTTGCTAATTTATTACTTTCTCTCATCACATGCCATCACAACACACACAATCCAATAACTCATATTATAGATCAGGTAGATAAAATCAAGCAATCTGATTGGTTCACAGCTGTGATATAATAACCACATACCACTGCTTTGACATCTAATTCCTTTGTAGTTTCAGTATCCCTCTGCGTCTGAGAAAAAAACATTTGACTAATGTGTTGTCATGGTTGCTTAGCGACGGTCACAAGGGGATCACTTCTGCCAACACGGAACACGTGGCTGCTAAAACCCGCTACAAAATGGAAACATTTAAGGTTAACTTCTATGGAGGACTGGATCGAACAGTGCCCATCTCTAGAAAAAAATCCACCCGCTAAACGATATGCATGGTCATGTCTAGAAGGGAACCCGCAAATTGCGAAATCTAATCTGAGATCTGCAAAAACTTGCACAAACTCTCGTCTCGACTTGCTCCCTGAGAACCAATCCTAACCTTAACTATTTGATGATTTTTGAAGTGTGAATGCAATCGCTAAAGTAAAAAGTTGACGTCAGGCTATAAACGGTCTCATGAGTGTGAATATACTCAACGAGGCTGTAAAAGCGGACGTGTCAACGTTTTGTGGTCTCATTTAACCACTTGTCAGCAACCGCCTTTTTTAAGACACGTAAAAGTTTCCAAATTCACGAGTGGGGTATTTACTGACGTATTTTATATCGTAGAACAAAACGTTGAAATCTCTTCAGCTTGCGTTTACAACAGGCCTTATTTCAGGCGTCTAACCAAAAACCCATTAAATAACCCATTGACTTCCAGACGAGGGAACCGGAAGTGCTAAAATACTAACTCATTACTGGGTTTTAGGACTCATTCCTGCACCACGAGAAAGTGAAGCAACATCCTCGCCATGCCAAGCAACACACCTAACCACCTAACAAAAAAAGGCAGCCTAGTACATGCAGTTATCAAAGTCCTCCTACTGATGCTGGACAGTTTTTCAGTGGTTGCACAATAAATGGCAGCATACAGTGGTGTAAATAAAGAGCCAAATAATGAAATCAATACGCTATAACTATAAATATGCTAGTTGTACGTTCCATAGCAACCACCATTCCAGCAACAGCCTTGGTATTTTATTGTGAACATTATTATTTATCAATAAACTGTTTAAATTGAAATGTGTCCACACCATGCTATTTTTTGAGCTATTGCTCAGTATAAAAAAGGAAGAAAGTCCACAAAGTGTGGGTCGGAGAGGTGGTGTTAGATGGGTCAAACAAACACAGGACTTTAACCCAGGAGACCCCTGTTGGTGTCCCGTATGAAACTAAAAGTCAACGTTGACTTCATAAGAAAGTTCATTATTTATTTATGCTAGCCACGATGTTACATTATTAATTTAAAACAAACCTTGATCTTTTTTTCTAACCTTAACCAAGTGGTTTTGTTGCCTAAACCTAACCAATCATTTCACAATATTAACCACATAGCATTGTGTGTTTCTGCAAGTGTGATACGAGGCTGATGCGATATGCATTTCTGATTACATTCAACGTACCCTGAGGTTTTTTAGAAACGTACTATGCCTGCACAAGTAGCCACACTAAATATCGGTTAAACATCCCTAAATGTTTCTGGCTGAAGCTACTGTACGTCAGTGCCACTGGTTACTTGAGAAGCTCTGGTGTGACATTGGATATAGGGAGGAATGTGAATGGTGAAGACTCCTGTCAGCTACACAGTGTCCAGGACCATTTTCACGTCAAAGGTTCTTTCACCATCAGTTTATGAGCCGCCATTCAGGAAAATGTCAGACACTGACTGCCACTCTTTTTGCTCCTTTAGCTCAGTATCCAACTCAGTAGCCTCCTGTCTTTGCTAAACAGTTTAAAGGATAAGGCTTGTGATATTTGATACCTTTCCTACTGTCAACAAATCCTGTGAAAATACCCAAAACAACAGTGAAAAGATCCCACTTACAATTATTGTCTGTGTATCCAAAGTCAGATATATCTGCCATAGAGCTCCATTGTTGTTCAAAAGCTATGAAAATAACCATGAGCCAGGCTGTTGACATGTTCCTCCATTACCATGAATACACACACAATGTAGATTATTTTGACCCAATCCCACATACACAGTCCAGCTGCTGTTAAAATTTACAAGAGCCCCAAATGTGGATTAATCCACCACAGAAGCCCCCAACAACTACACTATTTAATCCTGGTTGAGATACTCAATTTTACAGTGCATAGCTGTTTAGGGAAATTATTTTTTTAAATATTAAACTGTCTATTTTTCTGGCCATTGTAAAGATTTGTCTTTAGTAGGAACTAATAGGCTTTGGGCTCAGTACCATTGACAAGGTAGGGAAGTTGGAAAGCATTGAGAGATGGACTAACGCATTGGGGGTTTCGGTCTTTTCATGTCATTTGTTGACATTGAGTAAAACAGAATAAAACCAGGCTTATCCTTTATGAAAACATACATAGTTTAATATGAGCATTCAATTTATAATTTGAGAATGCTATTTGTTACTGTTGTTGTTTTTTTCCGCTTTTGCCTCATAGCGGATGTTCACATTTTGAATATAAAACCATTTTGGGATTGTTCACTGAGGATAGTTCAGATTATCTTTCCACCGATAAGGCTGGTGCTATTCTCTATTTTTCGTGTTGTAAACAAATCTTACGAAAAGACCAAAACAACAATGAATTGATCCAACTAGCAACTATAGTCTGTGTTCAATATAGCTTATTCCTCTCTGCTATCGAGCAGCTATTCTCAACCTGGTGGGCCTCAGAGCGCCATCTAGTGGGTCACGGAGTGGCTTAGTTGGCCACCAAGTGGCTTAACCATACTTGCAGGTCTTCATCCAAATCAAGGCAAATCAGGTTCAAGTGTGGAGCAACCTTCTACAGGTGGAGCATCAAGCGTGTGAGCCCTGATGTTCCCTGATGTTGCCTCAAACCACCAAAATGACTGCAATTTCCTTTCCTGCCATTGCACATACTAATAGCCTCAAGTCAGCTCTGATGACATGTTATTCGCTCCCCTATAACCACTCAGACATGTTAAAACAGATCAGAGGAGCAATAAATAGTCTGTGTGGTTTGCATGAAATGTTAAGAGCTCACCTCTATGGAGGTAATGAATGCCTGTATCAAACTGCAATCAATCCAGTATTGAGACATTTCAATATCTTTGGAAACCCCCTTCTCACCCACACCTTACCAACATCGGATTGGCAGATAGGGGGCGGGCTGTGTCCAGCCATTTATGTAACTTTCCGACGATCCAACTCTCATACGCACTTCACACCTTTTATTATGCATCTCAAGCACAACGGAATAAATCATCACGCATGTGACTCAAGCTTCAGGTCCACTGAAGAGTCTAAAAATAGCTGCAGATGAAAACATCAGATGTGTGTAGAGCATTCAAAAGTCTGTAACGTTCCTCAAATCAATAAATGAAACAAACAGAAATGTCTTTTATTTTTTGTCATTTTGGCTTTATTCTGATAGTGAGAGAGAGACAGACAGGAAAGGCAGGGGAGAGAGAGGCGATGACATGCAGCGAAGGGCCCGGGACTGAACCCGAACCTGGGCCGCTGCGGTGAGGACTCAGCCTTAAAGGGGACATATCATGCTCATTTTCAGGTTCATACTTGTATTTTGGGCTTCTACTAGAACATGTTTACATGCTTTAATGTTCAAAGAATTATAATTAATGATTTTTCTCATACTGTCTGTCTGACCTGTATTCACCCTCTGTCTTAAATGATCCTTTTTAGCGCCTGTCTCTTTAAGAAAAAGCCCAGTCTGCTCTGGTGCACCTTTGCAAAGGTCGTTAACTCTCATATCAGTTGTAAGGTTATTAAATGGATGGCAATCACTCTAACTGACATAGACAGTAATCTGATAATACTGGCTACATGAAAGCATGTTCATGTAGTTCAGCATGTCCCCCCCCCCATAATCATCTCTAATAACACCAACAGCCAACAAGTCAATGAGAGACGGGGCAGGATTGGTCCACAAGACCAGACAGGTTCCAAAATCCCTCCCGCCTTTCTTCTCCCATCCCTGACCCTCGTCATATGGTTCAGGCCTCCAGAGGATCGGCTCAGCTGCCCACTGGGCCACTATATAGTTCACCCGCTGGATGTGGGGGATGAGTGGATCATGGCAGGGAGGGCAGGCGAGCAAAATCAACTCTTGATTTGCTGCTGAGGGTCTTAACTTCTTGAGCATCCTGCACCTGACCAGGGTGATTGATGTCTCACGTGCTTGACTGTACATCACACATGTGAAGCCTTCCAGCTGCTCCGAGCACTTATGGCTTCACCTTCCACTCATCGCCCAGCTGACTGTAAAAAGATTGTTGGGATAATTGCTGAGTTTTCTCTTTCCAAATCTTCTATTCAATATACATAACGTGTCAAATTATCTAAAAAAGCATCCACCAACCTGTAAGCCTTTTTGAAATTTGGGGTTCTTCTGGAGCTTTTCGAGAGTTTCCACCTTGCCCCTTGCCCTTGAAGGCGCTGGTACAGTCCTCACCACTGAATACATAGTAGTCGAGCAGGATGCTCCAGCATGGCAGCCCAAGAGAGGTGGCCAGCTTCGTGACATTGACCAGCTGACGGTGCCTGCCCTTGCCAGTGTCAAGGAAGATGACGTCAGCGTGATGCAGGAGGACGAAGAAGACGTCTGTGTCTGGTGTCCTTACTACTGCCGACTTGAAGCCCAGCTCGACAGCACGATGCAGGTAGAGCACAACCCGGCTGTCCGTCTCCTCCTGGTTTGACTGGAGGTCATGGATCTCTGTGACCTCAACCTGAAATGGAACAAAACACCCCAATACATGGTAGCTTACTGTATATTATATAACACAATACCTCATTGAAGTTTCCTATCTACGGATCAATCAACTTACTTCTCCATCTGATGATATTAGCTGATGTGCTCCACAATGAGAGCAGCTGTCTTGCACTTTGCCAGCCGGAATCTTGTCTCCTTACTCCCCCAGACCTTGATCATCAACCGGCAGAGCTGCCGCTTGTTCTCCTCATTGCCGAGAAAGGGTTTCCTGGTGGCCGTAAATTGCACTATGAACTTCATCGCCCCAGCCTCTCCTGTGCCTTGATGGAGCAAAGCTTAGTCAATGGAGAAGATGAAGTGCTTCTTGGCCACTATCTGGTCCAGGACCTACAGGCAGATTGCTCCAAATGTACGAGGCAGGTTTCCCATTTTGGATGAAGATGCCATCCTTGGGTAGGTCACTGTCTATGCTCTCTCCAGGCAATGAGGAGAACAAGTGGCTATTGCAGGGAAATATTGCGAAACAATGACTTTTACTTTCATGTAGCCAGTATTATCAGATTACTATCTGTCAGTTAGAGTGATTGCCATCCATTTAATAACCTTACAACTGAATAAACCAATTTCATTTGGCTATTGCAGGGAATTATTGCGAAACAAAATATGAATACGTTATACTGTTATGAGCCTAAAATGTGTTCTTTGCTTGTTTTTCACCAATAAAGAGTGGTTGTACCATGTCAACGACCTTTCCATTTGATTCTTGGTGTCAAAATTATATGAATAAGTGGGTTAATTTGTCTTTGTATGTTATCTGGTTCACTTCGCCACTGGCATAGACATTAATTCAAGATGGCCGCCAAACAAACCCCATGAGCCATTAGTTGATCTTGGCATGTTTTCTGAGCCCACAAAAAACTGACTGGGTGGTCTTATTTCACAGTTTGTGGGTTGGTGGGCACTCCAGATACCTAAATGGATGTACACAAGCACTGAAAACGTGAGTTTTTCATATGTCCCCTTTAATGGTACGCGGTCTACCCAGTGAGCTACAGTGGGCCCTCTCATTATCCACATCATTTGCGTTAGTTTAAAGGTACTGTTTGTAACTTCTTACACTTTTATAAATCATTGCGGGTCGGTGTCCCATGCGTGCTCGCGTGTGGCTACGCTGCTCCAACACAAACTACATGGAAGCACCAAAACCGCACAGTTATATCTAGTGAAGCCCGTCTTGCAAAACAGTGTCAACTCTTCCTGCTTCAGATATAGAGTGATATTGTGGTTTAAGCTGACGTATGTCACCTCACTGTGTTGATCAATGCTGTCTATGTAGAGCGAGCATAAGCGTGAGCAACAGGACGCTGACTTTCGTTGACTTAACGGCCACAGGTGTTGCTGTTAACAAGACATTTCTGATTCTTACATAGAGTCCCTTTAAAGTTTTAGCTGTCACTCTTTTAATTACGTCATCTCATTGCACCCTCTTCTTCTGAAAAATGCGTCCAACTATTACATAACTGTAGTGGATGGAAATTATTTTCTTTTACAGATTTTCTGGAAATTCAGTTGAAATGTGCACTAAATGTTGATGGGAACTAATGTGACATGGTGATATTTCAGTTTATTATAGTCATAATATTTGTTCTGTTTTTGTTTTTTAAATGAACTGAATTTTGTACACTGGGTATATGACTTTGGAAGCTATTACAATGTGCTGCAACATCTCTTCTTGGCAACTCTAAGAGGCCACAAGGTCACCTTACGCTGGCACTTTGGCAAATCTTTTCAGCACAGGCAACAGTCCAGCAGAGGCATGAGTAAGGCACTTTTTTTTTTTTTGCATTCCCAAAAATGAAACTGCTTTGATTTTTACAGGCTAACTCATAAACAAAAGCCTGCTCATAACTCATACATAAGCATAAATGGCTGTTACTTACTCAAAGCTTACATTTATGACTGTGCATTTGATTTCCTCAGAGCAGATTTTCCCTCTGCTTTGAAGTGGGAAACAATATAATTTTTTGTGCATTCTTAATACCATCACTTCTAGTTTGGTGACTTCACATAAAAGGCGTTTGTGTAAACAGCGCTGTGCAGTAGGAGGCCCTTTTTTACGGTGGAATAAAACAGCTTTGGCCTTCATGTTTTTTTACAGCTGAGGAGGCTGATCCTGAACCCTTGTGTTTCAAAGCTTCTTGAGCCCTGCACAATCCTCCACCCTGCAGAACCCCCACCCCCGCTCCTCTGCAGAGCTGCTTACAATGGGCCCTCATTCCCTCTATCTTCTTTTAAACGGCAATAAAATGTTTTACATTTCCTCAGCAGGCAGTTAAAATTGGGCTGACTACTGTGCGTTCCCCCTGTACTCTGCAGAATCTCTCCATGTCGAGTTCCTGTTTTGTTGTTACTGTTGTTGTTGTTCCCTGCTGTTACCGTTGCTTTAACTCTAGCTATAACCTTGAGGAGATAACACGAGAAAAAAGAGCTTTGGGTGCCTTATTTGTTTTCACCTTTTGGCTCAAGACGGATTCATTTTGACACACGAGAAGGACGCCAGGCCTTAAATATTTCACAGCTTAGTGGCCATTTGTAAAAGCTGTCGCTAGCACACTTCCCGACTGCCTGGAAGGGCACTGATCTCATCTTTCCTCTCTCCCAGCCTTGATTCCTTTCGTTGTTCTTTTTATTCCCCCTTTGTCATGCCCATCGCCCCCATCTGCTCGCTCCTCTTCACACTCTTTCCTTCTTGCTTTTCCACTCTCGCTTGTTTCTTTGTTGTCCCATCTGCCTGGCTCACTTTCTTCAGTGCCTTCCTCCCTTCTTTCCTTCCTTCTTTTCCTAAATTTTTTGTTTCCTCCATTGCCTTCATCCTATCTCCCCTTCCCAGACGTTCTTCTCCCTCTCTCTCTCTGCCTGCCTGCCTCTTCCTATACTTTCCTTGGCTCCATGCCCTTCCTTTGTTCCTTCCTTCCTAATTCAATTCCCTTCCTTGGTTCAGTCTCTTTTCCTTCCTTCCCTGTCTTCCTACCTCCCTCGATTCTGGCCTCCACACCCACGTGACCGACATCATGCGTAAACTCTCATGACAGTACACTCTGCCAGCTCTTCCATGCGGACAACCCAGGAGCAAGGAACTGTTGTTGCACAGAGCCCCTCAGGCAGGTCTTATCTCCTAACCGCAGTTAACTCGGAACAATTTATAGCCCGCTTCCACTGCCGGAACTTTTCCATGAACCCACAAAACTTTTATTTTTTTAGGATCTCAGGAATCTTAGCTGCACTTTGACCAAAGGAGCCAGGGTCTGGATTTAGTTCCTCATAGTTCCTGGCCCCTGTTCTGGGGGTAGTATGTTCCACTAACCCAGGACCTATTGGGGTGGAGTCTGCCAAATGTTTCAATGTGGTTCCACACTAAAGCAGGAATAAATTACTGTACAACAATTGCTGTTCTGGCGCTTCAGTGTTCACTTTCACCGTCTGCATACAGTAAACTACAAAAATAACGTTGCATTGTTGTTTCGTCACCAGTGAAAATTGCACCTGCAGTGACGGCTTTGTAATTTAGTTTGTTATCTGACAAATTTTCATAAAGGTAGTGTTGGTAATCTTGAGAAACTATGAAGAGCGCGCTAGATTTTAAAAAGTATCCATCGAAAAACCCAGCCCAATGTTGCCAACTCGTTTCCAATGAAAGTAGCAGCACTAGCTCCAAAAGTCACTAAATCTAGAGAGAAGTCATCAACACTGACAGTCCGTCCCTTAAGGCCTTCCTCCAAAGACACTCCCCCAACATTATCATCATGAACATAAAGAACCAACATGGTTATTACCTCTGCCAACGCCAAAGGCTTAGGAAGGAGGTTATGTTTTCTCCGGCGTTGGTTTGTTTGTTTGTTGATTTATTTGTTTGTCTCTTAGCAGGATTACTCCAAAAGTCTGCGATGGATTTGCATGAAATCTTTTGGAGGGTTGGGGTGTGGCGCAATGAACGCATTTGATTTTGGTGGCGATCTGGATCATGATCCGGATTCAGGAATCTTTTTAAGGATTCCGATCAGCCAGATCATTAAGACCTCTGGGTATAACACATACAAAGTGTAACTGATGACGCGTTGATGGCGCATGACCCCAGAGAGAGAGACAGAGAGAGAGCGGGAGGTGGAGGGGACAACTGTTCAACAAGTTTCAGCGTTTTTTCACATTAAACTCGGTGAAATTACAGTTGAGTTTGACCAAAGCACACTTGGTGATTGTTGGAAAGAGTAACGACAACGGTTTAGGTGAGTTTTATTTTGTTTCTAACCAGTTTGAATGAAGTGTTTTACGATGCTCCGCTACGTTCAGCTGATCTGAACATAAACGACAAAAATACACTTGGATGATGGTGCAAGCTAAACGGAGAGGGGGGGCAATCGTACTTTGGCACCTTGGCGGAGGTCTGCGCTCTCCGAGTGCCATTCTAGTTGTTAGTACAATGAGTGCACATGCAGAAAAACTAATTAAATTATTGGACGGGCTTATTACAGTTCTGCGACAGTTCTGGTTTACATTCCCAGACAAATGAAGAAGCATGAATATTAAAGCTAGGGGTTGGTAATCTTCAAAAGCATTTCTTTTTTTTTGTCAGAGCATTTGATTTAGTGTCGGAATGTAATGAGAATTTCAACAGATTTAACAAAATGTTTTTGAAGAAGATTACCAACCCTAGCTTTAATATCCGTGCTTCTTCAGTTGTTTGGGAATGTAAACTGAAAGGCACAAATGGAACATTTAGCTATTTGGTTTAGCTCCATGATTATCCTGAGTTCCTGTAACTATTTGTTCAAAGAACAGCTTTGGGATCATCTCCATATCCCGTCACACTCTGTGCACCTGTAAGCCAGTGTTTGTGTTTTGCAGCATGCTTGACGGTGAATGGAATGTGAATTTTAAGCCCTTCAAAAGAGAAAAAAAACAAGCAGAGCAGATATATCAGTTGTTAAGTTCACTTCCTCCAGTTCAATATTACACCATCATCAGTTAAAATGTTCTATATTGTCCTTTTTATGTGGCAGTTGTCCCTGGTTAACGAATCATTGCCATATTTTATTACAACACATTGAACAACTTATTTATATTTTTATTTACAAGTTTATTTGATAGGGAGCACGTACAATAAACACAAACACCAATACTTGAAACCTGGTGCTATTGCGTGTTCAGCCCTGTTATTATTAAGAGAACAATTAGTAAGAGTCTTAAGGGTATTACTTAAGTGTGGACAATAGTTTCCTCAATGTTCTAGCACAGTGTGATCCAGCGCTGCTGCGAGGTGTGGGTGTTAACCCCGGCACACTGTGAGGCATTTCTAACATGAATGCAGCCTGCCATTAGCCTAGCAGTGAAGATAATACAACTTCCTCTTTCCACATGTTAGAACCTGACAGCCAATTGGAGCCATAAAAATCCAGAAGGTTCACATAGCCAGCAGTTCACACCAGGCAGGCTGTTGTTAATGTTAATGAGGTGTGATGGCAGGCTGCTTGTTGTCAAGGTCAAGGCTAGGACTGCTAACAACACAGAGGAGTAGCAAAGTGGCTGAGAACCCTCAATGCTGTTATTACAAAACAAGAAGGGAGGACTGTGTGATAAGGTAAGGGTTTTCTCTTCACTGAAATGTAACTGTTTTAATAACAGGCCAGAGCAGCCTTAATAAAAAAAAAACATATCAGTGAATAAAAAATCTAAATTAAAGTTACTACAAGGAACTTTTGACTGGTTATGTAATACTGATGCCTCTATATAACCTACATCAGTAAACAGGACCATCAGCGAGAACATTGGCTAGTTATTTTTTTGGGTCTGATTCCCAGCAACATCAGATGAAACGATTTAGGCTACGCACGCAGGTTCATCAGAAACTCCTTCAGCTCCGACTCCAGCGGGGCCTCCGTCGACCTGCAGTCGGCTTCAGGCATCAGGGTCCCTTTGCGACTGCAGGACCAGACCAGGACAGTAAGGGAGGCACGGGGAAGAACCAGAACCAGGACTGTGAGCAAATGAGCAAAGAGTGAAGGGCTGCAACCAACAATTACATTTACATTAATCTATAAAATGTTCGTAAAAAAGTGAAAAATACCATTTTAAATTTCTCCAAGCTCAAGATGATTTTTGCTGGTTGTCTGACGAACAATCCAAAACCTGAAGACATCATATATGACAAAGAAAAGCAGCAAATATTCACATTTGAGAAGCTGAACCCAGAGAATATTTGGCATTTTTGCTTGAAATATTACAGAAATTATTGTTTATCAAAACAGTTGCAGATTAATTTTATGTCGCTCGACTATTTGAGTAGTCGACTAATCATGCTTGTGTTTTGTTTTTAATAAAATCTCAAGAAAAGAAGTCATAGTATAGTATGTCGAAAATTTTTATGAAAAAAAGTCATAGTATAGTATGTCGAAAAATGTCCTAAAAAAAGGTCATAGTATGTAGAAAAAAATAATTTTCAAAAATTAAGTGAATTTGACTGGCTGCTAATAGCCAATGACCAACCGACTCACTCACAATATGAAGAGGAGTTGTGCTGTGAACCATATAGGGAATGCATTTCAACTGCTGTTTACACAAATTGATACACACTACCTCTTCATGCCAGGGCACTCGCATGCACACTTTCTGAGACACACCCATACCTGTACTATCCTCAGTATATATCCACTATGTAGAGATGAATAGTGTGCGAGTCCCACAGCAGACAGATTATATGTATATAAATACTCACACGGCCATCGCAGTCCAGGTTCTGTACATGTTTCTGATTTTAGAAAAACTACAAGGACCTATAGCAGCAGGGCAAAGTCTTATCTTGAGTCATGATGAACCCGCAGCAGATCCTGACATAGCCAGGTCACATATTTAACCTTTGACCCTAGCTACGCCGCTGAGAGCTCTGCCAGGAGAAGCCACCGTGTGGCTCCAGAACGGAGGAGAGAGAGAGAGAGAGAGAGACACACACACAGGCTGAGAGAGGGAGAGAAAGTTGTGTGTTTATGTCAGACTCAGTCCTGTGTAAACAGCTTGGATGCTGTCTGTCACCACAGCCCAGTAACGCGGTTGTCCTGTTTTCGCTGTCCCATTCCCAGCTGTTATGAAAGAGCTTTTAGGGGCTGGGGTTATGGAAGCATACCATATATCGAAGCTGCACCCAACAGTTTTATAGTGCTCCGAGGAGAGTGAGGTAGTTTGCTGCGTTACCTCTGTTTGTAAAAAAGGAACAAACTGTGCACGTCTGTGCTGAGGTTTGCCAGAGGTCAGAGAAATCTCCAGACCGATGCTCTCATTTCTCACATTTGATGCCCTTGAGCAAGGCACTAATCCCTGGTTCTTCAGCTGCTGGCCACTGAGTAACTGCTCTATAGCAGCTGTGTTAATTCTTAAGACTATACACTTTACATGTATAAAGCATAATGTGTAACGCAGTTTACAAATATATGCATTTTCAGAATGTCATATGAGCTAAAGACAAACAATGTAATTTCCTCCATTTTAACAAAAGGCCTGTGGATTAGGTGAGACGGCCAACAAGCTACCACATGATGAGGGTAAATATAAACATTACAACCTTCTCTGTGTGAGTTACAAATAACATGAATGGTGAACAATGCAGACATTAAAAAAATCTATCAACTAACGCCTACTTTTAATAACTTAATAATTTAATAACTTCTTGATGCAATATTTTTTGTCTAACTTGGTAAACATTCACGTTTCAAATTCTGATCCCCAGTTTTTCAAGGTGTGTCATCTCCGAGCCCAAAATGAAGTGAAGCCAGGTGATGTAACTTGAGTCAGTGTCTGGTTGAAGAATGAAAAAGAAAATACGTCTGCTGCTGCTGCATCCACACTCTTTTAAAACTTTTTTTTAAAAGTTATCGTTGTCACTCCCTGCTTTGCTGAGCTTGGTGTTTCCTTTTGGGGAGTGACGAGGTCAGAAATTAAACACCTAATACTTATCCATTAGGATTATGATGACATCATCAGGATTACTCTCCCACACTTGACAGGAAGTACAAGGACATCCTAGGCAGATTACCTGTGTACATATCCACTAAATTTGTACTTTAATACCAATAATCTCAGGTCCAATAATTGGCTGGGCCTTAAGGTGCCACCTGTGCGGACTGAGTCTGGGAAAAGGAGTCTATATTTTATTATGGTCCTTGGTCCTGGAATGATCTTCAGGCTAGGCTCAACCTAGAGTCTCTCATCTCGTTAGCCAGTTTTAAACTAAAGTTATCAAGTTATTAAAGTTATAAGTTTTAATCACAAACTGTTGTTGCAATAATGCTTAACAATTGTGTCATGTCTTGTTGCCTTTTGTCTATATGTATCATACACTTTCTGTCTAATTAACCTCTTCTGTTGATGCATGGACTTGAGTTTTTACTCTGTAATGAATTGTTTAGTTTTTTTTTTATTGTATGCATGAAATGAAAGGAGCCTTTGACACTTTGCTGCCTTCTTGGCCTCTCCTCCTTTATTTCAAGTTAAATAAAGGTTAAATTACATAAATGCAGATCTCTTTCAGAGCAACAGAATGCATTACACAAACTGTTTTCACAGGCTAAACATGACTCCCTGTGATGTGTAATCTGAGCTTTAGTGTATGTGTAAAATCAGTGGAGACCTTACAAATAACTTTTACATTAAGCTCATACTCACTGCTTATTACATTTTTTTCTTCGTCTTGAGTAGGATACAATTTTTCTTGTTTTTCTCATTTTGGACCTGCTCTTGACCCCTGAAATGGACTGGAGCGAGGTGCTCTTGACTGAACCGGACGTTTTATGGTTTCTGCTTTATTGTTGCGAACACAGTCTGTTTCTTACATCATGATTCTGAAAGCCTCGGCTGTATTTACATGTGCATTATAATCCAAATATAGTCAATAACAAGCGCAAGGCTGTACTTCAATAAAAATGTTTATTACAGGGCTGTGTTGAATACTCAGTTCTGATTGGTTAATCACGGCGTTCTGTGGTCTGTAATTTCTGTATAACAGACTGTTGCTATGTGTAACAGACCGTTGCTATGGGTGCAGCTCTGATGTCAGCTCTGGCGGACCGTTTTTGTGTCAAAATATTGATTTCTTCAGTAAGCAGCCGTGTAATAAGCGGGATAATGTACAGCGAGCGGGTCATTGTTGTGAAAGAATCCCCTTCAGGGCGATGAAAGACCAGCAACAGAGGGGGTGCGGCATCGCCCTGTCGGGGATTCTTTCACAACAATGACCGGCTCGCTGTACATTATCCCTTACTTACATGGGTTTCAAATGTTGTAATGGGACTGGTCCATTACTATTCCAGTTTCCATACTGCACAGCGTAGTCCACATTACAATGATGCCAGAGGTGCTTCCATGGTGTCTCTGCAGGAGTATTGCAACACAATGAAGCTTTGCAGGAAGTGTGTTGGCTGTAAATGACTAAACAAGATAAGGGGCAGTGCATGTCTTGCATCAAGCATCAAGATGGCCATGTGTGTTGTAAAATGCATTGAAAACCTTAATGGATGGTCTCCATCCAATACCTGCCTTTATAGTACTATTGTTTACCCAAATGGTTCGTGAGCATTGCCCAGATTGTCATTGGTTGTGTTTTTCCCTCCTATCTGTATATCCACTGACATGAAACACAGAGAAAGGTCACTGCAGATATGTCATTCATCTGAACTTGGATTATGTATGTATGAAAAAAAAAAAAAAAGTTCTGCATCTCTCTTCATCATCTCAAATCTCACTCTGGTCACGTTGCCAAAGAATGTTCACTGGTTTACATGATCCGTCACCTCTAAGTGCTGAAACTTGTAAACCGAAACATTCTTTGGCAACGCGGTCAGCTTCAGAGGTAATATTATGAGAAGAGATATGTTCTGGTGGTTCTATCAAGAGACACGTGTTCCATGAGATAAAACAAAGTAGTGCAGAGGTATACAGTGATTCCGAAACTATGCCTACCTTTAAACCACTGAATACCAGAAACAGGCTGCATTTGGATGCCACATGTCTTTCAGTAGCAACTGGTTTTATGATACCCTGCTTGACAAATAACATCCCTTTGGTATGCTTTACGTTTTTTTGCCTTTCATTTCCAGTGTTATGTACTTTCTATAGAGTGTATAAATATTTATCAGACTGTTATGCAGGCTTCGGTGAAACGTGAGACCCACGCTATAAAATATGTGGATTAGCATTACCAAAGCAAAGACCAAACTTGACTTTATGCAGTTGCTTTGTTTCTCTTTTGTTTCTTACAGTGATTATGTAGCCTTATCAATGTCTTTACTGTATGCAGCCAATAAATTGAAACACTGATTCAGGTTGCAATCAAAAAGAAACGCAGTATAAGGAGGTAATGCTTCACCGTAAACAAATTATGTTATCACACTTACTGTCTTCAAATGTACCAATACAAATCTAAATCCAAACCAGTTCACTTTACTCAAACATCATGAAGATATGACAATGAGCTGTAAAATGTGTGAGGCATGATACCCAGGAAATGAACTCAATCTGTCTTTAATTATCAAACATTTGGAGTGCAGTGGTTAGCACTGCCACCTCACAAGAGGGTCGCAGGTTTGGGGCCCTTCTTTGTGGAGTTTGCATGTTGTCTCCGAGATAGCATTAGCATGGGTTCTCTCCGGGTTCTCCGGTTTCCTTCCACAGTCCAAAGACATGCAGGTTAGGTTAATAGTTGACTCTAAATGTCCGGTAGGTATGAACGTGAGTGTGAATGGTTGTCTGTCTCTATGTGTCAGCCCTGTGATGGTCTGCTGACCTGTCCAGGGTGTACCCCGCCTTCACCCAATGTCAGCTGGGATCGGCTCTCCAGCCAGGCCAAGCTGAATGTCAACACAGTTCTTCCAGGCAACAGTCAAAGGAGCCCGGCAATTACAGTGCAGCTGCCTGCGTCACTTTTTCGTTTACTTTCTAAATGTTCAGAAGCCTCTGAACCTTTTGAAGTCATCTCCTTGTGTTATGGGGCTCCTCTTTCTCTCTGAGGATAAGACACTAGCTGTGAGTAATGTGTACAGTTCCAGCTGTGTGCCATATTACCAACTTACAACTGGCTTACTTGTCACCTTAACAGAAGGATCACACTATGGTCACGCATGCTGGGTGTAGACCATTTTTTGGGTTGTGGTTTTTTATACCACATTTCATCTCAAAATTAGACTTTTTTTTAAATGTTCAGATTGACTATAATTGGTGTTCACCCAGATTGTATGTCCAACACATCTAAAAGTGGTTGTTTCCTCAAGCAAGAGGTCACTGTTCACCAGTTTACAGAAAATTGGAGCCTCAAAATGGAGAGAAAATACAATTGATGTTTAAACTTGCAGTAGGCAGTATATTTTTGGCATCTTTCCATAATAAAAAATTCTATAATAACCTTTCAGCATATTGTAATTCAAGTGTTCTGAGAGAAAACTAGACTTCTGCTCCTCCTTATGGCTCTGTTTTCAGAATTAAAAAAATCTAGCCCGCGACGGGAGACTTTGGCCAATCACACGTCATTTCAGAGAGAGATCTTTCTTATTGGCTGTGCTGCGGCTGGTGGGCGGTGCTTGGTATTTCCTCAACAGATCTCAACATGGCTGCCGGGTCACAAACTTTCTCATTTTACAGCTAAACAGTACACTACAAGATGTTTCTGAAGACATTTGAGGAGAGAAATAAGCATTACAGTAACATAATATTGATTCATATTTGATCAGCGCTGCCTAGTTTGACCGTTTGGTCGGAGTTCACGAGTGATTGACAGCCGGCTCTCATAGATGGCAACTGGACGGCAGACTACAGCTCGGCTCTGACTGCTTGTTTTCCTCTGGTCTGTGAAATCTTGCAGATGCCGTTAGGAGCACCGGAGGGCACCGGAGGACACCGGAGGACACAGAGGCACATGATTTTTTTTCAGATTACCTGTCTCTTGCACTACTGTCACAATATAGTGACCGTTTTATAAAGATGACTTTTTTTAATAATATTTGCTCCATTTCTACCCACTGTAGCTTTAAAGGAAGCCTAATAATAAAAAAAAGAAATGGCTTAAATACAGAGTTCTTGCACTATATATGGTACCCATATATTTTTTTACAACAGATCTGGACCCACAAATAAAAGAAACTACAACACTCTTCAATTTTTTTCCTACAGGTGAGCAGCACAGTAACTGAAAAAGAAAAGGAATCTTTCAAGTGGATCTGTTATACTGAAACAAACACGCTCTCTGTGGCGCGACTGAAACTGCCTGTGTCATGAAGGCTTTGTTGAGTTTAGGGCCTATTGGGAAGCCCCGGGCCCCTGACCGATTCAAGCAAGCTGCTCTCAGCGAGTGAAACCAGAGAAATGGCAATGCTCACGGGAGCAGGGATAGTGACTCAAAGACACCCATTCACCAGCCAAACACTCTTCCCAGGGGTGTAAACCCTACAAGCAGGACTATACAAGGATCACACACTCTCTGTTGTTACCTAAATGGAGATATTAATCTAGATTTTGTCATTCATCATTATAGCATGCTCGGGAAATTGTTGACACAATCTCTGACCTTATCGACTTTTGAGAGGTTGATGTTTGTTTTCACTGATCAGCTATCATTAACCTCTCACCTGTAAATATATTCATCACTTTGTGCTGGAGTCATTGAATATCTTGTGACAATTAGCCGACATGAATGTTTGAAATTGCAGAAAAATCACGTTCCTCATTTAAAATAGTACTTTAAAGAGAGATTCTGGGTATTTGTCATTAGTAACACCAGAGGTCAGTTCAGGACACGTTAGACAGTGAAGAGAAAGAGACAATGTGCTTGCAAAGAGTCTAATCTTCCTGGTATATAACAGTATTACATGATCAATGAGTATATCAATTAACATCTTTCAATTGACGTATGTATTACGCATTTTTATAGCACAATACTACAAGGTTGTAGTAAGAAAAATATTCTCAGTATAGTTTTCCATTAGGGAAAAAAAGGTGCTATGATTAGCAGTCGTGGGAAAATATAACAAGTTTAGTCAGTAGCAATCTATAACACAATGATATGCTTATTCTACATAAAAAACATTCAATTCAATTAATAATTTCTTATTTTCTTTGGTATTTTTGTCATATACAGAGATACAATGATGATTGCTGGGTAATATGTATGTTGATGTTGTCCAATGTCAAGTCTCCATTGGATCACGATATACGGGAGCTAGTTTAGGCACAAAATCTGTCATGACTGACAAACTGAGCACATCTGCAAGTCGAGCAAACAGTCGTGCCTTTCAGACATAAGAGGCAGTAAACGGGCCTGTCATAATAGCGTGCACTGGGGCCCGTCGTAACTGCCTTATGCCTGATGCTTGCATTAAAGTTATAATCCTTAAAAGGTATCCTCTATTTTTCTTGAATATCTTCAGTGTTTCCAACCAAACATCTCACCACAGAGCGATCCAGGGATGGCATATGTTTGTAGGCCAACCAGGACATTAACATCACCCTGGTTCCCTCGATGGGAATGGGATTTTTCTATTTATCCCACTTGCCCACCAAAAGGGGTGAAAACTAAACAAAAAAGGTGAGGACGTTTTTATTTTGTAGCCAGCAAGGTAACGAAAACAAGCATACCTGATAACACGGTGCAGGAAGAAGAGAAATGATTGTTTATGTCAGTTAAAGTGCAACTCTACACTATTTTTCCATCTCTCTTGTTTACCATGCAGGTAAATCTGAATGAATTATACTTTGGTGCTCATGGTTTCTGTAAAATTAACTCAACTATTGAATTGTGGAGAATCTAGCCGATCTAACGATGTGTAACACGTCCATATTGACAGAAATTACCTAACGTCTGAGACCTGCGTTTTTTTGTCAGAACGTGTAGCCACACCTGGCGAATAGAACGGACTTGGTCTCTAATTGGGGCTCGACTTTTAATTGTTTTACGGTATCTTTGTGCTAAAAAACAGGCTTCCGCTCAAAGAAATTGCTTCACAGTGCTAATAGTATATGATAAAATCCATCAGTCCTGGTTTATTTAGCGACACCTGTGTTTACTGGAGGTAATGGCAAGTTTGTTTTAACATACACTCACCGGCCACTTTATTAGGCACACCTGATCAATTGCTTGTTAACACAAATAGCTAATCAGCCAATCACATGGCAGCAACTCAATGCATTTAGGCATCTAGACGTGGTGAAGACGACTTGCTGAAGTTCAAACCGAGCATCAGAATGGGGAAAAAGGGGATTTAAGTGAATTTGAACGTGGCATGGTTGTTGGTGCCAGATGGGCTGGTCTGAGTATTTCAAAAACTGCTGATCTACTGGGATTTTCACGCACAACCATCTCTAGGGTTTACAGAGAATGGTCCGAAAAAGAGAAAATATCCAGTGAGCGGCAGTTGTGTGGACGGAAATGCCTTGTTGATGTCAGAGGTCAGAAGAGAATGGGCAGAGTGGTTCAAGATGATAGAAAGGCAACAGTAACTCAAATAACAACTCGAATAACAGTTGTTATTTGAGTACACCTTGTACACCTTGTACACCTTGTACACCTTGTACCTAATAAAGTGGCCGGTGAGTGTATATGTCCCACAGTTCTTCATCCAATATGCTGAAATACTTCAAGTGCTGATGATAATGTGTATGAGCCATTAGGGCAGCCCTGAGTGCAACCGAATTAACTCTGGGCTGTGAGGATTCAATACGTGCATGCATTGTTCCTGTGCTTGGTATACGCAAGAAAAGGTGGACTACAACATCCAGTCACGGACAGAATGAAACATGGGGTTTAATGTAAACTCTTAAGGATTCTGTAAAATTCCTATTACAATCCTATTTCTTGCCTCTGTGCGTCCTTCCGCATAATAACTGAACTGTTGTTGAGGTCATTGCAAATCACATAAAAGCCTTAATCTAACTATTACCATAATCTGGATTTTCACAGTAAATGAGTTGTTTGTGAATGTTCCGTGTGAATATTGCTTTCAAGTATTATAATGTGACTCATGTTTGACTGAAATAACCCCCCCCCAACCCCGCCTGATGCCTGTCCCCTGCTGCCCTCCCAACACAACGTCACACACTAATCAATATGAATATTAAGACACCATAATCTCTTTGTGTGTGCTTTCTCTGCGTGCAATGGAAAAAAGTCCGATGCCCAACTCTCCATGCCCGATACCTCACACAGTCAGTGTGAGTCATTTAGCACACATTTAGCACATTAAACAATTACACCGCCCCCTTCTGTGACCCCACATGTTCAACAACAGGACTACACATAAGGGAGTGACAATGCGCTGAACATAAAGTGAACATGAATAGATTACCAGGATTGCACATGCCAAAGACGCTCATACAACGCACAATGTGTGTACATCAAATGCCAAATGTGTCGATAGAGTGGGTAAAGTGGGAACAAGCAGCGATGGTGGTGGTGGGGGGTTTGTTTTCGGTGGGGGCAAAGCAGCAGAGAGGGTTTAGCAGCAGCTGCCCAGAGAGTGACGACTGTATGAGAGGGAGGGGGAGAAATAAAGAGCGAGGGAAGGAGAAATGGAGGGAGGGCGGATGGAGAGAGGGAAAACCAAAGGGGGAACAGGAGGTAGGAAGGAGACTTAGTTGTCAATCGAGAAGAGTGGATGTAGGAGGAGGAGGAGGAAGAGGAGGAGGAGGAGGAGGAGGAGGAGGTCAATTAGCTTTACGCATATTAAGTATTTTCGTGAAAACAAATCCACTGGGATGAAAAAAAACAGATTAGAGCAATGTATCTTTCCTTTGCTGGGTGTGCCAGTGTTGTATTCTTTTCCTGTTTTGAGGGAAAATTACTAATTAATATGCCTCTTTTTTCTGCAGTGTGGACGGGTCCCGAGCTCCCGGTCCCACCAGCTGCCAGGAGTGTCACAGGGTTAGTGGGGCCTTGAGCCACACAGATAATCAGCTTTATTAGTGCTGCCGCTAAAACCGATTTAAGAGCAGACTAGAGGGATCAGACGGGCCAGCTGTCCACACCAGCGCCTCGGCAGGCACCCCGGCCCCGGCCCACACAAAACACCAAAACAACAACGAGCCAACTGTGTGCGCTGCCAATTCAACTGTGTGAGCAGGCTTATTACCATATATCAAACACCAGCTCAGAGGATGTCGATCAAATAGCGCAATTACAAAGTCTGTTTTCAGTGATACATTTCAGACGATTCATTTATAGATTATGAAAATATTAATCTAGTGGATTTTTAACATTTCATGATTAGATTTTTGCGAACTCCATGTTGGCATAGCACTGACCTATGATATATTTTTTTTTTCCTGCCTTGAGTCCAAATCACACCACTCCCACTTCTCTCCACAAGCCAACTAACTCATCAGCGCAGTCAAAACATCCTCGCCTCATTAACAAGTCCCTGACCCTGACAGTGACCCACCACCGACCTCATGACCTCATGGAGTTTCCTCTCCACGTACAGTCCATCTCCTAACCTGCCTCCAACTGCTAATTACAGAGCGACGAAAAAGGAGGCTAACTCCATATTAGACGGCGCAAGTGTGCAACACTGCAGCTCCGCGCGTGACCTCAACCTTACATCACGTTTCTGTCTGGGTTGAGACCGAGACAGTGGAAAGGACCGGCAGAGATAATCTGGTCTGGTCCAAATCTCCGTCACAGTCGCATCCTTTACAGAGGGCCAGGTTCTTGTCCACTCAGACAGAGGTTTCAAGGCCAGATTAGCCAGGAAAGGGCAAGTGAAAAACAGGACACACTCTCCAATATCAGGCTACCAGGACAGTTGAAATACTGCCTGAATACCTCATAATCGCAAACAAATTACTCCCTTTACCTTCTTCGATATACATTGAGGGGGAAAACTTTTTTTCACCACGCTCTCACATGTGGATGTAAAAAGGTTGCCCCATCTCCAGAAACATGCAACCCCTACAGATCAGGGTCAAACTTGTGCACATGAGGATTGTTCGGTGAAAAAGGGGCACACATGTTTAACAAATGACTGGTTGATATGTCGGCTACATTGTATACATTATACACTGGTCATGGTCAAAATCTGCTGCTGCTAAAAAAAAGAGCCCAACCTGAAAATGAAACAATTTTCCACATGTTGCATTGCTCCGCAAACACACACTTTCCATGCAACAAACAGAAGCACAAAGCTCATTATTATGCAGAATGACATCATCGGACCTCCACAATTGTTTTCCTACTGGTAAAGTCATGACCCGCCATCCTGCCTCTTGTTACTCGTTGTCTTTTTTGGTCGGGTTGGTTAGGTTTAGGCATGAGGAATGAGATTAGTTAGGTCTAGGGTCAGAATAGCATGGTAAGCCAACCAGAGGTCGCCATGGTAGGGAAAAAAACATCGTAACCAGGAAGGTTTGATGACGTCGTTTTGCAAAATAAATTGTGCTTCTATTCGGGATAACAGGCAGTGGGGACATTTTTTGGACTATTGGGGTTTTGGAAAAAACTTCACAACTGGCGCTACGTAGTTAGCTAAATGGGTAGATGACATTCCTATTTTTAATCCTAATAATCTCTGATTGGACAAATATTTCTCTAACCTGTGGGCACAACACAAGACACTCTTCAATTTAGCAAATTCCTAATTTCCTTATGCGTCATTGAGAGACTCTGTAATTATATGTGAAAGTTGAGATAGAATATTATTGGGGCTGTCAAAGTTAACGCAAATTCATTTTAACACCACTAATTTCTTTAAAACATTAACACAACTTGCATTTTTTAGGTTGCAGCTGCTCAGTTTTAAAGCTAGAGGGAAGATACTGGTATCATATGAAACAAACTAGAAAACCTAAGGAATCCAGTAGTACCAACCATGTCATACTAGCTTTCAAAAGGGTCTTTTGACCTCTGATCTCAAGATATGTGAATGAAAATTAGTTTTATGGGTACCCACGAGTCTCCCCTTTACAGACATGCCCACTTTATGATAATCACATGCAGTTTGGGGCAAGTCATAGTCAAGTCAGCACACTGACACACTGACAGCTGTTGTTGCCTGTTATGCTTGAGTTTGCCATGTTATGATTTTTAGAATATGTTTTATGCTAAATGCAGTACCTGTGAGGGTTTCTGGACAATAGATGTCACTGTTTTGTGTTGTTAATTGATTTCCAATAATAAATATATACATACATTTGCATAAAGCAGCATATTTGTCCACTCCCATGTTGATTAAGAGTATTAAATACTTGACAAATATCCCTTTAAGGTGCATTTTGAACAGATGAAAAATTTTATTAATTTGTAATTAACTGTGGAAAATCATGCAATTAATCGCAATAAATATTTGAATCCATTGACAGCCCTAATTATTATATTCCTCTCAAGTAAATGCAGCACGATTACATGAGCCACTATACGTCATAGGCCTACATGAAAAAAAAATTCTGACTCATCATTAGTCAGAGCTTCCTTAAAACTGCTAAATTTGAAATTCAGAGCATATCTATTGCCTCCACACAGCTCTCAACATGGCGACGGCTGCCTCCGCGACTACAATATCAGCTGTAACTGCCATATGAGAGCAGTGCAGTGCGGCGACTGTGAGCTAGCCAATGGGGCCCGATCACATGCACTAAAAGCATGCATGGCTGGCCCAGCCATGTCAACGAAGCACAGAGAAGCTCGGATTACAACCAAGACCTTCTTCTCTGCTCAGGTAGACATTACTCCTCTATATCTTTACATAGCAAATAGTTGTTTGCTGCTATATCAATGCTCTGATATTATATAGAGCTTCAAAGACTGCTGCTACTTATTTGGTTTGTATAACTCATCAAATTACAATGTTTATTGTTCCATTTCAGTCTGTCTGTGTGGGTCAATAGTCTTTTGTGTAAAGGGTGTTTGATAAAGTAGAAAAAGTACCGATGGACACCCATCAATCAAAAAGTCTTTCACCTCTGAAAAAGGATGAAGAATATAGATACATTTCTTCTTTTGCTGAGAAAGGAATGTATTCATTTTCTGTTGGGATAAACGTGAGATAATACTTTCGTGTATGAGGTCAAAGCCTTCGATATCAGCCCAATACTAAATATGTTAACACCTTATTAGATAAATATACGACACATCAGGGGACCATTAGAATCCAAAACTTTAGTTACACATGACAGGCCCAAACTCCAGCAGCCCAAGCCCAATGCCCAAGAGAAAAGCAGGGGGTGCGGGGCGTGAATGATCTATGTGTGTGTGTGTGTGTGTGTGTGTGTGTGTGTGTGTGTGTGTGTGTGTGCGTGTGTGTGTGTGTGTGTGTGTGTGTGTGTATGTGTATGTGTGTGTGTCTATGCACACACATAGCAGCCTGTTTTTCAGACGTGTGCGTGTGTGTGTGTGATTATGTATGTACATGCCATGGTTTCATTCATATGTGTGTGCACATGCTGTCTTGTTCTCTTGCTTGTAATTGAGTATGTGTGTGTGTGTGTGTGTGTGTGTGTGTGTGTGTGCGTGCGTGCGTGCGTGCGTGCGTGCGTGCGTGTGTGTGCGCGCGTGTGTGTGTGTAGGGTCTGAACGACTGAACGATTCTTCAAAACCAGGAGTGCAGATCTTACTTAATCTGCAGTTAACGGCTGTTTAAACAACCTCCATAAATGTTTAATGGTGCTGCCCGTGCCCTATTGAATGGGAGGCATTTTACTTCATGCAAAAACAGGCCGCCAAGGGCCTCGAGGGCCCCCCTGACTTGCATTTAATGTGTGTAAGAAGGCGGCCATTATCAGCCTTACAATGACACAATTCACTCTGGCCGTGTGTCTGCTATCCCATTTGGTTTGTATCAGGCCCCAGTCCTGCTGATGGCTATCTAATTGGAAGAGTTAATCAAGAGCTAATGTCTGAAGAATTGATGCGTTCAGGTTCTTTGGTTGAGACTGTGCACACAGTGTGTTTCCTCCGGTAATGCTTCATATGAAAGATTCAATGGAGCAGAGTCAAATGGGTGAGATTGTTATTATCTTTGGCAGGGGTCTTTATTTGGTTCAAGGTGAACTCAGATTTTATGACAGAATTTAAATTGAAGATGTTTTTTTATTTTTTTATTTTCTTACTCCATCGTAACTCAGAGCTAGTCTTTTTTTACATTTAAATGTGCTAGAATCGAAATTTGATTAAAATGTTTTGAAGCATCATACTGTGACAAGCCTTAAAGGACTAAAACAAATCGGACATTGTACGAAACCATATTTAGATATGTTTTGTTATTCTGGTTAGTCAGACTTAAAGTGGCAGTAGGCAGTATATTTTTGGTATCATTGGGCAAAAAATACATAATAACCTTTCAGCATATTGTAATTCAAGTGTTCTGAGAGAAAACTAGACTTCTGCACCTCCTCATGGCTCTGTTTTCAGGCTTTAGAAAATCGATCCCGTGATGGGAGACTTTGACACAGTTAAAGAACAGTCCTCTGAACTAGATCTAGAATTTTTAACTCATCCTCTGCAACTAAATTCAACAGCCTTTAATATCCCCACTATAGTCTCTCTGGCTCACCTCCTTCTGTAAGTGAGTTGTTGAATAATTTTAATAACACATGCTCCTCCATCTTAGATGAAGTCGCCTCTCAATACCCTCAATAAAATGAAAACATTCGGGCACTGAAGTGTAAATGCCGCAAGGTGGAGCGGTTGTGGAAATCTACTAGACTCACAGTTGACCTGCAACAGTTCTTCAGTCTTTTAGCGCAGAGTATAGAAATTCTAGATCTGCATATTTTGCTACGCTAATCGACAACAATCAGTCAAACCCTAGAGTGCTGTTCAACATTGTGAGCAGTGTCATTGATTCTTCCCCAGGCCAGATATTAGATGGCACCCCTGAAAAGTCTAATTTCTCCCCCAGATTCTCCAATTGCCATCGAGATGCCGTGCACTGTTTCCCTCTGCTTATTTAATCAAATTTCTCCATCTACATTGACTAATATAGTTATGAAAATGAAACCTTCCTCCTGTCCTTTAGATATTCTTCCAGTAAAATTTCTAAAGGACGTTTTTTTAACACAGTGGCACCCTCTATTCTGCATATTTTAAACAGCGCTCTGTCGACAGGTTCTTTTCCTGATTATTGCTGTCAGCTGATGCTGACCATAACTCCATTCTTGTTCTCCTGGATTTAAGCGCAGCATTTGATACCATTGACCATAAAATCCTCTCTGGGCCATCTTGAGACCTGGGTGGGATTCCGTGGCACTGCTCTGCAATGATTTAGGTCATACCTAAAAGAGAGGCGTTTCTGCGTTGGTATCGCGGATGCTAGGTCAGCTGAAAGAGGTGTTCAATGTGGGATCCCCCAAGGATCGGTGCTGGGCCAGTTCTCTTTTCCATTTACACGCTCCCTCTTAGCCACCTTAAATGCAGACATAATATCAGTTTCCATTTTTACGCAAATGATACTCAGATCTATCTAGGCTGAGACCCTGCAAACAACTTTCAGAACACTTTCAACCTGCTAAAATGCCTTCACGATATCCACAAGTGGATGTCACAAAAAGTCCGGCAATTAAATGCTGATAAGACAGAATTATTGATCATAGGTCAAGATAGTGCAACCTCCAAAAAATCACACAGTCTTGGTTCTCTGTCCCATTCAATAACTCAGCATTGCAGAAATCTTGGTGTCATTTTTGATCAAAATCTCAGTTTAGACAAACATGTTAAATCATTGGCTCAATCGTGCTTTCATCATCTCAGAAACATTTCAAGGATTAGACCATTTCTTTCTCCCAAAAACCTGGAAACCATTATCCATTAACCATTATCCACGCCTTCATAACTAGTAGATTAGATTACTGTAATTCCTTGCTCTCTGGCATCAGCGAAAAAGCCCTCTCCCGACTCCAGCTCATCCAAAACTCTGCAGCTTTTGACCCGTACAAGGAAACATGGCCACATCTCACCGATCCTGGCTTCCTTACAGTGGTTACCTGTTGCTTTTAGAATTGATTTTAAAATATTACTGATTACTTAAAAAGCCCTGAGAGGCCTCGCACCAAGTTATTTAGCGGATCTATTATTGCTCTATATCCCTTCCTGAAATCCTCATATGCATCATTCCTTGTGGTTCCAAGGTCCAGATTAATACACAAAGGTTAGGGTAACTTTGCAGTCAGGGCACCTATAGTCTATAGAATGACCTGCCTGAGGAGATCAGGGCTGCAAACTCTGTCAAGTCTTTTTTTGAAACTCACTTTTTTAGAATTGTTTTTCTCTGATTTTATTTATGTTTTATGACATTTTAGTTGTTTCAGGTGAACCTTTAGGTTTTATGTGTTTAGTTATTGGCTTGTAGTATCTTTTGTTATCCCTGTTTTAATGTGTTCTGTTTTCATTGTAAAGCACTTTGTAACTGTGTTTTGAAACTGTGCTATATAAATAAAGATTATAATTATTATAATACTCTTGCTAGTTTCTCATGATTACCAACTCTAGCTTAAATATGGAGCTACAGTCAGAAGACTCTATAGAGATTTTCCCATTTTTTAAGATATGAGTCCCTTTTTTTCATCATAAGCAAAACTGAAATGCTGCAAAGCACTCACACACACATATGTCAAACTCATACGCACGCACAATTTTACTTATATAGATCACATTCATAGTTTGTAACCCCTGATCTTTGGAGACCTTTGAACATAGAAACAGTGAGAAAGTGGGCCTCTTCTCCCCCACTGTTGAGCACACACACACACACACACACACACACACACACACACAGTCAGTGGTGTGTGTAGAATGATGACCGGTGCATTTAACAGGGCAGGACTCCCTCCACTCAGCGCTCTAGGGGAGCACAGTGATTTACTGTTCCTGTTACAAACGCTGCTCCGTTCCTTAATGAGCCTCTGACATGCTGCATGTTTCTAGCGTGTTTTCCTTTGGCTCAGGAGCTACGGCTGCCTGATTGCTGCCCCCATTAAGAGGGCATTCCTACTGACACCAGCGCGCGCCTTCAGCCATACGCACTCAGGCATAACAAGCAATCAGCAAAGGCTAGGTAATAAGTCTGTATGGGGGGGGTATGCAGCACCTGCTGTGCCACTGGTTGAAAACAAACACATTGTCCCAGAGCCAAGAGGTTTCTATGATGACTTAAAAACATGTATACCCATCAGTAGGAAAAGTATTTTTCATGCAGTTCATGTTATTATCCAATAACAGCATCACATTCTGTGTGTGTTCCAATCACACAAGAGACCAGAACCAACTTATACCTCCTATAATGTGATTATTATCATTCCTGTGTGTTCCCTGCAGACTGTATGAGCACATACCCATGCACACACACACACACACTAAAGCCTGAGTATCAAAACATTGACTTATATTTAGTGCCGTAGTAGTAACAACAAATAGAGGCAAATCCTTGGTCTGGCAAGTCGTATCAGGTAAGACTATAAGACAATCTACTCGGATCCTTTCGCGTTCAACCTAATAGCGTGTGCTATTTTTGTCCATATTAAACAAACACTGGACATGCTGTTGGAAAATGAATCACACTCACCCCAGGTATGTGCTGGACATGTACATGCTGGTGCTCCAGTGATTCTCCTAATCCATGGAAGTTGGAAAAAAAACATCCAAAATCATTCTTGTGAAATCTGGTGTCCCAGTCCCATACGCACACACACAGTCCAAAGACCTGCCACACAGCCAGTCTAGAAGCCAATCCAGCGCAAAGGCAGGTTGTGACTGACTGACAGCTGTCAAGCACAACAGCTGATATCTACCAATATCTGCACGCCACCAGTTGCAGCTGGACCAATGGGATGTGGCGGCAACTGTCGGTTGGGTCGGCCCAGGCTCATTCAATAAAAACCAGGACTCCGCTCTGAGGACCACAGATCCCAGTGTGCCCCAGTTTCCCACTCCGGCGTAACCAAATCCCCTCTCGAGGTCTGTCTGGACCTGCCGTGCAGAGCCGCCAGTCCCAAGGATGCCGTCCAGACGGCATACGACGCTCGCACTCTCACTCTCTCACAAGGCGGGATTATTCTTTAACCACCTTGACCTCAGAGCGAAGGCACGATGAGCGAGTTTGGTAACACTTCACTGAGAGTGAAATTAATTCAGGAAGCACATTTTCTTTCAAATTTGACATCTGATGATCTTAAAATGTGTACTATGCATGAGTAAAATAATATGTAAATTATCATTTTGTGTACAAACTTGTGTTCTATGGACTTTTTAGACACATGCATATTCCAGAAGTATTACATAACATTTGCTCTTTACTGGACACTTTAAACCAATGTGTGTAACTGTTTCTATCCCACACTAATGAAACACCAATAAAGCCAATAAAATGCAATGACTCCAAAGTGACATAGCACACATGACCAAAGGTCCTGTCAAACTCATACCAGTGCCAATGCATTTGTGTGCATGCGTGTGTGTTATGAGAAGGAGCTGACTAGAGGCAGAGACCGCTTAATAAGCATTAAGGAACGGACAGTAGAGGGTTCTTTGGCTTAGCCTGCACAGCGCATGAGATAATCCCCCCTTCTGCAGACTGACTGCTGCTGCTTAGGCTAATTTGACCTCAGGTTTTTTGGGGGGAAACTTCACAGCAAGCTTCACAGGATGAATTGTGCTAGTAAAAGATTTGTACCCATGCTTCTAGAAGATCTCATAAGATCACAAGATCTCATAGAAACATGAGACAGGAAGAGGTGCTGGACCATCAGCCGCCCTGGGACCTCTCTCTCTCTCTCTCTCTCTCTCTCTCTCTCTCTCTCCCTGGCTGGCGGTGCATCTTTTCCAGACATTTTGGATCTGTATCTTCTAGGGCGGACACCTTTGGGTTGGTTGGTCGATTGGTTTGGTTGATATGCTCAATCGCTGGTGTTACTTTCATAAGGGGAAAAGTGCTTTTGAATCCATTATTTTCGGGGAGAGTTCATGTCTTTAATGAAGGGCTACTTGTTTTGCTGCTATTCAACAATAAATAATACAGTTTGAAACAATTTGTCTATCTAGCTTAGATCTTCCTACTGTCGGTGGGGCAAGAAAGAGATCACTCTGGACAGCTCTAGGCATAGCTGCTCCTGGACTTAGCGCCGCAAGGCTGCCTCGGAGAGCGCTGTCTCTGTCCTTGTCTAAGTCCTGACAATGTTGTCCGACTATAATGCAGAGAGTTGGCAGTTTTGCGGGTCGGGTTTGAGTCGGTTGATCAACACAAATGTTTGCAGGTGGGTGCGGGTATTAAAACTACAGTTAGTAATCTTCTTCAAAAACATTTATTGAAATTCTCTTTACATTCCGACAGTAATGAAAAAATCAAATGCTCTGACGGAAAAAAAAAGAAAAAACAATCTGTTGCAGGACTGTATTAAACCCGTCTATTCATTTGGTCTAAATGAAATGATTGGGCGGCCTACTTACCCCTTACTTGCCTGCCTGCGTGCACTCTGCCCGTGCACTCATTGCGTGTCCCCTGAGTCTTCAACAGGCTGCTAGCTTGACAGCTGTGAGTACTAATCATGGATGTATAAAGAGAACTGGATACAGCGTTGGAGGCAGGCGCCCGTTCATTCCTATGAGAGTTGCTCAGTGGCAACTCAGTTTGTCATCCCTAATTGTTCATATTGTAATTTGACTATGTTGGTCTATTCGGTACACACAACATATTGCATATCTGTCCGTCCAGGGAGAAGGATCTCTCCTTAGTTGCACTATGCAATAATAACGCGTTTACGCAAATGACATTTTTTTTAACGCCAATCATTTCAAACATTAACGCAACTTGCAATTTTTAGGTTGTAACTTGTCTCAAAGGAGGCTAAATACCAACTTTAAGGCCAAACTAACCTTAAATTTTGGCGAGGAAAAACTGTCATGGACATTTTCAAAGAGGTCCGTTGACCTCTGACCTTAAGATATGTGAATGAAAATGGGTTCTACAGGTACCCACGAGTCTCCCCTTTACAGACATGCCCACTTTATGATAATCACATGCAGTTTTGGGGCAAGTCATAGTCAAGTCAGCACACTGACACACTGACAGCTGTTGTTGCCTGTTGAGCTGCAGTTTGCCATGTTATGATTTGAGCATTTGATTTCACAATAATAAATATATACATACATTTGCATAAATCAGCATATTTGCCCACTCCAATGTTGATAAGAATATTAAATACTTGATAAATCTCCCTTTACGATACATTTTGACCAGATAAAAAATGTGTGATTAATTTGCGATTAATCCCGATTAACTATGGACAATCATGCGATGAATCGTGATTAAATACTTTAATCGATTGGCGGCCCTAATATATGTAAATATATAGAAACATGTTGTCAACCGTTTTCGTGGGAACTATTTCGTCAGTAGGAAGTAGGTTGAATAACAACTGTTTCCAGTAACTGGGACACTGTTCCTGGAAAGACGTGTTGCTTTTCAAATGAAGAAAACATATCTATTTTTTTGTAATCTAGGTGAACCAACCCTTTAAATCCCCTTAGCTGCCCAGTTGAAGGGTTTCCATTACAAAGTATTGTCACAGCCATGCAGTGTAGACAGAGTTAAAATAAAAAAAACAAACTTTTAAACCAGACTGTAATCCCAACCTCTGAGTCTGTGCATGTGCCCATGCATACAGTACATGTAGGTGTATATGTGTGCATACAATAATTGTGTGTATGCATGAGTGTCTGTGTATGTGTAAACCTATACCCGCATGTCCTCAGGGGGGTGGTAACACACACTACCATGACACGTCTCTCTGAGGAGTTGCTGTATATTGAGATCTGAAATATGTGTCGCATCATGACCAAAACACAGAACAATGGCTTTATAATTCACATGTCATTGATACCACAGGGTGGAAACAAAGCAACAAGAAGCCGAGCAATCACATTATAGGAGATGTAAGCTGGGCACAACAGAAACCGTTCTGTCCTCTCACACGATTGGAACAAAGACAGAACGTATCGCTATACTGGATAAATACATTACACTCTAAAAGACAAACCTTATTGTCAGAGTAATTGGCACACATTTGAAATTCATTACAGTTATTTTTGGCTCTGGGAAGATGAAAATCATTGTATCCACAATGTGCAATCACTTAAAATCTCCTTAAATAACCAGAACTGTAGCAAGTGGGTATTCCATAACACTGATGATACCAGAAGGGCCCCCACGCTAATTTTCAACCAATCGTCCAAAACAGTGAAACTAGCCGCAGGCAAAAACTACCCCGGTGAAGAAACAATGCAGCGCTGCCCCAGTATCACCAGCACGCAGCTAATAGATAGCAGGTGAAGGATGAGAAAGAGCAATGTCAACACTGCAATCGGAGCTCCCCTTTGGCAGTCCTCCAGACCTGCTTAGCTCTTCAAATCAAGTGGTACTTTAGTGCTCTGCAATGCCAACATGTGCATGTGGGGAGGGACCACTGAGAGATGTCCAAGCCCATCATCTACTAGCTTTCAGTCAGCCATCTCATGTGGAACACATTATCATGTGAATGCAGAATATGTGCAGATATTTGGCGTCTAGGGTTCTGACCTTGTCACTCGCGGCAAGGATACGCCACACTCAGTTCAACAGAGATTGGGGAGTGATGATAATGAAGTAGAGACTATAGGTGGGGTGTTGGGGTGGAGGTGGAGGTGGAGGTGGAGCTTATGGCATATGCTATATGAACAGCAGCAGCGGTAGCTAGTGATTTCAGGCGAGCAGAGCAGCAGCAGGAAGGCATGGCAGATCAAAAGACGTAGACGCTGTAAATACAAAACCCTAATGCAAAGGGTGCGTTTGTTACGGTGAGTAAAGCATGCCATGTTTGGGTGTAGCACCCAAGTTGTCTACCTGAGCTAACTTGCAGGCTTCGCTTCCATGGTGCAACGCTCAAACATCCCATGCAAGAAAACATCCAACAGGTCTCTACATATTAGAGCTATCCAAATATCTGAACAGAGTTTAAAAAGCTCAACATTCAATTATGAACTCTTGAATATATCTCAAAGGCCTACTACCACAGATGAGTTGAATGAATAAGGAAAACTTGGGGGTAACAGATGCATATAAAAGAAGCTCCTCTTACAGTTGCATAACAGTATAACTATCTATGGTAACTCAAATGCAGCAATCCTTTGGTGGAAGAACAAAAGGCTCTTGTGTAGAACGATTGTTTCTAACCTTTAACATCCAGCTTCAGTTGTATACTCTTCTGTGCATTGTACTTTTATGACAAAGAGTTTGTTCTGAAAAAGACAACAATGTCTGAAACAATATGAGTCTAATCATCAGTAGGCCTACAGTACATACAGTATATTGCATGCTCATATTAATGTAACTTTTCAACGTATCGTCATACAACGGTTCGCACGATATCTTAAGAAAAGATATTTTTCGTTTGTTTTCCTACGAATGTCCAGCAACACAAGCGCTCAGTGCGCCTGTGCAAGCCCCTGCAGTGCAGAACCTATTTAAGCAACAAAACTCACCATTGACTTCTGAATTCACCCATCCACCCCAACCTCCTCCATATGCAGACTCTGTCGCTCTTTATAAGGGGACTGTCCATTGTTCAGACAGACCATTATTCCGAAGGCCCATTGCTCTGAAAATACCCACTCTTCGTGCAACAGACAGAAGCACATGGCTCACTGTTATGCAGAATGATGTCATGATTTTATTTCCAACTGGCTAAGGCATGACCCACCACTCTGCGTCTTATACTCATTACCTTCATTGGTTGGGTTGGTTAGGTTTAGGTATGAGGTTCAGTACCGCTGGTAGAGGGAGGAGGGGCTGCTTTGTCTCAGCCAGCAGATATTAAGTTTAATATGATTCGTATCAAACATAGCTACGGTGGATGAGAGACTGCCAACAGAGCAAATTGAAATACTTGCTCTGTCGGCAGACCATTATTCCATTACATGTTTACATCATGTTTATGCTTGTTAAACAGGTGTAATGATAAAGTATTGGCTTTTACTAGTGAAGGTTTTATTGCACTTACAGTAATGAGCGTAGTTGGAGGAGCTCAGACCCGACACAGAGAAAGTACCGATAAAAGAAATGTTGGAGCTTATCGATACTACGGCCTTTAATAATTTAGCCCCGGGGCTAATACTGGACTCATCTCTAACGCCCAAGGTGGACACCACAGGTCATAGAGGTCTAATTTGATATTGACATTTTGGTGTTCAGTGGGAAACCAAAATTATAAGAATCATTCTCTGTTGACTGGAAGAGAAGAAGTTGTTGAGATATCATCTTCTGGACCAAAGATGGGACCAACAATCCTCCAACCAGCAGAGCACTGAAATGGACTCAATGTTTTACATCAGAAACTTCTTTCTGAGGACACTATCAGTGTTATTGTTCTCACGCAACACAGTCTCACAGCAGTTCGTGAAATAGTCACAACATTTAATCTATTTGATTCTTGTGACACGAATTTCCCTTTTTTTTTGTGACGCACGTGTCAATTTCCGCTCCAGTCTTTTCAAAATAAAACTACTTATTTAGGATTAGGAAAAGATCAACTTGGTTAGGCTTAGGCAACAAACTACTTAGTTAGCTTTAGGAAAAGATTGTGGTTTGTCCTAAAACAACATCTGAAGTGCTGTAACTTAACTACGGAAGTTACATGGCAAATAAATCAACTTTGACTTGTGGTTTCACACGGAACACAAACATCCGTCTCCTGGGTGAAATTCCTGTGTTTTTTGACCCACTCATCCACCCCGACCTCCTCCTTACGTGGCGTTCGTCGCTCTTAATACTCCCCAGTTCACAATCACGTGGATTACACACTAATAGATTTCGTGCTCTATGTACATGAATCAATACATTAAAGTGTGTGACTATTTCAGGAATGTCCTTGCGACTGGGCTGTCTCACGTGCATTTTTTCATTGCCAGGGTGCTGATGCCCTCCATTTAAGGACAGCGGCATTATCACTGTGAGTGAAAACACAAAAGGACATGTGAACTCGTGTTCATGTGGACAGTTTTAACTCGGCAGAGTCAATCCAGAACAACATTTTTTCATCTGCCTGTGCTCGGGTTACAATATGTCCCCGTGCTCCCTAATCCATGTGTTTGTCTGGAACATGTCCCGCCTCATGAAGCAGACTATTAAGCATCTACTTTGCTCAGAAAACAGAGGACACGCTGATTGACTGATAGGAGATGGAGGGTGAGAGTTGAAAAACAAAACAGAGTTGAAAAATGAACACAAAGCGTGTGCATACGCAAATGTGTAATACAGCTTAGTGCGACGGATTCCAGTCATTCATCTCTTATGTTGTATTTTTAGAAAGACGGCAAATCCTCTGTCTCTCTGTCTGATATCATGCGAGGTTATGCTGGGGTTTGATTTACGTAGGATTATTGGATGGCTGTGTGTGTGTGTGGGCTTCTGTTTGTACGTGTGGGAGAAATGTAATGGTATGAAATACACTGATGTCATATGAGTAGAGAGTTCAGAGCACTGCAGAGATCACGCTGTCTAGACTCCGGTAGTGCTATAATGGGATTCAGCCAGATTACTGTGATTACACTTGTAGTTGTAATACAGGGCAGCTCTCTGGGCTTCGTTTTCATTCACCAATGTGCCAGGTTGAATTCCTCAATGGCTAGGACTCATACTACATACAGAAAGGACAATTTCATCCCAAAGATGCAGGCATGTGACACAAAGATCACGGGTTTCAGCTAGTTTAGTTTATTACATTTATTTGTCAGGGACCATATAGGGCAACATTTATCTCACATAAGGAGAAGAGATGCATTGTGTCAGATTTAGATACTAGCTAATTACCTCCGCCGAGGAGGTTATGCTTTCCATTCAGTTTGTTTGTTTGTCAGCAGGATTACAGGAAAACTAACAGCCCAGTTTCCATGACATTTGGTGGAAGGGTGTAGCATCATGGGCAAAGGAAGAACCCATTACAACTTGGAGTGGATCCAAATCACGGGGCAGATAGACAAGTTATTTTTCACTTTCATTAACATTGCGAGATAGGGCATTTGGCCTTGGCGGAAGTCTGCACTTTCCGAGTGCCCGCCTAGTTTTCATCTGTAGTCCCTGTTGTGTCTTTGTTAAATTAATGTAGCCAAGACTGGTTTCTTAAAATACATTTTTGACATCACAGGAAAAAACTGTCAGGGAACTTGTTCCAATCCTTAATGGCTTTAAAAGAAAAGGCAAACTGTGCAAAGGCAGAGCATCATTTAGGGATTCTACAAATCCTCAGATCATGAGTTTTTCAAAAGATTGGGAATGTAAAGTAAAAGATTAATCCCATTTCCACATGTATGTGTGCAATGATACTGTGTATAACTGATCGGCCATAACATTAAGACCACTGATAGGTGAAGTGAATAACATTTATTATGTCGTTACAATTGCACCTGGGATATATTAGGCAGCAAGTGAACATTTTGAACTTTGAACTTTGTGTTAGAAGCAGAAAAAATGTGCAAGCGTAAGGATGTGAGCAACTTTGACAAGGGCCAAATTGTGATGGCTAGACGACTGGGTCAGAGCATCTCCAGAACTGCAGCTCTTGTGGGATGTTCCCGGTCTGCAGTGTTCAGGACCTACCAAAAGTGGTCCAAGGAAGGAGAACCGATGAACTGGCGACAGGGTCAGACCCGAGACTCATTGATGCACGTGGGGAGCGAAGGCTGGCCCGTGTTGTCTGATCCAATTGAAGAGCTACTGTAGCTCAAACGGCTGAAAAAGTTAATGCTGGTTCCGATAGAAAGGTGTCAGAACACACAGTGAGGAGCAGTTTGTTGCGTATGGGGCTGCGTAGCCGCAGACCGGTCAAGGTGCCCATGATGACCCGTGTCCACTGCCAAAAGCGCCTACAATGGGCACGTTAGCATCAGAACTGGACCACGGAGCAATGGAAGAAGGTGGCCCAGTATGATGAATCACGTTTTATTTTACATCATGTGGATGACAACGAGTTGGAGGTGTTGACTCGGCCTCCAAATTCTCCAGATCTCAATCCAATCGAGCATCTGTGGGATGTGCTGGACAAACAAGTCCGATCCATGGAGGCCCCACCTCACAACTTACAGGACTTAAAGGATCTGCTACTGACGTCTTGGTGCCAGATACTACAGCAGACCTTCAGAGGTCTAGTGGAGTCCATGCATCGACAGGTCAGGGCTTTTTTGGCAGCAAAAGGGGGACCTACTCAATTTTAGGCAGGTGGTCATAATGTTATGGCTGATCGATGTATATTCCAAGGCATTGCTCTGTCGGTGAATAGAGGTGTGAGGTGTCCTCTGTGTTACTTATCACAGAAACACTGGACTGTCCTGGATAATGTAGTGATGTTATAGGTATATGTTTTGACCACCAGTTTTAATTATGCCTCTGTGTTGCCGACAGTCGCGGCCCGAGGTGTTGGGTTTTTAGGTTTCCGTCGGTCCCATCTCGTGAACGTGATGTCTTGGGAACACCTTGAGTGGGATGCCCAAAATAGCTCCTACCACTTTGCAACTCTATTAAAGGGCTAGTTCACCTAAATTACCAAAGCACATACTTTCTGACCTACCACTAGTGGTATTGAGCCATGCAGAAACATTTGATTTTCTTTGTCTAGATTTTGAGATATCTGTCTCTGAGATTTCTTCCATCTTGCCAGTGCAATGGAGCTGAATGGAATTTATGCTCTTCTCACTCTAAAGTTGTACTCACAGCCTTAAAGGGAAGCTGCCTACTGAAGCTTTTTACATCATGTTAAATTTGTAACATTTAATAAACTAATCAGCAACATGGCTCTGGAGAAACAGAGTGCATTCTAGTCTGGATGATCTTTTCTGTCCACAGTTTTCATTGAAACTACTTCCTACCGATGAAATAGTCCCTATGAAAATTGACAGCGAGGTGTGTGGATTATCCAGACTAACAGGGACATTTATGTTTGAAAAGACATTTTGCTGTTGGATTCTTGTAATGCAATATTTCAATGCCAAAAGAACCCAACGTTGAGCCAAAGGTGACATCAAGCCACTTACACACTAGACACTCAGGTGAGCGACATGAAGTGATTCCTGCCAAGCAAAGGTTTTAAGATTCTTAAATGAGGACAGCTTCCCATGTCCCTCCTGCATTGACTTGCAGAGACAAGGTAAACGGGCTTAAGACAGTCGAGACGGTCACTTGGGGAATACCATGAAATCCCAGACAGTTGCCCCAGTCTGGCTGATTCACCTCCGAGATGACCTACATGCCATGTTGTGGTGTGAGACCTGTTGGCTTCGTGGTTTAAGAGGAATAATGTGTCTTGTTGCTTTCCAAAGCAACTGCTTCAGGACCATAAAAGATCTTTTGTTCTCAACGTTTTGTCCTTAAAATACCTAGTTACACACAACACGGCATATGTGGGCTCAGGTAATGTGATAGGAGTCTTCTGTTTGCTCTGTGGATATGTGTCAGATACCGATAGGGACTGGTTCAGTCACTGCAGGCCGATTCCTCTCAGACATCAATCACAACAGGCCCTCAAGATGTTTTTCACACCAACATACTTGAAATGTAGTTCCAAAACAACATTAGTTCAGTAACGTGTCTATGCAGGCATAAAGACTTGATACACAAGACACTGAGTGACACAAAGCGTGGTCATTTGGGACTTTGACTTAGCAGGTTTTAAGTGCGCTCTTGAAGCAAATCCCCTTTGTAACTTAGCTCAGATACTAAAAGGTGTTTTTACAGTAGGTCTGAGACTGTTGACAACACAATTGCCGTTGTCTTTCATCATCACTCACCTGTCTGAGACCATCACTCACCTGTCTGTGAAAGCCCCCTCGCCCCAGCTCTGTCACTTACAAGCTCGTCTAATGGTACATCAAAGCACCTTAACTTAATCACCAAAGCTGCAGCAAGAGACCACAACAAAAGCAAGAAACAGTGGGGAAACTCCCCAACCTCTGACCTTTTCCCTTATGAGACTTCCCATGAGGAATTAAAGCACTCAGATGTGGCACACATGAACCCCTTATTTCAATCCCCACCCCCCCTCCTGCCCAGTGAGCTTTGGTTGCATTTAACTGTAGCCACCCTTCTGTGAACAGCAGGATCCAAGGTGGGGTCAGTTACTGGATCATATCTGAGGGAGAACAGGGGTGGATCCTCTGGAGACTACAACATGCAGATTTCAGAGGGAAGCCGGAGGCAGAGCGTCTATGTCCTATTTCCCCGTCTGTCTCGACGCTTGAGGTTCCCAGACGGTTCGGTCATATAGGAAAAAAAACAGCCAGGTCTTTCAGTGGAGAGGAAGCATCAAGCTGTCCAGTCATCGAGGTTACCGTGTAATATAGCGCAGGCCGACTATAATAAAAACAGAGGGAGGAAGGCATGTCAATAAAGAATGGCCTTGATCTCATACATCTGCTCAGCATTTGGGCAACACCATTCGGACAGGTGTCTGAAAGCTCTCAGATGAAGTTCAGGTAGTAAAGGTAGACACTAACAGGCATGCAATTTTACAAGAATACACAGAATAAAGGTAGCAGCAAGGTTTTACTGCTGTATGCAAGACTCCAAATCATAAACAGAAACTGAGAGAGCTGGAAACAGTGGTGGAAAATAACTGGATACATTTACTGGAGTATTGTACTTAAAGTACAATTTTGAGAAACAGACTTTTTTCCATTTTATACTACGTTTACATTTCAGAGGCAAATATTGCACTTTAACTCCCCTACATGATATGACATATATAGTGTACAGATTAAGATTTGCCTTATTAGACGTATAATCAATATATAAAATGTGATTTGTATAGATTAAACTATCCAATAGTATATAAAGTAGTTACAATTATTTCCAAATCAACCAACTACTAAGTAAATGTGCTCATACTGCAAAATGGCCTCTGTCAGAATGGCATGTGAGCACATTTACTTTTCACACTTACGTATATTTAGCAAATTATGTTTTTTTACATTTACTTGTACTTACTTGTAACAAAGTATTTATACATTGGGGTATCACTACTTTTACTTAAGTATACAATCTGAGTACTTGCCTCAACCACTAGCCGGAACAATTAGTCCATTAATTGGTCAACAGAAAATTCACAATTTTGATAATTGTTTAAAGGGGACATATTGAAAATCTCCTTTTGTTAGTGTGGGTATCTGGAGTGCCTACCAACCCACAAACTGTGAAACAAGACAACCCAGTCAGTTTTTTGTGGGCTGCCTGGATCAGAAAACATGTGATTTAACGAGCCATTCAGATCTGGCTCCCCTTCCTATGTCACATGCAGGCTCATTAGAATATACCGCCCACAGCTGGAGAACTACCTTTGCAAAGGTGCACCGTATTTTTCTTTCAATCAAATCGGAGCAGACTGGGATTTATTCAAGATTGGGGTAATGTGTGTTGAAGTCTGAACCTGAAAATGAGCATGATATGTCCCCTTTAAGTAACTTTTCATTAAAAATACTAATTATTTGTTGGATTGTGCTTCTCAGATGTGGTTACTTGCTACATGTATCTGTTTTATATCATCAGACATTGAAACTTTTTGGGTTTTGGATTGGTGGTTGAACCTAACAATCAATCTGAAGATGTCATCTTCGGCACATAGTACATGGCGACGACATGGTCAGCGTCTTAAACCCCTAGCTCATCACGACTACCTCAACGTTTTACTATTTTTGACACTACACTCACTGGCCACTTTATTAGGCACACCTGTTCAATTGCTTGTTAACACAAATAGCTAATCAGCCAATCACATGGCAGCAACTCAATGCATTTAGGCATCTAGACGCGGTGAAGACGACTTGCTGAAGTTCAAACCGAGCATCAGAATGGGGAAGAAAGGGGATTTAAGTGACTTTGAACGTGGCATGGTTGTTGGTGCCAGCGGGCTGGTCTGAGTATTTCAAAAACTGCTGATCTACTGGGATTTTCACGCACAACCATCTCTAGGGTTTACAGAGAATGGTCCGAAAAAGAGAAAATATCCAGTGAGCGGCAGTTGTGTGGACGGAAATGCCTTGTTGATGTCAGAGGTCAGAAGAGAATGGGCAGAGTGGTTCAAGATGATAGAAAGGCAACAGTAACTCAAATAACAACTCAAATAACAGTTGTTATTTGAGTACACCTTGTACACCTTGTACACCTTGTACCTAATAAAGTGGCCGGTGAGTGTATATAATAGATTAAACAACTAATCTGTTGTTCAGTAATGAAAATAATTATTAGTTGCAGGCCTAAACTAAATGTGTTGAACACGTTGGGGCTCATAAAGGATGACGCATCAAGATGGGCACTTGAAGAGGCAGAGACGTCACAGGGAAATGAAAGAGTTACAGAAAGGAAGACTGAATGCGAGCGACGTGGGAGAGAGCGAGATCGAGAGATGAGGGGAGAGTTTACTCCTTTCCCGTCATCTGCTGTCCTTTTATTCTCCTGTATCTAGATCTGGCCTGCATATCTTGGACTGATCCCTCCCCGGGGTTCCTCAAACTGCCCCTCTGTGTTTGGGCAAGCTTGAAAGAGAGCTGATAGTATTCAAAGTACCATGACAAGAGATTGACGCACACAGTCGCTGAGTTTTATCTCGACATCGGCAGCTGGGAGTGCAGCTTCGACGCATGTCCGCCGTCTCACGTTTCCGCAAGCAGCAGCAGCAGTCCCAGATGCAAAACGGGTAATGAAAGGTGCTTCATAGGTCAATGGCTTGGTGATTTATGAGACAGTGAGGTACCACACAATAACAATACGCTGCACGGTGTACTCTGGTGTCACCTGAAGAGATGCATTGATGGTCTTGAAATTCCATCAACTGGATCTCTGTTAAACCTCCCCGAAGCCACGGGTAGATGAACTAAAAATCGCCAACTCTTGCGGAACGCCTTGAGGAGAAGTCAGCTGATAAGTTAATTATGTCAATGTGCCAACGTGGTTGGTCTAATTTCAAACAGATTGTTCTAGTCAGAGAACAACAGGATGTGTGTTGTAGTTTAGACCAACAGAGTTGCTTTATTGTCAGCAAAACTGGCAAATAAACCAGCGCTAACTGAGCGGATGTCCTTAAAACGGCCTTCGGTGAGGATGTGTGTCTAACTCTTCCTCGCTCATATCAGCGCCACAGATCGCTGAAGATTGCCGCAAGGTCTTTCACATACAGGCTGGTAACTGCTCCACAACAACGATTGTGTTTGTTTGATATGCTCATCTGCAGTTTAAGTATATAAGGCATTTTATTTCTCCAGAAATCTTGGAAAAGAAGGTCCAAAATACAAACTTTAATCAAATTTGCTCTGCTTGGAGACTCTTTATAATTTAATTTGACCAATGAGGTGGTTATAAATACAGATATTGTACAGATCCAAAGGTTCCATAGTTTTATCCCACAGTGGATGATTTCACAGAGGGTCTGATTGTCTGTGTGCTCCATGTTCCCAAATGAATGTAGGCACATACATACAGTGTATATATAGTGTATTTATATCTGAGTATGTGATTAACAAGGCTGGTTTATCAACTGGCCAAATTGGGAGATCGCCGCAGACTCTCATGATCCCCAAGTTTTCTGAGTGCAAAATTGTTTTTTGGTAACTGATTAACTGCTAAATTTCTTTGGTAATATGCACCACTAAAGGCATGGATGGATTATGAGACAATGGGCCCCTGAGCATGTAAAAGGCCCTCCACCCTGTCTACATTTGTGGTCATTTTGCATCTCCTTGTAGTCGTTTTGCTTCTATGTGGTTGTTTTGTGTCTCTTTGTGGTCTTTTTACATCTATTTTTAGTTGTTTTGCACCTCCTTGTGGTCATTTTGTGGTTGTTTTGCATGTCTTTGTGATTGTTTTGTATCTATTTTGCATCTTTTTGTTGTAACTCTGGGTCACCTTGTGGTCATTTTGCATCTCCTTGTAGTGGTTTTGCATCTATTTTTAGTGCGTTTTACGTTTCTGTGGGGTCGTTTTGGGTCGTTTGTAGTCGTAATGTGTATGTTTTTGGTCATTTTGTGTCTGTTCTCAGTCAATCCGCATCCCTTTGTGGTCGTTTTGCATCTCTATAGTCATCGCGTGTCTCTTTGAGGTCATTTTTGTTCATTTGTAGTCGTTTTGTGTGTGTTTGTAGTCATTTAGCGTCTCTTTGTGATCGTTATGTGTTTTCTTCAGCAACATTTTGTGAGTCGGGACCCCAGACCCCTTGGCCCGTGGGCCTGTGCCTGGTAGGCCCGTTCAGTAATCCATCCATAACTAAAGCATAAGCTAAAATGATAAAGGTGTCAGTACTCGGGACTAAGTTGTTCATACGAGGTGTTGTCTGACCACATCCAAAGGCAAAAGTGTTTATGCCTGTTCCGATGGCCACATTGAAAGACGGATTGAAAAGCTGGCTGTCACAGGGAGGGATGAGATGTGATGATCACTCAGATATGGTAATAACAATGAGAGCTTGAGAGAGAACTTAAAAACTCACCTTTGCACAGCTGGCCAGTGGCTGTGGGCATCCTGATCTGATTGAAAATGTTGTCCGACAAAGCCTCCAATTCAGACATTGGAAAGGTGTGGGGGGAGGGGTTTTCACAAGCTATTTGACCATACATCAAGTAGTATTAATGCTTATTATTGTTTCTGGGGCTGTAGCTAAACATAGTGAAGCTGCCCTGTGTAGCCCACTGTGTGCACTGCATACTTAAAGACAACAGGGTACACACACAACTCACAGAGAGTGTGGAAAGAACGGGGGTTCCAATAGGGGTTCTCCCATGATCTCCTCGCAGGGTGATCCTGCCCTGGTCACACACCATCATTAGCAAAGACTGAGAAAAAGTGCAGGGTGGTTGTGTCACACTATTCTGTCTCTGTCTCCTACAGGACGTCACAGAGGCCTCAGGTCTAATGTACTATATAACAGCAATGGTCTCCGTTGTTCTTTGTGGATATTTGTTGAAGATGAAAATGTCAAACCTGGGTCACTTTGAATCCGAACCCTGTCAGGCACCATGCTTCTGAAATGGTTTCACTTTGACCTGAGCCTTCAAGCACTTCAGTACCAGTGGTATTAATGCTTTATGGATGAGGCTGATCAGACATCTCCCCCCCAGCCATCCAGTGTTGTTATCATAAACCTACTGGAATACTGAAGCAATGGCATTTAGAACAAGTTAGTAACAAAATGCTGTATCTATTTGCATGGAATTTCAAACTTCCGAGGACTTATCAACATGTCAAACGTGTACCTGGTGAAACTGAATAACCCTCAGCAGTCATCTTCAGTAGTGGACTCACCTCTTCAGTGATGATGTCATCAAGTGAACAAATGATGATAGAATCAGTCAAATACCCATCATGGGGCCTTTCTGTAGAAAGTGATTATTTCAGGCAAAGAGCAATCCAATGCTTGTTTTAATTAGTAATAAAGTACATTCACATTTATTTTATTATTCTCAAATCTACAGGTTTTTATTAATATTGTTGGCATGTGGAAATCCAATGGAAGGTTTTCTGTCATCACTCATTAGGAAGGAATATGTCTAAAACCATTGGGCTAAAAGAGAATGTGTTACCTGTTAAAACAGATACACATTGACCTGGAAAACCACTAGAATATCAAAGCAATAAGCAGATACAAATTTGAATTCATGAAATTTAAAAAAAAAAGTTGTTTTTACATAGGACCACAGATCACTGGTTCCTCCTAGTGTTCACTAAAGGTATCCCACCTGACACCTGGCACACATCTCTGAAGTGAGACTCTAAACTCAGCACAAAGCAACATTTATTACTTCTATAAAAGAAAAACACTGGCTCCAGCTGTAAACCTTCCTCTAATGTGTGATTTTGTTGCTCCTCTTTACCGTAACAGCGGGGGGGAACTTTTTTTACTGGATCATTTGGAGACATCACAGAACTCCCTCACTGATTCCTCCCCTGAGAGAGGACTGTTAATGTGTGATTAGTGGTCGGGGGTGCGTGTTGGCGTCTGATGCTCCTCCATGGGCTCTGCACCGCACGCTACCGTGACTCGGAAAACCAGACTGGGCCGTGAGTCAGAGAAGACAGGGCACTTGTGGCCTGCTTTATACTGCCAGCTCACTCAGCCAGCTGTGACTGCTGTGGTGAGGCTTTGGCTGTGGATAGCCTGACAGCTACTGTATATGCAGCAATCTGTGGTCGGGAGTCTGGACCTCAAGTGACCAGAACTACGTTCTCATGGTCTTCAGAGGGGAGATGAAGGAAAGTCCCAGGCAAAGTCATATCCGAGAGAAGCAGCCTTGTAATTCTTCCTGTAGATGAAAGTAGAATTAGCAATCGAGGCGGTTCAGTTGGTTTTTGAAGTCTTGAAACTTTGAAATGACTTGTTCCCACCTGCAGGATTCTTAAAAACCTCAAACAATGACAACCTCTTGACCACTTCTTCCAGTTAAGCCAACAAAATGCCAGGACCGGATGTAATAGACCGGATCCTTTGAGGTTGACCATGAGTCACTGAAAGGGGACAACACCCTCCTCCCCCACCCCCCTTTCGGTCCCCTCCCACAGCTTTGAAGTGGTGGCAGATTGTGCACAAACAACATAAACCTGGACCTAGACAAACGCTGTGATTTACCACCCAAGGCAAGGAAATAGCCACTAAGACAGTTCCATTCAGTTTATAGGGCTGTTTTGTAGCTTTCGTACCTCCGGACGGACGCTCCTTTGTGATTGCCACTTTGAGAATGCTGGAAATGGGGATTCCCAAAGCGGAGCCAGAACAAATGCCTAACTGAGGCTTACAAGCTCAGGACAATTTTGTCACAACGAAACTCACACTCTAACTGCTGTGGTTGGGACATCCAAAGACCAAATGTCACTGAATTCAGAGGTTGGGAGATCCTCTTTCAGTTTCAGTGTTCATGTGTGATCCAACTTGAACAATGAAATCCTATAAACTGTAAACTGTGAAATTGGATAGCTTGTTGGTTCTTCGACATATTTTGAGTCAACTACAGTTCAGTCCAACTGAAGGATACACATTTTGTTGTAATCTCATGAATCAGAAATCTTTTGTCACAAAAAGAGTATATTCAATTTATTTAAAGAGTAACTATCAGGTATAATGTTTTGTCCTTATAAGGCATACAGCATATACACTGTTGTGTATGGTAATTCAAGCTGAAATAGCAGCCTGCGGTTCTTCCTGGCCTCCAGCTATTTCACTGTCACGTCAAATGACGGCACTGGATGCAAGAAGAACAACAAGTTTTGCAGCTGTGAACTCTGTGAACTTTCTGCTTCACTATAGCACACACTGAGGAATTTATTGTTTCAATCGACTACATTTATCATCAATACTGATTGGACATCCACATAAAAAGTGGCAGATTTTCTCTTTAACCCTCACACAGAAGTGGTGTACATCATCTGAAAGCTGGGAACCTGAAGATTAATATGAGATGCAGCTCAGCACTGTGTGTCAAGTTGTTCTAGTCATTAATCAGAAATAAACATGAATTCATTCAAATAAATTGTAAAAGTGTATAAATGTTTAGAACATTATGATGGAAGTATAACATGGTCATCCCCGTGCTCTATTATTGTCTCATAAGTTGTTGCAGCAAATTTGGGGTTGATACTATTTGTTACACAGATCTGGTGCTAAATTTAACCATTTTCTACCACTTGAGAATTGATAAAAAAAAATGATCAATAATCCCTCCAAAATACCACATTAAGACACCAAGACCTTGAGGAACACCATAGAAAAAGACATGCTGAGATTTGAAAACAAAAACTTTTGACATTTGGAAATTTCTGCAAGAATTGCATTTTCTAGCTAGGAAAGCCATCCATCCTCTGAATGCTCTAGGTCTCTAGTTTGTGGCTGTAAAGTTTCACGAGGCTGTGATTATCCTAGAGGTCACCACAGGTCATTTTATACAGTGAGTTCAAGTTTCAAAATATGGTCTCACTACAATGAAATGGCTCCTATGGGGACTAACATCATCACACATGAATACAGTTGGGCTCTTTGGATCCAATAGAGTCTCAGCTTTACAGTGAGACACAATACATGTAATTCAAGACTGTTTAGGGAGCCCAGTATGCAGAAATATTCAGATACACCATTTTAGGATAGGAGACAATAACACATTTATACTGCATTCAAAAAACTGCATGTGATTATCATAAAGAGGGCATGCCTGTAAAGGAGAGACTCGTGGGTACCCATAGAACCCATTTTCATTAACATATATTGAGGTCAGGGGTCAAGGGACCCCTTTGAAAATGGCTATGCCAGTTTTTCCTCGACGGGGTACCAATGGATTCCTGAGGTTTTCTAGTTTCATATGATATTACTTTCACGCTACTAGCACGCACACTAGCTCTAAAACTGAACCTGCTACAGCTTCTGAAAGACAGTAATCCCGCGGGTCTTAGAGGGTTAATGCATTATATTGTATGATATATTGGACAGTGTATATACAAATATCAGATTCATGTCTCCACAGTTAAGACTGGGATTATTTCAATATATCTAATTACTTCTCAGTTAAATCATTCAGTTACTCTTAAATCGTACATGTTGTTCAGGAGCTCTGCTTGCTCTAATGTTGCCCACCACATACATACATAAATGAATATTACAAACACATTTCAATACAATGCTGTCCCATACAACACCATTACAAACAACAACCTCAGTAATAAACATAGAGTTGAATGTATACCTCTCTGACCGTGACAGTGAAAACTGAACATTATTATCTTTGTAAAGGTAGGATGTTTGACCGAGCTGCAGTATTGTATTGGATTGCATCAGATTTTACAGGTGTACCTAATAAAACATACAAACATTCAGATTCAATTGTTGCAAACAGGGGCTGTGGTCTAGCTGGTAGACAGTAAAAAGGTTATTGCATGATGTTTGTCAAGTCAAACTGAAGGTTGCAGGAAATTAAGCTTTATAAAAATTTATAAATAGCAATTAAGAAAATAATATAAATAGAAAAATAGAAAATAAATAAATCAGAAAGAAAAAATAGAAAATAAATAAATCAGAAAGTAAATTGTAAATTAATAAGTCCACTGGAAAAACTGAGTGCTCAGGGAGTAAACCAGAGGGGACTAATTACTCTAATTACGCCCGGAGCTTAGAAAAGTAACACTCAGTGTGTCACAGGAAAAAGGGTCCTGAAAAGTTAGCAGCGCGCTAACAAGTAGGGCTGTCAATCAAACAGCGCTGCGATCTGCAGTAAAACTATGTGCAGAACGGACATCTACAAAGTGTGAGAGGCAGCCGGTAAGAACCCATCTGAATGTCCAATAGATAATACAGTGAGAGATTCACGGTGAATTGTGGCGATCAAAGCGCTAAAAGGGGGTTGATTGCTTGTTGATTTGTTTGTTAAGTGCGGGCATATCCTGGTTCATTCATTCACAAATGTGGTGAGAAGTACAGGGGCTTATGGGAAATGTAGTTTAAAATTACTGCATGATTTAATATGAACTCAAACGTAATTATAAAATACGTTGTGTTTAAATAAATACTTAAAAATAGTAATTAAATAAAATAATATAATACACATATACATATTACCTTTTATGTTAAGGCAAAGGCTATATGGCAGCCCAGGCATTTGCTTATTTGCATTTAACATGAGGCATTTTAATAGGAGTGTGTGTATTAAATTAAATGAGGATTAATGAATTTTTCAAAGACTCATAAAATGAATTTGTTCTTATTTATACTTATTTTGTAATAATGTGTATATTTTCTTTTCTGTATCTTTTCTATTTCAAAGGTTTTTCACCTAATGGCTAATGACTAATGACTAAATGAAATGGATAATAATTCCAAAATCAACTGAACTTTCATCTCAACCTACAAAATAAAGGAGAGAAAAAAGGAAAAGCTGTTTGTCATTGAGTGGATTCCAGTTGGAAATCTTCGAGTGGATGTTTCAATCTCTTTCAAGTTTCTTTCAAGATACTGCACATATTTAAACAATAACTTGACAATGTTTATATTGCATAAATGAATGGTAAAGTGAGATGATTTGGTGTTACAGGGTTGTTGTTCCAAATGGTGCTGCCTCTCCCACTCACAGGTCTTCACTATGAGTATTAATGATCCCGCACAGTCACACAGCGGTTCTCTGCTCAGGGTGGAGCTGTGCTGGAACTAACATGAGGTCACCGAACTTCACGAACCAATAAGAATGATAAAGGTACAACTTTTCCCACCTGAACAGATGCAACCAAACTACAAGGACGAGGGTCAGAGAGATGTTAATCAAACACCGTGTTTAAACGCCCATACAGTACTGAGAAGGAGTCTAGTTATTAGGGGAAATAAGCAACACCAGTGTGGGTGGACCATGGCTGTGTAGGGCCTTTTAACTAAAGGCTTGTAAACACAGCAGCAAACACGCATTGTTTTTCAAGGAGGATAAAAATGTAATGACTGAGCCTACTGTGACAAACAAGCTGTAATATTTCAAAAGACCAACAGAGGGCGGCATTTTCTAAGAAATTCACGCCACTGCTTCCTCTAACGAACATGTTCTGTGAGACCGACTGAATGTATTCCTTTTCTATTGGACAAGTTAGTTGTTCAAACTTCAAAGTACTTTTTTAAAAATCTATAGCAATAAAGTATAATACTGTGGTACCTGGGGGTCAAGCTGAGGGGTCAGCAGATACTTTTGTGATGCAACATAATGTATATTTTTCTTGAAATCCTGAATATTTTCACCACTTCAGGCCTTTTAAAAGTCCCTCAAATGAAACAACCTCAGAAGAAAAAAAAACTATTTGGTTGAACTGCTCACATCTCATGTCCACATGAAGGCCACAACCTGTGACAAGTAGACATGACTTTATTCTAAAGAGGTCGCAAGTCAAACAGGTTGGGAACCACTGGTATAGTATTTTATTATAGTAGTAGACCTCAGGAATCCATTGGTACCAACCGTGTCATACTAGCTTGTCGGGAAGGAGGATAAATAACGCTCCAAACATGGGTACCCACGAGTCTCCCCTTTACAGACATGCACACTTTATGATAATCACATGCAGTTTGGGGCACATTTTTTATGCTAAATGCAGTACCTGTGAGGGTTTCTGGACAATATCTGTCATTGATATATGTTAATTGATTTCCAATAGTAAATATATACATATATTTACATAAAGCAGCATATTTGCCCACTCCCATGCTGATAAGAGTATTAAATACTTGACAAATCTCCCTTTAAGGTACATTTTGAACAGATAAAAAATGTGTGATTAATTTGCAATTAATCGGGATTAAATATTGTAATTGATTGACAGCCCTAGTATAACACGTGTACGATGCAGAAGAGTAAACCAGTAGACTTTAAGAAATGTCCCAAGTCAAAAATTGAATAAAATATTTATTTTTGAATTACTTTAATTATTTAGCACATGTAAAGTAAAATGTTTGAATCACCTTAAGCTCCTGTCTGAACACTCGTCGATGGGTATCTACAACCTGAACCTGGTGGACACGGGGAGAGGTCGAGCCAGTCTGCTGCCCTGAGGAAACAGTGCAGTGCTGTGGAGGCCGCAGAGAGTGTGGTTGAATAGACTGTCAGCTCAGTGATGAGCAGATAAGAGGACAAAGTCACTACTGTACTCCAGCACAGGGCTTCCTCACTCACCTCGTCCACTCTACATGGATGTGAGTGAAGTCAACCTTATTTATCTAAAGAGTCTAAAGATAGAGAGTCTTTTTATGTTGTACAGATTGTAAAACCCTCCGAGGCAAAGCTGTGATTTGAGGCTATATGAATAAAACTAATTTAGCAATGGAACAGACTGTCATTCAGGACAGGGTTAATAAAATAAGCAGTGACAAATATTGTTGGTAAACTGAAACTAAATTTAAAAAATAAAAACGATACTCTAAGAAAAACTAAAACTAAACTGAAATGATATTGCCTGGTTAAAAAACAAATACAAAATTAATAAAAATGTAAGTAAATTAATTTTAGTTTTTTTTTTAGCTATAATATATCACTACCAAAAAAAGGAGACGGCATGCATTTCTGTCGACTCTTGTGACATTGAAGCACAGAAATTAAACAGACTTGATATTCCAGATGGCGCTATGCCGCAAAGTACATTGCGCAAAAATTAAACATTAAACATTATGGCCATTCCTACACAGTTCTCCAATCATGTATTCTGTATGTATATAGAGCTACATACTTGTGAGACTTTATAACAAAAACAAACTAAAACTACTGTAAAACTAAAACTAAATACATCTACTAATACAACCTTTCTGAAGAACTGAAACTAAATTAAAAAAAAAAAAAACTAGCTAAAACCAAACTAAAATGAAATCAAAAAATCAAAACTAAAATAAAGTAAAAACTTATAGAAAATGCAGAACTATTATAACCTTGGTTTAGAAAAGCTCTTTGGTCTATACATGTGAGTAAGGTGCCTGGTAGATAGTAATAATATCATTATGAGCTAATATATTTTGCTTTTGTGCGAACAATCCAATTTCTAAAGATTCTTTTGTTGTGGTTTTTAGGCAGAAACATTTGTTAAAACCTCAAAAATAGTTTTAAAGAACCAACATTTCAGTCATTGACCTTCATAAGGCATCAAACCATTTCGCATTTAGGCTTGAAAAACCTCAGAAAAAAAGCATTAGATCATGAAATTCAGAGAAAGAGAAAGACATTTACCAAAAACATGAATTAAATATGTATACTAAACACATACTAAACACTGAAATGGGTAAAGAGACTCATTTTGATGACAAATGTGCTGGTATATTCATCACGTCAACATGACTCAGCAGTACAATGATCACTAGCTTACCAATGTATCAGTCAAAACTACACACAGCATCATAACAAGATGTTGACCACAACATCATATGAAAATTTGTTTTGGATTATCCACTAAAAGAGGCGATGAGTTCATTTAAACAACATGTGCCCCATAAACATTTGGGTAAATAACAAGTTGCACCATCACAGGCTGCAGATGTTATCACAAAGGAATGCATGAGGTAATATGATCAAACCATAATCTTATGGTCTCCCTATCAAACTCTCCTCGCCTCCTCAACTTTATCCCTCTTCTTCCTCCTCCTCCTCCTCCTCCTCCTCCTCCTCCTCCCTCTGTGATCCTTTACTGTCAGTGTTCTGCAGTTACATTCTTCTGTTCCAATCAGAAAAGGCCCAACGAGCTCATTAAAATTCCTGCCTGTAAGACCAGACCGGCACGGGAGAGAAGGCCAGAGAGCCTGACACTGGCATTCACCCTCTGAGGACGTGCTCAGGCTCAGAGCTGCACAGGTCGCTCATGTGCACATGGCGTGTTCAGAGAGTGGCCACTCGGGCATGATGCAGGCACAGAGAGAGACAATAGGTGGCAGCACCTCGAGCCACGAAAGCAACCAGGCCTGACCGTCCCTCTGTGACTCGTCTCTTTTCAACCTCTCATCTAGCCACCTCGTTTTGTCTGCTGTCTCGTAAGGACAGGGAGACCAGTCTGTGTGGAGTTTACATGTGATTACCATGTTTGTGTGAATTCTCTCCCACATATAAAAGACCAGGCATGTCACTTAGAGATACCAAACTGCCTCTTACACTCTGTACGGGATGAGCAAGTCATGGGAAAACTACATGACGGAGTGAGTGTGGAGGCCATGAGGGGAAGCAGCCTCATACCGAGGACTGTGTGGTAGCATTTCATTTCACAACATAACTAAGTAGATTGTAAGGTACTTTTACTTTACTTTGCTCCACTGCATTTATCAAACATATAATCAGTTCATAAGATATGGTGCATTGTTATGAAGTGCCCAACACTATATAAAGTGGTTCGAAGTAGCTCCACCTTGACCAGCTACAACATTAAAATGTTGCTTACTCATGAATGCATAATAATACAAGATAATAATCCAATAATATAAAATATATATCAATGTAACACACCTGAAAGACTGTGAAAAGAGTACTTTTACTGAGTGACACTGGGTCATATCATCTTGCAAATTTGTGAGGTTTTTTTCTCATAAATTTGCTGCATTAATCTCAGAGAATATCTGGGATTTTTTTTCTCGTAAATTTACGACTTTAATCTCTGACCACATTTTTTAAAATTATGAATATTACCCCCGTCCCTCCGTTGTACTGGGTCGGGACCCACTGATGGAGATTTTAGCAGCTTCTTCCATCGTTTTTTATTTAAGGTGTATATCTGCAAGACACCTTTGAGCCACATGAGGGCCTAGATGTTGGTATTGTTCTGATGTATAGCCTGCTAATAACATTGAATCTAATATGAAAGGCTAGCGTTCATTCTGTTGAGAGCCTGTTAAATCCACGTCAATGCATTTATTTGGTCTCATTTATAAAGTATCTCACATGTAAGTTTTCAATAACACATGCATAAAACAAAGTTGTGATTTATCAGACATATATCTCTTCGACATGGCTGCTTTACCTGATCTAGATAATATAAGGTGATGTGGAAATGGCGGTAAAAATGGTCAGAAACGTTCATTTATGCACAATTTTGCTCTTCTCACGATGTATAGATAAGGCCTGTTGTGACTTGGGTTGTGATGGTTTCTTAGTTTTATACAGTGGGTTCCCATTAAAATTTAAAAATAAAAAGTTTGGGAAACACTGCTTTGATATATATGATAATACATGAACGGATGATTCAGTAGAACTAAACACGATTACGTTTTGTTGGAAGTAGGGCTGTCAGAGTTCACATGATAACGCGTTAATGCAAATTAGTTTTAATGCAAATAATTTCTTTAACGTAACTTGTGATTTTTAGGTTGTAGCGGGCTCAGTTTTAAAGCTGGAGTGAAGATACTGGTCTCGTATGAAACTAGAAAACCTACGCTAAATAATGCTCCACCCTTACGCTAAATTTTGGCAAGGGAAAATCTGTCATGGCCATTTTCAAAGGCGTGCCTTGACCTCTGACCTCAAGATAAGTGAATGTAAATGGGTTCTATGGGTACCCACGAGTCTCCCCTTTACAGACATGCCCACTTTATGATGATCACATGCAGTTTGGGGCATATTTTAATAATAATTTATAAGTCATAGTCAAGTCAGCACACTGACAGCTGTTGTTGCCTGTTGGGCTGCAGTTTACCATGTTATGATTTGAGCATATTTTTTTATGCTAAATGCAGTACTTGTGAGGGTTTCTGGACAATATTTGTCATTGTTTTGTGCTGTTCATTGATTTCCAGTAATAAATATATACATATATTTGCATAAAGCAGCATATTTGTCCACTCCCATGTTGATGAGAGTATTAAATACTTGATAAAGCTCCCTTAAGGTACATTTTGAACAAATACAAAATGTGCGATTAATTTGCGATTAAATATTTGAATCGATTGACAGCCCTAGTTGGAAGATACTGAATTAATGAAAAGACTTTTGCATGGTCCGAACATCTTGACAATGCATGGACTGTGACAAAAACAGTGTTTTTATATTGTATTCTCCTGTCTTTGCTTTGCTTTTAGTGTGTTTTATGCAGCAATGATTCTTCTTTCTTCGGAACATGGACGTCAACTGACAGAAGTCTTTTTATATTTTGGAGTGAGTAACGTTATCGACTCCGGCCCAAGCAGGAAGTGTTAACAGAGTTTGGTTTGTCCGTTCTGGGCTACTCGAGAAACATGGCTGTGCAACATGGCGGACTCCGTGAAGAGGACCAACTCCCTACATAAATATAAACGGCTTATTCTAAGCTAACTAACCACTCTTATTATCAGGTGATTATTCACTAAAGAAAACATACTTATTAATATCATATTCCATTTCTGCCAATAGATCCCACTAAATGCTACACACTGGTCCTTTAACCCTCATCCACCTACTAGGACTACAGACTGAATAAACTACTGTAAGAAACAACCATCATAGCAAAATGTGAACTTATTTATTCTCAAAATGTTATTAGCTATGTAATTAATGTAATTAATGTCATCTGAAGAAAAACAGATAATAATTATTTTAGGAAAATTACAGTTAATTTGCATATTGTGTAAAATGAAAATAGACAGAGCACATGAGTAAGTGTGAGTGCCGCCCTGATAGTGTGTGACACTTTAAATAAGGACCCATGGCAAACATTTGATCCACCTTTTCTATTTTAAATATTTAAACAGGCTGCAATAACACATCGGTCTTTTTAAAAAGCACTAAACAATGATATGAAGTCATTAGGAAAAAATTGATTGACAAAGTTGTGAAAAATTGGAATGATAGAATAAAGCGTCTGTGAGATATTATATGACAAAAAGCCGACCTCGGGCGGTAGAATGAGGGTTAAAGATGTTTCTGCTTTATCATCTAATCTAGTTTCAAGACCTTCATCATTTCACTTTTGCGCTTACAGTATATGTTGTGTATCCCTAAATTTATGTTTTACATAATGAAATCACACAGCTAATCTGTGGCCAAGTCGTATTCCAGGATAGCAAAAAAAAAACTGTACACACAGAGAGGGAGGAATTTTCTTTCTTCTCTCTACTTCACTTTCCTTAGAAATAACCATGAATTAAAAACACTAAATGAGCATTTACACTGGCACGGACAGGGTTACTTTGGATAACAAACCCTACAGGAATGCCCTGCTGAATGAAAGGTTCCAACCAAGATGAAAAGGGATGGGAATAAACAAAGCATGAATTATGAAGACTGTTTGCTAAAATCAACGAGCTTTAACTATAGGGTCTGGATGTGTTTGTTGGGGGAATGTGCGTTTGGTTTGTTCTGGTTCTTGAGAGCGCCTTGATCATCTGTCCACCCACTCACAGGAATCACTCAAGAAAAACAATACAATTAGAGCTTCAAGAGCTCTCTTCTTTTTTTTTTTACAACTGCAAGAAACTTGATGTTAACAAAAGCTTTGTGGAGCTCTACAGTTGCAGCTGATGATGTGTGATAGCTCCTGTGACTTGTAAACCAAAACCGGCTCCAATAGACATTCTTAAAGGTCACATATTATAAAAAAGTGAGATTTTCATGTTTTTTTTTATTATAAAGCAGGCTTAAGTCCTATTTAAATATTGTGAAAGTATCGAAACACTCAATCCACAGGGAAATACACACAGCCCATATTCAGAAACTCTGCTTTTGAAACAAGCCGTCAGGATTTCTGCCCATTCGTGATGTGGCGAATATACAATATTTAGACCCTTTACACAATTTTAAACGTAAAATTCTAAATGTGTCCCAGTTTATTCCTGGTTGCAGTGTATGTGAAAGTCATCAGCTGACAGGAAGTACACATGGACCAAGCTGTTGCCTAGCAACGCAATTCTGTTGCAATTCCTCAAAATGCGCTAAAACAGAGCGTTTCAGACAGAGGGTAAATAAAGGTATATTCAAGCTGAAAATAAAGTTTTTTTTTTAACATTACAGCATTTAAACATGTTCTAGTAGAAACACAAAATATAAGTATGGACCTGAAAATGAGCATGATATGTCCCCTTTAAAGCCCGTGAAAAATCGAACAATAAATGAAACTTTATCTAACTTTTTTCCCTCCGTCTTGCAACTGCTGGATAGAGTTAGCCCGGCCCATCTGGTGCAGCAAATGGCCCAACTCACCAGGGAGCACGGGGAGTGAGAGAGGGGGGTTGTGGGGGGTTCGGATTGAAAACAGATCAGCAGCCTGAAGATCTCAACACCACCGCATGTCTCTGCAACAACTGTCGAGTGAAACCCCCGCTTTTAGTTCCAAACTTTTACGCAGCAGACTTTACGCACGAGAGAGAGAAAAACAAATCTTTTTTACGCATCATGTTAGTTTGCTGAAAAGCGCGCAAAGCAGCACTCCACACGCTATAGAGCGCAACCTCTCTGGAGAAGATGGATTGTAAGAAAAAGTTCGACTCGACTTGACTCTCTCTCCGGGACTAGAGGAGCTTTGGTAATGCTGGTAGTGCGAACTTTGAGCGTCTCCAAACTTTTTGGTTTTTTCGGTTCATGGAGTTTCGCGTAAAGTCCGGAGAGGCTTGTTTGCGCGTTTTGCGTTCAATGGTGGTGCCAGCTCAGTCCTCCTAGTTTACGGGAATCAGACTCCAGGCAAAGTTTTCCTCGGGACAAAAAAAAGAGAGTGAGCGGAAGAGAGAGAGCCTCGGCTTTGGGAGTGAAAAAGAGACGGCAGCGGAAGGTAAGGGGAGTCTGTGGTGATGCTGACAGCAGCTTCTGTGTTTTTGGTCTTTTTCTGCTCTTATAGTCTCACTTCAGTGGAGTTAACTGTTTTTTTTTTTGCTTTCCTTTCCTCTCTTCTCTGCTTTTCTCTGTTGCCGTGCGTGTCAGCGGCAGATGAGGCTTTAACAGGGGGCAGCTTCACATCTCATTTGCACTTTGAACTTATCTGACACAGGAATCCAAAAAATGTTTTGTCCTGCAACTTGATCCATATGGGAAGAGATGTGATCAGAAAGCTCGGCGCCAATCCCTTTTTTGCATAGCTTTATAATAGTTCAACATAAACTGTCTGGAGTGTGTTTTCCACTCAGGTCTCCAAAAAACAGTGCTTTTATGGTTCAAACTAAAGATAAAAAACAAAACAATTAAAATAGCATGCAACATTTCAAATTAGGTACATTCTCCAACATCAAGAAAACCACTAAGCTGTGTGTTTTTTTTCTACCATTTCACCTTTGAATGAAAAACTGTTAAAACAATTACAATGTCACCCCACTCTTTGCTTTTTTTTAATCTCTTAATGCTACAAAGCAAAAGGACCCAAACATGAGGCAGAAAGTGTGAGGGATGCAGCAGCAGCAGCCTGTGACAGGACTGTGGGAGATGTGTACTTATTGTTGAAAGATTCAGAGTTTACTGTTTGCTCTCCAGCCTGAGCAGTCAACAAACACTTGACGCCTTTGTGGGGCCCTTAAGCAGCTATATTTGCTGTTGGCTTTTACTCCTATCTAACAGGCGCTGCTAATGATCTCCAAACTCATGTGTGGACTTATGAGTCCCACTTTTTTGTGTTAGTTGTTTTGGCCTACATATAAATGAAAGTGTTTTCTTAAAGCTTTTTTTTTTCTCCCCATATAATTCACATTTGAAAAACGGGCTCCCTCTTTGGATGACGTTTTTTTTTTTTTTTTGTGCATGCTGATGAGAAACAGACCTAGAAAAGTTGTAACATTATTGGGGTTTAAGATAAGAAGTGCAGGCTTTTAAATAGATGACTAATTCAAGTAAATTAAAAGTTTCACAAATGTGTAAAAGTTCATAAAAAACAACATTTTAAAAAAAAGGACTATATACGTGCATGTGTGTTTTTTCCGCTTCACATGATGACAACCCCAGTCAGTCTTGGCTGAGGTGATTTGCATGAGAAAAAAAAGAAAGAAAAAGTTTTAGTGCATTTGGCCATTGTGAGGAATGAAGAGTTCCAACAGTTAGGGCCTACGGAGAGTGAAAGGAGTAAAGAATGGATGAGCCTATTCAGCTCATTCAAGCCTCAGTTCGGGGGAGACCCATAGTGGCCATGTCACTTTCATCTCCACAGCCCCAGCCCCTGGGTGCTGTTGTATGGATGCTGCTGGAGCCCCCGTTTTCACACATCGCCTCTCTGCACAGGCCCCACTTTATTGATCTGGTTCCCTTCTTTTTTGCCTCTTTTCTGGAAGTCCGCAGAAAATTTAATGAACCAAATACTGGAAAAGGAGTGACTGTGTTGTGTGTGTGTGTGTTGGAGGGGTATAGGGCAAGGAGGAGGAGGAGACGGGTGGTGGCGGTGGTGGTGGTGGGGGGGTACAGCTTTTTTTGAAAGCAAATACCGATGAAGTCTAGCGTACAGGGACAGAGAGGAGGGTTGGAGGAGAGGGTGAAGAGGGTGAAGTCTGAGTGACTCTGAGGAGGGGGAGGAGCACACCCCACCACCACCACCACCACCACCCCCACTCCTGCTGAGTAAACTCAGTAAAAAGTTGAAGAAGAAACAAAAAAAGGAGAGAATACCTTCCCACCCCAGCCCATCCCACCGTGACCCTCGTTCCACTGATCTAACACGCCGTACTGTACCGATGAAGCCATTCAGCGGCCTGTCACCCCGTGATGGCAGCTGTAAGAAAACGCAGCCTGTGTGTGGGGATGCGGTAGGTGGTGTGTGTGGGAGGGTGGGTGCTTCTGAGGCCTCTGTGGTTTGGCTGAAAAATGTTTGCACTGGAATTTAGTGGCGGTGGATGAAGGGTAGCTGCTGCCGTTTCCCCTTAATCGCTGTGTAAACCTCTGACCTGCTGCTAAACATACTGTAGTTATAGCTACGAGTCATTATCATCCTCACAGTAAAGTCTCATCACAGATGTGTTCTTCAGTGTGTTTCTGGAGTTATTTGGTGATGACCTGTTTTTGTTTTGTACCAACCTTCTTCTCAGTTTTTTCTCCTTCATTTCAATTAGTTGATGTGCTACATTTCCCATAATAGAGTGACTTTATACAAAGCCCAGAGAATGGATGTTTGGTTGGCCATAGGTGGTGGAGTAGCATAGTTGAGCCTGATCTCATGGGGAGGCATAGAAATAAGACAACATTTTAAGGACATTCCAACATCACAGTTGGGCTTGAAGCTTCAGTAGGCAGTATATTTTTGGCATCATTGGGCATAACATCCATAATAACCTTTCAGCATATTGTAATTCAAGTGTTCTGAGAGAAATCTAGACTTCTGCACCGCATCATGGCTCTGTTTTCAGGCTTTAAAACATCTAGCCCATGACGGAAGACTTTAGATAGATAGATAGTAACTTTATTGATCCTGAGGGAAATTCAAGTTTCCAGCATCACAGTTCCATAGTGCAAACATGTTAGTAAAAAGGCAGTAGTACAAAGTACAAAGTACAAAAAATATACCAGATATAAAAATACCAGGAGATGAAGAAAACTGTTAAAACTGAATATAGTGCAGGGTAACAGCTGAGATACAGGACTATTAAAAAAGTGAATATAGTGCAGAAGAAACTGTTAAAAATGAACATAGTGCAGGGTAACAACCGGGATATGGGACCATTACAAATGTGAATATAGTGAAAAAAGTGATATAGTACTGGATAATAAAATATAGGAGATATACAGTAGAGACCAATCACAGGTCATTTTTAAAATTGGATCCATCCGCCTCCCCTCCGTCCCAACATCAGCAATCTCTCTCACTTTTTAAAATCTGTAGATTTCTCCTAAATTCACCCAAAGTTAGCATTAGATAATGCCTGATTTGCATATTTAAACATAACATTTCAGAAAACTTGTAATTCAAAAAAATATTGTCTTAATGTCAGTAATCAACTGGGGAAGTTTCATGGTGATATCTATTAGTTATTTATTTTTTTTTACCCTATTCACCTGTATTGTCTCCCCTTCATTTTAGGTACAGGAAACAGTAATATCAGTATTCACAACTTGAGAATCAGCAATTGTTTGCTACTTTTACTTAATCATTTTAACAAATAATGATTAATGGTGAGAAATATTGTTCTATCATCAGTGATCGGAGTGGGACTTTGGCTGTCGGGGTGTGTTGTGGATGGACTCATGTGCAGGGATGAATTGATGAGACTTTAATGGCCATTTAGGGGGCTGTAAAAGGCAAGCTACGTGTCGGGCGATGCCACAGCGATCTCTCACAGTCAGCCTGCACTTCAGACGGAGAGACGAGTGGGAGAGCGAGAGAGAGAGATGGCCGCTTACATTCATCTGTAGAGCCCTTCACTGAATCCCCATCTCCTTTGCTTTTGGCATGCAGGCACGGCGGCTGGACAATCCCTGCTTGTTTTAACGCCTCTTGTTTCACTCCCCTCGAAGCATCCTGTTCATTCTCCCTCAAGTGTGTGAGGTTAAATAGGCTCACATCATATCTGGGTTGGGGTTTGCACATTTCAACGCTCCTCCTGCTTCTCCCCCCCTCTTTACACTAGAGCAGCTATGAGTGGCCACTCCAATCCCAGAACAGAAACTGAGGTCACGCTGGATTGTACCACTGCCGTCAAAAGAACATGTTCACGCCATAAGGCCTCTAAAAAAACACATGTCGTTGAGAAACGGGCGGCGGAGCCTGATGTGCATTTAACAAGCCATTTTAATGGCTGTATGGTAAAATAACCGACAAGCTCATTACAGGCCGATTGACCTCATCAATCACCGGAGGCGCTCCCCTTCGTCTGGAATTGCAGCGGAAACAGTATTTCCACGTCATGCAACGAGGTCCTAACAACCCTCTCCCTATGCCGGCGCCTCTGCGATTCTCACACTGCAGAAGGACCTCAGCCAGCTCCAATATCTCCAAAAGGGAGGAACGCTCTAACAGATTGAGTCTTGTATATATACAGTGTACTCTGTGTGATGCATGATGTGTCATCACCGGCACGGCGCAGAGATCTTCCCATCACGTCTTTTCCCAACTCCGCACTCACTCCTTCACTCTCATACTGACTCATCGGAAACCCAGTTTCCCAAAAGCATTTCAGCAGTAACCTCATCATTGTCTATCGGCCTACAATGGAACAATGGTGCTGGTAGCTCTGGGGTGTACTGGGGGGACCCTGCCCAGGTCACGGAAGGTCAGTTCATTTGTAGGAGGGGGGATGGTGGAGCTAATTTCATTATCTCAACACAAGATAAACTCCACAGACAATGGGAACTAAACACGTTGTTTTATCCCGACGCTTTGAATCTTCTCATTCGGCTTCACGTCTCAACAATTTTAGAGCTGCAATGAGTTTTGCACTCTATGCTTTATTTTTTAAGAAATAGAATTCCCACAATTCTCTAGTTCTTGCTTCTCAAATGTGCATGTTTGCTGATGTCTTTTATGGCGGCACACTGAATATCTTTGGGCTCTGGAAAGGTATTATGGGATTTTTCACCATTTTCTTTAGGGCTGTCAATCGATTAGAATATTTTATCGTGATTAATCGCATTATTTTTTATCTGTTCAAAATGTACCTTAAAGGGAGATTTGTCAAGTATTTAATCCTCTCATCAACATGGTAGTGGGCAAATATGCTGCTTTATGCAAATGTATGTTTATATTTATTATTGGAAATCAGTTAACAACACAAAACAATGACAAATATTGTCCAGAAACCCTCACAGGTACTGCATTTAGCATAAAAAATATGCTCAAATCATAACATGGCAAACTGCAGCCCAACAGACAACAACAGATGTCAGTGTGTCAGTGTGCTGACTTGACTATGACTTGCCCCAAACTGCATGTGATTATCATAAAGTGGGCATGTCTGTAATGGGGAGACTCGTGGGTACCCATAGAACCTATTTTCATTCACATATCTTGAGGTCAGAGGTCAAGGGACCCCTTTGAAAATAGCCATGACAGTTTTTCCTCGCCAAAATTTAGCGTAAGTTTGGAACGTTATTTAACCTCCTTCGCGACAAGCTAGTATGACATGGTTGGTACCAATGGATTACTCAGGTTTTTTAGTTTCATATGATGCCAGTATTTCACTCTAGATTTAAAACTGGTGTACTGGCGTTAAAACAAATTTGCGTTAACGCATAACCTGCACCTTTAAAGTGGAGGAACCCTGTGTAACATGGCAGTCCTGCATCAAGACTAACTGTTGGTTGACAAAACAGGCAATTTTTTTTATCTCTAGTAAATAGTGATGGGCCTTTTGGTCATTATTTTAAATAATTGGCAGCTATGTGGGATAGCATGGTGTATAATATGAGAGCTCATGGGTGCTTTCATCTGGTAAATGAAGTCCTGGCTGGCAGTTGTAAAAAGATGATCAGCTGTTATAGTGCCATCGGGCAGACTGTAAGGAGAAGGATCATGATCTCCCTTCCACTGTATCATTAACACTTCCTCATCAAACAGCCCAACAGGCTTCGCTATGTGACTGTGAGCTATTGAGATAGAGTGACACACAGGCTAGCAGACAATGGCGTATTGTCTGCGCTGTTTGCCGCGGGCCTTAATCTGATGCAGAGGCAGAGATTGGGGTCTATGCAGAGGCCACTGACAACAAAATGCAGCCAACAGCAGAAAGAAAGCAAGAGGGGAGGGAGGTGGGATCTGTTTGTGCTCCTAACTCTGGGGTTTGCGTTGGGAGGGGAGAGGGTAACGGGTGAGTAAGTTATGATTTACACTCGGCCCTCCCATAGCTACAAAGTCGACGCGGCCTCTAGGGCAGGGCGGTTGGGCTGCTTTTCTTACGTTTCCATACGATGGGAGATATTAGATTCCAAATGGCGCTGACTCAGTGCCAGGCCACAGTCTCCTCTCAGATAGAAGCCGGAGACAAGAGACGGAGAGACCCAGTTGTGCTTGGATATATAAAGACATGTGGTTGTCTTTAGCAACAAGCTCCGCAACTTTCCCCCTCCTCCCTCTCAACGTGTCTGTTGCTGCCATCATCATCATCATCTCCTCCTCTCTCTGTTCTCTCGGTCTCTCGGTCTCTCGCCCTGGCTCTGGGCCAAAGGGAGCTCATGTTTTGTAATCAGCTCATTAGAGAGAAAGTGGGATGAAAACCGTGCTGGTTACGTGCAGGGCCATATTTGTGCTCGGTTGTTTCACATTGTGAGATTTGGGTAATGTCAGGCTGTTCTCGGACTGAACTCAGCGGTGTCAACAGGTGGTCGTAGCGTAGCAAAGCATTCCAGGAAAAAGAAGTTGGTGAGGACAGCAGAACATCTACATTCATGACATTCTTCTTCTCCGAGTGGAAGGCTGCATGTATAGCAATAAAGTACACATTACTCTTCATAGAGAAGTATTTAACTTTGACAGCCCTAGTAAGAAGGCAGCAATATTAAAATGGTTAAGCCTATATTAACACTTACCAGAAGTTGTGTTTAGAAGTGGTTGTAATGTGGCTCTTGATTGAATACATTTAGAGTCTGATATACTTTAGACTGCCCCACTAAACCAGATCAATCAGAACACACATTTAAAGGGGCACTCCACTGGTTTTAAGCACAAGTGCCAGTTTACTTGTCATGAGGAGTACTGCTCAGCTTGTGAAGCTAGTATCATGTCTTCTGTGGCAGAGGAGCTTCCTAATCATCACTCCGGGCTTAGAGACTATACAGAAAGCCTGCTTTACAAACTGGGGTTGTGGAGATTCAAAGATGTTTGGCATTTACCAGCTATCAAGGTTGTAATGAGAAAATATAGTTGGTTGCATTATGGGTAATGTTTGTTTTTTTTCCATCCGATGGACTAAACGACAGGATTTTGATCGTTCTTTTCCCTTTTTTTAAACTCTATCTTGAGAGTCCACCAACTTTATAGAAGTGCAATAGCAGTTAGGGATGTCACGATACCAGAACTTTAGTAGTCGATACCAATACAAGCTAAATTCCACGATTCCCGATACCTAATTTGATACCACGGTAAGAAACAAAAGCACAACAATAAACCCCATTTACTTCAACATTCACTCCTTTAATACTGGTTTATGTTAAGAAGTTAAACAGGTCATAATTCTCTCTCTAATATCTATTTTATATTGCTGTGAAAACATCTCCTTCAAACAACTGGATTTATTTTAGTTCCTCACCAAAGCTACATATTACAAGTTTACCTATGAACACATCATGATAACGTCATCATGGTAACCTTCACCTCATTTTTACTGAATAGAGCCTGAATGTATCATTGTGTAACTCAATGCAACCTCTATATATATTAGCTGTTAGCTCTGTTCTTTAACTAAGCAGGACTGTGTTGCTCAGCGGCATAACAGCTAGTGTTACTAGTTCTCCTCCTGCCGATTTCAATAGGGATTTATTCTTCCCATTGTAGCATTATCAGGGAATTTTTCCTATCGGTCCCTGGACAATGAGACAGAGTTTGTTTCAAGCCAAGGTAAAAACCGTCAAGTAACCTTAAATAAAAAAAAAACAAAAAAAAAAAAAACGTCAAGTACCGTGATGTTTTCAGAATTTTGGCATCAATTTGGCACCAAAGTATCGGTTCTGGTGACATCCCTAATAGTAATATTGTAATAGACATCCCCTCTAAAATGGGAAATGTGTGAACGTGCGCACACTAGTGATTTCAGAAAGAACTCCTTCGTCAATGAAACATCTAAACAATGCAAACGTGGTTAAACCTCCTGTTCTTAGTCCTCCTCCGGTCGGTGCATCTGGCTAGACACATCCCGGTCACTCTGTTGAATCTCAGCTGGTTACATCTCGTTTCTGTCCCCTCTTTTTCTTTCAAGCATTTTATTACAGCAAACTCAGGATTTAGTTGTTCTCATTTACAACAGTAGGAGCACAACATAGTCATTTAGTTGCGCTAGGCTTAGTGTGAACAGAAGGATGAAATGGTGAGAAAAAGACACATTGGCCGGCTTAGTGTGGACATAGTTAGTTCCAATTACCACAACATCTCACCTGGTGACACGCTCTGACAGCTGCTACTGCCAGGTCCTGGGCCAACAAAAACATACACATACGCTAAGATCCCCTCCGACTTCAAGGGAAGTCCCCCTCCCGTCACCAAAGGCCTGAGATCTGACTTGGCCGTAGTAGCACCTGGCTCTTGTGGGCCAGCAGCAATGAACAACCGCAGACTGTCAGCTATCACGAGCACTTCTACTGGAGTGGGGGAATTCACCGCAACAATGTGGAAGTTGCACCGCAGTGAAACCTGAGTGCAGCAAATGCCAACTTTGATTCGGCCAAATCTTTACTCACTGGCTTGTTGGCATCACCGCTGTGGTTCTGCAGAGGAACACACACACACGCACATACACAAAGCCAGTTTTGCTTAAGTAGTTGCGAGGTTATTGACAGCTGAAGCAGTCGAGAATAAGTGCTAACAACACATTTAGGATGAATGGCCCAGTCCAAATGGTTCAGAGAGGAAGCTCGACTCAGCAGTGTGCAATGTGGCACCAGTGACAGCTGTGACACACACACACACACACACACACACACACACACACACACACCTCCATTACATGGTTACAGGGTCAGTTTAGTGTTCTTTCAGCTGTGACATGTCAGCAATAAAAACATCACAGTCTTAAACTCAGGATTATTTTTTTTATTTTCAAGAAATCCATCTTGTAATTCTTTGATGAATAGTTCAGAATATAAAATGTTCGAAAATATAGAAAAATGCACAATTTCCCAGATTCCAAGCTGACAAATTTAAATTGTTTTTCAGTTTACAATTACATACATCTGAGATGATCATAGACTGTATAAAATATGGACGTAGTCTCCGTGACGTCTCCCCCAAAGACAGAAGAGCCGTCGTGACTGACTTCAATTATGCCTAACTTTAAGTCTTAATATTATTTAAGCAGGTTAGTTTTACAAAAATCCACCCCCGTACAGTTGTCATGAACGGGGATATTAGCTACAGAGACCGAATTTTATTTTTTGTACCAGGTTGTAAACATGTTTATTTCTGCTGTAAAGTTGGACATTTTAACATGGAGGTCTATGAGGATTGACCCTTTTGGAGCCTCAAGTGGCCATTTGAGGAACTGCAGTTTTTCCGCATTGGCTTCATTTTTCAGCACCAGAGGTTGCCGCTTGGAAATGAACAGCAAATATTCACATTTAGGATTTTTAGCCACGTTAGCGGCACGACTCAAGGGATGGTAATGTCGTTCGGTCCAGACTAAAATATCTCACCCACTATTGGATGTATTGCCATTTGATTTTGTCCAGACATTTCCAAGAGGATGAAGATTACTGATTTTGGTGATTCCCTGTTTTTTAGTGAATTGATAACTCACCATCAATATTTCAATTTGTCCAATTCTCTGGGGTATGTCCAAATGCCTGCAAAAATAATAGCCACCTCCCCCATGGCTGCAGACTCTTAGATTAACTGATTATCAAAATTGTTGTCCGTTAATTTCTGTCAATTGATTAATCAACTAACTGGTCCAGCACTTCAAACATCCTCCTGTAACCACCTGTCTGTACATCTGTTCGATACCCTTGCATCAGTATCTGCTCCTTCACTGCAGTTTTTTTGATTCTCTGAAGACAAAAAAACCCCAAATTGCATCCATGTCGATTCCTCCCTGCCCGGGACTATGTGTAGGCCATGAGCTCCACATCTGTTTTCTGTTGGTCGAGGGAGACGAAGAGATCAACCACAGGATATTGCCTTTACTAGCAGGAAAGGTCAGGTTCAGGGGTGGGGTAAGAACTCATCCACAGGGCTTTTCTCTGCTGTTTTAGATGCCTTTTATATTACATCAGTTGTTAGCTGCTCATTACTCTCTAGCTTCTGCAATCCACTGGATGATTGGGTTTTGGTAAGGGATTTGAGTCCCCATGTGCAGTTGGCAGATTGTAAAGATTTGTAACGGATAGAAGATTTATTTTAAGATTTTTTTTTTTTTTTAAATTTACATGATTCAAAACAGGATTGACATGCAGCATATGGAGAATCTTGCTCAACGTCAATGTGATACATAATTTTGGATTGGAATTTGAATCACCTGCAGGTTAAATTTCCCCTACTTTCCAATTTCCTTTAGTTGCTGAGCCACGTGAAGCACTTAAACGACATACCTATAGAAAAACTGCACCCTGGTTTGAGAAAAGATATTGTGGCAATACTCTCCTTCCCGCTTGAGTGAGCGTAATCTATACATGCGTGACAGCCTGTAGTGATGTTGTTTCAACCTCTGAATCAGACTAATGGCTAATGTGTTGCTGTCAGACCTCTCACAATCTACCTCATGACCTTTTAGACCTGAGCTTCAAATCCTCACGGGGAGACGCATCTCCAGAGAGTGATTCACTTGTGGAGAATGTGCCCTGTCCCAGTCTAAACTTGTCTTCTCCCAGAGGTCTCTGAAACTCGCCATCCATAGCGGTGTGTCATCTGTCAACATAAACATTCTCAGTCTGATGTGAATTGCTAAAGTACAAAGGTACGAAGTCATCATCAAATAAGACATTGACAAAAGGATATACAGTGAAATCGTTCTTCTTCGTTCTTGGAAGAGCGTCAGATATTGTCGGTGTCCTCTGAACGTCTTTAAACCTGCAATAATAGATTTTTTGGTCACTTGGGGGCAGCAGGAACAAGCTGTAAATACAACGACATATTATCATCTTTTAACTTTTTAGCATACAAATGCCTATTTACACATCCAGTAGGCAATGCAGCAATATTAGATTAGATAGTCTTGTTTCTGTCCATCTGACAATTGTAAGTTGACTTGTTTTGGTCTCTAACAATCTCTAACTTCTGAGGAAAATATTTGGCTGTGAAGCTGCTAAATGCTCCACTATTTTCACCAGCTAGTCGCTAACTTTGTCTGCCATTTGGTGCTGGGCAGGCACTTCATAGTGGGTTTCAACAGCTGTTTGCTGTGGCTGAAAACTTGCTGTTAGAGCGGTCAGTGTGAACAAAAACAGTAAAGTTACAGGCCGTAAAACAACAACAAAAAAAAACTAGCTGAGAGGTGCTTAAATGCTCCGTAGATCCTAGAGGAACTGCACAGTTAGGGGATAACTCTTGGTGAGTTTGTCACTACGATTGGTGGTCTAGGATCTTGGTTTGTAGTCAGCTTTGTGTTTCATTGATTTCAAAGAGTTTTCTTTCACCTCACCATGACCCAAGGGGCGTGTTATTATTTCTTCTCTTCATCCTGACCTAGAAAATGAAGAAAAGTTAAAACATTTAAATGATTGAAGTTGGCAGGAATACAGTTTTAAAATGTGGTAAACCAAAAGTTGAAAGTTTTCGAATGTGGTTTAAAACCTAGAGAATGCAATTTCTGAAGAAACTGTGGTGGGTTTCCTGGCAGCTTGAAAAGCCGGAGGCTGGACTGCATTGCTTCATGTATAGCTGGGTGTTTAAACTGCATTGCTGGGTTAACTTTAAATGAAGGAGCAGCTGAAGGAGTATTGAGTTGGAATAATAGGAAAGCTCATTGCTCAAGGGAATATTGATGATGATGAAACAATTTGTTCGGGCAATAAAATGAGCTGAAATAGTAGTTTAAGTTAAAATGTTTGTATGTGTTCTCTGAAATTTTCATTCAAGTGGTTGTTTAATGACACAAAGATAAGAGAAGCAGTCTAATTAGCCAATCACAATCAGCTGTGTGTCCCCACCTGCAATTAAAGGTTGCCATGGTGATGGTAACTGCTGAGTCAGACAGTTCATGTAATAGTGATTACGCTGAAACTGTCGCTTATTACTCAAAGATCATAGTTCCTATTGTCTAAATGTTTATATCGTTAGAGAGAGGGGGCTCTGTTGAACACGATGATGTAAAGGATGCGTTCATGGTGTCACAAATGTGGGAAATGGAGCCTGTTAGAAAAGTCATTTTTTGCTTCCCTCTTGTAAATTCTGGTCCCATTGTACATTGTAGTCAATAATGGCACTCCTGTCACTTTGAGGCTCATAGCACTCAATGTGTAACTAATTTTTTATTTTTCTGTATTTTTTCTGAGGAAAGTTTTCCAAAATTGTTAAATATTTCGGAAAGTACGAAAGATACAAGCACTAAAAGTAATTTAGATAATGTCCTCAACAGTCTGAAGTTTGAATAAAGTTTCTACATTAAACAGTGTTAAAGTCGTTAGGTGCCCAAAAAAAGGGGTTAATAATAAGAAAGAGAAACCAGAAGAAAATATGAGATTGCTTGCTCCAATCCACCAATTAGTACTGTAGCAGCCAAGACTAAAAATGAGCTGCTCTATCTGGAGAAGGAAGTATTTGGTAAGCTGGAGAGAACATTCGGTGAGTTAAATTAAAGGTTTCTCATGAAGTTGTTGCCAGAGAGTACCAGAGAAAGTCCGGCCAATGTGGTTAGGGCTGTCCATGTGAGGAGAAAAACAGCTGTATTTTCTATAAATTATGCAAGGAGCTCTCTGGATCCGGATATAGTGAAGGTACAACTGAAGCACAGTGAAACAAGAAGCCCTCGCTCCTACACCTGTCCACCTGTAAATTAGATCTGACGGTTCCAGCGTTCCTCCTGAGTGTAACATTGTTTTTAGCCTTTTTCCCCATTTAGGGTGCAACTGGAGGAAGGGTTAAGAGCTGCAGCAGACTGGATGGGTTTCCATATGTATCACAGCTTAAAAGTCTGCCTTAATTCTTTAAGAGTTATTAGTCACTGGAATCTTTCCTCCTGTCATCCTTTCTGTTAGGATAGACTATCCCAGCCTGTTATTTAATGTGTGCCAGTTGGGAATTCAAAGCAAGCACTCTTGACACAAGAGACAGTTGTCCCATCGTGTCGCATTAAGTCACTGGTTTCTTTTATTTAAACCATGACCACAGTCTACCCTAAGCCTTAAACCTGCAATGACAGATATTTGGCGACTTTAAGACAACAGAAACGAGCTGTAAACACACTGACATTGACATATCAACACCTTATAAAGTTTGAATTGCAAACTTGTTAGTAAATAATTGCCTATTTACACATGCAGCAGTTAAGGAGCAACATTAGCCACTTTATTTGCCACTTGGCAAAACATAAATTTGCTCTTCTTTTAGCTCAGTTTTTGGTCTCTGCCATCTCCTTAAGGAACCATCTGCCTCTTTAGCTGCTAAATGCTCCACTATATTCGCCAGCTAGTTGCTAACTTTGTGTGTCGTTTTAATGATCCAATAATGTATGAAGAGAATTGTCTTGTTCTATCTGATTGAGGTGGTTAACTAATTTATATACTGTTATATAACAATCCATCAATGATTCAATATCAGCAATGTTGCAATGTGGTTAAAAAATCATATTCTGCAAAGAAACCAGCAATTAAAGATATGACGGATGGAGTAGAATTATACAACCCGTTCGCACTCCCAACTCGTCAAATACCGCCGTTTGGTCAGCGCCCCTCGGCATCGGAAACCGACACACGGAGCCATCTTTAGCAACAGTATGTGACGAACTGGGCTTTGAACTAACTCCAATGTAAACCCGCCCATGGTGTTATTAGACGGTCGGAGCGAGTGACGTAGTATTAAAGCGATACTCGGTTTTCCTCCAGTTTGTCAAATCTTGCAGAACGTCGACTTATTTTGTCACGTCAGCTTTTTGTCACGTGACTCGTCGTTATCGTCCATTCCGTGAGTCACGTGAGTCACTAGTCGCTTGAGTCGAGTCAGTGAAGTTAACGTCAACCACGACCGTTTCCTAACCCTACCTAAGTGGTTGTGTTGCCTAAACCTAAGTTTATTTTGAAAGGACACTATGTAACAAGCGTATATTGACACGCTGTCCCTGGTCCGTCCAAAAGTAACGCAAAAGGGGTACCCCGTGCATGGATCTCTGAATCCGAGGGGCACTGACCAAGCGGTGGTATTTGACGAGTTGGGAGTGAGAATGTGTTGAATTATAATATAAATACTCAAGAACAAGGTACAAGTATCTCAAACTTGTAAGTGCTGTAGGTGAGTTACTTTCCACTACTGTCACTAACCAAGTTACTGTCCCATTGTCACAACAAAGGAAAATAATCTCTAGTATAGTAATGCAGTAGGCTGGTGAAAAACCTGATCACAGCGCTATATAAGACTTACAAAAGTCTCAATCGCTTCTCAAAAATAACACGTCAACATTGCTTCTGTGATGTGAAAATATGTGAAACAAAACCATATTTTGGCTTTTGATGGTTGTTATGTTAACCTGCATGAGTGTACTTCAGAAACCTGAGTAGAGAGGTCTGCAGGTGGCGTAGGGGCAGGAGACCTCACCTATCTATCTGTGTGTGTGTTTGCCAAGTGAGCAGAGTGTGGGACAGCAGTTGGCGAGCCTGTCATTGTGTATGTGCAAATTCACTGTGTGCACCCGTGTAAATGTGTGTGTGTGTGTGTGTGTGTGTTTGTGTGTGTGCTGCCAGGAAAGAGAGCCTCTACCAGCATACGGATCACATTGACTGAAAGATAGGAAGGAAGAAAGTAAGAAGAGCAAAGCCTGGAAATCTTCAAAATGAGAGGGCCTCTTTTGATGTGTGTTTGCATTCCTTTCAGTGTTGGTGAAAGGGGAGCTGTTGAACGGTAGTGGAGGAGAGGAACACTTGAAACTGACCGAGGCGCTAAGAAAAACACACACCAGGTCTCATAACAAAAAGTCCTGCGAGTGTGAGGTGGAGGAGGGGGCTGAAGGTAAATTAACAAGAGAGAGAGGAAGAGGAGTTCAGAGAGAAGAAAAGACGAGGCACGGATACTGTTGTCTTTAAGGGGAGACACTACAGGGGAATAGGGTCAAACTTTAAACTAATATCACCATGAAAGTTCCCTTGTTGATTACTGACATTAAGACAATTACAAGTTTTCTGAAAATGAATCTTTAAATATGCAAATGGGGCATTATGTAATGCTAATTTTGGGTGAATTTAGGAGAAATCTACAGACGCAAATAGACAAAGTAGTAAAATAAACACCTAAATGTGAATTTTCTGTTCCACTATTGTGAAAGAAGACGTGTTATGGAAGCAAAATAGCACAAAAAAACTGATGTTCTTGCCTGTAGTGTGTCTCCCATCAGAGAAAAGCTGCAAATGGAGCAAGTGACTGCACTGACTTGAACTGTAAATTCATTAGTCAACTGAGAATTCTGACTTTCATCAGCATTCTGTCAGAAAGAAAAAGAAGCTACACAAACAAGTGATCCCGCACTGGAAACAAGTAGAATTATCTGATCCCCCTTATGATTTTTAAGACTGACCTTGGCAGAAGAAAACATAACAGTGACTTTCCCCATTACCTCAGTCTTTTTCCCTGTGCCTCGTGTGGTTAAGTGGCATGTCTGGATGCTCCATCAGAGCGAGGGCTGGGTGGAGGAAAATCAAGATGTACAACATCTGCTATAAACTGTACTCTTCTCTCTTAATATTTACCATTCTGTGCACTAACCCCGCTCCAAAAAAAAACCCAGACTTTTTCTGCTACCTATTTTTGTGATGAATCATTAAATATAAACCAAAACATATCCATAGTCTTCCCGGTGTGGGCGGACTTGAAGAATTTGTTGAATTTATGAAATACAAGACATATTTCTTGCCATCTGTGTTCACTTCCGTAACAATTAAACCTTGTCAAGTCTTGCACTTGGGGGAAAAAAACAAAACGCACACAGATTCTTCAGCAAACCTCCCTCTGAATGTGTGTAAGATAATTCACTAAAGGCAAAGACATTTCCCAATGGAAAAAAACATCCCGTTTTGTGGCTCAGTGTGGCAGGAAGGAGCAAGAACAAAGCAGCCTCACTGTAAAACTTAGGGTTAAGGTTTCGGATATGGTTTGTCTAGTCTTACAAAAAAAGCAGCTTTGCATTGAAATGAACGAAAATAAATCACTTAAGGCAGTAATCTGGAAGACTCTTGTTTTGGGATTTTGGCTGCTAAACAGACATTGCTCTGGTGTTTTTGCTCGGCACTTCCCAGAAATCATTCGGTAAGCAGACAGTAAAGCCCATCCTGGGGCGTCTTTTCCCACGATTTTAAAACTTGTAGGTTTTGTTCACCATCACGTCCTGTGACAACAGATGTAGTTTTCATGTTTTGGAAAGTAACAAATCATCATTTGATGTCTTGGGAGTTTGGGGGGACGGTGTATTTTGTGAGTGGGGGTAATCCTGCTATCTGAAGTCCCCAGCCTGTGGTCACATGGCACAAGAGGGTTGGGAAAGGAGAAGGTGTGTGTGTGGGGAGGAGGGGGTTGCTTATCCTGTTTGTGCTGCAACGGGCTGCCCAGCCAACCAGAAGATGAGAAAAGAAGTGCACCCTTGTTGTTTGTTCGCCTTTGGCCCCTGCCATCTGTCCGCTTGGTTCCTGACACCTGTACCAGCCTGTCAGAGCTGGGCTTCCCTGTCATCAGGGGCAACACGGGTTTGGCCTGTAGGGAGACACCGGGATGGGGGGGTGGGGGAGGTAATGTAACAGCTCCACAGAATTAAGGGGGGGTCAGGGTGAAGTTGGGGCCACTTTTTGAGAAATTAACTCCAATCTAGCAGTTGTATTCAAGGATTTTCAAATCTTAAAACTGATAACTGATAACGACAGATTTAACAATTTTGTTTGAAATTTTAATCGTAAGAACGCACTCACCAGACGAATCAAGATGCAGGACCGCACACTTGGTGGGATTTGATAGACAGTTGAGACACTTGATAGATTTTTTAATACCAGAATCGATATATTTGCTTCATTTGAGTCTATGTGGAGGTAGAAGGAAGTTACCGCCTTTATTGTTGTAGTCTGAGTAACGTAAAGTCATATCCGTTCTGTATCCGTCAACCAAAACAAACCGCAGAAAACTGAAATGAAAAAGTATAAAACGGCGGGAGGTCGGTGGGGATATGACCTGCACCGTCACATGTTTAATCCAAAGTGGTAAACACTACACATCCAGTAAAGTATGGAAACACTTTGGGTTTCACACATTGCAGGAAAAGCAGAGCTAAACATCACGGCTAAAGCTGCATGCTAACTGTCACGGACAGGAAACGTTATCGTATTGCGGTAACTCATCTCCGTGGTCAAATGGGCCGACGCTACAACTGTAGAGCACACATATACTGACATTTATGTTAAATGCATTCAAACGGCCCCGATGGAGCTGACCATGGATGGATAAAGAGAACGGAGCTGATCGGAGAGCTAGCAACGGAGCTAGTGGAAGTAGACACGTGTGACTACGTCCGGTTTTCAAAATAAGGTGTTAACAAAGGGAACTGTATATACAACATACATATATGGAAATAAGACTGATTGGATTATATTCTCCAGAAGTATAAAACATTACATGTTCCTTATAAATTAAAAAGAAAACATCACTGTGAGGGAAATGTCTTTATTCTTAGATTTTTGAGTTGCTGGAAAAAATTTAATAAATGATTCCTGACAATGGCTGATATATTTGACTACAGGACATCTCTGACTACATACATGCTGAAAATCAAACATTTTGACTGCATTAATTTAGATATTTTCCAAACTAAAAGTCCCTAGAAGTGTATGATTCAACTTTTTCCCATGGTCTAGTGTTTAAAAAGTTAACAAAAATCACCATACATATCGAATCGGAAGTCCTCCTTTCCTGCTGTTCACCTAGAGACAAAATTCCTATTGGTGCTGTTGGCAGCTATGTTTCTGTTCTTCAGAAGTACATAACATCTGGTTGCTGATGCCTACTGGTCAGCTATTGTGGGTTTCTGCTCAATATTCCATCGCTGTTCCTTTCACGCTTCAGGATTTAAAGCGGGCAGACTGATCCAGTCGGTAAATTAAGATTATGGCTGTAAAACAGTCACACTACAGGGTAATTTGTGGAAGATAATCTGTTCAGACGAGCCTCGAATCAGGAACACCCCCGCGATTATAAGGAGGAGCATGATCAGATCCAAATTATCCTCTAGGCAGTTTTTAGATCTAAAAACTAAACTGCGCCTGCTGATTCTGTTTTTTTTAATTATTATTTTTAAATGACCTTTACAGGTGCTTGTACCCCAAACCTCCTCTCATCAAAATATTGGCTCGAGGTTCAGAGGCAATTGAAAAGCAAATAGTTGGCATGCTGTAAAAGCATGGAAAGAGCTATTAATGCGGTGCCAGATGTTCATCAGGCGGTGACGTTAAGGGAGGATTCTCAGTTATTTTTAAGGGGGCAGCCTGCTTGAAAGGCGAACTCTGTTGCTGTGAGCACTGGTGTGTTCATGGGCACATCTTATCTTTGCCAAGAGGGTTCACTACCAAAAAAAAGAGCCTGTTTTTCTGGCCAACTCCGAATAAGATAAAAGCCCATGAAAGAGCACATTAAATTCTATCACAAAGGTGATGTCAGAGTGACGGAGTTCTCTCCAAGACGAGACTCAAGGACGTTTTTTGGCACCAGAAAAAAAAAAGAAACAGATGCAGCCTAAACCTGTTAGTCACCCACCTCTAATCGGCTTACACTGGCTCGGTGACAGGCGACTGGCACCTCCGAAGGGTCACAGACACGGCTGCTAATACACACACGTCACAATAAAGGATGACATGTTGGATAGCCACATGAAACCAAAAACAGCACTTCACACATTCGGCTAGCGGTAACCAGATCACTGAACAATTACGTTTACCTTGCAATGACAGTATCATTCCCAGCACTCATAGTTATGTATTTGTGTTTCCATATTCTCATACCCCTCAACCAGTGTTTTTAATATCCTTTGATCCTTTTTTTTAATGGTCTTTCTTACAGCCAAAAATCACATTTGTTTCCCCTGACTTGAAAAATTAATTGCTGTTTCAGGGTGTTGTTTGTGTCCTTTGGCCACAAGTCAGGTCATAAACACTTTTGTTTTATAAGACTTGAGACTGCAAAAGGATTTCCTGTAAAGTTCAGTTAAACTGACTTCCCCATAGCTGCCAACAGGTGCGAGGAGAAGTGCTTCATTCGGATGCCCCAAAGCATTCAGATGCAGACTAAAATGTTTTTTGTCCAAATATGGAAAGAAGCCCTTTCCCCTCGCACCTGTGAAACATGAAGTCACCCCCACTCTGATCGCATCCACTCGGCTCCGTCTCGCCGTAATGTCATCTCAGCGTTCTGTCAAAGCACGCTGACATTTTCACGGCGGCGTCTGAAAGCAGGTGGAAAAGCGCTGACCACCAGCTAGCTGGAGAGTGTGGAATGACCTCTCCCTCCCTCCCTCCCACACCACCGCGGGACTGGGTAGTTGTTTGTTCTCGGCAGAGGATGATCTTGTAGGTCCCACCAAGTCAAACAAGTGGCACGCTGCCAAGTCATCGAGCCATTCACACAGACATGAGGAGGTATTGACACAGCGTGTGTGTGTGCGTGCGGTTAAAACCTCAGCGCTGAGGGCCACTCACATTTACTATTGGAACAGAAGAGGACTGTGAAGTCGTTACATCAAACTGAGAAACCTGTCTGTGTGTTCAAAGCCTGACCTGACATTAGTTACACTGACAGAATAAATACATACAAGTCACAGAGTAAATGTTATAATACGCTTCAGTTTGGGTTACGACATTTTAAAAAAAAAAGAGATAATTTACCTCTCTTGCTTCCTAGTTGGTCTGGTATTTGACCAAAAAAGTGAAACATTTAAGAATACTTAATATACTTAATACTGATCAATTATGAGTCAATATTCTCTTACTGTGTTTCTCTCCTTAAATGTTTCCAGAAACATATTTCAGTGTATTGTTTAGCTGTAAAATTGTCAAAGTTAACGCAAATTTGTTTTAACACCACTAATTTCTTTAACGCAATAACAAAGCTAGCGATTTTTAGGTTGTAGCGGGCTCAGTTTTAAAGCTAGAGTGAAGATACTGGCATCATATGAAACTAGGCTAAATAACGCTTCAAACTGGCACTAAATTTTGGTGAGGAAAAACTGGCATGGCCATTTTCAAAGGGGTCCCCTTGACCTCTGACCTCCAGATATGTAAATGTAAATGGGTTCCATGGGTACCCACAAGTCTCCCCTTTACAGACATGCCCACTTTATGATAATCACATGCAGTTTAGGGCAAGTCATAGTCAAGTCAGCACACTGACACACTGACAGCTGTTGTTGCCTGTTGGGCTGCAGTTTGCCGTGTTATGATTTGAGCATATTTATTTATGCTAAATGCAGTACCTGTGAGGGTTTCTGGACAATATTTGTCATTGTTTTGTGTTGTTAATTGATTTCCAATAATAAATATATACATACATTTAAAGCAAGCATATTTGCCCACTCCCATGTTGATAAGAGTATTAAATACTTGACAAATCTCTCTTTAAGGTACATTTTGAACAGATAAAAAATGTGTGATTAATTTGATCGCGATTAACTATTTTTATTTATCGACTGACAACCCTAGTAAATTGAGAAAGTTCTTTCTGGCCGGTGGGCGTTGCTTGGTTTTGGATGGACTGTTTACGAGCAGTGAGTGTCAGCTGCTTTAAAGACGGCTCAGCTCTGATTGGTTGTTTTCCTTCGGGCGTCGTGGAATCTTCCAAATGCCATTATGAGCGCAGGAGGACACAGAGGAACATGAGGATTTTTCACAGATTATCTGTTTTATGCACTATTGTCAGGATATAGTGACCGTTTTATAAAAAAAGCTCACATGAACTTTTTTTCATGCATTACTTTATTGTTGTCCGGACCGCAGAGGGCCAGCCCTACAAATGCAAAAGTCTATCACTGAGTGCTGAAGTTACACGATTGGTCGGTCGAATGTTGGAGTTTCCTCATTGGCCGTTGCTCTTTCAAAATGAAAAGGCGGGAACAGTCCTTATATGCAAATGAGCCCGTCCAGCCCGACGCTTCCGACTCACTAAGCTTGGACCAAGCTGTGAAACTAGGCCATCTAGTTCTAAAATGAAACCAGATTCAGCAGTGGCATCGCCTATTTCTCGCTTCAAATGTTTTCATAAGTAGATTTTGGTGGATTGTTTAGACGGAATAACAGAAAGTTTACGAGCAGGCCGCCATGTTGTTTCCTGTTTGAAACGCCGAGCAGAAAACCAGGGACCAATCGGGTGCATTCCACGAGAGTGTACGTCACCGCTTGAACGACCAGTTGAGTGGAGCAGCGCGTCACCTAGTGTCTTCGCTGGACCTGGTGGACATGTACCGCTGGATTTAACATTATAGATATTATTTTATGACCACTGACTATTTGTGTAACAATTTAGCCACAAATTCACAGACTAACCGTACACGGTCCAGACATATACTCGGTTTTGAAGTCTTGTTTTTCTATTGCACGGTGGTCACAGCCAAGATGGAATAGTTGACCTAACATCAGTGTCTCTCTCCTCTCTCCAGGTTGTGACGGAACTTAAAGAGCAGCATGGAGACTTCAGCTCCAACAGCCACTGAGAAGAAGGAGTGTAAGGGTTCAGGTCTGGATGGAAGCAGCTTCTCAGAAATCCCAAAGAAGCCCTCGCCCACCACTCTGACCAGAGGTACAGTCATTTACCCTTTCTACTAGATATTTAACATAGTGTGGACATACGGTAGGTATATTACCCATAATTGCTGCAGAGTGATTAGCAAGTGTTAGCAAGGTCATTTGGTAATTTGGCGAGAAAGCCGGCAGTACTTCAGCCCTGTTCATTTGAAACACTTTTACAATATAGCACTCTTGTATCCTTTTGTTTTTCTGTAGCATCATGTTCTCTGAAACATTACGGCCAGTCACACAAGTAGCCGGGTTGCACATGAAAAGAGTTAGACCAAGAGATAGGGGGCCGCATGTTTCAGAGATGTCAGAGAATGGGTGATGAAAAAATGTTATAATGAGGTCGAAAGACCTTGTTCTCACCTCCCGAGTGTAAATTTCATGAATTACTAAAGAAGGCTGGCGTAGCAGTGGACGACATGGTGTATCAGAGTCCTCGGATAAAGGCCGGGTGGAGGGAGGCACCTTTGAAATGCTAAGAAGATGTCGTACGACATTGTGGCGTTAGCGGTATTTCTGCTTAATGATGGGCTTGGTGGCCTGCCACGAGAGGAGCCACGCGCATTAATTGTTCAGGGATGCGGGGTGAGAAACTAGGACGTTTCAGTGCGCCCTCCCTGGCACCTCCACAAAGAGGCCACAAGTTTTTCAAACCAGCAAAGAAAAAAAAAAAGAAAACATTGCACTTGCCATGACATGAATTATTTAGTCATTTAGTTATGACCATTGTGTGTTATGTAGGCTGCGGTGGTTGAATTATCATAACCTTGCACCACTGGAAAAAAAAGAAAGTAGTCTGCAGCCATTAGGGCTTATTTGTGCTTGTGTGGTGGTAGTGCCGAGGTTGCAGGGTGTGCAGATTCTCACTAGAAAGGGGTCATAATTAAAAGATGAGAGCTCATGTTTTCATTAGTGAATGTGTGATGAAAACTTCTCATAACGAGGTTTGAGGACCTTGTTCATGGCCTCAGAGGTACCGGTGTTATGAATTACTAACGCCTGCTGGTGGAGGCGGCTGGTGGACACTGAAACCCCCTCAGGACAACACACTGGCATCATCTGAGGGGCCACTGCAGGAACATATCACTCAAGTTGCTTTACTGTTTAATGAAGGGCCTGGTGGCCTGCCATCACAAAGCTCACTTTTTGTCACACGGGGGAACAGCAAAAAGTAGGACGTTAGTATGTCATTAGATAGTTTTAATGCTCTGCTTTTGTTTTCCAATTTGATTATTCTTTCTTTTTTATTTGAACTGGTTCTCAAATTAGTATGCATGTGGAAACAAAAAAAAAATGTGGGGCAAATGTGAATAAATCAAGTAGCTCGGAAACATTCTTTGTAAGATGTCACAATCTGGCTTACTTAAAAGGTCCTGTTTTATCCAGCTTACTTGTATTTGAAATGGAATTGCAAAGTACTCCAAGCGACTACATTAAGCTTGAAAACCGCACAATATAATAGTGTAACCTAAGCAGAGACATCCTGAGAACATCTTGTTCACCCTCATCCCGTCGTGTCAGCTGGCCATGAAACCTCATAACTTGTTTCACGAGCTCACTTTGCTTGTGTTTCATAGAGACATGCCTTGCCTTGTTGAACTTGTCTTTGTCTGTGTGTGAAGACATAATGGAAGTGTGTCTGTCTGGCCACTAATGCAGAGTGTGTGTCAGGGGTGCAAGGGGGAAGTGGCATAAAAGGATACTGGCATGAAAAGTGCAGGTCGGTTCGATCCATACGATGGGAATCTTCTTTCTCGGGGCCTTGTTAATGGTTTTAAATGGGCGCCCACATTCTGTGTGACAGCCTGCATCTGTCTGGCAGCTACGGGGCGTGCTTCCACAGGCTGGGCCCTCGCAACCCGACTCCCAGGCCCTTCGGGATTTACGAGTCTGCGTCGGCTTGTGCTTTACCATGTCAGAGTAACATGTGTCCAGATTAGGTACCAGGACTGTAAAACATCTCACGGTTTCAAAGGAATACCTGTGATTGATGCATCCCCCCCTCCTCCCCACCACTTCACACCATGAGACTAGCATATGGACGCTCAGATGTGCCGCGCACTGTGAGAGGAAGACCGACCGCTTTCAAACACGGATCTGCCAACTTGTTGTTTTACGGCCCCTTATTATATTCCAGAGAAAGTTTGCCAAAGAGAATTTTTCCACCATCCCTCACATTGGTGTTGACTGTACGAGGCCAGTGGAGCAGACAAGCTCGCTAACACTCTGATTATTTTCTACCTAAGCAGTGTGTCGTATTCATCCGTCTTATAGAGTCCGGCCGTAGCTCCGGAACTCCCGACAGAGATTGATGTTCTTCAGCGTAAGAAACACATTGTCCACAGATAATTATTCACAGCTTTGATGTATCTAAGGAGGATGCCAATGAGAGGCGCCACAAAAAAAAATTTCCTCACCTTTGTCAACACTTGCCGTCTCGCTTGTACTCAAACAAGAACACGGCATTAAATCACCCCACCTCCAGTTTTTTTCCACCATGAAAGTGGATCGGTCGCAAAAGACCTGACTGGGAGTGGTCACTGTGGCGCAGATGGATGAAGAAGAGAAGTGTGGTATAATTAGTGTTGCCGGGAGTAGATAAGGAGAGGCTGAGATGGAGCTACAGTCTGAAGGGTCTCCACTGGGGTCTCCGCACTGGCCACAAGGCCTTTCTCTTGAGCGGGTCATGCCCCCCCCCCCACCTCCCAGCCCCCTCCGGCAGAGAAAAATGTCCCAGAGCAAAATAGACCCCCTCCTCCCCCCACGCTCCATCCCCGTCCACAGGCCTACTCCAAAGGGACAGCCACTAATCTTCCTGAGAAAGAGATTTCTGCCTTTCTTTCTATGCTCCTAAATGAGGCTCTTACGCTGCTGTGGTTCCACAGACCGGGTGAGAGGTGGAGGGGGTGGAGGGGGTGGAGGGGTCGGGGTTATGCAGGGGATGACCGCATTCAAGCCAGACCCCTGTGCCCCCTTTGGTTTAACTCCTTGGCCCTCCAACCTCAGCTGAAAGAATCAGAGAATCCATCTCCTGAAGTATTCTACTTAGCAAAAAAGAAAAAAATGCTGTTCTTCACAATGGCCGTGATACTCTGTAACATCAGGAAGAGTTCATTATTTTTTGACCAAGACGAACAAACGTTGGGGTTAAGTGTGCAGTGCAATGCGACTTTTATCATGTATCCTTGCTATTTAAAGAAGCACTGCCGATACGAGGCTGTACGTACAAGAAACACGTCCCCGGAGGCCTCCAAAACATGTCATGGATTTCATTTTTAGTACCCGTTCGTATCCCCCAGTGTTGAGAAAGAATCAGCTCGATCAGGTGTCATCTACAGTAACATTTTGTAACAGCATATCAATAAATGCCTCTCTTGATACTTGAGAAGACCTGCGAGCAACAAGCTTACAGGAAGGCCTATTGACCAAGTCCCAGTGTTGTTTATTTTCCTGTCAGGGTCTATAGCCGCACACTATCAGGAACTCACCGCCGTCCTCCAAGAATGACTTCCAAGAGAGGCCGATATTGTTTCTGTCCCGGAATGACTTTCAATTTACGACCTTCATCATCTGCAGAGTCAGTTTACACTTCTTTGTGCCTGATATGTCCAGCATGTGCACTTACTGCTCACGTCTAATGCAGCATTACATCCATTTTTATGCCTCCATGCCGGCGACAGTCGTGTGTCCCATTCTCATGAACACAATATTTCAGAGAACTTCTTCAAATTTGGCACAAAAATCCATTTGGACTCAAGGATGAACTGATTACAACTTGGCAGTCAAAGGTCAAGGCCACTGTGCCCTCACAAAACATGTTTTTGGCCATAACTCAAGAATTCATATGCTAATTTTGATGACGGAGGCATAAAACTGCGAGGCGGTAATTCTAGTTTTTCATTCCCATAATCCCAACCGGCCTGCTTGAAAAAAAATAGAATTACCGCCGTATGCCTCCATAGGCATAACTAGTCAAGTTGCAGTTTACATCCATGTCTGTCCAAAATGTCATCACTTCATCATTTGATCTTAATAGAAATTTGTGTAAAATGATCATAATTAGCATATGACACCTGTTTTTGGTCACAGTGACCTTTGACCACCAAGTTCTAATCAGTCCAAGTGGACTTTTTTTTGCCAAATTTGAAGTAACTCCCTCCAGGCGTTCCTGAGATACCGCGTTCACGAGAATAGGAGGGACAAACGGACAACCAGAAAAAACATAATGCCTCCAACCCTGCTGAAATACTTGAACTGCTGAGCAGCTATCTGGGTTACAGAGATCAGTGCTCACATTACTTCATGTGGCTCTTATAAACAGTTAACTTGGTCGCTTTCCAAGTCACTCCTCAACTCCCCTCCCAGTTTCATCCCATCCTCGCATCTTTCTCTCTCTTATCTAGAGTTTCACTTTGTTCACCGGCTGGCCAAGACTGGATTTAAAGATTAGATATTCTAACTGAAAGCAGCACGAGGGGACATCTTGTTTTTTTTCATTGCTTTTTTGGCCTCGCTGATTGCTGTGTAAAAGCCTGAAACACAGGTTTTTGAGCCCTGAGTACTCGCGGCCTTTATCATCAGTCATTACAGGGCCTAAGAGAAGGGAAATGCAGTAGGACATTCTCCTCCAGTGATTGGTAGCGATTGTTCACAAGGGTTTTGAAGCCAAATATAGTCTACTGTGTATATATATATATATATCATTACTTTATTTTCATTTAAAACTTAATTATACATTAGTTTTCTGGATTCTTTTTTATGTTTACTTGAAATAAGTAAGCAAAGAGCTGAATCCAACCATGGAGCTCAGAGGAATTCTTAACAAGTTGAATGCACTATAGAGACTTGTCTTCCCAGTTTTTAAAAAAGAATATCTCAAGACAAATGTTTATTTTAGTGAATGCTTACAAGGCAAGTCATAAAGGCAAATATTAAGCAGCCCAGTCCTCAGATTGTATTCTCTGAGCCAGTTGCCTATAGTATGTTGACTGAGTGGAGCACTGACAGCCTTTGGAAGCTCTCTAATGTGGTTATGAAACATAAATCAGGCTCAAATGAGAGGACATTTCTGATATTGGTTGTTTCTTTGGAACGCTCTGCCTCTGCTTCAAAGCACCCAGAGTTAAAAAAGCGACGTGGTATGCTTTGGGCAATGTCTGCGAATATAAATCTGTCTGTACCAGAGGCGTCTACACACACACACACACACACACACACACACAGGGCCCAAAGACAACATGTTACATTCCTCGCCGTTTACAAGCAGTGAGAGAGGAGGTGGAGGCAATATATGGATGCTTTAGGGGATTAACCAACACCCCATCCGCCAGCTTTCTCTCCCTACCCCTCGAGTCTCTCCCCTTCTCCCTCGCTTGTACTTCCCTTTTTTCTTTTTTTTCTTTTCGAGCTTCATCCTCTCTTAAACAGAAAGCTCTTTCCCAGCATGCAGAGTGTAATCCATGCCCCCACCTCTAAGACACTTCCTGCCTGTTTTGTTTGTCGGGCTGATGGGAATCAGCCCAATAAGGTGCCTATAGCTCTCTCCTCTTCTCCGAGGTGTCGCCTCAGGCAACCGCTTTTCTTTTGACGGCGAAGACGGCGCATGTTATTAAAGAACTTGTTGAAAGTCCATGCCAGTGCATTTCTATTGCCGTCAAACTCTCTGACCCAGTGTATAACACCCATCGGACTCGAGCCACCGGTCTGCCAGCCTCGGCTACTTTCATCCTGCTAATGTAGCCCTAACACTCACAGTTCAAGTGAAGCAAAATAAACGTCCGAGGAGTTTAGACGTGGTAAAACAAAAATGTGTGCTAGCTGTAAACACGGGCGGGAGGCGCTTGTGTAAACAGGCCTGGTTCCTACGGCTGAGTTGGTCTAGAGGCGGACAGTTTGTGGTCAGGCTCTTCCGGTTCGTGTCCCCCCACCCCCCTCCCACACACACATACACACACACACACACACCACCACCAGCATCCCCCCCCCTCCTCGCCTGCAGACACAGCTGTGGTCCGCCCTCGTAGAAACGCTGCTGGAGGAAAAGAATCAATCACAGCGCTGCATGGAGCTAAAAAGCCCACTCACCCATGGTGAGAAGTGCATGTCTGCAGTTACTGAGGCTTCAGTCGAGAATATATAAAACAATAAACACATTGAAAAGTTTGCATCATCATATACAGTATCTCTGCAAGGTTTTATTAGCTACGTAAGTGTTCCAGCCTTCCAGACAGTGGACAATAGGTGTCTTCTCAATTAATGCCTGGTGTCATTGTATTGTAGCTTCCCGAGAAATCAAGAGGAGGAAATTGATTTTTGCCATCAGTGAAATTCGTCCTAAGGGAAACTTCTCGCTGCTTCTTGTAATCACAGATCTAAAGTTTCACTACTGCTGCTGCTGCTCTACAGCCGCTGCTAGCGTTTAGCAATTAGCCAAATGACTGAGAGCTCCGGGTCACAGTCACATAGAGGCAGACTTGTTCGTATACATATGTCACCTGGCCAGCCAGTGAAATGAACCGGGGTTCAAAGTTTTAAATAAAACTGGTCGCGGCCAGAAACAATAGCAAACCAACCTGCCCAGTCAGCGGGCTAGGTTTGCCGCGATGGGGGAGGAATTCCATAAACATTTATGCAAAAAAATAAACTTTTACAATATATGTGCATGGTCACATCCCCAGGAGGGGGGGGAATCTGTCTCCAGATGGAGTGTGCGGCCGCGACACCGGCCAACGCAGACGAGTCGCAGTAAACCGTGCGACCAGCAAAATAAGCAGATGAGGTTGCCTCGGTAAATACAGTGGACTGCTGTCTCTGCCCACGATTCACGGGCTCTTGGAACACGTCCTAAAAACAGGATCAGAGGGGAAAAACTGAAAGGCTTCTTAAATAAATGTCACATATCAAATTTAGCGTCATTTTTTCTTCCTGCAGTTTGTTCATGACGCACAACTTCTACTACGTTCTTTCTATTATAAAGTCAAAGATTTTAAGCAGTATGCGTGACAAAATCACATTTCAAAGGTCACCTCAGAGATTTCCATTGCATCTCACCGTTTTCTCCTTCAAACGGAGTTGACTCAGGTTTCATCACGTGACCTCAACGGAATGTTGGTCACATGATAACAAGTGGACACCGAAGACCTTGTACTGTGACAGGTTAAAGGAGTAGTTAAATGGGAAATGTGCTGTCTGAGTGAGATGAGAAAATGTGACGTCTTTGTGTTAAGTATGGAGACAGGAAGTGATTAGCTTAGCTTAGCATAAAGACTGGAAGCAGTTGGAAACAGGTAGCCTAACTCTGTCCAAAGTTTTAAAAACATACACCTGCAGAAATGTACAAACAGCAGTTTGTGGTTTTAGGGGGATTCGTAAGTATTTCTCGGCAAACAACTGCCCGGTGCAGTGACTTCTTTGTCGTCACTGTGAGATTTCCAGGCAACCAGCAACCACTCACTACAGGACACCTCGCCATTGAAATCTCCACAAAAGCTAGTAAAATGACATTTTGTTTAGATTATTTTGTCACACTTAAAATAGAATATTGGCAAACGATATGTGTGAGAGAATGTAAATCTCAACTCAAAGGTCCAGTTAGCTTTTCAGGTCCTTTCAACCACATCTCATGGTCTTCATCAGCGAATGGAGCGTTCTGGTGTCATGGTCTTTAGCATGCATTTGTCATTAGGGGTGTAAGAGAATATCGATACACTTGAGTATCGTGATATTATGTTTTGTGATACTGTATCAATTCTCAAAAACACTGCATCGATTTTGAATGAATAGTTTACATGAACAGATTTGTGGCACAAAAAGTAGTGCTGATGCTGGATGTTTTTTACTCAGATTTTATGTATATGGTGGTGTATGACAGTTTTCCTAAAATTAGATTAAAAAAATATCATTTGATAGATTGAATCGTAACCCCTGTATCATGATACGTATCGTATCACAAGATTCTTGCTAATACACAGCCCTACTTGTTATCATGTGACCGATGACCTAATGAAGACTGTGAGGCGTGGTTGAATGCTCTGGCGGACACTGAGTTGAATTTATTTTGTCACACAGAATAGAATAGAGAAAGAACTCCAACTGGTGGCTGCTTTTCCTGCACATTTCCTCTTGAACCCCAGGATTTGAAAAAAAAAAAGTATATATCTGCCAGCCATAAGCATCCATTTGCTACAGTGCTGTATTCTTTGTGAGAAAGTGCTTCTGGACTGCACTACTATTAGTTACGCTGCTCTGTAATCACAGCGTAGCCTGTCATAAGGCCATTGTATGGTTGTCATGGTCCTTTGAAAAAAAAGGCAAACAAAATGCTGCCATATGGAAAACTGATTTGTAATGTCATTCATCATACGGCTGCAGGAAACAGGAATATTCTGTAACAGCTGGGTAGCAAGAGAAGATTGAGTGCTAACCCTGGCTGGGGTTGGCAGGGTAGTTTTTTTGGTAAGAAAGAAGCCGCTACGTCTCTAGAAACAGGATGTCTGAGATTTGGATATTAAATTCTTACCCAAACATTACATTTGCCCTTTGGCCGCTTCACTATGCCCTTTTTTTTTTTGGATGGCCTCAGTGCAATTCTAAGGTGGTGGTACAGCAAAGTAGATCTTGTGAAATATTAAAACATAGTTTCATTGGGACTTTCTTTGCTTTTTTTATGTGATTACACAAGAATATGTTAAGATTTAAAGTGCAACCTGAAGCTCATGAAATCCTAGATAACACAGAGCGATAAATGATGTTGAGAGAAAATTTGAATCAGTCATCCATTCATTCATATAATACCAACAATGAAAATACCCTCAAACCTTTATCTGTCAAATAAACTTCCATAACTGCTAATTTAAAGTTTTGTTCTATTCGGAGATATAATTACACTCCTCATTTTGTGATTACCGCGACAAGGTTCATCGCATTGCTTTAGCTGCATTACGTAAGTGGAAGGAGGCGGCTGTCTAATAAACTGTCTACAAATGAAAAGGGTTTGTTGAATGAAAGCCTGTGTGTGTTAGTATAGCGTGTAAGCCTGTTGTGTTTTGTTTGCCAGGTGATTTCCCCGACGGTGTTAGCTAAGCCTGAGAATTTTTGGCGCTGGCTTCAAAGAGCAGCAGGGTCATCCCCTGGCAGCGGCGAATACAGACATGTTCATGGCAGACATGGATCTGACGTGCGCGGTACTGCAGGCAGACTGTTTGTCAGTTTGACCACCATCATCTCACATTTTGCAGTTTGTCTAAGGATTTGTAGAAGTAGTTTCAGAAAAACACTAGAATTGTCTCAGCACAGTAGTTGAAATGAAAACCTTCCACACTTACTATATACAATATTATCACACAAACGCATACACTCACAATGTGAGGACACCTCGGCTCTGGGAAATTGTGTTGGTAATTTTCAGATTAGATTTTCAGATGGGCATTTTTCAGAACAGATCACTCGATAATGAAAACTATCATTAGCGTCAGCCCTATACTTACATTCACACACGTTCACAACGTGCAAAGGAATACCGTCTAAGAGTGCACCCACACTAAAGCTGTATTTAGATTTGATGCAAGGGGTTAACTGTGGTCCTGCCTCACATACCTATGGCGTAGGTGTCGTTGATTTATTAATTCATTGAGTTGATAGCACCGCTGCAGGACTAAATGGATGTGATCCAGCCGTATTGTGCTTTAATTCCACTCCCCACAGTAACTGTGTTTACATTCTTTCATTACCTTCCGCCAAGGAGGTTGTGATTTCCGTTTTTATATCTGTTGGTCTGTTGTCAGCAGGAGGAAATCATAAGTTGAGTCATTTTTACTGACAACGGTCTGTTACGAGACGCTACGTCACTGAGTCACATGATGTTACGTCCGTAGCTTATACTGTACAAGCGTAGTTATTTTAAGCCAAACCATGTTTTTTTAAAGGTAATTAAGTGGTTTTGTTGCCTAAACCTAACCGTCGCCGTTTCACAACGTTAACAACGACTGTTTCACGTTAACCACGTGGTACAACATTAACCATGTGTTACAACGTGAACTGTGTATTACTTTAACCACAACTGTTTCATGTTAACGTGTTACAACATTAACCATGTGTTACAACTTTAACCGTGTGTTACAATGTTAACCGTGTGTTACAACGTTAACCGTGTGTTACAACGTTAACCGTGTGTTACAACTTTAACCGTGTTTTACAACGTTAACCGTGTGTTACAATGTTAACCGTGTGTTACAACTTTAACCATGTGTTACAACTTTAACCGTGTTTTACAACGTTAACCGTGTGTTACAACGTTAACCGTGTGTTACAATGTTAACCGTGTGTTACAACGTAAACCGTTTGTTACGTTAACTGCAACTGTTTCACAACATCAACCACGTGTTACAACATTATCCGCCACTATTTCTCAACGTTAACCACGTCTTACAACGTTAACCGCAACCATTTTACAACATTGACCACGTGTTACAATGTTAACCACAACCGTTTAATAACGCTAACCACATTTTACAACGTTAACCGCGACCGTTGTGCCAGATGTTGGACCACAGTTTTGTTGTTTGTTCACCCAAAGAAGAAGAAGACGAGATGTAATTGTCTTCCTATTGTTCAGGCCTTCCAGTGTGGACATGGAGCTTAATGAAGACAACCTGGAAATCCTAGCGAGGAAGGCTTTCAAATTTAGCCTCTTGACCCTGGCAGCTTAAAGCAGCCTGTCTCCATATTGTTGTCTTATCAGAGATTATAAAGTAAACTGTCATGGTAAAAGATTGTATACTGTCCGGCATGTTGTGGCATGGTGCTTCTTCAGCAAGCACACCCAAGCTATTCCATTGCTAGATGCACAGCTTATATCAGTCAATGCACACCTCCTCAGGGACTCACATATTGCCATCTTGACTTTATCATAAATGCAAAGTGCTTGTAGCTTGGCTAAAACTAGTAAAAGACACATTTTATAAACACGTGTACTGGCAGTGTGTGTTTCTGTGTATGCTTCTTCCATGAGTGCACATTCTCTGAGTGTTAGCTTTGGCAAAACAGGTTTGAGATGCTTAAGCGATAAAGGTACTGTAAATCCTCTTTATTCAGCAAAGTTGTAGTCTTAGAGAGAATCTGGCCCATCTGAAATTCCCACGGAACAAAGAGGAAGGCGGGAGAGAGGCAGGGGAGGGGGTGACGGAGAGGAAGAGAGAGAGAGAGAGAGAGAGGGTACTCAGCTGAAGAGGGGGTATTGTTTACATATCAAGACGCTTCCTCTAACTCCCAGGAAAAGCAGTAATTTACCTAGCGAGGTTTTACAGTTTAATTTCTCCATTGTGCAGGGGGATAACCCCTTAATTACAGAGGAGGAAGTAGCCCTAAGCCCCGGACAGAGGGCGAGGGCTCACAGAGAGCCTCAGTGAGTTTTGGACTCCCTCTTCCTCAGCCTCGATCTGGATTCCTCACTCCCTCTTTGCTGTGGCCATTTTGCCTGTTCATTAGCACTTGTGGGGTGTCTGGGCGCTTGCCAATTAGTGCTCCGCTCCAAGTAATATTTCCTTCCGTGAGGCCAGACCAACTCTACTGGTGGAGACTTATAGGCGTCTGGGCCTGAAGGATGACGGGTGAGGGGGGGTTGGCACACGCTGCCAAAACCCTGGGGACCCTTACCCTTTACAGACTGGAAATCACTACAATAAACCATCCCAAATTTGGAGCATTTAATGCAAAAGCCATCTCATCACAACTCTGGTATGTAACGTCCAGACTGGTTTGTTGCACAGTAAGCCATCGTGACAGACATGAGCAAATATTGACCTAAGTTATAAATGTTCAAAGTATATCGGATCAAATGTATGGATACAAATGCAAAACTATCCATCAACAAGTTATTAAGTTGTGCATTCAGTCTGAAGAAATGTGCAGAGGGTTTGTGTTTTTCACTTCTTTTAAATGCAGTTTAACTTGAAGTGACAAGTGACAAAAACCTCAATGGGAGTTCATTTTTCTCAAGACATTTTCACATGATTTTGGAAAACAGAAACAAACACAGGACTTTCACCCAGGAGACCACTGTTCATGTCCCATGTGAAACCAAAAGTAAATAATGACTGTATGCTTGAAACCAAAAGTAAACGTTAATTTTACGCTTGTTACATAACTTTACGTAAGAAAGTCCGCTAAGGGTGGTTGTTATTTATTTAAGTTAGTTACGTTAGTTACGTTGTTATAGTCCCTTTAATGTTGTTACGTTATGTTGTTACGTTACGTTGTTACATTATGCTGTTACATTACGTTGTCACATTACGTTGTCACATTACGTTGTTACCTTGTAGCGGGCACAGTTTTACAGCTAGAGTGAATAAACTGGTATCATGTGAAACTAGAAAACCTAAGGGATCCATTGGTACCAACCTTGTCATATATGAAGGAGGCTAAATAACGCTCAACTTACGCTAAATATTGTCAAGGAAAAACTGACATGACCATATTCAAAGGGGTCCCTTGACCTTTGACCTCAAGATATGTGAATGAAAATGGGTTCTATGGGTACCCACGAGTCTCCCCTTTACAGACATGCCCACTTTATGATAATCACATGCAGTTTGGGGCAAGTCATAGTCAAGTCAGCACACTGACACACTGACAGCTGTAGTTGCCTGTTGGGCTGCAGTTTGTCATGTTATGATTTGAGCATATTTTGTATGCTAAATGCAGTACCTGTGAGGGTTTCTGGACAATATTTGTCATTGTTTTGTGTTGTTAATTGATTTCCAATAATAAATATATACATACATTTGTATAAAGCAGCATATTTGCCCACTCCCATGTTGATGAGTATCAAATACTTGACAACGTTACGTATGTTGTCACGTTATGTTGTTACGTTATATCGTTACGTTATATTGTAATGTTATGTTGTTGATACGCGTGATACGAGGCTGATATGAAATGTGTTTATGAAACATATTTTTGGTTCAGAAACGTCAACATTCATCCTGTGGTTTGCAGAAACATATAATTCTGACATGTTTTCTGGCAACTGGGTTGCAGTAAAACTGGTGGGCATTCTTCTATTTGTATATGGACCACTCAATGAATGGAGAAAGTCATCTGCAGCCTAGTCAGTGTTGAAAATAATCGTTAGTGTGGGGACCATACCAAGACCATACCTGGCATTTCATCGAATCAAGTCATTCAGAACATGGAACCATCGAGGGCAATTTATGTTCTTATGTTTACACAGCAAAAGGAGAGAAGAAGGTTTTAGTGAAAACTTTATTTAGTATCTAAGACGTCTTGTTGTGTTTCTGGAATATCCTGACTAACTGATGCAAGGGAAGCTGCAATAGAGCTGTTTTTGTGAAAGACAAGCATCTGTATGCTTATTAACCTCTGTCTATCTCTTCCGCTCTCTAACTTTCTCTCTCCCTCCTCCTCCCTTCTCGCACCCTATACTGCCACACAGTTACTAGCACCATTAGGCTGTCATAACACGGCACATATAACCTGAGGTGATCCCAGGACTGAGTGAACCGGGCGTCCCCGGGGGCAAGGCACTGCGGCAGCCAAACAGGATTGCTACCTCATGGTCTGGGGGTGATGGGTACCACATGTAAGCAGAGGCAACCGCTGGCCCTAATAGGAGCTGACAAGTGGCGGTCTGACAGGGGGAGATCAGATGGCTTGGGCTGGCCTATCGCTATAGAAACAGAGCTCTGTGTCTATGGGCCCTATGGCAGAGTGGTTTGCTTTAAATAGAGTCTTTGTACAGAAGAAACACTCACTCATGGCTCCCCTCCTGCTTGGTCTCGCCATCATTCTAGAGCTGGCTATAGCTGGAATTCATATGTTCCCTCGTCTTTAAACTAATCCTTTTAATTAAAGGCTCCTGTGGAGTTTTAGGGCACTTTCACAAGCCATGGGTCCGTTTGGCGAGTCCGAATCAGAGTGAAATTGATACTTTTTGGTTTGTTTTCTATTTAGTCTGGTTCGGTTTCACAGTGCACAATTTAAAGCAGACCAAATAAAAAAAAATTTTTTGCTGAGGGGCGTGTGCAAAGGAGCGAATTAATATTTTTCCGTCTCAAGATCTGCCACTTCTATGGAGGGAATCACAGACTTTGATACATTGCACTCTGCGCTGATCTACTGTGAGCACGAATCCCTTCTCCCCCAGTTTACCTCAAATGACTTTATAAACTATTTCTATGGACTTTATTTAGAATATTCTGTATGTTCTCTTCGGCCCAGATGTCAAGCAAACATCAGATTTCTGCAGAAGTCCAGGTCAGTCCTCTCCCACTCAGGATAAACTGTCGGTTACCTGTGTCCATCTCAACAAATGCCTACACAGGCAGCCGGCGTTTCGGTTTGCTTGGAAACGGTAAACGGAAACACAAGTGGTCTCGGACCGGTTATTTTGGTCCACATCAGAGTGAGAGTACTGCGCTCACAACTTCCCAAACAAACCGCACCAGAGTTCGATTACAACAGACTAAATGTTGGCTTAAAAAGCACCCTTAGACTTCTAATAATGCTATAGAGCTGTTTTTCTATGAGTGGGTACCCGTTTTGTTAACGTTGTGCATGTGCAAAAGGATGCATGTGTACGCGGGTTACACAATACACAGTCCAGCCAATGGTTTCACACTATTCCACTAATCTACAGGTGGCGGTAACACGCCAAGATATGCTGCAATGCATCACAAAAGGGAAGAAGAAGGCTCGAAGCTAATAAACATGGCTGTAAACAATTCTGGATTCAAAAGACTTGAATCATGTTTTATGAGGAAGGAAACGCACTTGACACGTTTGTTAGACCTCAGGGACACACACAACGCATTAACGCAGCAACACTGAACGTACACACAACTTTTGTTTGTTTACAAGAAAACTCCACAGGGTCCCTTTTAAAAGAGTGGAGTTGCATTGTGGGTAATGTAGGCATCAAGAAGAATGTGTGGAACAATAACATCTCTGGTTCTGCTGCATCGATTTTGATCTTTTTTTTTTTTATCCATCATGAGTGATACAATTTCAAATGAGAGCAATGCTGAATCAGTGGAGTACTCACCAGCCTTGACATGTATGATGTGGGTTGTCAGTTGCCTGAGGTGCACAATGAATGCGTTGCAATGAATACATCAGCAAGGCCACACCTCATAGTATGAAGTGTAAAGAATTTGTCCAGAGTCTCTGTCAGGTAAACATACATAGGTCACACTAGGCTTTTGAACAAGTGACTAATGCTGTTGCTTTTCTTGGGATGACAGCCTGGTCCGTTTGTTCCCTCACCTAAAGATCCGATCTTTTTTTTATACAGTATTTCTCCTCCTTACCAAGAAATGTCTTGTTGTGAAGTTATTACTGGGACTGTGGTTCGTCAACGTCGGCAGAACTCAGAGAAATGTTTCTCCTCGCCCACTGTGACACTTACAACACCACACAAGAAGACATGCTCTCACCAATCCATGGGGAATGTGAAAGAGTCGCAGCTTTTCCGGAGTGTCAACTGGTATTGACGCCGGAAAAAATAGGACAACCCAAATAGGTTTCCTGGCATAGTGCATCTTATGAAAGCACACCTCAACGCTAGTGTGTGGTCTTACATTGAACACATCAGTATGTTCGAAAAATACGTCATACACAGCTGGTGTGTAGTAAGTACCTCAGACTTTTTGCTTCTACAGACCTTGGTTGGATTACAGAAAGGATCTCTGAGACATGCAGGGTGAACAGGTTTTGTGGTGTGTCCCGCCCGGTCGGCTCTAGTCTGCCCGTGTCAGAGTTTTTCCGGCCGATGCAGCATGTTGAGTCATTTTGCTTCTTTTTTTTACAGAAATAAAACTTTATTTAGTTAATTTTCGCATATCAGCACCATGTTATCCATACATAGTCGGACGACGGATGCCACTAACTGAAAGTAAATGTGTCTGCTCCGTACAGAGTCTCAGCTCAGAGTAGCAGGAGTCGGATTTCACACATAAGGGACGAGTTGACAGACAAGACGATGGCGGAGGATTTGGTGTCGAAGCGAAAAGCAGTAGCGCCTATTTGGCAATATTTCAGGTTTTAAACCCAATGCTATAAGGGAACCATAACGTTAATGAGGTAATCACCGTGAGGAGGACGGAGCGGTCACAGCCGGTATACGTGGCGGAGCGGCGTTGGGTGGAAACCTGAGGCCCCGCAGGGAAAATTCTACCAGAGAGGCCAGACACACCGCCACCCGACGTTAAAGATCAAAGTAAGCGTGCTACACATATTGACCATCATCTTTTCTTGTAAAATGTCTGGTGTAATCGGTAACACCGTTGTAGTCACAAATTTATTAAATTTCCTCACCGTCACATTACTAGTGGAGAGTTATTTCATCACACGCAGGCGCAGAACGTACGTGCTAACTGGCCGGCGGCTGTAGTCTTTGCGGTGTGTTCGAGTGCGACTTTTGACCAAGACGAAGGCGACGTGAGGCGACTCAACAGGCGGCCTTCATCGCTGCTAGTTCTTTGATGTCGGGTTGGTGTGTCTGGGCCTTTAGATAGATGGGTGGAAACTAGTGGGTGCAGTGCATTCTCTCTACGCTAGAGATAGCTGAAGCCACCAAAATCACAACTGTTTTTACCGCCTTTTGCTGGAGCCATGACTCATTCCCCCCTCTCCTAAACCACAGCGTGCAGTGTGACTTCACATGATGTTTGCTGTAAGCGCTTAATGTGGTTCATTTAAATAGGAGATTAAGAATAATACAGTGGCAGCATGTGGCACCCTTTCCCCGCAAGAGTTGGTTGATGTAGATCACTTCTGTGCCACATGTGGATCATTATCAAGAGCCAGGCAGGAACAGTTAAAACTTCAATGTGCTCTTGGATTGGGGGCTTTGAAGCAGGGCAAAGGGAAAATGCTTTCTAATCAAGGCCTTGCAAAAACAAAAGCCACAATGCCTAAACTGTAGACGACCATCTCCAAACCTAAGGAGCCAGATGGTATTTGTTTGTTTCTATTGAAACAAAATAGTGGAATAATTATATGATAAGTCAGTCTGTAGTCATGTGTTTGTTTAGTACATAAAAGCTGAGCAAAAATTCCCTTTGGGGATTCTTTAAGAGGTATAAAATTACAACATTTTCTAGGTATATTAAATGGGGCTCCGCACTGGAAACAGACTGTAAAGACAATTTACCAATTTTTCTTTTTTTCTTTTTGAATGGAGTCAAGATAAGCGTACAAGTCTTTACCCTGGATTTGCTCTGGAGTCTGGAGTTTGGCGTGAGTCCACACTGTAATTGCTTCACCATGTCGCCGCTCAATTGCGCCGTCACTAAGACTCAAATAGCATATGGCAGTCTCCCATTTTTGGGTGTCTTATTTTAGCCCTCCAAAAATGTCAAGGTTTGATGAAATCCCACTGTTATCATCACTGTTGTAGTCCAAGAAAGAAACATTTAACAGACACTCTTCAATTTGTTCCCCAAATGTTTCACATTGTATGTTGATAGAAGCTCTCTAGGCAGTAATTCAGTCTGGAAAAGGGCTCAATGACAGAGTACGATGGCCTATAGTCAGAATTCTTAAGTATGAGTCACCAAGAGTGGTGACAACATGTTGCAAATAATGTTGGTCAACAGGCTGAAAGTCATCCACCAAGGATTTAGTTTTGCACTTGATTAAAGTTGGAATGAAAAGTGGAAAAAAATAAAAAAATTGTCCCGTTTCTCTTCACCATACTGTATATAAGAAGTGGACATAGTCACCGTGACGTCACCCATTGGTTTGTGGACTGCTGTTTTGAGGCCTTGAGAAATCACACTGTGAAAGGGTTAAAGTTGTAAGATGAAAATACGGACAACTCCCAGACCGGACAACGCCGTGGTAGCGACCTGTCAATCACAAGGTAGCCCCGCCCTAAAGCATCCCCTGCTTTATGGTCTATTTGACTCCAAATGGGACCATAATTTACTAAATGAACATCATGCTGTATTGAAGAAGACTTGGAACTAGCGATTGAGACCATAGCAAACTTTATCACTCCTTTCAACCTTGACAAAGGCAGCGCATACCAGATCAACTCCTTCCGTTCTTACCTTTCACAATAAAAGCCCTAGACATACAACATTCGCAGGTGAGTATTTCGCATTTCCTGTTGTTTATTCGTCACGCCCCCGGTGTGTAAAGGCGTTTATACTGAAAATCTGAAATCTGTCACTCACTGACTCTGAGATTGATGGCAATTTTCCATGAAGTAAAACCTGAATTTTCTTTTCACATGCACAAAAAAAACGTGCTCTCAACTCTTCTAAAAATGAGGCCCTCCTCTCTGTAATCACAGCTCAGTCGCCTACTTCTCTGTTAGTGTCAGGTTGCATGGGGACCAGGGATGTAGGGAGTTCAGGCTTTAATCAGAACCTGCATGCTTTAGTTACATTTTCAAATACTTGATTGTATCGCTGTCATCGCCATTTCCATTCTCTTTTTCATTTGCTCTAACCCCCCCACCGAAGCAGCCTTTAGCTTTTTGATCATGTGCCTCAATGTGGAATTGGATTCTTTTATTTTGACATTTGCGTGTTTTGACATGTTCACTGAAAACATTGTAAGGGTATAGCTGAGTAGTTTAGGGCAAATGAACACACAATGCAGTCCAGATGCAGAGGGGAAAGTCTGCTGTGAGTCAATGGGAATCCAATAGATTAATACGAGTCAGTTCCTTTTTACTTGTTCCACATGAACAGCAGGAGCTGAAGGCAGACATAACCCTTATATCATCTTGCATGTTTATGTGTTCTCAAGGATGCAAAAGTGTTAATGGGGATAAACTTGGACCTGACTGCCCAGCCTGTCAATGGCAGTGTATTTTCAGCTAAGAGAGACATGGAGGCCAGGAGACATGTCCATCCTCTGACAGTGTTTAATCTGCTGTTGAGATTGCTTCGAGGATTGTGTGAAAAAAACATAGCAAATGAGTCTCAATTGGCTCCCAGGCTTTACTCCATTACAAACATGGCCTGCTTCAAACATCCGATATACCTGACCATGTGCAACTCAGGTTGCATTTTCAAACTTTGTTATGGTAGAAAAAACATGTTTCTTTTTATTTTTACTTATACACGTTATTACACGGTGTTTTAAAAGTTGCTAGTTTGAATCCCCAGGCCTTTTTGGGAAAATCTGTCTCCTTTCTCAACAGCTATTGTTAAAGTGACTTCGAGTAAGGCACACACTAAAGCCCAAATGTTCAAGTAGAGCTGCTCAGTGGTCATCAGTAGACATGGGTCTGTGGTTAAACTGGTCAGATTCCCATTATGAATGTGTGCAATAGTGTAAATGTTGAACAGAGAACTGAGGGAAGTGTGAAAAACAGATAAACCTCTATCACAATAATCCTAAAACATTGTTTTAATAGATAGCTGTTAAACTTGGAGATGTATGATTAAAAAAACAAAACGAATTATATTAGATCAATTTGTTATCTATTTTCTGTTTAACTTCTCTTCTTGTATGTTATATTTTGTCATTCATTATTCCCTTATTCCATCATAATGTCATTTATGTACTGAAACAGGATAATAATTATCCAGCTCGACGCAAACCCCTCGTGAATGAATGTTACATTACACAACTGCAGAGCAACTTCCTGATGATTGAGAGCCCTTCCAGATAAATATCCAGATAAAGGAGATTCCCCCACAGGCTTACCCCGAGGTGACTCAACTCTCTCAGTGTCACACAAGGGATGCGGCATGTTGGGCTAATTTTATCACACAATGCATGCTGTTTGTCAGTGCAGCTCCAGTGACGAATGATTCCTTATCTTGAGGGCTGTTGTTTGTTGTTGCTGAGTAATGTCCTGGCCACTCGCTCGTGTCTCTGGAGCCTTCAGAGGCTTCAGCTATACTCCGCCGTCAACTGTCAAGGAACCACATTCACATTACAGTCGTGTGTGTGCACGTGTACGCACTTGAGCACACACACACAATCAAAGATACGCAGGATTTCAAGTGCAGCTCTGCAGAAAAACAAACTTTCTTTGATTTGTACACAAACTCAGGTGTCATTTGCTCTGTAGACTAACTGTTTTCTGTGTTTGCCATTTCCTCTCTGACTTGAGCTTCCCACCACTCAGCTTGATGGCCTTTCCATTCGCCTGCATACAATCTAATGAAGACGGACGTGTAGACCAACACAGAGCAAGCTCCCCTTCTCTTTCAATGTCACAAACTCCTTTATAAACGGTTCGACCCCTTTTGCCAGCGAGGGACTGATGAAAGCGACATGTGTTACTCATCGGGCCCTTTGTTTATTTGACGTCCATACTTGCATTAAGGCCAAGTAAACACATCAACTGCCCTCCAGGCTGCGGAGCAGCCAGAGAGTTGCAAGCGCTCGTCGTTCAGATCCCTTTCACAACGAGGTATAGCTGCAGGGAGGAGACTTAGATCTCCCTGGCAATGAATGAACTTGCTGATTAATGTCATTCAGCACTGATATAGTAGAGGGTAAAGATTGTGTGCAGTTGTATATTCCAGAATAATAAGCCTCTGCATCTGGGAAATAAACTAGACACTTTACAAAATACATCGTCACAAGAAATCAAGTCAAGAATGTTTTTCTGCAAAAAGGAGCTTCTCAGCCTGAGGGCTCTTTAGTAATCCTAGCACCCCCACGGCACAGAAACATTCAAATCACATGTTTTGTAACCTGGCAGATCCCAGAGGTTGTGGCCCTACATGCCATTGTTGACTCCATGCCTTCTTCCTATTTCCTTTCATCTTTTCTTATCACTGTATCAACTGACTCTCTTCACTTCTTCCTTCCCTCTAGCCTGAAGCAAGGCTGTCTTGTTTTTCTACCTGAAACCACAAGAGACAGGAAGGAAAAACCCATGCTGTTTAAATGTACCAATAACCAGTAGCACTGCCCGTGTGCTTTTCTACACGTCACTAAAACTACACAGCTCGGACTCCACATCACTCACCAGTTGTGAAAAGTGGAAAAAAAATATGCTTTTTGTCCCCCGTCTCTGCACCATAGACAGTATAGTGGACATATAGTCACCGAGCTGTCCCCTATGGTTTATGAAGCCTCGAGTTTGACATTTTGGCCGTCGTCATCTTGGTTTTTGGCTGTCGACATCTGTTTTTTTTTTGCAACCAGCAGTGACACGAGAGGGTGGAGCTAAGTACAGTCAAATGCTGATAAGACATTTTTAGGAGACCAAATGGTTATAATTAACTTACATGAACTGAACATTGTGAAAGGTTTTAAGTTCTAAGACGAAAACACAGTCATCTCCCAGACTGGACAATACCGTGGTAGCGACCAGTCAGTCACAAGGTAGCCACGCCCTAAAGCATCCCCTGCTTTATGGTCTATTTGAGTCTAAATGGGACCATATTGTATTTAATGAACATCATGCTGTATTGAAGAAGACTTGAAACTAGCGATTGAGACCATAAACTCATGTTTACAATGTTTACTGAGGTAATAAATCAAGTGAGAAGTAGGCTCATTTTCTCATAGACTTCGATACAATCAGACTTATTTTTGCAACCAGAGGAGTCGCCCCCTGCTGGCTGTTAGAAAGAATGCAGGTTTAAGGCACTTCAGCATTGGCTTCACTTTTCAGACCCCGGAGGTTTCCCCCTGCTCTGCTCCTTTTCAGACCTTTTGGCTTTCTATGCTGAACCATGGGACTACTTCCTTTCACTGATTCTGTATAAAACAACCAGGATGCTTCAATAAAGAGTCTCATGTCAAAGAGCACCCCCTTATCCCTCCCCACAGTTCTTTATCAGAGTGGCTGTGCAGGGTTTGAAACTAGCGAGGCTGTGCTGTTAAAATGCTAAGTTGGTTCATAAATCAGTCCTCTGTCGTCACTGTGATAGGTAGGAGTTGTCCTTTTCAGCACAACGGAGTCCAACTAGCCGAAACAACAACAGATGGAAAACAAGTCAGCAAGCATGCCATAGTTTACTGCTCACGACAGCAGGAATATAGGGTTGGGTACACTTTGTCTGCCTTAATCACAATTTAATTTACAGTAATTACAAACATTCATCAGAAAAAGAAGGGGTTTTATCTATTTCTCTCGATTAGAGACAATCTTGTACAAAACAATACATTTGTAATGGTACAATATACTGAAGTTCAAAGTGATTTAATATTCTATTAATTCAATTCAGATTAGAGATTTGATATTTCTACTAGTTCATGAATTATTGTATTAGTTCTGAGTAATTAAATGACAAAAGAAGCATCAGTATTTCCTCAGTTTAAGTACTGAATAAAATGCCCAGAGTAGTAGCATAGCTATATAGTAATAACTACATCTGCTGCCACACTAAAAATATATTTAAAATAAATAAATACTGAGAGCATTATTTTCCTCAGTTTGTGGGTCAGTGTCATCTATCTGAATTTAGTATTTTCATACCATACAGACACATGCCCCTGTAAATAAACAATTAATGGTTTCAGCTATTGCCTTAAACTGGGAGTAGGAGGACGAGTCACTGTGTTTTAGTGTTAGCTGCTAACGTTGCTAGCCTTGGACAGAGAGTCCAAAGCTATCGCTATAGCTTATTAGCTGTGTTGCATCATTCACTTTTACTTAAAGGTCCCTTATCATGCTTATTTTCAGGTTCATACTTGTATTTTGTGTTTCTACTAGAACATGTTTACATGCTGTAATGTTAACCAAGCTGAGCCAATGAGCTAAAGAGTTTGCTAACTGACCGTTAGCAAGCTCGCTAGCTCGTGGAGCTTATATAATAACGTATGGGCAGCAGCAGGGGACACGTTAGAGTCTGACATTGGATTGCAGGTTTTCCGTGTATTCCGGTAGTTGTATTTCTCAGTATTGTTAAGACCGATCACTCCATAATGTCAAGAAACAGTTCATTCAATCAAGACACCTTTTGAAACAAGTTATCGTGTTTCTGTTAAGCAGATATCCAGAGCAACTCACAGAGAGCCAGCCAAAACACATCGCTGTTTTAGGGATAGAGGCTTTCAGCCCTTTTAGTCATTCTAACTAAATATCAACTTCATATTTTCCTGTTAAAACATGGACCCTAAAATGAGGGTCACTTCACAAAAACAGAAAGAGCGAGGCACTATTATCAGACCGGGGATGGGGGGGGGGATCACCTGAGATCCAATCCAGTTGGTCGGAAGCCCTCTGACCTGCTTCACAGCTGTTTCTTGTTAGTGCTTTAAAACAAATTCCCAGAGTGAGATGGTTTCCACGCTCAATCCTGCCCTGAAGAAGGAGGCCAGACAAGAAGGGGGTTTATAAGACCCCACTGCTGTGAGTGTGTGTGTGTGTGTGTGTGTGTGTGTATGTGTGTATATAAACAGCTCGGTCTCAACGTTTTATCTTATCGGGATAGATGACCTGAGAGCCCAGGGGCCTGCACTGAAGACGCTCTGCCCTGTGTTATGGACGCCACCAACAGTCAGCAGAGTTGGCCCTCCATCTCTTCAAAATCTATTTCCGGCTTTAAAAGTATGAACCCTTAACTGAGCTTCAGTAACACTCAGAGGATGTTTACAGTTATTTTAGCGAGAGTCGACCTTTGATTCAACCGTCGCCGAATATAAACAAATGTAAGTAAGCCTCATCTTAGATGGTACAAACGGATGGTACCGAATGTTTTTGACAGTTTATTCTCGCCCGTCACCAGACTTTTAAGATACCAAGAATCAGTCAGCTTTTCTAATGCAAACACGCGTGAAGACAAAGTAGAGGGACGTTTGCTGTGTCCTACAGCTATAAGTCTGAAATGAGCCACATGTTTTTTTAGAGCTTTTGTAAACTTTGCTGCTATTAATGTCATCACGAAATGAATGGATATCAGTCGTTTATTTAATAAAACCTCCATTGCTGACGGGTATAAACATTTTTTATGGACATGGATTATTTTAGAATTCACCTCTGGCCTTTTTAAGCCTAAATCCATCTGCGTCTTAAATAACATTTTGGTGTCTTCGATGTTCAAAAGGGGGAAAACGTTGTGCATCATTCTGTAAGACCACAGACACGGTTTGATAGAGACCAGGTCTCCATCCAGGAGATACTCCCCAGCCTACCACTTGGGCTTGGAGAGCAGTCTCCCCTAGTGGGGGGGTGGGGGGCGCCTCACCTCATGGTGACCCCCAGCCGAGACGGCTTTTAGATTGATGTGCACTGCCTCCCTCTCCCACACATTGTGTGCTGTTTTTGGGTATTTCCTCTGCCTTTCCCTAAAAGAAAAAAGCCCTGTTTACAAGTCGCGGAGGGGGGAGTGCTGAGCTTGTGCTGAAGGATGCCGTCATAGGGGGCTGAGGACGCTCTTTGTGTGAACTGGCAGCTTCTCCGTCAGCTGTGTTTCCCGGAGGTTAAAGGGCTCACGGAAGACAGAGGGAAAGCTCTGAGTTCCCGCCGTTTGAAGTGACTCGGCTTGACTGGTGCATTTACACTTGCCAAAAAACTGGCAAGCAAATGCTGTTTGGACCTGAGAGAACGAGGAACAGATTGATGAAGTCACACGTGAACTGATTTTGTGTATGTTATTATACGGGAATAGCAGAAAACATATAACTCAAAGTATCAGTCCACTCTCTAACTGGGACCACGGTTTTATCTCCTTTTCTCCTTGCATCCTTCTGAATTGAAATTACCTCCGCCGCAACAATAACAAACCCGGCGCATTGATTACTTGATCAGCCCTACACCTGTGCTCCAAAGGGGGCCAGGAGATAAATCAGAAGTCTGCACGGGAAGCTGATTATCCCGACACCTCATCAGTCTTCACAGAGAGGCCCACTGCCTGCCACAAGGAGAGGCTTGCTAAGCCAAGCTATACCTGTACGCTAACATGAAGGGTACACCCGGCCCCACTAAACGCCTAACACTCCGGCTGGGTGATGCATGGCGGTCGTTAGGCAATGATCCCCAAGTGCTGCTGCTGGACACTACTGATTATACCATCACCTCCAAGATGAACTCTGATTTTGGTGTTTTTAGTTGGGTCTCAGTGGGCTGAGATTATAACGTTTTGCTAGTGAGCTTTAAGAAAAAGAACTACAATTTCAGAAATGCAATATTTTTAAAGGGAACTTGTTGACAGTTTTGAGGCGCAAGCATCTGACAAAAGCAAGAGTCTCCTCGTGCCATGCCACTTCCCTTGGTGCCTCTTTTACATTCAATGGACGTTAGTTACCACCAGCTGATGGCAACCCAGGTGAGAAAAGGTCTTAGTAGCACTCGGTCTTCAGAACAATTAGGAGAGGCGGTGCAGCACCTCGTAGCCCAGGTGATGGATCATGCTGGTGGTGGGTTCGTAGGGTTGACGCTGAGACTAAGGAGTGATTGGCTGAGGCCGGCGTGCAGATTTGACAGAGACTGATCGCAGAGGAGAGAGGCCAGCTGGGTCTGAGTGGGATCTGTAAACACGGGACAGGAGCGCAGGCCCGGCCAGCTACACAACAGCCCCTGCAAGGTGATACAACACATCTGGGCGGTGGAGGGATGAGGGCGTCATGGCAACGGGATATAAACACAGATACAAGGCTTTCATAATAACTGTTTTTTTTTTTTTGCGTTCATAAATGCAGACCTCACTGCAAAAAGGCCTGTGTATCATTTTCATTTTAGTTTTTTACTGCATCAATCTATATTTTTATATAAACATCTTCTTCATTTTTTATCATATTTATTGAAATTATCTTTACATCCCAACAGCAATTAATAAATCAAATGCTCTGACCAAAAAAAAAATAAAAAATCCGGCATCTGTGGCCATTGCAGGACTGTAATAAGCTGCCTACCTGTCTACCTATTTATGCACACATTGCGCGTCACCAGAGTCTTCCACAAGCTGCTAGCTTGACAGCTGTGAGTACTAACAACAGCATTGTCCGTTGTTTATGTTCATAATGATAATTTTGGGGGAGTGTCTTTGGAGGGATACCTGAAGGGACAGACTGTCAGTGTTGATGACTTGGTGTCTTTCTCTCTAGATGTAGTGTGAGTGCTGCTACTTTCATTGGAAAGGAGTTGGCAACACCGGGCTGGTTTTATAGATTGGATAATTCATAAAGTTTGGCGTACTCTTGCTAGTTTCTCCAATGTTACCTATTCTAGCTTTAACGACCCACAAAGTCACTGTTGTGGTTCAGTTTCTCCGCTCTCATCAACCTTGTCTTTAGCATTTAACAACTAAAGAGCCATAAATATTTCTCAGGAGTTGGTGGAGACCAAAACAGAGCTAAAAGGAGAGTTAATATTGAACTTACCTTCGTTAGGTCGCCAGAAACACGGCTTCAAATTAATGATAGTGTTGACCCGTGTCTGTTGGAAGTGTATTATACAGTAGGGTCACTTTCAGGGTATGTGTGTTTACTCTTCAGCTTTTTGTGGAGCTGCCGCCAAGTGGCCAAAAAACTGTTGCTTTAATGCTAGCGCTGATACAGTACCTGAGTTTTGGTACCTTACTGAGGAGTACAAATGTGCTCTTATATTGGAAACTTATTTCTCATTAGATAAAAGAATACAAGCAAAACTTCTCACTTTCCATCTAAATCCAAGCAGCTGTAAAATAATTTAGCCTAAACAAAACAGTCACAATTGCTAATCTAAGCATGCATTCAATGTTAGTTTTGAATACTATGTGCTATTGGACACATTTCGGTCTGTACTATAAAAGTGTTGAGGTTCAATACCCAGTCCTAGCCACAACTACGGACTAATGGACATTGTTATGTTTGAAAGATAAACATGTGATTTTATAATGTGCTATAAAAAAACAGTTACAAGCTTCAAGCACCACGCTCTCATTACAGTGCTGACTCAAAGCCCCTGGAAAACAACTGTGTAAAGTCTTCCCAGGGAGAGAGTGTTTGATGTGTACATCATAACATATACAGACTTTGCACGAGTTCACAGGGACTAATGAATTTCCGCTCCAACCATCTCGTGTCATTACAGAGACCACTGGCCTAATCCACTTACCTTCTGCCCAAAATCCCCCTATCAATAAAAAAGGTATCGTTTTACCCTCCCCGAGGGCTGTTAAAAGTAAAGAGCCACTCTGTTAAGACTTCCTTTCATAGATGGCAGTGGTTCCGTGCTCTCCTGTAAGCCCCTAATCCCTCTGTCGCCATCACTCGCCCATGTACTGCCCTAGAGGAAGCGACGTCTTGCAAACTAAACCTGCAGGTTTCATGTTGTGTGTGTAGCGCAGGATTCCCGGATTAGGCTAAACATACACTTTTTTATTAACCTTGGGCATAACACTTGCTGTAGTGTGAGTGTGTATGTGTGTGTGTGTTTAAGAAAGGCATGTCTGTTGAACCTCAAAGTAACACATTTGTGTTTGTCTCAGTCACTCTTGATGGTTGCTTACCGAGAGTGAACTGCAGAACAAATCAGTGTCTGTGTGTGTTATTGTGTGTGTGTGTGTGTGTGTGGGTGTGTGTGAGAGAGTGTGTGTGCATGCACATGAGCATTTGTGTATAGCCGTTGGCACGGTGCTGTGTAGTTAGGACCCAGGCCAACTTTTTCTGCTGGAATTTCCTGTCTGAATTGAGCACCCCCACCTCTCCTACTCCTCTGCTCTTCACTTCCCTCTCTCTCTGTGCCCCCCCCTCACTGCCCCTTTCTCTCAAAGCACGACAAAGGATTTTTTTCCCCCCAAAATTATTCCTGGCCTGGCCCGGCCTCTCAGGGCATTATTATTATCATTGAGTACTTCCTCGAAGACATGAGCCCACTCCACTCTCCACTTCAGCGCGGTCTGATCGGGGGGCTTCATTTGAACATAATGAAAGAGTGCTTTTCCTTCTTCTGTCTCTGAGTCATGAGACTCGAAGGGGACCTTTGTTAACATCGAACACCTGGCATTGTCTTTAGTGAGGCTTTAGGATGCAAACTTAAAAAAAAAAGGAGGAGAAGATGTGACAGGATGTTTGGCACGCCTGAGCCTCATCATGGGGGCTATAGGGGGGGCAAAGACATGTTCAGTCTTCAAAGATTAGTTATGAGAGATCGGAGCAGATATAGTGGCTGAAAACGACCACCAGTTAAAGGTTCCTGTGGGTTGAATTGATTTACGATGTAAGATTACACCAGTTTTACAAAATTAGCACCTTACTGTAAAACATAGCCTAGCTGAAAAGGACAAAACACCAATGGACCTTTAGTAACCTTTACGTTACCTATCTGAGTTAATGACCTGAAAATGAGGCATCATGGTTATGATATCCAGCTTTTCATAAGCAGTTGTTTAGATCCAAAATAGCCCTGTATTGAAAAAGGGCTCCATCGGTGAGGGTGTGTGGTTTCAGGTACCAGTGAGACGATAGAATACGTCTCAGGAAGTCCATTTTGAGCAGTAGAGCCATGATTTTGGAGACTTATCAGATGCCAAAACGCTGCACAGTGGTTCACGGCACTATAAGACAGGATTTTACAACCTGGCTATCACGGTGACCATTTTATCCTTCGTCTCAATGTCACATTGGGTTGTGGTAAAAGTTGAAGCAAGTTGTGCTCGGGCTGGCTGATAAAATCTGCGTAAATTTATGAAATGTATTCTCAATAAAGATATATTTTTTAATCCGCTTTCCTCCACCTACCAAACCACTAAAACATCCGGCTCCGCCGTAGCTCCGTCTCTTCTGTTGCGACTGTGAATTGGTGGATAAATAGTGTCACAACCCCTGCGAAATTCACCATCAGGATTTGATCAATTCAGTAACATTTGGAAAGTTTAGAAGAGCCGCATGATTTAATTATTTTATCCCCATTCATGTTAGCGTAGGGCTAACTAGAGGTTAGCTAGCTCGGCCGGCAGAAGTCTTCTTCTCCTTTGGATTCGGCAGACAAGATGCTGCAAAAGCGTATTGCTGTCCTCTACTGTTTGTTATTAATGATCCTTTTAACACTGTGCAGATATTTCATTAGTTTCTTCATTTTAATCCAGTTTCGGCGGAAGTGTGTGGTGCACATGCTCAAAAGTAGCGTGCAGCAGTGACAAGGGTCGTGTATATACTGTACATACTGTATGTAATCAACCCTCAAGAACCCGACCCGTTCTGATAATAAATAATTGTACATTATAAACCAGAATTAACCTTCTGGTTTCTTTAGGGTTCTGTCCTAAGGAGAAAACTCTTTAAACTGTACATTGAGCATTATTCATATTATCAAATATAGCCTATATCATGATAATTATCGATCAATATAAAAAATATCGTCCACCTCTAAGTTGTGCTAATGTCGGTTTGAACAGTCTGTTTTGGATATATAGTTTGAGGCCCCGGGTGGAGGAGCCCTGCATGCCAACACACCCAAAGGGGCCAGACGGGCGGTAAATCTAGAAACTGAGGCATGTGAATCGTCCCAGCCATGTACCTGTCGGTAGCCGTCGGTAGCTGTCCCTGTAGTCCGGGAAACAATGCAGCTGTCTGGGTGATGGAAGGGCCTGTTCAGCCCTTATCGCCCCCACATTCAGCAGCCCAGAGCTGGGAGCATACAGGGGAGGGGGATCGGCCTCTGGGGCTTCTGCTGGGTTATTTTAGTGTGTTGTGTTTCACTAATGGACCGAACATTATTTCTGCATGGGAATTTAAACACAAATCATTAGTAATCTATAACTTTGTCATATGAATAAACTGCCATCAGCAGTTTTCATTGATGACAGTGATTCTCACTTCATGAAAGCTTTCACATCTGCTACTCTAAATATCTGATATCAGGCAGGTGTCAGCAATATATCAATATAAGATACCCCAGCTGGAAAACTTCATGACATCACAACACATGTGCCATGCAAAGTAATGAATTAATGACAAAAGAACAGGGTCCTGCAGTTTGACAGTTTAATTGATCAGCTTTCCAATATGTCTAAAAGAAGCTACTGTGCTGGCCTGACTTCCAGCACAAATCTTGCTGTCTTTGTCTCGGTCTAGTCTCCTTGTCCCGTGCCCTGCCGCCTCTCTCCACCAGAGATGTGCCAGGCAGCACAAGCAGGGGGCACCTCTCAGACAAAACCCCAACTTCTGGCTCCACTTGTGAAACAAAGCTCAAACTCCTTTTCCCAGCTCTCACTCCCTCTCACTCATTTACTGGGTGCCTCTTTTGGCTTTGTAACACACAAGTTGACTCGGAATTGGCCGCCCGTCTCACGCACAAAAGCAAGGGAGGGTCACTGGCTGAGATCCAGCGGCATAGATCTTGACAGAAACACAGAGCCCTTGGCCTTCTGAGCTCAAAGACGAGAGGAGACAAGGAGCGCGGGGCACCAGACGGATTTTTTACAACTCACTTTGGCTTCACAGGCAATTTTCACTATTCTGTGCGAGTGTAGTGGAACATTTTGAGTCAGCGGACATCCAGTGATTTGCAAAAATTTCAGGGTATTCATTCATTTTACTGCAGTGCAAATCTGCCATGTCTGCAGTTTGTGAAGTAGAACTGATCCTACATGTTTTGAAGACATAGGTCCTCTGGTAATACTAGTCATGTTCTATAAGCTGAATTTAAAAAATCTGGTTTTCAGGACAGTTTTGAGTATTTTAGCTTTCATGTTTGCTTCACAAAAACAGGAATCAGCCAATTGTACAAAATAATTTAACTCCAGCAAATGTCATCATGGCAGTGTTTTCGTTGTCGGGTAATGCTTGTTCTTAAACAAATTCCACACCAGTCAAATGGTTCACAGTTCAGGGCCGCCCTCAGGGAAACTCCTCTCCTAGTCGTGTGTAATCCCATCAGAATTAACTGAGAACAAGATGGTACAACGTCATGATGACTACCTCAATCACAACAACAAAAGGCCTCAATCAGGGTTAAGTAGCAGTAATGTCTGTCTTTGTAATTGGCATCACCTAAAAACAACATGAGGCGTTCTGCCATAGCCTGAAGGCACGGAGTCCTGTTACACCTTGTTTTCACAGCGCGTTGGGACCCCTAAGGCACGGCTTAAACGGGGAGGTGTTTAAAAAATTGCAGACTGAAAAGAAAATCCGTTGTGTATTATTATCGCGGCGATCGCGGTGAAAAACACTGGGCTTTAAATTGCAAATTCCATGTATCCAAAAATGAATTTGCATGCAGTAAAACAGCAAGAGGGTCGCAGGTTTGAATCTGGCTTGGGGCTCTACTGTGTGGAGTTTGCATGTTCTCCCCATGTTTGCGTCGGTTTTCTCTGGGTTCTCTAGTTTCCTCCTACATTCCAAAGACATACAGGTTAGGTTAATTGTTGACTCTAAATGTCACAAAGGTGTGAATGTGTCAACTGTGATAGTCTGGTGACCTGTCCAGGGTGTATCCCGCCTTGACCCAATGTCTCCCCCCCCAAGCCTGAATAGGATAAGCGGTCACAGATAAAGTCATTATAATGTACACTCTACTCACCAAATATTTACTCACCAGTCTACGTTTTGAACAGTTTTACGTTTTTATACACAAATTATTTCCGGTCACTTCCACTTTTCTATTTTTTCCCCCCAATCTGTGAAAGATACCATCAATGAAAAACAAAACTTCCTGCACAGATGTTTCACATCAAAAGCCCTCCAGTGGCTGAATGGGTATAATTAATTCCTTTCCTGGCAGACCTTTAATGTGAAAAAATTAGCAGGATGTTTTGGGTTTCCTTGACAGTAGCTTAACAGCGATCGAAAATAATAAATTGATAAGTGAATGAAATGAGTATTTCTGTTAAAAAAGATGAGTACAATAAGTGAGTATGGCATGACTGAATTAAGACTGTCGAAAAATTGACATTTTGCTGAATGTCTATTCATTCTGACAGCATATCCTTTGGACTTTAAACATTGGTTACTCTTGGGATATTGGCATCACATTTGGTATAAAAAGACGCACCCATTTCCCCCTTGTCATCTAGTCCCAGTGGTCCTCTCAGGTAGAGATAATGATCTGCTCTCACTGAGCTTTGGCCTTTAACCCTGGTGGTCTCTGCTCCCAGGTCATCCCAGGTTTACTGGACCGTACAGCCAAAGAATCCTAATAGCAACCGGGGATCAACCCAAGGGAGCTCCAATGCACTATACTCTCTGTCTCTGTCCCTCTGTAGTTCGCGCACACACACACACACACACACACACACACACACACACTGCTCTGGGTTAGAGGTTATTCAGTGTAGCTGTTTTTGGTTTATTTTTATATTTTCCAAATGTGAAATTTTAGCATATGTAACTGGAGATAATTAGTATGCCTTTGTCTATGATTAGAGCTCTCCTCCTCCTTCAATCAAGACAATAATGTCTCCTACTCAGCCGTTGTAATCACAGTAATTAATGAAGATCGGCTGTGTTGTCCTAATGAGACTTCCCTCAAGCCATCGGACCATTTATGGCAGGAAATGGTGGATTCGTGCATTCTTTGTCTGACACATAAAAACACATTCATTGTTGTGTAAACCCTGCTTTGGTCTCACTGGATAGAGAGGGCCATTAATGAACATACAGTTCTCGGGGGCAAAAGCCACAGACAGTGTAGAAGGTTTCAATTACTGGTGGATTACAGGAACTGTAAAATGGTACAGTTGCATCCCATGCTGCGTTGCAGGCATTAGTCAGGGACTGTATTACACCCTTAACATTTGTGTGTCTTGTTCTACTTTATTTCAGTACTCTCACAACTTGACCAGCTTTAAGAAAAAGTGTTATCATTCACTGTATTTGTTTCACTGTATTTTTTATTTATTTTTTATTAATTGTGACCATTTCTCCCTTTGCACTCACAGGTACCCACCACCTCTTCCCCACGTTTCATACGCCCATCCCGATCGACATGAGACACCATGAGGGGCGATACCATTATGAGCCACACCCACTCCACGCCATGCATGGGTAAGTATTAGGGCTGTCAGTCGATTGAAATATTTAATCGCATGATTGGCTAATCGTGAGTAATCGCAAATTAATCACACATTTGTTTATCTGTTCCAAATGTACCTTAAAGGAATCAACATGGGAGTGGACAAATATGCGGATTTATGCAAATGTATGTATATATTTCTTATTGTAAATCAATTAACAACACAAAACAATGACAGATATTGTCCAAAAACCCAAACTGCAGCACAACAGGAAACAACAGCTGTCAGTGTGTCAGTGTGCTGACTTGACTATGACTTGCCCCAAACTGCATGTGATTATCATAAAGTGAGCATGTCTGTAAAGGGGAGACTCATCGGTACCCATAGAACCCATTTTCATTCACATATCTGGAGGTCAGAGGTTAAGGGGACCCCTGTGAAAATGATCATAAGATTTTTTCCTCACCAAAATTTGTTTGAATTTGGAGCGTTATTTAACCTCCTTCGTGACAAGCTAAGGCATGTTGGCACCAATGGATTCCTTAGGTTTTCTAGTTTCATATGATACCAGTATCGTCACTCTAGCTTTAAAACTGAGCCTGCTACAACCTCCGAAAGTTCAATTGTGTTAATGCGTTAAAGAAATTAGTGGCGTTAAAGCGATTTTGCGTTTACGCATTATTATCGCATTAACTTTGACAGCCCTAGTGAGTATCATTAGAAATCATTAGTCGTTGTGAAATAAATAATCATGGTGACATCCACAGTGTTTCTTCCTTAATAAACAGTGGCCCACCCTTGGGCCGGTCATTGCACCCATGTGAATACTTGAATTTGTATATAGAGGTAAATAATGGTGGCTCAATATGACTTGTGAAGGTCAGTTGTCACTTTTCATTGCTTTCTCTCTCTCTGAGAATTGCACTACTACTCCTTCCTATCTGTCAGCACTAGAACTGGAACTACAAGCTGCCCCCCTTCCTGAGCATTCATTGACAGAGCCAAGTTCAAATACACCAAAGCCAGACAAGATACACAGAGCAAGAGGGAGACAGAGATGGAAGAGACACGCCACATTAGCCCAATACAATAGAGTGTTGACACTTCCTCCTCTATCGCCTCCTAAAATTACATGTTGTGGGACTTCTAGTAGTCTCTAGTAGAACAGATCGGCTGGAAGAAAGCCCAGTAGGAAGACAACGTTGCATGTTGGTCAGTAAAACTGGCAGCATAGTAAAATGTTATTGGCTAACAAAGTAGAAGTATGTCAAACTCAATCATATGTTTATATATTTCATGTCTAAAAAGCATTCGATTTTAAACCATGAACTCACAGTATATTGGTGAGGATAAATAGGCTGGCAGTCCAGTTGTGTGCTTGGATGAAACTTGTATCCTAACCTGACCTACAAAGAAACACTAATTTATTTTCTGACTTCATTAATGTGGCATTACCATAAGTCTGGCCTTCCTAACATCGCCAGGCCTTCTTACGCTTATCTAAAATATTGGAATCCAGGAAGGGAACCCAGGAGTAAGATCAATAGTGGTTTTGTGAGAACTGTGCTGTTACATTTAAATTCAGCGAGATCAGGTGATACACGGCGAAGGCAGAGCTATTCATCACCTGCAAAGCGAGGGGGAAAGGAGGAGGGAAACAGTTTGGCTGCGCACCCGGTTTTGTTTTGATTAATGTGATGTGACTCTGACAGAGTGCTCCCACTAATTCATCAAGACCTTGATCGAGCTGTCTTTTCCCCCCAGCATGCGCCAAATTCACCTAATTATCGCGCGTTGTCCCCGGTGAAATAGAGCAGGGTGTTGGCGCAGGGTGCTTGGTGGCAGCATTTTGTCAGTGGCTTTCTACTGTGTGTCAGGATCCTACTTCCTGTCCTGAAGTATCGTGCTAACTCCATATGGAGCGCCCTTCATCACTGTTTGCATGTAACATAATGAGGGCTGCAGGTCACGATGTCACAGCTGTCATAATGCAGATCCTGCGGTACGCACTGCTTTGTTACCTGCTTTGCTCCCTGGCTGACAGTGCATGGGAATAGACTGGGGATTAATGGGACTCAGTAGGCCAATGCACACAACATGCATGTGTACAGCAGCTTTGAGCCAACTTTTGTTGCATGTCATTTCATTTTATGTTTCAACATATGCTGTTTAATTAATCTGAAATACAAAAGGTTTGATTTGTTTGGCGTTAGAGGTGTTTATAGAGTAGTTTTGTACTCCTGTAACGTTGTCCGAGTCATGTTGGACAGTTTAACGAAAAGGATCAAAGTTGATGCAGCAGAACCAGAGATATTATCTTTTTTATTTTATGCAATATTGGTCCTTCAGACTGTTAGTAGACTTTGCTTTAAAGGTCCCATATTGTAAAAAGTGAGATTTTCATGTATTTTATGCTATAAAGCAGGAGAACGGATAAGAAATACACATAGCCCGTATTCAGAAAAGATGCGTTTTGAAACAAGCCGACAGGATTTCTGTCCATTTGTGATGTCACAAATTAACAATATTTAGACCATTACACGGTTTTAAACATAAACATTCTAAATGTGTCCCAGTTTATTTCCTGTTGCAGTGGATGTGAATAACATCAGCTGACAGGAAGTAAACATGGACCCAAACTGTTGCCTAGCAACGCAATTCCGTTGCAATTCCGTTGAAATGAGGTAAAACGGAGCGTTTCAGACAGAGGGTGACAGACAGACAGAATGAGGAAAATAAAGTTTTTTTTTAACATTACATTATGTAAATATGTTCTAGTAGAAACCCAAAATACAAGTATGAACCTGAAAATGAGTACAATATGGGACCTTTAATTGAGGTGCTTGTTCAATTGTCTCAAGCCCTTTCAGTCTGCTGTGGATAAAATAATCTGCTGGGCAATATGATCAAATTTATACGCATTACGGAGGGTTAGAGTGTTGGTACATAAAGCCCTCTGGGACACGTTAGGAAGAGCCTCCCGTGGGAGGACAGTAGAACTTGGATTTACAGTAGAGACGGCACTTATATGTATGCAGTTTGCTGCATATTTTGGAGTCGGGCATCTTCTGTGCGAAACCCACAAGCCAGGAAAGCCACCGTGCCAGCATGTTTGACCGGATAATTAGCATCCGAAATCCAGCCTTCCGTTCCCAGAACCTCAACGACAACGCAACAGATGAGAAAAACAGATCCCCCGCTCATTCCACAGCCCGTATTTATGCTTTTTGGGAAGCAGTCGGGGGGCAAATTGCAGCACTGAAAAGTTGAAATATGCCCAAGGTTTTTGTGTGGCAGAGCTGCGGCCTACACCGCCCCTGTACACAAACAGATGTGGTCCCGCTCACCAGGCAATCAACCCTGTTTCAAGGCCCACAGCCCCACAGCACGGAATGTGTTGATTAAATACAGTTCACAGATCAGCCATTTGGGTTGATGTTGTTTTTTCCCTTCATTGTTATGGTTTGGTTAACATGGAAAGAGGAGTGGAGGGGCAGATTTTTTGAGTTTGACGATTGGTTGTCAGTGGTTTTGACAGACATGTTGTTATCTTGTGTTGTTGCTTGTTGGCTTCAGCTCCCGGCTCATCGTCACGGCTAATGTTTGAATTTGGATGCTCCCCTGAGTTACAGCCAGGAATGTGCTGCTGAACAGACAAGGGACCCATCAATCAGAAGACTGGCAAGTTGCAAATCAATAGCCTGAAATTTCCACGGTTTAATCACACGGTCTCAGCGTCATCTTCTCGCACTCAAAAAAAGACTAAATGGTATGTGACAGCGACGGAGCCGAATAATGGATAATTACCCTCTGTATAATCCCGTCTCATTTAAGTACATTATCCCATCGCCTGACATAGTTCTACTGGGGCCCCTCCTTTGTACACAGTCCTCTCTTCTTCGGGGAGTACAGTATCAAGTTGTGTCCAAATCCTCAGCATCCTGATCAGGGCCCCAAAAACAACTAAGGCAGGATCTTAGCGTGTCCCCTGTGGGCCAGCGTGGTGATTTATCTTGATCGCCTTGGCTGCCCAGAAGTACAGAAGGGAGTGTGTCACATCATAATTCATCCCACCCCGAGCCAGTAGGGAAAATGCCAGAGAGGCAAATTCTAACTTGTTGGTCAGCCAGGAGGGCAGAGAGGAGAGGCAGGCAGACAGACAGAAAGGGAACTTGAAGTTGGGAGTGTGGCTTTAACGCCTCAATTTGAAAACAGGTTACACGGGCAGCATCTTGTGGCAGGGAAAATGGATCATTTTCATCGCTTACAGAAAGACCCATTCAAACTTCTTCCTCGATGAGACGAACTAGTTGGTATGAAGTGTCGCCCAACTCCGTCTTCTTCACATGGCCACGCTCCACTGTGCGTGCACTCACTCATAGGGTTACTCATATACTCAACAAGCTGCACCATGTCCAAATCACTTTTTCTCACAGCAGAGCTTTAACAATGGAACAACAGAGAGCATGTAATCACACAGTACAGAACACAGAGACAAATAGCAATTACCATAGTTGAAAGCATGTCATCTCCTGACTCACACTGGCTTCCTATCCCTCTATCTATCCCTGTTCCTCCTCATCCTTACAAGGACAAACTCCTGGCCGCAAGAACCGCATGCGAGCACCATTTCTCAGTGTGTTTCCAGCAGGACGTATAGGCTACAGCCACCCATAGTGTTCAGATATGATGGAACTTTCTTTTAAATGGCAGCCGCTAATTAAGACACAGGGCTCTCTCCCAAGGCTCTGAGGCCCTTCAAAGAGCGTCCCATTCAACCTCTGTGACTGAAGCCTCTGGAAAACACACAGACTTCAAGTAACATCTTGTCAGGAAAAAGGGTGGATCGACAAGGCTTCAATAATGGTACCTGCCAGACGGGACTATTATTTGCAGCCTCTTGACAGGCAACAGCAGTAAATTTCACCTTATTATCAAGGCCTCATACACACTCTTGGTCCTCGTTGAGTGATTTACTGCAGCTAGAGTGATGCGCGTCGACACGCTGGTTCGCTACCGGCCAAGACGCAAATAGCTATTGTCTGCGGATGCAGGTTTGAAGTGAAATGTTGCTAAATGGTTTTGGTGGGTGGAGCAAGGTGAGAGGCGTGTTGATTATAATGGATATGAAATTAGTTTCTTTTCAAAGCAAGTTCACACTTGAAGTTCTGATTAGATTTTCCTTTCAGCAAACACATGAAGCACGCTGAGGATGTTCAGATCTTAATATAGGGTGCCTGTGTAGCCAAGTACTGATTCCTCTGTGCCATAGAGCTCCATTGTTATCAATGAGCCACTGCTCTGAGTGACGTGTTCCCTCATTACCATGAATACACACACTGTAGTTTTGACCCACATACACTGTCCTGCTGTCTGAAATACTCACTAGAGCACCAAATGTGGATTAAATCAAAAATACATTATACATTTGTGGCCAGTAAAGAATCACATCTTCAGTAGGAACCAATGGGCTTGAGGCTCAGACAGCGTAGAGAAGGACTAACACATTGTTGCAGGGCTGTCACAATAACCGCAATATTGCAATACCGTGCTATTGACAAGCCAACCGCAGGGGATGGCAAGCAACCGCTGCAACCGCTATGTTAACCGAGCGTCTATTCTGCGCTGAGCGCTGCACGTATGGCGTTTTTTTCTGGCCGCCGACAGTCGAAAAATTTTCAACTTTGGGTAAAGCGCTGTGCCCGTCGCCGTCACTTTTTACCCAGCTGTCCAATCATAATGGAGGAGGGGCGGGACAAATACCACAAAAGACCAACTGTCACATCCTACATGTAGGCTACAAGTGCTGAACAACAACAATGGAGGAGGAATGAACCCACACAGACCCCAGCGGGTTCGTCCTCTCTCCCTATGTGCGTCATCCTTCCCCTCCCTTCCAATCCGGAGCAAGTGCTCTATACCTCTTGCAGACATTTTTACTTCTGTGGATATTCCGTATCGTAGCAACCAGACACAACCAAAGCGTCTCAGCTGAAATAACACTGCGCCTCGTTGCCCTTCTGTGTTCTATTGAACTAGTTTTAAAAAGCAACAATATACGTAATAATAGCCTTACAATAAAGCTTATTTATATAGCACGAAAATCTGGATAAATGAAGTAATTTGCAAAAATAAATAAAATAAATGGCAATAAAATATTGCATATGTTGAACCAATCATTGTCACCACAGGGGAAATTCCTTCACCGTGACAGCCATACATTGTTGGTTTGGGTCTGGTAGTGACATTTGTTGACAGTAAGACAATTATGCAATATTGCCAAAAATATGACTATACAAAATATTTTAACCATACACTCATGAAACTGATTTCTGGTACCTATTGCGATCCATTATTTAATCAGCACCAATCAGAGATGGAGGTAAAGATGAAATATGTCAAACAGGTTCCTGTATTACATTAGGCAGGCATTTCTAATATTCCATCCATTCAGGAAACATATTAGGCTTTATTGCATTATAGCTTTAGGCTTTAGCTAAATGTTGGGAATCCCAGTGTGTGATTACTCTGATGACCTTTGAGTCACCCAGTCTGATAAGAAAGAGAGCCAGCAACGGTGCCAGCTTACCCAGGTAGTCCTTCAGTGGAGCGGCCGAGCACTAATCTGAGGCGGCACTGCCAAGCTCTCTCTGTATGCTGCTTCGAGGGCGGACTGAGGGAAGCGTGTTTTTGTGTATGGAGCGTCTGTTTCTTCTCACTTCTCCCCTCCCGCCCAGAACAGAGGGCTCTTTATGGTTGTTTGTAGAGGAAGACTGGGCCTGACGGCAGAAAGTTGGCCCTCAGACAAGGCCAGCAGTCTGCAGGCGCTTACTGGAAATGGAGCGAGGGCCGAGGCTCTGGGTTGGTTGGCTCGGCCTGAGCTGGGCAGGGCCGGGCCGGGTGCAGGTTGGCGTCCGCACAGAGGCAGTGAATGGGAGACTGAGCGGGGGAAACTCTGAAGGGATGATGAGGGGGGGGATTCTGCCAAGCATGCTTGCTAGGTCTCAGGCCCACCTTTCATAGCCACAGCCAGTAACTACAACCTGCACCAGTCACACTCATTTCATCACAGTCAAATGATTTGACACCCCTGACTGGCTTTTATTCACATGTATGCTGGATTATTAAAGCTTCTTCTGAATGATGATTTACTATTTACTGACCTTAGGGCCTCTATTTTCTGTATTAGTCTTGCTGGGCACACCGATGCAAAACTGTGGGTGTTGTGTAGTCCCTCAGAAGGTCATAGACTAATCACCATATTTAATTGAATACCATTAATGAATCATGTTACCAGCTACAGCTACACCCCTTTCATAAGCATGCAGTTGTTGCTGCCAAGAATCAAAACCACACATATAAACACTCATGTGTTCACCGCAGCCATCAGGCTGCTTAACTGTCAGCTTAAGCAGCATTTGCTCTGAGGCCCTCATAAAGACTAAAGCTATTCTGTTATTTTTTATTACATTGTATTGATGTATGCAACCGTCACTGTGGTCATATTTTCTGCAAAAGACTAGCTCCAGATGCAACACGTTCTCACTCCCAACATGTCAAATACCGACGCTTGAACAGTAGCCCTACGCTTCAAACTATGATGCTCTATCTACCCTATAGTGTCAGTTCTGGGCATGTCAGGGACGGCGTGTCAGTTTCTGCTCGTTACATGCACGGTGTCTTTTTAAAATAAACTTCTGCGTTCACAGGAAACGTACAGTTTCTGCTTGTTAGTCTCTTTTCAATATACACTTCCAACTTTATAGGTTTACTTACGCAACAAAACTACTTGGTTAGGCTGCTTATGAAAAGGTTGTGTACAGTGGTTTGGGTTAAAATAACTAGATGTGTTATGTAAATAGGTCATTTACTGTCACGCTTCTCTTTCTCCTCTCGTTTTTTTCTCTCTTCTCTCTCTCCTCTCTGATCGCTGCGTGCCACCCATGGGTGGAGCAGCAAGACGGAACTTGGCAGTCCAGCTAGCTTGTTGCTCTCGCTACCAATATCAGCTGCTCTGATTCAACAATGTTGAGCCGAAAAAAAATACTATAGCAGGGGCAAAAAAATTAATGAATGAAAAGTGATGAATAAAAGGTCAAATTAAAAGTAGGCCTAAAAATGCTGTCTCAGTGTACTTATTATTTTTTTATTTTTCATTCTTTAAAAGTCACCAGAATGCAGAAAACAAAGTCTCTGAAACTCTCGGAACCCCCAGACCCCCCACTTTGGTTTTGAAATCCTCCCTTTTTTTTGAGGCGTCAAGGTTGGCAAGTATGAGTCCTGTGTTTGTTTGACCCGTCCAACCTCCACTCCCACCCACCCTACGCAGTCTTCCTCACTCTTTATACTATGCCAGGTGCTCTGACCGTAATGTAATGATGCGGATGGGTTTACATTGGAGCTGGACGCTAAAGGGTGCCTCGGTGTGTAGGTATTTGGGAGTGAGAATGGGTTGCTAGATCATGAGACAGAGTGAAGTGGAGCGAGTAGTGTGTAATCTTTGACACATTCCAACAGGGCCAGCATAAAAACTAAATTCAAAACGTGAAGTAAGGATAAACATGGGAGCAAAATGACCAAAGCATATTCACATTTTGAATACAAATGTTTAGAGCTGCATTGATTAATCAATTAGTTGTAAAACATTGAATTAATTGCCAACTATTTGAGTATGTTTCAAGAAAAAAAGGTCAAAATTCCCTGATTCCAGCTCCTTAAATGTGAATATTTTCTGGTTTCTTTACTCCTCTATGACGTTAAACTGAATATCTTTGAGTTGTGGACAAAACAAGACATTTAAGGAAGTCATCGTGGACATTTTTCATTTTCTGACATTTTATATACCAAACAACTATTCGATTAATCGTCAATGAGAATAATCGTTAGTTGCAGCCGTACAAATGTTGAGCCGACAGTGAAGAGACCTCAAACATGGGTTCCATTTTGAAAGCAGGCTACGATGCCTAACATTTGACTCATGTGTTACTCAGGCCCATTGTGTAAGGCCCTCCTCTACACCACTGACAGCATCACAGTGAGTCATTAGTTCTCTCCCACCCTCAACCCTTTCTTACATTCCTCCTTTTGTCTTAAGAGAGATTGATCGATGACTTCTAGTTACCATACTCCCATGACGATGAAATACTTGTTTTATGTCTCCTTGCCACAGACAGTTGTCATGAAGACAATGGCTTATGGGTCCTAGGTTTCTCTTGTGAACTTGACTTCATGCAAACTCACTCTTTTCAAATATCAGTTGTAGTTAGTGCTAACATTTGTGGTCTTCTGGGTCTGCTTTCTTTCTCCTGGATGTAGTTAACTTGTAGCCACATTGTAACCACCATGGATGTATTAAGAGAACTGGATACAGCGTTGGAGGCGGGGCCCTGTTCAGTACTATGAAAGTTGCTCAGTGGCGCATGAAGCCAAAATAGCTTGACTTCCGACTGGAAAAGTACCCGGATCTTCCGGCGATCTTACACATCCATTGGGCCCATAGAACAGGCGCAGTAGCGTCCGCTCTATCACATGGCTCGGTCACGGGGTCACAGCCGTCACGCTGTCGTTGTAGCTTACTAACTCCGCCTCCCAGCCCTCACTCCAGTCTCGATCTGGGTCTCATTCACATGATCGAAGGAAGGAAAATAACTCTGAATTCAGCTATTAGTGAGTTTTACAACTTTTAGGACCTAATGATTTTAAAAAAAGGACTATTAAAGTGACGTTCAGACGTCTCTTTCCCGATGTAAGTCTATGGGAAAAAGTATTTTTGGGCCCAATGGCATCACGTGACGGACACAGAAGTTGCAGTACCGTCATTTGGCCACTACGAAAATTGGCATCAACGACCGGCGGGGGCTTCCTGGGGGTTTGGTTACCACCCTGCCAACCAGAGAGCAGTTTCAACTAAAAGTGAATTTGAAACCCTTCAACAGTGTTGATTGACAATTCTTCTATTAGTCATCGTTCCTCTCACTTAAGAGTCTTTCTGAGGGCTGGATGTCTACCAGGTGTTCTTACCACACACTGAGGGAGGGCCGGGCCTCTTATCAGAGCTGGAGCACACTAGGCTGACATAAGTACTAGTGCCCAATCAAAGGGGTTGTGCCACAGCCAGCGGCCAGCAGACATTTTAATCTAGAGTTCAGCCCCTTGGGGCTATTGAGAATTACAACACCCACTCGTCTGTGTTTCTGCAAGCAGAGCCAATTACCTGTCAGAGATGACACATTTACTGGATAGCCTGTGTATGTGACCGGCAGGGCTGCCGGAGAACTTCTGACTTTTCTTGCCAAAGGTGGCTATAGGCGGCTACTGAAGGATCTGAGCATCCTGTTGCACTCTCTTATCATGTAATACCTGATGTGATAGACCCTGCAGTGTTGCCCACCCAAACAGAGACAGAGAATCTGCTTCCTTGTAGCCTCGCAGTGGAAAGCCCTTGGTCTCGACTTGTCTGTAGCTCTAGGGCTTAATAGGAGAAGGCGAACAAAAGGGGATTATTATGTATTAGCTTTGGGACTGGGGAGGGGAAAGGGTGTAAGTGGATTGAGACAGCAGACACTTTGGTGGAATAACAGAAGTTAAGGCTTGTCTGTGAACATACCAATGAAGATCACTCACGATGATAACTGAGCACAATGCAAGTAATCACATTAACACAGGAGGTCTCCACTTATCTGTTTTTGTCTTTCTATTTATCCATGTCCCTCATCCTCCATCCCATCTTTCCTGCTTTCTCTCTATCATTTTCTTACATTGGTTTAATTTTTTACTCCCTCTTCTTCACAGACCTCCAGGACTGACGGGCAGTCCGGTCATCTCAGATATCTCCCTGATCCGTCTATCTCCCCATGGGGCGCCCGGGTCGGGTGAGTCACCGTTCAGCCATCCACATCCTTACGTCAGCCCCCACATGGAGCACTACCTGCGCTCGGTACACGGCAGCCCCACCCTCTCCATGATCTCAGCGGCCCGAGGACTGAGCCCGGCTGAAGGTAAGATTTATCCCAAGTAGCACCACCAAGGTATTGACCATAATATATATCTAATATCTACAAATTATATGTCGCTAATACCACAGCCAAAGAAAAAACATCATGCTACTGTATATCACAGAAAAACCTCGACCTCTATGACACCAAAAGATGCCTGAACATCAGTATCCCACTTGAGTAACACAAAGTTATGTGGCACAGGGCTTGCGATGTGTTTGACTACTCAACGTCTCTGGGTTTGAAGACGTGATGCAATTTTTTTGACACTGCTTCCATGTTTTTTAACTCTTTGTATTTTAGCTCTTCGCTCTACATTACATTTGCACCACCTACCGTAAATGGTTTTATAAAGACAAACTGCAGCTGTCTAAGTCCTCCTTTTTTTCATAATGGTTCGCAACCATTATTAAAGTGCGTTACCTCATCCTACTGGGCTACATTGTCTGGTGAATTTGGAAAATCTTTTCCTCTTATGTTCACAATCACATTTTCACTGTAGATTGTACAAATACATGTGTATACACACACACATACAAAGTACATTTACTTACCTATGGCAAGTGCTGGAACAGAATGTGAAAACGACGTGCCAATGCTTCTCGCATGCTGTCATTCTGACATGCCGCTGCTGTATTTTTGTAGGCGAACAGGAAGTTAGCATCGTTCTGGGATTTTTCCATTGGCTTTTGGATTATTGCAGAAAATAAGCTCTGTGGCAAACACAAGTTTATGATACTTAATCTTCACAAATGAACACCACTTACTGTACATGATTTTTTTATGGATGCATTTCATTTCAATTTTGCATTGCATTGATTGCATTTTTGCATCCATTTCTAGCTTGCAACTTTACATTTTTCTTGTTAACTTAACTTAAAAAGTTGATTATTTTACTTCATTTTGTATTTCATTTTTAGCTTGTAACTTTACATTTTCTTGTTTTTTCTCGTCTAACCAGATCAGCATGATGAGCTCGTATATCACACTTACAAAAACGGCAAAATGCCTTTGAATCGTCCCCCACTTGAGGGCAAATTCAATCTCAGTCCTCTCTCTTTTTCCCAGGTTTTGTTGTACTTTTTGCCATATTTTGCTTGGCCATATATTTGCCATATTGCCCACCTAGTATCTAGCATTGTTAGCTAAACTCCATCAAAGATTTGTCTCACAACAACAACACTCTGAGTGGCGGCGGGGGCCTTAAGATCAAAAGTCAAATCAAAATGGGGAATTTGGAGAATCGGGACACCTCTACATGCCTAATGTGTGAATGCCCAGGCACACATTGTTCATCCATAAACACTCTCATACCTGTTAGGTTGCAGTCATCATCATGCATTTGCGAGGTGGAAACACTCACACCAGTGTTCTTATGATGTATGCAATGTTCACAATATGAAGAATAAACTGCAAGTCATGTGGAAAATCTGTCGCGTGTGGATATTCTGCGGCTGCTTTTACCAGTTAACATTAAGGAGGTGAGATTAGAGTTGAGCGGGTTCAGAATTTATGTATCCTGTTCACTATAAACTCACTGTGTCTGCTCGGCTGCAGCTCACTGCACACACGCTTTAGTTTACACAGTTGATTATTTAACCGACAGTGATAATTAGTCTTGCACCTTATACATTCGCCTACATAAGGTTACTGAAGCGCACCTTTCATCAAGCTTGTTATGGTGTTTCCGCAAGTGTGTGCATGCTGGTGATTTGCGGGTGTATCAGGGGTATGATTTGTGAGACGTACAAATGTTTGGGCAGGAGAAAACCATGGAAATTAGCACAGAAAAAAAACATGCGGCGCCCTCCGAACTATTGAGTTCACACGATGACAGACCTGTCCTCGCTACCCCTGTTCAAACAACAGGTTGGAGAAGTGAGGAGCCACAGGCCTGCCTGCACCCAGCACCGATAAATCACCAAGCACACGCTGCTGGCAAGTAATGCCTCCCCGCCTTTCAAGAGAAGCAATGCGGAAGAGATGCTGTCACTGATAAAGTTGTAGGGAAGTATGGCACCAAATGGAGGGCACTCTGCAGCTCTGCAGAACATAAATAAAGTCTGTGGAAGCACGGAGCTCAGTGGAGCATGTGTAAACCGTCTGATAGTGATACCTGGTGCCAGGCATGTGTTGAAGGTCTTTGTGAAACCCTATAACTGCCTAAGGTGTGAAAGAGTACTAGAATATTGTACTCAAGTAAAAGTACTTGTGCAAAAATGTACTTAAAAGTAAAAAGTGGGTTAGTTTAATTGCATTAAATGTCATTGTGTACACGAGTGGAAAAATATCACCAACACAAGCCTTTATTTTATATGTATATACAACAGCCTTCCTCTGTATCACCTTAAAAGAATTAACCAGAAAAGAGAACAAAAACGTCCGACATAAAAAGAGCTGTGGACACCACGGCAGGTGCAACAAACTGTTTTTTAGTGACATACATTAAAGCTTGACACTTCTTATAGAATCAACAGCAGCTGCAGCCACAAACACACACATTAAACTAAAGGAGAGCCTGCGCAGTTTTTACACACCAAGTTACGTTAGTGTGACGTTTGTCACGTGTTTTTTTAGTGATGTTTGTCATGTGTTTTCTATAGTTGTGTTACGTTGTTTCCTCATGTATTTTACATAGTCTACATACTTATTTTGAACCCAAACAGGATGTTTTTCCCTACCCTAAGTGGCTTTCTAGCCTGAAGCTAAGTTAGTGACTTTCTTGCCTAAACCTAACTGCGGACGTTTGTGTGGCGTACAAATGACACGCAAAAAGGCTAAAATGCGTACTCATGACACTGGTAATTTTACGCCAGGTTTTCAAATGACATTCATGTTCTCCTCTGGATGAATTTTCATAACTTTGATGATCCCTTGACCTTTCATCTTTCGCCATCATCAGGTCAAAACTTAGATTTGTCCAAAACTTTAGTTTATGACCAAATACCTTCAAAACTAATGACAATCCCATCTGTGAACATGGTGAACATTATACCTGCTAAACATCAGCATGTTAGCATTGTCACTTACGTCAGCATATGACTCAAAGCGTGCAGCCCCACAGAGCCACTAGCACGGCTGCAGACCCTTAAACTGAAATCACACCCTATTTACTATATAACGCCCATAACATTTACCCTTCATCCTTTTATTTCACTGTAAAATTCATACATTATATAGTCCAAAATCTCAATTTACTTCACCTATAGAGTAAACTGCTCAGTGTTTCTTACATTGGGAGAAGTGAATGAGTGAACGAGGGAGTGAATTCAGACGAGATGTTGTGTTTGGAAAAAAAAATTCTGCTTTTTACCAGAGTAGCTTTTTGTCTGATTGAACTGGGACCAGTAGAGGCTGATCTGCTATCTCTCATCCTCTGCGTTGAGTGAGGTCACACACGCACAGACACAAAATGCTACTCTGCGGAGGTGGTAACGTGATCTGGCAGCCATGGAGGAACCAAAGGAATATGCCTGGGTCGCTGCTGCTGGAGCACAAACACACTGCCTGTGCACTGTTACCACAGCCATGGCCTAATAGGTTCTGATAGATCCAGATTTTTGGGGTTTGTGTGTGTGTGTGTGTCTGAGAGTGGGGGAGGCTGTGGTTTTTTGCTCCCCCAGTATCCCACTTGGCCCCCACCCAGTGATCCCAACCCCCCACAACCCCCACGTCTCCAGCAACATGCATATTAATCCACCATCGGGCCACACCCGTGTCCCCTCCACACACCACTAAGGGGGGCAGGAAATGGAAGAAAAGGGGGGGACACAAGCACGGTTAGATGTAGGCAAGAGGAAAACCAATCCATCTCTCTCACTCTTATAGTTCCTGACACTTTTAAATGTGGTTGCAGGTGTTAACACATATTTACGTCGATATTACCTTTTCACATGCAGCATTTAAGGCTTCCTCAGCATTATGAGTGTGCGTCTGCGTGCACCTGCACTCCGTGTGTGACTTCATCCTGTCAAACTTAGTGCATACACAACGCCAGAGAAGTGCAGGAATGTGGTATTCCTTCCCTCTGCAGCCTCCACCCTCCCTCTCTCTCTCTGCCCTGCTCCATCTCTCCCTCTGCTTCCTTTACTCCCTAGAGATATTACCCCATAGCCCGGCAAGCCTCAAAGACATCACACATCTTTTATCAAAAGCCTCGTGCCCCGGGGCATGCATGCAAGCACAAAATCATCAAATCTGTAAAGCAGATCACTCGTCTCCTCTGTTGAGTCCTTCTCGCAGCCTTTTCTGCTCTCGCCTTTGTTTTGTCATTCCGTCAAGGGGTCTGTCAAATGACTAAATCAAAATGTGTTTTGCTCAGCCCCTCTGACATGCCAAAATGTGTTTAGCATCACTTGGTGGGTTACGACCACTGTGCTGAAGCTCCAGCAGGAAATGCTTGACAGAACGTACCTCCTGATCAGTTAATATTGTATTATAGGACACAGACAATGAGGCTATCTCCCTTTGATTTTTATTTCAACTTCTTCTACTATTTGTTCCTCTCATTTTTGCCGCAGTGACCCACGAACACCTGAAGGAACGCGCCCTGTTCAGTCTCCCCCCTCCTCCGCCGGGGGCCAACCCCACAGAGTACTACCACCTGATGGCCAGTGCCAGCCAGCGGAGCCCCTACGGTGACCTGCTGATGCAGAGCAGCGCAGCAGCGGCGGCGGCAGCAGCAGCGGCCGCAGCAGCTCATCTACCAGATTACATCAGCCCCGTGGATGGTGAGGATCAAATTTGCCTTTTGACTGAAATACAACTCAAGATGTTTTACTGCACCTGAACAATTTATGAATCGACAATTCAGCATAACAGCACATTTGCAGTTACAACTTGCTATTCATAAAATGAGAATTACATTACAGTATATGCATCAATAGCACATCAGATTATAAAACTGTTGGATTTCGATAGCATTTTATCAAATCTTAATCCAGTAAGAAATGTCACTTATCTAAATTGAATCCTTACAAATCTGTTCAAATCTCTTAATGTCAAACCCACATTTAACTCCTAGTTGAATGCAGCATATTTGGGTTTCACTGGGAGAATCCGACTGCTGAAGCTGACAGATTTTTCCACTACAAGACTTAACACTCTGCTCAGCCTTTTGCATAGTATCTTGACGCAGAAGGTTCGAATGTGGTTAACGTTGTAACATGTGGTTAATGTGAAAATGGCCATGACGATTTTTCCTCGCCAAAATTTTGCGTAAGATTGGAGCGTTATTTAACCTCCTTCGCGACAAGCTAGTATGACATGGTTGGTACCAATGGATTCATTAGGTTTTTTAGTTTCAAATGATACCAGTATCTTCACTATACTATGTATACTACTACTACTATGTATCTATCTGCTATACCTGATCTGCACATCATAACATGCTGTATAGGGAGGAGGGACAGAAGATTCAAGAAATCCGTTAGTCTTGGAGCCTATCTTTGTATTTCAAGAACCTGTACTGAAAAGCTTACTGAATCACCAACATGATATGTCCATGTGATATTTTCGGGTCAAAAATGATTAAGTATCTCTAATTAACTGCCTTCCCAGTAATACAAAAGCACATGCGTGCCTTTCATCCCCGGTACAAGAGTAACAGCCAGACTTAACAGCCATGTAGCCCTTTGTTCTCAGCACCAGGCATGTTGATACCATCCTCTTATTCTTCCTCTTGAGGCTTTTTCATGGAAGAGTTCCCCACATCAAAGCCAGTGGAGCTTTTTTAGACTTACACGTAGCATGGGGGCCGCGGCTAGCCGAGGGTTGAGGGTGTATAAACACTGAAAGCCCCGAGGCCAGGAGCTCGTAAAAACACGTGTTACCTTTAGAGTCTCTCATTCTGATGGTGTTTCAGGTGTGTTTCTACTGTTATTATGAGTAACATCCTACAAAACAAGTCCAGGGTGACCGTAAAAAAGGGCAGCATGAAGAGAATTTGTCCGTGTGAGGCTCAGGAGGAGTGTTACCCTTTGAGACCTTTGCGTCTGCTCTCTCTGTGTCAGGCAGTACAGAGTGCATGTGCTGTCCACTTAATGGCAGGGATGAGGCAGCTTAACTCTGACACACACACACACACACACACATGCGTATAAAAAATTTAACAGCCAAGCAAATAGGCAGGCAAATGCTCACACGTGTTTGCACACAAAACTCACAGAGGCCAGCCTGTTCCTTCATGCAAGTTAGAACCCCCGGCCCTCTATCAAGATGACGGTCAGGCACCAGAACAGACGTTTGATTTCAGCAAGTGAAACGCATCCAAGAAACCTTCAGCCCTTATGAATGGGGAAACAGAAAGCACACAGAGTGGAAAACTGTCCGTGAAAGTCAGCCTTTTCGATGCTTGATAATCAAACACCCCAGTTGGCACTGACGCCCGACCCTGCACCGGGAGAACCTCGCTCTTTCTTTCATCCCGTCCAACCACCACCCACCCAGAAAAAGAGAAAACGGCCCCACTGCTTCACCGCTGCAGTTGTCGCGCTCTCCGAAGTCACTGGCATCCTCACGCACAGGTAGGACAACAGAGAGGGAAAAAAAAGTGAATCAGATACGGGATCACTTTTCAATGAATCTTTTAAATGACCTCAATCACTTAGTTAAACACAGCGGTGGTGAAAGGAAAGGGTTAGGGGGCCTCTCCTCCTCTCCCGTTTTCTTCTCTACCTCCAACCACCTCAGTGACCGCCGCTGTGCTGCCCTGCCCGCACTTGTTTGGCGAGGCTTGTTTGCTCAAACCGCCACAACCTCCGCCCCCCCCCCTCACTCTCAACGCAGCCTCCACACTTGCCGCCACCATCACGGCAACTTTTTATTTAGTGTACGACCGTGCAAGGAGTGATGTGGTCAGGTTTCGGGCCGCTCTGCCAGTCTGGAGGCTCTTCCATTGCGGCCCGCAGACACAGGGCCCATATTGACCAAGGCGGCCGGCTAATGGTCATCGCGGGCAGCCTCGGGTCTGAATCAAAGGCCTCATTTACTGCCGGAGCGTTGGTGGAGGAGGAGGAGGAGGAGCGGCGGAGGTGGCAAATATGTGCTTCATCCCTCACCGTTAGTTTTGGAAGGCACTGCAGATAAATCCCTTATTAAAAATCAATTTATGCATTAATATTCAGCAGACCCACCACAAAAAACTGGGAGCCCTCAGTGAACCCATAGTATGGCTTCTCACCCGCCTCCCCCCCCGACCCCTGTTTATCCTCTGGATAAGTGAATTGCAAGGCTTACGGCTGAACCATGAAACACTGTGTGTTGCTGTGTAGAAGAGTGCTGGAAAAGTTGTGGACACATGCACTAGGGGGGGGGGTTATCAGGGCTGCAGGTCTTACCTTTCCACTTATGAATTTTAGGATTTACTGTCGGGCACACCTCGAATCAGACACTTCAACATTTCTCTCCGTTATATGAGGAAGACAACATTTAAATATCATGCCGTAAAAGTCGTTTCAACTATACACAACCACAGACTTTCTTTTCATGTCCCCCAGTTAAAACTCAAACCTATACCTGGCAGAATGGTTGTTTGTTTGCTCCTGTTTTACTGTGTAAAGATCCATAAGCTGCTTGCTGGGTTTTCCCTCCCAAAGAATTTTGCCACATGACAGTGTGATGGACAGGACTGCTAGACAAACATGGTGTTACCAGCAGCGGCTGTAAAAGGCCTCTCTGAAACGCTTAGCTGCTTCTGTAAGTCGGTGTTGGGAGTCTGTGGTGTGTTTTTCACGCATTAATCATCTCCTGTCTCTTTATCTGATGACAGTGACATGGAGACGTAAGATGAGCAGACTGGACTAAAACAACAAAAATGCATTTTGCTCCAAAGACACATTGTTAGCAACGAGTCATTAAATCTTCTACTGTCTCATTACTTTTAGTAAAACTGGTTTATGGGTCATTTCATTTCTTTCTAAAAGAAAAATGCTGGTTCAAATCTTCATGAATCAGACATGCGTGAGCCTTGTTTTGAATGACATACGTATCTAAAAAACAGCTGGATTTTCTATAGACTTGAAAAACTCTGACAAAATGATAAATGAGCGGGGGCCTTTGGGTTCAGGCAACATGGAGGGGAGTTCAACATTGTTCATTTGCATATACTACCCATATTGTAGTATCCCTTTAAGCATAGTTAGTATTAGCGTTGGTACACCATCACTACTGTGGGTACAAATAAAGTCACATTATGCTATTTGACATTAGGAGGCTTTCAGATGACTGTCTGTTTGTGTATGAGCGAGCAGGTATGTAAGGGGCTGGGTGGGCAGAGAAATATCAGAGCGCCTTCCGGGAAAACTCCGAAGCTCCCACGACAAAAGTGGCGGCCAAAGTAAATGTGTGCCATCCCGAGGAAAAAGATTTCAGTGTTGATGCAGCGGAGGGAGTGAGGGAGATAGATTTGTGTACTGATGTGGTGGTGAGGGGGGTCGGGGGTGGAGGGGTGGGGGGGGTAGGGACCGGTCCCCTCAGACTGCATACACAAACACTTAACTATATGTTGGTTCACGAGCACATGGGTGGAAGTGTGTGCATAAACACACTGGCAAACACAACGGCGGCTTTGGGCCGGACACTGGGGGCTCATAGAGGATTCAGCGCGAGCCCCCCTCGCTAATAAAATTCACAGTGTTAGCATTAGTGAGATTTAGCAGGGAAAATAAACATTTCCCCACTCCGACTGGCCTGTGGGGTGGCTGAAGATGTGGAGGCCTGGGGGCCCTGCTGGCACCAACTCAAGCTGCAGTGTGCTGGGGATTGGGGGAGGGTGTTGGTCAGAGTAGAGCAGCTCCTGTTCATCATGGAGGGGAGGGGGACTCTGCTGAGGCCTGCTTCACCCCAGACAAGGTCAAGGTGAACAAGCCAAAGATTATCCACTGAGGCCAGCTGCGCGGTACAGAGGGGGTTTTGCTTACATAATGATTTTACATATCTTGGAAGCGATTTTTTTACAAAAACAAAATTGAAAATGATAGTAATCAACTCCACTGTAATTTCTATTTTTATTAAGGTTGATGACACATACTCATCTGTAAATCCACTGGCTCCATACATTAGCAATATTACTTAAATAAATATTTAACGTGCTGTATACATGTCCAAAAAATGCTCCTAAAACCTGAATAATATCAGGATATCCCACATGTGTTAATCAGAAAATGCTCCATTAGGAATAAAGCCCTATAATTCAGAATATCCAAAATATTATTAGAAGAATCTGCTGTTTACATGACCCGTATCAAATTCAGTGTATCGTCATATTCAGAATAATAGTTGAATGTTAGTCACTGGTAAGACTGGTCTGAGTGGCTTTGATCAGCAGCAGCAGCTGGTGTAATGTCATCAGCTAACGTCACGTCCGTCTCATCATCTCCCTCTGGAAGCTTTTTTAGAGTTTCAGAGACTTTGTTTCCCGCATTCTGGTGACGTTTAAAGAATGAAAATAACTAAATAGCAAAATAATAAGTACACTGCAACCACATTTCTTTTGTTAAATAAGCCTACTTTTAATTTTACTTTTATTTCTCAGGACAGAAAACTGAACCATTTGCCCCTCTGGTGTGAACGTTTGTGAATCTTTGGTATAAACAAATATTCATCAGTATTCATTCATTCATTCATTCATTTTTTGCCCCTGCTTGAGTATTTCTTTCTATTAGTTCTCTCCATTTCTCTCCTCTCACTCACTGAAGGCCCCACTTTGCTCTGAAACCCGTTGTTTCCAATGACTTTACTGTGATGCTGTGATGTGTGGCGAGCGAAGCGATAGTTGGTGTAGCTCTTTTGCCGTCCGGGTGGAAACAATAGGTCTCATACACGCTGTCCAGCGCCAGAAACATGTTGAGATAACAAAAAAGGAAAAAAAAAGGTGTGAAAAATTGCCATGAATCAGGAGAAATGTGGGAGAATTGTAACCCCGGGAGGAAACTGGGAGAGGGCGATGAAAAACGGGAGTCTCCCGGGAAAATCGGGAGGGTTGGCAAGTATGTGTCATACTGTATGTGCGCGCAATTAGCAGATATACATTTTTTTAAACTTATATGCATTAATTTCATACCCCTCCACAAAGCTAAAGAACTTTGCATCTCCATGTTTGCCCTCTTTGCCGTATTAAGGAAGTGCTTCCGTTGCCTGCGAGGAGGTGCTCCATGTGCTCGAGACCAGGATGACACTGAGAGAGCTAGCTGCTTCTGGGGATTAGCACAACCCTCCAATTAAAGTGTTTTCATTTTCCACGAAGCCATTTCAGTTAAAACAGCACAGGCAAATGCTTAAAATAATCACTCACACACATTCTTCACTCCCATCCTTTTTAATATATATTTTTTTTCTTCACTGTATCGATGTGCACTGGAGCCCCTGTAATTATGACTCTCTATATAAATCCAGATCCCACAATTACAACCAGCCCGCGATGCAGTCCCACACATAGACACACACTCCCATTTCTACACACACACACACACATGCCATATTACCACACACTGCCGCGCCGCCATGTCCTGTGCAACATCTGTTTTCTCACTCCCTGCCGGAACCTGCTCACTCTTTCAATTATAACCGCCACCTATAAAACACTCCTTTACCAAGTGGTGAGAGTTGTGTGTGCATGTTTATGTGAAATTTGTTCCAGGTAAAATTAGGTTTCAACCGATGACATCCATTAAAACAACACTGAGCTAAACAAAACTAGCTTGTCCGCACCTTTTAGCTTTAGGAGAACGACCATTATAGACTTTTTTTAAGCTTTCCTGCTGGAGGCGTTAAGAATTCTTCTGAGCTGAGGTTGATGTATAGATTTTAGGGGGGCGGTTTGATGGTGGAGGTAGAGGGCGGCGTTTTGGGCACAGTGCCCAGAAGGGGTGAGGCAGGCGCCAGGCTACCATGCAGGCCACCAGGCTGTGAGGCCTGTTTCCTGCTTCATAAAGGGGGAATATTAATACACTTATCTCACATTAAATCTGCTGGCAAGACAGCGAGCTCGCCTCTGCAAAAATAGCAAATCCTTGCAGCTGCACGACCCGTATGCAACTTATCAGAATGAACTCACGACGGTCCATGTTCCCAAGTGGAACATAGTCTCCACCCTCTACGCTCCTTCCGCTCCTCCCCTCCTTTACTCCATCCCTGTGTAGTTAACCAGAGATGACACATTTATTTATTAGCCCTTTAAGAGGCGCATTCCTGAGAACCGTTTGTTGTTTTTGCCAACTCTTTCATACACATCTCTATCATCTCCGCCAGTCTTTTTTTCTTTCTTTTTTCAGGCCCCCAACTACTGTCGTCTGCCGTCTGTCGTCCTTTTAACTAAGTGCATATGCCTCCGCTTTACGACTCGCCACCTCCAAACATAGTTTTGGAAGTCAGATGCTGGTTTATGGCTGTAGGTCTGGCGCGGTGATTATGGCGGTGCCTGGATTCATTTTGCTTGAGGGGTTGTGAGTTCCACCAGCAAAGAGTTGGGGAGTTGGCTGCATATTGACAGCAGTGAGGTTGACGTGTGGCTAATATGTGCTTAGGTGAGTTGTGATGGGCCTATTATGAGTTTCCTGCCTCTCGCGCCTCTGATGATGTCTGCTGTAAGACTTAATCACACGTGTGCACAAAGACACGCATGCCAGTCCTGCTCTCTGTCCCCTCACACTGCACCTGTTGGTCCCAAGTGATCCGTCTCTGTGGGAGCTACACGCCACAGAAATTTAAAAGAAATAAATACACGTGAATAAACGACTGTATGGAAAAATAAATAGCCTTCTCTTTCGAGTTCATGGGAAAGTAGTCTCCTCCCGTCATTTTCTTGTGCTCTTTTCTATGAGAATAAGAAACAGCCAGGTCCAGCGGAAGGCCGTGAACGCTACCTTTGTGCGTCAGCCTTGTTCTTTTTTTAATGGTATTCTGAGATCAATTTGTTTAAATTGCCTCCATTTAACTTGCCCAAGTACAGCGGTCTGAAAGAGATTGCTATCACGGTAATTACTGAGAATGATTGGGGGCGATTCATTATGCATAAGAGGATGCGAATGTTAAATAGGGGAGCTGTGTGTGAGAGAGAGAGAGAGAGAGAGAGAGAGAGAGAGAGATGCAGGAGATAGAGTGTGGTTTAGCATGGCTGTGACCTCCACTAGAATGCTCGGGGCTGAATGTTTCTTCTAACGTGGTCCAGAGTGAAACTGCTGGTTTCTATTGAGGCCAGGCAGAGGGTTAGTGGAAGTACGAGGTGTTTTACACATTAGTTCTCCAATCTGGTGACTGGGCGCCGTGACAGCCGTGTCTGAATGGTTCTAAATATCATGTATTTGTTAGCAAGCAGATTTCTGTTTGAAGTTGTCCATCGAGGTAGCAATGTGGAAACAGCTGACATTGTCTCTATTGTGTCTGTGTCCAGTATCACGTTTCTCCAGTCCACGGCTGACGCCCCGACTGAGCAGGAAGAGGGCGCTGTCTATCTCCCCGCTGTCAGACGCCAGCATTGACCTGCAGACCATGATCCGCACCTCACCCAACTCCCTGGTGGCCTACATCAACAACTCCCGCTCCAGCTCGGCCGCCAGCAGCTCCTACGGCCACCTTTCAGTCGGAGGGATCAGGTAGTTAAGACAGTGCATGTGCATACATGTTGAACAATGACAAACACTCATACACGCACATTTACAGGCATATACTGTACACTTTTGAACATACATAGCCTACTAGTAAAACAAGTATGGTCTGCCAGATCTGACAGATTTTACAGTCGTATTCAATAAACAAAGATTCCTAGATTTCCACTTGGCAGTGAGAGCCTGTGTGGCAAAAATGGGACATTTTGATGCAAATCAGTTGGAATTCATTCAAATAAAAAAAGTCTCTATTTCCCAACTTGTTTCCTCTTCTCTCTCTCTCAGCCCCTCGTTCAGCTTCCCTCATCCCATCAACCCTGTGGCGTACCAGCAGCTGTTGTCCCAGCAGAGGAGTCTCAACGCCTTCGGCCACACACCTCCTCTCATTCAACAGTCGCCGTCCTCCTTCTCTGCTCGCCAACACCCCCTCACTGTCTCACCGATGTCCACCTCCCACAACAGCTCCAACCATGAAACAAACCAGGTAGGAATGGGAGCGTTTGTAGGCCTACCTTTGAATGTTACACTTGTGTACCAATACACATGCACAGATTCAAGGGCATGCACTTTCTCTTTCAATTTCTCTTACCTTAGATCCCATATGGATGTGTAATGTCTAAGATACATTGTTTCTCAAATCATTTCTGCTACCAAACAGATGATTTTTTACTTCCATGTACGTTGTACATGAACATGTTCATGTTCCTGAGGCAAGAAATAGCCATGTTGTAAAAAGAAAACGTTGCCACTGTTGACATGACAGTATTAAAGCTAGGGTTGGTAATTTTAAGAACCTAGCAAGAGTACGCTAGATTTAAAAAATGATCCAATTGTTAAACCCAGCCCAGTGTTGCAAACTCTTGAGAGTAGCCAGCAGCACTAGCTCCAAAAGTCACTAAATCTAGAGAGAAAGTCACCAAGTCATCAACACTGACAGACCGTCCCTTCAGGCCTCCCTCTAAAGACACTCCCCCAAAATTATCATTATGTTAGCACTCACAGCTGTCAAGCTAGCAACTTGTGGAAGACTCCGGTGACACGCAATGGGTGCACAGGCAGAGTGCACGCAGGTAGACAGGTAGGTAGCCTGTCCAATCATTACACTCGGGCCGAATGAAATGATTAGACGGGTTTATTACAGTATTGGATTTATTGATTGCTATCGGAGATGAGATTACTAACCCTAGCTTTAAGAGAAAGTCTTGATTTGTTTGCTATTTTGTTTTGTTTCAGTGAACACTGGAGCTGTGGGTTGCAAAGAGCAATTAACTTAATGTGTTTCATTTAGGGCTGTCAATCCATTAAATTATTTAATCACAAATAATCATACAATTGTCCATAGTTAATCGCGATTAATCGCAAATTAATCAAATTTTTTATCTGTTTAAAATGTACCTTAAAGGGAGATTTGTCAAGTATTTAATACTCTTATCAACATGGGAGTGGACAAATATGCTGTTTCATGCAAATGTATGTATATTTACGTTACTTAGCCTCCTTTCATATGTTGTCAGTATCTTCACTATAGCTTCAACAAGCTAGTATGACATGGTTGGTGCCAATGGATTTAATAGGTTTTCAAGTTTCATACTGTATATATACCAGTATATACCAGTATTTCTATTCTCTCTCTCTAGACATTTTTCTGTCACTGGTTTTCTGGCTGTGGCACAGGAAGATAATGCGCTAATTGACTCTGTTGCTTTTTCAACCCGGGAAACAGTGTGAATGACATAAACTGAGCAGACCTATTTAAATTGGAGATGTGGACAGCAAAGTTTGGCATAGAAGATAATGAGACCACAACAAGGAATAAACTATTATTGATTGTTTAACACTGAATTCACACCAGGCAGAGGCGAAGTGCGCCTCAACATGTCAACATGTAACAAGAGTCACGAGATCTGTTCGCTGATTGGCTACGGGCCCTCTCTGGCCACTAAAAGTTCAACTTGTCCCAACTTTTGGGTTGGCTGCTTTTCACCGAAGAATCAAAATGATGTATTTTCTGCATTTAAAAATGCCCATCACAAGCTGACAAATTGTCCTAAAAACAATATATTGAACTGACAGATACTGGAACCAGCATGTGAGTTATGTTGTGCTTTATACATGACTTAAATAAACAATTGATGATCAAATTTGTAATAGTTAATTTTATGTTAATGTACGAATCGACTAATTGTTTCAGCACTTATTCAGAATGGAGGATGAAGGCTTGTATTGTTCATGTAGCCTACATTTAGAAGTAGTCATGAATGAAGTATCTTTTTGTAAATTGTCTCAGGTCCGAAATATGCAGGAGGCTCCCTCCCAGATCCATCTGTCTTACTTCCTACTGTCTCCTCGGTCTCTTTATCAGCCCACTGTATACACTACAGCCTAATGTCATGTAAACTTCCCACTCAGTGAATCACTCCACCTCACACTGCTATCAGCTGCCTCCAGCTCTGTGTCAGCACGCTGTCTACTGACACACACTGAGAGTATCCAAGAGTGTATCTTAGCACCTTGTTGCATATGCTCACACACATACACACACACAAAGAAGACACACCCCCGTTCACACACTTGGTGCACGAACACACATTCGGCTTCATTTCGGCAGTGATCAGAACCATATTTCCTTCTTGGTTTTCAGCCAACTGAGCAAATCATCGAGGCCCCCAGAAATGACGAACTGCACCGTAGCGTCTGGGTGGGATTAACAGACCCCCCTCCAGTATTGGACCCCCTCCAATGAACATTAATATACACACACGCACAATCATTCATCAGCTGCTTTACATTTTATATCTTTCCTTTCTTTTCGTCTCCATTAGAGAGCTGTAACAGGCCTTGTGTGTCTTTGTCCTTCTGTCGTCTTAAGAATCAGATCAAAGCCCCCCACCCCACAACCCCAGACCCTGCCGCCTTCCCCCCTCTGTACTGAGGGCAATAACTCCTCTTCTTTCATATTTCCTTGCGGCTTTGGCGATCATAAAGCAGTCTAAACTGTTTAGTCTCGGCGGCGGGTCCCAGTCTGACTTATAGGCCACTGCGCCGGGTGCAACAAGGACTCCACACATCTCTTCTCAGCGCACTGACGAGCCAAACACAATTGCTCCTTGACTTCGTTATCTCATTCCCATCCGTCGCTCTCTGTGGTGACTGAGTGGAATCTGTTGATTTAATAAATTGAATGAATGGTTGAATTAATAGGAGAACGAGTGGGAGGGCTAATGGATGCATGGATGGGTGGGTATGTGTTAGGATTAATGGAATGATTCATTGATAGATTATGAATGAGTGGGTTGTTGGGTCAGTGGATGGTTGTTTGGATAAATGGAGACAAATTGCATGAATGACAAAATGGTTTAAAAAAGGGTTATTCTGCCTCCTTTTCTGCTTCAGAATGTCATTCAGAAAAATCACATTCGCTACAGTAAAAAAACTTCAACCCTGTCTCTGTTCTTACCTGTCCTTCAGAATGCCAGTGGAGACCCAGCAGTGAGTAGCACAGTCAACCCATTGACGACCAAGAGGTCAAAGGTTAAGACGGAAGCAGAGGGTCCGCTGCCCATCTCACCATCTTCTCAGGTAAGAGAATCAAAAAATAGTGGACATAAGTAAAGTAGGGCTGTCAAAGTTAACACGTTAACGCAAATTCATTTTAACGCCACTAATTTCTGGTTTTAAAGAGAGAGTGAAGATACTGGCAACATATGAGACTAGAAAACCTAATGAATCCATTGATACCAACCACGTCATACGTCATACTAGCTTGTCGAGAAGGAGGCTAAATAACGCTAATAAGTTACGCAAAATTTTGGCGAGGAAAAACTCTAATGGCCATTTTCATAGGGGTCCCTTGACCTCTGACCTCCAGATATGTGAATGGGTTCTATGGGTACCCACGAGTCTCCCCTTTACAGACATGCCCACTTTATGATAATCACATGCAGTTTGGGGCAAGTCATAGTCAAGTCAGCACACTGACACACTGACAGCTGTTGTTGCCTGTTGGGCTGCAGTTTGCCATGTTATGATTTGAGCATATTTGTATGCTAAATGCAGTACCTGTGAGGGTTTCTGGACAATATTTGTCATTGATTTGTGTTGTTAATTGATTTCCAATAATAAATATATATATGCATTTGCATAAAGCAAGCATTTTTGTCCACTCCCATGTTAGTAAGAATATTAAATACTTGACAAATCTCCCTTTAAGGTACATTTTAAACGGATAAAAAAATGCACAATTAATCTGTGAGAAAGCAACAGTAGATATTAGTTTTCCAGGTTGCACTTTATATTTCAAACTATGATTAGTTTTCTTTAAGAATACTTTATGACCTCCAAAAAATCAACTGCATGGATTTTGTTTGTACTTTAGCTATCTCTATAACAGCTTCAGCTGTTCCCCTCTTTAACTGCAGTTGCAAATTTGGCTCTTATTGATTATAGGTAGCGAATGAAAATGCAGCTTTAATCAATTACAAGAGGTGTTGTCACGCACGGAGATCACTTTACAACTCATTAGGATTAAGAAACAGATAAGATAAGAGAGATGCAAAACAGCGCAGAATGTTTCAGTAAGATATTGACCACGGATTCAGGTAAAAGATATAGTCTGTGTCTGAATGTGTTTATTCTAGTCATTGAAATGCTTTAATGGATACACACATCTGTACTGACAAAGTGCTGTCCCTTTTTTTTCCAGGACCACTGTGGGGGGATCTTGGACCTGAGTGAGGATCTGGATAAAGACGAGTGCAAACAGGAGCCCGAGGCCGTATATGAGACCAACTGCCACTGGGAGGGCTGCACCAAGGAGTACGACACCCAGGAACAACTCGTCCATGTGAGTGATATCCCTGTGGCTATTATTGAGACTTGAATGCTTGAAGTTTGAATGATAGACTCAGTTGCACTGCTCAGGCTGGTCCCATACACCTAATAAGACCCGGTGACCTTCTTCCATCGCTTCGTGGTCCAGTTCTGATGTTCACGTGCCCAGCATTAACTTTTTCAGCAATCTGAGCTACAGTAGCTCTTCTATTGGATCGGACAACACAGGCCAGCCTTCGCTCCCCACGTGCATCAATGAGCCTCGGGTCGGACCCTGTCGCCGGTTCAATGGTTTTCTTTCCTCGGACCACTTTTTATAGGTCCTGACCACTGCAGACCGGGAACATCCCACAAGAGCTGCAGTTCTGGTGATGCTCTGACCCAGTCGTCTGATCATCACAATTTGGCCCTTGTCAAAGTCGCTCACATCTTTACGCTGGCCCATTTTTCCTGCTTCCAACACATCAACTTCAAGTTCAAAACGTTCACTTGCTGCCTAATTTATTGCCGAAGACTGAAGTTTATTTTGAAAAGACTGTGTAGCCAGCAAGACACGTGTTGCTGAACATTCGTAGAAAAATGCATGAAAAATGAGGAATAACCTTTCGTAAGATATCATACGAACCGCTGCATCAGGATACTGTTTTATTACAGCCCTTACAGCCTGTAGGCCATACAACTGTGAAAACACAAACTGTCCAATGCCAGGTCTTTCACAGACGTGTCACATCTTGCTGTTCTGGACGTCGTCATCAACATTATTAGTTTCCTTTGCTGTAGTGAGTAAGTAAATTCCAAACTGGGCCATCAGAACACAAACACTTCACGCATTTTGTTGTGTAGAAAGTGAAAAGTTCAAACAACTCTTCTGCTCCTCATTAAATCTGTGCTGATTGAGTCCGGTCAGAAAGCCGTCCACTTACTGATCCCTTCCTGTTGGTTGACACGCGCAGCGTTAATGAGCCTGCCGGCTCTCGCCACATTCAAGCCCAAGCCCTGCAGCTGTGCCCCCCGTCCGACCCCCCCAAACCCTCAGCCCCATGACCCCTAACCCCTAACCTCTCACTCCCAGCAACACCCCCCCACTCTCCCTTACCCCTGAAGCCCAGAGGGCCGGCCATAAATCCATCGTCGTGCCAGAAGCGCTGGAGTTACGGGACCTCACGCTCCCCCCTTTTTCCAGGCCAACTTCTCTTCTTGCTTTCCACTTTCTGACTGGCTGTCAGTCACTCTCTCAGAGCAGTGGTAGGAGGGGCATGTGTCAGGTCCTCAGACCCAGAGACTGATGGGGTAGTGGTGTGAATGGGTTGCTATGGGCGGCTACAAGTCAGGACCAGAGTTACCTTTAGAAAACTTTTGCCCCGACCCCAGCTCCCCGAGCCACAAACTCCGTGAGAGTGTGCCAGGATTAGTGAGTAGGCTAGCAGAGGATCGGTGGTTTGAACTTGGGTGTGGATGGACAATGTGAGGCCAACACATTCTTTAATCCTCACAGGACCATGGCCTCTGCTTTCTATCAACTTTACAAAAAACAACCAGAAATCCAGGCTTGTAATAGACATTTCTTTCTGCAAAAAACTCCTGACAGCATGTCCCTAAGCACACCCAGGGTTTCACACAAGGTTAATATCAGCAAAAAACACACACCTGTGGGGTTTTTTCTGGCTTCTGCTTAACCAAAGTAATCCTGTGTCGAGAGCCCCCAAATGATGGATTCACAGTAGTGTGTAACCTGAAAATAGAGGCCTCCGCTTGTTTTCCATTCCTCCTCCTTCACCCGAAATAGATCTCAGCTGAATCGCCAACCACTGAGTTTTTTCGCTGGTTGGAGAAGTGGCCACATAAGTGGAGCGCTGTGGGCCTGGATGTCCTCAGGAAATGAAGTGGTTCCTCTGGGTGTGTGGTGCACGGGATGGATGAGAGTTTTTTTAAGTGTGTCTGTTCAGAAACACAAGGCATTTGAGTTTAATAAAACCTGTTGTGTCTGAGGACATACTTAAGATAACTGTGAAGGTACTGTGGCATTCTCTAGCATGTCTACACAATATCTGACCGTCTCCTTCTACAGCAGTGAAAATTATTCATTTTAACAGGACAAAAAAAAATGCAAGGTGGATTAGATGCTGGAATTAAACTAAGACGGATAATTTTTCAGTGTAGATGGAAAATTTAAAAGAGAATTCTCTGAAATTTCACAATTTAACTTTAAGCATCACACAGGAAACTTTGTGTGTCCTTCACTGACTTCCTGATCCATCAAAAGGAGGGAGAATAGAAGATAAATCCTCTTCCTGATCACTTTTACTGGGATCCGAGGAAGTTCCTCTTCCTTGAGAAACTAACACACAGAGCCTGAACAAACAAAACCAGCTTTTATCTGCCTCCTGTTGACAGATGCATAATAACTGTCAGCCATAATGGATGGTCACTCACAATGTCTGTGTGTGTGTGTGTGTGTGTGTGTGTGTGTGTCATCACTTTGACATTCATCTCATTGTCTGCATGTTAAGCTACATTGTGATGATTTACTTGAATGAAATTGTCTCCTCAGCACATCAACAACGACCACATCCACGGCGAGAAGAAGGAGTTTGTGTGTCGCTGGGAGGAGTGTTCACGGGAGCAGAAGCCCTTTAAGGCTCAGTACATGCTGGTGGTCCACATGAGGCGTCACACAGGGGAGAAGCCGCATAAATGCACAGTAAGGACCTCGTAACCCTGTACAACAGTGTAGTGAACTGTTAGTGACTAGCTGGTTAACTCACTGACTGACTCACTACTGCATTTGAAGATGTACTCCAGCAATTTAGTGTTTGATATTGCCTTTCCTTGAAATTAGGGAACTTGTGAGAAACTGATTTTAGAAAAAGATTTATCAAAACTAGGGCTGTCAGTCGATTAAAATAGTTATTCGTGATTAATCGCAAATTAATCGCACATTTTTTATCTTTTCAAAATAAATAGCTCTTAAATAGCTCTAAAATTGAGCCCGCTATATCCTCTTAAAGATCGGCAGCCCATCAGATTTTTAAGAGGTTAATTAAAAATCGCAAATTGCGTTAAAGAAATTAGTGGCGTTAAAACAAATTTGCACTAACACGCTACTATCATCGTTAACTTTGACAGCCCTAGTCCAAATCTAAGCAACAGGGGCATAAATATCCTGGCTTTTAGTCAAAAGCACTGGATCCTACATTTCCCATAATGCAACCAATTGTATCTTTTGGTGAAACCTCCCTACCTGAATGTCCATGTCTTTCCAACCTCATGCCCCCGATTTGTAATGCAGGCTTATACAGGGTTATACATTTAAATTCTCAGAGCCCAAGCTGATGTACCCTGATGACATCACAACGACATCATTAGGGTTATTCTCTCAGACATGACAAAGCTCCTCCAGAGGCACAGTAGATATTATACAACTGTCTTTACAGACTGAGTCTGCAAAAACCCTGACAAAATATATGTTTGTGTGCTTGTTTACGGGCAATAGGATTTTAATATAATATGAATTATTTAAGTGTTTTATAAAGTGTAAGTTTGGTATTTTTCAACCTGGACCCTATTGTCCCATGTTTTTGTGTCTATAAGTGACTAATGGGGAGAACGCTGTAACCTGCTGCTGCGAAACGAGCTGTGAGGGCAAGTGAGCAGCATCAGTGTAACATCACGTTCACTAAAAGTGCTTGTTTCTGACACTGACAGGCTCAGGCTCAGATTGTTATTAGAAGTGTCTGACAACATTATGAAAAGGACTTTCCAGAGAAACACAAGGTTTTTCTCACCTTTCTCTTGATCCTGTCTGTTCGTTATTGTCTCTAAGTCCCTCTCAAGGAGAAATCTCGTTGTGAAATCTGAATATCTGTATACTCTGGCTCAAATGAATATTCAAAGACCACATCCACATTGTGCAAATCATCTAAATATTCAGCCATGACATTGGAAATCTTTTAGATAACACACTAAGCTACTGCTGCCACTCACGTTTCCACCATGGATGTATTCCACTATTCTACCGTTGTCTTCCGGCAACACGTCACCACCTCGCCAGATTTCAGAACGAGACTTCTCCTTGAGCGAGACTCTTTACATAATGTCAGACATTTCTAATAACAACCAGAGCCTGTAATGGTAAAAACAAGCACTTTTAGTGGACGTACATGACGGTGCCAGCTTGCCCCAATAGCATCCTATTGCAGCTTGTGAGCAGCTTGTGAGCAGCTCGTGAGCAGCTCGTGAGCAGCTGCCGTCTACAGCGCTCCCCCTCAATACTGGACCTGTTTCAGAAATTGTATTGTCAGTTAGTCACAAAAACATGGGAAAATAGGGTCCAAAAATGCCAAAGTCACTCTTTAGAGACCTGAGGTATGCAGAATTGCTTGAAAACACACCCATGCATTTAAGGGTTAACTGATTGGCTAACTAGTTGACCAACTACTGGAACTACAACTTGGATGTTGCTCAGCCTCTCTCTATGCTGCAGTACAGCCCGTCCCTTTCCCGAAAGAAAATGTTCATATGATTTTCAGCCCTATTTTCCATGTTGATAAATCACGAGGGTTTTATTGAAGGCTTCGTTTGCTGTGTGAAGATCAAATTGAGGGGCCTGTTTGCTCGGCTTCAAAGCTTGCTCACAGGCTCTTGTGAATGCATTAAAACAGATGACTTGTGAAGGAGAGAGTGAAGAAAGCTGATTGACAGCGTGGGCGTATAATTAAAATCTGCAGACACGCAGGGGGCCATGGGTCCTTATTAAGACCAGGCTGTATACTTTGCACAAATCCCACGTGCATCTTCTCACAACACTCTAACTCCCCTTTAGTCTCGTCTTACAACGGAGAATCTTCTGACTTTTATATCCAATTTCTGAACTAGTCTAATTTGATTCTCTTTTAATTTCAAAGCCAATTACGTTCACAATGACTGCTCACAAGGAATACCAAATTATAGCTTGTACAGTACAAGTGAACACAAAGGCTAAACACAGACCTCTCTTTGTCTCAACAAAGCACACCAGCCACACCTCACACTCAGTTTAGATATGTCACATAATAGTCCTTTTTACCAAAGCGTAGCACTGCTTTGCTTTTGTGTGGCATGCCACAGTAGGTGGGCACGAGTCCAAGAGTAGATTACATTTAAAAACTGAAACACACACAGCTTTTTTTTGTTGTTGCCCAGCTCTTTTCTCTACCCAGCTGCAGACAGATCAACGCAGCACTCAGGCATTCAGTCTCACTGTCTTTGTCTCTATATCCACCTCTCTGCAGTTTGAGGGCTGCGCAAAAGCTTACTCCCGCCTGGAGAACCTCAAGACCCACCTCAGGTCCCACACCGGGGAGAAGCCCTATGTGTGTGAACATGAAGGCTGCAACAAGGCCTTCTCCAACGCCTCTGACCGGGCCAAGCACCAGAACCGCACACACTCTAACGAGGTATGTTGACGCCAGCCCTGTCTCCTGAAAATTACGTTCCTATTAGAGCTGTCAATCGATTAAAAGATTTAATTAATCACACATTTTTTATCTCTTCAATGTGTACCTTAAAGGGAGATTTTTCAAGTCTTTAATACTCTTATTATCATGGGAGTGGGCAAATACTGCATGTTTCTTTATGGAAATGTATGTATATATTTATCATTGGAAATAAATTAACAACACAGAACAATGACAGATATTGTCCAGAAACCCTCACAGGTACTGCATTTAGCATAAAAAAATATGCTCCAATCATAACATGGCAAACTGCAGCCCAACAGGCAACAACAGCTGTCAGTGTGTCAGTGTGCTGACTTGACTATGACTTGACCCAAACTGCATATGATTATCATAAATGGGCATGTCTGTAAAGGGGAGACTCGTAGGTACCCATAGAACCCATTTACATTCACATATCTGGAGGTCAGAGGTCAAGGGACCCCTTTGAAAATGGCCACGCCAGTTTTTCCTCAACAAAATTTTGCATAACTTATTAGCGTTATTTAGCCTCCTTTGCAACAAGCTAGTATGACGTGGTTGGTACCAATGGATTCCTTATCTTTCAAATTATGTCAGTATATTCACGCTAGCTTTAAAACTGAGCCCGTTACATTCTCTGAAAGATAGATTGCGTTAATGTGTTGAAGAAATTTGTGGCGTTAAAACGATTGTGCATTAACCATGATGTTTTTTGTTAACCACGTGTTTAAAACTGCAACCGTAATCTTGGAGAAAATATGTAAACGTTATTCAGAATGCAGTTCAGTTTTACGGTAATGTCATTTTGTAGGAGACAGGGTTGGTTCACGCACACACATCGATTAACTGACTTACTCAGTGGGATTTCATGCATTCGAGCCACCATCAGCTCAGTGTTTAGTTTAGTGTGAAATATGCAAAAATTGGAGTAAACAAAAAATCTATATCACCATCTTAGTTTCTGATTTTTTCTTCTCAAAGCAGAACACTGGACAAGTGATTTACAGAGCACGTACTGTATGCTTTAGTCGACCCAAAAAATGCAATTTAATTTCAGTTGGACTTTAAATTCCTCTTTGCAGAAACCATACGTGTGTAAGATCCCGGGCTGTACCAAGCGCTACACGGACCCCAGCTCTCTCAGGAAGCATGTCAAGACGGTCCACGGACCCGAAGCCCACGTCACCAAGAAACAAAGAAACGACGTACCTCCGAGACTGCAGCCACCCAAAGGCAACGGGGAGAACGAGGCGAATTCCAAGCTCGGCGCGAGAGGCGTGGACGGCAAGATTGAGGCCAACAGCACCTCCAGAGGAGTGGAAGACTGCCTACAAGTCAAATCTATCAAGACCGAGAACTCTATGGTGGGTCCTGATCACATGAATTTAAAAAAAGTCATCGCACACAAACCTCTTTTATAGTTCATAAAATATTGATAGGAAATTGATAGTTCTTTTATTTAAACTATTGAGTTTGAGTGACTGCATCTTGAAGGAAATGAACCACTTTTAGCACTCCAGATTATCAATGTCACCTGTTAATATAACACGATCGTATACTTGCATGCCTTTGTAAGTTTAGGACACAACAAAGAGAAGGACACACTTGTTTTCCTACTGTATTTCCACTTTCCACTACTAACATTGCTTTGAGGTGAAATGTTTACTGCCTGCATCCTTCCTAACTCACCTCTCTGGTTGTTGCTTGAACTTGCTTTTCTCAAGTTAACCTTTCTAATGGACAGACTTCACTGAGGTGAGCACTCAAACTGTCTCTCTGACCGGTCGCAACTCAGCATGGGGGGAGATGTGGGAACGTGTCCTTGTGTTTCACGCCACATCGTTGCATTCTCGCATGATGTAAAATGTTCTTTTTGCATGATTATCCATTTTTTACACATTTAAAACATGTATATGGGATGCACATATATGCATGTACGGAGACACACACAGCCATTAAACTGTTTTTTTCTGTCCACGAGATCACTGGCAGTAGCCTCGGTCGGCCGATGATAAAAGTCATTGTCACATTAATATTCAAAGGCTGGGACTGTTTTAGCATGTGTGCTGAACAAATAGTGCCAACATCAAGCTGTGATCAAGACTTTAGTTCATTTTCGGCCAGTTTGAATTACTGTTGCCGCTGGATTGTTGCTCACAGAACTCATCTATTATCCACTTGTTTTCTTGTTGTAAATAAATCAGCTTCCTCTATAATTAATGAGATTATGGAACTGTAGACCTACATTAGTTATTACAAAACACCATTACAATCGGAATTTCTTAAATCTGGTAATCATTTAATATTGAAGAAAACATAATGGAGTTCTCTGAACCAAGCATGAAACTATAGCTTTTATTATTTTATTTTATATTTAAAAAAAAAAAAATTTCACCATTTTTCGTAATTAGCATATTGTTTGCAGTTTTACCAAAGTTTGGCAGAATATTACATATTTACTGAAATTTTAACAATGCAGCACTATCATTTGTAATAAAGCTTCTATAGTTGGATTCCACTTACATCTAATTCCTCCCTGTTGTCCTCCACCAGACGTATCAGTCCAGTCCTGGTGGCCACTCGTCATGTAGCAGTGAGCCGTCGCCTCTCAGTAGCGCCAACAACAACGACAGTGGAGTAGAGATGGCCTTGCACAGCGGGGGCAGCTTCGGGGACCTCAGCGCGCAGGATGACTGCCCCATGGTTGACTCCACTGTTCCCGCCGGGGGACAGCAGGCTGGGGTGGGGCTTCAGTTGAGGAAAGCTGTGGGACATGGTGGCGGGGTCACCATCAAGCTGGAGAACATCAAGAAGGAAAGGCTGAAGTCAGTGAGGGACTCCTGCCCTTGGGGCAATTCTGCACCACAGCCGCCGCAGGGCCAACGCATCAACATGAAGCTGCCTCCCATACCTGCAGTCGGTAAGTGTGGAAGGTTGAGGAAGTCCTTTACTGTGTGGTGAAGGTGCAAGATGGCTGAATCACATTATGTCTTAGTATGTGAGTCCAATAGCCAAAACAACCATATACAGTATCATTAGTTGGTGTCATTATGTAATAATGTCCTTTGTATCTGCAGGTTCCTTGCTGGAGAACTCCAACATGATGAACAACTTAAGCGGTTCATACCCTGGCCAACACATGGGTGACCTGTCATGTGAAGTAACGCTGCTGAACCAGCTGAACGAGCGCCGTGACAGCACCACCAGCACCCTCAGCTCAGCTTACACTATGAGTCGGCGCTCCTCCGGTATTTCACCCTGCTATTCCAGCCGCCGCTCCAGTGAGGCGTCCCAGTTTGGTGGGAACCGCCACAATAACATCAGTTCGGCTGACTCCTATGACCCAATCTCCACCGATCTGTCTCGCCGCTCCAGCGAGGCCAGCCAGTGTGGAGGTGGCGGCGGAGGAGGTCTCCCAAGCATCCTTAGTCTGACACCGGCTCAACATTATCGACTTAAGGCAAAGTATGCTGCTGCCATTGGTGGAGCTCCACCTACTCCTCTCCCCAACATGGATCGAATGAGCCTGCGGACCCGCATGGCTCTCTACAGTGACTCCCAGGAAGGCTCGTCGCACCCGTTCCTTCAGCCACCCTCTGGAGCTGTGCCTCGGCGATGTAGTGATATTGGCTATGGCACACGGAGCATGATGCCCCATGAGGTACCCGCTAGCCTTCCACGTCGTTCCAGTGATCCAGTGCGTCGTCCCACACTGGACCCTCTCTCCTTTCCAAGGGTTCAGCGCTATAACAGCATGAATAGCATGAACCCCATGAATGTTCCATCAGCTGAACGCCACCAGGCACTGGCTATGCAGGGCTACACTCGCTCTGATGGCAGCCTGCAACGCTACCCATTCGCCCCCAGACCGCCTAGCATTTCTGAGAATGTAGCCATGGAGAACATGGCAGTAGATGGGATGATGATTGGGGGGGAGCAGAGTGGGGAGGAGGACATGGTGCTTCCAGATGATGTGGTGCAGTACCTTAGGACCCAGAATTCTGGCCCCTCAGGTCACAACTCGGGGCAAGTGGACTACCGTTCCAACAATCAGACTCAGGGCTACCAGACAAGCATGGCCCCACCAGCATCGTTTTATGCGCAGCGGAGGATGGCCATGGTGGATGCCACCATGACTGGTCAGGACATGCAATCCTGCCAGATGGGTCCCGTTGGCTCCCATCAGCCCTTCTCAGCACCCTCGAACAATATGAAGAAGAATAACATGCCGGTGCAGTGGAACGAGGTGAGCTCAGGGACTGTGGACGCCACAGCCAAGCTCTCCAAACAACAACAGCATCCTGTGCGGGGAAACCTAGCTGTTGTTCAGCAGAGGCACAATTTTGGTTCCTTCCAGGGACAAGGTCAGGGCCTAGGCAGCAACCAGCAGGTATTGCCTATGAGTCAGAATATGTCTATGCAGGGGTATGCGAACCACAACAGCCAGAGGCTGATGAACATCTCCCAGCAGCAGCAGCAGAGGCAATGCAACAGTGTGAACTTTAGTGAGCAAATGAGTCCTCAGCAAGGGTTTGGCCAAGAGGCAATCCCAAATTCGATATCTGGGAGCACTAGCGTGAGACCTACCCGGAACAATATGGCAGTTCCAGAACTGCAAAGTTGTAGAGCAAGGACACAGGCTGATGGGTATGCTCATGTGAACCAAGTGGATCAGCAGCAAAACTACAGCGTTGTCTCCCAGCAGCAGCAGCAGCAGCAGCAGCACAATATCCATAATGGAGGCAGAGGAATGTTACAACCCAGACCTCCCGTAGAGCCCAAGTCTCTTGCCAGACAACAAACAGGGTCTAGCATGATGCAACCGAGCCGAATACCCAAGCCATCTGATTTCAGCCCCAGTCGTGGTACTGACACCTCAGAGGCGAGCCCAAAGAGGCCCAGTGGCTCAGCAGCCCACAACGGCAACTCTGAAAATCCAGACTCTGCTGTGCTCTACACAGGTCAGATTCATATGTTTGAGCCTCCTTCTGTCAGCTTTGATGCCCCCATGTCCCCCAGTGCCAGCCAGGCTCCTGCCAGCAACACCACTGCTGCAGCCAACATGGCCTCGCCAGGAGTCAACCACGTCTCCAGCAGTACGGTGGATTCTTCCACTGGCAGATCCGGCAGCACGGAGCACGCCCAGATCGACTTCGACACCATGCTAGATGACGGGGACCACTCCAGCCTGATGTCAGGTACCCTGAGTCCCGGCCTTCTGCAGAGCCTCTCCCAGAATTCCTCACGTCTCACCACCCCTCGCAACTCCGTCACCCTCGCATCTGTACCGGCAGGGATCGGCAACATGGCCATTGGCGATATGAACTCCATGCTCACAGCCTTGGCCGAAGAAAGCAAATTCCTCAACATGATAAGCTGAGAGCAATCAAAACACCTCATCATCCATCCAGTCTGAACCATTTCTACATCAGGAATATATGGACCACACAAAGCACTGATTGAACAATGCAAAACTGGCTGTTTCATACATTTCTTTCGTCATTGTCCATAGTAATATGCTTATCTTGTAATATTTGCTTCAGATTATAATATGTTACATTAAAAATAATAGTAAGTATAGCTAGGGTTAAGGACAATTTCTATCATTATTTGTTAATAAGCCATACATTTTACCTACAAATATATGATAGCCCAGGGTATATAAATGCACCTACAAACAATTGCCATTCAGTATTTTCTGGTGTAATAGCCCTTTTACAAAGTGGTGCACTGAAAGCTGTTCACATACATGTGGTACCTTGCTGAGGACATCAACATTGAGCATCGGAGTTACCAGGAAATTGACATGTAGATAACAGATCATATTTTCTCATGAAGACTTTTATGTGTATAGATATACTGTATGGTACTTGCTATAGACTGTTGATGTTTAAACTAGGGCTGTCAAAGGTATAGTAACGGAATGTAATGGACACCTACTATTAATTCATAAAGGAATAATGAATAATTATTATTATTTATTTTTTTAATGAAATCAGTTACAATTTTGTTTTTTGCTTTGTGCTAACCACATGGATTGCAACAAAAAAAAAGATATTCTCACAAGGCTAAGCTGTAATACTCTATTCTTGGCTCAGAAGGACATACTGTACATGGCAATGTATGTCATTTTTAGGCAGTTAAATTATCACAGAATTACAGTTTGTTTAGCTTTTCACTTCACCGCCAAACATGCAGGTGCTTAACGCACCGAGGTGACAGTAAGTGCCCATAAACGAGCCATGCATGTGGAAATTGTTTGCACTTAATTCAACTATCTTGCAGCATAACAAATAAGCAAAGAAGTGACCTCATAGGAACATGTCTTGTGCACAACCTGTCTTTGTATTGCTGAAAATTTGGAATAACATTCTTGGTGAAATTCATTATGCGAGCAGAAATATGTGACTGATTGCAATTCACAAAATTAAGCATTTGACGGCCCTAGTTTAAACACGTGGTTGTACAACATTATGATCCACAGAGATTAAGTGCTTTTTGATCATGGTCTGAGCTCTCGGGGATGGCTCAGTGAAATCAGATTTCCTTCTTCGCCCTCTGGATCAGAGGCATTAACTCTCCATGGTCCCATCTCACAAGGGTAAATGATTGAAAAGGACAAGGATATGCCTCTGTGTTAGTCTATCAGGGCACATGAACCCCTGTGTCTGATGAGGAGCATTCTCTAAAAGAATATACAAGTACCCCTGTGTGTTCTCAGTAGAGATCTGATCCTAATTAACACATTTATACCAACCCCCCCTTCGCTGCACCACATACTCCCCCTGGGCTCTGGATGAACTGCAGAGAGTCCAGGAAGGGACACAGACTTTGATAATGAAATCCTGTTTCGGACAGGATCGGCAAACTAGCCCTGCAAAATTCCTCAGTTTTATTATGTTTGCTGAATTTCTAAGTAGCCTTTAAAATGTTTGTGTGTATGCTACCATTCACTTTTACTATGCTCAGTGTGTGTGTGCGTGTGTGTGTGAGTGTGTGTGAGTGTGTATATAGTTTTTGTACATTTCAAATAAACTATCTCCTTTTTTTCTGTTTAGATCCCTGCGTTGTCTTGTTTGATAGCATGGTCTTTGGTCCTTGGAGGTCACATGAAAGTAGGGCTAGTATGCTACAAGTGAAATCACATTTGGCACGTTTCTCAGACTGCTGTCGAGTACAGCTCTGAGGGCAAACACCAGTACATTCACTGTAGCCATATGTATGAAGGCTGCACTCACATAAAGAGGATTCTGAGTACCAGATTTTAATGAGAACATCTTTGATTTGAAGAGATGCTACTTACACTGCACACACATGGTGCCTACACAGTAGACATATATAACAAGTTGCAAAGTCAACATGTTTAAATGAGTGCACAAACCAAACCATATGTAAGAAGTATAAAGTATGATTATTTTTCATACTCTGGAGGACCGTCAGTTTCAACAGGTATAATAATTGGTTTGGAATAGTCATCATATGTCTTTAAATCTGCAATAACGGATTTTTTTGGCCACTTGGGTGCAGTGAAAACAAGTTGTGCACACACAATGATAGGCTCATTGCGCCTCGCCTGGAAAGTAGACGAGATCAGGCGGCAGCAGCAGGGGGTGGAGAAAAAAAGCTGCGTTCAAGTCGGACAGTTTCCAGCCGTTTCCAGCATCCTTTAAAGAATTTACTGGAAGTCACAGGAGAAGTTGCATCCTGTTAGATCCAATCTGGAGGCCACTTGTAATTTTCAGACCATGTTGGGATTTATTGATATTTGTCTGTAAATATATGTGGAAATGTGCGCATATCTGGCTTTGGATTCTGTCCTATATTATTTTTATGTCCGCCTTGTAAAGCCCTTTGTAATGAGCACTCGTTTTGATGTGCTTATAAATAACCTTCATTATTATTATTATTATTATTATTATTATTATCAACCACACAAGATATGTTTAACAGATGAAACTGTTATTGCACAACATGAGACTGGTAGCCTACAATTTAGTGTAAAATGTCACAGAAAGTTTGGACTTTCGACAACATGTGATATTCGTTGTCAAACTGAGAGCCAATCAGCTCTTTGATCATGCGACAACCAGGCGTTTCCCATCATGCCCTGTGTCTTGCAGTCGGTGGAGAGCAACTGTGGAGCGGCCTGACTCTAAAAACTGCGGCTGCCTCGATCTCGTGAGGTTATCGTTGCCCAAGTGTGCATGACGTCAGAACAAGTCGTGATCAAGTCGGACACAAATCTAACCGGCATGCATTGCGCGGCGATTGCCGGTGATCGATTCTGTGCAGGCCTGGCTCATCTCCAACGAGCCTTTAGACATATCATCACCTTTTAACTTGATATGGCAAACTTTTTAGCAAACAGTTGCTTATTTACACATTTGGAATCGTGTTTGTGAATGTAAGTCAACATTCACTCTCTTTTAGCTCCGTTTTTGGTCTCTACCAACTCCTGAGAGAAATATCTGTTTCTCTAGCTGCTAAATGCTCCACTATGTTCACCAGCTAGTCTCTAACTGTGTCTGTCTGCTGTTTGCTGCTGAGCAAGAAGTGTATAGAGGGTTTTTAAAGCTTTTATTGTTGATAACAGTTGCCTGCTGTGGCTGAAAGCGGCGTTACGAGAGCTGTGAGAGTGAACCAACAGTAAGGTTGTGGGCCATGCAGATAAACTCACTATGAAGATTGCAGATTCAGCTGATAATTGTCTGTAAGTTCATCACTAAGAGCGACCCCTTTAACTCTGTCACACTTCAGGCACGTTGGATAAAATCGACACCTAAATTATATTCCTTTAAAGATGTATAATGACTATAGCAAACCGTGTGCATCAACTGCCATGATATTACAAGTCATCGCAAACAGAGCAAGTTGAATTATGGAAAAATGGCAATGACGCCTCACAGTTTTTATTGGTTTTATTTCATTATTTGGGATGTGGAGCAATTATTTGGGGGTTCTGTAAGTGTCTGACTTCCAGTGCCCTCTTTGTTTATCACTATCTGAACATGGAAACAATTTAATATAAGTTTTACATTAATCTCTATATCTTTATTTCATCTAAAGTGCTGTGTTCAGATCTTTGTTTAAAATGCCAAAGGCATCCGAACATACATTTTTTACTGTCACTGAAATCAAGTCGAAATAAAAACACTTTTTCTTTGGTTGCTTTAAAATCGATATGACACCATAATTGATGTGGTGTCAAATTAAACACATTTCTTTGCACTGTCTCTGTTGTCTCAGAGTCAGGTCTCTTTAGATTTATCTATGATAACTGCAGTGCATATGCTTCAATAATAGAGGAGCAGCATTTGTTATGCTTTGAAGCCCTGTCTTTCCTCTGCATGCATCTGTGTATCTCTCTTGATGCTCTGCTAATGAAAAGATAATGTATTACTATCCTTGATTCTTCATTCTGCATACTAGAGCAAAAGGAAGAAAAAAAAACCTCCTGTTTGAAAACCCAGGTGAAAAAGGATACTCCATATGCACAAAACGCATACAGAGCAGTTTCTAAAGTTAGATGGCATGTTGACCAAAATTAGCAGTGGCAGGCCGGCCCTGAAAAAATGGGTCTGAGAGCAACATGAAATAGGAAAGAAGAGAGAGAAGAAGAGGTGGTGCAAGAAAAAGGAGAGGAGAGGAAAAATCAGGAGGGAAAGAGAGAGTTGAACAGAGCAAAGCTAGTAATGGGAAGGAGGAGAGAGACTACAGACAAGGGAAGGGGATGTGGGTATAAGAAAAGATGCAGAGTGCTAAAAGAAAGAGAACAAATCACTTTTAATTTGACAGCAAATGCAGCTGGGGACTGGTTCGAAGTGGAGCCTACTGATTGCTTTTGCCACTGGAATTCCTTATTCTCTTCGAGAGAGGATGGGAGAAAAATAGCCCCAGGGTAAGGAGTCTCACCAGAGAGGAGAACAAGAGGTTAGTGAGCCAGAAATGGATGATTAGACAAAGCACACAGATGAGGAGAGATTGGTGTGATGTGAGGCACACAGTCTTTACTGTAAACATGGCAAAGACACACAGTACCGTGTATCCATATGTTTCCTTGTCAATGCTTAATACAAAATGTTGACTTTAAAGTTGACACACCTGCTCTTAAAGTTGCATCAAGCCATTTTTGCCACTTGGAGATAGACTTTTTGCAACAAGCTAAAAATCATGCATAATGCCATGGCCTTATAAAGTTGACATAGCTAACAAGTTAGAAGGATTCACTCTCATTTTAACTCTGTTTTTGGTCTCCACCAACAGCTGAGAAAAATATCTGTCTGAACCGTGTCTGAACCAAACATATGTTTCATATCAGCTTCGTATATCGCTTGCAGAAACACACAATGCCAAGTGGTTTTGGCAACAAAACTACTTGGTTAAGGTTAGAAAAAAGATCATGGTTTGTTTTCAAATAATAACGTAATAATGTAAGAAAGTAACGTAAGAACATAACGTAAGAACATAACGTAACAACGTTACGTAACAAGCGTAAAGTCAACGTTTACTTTGGGTTTCTCCTGGGTGAAAGTATTGTGTTTATTTGGCCCATCCACCACCCGTCCCGTCCAGCCTTAGTGGACTTTTTAGTTTGTTATACTGGTATTATATCACGTAACTTTCAATAACGCCCGCTCAATGTCACCTGCTCTTTCACTCGCTCTGAATGCAAAAGTATCTGTGGTTTTCCTGGCAACTTGGCTGAAATGCTCCGCTATGTTACTAGTCGTACTTTGTCTGTCTGCCATTAGGTGCCAGCAGGTAGCCTACAGAGCATTAATCAGAGCTTTTTCATTAAAAATCGCTGTCTGAGAGGGCGGTGAGACTTAACCAAAACTGCAGCCTTTAAAACCAAAACAATGAGCTAAAAGAGACAAAAAAAAAACTCTGTAGAACTGCAGCATCGGGTGATAATTTTGATTGTAACTACAAGCAACACCTTTCACATTTCATTTTATCATTTGTTATTGGTTAGTGCAGCTTTAACTAAATATTCAGCTATCTGGCCTTCTCAAACACAAAAATCACTACATTGATCAAAGACTGTCAGTAGCAAAACCCTTCAATCACCCATTCTGATCTTGAATTATTCGTGATCATATTCCGACCTTGTCAATTATACCTCGAGATTAGAAAAAAATATGCAAATGCAATAGTTCCTTTGGATGCACTTCCCATTTAAAGCTGCACAATCATGTAAGTCTCATTGTTAGCCCAGCTCTCAGAAATGTGGAGAGGAGGTGGGGAGGGGAAACATCCGATCTCTATCTGTGGAATCCCCTCCTCAGCTGTCCCTAAGTTGGCAAACATCTCACTCTATAGGGCTTTAAAGTGCCGCTGCCCGTAGTAGAAGGCATTTGGAGGAAGTCAGCTGTTGTTGGTTGACATTCACACCCTGAACCATGGCCACTACCAGACAAAACAAACACGCATCAGAGGGGCAGAGGGGTCAAGTGGATGAAAGATTGTTATCCTCACCTGACCCACAATGGAACAAATGCTGCAAAGCTTGAAAATAGATTTTTCTTATACAGTAAAGCTCTCATAGCTTTAAAGTGCAAGTAGGAAGATGTTCATGGAGCCCACAGCACCAGACAATCTGCACTGGTCTAAAAAGGTTATTGATGAGTAACAATAGCTGTTACTGAGCGAATAAACTTGGCTACTGCGTCGTTTGGTCAGAAATTGGCCCTAGCATGGCTGTGATCCGCCAGAAAACAGAGTAGAGGTTGTGAACTGGAAACAAAACAAGTCGGATTGGCCGTCTAACCATCTTGGCAGTGCCCGATCCATTGAAATTGTAGAATTGTACTGGATGGATTGATACATAATTCGGTGAGACGTTCATGGTTCCCAGATGATAAATCATAACAACTTTGGTGGTGCCCTGTCTTTTCAAATAGCACCACCAGCAGGTTTACAGATATTCATGTTTGCCAGAGGACGAATTGTAATAACTCTGGTGATTCCCTGACTTTTCATCTTGTGCCATCATCAGGTCGAACAATTTAGTACTAAACGAAGCACATTTCTTTCTTTCTCTTTTTATGTAACTTCACTCGTTAATGTATTTTTTTTTTTTTAATCACCCAGATCCATCAGGTCCCTTAAATATTCTCTCCCACTTAAGGGAGAATTTAGTTACTTAGCAGTTCCTCAGGTCCCAGTGGTGTGTGTGAACAGTAGTTCATTGTTGGATTAGACCAGCTGCTATTGGCACTTCTCAGATGCTTTCTCTTGTAAAAATGAACTGTACCCTTTTCACCAGCCTTTATTTCTGGTCTCTTTCACTTTCTATACTTAAATGCATACATATACATACAGTATGTATATACAGTGTGTGAGTATGTGATACACACATATAGTTTTGACAATGGCACACTGTGCTAACATGATAATAAATTGATCATCACTAAGGCCACTGGTGTATCCACCAATTCTATTTTTTTATATTTTGATGTTGCTGCTATGAATGAATCTAATTTGCTTTTGTTAAACTGTAATTTAATGGGCCAATATTCAGTTTGAAATATATCCCAAATGAATTTTAGGGGTATTTCAAGAAGTATTGAAGTGTGTCACATTTTGCTCTTTGACCTCTGAGGTCAGGTCATCATAATAAAGCGATTCACTGGCTGAGGCTGTTGTGCCTTTCTCCCCAGGCTTGGATCAGTTTCTCATCAAAGGCTTCCTGCGTCGAGATCTGTGCCTACTGAGATCAGAGGGACGTGACCCGTGTCTGAGTCAGGGTTACCTACTGCCCCAATAGAGCTTTTGGCCCATCCTGCTTCTGCTGGCCCTAGGGCAGAGCGTGCCCCGCTAAACTGTGGAAGTGCAAGAATTATGATCCACCCGCACAGAGCCTAGGGGATGTCTGTGATGAAGGCCAGCATTGTGCCCTTCCTCGGGGGTGTAAGAACCCAGGGTCAGTCCATAACCCGGATCTTGACCTCTCCTATAGGTTTACTCTATTGCCAGCCAGACTGGAGGTCAGATGCTCTGAGAGCTCCGTCATGAGTAGGCCGTTTAGGAATGCCATCGTTTGATTGAAGTCAGGGGATCTTCTGATTAAAGGCTTATGTGAGTGAGAGTGAGTGTTGCGAGGGGATGACCTCGTCTTAGCTCTCGGTCAGCAACGTTTTTGAGCTTCTATTTTATGCTTTTTAGACTTTTCCTTTTCCTGTTGTAACTGGCACAAAGAATGTGCACCCACTCAAATCCCTCACCCGCTGCACTTTCCCTTTGAAATACATGGTGTAACAGTACTCATAAAGTCATTCTGATTGTCGAAGCATAAATCACTTTTTGTCTGCTGAATAAGATACCATTGGAACAAAACATTTCTAAAAAGTCTCTAATATTCCTGTATGCATTGAAAAAAAAAAAGAACTGTTATTGTGGCAAAGAAAAATGTACTGGGTAAAGACCACAGGAGTACGGGCAGTTCCGTTTTTGCTAATGTTCCTTTTGGTTTGGCTCTCTCACATATTCTGCGAGCCACATTGACCCAGGCACCTCCCCAACACTGTGAAAACCCTCTCATCGCAGCATTTTTGCTTCTTCTGGAGCAAACACACTAATAGACCAGAGGAGGTTTCCCACCCTAAACCTGAACCCTTGACCTTGTTCAAGGGTTGGGAGACCTGGGCTGTAGCTGATCATGTTTCTACATAAAAGCTGTTGAGGATAGGCTAGTATTTTCACATCCACAACACTGTAATTATGTAGTGGAAATGCCAACTAGAACTACAGTTTGAATAGCTGAGTGCAGCTGAGAGACGGTGGAATGACTGGGCTTAAAAGAAAAAGATCTCTACAGTAGAATTGATCCTTGCAAACAGATATTTTAGTGTTCCTTAATCATATAGGCCTGGAATCCCTTAAAAGACATCACTGAGATAATCTTCATACCACCATCAATCAATGGAACAAAGAGGATGTTGGTGCCATAAGGCATTTTAAAGAAACTAACCACAGCACGTAAGGCTCTGGGGTCAGTTACCTTTAACTGTTGCACCAGCTGGTGACTTGAGTTTAACATGAGTCCTTACCATCTCAGAGTATCATATATTCACCCTTCTTTCCCCCAGGGCTGGAGGCAGGAAAGGGGGTCTGATGCAGCAAAAAGCATCAGCTCAGACAAAAAACAGATTGTTTCCTTCCATACAATACACAATGGCCCACTTGCCAAATAAAGTTTTTAGCGCACACAGCAGGTCTGTATAGAATGGTCAACCACTGTGGCGCTGTTAGAAGGAAGGAACAAGTGTTGCATATATCCTGGACATAATGCCAGCATGTGGGATGTTGGCTCTTTTGAGGAACTACTTCTGTCATCTTCTTGTATCATTTCAAACCACTGGAATTGCACCCGATTCGACTGTTATCAGGCCATTAAATAGACGTTGTCAGTCACTATAAGCACCACAGATGTGGGTCATTAGGGGCCTACTACGCCTACTACATTGTAAAAGTGAAAGTGAAACTTAAAAGCAACATGTTACAACATGTAAAATTGAATGAAACGTCACCTTTTGAACACAAACAAAAAGGCTTCTCTAGGTTTAGGCAATAAAACTACAACTTCTTTAGGTTTAGGCAAAAACAATAGTTAGATTTAGGCAACAAAACTACAACTTATTTAGGTTTTGGCCAAAACAACATATATTCAGGCAATAAAACTACATTTTCTTTAGGTTTAAGCAACAAAACTTCAACTTCTTTAGGTTTAGGCAAAAAAAAGAAGAAAAGAATACACTGAGTTAAGTTTAGGGAAAAAAAACATTGTGTTTTGAGTTAAAATAACTATGAACACAAAGACAACTGCACATTATTGGTTTCACACGGAAACCATATTGACCCACATCTATGGTGCTTATTGTGATTGATAACGCCTATTTGATAGCCTGACAACAGTCTAATCTGCTGGGATTTCTGTCAAACTACATCTAAAGGCACAGAAAGTTGCCCATCCCTGTCTACTCTCAGGCCCTGCCTGATAGATGGTTCAGGGCCGATCTGATTTTGCTTAGTTGGTAAACATAGTCAAACATAGCCAAAAGCTCTCACACACTAAAGGATGGACGAGTGCCAAATGCCTCTTCAACTGCATGTTTCATGTCAGCAGATTGATTTCCCAGGAGATGTAAATACCCCATGTGAACACTAAGTGAGAGTCCTTCATCTAGTCAATGAATTGTATTGTTGTGTTTGTGGATAAAGCTGGCAATAGTCTATATTTTTCTTATTGTAAACAAATCCCATGGAAAAAACAAAACCAACAATGAATTGATCCGACTAACTAATTATACGTATCCCAAGCCTGATAGATCTTCCTCTGTGCCATAGAGCTCCATTGTTGTCCAGAAACTATTAAAAACACATCAGTGAGGGAAAAACAGTTATGCTGTATATCACGTACAACTGTACCTCTGTTTCAAATAAATTAGAAATTAGAAGAAAAAAAAACCCATCAATGAGTCACACTGTTGCACTGGGTGACATGTTGCTTCATTACCATCAACACACACACACTGTAGTTTATTTTGACTCGGTCCCACATATACAGTCCAGGTGCTGTAAATTCTCACAAGCACACGAAATGTGTTTTAATCCGCGACTGAATAAAGTCCCCAGCAAATGCACTATTTACTTCTGTGTGAGTAAAATGTTTGCTAAAAACTACAATGCCCAGCTGTTTTAGGAAATGACTGAGTCTTTTTAAAACAAAATGAAACAATATATTTGTGGTCTGGTTTTACATCTGCAATAAGTTATTTTTTGGCCACTGCAATACATTGTGAATACATTATTGACATATTATCACCTTATTAAGTTGATACGGTGACAGTTGTTAGCAAACAGATGCCTATTTACACATCCATCAGACACAAAGCAACATTAGATGAATGTAAGGCCATTATCACTCTCCTTTTTGCTCTGTTTTTGGTCTGCACCAACTCCTGAGAGAAATATCTGGCTCTTTAGCTGCTAAATGCTCCACACCAGCTAGTCACTGATTGTGTCTGTCTGCCGTTTGGTGCTGAGCAGGTGTACAGTGGGATTATCAGAGCTTTTTCCGTTGAAAACAGCTGCCTGCTGCAGCTGGAATCGAGGTTGCTTAGAAAGGCAACGAGCGGAAAGATGATAAAACGCTCAGGTGAGTTGGATGTTTACTCTTTTCAACTCCTTCCACATTGCACATAGTCCATTGTTAATATAAGAATTAGTGCAGCTTTATATTACGTCTTCAGTAATAGACTTGGGGCTGAATGCTACAGACAGGACAAGAAGTCAAAAGACTAACACATTATTGGTTTTGGTCTTTTTGTTGGATTTGTTGACAACAAGACAAAAAAAAAAATCAGACTGCATTTCTTCTAACCTATTGGGAAAAATATATGAAACTACTTACGATCTTATAGGCAGCAACTGTGGAGGTTCCCTCCCTCCGTCCCATTCTTGACATCACCTTTGACATTAATCCTCTTTTGTTAACATAATGAGATCAATACAATAGTTTGTCCACATGTGACAGATTTCAATCCATTTATCTCCTGTTGCAGTGGCGCACTCACACTTTGGAAAGGCTTCTCCTTCTGTTACACTGCAAGTGAATATATTATTTTTTATGAAAATTTGACTTTCTGTCAAACACATGATCTGAACATCCGTGCCACTGGGATTTGCTTTTACAGCATTTTAAATGTCCGTCTCCTCGTGTACCTTGATACATGTCCATGATGAACAATGTAAACAAGACCACATTCTTAGCAAGTGTTCTTAGGTTAGTGATCTTGCTGTTTTGCAAATCTGTAGCCATACAATTGTGAAACACACACCCGGGTTATGGAAAGTTCATCTGTAAATGTGTGCTTATCATGATACAGTGAGTCTCTATAACATTATGTGCCAGTTGGATACAGCAAAGCTTTAAGAATGCAAACATCAAACTGTGGACTCCAGCTGTAGTGTGATGCTCTCTGGCCCTCTCTCTTCACAGTGACCACTGTAAGAAATGAAGGAAGTTATTGTGAAGAGATGCTTCACAACACAAGTATTTTACATTAGAGCCTCAAAATAAAATTGACAAAACAGTAATGTGTGTGATCAGATTTTGGGGGTAATTTAGTTCAAACTTTTCAAACAAATCTACTTTTAAGGCAACAATAATGTAAAATTGACAAATATGAACGCGTACACGATGGATTACACAAGTCAAGAGGTAAATGATTTTCATGCCGTATGGGAATGAATAGAAACCTGGAGCTGCTGGACTAATTATAATAATTATTATTAATAAATTATTCTAACTTGTTTGCATAAAAGGAGTAAAATTTGATTAAAAATGTGAGTGATTCTTTGAAAATATAATAATTAGCCTTTCTGATGCTCATTTTCATATTCATGCTCATACAGTTAAGATACAGCTTGGCAAGATTATTTTGGCCACCACCTGTACAACCATGGGTATCATATGTAGCTAATACCGTATTATGCACATAACAACACTGTCTTTCAGCTTTTTGGCATCTTTGCGCTACAAGATTCACTCGTTGAATCAAATAAGAAAACCTAATGTAGGATCTAACCCTCCATATATGAGTACCATTCATGTATTCTCACATCCTAAATGACTGAAGGAAAAAACACTCACTACTTGGCTTTTAGTGTGACTCGGGTACAGTGCTAAAGTCCTCACTGATATCCCTGCTTTTAGCACTCCAAAGTGTCAAAACGTCCCATTTTAGGTGACAATGCATTATCACACATCTAATCTCTGGCTACATGGGTGGGGGTGACTAAGAGCATCATTTTGACTGACAGCAGGATACTCCTGCTAAATGCTCAAATGCCCGACATTCAGCTGAACAGCTATTCATCACTATTAACAGAACAAATGTACATCAAAGAACAGTGATCGAAGTATGAATCACTAATGCAATCGCATTTAGTTGTCCTCTCTTGGTAAATCATGTTCCATATAATTTATATCCAGGAAACCATGTGGAACACTGTGCTTTACTATTATTAAACTGTATGGTTATTGCCACACTGACATTGCCCACTTTTGTACTACTATTGTAATTAAAAGATCAAAACGTAGGCCTAATATATTTACTGTAATAAATCATAAAATCAGAGATTAAGGAATGCTTGATTGAAATACAGGCTTCTCCGACAACAATCCTACAGCCAGTATTTTCTCCTTTGAAATTTCCATTCCGGTCCAGAATGTCTGTTTCTGTTTTGCCCGATGTGATCCCGTCCGCTACTCATTTCAACACCACGTTGACACAACAAACTGGCACGCAAACACTAAGCAGCCTTCTGCAGCCAACTAACGAACTGGATCAACAGAGGTAACGTTAACGTTAGATTCTACACGACATGAAAAGCCTCGGCACATCTCTCTGTGGTTCGTATGAAGCTGGTTATCAAGGCAGCCAGTATTTGAGACACACAGCCGCTGAAGTGATTCCAACTACTGCTGCTGGCCAGAGGCTAACACGGCCGTGTCTAGAAGGTAACCTTCAAATTGCGAAAACATGAGCCGCTATGAGTCACACCAGAGGAGCAGACGGGCCACTTCTCCAATGTTTTGAATTTGGACTGCTGTTACCCATTTTAAAGGCTAGCTGTCAGTTCTCCATATTGTTCCTTTAAAGTTTCTCAACAACCTCTGTATCAGACAGTCATGTCAGAACTGTGATGCTCTATTCAATTCTATGGTTGGGAAAAATATATGTGTGAAAGATTGATTCCCACCCTGGCCTCACACCACCTACTTTTTGACATTTATGTCAACAGATATGTGGTGTCTCACATATCGCTAGCCAGAAATAAGCTTTTACTTTTGTTAAAAATGAAGAGTCAGACTTTGAATGAAACTTGGGGCTGTTACTTCAGAGGTGGTAGCTGGTGGTAGACTACTTTAATAAACCTCAGTTTCCATTTCCAAGGTGAGTTGAGTACCTTTTCTACTACAAATAACCTCGGTGACTTGTTAACTTGTCATCTGACCTCTTCACCATGAGGTCGAAAATTGTCCAATACTTTGTTTATGACTAAATAACTGCAAAACTGATGACCTCTCCATCTGCCATCTCCATCAGCCTCAGTTGTAATGTGTTGCATTTCATATTAATATGCTAAACAAGAATGGTTAACACATGGATGTATAAAGAGAACTGGATACAGTGTTGGAGGCGGTGTCCCGTTCATTCCTATGAATGTTGCTCAGTGGCGCATTAAGCCCAAAAAGTTTGACTGCCAACACTCCAACACGCCCGCCTCCCAACTGCTCGGTCTGGGTTTCATTCACATAAACGGAGGAGGGGAAATAACTCTGGATTCAGCTATTAGTGCATTTTACAACTTTTAGGACCTAATGATTTAAATAAGGACTATTCAAGTGTTCGTACTGGGAAGTTGATTTACCTAAAAAAAAAGACATCTCTTTCTCAATGTAAGTCTATGGGAAAAAGTCATTTTGGGTCCAATGGCACAACGTGACGGACACAGAAGTTGTAGTACCGCCATTGGCCACTACGAAAATTGGCTTCAAAGCCCGGTGCTCTTCCTGGAGGCTTGGGTTAACATGGTAAACATTATACCTGCTAAACATCAGCATGTTAACATTTAGCTCAGTACAGCTTTACAGAGCCGGCTGTAGATTCTTAGTCTTTTTAAACACTAAATGTGGCCTCATCTAGCCGCATGAGTGGATGACCTTTTCCTCTAAGTCCACTGTTTGAACAAAGTCTCAAAGGAGGGGGGGCCTTTTAGGTCCTAAGCCAGTTATCCAGGGGGAAAACATGGACAGGGGCTTAATAAGGATGATAGTCCTTTAAGTGCATAAGAACGTAATGATAAGGATTTTCTAGAAAATGTTATGTAATTTCAAGTGATTATGTACGGTGCACCAGACAAAAAACAACTGGAACTTGTCCTCTTATTTATCTTATTCTTTACCAAAAAGTAAAACAAATGTAACAAATAACCATAATACTACTACTAATAAGAGTATTTCCCTGTATCAGATTAGCCTTGTTTATGAATCCAGGCAGCCACCAGAGTATGAAGCCACTAACTGACAGTCTGGATGGAGACGTCATGTGAGCTGGCAGCAGTACAGGGCCCCTGAGTGTAAAAGCTGTTCCCTGTGTTCAGAGAGAAAAACCTGCTTTGTGCTGAATCAAAAAGCTCTCCCTGGTTTTCCTATTCTCCTCTGGCTGCGTATCTCTGTGGCAGCGGTTCCAGGAGCCAGACCCCTCGCCCCCACCACACTTCCCAACTCCAAACCTCCCCCCCACTACACCCTCTCATTTCTGTCCATTAGCAATCCAGAGGGGGAGGTTTTGCTGAAAACAAACAACAACAAACAAAAGACCAAAGTGGGGCGAGTGAGAGCGGAAGGGGGTGCAGAGGGAGAACTTCTGTGTGAAATAATTGCGAGGAACAATTTCAAACAGATGTCTGTTTGGACTTGGCCCTGGGCTCGTGTCCCCGTTAAATATAGTGATTTGATTGGAAAACAAGCAGTGTGAGGTGGGCTGGCGGCCAGCCGGACCATTCGGGGGCTCTCTAATGACCCCCGAGGGTCGAGGGGTCGTCGGAGTAAAAGCAGATCAGAGAGGATGTGGGGCCGGCAGCCAGGACAGGGCCCATAAATCTAGCCCATTCTCAGAGGAAGCTATCTTTTTTCACTTGGCCATCAGAATTAAAATACAATCACAATCGTCACATTGTGCTCCCTCCAGTGTGCAAAGGTTATAATTCAAAGCTAGCAGACAGATTTGGGAGGTTGGGTTGGGTGGTAGTGGACTTTTGGGAGGAAGGTCAAAAGGGTCGTGTATTTTTAGGCCCTATGAGAACCACTGCTCAGTGGGTTGTGGGAAACTGTCCTACAGATCCATAGATTAAACTCTTTGATTGCTATGACTGAGCTGAGAAAGCATAACATTCAGGAAAGCAAGTGTACCAGTGAAATTAATTTATACCAACAAGTCATAGAAATATGTATTCCAGTCCTCTAAATCCAGCAGCAATAACGCACCATGAATGGGATGCATTATTACAGAGCGAACAACATTTGTGAAGGCCAAAAATCTCTGATGGCATAGCTGACCGTGAGTTTTTCTTCCAATTTTCAGGCGGCTCAGCTTTTCACACGTGTTAATGTACTGCAGGTTGGACAGCTGCACTTTATGGCAGAATGGCGCAAGATGATCAGGATCATTTTCATCCCCGCTGACCACTGAAGGAACACACGTGCTTTTCAGTTCGTCAAAAATAAAAACTTCCATCGGCCTGCCAAAGAAAGAGTGAAGAGAGAGTGAAGAGAATTTTTATTTCTTTCCCGCAACAAAGGGGCTTAGTCAGACTTGACTGTGAGCTGAGATCAGCGTTACACAGCTCAGACACGCTCTCTACAGGGGAGGAAGTAGTGTGTCAAAATCACTCCAACACACTCGCAGGCCACATTTTGTACATGTAAAGTTTTTAAGTATAACAGATGAAATATCTTGACTGAATATTCTCCAAAGCTCAAATCACTTTCTGAGTGAAAGTACATCCACCATATGAATTAAATAAATAATAACTATCAGATAGTTCTAGTTTGTCGCATATTCTAAAGATGGCCACAAACAGATTATATTGAAATATTAAGACTATTAACACTAATAAGAACAGTGCTGTTTTATGATTAATACCTTGACATGAAAATCAGTAACAGTAAAAATAATTTTTTGACTATGTGGCATTTGTTGGGGACTATTTTCAGCAGCGGATTAATACACATTTAGTGTGCTATTGAGTATTAATGGAACCAGGGCTGTGAATGTGGGATTGAGTCTAAATAAACTACAGTGTGTGTGTTCATGGTAATGAAGGAACATGTCACCCAGTCTTTGGACAATACTGGAGCTCTATGGCTCTATTGGATACACACAGTACTTAGTTAGTAGGTTCAATTCTTTGTTGGTTTTGGTCTTTCTGGTGACAATAAGAAAAATATAAAATATCACCAGCCTTATTCTTTAAATTATGGCTAATGAATTAGTTTGAAAAAGTGAATCAAGTTGCATCGTGGGTAATGTAGGCCCCAGGTTTTGACTAGAAGAAGAATGTGTGGGGGAAAAAAAGACAATATCTCTGGTTCTGCTGCATCCTCTTTTATCTTTAATTCCAAACTGTCCATCATGAGTCTGATTAAGTTATATGGGTGCAATGCTAAATGCTAAAAGAAAATCTCTTTTAATTTCACTGTTATTTGCAAAGTTTCTTAGCTTTAACTTTAACTTCTCTAACATGTTCTCTGATGAACGTGTACCTTCTGAAGAGACACAGCAGGATGACACAGTAACATGCTTGCTTTCACTTTCCAACCCGTACATAATGAAGATGTAGATGTAGCTCCGTGCCCTGACAGGAATAAGCAGGCGCATAATGTTTCACTCCTTGTTGACCCGCTGTGCCAACGGTGCAGGTTTCACTTTTGTGTGGGTGGCAGCAAATTACAGTGACACACTGTTCACTGACCAAAGCCAATCACAAAATAGATGTAACAGAAAGTAATGACTCAGTACACTCATAATTCATCCTTCTTTGAGTACTGAAAGGGTGTCCCTGTTTCCTAGTGGATCTACACCTATGTTAGTTATTCACAGCTCCCTTTCACTACAATATGCTATAGGAAGGACACACTTATCACCACAATGACCTTTGACCCCCAGAAGATGACCTCACAAGATTGCTTTCAGCCATGTGTTGCAGTGCCACATATAAGTAGGGCTAACATCTGACTCAATCTATCTTGAGTGACATGGCAGAGAGACAGAAACACTACATATTAATGACCAAATTAGCTTATCACCTTTTTGTAAACTGACCAAACCAAGGCTTTACATTTACATTACAAAATTCAAACGGAACACATGCTTATGATTTTTTTTGGTGTCTATACGTTGACCCTCATCAAATGGAGACATACAGTCTCTTACAGATGTTTGTCACCTGTTGAGCCATCTGCTGCTTTGACATCAGCGTGACACAGACGAGGCCTGTCTCCTGAGGATGAGAACCTGCGCTCAGAAAGGCCAGAGACCAACATGCATATTCAGCAACAGGCTCCACACCTCGCTAATCATCATGAGCCGCATGGTAACAGGGCATCTGCAGCACCCCTACAGGAGCTTGTGTATACAAGTCTGTGAACAATAGAAATGTCCAAGTGAGAAACAGAAGAAGGGGGCATCATTGCCCCGTTGACCACCCCGTCGAACCTCAGATGATACCACATGCCAGACTGTCCGAGGTGGGACATCTTCTCTTTTAGCAACTCCATCACCTGTCACAAGGAACCATCACCCTCCTCCTCCACCACCGTCGAGTTCACTATATAATCATCTGCCTAATATATTGTTTTTATGCATCCTAAATGAGGAGATTCTAAAATGTATTGGCATCCTGTGAATGGCTTTTTTCCATCTCAGCCTTTGGCCTGTTTGCAGGACATCAAGCTATAACACTCATATTATGGTTATGTACCATATATTTAATTAATTTGCATAAAAATGCTGTTTTCGTAATTTGTTCACTTTTAACTCGTTTAACCATTTTAGTCTTTTTTAGGGGGGAAAAGGGGGTGTTTAGGGGGAGATAGCAGGTCAACAGTAGATGTCACATAGAAGTGGTGTACATCATCTGAAAGCTGAGAACCTGGAGATTTATTTGAGATAATGCTCAGCATTGTGTGTCAACTTGTTCTAGTCATAAAACAGTAGAAATAAACATGAATTAATCAATTGTAAAAAAAAACATTTTTTACAACTGGAGAACAGATGAAAATGACCTCCAAATAATACCTCCAAAATACCACATTAAGACACCAAGACCTTGAGGAAAACCATAGAAAACGCCATGCTGTGATTTGGTATCAAAAACTTTTGACATTTGGCGATTTCTGCATGAATTGCATTTTTCAACGATTGGATGACGAGCACTTCTGTTATAGAACCTACTCAAAAACCCCCCTTATTGTCAATCTAGATAGGAAAGCTATCCCTCCTCTGAATGCTCTAGGTCCCTAGTTTGTGGCTGTAAAGTTTCATGAGGCTGTGATTATCCTAGAGGTCACTACAGGTTATTTTATACAGCAAGGTCAAATTTTAAAAAAAATGTCTCACTATATGAAATGGCTACTATGGGGATTATCATCATCACACATGAATGCAGTTGGGTTCATTGAATCCACAAGAGTCTCAGCTTTACAGTGATACCCCATTTATACAAATCCAAGACTGTTTAGGGACCCCAGTATGCAGAAATATTCAAACAGAATTTATACTGCATGCACAAATTGCATGTTTTTTGCCCAAAACTGCATGTGATGATCATAAACTGACCCCATTTTCATTCACATATTTTGAGGTCAGAGGTCAAGGGACCCCTTTGAAAATCTCCATGCCAGTTTTGCCTGGCCAAAATTTTGCCTTACTTTGGAGTGTTATACTCCTTCCCGACAAGCTAGCATGACAGGCTGAGGTTGGTACCAATGGATTCCTTGGGGTTTTTCTTGTTTGATATGATACTAGTTCTTGACTCCAGCTATGACTGAGTGAGCGAAGACTGCGCCTGCAACAGCCATTTAAAGGCGGTAATGTCGGCTGGGATCCCGCAGCTCTCAGAGGGTTGCAGTGATTCATTTCATATGATTAGTGAACGTGATTTGCTTTAACATGTTCTTTTCTGAAATGTAACCGACTGTGCTCATCTTGTTTATTGGTCTTGGACAACTGTTGTATCTCTGAAGTTGTATTATGGGCACTCACAGACTCTGTGAAACATAACACAGGGGGTTTTATCATTGTTGAGCTTGTGGCGCCCTCCTGTGTGTGATACAGGTAAGAACTTCCTTAACTGGACAATGCAACTTGATACAATGACGTACTGTACTTATTGCAAATACATATACATTTAATGTGTGCATCTTTATGTTATATTTTTATTATTACATTAGTAACTAAGGCATGTAAACAAAATGAAATAGCGTAGTACAATGCATTAGGGATACTGAGTTTTAGGATAGTGATGTATTTCTCAAGTGTTTGACTAAATAGCAACAGCTACTACTAGAAATGGTAGAAAAGCATCAAAAACCACCAAACAGAAAATAGTAAGTTATTGATTTCAGTTTTTAAGTGAGCTCAGGCTGATTAATCATCATTTTAGACTATGAAGTCTGAAGGTTGGCAAACATGCTGATCAACTATACTTATTTATCATTGATCATGATTATTGACTTGACTTTTCATCTATAAATGCGTCAAAATTGAGAATTTGCCTCAATCCTTAGGGGTTGAGGAGTGATGACCTCTGACCCCTGCTGTGGGTAACGTCACAGAAGGCCTACTAAAATGCACTGACTTCACCGATACTGAATCTCCCTCAGACGGCCTCTCAATATGATCTGATCAATACCACGTTGGCAGATTGATTTATTGACTCTGTAATGTCACAGGACTGATAAATTCCATAGGTTGTGTAGGCTACGTAATGTAGTCAACAATGAACGACAGCTATGAAACTGAACATTAGCTTGATAATGTTGAATGTGAAGTTATTTGGTAGCCTACTCTGAAACAGTGAACAATAATTCTGTAGCGTGAGGTGGGGACCACAAAGGGGGATTTCAACATATAATTAATTAGACTTTTAATCTACGCAGCACAACTAAATAGTACATTACACACTTTTATATAAAAAAGTACAATACATTATCTTAATGGGAATTTGCCGGGCTCTGCATTGCCCGTGCCTGGAGAATAATAAAAAGGATTGTGTACCTTTGTGTGTTTTCAGAGCTAGATCCTAAAGCATTGTGAACATATTCACTGCTTAATAACTGTGAAATAATCTTATTCAAACAAGCTACAGTATAGCCTTCTATCATCCTTTCTATGTATCTGGCTCCAACTGGACTCGTCTGGAGCATGGGAGCATGAAATAGGCTCTATGGTACACTCTACTGGCTGAAAACGGAACTACAACTACTGTTGACTGAAGTTGACCTCAGCTGCTGAAGGTGACTGTTTGATTTCTGCCAATGCTGTTTTCTGGTTTGCATCCATCTGCTTCAGTAGCTGGTGCATGCTCATGCGAGTGTGTCATCAACTTTTTCATTAGCATATTTGGTATTTCTTGACTCGGTGGTCTGTCTCTGAGACAGAGTGACATGGTTGCATATGTCGGCGATAGATATAACTGATGATATGTAACCCGCAGATTAAGTAAAGTACAAAAAATTACACAGTGATGCCAGAAGCTCTCAGTCTAAGCAGCCATCTACCAGGAAGCGTCACGTGACTCCCTGTCTGCACCGAATCTTGAACTAAAATTATTTCTCCAAGTTCCTGTTGCCTTAAAGGGGACATATCATGCTCATTTTCAGGTTCATACTTGTATTTTGGGTTTCTACTAGAACATGTTTACATACTTAAAAGGGTTAAAAAACCCTATATGTTCCACATACTGTCTGCTTGAATATACCTGTATTTACCCTCTGTCTGAAACACACATTTCAATGAAATTGCAACAGAATTGCGTTGCTAGGCAACAGCTTGGGTCCATGTTTACTTCCTGTCAGCTGATGTCATTCACATACACTGCAACAGGAAATAAACTGGGACCCATTTAGATTATTTTTGCATTTAAAACTTCAAAATGGTCTAAATATTGTAGATTTGTGACATCACAAATGGACAGAAATTCTGATAGCTTAAAGCACAGTTTCTGAATACGGGCTGTGTGTATTTCTCTGTGGATTAAGCGTTTCAATACTTTCACAATATTTATATAGAACTTAAACCTGCTTTATAATATAAAAGCCATGAAAATGTCACTTTTTACAATATGGGACCTTTAAAACATATCCCACATATCTGTTCTCTGAGAAGCTGAGAAGAAACTGTCAATATTTTTGGGAATAAATTGTAATATTACGAGAGTAAAGTGGAAATTTAATCAAAATAAAGTCATAGTATTTCAAGAAAAAAATCGACCTGCCCTATAGTGTGTTGTGCATGATGTTATTGCTCTGCTGATATGATACTTCAGACCATCTGACAGACACACAACCCCGTTTGGGACTCTTGTCTCTGGATATGACAAAGGTTACGGAAGTGTCTGTACGCTGCTTGGAGAGACAGCATGCTTTTTAGGAAATATTTACCGAGGTCTGGACCTCGGTGACCTCAATGACCACAGCCATGATTTTGCTGCCCTGGGATGGCGGGGTATTTGTAAGACCCTCCTTCTCCTTTTGAGTGCTCAGTTCCATGGTGGGGAAGTCGCTGTGACGCGGTGACCAGGATGTAGGGCCATATTGCGGAGCAGATCTAGGGGAAGCATGACAGTTCCATTTTTTTTAACAGGTTGACTGTCAAGAGTCTCATGTCTCAGTGATTCCAGGCAGCTGTTTTCAGCGAGAAAGCTCTAATAAACTCACTGTACACTACCTGCCCAGCACCAACCAGCAGACAGACACAGTTAGCGACTTAGCTAGTGAAAAAAAGAGGGCATTTAACAGCTAATGAGACCAAACCTAAAATTGATAAGCAGAGTGAATATTGAACTTCCATAAACACAAGTTACCTGACTCCAATGGGATGCTCTTTAACCGCTGGATGTGGAAGCGGGATATAGTATACAGAATATAGACTCTATAACATTTGTAAGTAGTTTGCGAACATGTTAAACAAAGCTTTTAGCTCCAAATTAAAAGTGTTTGTTAGGCTACCAGAGAAAATAATACACAAAAGGCAGATATACACTATTTGAATGGGAGTATGTGGACACTTGATTGTCCCATCCATATGTGATAGTTAAACATATGATCCTAAAAACATATGAATGACATTAATGTGCTAGAATAACAGCCTCCACTCTTCGGGTTTCAGGTTTTCCACCAGATGCAGGGATTCACTCCCATTCAGCCACAAGAGCAATAGAGGTCCAAAACTGATGTCAGCTTTCAGCTCTCTGGTTCTTGTTAATGTCATCATTTCAAGATGTAAAATCATATAGTTTGTATGATGTAGCATTAAGAGATCCCTTTATTGGAACTAAAGGACCCAAACAAGGATAATCGGTGTGTCCACATACTTCCGACTATGTGGCTCTCTGGTATACAATCTTGTTTTTCAGTAACTTGAAGTAAATCCACATTACAACAAATGGATAAGAATATATTTCACTTTTATTATTAAATTATCCATCTTTACAATATACCCTAATAAAACTGCAGTTGTACAAATCATTGAGAAGGAAAGAAGTAAGAGTAATCATGACACCACTCAATGAAGATATATATAAACATGTATGTAAAATAGTAAAACAAAACTTTGATCAAATTAATATGAATAAATTAATGAACAGATAATGTCAGGTTGCCATGCGGCCTTTGCCTTATTGACCTGGGTAATAAAAGAAAGATAAAACTAATTGAATGATATAATTAGTTTTCATGGTCTGTTAATTGACTACTTGGAACAGTGCAGTGCAAAACAACTCAGTCGCCCAACGGTCAAATGGCTGATGTGGTTGAGTGACAGGGTGATCAATGTTTTCTACCTTCTTCTATCTATTTTCTATCGTGGGCTAAATTATCTTTTTCTACAAGTTCTTGCATATGGAAATGGGATTCCCTCATTCATTCTAAAATGTTGAAAGAAAAACTTGGAGTACATATTAGGCACTCGTACAGTAGGCAGTATTGGCCCCCTGTTCCTCTTCCCTGTCAACACCACAACATTCACCGACATACTAAAAGACGGCAGCGAATGTGGACATGTCCTACAGGCCAGGCCTACTTCTCTTGATTTCCAGATATCATTAAGTATATTCTACTAAAATGTGGAAATATTCAGCATTTAGAGTTAGTTAGAAAATGTTCATTCATGTTGTGCAGCATGTTTTGTTCATTCCTTTTTCGTCTTTCATTCATCTGCTGGTTTAGAGCAGTGGCTCCGTTTCTCACAGTTTCGGCAATGTCTGACACACATGTAGAGATTCATCCTCAGCAGGGAGGTCCAAGAGTGTTCATAGTGTCCCTGGTCAACGTGCAGGTCCACAGCTCAGAGATCTGTGTTTGTTAGGAACTCTGCAACAAAGCACCCACATTAACAGAGCACTGAACACCGTCACATCTCCCTCATGTGGTCAGATGTAGTACTCCATGTAGTCAGATGTAGTACTCCAGGTGGTCAGATGTAGTGAGATGTATTCATTCATGTAGTCAGATGCAGTACTCTTTAATATGGTCAGATATAGTGAGATGTATTCATTCATGTATTCAGATGTAGTACTCCTTCATGTAGTCAGATGTAGTACTCATTTGTGTAGTGAGATGTAGTACTCCTTCTAGTCACATGTCAAACTCTTTCATGTAGTCAGATGTAGTAGTACTCCTTCATGTAGTCAGATGTAGTAGTCCATGTAGTCGGATGTAGTACTCTTTCGTAAAATCAGATGTAGTACTCTTTAATGTAACCAGATGTAGTACTCCATGTAGTCAGATGTAGTACTCCATCATGTAGTCAGATGTAGTTTTCTTTAATGTAGCCAGATGTAGTACTCCTTCATGTAGTCAGATGTAGTACTCCTTCATGTAGTCAGATGTAGTACTCCTTCATGTTGTCCCTGTTGTGAAGGTGCAGCTCTGTCCTGTCTTCTGTCCTGTCCTCTGTCCTGTCCTCTGTCCTCTCCAGACTATGGCGGTGCTCCTTTTCCTTCATGCTGTTGTTGCTCCTCTGGGCCCGCCGCCGGTACAGGAGGCGAGTCACACCGGCTAGGATGCAGGCTGTGATGAACACCACCGCTGTCACAACACCTGAGGACAGAGAGGACACACACATTAGCAGGTGCCAGTCCAGTTACAAGTACAAATACTCTGTGTGGGTTCCAGATCAAATATAGCATATTTGTTTCAGTTAAACCAACTTCCAAACAATCCATTATTTATCCGATTCAGGGTCACGGCTGGAGCCGATCCCAGCTGACATTGGGTGAAGGCGGGGTACACCCTAGACAGGTCGCCAGACTATCACAGGGTTGACACATGGAGACAGACAACCATTCACGCTCACATTTAGACTCACAATTTAGAGTCAACAATGAACCTGCATGTCTTTGGACTGTGGGAGGAAACTGGAGAACCCGGAGAAAACCCACGCTAACACACTAACGAGGGGAGAACATGCAAACTCCACACAGAACACAAACTGGATTCAAACATGCGACCCTCTTGCTGTGAGGCGACACCACCTTGCACCACCGTGCAGCCCCTTTACCAAATTAAGTGACCAAAATATTATGGAAAACAAGTGCGCTTAGCTGTCGACCTTCTCTGAGCAGACTTATGCAAGACGCTGCTGGTTTAACATCGACACACCCTATACCACGCCTCTCCCACTGGGTTACACAACGAGTCACCAAGATACTGAACCGACGGCGACGCGGTCGAGGAAACCGACGTGCACCATATGAAAATGTCAGATGGCAGATGTTACGCTGTGTTCCGTGCCAGCACCAAAATAGAGCCCACAGTGTAAATAAGCTTGAGCTAAAAATTGCCAGAAATGGTAACAGACCAGAAGTAATTATTAAGATGGAGGCAGATTGGAGAGATTGACAAAAAATAACTGTTGGGACAAATATTCAAAAACCAAATAAATGAGCATAAAAGGAAAACAGACCTGCTATTACAGCCACATCATTTTGGGTATCACCGCCACGCTGCTCCTTATCTTTCTTTGTTGTTCCAGCTTGATCTGTCGAAACAGAAGTGAGAAATGAATTAACTTTGTATATGAGCAAATATACAGTGCTGTTTTCATTCTGTTAGCTCCACAACAGTGTAAAAGAATGAGGAACAGCAGAAAGTTGTCTGTTCAGTGTGATATCATTCCTGAATTATTCCCGAAATGTAGGCTAACGATGACACAGATATCGAACAAGTATAAATGTCTCAAAGCTGTGCAGCATCATGCAGACAAATTAATGTGGAGGCAGATTAAAGAATGAACGATAGATTTTAGTTTTGCTCCTTTGTTCGGGGATGAATCAACACATTCACACTCCCAACTCCTCAAATATCGACACTTGGTTAGTGGGCCTAAGCTTCAAACTATGACGCTCTAGGTTTCCCTCTAGCATCAGTTTTGGACATGTATTAGCTTGTTATATGAACAGTGTCTTCAAAATAAACTTGTGTTTTCACAGGAAGTTAGGTTGAGGCAACAAAACCACTTAGTTAGAGTTAGGAAACAGTCGTGGTTGACATTAACTTAACTGACTAATGACTCATGTGACTAACGACTGACCTGGACTCGGTAAACTGGTATTTCTATTAAATGTTGAACTGAGTTGCACCACTGGTGACCGGTAAATCCCGAAGTGACGTATTTTGTTGAACGGACTGAGCTGTATTGAACTGAAAACCTTATAAACTGAACTGATGAACTAGACTGTAGCGTGACAAAAGAATACCGAAAGATGAAAATAACAATGAAATAATTCCTTAATTCTTGGAACACAACAAGAGCACTCTGACTAGTCAAGTTTGTTCATTGAAGTACGGATTTGTTCATTGAAGTACGGGTCAAAGGTCCTGATGTCTGGTCTCTCCCAAAAGACTCAGAGAAGTGGTTTAGACACCAGTAAGACATTATGATCAGAATCAGAATAAAACTAATTCTGCCATTAAAACGTACATAAATTAATATGCTATATTTAACAAATCGTCTGAAAAGAACTGCAAATTGTGTACGGGTAGGGTCTTTCAAGCAGAATTGGAGAAACAAGAGAAGAAACAAAGGAGGTTTTATGGCCTCCTCCCTGGGTTTTACAATTATCTACACTCCTGAGATGTTGGACCCTGGCACACTAAAACACATGCAGCTGTGAATAAGTGACATTTAATACAAATTAACATGTATTTGAATTGATGTGGGCGGCTGTGGCTCAGAGGGTAGAGCAGGTTGTCCACCAATCGGAAGGTCGGTGGTTCGATCCCCGGCTGCTCCGGGTCACATGTCGATGTGTCCTTGAGCAAGACACTTAACCCTAAATTGCTCCCGGAGGCATAGCCATCGGTGTGTGAATGAGTATTTAGATTAAATCCTGATGGGCAAAGTTGGCACCTTAGTAACCTCTGCCATCAGTGTATGAATGTGTGTGTGAGTGGGTGAATACTGACATGTAGTGTAAAGCGCTTTGAGTGGTCGGAAGACTAGAAAAGCGCTATATAAGTCCAAGTCCATTTACCATTTACCATGTGTTATGCTTTGCCAATAATAGAAAGTTGTTGACATAACAAATTAAACCAAAGCAAGTTAAAATATTATAAGATGTAGATCAAAACCTTCCTTTTATATTAAGCACTTCGTAAGATCTTGCCAGCCTACATATAGATTATTACAATGCGTCCCTAGAGATCTTAAACAGAAATTCGGGTGCACACTAATGCCACAAGTAATCTTATATTTAGTTTTTGATTGGCTGAGTCTAGCTGCGTTTGACTGACAGCGTGGGTGTTACCTCGCAGATTGTTGGATGTGATGGAGTCTGCCAGTGCTCCACAATTTGACTGGACCAGTGGACCCCGGATGGTGACCAATGAGCTCCCTCGATTCAGCAGCGCTGCTTTCAGAGGAGCCACATGGTTGAACTGGACTGAGGAGAGGCAGCCAATGAAACCCTTCAAACCTGCTTGAACTACCTCTTCTTGGAAGTTGTCTCTGCCTGGATAGATGGATAGATGGATAGATGGATAGATGGATAGGATATAGGAAAGATAATATAGTACAATGCAGAGCCAAGCTGTGACCAACAGATTACATCTTACATTGTTTGATTTTCTGTCAGACAGGATGACACGGTAAATGGTACCATGATACAGTGTTGCATGTGTGACAGCTCTTCATCTGACAGCTCACTGTGTCTGCTTATACTATTCCTCCCTGCAATATTTTAAACTGATCCACTGACAAAATAGCGCCGGAAATGTGCATATTTTGCAGTGTAGGCCGATGTTATCGGACAGCAGCATCGCTAACAAAGCACTGCTAACCTCACTGCCAGATACAGTGCAAATCCTGGGTACGCTCATGCATACACACACAAATGAGCATATTGATCAGCCATCTAAAAAAGTTATCTACGCCTTTGGGAGAGGTATTGATACCGAACCTCGTCCGGGGACTAGTATTGAAACCCAGCCGAAGTGGAACAAAACAAAAGGTTTATTTGCACTACTTGGTCAGCAGATACGTTTTAAATATCACAGGGAGGAATAGTACAAACAGAAACAGCAACAGTGAGCTGCATGGTTACACTGTGTGACAGTCAAAAATGGCTTGGCATGTCAAGGCACGGCTGAAGTGGGCTCACGCAAAAAGGCTTTTCATGTACATGGTGTCGTCTACTTATTTGGAGTGCAGTGATCTCGGAGTACCGAGTGAAGAACGGAGAGGAAATGGTTGCAGGAAATGACACATTCTGTTGACTCAACCTTTTCTCAGGGAAAGCTTATAACATGATGAGATGACTTACTGATGACTTTGCCCAATGTCAAAGATCTGATTAGGATCAGGTCTGCATCAGATGACAGCGTGTACTTTCTGTGGACGTCCTGGTCGATCTGGGGGAGTGGACAGTAATCAAAGAAAAAGCTTGTTACAAGAGATCTGAAGACAGCAGCAGCAGCACATTGAGATACAAACCACAGCCACATCAGCCCTTAATTAGCTTTTAAGTGCTTCAGACGTTCCACTTCTGCACTTGCTAACTCAGATGCAGATTGGAGAATCAGTGCTGAACTGGAGATTTGTGATGCATAGAACCAAAGAGATCTTTACTTTTTTTTTATACGCTCGCCAAAAGGACCATCGTTTTTGTGAGCTCTCTAAATCCCTGTGGTGTTTTTTCTTGTTGATCTGCCAAGTCTGAAATGCCTGTGGTGGTAACATTTATAGATGACGTCTCTGCTGACTTCACTGCAGATTAAATGGAAATTGTATTTATTCATTTAATTAATTAGTCTGACATCTCACAATCACATTGCTCCTGTAGGGGTTTGGCTCACTGATACGACACTTGTTTGATGTTCATGTTTTGTGATAATGTGTTGTCACAGATTACTTAAATATAAATTTTAAACATTAAACATACTACAAATATATTAGCATTGTATGTCTTTTTTTATTTTTATTTTTTTATTGTGCAAGCAGTTATGTAATCTAAATTATTGTTGTAATTTTACTTTAAATTGTGTTGTTATTTTTTCATGACAAAGGTGCTAATCATAAATTGCTTTACTCAAATTCTTTTGATTGACAAGTATGCACAATTATGCAATTATATGCTCGTTAAATTTTCTACAACAAGCCCCACACTGTTGCAAAATAATCATCAAACTTGTGGTTTAGATTAATTATTCAACACAGTTTGACAGACAACAATGAGGAAAAATATCAGGATTGCCAAACTGTCAGGCAGTGTGTCAAGATGGGGAGATCCCTGTGTTAAAGGCCATGATTGTCACTATAAAGGGTGAAGAATAACCCAAAATCATGCACACTCATACACTCAAAGGCGTACCTGCCTGCTTAACTTGCACTCACCTAACATAGATAATCTAGTTAGGTGTATAAGCAGGTGTGGTGTTGAGTGAAGCTACAGCGGTCAGGAGCGCAGCACTATCGAGCAACGTGTGACTCTACACCTAACACGCGCGTCGTGTCTAGTGTGGCGTATCAGTGTATGAGGCGTGAAACGTTTCAGCACACTGACATAAAACGCCTCACTAGCCGAGCGCCTACTGAAGACACCTGAGAACTGACCAAACCTCTGAATGCACGCCAAAAATCGATATAGACTCACAATGGAGACACAGATGTTACACACATGTGATGTAAGTGTAGCGCTGGGGAGGGTGGTTTTTCAAATCAATGTGGTATGAGTATGGTGCGTTATTTGTGCCAGAGGACGAGATAACTTAGCTAACTGAGAGGAGAACTGACGTGTCTATTTTCGTTGGTGCCTCCCTCGATTTTGATGTGTTGATGTTGTTGTTGAAATACTCAAGTTTCGTAATTATGAGAAAAGAGCTCATAATTAAAGGTTAAGAAAAGGTTGTGGTGGTTATCAATCATCGCTATTTGAGAAGATAGAGGCATCATGGCTCTACCGGATTTAATTAGCCTATTAGATACTGATGTCACTGAATAATGTGGATGGTACAACATCTGCAGGCATCTAAAGTCCATGGGATTGTACAAGTGGAAATAGGTTTGACCTGCTCAATGTAGCTCTGTTCCTTCAGGAGCAGGCAAACCAGTACAGGGGGCTTCATGGATGCAAAGTCATGCATGTCAAATGCACCAATGGCTCTCACCCTATTCTGTGACCTCAATAGGGACTTCAGCTGTAACCTCGGAGTAAACATTCTTATCATACTTAATTGCATATTTCATTGCCAACATTTTTGTGTTTCTGTTACAATATCTGTGTCAACTATCTTGTGGTTAGGTTCTGTAGTAGAATATGTGCACAGTTAATAGCAAAGTGAAGAGCTCACAGCCTAGCCACATGAATGACTTCCATCGCTCACCTGCACATAGAGGTATTTGCCCTCGCGGTGGATTCTGATTCGGTGGAGTCGTCCATCTGCCAGGCTGCTGATTACGGGACTGAACACGTCTGGGTTCCTGTGTGTCTGCAGGTGATACCAGATCTGCAGACTTCCTACACTCAAAACCACACAAACAGCATGAGAAGATGCAGCTGGCCATGAAACAGACCTTGGAAATCCATATATGAATGCTCTGGATGGTTTAAGTCTGTGCTGGTAAATGTTGCTATCCAACCGCCACCTGACACAGGGTTGCTGCACAGTTTTTGAAATTAAATTCAATGCTTTTTAATACCTCAACAAAGAAAAAATGTTCACCCTCAGTGCTGCTGAATGAATGCATATGGGCTATATGTTTGAAATACAATAATGTTAAAGGTGCTAAATCTTTCTTCATTTCTTATGTATGGCAGTATTGTGTTCATGCATGCTGTTTGCTCGTGTTTAGTGTACTGTGAAATGTCAGATGTGTTGTGTACCGTTGTGAGCCAGGATGATAGAAATGTACTGCTGGCCAAAGGTGCTGACAGTCAGCAGCATGGCGGGGCTCTGGGAGGTAATGAAGCTGAAGGCCACGTGCTCTCTGGCCCTGCTGCTGCTTTCTCTGGAAACACCGGAGGCCTGCAAGCTTCTGTTCTGCATCACCGAGAAGGGCTCCTGGAAGGTAAAGGTCACCGAGGACTTTCTGTCGAAGGACATCGACACCTCTGTGCACACAAACGGGACAGGAGATAAATTATAGACAAACATAGCTCATTATTCATCATCACAGTGACACTCTAAAGTCCAGCTAGCCTCCCTTAGAGGTTGAAGTGTGTATTACACTCGGCAATAAGAGTTGAGTTTGACAGAACGTACAACATACTGATGATGTGCCTGTTCTTAGAAAAAAAAGTGCACTTTGCGCAAGAGGAAAGGTCATAGGGTCACTAAAATGTAAAGGATTGGAATCAGATTTTATGACTACTAGATTTTATACTATGTATTTGACTAGCCATTAGATTGGGACATTTCTTGTGTAGTGGACATTTTGGCCTAATCATAGTACTAAAGGAAAGGTCCTTTCTGTGATGTTGCAAATGGAGCTGCTGTGATGCAAAACTAATTTCAGACCTGTCTGACAATAAAGTATTATCGTATTATCGTATCTTATAGTACCATGACCGCCAAGATTGTATTGGCATGTTTCGGCATGGCAATTTAGTTCAGTAGTTGTTAGGATAGTGTCAGGTGGAACATCCTCTGAGGCACCCGACACTGTAACATCACCTCCTTTATTCTATCATCCATCTCTGTGACTGTCATGTCCTACTATTCACCTTCTCCCTTCATGGGCCACTTCGCTTTTACATGATTTATTTTGGCATCTAACTTCATGTCACAGCGTTCCCTCTTTATTTCTGTCACAGTACAGCGCTGCTCTGATTACACGTCTTGGCAGCCGTATTCTAATAGTTTCGATGCCCCTAATGTGATTTTTTTTGCGCCACTCCACAGCAGAGCACTAAAACAAGGCTACAGGCCACTTCTACAACGGTCACCGTTGCATCATTAACCAAGGACCTTAGTACAAACTGCCTGGTACTTGTGAGACCACATTGATCCTGGTGGTCTCCTGCTGTCATTTTTCAGAGAAGTTGTGTGCAGCTGAACCTTCGGGCGGGGCTGCCCAACAGAAACAACATGCAGTAGTCAATCAGTGATGCCTTCATTCCTTCAGGGTCAGAGCAGAGTCAACATCCATCTGAACAAACACTGTTCTGTGCTCATATTTTGGTCTTACACATTTGACGTGTAGGTAACAGCATGTTCTTCAAGATTAGAGCTGTGGATTTTATTTGAAGGTGATTGTTTGCATTGTATAATCTAAATTAACTATTATTAATTAGTCTCCTGGATGAAAGTTTGTTTGACACATCCATCACCCCGACCTGCTCCATATGCAGACTATCATTACAAAAGTATTTGTGATACATCAGAAAACAATGCAGTTTTGTTGGTAATTTTTGAAGAGAGAGCACTGCACCTTCTTTACAGGTGGGTCCTCCGTAGGCTGACTGCGAACAGTCGCAGGTGTAGCCGCCGCTCTTCTCGATACACCTCCCTCTGTTATGGCAGAGGCTGGAGCCGCTGCAGTAACCGGGACAACCGGAGCTCACCCCCGTCACCATCTTGGCCCTCTCCTCCAGGTCATAGGTCACACCGTTGACGGTCAGAGTCCTGATGCAGCCCAGGAAGCCTCTCTGCTGGGACGCTGTTCCTCCTGGGAACAACCATCACACACCGTTTACTGCACGGCACAGATTCTACCACGGCTTTTATCAAGGATGAGGAGGATTTAGCCTACTGCTTTTCATTCCACAGACCATTTCTGGAAGCACTCGCCTCATTAAAAGTCCGTTATGGACTAATGTGGATCAGGTTAAACTTCTGTATCATAATGTAGTCATTCCACACCGCTTTAATTTAATTTACAGGAAGTGAAAATTAACTTATGTGATTCTTTTTGTGTTAGTTTAATAGAGTTTAACATTCAGTATGTTTATATGCAGGTTACTCAGGGAAACCAGGTTACACAGGCAGGCTAATGGAAGAACGCAAACGCGTAGTAGCATGCGCTGTAGTAGCTGGTTACTGTACATCCCCATAGACATGCAGCAGGTCAGTAATCACATTTCTTCCCGTAATACACACCTGTATTAGCAGTAGATTTTTTGTTTTTTGGTGTGTGTGTGTGTCACATCACTGACTAATCTCATTTTATCTGAAATCCCTCTGTTCTCTGGTCACAAGCTGTCGTACCTACAAACAGCTGGCCGTTGAGGCGTAAGCGGCGATGCCCGTCAGCTGGAGCCTTCAGAGAGCGAAGAAGCTGGTCGACCTGCAACGACACCTCCTTTACGTTCCGTTCCGCCCTCACGTAGTGCCACTGTCTGTCGTTCAGGGGGAGGTGGGACTTCACAGCCAGGACTACTGGACCGTTTCCCACGTCAAAGGAGAAGGTCACCGCTGAAGGTGCTGGGAAGTCGCATAAACACACACACAGCAGCAGCAGGGTCAGATTGAATTTTGTGCTTGTTTCTTTATGTTCTACTATATCAGTGATATAATGCCGCTGGGCTTGATGACCTGTATGGATTTATGAGGGGGCTCGGCTGACAGCTTTTCAATATTTCACCAAGCGGCTGTTGCTGCAGGAATCTGTGGTGAAGAATTAAGGCTCCAAACACCCTGTGGAAAAGTCAGCTCTCCTTCCTACAGCTCTATTAATGACACGTAAAAGGTCATACAGCAGCAACTACAACTAAAATCCTACCTATATGATTCAAGGTATAGGTGTGGATGATCCGTGTCATATAAATACAAAATGTTGCATTCGCATATTTTGACAACACATCATTCTAGCAAAGAACACACACACCTACAGTATATGTTTCCTATATATTCAGGTTGTCTCCTAAGAATTGGCGTCCAGGCATAATTTAATGGATCTCTGTTTTGTCCACCTCAGCTCCTACGGTCGCTGATGCTCTCCTTAATGTCAGCCAGGCTCTATACTGCAAGCAGTGACAACTAGAGTGTGTTAATGTTAAAAAATGATTTGGTAGCACTGTTCTGACACCCGGGTTGGCAAAATACATGGATTTGCTGAACTTCGAACTATCAAAGATCCTCAAGAGGCTTTACCTTTTGTAAATAGGAATTTGTTCTTAAAGCTGAAGTAGGCGAGAATGGAGCAAATATGATTAAAAAAAGTTATTTTTATAAAACACTATATCGTGACAGTACATGAAACAGGTAACCTGGAAATAATCATGTGCGTCTGTGTCCTCCGGTGCTCCTAACGGCATCTGCAAGATTTCACAGACCGGAGGAAAACAAGCAGTCAGAGCTGATCTGAGGTCTGCTGTCCATCTGCTGTCTATGAGAGCTGGCTGTCAAACGAAGTCCGAACTCCGATCAAACGGTCAAACTAGGCAGCGCTGATCAAATATGAATCAATATTATGTTACTGTAATGCCTATTTCTCGGTTTAGCTGTAAAATGAGAAAGTTTGTGTCGCGGTAGCCATTGTGAATTCTCTTGAAGGAACGCCAAACTATCAGTCACATGACCGGAGCACAGCCAATAGGAACGCTCTCTCAATGAAATGACCTGTGATTGGTCAAAGTCTCCCGTCACGGGCTAGATTTTCTAAAGCCTGAAAACAGAGCCATGAGGAGGAGCAGAAGTCTAGTTATCTATCAGAACACTTGAATTACAATATGCTGAAAGGTTATTATGGAAGTTTTGCCCAATGATGCCAAAAACATACTGCATACTGCCACTTTAATTGCCTTGCCTGGTTAAATAAAGGTTTAAAAGATCAGTGTACAAAACATTGAGCTAACAGCTTCCCATGTTTAGCTGGTACAGACCGCTGCTTTCACCACTTGAAATGGAACGTTGCAGCGGTTGCTGCCGTAAAGTCTACTTTTTTGATGCCTATAATCATTGTTTTTGACACCGTCACAGGTGAGTTAATTCAATTACATTTAATTACATTCAATTACATGTACTGAGGACATTGTTAGTGGTGGCGTTGCACTGGACTGCTTTATATGCAGAGGTAGAGTTTGGACTCTTTGGTTATCTCACGATTCGATTCAGAATCCATTCTGTGAAAGCAAAAGAGGTTTTTGTGTGGTGCTGCTGATTACTGTTCACATGCCTCACGCTCTCCTCTGTCCTGTTTCATATCAGTTTTATTCCTCTTATTGGAGGGTGTCTGTTAAGCATTCACTCACAGCTGAGTTCCACTCGGATGAAGTCTCCATGGCCCAGGTTCTCCAGAAAGACTCCAGAGGGAGCGCTAGTCTTGAAGTAGAAGGAGATGTCAGAGGTGAGCTCAGCGTGCAGGGTGGAGAAGGGGAGGGAGGAGGACTCCTGGTAGAAGGACGCTGCGTTCCAGATGGACACTGAAAGACAAATCAAAGAAGAAGAGTACAGGAGCAGGCTTCATAGCAGGAGGCTGACAGCAAGGCAAAATCATCAACAAACACAGTATGTGACGAGGTGGGATGAGAACGTCTTGCAGCAGACATGACTTAAAGCTACAGTTGGTAACTTTAATAAAAATAGCTTTTTGTCATATTTGCTCAAACTGTCACTATATCCTGACAGTCCTGTGCTCCTAGCCTGAGAATCAAAGCCTCCATCTGCAGCCATAAGCCCAAACCAAAGAACGTATATCGCTAAGAAATTAAAGTCAATTGTTCGTTCAATTGCAGCGTCAGCTTCCAGGAGCAAAGCTACGCTTCCGCCATTTTGGACTGAAAGTGACTACCGGATGTGGGTAAAACGTCCGGCTACAAAGTGCCGTACATAAGTAAAACAAAATTATTTCTATTTTGTTGCCATAATTTTAATGTCTCTACCGAAATGGCCAGCGTTCAACAATAAAAAAATATTATAAATATGCATACTATTATAACTATTTACTTACTTACTTACTTACTAACTTACTTATTAAACTTTTTCCCTTTCCTTTTTTAAACTGCTTCCCAGAGGAGCATAAAGTGAGTGATGGACATAAATAGAAGTTAGTAAAATCCAGCACACAGATTTTGAGAGCAATCTCAATCTTTTTCATGTCAAGGAACTCCAAAATAGACCACAGACCATGGATGTATAAGAGGTTGTGTCCGGTGCTTTTGCCCTGCGTGTTAGTAAATAGACTACAGCTACATTAAATTCTGTTGATGTCATGCTTCTAGCACTACTAGCTACTGGCCGATAGCCGGTTGTTTGGGAACAGAGACGTTAATACATCCACCACGGTACAGGCTAACAGCATACAGCCCATGGGTGTATTACAAGATAATGAAAGTGATGAATTACAGCCAATATATCCATTATTACAGCCGCAGACAGCTAGCAGGAAGCTGGCAGAACGGGATGTGTCATATGAGCGTGCAGGGTGGTGCAGTCCCGTGGTTCTGATGCACGTTCATTATGCCGAGGGAAAATAACTCTGGATTTGTCTATTATTGAATTTTCCAACTTTTAGGACATAATGATTAAAATGAAGGCTAATTAAGTGTTCATACTGGGAAGTTGATTCACCTAAAAAAAAATTATTGGCTGAGTTACAGACGCCTCTTTCCCCATGTAAGTCTATGAGGAAAAGTATTTTTGGGCCCAATGGCATCACAGATAATAATTAAAATGACTCTCTGATTTACATACGTCTCTTTATACATCCATGGCTATGGACTTATTGGTGTTTTCAGTCCAAAATGGCGGCAGCGCTACCGCAGCGCCATCTAGCGGCCATTGTCAAAAAAAATCCTCAGAGTTTCGCCTCTTTGCTTCTATACTCTTTGCCCAAACTGGAGCTTCTACACGATCACCTACTGTCTCCATAACAACGCAGAGGGCCAATTTGGTAGACAGCCTCCGAGCCTGTTCTGTCGGTGTCTCCGATCACGATGTGGCTCACCGGCAGGTGGTCTTTGTAGGAGAGGACTCCCGTGTCATTAGCCCTGTGACAGAAAATAACAGAGTGCCGTCTCAGAGCCCAGATAAAGGAATGTAATCCTCTGCAGAGTAAACACATGAGAACAGAGTGATACATCACAATGCAGACAAGCGCCTGTGGAAAAATGCAAATTAAGTTCCCTAATGTAATATCTGAGAGAGGACTGGCTGAGGTAGAAGATTAATATACAGTATTCAAAGAGTTTCAGAGTGTAATACACCAAAACTGCTTGAAATCATGACTCGTTTGATCCTACTTTCAGTAATTTATGAACTGTAATTAATCATTTGAAAGCAAACGGTGGAAACAGGTTAAAATATTCTCTAATGTGATTCTGAGTGTTTAATCTCAAAGGGCTCCCACCCGGAGTAGCACACAGGTAATGTTTAGTTGGCCTAAATTCAACACTTCCTTTACAGATGCTTCACATTGAAAGCCTTCTAGAACCTCAAAGGGTATTTCCTGGTAGTTATTTGGCCTGAAACGTTGCAGAAATTGTTGATATAATTATGCACACATATATGTACACAATACATAAAATATACTGCAGTATACTGTACATATATTTAAACATTTTTAAATATATAAAATGTGCGTTGTTTTTTCATAATTCTGAGCAATAAGAATAATGTACCACACTCATGCATATTTTCCTAAAGTGGTCAGGTATGACCATTTTACAGATGTACTGAGAGTACTGTCATATCTGTGTTCCCAAAGCAAGGTGTAAACAAAGGTTCTGAGGGAAAGCAAAGACACAGTGGGTGGCCGTAGTGTGTCACTTCATTGTTTGCCAGACACCGTAAGACATAAAAAGAACAATAAGGAAGATGACCACAACACACTAAGCCCCCAGGAAGAGTGCCGGGCTTTAGAGACATAGCGGCCAAACAGTGGAATTACAACTTCCGGGTCCATCACATGATGCCATTGGGCACAAAAAGAGTTTTCCCCATAGACTTACATTGGGAAAGAGACGTCTGTAAAGCGATTTTGTTTTTAGGTAAATCAACTTCGCAGTATGAACGATTAAATAGCCCTTATTTAAATCATTAGGTCCTAAACGTTGTAAAATGCACTAATAGCGAAGGAGGAAATGTTAGTTCGCTTGCTCATGGGGCCCCACAGATGCAGAAGATCTGGGTAATTCTATACTCGGCAGTCAAACCATTTTTGCTTCATGTGCCACTGAGCAACTTTCATAGAACTGAACGGGGCCTCCAACGCTGTATCCAGTTCTCTTAATACATCCATGCAATAAACAAAAATGCAACAGCCACGGCAGAGTAAGAAAAGAATAATCCTTGGTCCAACAATAACACAAAGGAAAGAAGCAAAGCCTCGGAGAGCTGTCATTGCTGTTTGTGGCCGCAACTCAATATCCTAACATTAGGATGATGACTGCTACAAAGTCAACTAACGTTAGAGTTATCTTTCTTTAGAGGAGGCATAGGTAACACTAAGCTACACGCAGCGTAGTGGTGTCAGCGGCCTTGTCAGTGGGGTGTGGGTCGAGGACATACTGTATGTATGGTGGTGTCATGGTCTATGCCTTGTCCGTTCATGCGGTTTTATCTCTCGGACATGTCGGGCTCCTTTTCAGGGTCTGTGCTCGCTGGAACGATACAGAACTGGTGAAAAGGGTGAGGTGTGTCTGTCAGTTTTCTTGCACCTGACCCCCCTCTGTGCATAAGGCATCTACATGTTCCTGTGATCCTTGATGACTTGGGGAATGTGGAGTGCAGGGTGTCTACTCTGTTTTTGACCTCTGCAGGATTAGGTCATGACTTTACCCAAATCAGTCGCATACTATCTGGGTTGGCTAGGGCCCCCTACTTCTCCGCTGCGGCAGCCTACATTAGAAAGAATTAGGTGGGCTAATAATCCTTAGCTGTTTGGATTTGTATGGTTAGGTCGATGTGGTGTCACGGCAGGGCGTACATCCATCGGTCTTATGTGAGTTAAAACAAAGGTTACGATATTGTAACCCTAGTTCTATAAGCACAGGTGGAGCCCTCTACCAAGGAGGACCTGCTGCTCCTGCGCCGATAGCTGAAGAGGGCATGGGATACTGTGGTAATGCATATATTCGGTAGGCACATCCTGATTGGCTTACTACGTTTATGCAAATCTCAGCGGCAAATGCATGCTTGTGATTGGAGGAAGGTATTACCCATAGAGTCCAGTAGAGGGCTCCACCTGTGCTTATAAAATTAGGGTTATAATATCGTAACGTTCGTTACTGTTGTGTATATTGTCTTTGTTTTATGTACCATGTGTCTGTGTCGGCGTCACAGTTGCAGAAGTAGTTCATGTCGATGCAGTTCTCCTTCAGGCTGCAGGAGCACTGCTGGACTCCAGACAGGAAGCCTCCCCAGTAGCTACGCCGCTCTCCTCCCTGGTCCAACCACCAGGACAACGGGCGGCCGTCTGCAAACAAACATCACACAGTCGGAGAAGTAGGTCCTGGATTCACTGTAATAACACCAGAGCACATGCAGCAAAGACCTGAAAATGACTGTGGGGCATATCTATACAAGACTAGGTGGAAAACCAGTATATGGCTGGACCGTGTATCGTCAATGTGCTAAATTGTGGCCAAATTGTAACAGGAATAGTCAGTGGTGATGTCTATAATGTGAAGTCCTAGATATTAAATGTTCATCTTCAATTTTCTGTAGTGGCCCCAGTAATATTTAAATGTACTGTATAATGTATATAATATAATGTGTATAATATCACATGAAATTGTTTTGCTACATTTGAGTCATATAATTGCGGACTGTCTGCGCTGTGATGTGTGCACAGTGTTTCTTGTGGAACAAGAGGTTTGTTGCAGGAGCCTGTATGGAGGTAGAACAGTGACAGTCATTTTTGGTATCGAAAATCAAATTTGACATTGAAAAAGGAAACACTGGCACAGAAAAAAGTTCCGCTGAAAAATAAAAAACACCGGCAGGCTCCGGTACCGTAACTGCATGAATAGAAACACATCAAAATCGAAATGGCGGTTGGCTTGACCGCAGTAAGCCTCTGGTGTTGCCGTACATCTTACCAGAAAAGTACAGACCTGTGAATAATCATCCTATCAATTAACTTTGTATTACTAAAATGTATCAAAGAATTTAACAGGTATTTATTACATGCTTATTGGGAAATAGCGTAATGTGATTATTAAATAATGTTGGGGTCATTTTCAATACATTTTGGGATAAATGCTGGGCAAATTTGGAGGTAATTTCAGAGAGATTTCAGATACGTAACTTGGTAATTATCACCTACTTACCATGACATTTGCAGACCTGTAAGCCGGGTTCTTTTTGAGCTCAGGTGAATAAACACTGCTGTATTTCCCTCATAAATTAGCAGGATTACCGAAATGAACATGATCATGTCAAATAGGTCATTAGGAAAGGCTGCTGAGTGTGTAGGAAACGGGGGTTTGTTTGTGTTCACACGGTCGGCAGAGCGATTGACAGCCTTTGACATCTTTCCACAGAAGAAGTCTGTGCTCAGACAACAAAGGCAACCACTGAGCAAATTAGGGCAGCAGCAGACAGATCCATACAGCTTGTTCTCTCTCTTTGATCTGCTGTGATAATGGACTTGTTTGTTTGCGTTCACAAGGCACCGAGGGAATGGTGGAAATTCAGGACTTCATGAATGTTTCATGATTTGGGAGCAAATGTGTGATGTTCGGGACAGCAAAGGCTCCCAGAGCAATTCAAGATGAATTTACACAGACAGGATTGGAGATTGACTTTCAAGTTATTGTAAGAACACGGCGAGAATAACAATGCAGGAGGTAGAGTGTGAGTTGTGGTTCATGAGGTCAGAATGGGGTTTCCTCAGTGTAACACAAAAGGGATGGAGGAGGAGAGAGGGAAACATTTAGAGAATTATTTTTTTCCTTTCTTTTTACCTTTGGTGTTGAAGAGGCGGGACTTCCTGCAGTTGTAAACCACTTCCTGTTGGCACTGCTCCGACCCCGTTATGATGGTGCGCAGTTGTTCGGCCGAGGCGCTGTAGTTTAACGACATGATGTGAGGCTTTTGCAGAGACGAGCCCTGGACTCTGACTGGAGCTGTGATGTTATGGGTCAGTACTGTCCACACCCTCTCCTCTAAATACACACACACACACACACACACACACACAAATAAAACGTAACATAAAGATAAAGTACAATTCATTGAGCTTTACAAAACACATTGAGGTCACACAAATGAAGTTCCAAACTGTCAGGAATTGTTGTCAGGAAGCATGTCGAATGACGTATGTAATGATTTCTTCTGGATAGTGAAGTGTCAGCGCTGTAGATCGATGCAGTGTGATCTGTGAGAGACTTGACTCTTAGCTCTCAAGCTCTGGTCCCGGCGGAACTCTGAGAGAGTAAAGGTGACAACATGCATGGTAGAGTCCGGTGAACTCACCTGTCATGTTGCAGTAGACCTGTGCGGGCCCCAGGGGGCCGCTCCCATCGGGATCGATGGAGTAGAAGCCAGAGGAGCTGCCAATCAGCTTGTAGGCCTCACAGGATGACTCATAGATGGCTGGAAGGAGCACACAGTTTGTTTCTTCAGGAAAAGTATTTCTGGATGTTAGATATTTATGACTAAATAAGCAAGATCCGGGAGTATAGATAGATACTTTATTCCCCGGGGAGGAAATTGTATGTTACTTGGTGACACACATCATGATTTCTGTGAGATCGACAATCACTGTCTACTCTTTCTCCCTCTTTGAGTTTCTGTTTTAATATCTTCACTCTTATAATCTTCACTCCTTCACATATCTACTGTGCAGCAGAATGCAGGTCCTTTTCCTATCGTTCTCCCTTCCTCTAGAATAATCTACCTGCTGACATCAGACTGTATATTGACTATATATTGACATCACATCAGCAACATTACTACACTTTTAATGTTCGTATCTGTAGAATATGTCACTGACATGAAAAAAAGTAAAGATTTATTTTTAAATCAACATTTCCTGCTTCCCTTTCAAGATAAAAGCCCTGAAGCATTTGTTTTTCTGTGGACAGAATTCCTTCATTTGTTAAAACAAGGCTTTTATTCTGTTGTAGGGCATGCAGTGATTTGCAGAGCTCCATGAATGAATAAAGAACGGGGTTTTAATTGTGAATTATTACTATTATTTACAAATGAGCACACGCTTCTTAACCTTTTCTAAAATAAATATAAATGACATGTATAATGAAATGAAATGGCCATTACGAAAGGCAAACTATGTGTAAAGAAAGGGCTGGCAGCAGCAGAAAAGCTGCCGTTGTGGACGACACACGCGTGAAACACGCATTTATTATAAATATAATATATAATAATTCAATATAATATAACAAAATAATATTCTCTCTCTCCTCTCTTTCCCCCTAGAAAATAAAAGTAATGTGTAGAAATAATAACTATTGCAAAACCAACCATGTTTTTTCTTTTCTTCTGACCCAATATTTGCAATATACTGTATAAGGCAAACCAAATTGGACAAAGCACAACTGTGAAGTTGGAAAAAAGAGGAGCCTACTTTTAATTCAGGGGGTGTGTTTTTTCTGTCACGTTCCGTCTGACATGCAAGGACAGCTGCATCTGCCTGCATATAAACAGGTAATCAGCATTCTGGGGGCACAGGAAGTTCAACCAGAATCCTACAGACAGCTCTGCTGAATATAAAGGTGATGTCAAGAGTTGACACCAAGAAGGAAAAACTCCAACATGCAAGTGTGAGTCTGGAGATATTTATTTTTGTTGTTCTGGACTACAACCACATTTACTGTAGTTGTGTGCACGAGGTTTCCTGTGCAACATGGGATTATTACTGATTATATTTCAGCTGCGCTCACTTTCAGTTACTTTAATCTCAAAATAAAGTGGTTTAGATCATCTAGATAAACTGTTGTTTCATTTCCAACCTGTCTAATCGTTTTAGTGGCCCCCCTGTTCCCAGAGCTCTGCTGTTAACATGGTGAGTACAAGGTTATCATTACTGATAGAAACAAAGGAATTGAAAGTCAGAAAGTATTGAGAGATCGTCTAACACATTGTTGGCTCTGGTATTTTCATGGGATTTGTTGCAAATAAGAAAAAAGAACACAGAATATCACCAGACTTATCATTTTAAGTAAAAGAAATCAGGCAGTTCAGTAAGAATATTGCTAATAAAAGTAAACTTGTTTCAAATATTTTCTAAAATCAGTTTTCCTTTACTATACTTTTCTGTTCTAGGATACAAACCCTTATTTCTGTAAAATTCTTGAAAAAAAGTTGATAAATAGAGAGAAAAGGTTGACATATTTACACTTTACTTAAAGGAAATATGTTTTTTAGAATTTAAACAAAAATTGCTGGATAAAAATAATTTTACAGTCTGTCCCTTCGTATCAAATTAAATTGTTTTTATCGGTCATTCTCCTTTTTTATCCCTTTTGAGTTTGTTATGAGTATAATTAATAGTTATGAGTATAAGTTTCTCACTGAAACAATAGAAAACATGAAGTCAAAGAAAGTGAGACAAAGTGACTCACAGTTGTGACAGGTGGCTCCAGAGTAGCTGGTCCCGGAACAGTCGCAGGAGAAGGAGCTCCAGGACTGCCAACACCGACCTCCATGTTCACACAGGTTAGGAAGACACCTGCAACGTAGGACATAAGTGTTACTTTTAATAAATTTGACCTGTTTATCCATCTCCATAGTACAGTAGTTAGGTTAATGTAAGCAAGCTGGCTCAAAGATGGATTTTTACTGAAACAAATAGAATAAATATTTGGATTTATACAGTATTTTACACACAAGGTCAAGGGCCGTCCTGCCTTGGATGCCTACAATGTAGGTTTTTATAGTTTAAAGTTTTTATAGTTCAGGGTCATGGTTGATATTGTAACAAGTGGTTAATGTTGTGTTTAACATTATGAAAGCCACGTTTAACATTGTAACACATGGTTAACGTGAAAAGGTCGCGGTTAACGTTGTAACGCGTGGTTAATGTTGTGAAACGGTTGCGGTTTAGTTTGTGTTGTGGTTAACGTTGGGAAACGGTAGTGGTTAACGTTGGGAAATGGTTGCCTTTAACATTGTAACAAGTGGTTAACATTGTGAAACAGTTGTGGGTACATTTAGGCAACAAAACCACTGACTCATGGTAAGGAAAAACATCATGGTCTAGCTTGAAATAAGTATGCTTGTAATGCAACGTAAGCTACGGAGGTAACGTCATGTGACTCAGTGACGTAGTGTAGCATCACGTGACATAACATCAGGTGACATAACGTCATGTGACATAACATCAACATTTGGTTTCACAAATGTTTGTTTGACCCGTCCACCACCCCTCCCTCTCGCCTTTAGTGGACTTTGTCGTTCCTTATACTATGTCAGCTGCTTTGAGCGTCTAATATTGATGCGAATGTATTTATATTGGAGTTAGTCTAGAGGTGCATCTGTTACAGACGCTAAAGGATGCCTTCTGTTGTCGATATCAAGACGCCGAGGGCAACTGCCCAATCATTGGTATTTGACGCCCTGAGAGTGAGATCAGGCTGAAGTGAAAGATTACTGAGTCTTTCTTCCACTTGCTTCATTATCAACAATCTCCATCAGCATTAGAAACTTGTAGGAGCAAACCCAAGCAACCTAAGCTGACCAATCAAAGTTGTTGCGGTCCCGACGTGGTGTCTCCACTGTAGCCCCGACATGTAGTTACATGACAAGGTACACATCACCTAAACTGGCTACACACGACCTCTTAACACACCTTAATGAAGATAAATAAACTGAAACAAAGTAACAAACAACTGCAATCGCATGTTATAAGTCACTATGGAAATGTGTGTCTTCTAAATTAATGTTATATAATGCAATAATATCAAAGAAAAACCTAACAAAACACAAAGGAGGAGATGCCAAACATAGTATTACAGATACACTTCTTGGGAGATTTTATTTTTTTTTAGCAGCAATGTCGGTTGGTCCACCACTTTGGCCCAGACTGAAATATCTCAACAGTTATGGGATGGATTGCAGTGAAATGTGGTACAGATTTTCATGGTCCCCATAACTTTAGTGATCCCCTGACTTTTCATCTAGTGCCATCTTCAGGTACAGATTTTAATTTGACCAAATACCTGCAAAACAAATGACGTTCCCATCAGCCTCAGCTGTACGTTTTCTTAAGATTAAAAACATGTCAGTAGGAACATGGAGGTTTTATTTATACAAATGACATTTAAAAAACAAAATGCTCTAATAATTTATGTTTTAATTTATCCGCTCGTTTTTTTTCACACAATGTCTTCAGGAGTTGTAGCAGTAATCGTTTCTGTTGTTCTGCACCATGTACTGTCTTTGCTTAGAACAAACTTCACAGTCTGCTAAAGGCAATTCAGCAATTTTGATCAGAGTTTTCCTGGAGACAGTGTCAGAGCAACAGTTAAAGCATAAACAAATACTTGATGGAAAAATTAAAGGTCACACAAACCCCCGAGGTGATGTGATGACGTGATATTTTTCCGTTGTTAAGACGCTGTGGTGTTTTCTCCAAAAATAAAAGCATTACTCCTGGACCAGAGTTCATGTTGACTGGATTAGAACACAATAAGCACTTGAAGGAAACTCCAAACTGCTCTTTTTTGATTACAGTCCCCTCCTCAACCCTGCTTCATTTTCACATAATTGCCATCCTTTCTGGCATGCATCTATAATTTAATACTCTAATCTCTCAGCATCATTAATTGCAGCAGAACGGGCCAGCCGCAGCTCAGATAAGGTTGCAGCAGTTTAATTACCATCAAGCTTTTTCTATTGTTTGTGCTCACAGCTGCTCTCACGGGTCATTAAATAACAGTAGCTGACCTGCAGAAGTGCGCTTTTGCCAAAAAATTGAGTCTTGAAGTTTAAATGGACATAGAGGAGAGAGGAGATTAAGTCCCATAAAGGTTAATGTTCCCATCTTCTTGACAAAAGCACAAAACTGACCGTGGTCATGATCCTAAAACAGGCAGAAAATAAACATGAACCACAATCAGGCCAGCCATTATGAATTATGAACAGAGGGACAGACTTTCCAAATTGGGCCCCTCATCCACCCCGACTCCAGGTCTTGTAGATTCACATACCAGTGTCTTCACTCCAGCTTTAAAAATGAGCCTGCTACAGCTGGATATATTTGCTAGTCTGCCTAGCACCTCACCTTTCAGCTTCACCTGTCATATACCTGCTGCTTCTTCATACTTTTCTTTGGCCAAAGATTTGTCCATTGCCTCTCTGATCCTTTAATTTTCTTGTTCTCTCTGTACCCTGGCTTTTATTTTTTTTAGCTACAGGACATGAGTAGTTCATGAGAGTAACAAAAGCAGAAATTGGATATAATGGAAAAATTGAAAAAAGAAATAAAGAAAGATCTTATTTACATTAAAATGTTTTACCTTCAAATGGTCATCCTTTAAGACATCATGAAGGCTTCACTAGTCTCCACTACTATCTCACCGGATCAGTTGTTTTACTCACCGACAGTACAACGACCGATCTGGTACTTTAAGCTCAGGAACGTGCAACATTTGACAATTAGCACTATGTCAAAGTATAGCTGAGGATGATGGGAATATCATTAGTTTTGCAGTTTTTTGGTCATAAAACAAAGTAGGCTATATGACAAATTCACATTTGAACCTGATGATGGCAGTAGAGGGAAAACTCAGAATCACCGGAGTCATCAGGCTTCATGGCCCTTAGTCTAGAGTCTAGACTAAGGGCCATGAATATTTGCACCACATTTTAAATTCAGAGCATTAATATAGCAGCAAACAACTATTGTCCATGTAAAGATATAGAGGAGTAATGTCTACCTGAGTCTATTATATCAGCATTAAGTGGGACACTTGGGGGTATTGGCAAACAAACACTAACCAAAGTTCCAAGGATTCATCCTCTGGGTACCATGAATATTTAGATAATTATGTCAGGACAGAATATTATACATTTCAGTCTGGACCAAAGTGATAGGTGCATTCATGATGGTTTATCACCTGAGTACCCAAATATGTGATAAATACAGTATGTAATATACAGTAATATTCATAGGATGTTTTTCAAATTTAGAAGTTGACCAAGATCCCCTAAACTCAGATAAACAACTGATCTGGATACCAAGTAGAACACACTGGTTGTGTCATTTAAATTCAAGCAAAGGAAGGCTGCTTTTCTTGGCCTCATTTGAATGAGCTTTTGACATGAGACTGGCTTGATCAGCCTACCATGAAATATATTCAGTGTGAAATGCAGATGAACAAGTCACTGAATTTGGATACAGCTGACGTGTATCTGTGAGAGCTGTCCTTAGTTTCTAAGTATATTCAGCTATGAATGAGAACACCCAAACAACTTCTTTACCTGTCTCTTATGTTGCAGGTGTCAAACTGAAGCCCGTTATAATTCCCAAGCAATCCTTGTTGGACATGATTGAGGTTCATTGGCTGGCTGTTGACGGATATGAGGCGCATGCAGCCCTGGAAGGCCAGAGTCGGGTTCTGACAGCCCGCAGGAGAACAGCCTGTGTGGAGATGACACACATCAAGTACAAAGATCTTTATCTTAACATGCTACAGGACAACAGAAACCTTTGAAGGGTTATTCTGACAGTGTATGCAAGTCTGACAAATAAAGGCATCTCTCCAGTACAACTACACTTTGAGCATCCACACACCTCCAAAGTAGAAGCTGCCTCTGGCTTCCAGTTGTTCCCACTGTTCAATGGTGGCGGCCGGCTCACTGTCCAGAGTCAGAGTGATGTGTAGACTTCTGGTGTCGAGACTCACAGAGTGCCACAGTCCATCATTGACTCTATGACCTACAAACAGAGGGAAGGGCTCCACGTCACTGCCGATGAAAACGGTATCGTTGTCTACTCTTTGCAAGTTAAGGGTTCTGTCACACAGCATTTATAAGAGCAACATCGTGGTCCAAAATAATTGAATCATCTCTCAATCACCTGTCCCCTTAATGTATCTTGATTTACCTTTGGACAAGCCATTGTGGAAGTGTAAAAGAAAACACTTTGGTTTGGTGGAATTTCATTAATTTTCTGTAGTAATCCCGGGTTCTCAGACACAAATTGTTCATGGAGAGAAAGTCTGACATTATACAGTATATTAATACTGTAACAACCATGTCAGTCAAGGCAACCAGCAAGTATGGTACAGAGAGAGCTTGAGGAATTGTGCACACCACATACATCCTTTATACGAGTTGACCTCTTATCTTGAACATAACCTGCACCGGAGCAGGTTAGGTGTTCAGCATCAGTTACCATGGCGATCTGCCCCACCGTCGCAGGACTGAAAACCCTGGAGGGTTAACCCTGAAGTTACCTCCCTAACCGCAAATCCTGCTTCGCAGTACAGGCCTCAGGTGAGATGTGTCATTTTTCATTGCAGGGAATTAAGCCTGCGCATGTTTGATAAAGACCCATTTTCTTGTCCGTACAGACAGTTCTCCTACGCACACATTTAGAACTTATTCTATGCATGCTTTGATGACTGAATCTGCAGAGTGAGAAGCACTACCAACAGTGCTTTCCTCATTGTATGCATTTTACCATAAACAAAACTAGCCATAATCAACTATAGCTACTACACGACCCACAATTAGTCCCCGTGTCAAGGGAGTAGGAATGAATGTTGCCGTGCTGCTATCTGGTGTGACTTTGTTCTTCTGTTCTTACCAGCTGGTGTAACTGGAGCTCTGGAGGATTTAAATGTCTGTCTTTGCTTTATTTATGGTTAAACAATAATTCTGAATGAAATACAATTTAGGTTTTATTTGATCCAACTTTTCCATCAGTAATTATTATATTATACGTACTAAGTCAGACCTGGGAACACAGTTACATCAATAAAAAGTCGGACATGTGAAGAGACAGTTGGACGATCAGATACGATGTTATTGTTATTATTACTGATAGAAATAAGATTAAGATAGAATAAGATTATCCTGTGTAGCTCTGGTATGTTTTAAAAAGCTAATTTAGCCTAATCCATGTTCATGCTCCAGTGTTCTATAGTTATCAGGAAGTCCATACCATGATGGCAGCTGTGAATATAGATAAGTCACAGCACCATGCTCACGGATCAACTCCCAGGCTACAAGAACAGCTTTTTGGTTCACAATAAGAGCTCAGAGAGGACAAAAGGGGTTCATGCAGAATGCACATTCTCTGAGAGTTATTTCAATTTGTCATAAATATGGGCTATTAAGTCAAGTTTGTCCAGAGTCTTGGGGGTAATGTTTCCCTATCCCCTGCTCTCTCAGAATCTATTAAAATCCAATGATGCCTGTCCTCCTCCCAGAGGACAGCAAGAGCCGCGGGCGGTGGGGCGTCTCTCCACTCGATTGGCCGTTTCATGGAACAAGCAGTGTATAGCTGCAAAGGACCGCCGGCGACAGCTCGCAACGATCTCAAACTGAGCCTGAAGTAACAGAACAGTATCTATATGTAGGCTCTAATGTCTTTTATATCACATCAGTAATCTGTGTATGTATTGCTCAATCGTCTGAAAATAGAAAACATTTGCCTACAAAACACCCACAGAGCTTTTTCATGACATGAAAAAAAAATCTTTGCAGATCTGTTGTTCATAACTATATTCTATCTTATTATAGCTATGGGCATCTTGTTGTTTTCTGAGCTGCTCCTGTTTTCATTTGCTGTTCATGCAAACTTCACACTTCTCCATGTTTACCTGCTGTCTCCATAAATTCAGCACAATATACTTTTCTACAGCACTTTCATCTGTAAAACGACAGTCATGTCATACACTAATTTGAACTACTTTTCCATTTTGTCGATCTGTGTCAAGCTCCAGTTAATGAAACTCAGTAATTCCTGCACATATATTTCACACTAAAAGCCTTACAGAGGCTCAGCAGAGATAATCCCTCCCTTTACTGGGAGGCTTTTATTGGGAAACATTTGCAGGAAGTGTTGCGTTTCATTGAAAAACATGGCGTAGAAAAAGCAATGGCCTACTGTTAGAAAACTGTTGTTAAAACATCAGCTGTCTGTAATTTGTATGTAACTTTTATTGTTAATCCTTGCTGATTGGTCAATTCATAGACATTAAAGGTGGTAAATGTGAGTTTAGGAGCATTTCTATTGCCTCCGCACAGCTCTTCTCAGGTCTTCTCTTCATGGAGTCCTCCATGTTTCATTGCAATGTTTCAACAGTATCCCAGAACGGACACACCAAACTCAGTTAACTTTTCCTGTTTGGGTCAGAGTTGATAACGTTACTCCCGTCGCCGCCGCTCTCTCTCTCTCTCTCGCTTCACCACTCACTTCCCACGTACATACACACTCTAAGCACTCTACTCTTACAACAACTGGCTGTAGAGAGGGCCATTGGTGTTTTCACGTCGGCCACCGTGGCGATACACAATTGGCACACGGGAGAAGTTGTAATCTGCAACCTCACCGCTAGATACCGCCAGATTCTACACACTGTTCCTTTAATAGCTTTATTAGTCACACGCATCTATTTTTTGCCATTATTTGAATTTGTGTGAATTTGTGATGGTTATAGACATATTTTTGTAGCATACTATGTTCGGTGTCTCCTGTTATGACTGTAAGCCATTAATGTTTACTTGTGTGGGAGTTTGGCTTAAACTGTGCACGGGGGCACATTTTGTCCAAAGATAATCTATGAGCTGAATAGAGTAACATATATCTTTCCACATTAGTGCTCTTGCACTTAGTAAAGCACAACACTGTATCAAACTGGAGCTTTGAACGGTTCCTCAAGCTGTGCAATTATAACACTGTATCAAACTGGAGCTTTGGTTCCTCAAGCTCTGCAATTATTTAACGGTTGAGCAAAAGAAAATGTTTTCATTGACTTTACTGTTCTAATAGAACTGCAGAGTGAGACAAACGTGAGGTTAAGCGTAGAAGATTGTCACTATTGAGGCAGTATATATATTGATACTAAAGGAAGAGTTCAACATTTAGTAAAAGCGTCTTGTTCTCGGTCTTCTCTGGAATCAGGTGACAAGTTGAATATACTGAACGTTTCATCTCGGTGTGTCCAGGACATGTTTTGCCTAGCGTGGCACAAAGAGTGGAAGCAGGGGGAAACCGCTAGCCTTATATTGTGTATCTCATTATTGAGTTATGCTGTAAGTTTCCTCCTGCTTCCAGGCTAGGCTAGACTAAACATGCCCTGGACCTATCCCTGGACGAGAGGATTTCCCAAAATGTAATGCTGTTCTTTCACATTTTGCAGCTGCCTGGAACAACTCTATTAGGCTTGAGGCTTCAAACTACAGATACAGGTAGCTTTATCATTTCTATAAACCCAGAAACCGTAAACTGCACACAGCATGCTCATATTTATGGAACAATAAAAGATCCAACAATACAGTTTTCAGCGTTTGCTGCCTGCGATACAAACTTTTGATCCATCACTCACTGTGCAGACAAGATATCCAGTTATTTCTTTCATCAGATGAACAAGTATTACGCAGAGACCCTGTGATGTGATTTAAGAATTCACTCATGCCCTCAGTAATTACTTTGCTGCAGCCTCAATAATGATCCACCCAGAAGAGGAGGAAGAAACAAGAAAGCGTTGCTAAAATAATAATACTGCTATAATAGCGGACATAGCTGATACGCTGGCTGCACGGTGGTGCAGTGTCAGCCCTGTGATAATCTGGGGACCTGTCCAGGGTGTACCTCGCCTTCGCCCAATATAAATTAAGTTTATGGGAGCTGGTTAGGCATGTAGAGCTGAGGGTTAGAATTAGTGCTGAATGATTGGAGGAAATACTGAGTAGCTATCAAGCATTTCTTTTTTAAGTGCTGTGGCTCCAGGAGTGGCAATGTACCTAATATACCTAATACCTCATACCTAATCAGCTTCAGCTGTACTAGCTCATTTCTAGTATGCTAACACACTAAACTAAGATGGTGAACATGATAAACATTATACCTACTTAAAATCAGCATGTCATCAATGTCATTGTGACCTTTTTTAGCATGCTGGCATTAGCATTTGGCTCAAGGCATCGTTCACAGAGCCAATAATGTGGCTGTAGATTCTCAGACTTTTATTTAATTTAATTTTTTTATACCAATGTTGGAATTTAAAATGCAAATTTTCCCATAAACTGTCTTGTCAGCCGGCAAAGAATCAACAGTCAAAATAGACAAAGCCATGCTAGCTGGCTCTAGGGATGGCAATGTTAGCCTGTCAGTCTTTTGGACTGTTGGTCGGTCTGTGGGTGTGTCAGTCTGTCGGTCCGTCAGTCGGTCCACCACTTGGATCCAGACTGAAACATCTCAAAAGCGGATGGATTACCATGACATTTTGTAGAGAAATTCATGGTTCCCAGACAATGGATCCTACCATTTGTAGTTTTGAAATTGGTTCTTCTTAGGATGAATTGAGATTCTCTGACTTTTCATCAAGCACCATCATCAAGTTAAAATTAAAATTTTCTGTTTGTAAACACACCGCATAAAAATTTGGCCACACCTCGACAGCTCAACGAGCCGACAGGAAGAGAGAGAGCAGCGATGGGCAAGTGAGCTATAGAGTGACTGAAGAAAAATGCAGCGAATCAGAGATACAAAACTTTATTTTCTGATTGTTTCCTGGCGGTTACGTTCTAAAACACACAACTAACTCCGCACAACCCTGCAGGAAGGTGCCGAGTTGCCGGATTTTGAATGAATGCAGACTTCCTGTCTGCTGGCTGTGGCTCAGCGCTGCTCTTGTTAAGCTACAGACACACACTGATCATAGCTGCACTCACAGCACAGAGAGGAGCAGGGGATCACTGGAACACATGCACATAACACAACCCGTTCCCATCTGTAAAATACAGACGCTTTGTATCTAACAGAGTAGAGGGGGACTTGTGAGTCGGTATCAGCAGCCGAGGGGTGTGACAATGCGACAATATTTGACCACCTGAACTAAACCTGAAAGAAGAAAAGAGAAAATCCATATAGAGGGCTGCAGCGACTATGCAGGAACAGACAGCGCTACACACTTCTGGTGGGGCATAAGTGATGATTGAGAGGGATTATTTTTGTATCAGTCCATACATAAGTTTTTTTTGTTAATTTGTCTGTTATACCTTTAACAACCAAGTTCATCGAGGCAGTGTGGCCCGGGCATTATTAAAATAATGACTTTTAAAGAAATTCAAATCAAAGAAGTAAGAGAAAGAATTTGGTCTGAACAAGAGAATAAAGGTATACAGTACAAACATGGATGTGCATGTGTGTGTGTGTGCGCTGTGTCCTGACCAGCAGAGGCCTCCGATCTTTGTTGTCCCGAGCTGTGGAGGGTCAGGAGGAGCCGGCTGTTGCTGATCTGCAGCTCCAGTCTCTGGGGCTCCAGCCTCAGCTGTGCAGAGAGCAGCAGCCCGTCGGGGCTCCACGTCCTGAACTGAAAATGAACGGAGAACCCCCTCATGGTGGCGGACGGCGCAACCACCGGCAGCGACAGGAAGCTGCTGCTGGAGCTCAGGAAGGTGCAGGCCACCAGCTGGGACCGCAAGCATGAGAACGTCACGTTGCCCTGGAGGACGAGAAACACGCTTTGACATTACATGGTAATTTGTGTTTATTACAACTTTAGTTTATTTTTATAGTTTTGTCCATCAATTCTATCAGTGATAGTAACATGTTACTCACAAAGTTAAGAGCTTAGGTCTGGGAACACGGTGACATCGATAAAGGTTAGATAAAGATGAGCAACCAGATGATCAGACAATTTGGAAACAAACCAAAAGTTTATCCTGATTACCGCTTTATTTAGAGGTCAAACTGAAGATGTAAGTAATCCGTAATTGGCTTGTGTTAGAGCAGGATTCTGAAATTCAGTTCCATCTTGGTTCTGGGTCCCTGTTGGAAAACTTGCTAGGCTCTGATGCTTACAAATGTCTTATTGAACTTTTTGTCTCTCTGCTCTTTTTTTTTTGTCTCAGTGCAGAGCAGGAAGCAAGCTTCTCTTTTGTCTCCACTGCTGATGCTGCTTTCACCATTTAATGACAAACGCAGCAGATCATTCCAACTGCAGCATAAGCTAATGAAGGTTAACTCCGAAAGTATCTTCCAAAATGAGAGTTTTGCCTGTTGTCTGGTTAAGGCGCTCTCTGCGAGGCGGTGTCTGAACCCGGCAAAGATCATTTGTGAGGGAAATACTAAATACTTGCAAATGTTGAAGGCTAAACCTCATTAAATTCAACAAGGCAATCAGTCTGTGTACGACTGCAGTAAGCACAGTAGGTCAAAGCTGCAGCAGCTGGTGTTACAAGCAACAGTTTGGGTAATAAATGTACCATTCATCCTGTGTTAGTCCATCTGATTCCTAATTTTTGTTGAATATTTGGACTTTTTAATGATGTCACCATGCTTCCAGATTTCAGCTATATACTTGGTGTATACAATGTCATTATTACTGATAGAATCGATGGGGAAAACACATTGACAATAAGACCCAAGTTGTAATGAACTGGAATTTGGAAATGTATTGAAAAAGCAATGTTTCAGTTCTAAACATCTGACAGGCATTAAACTCATTTCTTTGCTCTTGAGCCACAGGCTGTGACAGCCAATCAAAAATAAAACCGGAGACAATTATAACTCCAGTAGACGAAAATTAGACCAAAAGCATTAGTCAGACAAAATATACAAAACTTCCACTGAAAACAAAAAACATTGTGGGAGAACACAGTGGTTAAAAATGTCATGTGGAGCCAAACATCTAAAAATGTAAAAGTAAAAGATCTAACAAACATTCACCTGGACTTTTTTTTGTTTTATTTTTATCACGTGTTTTTTTAATCTTTGAAATAGGACAAATGATCCTTCTGTCAGTTGAAAAATCCATATGGTTCAGAAAAAAAAGCACAGCTCAAAGCATCAGTTTGAAACAACATGATCTAATTTTGGAGTCGGATATAAAAGACAAAAGAAAAAACACAATTTCATTCAGATGTCATGTCAGGTACATTGTCCTATCAAACTCAGAGGCTGCCGGGCAGCAAAGAGCAATCAGAGCTCTTTGCCTCTCTTTTGACTCTCAATGTGACTCCTTCCCAACCCCATTAAACTCCCATCACTTATTCCATCATGACTGCCAGCCTTTCTCCATCTCTCTCTGCAACCCCTGTCTCCCACAAAATTAGATAGAGACAAACATAATCCGTGACAAAATACGTTTCCTTCCAAACGTAATTGAGAATGCAGTTTAGTTGTATGGGGAGGTAATTGTTAGGAGGTCAGGGTAGCTCTGTGTTACTCTGTGTAGCTCTGTGACACTAATCTAGACTTTTAAAGGTAGACGGAGTCTGAGATGAGATGAGGCTTGTGGCTCTTTGGAAGTGGCCTCTGCCCCGTATGTTCACATTTACACTTTGTGGCATAATGAGATCAGATTAAATGTAACGACAGTTTGTGTTCACACCAATTTTCTCTCTCCACTAACCAATTTCAGGCCAGAATGCCTACCATCAGAGCGATATGCAAATATCTTGAAGTCAATGGCTCACAGTTTTAGGAAAATGTGAAGCCCCAGGATTCAAATTGCTGTCACAAACACGGGATTGACAGGAAATGAGGCATGTGTCTAATCCAGTGTTATTGATCTGATTGATATCAGCCTCACTGTTTACTCTTCACAGCCGTATCAGAGCTGGATTAAGTCACTGCAAATGCTAACCCAACATTTCATGCTGCTGCTGCTTCACATAAAAAGTGGAACTGGTGAAACACTGGGTAGCTTTAACTGTGAAGTCCTCCAAATGAAAATGAAAAAAACGAAATACATCATTTGTCCTCTAGAGCAACATATACAAGTGTTCTCTGATCTGATGCTCCAATCAGCAGAAAAGCCGTTACACATCAATGTTGAAAAATAAACCTATCGTATGATGTGATAACCTTATGGTTAAGGTTTGGTTAAGTTTAGGCACAAAACCGACTTGGTTAGGTTTGAGGAAACATCGTGCTTTGGGTAAAAAAATGAATACGCAAGTCAAACTCACCACGCTGTAAATCTGTGGCTTGCGTCTCTTTGCCAGGTCGATGATGTTGATTCCGTTGTAGTAGAGGTTTTCGATGCAGCCGTGGAAGTTCTTCCTGAGGAAGGTGCCAGGTTTGCCAGGCAGCGGGATGCCTCCGAAGCTCAGCTTTAATGAAGAGACAGAAGCAAAACAATACGAAATACAAAAAAAAAAAAAAATTTATAAGTAATCATTTCACAATGAAATTCACATTCTGTTTTGGTATTTTTTATGTTAACTAGGATGGCACCACCTTGTTTTATAACCAAGAAGTGCTGGGGAATCTACACTTATCATTTGCCTTGTGCATTCAATATATAATGCAATGATACTCTGTCAGCTTTCCCCTAGCTATTTCAGCTAGAGAGTGATGGCAGCATTCTGTTCTACACAGTGTCTTACATGCACTTACATAACAACAGTAAGTAACAGTTAGTTTTCTCCAGAGAGCTGATTTATTAAACGTCTTGCAAAGGAGAAACTTCGTTTCTGTAATGGGGGAGGCTTCTATGGGGAAACCTGATTTCTTGGGCATGTTTACAGGTAACTGGGCTTCTAATTGACTTTTTACATAATGCAGGACAAAAGACTGCAGACAGGAAAAGTAAAGGAGCTGGAAGATGAAAGGAGAGATAATTACCTAAATGTTCTTGTATTTAAAATAGTTATTATACTTACAGTACTGAAACTCATACAAAGTAGCCTCTAGAAATCTAAATAAGTCGGTTTCCACTACTGACTATTGGTTAAATTGGTTCTGAGAGACAAAGCTCCGCTCTAAGGTAAAAAAAAACACTTAGTTTTAACTTAGTAACTTTTGTAGTAACTTGAAAGTCTCATACAGATGCTAAAGGGTGCCTTGTGCATCGGTATCAGATGCTGAGGGGCAATACAATACAATAAGTCTTTATTGTCCACCAAGGTGGAAATTTGTCTTCTGCTCACCAAATGCAGGAAACAACAACATAAAAAGCAGTTAAAAACAGGTCATATTACATATTACACAATTTCACATTTCAGTGTCTGTGGCATAGATCTACTCAGTCACATTGTTGAGTTAAGAATACTGAGGGCACTTGGGATGACAGACTTCTAAAAATAAATTTTTAGTAGCCAGGGGGACTATAGTACCTCTTTTTTGTACTGATTATTCAACCAAAGGTCCATCCAAGTCTTGAAGAGCTCCACCTGTCCTGAACCCTGGATACCTAAAATAACTCCTCCCACTGAATTAGGGCATCCCAGTGAACACTTGTTCAGTCTGAATGACTGGCAAAATGGACTGACCTCATAGTCAACCTCCAGTGAGTCTCCTTCCCCTCTGGTTTGGAAGTGCTGCGTGTGGGAGTCCACCGTGAGGTTCACCTGCTTGATGAAGCGCTCAATGGTGACGGAGTGCCAGTGCTGGTCGTCCAGAAGGCTGCCGACCGTGACGGCTACTCGGCTGCTGCTGAACCTGAGCCTCGTGTCGTCTGACAGAAACACACGAAAAACAACTCAATCAACAGATGATTAATGACACAATCACCAAAGTCATTTATCTAGTAATTCCCGTGTATTAAAGAGACATTTACTTGGCCATGTTGGGGATCGTTTAATTTGCAATTAGAGCAGCCTGGATTATTATGGCATGGATTCAAATGTAGCAGATTTGTCAGCTAAACATTCATTCTGTGAACCCTACTCCAGCGTAGTGAAAGACATGTAAGACCTACTTATGCATGTTGTCAGATCAGAAAAGGAGTCGTCCCCAACATTTGTTGTGTTATGGTTTCAGAATGATGAAGACAGTTGGAGAACAATTATATACAAAATAGGATGTAGGCAGTAAAAATCAGTAATTGAAAATGATAGGCTGTAACCAGAGTCTATATAAAAAACATGCAAATGAAAACATAGGTTTCTCAAGGGACAAGTTCATTCCTGGATTTTTATTTGCTGCTCGCCACCTAATATTGGTGAAGAAGCCTGGGTAACTCTCTCAAATCTCTAGTAGAGACACAGCTGACACGCAGCCGAGCCGCGCCTGAGCCGCGTTGCTTACAGTGAGTGTGGCTGCTCTAACCTGTTCAAATAGGCACTGAAATAAAAAAAAAACAGGTTCTGCAGCTGCCATGCACTGCTGACATTCCCTGTGTGGCCTTGGCCAAACTGGCACCCACCCACCATGGCCGATTGCTAATAGGCTATAACACAGCGGTCAATCAAGCAAACAGGCCTCAAAATCATATTAAAAAAACAAGCATGTATTTGGAGAGTGAGGTTGTGAAACTGCTATGATTTACCTAGGTTGAGGTAGAGGGCCAGTTTCCCTCTGTGAAGCTCCAGGGTGATGTAATCTCCCCTCTGTCCCTCCCCGTGCAGTAAAACGCCCTCGGCCTGATGGCTCTTGAAGCGCAGAGAGATCACGTCCTTCACCGTCGACATGGACTTCTGGTTGAAACGATACAGCAGAGAGCTTCTTCCGTCAAAGTTGGCCACATCTGACTCTAAAAGAAAGATCGTCAGAATAAAAACCAACGATTTTGATGGATACAATAATGTGGCTGTATGGAGAAAAATAGATTTTTAAACAAATCTGTTTTTAAGACTGAAAATAGACCTGAGTCAAATAAACATCTCTGCAGGGGTATAAGTGTGTTGCTTCAACAAGTGAGAACACAAAATATAAACTAAGAAACTAACTAACTAAGCACTAAGTTATACAAGGCTAAAAGGGATTCTATAGGTGTAGGCTACCTGATATGTGTGCTTGTGTATATTTGATAGGCCAACGCAATGTGCTGCCAGATGACATTGCACTGCAGAGGTGGAGTTAAACCACATCATCCTTTTCTTTCCTTTTTTCACACTGTTGCCCAAGTGTTAATGGAAAAACACACCGGTGGCATACGACACTGATCAAAATCCCTGCACCTACTGTTTACTATGTAAGCCATTACTGCGTAACACCAGTGCTATTTTGACGAGCGTCAATCTGCCAGGATAGTAACAATTGGCACAATCAACACAGTAACTCCAGGCTATTGTAACCTGACTGCTTATTTTATCTGAATTATACGTTGCGTGTGTGGCACAATTCTCCTTGACACCACAGGTGTGTGTTGTACATGAGTACCCAGTCAAACCAGAAAGTTGCTAGATTAATTGGCACATTCTCAAGAAATAAATGAGAAACTTTATGTAGTGGGAGAGTCAGGCAGCAGAGATGGCAGCTTATAAGCAAAAGGCTCTGCAGTTTAGGCAGCGTATTCCTCTAAATTAAGCGCTGTACTTTATATTTATTTTATTATTAAGTGACAAAATTATAGTTGAGGGTTTCTAGGTGGCGGCACAGTGGTGCAGTGGTTAGCACAGTCGCCTCATAACAAGTGGGTTCTGGGTTTGAACCTGGCTTGGGGTCCTTTTATTGTGGAGTTTGCATGTTCTCCCCGTGTTAGCGTGGGTTTTCTCCGGGTTCTCAGGTTTCCTCCCACGCTCATTACATCCTCTGTGTTTAGCTGTTGTCTTGATAGTATATTATTATTATAATATACATTTCTACAGCAATGCAACAACAGAGTCATATCATGTGGAAATGAGCATAATACTGAATTTATTATGTGAGCACCTTCATTTTTTCCCGTTTATTAGGGACCAGTCTTTATTGTTTATTATTTCATTGAGCTTTTACTCTTGTGCAGGTCATATTTCATTCTCAAAAATCCAAACACACACTCACACACACACAAATGAAAACATCCATGTGTGTGCGTGTGTAGCTTGTGCCAATAGAGTGTACCGTTGAGACCATGTTGGCTCTGTCCACAGCACAACAGAGACCCTATATGAATTCTTTGTTTCTCTGAAATAACAGAGGACTTATCATGCTTGAGCCTGGCAATAAAATACTGAAAAATCCAGGGTGTGTTGTGTTAATGTATTGTTACACCCACTACATGAATTGATCATTGTTGGTGTGAGTGTGGTGTTTAGATGTACAGACTGAGCTGCAGGGTGTGTGTCACTCACTGTAAGAGCAGCCATACACCTCCACTCTGAGGCCCAACCAGCCGCTGGTGTTCCAGTCCAGAGGGACGAAACGTAGGAAACGGGTTCTCACCGAGTGGGACAGCTTGTTCTGGGCGACGGCCTCCGAGTTCACGTTCCCCACAAACGTCTGAAGGAACAGAGACAAAGATTATGGCTATGATGCCAGCATGTAAATTGATGTCAACAAATGTGGCTGAGAAATAACATAAAGATCTGAAGAAAACAAACAGTAACATTTCAAGTGGGGAGTAGAAAAAAAAATCTTTTTTTAGCTGAATGCTTGAAATCCAAGCAGAATAAAATATCTAAATCTTTTGAATAGGAAAGTGCTGACAGGGCAAACCCGAGGGCAATGTCTTTTTCCTCTCCGTGAACATACCATTTGATGAAAAGAGATAAGAACCATCATGTGGTGCAGAAATATGAGAATATTCGGTTCACCGTGATGAGGAACAAATGGGGAAATAAGGGGTCTTGCACTGTCTTCTCTCTGGGAAATAACAACCCACACCTCTGAGATGTCATTATTCATTTCCACCTCAGCGTTCCTTTCCAAGGGAGCAAAAGAGTGAAGCAGAAAATGCCAGAGGTTACAACTGCAGCTCTGACACAGATAACCATGAACTGGTTAAAAACCTGCAACTCCATTTCAAAACAAGATTTTAAAGTGGCAGTAGGCAGTATATTTTTGGCATCATTGGGCAAAACTTTCATAATAACCTTTCAGCATATTGTAATTCAAGTGTTCTGAGAGAAAACTAGACTTCTGCACCTCCTCATGGCTCTGCTTTCAGGCTTTAAAAAATCTAGCCCTTGACGGCAGACTTTGACCAATCACAGGTCATTTCATTGAGAGAGCGTTCCTATTGGCTGTGCTCCGGTCACATGACCGCAGACTATGATATGACTTCAAAAACATAATTGATGATGCAGTTTCGTTGTATGTGAACGTAATTTTTAGGAGACCAGGCTGCTTTGTGACACCATAGAAGATCAATAAACACATCTATGCAGTGTAAGCAGAAATGAATCTGTGCACATGACATGGATTCTTAAAGGGCTGATTACCAGTCGTTTCAGGGAAAGGTCAATAAATCCAAATCAGTAATAACTTGTATCAGAAAAACACGTTGTTGACAGTGGAGCTTCAGGCTTTTGTGAATAGTTCAACAGAGTCAAACAAGACAAATAATTCAGCATTTCCCCCTGGCAGTAGGAAACACAAAGCTCCATGGGTAAGCATGCTGAGTATAGTGGCACAGACTGTCTACAGCAGCAGAGTGGAGGCTGAATGTCTCTCAAGACATAGATATACAAAAACGCTGCTTCTCCACAGATAATGAAGGCACTGTCCGACACGCTAACTGTTGAGGCTGTTATTGTGATTTATGCTTGCCGCTTTTCCTCCTTTCAGCTGTTTAAGTGGCTGAATCTACAAGCAGATGCAAGCGAAGCACTTAGTGCACAATAGCTCTCGCCTGCAGAGGAGGCATTCACTAGTTTCACCGGGGTTCACGGCCGTCTGATGTGTGATAATGTTCTTTGGCAAATGAAATTAAAGAATCAGCACAGCAACCTCGTACAAAAGACAACACGAGTATCCATGACACCCGCCATGCAGGGTTTCAGCCTGTTCAAGACACAGTGGACAGACTATTTATGTGTCCACAGCAGAAAAAGACACATTTAAAAGAGCCAGCTCACCCGAATCAAACAAAATATATTTTAGATTTATTGTATGAAAACTAATTCATTTTTGTTGTGTTTTAGGACTTCCTAAACTGTGACGTTTGTGTTTCTTTTCCCCTGTGCAAAGCCTCGCAGCAGCACATCCTCTCAAGTGTGACTCGCGGAGGAAGCAGAGTCTCTGGTTAGAGGGCCTCAGGGTGCAGATTGTCTCCCAAGTGACCAGAGATTGGTCCTCATCCATGTAAACAGTTGTCTCCCTGCCGTGACTTCACTATTTCTATTCTGGTATCAACTGACGAGCGGCCTCATTAAGACTCTTTCCTCTTCCTCTCCTGTGATGAGCTCCCTCGTGCCACTTTTCCTTTATGTCAGTGTTGCATCAGGCAGGCAGGCACATACAGTATGTTCAATTTACCCACAATCAATTCTGTATGGATCATAACAACGAGCAGTTTGTGTTCTAGAAGGTTATAGAAGGCCAGTTAATCATCTAAAGGGAAAAAATGACAGATCAAAACACAAACACATCGATCTACAGATCGTTAAACCACATGACCACACCCAACAGGAAGTGTAAGAAATGACCCTGAAGCCGTTCTAATCGGATCAAACTAATTACATTTTTAAATCTATACATTTCAAAATAGTTTTAATTTCTTCAAAGGGTCACTCCACTGATTTTACACATGAAGATCAGTTCACTCATCACGGTTATTACCTGTCAGCCTGTGTAAACAGCAGTCTAATGTCTTCTGTAAAAACTACATTAGATAGAGTCAATTCAGATATTTTGGTGTTATTTAATTTTGGTGTTATAAGTTATTTTAACCTCTCCCTATGATCCTCAGTCTTTCATATGTTTAGTAAAATAAGAATCAATTTCCTGTTAAAGGTCTCCTATTTGAAAATTGAGATTTTCATGTCTTTTATATTATAAGGCAGGTTTAAGTGATATATAAAGACTGTGAAAGTATGAAAACGCTCAATCCACAGATAAATACACACAGCCCGTATTTAGAAACTGTGTGTTTGAAACAAGCCGTCAGGATTTCTGTACATTTGTGATGTCAAAAACCTACAATATTTAGACAATTTTATTTAGACAATATTTAGTAAACATTGACCGAAGCTGTTTCCTAGCAACGCAATTCCGTTGCCATTCCGTTTAAATGCTCTAAAACGGAGCCTTTCTGATAGAGGGTGAATACAGGTATATTCAGACAGACAGTATGGAAAAAATTATGTGTTGTTTGAACATTAAAGCATGTAAATATGTTCTAATAGAAACCCATAATACAAGTATGAACCTGAAGATGAGCATGATATGTCCCCTTTAAATTACCACGATGAATGAGGTTTAAAAAAATTTCAGCATCCTGGAGTTGCCAACAAATGAAGACTTTCTATAGGTGTTATTTATAGGCCGGCACATTTTCATCCTCATTAAGAATCACAACTAAGATACCAACAACTAATCCAAGTGAATGAAGCCTGTCTACTCATGTGTGTGTTTGACCTGCGAAGGAGCCATTCATGAGAGAGCTGTCACTGTTGGCAGAGACTCCAGTCGGTTCATACACGTCATTGATAAACCACAGAATTATACTGCATTACATCTAATGATTACCAAACTAGAAATACCGCCTCGCGGTTGTATGCCTCCACCAACCAGTCAAGTTTACATCCATGTCTGCTCAAAATCACTTTATCATTTTATCCTGTTATACATTTGTGTGAAATAGTCATAATGTCTTATGTGAGGTCACAGTGACCTTGACCTTTGACCACTAAAATCGAATCAGTTTGTCTTTGAGTCCATGTGGACGTTATTCAGACCACTAGATAGAGCAACAGCATCTGCCTCATATTACTCCCTAGTATGATTACATTGCCACATGACATCAGTAATAAGTGGACCTTGAATGGTCACCGAGTGTAACTTTAACATAATAGCCAAAGCTACTAAAACATCACAGCAGAAATGCTGAAATGAAACCGTAAAGACTCACCCCTCCTCCGTCCTCCTGTCTGTACTGTTTCCAGGCCTGCCCCGTGTCACTGTAGAGCAGCATGTATCTGCTGACCCAGTCCGAGCTGTCGTAGCGCCCCTGCGTGGCCACAGCCGTCACCTCCATCCGGTCTCTGAGGTCCACCTGGAGCCAGGGCTCCCGGTCCGTCACCATGGGAACCCAGCCTCCTGCCTCTTTGGGGGAGAAGAAAAACATACAGAGAGGAGATCCATTTAAACGATGGAATGTGGATAGTTGTTGTGAATTGGAAAGCACATTATCTTTACAACTACAATGAGGTCTGTGCAGCTCAAAAACCTTTGTCATTTTAACAAGTTAGCCACTGATTACTTTGTGAGCAAAAAAAAAATAGAGTTCCCACGAAAAAACTGTAAGCCCTCAGACTATAGATAATATCTAAAGAACTCACCAATGCTCTCTTCTAAAGTAACTTCAATCTCTGTTCTGCTAAAAAGCCAATATTGAAGAAACATTGAACAATATTACATGATCGTTTTTCAAAATAATATTGTCCTTAAAGTGGCAGTGGGCAGAATATTTTTGGCATCAATGGGCAAAAATCCCATAATAACCTTTCAGCATATTGTAATTCAAGTGTTCTGAGAGAAAACTAGACTTCTGCACCTCCTCATGGCTCTGTTTTCAGGCTTTAAAAAATCTAGCCCGTGACTGTAGACATTTGTCATTTCATTGAGAGAGCGTTGCTGCGGTCATGTGACCGGAACTTGGCGTTCCTTCACCAGATTTCACAATGGCGGCAGCGCCACAAACTTTCTCATTTTACAGCTAAACCGTGCACTACAAAATGATTCTGAAAACATTTGAGGAGAGAAATAGGCATCACAGGGGTACAGTATTACAAATCGAGGACTTTTCGTGTACATCAGTGTCTCAGGACAGACTGTGAGGACTCGCTGTTCTATCCATTGAAAAGGATATTGCATCCAAGATGAATTAGACAGATCCTACTGCTGAGTTTGCTGCCAATGAAGCAAGAAAAATGACTCCCACATAAGTCATACCATGTATGAAGAGTCCACCTCATTTATTTACACTGATTTCTCATAGTGATGCCATATTAAAATGCCAATCTTCTGAGCAAGAAAAAATTGTTAAGACGGAGATTGAGGACGATCATATGATATGCAGTGTGACGGTCCAGATCAGGGCCACTTGAAAGCACAAAGATACACACCCCAATTTGCCCCATTGAAATTAGGACAGATGAACATTTTTGCCTCCAAATTGATTTGATGTGAGGTTGAAAATTATATGAGGATAAACAGTTTTTTTTTTTTTAAGTTTGCATTACAGCATGGAAATATACACTGATCAGCCATAACATTATGACCATGAATTAGGCAGCAAGTGAACATTTTGTCCTTGAAGTTAATGTGTTGGAAGCAGAAAAAATTACGACTGGGTCAGAGCATCTCCAGAACTGCAGCTCTTGTTGGATGTTCCCGGTCTGCAGTGGTCAGGACCTACCAAAAGTGGTCAAAGGAAGGAAAATCGGTGAACCAGCGACAGGGTCAGACCCAAGGCTCATTGATGCACGTGGGGAGCGAAGGCTGGCCTGTGTTGTCCGATCCGATAGAAGAGCTACTGTAGTTCAAATTGCTGAAAAAGTTAATGTTGGTTTCGATAGAAAGGTGTCAGAACACACAGTGAGGAGCAGTTTGTTGCATATGGGTCAGGGTGCCCATGCTGACCCGCGTTCACCGCCAAAAGCACCTACAATGGGCAGGTGAGCATCAGAACTGGACCACGGAGCAATGGAAGAAGGTGGCCCGGTCTGATGAATCACGTTTTCTTTTACATCATGTGGATGGCAACGAGTTGGAGGTGTTGACTCGGCCTCCAAATTCTCCAGATCTCAATCCAATCGAGCATCTGTGGGATGTGTTGGACAAACAAGTCCGATCCACGAAGGCCCCACCTCGCAACTTACAGGAGTTAAAGGATCTGCTATTGATGGCTTGGTGCCAGATACCACGGCAGACCTTCAGAGGTCTAGTGGAGTCAATGCCTCAACGGGTCAGGGCTGTTTTGGCAGCAAAAGGGGGAATCAATATTGGCAGGTGGTCATCATGTTACGGCTGATTGGTGAATGTTTTGTCAGCATGTCATGCTTTAGAGATAATGTATTTGGCCTTACTTCAAAACAGAAAGACAAAGGGTCTCTGAGTTGGTACGGTGGAAAGCCGTATGGAGGGACCAGTGGCAGATACAGCAGCAGAATGACGGAATTAAAGGAGCACCAGTCGAACTTTGAAGGGTGGAAAAAAATGCATCAAACGCAATGGAAATATGACATTTCTGTTAGTTTCATGTATTAATGTAAGGAAGGTTACAGTCTCCTCATGGCTCCACACATATCTGATGTTTTTGTCTTTCTTAGGAAGCTTCAGTTTAAATCACATGCTTCATGTATAACATGATTTATTCACTAAATCTGTTTCTATAGAACTTTGTTGCATTTTGCTTTTATCAATTAATCAACTTTTCCACCTCAGCCAAATTTTTTTCCATCCATCCAACCACCTGCTTTTAATGCGCAAATTGAAAATGTGCATAAAAGCATCTGGATGGAAACACACCTACTATGTAAAATGACTGAACATCCTCTATCCTACTTACCATATCCTGTGTTGAGCTTGGCATTGTGAGCAACATAACTGATGGAGGACTGTGAAGAGCTCTGGAAGGATGATTGTGGTAACATGGACACCAAAGGACTGTTGCAGTTATCTATAAGAGAAAAGAAAAATAACAAACTGTGAGCCATTAACAACATGTTTGGCTGGACCGCGGAGGGCCAAAGTCTGTCACTGAGTGATAAAGCTACACGATTGGTCGGCCGAGTGTTGGAGTTCCCTCATTGGCCGTTGCTCTTTCGAAATGAAAGCTTATGATTGGACGAACGCAAAGAGCATCAATATATGTTCTTTGCTCGTGGGCTGCTGCTCCCAGCTTTCAAACCAGAACCAACATGACGGCTCGTTTGGAAACTTTATTCTCTTATATCACGGAAATAGTTACAGTTTCTGAAAACATTTTATGCGAGAAATTAGCCATGCAGTTGCCAAGTCTGTCTTTATTTTGGATCAACAACGGTTAGTTTAAAAGTTTCTCTGGAGACTGCGAGTCGCACTGGTTTCATCCAGAGACCAGAATCCCAATCTTGGTTCTGTGTCTGTCAAACGATCTAAAGGTTATCGGCAGATCGATAACGTCATGCACAGCAGACTATAACCTTTGGCAGGTAGATTTGTTCTTGAAATATTATAATTTTTTCTCATTACTGTGTTTACCAGGATGTGCAGATCTCTTTCTGGATCTTCTGCTGAATTCCATCTGACCAAGTCTGACTGCTTTCACATCACTTACTAACAGATTCTTTCTAATGCTGATTGGAAGTGTGACATGACTGGATCAATCTGTTTTTTTTAAGGTCTAAATTACAGCAGAGCTAATTTGTAGCCTAAGATGTCGATCAAGGAAAAACACGAGGACTGGTATCCAAGCACCAGCGGAACTGTGATTACGATTATACAAGCACTGCGCTCGTCATCTGTCTGTGAGATCCTACTTGACATTTTAAACCCTGAGGAGGACAACTCTCACCCCGCCAATCTTCCTCCGTATCTCTCCATCATTTCTAGCTTCACTGGCTGACGATGTGCGAGGTCACACTTTTTGTCTGTTTTTAGTTGAGGCTATGAAGTTTTTTTTACTGTTTCCAATCGTTTCCATTTGGTTTTAAAAATCAATGATCAGACTCTTGAAACTTGCTTGAGCTATATAATCCTTCACAGTGGACATCAAGGCTGCATTCATTTTTGTCAAAGTTCCAATATCTCCCCAAAGAGAAAAGCAAATACTTTATTCATCATCATTATTTATTATCTATATATGATGAATTGTATGTTTGCCTAGATACAAATTTGACCAGCTGTGCTCCAACGAAAAGACTCTCTGCTATCTTAGAAAATAATGGGAAGAAACTGTCTCTATTTTTCCTGAAATTGTCAAACAAAATGCATACCACTTTATTTTACAGGTCCATCATTTCCTATTAATTTCCTAGAAAGCTTCCTATAGAACAATGTAATTTGGTACTAATTATAGGTAAAATATGAATTGAAGAATGAAGAAAAATATCCTTTAAACTCAAGCTCAAACTCATTTATTCATCATTAACTCATTATTGGAAACTTTATTCTCGTTATATGTTGAATTGTATTTATATGTTTTTCACAATTGTTTTGCATGTTCAGCTGACCTGTGTGCACACATTTAATAATGTCTCCATTTAAGTAGCAAATTAAATAGCTCTTTCCAGAAAACGTTGTAGGAAATCAGCCCAGTCGTCTAGGAAAAAAAAATGTTGGTATGTTTCTGTAAACCAGGGATACGTTGAATGTCTACGTTTTTGCACTCGGTCAGAACAAGGGACGTAGTATAAAGAGCGACACAGGTTCACGTCCCGTGTTCACAACGTTCAGCGTCATTTTCACTGTACAAACGTAGTAGTTTTAAGCCCAACCATGTAGTTATTTCCTAAACCTAACTATAGTGGTTTTGTTGTGCGTTTCTTAAAGCATGATACGAGGATGAGATGAAAAGTATTCATATAACATATCCGTTAATTTGAAACATATTCATGACACGCATCCCATGGTTTGCTGAAACGTACAATCCCAACATTTTTTCTGGCAATTTTTCTGGGTTGAGGAAATTGTTCTCAAATGTATTTTTTCTCCAAAAATACATTTAAACCAATAAAACACAACATGATTGCAAAATGTTTTGCTGTAATGTAAAGCACCATTTTTTTTATGTTATCAGCCAATTGAATGGGTGTTATCAGTGGTTAAGCGCTACCATTCTAATGCTTCAGATGGGCCAAACTGCACCTACCACGTTGTAAAAGTGAAACTTGACATTGTGAACTGAAGCAAAACAACTCTAGGTTTGCCAACTTTGTGTAATCTGTACACTCTGTGTACACAATGATTGATATTTTTCTCCATTTTTTTATCAATATCTGGTGCCAACATTAACCGAAATGCAACTTGACTGTCAATAGTTTGGTCTAGAATTAGGTGTGTTAAGGTTGTAGCGGTTGGCAACCCATGCTGTAGCTGAACACGCTGCACAGAAGTACTGGGCGGATGGATACGCCATTGTTTGTCAAGAAGTGGTTCCAGCACCTAACTCCCCCCTAAAACCAAACATTATCACTTTTTAACTTCTGTTTGTGTACGCATTAAACAAGTGAGACACAATGTGAGGCTAGCTGTTTCCAGTCTTTATGCTAAACTAGGCTGCATCCTGGCTCCAGCTCTGTACATTACGAACCGACATGAGATTGATATCCATCTCCTCACCTCACTCTCAAAAAGGAAACAAAATGCAATTTGTCATTATATTGAAATATATGTTACTATGTTAAACATGCAAAATCACTGGTTTGATCCTGTAATCAGCTGCAACTACAGTCTCTGTAGCGCTCAGATTACTACTTTAAAAGCTTTGGTCCATTTCTTTTCCTTTCCTTTCCATCTGCACTTTACACCCCCAAAATACGACAAATGAGACTTTGACAACCTGGAAAAGCAAAAACAAACCAATACCATTTTATGGCATACGACATGTTCTCAAATTGACACATGGAGCCATAACTGTCAGCCTCTGCAGGCACTAAAATCACTTCTCTATGTGGAAAATGTGCATCTTATAAACCTTGTTGTTGTCTGGGCCTGGTGGCGAGCCAGACGGCGGGCTGTCAATCACACAGAGACTTATGGATGGAGGCTGATTTGGATGCCGACTCTTTGGCCTGTGGGATAATTGAAAATCCTCTACAGCCACGGATGTGATTGTGTTATGGCACACTCTCTATGCAAAGCTCTAAGGCTTAAATCTCATATTCATCAGATCCAGCTCAGATGTGCATCTGCATGCGACGGCACAAACACATGACTGTGAAAACTCTCCAAGTCATAAATACATCAAGTGTCAGAGAAAGAAGCAGAGTGAAAACTTTCAAGTGCTGCAGAGATGTTTTCTTGTGCAGGCCGACAGCGTGGTCGCTCTCCACACTTGGGTTTGTGTCACACCACCAGAGGTCATCACTGATTGTGTTTGGGATAAAAATAATAGATGCCACCACTCCCTCTGTCCTGTTGGTTCCTCCTGGGGAGCGATCGTGGAGTGATACATACAAAGATGGATGACTTTGAGCACATTCAGATTCAAACGGTGCGCTCTTTGGCCTCTAAGATGTTCATCAGTTAATAACAAGCTTAACATGAAGATGTTTAAGAACCCACGGGTGAGCTGGAATGCGGCAGGAAAGAGGTGCAGGCAGGGAGGCAGGCAGGTACAGATACCGGTATGGGTACAGGTTCTAGGGCACAGGGTACACGTCTCAGGGTTCGGGGTTCAGAGGCTGGTAGTCATGAACTTGTGACAACACCGGTGTTAGCGATTACACTGGTGTTGTCACAAGTTTATTAAACGGTGGCAAAATTTCATCATCGTCACATCCCTAACCCATAAGCCACAGGGCACCTGATTGACACAATTTACCACAAATGTTACACCACTTCTTCTCAAAGACAGAACTCAGACAAACTGAAACACACATACATCACACATGCTCACTGCCTTTACAGTGATATCAGAATCTCTAATATTTAGAAGATATTGGTATCAGTAGTAATGCAGGTGGTTGCTTTAGGCTAAAACATATGGTTAAAAAACTGATAATTAGACATTCAGCGAGGATCGCCCTCAATAACTTTACATCAGTTGTCAACAGATTATAGCTGTGCAGTGCAGGATAAAGCTGAACCACTGATCATTTCAAAATGATGCACGGACGCAAACAAAGTCTGCAGATTTTTACAGTTTTCAGTGGTCATTGAGGACTATTTGTCTTTGAGTAGAAAATAGACCTTTGATAGCTCCACAATTTGCATAATAATCAGTGAATACGAGTGTCAGTGAGTGAACTTGTTCGTTCATCCCTGATTTTCAACAGTGTGTAATGGACATACTTTGCCCAGCTGCTTTAGATAAGTGCCCGACAGCCTGTACGAACGATGTCGCTGATTGTAGGTGTTTTTTACGTCAATAAATGAATTCAAACATAATATTGTAGACTGAAATCAGCCTGCATGGTCAGGCCTTAGTACTTTGAAACCACAATAAATGTGCCTGTTTTGTGCCAAATTTGCCTTTTGTTTTGCTCCTCTCTATGTCCATTGTGCTGAAATAAAATATCTAGATAGCAAAAAAATAGGATGAAAGGCGTTTTCACTGCTCTCGCTTAGGCTTGCATTATCCTTTATTATTGGAATAGAACTTTTATATATACGTAGGAGGAGTATAAATGACCAAGGGTTTAGGATACAGCCCCAACAACCCCAAATGGCAAGTACACTCTTATAAATGGCCGTAGAAAACAACTGAACATGGGAAACGAAGAAATATTGACAAGTTGTAACAACTTGTGGTGTCAGCCCCACATATTCACAGTATACATTTGAATGCAGATGTTTTTACAGCATTAACAGATGCAGATATATAGAAAACACCCCTAATATTAAGTCTCTGGAAACATGCAAACAGCTGGACATAAAAACTGTTGTAGAACATCCAGGAGTGATCAGTCCAACATGATCCCCTTCACCAACTGGATCAAACACTTGTGCTTTAATATTCCATCTGTACAGTCCAGCCTGCTTACAGAGGCAGAAAGTTATCCACAGATTTTAGTAAAATTCTTGCACTGACCCAGAAACTGCAATGTTTACGAGTCTCTCTGGGTCTCAGCTTATGACACAAACAGTTGAGTCACATTTCCCAACAGAGAAGATGAATCTCACTCCAGTAGACTGACAGAGAGTCAGGCCATTTATCACTGAGCTGAGTACTGGAAGATTTATGAGGCTTTGTGATTTTGGCTCAAAGACAAAACGTGTTGGAAAGCTGGCTACCCGCTCAGAACATCCGTTTTCTAATTTATGAGTTTATGAACACACAACATCTAACTATAAAGCAACGAATCTGTCTGTCTGTCCCTCCCTCCCCCTCTGATCTACTTCACACAAGGCGGATGTGTTGCTTGGGAGCCAAGGAAGTGCTTTGTCAAATTTGGTGCAATTTGGACACGTTCAATATTAATAAACTTTAGTAGTAGGTGGGACTTTTAGTTAATTAGGAGATGACAGATGAGGAATTAGGAGCAGGTGTGTCAGTGGGAGGTGTTTAGGTAAGATAAGGCCAAGCTGGAAGTGTGGTCAGCCTCCTTGTCTTTCACCTCTTGTTTGAGGCTGTGACGGTCCACATGTGATCGTCCTGTGTATTTGTCTGTTTAACTGTGGTGCAGTATTTCATTCATTCTGTCAATTAAAGCTGGCCAACACGTCACTCGCTCCTCTGGAGGGATTCCTGCCTGGGCCACACCTCCGGTCCGTCCCACCTGTGTTTGCGCCCAGTTTTCCTGACTGGCCCCTCCCCCCTTCGGTTCCAGCCACCAATCAGCAGCCTGCATGGTCCGCCGCCTCACCTATAAAAGCACCTTTGTGAAAGTGTCGGGGGGGCGGCTGTGATTTAACCTGAGCAGTCCGCTGCTGTGTCTCTCTGTAATGTTAACCTGTGTGATAGTTAATTAGAGTAACTTTGGTAATGTGTCAGTTTAAAGGTTAACTTGTGTATGAGGCACCCGATCAGTGGTTCTGGGACCTGGGCAGTAGGACTATTTATTTATCAGTACATTCCTTACAATAGTTCGCAACACATGTAGTGTTTTCATTGCCTGTCTAACATTAGGTTTATTGGTGGATGTCAAAATGTATTTGAGTTTCCCACAGGTAAGATATAGTGCAGTCAGGCAGGTTTTTATTTTCGTTTCTTTCGGCCGTCGAATGTTTATAGCTGGGTTAGGAAGCTGTTTGTTTTATGGTTTGGCGTCACCAGTAGCCCTTCCTTTGTTCCACACCTCTCTTAACTTCTTTCTGTTTTGTACTTTGGAGCAGCAGAAGCTCACAGTTCTGTACTTTTTGTGTTAACACCGTGATCTAAACAATATGGCAGCGCTTGTCTGACCACATCGGCAGTCTTGTTGCTTCCCTTATCCCTAGACACCTGCAGGGTTGTAGCAGAGGCACACACTGAGATCTAGGGAAAGCTGCTTTAACACAGCCTCCCCACTCAAATGTATGTAGAGCTTTCTGCACCTTTTTATAAAGGTAGCGCTCTGTGTTCGTAAAACTTAATTCCCAGTTTGGCTTTAGTTAAACCCTTATTCCTGTTGTTGCTTTATTTTAATAACCCATAATTATTTCCTCCCCATTTCTTATAAGTGACTGCACTGTGGTTATGTTTATACCTAATAAAAACCACATAACAAATGTCCCCAACAATTTACTCAATTTATTAACTAAAAGGGAATGATGTCAAAAATATGTAAAATAAAAAAGGCTCACATACTCTCAATAACAGTATACCAAGAAAATAGTACTTTGACCTTTCACAGAGATAAACAAGTCAGTATTAACCCAAGTCAATCTTCTATGTTCCTTTAACCTTCTGGGGTCACTAGCATATATGTCACCCTTTAATGTACTTGGTCTAGCCCAAAATAACATAAAGCAGTACCAAAGGATATGCAATGAACTCTTATGGTTTCTTTTACTTTCACCAATAATAACCTGGTGGGCCCACACACACTCTCACACACACACACACACTCACACACACACACACACACACACACTCTCACACACACACACACACACACACACAAGCCGCAAACAGAAAAGGACCATTAATGAAAACAACCCCGTTGCAGGCCTGGTCGATGCTCGGGAACGTGGTGACCAAAAACAGTTGAGACCGTTTCACTCTAACAGCCAAATAAAAGCTGAGTACTCACGTTAATGTAGCAGAGTTTGTATCACAGAGTCCTAATGTTGCACCTCCAAGCTTGGTGCAAACAGCTAGAAAGGCTGATAGCTGACCATGGCAGTCCGATGGGTGAAACCTTCTTTCTCCCGCGTTGCCAGAGGAGCTACCAGGCTTTTATCCAGGTCACCTGGAGGCTATCTGGGCGGTCCAGAGTGTCCTTCGGCGGTAGTTAGCTTGACTAGTTAGCTGGAAAGGCTAACGGCGCAATATCAGCTACAGCGTTGATAGCCACTTAACTACTCGCAAGTATACGGCGTTTCACTGGCTTGCAGTCCTAGGCTCTAGTTTTTACAGCACTATAACTTACAAACACACTTTAAACCATAAATCTCTAATTACTACATCTCTTTTCTTCCACTTTCTTCTCTCCAACCTCTCTGTTGCGCCGCTCCCTCACTTCTCTCGCTTGACCACCGCTCCTCGCTAGTCCCGCCCACAGCCAATCACAACCAGGTAAAGTCACATGACACATAAACAACCAATTACATGTAATAAAATTAAACACATATAGGTTGTACTCAAAGTAAACCACATGCTCACCAAGTACACTGCAACCAGCCTATTTAAAGTGACACATACTGTATGTGTATATTGAACTGAACATGTAAATATTAACCAAAACATATTTATTCTGAGCAGAACCACCAGGAAACTGGTAGTAGACCAGGAAACCAGCCACAATAGAATCAGGGGCAGAACAAATTGCCCTGGGGCTACATGTACATTTGTGGTAATTCAAAGTACCTTCTGGTGACTGGTAGCCCAGGCCCTTTCCTGGAGGACGTGCTGAATACTTTGCGCTATTGCGACCACATTTGGTGGACATGGTTAGATATGATGTCCGAGTGACCATGACAATTTGATGCCTTTAGTCAATAGATGGCGCTGTAGCAGCATCATCTAACTATAAAGGAAGTATTCACTGGCTGTCTGTCTGTGTATGTATGACTGTCCTTCGCATATCTTGATAACCAGATATTCAACTTCACACTTGGCGGGTACGAGCAGCCATACCACGGTTGTTCACAAAGCTGCAAGCAGAACTTCTGGGGGCAAAGCAATCGGCCCGGTCCGGACGGGCATACAATCTGGCATAAAAAAAATACTTCAGCTTCAAGAATTAACTCACATTAATACTCATTTGAAATTCTACATCTTGTCTGTCTGTATTCAGAACTCCTCCAGTGCTAAAAATAAAGTGTGCATATCACTTTGTGTGCTTTTATTTTTGCAATTATTGGATTGATCATTTAGTATATAACATGCCAAAAAATTATCCCAAATTCCCATTTTATGTTATCAAAATTGAATTAAACTGACACAAGAAGATGAATTTAGTTCTTTAGTTAGCAATTTTATCGTCCAAGTTGTGGAAAATAGTGTTCTTCTTCACTGCATAGTGTTAAAAAGGAGAACAGAACAATTGATAAGAACTAACAGCAGGAACACAGTATCATCAGCATACTTTAGTAAGCCAAACTGCCAGTCTTGGATTCTAAATTAAAAGTTGCCAAAAAAACAAAAAAAAAGCTGATGAAGGCCGTAAAATGTGGTTGCAAGTCAAAACGTAATGCATTGTTAAAATCAAATTTTAATTTATCAATTTATGATTGTTTCTTTCATTGCTGATGTATTCATTGATAATAATGAAACATTGTTAATATATTAGGTTCAAAAGTCACATATTAAGCACCTCAGATATGGAGTGTCTGTTGGTGGATTAGTAGTTTGTTTGTCACAGACCACAGTGTCAATAATCAATAATGACAGTGTAGCAGCACGGCTCCAGACCTCTGGGTGGGATCTATAAACCTCATACCATCCCTCACGTGGATTAATAGACTAGTTGGGGCCAGGTGACTTCTGCTCAGCAACACTCTGAATGGAGCTGAAGTATTGGAGACAATTAGTCCCAAGTGCCAGCTGAATTCGAGGAAGCTCACATCGATACAAGTGATTGAGAAACAGACCCGTTTACTGTAGCACATCAGCACTGTGGAAACAGAGCTGAGAAAGTCACAGTGCTGTGTTTTAATGGACAGGATGTTGTTCTTTAAAAACATTTTTGTTGCATCTGTTGAAATTCTCTTTACATCCTGGCAGCAATCAAAAAATCAAATGCTCTGACAAAACAAAAAGGAAAAAAATATGGTATCTGTGGCTGTCGCAGGACTGTAATACATTTGTCCTATCATTTTATGATTGAAACCCAACACTGGGCTGGGTTTATAGGTTCGTTCATTTTTATAATGAAGTGTACTCTTGCTAGTTTCTCAACATTACTGACCCTGCCTTTAAGTGACCCTTCACACGTGTCAAGGTAGTATGCAAGTGTGTCCCATATCTGAAAAATGCAAACATGCAGTACATCCACAACCTTCTAGTAGGCCTATACTGCTTCGAAGCGGTATTCAGAGAACATCCCATAATTCACCGTATTGCCGCTTCTGCCCAAGCAGCAAAATATGATGAGTGTGGATGAAATCACGTTGCCTGCAGACAAAAAAAAACACTGACAGGTTTGGGGAAGTTTCCCAGCAGCCCCTGCAGCAGACGCTGCTTCTGACCCAGTGAACACTCATGGAATGTCACACACAAGTCTCTCACATTTACACTGAGTTGGAGTCACAGTCTGACCCTCACAGTGTGGGAAAGCATCGCTGAATCACAAGAAGCAGCAGGTCCAATGAGGATGAGTCACTTTGGCCCTGACCACACACACAGCAGCCTGGGGCATCCTTTTTGTAATTGTTTTCAATGAAAGTGAAGCGGTATGCACGCTGCTTTTTTTGCATCTCGCGTTTTTACAGGAGTGCCCTGAACGCCTCGAGTTGAAAAACTCAGCAGAAATGCGCCCAACATCATCAGCAATTGTTCTCATTCTGCTGGATACCAAGAGCTACGAAAGTTACCAACCGTAGTTACCATGATCCGAACAGACAACAGCAGGAGAATTGGTCAATTTGTTTTGGGTAAGTTGTATTCATTAATTTAAACTGAAGCCTACTATTAACTATTATGTAGCGTAAAGTTCACTGTACTGAATGTAATTATTTAGCCTCGGAACAATAAAAAAAAAATCCCTGCTTGTTCGGGCAAGAAAAAACACGCTCTGTTTGATCACTTGTGTGCTTTTCTGCAAAGAGTTAGATGAGAACATCAATATCACTCTCATGGCTGTACAATACATATAAAGGTGGTGCACATGATTATCTTAGCTTAGCATAAAGACATGGGGGGAGAGATCAGATATCCTGTGAAAGATTAATCTGAAACAGGTTGCTAACTCTTTCCTTAAATTAAACTTTTTTGCTTCATTTCATCCGTGACCAACTGTTATCTCGACAGGCAATTCAACGACTACATTCTGACAATTTTCCTGCTGGCACAAAGCCAGCAGTCCAGCACATGCAGTCAATTTTCTTTAGGCCAAACAAATCCACTTGTGCCGAGGTGGGAGGAGAGGTGCAGTCAGTCAGTTTTGTTGTGTTTGTGTTTTCGCCTGATCAGACCACCTCTTATTGCAAATGTAAACGCAAAGCAAGTTGATATGTGCATCATAATACAACTTTTAATTAAGGCAGCCTGTAACAGGCAGATTACTGACTGAGTCTGACTAATAATATAATTCACACATCACTGAGTGTAATCAAGTGACACAGAGTTTTCTGATATTTAGCAGCAGGATTGATACCTGTGTTCCAGTCTCTTACGATGTTGATAGTGTGATCAACTCCGACAGACTGCACATCTGTGTTTCCCCTCTGAGGCATCAAAGATAATCATAATCAATATCTGAGCGTGACAGAAAACCTGTGTCTGATTCACAGCCATTCTCAAAATGAATACAATATCAAATAATGAAACAGTGATTTCGAAATTGTTTGATACAGTTTCAAGTGTGAAATCTTGTAATGCAGGTCTGATTAATAATACAACTGCCAGAAGCCTCCTCGCTGCAATTTTGAGCCTCGGTGTTTTTCCCGAGTTTAACTCCCCAGTTGTTCATTGTTGGAGACTGAATGTTTCATTACTGTTGCAATCCCTTGCTGATTATTGCAGTCGTCTTATTGGCACGGAAGAAAATGCAACACTGAAAAAATAAACAAAGGGTGAAACTTGTGGACTCCACAGCTATTTCAAGCGCATTCATTGCACTCTATAGATCGGAAACGGGTGCATCATCTGTGCGAGCAACACAGTTGGAAATGGAAAAGGCCTCCACCGGCGCCACATTCATCAAAATAGATTTTCTGCGCTCCCAGGAGGCTGAGCAGAAATTGTTGCTCCAAATAGCCTAATATCATGTATCCATTGTGCCTTCTCTCTGTAAATTACTCACAACAACACAGAGCCCTAACAGGAGAAAAACACATAGCCCTCTTTAGTTACTATTCTGCTCATGCATGGCATGCAGCATTAAGGGTCAAGGTTCATTTATTGTCATTGTACAGCTGAGGGTTGCACAACTAAATGCAGTTATATAGTCCCTTTATGCTACACAAGAAAAACAAAAACAGTAGTGCCTTCTTGTAGTGAAGTTTGCATCAGGAGGAATTTAAAACAGCAGCAACAAAAACACTATCTCTGGGCAGATAATATGAACGGCATATTAACATTAAAAAGTCTACATCAGGTAAACATTGTCCATCAACTTTGACTATGTTTGAACACCAAGCATTGTTGATATAAACCGATAACAGTGGCAGGTTTAGTCGTTCAGTCATTTTTGAAACAATGGGTCCTTGATGTCAGACAGAGGAAGACAAGAGTAGTTTCTTATTTCTTGTCAGTGACTGCCAATTTTGCTGCTGGCATATTTTATCAGTTGGACAGCCAATTAAGCTAATGTTAGCTGCATCACAGGACACATCAACATCTGCGTGCACAATGTTGTTTCAACACGGACTGTAACCATATGACCCAAATAATAAGCCCTGGATCACCAGGGATATTGAGGATCAATCCTGAATGGAGTGCAGGGAACAGGGAGAAGCTCATATTATTATTCAGAAAGAGCTTAGGAGTGAGATCAACGAGGACAAAGAGAAACATGGAGGCCAGACTGCTGCAGAACAACATCAGGGAAGTGTGGATGTGGGACAGATTCCACATAAGGGCCCCCGCCCACCAGCCTCTCAACTCACCTTGCAACCACCCTCCTCTCCTAGCCGTGGCCCTCACCTCAAGAGCCCAGCACCCGTACACACCATCCACCATCCACCCCCCACACCCCCAATCATTAGAAGACTGCAAAGACAGCCGGGAAAGGCTATCACCTACATTATTCCCACCTGGACAAGGCTGGGAACCCAGTGAGGATCACTGTGTTTATTACTGCGTACAGCCTCTGCTGTTGGAGACACGCTCAGGGCCATGCAGGTGATAACAGAACTGTGATGAGCAACACCCAGACTCTCCCTTAATGTTTATTCTATACGCCTCTGACTTCAGCTACGAGTCAGCGAGTCATGTGGGAGGATGTCGAGGTGGTTCACTCCTCTAAATACCTTTGGAGTGCAACTGCAGGCTAGAGAGAGGGCTGGCAACACAGCGGCTCTCTACAAGAAGTGCCAGAGCCGGTTCTACATCTCACGGAGGCTCAGAGGCTTCAACGTCTACAACAAGATGCGTCTAATGTCTGTCGTGGCCAGTTCAATCTTTTATGCTGCCGTGTGCTGGGGCTGGACATGTCCAGCCCGTTCTCATTCTCAGGGCGTTGAATACCGGCGCTTTGCTGCGCCTCTCAGTGTGTGTGATACTGACGCACAAGGCCATCCATGCATTCTCTGATAATAAAACATCCTGCCTTCAAAAGGCAACACAAGACTGGTTCAGTCCGCTGCTGCTCATTTCCTCAGTGTCCTTGATGCCCTTTATCGATAGCAAAGCTCTGTCCCATCTGATATCCCATGCATTGGCATACATGTTAATCCCAAACATCCAGATAATTCAAAGATTAATAGGGATGGAAAAATAATCTTTTTAGCCCTTCACAAACGCTCAGTGATCAGACCAGCATTAAAAAAAAACATGATATTATCCTCCCACAGCTTCAAATATGACAGTGTCTCTTTGATGCCACCACTAAAAAGTAACACCTTCTCATGTAAATGTAACGGCGTGTCCACACAGGGAACGTCAGGAGCGCGTGGCTTCTGCGGAACCTGTTGTTTTTTATTTCAGCGTCCGTGTTAACAGGTTAGAGCAGCAACAGCGCGTCTCACGCGCGTCTTGGGTGCGTGTCAGCTGCGTCTAGAGATTCGAGGTCTCGCCTATTTTTACCTCGAGCCGCACGGTTCACAGCAACAACAGACAGTGAAAGTGATCGTTTGACAGTATATTAACATCATACCAGCAACGTTACTACAGTTTCAATGTCTGTATCTGTAGAATATGTCACAGACATTAAAAAAGTAAAGATTTATTTTCAAATCAATACTTCATGCTTCCATTTAAAAATAAAAGCCCTCAAGCATTTTTTTTCTGGGGACAGAATTCCTTCATTTGTTAACACAAGGCTTTTATTCTGAAATATGTGCAGGATAGTGTTGTAGAACATGCAGTGACTTGCAGAGCTCCATGAATGAATAAAGTATGGGGTTTTAATTGTGGACTATTTATTTCATTTATAATGAAATTAAATTGCCATTATGAAAGGCAAACTCTATGTAGAAAGAAAGGGCTGACAGCAGCAGCAGCAGCAGAAACGCAACCGGTGTGGACACCACATGCGAGAAACACGTATCAGTTCAGCGAGGCAGCCGCTACGTGCTGTTGACGTTCCCTCTGGTTTTCATATCCATCCATCCATCCATCCATTCACTTCCACTTATCGGTACGGTTTAGCTGTAAAATGAGAAAGTTTGTGACCCGGCAGCCATGTTGAGGTCAGTTGAGGAAATACCTAGCACCGCCCACCAACCGGAGCACAACCAATAGGAACGCTCTCTCTCTGAAATAACCTGTGATCGGTCAAAGTCTTTTTTAAAAAGATTTTTTAAAGCCTGAAAACAGAGCCATGAGGAGGTGCAGAAGTCTAGTTATCTCTCAGAACACTTGAATTACAATATGCTGAAAGGTTATTATGGAAATTTTGCCCAATGATGCAAAAAATATACTGCCTACCCCCCTCTTTAAATACAGATGAGTACAGTAGGAACTTCCTGTGAGCTGAGGCTAATTGTGAGGAGAGTCATTCACCGTGTATATTTTGATCTCCCATTAGTGGCTTTATCTTTTCATCACATGAATCCTGGTGCTTTATTTATTCATCAGTGCCTCTGGATGTTTGGACTGGATACACTGATCTGTTACTTGTGTCTCTGTGGGGAAACATGCAGCCTGTTCAAACCTGCGATTGAAAGTGTCAGTGCCGTCACACCGCTACGTTCTGCCTCATTTGCCTCCTGATAAATTTATCAGATCTTCATGAATATGAACAACAGCAGGAGCTCCTTCAGTGGCTGCTGTGAAGCTGCGTGCCGCCTCTGCTCAAACACGCACAGAGGGGGAAATAATTAGCTGTGAAGTGTCTGCACACTGAGCCAATTTAAAGCATGAATGTTTAAGTAAATATAACACACAGTATAGGTATAGGCCGCTGAGCTGACAGATTGTTAGTTATATAAAGATAGCTGCCGGTGTAGCGTGCTCCACCGGCTGTAAGGAATTCTCTGAGAGCGCAACAGTATTCCACCCACAGACCCTCGGTGAAGAGTGTCATATCAGACAGCACCATGGTAATAAAAAGCCCCTGCTGTCTCTAGCCAAAAGCAGTCTCTAAAAACCTCCATTCAGGAAGAAAATCCCCTTAAAGTCCAACTGAGACCCCTTTATTTTTACAGTCAAAATGTTGCTTTATGCTCTTTTAGCCTCTGAGTGGGTCTGTGTGGGTTTCACTGACAGGTGAGTTGACAGCTGTTGTTTCCTGTTGTTGTTGTTGTTGTCTGGATACATCACAAAGTCCTAATTAATACCAAATTCATACAGTTGGATTAATGTTTATGTTTGTTTATTTACATTGTTACGGGGATATTTCTGTAATCCCAGTCTGCCTTGTCAACAAATCCCACATACAGAGCCAAACCAGCAGTGAATGTATCTACTAACAAACGCTGTGTGTGTCACAGCTTGTTCTCTCGCTCTGAGTCATAGAGCTCCATTAAAAATTGTTTAATAGAATAAACAATTCAAAATTGTTGTTCCTTCATTACTATCAACGCACATACTGTAATTTATTTTGACTCAATCATACCAAACGTGGATTCAGCTGCTGCTGCTGAAAATAGTCTCAGACAAATATTATTCCCTCCTGTTTGAAATTATAGTCTTTTGTTGATTATGAAACTAGATATTTGTGAGTCATTTTTATAGATTGACGTCTTCAGCAGGAACCAGTGGGGTTGGAATAGAGCTTTCTTCCTATCTCTATACTGTGGGGAAGTTTGGGGTAACACTTATAAAAGCAACTTACAACCATTATGCATTCTACAAAAGAGAGCAATCAGGATAGTAAATAATGTGGGATCTAGGGAACACACAAACACACACTCTTTTTTAAAGTCACAGGCATTGAAATTCATGGATTTGGTCAAATTTAAAACTGCTTGTTCAAAGCAAGAAATAATTCACATCCAGACAATATTCAAAAAATGTTTTGTGACAGGGAGGGGGGTTATAATTTAAGAGGAAAATTGTAATTTAAAAAAGCATTGTGTTTGTACAACAAAGAAGAGTTTGTGTATTTCAGTCAGTGGGGTGGATTTGTGTAATGGGTTTGGTGATGGGTTGAAGCAGAGCACAAATATAAATCCATTTAAAAAGCTATACAAAAAAGACATATTTGGGAGGTATATGGATGAGGAAGAGTTGCGATAAGGGTTGTCTTAAGGGTTGGTTTATATTTATTTTCTTAGAACTCCCGATGAATATGTGGGTTGTAAATAAACTTGGGATTTAATTTGGGATGTTAATATATCTGGGATAGTTTATATATCATATTATATTATCATTCTATGATATATGAGTTAATAGAGGAGAAGTGAGAAAGGGGTAGGGAAGTAGTTTTACTTCTAAATACTCCTTTTTGGACGCTATTACTTTTTTTTTGTTTGTTATTATTTTGTATCTGTTTTTATTTATTTTTATATTCGAAATAAAGTCATTCATTCATTCATTCATTAATTCAGTCAGTCATTCATTCATTCAAGAGTGTGGTCTCGGAATTTGAGAGCAGGACTTTGATTTCACATTCAGATTTTGTAATGTGGAAGTGGACGAACCTGGTTAAGAATAACCGCCCATCAGGGATGCTCTAAAGAATTAACGCGAACGCACCCGCAGCGAGGCAGGGATCATTTCATTTTGTCAACACTACATCTGGCATTCTATTGGCTGGGGAATTTTGTAAGGGTTATTGCAGAAAAAATCCAAGAGCAGAGGAGAAATCTGAGAGTGGACGTTTGGTGTGCACACAGAAGCAGCCTGAGTGAGATGAGAAGGGCTGAAGCTGGAGCAGGAAATCTGTGCAAGCAACAATATATCTGAGTGTGAGCATACAGTTAGAGCAGAAGCAGAGCTAATCCAAGCACAAGCAGGGGCTGTTTGAGTGTGAGGACAGGGTTTTGAGGGAAAGCAATGCAAAATATGAACGTGAAATCATTGAGTCATGCTCTCGAATTGAAAGACCACGCTCTTGAATACAGATAGGAATAAAGCTCTGTAGATTGGGGCCGCAGACAGGTTAGGGAAGTTGGAAATAATGAAAACACATTGTTGGTTTTGGTCTTTCATGGGATTTGTTGACAATAATAAAAAGATAGAATATCACCAAACCTGTCCAAAAAAAATTAATTGTATTAGTTTAAATGTGTCCCTTATATGTTCACTTTGAGTACCCCTTCTTTCTCTTGCTGTATAACCTTATAATATTGTTGATGACTCATCCTGAGCTCAGGGGCAGACACACACATTAACTTTACAGGTGGAACAGGGACAGCCAGGCATCATTTTGTGATATAGAATTGCTCCTATGGCCTGTCAAAAATGTTGATATTGGACAATTCTGCAAAACCCCACATTATGAACAATGATAACAGTCTGACTGCTATATGATGATGCAGCTTAGAATGAAATCATTTGATTGGCTTTATGACAAGAAGTGTTCAATCTAGAGAGTAGCAACAGCATTAATGCATGGAGGGGTGCTGTCATGAAACCAAAACATCTAAAATCTCAATTTCTGATCTACTGATTTTTTTCTCAAAAGAGAGCACAGGAGGCTGTAACTTACAAAGCAGATGTGTATGCAGTAGAGCAGAAAAAAATGCATTTTATTCCAGTTCAGGACTTTAGAAACAGCCTCACTTTGGCCTCAATAAAAATATGATAAAAGAAACTTTTGAAGGCACCCAGCACTTCCAACTGTGAAAAGCTGCCATGCTGCCAATTATGTGGCACTGAAATGGCATGAAAATACATGCGTATCAAAGCTTCTGATGAGAGCCGTATCCAATGCTTCTCAGTGGGGGCAAGAGCAGAAAATACTTCTGCTCGTCTCTTTGTAAAGGCGGGGGAAGAGCGACAAGACGTCGTCCTCTGAGAGGATGTGGTTGCCATTATACAGTATGTGTCACCCGACACAAGGCCACCGAGAGCAGCCGTGATAGATGTCTGCTCCCCCTCCTTTTGTTTCTCAGAGGTAAATATGAGAGCAGTTGCTTGTCCTCCAGGAGCATCTCACCATTTCATCTCAGCGTAGCATGTCAATCCTGATCACTGGATGCACTTGAGAAGCACAGGAGCATCATAAATGAGTAATGCAGCTGTCGGTTTGGTTCAGTTCATCGGCTTACATCACGGACATAAACTGCCTCTGTACCCCGACACAGGCCTGGTGTCATGGTCGTCCCCCGGAGAGCACAGACAGACCAGAGGAGCAAAGAAAGGCATGCCTGTGGCACAGTATATTCACTTACTGATGGCAGTGCTGGCAAAACATGAACACATACAGTATCTTCTACTGTATCTTTCTAGACTTTGGTGCATACCAGGTCTGCACTGGTACATAATGCTTCTAGGAAGTAGCCACAGCCTGCACCCTGAGTACAACAAAGGCTCTGGCCTTCTCCCATGTACTCAGCTTTTATTTGTTATCAAACTAACTGCCAGTCATATAAATTGAAAAAAACAGTGTCCGTTCACTACAACAAACCTGTATACTCGACTTGAGTTGACCTGACTCAACCTGGACTCGGCCGCTGCCGATACCAGCTCTGCACATGCTCGCTGCCATTGCCACTTCCTGTACATGCTGAACTGCAGCCTGACTAGAGGTTTCATTCCTGCACCTGCCAGGCAGAAGCTCAATACTCGTCAGCCTGTAGAGTTTGGTTAGTAGATTACTTATTGTGATTGTTGACGGGATATATATGTTTGCCATGAACTACGCCACAGCTGACATCTGCTTAAATATTCTAACTAAATCGTAAAAATGGTAAATGGACTTGCATTTATATAACACCTTTCTAGTCTTCTGACCGCTCAAAGCGCTTTATGTCAGCATTCACCCATTCACACACCGATGGCTCAGCCTTCAGACGGGACAACAGCGACACAATGTGACTGTTGTTAATTTATATAAATACAGGAAATTTCCTTCATTTCATGTATTGGTTTATTTAAGACAGGAACAGTGTACAATAAATGAATTGCATCAGATATAGCACAATGCAGACTTCCATCTGTTGTCTCTGGGTATGTATAAAATGCACAAATAACAATATAAAAACGATAAGCCCACAATAACAAATACACCTATAAGACATATATCAGACCTTAAAGGCAGGGTTGGTAGAGATTTTAGAAAAACAAATTGTTATATTAGTCGAAATACTCATTACACCCCGACAGCAATCAATAAATCAAATGCTCCGACTGTCGTAGGACTGTAATAAACCGTCCAATCATTTCATTCGGGCGGCCTGTCTGTCTACCTACCTGCGTGCACTCATTACGCATCACCAGAGTACTAACAGTAGCCATGATGGTTGTTTATGTTCATAATGATAGTGTTTGGGGAGTGTCTTTGGAGCGAGGCCTGAAGGGACGGACCGTCAGTGTTGATGACTTGGAGACTTTCTCTCTAGATTTAGGGACTTTTGGAGCTAGTGCTGCTAGATACTTTCATTGGAGAAGAGTTAACAACACTGGGCTGGTTTATAGGTTGGTGCATTTTCAAATCTAGCATTGACCCTAGCAATATAACAATATAAAAATGATAAATAAATCCACATTAATAAATACACCTATAGGACATATATCAGACCTATACCAGTGTATTTCAACCATTTTTAACATTAGTTTTAAACTGACTAAGGCTAATACACTCTCTTATACCTATAGGGATAACATTCCACTGTTATGCTGCTGTAATTGAGTAAAGTGTATTTTGTTGAACAACGTTTTATGTTTTATGTCACTCCTCGTGGGTGATCTAGTTTTTGTCTTACGTCACCATGGACTGTAAGAATAAATTGATTAAGATGTGGTGGATCTGAACCATGCAGTATCTTGTAAAGTAAACAGACATTGGTCATAAAGGAAACTTTTCAAAGCTCAATAAGTTGTATTTTTCGCTAACATTGCAATAGTGGTATGAGTTTGGTTTTCTGTCCAGTGCTTAATGAGTGTATTTAAACACTTTATAAAGTGGTTGTATCCTTATTGTACAGAGGTGATAAACAATATTACAGATGTGATAATAACAGTCCGGAAATAAATTCTGTAGTGAACAAAGACATTTTGTTAAATTAGAAAATCTACACATATCGGCACACCACTCATGTACTTCAAATAACTAGAAAGACAGCAGTGTTACACCACTCAGACTGCAGCAGTATTAGTGATGTTTTACTACTGTCATTTAACATACAAGCTATTGGTAAGTTCAGCTTTAAATGAAGGACTGGAACCTACAACTCAAACACCTTCAGAGTGTTACGGCTGTAAATGGTCCCAGATTAAAAATGCGTTAGCTGAGATGCTGTAGTATACATGATGTGATTAAAGCTGAAGTAGGCGAGATTGGAGCAGATATGATAAAAAAAAAGTTATTTTTATATTTTAACGGTAGCTATATCGTGACAGTAGTTCATGAAACAGGTATCCTGAAAAAAATCATGTGCCTCTGAGTCCTCCGGTGTACGGCATCTGCAAGATTTTACAGACCGGAGGAAAACAAGCAGTAAGAGCTGATCTGAGATCTGCTGTCCATCTGCTGTCTATGAGAGCCGGCTGTCAATCACTCGTAAACTCCGACCAAACGGTCAAACTAGGCAGCGCTGATCAAATATGAATCAATATTATGTTACGTTAATGCCTATTTCTCTCCTCAAATGTTTTCAGAATCATCTTGTAGTGCACGGTTTAGCTGTAAAGTTTGTGACGCCACCGCCATTGTTAAATCTGGTGAAGGAACGCCAAGTTCCGGTCACATGAGCCAGCCAATAAGAACGCTCTCTCAATTAAATGACCTGTGATTGGTCAAAGTCTCCCGTCAGATTTTCTAAAGCCTGAAAACAGAGCCATGAGGAGGTGCAGAAGTCTCTCAGAACACTTGAATTACAATATGCTGAAAGTTTATAATGGAACTTTTGCCCAATGATGCCAAAAATATACTGCCTGCTGAAGCTTGAATGTTCTCTTTCTATATATGTTCCGGTCTCTTGTGTTTTTGTTTTCTTCATGTGGAATGGGTCAAAGGATAGGGATGACTCTAGAAGAAAAATGAAGTTGACTTTTGCTACCAGAGGCAAACATCTATATTAGTATCAGCCAGGAACTTTTGAATTATATCTCCATGAAACTTCATTTAATAATTGACTTAACGCTGTATTAATTGCGCAATTAGGCTAATTGTGTCATAAACATTCATTTGGAGAGATGTATGAGTAGCAGCCCCAGGTGTGTGTTTCACACCCCCAGAGGCAGAAACACGCCGTCTAGCGGCGGGAAACTTGTCCCGGTGTCCACCGGAGGACTCCAGCAGACTATACAGCTGTGACCAAACACTTGTTTTGTCTTTTTAGAAATGTCTCACAAAGCTTTAAGAGAAGTAAGTAGAGATGAGCTGTGTGCGTAATAGAGGCTGCAGAGTCTCCTGTTTGCTTGACCTTCATTCATCTCATGTAGAGAACTCATAGTGATACTATAATGACATCACCAACTCCTCTTAACGCACGATGCACACGCACACAGCAAGACCCCCTGTTGACACCAGATCGACGAGATCTATGCAGAGAGAGATAGGAGGACACCGGACACAGAGCTCCACTATAGGGCTACAGTACTTCTCCATTCTTGGTTAAAACCCAGAGAGAGACCAGAGAGAGACCCAGTGTGCAGGTGAAGTTAGAGGTGAGCTATAGGTGAACACACATTGGGCTGTACTCACAGTAGGTGGCGGCGGACGCAGCGCTGAAGACGTTCAGAGTGTAAAGCAGGAATAAATCCATCTTCCAGCAGAGGCTGAGGACCGGTCTGTATATATATAATATATATATATTTATATATCCGAGTGACCGCAGCGGGTCGATCAGTGTCGGGGAGGAAACAGCCAGAGCGCAGAGAGAGGTCCTCCAGCATGGAGGAGGCTGCTGGTGTGAAGGAGTGAAATGCTCCCACGTCGACACTCCCTCACTGAGAGCTCCCTCCCTCTCCACCTCTACCCGTCTCTCTCTCTCTCTCTCTCTCTCTCTCTCTCTCTTCCTCCCCCAGGTTCAGAAGAAAAGAGTGCGTGATGCAGAAACATTACTGGAAAAAGAACCGCTGCAAAAATGATAATAATCACAAAGATCCGGAGCTGCAGCAGCAGCAACAATTGGCTCACCAGTACATCTCATGACAGACTCCTTTGGATGGGTCATGTCTTGTTATTTGTACTGTGTGCTGCTCATGTTTTGGACACGATGCACTAAATTCCCTCTTTTTTTGGCCCACTTCTCTCCATCCCTGTAACTCAAATGAAAATCTATTTGCACCAGTGCTGGTGATCTTTATTGGAAATGGGAATTATGTGACCCCATATGCAGTGAAATCATATGTAAACCAGACATGTATTAACCACTAATTAGATAGATAGATAGATAGATAGATAGATAGATAGATGGATAGATGGATAGATATGTCTATGTCTATTGTTCACTTAAATAAATCCTAGCAGCTTTTGAACATATTTATGGAAAGTTTGTCCCTTTTCTCATTTTATTGTGTCTTTTTTGTCCTGATATTTCAGTAGTTTTTTATATTGTTCTTGTGGTCTTCTCTTTTTTCTGGGTCCTGATTCCAGTAAGCCTTTGAGTACTCTTTGTCGTGTTTTTGGTGTGTCTGTCTCTTGTCTGTGCTCTACTTTTATTGTCAATACGGATGTCATCCTCTATTTTTGCTGCAAAACAAATCTACCTACGGGTACAAATAAAGTCACCTGAACTTGAACCTGAACCTGAGATAGATAGATAGATAGATAGATAGATAGATAGATAGATAGATAGATAGATAGATAGATAGATAGATAGATAGATAGATAGTAACTTTATTAATCCTGAGAGAAATTCAAGTTTCCAGCATCACAGTTCCATAGTGCAAAACATGTTAGTAAAAAGGCAGTAAAAAAAAGTTAGTAGTGCAAAGTATAAAGTACAAAAAAATATACCAGATATAAAAATACAAGGAGATGAAGAAAACTGTTAAAACTGAATATAGTGCAGGGTAACAGCTGTGATACACGACTATTAAAAAAGTGAATATAGTGCAGAAGAGACTGTTAAAAGTGAGTATAGAGCATTATTATCCGTCTGTAATTAATAGCCGGGCATCAAATGAAAAGTACATACATGGATGCTTCTGTATGTGCATAAGTATTTACATTCACACATACATACATGTAAATACTGCATATAAACTACTGTCACCACTAATACTCTGAGAGTAGATGGTTTCAGCACCACAGTGGTGGACAGCTCCCTCTCCCTCTCTCACACACACTCAACACCATTATAAATGGTAAATGGACTTGCTTTTATATAGCGCTTTTCTAGTCTTCCAACCACTCAAAGCTCTTTACACTACATGTCAGCATTCATGCATTCACACACACATTCATACACTGATGACAGAGGCTGCTAAGGTGCCAACTTTGTACATCAGGATGTAATCTAAATACTCATTCACACACCGATGGCAATGCCTTCGGGAGCAATTTGGGGTCAAGTGTCTTGCTCAAGGACACATCGACCTACCGATTGGTGGACGACCTGCTCTACCCTCTGAGCCACAGCCGCCCCTATATAGTATACAGAATGTATACAGGGGACACACTTTGGGACTTGATCATATCAAAGAGCCTGAACATTTCCAAGGTTGTAGTGATGGATGTCGCTCTGTCCGATCATCCCTGTGTATATTCCTTTGAGAGTATCTCTTCCTGTGCACAGAAATGATCAGACAAGAGGTAATCACAAAAAGGTATATCACTGAAAAGCTGATGAGCTTGTAGATCATTTCAATTCTACAATTACAAATGTTGTTGATGCCATTGCACCCACCACGGTGAAGACTCCATGGAGAAATGCCATGTTAGTAAGAAATGAAAAGAAGAGAGTGTCGAAAAGCTGAACGCCACTGGCGGAAAAACTAATCCACAAGTTCATTATGACATCTATAAAGAGAGACTTTGCATTTATAATTTAGAACTGAGAAATGCAAGGCGGTCATTCTTCTTTGACATCGTCACCAAAAACAACAATAATGCACATGCACCTGTTTGCTACTGTCGACAGGCTAACAAACCCTCCTGTGTCAGTAGCCTCTGAACTTTTATCCACAGGGCCTGCAATGAATTTGCCTCCTTTTTCACAGAAAAAAATTCACAAAATCAGACTAGCAGTCACTTCCTCCTTATCAGGTACAGGATGTTTGTTGCCCCCTGCATTCACTTTAACCTGGTGCAAATAAATAAAAAAGGTTATATGTTAATATATTTATTCACTGTTATAGTTGTCTTTTATATCACATAGAGGTTATATGTTTATATATTTACTTTTGTAGTTGTCTTTTATTTTACATAGAGGCTATATAGTAATATATTTACTTTTATAGGTGTGTTTTATTGTGTACTTTCTGTTTGATTACTTCTGTTTCATTCCCTTTAAAGCACAACATGTTCTGGAGTGATAACCTTAACCTTACCATAACCTTACCTTAACCTTACCTTTGTAAAGGGAAAGTGAAAGCAGTGCTAAGAGACACCATTTTAAATTCAGTTAACAGTTCAAACAAAGAAAATGGACGTCTGAGTTAATTCAGACAAAAAAAAAAAAAGACAATCAGGTTGGATTCTGGTCCTACTCTGCAAAATAAAAATCATAGAGGACAAGTCAGTCACACAAAAGGAAACACAAGTATTCCAACAAGTATTTCAACAGGAGTCTGAAGAAAACTGCCTCCAGAACGTAGAATAAACCGTTTGAGATCGTACACTTTACAGGTTTACATGTGACTGAAACACTGATGTGCACTGTTCACTTATTCTTCCTTTTCAAAGTAAAAGACTCACCATTGCCTCTTGTTAGGGCACAGCGTAGTTCATTTTATTTATACACACACACACACACACACACACACACACACACACACACACACACACACAAACACATACATATAAATATATATATACATACATATATATATATACATATATGTATATATATATATATATATATATATATATATGTATATATCCGTCTGCCGTCCGGGATTCTTTCACAACAATGACCGGCTCGCTGTACATCATTCCTTACAAAGAGAAGCAGCATCTTTACTATTTTCGTATAAGTACATGTTTACACAAGTGCTTTTATTTGATTAGTACTGAGTGTTAGGTGTTGTGCTTTTACTTTGAAAGGTCGTCATGCTGTGCACTTATGCTCAGAGAGATAAGTAGTTCAGAAGAGACATAGTCCACTTGACTCCTGTTGATTTCAGGTGAGTTGTTTTTAGTTGAGTAAATGATCTTTTCACACCTGAGCAGGCGTGAATACAGCATGTCTACAGTATACATATATATACATCAGTATGTTTTACTACTTTTTTCATTTCCTAGTAAGAAAATACTGTTGTGTGTCTGTTACTTTCACTTTTGACTGTGATTTGGTGTTCTGATGGAGGAACCAGCTGATTGTGTTTGACTTTATCAGAAGTTTTAAAGAGAATTCAGATTCACTAGAAGTTAAAAAGAAGCCACGTTGAGGGTTCGTTTAGGATGTTTTATTCTTCCACTTCTAGTTTGTTTTATGTTTAACTCTTTATCTTATTTTAGTCTTGGGTGTTTTACTCTACTATGATTAGTCTGACTTTCTCTGTATTGTATCTGTACTGAAATTGATTTTTCCATCTAAAGCTCTTTGTAATGTTGTTATTTGCCTGTATTATGGAGAGACTACACCTCCACCTCTGCAGTAACATGTCAGTTCTCAGGGCCGTCCTACTGCCACATCAACAAGTCATTGAGAGCTCTCTGTGAGCCCTTTATGACACACCTGGTTTATTCATTAAACTATATGACATATCTGGTTTATTCATTAACCAGTTCTCTTAATGAAGTTTGACAAAAAAGTAGGTAGATGTTTTGACAGAGACCTCTATAGTCTCGTAAGGCCAGAGCCTGGAAGACGTTCAAATAGACAGAAAAAACGTAAAATAAAAACCCACAATTGGCATCGTCAAGGTCGCCGTAAAGTGCCGTCATATTCTCACACTTGTCATTCTCAACCCTGTACTCACAGTCTCATAGAAATTGTGTAGTTCTTGTAATAAACATATCCTTCCATCCGTTTGAGTGTCACACTTTTGTTTCCGGAGCAGAACTTAGAAACTATTTAACTTAGGAACTTCAAATTTGGTATGATGGTTGACAGTGTGAGCTAGTTGTGCCTTTTGGGGGTTAGAAGTCCAGGGTGCCCAAAATAAACAAAAAACAAATGACATAAACTGTGAATTGGTTTTAAACACAAACATTCACATTCAGAGTCTCAAAACTACCATATCACACAACCCTTTGTTCTGACTGAACATGTGTATTCAGACAAGACAAAGAGACCATGTGGTGAGGTCCCGAGGTCTTTGATTCAGTCGTCTTTGTAGTTTTACAGTGCCAGCCATATTGATTTGTAGTTCTTTCAGCCTCAGTTGCCATTTTGAGACAATGAGCCATTTTTGGGCCGCCCGGGAATAGCCTTATTCCATTCCATAGTTCCAAAAGGGCAAAACCTTTGGCCCTACTTTAGTAAGGGTCAAGCAGTGAGCGGGAGTATGTGAGCCATGCACATTTTTGCCTTGTACAATATGATAACTAACCTACTGTGAATCATACTTTAGTTCAAAGTAATAGGCTTCTAACTGGGTAGAAGCATGCTGAAGTTCAGAGGGTACCAACAATTAATCCTTCCTCTGTGTGTGTCTTCCTATCGGCGTGGTGAAAACCAGTTTAGAGGTTTTCAATAAATACAGATAAAGCCTTTGAAACGTACTGAATCTGATCCTTTTCTCCAGCAGGTTTTCTGATCCTCAGTCATGAACCCAGATCTTCATCCAGATCTCACCATCGTCCTGCTTAGAAAAGCAGGAGTTGGTAAAAGTGCTTCAGGAAACACCATCCTGGGACGACCAGCGTTTCAGTCAGAGACTGCCTTCACATCAGTTACGGAAGAAATCTCTGAACAAAAAGGAAATGTCCTCGGGAAACAGATCTCAGTGGTCGACACTCCGGGAATATTAGACAGCAAAGACAAAGAGGAGGAGATCAAAAAGCGGTGTCAGGAGCTTCTGCAGTCGTCCAGACGTTGTCTGTTTCTGGTGGTGCTCAGTGTTGGACGGTTCACAAAGGAGGACCAGGAGGCTGTGACGGCGGCTATGAGAGTCCTCGGGGCCTCAGGGGTTGAAAAAGAGTTACCTGCTCTTCACCGGTGGTGATGCTCTAAAAGGAAAGTCATTGGAGGATTTTATCTTTCAAAATAAAGATAAAGATAAAGTTCCGCTTCCAGATGTTGTTAAAAAGTTTGCGGGGGTGTATCACCTCTTCGACAACGAGGATGACGATGAAGAACAAGTCAGAGAGTTGCTGCTGAAGTCTACCAACCATCTACCAAACCAGCAACAACCTGATCCACCAGGTACCTAACCTGTGATCTAATTCTTACATGTATTTATTTTAAGTAATGCCATGGTTTTCGATGACGTCATGTAGGCTACTGATCATTATCAGAGTTAAGAATGAACCCTCACAGCTGGAAGCTGGTGGTGTCAGTTGTTGCAGCTCCTATCACTGGTTGGAGCAGTGAAGTCACTTTTAATCAAAGGTTGACAAACAGTGACAACACAGAGTTTACATGTGAAGAGGAAACTGGTGCACAACATGTTTGACCATTGGCGGGTGATCACCAGATTAACCATGTTATCAGCCTTGTGTGTTCGTGGTCACTAACCTGAGTTTGCCGGCGACAGCCGTGGCTGGATGCATTATGTTTTTGGGTTGTGATTTTTGTGAACGTGATAATTCAAAAACACCTGGAGAGAATCTCTTCAAATTGGCACAAACGTCCACTTGGACTCAAGGATGAACTGAGTAGAATTTGGTGGTTAAAGGTCAACGGTCAAGGTCACTGTGACTTCACATCCGTACCACTGTCATGAACGTGATATCTTCGGAACACATGAAGCAAATCTCTTCAAATTTGGCACAAATGTCCACTTGGACTAAAGGATGAACTGATTAGATTTTGGTGGTCAAAGGTCAAAGGTCACTGTGACCTCACAAAACACATTTTTGGCTAAAGCTCAAGAATTCATCTGCTAATTATGATAATTTAAAACAAATGTCTAATAGGAAGAAGTGATGACATTTTGGACAGACATGGATGTAAACTGACACTTGGCTGGTTGGCGGAGGCATACAACCGCGAGGCGGTTATTCTAGTTTAGGAGATGACTGATGTTTCAATGTTTTCAGACTGTAGTTATGAGAAGGTAAACTCATCTGATTTATTTGTTTCCTATCTTTCAGCTGATGTTTCCAGAGACAGGAGGATCGTGCTGTTTGGTCTACCTGGAGCTGGAAAAAGTGCATCAGGAAACACCATCTTAAAATCTGAAAAGTTCAAATCAGCCGGTAGTTTTGATTCAGTCAGTAGAGACGGTCTCTAGATCAGCAGTGGTGGAGGGTCGTAAGGTCACAGTGGTCGACACGCCAGGATTCACTGATGAAGTTCTGACTCCTGAACAGCTGTACCTGGAAATCATGAAGCCGATAGTGAAGGCCAATCCAGGACCACATGCCTTAGTCATTGTGGTCAGAATAGGCAGAATCACCAAAGCAGACGTCACACTGTTTGAGCTACTTCTTAAACTGTTTGGCCTAGGAGCTTGTAGGTACTCCATGGTGCTTTTCACTCATGGAGATGAGCTAAAAGACAAGAGCATTGAGGATGAGATAAAGTCCAACAAACTTGTGTCAGAACTGGTCTCCATGTGTGGTGGTAGATACAGTGTGTTTCACAACAGAGCCAAAAGAAGCAGAGAGCAGGTTAGAAACCTCCTGAATCAAATAGATGAGATGGTCACAGCGAATGGTGGAAAACACTACACCAATGAAATGTTCAAGATGGCCGAGACGTTCTTGAGGGAAGAAAGGAACCGGTCAGGCGGCGGCGGTGATAACAAAGATCACAAAGGTCACAGAGATGACAAAAATCACAAAGGTCACAAAGATGACAAATATGTCAAAGATGACAAAGATGACGATGATGACGATGATGACGATGATGACGATGAGGAGGATGCATGGAAAAGAATTATACGCTTTTTATTGATTGGAGCAGGTGTAGGCCTTTGTGTAGGAGCATTGATAGCGGTAGGAGCAGGAGCAGCAGTATGTGCAGGAGCAGCAAAAGGAGCAGCAGTAGGAGCTGTAGTAGGAGGACTACTAGGAGCAGCAGTATGAAAAGTAACAGGAGCAGGAACAGGAACGGGAGGAGTCTAAGTATGCTTGGCTTATACTTGTACTTCATTTTTTGATCAAGATATACTTAAGTAAATTATAAGTTGGAATACTTGCAGCATAAAAACTATTTAAGTAGTAGTTTACTGAATGTACTAGTTAAAGACATATTGTCCGTCACTCCTCTGTTATTCAGTGCCAGACTTTAATAGTTTTATATTTGATTTGATTTCAGTAATTTGAGTGAGTTAATACATTATTCTGTTTTAATTACAATACTTTTGTGTTTTTCAGATGAGTCTGATAGTAATGAGTTTATTCATTGTTTTTTTTTACCTTTGACCTCTTGAGTGTTTGTATCAGCTGCACTTTGAGTTCAGAGGAGGAATCACTGCTTCATCATTTATAACTTACTGTCCATATATTCATGATTATAGACTTGTTTTTATTGTATTTACACGTTATTGATTTAGGCTTCTACTGAAAATGAATGACACATAGTGAATGAATCAATTAATAAAATTTTTAAACATTTCTGTTAATGTTCATAAACAGTAATTTGTTGTATCGATAAATCACTTTGGCATTAACATGAATGATCGGATGTTTGGGTCCCAGAGCGTACCCAGAGGATGTCACGGACCGACCGAACTTCCTGTACCGACCGGTTGAATACAATAACAAGTACCTTTACACCCCTATTGATGATATAATCAGAATATAAACAATGTCAGATGTTAAGAATTTGTTCAACATGATTCTGTAATATTGATAATCTGTTGTCTCTTTGATTCATACAAATAAACAGAAACATGTATCTCCACTTAGTTTTGCTTTTTATTAAATTGTTTGATTTAAAATAATTTGTGCTTATTATTTATTTATTAGATAGATAGATTAGTTATTATTATAATAAACAACATTTATTTTACAGCTCAAGATGTTTTACATTATTAATATGTACCAAAACAAACAACATAAACTACTTGATATTAAAGGAAAAGAAACATTAAACACATTTTAAATGTTCGTACAGTAGTGAATCTGAAAAGATCTGTTTTATGTGCTTTAAAATATCAGCTTACTCTTTCAGAGTTCAGAAGCAAAGAAGAAAGATTTTTATCTCATTGTTGTTCTTGTATTGTATAAAAACAGAATCATCTAAAAGGTCAACATCCAAGTTTACGTTATTTTTTTATGAAAAACTAATAATAGAAAAGTGAACAACAGGTAGAAGACAGTGGATTGCAAACTAAAGGTGAGTGGTGTCCAGGTAAGTCACAGCACACAGAAAACAAGGTGAGCTCTGATTGGTTGTCACACGTAGATGTCTTCTACAGCCACAGCCATCTGCTCTGTGATTGGTGTTTCCCTGGCAACAGGATAACAGGGAACTGTAGAGAGTGGAACCAGTTAGCATCTGCTAGCACCTGTTAGCATCGAGTGTGTTGGTTTGTGTGTGTGTGTTACCGTAATGAGACTCCTGCTTCTCCTCATCTTTCCTCTGGTTGCCATGGTGACTGTGCATCGCCACATAAACATTTTCCTCCACCTGACCTGAAGTAGCAGAGCAGATTTAATTTATTAACTTATTATTGATAACAATCTGATGAGATTTTAGAGGCACATTTATGTCTCTGATTGGCTGCTGTACCTGTGGTGCTGATCCTCTGGCTCCTCCTCCTCCTCTTGAGGATGAAAGTGGTGATGAAGAGCAGCAGGAGGAAGACTAGGAAGCAGCAGACCAGCGTAGACACCACCATACTGCCGCTGCTGCTGCTGCTGCTGCTGTTATCTAACAGCAGCAGTATGGACAGAGAGACAGGCAGACACACAGACACACAGACAGACAGACAGACAGACAGACAGACAGACAGGCACTACTGTTAACTAGTATACTCAAGGGTATATTCACATATATCATTTATAATATTTCATAAAATCATTGTCAGGGTCGTCTGTTTCAGAATTCAGACCTCTGTAACTGATCCCTAGATCTCTGTAGCTAGTCAACAGAATTCTGCAACTCGTCCCCAGACATCTACAACTCGTCACCAGACATCTGCAACTGGTCCCCAGACTTCTGCAACTGGTCCCCAGACTTCTGTAACTAGTCAACAAAATTCTACAACTAGTCCCCAGACCACTGAAACTACTCCCCGGACCTTTGCAACTAGTTCCCAGGCCTCTACAACTAGTCCACAGAACTCTGAAACTAGTCCCAAAACATTTGCAACTAGTCCCAAGACATTTGCAACTAGTCCACAGACCTCTGCAACTAGTCACCAGACCTCTGCAATTAGTCCCCAGACCTCCACAACTAGTCCTCAGACCTCCACAACTAGTCCTCAGACCTCCACAACTAGTCCTCAGACCTCTGCAACTAGTCCTCAGACCTCTGTAAATAGTCAACAAAATTCTGCAACTAGTCCCTATACCTCTGTAACTAGTCAAAACATTCCTCAACTAGTCCCCAGACCTCTGCAACTAGTCCCCAGACCTCTGCAACTAGTCCTCAGACCTCTGCAACTAGTCAAACAAATTCTGCAACTAGTCCCTAGACCTCTGTAACTAGTTTCCCAGACCTTTGCAACTACTCCCCAGAACTCTGAAACTATACTCCCCAGAACATTTGCAACTAGTCCCCAGACCTCTGCAACTAGTCCCCAGACCTCTGCAACTAGTCCCCAGACCTCTGCAACTAGTCCCCAGACCTCTGCAACTAGTCCCCAGACCTCTGCAACTAGTCCTCAGACCTCTGCAACTAGTCCCTATACCTCTGTAACTATTCCCCAGACTTCTGTAACTAGTCAAAACATTCCTCAACTAGTCCCCAGTAAACTGCAACTAGTCCCCAGACTTCTGTAACTAGTCAAACAAATTCTGCAACTAGTCCCCAGACCTCTGTAACTAGTTTCCCAGACCTCTGCAACTAGTCCCCAGACCTCTACAACTAGTCCCCAGACCTCTACAACTAGTCTCAAGGCCTCTACAACTAGTCCCCAGAACTCTGAAACTATACTCCCCAGAACATTTGCAACTAGTCCCCAGACCTCTGCATCCAGTCCAGAGACCTCTGCAACTAGTCCCCAGACATTTGCAACTAGTCCCCAGACCTCTGCATCCAGTCCAGAGACCTCTGCAACTAGTCCCCAGACATTTGCAACTAGTCCCCAGACCTCTCCAACTATTCCCCAGACCTCTACAACTAGTCCCCAGACCTCTGCATCCAGTCCAGAGACCTCTGCAACTAGTCCCCAGACCTCTGCAACTATTCCCCAGACCTCTGCAACTAGTCCTCAGACCTCTGCAACTAGACCCCAGACCTCTACAACTAGTCCTCAGACCTCTGCAACTAGTCCCCAGACCTCTCCAACTAGTCTTCAGACCTCTGCAACTAGGCCCCAGACCTCTACAACTAGTCCTCAGACATTTGCAACTGATCTAAATATAATTTGCAACAAAGTGAAGTGAAAATGAAAGTGAAAATTAACCTTCACAACAGCTACGTTTCAGTATTGGAAAATGAATCACAGAAAAGTCTGAAGCTCACAGTTCAACACTGCAGATGATAAATAGAGACCAAAACAGCAACAGTAAAACTTTATATCCTGTAAATATATAAAAGAAAAAGAGGATGTGGTTGATATTCCTTCAGTCCTGGACTCACCCTCCACTCTGAGCAGGAAGTCTCTCTTGATCAGTCGTTTCCCATTTTCATCAAACACCTCCAGGCTGTAGTTTCCTGCGTCTGCAGTCTGAACTCGGCTGAATCTCAGCGAGCCGTCACTCAGCAGCTCGCAGCGCCCGTGGTGACACGTCTTCACTTTGTTCTCCCGTGACATCACCAGGTGGAGGTGAGTCCACCTGGCGTCCTGTCTGGGCTTCAACTCCGGCAGGTCTGAGGTCAGCAGGACGGCCTCCCCGCTGTGTGCTGTGATGATCTTTGCAGAGGCAGCTGGGGTCAAAGGTCATAGGTCAGACACACAGATCAATTATCACGTTACTGCACTGAAAGTCCCGTTACCATAGAAACATGAAACTCAGATCAAACTGACTGACCGTCACTCTTCATCATCATCTTCATCATCAGGATCAATAAGCAGACCGGAACCATACCTGTTATAAAACAATAGTAAGCCAGTAGTTAAATTATTACTACAGTATAAATTATCTCTAAATTCAACCCAAACGTCCAGGTTATTTCTCAGCAGATCACCCTGTAATAAAAGAATAGGTACCCAGTAGTGAAATAATAACTACGGTATAAGTTCTCTCTAAGTTTCTCTAAAAACGTGCAGGTTATTTCTCAGTAGGTCATATCTGTAATAAAAGAATAGGTACCTAGAAGTTGAATAATAACTGTAGTATAATTTCTTTGTAAGATCCCAAATTGTTACCCCCTTATTCCTTAAGTTCACATCTTGTTCCCCAGTACATACATATGTGTGTTGGCACATACTGAACTGGTACTCCTTAAGTACAAAAGATTACACCATAACTCCAGCTGGCTCCGCCCCCTCAGCTGTCAATCACTGTGAGGAGGAAACGCACACTTTCACTGGTGTGTGTGTGTGTGTGTGTGTGTGTGTGTGTCTAAATCAAATAGAAAAGAAACAGACTACTAGTGAAAACTTTTACTTTTAGACTTTATAAGTACATTTTGCAGATAATTCTTACATACGTTCACTGAAGTTTACAATGTAGAACTTACCTACTGAAAGTATTTCTAAATTGTAATATTTCTACTTTTACTTCAGTAAAAAATATCCCACATATACTGTGTATATAAAGTATAATAGTAGTATACTATAGTAGTAGTAGTATAGTAGTAGTATATATATATATATATATATATATATATATTGGGGGGGTTTTGGTCTTACCTGTCCTGAGTGACGCCGTCTTCAACTGGAATAATGAGACAAAAAGAGAAAAACAACAAACAAAATTTGAAACAGAGATAAGAGAAGGCGGCTCAAACAAACAAACTGAACGAATCAGGAAACAAGTAATGAAACGGTCATGTCTGGTCTGGCTCCCCCTCCCCCCCCCCTCAGACCACACAGTCTTTCAGTCTGCTCACATGAAACTAAATTAGAAACGCTGAGATACTTTCACTCTGTAACTTCTTCCACGTATAAATCATTGCGGGTCGGTGTCCCATGCACGCTCGCATGTGGCTACGCTGTTCAGACTCAGACTCCAACACAAACTACATGGAAGCACCAAAACCACAAAGTTCTAGTGAAAGACGTCTTGCAAAACAGTGTTGGCCGCGGTAGGAGGATGTGGCAGAGACCGTAATCGTCTCCGACCAAAACTCCGGTGTCTCCCCTGTTCCCCCCGGCTGCGGTCTGGAGGCTGAGGCAGGAAAAGCCAACACTAGGATCAGCATTGATTCATGGAGAGACCTTCGTCTGGTCAGCTAACATTACTGCCAAGCAGATGAAATATAGAGTGATATTGTGGTTTTAGCTGACGTGTCGCCTCACTGTTTTGAGCGATGCTCGTTCATGTCTATGTAGAGCGAGCACAAGCGCGAGCAACAGGACGCTGACTTTCGTTGACTTGGCGGCCACAGGTGTCGCTGTTAACAAGCAATTTCTGATGGATGTGAACATTTACTTCACCTTAATGAAAACGACTCTGATCTCAGCGTTGATCCATGCTTACTATATAATGATTAATAATTAGTACTTTACTTTGATCCATACTGACAATATCACGTGTCACACTTTCGTTTCCGGAGCGGAACTCAGAAACTATTTAACTTAGGAACTTCAGATTTGGTATGATGGTTGACAGTGTGGTCTAGTTGTGCCTTTTGGGGGTTAGAAGTCCATGGTGCCCAAAATCCTTTGGCCCCACTTTAGTAGGGATAGTCAGCTCATCTGATGAACTCGTGTTCGTTCATAGCGATTCTCACCAGGTGTGAATGTTTCTGTCACAAGGTGTCGCTACAGCGTTCGGTTATAAACGAGGAGCAGAACGTGTCAGAAACATAGACTGTATAACATCTGGATGTAGTCTGACGTCACCCAGAGGTTTCTGAAGAGCCGTTGTAATCATGGATGCATTAAGAGAAGTGGATCCAGCGTTGGTGGCGGGACCCCCCGTTCATTCCTATGAGAGTGTCTCAGTGGAACATGAAGTCTAAATGACTCGACCTCCGACTGGAAAAGTACCCGGATCTTCTGGCGATCTTCCGGATCCATCGGGCTCATAAAGCAGGCGAAGTAGTGTCTGCTCAGTCACATGGCTCGGTCACGGGGTCACGCTGTCGTCACGCTGTCATGATATCACTTTGGCAGTCTAGTGTTTCCTTGTGTTTCCTCTGTTTCCCTGCCCTTTTGTCTCCTGTGTGTTTTTCCCTGGTTTGTCTAGTCTGTCAGTGTGTTGGGAGGTGTGGCCTTCCTCCTCCTCCTCCTTCTTCTGGGCAGGCACTGCTGGAGCAGCTGACAGCAATTATCCAATCATCACACACACCTGCAGTATATCTACCCCGGTTTTCCTGCCAGTCATCGCCAGATCGTTCCGTCGCCCTCAGTGGTACTAAACTAATTCAGGCTCCCTAGTATTTGCTCTTGTCTTTGCTGTTGCTCTTGTTTTTGGATTGTTTGGACTCACCTCGTTTTTGCTCTGTGCTCAGGTCTGTTCACCTGCCAGCTGTGGCTGCTTCCAACCTGCCTGCTCACTCCTACACTCTGCTCCTCCTCAACCTGGAACCCTGTTTTAGTTAAATCCTGCCTATTCACTCTCCGACGCCATTCCACCGCTCGGAGCTTTAGTGGATTCATCTGTTCCTCCGGAAGGATTCCTGGACACCCCCTCCTCGTGCCTCCCGTTCCGTGAATTAAGTATTAACTGTGTTACTGTCACGTTTCGGACCTCCAGGATCTCCAGCCCTGTTCATTGAACATTTAATATTGTGTAAATAAATTCTTTGTTCACCTTTAAACGAATTGAGTCTGTGTCTGCATTTGAGTTCAAGCTATTGTTGTAACCAGAACATAACACATGCTGTCGTCACGGCTTGCTGACTCCGCCTCCCAGCCCTCTATGTGTGATTCCTTTTCCTGCTGTTTATAGGTACTATAGGTATAGGTTTACTTTGGATGTCTATACTGAAACAAGATTTCTGTTTTTTTTCCAGATAGATCTCACTTTGAAAAGTGACCACATACAATTCATGACACTCACTGATATAAATACAACATGAGATAAACAGAGGTATATATAAATGGAAGAGGTGTAGCGATTTTACAACGATACGATACGATTTCCACGGTTTCGATAAGATTCAAGGACGATAGTTTCTCTCATCTAGAGCGATACGATTCAATGATTTGAAATCAATACAAAAACTTTTTTTTGCCAAAACTGCAATCAGTGTGACTGTAAAATAAATAGCTGATACTGGACAGTGCAGGTCAGGATTCCTCAAAGTTTTTCTTGTAAGGGAATCAGGGATAAATTAATTATGGATATAAACAAGTAAACAACGATTAATGGCAAATACATACAGCTTTTATTTGAAAATAATAAAAAGTGCAACTGCTGGACCTGCTGATTCAATTCTCAAGATACAAGGCAGTGCAATATTGAACACAAAATATAATAAACCAAATATATTCAAGTTAAATGAACAGTGGTTTAACCTGCTGCTTCTGTCCTCATTTTCAATATAAACGGCAGATCAATAATACAGTGATCAACCGCTTATAGTGATCAAACAGCTTGGGACAGAATCATTCCTCTACAAACACTGTTAAATAATCTGCTTATAGTAATCAAGTAGTCCACCTACACTGTTCATTTGGGGTCTTTTTATACATGAAAAGATCTGGAAAAACATTTTAAAACTACGTTAGACTAACGTTAGTTGAATTTCTGTTTACTCCCGTGATAATTTGCCTCGCGGACCGTCTGCTCTCCGGCTGAATGCGTGAGGCTGATGCTGCGTGTACATAGATATCAATGACGGGGAAAGAAAAGTAATTTTCTCTGGATGAAAAAACGACAGCACACGGGGAAAGCGCCTGAGGGTGAAACCGATCAAGTGGATTGATAGCAACTGAAACTCTCCTCTACACCGCAGCGCCGGCAGCGCCGGCGCCCACCTCCCTCTATGTGGCTACCAGGTGCGAGGAGTCCAGTGCTCCGTTCGTCTGCATGTACGCCATGGATGCATGCTTCGCTGCAGAGGGCGGGGCTGGCAAGCTGCCACATGTCTGGAGAGTGAACCGGAGTAACGTTTAACATTTCTTTACTAATAAAAGTGCTAAAAAACACTTTCATATAACGTTTGTCGTCCTTAATACAAGGTGCAAATTCTTAGTATCGATACAATCGATTTTTGCGTTTCAGATAGATTTTATATTGATATACGTCTCCCGTGAAGTACAACTTGCCGAGTACCTATCGATGTAGTTGGATCGTAGGAATATAAATCGATATATCGATGTAGTAGATGAATCGTTACACCCCTAATAACTGGACTTACATTTATATAGGGCTTTTCTAGTCTTCTGACCACTCAAAGCGCTTTACACTAAAACGATCACCTGAAAATAAGAGTCAATAACGTTACTCAGTCCGGAGTTAACACAGGAAACCAATGTTGGTCTGGAGGAGCTGCAGCATTTATTTCTGCACAAACTGCAACATTCACTGATATTCTCAGAGCTAAACTAACTCTGTCTTCTGCTCCACTAGCTCACAACATCACATACATTCTCTCTCTTGCTTCACCACTCACTTCCCACGTACACACACACTCTACACACTGACTATGCTACTCTCTTCTGAACGCTTGGCACACAGGAGAAGTTACAATCTGCAACCTCTCCACTAGATGTCATTAAATACTACACACTGTTCCTTTAAAAAGGACAACCACATTTTTTTTAAAAGTCCAACTGAAATTAAATTGCATTCTTTATGTTTGCTACAGCAACACATGTGCTCTGTAAATCACTAATCTCGTGTTCTCCTTTGAGAAACTGAATGAAACCGAATGTTACGACTGCTAAACCCACAGAGCAGAAACAGGACTCACCAGCACGACTCAGAGCAAGACAAGTGGAATCAAACAGTCTTTACTTGCAAAAATAGGCTCGGTACACAGGTGAGCAGTCGGATGAGGGCAACCCCGAGCCGAGGCAAAAAACTCAGTCAGGAAAAAAACAGGCAGAGATCAGAAAAAACAGGAACACTAATAAATAGGTGGGCCACTTGACTCGGGGAACAAAGACGAACTGGCACAGAGGTAGTTGTAGTTAGTTCCTCGCGATTGCTTCCTTATTTGTTGTGGTCCTAGAGCCAGACCATAACAGGTGATGAGACAACGGACATGAGTAACTCACCACTGGTGTTGCGTCACGTCACTAACAGTGGCGTGACGGAGAGATTTCTCCAAATTGAAGATGTCACTATGAACAAGTGAACTTCAAAGTGGTTGCTCAGTGTTATGACGGAGCTGCGGTGATGGCCTCTGGTTTAGTTCAGCCCAGGGTAAAGGACACAATCCCATAAGCAGTGTTTGTTCACTGCTATGCGCCATACTGAATTTGGTCATGTCTCGAGGTGCTGCAAAGATCAGGGAAAGCAAAATCTTTTTTAGCCATCTCAGTGGCCTGGCAGCATTTTTCTCAACATCACCGAAACGCACTAAAATACTGGATGACGTGCCAGCGCCGACTACCCAGAGTTGCCCCAACGCGGTGGACGAAATCATCTGGCATGGTCAACACGGTGTACAAGAGGAGAGAAGAGACTTTGAATACAGCCTTTGAAAAAGGCCTTTACCATGCAATGATGATCATGTAGCACTAACCGCCGCCATGAACTGCACAAAAGATGCTGTTGAAAAACTAATGAATGTTTTAGACACTGTTTAAAAGTGGACATCCATTCCAGCTGACGTTACTGCAATAATAGGAGAGCTGCATACATGTGTTTTGAAAGCAAACAAAGAATCAGGCATGGGTAAATGTCAACCTGCAATCAAGACGCCAGATAATGCATGCACATTTAGGCCATTGTTTCCAAATATGAAATGTTTATCCAAGTTTAAAATTCCAACACAGTCCATAGCTGTAACAACAATCTTTGGAAGAGAGTTTGAAAAATCAATACCTGATAAAAAGTACCAAATCCTATGGAGCAACTGAAACCCTTTTGGATTACCCAACAAAAAAGAGAAATGTTAAAGCTAAGTGTCAGCACAGGCAAAGTTTGCATTGAGTGTAATTATAGTGCCAGCTCCATGAAGAGAGGACCCGCTCCTTATGTAGATATAAACGGCTCATTCTAAAGTAACAATAACACAACTCTTATTTTCAGGTGATTACACACACTAAAGGAAACATACTTATTAATATTATATTCCATTTCTGCTAATAGATCCCCCCTAAATGTTACTCACTGGTCCTTTAACACTATAACCCAGCACAAAATGACAATTATCAACATAAAGCAACATGTTCTGAACAGACATATTACATTAACACAAACAAAAAGCAACATTTGAACTTTGGAAAATAAAATATATTGTAAAAAGTGGGATTGTCATGTCTTTTTTATTATAAATCTGGTTTGAGTGCTACACAAATACTGTGAAAGTATCGACACACTCAATCTATGGAGAAATACACACAGCCCATATTCAGTTCAGTCCAGCACTAGGCATGATGGGAAATGTGGGCCGTTGCTACAATAATAAAAAATAAACTTAAACCTTCCAAAGCCATGTAAATAACTTCAACTTAAATACATTCAAGCTTTTTGCAAAGGAAAGAAATGACCAGTGACTCCATTTACCGCTGCTTCACGTTCCCCTGGATGGAAAACATGTTTTCATCTACTGTAGTGTAAAGTGACTTTGAGTTCTAGAAAAGTGATATATTAATCTAATTTATTAATATTATTCTAATGGTGTGTTTGTCAACCAATATGGTGCAACACCACAGCTCATTATATTCCCAAAACGACATTGTCAGGGATATTGTGACCCCAAGTACGCCATATTGAACATCTATATATGTCATTTAAAATTCAAAACTTAAAATCAACAGCTTGTGTGAACATGATGCTCTTTGAAATGGTTGTTACTGTTGGTACTGCTTATCGTTACTCTGATATTGAGATACCTGCTGTCAGCCACTGACAACATACTGTATGTCTTTGGTGGCCAACGCTTTAAATTATAAACACTTATTACTGTGTAGAAATAATCAGTGCAAAACATTGAAATGACTGCACTCGGAAAAACAAAAATTGCTTGTGACAGAGCACCCAGACACGAGGCTGCTATCAGTCATCCACCAACTCACTTTGATGCATCATCACTTGAAGGATCGATGCCTTCGCAGACCATGTCCTTTGTCCAATCGTGGGCCAGTCTACCTGCAAAGCCAAGAGTCAGCTCCCCAACATCTTCTTCGCTCACCGTCTGTCTTATAGATAATGGTTCACGTCGGTTGGTGGGGGTTTCACTTCCTTGAGTGGCTGTGGAGTCCAATCCTTGAGCGGCAATCCTTGCTGCACTTGCTGCATATGTAGTCTGTGGCTTGGGGGGTTGCTGGCATAAGCTTTCCTCCTTTGCCTCTTCTCTTCCAGACGGTTCTGTCGTTCCTCCTCGGCTCTTTCACAGCATTCTTTCGCCAGTCTTCTCCACTTGGGTCTGTCTGCTGTGGCTTCCTCCCATGTGTCCACATTGATGGAGGTGGCACGGAGGTCGCGCTTACAGACGTCTCTGAATTCCTGAATTCTGCGCTTGATCTCATATTCTGTGACGGTATATGTTTTCTTTTTGGAGCCTGATGCAGATAAACGACCAGGTACTATGTAAACTGCCCGTCCTTCAGAGAATTCTGGCTCACTTGTTAGATCCTCAGCTGTATCTTTGTCAATCCTGTCACCATCATCAGCTTCGTCAGTGCTCTGACTCTGACTCTCTTTCTGTGTCTTCTCCTGTCTGAGTATGTTTGTCTCTAACCGTGACTCCTCCTGTCTGACTTCCTCCCTCGTCTTCTCCTGTCAGTCTTCCTCGGGTGCCTGCTCCTTTCAGACGTTTGCCATTGTCCCCTTCTGTCTGATGTTTTCTCTTGTGTTTTCCTGAATAACCGAATGTGGATACCTTTCACTGGCTCCTTCCAGCTGTTCTTCCACTAAGCCCTTTCCCTCTTCTGTGCTGTGTTGTGCTGTGTTACACAAACAACACATTATATCAAGTACACTACGTCAATTAGTATGATACAGATACCGCAAACAGTCCGTGAACAACGCATATGCTTGTATGCACCAAATTTCTGGCACTGCACCTGAGATGGAAAAAAAGCTAATATTGTTTCACTGCATTAATGATATAAAAAGAATTCCATGAAAACTCACATAGCGTACTGTACCTGGTCTTTCACAGTCATTGTGCCACAGCATTAGCTGCACTTCATAGTTTGATCTGCAGAATATTTCCAAGAGATTTGTAAATTGCAATTTCATTATTACAAGGGCCCAAAAGATAGCAGTAATGTGTGGCTAGTATGTTTATCTATTCTACAAGATACTTTGGCAGGCAATCAACCAGTATTTTCCATTCTAAAATTAAATTGGGCTGGTAGAAGAACTGAATAAACAAGTGGATGAAAAAGTTAAATTCACTGCCCTGAAACAGCCCAGTCCTGAAGACAGTTAAATGGTCCACAAATAACCCAACAACAGAGGAAATTGATGAGTTTGCAATGAAGACACAGAGAGATATCTGGGCCTCAGATAATGATGTACTATTTCCCTATTATGCAATTACAGGTTTGCTCATATTTGCTCACACTCGCAAAATGCACCCACAGCCAAAAGGGAAATGAATTGCAGCTTTGTAAAAATCTACTAAAAGCTGCTTATATCTGTAGTTACAATGTTTAGTTCTGCGTTCTTCTTCCCATGTTTTACTTTTGTTTTTATTAAGCTGCTGCAGAGAATTAAATGGTCGTTTCCATGGTAGCGCATTTCATGAGGGGTCATCAGAAGAAGATGATAGCGGAAGTACACGTTTTACAGATGGAGCTATTAAAGTACAATTTTTACAAAACTGGGGTTAGTTCACCTTTTCACACATTTTTTCCAGACTATATATAATAAATCAAGTATCTGTACTTGGTATGTGAGTGCATTTTGTGAGTTTGAGCAAATATGAGCAAACGCCTAAGTGCATAGGGAAATTGTATGACATTATGTGCGGTCCAGATATGCGCAAGCAAGCTGGGACACTATCGGGGCTACATTGCACGTACGTATGCTTGAATAAAGTAAAGCCGATACTTTGTTATCTAATAATCTTTGTGTCACGTCACATCCAAATTAAAGACTATAACCAGAGAGTCTATATAATGAGGAGACGGAGCACTGTGGCAGTTTCGAATGGAGAAATGTGTATCTGTATAGACGGCTGCAACAATGAAAGCACTTGCTACAAAATATAGAAATAATTAAAGGTTATGTAACCTGTTAAGTAACATTAAAATGTACTGCCGTTTGAGGTGGATATTTAGTTTTAAAGATGTTTTAGATTCATAATCTTTGCCCAAAGGCTGGGAACCATGCAGTGACTAGTTGCCATGGTAACGCCATCCAAAGAGATAGGGGTCAGGGCTTGTTAGTCCCCGTTATCAAGATGGAGGCAGAGTGAACACACTTCTCTTTGGACAGATTTTGAACTATCATCAAACCAATGCATTACTGTCTACATACTTCTTGAGCCCAATGAAGACCCAGTCTACATATCGGCAGATGTTATAGAAAAATAAAGCCCCCAAATTATCGTTATTGGACACCAAATTCCCATATCGATCGACTGTAATCATTACAATAATTGAGGTAGAGGAAGAAGAGTAATTGTATATTTACCTAAAGAGCAAAACAAATGACAGCAAAGCTGGGACCCTGAAGATTAATTTGAGATGACATCACAAACGTTGATTGGTTGAGGCAGTTGTCATACAAAACCACTTGGCAAACTCAGGACCTGCGCTGCACAACTCAAGAGCTACAGCGCAAGTTTTACTTTGTCTCTCATTCTCTAGCAGCCTTCCAGCTGCTGTCAATCGGTTGGTATCAGCAATCTCTTGCTCCATATTTTTTTATCTATTATCTCTTTAAGCATGTTATACTGTGTCAGTCATAATCAGTTGTGATTTTATGCTATATTATTATACTTGTATAGTATATAGTATAGTTAAGTATTCCAACTGAAACATTATAGGGTTAAGGTGGTGTGTTTGTATGTTTACCCTTAGTGTTAATACTTAAAGTGCTTTCCTGTGTTATTTGTAGTATCTCTCTGTAATATATTATGGGATGCCTATCGCCTGGTGTGCATGCAGAGCTGAGGTGTGTGAGCTCTTCCTTCAGGTTTTAGGAGCAGTCAGGAACACATTCTGAATTTCTACAGTGAATCAAAGGATACTAGGAGATCTTGGTTTGGGGGTCCACCCATAAGAAAATTTGACTTAAAATTATGCAATTTTTCATAATTTTGAACTATTATTATTACTATAGATAATTCCAAAAAAGCGTAAAGACAAAACTTACTATAGCTAGTTAAATAATCATTTTATTATTTACACATATCACAGCCTTCGTCTGAACAGTTAATTCTTCTAGAAATGTTTGTCCTGCAAAATCATATTCTGTAAATCAAAAGAGCAGATTCAGAAAACTTTGAAATAATGTGTCATTGATTACATTTGTTCACAACTAAAAAAAAATTATGATAAACTGTTTTATTATTTTACAAAAGGGACACCACCCTCGTTCTACCCCGCGCCCCCCCCCCACCCCGCGCCCCCCCCCCACCCCGCCCACCCCCACAACCCCTCCATTGTACCGTGCGTTGGCTCCTCCAGATGCTCTCCACATAGTTTTTATGTTCATACGGCTTACACCTCTTCCTAAAATACAGCGACCAAGCGAAATCAATGTCCAGATGCTACGAGCGATGTCACTCTCTATTACTTAGAGAGAGTGATATTGATTAACTCTCAGTTGCTGTCAGCGTCCATGTTGACTAGTTAAAATAGACTTAGCATAAATAGAGCCAGGGCAAGCGTTTTTTCAAACAAGCGACACGTCGCTTTGCCTGTTCGCTGACGCACGGAGCAGGTTAGGACATCTTCATTACGAAAAACCTGAAACAATCTAATGTCCGCTCATTCTCAAAAAATCCAGTTAGGAAGAGATGTTATGAGGGGCAAATACGCTTATGACTCTCCTAGATGACCGTACAGGTGAGAACACTGAGAGGGACACGCCCCTCCTGCCGGCTGAGACCAAAAGGAGCATCTCTGATTTCTGAAATACCTTTGGTTTCTTTTTTATCATAAAAAAAATATATTAAGAATACATTTAAAAATCACGTTGACATTATTTTTTGACAACAACAAGGGATGACTAAATGTGAATTCATTTGGACTTTAAATTCTTTTTACTTTAACCTACTAACATACGCACTGTCTGTTGGTCCGATATGTGACGTTGTGTCAACGGACTGAAGATCTCTGCATTTACCATTACATTTAAAACATTTTACTCACGAGTCCTTTTCATGATTCAGTGATATTTGGGTTGTACTCTTTTATACTGATTCTGTTTCTACTGATCTCTGTGTCTTTTTGTTTCACAGCCAAAAGTAGCCTACTGATGTCCTCAGCTACCTCTGTTGGTCACATGACCCTCTTCACATCTGCCATAGAAGACTGTCATGAGACAATGAAACAAGAGGAACTTTTAATGTAATGTCAGATTCATAAATGTGCCACATTGGTAAACATTGGAAAGAAACTCAGGGAAAGAAATTCAGAGGCACTGTAGAGTTATGCGTTCGAGCTCAGTTTCCTGCTTACCTATAGCCACTGGGACTGTGAAAGAGAATAATCCCTTCAAGGCCACTGTCATTGGAAGCGCTCAGCCCCTAAACATGAGAGTTATTTGCATCTGAAAGCTCCTGCTCATTCATCATCTGATCTGTATGAGTGAAGCTCTCTCTCCTCCACAGTGGCTGCATCAGAGGACAGTTCACTCCGGAGGTTATGTGCCAGACAGAAGATCCTGTGCGTGCTGCAATCAGAGAGGTGTCACAGATTCAGGTGATGTGTGTGAGCCTTCTTTGGCTTACTTTGCTCCAACAGACGGCAACATTTCACAGATGCCAAGCTGGGGGAAAAAAAGCCCTGTAATTCCAGAGCTGGAAGGGAGACATGAAATTAGACTCAGCTTGTTGGTGCTGGCAAGTTGCATCACTGCCCAGGTTTAGTATTTTGATATGTGACTGGTAAAAAAAACAAAAACTGAGCCAATTGGAGCTCAGTTTGTGGGGGGGGGGGGGGGGGGTTTAAGTTGGATGAATTGAAATAACATGTCGAAGTTACATATGTTCCCAAAGGGTGCCCAGGTTTAAAGTGTAAGCTGGCAACATAAAATGTGATTTAGTTAGACAGAGCAAGAAGGTCCGGGATTCGATCTGTGGAGTTTTCATGTTTCATCTGGCGTAAAAGCTACCAACGAGATGGCTTCAGATGATCTGCTGTGGTGACCCCTAACGGGAGCAGCCCAAAGAAGAACAACAAACAAGTGAACAAAGACTGATAACAACAGCCTGGTTATGCTGGCTGGTTAACATTTGCTAGCTAGTTAAGTTAGTGTACCTACTAAGTTACTTGTGAATCCCCAAAAAGGTTCTGGTGTACTCATTGACGGCTGTAACACCGGTTGGTAAACTTAATAAAACCATAATAGATTTGTCATATATATACAGGTACATGGATGAAATGTAACCCCTGCATTTACCTCCCGCCTTAAGAGCAACTTGGGGTTCAGTGTCTCACTCAGGCACTTTGACATGCAGACAGTAGGAGCCGAGGATCGATCCGCTCAACCCACAGCTGGACCAGAGCTTATTAAGGGGAATGTGCTCATGAAGAATGGTGACATGAAAAATAGCGACAGTAAAAAGGTCACAAAAAAGTTTCGATGACATAGAGTCTCACTCGGTAAATGTTGCTTTTGCAACAGGAACTTATACTGAGTTTACAACACAAGTTGCACTCAAACGCAAAGTTTGTGAAATCATTTCATTCCTCCATACTTAAAAAACTAATTTGTTTGTAGCAGATTTGAACTGTTGTAGTAAACTATAACTGCTTCTTTCATACAGGCCAGCACATCACTACAGTTATAACAGGATGACCACTGTGTGACGTGAGAGCTCTTTTCCAGCTGATGCAACTTCAGTATTTAGGAAACCCTTTATTCTGATGGAGGACATGATCTGGATAGTTCACATAAAAGGTAAAGCCCCCGTCACGGAGCAGGCTGCTCTGTGGCGGATCCCCGCTGGGAATCCTTGGCTGACAGGAGATCCTCCTCGATGACAAAGTGACTGCAGGGCCAACTCGTAACGCCCCTAAGCTCCATGTGTGGAAACTAGTTGCAATAGTTTATCTATTATTAATTATTGAAAATGAAACAGTTTAGTCTCCCACACAGAGCGAGAAATTATCAAATTGTGGTTGCTGTTTACTGTAATTTAGGGCTGCCAACTATCACACATTGACAGTGAGACTCAAACAACACGTTTCACACGCTCTCACGCCACACGTCCATTTTTTTGGCTGCTTTCTCTCAGCCAGCTGCTTAGTTTACAACAATCTGAAGATACGTGTCAAACTAAGCTAAACAGTTAAACTACATACAGACAGCTTTTGTTTTAGCTTGTCTAGCTGACGGTTACATTGCACCTATACTTTATGAAGGTAATAAAATAACAACACTGAGGCTCCGTAGTCTGCAACAAGACGGCAACGACTTTATTACTCCAACCTTGTCACCAACCGTTCCACTGTTCACAATAAACTAAGAGGCAACTCAACAAAATCCAGAAGACACAAGAATCTGGCACAATTTAGCAAAAAAAAAAAAAAAACGTTAAACTTGCTTTGACAGATTTTGGCCACTTGCTGTAAACACAAAGAAGCTGTGAGTTGATTTGGCGAACTTGCTAAAAAACTGTTGCTTTCTTACACATAAAGCCGACACAGAGCAGCATTAGCATTCATTTGGAGTTGTTGACGCCTGGGCTATCCACTCGATTATGTTGCTCTCTGTATGCTAACGCAGCCTCAGTGCTGATGAACAGTGACACCAGAGCAGCCGGATACATCAGTCAGCCGTCACTGGTTAGAAAGAAAAACAGCTACCAAGAAGGCAATGTCAGACTGAAAGTGATTGTCAGTGTGATTGAGGCATCTCATTAATTATCCCTCAGTGTGCTCGTCCCGCCTTGACCATGCCACAGAGCTCCACAAATGGATCAAAGGAATGAGCTGCTGCAAGGAGTTAAATGCTGCCATTGTCAGCCATTTCATTTTAATTGCATGGATTATGGAGCTCGTTTCCAAAGCTAATGTTTCTTGTTTCATTGCCTTTTCAAGTTCTGCCCTGATTTATTGTTCTCTCCCTCTCTGCTTTTCTTTGCAGTGAAAAGGCCAATTCACTTCCTTCATGCTTTCATCTGAATCACATGCTTCTTTTCATTTACTCCAAGGCAAATGCCCAAATGGGAAATTTGCAAAAGTGCTAATCATCGCCGACTAGAATTCATCATAGAAGAACACAGAGCAATCCACGGCAGTGAGTGAAGCAGCTCCATACGGAACGGAAGTATCTGCATTTGGGTGACAATTAGTTATTATTATTAAATATCTTGTTCCCTTCAAAACTGAGATGAAATGATTACAGAAATATTTTTTTTTAAACCCTTGTAGTCACAATTGTGTCAGTTATATCACATATTTTATTGTTTTGCTTTATTAATCACGCAGGCTGCCAGCCTTTATGCTAAGCTCTGTACTCGATGTGTAGACATGGTGCACCCACTTCCAATGTTATCAGCTCATTGAATGTGCGTTATGGCCATGGATGTATTAAGAGAACTGGATACAGCATTGGAGGCAGGGCCCCGTTCATTTTACAACTTTAAAAACAGAATTTTTTAAATAAGGGCTATTTAGGTGTTCGTACTGGGAGGTTGATTCACCTAAAAAAATATATCCTTTGAGTTACAGACATCTCTTTCCCAATGTAAGGCAATGGGAAAAAGTATTTTTGGGCCCAATGCATCACGTGACTGACACGGAAGTTGCAGTTCTGCCATTTGGCCATTACGAAAGTTGGGATCGACGAACGGTGTTCTTCTTGGGGGTTTGGTTACGGCACTGATTTAGCAGCCCAGGAAACTCGTAGACCACTTGCGTGCATTGTAAATCATCTCAAGTGATGCCGATCAGCCAATTAAATCTGTACACCCCGATAAGCACTGCGACTCAAGTCAGTGAGCGAGACACACACACACGCACACACACACACATACACACACACACACACACACACACAGGGGAAAGACGAGAGACACAGGTATGAGAAATAAACGAGTCAGAGAAAAGTAATTTCACATGCGCACAGGAAGTTCAAAACCAGCATGTTCAGAGACCGTGGTGATTATTAAAAGCGTCAACGTGAAGCGCCACTAGTATATATATAAGAAGATATTAATAATAGAAGTTCCTGTCATGAAGTGTAGCAGCTTCAGATACAATTGTGGTCTCTGTTCAGTATGAGCAGCAGTGAGGCTTGAACCTCCTCAGGCTATGAGATAACATACAGTCCTTCTGCAGAATAAAACACCCATTAAACGCCATCACACTATAATAACTGCCTGCTGTATGTACGTTACAGCTGGATGTAAAAAGAAGAAAGAAAAAAAAGAAGCTATGTCAGGAAGTTGAGTGAAGAAGAGGCTGGTGTCAGTGATAAGAAAAAAGTGAAGCTCTGAAAGCCACCATCCTTTTCCAATTAGCAGGAGTCATGTAGAGAAGTTGCTTTTGATCGAATGGAAACGTTTCCTTTTTAATGCAGATAAGTTGATGAGATGATTTCAGAAGTTGTTCCAGTGCTGATTATGTTCAACCTTGCACACTTAACCTCGCAATGTCACTGTTGGGATCAAATGTCACACGAAAATGACATGGAGGCGACTGTTCATTCTGAACAGCGATCGAGAGATTTTTGAAAGCCTGAAAACAGAGACATGATGAGGAGCAGAAGGTTATTATGGAATTTATGTCCAATGATGCCAAAAATATACTGCCTACTGCAGCTTTAAGTGCTTTTTTGTTGAAGTAGTTTTTTTCAGTAGATACTTTTGTATCTAGCTTTCATTTATGTCAGCTTTTACCATGTGTCCATTTGTTATTACACAGTAATAGTATTTTTCATCGAGCATCAATTGAGCATGGAGTTTTAACTATTTGTTAAACGTCTCCAAAATCATCGAGTCCCTTTTTAAAATCACTTTGCCTAAATTTCCGAATTAGCTGGATGATCAATAGACACAAACAGCAATATTAACAGACCTTCATGGTTCATTACACATCTGTCCTAGATCCTGACAGTGGACCTGTATAACGCTTGTATAGTAGGTTGATTCCCTTTTTTGCTGATGGAAGGGTCGAAGAACGTATGTCTTCCTAAGTGAGACGACGGCAGCGTGGTTCAGAGCAGCGCAGCAGTTTTTAGACGTTCAGCGGGGAGAAATGATCCTGCTGATGAGAAAGCAGAATGTAACAGTAGGTATAAAGTCAGTTGTCTCAGCAGAAACAGAGCCTCCATTATGAGGAGGTTATGTGGTTTGGCAGTGTCAGCTGGAATCCCCAGCTGGGAGCTTATAGCTGCTCTCAATTAAATCCACAGCAGAGCGCTCTGATGGCGAAGGGCTTCACTGTGAATCAGACTCCATGTGACCCCTTATGTTGCTTCACCATTGGCTGAAAGCACTCTAACCTCAGTCCTGTCCTCAAGCAGAGACCGAGACAATTATAATGGAAAGAACAGCAGCCAATGTCAGTGATTCATTTATGGAGCACACTGGTTTTAATCAGTGTTAAATTATGTTAACTGCACACATTATTATTTTCAGAAAAATAGAGGGTCTGCATTCTCGCTCAGTAGATTCTATTAGATCCTCAAGAAGATCTTCTATGCGAGATTGTACCATACCATTTCGCCGCACTGCATTTGGGCAATCAGCTTTTTCTGTAAAGGCCACAAATCAGGTGAACACCCTGCCTGACGATGTGAGGAGCTGCAGCTCTATCAGCACTTTCAAAACCAATTTAAAACGTCTGTTGAAAGCTGCTCAGCTCTGTACTCACTGATCTCTAGTTCTACTCCATGGTCTCCTTCATGACTTGCTTTTACTTGACAAGCATACTTTGTGATGTGCTATTGTGTGTAGCTGTGTATTGTGCGTTTTGTATGTTCTTTCTTGTATGACTGTAGTATGTTTCTTTCAACCTTCAAACAACATTTATTTGTACAGCCCTTTACAATAACCAAGAGGTACCCAAAGTGCTTTACATTAACATCAAGAAATAACAGGAATAAACACACAACATATCATGAAATCATAAAAAGGTACATAAAAAGCACAGGGAAAATGTCACAGCGCTATTAGGTATTAAAAGCAGTGACAGTGTGTAATGTCGGAATGTGCAGCGCGCTCTCTGAAAAGCTCACATGTAATGCATCGAGAATATATTTGTAAACAGAAAACACGAAATGTCAAAAATATCCTGAAGATGCAACAACCGACAAGCATAATTAAAAAGTCCTGTGTTAAAATGTTTTTCTGCAGCAGCTACAGAAACAGCCACTTGCAGCTGTTCAGTCTTACTGATGTCCTCTGACTGTTTGTGTAGTTGGCTTTAATGATCGTAAAGTTATCGAGTATGACGTATGACACTGTGATCATATTCTTATTAGGTGTGAGACTCAATATAAGTGACAGTGTGTATATCAGTGGGTAACTTGTTCCATAGTTTAGGAGCAGCGACATCAAAAGCACGATCAGCCCACAGTTTATACTTCGACCTCGGGACTTGACTTGCCAAGGTACTACAGATGTGAATTAGCTTAAAGCTATAATCTGGTACGGTGCATCAAATGAGATTTATGGTTTAAACTGTACATGGTCCCTTTTACATAAAAATAAATAAATAAATACAATTTTCTTGGCTTTTATTTTGACGTTTGCTTTTACTTCCGGGTCACCTGTCTGCCATAAACCAAAAACGGAAAAACGGTCAATGGTATTTCCATTTTTTTGTTTTAAAATAACAAATGAATTACAGTTTAACCAATGATACCCAGACCCACAAACTTCAGCCCTGACAGTCAGCAGGACTCACAGCCTTCTTCTGTAATTGAAGCTGAAAAACAGTGATGCTGGAGCTTGTTTTGATCCAGGTGGTCTGAATAGAAACGTGTCAGAAGTCAGGTCCATAAAGCACTCAGCCACAGCAACACAAATCTTAGTTCTGCTGAGAGCACTTTAAACACAAAACATTCTTCTGTCATTCACTCTCAAGTGCTTTTCATCCATTTAAAAGGATGATGTGAAAAAAAACAGAACGGGCAAAAAGAAGGCTTTCATACTCGTCCCATTTCTTTCCTCCACCAGTTGAATAATAAAAAATACGGAGAATAAATGCAACATATGAATCATTTAGAGCGATGCCATTTAGAGAAATGGAATAAATGTCGGAATGTGCAGCGTGCTCTCTGAAAAGCTCACATTAAATGCATCGAGAATAGATGTGTAAACAGAAAACACGAAATGTCAGAAATATCCTGAAGATGCAGCCGGGCTTTTAGATTCTGAAAACGGCAACAACCGACAAGCAAAAATAAAAAGTCCTGTGTTAAAAATGTTTTTCTGCAGCAGCTACAGAAACACTGAATCACGGTTCAATCAAACAGCCACTCGCAGCTGTTGAATCTTACTGATGGACTCGTCTGATGTCCTCTGACTGTTTGTGTTTTTGGCTTTGATGGAAGATGATCGTAAAGTTATCGAGTAAGACGTATGACGCTGTGATCATATTCTCATTTGGTGTGAGACTCAATATAAATCTCTACATCCTCATGTTCTTGTGAAATGTCTTCAGCCCAAGTACTGTCCCAATTTTATGTCCACATGTAGCCAAGTACGCTCCAGACGCCCAGAAGTGTTCTTGCCCTGCCCATTTAACCCAGGATGCTTTGGGAGCTGACTTGTATCCCAGTATGCATTTAACAACGACTAAAGGCAGGGAGGGTCAGGAGTCTTACATACTATTTGATTTATCAAAATAATGTCTACTTTTTAAAAAATTGACTCCATCGGTTTTCGACACGAGGACCTACAAGTCAGCTGGTGAGAACATTCAGATCTCAGCAGCACTTAAGTCATTTTCTGCAGGCTCTGTTGTCTCCTTCATAACATTTCATTTACACTTATAAACTATCAACCTTTGCTTGACTCTCAGCTGCCTGGCTCCATCCCAGCAGCTGCTTAGCAGCCTCGAGCAAGCCCCACTGTGCTCTGCTCCTTTGCCAGAGAACCAAGAGGGAGGTCATCGGCTCGCGGTCTCGGGAAAAAAAAAAATTACCGTTGATCGTACCGGGTAGCCTATATAGAATAGAATAGAATAGAAAGCTTTATTGTCATTGTTATAAAATACACCGAGATTCACAGTTGCCACTTCTGGTCAGTGCTTTAAAACAAATACTTGACAAGACTAAACGTGGCAGATAAAACATATACAGGTAAAACACACAGAGTTATAAAGCAAATAAAACAGGTAGCAAATAAAACAGGTAACCATCGGAGTGACATGATGTCTGCTGCTGGGCTCCTGTCTTGCTCACCCTGTCTTTATCTGATCACATGGTACATTCCAGTTAAGATAATGCTCAGAAAGTAAAATAATATAAAATAGAAATTAAAAAAAAAATACTTTTTTGTTGTTCAAAGCTGTTGTTACTTTGACCCCTTATTTACTAAGACAGAACATATTTTAGATTTTTGATATGCATACTTTCTTCTCTATCAATTACACACCAAAGGGAAGCAGCACCTCTGTTTTCTCCTCCTTTTTTAATAATTGAACTGTTAACTGATTGATGTAAAAGGCAACAAGAAGCAAGTAGAGGATTAAAACATGAGAGGCAGGCAGCTGACAGAGCCTCTGAAAGGATTTGTCACAGATCAGATATGGAGGAATGTTTCACACAGAGACAGGATGAACAGCACATTTCCTCTTGATTTGCGTTGTGGAAATACTCCGAGACGTCCTGACAGTCAGCGATATTCCGGCTAAATGAGTTTGCTCTCGTCTCGGGGAGTACCAATCTATAAAGCAGCTACTTTGGCATTTAGAAAATCCATTTACCATGATTGAAACTATCCAGCTGAAACCACAACAGTCAGTCTTTTCTCTCTCAAGTGCCACAACTATCTCAGATATGATTTTTTTTTTTTTCAAAAGAGAGGCAATCTCCATATAAATACAAAAATCTCATCCTTGGATCCTGGCTGCAGAGAGCAGCATTTCAAGCACTGTGTAAGAAGCTTCTCTGCATTCACTGGGGCTGTAGTCGACCACAGAATATCGTGGTTGACTGAAATTCTGCCTCCTCTTCAACCAATCGCACTGCAATTTGCAGCATATGAAATAATTTTTAACCCAATTATTTTATACTTAAATGATAACAAAAGACTCAAAGCTGACTGGCGTGCACCTGCTCATATTCACATGATGAAAAATAAAATGAGCCGTCCTAGCTGTCGCAAAGGGATGCTATAAATATTGTAAGATTTCAAACAATAAAATAATGCTGTTTATTAGACCAAACATATTGAAATATGCCAATTCAGATATGTTAACACTCATCAGCCTATTAATTAGTGATGCATGGGTCAGGGGTTTTTACCAGCCCACCACTGTCGGGAAAAGGCTGTCTGACGGCGAGCAGGAGAAAAACGCATTTAAGCCATCTATAAAAATCTAAATCAGTTTAAGTGTATGCAATTTTTGGAATATTTTCACCATCATTTTACCTCGAGAAACACAGGAGTAGCTGGTCTACCGCTGCGTTGATCGGTTAGTTAGTTTGTGTTATTTTGTGACTTTTGGAACGTGGCGTCCACAGCAGTATGTCGCTTAATTTCCTGCCGGTACTCCTGTATGCTTCTCCAAACTGAGAGCACGCCGGCGGCTATCTAAGTTACTGTATGTAACATTAATACATGGACTATAAGGATGTACATGAAAATAGCATTTTGACACTAAAACATAAATACTTTGAGCAAAATTTGAATGTTCAGATTTGAATACTTAAGGAACACCACTGTGAAGCCACAGGATGATATAAAAACCTCCAAAAAATAACACTTAGGAGATGTTTCTGTGGCCGATTATCTCCTGACAGCTCTCCTTTGACCCCAGACTGTCAGAGAGTTTTCCACAATTTGTCATTTTCAGGTTTTATTGATTTTCACAGAAAAAGCGAGACTTTTTTTTGAACCAGCAGATTGGTGTAAACTCCTTGTTGCCCTGATTTGATGCTTCAAGACAGCAGAGTGTTGTTTGTTGCTGCTAGACAAAAGTTCAGCTCAGCTCACACGCAGAGCACGGACTTTGAATCTGCTTCCACTGACAGAAAGTGAAGAGAAACATGGTGAGAAAAACAGTACAGAGCTGCTGAGTCCTTACAAGTTACTGAAAATACAATAAATGATGAAACTACATAATGTTTGACTCGCTAACCCTGTTTTTTGCATTTTTGTTTCAGCGTTATTAAATTCCCCCACAACTGAAGCACGCTATGGAGATGTAAAATGAGCATAACAGCAAATCCATGACCTGCTCTTATCACTTTAATTCATCAGCTGACGGTGACGTTATGGCCCAACTGAAACTGTGAAAATCAAGTAAAATCAGCTGGGATACAGAGGGGTACAGCCATTGGATATGAATAGCTTACAATGATAACAGCCGATGTAACACACCGTTTAAATACATTTTTCGAAAGAACGATCAGCTTCTCATTTTCAGTATAAGTCTGGCGATATTTTTTTATTTTATTCTGGTCAAGAAATCCCATAAAAAGACAGAACATGTATCTACTAACAAGTGGTGTGTGTGTGTGTGTATATCAAAGCCTGACATCTCTTCTTCCTCTGTGCCATCGAGCTCCATTGTTGTCCAACGACTATTGTAGTGAGCCTCACTGTGTCACAGGGTGACATGTTCCTTCATCACCATCAACACACACACTGTAGATTCTTTTGAGTCATGCCCACGTCCCGTTGCCACAAAAACTGGGTAAACGTGGGTTAATCCGCCGCTGAAAATAGTTCCAGACAATGAGTAACATTTGCTAACTACAGTGACCAGATGTTTTAGGAAATGACTGAGCCTTTTTAAAAAATTGAAACTATATATTTGTGAGCTGCTTTAAAGATTTCAGTAGGAACCAATGGGCCACAGAATGAGACGTCTTTAATGACCAGTAGTTTTACTCGTCTAGACGGAACATTAACTTCATATGAAGGGCATGTGTTTGATGTCCTCTATCAGTGGAGCCTGACTACAATATGTTGGTGTGTAGCGTCTAATGGAGCCTCTCCTGTCATTACTCCCAGATCCAGTGCTCTCATCTTCCCCTTTTTCTCTCAAAGTAAAAAGGCTTTCAAAGTTGTCCAGGAGCCTCCAGAGCCACAGGGCGACAGATCGGGTGTCTGCAGGGCTGCAGACGCACCGCAGAGAGCCGACCTTGTTATCTCGGGGTAGGAGGACTCTCTCCTCTGAGAGGATGTGGCTGCTATTATCTCTGTCACCTGACACGAGGGACACAGCCGCCATACATCACCCTGCCGCTGCTGCTGCTGCTGCTGCTGCTGCTGTGTGGTTTCCAAACACATCTGGCCCATCTCATCTGTGAACAACATATTATTAGTCATATGAAAACCGCAGCAGATAGTGGAGCTGCCTGCGAGCCAGTCACTACAAAACCATGGAGGCTCACTGCTGAAAACAAAGAAAACATGGAAGCCCATCACCAAAAACAAACCACATTAGAAAAGAGAGATAATATACAGTATATCTATGATGTGTCTACATCCACATTAACATGGGATCATTAGCCTGAACATGTTAGTCCTTTATGTGTTTCTGACTCTGGGATGAAGCAGCGGGATGTGAAGGCAGCGGTGTTCAGCAGCTCTCAGCTCCGTCGTGGTTCTGGAGGTTACAGCGCGTCCCTGAGATGACAGGTCATTAACCAGCAACACTCTGCCCGACTGCAGCCTCCTCTCTCCTCTTCCGGGAGGTGAGCAGACCGGTGACCTGCAACCGTAAAAAAAACACCATCCGAAAGCAGATAGACACGGCTTCAGTCCAGGTCAGGAAAACAACTGTGTCCTCCAATGTGGCCTCTGAGAGAGAGTCACCGTAACATGCATGTAGCTGGAGGACACAAGTCCAGTTTCAACTCAAGACAACAGCTGGAAAGAACAACTTGGGTTTTGAAATCAACATGTGCCAGAGAAACCGACGCAGTGTTTGAGTCTGTCCAGCTGAATATTATGATCTACAGTATCAAACGCAGCACTGAGATCTAACAGGACAAGCACTGAGAGCTTTTTCTCATCATTCTGAGGTCATTCACAACCTTGACCAGAGCTGTTTCCATACTGTGCTGGGCCCTGAAACCAGACTGGAATCATTCAAACACATTCAGCTGTTAAAAAACATTTCATTCTAAAATCTTACTCAGAAAAGGCAGATTGGAGATTGGTCTGTAGTTGGGGATGACAGAATAATCCATGTTGTCTTTTTTGAGCAGTGGTTTAATTAAAGCGGTTTTAAAAGCTGTAGGAAAGGTGCCTGCGAGTAGCGAGTGATTAATCAGAGTTAAAACCATGTCATTGTGTGAAGGACCAAGTTGTCCATCCACGGAGAAGAGAGAGAGCAGGATGTGGTATTATCCAGTGTAACCTGGTGAAATGAGGGTGAGCCAAAGGATTTCTTTTATTTTTGACGTTTGATTGACTCATTACGGTGCCTTCATGTTCCCGACCATCTGACCTGCCGGACTTCACACAGCTGCTCTGCGCTCTCAGCCGCAGGGCTGCAGCCTTTGAAGTCGGATCTTTGTGGAAAAAGAAGTTTGATCCCCAGCTGCTCTGGACCCCAACCAGTCAGGAGAGCAAGGAAACTCGCTTTTGAAATTATAAAAACAGCTGAACGGAAAATGGAAAGGATGATACTAACTCTATCAATTTCAGTGTAAAATAAAAATGGTAAAGATATATGTAAAGGTGCATTCTTTACATGATAGTGCAGTGGGTACACTGGACCTGTGGGAAATTAGAGAAACATTTACAATAAACATCAAGAAATTAGCTTAGAAATAATAAGAAACCCCCCTTATAACTTCATATTTTGCCTTACCGTCATGAGATTTAGACGTCTTCTTTAATAATTCAGGTGATTGCCTGTACATGTATGGTTACAGTGACTTGTTAGCAATGCACTTGGCAGAATATGGCACTCCTTAGAAAGTATGAACATGACTTGAATTCAATTGGGCTAATTTTAGATATAAAGTCAATCCATGATATCTTCATTTAAATAGAAGCAATTCATCTGATCTAGGTTTAAAATGGAAACTGGTCTGAATACCTGTTCAGACATTCTGTGCACATGCTGAAGAAGTGACAGAAATGACAGGAAGCTGCCAGGATGCCTCTGAAATCAGAGTGTTGGCCTGCAGAAGTCACCTCTGCAGAAGCCTCTGGAGGACTGCACAGGTTGCACATACTCCTGCTTGGACTCTTGGAAAATGAGGATATCATGGAAATAAACACACACGAATTGAGCAGATCAATGAGGATGTTGTTCACCGAAGCCTGGACGCAGGGGCATCGGTCAAACCAAAAGGCATGATCAGGTACTCATGATATACACTGGTGGCCAAATTCACAAAGAATGGATTGCGGCTGCTGATACACAACTATCTACTCTGTCTCAAGGTCTGATTCACAAAAGATATTGTGCTAATGATATTGCATCACAAACACCCATATAATTAGTTTATTCATAAATATATATATATATATATATATAAAATACATTTATTATGCATAAAAATGACATGTAGGGGAGCTTTATTCATTTATGTTCAACTCAGCTGGATATAATAACATCATGCCTGTTCTCCGTGGGGGTATTGAAAGGTATTCTAGGAACACTTCAACAAAGAGTGGGGGAGTGAGGAAACCTGTAATACAGGGCAACACTGATATTTCAAAAAGTCACTCATAAGAAACAAAGCTGATCTTTGGAGACCCATAACAAATGCAAACAAAAGGAAAAATCACTCTTGAATCCTGAGTATAGTAGAAAAGCCTTCTGCTGACACCGATGTGTTTTGGCTTAAAAGACCCTGTCAGGGTGTCTCGTTAGAATACAAACAGAAAAACACATGACACAAATGAGTTACAGGTGGATGAATGGAGACCAGGAAAAGGCGGGGCTACAGGAATTAGCCGAAAGACGTTTTTAAAATCATATTTAGGGCTCAGAGTCACTTAGATTGTTCTGATGTTCAATATTCAGTCCTGATAATTGATGTAGAATCATGTTTACTTTTCAAACTACCTCAAAACCTCCTCTGACCTCATCAGTGCACTTGATGACAACATAACATAATGTACATTAAATACAACCCAAACAGGAGTGAAGTAGTCTCAGTATACCTTTCTATTGTGTCACTGTGACAGAGGTGCTGCTCTTCACACAAAGTGTAACCCAAGTCGCTTCACAATCAGCTCTGCTGCTGCTGCTGATGACGATCAATACTTTTAAATTATAGATGAGTGTGTTAATTGATTTGGCTGCAGAGTGTGAGAAGTGTGTCTGGTTACCTCAGACGTCCAGTTGCTGTTTAGCTCTGCTGTTTGCTTATAGACATGTCATCAGTGAGTAATCTTATGTTTGTAGTGCTAACGAGATTGTTGAGAATAATATGTGTGTGTGTGCGCTACCCGTGGGTAATATAGCTTTTCAAAGAAATGTGGTGCTAAATGAGCAGACATAGGTCAAAAATGACACATGCATGGTTTTAAATTTCATCAACAGAACAATTGAGATGCTTACCAGAGAAAATCGATGGATGGCAACAGCTATAATCTTAGAAACAAGCTTTGAGAGAATGGCTCATTAACTTACTATTTAATTTATGGCAAATACAATATAACTATCTTTTTAATCATTAAAAATGCAATTGCTTCATAGTTTCACTAAAACTATCATGTAAAGCAAAGAAACATCTTTGTTTCATTCCAATAAATTGTCACAGAGAAGAGTTTAGAGAACATCAGCTGGATGAGATTAAGAATACCAACATCAAATATATTAAAATTAGATTAAAATTACAACAACGTATTTGTTGACCTGAGCTTCACCTATCATAACAGTGTTTTATTATTATTATTATTCTTTTCAAGTTACCGTTTCTCTCCGGTAACTTGCATCTGATTTTCATCTCACTGAACATTAGGGCTGTGCTCTACCAAAAAAAAATCTTAGTCGACTAACATTCATACAATTTTGTCAACTAATAGATTAGCTTATTTAATTGACAGATCTGTGACACTCTACTCTGTTTCTCTACAAAGAATCACACAAAAGCACCACTTTAAATCTGGTGTTTACCAGAGATGTGCTCAGAAGTTTCTTAGAAATAAATCATTCAGAAAAACAACTAATCGACTTAAGAAATCTTAGTCAACTAAAACCAAAACAAAGAGGGGGCAGCCCTACTAAACATCAAATCATCTATGCAAAAAAAACAAAAAACACTCCATATTTTCACATTAATAATGATGAGTTCTTTAGTTTTCACTGGCGAGGGTACAGAGCAGCAGACACTGGAGTTTTATGGGTCAGAAAAAGAGCCATTGATTTTTCTAAACTCCAAACAAGCTCACACATTCATACATGTCAAGAAGATGAAGAAGAAGAAAGAGGTCCTTGGTTGTCTGATACTCCTACAAGTAGAAAACATGCTTTTGTACCATTTGTACCATGTTTAAGAACAAAACTTGGTGAGTTGGTGGTGTATTGCTGCTCGTGATCACCGCAGTCTTTCTTCTACTTTCTATATGCTTCAAAATGTGGACCGGCTCCAGTCACAGTCAGTACAGGCCATAGATAGTTCTCATTAAAGCCGTTAAAAACACAGGAGTCAGACCAAGGACTGTCTTTACTGGAGGACTCAACATTTCATTACCTTCGGCTGCAATCAGAGGTGATGTAATGACATGGCACTGTGCCATATAGTATGAGCCGTAGAATGGTCAGAACTTGTAGGACAAACGAAGGCTCATTTCAGATTTACACCCCGAGACTCAGGACATCGGCAGTGAGGCAGAATTTTTATTGTTAACAGGAATGATCCCCCATATTGCTAACAACCTAAATGTGTCCATAGCACCAGCACAAGTATCAAACACTGTCAAGGACTGAAAGATGACAATGTCTGGTCAGATTCATAATCTTGTTTACATACTTCTTAATTTCAATAATCATTCTCCCTATTTTAGACTGTATTTTATCTAGTGAAGCTATTGTACAGCTGTTTAGACAGCACTTACCATTTGAGGACATTGACTTCTTTTCTTAAATGAAAAATATACAGAAAACATGTCTAAGGTATCAAAATAATTAAGGGTCAGATACTGGGCTCATGTACTCGTGCTCGCAAAACGGCTCCGATACAACGGCACCGATACCACTTTACGACAGCGTGACGTTCACCTCTCGTCACCATCTTTCGGGTCCTATCGCACGCGCTCACGCTCCACTTCCCCGAAGGTGCGGGCGAGACGGGCCGGTGTCGTGCCCGACCCCGATCCCACCTCAGCCGGCGTGCGCTGGCCCTCACTTTCATTGCGCCACGGGGTTTTGATTGCATCCTCTGACTCGCACGTGCGTTAGACTCCTTGGTCCGTGTTTCAAGACGGGTCGGGTGGGTTGCAGACATCGCCGCAGACCCCTGGCGCCTTATACGTGGGCCGAGCCCTGCCCTGGGGGCACGACGTGGTTGGGTTGCACTAAGGACAGTCTGCCCCGGTGACACTTTGGCCACGGCCCCGGGAAGCACCTTCGCCCCGAGCCTTTCCAAGCCGACTTAGAGCCGGTCACGGCGCACCGCCTATATGCAGGACTCCCCAGACTGCCGTGTGTCGCTCACACCCTCCAGCTGGCTGTTAACAAGGGTCTTTTGGCACAGCGAAGTACTCATATCGGGACTCGGTATCGGCGAGTACCCAAATGTAAGTACTTGTACTTGTACTCGGTCTAAAAAAAGTGGTATCGGTGCATCCCCAATAATTAACATTTGGTTTTGGTACCATTTGGGCACTGGTATCTTTACATCATTTGTGTTTTTGGTGTATAATGCTTCAGAACCTGCAAGGGTAACTTGGTTAAAATAGATATATTTTAATATGTATTGTATGTATGTATACAATTTAATAATTGTACACAAGTTTAAGGGTTGATGATAGTATGTTAAATATTGGACTCACACAGTGCTGCAGGACTTTTCTCCTTTGGTTTTGTTACCTCTCCAGTGACCCTGAAGTAAAAACCTGCAGAGATGATTTCAGCATACTGATGAACTCCAGCAGCTGACAGCAGCGGGCCCATTAAGGTGGTGAAGAAGTGGGCCGCGCTCAGATCTCTCAGGTCCTATTGGTGGGACTCCCCTCGCCCTCGCACTGTGTTCTTAAGTGATAACAGCCACAGCCAATGTTCATGCCTCATTTCATTTCATTATCGCGTCCCATTCGCCTCATCGCCTCAGTTCCCAGGCTACCCTTTCATCTCAGCATGCAAGCAGTCACTCATAGACGGCAAACATAATGGAGGTAGGGGGGTGGGGGGGGGCATCTAATACAAGGTTTGTGAAACCAATTTTCGGCTCTCTGGAAAGAATACTTGAGATAGAAAACACTTGCAAACTAGACGTGAAAACTATGCATAAATTTCTGGCAGATGCTGCAATTTGAGCGCACTACTTATGGTATGGACTCTGAGTTAGCCCATTAGATTGTTTAACAGCAAATTGAGTGCGATGCATGTAGTTCCAGCTGCATTCAGCTTGTTATTTGTGGATGCATGATAGTAGGAAGCCGAGGCTCTCTGCTGTTTGCACGGAACACTGAAACATTGGCTGCTTCCTGATTCATAATTTACCTTAACAGTACAGGCAGACAGAAACATTGTGAGAGCATGGTGGTGTAACTAAGCTATGCTGTCTCATATTCAGCCTCCAGAACAAGTCAGAGGCTTTCTCATGGGACAAAACAACACGAGAGATAGAACCAGTGGGCAGAGCTGCCAAGGTCAGAGTTTCGTTGGCCCCTCATATGTCATCATTTGGAAGTTTCATTGAATGTCACCTGGTCAGATGGAGCGTGGCAAATTTTTCCCCAAAGCGAAGCTCAGAAGACGAATGGTTCATCCATCAGATCAATAACATTTATCCAAACACCTCAACCTGTTCCTCCAGCCCATCTGGAAGGTCAGTAAAAACTGTTTCATCATTGATCCATAAAAAGTGAAACAGTAAGGCATCGCTCTTATTTTCCGTTAGGTGTATGTTTTTCCTTTCTATTATTTTAAATACATTGTTTAAAAAAAGTTTAGAAAGTTAAGCTTCATGTATTTTGGAAGGCTTTCCACCAGATGTTAAACCCGGCTGCAGGGATTCACTCCCATTCAGACACCAGAGCTTCAATGAGGTCCAACAGTGATGCTGCTGATGAGGTCTGACTCACAGCTGGAGTTCTAGTCCATCCTAAACACGCTAATGGGGTTGAGGGGCAGAACTGTGTGCAGGCTAGTCAACTTCTTCCACACCAAACTGGGAAATGTATTTCTCTACAGACCTGGCTTTGTGCATGTCTGGCAGAACAGACGTGCTTCAGTTGTCATCGGTCGGTCCGCTGCTTTGTGCCCGACTGAAATATCTCAACATCTAGATTGACTGATTTAATGGATTGCCATGAAATGTGGTTCAAACATTCCTGTTCCTCAGGATGAATTGTAATAATTTTAGGGATCCTCTGACTTTTCATCTAGCGCCATCATCAGGTCAACATTTTTAATGTGTCCAATACTTTGGTTTCTGACCAAATACCTGCAGAACTAATAATGACATTCCCATCAGCCACAGCTGTACTTTGTGTTTAGTGATAATGAGCAAATATTAGCATGCTAACAGAATAGGATTATACATCAGCCTGTTAGCATTGTCATTGTGAGTGTGTTAACATGCTGACGTTAGCATTTAGCTCAAAGTCATTGTGCCTATAAGCACAGCGTCACAGAGCAGCGAGCACGGCTGTAGAATGTAGAATATCTGACCTACAATCCAAAGGCCAAAGACTTTCAGTTTCAGGCACAACAATGAAAAGCATCAGATCCTCATAGGAGAAGATGGAACCAGCAAATGTTCTGCATTTTTGCTCAAAAACTGACCAAAACGATTATTCAGTTATAAAAACAGCTGACAAGTAATTTCTGTGGATCGACTAATCGATTAATGGACTAATAGTTGCAGTTCTATTCAAGTGCACTGTCTGTTTCACACTCACAACTACAGTGACTGGTGCCTGAACACCTCCTGTGTGACACTAATGGAGGCCTGAAGCTTCTGCTGCTGACGTGCTGCTTTGACTACACTGTCTCTGAAGACAGCAATGACTACGTTTACATGCTCACATTATTACAGGTGTTGCCCTTATTCTGAAAAAGAGAATATTCCTACTCAGAGCCGGCCCTAGACTTTTGGGGGCCCTAAGCAGGATGTGGTTTGCCCGACCCCCACCTCCCCTCATTGTAATGCGTTGCCACTTCACATGGCACTGAACCAACTTGTGTATAGTAACTATTAGTTTAAGCTCATATAATGTACAATTAAGGACTAAAGTGAGACCTATTAGCAGCATCACTCTCTTTAAATAGACTACAGTAATGTGATGTGTATTTTAGTGTTATGTTCTCATTAGAAAGGAGGCAGGGCAAAACCTCACCTATCTTCATGTGCAAGATGTCCGAATGAAGAAAGGATATGACGCAACCAAAGAGATATGATGCACAAGGAAACCATACGGTGAAGAAGGGGCATTTATTACAAATAACTATTAATATTGTGCAACGTCTGTGCCTGTACTGGCTGATGATCCAGCATCTCCTGTAAATTATAGATAACAACACTATTATTAATTGTATCAGCTGCATCAGGCCTATTTCAACTGGCTCCCACAGATTTCCTTTTATACATTTTCAAATATAAAATACTATTTATAATATGGCTGAATACTCGATGGTTATTATTTAGATGTGCATCCATATTGCCCAGCATGCCTAGCTAATCAGCATTTTGAATACAATATTTAATAAACAGTCAATTTCAATCTATTGCTTTCCATCTTGCATTATTCCAGAGTTGTAACTAAATCTTGACTGAGAGATTAGATAATCTTTGTGTTGTTTTAAAATGATGTGTGTATACAATGGAGAAAAAAACCTAATAAGGCACAGTCACCATAGGCGCAAATGCAGGTGAGTAACCATCGCCTGCTGGGGCGATATTCACCTGAAAGTTCACCACAGTTGAACTCCACTTCAAATGCGAAGATGCAAATTTGCTTTGCAACCAGAAGCAAATGTTTGCCGCCCCTTCGCTGGTATAGAATGGTAGTGAACATGTAACTGCCTATCGGCCTACTGCATTTTTTCCAGGAATTTTGCCACAGACACACAGCTGTAATACTGAAAACTTATAAATATTGCAATAATAATCATTCACTTCATATTGATAGAAAGTGAAAGGAAAATTATGCAAGAATTAACTAAAAAACAATGTATAGACTGATACAGAAATAATCCCTCTCAATCATCACTTCTGCAACGCTGTGTGACAGATGCAATAGTTCAGCGAGGTAGCTGTGAGGCGCTGCTCACGCAGGCAGATTGGCCAAGGTGTTTTCAAGGCATGAATTAGTCATCAGTATGCCCTATTCCAGGAACAACAACCTGAACTTTACAACTTTGAGCAACTTGTTTCATGATTAAGATTCAGTGTCTGAATCGTCTGAGTCGATCAGAGCTCACCGGATCGGTGAAAGTTATGAATGATTAGGCGGAGAGAAAGGAGGGATATCGGACGACTGATGATTGAGAAGCTGGAGTACAAAATGACCAATAGGCTGCAGCTCTGTGGCGGTTTCAAAGTGACACTGGTGTGATTTATAAAGTGAGAGGAGACCTCTGGAGAAAAGCCAAGGCTTAGACAATTAGAGCAGAGCAGTCAGGTCCGACCGTCTCCCAACACTTTAAGTCCATCAGTCAGAGAGAAATTCGCTCCACTTTACTTTTGTGGGATAATTATTCATGCGCTGTCATAATTGCATCGGAGCATGCAGCCTCGACCTCACTGTACTGCTTAAGCACTCTTCAACCACTTTATTTAACAGTCAGCCTCACGCTGACAGTGGCTCGTATGCTAACTATTTTGTATAAGACATTTTCATCCTAAAAAAATGCTGTAGTTCTGTCATGTTGTTAATGACATGTTGCTAGTCTTGGGTCCTTTATTGTAACATACACCGATCAGTCATAACATTATGACCACCGGCGCATTATCCTGCTGAAAGAGGCCACTGCCATTAGGGAATACCGTTTCCATGAAGGGGTGTACTTGGTCAGCAACAATGTTTGGGTAGGTGGTACGTGTCAAAGTAACATCCACTTGAACAGAAGGACCAGCCGAACATTGCCCAAAGCATCACACTGCCTCCGCGACTTGCCTTCTTCCCATAGTGCATCCTGGTACCATGTCTTCCCCAGGTTAGCGACGCACACGCACCCGGCCATCCACATGATGTAAAAGAACAGACCACCTTCTTCCATTGTTTCGTGGTCCAGTTCTGATGCTCACCTGCCCATTGTAGGTGTTTTTGGCGGTGGACACGGGTCAGCACGGGCACCCTGGCCGGTCTGCGGCTACGCAGCCCCATATGCAACAAACTGCAATGCACTGTGTGTTCTGACACCTTTCTAATGGAACCAGCTTAACTTTTTCAGCAATCTGAGCTACAATAGCTCTTCTATTGGATCTGACAACACGGGTCAGCCTTCGCTCCCAACGTTCATCAATGAGCCTCGGGTCTGACCCTGTCGCCGGTTCACCAGTTTTCCTTCCTTGGACCACTTTTGGTAGGTCCTTACCACTGCAGACCGGGAACGTCCCACAAGAGCTGCAGGTCTGGAGATGCTCTGACCCAGTCGTCTAGCCATCACAACTTGGTCCTTGTCAAAGTCACTCACATCCTTACGCTGGCTCATTTTTTCTGCTTCCAACACAAAGTTAAAAATTCTAAATGTTCACTTGCTGTCTAATATATCCCCCCCACTGCCAGGTGCCATTGTAACGAGATAACAATGTTATTCACTTTACCTGTCAGTGGTCTTAATGTTATGACTGATCGGTGTATATTCTGTAGTGTTTGACAGTGTTTACTGTGATCATTTGTTCTTACTGCATAATTAAACAGTAAGAACTGGGGAACTGTGTAAACAGTGTACACTGTAAGTCGTGGGTTGTTTAAGTGTTACCCCATTTTTAATGGCCGCCAACAACACTGCCCAATCAAATTGCAGTGGTGACATTAAACGAAATATTCCTACATATAGTTTCAGTTTGACTTTAATGGTTGGTCATGAGGTCTGGAGGACTGTGAATGACGCCATCAGCTGAGTAAGTTAACAAGGTGTTTGTGATTCTATCTGATCCTGTATTTATTTGGTTATTACTATACGGACTTGACAAATGCAGCTCATGAGGTGTGTGCTGCCTTTGTTGAGGCTTAACCTGCTTCACAGGATGAAAGTCGTGTTTCCACAGAGGTCACTGAGGTCATTCATGTAAAATGTCAGAGTGTGAAGAGCTGCTGTCTGAGGTTTATTCAACCATGACTGCTGTCAACTCCAAAGATATGAATCTGACATCTCCCTCTCTCTGAGAGACACACGCACGTGCGCACTCTCTCACACACACACACACACACACACACACACACACACACGCACACGCACATAAACGGAAGGTAAATGTTAAACAGTCACATGGTTCAGTGACATTAGGAGGAGCAGCCGAGGGGAACTGAGTGTCATGTTCCTCCAGGACACGCTGAGAGGCAGATACCAAAACCACCACCGTTACTGCTGCTGCTGCACACAAACACAAATAAAAAGCTTTGTCTAAATTGAAAATAACTTTAAATATTTTACACTTTTCTTTTCAATACTCGATGCTGTAAACATATTTCCATTGGTACTCAAAAATTTATTTTTTCCACCAGAAATATGATATTCCTGACAGGACAAGGGTTTAAATCAGCATTTAATCCCTCTTGTTGGAAACAAATTTGACAGAAAATATAATTTATAAGTGTAAATAAATATAATACACAAGCAATATGAACATTTAGAGTAGGGGTGCATCTGGGGGGAATTCTGACCTCAGTATTTAAATGATTTTTCTTAATAAATGAGAATGAATATTGGACTTGAATTCATCAAATGGGCACAAACACAACTTCAATGGGATGATCATGTTGCTCTGTTGCTGCTGGAAGCAGGCAACTCTTTGCTAACATGTTAGCCACAACTATTCATGAAGTGATAATATGTCATGTTGTGTTTCCGTAAGGAGTGATTTACTCTGATTACAAAGTTAATTATGATTAAGACAACAAGCTGTTTACATAGCGGTGGTCTTTCTCTGGTTATAATCTCATCATTGGAGTGTATGCAATGATTTAATTCAACTATAAATCATGTTCTCTTCATGTTGTGAACTTTTGGTGTTAACAGGGACACAGAAACTGATGCTCTAGAAAGTCACATTCATCAAAATTGATCTCTTGACTTGTTTGGCTCATGCAGCTGCTCTGTTGTGAGAGGCTTGAGTTGTTCTGTGCAGATGCCAGACAATAAGAGCCCGAGCATCAAAGAACAAGTGAGATAAATGACTGGTGATCATCTGCCGGAGTTTGGCTCATCTGACTCTATGGCAGTGTGAAGGAGATCTCCTCTGCTCGGCTCACGTACTGTCAGGAGGCAAAAATAGCCTTTCAACACCGACCGTCCATAAACGGGAGGCTGGCCTGACTGGGGCCCACATGGAAAAGAGCTGAGGCGGCAATGAGGTCCTTGAACGCACCGCCGGCTCGCCCGCTGCAGCGGACATTGTGTCACTGTGTTTCCTATCTCTTTTCTTCCATGTGGAGTACTCCCTCCCCCCCGGGTGTTACATCCCAGTGTCCTAGTTAAGGTCATATTTTTTGTTTGTTTTCAGTTTTGTTAGTACTTCCTGTTTTATTTTGATATACTCACCATGTCTCTTCTCTTTCAGATCCTTCACTTCCTGCCCATGTGTGTTTCCCGCGTTTATGATTACCTGCCCCGCCGATCTCCTGATCCTGATTACCCCTCCTCTCTTGTGTATTTAACCCTCGTGCTGCCGCTTGTCTGTTGCCAGTTCGTCTGTTCTTCCATGTCAGCGTTCCAGCCTTTGTTCCTCATGTGCCTCTCGTGTGTTTTTGTTCTTTGCCTGTCTGTACCACGGTTTTGCCCAGCATTTTTTGATACCTTTACTTGCCTTGGACTGATTACCTGTGTACCAAACCATTTTGCAAGTAAAGACGTTTTATTATACTTACCTGTTTCTCGAGTCCTGCTATTGAGTCCTTGTCTGTTGGCCCAGTGTGATCCCAGGGCTGGACTGATCTGTATTTACCCCTGAGGTAATACAGTTAGACACCACGTAGTTAACCCAGGGAACGATTTGTGCATGTAGATCTGTGATAACACCTCAACGACAGCCATAACGAAGGGTAGCGAGCAGAAAAACCAAGCTGACTCTGAGGTCCTTGAACGCCTGATAGACAGCTCGTCTGTAACATCATTCAAAGCCACTACACCGGGTGTGTTTTATCACAGCATCACGTCGGGTCTAGCATTCATGATCGGACACAGCCTCATGCCACCAAAACTGTCCGCTTATGTCATCGTGACCGTGCCGGGCAGTTGGGGCGAGATTGTGTTCTAAGGAATGTCAAGGAATGTGATTCTAGCTTATTAATAACAGGTGGAAAATAAGTATAGAACACTCTCTTTTTCATCACCACAGCGTTACGCCGCACCTCAGCTCTATTTTTTTGATGAGCGAGCGGCTGGTAGCGGCTATAAGCTGTGATTCCTCCTCATTCAGACGAAAAAAGTGCTGAGTGACTGATGAAATCGGTCCAAAGAGCCGTTCCGTGGTGAAGCGGACCCCAGGAGATCATCTTGATCCCTCCGCGGAACAGCTGTGAGTCCCAGCCAAGTATGACGGGCTAGAGATATCACACGGCCCACAGCTGTTGCAACACCTTGAATCAGATACTTAATTTGGCCGAAGCTCCGGTCCAAAATGTCAATCTGAGACGGTGAGGCAGGGGCGTCCAGCTGGGAAGAAACCAGCGTGACGCCCAACACATCTAAGTTATTAGCAGCTGCAGCCCGCTGCGCTCTCAGTTCAAACCATGGCGAAGATGGCTCACTCACCTGGGTGGGAGTGGCAGCTGTGGTCCAACACGTGCTGCCGTAGCAGATGACCGGAGACAGATACAGATACAGATACAGATAGCTTTATTTACCCCCGAACGGCAATTCAGTTTCTGCAGTCCACCAAGACATATACACATTCATACTGCACAATTGTCAATGACAGAGGGAACACAGTAGGTGGCATATGGGGAGGTGCAAGATCAATAAAAGTACAAGAATAACAATATTTGAAATAAAAACAATAAATAAAAGAATAAAAACAAGACAAGATAAAAGAATAAAGGAATAAATAGAATAAAGTGCCACATTGCGAATTACATTCCACGAATGTACCTAATTGCAAACACGGACAACCTTTATATGGTTAGTACAAAATAACTCAAAGTAAATAAAAAAAAAATTGTTTTCGTTCATTCAAGATAGTTAGTCTGCGTTCAGCAGTTTAATGGCGGAAGGAATGAACGACTTGGAGTAGCGGTTTGTCTTTCTGTTAGGCGGCAGATAGCGCTGTCCTGAAGGCATTAGTGTAAACTCACTGGACAGGATGTGGTCGTGATTACAAATATTTTTGGCCTTCTGGAGAACACGTTTCTCCCAGAGAGAGTTTAAGTCGCTCTGCTGGGCTCCGATGATTTTGGAGCCGTCTTTCACAATATTATTTAGGCAATTCCTGTCCTTCATAGACAAACCGTTAAACCAACAGATGAATGAAAAAGTTAACAGGCTCTCAATATTGCGTTTATGCAAAATTGAGTGGGCGAATGCATGCGTGTGTTTGGAGGAGAGTGTCACCCATAGAGTCAAGTTTAAGGCGGAGCCTATGTGTGTTAGAACAGACAGGCAGCACTATTTTGTCAACTTTGGAAAAAAAATATCTCGTCAGGAAAAACAACCTGGTTTGGAGGAAAGTCCGAACACCCATGGAGGTGTTGTTGGAGTGGAGACATCAAGAGTAGCTGCTACCAAACTTGAGGCTGACCTTTCTAGTTTTCAGAAATATCTGGCACCATTACCTTCTGTTCCACATGATTAATAGCCTGCTGTTTCAATCCCAAGGAGACTGGCCTGTTTATTTATCCACAGTCACTTGTGTGAATTCCAAATCCATGCAGGACATCCATCACTAAAACATCACTAATGTGTCCACTCAGTATCCTTTACAAAAAGCACACCCGTGTTCTGGGGTGCAAACTGTATAACTGATGTTTCAAAATAAATGAAATGAGCTGACAGTAAGTTTTGGGGATTTGGGGAGGCTATTGAGCAAATCAACAAAAGCTTCGCAAAGTTTTTATTGAAAGATGTCTTAACCTTTACAACTTCATTGATGAAAAAATGTCTGCCCTTCTCAGAGTCATAACTAAGGCAATCTGGAACACACAGATATTATTCACGTACTGCTGGAATAATCATGGCTTACTCTTCTTTTCAGTTTTAGTAGTATCTCTGATGTCCATTAATGATAAACGTCTATGGGTCTGTTTTGAACTGTCTTGATCTCATGGGTGTTTTGACTCACACTTGAGTAGGGGTTTCATTTTTTCCAATATTTTGTGGAAAGGAAGTTGTACTCTAGAAAATGAACCAGTAAGATATTTTAGTGGTTTGACAGCTTCAGTGTACAGCATAGAAACAGACCAAACTGTACACTACGTACATGTATTTATACTAAGTATACTACCTTAAAGCTTTTCTGACTACATTTGAGGTGGATCTGGTCAACCCGGTAGGGGAACTACATCAAAGTATAAAACATATAATTTCCTGTTGCCAGTAGGTGGCGCTATGACTATGAGTCAATATTGGCATGTAAATGTCATCAGGCCTGGACCCTTATCAATCTAGAGAAATTTGGAGCAGATTGGAGAATATCGTAAAGTTACAAAAACTTCCTGTTTTATGGCGAAAGGCACTTTTTCGCCGCCCCGCCACGATGCGTGAAAATGCATCGCGAAGGTCTTTACAGTGTACTGACCAAATTCGAAGTCGATCCAATTAATTGGCAAGGAGGAGTTTGTTAAAGTACAGCACCTTGAAATGTAAAAGAAAATGACCTCAAATTTGTAATAGGTGACTTCCTATAGGGCGGCTGTGGCTCAGAGGGTAGAGCAGGTTGTCCACCAATCGGAAGGTCGGTGGTTCGATCCCCGGCTGCTCCGCGGAGGCAAGTCGCGTATAGGTGGCATACACTGACAGCCAATGAAATTGCAGACTTATTAACGCTGTCCAGGGTGCTGAAAACGCCGCTCTGGTCCAGCAGTTTTCTCCTGAATATTTAAGAATTATTATCTGGAGCATGTTCGAATCCCACTTGGTACAAAGTCTGTGATACATTGTCAAAGATAATGAGCTATTTGGGAATCAAGAAATGTGAGTCTTAGTTTGTTATTTACTTCTTCTGATTATCATTAGATTAGACTAGTCTGGTTATATCAAGTTCTTGACTTACTTAAAGCTATTAACCAATTATATTAGAGTTTTCTTCCTATGTGTAACATTTAAATTGCAATTACTTAATTACTTCAATTAGAGACTTTACTGTTCACTATAAATTATTAATTTATTAATGAGACATGTAGACATTAGTGAATTAAATGTATTTATTAACCACAACTGTAACAGTAAATATTCAACAGAGCCCATATTGCAAGGTCACACATATATCACACAAAAATGTAAGGTAAAGTAAATATAATATTGTATATAATAAATGTAATAATTATTTACATGAGCAAAATATACAGTATATACAGTGGAAACCGGTTACAGTGATCACGGTTACATTGATAAACCGCTTATATGGGGCAGTGGTGGCCCTCCCTCATTACCACCACTGAGATGCCCTTGAGCAAGGCCCCCCCAACCGCTCCAGTGGAGTTGCTCAGTGACCAGCAGATCAGACTGTGGTTGTACTGGGCAGCTTCCAGGTGTGAATGTGTAACTGTGTGAATGTGATCAGGGCGTTCCTGAAAAAGAGAGCATTGCCCTCAGTGAACCTCCCCCTGAATAAAATAAAGGTAAAAACAAATAAATAAAATATGGATCAAAAAGCTTGGGACAGAATCATTCCTATGCAAATGCTGTTTAAGCTGTGGAGGAGGACAGCTGGGGACAGCTGATGGCCTGGGTAATGGCTGACCTGGTCAGGCAAGAAGAAAGACATAGCAAATTATTAAGATTGTGTGTTGACTTGATTCTATCTCTTTGACACGCACACAGCCAAATCAAGAACATTCAAATACTTACTTTGAGCTCTTGGCGGTTGCAGCGGCGGTTGAATGGGCTCTGCAGACGTCTCAGGAGAAATCGGAAGTGCCTCTGACACTATATAGAATATTAAACATTTCATTATTATTCACAGTAAGATAAATAAAAAACTTGACTATGACATTGTGCACCAGTATCTGATTTACATCAATGAGAACAGTTCCGATGGACACTACATATGGATATTTTTAAGATGCAAATACAGTTAAAATAATACACACCTGGAACAGTGACAGTTGTCTCTGTTGGCAAGGGTCCTGGTGTTTCTGGCATCAGGAACATCAGCTCCTGAGGAAGGGGCACAGGTCTCTTTACCATCGGCAGAGCAGGGGCTGCAAGGAGATAAGGACCACAAAAAGTAATCAATTATTGGTTTATAACGGACATAATCAGAGGGAATATGACAGAAAGGTTTAAATGGATAAAAAGAAATATAATGCATTTACCATCTACTTGTGAACCCTTCAGTTCAGTTGGTGTGGACAGTGTAGCAGATGGTACTACAACAGAAAAAATCTTGTCAGTCATTTATATTTTGACAATATAAAAAAAACTGGTGTTAGTAAAGGCATACATTATCCATCTTTTACTTCACCTGCTTATCTCAGCCTTATATAGTTAAACAGACTGTTTGTTACATTAAAGTATAAAGAATTTCATTCATACACATGCAGTTTAGTTCTGTATGGATAAATATTTAGTAGTCAGTCATTACAATTTAGCCTAAGCAGGGGAAGCAACATGGCACACTGCAAACACATGCATACAAGTGTTAGTAACCACAGCAGTCCTATATGTATATATATATATATATACATATATATATATATATATATATGTATATATATATTCATCATATAAGTCTAAAAACTGGAATAAAGAGTGCTACTTACCCTCGCCATGACTGGAATCAATTCATAGTCACTAGGACAACAAGTTGAACAGCAAAACACAAACATGACCAGAACATGGTCAACATGAGAAGGAACGGTTTATGTCATGCTTCGGTTTGGGATAAGAATTCATGGTCCCAGAGTCTCTGTCGACGACAGGACGTTTTTGTTTGGTTAAGAACCTCTTTCTGTTCCCGAAGCCTGTCGTCTGGCAGTTGATGCTGATGGTGCAGAAACAGCTGTAAAACACAAACAAAAACAATTAAATATAAACTATATAGAATACACAATTAATATTAAACAGGCTGAACTGTAAATTATTTTGAATCTTCAGGCAGTAGAAACAAACCAATATAAGACAACAAATGTTTACTCACAGCTCTGCACGTGTTGCTTAGAAGGACAGATACCCAGCATCGCTCTCTCCAGCTCTTCATCTTCATCCATCACTGTGATGCAAACAGACAAGAATTAGAATGTACTAAAAATATGGCTTTACTGCACTTAGGATAGTATGAATAAAATCACCACTGAAATAATGGAAGACGAAGTTTACTCCCTTTGGTGTACTAAAATACACTGGATACCATGACAGCATATACATTTTTTTGACAAAACAAATGGAAAACAAGACCCACCCATGGCTTCAGCAGGGGCCTGTGAGGCATGTGTCACCAGAGAGGAGCCAGAGGGGGAGGGCAGCTTCTTCTGCAGGTACACTTGTAGTTTGTGCATCTTTGTTCCTGGAGCACAGCTTTTCCTCATAATAAAGGCTGCATAGCCATCATCCCTGCTGTCCCAAATCTCTCTCCAGGTGCTTTTGGCACGAGAGCCAAAACCAACCAGCTGGTCATCCTCTGATGCTGCTGCTGCTGCTGTCACAACTGGCTTTTGTTTCTCATAATTGAGAAGAGACTGGATTTCTTGAAAGCTGAGGGCATAGCTCACAAATGACAGCAGGCTGTCCTTGCTGTGCCTCCCTGCCATGAACACTCCTGCAGTCTCCTCCTTTTGCTGGTTCTTGATTAGGTAGATGGTATACCCAATGTCATTTTCAAGGAGCCAGCGGAAGGACTTCCCTTTATATTTCCCAAACTGCAGGATGTATTCTCCAGCCACATCAGTTTTATCTGAAGCATCCCCTCCTCTTAAAATGATCACAGTCAGTGCATTTTTCCTGACCAGCTCCTCCTTCACGGGTGCAGACTTGTCCTGTAGAGAGGGGTTGTCTTTAAGGAGTTTGGCTGCATCCGTTGGATCCTGACGGAGATATCCGAGTGGTCCCTTGCGGAATGTGACACTCATTCTCCCAGGGAAAAAAAACGTTTTCTGCATTTTACCTGTAATGAAGAAAAGCATATTGATCTATTAATATGTTATAGACAGGCATTGTTTTCATAACAAATGTTAATAGTGAGGGTCTCAAGGGAGAGCAGGAATTAGGAGGTTCACATCTCAGCTCTAGCCCCTTTACTGTCTACATATTCTCACTGTATTTATCAGGGTTTTGAAGAAAGAAAAAATGATATCAAATACCTTTACTTTAATATTACCTTTACTACTTTGTATAGTACCTTGATTAAGTGCCTGCCTTTGTGTATGTCTTAACGATGAGCTCTGGTTGTTGAGGCAGATCAGCCCCCCCCACCCCCAACCAGTGATTCAGACTCAAGTAACACTGAAGTGTGAAGTGTCTTATCCAGCAACGCCCTGCATTCAATTCACCTTTCCTATCCCAAACAGACATGCATTAGACTATATTTGATATATTCTGCTTTTGACAAGCTCAGACAAACGTGGCCTATTTAGTATTTTGAAAATTGTAATATGGTATAGAAGCATATAATAAGTGTTAAAATTAAGCATGAATAGTACGTTGTACACAACATGACAAAGTATGAAAAACCCTGAGACATTGGTTCTCAATTAATAAACAATATTCTGGTGTTCTCTCATTTTAACAGAGGTGGAAGAAGTACTCTGATCTTGTACTTCAGTGATAGTACTGATACCACAGTGTAGAAATACTCTGCTACAAGTAAAAGTCCTGCATTAAAAACCGTAAGTATAAGTACATGCTGTGACAACAGCGTTAAGTGCAAACACGACGACTTTATGATTCATATGAAGCTTGTTCATTTATCATTCTGTCAATGTGTGTATGTAAAGTAACGTTAGTGTGTCCAGAGTAACGTTATATCTAACCTTACTGCTGATGTAAGCTGCTGATATACCGTAGTTAACGCTACATTAGACATTAATGTTAACTAACAACGTGATGCTTTCAACCTAAGGAATGTTAAGTTTCGTTAGCTTGTAATTCATCCGAATATACCGCAGCAGCTCGACACAATAAACTGAGGAAACACGGCTAATGACAACTTTATAACACGTCAGACAGCGCCAGGATACATTATAATAACATGTTGGTTCATTGTTAATAATGTTACGTTAGCTTGTAGTTCATCCCAAAGTCGCCAACACGGCCGCGGCGACACAATAAACTGAAGAAACACGGCTAACGTTAACTTTATAGCGTCCACAGAAGCAAGAACACGTCAGACAGCGCCAAGATACATTATAGTAACATGTCGGTAATCTTTATTTATCTAAATATAACTCACCGTTTGGCGTAATGTCCACACAGCGCAGCTCAAGCTCAAGTCGATGCGAAGTGTAGCTCATCCAGACCAACACTGCCAGAGTGGCGAAGGAAACAACAACTCCTCCTCCTCTCCTCGGAAAAAGGGCGCCAAACAAACAATAGCGGCCAAAGATATATTGCATCCGTAGTGGTTCAGCACTACCATAGAGAATGAATGGAAATGTGTTTAGGGGGGACATGTCGATGTGTCCTTGAGCAAGACACTTATCCCCAAATTGCTCCCGGAGGCATAGCCATCGGTGTGTGAATGAGTATTTAGATTAAATCCTGATGGGAAAAATTGGCACCTTAATAGCCTCTGCCATCAGTGTATGAATGGGTGAATACTGACATGTAGTGTAAAGCGCTTTGAGTGGTCGGAAGACTAGAAAAGCGCTAAGTCCAAGTCCATTTACCATTCCTGTTGGCTTTACCAAGCGACTTCTTTGTACGTCACACCTCATGCCACATACACCTACCAAATTTCATAGATATAGGATATATGCAAGGGCTACTAAATGGGGAGCACTAGCGATATGTGTGCAAGTTTCACAACTTTTCTGATTCATTTAAAAAAATAATAATAATACCTTCAGTTTCAATAGGGCCTTCACCGACTGAGGTTGTTGGTGTTCGGGCCCTAATTAACGTTACTTAAATTAAGCATTAAATTCAGTATTGTTAAATGTCCTACACAATTTAAATGTAATGTTTATGTTTTTATTTACAAACATTGGTTAATTTTTTTTGATAAATAATGAAAACTCTATTGCTTTCTGATGCAACACAGGGGGGGGTTCGGACCGGCTGAGTGTATCCTCCAGAGATGCTTTAACAACGAGAGGCGGTGCGTAACACGCGGATCCATCAGCCTCAAAACGCCGTCGTTTAGGGGAGAAGACCTGTAAACTTTGAAGTAGCCGATACGTCTACACTCACACAGAGGGAAGAAGAGTAACAGCTGATGCGAGAGTCAATAACTGTCGGCGTAGCTTCGGTCCTTCTCGCCAATCCAACCTTTCCAGCCTTTGTAATTTGTAAACTGTGAGTGTAGTACGATGGAGTTAGTTATCCAGCTTCGTGTTAGCCATAACCATTTCCCTGTACATTTCCTTGTGTAGATAGCGGTCGCTACAACGCTAACATTTCATTTGCCATCGTAAAATATATCAGACTTTAACACAGAGAAGCAGTAGGGGTGAACTGTTTTCTCTTGTTTATGTTAAGTTAAGGGAGTTAGGCTTAGTCCAAGTATTTCCATTTGTTTCTTTTTTTATAGAGATTAGCCAGAGCTCCGGGTCGGTAAGTCAGGATGTTTTGTTTGTTGTTTTGGCCTCTGGTTCACCCTGAGCCCACGCTTCACTTTGTCCAATGTATTAGTTTATATTTACTGTGTGCAGCAATAAATGCTCGTTGTTGCATTCATCCACTCTCCGTTTTTCCTTGTCCTTATGTTGCGCTCCCCGACTGGGGCGTAACATGAACCAATGGGATGATTTCAGCCCCCAGAGCGACTCTATGTGCACATTTATTAGAAACCTTTGTCTTCACAGCATGCAGACAAGCTGAGTGTTGCAAAAGGGGAACAACAGAAGCCTGGCCGACATGAAAATAAAATGTCGCCTCGGTGTTCTCATTAATATTGATGAGTGAAGGCCTTTTGACAGAGTAAGTGGCTCTGACACAGTTAAGGTTGACACTGAGGAGCAGCTGAGTGCTGCAACAAAGCCTCTTTATTATCCCACAGCAACACACGATAAACCTGATCCGTATATCTGCCTATTAAGTAGGTGCTTTCATCAGAGGTAATATAGTCGGGAAAGTTTGTCTGTATAACATGCTGTCACTTTTTCTTTTTTTCATTCTCTTGATGTTACGGAGCCTGTGAGTATTTGTACTGTTTGTGTTTTTTTAACAGCAGCGACTCTTCACATCAGGCAGCTTCTTTACAACTCTACAGTTGCCTCCCCGTCTCTTTGGTGGTGTTTTTATTGTTTAGAAGCGGTCTATTAGTGCTATCAGGGTTTATGCCACAGCACATGAGGACAATAAAGGAAGATGATGGGGATTTTACTGTTGTGCCTTCTGGAGGAATCATCACCACCTCCTGAGATGTAGGACTCACCCCATATGACATGTAGATTTTCACTATTATTGGTAGCCAAAGTCAAGTATTTGTGTTCCATTTGCAAAATAATGAATCATAAACACATGAATTGTTGTAAAAGATGAAGGAGCGTGACAATGGACTTACAATGTATTTATATATCACTGTCCGATGAGTAGGTGGGAGGTTGTGCTGGTTACCAGGATTGGTAACACATTCTGTCTGGACCTCGGCCTTTTGGATCTGTTGGATCCCACAGTGCAAACTTTTTTTCCATCAGTGGCCGTCTTCGAGGTCCTCAGGCACCTTCCGATATGGTCGGCTGACACGTTCCCTCGGTGCGAACTCGCTTGAGTAGTTTTATCCATCTCCATCTCTCTCTCTGGTGCAGTGTCTCTGTGCCAACCCTCCCCCTCTCGTAGCTGGAGGGGTCTCCTGGTATCATTACCAATTCAAAATGTCCTGGTAGTGACCGTGCTGGCCTTTCAGGGAACAGAGGGCCACTAACACAGCTAACAAGTTCGATGGAAGAATGTTAGAGGAAGCCATTGCAGCTGAGTAGCTATCTATCCACTTGTATATAAGCCTGCTCTGCTGGAGTATAAACTGCTCCATCTTTGGGGTGATGGTTTGTAGACAGTAATGAGAAATAACTCTATGAACCAACTGTCAAATTGTTGATCGAACTAGTAAGTAAAAGTGCACCCGAATACATTATTCAGATATGCACAGATAATGTGCATATCTGAACAGATTCTCTGATCAGAATTTGTCTTCAGTCTCACAGTATTATAGGTGATTGTTGTCTGTACACTGTGAAAAGGAACTGCTAGCAGCCAAAGCAGCAAAACGTTTCATGTGCTTTAGGTTATCGGCTAAAAACAAGGAGGTGTTCTTAAGTTTGAGTTCAATACTCAGATATTCAGCAACGAGTTTCATCAGCTTTCACCAGATTAATTGTGCAGTGCAGGATAAAGCTGAAGTGTTATTTTTACCTCATGATCCAATATTGGAGCCTGCATTGTGCGCAATTAGATGTGAGACAGGAACTGTCTTAAAAGTGCATGCTAATCGAATAAGGGAGCTTTTCAAATTTTTGTCAATAGCTTTCTCAATTTTTATTATTATTTCAAATACAATTATTTCACAAAAGATTTCCTCCTATTTCATGCACAATTTCCTTTTTTTATTATGCCATAGGGCCCCACTAAAGTCTATTTCCACTCATTAACAGTTACACAGCTTTTAGTTAGAATTTTAAAGGTGGGATTTAAATATATTTTAATATTACATTAATTCAGGTGGCATGGTTAAAATAATATATTTTGTTGACAGCTAAACACATGCATGAGGAGGATAAATCACAGTAGAAAATATGATGCAGAAAATGATGCAGACTGTACAATTTTCGAACAACTTCACAACATATCAGAATGCTTTTGGTTGGCAAAGAAACCCTAGTGAGCTCTACCAGCTCTCCGCTGCCGCTTTTTAAAGCTCTTTCGATTTTTAATGACCCCATGACCTCTCCGCTAGCACCACCCTCAGCACAAACTGTACATTTTTAGCTCCACTACGGGCAAGACTCTAATGGCCCTTGCAGACACAACATGGGGCGCAAATCACAGCCAGGTTGAACATTGCTCATTGCAGCAAAAATCCATCGCGGTGCAGCGCACGCCATTGGAAAAAAAGGGTTTGTCTTGTTGTGTTTGAAAGGCCTGTAAGAATAGAGAAGTCATCAGTATGTTTTTTACTTTGTCCACACTTTCTGTTGTGTGTAATGGCCTTTAGAGACTTCAGCAGGGCTTGATGAATGTTGTCAGCAATGATTCAGCGGTGATCAAACATTTCAAATGATAATACGTCTACCAAAATGACGAATCATGTGGGCTCATGGTTGATGTTGTTGTTGATCTAAACGCGGCTGTTATTGGCAGTATCAGTCACAGACATTTAGAGAGCAAATACCGTCCCTGGTGGGGATTTCACTCCCTCCAACATTAACATATTGCAGGTGGTGCGATCAGATTAGAGATGTCCTCCGGCACCCAAAACACACATTAATCCTGTAATGGACCGCCGTGCTGTGCTGAACGCCATTACTGGTCAGGTGACATGCAGCAGGGGGACAGTTATCAGTGCCGTGACTGCCTAATGACTTTTTAAGCTTCTCTGCAGAGACAATGGCTCTCATTAATCCAATTGAAAGCCACTTCAGCGAGATTCAGTGTGTGTTGGTATCCACCACAGATGGAGAGACACTGCACTGACTTCTTCCCAATATTAGGTTAAATCTGTTTTTGACAACTACAGCCCAAGAGTCTTAGCCAGGCCTACCCCCTGATGTGTTTGGAGAGTGAGTTCCAGAGGGTGGGGGCAGCCCCAGCTCTGTTGCGGCTGGAGGAAGGAGTGTGGTGGTGGAGTCGGTCTGTGAGGTAGGAGGGTGTCTGGTTATGGTAAATGGTAAATGGACTGGCATTTAACCACTTTTCTTTTCTCACAAATGGCCCCCTGATGCTAATAAATGACATAATTGAAATATAATTGAAACTGCAGGTACAGCTGTCAATCATACTTTTATAAAAAAAGATGGAGTGCTGTACCTCGTTTTGTTCAGATTATCCATTCATTTTAATCCTACAAGTGAGCAGAAATATCTGAAAGCATATAAAGTAAAGTATATATAGTCAAATGCCCCCTGGTGGAATAGTGGTAAAAACACAATGAGCTTTTTTGATTTAAATTATAGGTTAGGCATGTAGATGCGCAGGCGTTTGCTGCTGCGCTCCACTTACAATGCCTGCCTGTATGCACGCCTAGTTATCAATCAAACTGTCAGGTGTTGTGTTGGTGTGGCGTATGTTTGCATATCAGATTACTCGTACAGGCAGGTGTGGCGTATGTGACACTAAATCAGGTGTAGCGTATGTTACACGCACGCACTCTAAAAATTCATTGTGAATGCCTCATAATTTTAAACCACCCTCACCAGCGCTCCATCCACGCCATGTGTGTGTAACGCCAGTGTCTCCATCTATGTACATTTTAGGCTTGCGTTTACAGGTTTGTTCGCTGCTCAGGTGTCTTCAGTAGGCCGTAGTGAGGCGTTTGATGTTAGTGGGTTGATACCTTTCACACCTTATATCAGCTAACATCTGTAAAGTTGAAACATGTGTGACAAATAAACAGTCCAACTATTAATTCTGTGTGAATAACACCAGAGGAAACCTTCTGTCTGAACACACCTCAAGTCTTTTTCACTCAGTCATGGTCAGATTATCCTTCTGTTGGACAAACTTGGCCCACATTCAGCACACAGAAGGAGCTCACACTGAAAACAGGAAACTCATTCTTGAATTTGTCTTGAACTTTCTACTGATCACAGACTCAGATTCACTTTGGAAAAGGGGATGTGTGATTATCTCCGGCAGTAAAGTCTCCTGGCACTCACTCCCCATTCATCCATGTAGCAGCAGAATGAGGGCAGATATTCAAACACAGATATTCATCTTTATTTGAAAATTTCACACAGTTGAATCAGTTCCGTGGGAGGATGATCTCACTGTCGTTACTGTAAAACTTTGATAAATATTTAAAGCAGCAGTGAGAGTCCCCTCCAGATAACCCCTCCAGTGCTGTATACAAACCACAGTGAAGTTCATTTGAAGAACATTGTTTTTTTTTAAAAAGCAGACTGTGGAGGTTCAGTCCTGCCAGCCCGTTCTCATTCCCAGGGCGTCAAATACAAAACGCTAAGTCACGGCCATCGGCGTTATATACCGCCGCACAAGGCACCCTTTCCCGGTGGTAGATGTACCTGGCGTTCCATTAACTACAATGTAAACCCATCCGCGGCAACATTAAACACTCAGTTTAAAGAGTGAAGAGACACACAGGACGGGCGGGAGGGGAGGTGGATGGGTCCAACAAACACAGGGCTTTCATCCAGGAGATTGCTGTTCGTTAAGTTTCACTTTAACGTTACAATCAGTTCATCGTTCGCGTCCCGTGATCACAACGTTTAGTCATATTTGCACTGCAATAATAAGTAAGTTATTAGAAGCCCAACCATGATGATTTTTCCTAAACCTAACTGAGTGGTTTTGTTGCCTCAACCCAAGCATTTTTGTTAAATTCACAACATTAAGTATGTGTTTAGTGGGAAGGAAAAAGTGACAGGGGTCTGACATCAGTCAGTATGTGACGAGTTGGGATGAGAACATGTTGGTCCTGCATAGTGAAGTGATCCAGAATCAGGAGCCTGAAGAAAGTCCACCAGTGAGCTGCATTTAGGAAAGCTACCGAAGCCTTGGACTGTGTGTGTGTGTGAGTGTGAGTGTGAGTGTGAGTGTGAGTGTGGAGAAAGTGATGTAACAGCAGTTTAGCAGGTGTATTGTTGACCTTGTTCACCATGCTATAGTTTAGCATATTAGCATGCTAACATTTGCTAATTAGCAATAAACACAAAGTACAGCAAAAAGCTTTGCAGGTATTTGGTCGAAAACCAAAGTATTGGACACATTTTAATTATTAAGTAAAAAAAAAAATGAATTCATTTATTAATGAATTAATTAAAATAAGGCTAATTGAAAAGCAGTAAGCAACGTACAAAAAGAGATGCATATAAATAACCTAAAAACATATTTTATAGGTTGTGAGTATCATCTACTATATACAATGTGAAGCACTATGTACATCATATATAAATAGTGATTATGCTGTGTTCTGTAAACAGCTGGTGGAGGACAGGAGGAAACCAACCAGAGGTCTTGCCAGAATACCATGATGTGAGAACAAAACTGTTTCTGAATATTCATCCCAGAAAGAGCAGTTTGTGTTAATTTTTTAAACAGATTGGCCGGGTAATATTTATGAATAATTTTGATAGTCACTCCCTTAACCTTATTCATGAAGTATTTATGAGGAAGCATCCAGACCTTCTTCCTATATATATCATTTACAAACTGATTCCAATATGCCATGACATCTGGAATAGAGACAACATCTCTTTGAAATAGGGCAGCTATGGCTCTATTATTATTATTAAGGGGAAGCAGTGAGAAACTTCCTACTGGGGAGTCAGCTGGGTTGGGCTTATCTCTACTTTCTTATGTTCAATGAAAAATGAAGCAGTAAAATAACGTCTTACAAGATTTCTCAAAAACAGTCACTGCAGGCTCTGGATGAGGATGAACTTTGTGTGTGCGTAATGTGTTACTAGAAACCTGTCAGTCCAACGAGGGGTGACGCAGCACCAAGTATGTTACAGTGGGAACACCCTCCATGCCCGGCAGCAGTCCATCCCCCATACCGGGATATAGTCAGTCAGGGTGAGTGAAGAACATAAGCGTGTTGGGCCGCCACATGCCATCGTATTCCTGTCGTGTATTCTGGTTGTTGATTGGTAACGAGCCCAGGGAGGACGTGCTCCTTTGGAGCATAATTTTACATGTTTTGGCCAATCCCAGATTATCATGTAAGAAATTAAATACAATTGTTGTCATTTGATGTAAAAAAGAAAAATGTTGTTAATTAATGGTAAACTGGGGTTTTGTCCAATGTCTATATTCTGAGGGCCAGGAGCCAAAAAATAATTCTGACCCACGTTGTGAAAAATATGATTTTTTTTTTTTTTTAAGAGTGCTCGCATTGCATGTTTCACTCAAGCATGAGTCATTGTTTTTAAGAAGTTTCCTTCTGGAGAGAGTAAAGATGCCAAAGCTCTACCTTCGGTGTTGCACATCTCAAAGTGAAGTTGATTTCAACTTTGAACTTATCAAGGTGCAACCAATACGAGGACAGCTTACCTGAAAGCAACTCATGATGAACTTGACACTCATCAATTGAAGCTCGTAGCAGCTATCAGTGATGTCATACAGACAAAAGATGAAGTCAGTGTACAGTCGATGGGATGTGTTGATACAGAGAGTGAATCTGATAAAATGACTGTTTTCCTGTTTTCCTGTTGATCACTCTGAGAAGCTGAAGTGAGGTGTGTGTTCTTAGACAGGCTTTACATGGGCTGAGGGTGTTTTGACGCAGGCTACATGTCAATGTGTGTTGCCGTTAAGTTTCAGAGTGAAAACAAGCCATGCTAGTGTGTCTGTAAGACTGTATGACAATTTACAATGTCACAATGAATATCAGGTATAATGTTCACCATGGTCACCATCTTAATTTACCGCAGAGGTCAGCAACTACATTTGTGCAAGGGTCAGAATTCTTCAAAGCAGACTCCCTTACAGACGTCTCTTTCCCAATGTAAGTCTATAGGAAAACGTATTTTTGGGCCCAATGCATCACGTTACTGACACGTAAAGTTGCAGTACCGGCGTTTGGCCACTACGAATGTCCGGATCGACGACCGGCTTGTATGGACAACAATTACAGTAAGAAGTCGTTGGCAATGAACATCTTGGGCCTCAGGTACCTTTCGTAATGTAAATTTATATATAAAAAAGGAAAATCACACAAGTAAAAGCAAAATGAGATTTAAAGACATAAAATAGTGCAAGTTAAAATAAAGGGCTTTAAAAGGTTAATTTCAGGTTCAGGTACAACCTTGAGACTTGTGTTGTATGTCATACCCTTCTCTCTCTCCCCCATTTCTACATTGTCCTCTGTCAAATAAAGGCAGAAATACCCCAAACTTAATCATTTTGTCACATCACTGCAGGTTATTGGAGTTCCAGTTCTGATGTCTCAGCAGTAACACTGAGCTCATTCTACTGGAGAAACACTCCTCAAGTTAGAAAGAATCCAGCGGCCTTGCAACTTTTTCTTAATGATATTTCATACTCAGCTAGATGTGCAGTATTAGGTTACGTCCCACCAGCTTTAACCATTAGAGAGTGATTAAAACCTGGCACCAGGAGCTGATGGCATTAGCCAGGCTTTGTGATGATAAATGACCTTCTCATCCAACTTATTGTCCGGAAAAATCAATGGAAATATTTAGTGATGATGTGATTAGAGAGGTGCTGAGAGGAGAATGAGAAAAAGTGAGAGGAGATCAGAGGGCAGACTGGATTTCTGCATCATTAGCGCATACCACGGAGATGAAACAAGATAGAACACGTTACCTTTACAAAATGGAAATTCTGATCTTTAGAGAAGATCTTCAGATGACTTTTTGAGGTCACCTTTTGGCATTGTATCGGCAAGACGTAATGACCAGATTCATCTTTGTAGACGTGTATTGTTTTTTGTTTTTTTAGCTTCACTACTGAAAGTCACTCTAAACCAGATATGTTGCATAGTAGTTGGACTCTTTTATTTGTTTCATGGGGTATTCATTTCAGGATGACGCTTCCTTGTCTCTCAACTTCTGAGGGTGGGATGAATAGTTACGATCAGTTGCTCTGTCACTCGACAGAGATACAGAAAAGTGGTTAAAGTCATCACACATGCTCTGGTCTGGTCGGTCAGAAATTGAGTTGAAAATGAAGGAAACGTCGAGATGGAGGACCCTGTAGTGTTATGTAGAAAATCATAAGGAGGCGACTGTATTTATTAGCTTAGGTGTAAGGCTGTCTCTCTGTGTCAGTGCTGATAAGACACGCCCCTGAGCTGTGATTGGACAGTTGATTGTTTTTCAATTTTGGCATGGATGATGTGTTATAAAACCTGTCCATGTAGCGGCTCTGTGAGGCTATAGTTGAGCTAAATGCTGTTTAATCTCAACAGATAAATGCACAATGGTGTCGCAACCATGTTCAACTAATACATAACTATCACATCTGGCCATGTGAGTATGTCATAGAGTTTCAGAGTAAAACACTACAACTGGGCAGTCAAAATGGCCCCAAAACACAAACACAATGGCTTCTGGGTAAAAAGAGACACATGTGCAGCTGCCCGTGAGCCCATGTGACTTTTCATAACACAGCTACTCAAAAAAGTCAACTCTACCGAAGCAGTTCTGACAGTCCATCCATCTATACTGAGGTCTCATCACATCTGGAGCATTCCCTGGATGTCGGACATATTCCAGATGTTGTGTTTCCCGCACACCTGTCACGATGACGTCCCAGTGGCTCCTTTGAGAGACAAACTGGTCCTGGGGGTAAAATCTGTTCCACATCTTAAACAACACCGAGCTGTTGGAGAACCATGAGGAAACTAAGATAACTTTTATTCGAGTCATTATTTCACTTCTTAAATCTGTCGAGGTCAGTCATGGCTCTCTCTCTCTGGTTGGCTCAGCTCAGCTCAGCTCAGTGTGGATGAGGTACCAGTTTAGACACAGAAGGGGTCATTTAGCTGTAATGACCTCCCTGTGAGCTGCTGGGAGGGTGGAGGCTGAACATGTGCTCTGTCTGCTGCTTCCATTAGCTTAATGGTCCATTTGTTCCCGTGTTGTGCTGAGGTGAGCACAGACCAGACCAGCACTGTGGTCTGCTCAGAGATAACCACTACCACAGTTCAGCAGAAAACCTCCATCCCTCCACTGACTGTTCTTCTTCACATAATAAGAGGTGGAAAAGGGACATCAGTATACGGAGGGCAGCATGCAGTTTATGGAAATACGTTCCCATGTGGAACAATTAAAGAGGCTTTTGTTTGCAGCAGGCGGTGCATGTCTCTGGATATAACCCTCCGTTATTAACATTCTCATTATTTTCTTATAGTCTATTCTACAGGATGAAAGGTGGTCAGTTCAGTAATCAGTGTGTGCCCAACCACTGTGTAACACTGGTTAACACTGACTACCGAGACAAGCCTACTTTCCATGTTAGTCTCCCATGGGCCTGCCTGTCCTGTACCGAATGGTTCGGGACAAATCCACGTACCTTTCCACCCCTAGCAGGCAAACATCTATCACTGTATATAAGGCAGCACTGGGCGCTGCGGTAGGCACGTCCTTATTGGCCGGTTACATTTATGCAAATCTCAGCGGGCGACCGCGTGCGTGTGATTGGAGGGGAGTATGACCCTTTGAGTCCAGTAGAGGGCGGAGCCTGTGTGAGTCAGAACAAGCAATTAACAACAAGTTTGTGCAATTAAGGGCATTTAGAGAATTTGACTTGGAACACAAATATGATGGAGGAAATAAAGAAAGATTAGGCCTGATATGATAGCTTCCTCCATCTTTGACTGACGTCTGAACTTTCGCTGTTATAAATGCTGGTGTGACTGAGTCCTAAGCACCCACCCTGACACATGTTAGTGAGCTCAGAGGCTGACCACGAGGACAAGGACATGGAGCTCAGGAACAGCCGGTCATCTGACTTCACCTCCATCACATCACTGACTTTGGGAGCAGTTGGAGGTGAGGGATGAAGAGGACGGTTGGTTGATGAAGGTTTTTCACCCTGAGCGGTGAGGATGAACCCAGGTTCATCTGAAGCTCTGATAAAGAGGCTGCTGTTGAAACGCATTGAAACTGAGCATCAGCCCAGATGAAGGAGCAGGAAAACGACCTTACTCATCATAAAAAGCTCTTTAAATGTTTAAACAAAATGAATTTGCCCCGCAGTATCTGCATTTCATCAAGATGGTGGGAGGAGAGCATCGCAGGAGACTGTTACCTTCAACATTATCATTTTACTCATTAATCAGAACCTGAATGAAACTCTTAAGTAAATCAGGTCTCATTTGTTGAACACACAGCTTCACAACTGCTCAGGGAGCGAGCCGATTTATGCTAATTGACAACATCATTTGCATTTCAAAGCAAAGGTTTTCCAGTTTTGCACGGAGGTGTCTCAATTGAATAAAGCTCGTGGTTAAACGCAGCTCGCTAGTTTCCTTTGGAAAACCAAACAACCTGGACCGTTCTGCCAGGTTGTTTGAAAAAATCGAGGTCAGCACCTCAGAAATCAGATGCAAATTGTCAATCGATTGTTCAGTTGAGAAAAATTTATTTAGAAGTTTTAATTCTAATCTCAGTTTTAATCTCAGGATTTATCTATTTTCAGACACTATAATCCACACCTACTTCTGGTCTTCTGGTCTGAATACAGAGACAGATAATGTTGTTGGTTGAACAGATAGAGATAATGACATCTCTGTACACCTCTAAGATGAATATTATACTTACTGAACATCAGCATGTTAGCACTGTTTCTATAAAGATCTTAGCGTGATGACAATAGCATTTAGCTCAATGCACTACTACAGCTTCACAGAGCTGCTGGAATGGCTGAAGCACTTAATCTTGTCGGACAACAATGGAGCTCTCTGGCACAGAGGAAGAAGATACATCCGATCTTAGATCACAGAATATGTTACCGTTTGTGGGATTAATTCATTATTGGTTTTGGACTTACAATATGTTGACTAACAGGAAGAAAAACATATTACCCGACCTATCCTCAGTTACTAAATGGACACATTAAAGAGACTCTATGTAAGAACCAGAGATTGCTTGTTAACAGCGACACCTGTGGCTGTTAAGTCAACGACAGTCAGCGTCCTGTTGCTCACGCTCACACTACGTAGACGCGAGCGAGCATCGGTCAAAACAGTAAGGTGACACACACGAGACTTGAACAGGCATCATTTTGATTAACGTTAGCCACATTAGAAGCTAAAACCACAGTATCACTATATATTTCACATGCTTGGCACTAATGTTAGCTCACCAAACGAAGGTCCCTCCATGAACCGGTGTTGATCCTAGTGTCAACTTCACCTTCTTCATTCTCCCCGACCGTGATAAGAAGGCTCAGGGGACACACCGTAGTTTTGTCTCCTGGGCCGGAGTCCATAACGTTACTTGGTCCGGAGTTAACCCCCGTCACTCCACTCAGCAGCAGGGAAACAAGACACAGGAAACCTCTGTTGGTCTGGAGGCCCAGAGTCAAGCGGCCCAGAGAAAAGATGTGGCCTGGGTAGCTGCCCTCTCTGCCTCCTCCCATGACATTATCCTACAGCCCCGCACACCCCTCCATGAAATAGGTCATAATGAGTTGGTTCACGCCCAAAGGGAAGACCCCACGATTGGGGAGATCATAAGGCTCAAAGAGGTGAATGATAAACTGACAGATGGTATCCGGAGGTCAGTGAAGGGAACCGCTTGCAAGCTCCTTCACGAGTGGAACCGACTACACCTTGAGGATGGAATCCTGTATCGACGGACATCAGAAAGAAAACAGTTAGTCCTACCTCTCAAATACCAGTCGGTTGTCTTGAAGCATCTTCATGATGACATGGGGCATGTGGGCACAGAGAGAGTACTCCACCTCGCCAGAGAAAGATTTTACTGGCCTTATATGAAAAGGTGCATAGAGGACTATGTAACTAAGAAATGCTCTTGCATAAAACAGAAGAAGCCCACAGTCCATGTGCGCGCACCCATGAGCGGCATGAAATCTAACTCACCCCTGGAGCTGGTCTGTATAGATTTCTTGCATCTTGAGAAAAGCAAAGGGGGCTATGAGTACATCTTGGTGGTAATCGACCATTTTACAAGGTTCGCCCAGGCCTACCCAACCAAGAATAAAGCTGGCCGGACAGCAGCAGAGAGGATCTATAATGACTTTGTACCTCGTTTCGGGTTCCCTAACAAACTCCATCATGACCAAGGACGGGAGTTTGAGAATGAACTCTTTCGAACACTCGGGCAGCTCTCTGGGGTAGGTCATTCCCGAACATCTCCATACCACTCCCAAAGTAATCCAGTGGAGCGGTTCAACCGTACCTTGTTACAGATGTTACGTACACTGACAGACAAAGAAAAGGAGTCATGGAAAGAACATCTCCCGCAGGTTATACATACGTATAACTGCACCCGCCATGAATCCACTGGTTATTCACCACACTTCCTGCTCTATGGTCGACACCCTCGCCTCCCTGTTGATCTCCTGTTTGGGTTGTCAGAAGAGACAGATCCGGTGACACATAAAGGATATGCTGAGAAGTGGCATAAAACAATGACAGAAGCATATCATATTGCTAATGATAACAGCTTGTCATCTAGTGCCAAGGGCAAGTCCTATTATGATAAGAAAGTGAGAGGAGTGGTTCTAAAGCCAGGAGATAGGGTGTTGGTGAGGAATTTAAGTGAACGTGGCGGGCCTGGCAAACTGCGTTCCTACTGGGAGAAGAGAATATATGTGGTAAAGGAACAGGTTTCAGATAATCCAGTGTATGTCATCCATCCAGAAGGTGACAACAAAGGGAAAACAAGGACGCTGCACAGAAATCTGCTCCTGCTGGTCAATGACTTACCAGTGGAGTTTCCACCACAGCCAACCAAACCTACTTCAAAGCCATCACAGAGACAAGGAAAAGTGAGAGTGAACGACGTGAGAGACCAAACTATAAGGGCGGAGACATCTGACTCGGATGATGAGTCTGCAGGAGGTTACTGGTTGAGGATACCGGTGAGTTGGGCCGAGCCAAGAACAGCAACTGCACCTGAGAGAACAACCATGTCCCAGAGAAAGCGAATGCCAGTGTTGGAGACACAGTCGTCCTCTGAGAAAATGCCTGATGAGACTCCCAGGAAACCTGTCAGACTCCAAAATGAACCAGCACACAGAATATGTGCCAGAAACACCCAATACAGGGATGGAAATCCGCCTGAGTCAGTCGAAGTGTATGGGGAAGATCTGGAACGAGTGGAGGTCCGAACCTTACCTGAACTGGACTCTGTACCACTGCAAGCTGAAAAACAGGATCAAGAGGAAGAAGGGCACTTACCAGAGAATGGTGAACTACGTCTTGAGGAGGAACAGGATATCCCTCGTCAAACTGAGCCAGAGGAGAACAATGGGCGTCAGTCCGACGACGAGCGGGAGTTGCCTCAATATGCATACCTTGATGAGCAGATACAAGGTTCTCAACCTGGCTCCCCTGTCCCACTGAGAAGGTCCACTAGGGAAAGACGACCAGGCCAAATACTCACCTACTCATCCTTTGGTCATCCAACTTATCAGTCACGACCTACAGTAAACGCGGTTAACACATACCCACCTACTACATACTCACCTGTGGTACTCACAGCCGTACCCACCAACATTCTCATACACACCCCTCATTCAATGTCCGTGTTTACCATTTACTTACCCCACACATGGTTATTGAAAGCACACACATAATTTGTCCTCATGGCCAGACACTCTTGAGGTGTGAGGATTTTGGTATATTGTAAATATTTGTTTATCAGAGGATGTTTAAGTATTTTGAATGGAAATTTGTGTTCAAAGTAAGTGTCGGGAGCCACTTTTGTTGTTGGGGAGCGTGTGGCACACCTGAGACAGTGTGGCCACATTTCAGTGATAATATGGTGTGTGATGATTTAACTTATTATTTTGGATCATTATTTGCATTTATGTTAGGACCTTTATTTATTTTCTTACATTAATGGAGTAAGGACACTGTTTTAAAAAAAGGAAGTTGTGAGGCGGAACGTTAGCGCACGCTTCCGCTGTTTCCTCAGAAGCAATTTGGCGCGAAACAAGATGCACCGTCTCCTCATTGTTTACTCTTCTACCTGCTTAATACAGGTGACATTTCTGTTACGGTGACACCCGTCCCTGGGACCCGTAACATAAGAACCAGAGATTGCTTGTTAACAGCGACACCTGTGGCTGTTAAGTCAACGACAGTCAGCGTCCTGTTGCTCACGCTCACACTACGTAGACGCGAGCGAGCATCGGTCAAAACAGTAAGGTGACACACACGAGACTTGAACGTGATTGACAGGCATCATTTTGATTAACGTTAGCCACATTAGAAGCTAAAACCACAGTATCACTATATATTTCACATGCTTGGCACTAATGTTAGCTCACCAAACGAAGGTCCCTCCATGAACCGGTGTTGATTCTAGTGTCAACTTCACCTTCTTCATTCTCCCCGACCGTGATAAGAAGGCTCAGGGGACACACCGTAGTTTTGTCTCCTGGGCCGGAGTCCATAACGTTACTTGGTCTGGAGTTAACCCCCGTCACTCCACTCAGCAGCAGGGAAACAAGACACAGGAAACCTCTGTTGGTCTGGAGGAGCTGCAGCAGTTATTGAAACTAGTTTTCCACCGTCGGTCACATTCCTGTTTTGCAAGACGGGCTTCAGTAGATATAACTTTGTCTTTTTGTGCTTCCGAGTTAGTGTTGGAGTCTGAGTTGTGGTGGGGGCTGGTCATTTGTTGGCGTTAGCGGCCTCCATTTCTAACCGAGCATTAGCTATGGTTGCACATTGTTAGCCCTGTAGCAGAGCTGTAGAGAGTAAAAGCACTTGCGAGTGTGCATGACGTCACATCCGTTGGATTTTCACATTAAAAGCAGTCTAAGGGCTGATAGAGGTAACCCATTTTTTAGGTTAGGTCTCATTTTTTAGGTAAGGTTACAACCTGTTCACACATAAAAAACTAGTAAAACACATTTATACATGTAAAAATGTGGATTCACCATGTAGTACTGATGATCACTAAAGTTTCTCACTGTAAGTGGCAACCAGTGCAGAGAGTATAGTGTTTCATAAATCCGGCCCTCCACTAAATTAAGTAAATTTTATGCTCCTCATTATTTACCAAAACTACATCCCTAAAAAAAACATTGAAACTAACAAAAAAACTTTGCTGCACTTCTCTCAGATTTCATATGGAAATAATAAGCAGGGAGCCACACACAAACTGTAATACCTTTCTATATCGGGGATTATTATAAACACAGAAGCGACGTTAATTTTCCCTGCAGGCTTGATGTTTTCTTTGAGCCATGTTCAGCTTCAGTAAAGCTCATTTGGCTTCGACACAACAACCGCAGAGCCCCGCTGCTTCCACGCTGCTCCACTAACCATCAAAGGAAAGTCATTTACCTCCTCGCCTCAGCTCTGTCTCCCAGGGATCTATTAAGTTTATAAATTAATGTGGGGCCCTGCTAAATAAAGGCCCTGCATAAACATGGCGCTGATGGAGGTTTTTCGGGGGGGCCTGTAAATTAGCCACAGTGGGAAAATGACACTACTGTGTTTAGAGATTTCAACACCAGTTGGATGAAAGACTTCAGAGAGTAGCATATGGCTGAATTTAAAGCATGACATGAAGACTAATCAGTTTCGCATGATGCCACACATCAGCCACACAGTTCACTTTGACTCCAAGGTCAGGGCTTTTTAAAGCTGTCTTAAAGTGGTAGTGGCAGTATGTTTTTGGCATCAAAAACTTCTGCTCCTCCTCATGGCTCTGTATTCAGGCTTTAGAAAATCTAGCCCGTGACAGGAGACTTTGACCAATCACAGGTCACTTCATTGAGAGAGCGTTCCTATTGGCTGTGCTCCGGTCATGTGACCGGAACTTGCCGTTCCTTCATCAGATTGCACAATGGCGACGGCGTCACAAACTTTCTCATTTTACAGCTAAACCGTGCACTACAAGATGATTCTGAAAACATTTGAGGAGAGAAATAGTCATTAACGTAACAGAATATTGATTCATATTTGATCAACGCTCCCTAGTTTGACCTTTTGGTCGGAGTTTCCGAGTGATTGACAGCCGGCTCTCATAGACAGCAGATGGACAGCAGACCTCAGATCAGCTCTTACTGCTTGTTTTCCTCCGGTGTGTGAAATCCTGCAGATCCCGTTAGGAGCACCGGAGGACACAGAGGCACATGACTTTTTTATTGGAGCGACACACAAACAGTGGATTAGATGCATGATTTAGTGATTATTGTGTTCAGTGTCGCTCTGTGCTGTATGTTAAGAAGTATTCAGTATCACAACAAAGAGCCAGTATTTACAGCGTAATGTAAAGAGTGCTACTTGTGCCGGCGGTTATAAATAAACAGCGTTTCTTTGGAACTGAGCTCGTTGAAAACTTCCGACAAATTGTGCCTTTCATGCCGGATTATCATCAATGAGATGAGTCGACATTAAAGTTGCATTGCACTTTACCTACGCGCCTTTCAAGGTGCACTTAAGGTATGAGGAGCTGGAGCAGCTGCATTAGAAGAGGCTCTGTAGTAGACTGCAGGGGGATGCGAATGTTAATGGGTCTGTCCAGGTCAACGGCTCCCACTGAGAGAAGTTCCTTTATTAAACTGCCGCCTTCATGACCGCTCTACTGCTTCTGCTGCTATAACTGCAGTTCACCGAGGTCATCTTCATAGATATGCAACGTAAAGCACATATGTTTCAAACTATTAAAGTATTGACATGAAGAAGTAATATCAAGGCGAAGCAAAGTAGGACCAAATATAAGAACATAATGTCAAAATGAACACATTATTGGATAGAATCTTACAGAGGATATAGAAAGATCAAAAAACACAACATGCAGTATGTGCATATGTAACGGAGTCAAAAATGCACTTTATTAATAGGTCTGATATGCAATTTATATTTGAGAATTTTATTTTTCATTTAATTCTGTTGAGTATTTTATCGCCTTTTGTGCACTTCATGGCTTCTGTACCTCCTGGGTTTCCGTAGCTCCTCCCGTCCGTCCCTCCCAGCTGTTTGCTTTTGTTTCTGACAGTTTAATACAAGTTTAGACAATGTTTTGATGTAACGTTTTGGGCGCCATTTGCGATACAGCGTATCGCCCCGTGTCATGTGACTAAAATAGCGCTGCAGAGATTTCCGAGTGTAAAATGTGTTATTTTGCATGTTTAGGAGCAGATAATACAGAAGATGGAGACTAGAAGACAACTAAAGAATTTATTTGTCTTCTGCACGTATGTTCTTTTTCAGAACTTTCTCTGTTTCTGTTGCAATTTCAATGTTTTGGGATGTATTTGTAGAGTGGAGTGAGTCCCACACAGTGTTGTTTTGCATTGTTTAGGTAGCAGAGGTACAGAAGATGGAGACAACAATTAAAGAGTTTATTTGTCTTCTGCAGGAGGGAATAAATGCTGGAAAAGAGTCCACGTGTCGCCTCCTTCGATGCCCCACTCACATCTGTTACACATACTGTATACCGATATAGGGACAGCTTGATATAAAAGAAAGACAATTGATAACTTTTTAATACTAAGAAAAGAGACCAGGTTCATGTCTGTATTCAAAAAGACTGAGAAAGTATTTTGGCTATGTCATTTTCAGGCTTGTTCACGAAACAGGGGGTGCTTGTTAAGTTGTGCACAAACAGGTTTAGTTGTTGATGTATAAGATGGTCTGATACATCAAATACATCTTCTGATACCGCACCACGGTGTGAACAGTGATCAGTCTCCAGCTGCTGTCTATGAAAATGAAAATCCAGCAGTCATTTTTGTACAAAAGCATCTAAAAGTAAAGTCTTGTAAATCTGACATGCTGTCGGCGGTACTCACAGCGTCAATTACACACCTAATACGAGTACAATAGAATGTCAATAGAATGTTAAACGAGGAATGATTTAGTGTTATTAAGGTTTTAATGTCGCAGAGCCTCAAAGCTTAAGAGCCAAAAAAGACTGTGCAGCACCGTCTCGAGGAGTGACGTTAGGGGACAGCGGTTATAGTAAGTGGCAGATAGTCGTGGGAGGTGGATGTTAATTCTGAGCGCGCTCCGGGGCGATCACGCTGAAAAAACATCAGCGCTGAGCTGACAAAACACCTGAAGCTAACAGAGGCAGCGACAGGCTCACGGGTTGAGAGGCGCCTTCTGCTCCCAAGAGCTGCTGAATAAAATAAAGGGGGGGAGTCACCGGGACGCCCCCCCCCCTCCCCTCCCCTCCCCTCCCCTCCCCTCCTCCCCCTTCCTCACCATGTGAAGCAGCACTAACAGGATAAGCCTGTGAATTACTGCACTGTGAAAGACCAACCTGTTCTCTCAAATACCGCCGATTGGGCCCTAAAGGGGATACCCTTTAGCGACAGTATGTGACGAAGCATTAATAGTGTAAGAGTCCACTCAGGGTGGGGGGGAGGGGTGGTGGATGGGTCTTACACACACAAGACTTTCAATCAGGAGTCCGCTGTTTGTGTCTCGTGTGAAACTAAAAGTAACATTGACCTATTATGTCACGTCAGTCATTAGTCACTTGACTTGTCGGTATTGTGAGTCCTGTGTGTCACATGAGTCATTGGATTATTATTAACCGTTAACCAACAAGATTTGTACATCGCATGCAGCGGTGTACCAGCTGCAGGAGCACAACAAATATTGTTTGACGGGAGTCCCCAGTTCACCGTCCGGGAGCGTTAACTTAGCAGCCACAATGCTGCGTGTAGTGTCGTGGACATGCAGCCACTTTCCCAGTAAAAGTCTCCACCGCACATTTAGTTTAGTTTAGCAGGTTGTCAGCTGTGTGTCTGCCCGGCGGAACGACACTTTGTCTGCCCGGCATAACTTTAGCGAGTGTCCACGACCTTTCCTAACCCTACCTAAGTGGTTGTGTTGCCTAAACCTGACTTCCTGTGAAATTAGAAGTTTATTTTGAAAGGACACTATGCATGTAACAAGCGTATATTGACACGCTGACCCTGGTCCGTCCAAAAGTAACGCAAGAGGGGTATCCCCAGTGTTGGACTCCGATCCCGAGGGGCACTGACCGAGCGGCGGTATGTGATGAGTTGAGAGTGAGAATGTGTTGGAAAGAGAATTATCCCGGGGTATAAGCACTTCAATAACGCCTCACCGTTCTACTGCACAGCCCCCTCGTATGAATGTTGAATGAATGTGTGCTGTGCTAATGAAATCTACATGGCCTTTATTTTCGGCTGCAAATGAAAAGTGTCTTTGTGAAGGAGAAAAAAAAACCTGCGGAGCCTCACACTGACACTAGATGTGTCGAAAAATGATGGGAGAGCACTTAGAAGACAAAAGCCCATCATACTTCTAATGGGGTCATAAACATTTCTGCTGCGTTAGTCCCATAAATGATTTACAAGTATGCATAGAAGCCAAGCACACAGTCAATGAAATATTGAGAGGTTACATATAATCAGCTCTACAGCTAAATATTTGACAGTGATAACAAAGAAATGTAGATCATAAGAATAGAAGATACCGCATGTCTCCTAACATCAAATCCTCCATCAGTTGTAATTCTACCCATGTCGTATATATCCTGAAATGTAAACGCCCTCTCAAACAAAGAATATCGGAACATAAGACTGCTATCCGCACCCAAAATCTGGACAATGCAATCGCACATCACAATATTCAATGTAATCACGGTTCTCCTGCGACTCTCAAATTCTGGGGTATTGAACGTATTACACCATCACCTAGCGGTGGAGATAGTATCAATACAGTTGTATAGGTAGAGAAGCGTTCTGGATCAGTGAACTCAACACTGATGAACCATCAGAACTTAATGGAGAACTAAGCCGGACGTGTATTTTTTATGGCCCATACCAAGCCTTACTTGTCACTTTACATTTTTTTAAAACTCTCATCTAGTGAGGCCCCCCTGGTACTCGGGGCCCGGGGCATTAAAGCTGAAGTAGGCGAGATTGGAGCAAATATGATTAAAAAAAGTTATTTTTATAAAACGAGAAAAAAAATGTGCCTCTGTGTCCTTCGGTGCTCCTAACAGCATCTGCAAGATTTCACATACTGGAGATAAACAAGCAGTAAGAGCTGATCTGAGATCTGCTGTCCAACTGCTGTCTATGAGAGCCGGCTGTCAATCACTTGCGAACTCCGACCAAACGGTCAAACTAGGCAGCGCTGATCAAATATGAATCGATATTATGTTACGTTGATGCCTAATTCTCTCCTAAAATTTGCACGGTTTAGCTGTAAAATGAGAAAGTTTGTGACGCCGCTGCTATTGTGAAATCTGGTGAAGGAACGCCAAGTTCCAGTCACATGACCGGAGCTTTAGATTTTTTAAAGCCTGAAAACAGAGCCATGAGGAGTAGCAGAAGTCTAGTTTTCTCTCAGAGGTTATTATGGAATTTTTGCCCAATGATGCCAAAAATATACTGCCTACTGCCACTTTAAGGCGCCATGGTGTCCATCAATGTTAGTTTGTTAACAGAGATGATCGCTTTCCTTTTTTTTCTCTCGACGAACTGCTTGCGTAAGGGGTAAATAATTTTGCGTCTATTTCCTGATGAACCTGTCATCATTGTGTAGTAGTTGAACCAGTGAAATCCTCAGTGTATCACTAACCTCAGACAAGTTCACCACGTAAAAGCGGTCCCCAGTTGATGTGTCATGGCACATTAATTGTGTCACTTCCTTCATCGCTGGTGGGTGAACTTGTCATGGGTGACAATAGTGGCCAGAATCGCCGTGAAGGATTTGACTCCCTGCAAGCCCATTTCAGCCCAGGCGTTCTGAAAACACGACACAAAGGTTAATGCCATGGCAGCAAAGACGAGGAAGCCCGACGGCCACTTTTTTCTTTGCCTGTCCAGCGATGGTGGCTGTGGGTGACTACTAGGCTCCTCTATTCACTGTCCACTGAGTCTTTCAAACAGAAAATCTAGAAGCTTTCATGAACTGACGGCAGGTTGAATCACTCTTGTGATGTACAGTGGAGCTTCCCAGGTGAACATACATCTAATAACTTCTAAAATCACTTTCTGTGATTGTAAACTGAACTTCTCTATCTGGTGCTTTATTTTTCTCCCTCTCAAAATTGAGCACTGAAATGGTGTTAATGGTGTGGTGTGGGCTTTTTACTTTTTACAGCGTCCCCTGCTCTGAAAACCTGATGATCACTTGAGTAAGAGCTTCTTGAGCGGGGCCGGAGGAGAGGTCATCAACAGTTAACCTCAGAAAACAAAGAGATCATCAGAGCTGCTGTGGAATAAGTTGAAGGTCTGAGCGGACCAACAGAAGAGCCGACCGCTGGTTTAGAGGCTCTTTACAGCTGGGATTGTCTTTGTTCTTACTTTGGAAAAGAGGTCAGCCCCCAGTGGTGGTGGTAATGTAGTGTGTCCACTGATCCATATAGTGTAGGTTATTATTACCTCCTGCCTTTTGCCTCGGGCCAATTTGCATTATTGAAGGTGGCCAATTCCAAGGGTTGCCAAGGTCTTGTGCTGCTTAAAATTAAACATCCTCATGAATATTAACTCAGTCAAGGTCTGTGGCTCAGTGGGTTTACACCTGAAAGCTCAGAGCACCTCACACCACATACTGTAGATAACACCTGATACTGTGAGGCCCACACAAAGACAACACTATGCTTTACAGCACAGCTGAAGTTGTCCAAAATACAAACACAACCAAACAGGAGTCTGAGAGCACTCAGCAGCATTATTAAAGTTCACTCAGCAGTAAATATCACTCCTAATGGGAACAGTGGTGCCAGACTGATGAATTGCCGTCAGGTCAGGTAGAAGTCTTGTAGTGGAGATTGGGAGGACATCACGAAGGTGACTGTCAGTCATCTTGGACCTCACTCACACTCTGCTTTTGTTTGCCCACATGTGTATGTCAGGAAATAAACTGCGCATCACTTTGGAAACCTGGACTTTTCCAAACCCCTCGTAGAACTGTGACAGTGGGAGCTGCTGGTGGAGACTTCCGAGAGTGATATATCATCACATTGAATTTCATTAAGCTCCAGCTGCACTTCTTTGTGGGATGCCGTTCTATTCCACTCACCTGTCATGGCTGGAGCACCATTGCTGGTAACTCACACAGTTTCTCCCACAGACTGACTTCATCGACGGCATCTGACAGCTTAAAAAATGACCTTCTTTGCATGTGTGTCTCTATAGCCACCGTGTCTTTTTTTTGCTTTCTTGTTATTGCCGCTATGTCGTTCACAATAGGAACTGCATTTAAACAGGCTAAATATCATTACATTTTTAAAATAGCTCACTGGTCGAATTATGTATTTGTTTATTTAACAGCTACTACACAACTACTATTGGCTGAAATCAAAAACAGTATCAGGACAGGAAACACCATACACTGATATTCAGTTAGAAAGGAGGTAAGAAGTTAGATTTTACTTTTGTACCATTAAAGTAACTGAAAACATTACGTGATCATTCATATCAGTAGTTATAGTGAAAATGTAATAAAGTGTTACCAAAAAAGTGACTCAGGACACAGGGACGTTAGTAGAGAGATAGAAACTCAGCAGAAACTTTACTGGTTATCACTAGATCATACTGGAGGAACCACTTCCCTAAATTGATAGCAAGTCCCTGCTAATGATGATACTGATGTGTTGAAGCTGATCTCTCCCAGATCCCAAACAACAGCTGTGCCTTGATACACAACGTTAGCCAGGTAGTTCATTCAGTGGCAGCTGATAAGACCTGTTCCTTTATTAGCTCTTATTTCAAACACAGAGTGGCTGGAATATTTGTGTGTTTTATCTCTTTGCCATATAATTTATGCTATTTTTAAATATAGCATGTGCACCGTGTTTTTTTAAATTATTATTATTATGTTGATTGATCTTATTGAATTTATTGTTCCAAAAGGGAAACCACCTTAAATTGATGAAGCGAAATAAAATAGCAGTTTCTCGAGGTAGTTTAAAATATAGCTATTAGAGCTGTCAAGTGATTGCAATATTTAATCGCGATTAATCGCATGATTATCCATAGTTATTTGCAAATTAATAGCACATTTTATATCTGTTCAAAATGAACCTTAAAGGGAGATTTGTCAAGTATTTAATACTCTTATCAACATGGGAGTGTGCTGCTTTATGCAAATGTATGTATATATTCATTATTGGAAATCAATTAACAACACAAAACAATGACAAACACTGTCAACAGGCAACAACAGCTGTCAGTGTGTCAGTGTGCTGACTTGACTATGCCGTCAGCAGAGTCCTGAGCTCCATTAGAGCTCAAAACTAAAAAGAATATTTTGGTTTTACTGTGGCTTCAAAACTTGACCTGACATACCCTGTATATATTGCAGCTTAAATGCAATGTTTCTCAAAATATGGCAGCAGATAGCAATAATAATAATGTAGTGCCTATAATACTATACTATAATAAAGCAGTTGCCTTATTACACATTCAACAAATGAAAAACTGGGGAAAAAAAGTCTTCATAATAATATTAATAGTGTTATATTGCTTCACTTTTTTTCTCCTTCAAAGGCACCACGGCTTCCCTCCTCATGGTCAATTTAAAAGGTCAGTTCCCCCAAGTTATTCAAAAATATTTTTTTTCTCAATTGCATCTGGTGGCATTTATCCATACTAGAGTTGGAATTATTTGCCAGGTTTTGACACGTCTGTCTCTGAGATTGCTGCTTCCACCTTTAAAACAAATGGGGTGAACAGAATTTAATGTATGGCGCTCACAGCATTAAAAACGCACTAAAAGTTCAACAGCAACATGTCAGTGCACCAAGGAGGTTAGAAGATAATCCAAATAATTGACTGTGCACAGTATTCATGGAAATATTAAAGTGTTAAAGTGGCAGTAGGCAGTATATTTTTGGCATCATTGGGCAAAAATCCCATAATAACCTTTCAGCATATTGTAATTCAAATGTTCGGAGAGATAACTAGACCTCTGCACCTCCTCAAACAAACACATAGCGTCAATATTTCCTAGTTCTGACATGCGCTTGCCGCTATTGGCCTAAGTCGGACATATCCGGTATGACGCACTTTCCGGCCTTTTCGCTGTCATTTTCTTCGGGGATTGATGAGAGAAAGCAGTAAGAACACTTTAGTTGCGCTCGGGCGACGATCTTTCCCCCTGAAAAGTGTGTCTTTATTTTCACTGTACTGATAATATGAGTTAGCATATGAGTGCATTTCATAGCTAGCTTTACCCTGCGTTGTCTAGCCAATGAAAATAGAGGATCATGTGTGACATAATCTGTGGTCGAGTGAAGAGCGGCAGAAATGTTGGATGTCTGAAAAAAAAGTTATGGCCGCGGGAACGACAGACAAAGGATAACGTAGCTTTAGCGAAGGCAGGCAGCTGTTTTGTTTGTGTGTTAAGCTCTGAAACATGACAGCAGACATAAATAAAATAAAATATTTGTTCTTGTTCATAAGCAAGGCTACATCAAGTATATTTATGCATAATGATCCAATAAATAATGCAAATAATGTTGGTGTGAGTGTGAGAGAGAGTGACTGTCTCTGTGCATGTGTTGAAAGCCACTTGTGGCTCTTCTGATTGGAAATATTGGTTATAGATTAACCTCCAATATAATATACTGCTAGATCATCTATGGTTAACCAAATCTAATGTTTTTGCCTCTCAGCTTTCTCTCTTGTATGGTTTATGTTCCTGGCTGAAAAGATAGAGAAGAGAGACAGAGAGAAGGAAAGAGACAGTGAAAAGCAGAACAGAGACAGTTAAACTACGAAAAGGTAGGTAACGTGTGTCTGTGTGGGAGAGAGTTCTTAATTTTCTTTACAGGAGCATCAAGATGTCAAAAAAAAAGATGGATATAGAAATTTAAATGCTGCTGTGGTTCAAGGTTAATATATCTGTCTATGCCTGTGGTAAATATGCATGTCTTTATGTGGTAATGTGGCAGTTTATGGAATTTATCAGACCTTATTTAAGACATGAAATGTGCCTATAAAACTAATTTTGAATTTTATATCTGGCTGTGCAAAACATGAAAGTGCTTTTGCAGATGCCCAACATCCGGCAAATTAAAAAGAGGGAGAGCAAGACGAGGAAGTGGACCCAGGAGGACATGGAACAGGCCCGACAGGAGGTGGAAGCAGGCAGGCTCAGTATACGGCAGGCATTCCAGCAGTTTGGGGTCCCGAAGTCCAGCCCGAGTGACCGAGTCAGTGGAGGGGTGGCCTCTGACTGTATCCATGGTCAGAGGACTCTCCTCACCCCTGAAGATGAGAATTCCCTGTTAGAGTGCTGTTTGTATTCTGCCAGTCACGGGTTTCCACTGACGAAGCCTCAGGTCCTGGCTCACGCTCTGGCCATATACAACCTCCGCCACCAGGACGCACTAAAGACTGCGCTTGGCCAGACGTGGTAGATAAACTTCGGGGAGCGGCATCACCATCGCCTTACTGCCCCGGACCCCAGACATAATTGACCGTGGGAGGGCAACCTGGGCCATCGAGGAATACTTCAGGCTCCTCACCACCACCCTGGAGGAGCATTGGTTGAGGGAGAAACCCCGTCAGATATACAACTGCGACGAGACGGGGTTTCAGCTGGACTCGGCCAGAAGACAGGTCATTGTGCCCCGGGGGACCAAACATGCTTATAGGCAGGCCCAGGGAATCAGGGATCACATCACCGTACTGGCCTGCCTTAACGCGGCCGGGGAGGATGTCCCCCCTTTTGTCAGCTATAAGGGGGGATATCCAGGGAGCCCCTATAACAAGGAAAGGGTTCCCGATGCCCTCTACGGGAAGTCGCCAGCAGGGTACATTGACAGCGAACTGTTTAGGAAGTGATTTGTCGGGCACTTCTTGAAGTTCACACCGCAGGAGTGCCCGCTGCTGCTCGTCATGGATGGACATCAATCCCGTTTGGATCCAGAGCTGGTCCGGGCGGCACAGAGGGAGGGGGTTTCTTCGGACCCTTGAAGGCAGATTTCTCTGGTGTTGCAGGAGATCTTTTGGCAGTGAGACACTCCTTGGTTTCCAAGAGGCATTAAAACATTTGTGTCCTGATATTTAATTTATTTATTTTAATTTTTTTTTACATGTTTTGTCTTATTTTTGTCTTATATGTTGCTTTTAAATAATCATTTTTATTTTTATTTTTTATATCCGTGTTACAGTCACACCCGTTTTACTACTCCGATGCATATACGACCCAGTCAGGCCCTGTCAGGAGGGCAAACTGCTGGCAACCAGCGACAAGAAATCAGACTGAGGACGAAAACGGTTTCCAGCTTCTCTCATCGTCATCTTCATCATCGTCACCAGCGATGTGATGTCGCTTCCTTTTTTGGGTTAGCTGACGTCAGCAGAAGAAGACTTTGAATTTTAAATCCCAGTTTGTGATACACTTTCTCTTCGGCGGGCTGTGATTTGGTTATTATAAGTGGTTTAAAAAAATATATCTGATTGTCGGAGCTTAAAAAAAAAGATTGTCGGTTGTCTGTGAAACTTTTTTTCCAACTACGAGGTTTTTCTTTGCAACCTACGGTCAGCCAGCGGAGTCAAACTAGTTCTGGTCCTGAGTCAGGGGAACGAGCGCGGAAATTTTTGTCCTTTCCTTTTTTCCTTTTTTTTCCCCACATGTAACAGCAGAGCAGACGGAACAAGGATTTCAGCGCATTGAAAAATAAAGGTACGGTGAACGATTTTGTGGTCAAGCATGGTTAGAAGTTTTTCATAAGAAGTTTTGTGTTAGAAGTTTATGATAGCGGTTTAATGCTGGTTATTAGCTAATGTTAAATAGCAACCCGCCGGGTGCCGGTCGTCTCTCCTTCAACATCGTGGATGAAAACCTTCAGTCCAGTTGCTGTATCCCTTTGGATTCTTTAGGGGATCTGTACAGACGTATCTGCCCACGTTTGATTGTTTCAACACTTAACTGAGAACACAAATCAAATGTTTGGACCTTTTCACCAAAGCTAGCTACTTTCCGTGTACCCTAGTGGGGACTCGCTCATGTGATTGGCTGCTAAGGAGGGAGACATCTGATTGGCTACAGATGATTCCCTGTTGAAAAAAATGCATTTGCAGATCGGTGCACGTCAGGGGAGTCTCATAAAACCCACACACAGATGCAGTGAAGTTCACACAGCAAGCAGTTTGTAAATGCAGATTCAACAGTCTGTATATAAATGTAACAACATCCAAATGTGTTTTTGATGAAACTTGCAAATACTTTTACATTTCTTTAAAACAAGAAATATGTATGTGTGCACCATAAATATATTTGTGAACCTTATTTTTTTACATTTATATACAGCAATAACTATTTTTTTGTGCATTGAAACATATTTTTGTGGAGAGAGTTATTTATATTTAAATCACAAAATATTGTGAATCCTTCTGTGTGCATTCATCTTATCTGACTCCATACTTCCAGCTTCCCCACAAGATAAATGTTAGTCCATTTTTACCCACAATGGAGTGATGAATAATGCATGCTCATAGATGGAGTCATGTTTTCTTTCTCCTGGCTCATTGAGGTAGTTACTGTAGAGAGGAGTCGGTGAGCTCCTGTGGGACTCATCATATCCTGCTACAACGTCCAGATGTGATGAAGAACAAATGGAGGTCAGCCTCCATCTGTTGCATGTTGGAGCTTTTTCACTCACTTTGCCTTTGTTGTCTTCCAGACAATAACTGTGTGGGAGCCAGTTTAGAATGTAGTGGAAGGTAACTGTGATTGCCTGGATGCTCGTCTCTCACCTCTCGAGCAGATGGCGAGCGCAGAGGGGACTGTTGACGAACCACAGACAGACGCAGCTCTGACGCCCTTGACTGGCAAGGCCGCATTTTATTTTATTTCATGAATCAAAGAATTCTGCATTTTGGTTTCCCTCAGGAGGGAAGAACAGAAGGCATTTAAAGGGGACAGAGATCAATCTGTGCTCATTTGATAACGGCGGTGAAAAGATATGAAATGGACAAAGATTTGATTTTTGTAGTCAATATCATCATCAGCTGCTCCTGAGACATGACGCATCTTGGCACTGGCTGCCTGTCAGACCTGCCACACCTCATTGTTTCCAATTGATAATGACTTAATACTACTAATATTAACTGTATTTTTAAAAGACTGTCCAAGTATTCCTGTAGTTGAACATTCAACAATAATTGTTTTTTCAGCCATGAGAGTGGCATGGCATTGTTGGTGGGTCCACCACCACGTTAGTCCAGACTGAAATATCTAAACCGCAACTGGATGGATTGCCATGAAATCTGGTATCATTCATGGTTCCAAGGGATGACGCATACTGACCTCAGTGATCCTCTGACTGTCCACTTCAACCAACAACCACAAAGTCAAGATTTTCACTTATCAACATCTACAAGATGGATTGGCACAACATTTTGTACAGACATCCGTGATTTCCAGATGATTAATCCTACTGATGGCGGTTTCAGAACAAACATGCACTAATAAAAACAGTTATCAGGAGGTAGAGCACAGAATGAAGAGCACCACCAAGTGGGATGCTACTCAGAATGTTAACAGGCTACAAACCACACAGGTTCCCTCTGATGAAAGCCAGTTTAGACCAGCACACCTTTATGAGAAGATGAAAAAGTTAAGGTGTCCTTGAAAATATATATATTTTTTTAATTCTACCAATATCCTCTCATTGATACTATTTCCCTTTTACGCACACAGGTTATGAAAAAGCTCGGGAGCAAAAAGCATGTTTCCACCCAAACACAGTGTACTGTATCAACTACAATGATATGAACAGTCAGGGAAGTTTCATTGACATGAAAAAGCAGCATGGACTAATAAGGCAAAGATTAAACTAAATTGAGCTTTGACCCCAAACACACTGACCTCAACACTTATTAACAATTGCAATATTAGTTTAATAACCTGGTATCACTGTTGGCATCACTATCATAACTTCAGCCTCCCGACAAGACCAGAATCAGATTGAACGTGCGTTGTTGAGGTCAGTGTATTTGGGGTCAAAACTCAATTTAGTTTAATCTTTGCCTTATTAGTCCATGCTGCTTTGACTTGGGCAGATACTTTAAGTTAAGCACAAAAAATGAAATACACAAGTCAATGAAACTTCCCTGACTGTTCACATCATTGTAGTTGATACACTGTGTTTGAGTGGAAACATTCTTTTTGCTCCCGAGCTTTTTCATAACCTGTGTGTGTAAAAGGGAAATAGTATCAATGACAGGATATTGGTAGAATTAAAAAAAAATTATATTTTCAAGGACGCCTTAACTTTTTCATCTTGTCATAAATGTGCGCTGGTCTAAACTGGCTTTCATCAGAGGGGACCTGTGTGGTTTGTAGCCTGGGGGAGGAATGAGACTAGGCTGCTCTGAAGGTTGCAGGGAGGTCTGAGAGGCTGCCCTTCATTTGTGGAGAGTGTGCCCTTTTAAAAATACAATAACAGACAGAGAGCGAGTGGCCAACAGCTTCACTGCTGCCTGGCCTCATTGCAACATTCACACCAGTTTTTTCTTCTTCTTTTATGGCCTCCAGAGGCTAATTTGAGCAGCTTCATGGTCAGAATGTGACCTTCAAATCCCTGCTCTAATCACAACTTTACTCCTCAGGATGTGAATAGAGTCAATGTACCTTCAAGGAGGAATAGTTCATCTGTGCATTGTGTGTACAGATTGTGTTTCTATAAAAACAATCTAACTATATAGCCAGGAATCTCTGTCTGTATGTGGGTGTATGTCCTTTGCATATCTCAAGAACCGTTGATCCGATCTACTTCACACTTGGCGGGTGTATTTCTGGGGACACAAGGATGTGCAGTGTCGAAGTTGGTGCAATTTGGAGACGTGACACATTCAATATTAGTAAACTTTGAATTTACAAGAGATAGCAGGTCCACGGCGTTGAACAATACTGGCTGATTTGCTGCTGGTTTTTCACAATGGCTTTATGTTTTTCTGAATTGGCATGCGACTCCAAATGTTCCAAGTTTCAAAATTTTCTTGCAGATGGTGCAGCGGGCTTCAAATACGTCTCCTGGCACCGTCTTCAACCACCCACTGAATTCACTGTTCTCTAACCATCGGAAATTGAACTTGCATTTACCCATTTTTTACCCGGTTTTAGCACTTTGACCTTAAGTTTGCCAAAAGCAATGTCCGCGACGTTACTCAGCTTTTCACTTTCCGCGAGGTTTCTGCACTAATAAGCACACCACTCCCCTTGACTGCTCGTGAAATGGGTGTGCTTCGATAAATTCTATCTGCGGAGCACAGCTATTCCCTTTTGGTTACGTTTTATAGTTTTGTTACTGCATGCTAAAAAAACGAGACATTTAAAAGCAAGAAAATGCATTTATTTTATTAAAGGAAAGTAACGTTAATTCATTTTGAACACCTGCCAAAATTGTATTTAAGACATTTCATGAGATTTTAAGATATTTTAAGGCGGAGTGACAAGGCAACAGAGAGGGTGGAGTCGTGATATCGTTTAAATACGGGGATAAAGGCGCATATTTTCAGACCGTCTCTCCTGGCACTCTGTCATTCACATATTAAGTAATTTTCATTGGTATTTACCTGAGCTGTGTGTTAATATATGTAGATACAATGTGGGATTTTGAAACTGAACAACCGAAAAAATATTCCTCAATTTCATTGTGAAAACATCTCCCTAAAGCTAAAATTAATTAAAAATATGAAATACTAAATATTTGTTTGCTTAAATGTCCACCCCACCTAGTCAGTATTAAGTGAATAAAAGAACATCTTGTTTTCCAGCTGAAGTCTGCAGAATATTTGCACCATATGCTGACAGGAGCAGGACTCCTGGTAACCGCTGTTCCACTGCAGGACGTCGGTCAAGCTATGCAAGATCATACTTCTGTTTGAACAACACTGCTCAGTGTACCAGCAGGAGAAGAAATGGACACACTCAATGCAGCTGGCCTTGGGGAGCAAAGACTTAGGCTGCATTCGAAAACGCATACTACTGACGAACGCAGTAGTATGCAGTATGGAACGTAAATCGGTTTATTTTGTAGTACGTGAGGCCAAGTTTCGCGGGCTTCCGGTTTTGGAAAGCGGAAGTAAACAGCACGAACAATAGCAAACCTCCGCTACTCTATCACTCTCTACTGACAAGAAAGAAAGATTGAAAGAAAGAAAGGATAGCTATAGATAGAATATTAAATAGAATATAGATAGCTATAGATAGAATATTAAATAGCTATAGATAGCTAAAGATTGAATATTAAATAGAATATAGATAGCTATAGATAGAATATTAAATAGATATAGATAGCTATAGATAGAATATTAAAATGTCATACGTTACTGTTGTAAATGCCAATAAATAATATTCTCTGACAAACATGTGGCAGCTGCCAATTCTCTGGTGCTTGCTGTTGTTTCCCTTTTCCCTGGTGTTTTTTTGGTTGAGTTGCTGAGTGATTAGAGGGTTATTCAGTTCACCTGTTGCGCAGGGTGTGGGGACTGGCTCTTAAATGATAGTTGAGAGCAGCTTGGTGCATTCCCCTCTTGGCCAATCAGGGTGTAACGACGCCCTTTCTGTAGGGCTTAAAAGAGGAGGGAAACTGCACACCCAGGGTCATTCTGATCTCTCCTTCACTCAATGCAACATGTGTTATCAGCTTTACCAGAAACTCTGGTCTGTTTTGGGCCCTTTTGGGATTCTGTGATCTTTGTGTTTTGTTTGTTGAGAGTGTTGACTCCTAGTTGGGGAAACAAGTTACGTGCCAACCAATTGGGTTACCTGCACTGGGACGTTTAGGTACTATTTGTGCAACGATCTGGTTTGCCTTACAATAGCCTAACGCCTGCAGGCTGTATTTTTTGTATGCTATTCATTTGTTGATTTTCAATGAAACCCTTTATACCCATTTCTTTTAGTGTATTTTATTTGGGAAAACTTTAAAGGGGGGTAAAAGGAAAAGAAAAACCAATATTTCAGTTTCCTTAATTGTTTGTTATTATAGAGGCATTTGTTCATTATTGAAGAGGCATTTGTTCATTATTATTATTAAGAAGGCATTTTATTTTATATTATTATGTGGATGGGAACTGTTTTTCAGTCTGGGGAACTCAGTACCGCCACAAACATGTTTATTAGAAAACTGTTTATTCTTTAAAACAAGTGAACTCTGTGGAAAAAAATAAACTGTTACAGTAGAGTCGAAAAATCATTATATTCATTTTATTTACATTTTTATATAACTATATATATAGACCGATTTTCATTACACACAAACAATAAAAACTTGGAATTGTCTAAAAACATCTTCTCCTCCTTCTCTACTCCTACAGGTTGCGCTTCGAGGGCAGTATTTGAGGTTAAATGCTCACACCCCTGTAGTCCGCCTCTACCTGGGAGAGGGAGACTTAAAAAAAGACTTCCGTTTTTCAAGGCAGACCATAAATGCCATGGTCGAGTGTCTGGGGTACGCCAAGGACCATGGCTGGGGAAAAGACCTGGAGGTTGCCATTTACTTATATTGGCTGGCCAGTGCCACCTCATATCGCGTGATGTCGGAGCCTGTGATGTCCCCATCACCAAGGTCCATGATGTCGTCCATCGGGTCGCAGGCAGCATCATAGCCATCTTTAAAAGGGTGGTCCATTTTCCTGCCGCAGATGAGCTGGAAGGGATCGAGGAAGGCTTTGCCCGACTGGCTGATTCCCATTCCTTCCGTCGAGTGGCCGGCAGCATCGATGGGACGCACATCAGAATCAAGTCATCTGCAGCAAACAAGGAAGACTACCTGAATAGGTAACTTGCATACAAATTGCCACTTCACATAAAGATATAATGGCCTGCTTTAATCCCACATCAATGTCAACTATTAGTGACCACATTTTACTACTTTTTTTATTTTTAACAGGAAACTTTTCCACTCAATCCAGCTGCAGGTGATCTGTGACCACAAAGGTCGCTTCCTAAATACATTCACAGGTATGGATGGGAATGAGCATTGTCTCAACAGGTTGATATAATATTGCTTTGAGTCTTAAGATTTGAATAGTATTTTTAAGTGAAACTGTGACCCCAGATTTGTGGTTACTTTTCATTGTTAATTGTATTATTACTTCCAAAGATATTTCCTAATCATAAGTAAAAACGTTTATGTATTAGGCATTTTTTTACACAATATATTCTTCAATGTGCCTTTAGAGCCTTTTTTAAAAGCCATTACCCCTTTCCTTTTTTTCCACAATGACCGGTTACAGGACTACCTGGTTCTGTGCATGATGCTCGGGTCCTGCGTTGGAGCTCCATTTATGTGGAGCAGCTCTACCCGCCTCCTGGCTGGTGCATCATTGGGGATGGAGGGTACCCATGCCTGGCTGCACCCATCGGCCTGATGACCCCATACAGGGAGCCGGTGCAGAACCCAGTCCAGGGGAGGTACAACCGGCATCACTCCAAGGCCAGATGTGTGGTGGAGAGGGCTATTGGGATGATGAAGACCCGGTGGCGCAGCATCTTCCTCAAGGCTCTTGAGGTAAAGGAGAACATAAGATACGTGTAAATTTAAGTAGATACACAATGGCTGACTGCTGAGCAGCAGGTCGGGAAAACAAGCAGCAAAGTTGTACAAAGAAGACCATTTTGAGTTAATTAAAACTCTTCTATAGCATTGTAACCAAGAAGGACCAAAATTAATTTAAGTTTAATTGACATTATACAGTTACATACAACCTCTCTTTTCCTGTAGGTGAAGTCCACCTTTGTGCCAGAGGTGGTGTCTACCTGTGCCTTCCTCCACAACCTCTCAATGAGAAATGGGGACTTGGTAGAGCCAGATGTGGATGGAGAGGAGGGGGCTGTCCATGGCGAGGACGGGGACGAGGACCAGCCAAACCAGCCTCTCTCTCTCTCTCTCTCTCTCTCTCTCTCTCTCTCCCTCCTTTATGCAATAAATCAGATATATGTCACATTTGACCGTTTGCTGTATTCATTCACGATAAGGACAATTTAAGATTATACACTAAATTAGAAGTCCTTGAAGCATGGCTGTATACTCTATATCTATTGTGCCAATACTTGTTTTACAATTTTATAACACAAGGGTGAAGTTATTGCAATGCTGGACTAGTTGACTGGTTGTCTTGGTATGACATGTAGTTTACAGTTTACACCATCCTCAAAACAGTTACTACACCACCTTGGTAATGAAAAGCATTATGTACTGTATGTTGTCTCAAATTCATAATTTCTATGATGGCTATGATGATGTGGCTCATCCACCCTCATTGTGATACAAAATAAACCATCGTTATCAGCATTATTAATGTTATTGTTATATTAATATGTTTTCTGGGATAACATCATAATTACGATATATTATAATTACTTGTCAAAATTATAAGTAAAATAGATGTGTGAATGTAAATAAAATGAATGAATAGATGTATGTGAATAAAGTAGATTTGTATGTGACACTAGAACAAACAACATTATCACTGTAAATGAAAGAGCTGATACCAAAATCAAAACATATTCAATATATTTATTTATTTTTTCAAAATCGTCTCAAGTGAGAGCAAATCTCTCTGTCTCCTCTCCTCCCTTTCTGCATTTTCATTCTCTCTCTTCTCTAACCACTCTCTCCAGTCTCTCCTCTCTCTCCAGACAAATATTCTCTCTTTCTTCATCCCTTTCTGTGACCTGCTTCAAAATCTGGACCCACTCTGGCTCCCTCCTTCACTTTGAGGGGTTTTCTCTCTCAGTCTGGGGTTCCCTGGGTGAGGGAGGACAGACCACCACCACATCCTGGCTGGATGAGTCAATGGTAACCGGGGGCGTAATGCTTGGCCTCCGGCCCATTGCCTCATCCATCAGTGTGTACCACTTCCACGATGCGGCAGTGGCCTCTCCTCCCTCTGTGCTAATGCCTGTTTTAGGGGCCTTCAATTCCTGTACAACACACACACACATTCAAGGCATGACAACTGCATCTGTTGCTCTCATGGATTGTGTAGCTCACAGCAGAAAAACAATGCCTTTTTAGGAGGTCAAACAGAACTTATGAGGTTTAAAAGTAAATTTAGGATACAAACTTACCTTGTACTTTTGCTTTAGGTTTTCCCACTTCCTTTTAAGTTTGGTGGGCTCTATTTTGCCCAACAAAGACTGCTCCCTGACAAACTCTCTGTCAAAAAACAGCAATTAAAAGGTAGTTGTTTACGTGAAAATACAACAATTTAAATATCTAACAGTCGCTACCTACAAGGCAAGCAAAGTTATCTATTAAAAAGCTAATAATCACTTGACTTACTCAAATCCTTTTTGGGCAGCATTCCGCCGCCCACTGAAGAGGGCTTCGTTTGCAGTCCGCCAGAGGATAAGGGCCTCTGTGTCCTGCTCTGTCCCTATTAACAAAAATATCAGTACGATAGATTTAAGATATGTATGTTGTGTTGTTTTCTTATTGACAGCTCGCTAAGATTAACGTTGCTGTCTCCGTGATATCAAACGTTAGCTAGCCTTGCAGGTTTAACTTAAATTTACGGCGTTGCTATGGGTAAAGTTAACGTTAGTAGGACAGATTACGTTCATTACAGATAGACAGTAGCACTTGTGAATTGCTGTCCTTACATTAAATTAGAAAAATAATATGCTATAAGTGGTACTTATATTTATATTCCTCCCTGTCCACCGCTGTCGCGGGGCGGTTGCCGTCCGCCATTACAAAAATTACCAAAAGTAACCGTCCCAGCGCATTGCATTGTGGATACAGTAGGCGAGTTAGACAGGTTCGATGCATACTGGAGATTTGCTTTTGTTCGCATACTGCATACTGCATACTACATTTTGGCCAAATCAGTACGTACTACTAGTATAGTATGCGGTTTCAAATACAGCCTTACTTTTTGGGATAAGTTGTTAAAGGGTATAGTTGTCGATAGACTCAGTCAACACTGTATATTCCAATGCAAAAAAGTCTTGATACAACTCCTGTAAGTTTTAATGAGATTACTGATATTTTGTACACAGAAACACAATGTTCAAAAATACTAGTATGGGATAGCGCCCATGTAACAAGGCTGAATCCTAACCGCGGCAGCCTGGGTTCGAATCCGACCTGTGGCCATTTCCGCATGTCGCCCTCTCTCTCTCTGCCCTTTCTAGACTATCCACGGTCGTATCGGATAGGCTTGAAAATTCCCCAAAAAAAGAAGATCTCTGAAATACTGGTTTTGTTCTTATTGTCATTACTCTATGTCATAACATAAATTCTCATAATAGGTGGAACGTAAGTCAGTTGTGTTTGGGCCCAAGGAAAAATGTATGATTTGAGAAGAAGATATCTTTTTCAGTGAACTTAAGGATCATGTCAAACATTGTAGGTATGCAAAGGACCCTAATTGTGTTTTTCCCCCTACATGTGCAGTTTCAAAAGATGTACTATTATCAATCAGTAAACGTTGGTTAATGAAGTCTGCAGGAGCCAGCTGTGTTTGATCAATTCGGTTTTTTTCTTAAATTACTGTAATATCTCTCTACTTAACTATATTGAATACTATAGTGCAGCTGCCAATATCCAATCACATTCACACAGGTGTACATTACGGACAGTTAAACCTGTCACAGTTCTATGGCGTTTAATTAGTATCAAAACTCGCGCGCATAGAACAGTATCCGCGAGCGGAAAAGCATCCTCGCGGCGGAGCATTTCCGCGTGCACAAATGCAGTCTCGTGAGCGCGGGGGCTGTGATGAGCGCTCGATTGACCCAGTGGCTGACAGGATAGTCTCATATACCACTAAGTCATAGAGACAGGGAAGATTTCAGAATTGACTTGGAATTTGACCATGGGTGTGTTCCAATCCGCGTACTTCTGTACTTACACTATTTTGAGTGCATAAGTGCGTTCACACTGAAGTATGGCAAAATGCAGTGCACTCAAAGTACCTGGATGTTGTACTCAAAACAGTCAAATTGTTCAGTGTGGAACGCTGGACACTTTTCACACTCGATTGTCGCCATCTTGGCTACGTAGCGGAAGGGGCTAGACCACGAACAGTAGTCAAACATGTGGAAATGGCGGTAGATGATGCAGGAGCTTTTTTTTTTTTTTTTACCAGGAGGCACTGAACATCGTACCTTATAAATGTAAGTTATAACGTTTCACATCTACTCATTTGATTATATTTTGCACTAATTGTTGTTGAGCACAAGTCATCAGTATGTTTATTGGGTTACTGTAGGAGTTTGTACAGTTAACGAACCATGAACGATATCGTGAATGCTAACAATGCTAACAAGCTTGCCAACAGTGGTAACGGATGTTAACGTTTAACTACATTGCAGTCATACATTGACACCTCGCAGCTGATTGAAGTGTTATTTTTTTCATGATCCTTTGTACTGTTATCAACCACCAGCCATAAGAATATTTGTTGGGTTTTTCACGCGTTGTCGGTCGCATTGTGAACGCAAATGCAAGGCTAATGTTAGCTAACGTAACGTTACGCTAAACTATCAGTGACACGTTTATGGGCATCGATAAGTTACCTTGTCAATGTAGATGTGAGGCTACACTCTGCACTACGTGTTTATTTTTCAGTAACTAAACCGTTAGAGATAGAGACCATCAGGATGCTAATTGTGTTAATGAAGCAGAGTCAATACCGCGATTGCAATAAAGAATAATGATAATCAGCAGCAGCACATAATTGTAGTCAGGCATCAAATTTCAACATGTGTGTATTTTAATCTGAATTAAACACATATTTTTGTCTTCTATGGACAGATGAGGACACGAGGTCCCTTATTACCTGGCGTGCTGCCAACGCCTCCCTGTTTACTGGATGCCGAAATGCAGCCGTCAGTGGATACGAGTAAATGCATGTGTGTTATACTTGGCTGTGTTGAATCCCATATTATAGTTTTTCTGATATTTAATCTTTGAGTGTTAGGCCTATACCCTTAACAACGTTTGAATTTAGGACTGCTGTATTAAACTGCATTTGTTTCTGCTCAATGCTCCTTGTGGACTGGTAAGGAAGTGTATCAAGTTATTGATACACATATTGAACTGATGAAAAGGTAACTTCTAAATATATCAGTGACATTACTTACTTACTTTTCACTTGTGCAAACATAACACCAGCAGAAGCATTCAACAGTGATGACTCTCCACTATTACTATTTCAATATAATCTGGAAATGTTCTCCTTTGTTTTTCTATGTTTTTCCTCCACAGGATTTGAAGTGCCCCAGAACTGGGGTCAGTACAGAGGGGGCTGAAACCACTGCCGCATCATGGAAGTGGTACACATTGATGGATGAGGAAAATTCGGGGCAGGCCGTCGGTGACTCCGCCTGTCCTCATTGCCTCATCCTCCCAGGGTGCGGTGGTGATCGCATCCCCCTCTGTTGTCAGCCCAGAAGGGGACACAGAACAAGACACAGACTACACAAACATTCACCCCAAAAAGGAAGCGGGTGGATGTTGTGGAGTTTGTAAAAGAGATGCAGGCGAGAGAGACGCAGGCGAGAGAGACGCAGGAGTTCAGGAGGGCGCAGGCGGAGGACAGGGAGAGAGATGAAATGCGCGAGAAAGAGGCAGCAGAGAAAGAGGAGAGGCGTCATCGCGAGGCTTTAGAGATGGAGGAGAGACGGTGCTGTGAGGCTCTAAAGAGGGAAGAGAGACGATACCGTGAGAATCTAAAGAGGGATGAGAGACGGTGCCGTGAGGCTCTAGAGAGGTTCTATAACTATATAACTTCGTTCTTGGCTCTTTCCTTTGTATTAGATCAGCTCGTTTCCAGCTTTTTAGATTATTTATTGTTATAAATGTATTATAATATAATATACGTTAAAGTAGATTGTTTTATAATCAAAAAATATATTTCATTATCATTGTTCCCATTTTATTTTAGTGTTCTGAGTTATGTTGAATCAATTTCTCTACAGAAAAATACTGCTTGTAAATATATGCAATAGTTACGGTTTACGTGTATGTGATGATATGAATATTGATAAATGTATAATTAAACTTGTTCAAATGTATATTTTCGTGTTATTTCGTTTTTTTCAAATATATTTTAAATGTATTCATTTCTCAATTTTTTCTATTTATCATGAGAGTGTATAGAGTTTGGAATCAAGCGGTCAAAATGACCACTAACGGCAATTCTAGTAGTTATGGAACTCTGGCACTTCTAGTGCTAGAGCTGCTGTCAGTGTAACGTAGCTCATTTGGATTTGGTGTGCAGAGTGTGTGTAAGTGAGTGGTGAAGCAAACAAGAAAGAGAGAGTTAGAGAGCCGTGGCGAATGTGTGCGATGTTGTGAGCTAGTGGAGCAGAAGACAGTTAGCTTAGCCCTGAGAATATCAGTGAATGTTCAGTGGAAGTTGCAGTTTGTCCAGAAATAAATGCTGCAGCTCCTCAAGACCAACAGCAGTTTCCCGATGGCTGAGTGGAGTGACGGGGTTAACTCCGGGCCGAGTAATGTTATCGACTCCGGCTCAAGCAGGAAAAGTTAACACCTTGTTTGAATTGTTCTTTGTATTGTCTACGAATATAAAATAAAGACTATTAAAATTTTTTTTTAAAAGCACAGTGCTTGGTTTGTCAGTTCTGGGCTATTGTAGAAACAGCCGGCTGTTTTTCCGCTGGACCCCAAAGCACAGACTGACGCAGGTAGGTAAAAAGGTAACAAAGTTTATTATAAACCACGAGGCAAAAAATGTGAGCTGGAGGGCAGGGAGCTGGACGGCTCGTGGCTCAGAGGACTTGGACCAGTTGACCAAGCACATGGAAACACAGACACAGAGAAAACGCGGAAGCAGCAGCAAGGCAAGGCAGACCGGAAGATCTGGCGGGAGGACAAAAAACACTGTTAAGTAAAACGGAACAGGGAACGCTAGAAAAATCTAAACACTAGAAAAATCTAAACACTAGAAAACTACGAAGAAGTAACGTTATGCTCTACCGCATGAGACGGAATTATCTGGCGCCGTAGTGGAGTGAAGACCAGGCTTTTATGGAGAGGTTGATCAGGTAGATTGAAGACCGGTGTGCCTCCTCTGCTGCTGCAGGCGGAGCAAGCCACATCCCCCTGCCCAACACATGCCCTGCAAAGGGAAAAATACAAAGGGGAAGGGAACAGAGAGAAACAGGCATGCACAAAAAACAACCACCAGCAAAAAAAAAAACAGAAACCTAACACCGGCTCCGCGAAAAGGACCCGCTCCCTATGTAGATATAAACAGCTCATTCTAAGGTAACGAAAACATAACAACTCTTATTATCAGGTGATTACTAAAGAAAACATACTTTTTAATGTTATATTTAATTTCTGCCAATAGATCCCCCTAAATGTTACACATTGGTCCTTTAAAGCTGAAGTAGGCGAGATTGGAGCAAATATGATTAAAAAAAGTTATTTTTATAAAACGGTCGCTAAATCATGATAATAGTACAGCTAAACAGGTAACCTGAAAAAAATCATGTGCATCTGTGTCCTCCGGTGCTCCTAACGGCATCTGCAAGATTTCACATACCAGAGGAAAACAAGCAGTCAGAGCTGATCTGAGGTCCGCTGTCCCTCTGCTGTCTATGAGAGCCGGCTGTCAATCACTCGCGAACTCCGACCAAACGGTCAAACTAGTCAGCGCTGATCAAATATGAATCAATATTATGTTATGTTAATGCCCATTTCTCTCCAAAGATGTTTTCAGAATCATCTTGTAGTGCACAGTTTAGCTGTAAAATGAGAAAGTTTGTGACGCCGCCGCCATTGTGAAATCTGGTGAAAGAACGCCAAGTTCCGGTCACATGATTAAAGCCTGAAAACAGAGCCATGAGGAGGTGCAGAAGTCTAGTTATCTCTCAGAACACTTGAATTACAATATGCTGAAAGATTATTATGGAATTTTGACCAATGATGCCAGAAATATACTGCCTGCTGCCACTTTAAGACTTTAGGGTTAACTTTAGAATTTGGCATGTAGTTGTGACTCAGTGTAGTGTCTGTGTGCCCTATCAAAATACTTGGTAACACGATTTTAACTTCACTTCCACAGAAAGAAAAAGACAACCACTGGCTCTCAGAGAAGCTGGAGTGTGTTGACAAGAGCAGAACTGTCTTTGCTCCTCAGGGACTCAGAAAGAGGAACTGCCTGAACAGAAAATAGACATCAATCCCAACTTCCTGTTTTCTCTCAGGCTTTACTTGAGGCTTTCATTTGTAGCTCTGGCCCGTCCTCATGTTCTACTGCTATTTTTTACATGCTCATACAGAGTAATAACTACAGTAGACAAAAGAATGTCAAGAGTCTTCCTCAGCTGCTTCAAAACTCAAATCCCTCTGTGAGAGAAACCTTTGTTTGTTTAAGAATGGCCCAAATGAATTACTGCTCTACCAAGAAAGGAATATCCCAACCTCTGTCTTTTCACACAAGATTGTAAAGTTAGTGAACAATGTATGCCAACACCCAAAAGAAGAGAAGCTACCCTGAAATAAAACTTCTAAAATGCCAGGTTAAAATGATTGGATTTCTTCAAGCTATTTTAATGAAACTGTAAATAACAACGCTGATGTAATTAAAGGCAACACAGATTACGAGAGTTGTAAGTTATTTATGTCGTTCCCTTGAGGATTTACTGAGCTTCAAGGAAATGAATCTTAAAGGCGACACTGGTGAGACAGAAAGAAACTGCAGAAATGAGGAGTTTTCTATTTTTGGTTAAAAACTTCATACACTTATTACGCGGAAATATACAAGAGCAGGTTTCAGGATAGAGAGACAAGAACTGATGGTAACGAATGATGAATTAATAATAGAGTTCCATACTAATAGTGTTTGTATTAGTAAAGTTTCCTCTCTACTATTACATTTGAGTCACAAAGATTTTTTTAATTAACGGTGGTGACCCAGAAGGTTGTTTAGGTATTTTCAGAATCTTCAAAGTGTAAAACCTCGGTTATACTTTCTGCAAGGACGTCACATGGATATGAGCTGATGCAGAATCGTGACGAGGAAACGCTATGATCTTTAATACTCCATGCGGATTTCTCATCGCGGCTAACCAACATTTTCAAAGTTCTCACAGTTCTTCAGCCCTTTCTTTCTACATAATATCTAATAAAAGCACCACATTTAATACAAGCAATTTGATAAAACATCTTAAGAACCAACACGGCGCAGCTTTCAAGGAGTTTGCTAATGCTAGCAGCGGGAAACAGCAACAACCAACTTTGCAGCAAACGCTGGAGAAGTGAGCAAAAAGACCGGAGACAACCAACGCGCATTAAAAATAACAGAAGCTTTTACTCAGTACATTGCTATTGAAGACCAGCTGCTGTAAATTGTTGATAATACGGGATTTTGCCGTCTTGTCAGTGTAGAGGAGCCGAAGTATGAGATTCCCCGGCCGTTTCACAGAAACCGCATAACCAAAGCTGAGAAAATAATTTTTATTTTTCCTGTTACGGCATGTCCACACAGGGAACGTGATCAGCGCGTGGCGGCTGTGGAACCTGTTGTTTTTAATTTGGGCGTCCATGTTCACAGTTTTGAGCAGTTGCACCTTTTTTTTACCGCGAGCTGTGCGCGGTTCACAGCAAAAACAGAGTGAAAGTGTTCTTTTTACAGTATATTGACATCATACAAGCTATAGTACTACAGTTTTTTTGTTTTGTTTTTATTATTAACAAATATAAGTAGATTACTGTTCATGCCAGGGGTACGATAAATATATATATATATATAATAAACATTAGAGAGATATACATCTGTATATAGACAAAAAATACAAATTCAAAATACATTCTCATCTGTCCATAAGAAATTTATCAAACACAAAGCTAGTTCTGGTTGCCTTCTTATTCTTAATGTTTTTAATTGTGGTGCCATACTGCTTCAGTTCTTGATAAAAATGTTCCAAATTGGGTTTGGAGTCCGACCATTTCTTCTTGTGAATGTCGAATTTTCCCGAAAATAGAATCAACTGTACAAAGAACATAAAATCTTTATCCTTCTCATGACCTTCAAAACAAATAAAAATGTCCTTTTCCTGAAACTGAATTGTTTGTCCAGTTTTCTTTCTTAAATAATGTTCAACATCCATCCAAAATATTCTGGTATATATACAGTGATAAAACAAATTACATATTGTTCCTTCTTCTAATTCACAGAAAGTACAAGAATATTCAATATCAGTTCTAAATCTCTCCAATGTCTTTTTTGCTGGATATATGCGGTGCAAAACTTTAAAGGAAATTTCTTTTACTTTTTTATTGAGACAGAATTTGTCCCCAACTACCCAAATTTTCTGCCAATTAATTTCTACATAAAGTGAAGACCAAAAGATTCTTCCTGGAGGCAGAGTTACAGCTTGTATGCAATTCCTTATGTATTTATTAGAGCATTTATTCTTGGTAATGTCGACTTATCCAAGGAATATACCACTGTTAAAGGGATCCAACATTGAAATCTCCCTTACTGAACCTCTAAGAAGTTGCAGCATACTCCTCGGCAGAGCCAGCCAGCTCTCTGCGTCCACTGCCTGCCCTTTTCATCGTTCAAATAAACTCTTTTCGTTATTTAATCTACCTGTGTCAGTCTCTGCTTTGGGGTCCAAACAAAACCAAAACTTAACATTTAAGTCTTGAAACCTTCCTATAAAACTAAGTGCCAAACATTACAGAAGCAACAGATAATACAACCAATATTGCCGAAATACAAGAAACAATTTTGCTAGCATGCAAAACCTTTTTAAACATTTTAACATATATAAATAGAAACAATTATGCAAGTAAAAAAAAGCATGCAAAACTAAATTTTGAAAACATAAAATAGTCTAAAACAAATTAATTCCCAGAATGATATAATCAAATTCAGTATGATTGTGACATTTACAACAAAATATATTTGAAAAATCTTTTAAAAACTTGTTTTTAAAAGCATGCATCAGGTTTGTTAAAATGTACATGTTTATGTGTATTTCTGTTGGTTTCATGTAATTAGAAATGATATTTGCGCTATTTTTTATCCAAAGTTAAAGGTCACATATTATACTCCATTTAAACTAGTTATTATAGGTCTCAGACACCTCCAAACCATGTCTCTGAAGTTTTTTTTTCAAAAAAACAATCAGATCATGCATTCCAGCATGTCTCTATAACCTCTGTTTCAGCCCATTTCCAAAAGTGCTGATTTCTGTGTCTGTAGCCTCTGTCTCCTCCCACTCTGCTCTGATTGGTCAGCGTTTTCTGTCAATCAAACGTCCTCAACAACAGCGTCACCCTCCCCCTCCCTCCCGGAGAAGCGCTCTCTCTCTCTCTCTCTCTCTCTCTCTCTCTCTCTCTCTCTCTCTCTCTCAGAGAGAGAGAGACGAGTGGAGAGATAGCAGCTAGAATAAAGTTTATAAACCACTTTAAAGTTTATAAACCAGAAACTTCACCCAGCGCACGTTACCGGAGGAATCTGATCAGAAATCGGCGACACATGATGAACATCTGCGGTCCAGATTCCAGGTTTTCCTGACGGTTTCTCTCAGGTAAATAATGCTATTTATATCTCTGTTAGTTAGCTCAGTGTTTACCTCATGCATCAACTCTGTAAACCGTAAACATACACTCTGTTTTACGTCTGTCTTTACAGATCCATCTGTGAGAAATGACCGACAGAATCATCCCAGAGGAGAGCAGACAGCTGAGAGCAGACAGCTGAGAGCAGATGGCTCTGTTTACATGGAGATACAAAGCTAACCCGTTAGCATGTAGCTACATGCTAACGGGTTAGCTACATGCTACCGCTATGAGACGGTGTGTAAACACAGCGACCATCAGGGTGGAAAATAGAAGATGTGAAACAGTAGTCAGTTCATTATTTCTGCTAAAAGATAAATGTATGGAAGATCAGAGTAATGGTATATTATTTACAGTAGTAGCTGTCTCTGTGTTACCATGACTACAGACCACCGGAGCTTAGCTTACCATAGTTTACCAGAGCTGAAGACTTTCTCCTGTACCATGTTAACATAACTAACTAACAGGTGAGATGATTACAAATGCTGTGAATAATTAATATTGTCATCTGTCTACTCAAATAAAGTTTGACTGTGAAACAGAAATGTGTTGTGTTGCTTACAAGTCACTATTTACTGCCTGTACTCTGCTACATGCATGACATCAAATATATATAATATATAAATATCATCTGTTTAAACAGTGTAATTACATAAAGCCTTTGTGAAAGAACATGTTATATTTAGATGATGGGAGTACATGAAGCCTGTTCTGCTGGTTCTTGCAGACTAACTGTAGGAGCTACTTTGCTCAAGTTAGGTTGAGGAGGAGAGACAGTGACGCGCTGTGGGCCGGGGTCAGCTACTGAAGGTTCTCTCTGGTTCGACCAGGAAACCCTCACGTGACTTGCATTCTCTAATGACGTCAGAATACAAGGAAAAAAGCGAATTTTTTTTCTGCACCCATTTCCGGACAAACGGAGGAGGAGAAAAAGAAAGAGGATGGTCTTTTATGATACTATGGTGGCCTGTAGACACACTGGGGACAGATATTGATGTTTAAAAGACATGGAAAAGTGCATTTTGCATAATAGGTGACCTTTAAGACTGAATGCCCCTGAAAATGTCAGGTGATATAAGCACAAAATAATGAGAAATATTACATATTTTATCCACCTAGAGTGAATGTAAGTGTACAAAATTCATTAGTAGATGTATTATTAAAATCAAGCAGGATAGTCAGCAAGGTCAACAGAAGTTAGTGTTGGTGTTTTATTTTATGTGAATGTAGAAAAAGCATCCAACTTCATGTTGCTTTAAAGCGGCATCTATTGGGGCAACAGAGGCTCTATTATGCTGTGTTAATTATGAAATAACAGAAATGTAATAACATTTAATTTTAAGTCTGAGAAATATTCTCTTTAATTAAGTTATATGAAACTGATCAGCCAAAAAATACTTTTCTTGTCAACAAACCATTATCTACAAACTTGTCTAAATGAAGTAGATATAAAACCAATAGTAAAGGGACTGTTTGTTACTTCTTACAGGTATAAATCAATCCGGGTCGGTGTCCCATGCGCGCTCGCGTGTGGCTACGCTGTTCAGACTCAGACTCCAACACAAACTACACGGAAGCACCAAAACCGCAAAGTTTTATCTAGGGAAGCCCGTCTTGTAAACAGTGCTGGCCGGACGCCAAACGCTAGGATCAGCAGTGATTCATGGAGAGACCTTCGTCTGGTCATCTAACTATCTAACTAATCTATCTAATTACTGCCAAGCAGGTGAAATATAGAGTGATATTGTGGTTTTAGCTGATGTGTGTAGACTCACTGTTTTGACGGATGCTCGCTCAAATTCAGGGGCGAGCGCGAGCAACAGGCCGCTGACTTTCGTTAATTTAACGGCCACAGGTGTTGCTGTTACAACCAATTTCTGATTCTTACAAACAGTCCCTTTAATTGATTGCATGTGTGTTTTATTGAAGTGGTTCATTTTTAAATTGGTTAAACGTAATAATTTAAAAAACAATTACTATTCTAGTTGCAGCCTATGTTTTGAATTGAATTAATTTTGGTAATTTTGTAGAGAATGTTTTGGATATTTTAGGTCTATATTTTTCTTTGATATTTTTGTGTGTATTTTGCACATTAAAGTCAACAATTAGATCATCTTTGTAATAAAAAACCTACCTCGATGGTTGTTTGAGGACTTGACTGTAAACGGAACCCTTACCCTTACAGTGTGTCCACACAGGGAGCGTCAGCAGCGCTTGGCGGCTGCGGAACCTGTTTATTTTATCCATGTTAACAGGTTAGAGCAGCCGCACAGCCAGCGCGTCTCGAGATTCGAGGTCTCGCCTATTTTTACCGCGAGCCGTTCGCGGTTCACAGCAACAACAGACAGTGAAAGTGATCTTTTCACAGCATGTTGACATCATATCAGCAACATTACCAGTTTCAATGTCGGACATGAAAAAAAAGTAAAGATTTATTTTTAAATCAACACTTCCTGCTTTCATTTAAAAAATAAAAGCCCTCAAGCGTTTTTTCTGTGGACTCTGTTGTTGCTGTGAACCGCGTGGCTCGCGGTAAAAATATGAGAGACGCCCCTGAGTCGCTCTAACCTGTTGACATGGACGCCGAAATAAAAAACAACAGGTTCCGCAGCCACTATGAGCTCCTGACGTTCGCTGTGTGGACAAAGCATTACGGTGGGGTCAGTGTTACGTCCTCTCCCATTGCAAAAGCCAACAGGGCTGTCTCCCTCCACAACTTCATTGTGACCCGTGTCTTGTCCTTTAAAAATAAGAAAAATATATTGTTTTTATACTCCTATACCCAGTAATATTTCCTTCAAATAAAATGTACCAAACTATTGCATTCAACCATTATGATATGAACAGCATTAGGCCTACACACACCTTTGTAATACTTGTCTAAACAGTATTGTATCTTGATATGGTATTATCTGTGGATCTCAATGACTGGCTTGAAATCCAGTACCTTACAGTTATGAAACAGATTGGGTTTAAGAAACAATGTCGCAGATATTGAGACATAACACAAAACAGGGCCAAATTTCAAGTGGTTATATTAATTTTACTGTCTATTTATTCACTTTCTTTTAATGCTATGTTGCAGTCATTTCTCAGTACTTTACTTTACTGGAGTATATACATTTTCTGTAACTTTATACTTCTACTTTTCACAGGGAAATATTGTACTGTTTACAGCATCACATATATCTGACAGCTTTAGTTACTAATTAATTTACAGATTTAACAAACAAAACATATGATGCTATAAATATGAAGCAGTGCTTTATATATAAATAACAGAGTGAACAAATTGAATTTCCTCTCGGGGATCAATAAAGTATGTCTTCTTTACTATTAACCCTTGTGCATACCTTTAAAAAACTCCCCCTATTACCTTAGAGGACAATAGTGTCTGCATAAAAATACTACATTACATCAACTACATCAAAAACGGAATGATATATTAATATTTTTTTCAACTTTCACTGAGTTAAATCTTTTAAAGAGACTGTTTGTAACTTTTTACACGTATAAATCATTGCAGGTCGCACGTGTGGCTACGCTGTTCAAACAAGACTCCAACACAAACTACACGGAAGCACCAAAACCGCAAAGTTATATCAAGTGAAGCCTGACTTGCGAAACAGTGTTGGCCGCGGTCAGAGGATGCGGGGGAGACCCTAGCTTTGGTCTCCAGGGCCGGAGTCTCTGCTGTACTCTGCTCCTCTGCCTGCTTATCTTCACTCACAGACCACGCTCGTTCTCGCTCTTTCGCTCCACTCTCAGAATATCTAGTGGACGTTTTTGCAGAAATAAATGCTGCAGCTCATCCAGACCAACAGAGGTTTCCCGTGTCATGTGAAGTGACGGGGCTCCGCAGCGAAAAACGTTATCGTATCCGACCAAAACTCCTGTGTCTCCCCTGTTCTCTCCGGCCGCGGTCGGAAGGCTGAGGCAGGAAAAGCACAAGGATCAGCATTGATTCATGGACAGACCTTCATCTGGTCAGCTAACATTACTGCCAAGCGGGTGAAATATAGTGATATTGTGGTTTTAGGTGACGTGTGTCGCCTCACTGTTTTGAGCGATGCTCATTCATGTCTATGTAGAGCAAGCACAAGCTCGAGCAACAGGATGCTGACTTTCGTTGACTTAAAGGGACTGTTTGTAAGAATCAGAAATGCTTGTTAACAGCGACACCTGTGACCTTAAATCACGGAAAACGACCTGCAATGATATATATGTTTAAGAAGTTACAAACAGTCCCTTTAACCAACATCAGTCCTGATCATAACTACCGCCTAGATATTTGTACTCTTAAAATGCCTATTTGTTAACATAATGCCACTGTTTTAAAAACAACACCACAATAATTGAATTATGTTCTGTATCCAAAATGCTACAGTGCTCCATAATACAGCAGCAATGCCCCTCATGCAAACATGAGAAAATGTCTCAATCTGTGGAAAATAGTTAAGTACAGTTTTGAAGCCAGGGCTCTATATTGAAAGCCTGATATGAGCCTGATTTTATGCTGTAATGGTCGTGGGATCAAAAATGGTGGTTTTAATGGGTTTCAATGTGGACAGTTTGTCTGTATTTTGGCTACACAGTTTATTAAAGACTTCTTACAGGAGTTGAGGTTACACTTCTAAAATTCCATTAGGTAGTAGCCTAATATCCAAAACACAATGTATTATTAATAATATAATGCACTCTGAAAGAAGTGTATTGATAATTCAACTTTTACTTTTAATACTTTAAAGGTCTCATATTATGCTCATTTCCAGGTTCATAGATGTATTTTAATGTTGTACTAGAACATGTTTACATGCTGTAATGTTCAGAAAACCCTAATTTCTTCTCATAGGCTACTGTCTGCCTCGGTCTGCCTGCATAAAGCCTCTTTCACCCTCTGTCTGAAAAACTGATTCAGAGCCTGTCTCATCCCAGTCTGCTATGATTGGTCAGCGTTTCCTGGTGTCTGCTGTCAATCAAACGCCCTCAACACAGCGTCACTTTCTTCCCCGCCCTGCAGCCGAGAGAGAGCAGGAAAAGAGAGGAGTGACTTCCATCTCAGCGTTACTGATTTTACCGTGAAAAATGAACTACTTAAAAGTTCATAAACCAGAAACTTCACACAATGCACGTTCCCGGAGGAATCTGATCCGAAATCGGCGAGGAATGAACAACATATACCAAGATTCCAGGTTTTCCTGATGGTTTTGCTCCGGTAAATATGCTATTTTTAGCTCTGTCACGTTAGCTCAGCATTTACGTTATGCATAAACTCTGTAAACCGTGAACATCACTCTGTTTTACGTTCGTCTTTACAGGTCCATTTGTGAGAAATGACCGACAGAATCATCCCAGTGGAGAAGAAAACATTTGCGTGAGCAGATAGTTCTATTTACATGGGAGGTACAGAGGTAACATGTTAGCATGTAGCTACATGTGACAGTGTGTAAACACAGCGAACATCAGTGTGGAAAATAGAAGATGTGAAACAGTAGTCAGTTCATTATTTCTGGTAAAAGACACCTGATAAACGTAGTAAAGTAATCAGAGTAATGGTATATTATTTACTGTAGAAGCTGTCTCTGTGTTATCATGACTACAGATCGGTTAACGTTACACTTACCGTAGCCTACCATGCTGAAATAGACTTTATCCTGTCTGTCAACATAACTGAAGGTGGAACAAACAGTGTAAAATGATAAATACTGTTTATCAAGTATGAAGAAATGGATTACACAGAACTTTTGACTTGGAGTGTAACTTGTGTTGTCTGTATCAAAAGCTAGACCTAGCAGCTTAGACTTAAGTAAACGTTTACGTATTATTTAGCCCAAGAAAACACAGAAGCTGCCAGTATTCACGTTGTAATGTCTTTTAATCGCTCTACGAGGTCGGGAGTAACGTTATAGAGAGTTAATTTCTCCTCTGATCAACAGCTGTCTGCTCTGATCTCACTGCATCTCTCTCCCTGCTCGGTCACCCACTCACTAACTCCGGTAATCAAACCTACACACATTCATACAGTTTGACTGTTTGTTTTTCACATGAGCTCATTCAACAGCACTTCGACATTTTAACAATTATATTACTCCTAAGTTGTTACTTGATGTTACTATATATTTTTTTACCTGCTATAGAAGGGTTGGGAAGATATTCCTGAGCTGCTCAGCATTTCTGGCCTTCCGTCGGCCATCTTGGTTTTGAGGAATTTTTTGTGCAATAACAATGGCTGGCCAAAGAGTGGCAGTGTATGGGATGATGCTATAACGTCCACTGAGGTGGCTGATGTGCAACTATACCATCAAAACCCATGCAAATACAAGAAAATGGCTTTTGAATAGCTATCCATTGTAGTGACCACTATGCGTGAAAGGGTTAAACATGACAAATTTACAGCTTCCAGGATGGAAGGTGGGTTCCAGACAGCCGGTACTGATTCCTCCTGAGCTTCGGTTTGAAGTGAATCCTGTAGCCTACTGTCCCGTGTATTTTACTGTTGCTGTGGGGACATTTCAGTCAAAAATCACCTAAAAAATGAAGTGAATCCACTGGGTCTTCACGTCCTCAGATGATGGGAGTAAATGAAGACTTTTCTGTTGGTTCTTGCAGACTAACAGAAGTTATAGCATGCTTTTTTTGTACCGTTCGTAGGTCTGGGATTATAGTTAGGAAAACAATAGCGGACAGGATAGTTTCAACAGCAACTCTGTGGGCGGGGGTCACCTAGCTAGAGTTTTTTTTTTGTTTTTTTTAAGTTCTAATTTTTTATTTGTGATAATATCAGATTGTTTTTTAATGTGGGCTATAAATTGCATAAACTATAAAAACAAATGTCAACAAGTTATTTTTCAACATGAATATAATCAATATTTTATTTTCTTCAGGTTCTGGTCACTTGGACTGCCTCCAAGTGTGGATCAGTTGCGATTAAACTATTATAACTTGATGTTTTTTAAAAGCACTTTAAAGCCCTGAGAAACCTCACAGGTCAGAGGGCTTGGTTCTGTATGATGGCGTTGTGGTCTGTCACTGCCAGGAGCTACATGGTAAGTACAGGGAATGTCATGTAAGTCTTCCCGGTGCACCTCACCATGAGGGCCTCTCCATTCTTCGTCTCATCGGTCACCAGCTCGAGGAGGCCCTCGGCTACCTCAGACGGATTCAACACCCTTTTGTCTGCAAGTCCTGGACTTGTTACAGCCAGGTGGGAAAATTGTCCCAAACAGTTCCTAATGTTGGTTAACAGGTCAGTTTGGACAGCAGCTGGGCAAAGGGCGTTGAACCGTATACCGTAGCCTGCGGCGGTAGAGGTAGCCGCCATGGCTCGAGTGAAGCCGACCACTCCGTGCTTGGAGGCTGTATAGACAGGACAGTGTAGTAGCAGTGAACCGAGACCTGCCGTGGATGCAGTGTTGACGATGACCCCACCCCGACCTCCATTCAACTTGTTCATGTGCTCCAGAGCCAGGTAGGCTACCCTGATAACAGCCACGAGGTTTATGGAGACAGTTTTCTCCCAGTCTCCCTCATCCAAGATGCCAGCGTTGTTGCACAGGATGTCTATACCACCGAAGGTTTCTAAAGTTTTCTGCAAGGCAGCTTTGATTTGCTCCTCTGACGCAACGTTGCAGTTGAAGAACAGGGTTCTCTGTTGTCCGTACTGTTTGTCGAGGGCTACCTTCAAACTCTTCCCTGCAGTTTCATTCATATCCAGGAAGGCTACCTTGGCACCGTTTTGCAGGAGTATCTCTGTTATTGCTTTTCCTATCCCCTTCGCTGCTCCAGTCACTACTGCAGCTTTACCGTTTAATGCCATTTCGGCTGTTTGATAAGAAGAGAGGAGGAGGTCAGCTATTATTGTCCCTGCTCAAACAGAAGTCAGAGAGCACCTAGCTAGAGGTTGTTCTCGTTGTTCTAACGTCCCACCAGGAAACCCTTATATGGCGTGATAAATATCACCGACGTCACCTGACAGATGGAGCAGGAGAAAAAGAGAGAGGATGGTGTTTTATTATACTATGGTGACCTGTAGACACACTGGGGACAGATATTGATGTTTAAAAGACATGGAAAAGTGCATTTTGCATAATAGGTGACCTTTAAGTAAACTGGGAAAAAAAGTTCGGAAACTTGAGTTTGGTGGATTATTTCTCTGTTATTACAATGCTTATTGGCATTGTATTTTACATCGTTGGAAATCCTGTTTATTTACCTTTACAATGATGTCCAACTTGTAAGGATCATGCATTTGTGGGATGAGCAGCACATCTGATTATGTGGGTAGCGCCCAAGAAACATTTGCCAAAATGCTCCGTCAATGGTAAACAGTGTATTCTCCTGTTGGTATTGACTCTTGTTTTGAGTTGTTTGGTGGATTGGATGATCAAACTCTCCCTCATTAACAAGGAACAAACAAGATATATTGGCAATTTTACACTTTATTCATTTAATACACCGTCAGGAGCCTCAGTAGCGGGTGGAAGATCCATATGCAGCCACAACAGCCTGGCACCTCCTCCTCATGCTGGTCACCAACCTGGTCACACGTTGCTGTGGGATGGTGTTCCATTCCTCAACCAGGATTTGTTACAGGTCAGCCAGCGTTATGACTAGTCAGGATTAAATTGCAGATATCCCTTCAGAGATACCTGAGAATCCACCGGCCACTTCCAACGCTGCAGGTTCAAACCCAGAGTTTGACCTTTGACCTCTAAAACCTTACTAATTTGACTCAGAATGGCTCTATGTTTGTGTACAGATTAAAAAAATGAACATAAAAGAGGTGTAGCGGTGACTTTGTTCAAAGTATTTCTCTAGTGTTGACATTCAGGTAGGATATGTGCTGCTTTACATAATTCACCTACATACATTTTTTTTTACTTTTATAATATTGTTTACAATGTATAAAAAAAAATTAAACTTAATTACCAGTAAATAATGCTAATATTAAAAATAATCACGAGACCCTCAGTCATAAAGGGTACATGGTTTTTACTGCAAAATATCATTGTTTATTACAGAACCGGCTCATGTTGTTAACCAGCGCCTAAAATACCATTTAGAACATAATTTATTACGTAACATTGATCGTTTCATTGATCAGCTTCAGCGTTGTTTAAATCACAACTTAAACAGATATCAGTACTTCTACTTTATAGCCACCATAATGTCCTACAGTTGTATTTATATCGTATACATTTATTCAGAGAGACAGACATATCAAAATTGTATTTTTTTGTGTTTTTTATTTATTTATTTATTTATTTGTAATTTTATTAATATGATTATATATATACACAGTATATAGATATATACAAATATATAAACTTAAATATACCTGATATATCTTTGGATATTGTGGGAGGAAACCTGAGCACCAGGAGAAAACCCACGCAGACACAGGCAGAATATACAAACTCCACACAGCCGGACAGCTGTTGGTGTCTGTATGAGGCTACAGTGCTAATCACTTAGTCACTGTGTCAACCTAAAAGTTAAAGGGATAGTTTGGGTGTTTTGAAGTGGGGTTGTATGAGGTCCTCCATCCACTGTAAGTATCACACCTACTATGGATAAGTACCTCATACAAGTAAAAGTACGCCACTTCAAAACACCCAAACTATCCCTTTAACGGGATGTGAGGGTGGAGACCTAGAGGGGGAGGTAGAGAGAAGAAGGGTTAGTAAATGGTTGTTCACACACACATTCACACACTGATGGCAGAGGCTACCATGCAAGGTGCCAACTTTGCCCATCAGGATCTAATCTAAACACTCATTCACACACCGATGGCTCAGCCTTCGGGAGCAATTTGGGGTTGAGTGTCTTGCTCAAGGACACATCGACATGTGACCGGAGCAAAGGGATCGAACCACCGACCTTCACATTGGTGGACGACCTGCTCTACCTACCTCTGAGCCACAGTCGCCCCGAGGTACCTGAGGTAGATGAGGAGGGAGGTGGGGGTGAGAGGGAGGTCAAGAGAGGAAGGTGAGGTAGATGAGGAGGGAGGAAGGGTGGAGGAAGAGGGAGCTACTGTTGTCCAACCTGAGCTGAACAGCCAGCAGTCTCCTCTTCTACCTGACTGTCACAGTCACTCTTTTTCTTTCTGAACATCCAGTGAAGAAAACCCTTCTTCTTCCTCTCCGGCTCCTTTTGTTCCTCCACCTCATCCTGCTCTGCTCCCTGTTTCACCTCAGCTTCCTGCTCCTTCTCTTCCTTTTCCATCCTCGTCAGCATTTTGCTTTTCATTTTCGCTAACGTTGCCTCTCGATCCACGGTCCTCCAGCTAGAAAAGAATCCTCTCATCTTCTTCTTCATGTCCAGACAGATATCCTCCAGGAGCGTCTTCTCTTTATCCATCTGTCGGGCTGTGGACACCCAGCTCTTGTCATTCGCCTCCAATTCCTCGTTGAAGTTTTTCTGAAGGTCCACGTTGTCGTCCAGCATCTGTTTGATTTTGGCCTTGTAGAACTGGTCTTTCTCTTCCAGGACCTTACAGGACTTCACGTTTAGTTCCCTGCACTTGACCTCCCAGATTTCCTTGCACTCTACAAGTTCCTCTCCTTTCTCCAACAGCTTTTGTCTCGTCTCACTAAGCTTCTGAGAGAGACTCCACTTCTGCTCGCTGAAATCCAGGACTTCAGCGTCCTTCTGTTGGATCTGTTGCTCCAACTGGCTCACCCTCCACTGGAGTTCAGCCTGTGGTTTCCTGTCTTTCTCAGCGAGGGCCAACTTGTGCTCGAGGTCCTTTTTCTTGTCCTCCAACTGTTGTAGTTTCGTCTCCCAGATCTTTTCTCTCACGGAAATGTTTTCTAAGAGGTCCTTCAGAGTGTTGTATTTTGCCTCCCAGGCTTCTTGGCTCTTCAGGAGTTCAAATACTTCGACCGACAGCTCCGTAGAGCTTGGTAACAATAACGTTTGTGCCATTGAGATGTAAATAATGCAGTCGACCTCGTCGATTGTTAATGTTCAACCGGTTACCAGTCAGCTAACAATATCAGCAAGTGTGTGAGATGTAAAAGTGTTGGTCTATCCATAAGAATCGTTCGTCAAAGGATGAAAACTTCAAAGGAAGGCTGATGACATCACACAGTGATGTCATGAGAATGTGATGACATCACAATGTGATGACATCCCATTGTGATGTCATGAGAATGTGATGTCATGAGAATGTGATGACATCACACTGTGGTGGCATGAGAATGTGATGACATCAGAATGTGATGAAATGACAGGTAGTGTCATAGAGAAATACATTCCATCCCCCTCACATCATCATCATCATCATCATCATCATCATCATCATCATCATCACACTGGGACCAAATTAAAAACATGTTGAGTGAAACATTCTGCAAAAAATGAACTCTCATTTCAGCTCATAAAACCTTTAAAGAATGGTAATAAACATGTAACGAATGAAATGCTGTTAATTTTCTGAACGCTGTGTATGGCGAGTTGTTTTAACATTTAATAGCTAAGCTTGACTATCAGGAATTAACATTAGAGATATCTACTACTACATTGTGACTAGTCAGAATTCTTATTCCAGATATCTATAACGTCATTGTGACTAGTCAAAACGACAGTTAGAGATATCTGTAATTCAGTTCTGACTATCCTAAATAACAGTAACAGATATCTCAAACCTCATCATGAGGTCAGAGTTGTTGTCATGACGTTGCTCATCAAGACTTCCAACTGGCAAGATCGCCGTCAGGCGGGGGAAAAGGGTACAGCTGTCCCCGGGCCCAAAGTCAGGGGGGGCCCAAGGCCAGGGTCATGCAAAGGTCTATGGTTGACCCTTATATGGGATCAAGAACAACACTTAACTTACTGACCTATATCACTGACAGTACAAATTAAATATATTTACATGATAAATAAACATATTGGTATCATTAAAACACCTTTCAACGTATCAATTCATACCCCCACCCCCGCTGTTATTGTGAAAATGTGTTGGAGTGAAGATACTGGTATCATATGAAATTGGGCGACCTGGAGTTGGGGGGGAAGAGGGGCCCAATTTGGAAAGTCTGTCCCCCTGCCCATAATTCTTAACGGCTGGCCTGCATCCACCACCTCTCCTTGTACCGTTTTTGTGCAGTGGCAGAAAGAAGCTTTTCTACTTCCAAGCGCAGACCTTTGGTGATCTCCAACTGTGCAGATCTAAAGAACTGAGTGTCCTTAGTCACGTTAATGCCGGATGGCGTAGCCTGGTCGCGAAGGGAGTAGCCCCTCATAACATAACTTGCACCCTCACTAACCTTTGATGCAAATGCCTCAAATAAAGTCAGTTTTGCGATGCCCATCACTGATTATCACAATCCTATTGTTTTTTTAGGTCGCTGGCCTCACCTCAGCAATTTCTTTAAATATCCATGAAGACCCGTTCTTCATCCTTTTTTGCCGCCACACTAACGTGGAGCGGTGGGGGCCTGGAGTAAGGTGTGTCTGTGGGCTCTAACTTCAACTTTATTAGGAGCAGTGGGCTGCTGTGAAGCGCCTGGGGAGCAACTTGGGGTTCAGTGTCTTGCTCAAGAATACTTTGACATGCAGCCAGGAGGAGCCAGACAATCGAACTGCCAACCGAGCTACAGCTGCTCCTGTGTAACTTGTGTAACGGCAGCAACAGAAAGTTTGCTGATCTGGCGGGAGACAGGTAGGCTGCAGGTTGGACTCAGACTGGGCAGGTGAACTGTGGCAACTTCAACCCTTATATCTGACCATTCCATTTAAAACCCACTGGTTCCTACAGTACGCAGCTATCTGAGTTCAGTATAAAAACTGCCATGTGTGATGAACAGTAAGTCGGGTCTTTGCTAAAAATATTCAAGGTTTAAGTCTATGATTAACATGATTGTACTATACATCACTTATCACTTGAAAATTAGGAAAAAAAACTAAAAAAACATGGGTCCATCCATCACATTACTGCAGAGAAATAAAGTGTAGTGTTGCTGCTGAAGAGCTCTCAACCATTTGCTGATGAATCTGCTCCTCAACATGTTTTCTGACAAGTGGATGTCGAGGTCACGGTCACCTCCCTCCACTGAGCCGAGGTCAGGGAGATGACATCACATTGTTTGTGTGCAAAGAAAAGCTGTTTCACCCTGCTGCTGCACAATACAGTCAAAACAATGACAGCTGGTCATGAATCATTCATGCCTCTCTCCAACTTTGATGCTGCTGCTGCTGGACTGCAGGAAACAAATGTTTACCACCATCCACACTGTCAATGAATTTAATTCTTTAAAGGTGCTAAATACGGGATTGGGTCACGACAGTGCTGAACTGGGGGGGAACCGGAGGGTGGGTGCTAGCTTGCAGTAGAGTCACTGCTCCGTTGCGTCGAAAAAGGAGCCAGTTGTCGTGGTTCTGGCATCTGATTAGGATCCTCCTGGGCGCCTTCCTTTGGGGGCTTTCCAGGCCCATCCAACTTGTAGGAGACCTCGGTGTAGACCCAGAACACACCAGGGAGATTATATATCTCGTCTGGCCTGGAAACGCCTTGTGATCCCCCAGGAGAAGCTGGAAGATGTTGCTTGGACTACCTTCCTTAGCGTGCTGCCACTGCGACCAGGCTCTTAAGCGGCAGAAGGAAGGACAGATATTATTACATAATATTATACATATATACAGTGCATTAATACACACTAGTGCAGTGCACTAACAGTAGGGGTACAGCATATTGAGCCCTCTTTCCATAAAGGTTCAATAATTACATGTATGGTCCATTTTCTTTATAATTACTAGGACTGGATATCGTTCAAATGTTTTTGATATACATGCCAATACAAAACCAATAAATGATTTGTTTTTTATAAAGCTGTAGATATTCTCTTTTCTGGGACACCCCTGATATTTAGTCCTAGTCTGAACTTTGAATTGCTTTCGGCTCTGGAGACAGAAAATAGATGGAATATCTACATTATAATGAATATGAATGTACTTGCCTCTTAGGCATTCACGTGGCCTTGGAACATAAAATATTCCCAAAGCAAAATAATGATGTCATTTAAAAGACGACCTTGCACTGAAAGTTTCTTTGTAGCCAGCTATGCTGTTGAGAAAACGAATGACTGGAGCTCAGTGTCGGTTACATTCAGTTCAGGCAGTGAAGAATGGAGGACTGAGCCGTTTGGAGATCACTCAGCGGTGCCATTTAAAATGCCATATGCTCAGTTGCTCATAATGGCAAAGATGTGAGAGCCACTTTCAGTGTTGTGGCAGTTTCACATGTCTGTCTCATGTTTAGATAAACTGCAGTCACTTATCCATAAAGTTACATTTCTGCATCTCTCCTTACATGACACATGTCTGAGCTGAATGTCATCACATTAACATAAAGGCTAGCAGCACAACATTTAAATAAATTAAATAAATGTGCTGTCAATGTCCTTACAACTTACATTACTGTCAACCGTTTCCCAATGCATACAAGTGGCGCCAACATTTTTAAAAGTATTTTTCTAACCTTTTACCGCGTGTCCACACAGGAAGCGAATGGGGGCTGCGGAACCTGTTGTTTTTTATTTTGGCGTCCATGTTAACAGGTTAGGACAGCCACACTGCCCGCGTGCGCGGCGTCTTTTCTATAGATTTGAGGTCTCGCCTATTTTTAACGCGACAAAAGACAGTGAAAATGAACGATTGACTGTATATTGACATCATATCAGCAACTTTACTACACCTTCAATGTCTGTTTCTGCAGAATATGTCATGGACATGAAGCCCTCAAGCGTTTTTTTTCTATGTACAGACTTACTTAATTTGTTAACACAAGGCTTTTATTCTGAAATATATGCAGGACAGTGTTGTAGAGCATGCTGTGACCTGCAGGGCTCCATAAATTAATAAAGTACTGGGCTTTAATTGTGTATTATTACTATTATTTACAAATTACCACACGTTTCTTAACCTTTCTCTGTCTAAAATAAATATAAATTAAATTTATAATGAAATGAAATGGCCATTATGAAAGGCAAACTATGTAGAAAGAAAGGGCCTATTCTTGGTTTCCTGTTTTTATTATATCATTTTAGAATGCTATCAAAATCAACTCAACATAGCTACTGCATCATAATGAAACACGTCTGCGCTGGTGTCTGTGAAAATTACTTAAAGGGACTCAATGTAAGAATCAAAAATTGTTTGTTAACAGCGACACTTGTGGCCGTAAAAGTCAACGACAGTCAGCGTCCTGTTGCTCACGCTCACGCTTGCGCGCGCTAAAATGTATATAATAACAGGTTCTAAAGAACAGACATTTTGGCGTTATCCTTTCACAGTCTGTGTTTTCATCATTTCATGGATGATTTGAGTTTACCTTGCTGTGTCATTACAGTTTACAATGGCTTATTTCACTGTAACTGTCATCCAGCATACCTCAAATATGGATTGTACCACAATAAAACTAGACACATTTTCATTCTTTCCTTTCAGGATTCCAGTTCTGCAGACTTTGCAGTTGCAGCACGAGAGCAGCAGTGAGAGTGATGCTAGTGGGTGCATGTTCCAGACTGATGACAGCCAGCATGGTGTACGTGCCTGCACTGCCAGCTTGTGCCCACAGATCTGGAAAATAAATGTTGCGGTCAGGATCCAGAGAGGTGTCTGAGGAGGAGGAGGGCCCATATGGAACTGTTTTGTCTGGATGAGGGCATCCTGCGGTTGGCTTGCCAGACGTGGAACCATATTCTTGCACTCCAAGACAGCCAGGACCCAGGGGCAGATAACCGGGAGTATCAGTACTCTGCATACCGCCACTTCACCATCTGGCAACATGGACGCCTGGGAACCAGGAACCAGGTGGTCATACCAAGCTGCTGCGTGTGGCGGATTCGTAATATGTCGGCTATAAGGAAGCAACGTTTAGGTTAATTCAAAAACTGTTTGGAGTTTCTGTGTGTGTTACTTCTCTACCTCATAGGAAAACTGTTCAGTGTTCCTGCGTGTTGATTGTGTCAACAAAAAAAAAGACTTTATTTTATAAAAGTACAAACTACAAAATTCTATCAATGTGTTCTTTTTTGTATTTACAAGTTTTACAATGTATATATTTATTTTTTACAAGTTTTTAGATACCTATTTATAATAAACATCTCAGGACTTTGCTCCATTCTTGATCCCATTGCTCATGTAGCTGATGTCATGTCCTTTATAGAGAGAGAGAGAAAACAAATAGTAACAATTAGAACCTACACCGGTGTTTCCTCAACCTCAAAAAACACTGACTAACACATCTGATAAATCAACCAGTAGGGTAATTCATAACTTGGCTATACATCAACAGAAATCTCTAAAGTAAAATCATGGGTGTCATTGTTGCATGAAAAAGAAAATCAGCCTCATGATATACAATGAAATGAATTGAATTTGCACTAGCATACTGTATAATCTACAGAATAGGAGATTGAGCACAAGAGGAAACCAAAATGTTCACAGCACTGGAGATTAATCCATCTTGCTACTACAGGGCATGATTTCTAGGGCTGACTCCGCTATTGTTGCATGAATAATAATCAAACACAGCAGTGCCTTGTGATAGATCACATAGGACTGTGTGCAGGTGTTTGACATACCTGTCCTCTGTGGATTTGGGCCAGTTCAGCTGTTGGTGGAGGCACAACTCTACGAATGAGGACCAAGAGTTCGTAGGTCATCTGGCCTCAGACTTCTCTGTCTTTGGAGTCCCCCCGCAGTGTTCAAACGTTTTCCCAAGATGTTTCGCTGCAGCTGAGGGATGTAGCTTTAGTCCTTGGCAACTTTCACTGTGGTGACAAGGTAACGTTTGGACTTCTTGCTAAAGACTTTTTTTTTATCTGTAAGACAACAATGTAATATTAGCTGACAGTCACAACATACTTTGTTTTCCCATTCTTTTCGTGAGATGATGCAGTGATGGTGGCATCATTCTCTAGTGACGTTATTGAAATCTCAGATTTCATCAGGCAAACAAACAATAAATAATAATGTTTTCAAAATAACTTGAAAAGTATGACTTACACAAATTTGTCTTCCTGGTTGATGGTGGTTGTAATGGTTGTACTCCAGCGGCGAGGATTGTTCGTGCTTTATACACTGGAGGAGAGAAGAAGACCAACAGCTTGCCAGCATACATCAGAACGTGGTTCTGAAAAGACTCCACATCTGAAGTTTATCCGTAGAGCAAAGGCAATACAACAGTACAATTTCATTGGACTTATCACTGTTGCACAATCCTGTCATACAGGGGCATTATATTCATAACAGTGCTATAATATTACTATTGCCACATTCACCTTGTGTGCAAAACTATGACAGGGACAAGACAACACATTGTCCAGTCAATTCCATGTACAGGATGTTTTGAACAATAACACAAATTTACAGAATTAAATGTCAAAAATCAAATATATTTATATTTGTAAATTATATTTATTGTTAATACAACTCTGACAATCCACTGCACAAACCCCATGATAATACCCAGAGGGCACTCAACTCAAAGGAAAACAAGTGTACAAAAAAATTAATAAATGCACACAAATTTGAAAATAAAATAAAATAGTCATAGTTAAAATAAAAAAATAAACACATAAATAAAAATAAACACATAAATAAATAATGATAAAGTGTCAGGGGTCTAGGACAGTACATCCTATCATCTAGGGCACTAACATGCATAAAACAAGCACAGGAGTTAAGCCGAAGAATTGAACACAAAGACAAATCAGGGGTCCTTCCAATGCTTTGTTTGCAATATTCCTGGTCAAATATATACACACATATACTGTATAGCTATATATATACACACATACACACCAAACTTTAGTCAGCCACGAAGTTATCTGAGTCTAAGGAATCAACACGACTAATGAAAGGTTGCCGAATCAATGAAAACTTGTCGGCTGACCTCTTAATAGTATACCGGATCTTCTCCAACTTAATCAAATATAACATATCTCTAAGCCATTGGTCATATGTTGGAGGGTTGCAATCTTTCCATCTAATCAAAATTTGTTGTCTTGCCACCAGCGTTCAATGGTCATTATTAAAGGTTTCAACGCCTAAGTACGTTTTAAAATCCATCACGGATGCAGCCTCTGAGAACACTTCTTTGTTGGTATCACTATTTTCCTAATCGCTGCTGTTCTGTACCAGCAGCAGCACCTTTTCATCTCAAAGAGAGCATTGTGGCTCGCCCCAAAGACTATTAAGCCAGCAATGTTACAGATTCACTGTCTGAAAAGGGATAAAGAGGTACCAGCTGACTGGTCTTTTTTCTAGCTTTAGTTTGATGAGACACCACAGCAGCTGGCCAGGTGAGATGTTTTTGGAGTGTGAAAGAAAAGGCTTGACCAGTACTGACCCGTGGCATTGGTTGGCAGCAGTGTACTCTCTCCGGGGATTTAACCTTTAGTCTCTCACTGGAGCCTAAATACACAGTCCTGTAACATGCTCTGAGAGATGCCTGTTGGTTCTGTGGTTTTAGTGTTGTGCTGTGCAGTGAAGTGTCTCTGTGGGGAGTGGTGTCCAGCTGCGTCTTGCCCAGGAGCAGCTGCTGACCTCTGGGTCGACCTCATCTGTTTTCCCCTGGTGGACAAAGTGCTGGAGCTGCAGGCTGCTGCTCTAAATTCATCACGGAGAAAGTGAACTAAAAACAGGCACTGTGCCATGTGCACCTGTGTAATAAATACAATTTAAACACCCTGAGCTGACAGAGAACTGAGGGGGAAACAAGAGGAAAAGTCGAATGCAGGTAGCCGTGTTCAGGTTGGGTCCAAGGCTACTTTTTATTTGAATGGTTTTTGGTAACTTGTGATAATTTGGGCTACTTTTTGTACCATTTGGTGGTAACACAAAAAAATAGGCTTGACAAACAGTGACTGATATGAAGGATACAGATCATAGAAAGAAGGCAGGAGGACAAAAGGAGAAAAACAGGAAAGAAGGAAGACAAAAAGCGATGTAGCAGCAACAAGCTGTTGGCCCTATGACCAACATGAAGCAGAAACTAGCTGTTAGGAAATAACTTGAATATAAAATGAGGCATTTCCATTGTTACAATCGGCGTGTACTGTCTGTACTGTCCCGGTTAATCAGTACACATTGGCTGGCGATGCAAATTTGACATTGTGGGTAATGAAGTCCACTATGGCTTTGCGTGCTTTGTGTGCTTTGCTCATCCCTGTCAGCAGGAGTGGAGGAGGCACGCAGGCACACAGGACTACCAACAAGGCTAGCAAGGGTGGAAAACTGGTTTGCAGTTGGGAGAGGTGATTGCAGCACAGCCGGCTACAATCTCCGGCGAGTCCTCCTACGTGGCTTGACAAGGACAAACTCCTCGTCCCAAACTCCTAGCTAATCTAAAGCTATCCCTATCAGGCCTGCAGCTAATGCTGTCTGGAGTGCTTGTAATATTCTAAACTAAAGCTAGCCGAAAAAAGCTATTCTAATTCACGGAAACGTCTCTCTAGTAGAGACACCCTGTCTGTAACAGCAGCACACTCGGCTCAAGTTAGCAAAGTATTAACAAGTTATCTGAGTATCGTTAACCGTGAAGTGGAAAAAAAGGCTTGGCAGGTATGCTAGGCTAGACAAGACAATAAATAACAAATCGAGAATGATGTGGATTAAATATAGGGAGAGTAACAGCGTAGATATCTAAGGGATTGATGGAGTAACACAGAAAATCAACACGGATAAAGAGTGAGCAGATGTTTACGATCTCATGGAAATTTGGCCAAGTACATCACAGGTCACCCGTGTTGAGAAAGTAGAGATAAAGCTGTCTTATTTCAGATATTTAATTGTATTTTTAATTTCTCTGTGAAGAACTGGTCGACATTGTGCTCTATAAATAAATTGACTCATGTATGTCCTCGGTGTGTCCGCTGCAGTAACCCAGCGCTGCTGCTCTCTCTGAGGTGCTGTTCAACAAACAACAACAAAGAGACAGAGCAGCAGATCTCAGGCTTCAGGGGAAAACAGCCATAGGCCTTTAGATGTGACTGTTACCCTGAAGGGTATATCAGTGACAGGCGCAGACACTCATATCACTTCACAAGTGACAGCAGAACATAACAGCAGGCGATAATCACTGCGGGGGAGTTCTGAACACCGTTTGTGGTTGCGCAGCTGGAAATGACGGCATGTGTGCAGAGAGAAAAAGTGGATCCAAGTGCACTATTCCGGTTCATCTGATTTACAATTATGAATGAAACATAATGAGACGGGGGGGCACAGCGCTCACCTGTGACTGATGATGGTGCGTGATCCACCGCAGTAATAGTAAAGTGCAGGAAAATTGAAGATATTCTTTAGACGGAGGCTGTCTTAGCATGTCATCATGTGAAATTGCTTTTTCTTCTCATTTGCTCGGGTCATGTCTCCCATTTATCACCCTGCTGCCTGCTGGCACTTTGCTTCCATTACTTACCCAGGCTAAAGTAGGACAGCAGAATCATTTCATCCCAGAGCTCAGCCTTGCTCAGTCACACAGGTAAGTGATCAGTGCTGCTTTGATTGAACAACTTCTATGGATACCCGCACAGGCTCTGTAATGTTTGTTACACAGAGGACAATAATGCTTAACTACTGACTTAAAGCCGGTACATGGCAATGCATCATCACAATCATTGTGAAACTAAGTGTTGAGAAAATGGAGATCAGTTTAAGTTCAGGAGGACTATTAATTCTCTCTCTCTCTCTCTCTCTCTCTCTCAATTCAATTTCAATTCAATATGATTTATTGGCATGACTGTCAGGTGAACAATATTGCCAATGCGTCAATTCAATAATAAGAAAAAAAAAGAACAAAATAAAAACACAAACATATATATACATATATATATAATTCATTAAGCAAATTACAATAAATAGATATTTAAAAAGAACATGCATGAAAATGGTAAAAAACAATACAGAAGTAATTCATGTTTGTTGTGTCAATAAAACAAACAAACAAATAAAAAACAATTAATAACAACATATTGTAATATCAAATGCCAAATATATTTAAAAAACAAAAAAACACTGAAGTAGAGGAGTAAATAAAAGGCAGAGTGTGAGTTACAGCTGTTATGTGTTGTTGTTGTTGTCTCTTAGGCTGTGACATGCACTGACGTATCCTGCAGCTTCTATGCTGATGACACTGTTTTCTCCAAGTAGATGTTGCATTTTAGTTTAGTCAGAGAGGGAATCAAAATCTTGGCGTTTACATCTAATTTTTGTGAAGAACTTTTTCCTAATTTCTTCATATGTGCTATCGTAGCAGGAAATGTTGCTCTGTCTCCACCTGTCTCTGTGGACAGAGCTGACACAGCCTGTCTTCTCTAGGCAGTCTGTGTCGGCCAGTCTCTATGGCCAGGCTGTGATCACTGAGTCTGTACGTAGTCAATGTCTTTCTCTGTTTCTGGTCAGTCACGGTAGTCAGATAGTCTGCCACTGTGTACTGTCTGTTTAGAGGCAATAGCATTGAAGTTTGTGTTGAGTCTTTGTGGTAGATGTCAGGTAGTTGATGTAATTTTCTTTTTCTTTAGCTCTAATTTGGTTGGTCACGATAGTGTGAGGGCTGTTTATGTCCTCAGACCTGGTGCTGTTACAGGAGGTGAGCCTCAGGACCAGCTGGCTGAGGGAACTCCTCTCTATGTTCTCCTCTTGGCAGTGGAGAGCTTGGTAATGGTAGGAGTCAGGGTCACTTGTTTTTAGGTGTTTATAGAATTTGATGGCTCTTTTTTGTATCCTAATATGAAGGGGAAATTGACCTAGTTCAGCTCGGCATCCATTGTTGGGGTGTTCCTGTGGACTCTGAGAATGCTCTTGCAAATCTCAGCGTGTAGGGTTTCCATTGGATGTTTGTCCCATTTTTCAAAGTCTTTCTTTGCAAGAGGACCCCACACTTCACTACCATACAGTAAAATTGGTTCAATTATAGATGTGAATATTTTGATATTGTTAATATTATATTCATAATTATATTAATATATATTAATAGTGAATATTTCTCTCTCAAATTCAAATAAGCTTTATTGGCATGAATGTTCAGGTTACATTATTGCCAAAGCTTAATTAAATATTAATGAATAATTACATTTCACAAAAAATATCACAAAATAATCCCAATCACAATATACCAAATACATTTTAAATATACATTCTTTTACAGATGTAGTCAATCAGAAACATGTTCGGAGCTTGTAGCACCTTTTATTGTATGGCAACAGTCAACGTATTTTGCAGCCAATATTGCACATTGATTTTTCAATGTATGTATGGTATTTTCTGAGGATCGGGGAGATGGATGAACTCAGGATATATGTTATTTCTCTCTCTCTCTCTCTCTCTCTCTCTCTCACACTCACTTCTCCAGCTTCTCAATCACCTGATCATGAGCTTTCACCCATTTTAGTCAAGCCAACCAGATTTAGCCACGATTTCTATCAGCCAATCATGTCACTGCTGTCAAACTTTAAATCTGTTCTCTCTGCTGCTATTAGCTGTCATTGCAGGCAGAATCATCGCACCCTCCTCCAGCCCATTTACCTCCAGTCATCATTCCCAGCGCTCAGGTTGAGCTCATCAAAAGTCCACTTCTCATCACACCCTGATCTTCAGCATCCTCCATCACATCGAAACCTAATATAAACTTAATATATATTATTAACGATGGGGTCTAATCGCCAAAGACTATTCATATTTCTCATCCTGTTGTGCACTTGTAAATTTAATATTCTTTCGCTCAAAAAATGAAGTCCCTCCTGATTGAAATAGCATTATCTTCCTCATCTCTTTTTTATATACATATATATACATATATATTTATTTTCTGTTTCTATAGGAGGTAACCTGACTTTATTAAAAACAAAAAAGTCCTGTTCCAGAAAGGAAACAACCATCCTGCTCAAATATTGCCTCCTCCTGATTCAGCCATTTCTCAAAAGGTAATTTCCTCCCAATTGCCAAAGCCACTGTGATACCAGGGGAAAGGCAGCTTCATTTGAGGGGCAGCTCAGTGGTCTTGATTAATTGTTGTGGGAAGAGGAAGCGATACAGCAATCTCATATTCACAGAGCAGGAACAACAAGGCTTATTTTTAGAGCAGCGAGCTGCCAGGAGATTCCTGAACGAGCTGCTGGAAGGGGACCGGTTCCTCATCAGAATGAAGGGCATTTTGAAAGGTCGAGGGGAGGGGGCGGAGGGGGCTCACTCAGAGTAGTGATATTCTAATTAATGGGCAATTAACAATATCCAGTCATAATTATAGTTTCCAGACAATTAGCTTCAGTGTGATGAAAGACTCTGACCCATCAACGTATGGAAATTAGATTCTGTATTTACATATGGTTTCCTGGTTTCCTTCATGTGGTGTTGCTTTGAGAAGCAGAAGCCTTTAGCCTTTCTGCTGTTAAAATGTACACTTGTATTTGTTTGTAATTCATTTTATATTGAAGTGGTTAGAAATGATAAGACAGATAATGCGGGTGATTTCTTGAGAAAACCTAAAACTTGTCCAGGTTTGTTAAATGGATAAAATCATTCTTCACATCCAATATATGAGCAGAAAAACAGGACAGAGTCCCATCATCTCCTGCTAACGATTTATCTTAGAAGTAAAGTGTGTAACCGAACGCTCTTACATTTCTACATGTGTTTCCCAAAGCAGTACTTCAGAGCGAGTACACTAAACAGTGTGTAAGCCATGCTATGTTTAAAATACACACATCATAAAGATGTTTTATACTCGGAGTTGTTCAGTATGAAAACAAAAGTGCAGTAAACAGCTTTGAGCTTACTGCCCTTTATATATAATAGATAATTTTACTATCATCTTAGTCTTAAGATGCTTTTGGGAAACGAGACCCGGATAAGTAGAGCCTAGTAATGATGCTGTCTTCTTGTCCAACCTGGAAGTTACAAAGTGAAGCAACTGTATCTGCTCAACTATTTCTCTGTTAAGACCTGGCATTTACATCCTGGGTGATCGGATCACAAGTGGACAGCTCTAAGTACAGGTGTGAACGCACTCATTGAGATCTGATTGCTCAGACCACATTCTGAAGTCTCATTTATAAAAGAATGCGTAGGATCCACACTAAATGTCGGTGTATGTTCAAACGAGGAAATGTACGTACGCCAAAAAATATTCTGATTTCTAAAACAGTGCGTATGCCTGTCAGTGTGCAATTTCCTTTTATAAATCACAAATCAACTTGAAAAAATGTCTGCACGTGGATCAGCCTCATACCCCGCCCTCTGCACACCCACATTCAACCATGAATGCTCGATGCAATAAAGCACCTGTGGGGTGAGGTGGTCCCTGAACACTCGTTCCTTCCTCATTCTTCAATTCCCATAGTCCTCACAGTGCCGGTGTATCCAGCAAGCAGCATGTTACAAGTGTCACCGCAGCGTTTCCAGCACTCATTCTTTCGACTGATCTCCCGTTGCCGACCTCGCCTTGTCTCTGATTTACCTGCCTCGTCGTAATCCCGGAAATAACCTCAGCCTTCTGTCCCCCGACCACGAGTTCTGCCTCAGCGTTCCTGGTTTCTGTCTGCTCCTCTGGGCTGTTTGGTGCTTTTCCGACAATGGTACTACAGTGTGAGTTTCCCTGTCTTTTACCTGGTGGATCACAGTGGACTATTCACCCGATTTGACTGTTATCAGGCTATTGAATAGGCATTATCAATGCACATCTGTCCTAAATGTATAGGCTAGTAGGGCCCTACCAACCTAATTCAAGAGGGTGTAATCACTTATTTATTTTAGTGAGCAGTCAGGTCACGTGACGCCCACTAACAAAAAGGAAACCACAGAAGAAGAAGTATAACCAGCCATCAGCGTTGCAGTTCAGTAAAACATACAACTGAAAATGCAGAAAAAAGAGATTACTGTATTTTTGGTTGAACAAATCCTGGACCTTTTTAACCAAAACGTGGACATCCATGGATTCCACGGTGGCTGGTGATGAAGAACTGGCTGCTAAACATATATTGAGAGAACATGTTAAGTCAAAAAACTATTTTAACACAAGCTGGATTTCCTATAAACATATGAGCTTGCATAATTCTTAATATATCATGTATATCTATGCATGTGGATTTCATCTGATAGGAGGTGCTACAATACACTAACATTTTTATTTATTTATTTGGAATAAAGTGAGATAGGCATTATCAACACACATCTATCCTAAATGTATAGGCTAGTAGGGCCCTACCAACTAGAGATTGGGCTGTCTCCATTGAACTGAATTCCGGATCTTGCTGTGTTCCTGGTGTAAGAGAGACCACATCTGACAAAGGTGGCATTAAGTCACAGTAATTACAGACTTATTTGGCTGTGCAATTAACACAGAAAAACCTGCACTCTGAGTGGCTCAGGGAGCATACTGTACATTATGCAATGTATTTAGATCACAATTCATAGTTAAACACGTTCAGCTAAAATTTGTACTCAGCTGTTGCTGCAGAGAGCTGCGGCTAATGTACGTTTAAACTTCAGTTTAAACGTCCTGCAGTGAAATTACTAGTTCGGCTGTACTAGATATTTGATATATTCAGTAGATATATCTTTTTACGACCCTATTTAAAACCTTTCTTTGCAAACTGGAAGAACTACAATTATGGTGCTGATATGTATCAAGCTGCATTGCGCGCCTCTAGGGAATTGTAGTTTTTAAAAAAAGATTAGTGTATTTCTTAGAATTGGAAGTTGTTAATACTGAATTAAAAGTACACTTAGGGATTTAAGGTAATGAGAAACACATTTTTATTATCAGATTTAAAATTAAAATAAAATAAATAAATATTAAATTGTTAAATGGGTGAAAATTAATTTTAACCATATGTGATAGTGCTCCCACTGTGTGACTATGCCCACATGTGTATGGTCACATAGCTGAGGTCAAGAGCTCTCTCTAAAAGTTGATCCCATGTCTGTAGCCTCTTCTGTTGCTGAATAACAAGCCTTCTAACATGCACTGAGGTCAAGGTTCAGAGGTCAATATTTCAAAACAGGAGCCATTTACAATCTCCAGACTGACTTATGTTACTCTCTAGGCCAAACCCTTTCCAACTGTGTATTTGGTTTAGTCCTACAATCTAAAGACACTGTAAGTCATCCCATTCTTCTTAAACTTTCTCATCTTGGAGTAAAAAAATATGAATTGCTCTGGTTTTCGAGTTATCTTAAGGACAGACAACAGTTTAAATGACTTTAATTCCTCCCTTTGTCATGTTACTTGGATCGGTCCTTTGGGCCGTTATTATTTTTAATTTATATTAATGATTTATGTAATGTCTCTTGCAAAGTGTCTAAGTTATTATTTGCCGATGACACAACAATATTTTACTCTCATAAAAACCCCCAACGAAATAGCCAAAGTATTAAATGAAGAACTCATCAAGATAAGTGATTGGTTTAACTGTGACAAATTATCACAGTTAAAAAATATTGACAAATTATCTGTCAATATTAAGAAAACATGTTGTGTTCTCTTTGGTACTCTGCCTGGAAATGATAATCAGTCTTTGAATATAAAAATTAACGATACTATTATTAACAAAGTGCAGTCTACACGATTTCTGGGTGTACAGCTTGATGAGTCTCTATCTTGGAAAAAACAGGACAGCACAGTTACTATTAAAAGTGTTGGTATCTTGGGAAAAGTCCGACATATGATCAACACTGACGTTGTCACTCTCTTATACTATTCTTTGGTTTATCCGTATATATACTAATGTAACTCAGTCTGGGCGAGTACTAATCCCACTAAACTCATCCCTATTCTTCGTCTTCAGAAACGAGCATTAAGAATTATTAAATGTGTTCATCAAACTCAGTCATCTCAACCGTTGTTTTCCAGTCCGGTATCCTCAGTGTTTACCAAGTTAACAAACTTCAGATCGCTTTATTTGTGTCCAGCTCTTTGAACAGGACCCTTCCCTCATATTTCCATGAACTGTATTCCTTTAATCAACACTTCCACAATTATTTGACTCGAAATAACTCAAAACTCAGACCTCCTCTGTGTCAAACATCTCAGTTACAGTTTGGTTTAATTTATCGAGGTTCAGTGATATGGAACGCTCTGCCATCTCATATTTTAAAGTTGTCACCAGAACAATTTAAGAAAGCTGTTAAAGGTTTGTTTTTATCTCCCCAATGCTTTCCTTAATGGATTATCTCTGTAAATTGCTTACTGATAATGAGTCTTTACTGATGATATTATAATGCCTTAATTCCATTAACTTTGTCCTTGGAATGCATGTGATGCTAATATCTTTTTATTTTTTCTTCTATACACCTTACCATCCTTTTTAATAATTCATTCCCTTTTTAAAATTGATGAAGGTATGCACTGGAGAGTGCCCTGGTGAACACGATTTGACTGTTATCAGGCTATTGAATAGGCATTATCAACACACATCTGTCCTAAATGTAAAGGCTAGTAGGGCCATACCAACCTAATAATAGGTTCAAGAGGGTGTTATCACCTATTTATTTTAGGGAGCAGTCATTTCATTCAGTTTTACATGTTGGAACATGTTGCTTTTAATTTTCACTTTCACTTTTACAATGTAGTAGGTGTAGTAGGCCCCTAATGACCCATATATGTGGTGCTGATAGAGACTGATAACATCTATTTAATGGCCTGATAACCGTCAAAATGGGTGCCTGATCAAGCCCCACCAAGGGTTTTTGCATCACATTTGTTGTTGTTTATGTAATCTCTACTTGTGTGTAAACAAATGAAAGCTAAAATATAATGGAAAGAAGTCGAGTTGAGTATTCTGCACTCACAGTCGGAGACTCCAGCTGTTCTAGTGGTGACTTCATAAATCCACTCATTCACCCTGATAAAACGTCTCTCTACACTCGCTACACTGTGAGCGGTATTATTTGCACGTTTGTAATTGTTGCTACAATTCTGGATGAGCCCGCATATGGTTGCAATTGCATACCGGTTCTTGATGTGGCTTAAAGATGTTGTTTATCCTTTAATTAGTTGTGTAACCAGTGAAAAGTGGCCCAATGTTATTATAGGTAGTAGATTTCCCACTGTGTACCTGAGTTTATAACCTCTGGTTCTGTGGACGTATAACATGTGTGGGAGTGCGTGCGCCCTTGTGCGCATAACAAGTGACATTATGTAGATGAGCGCCTGAGCCTCTCTGTCATAGTTTATTTTTTTCATGAAACATGACGTTAATTATACAATTAATAAAGGCTATTTGAGGGGAAAAAATGCCCCATCTGTCAAAGTTGATTGCCCGTCTGTTCGTAATGCTCTGGCGCCTTTTCTGCTCTGGCAATGACCCCTGCTCGGGTTGCGCTCAGAGGGTTGTTCTGGTGGCGCCCTCTCCCGCCTAGGCTCACAACCTTGTCTCTGGCGTCTGACAGAGATGTTCAGAGCTCTCCAGGTCTCCTCAATGGGAGACCGGAGCTTAGAGATGACAGAAACAGGTCCTATATGTAAGCTCGGTCTTGGGAGGTCAGTGACGTCACACATGACATGGCCCAATAACTTGTAGTACTGCTACCCTTCTCTGTGACGTCGTACATGACATCACGGAAGATATGGATGGAGTGATCAATGGAGTTAATGGAGTAATCAAATAATCCGATCATACTCACTTTGTTCAGCAGCCCTAATGATCAAATATTGCTGCCAGCAGCAGGTGGAGTTAAGGGACGCTTCAATAGCCTAATGCCAATCACAGCAGCTCCTCTCATCAGTAACACACTGTTTAATGAGCCAAGACTTGAGGAGAAAACTCTTCTTGTCATATTATGTCATTATTGCCAGCTATGGGGAAATGTTGATTTACCAGAAGATAAAGGAAGAAATAAATGATATGTTTTCAGTTATACTCAAGTTACGTTGATTTACAATGTAGCCTACTCAAGGTGACATTTGACGTGACTGCTCTGCTGTCTCATATGAACCTCTGTGGGATGAATGCGCATCGGCAGATTCTTGCTCGTCTCCTGTATGAAATGGATGTATCCTCACAGTCCTGCATTATTATGAACCATAGTAACGTAGTTATGGGTCATCCATTCACTGCCTCACTCCCTTTTTCCTCTCCTCGCAGTTCTCATGTATTAGTTCCGTGTTGTTGACTGTTTATGCCGTGGATGCTTCGACACACAGTAGCTTATGTTGATGTTCAAGTTTGCTTTTCTAAAATCAGTTTGCCCTGCTATTGCAGCGCGTTTTTGCATTGCTATGTGGAGAGCATCCGGACGAACCGACGCACGGCACGGGACAGCACGAGGGAGGGGTTGAGAACGAGGGTGATGTAATCTATTGATGCAATGTATCGATGCACTGTTTACATCCTGCAAAAGCAGCACAGAATATCGCGAGTCCTCTACTAGTCATTAACCTTACTGGCCTTCTCCTGCACCTCCTCCAATGTTCAAATTAATTTGGTGTATCTCTTGATTTGCAGCAATCTGCAAGATCCCGAGGGTCCCCATACAAAACATCAGCCTTCAGGTGAGTGAAGTTGGAGTGAATATTTACCTTTAAGTTGCCACAATGAAAACCTAACAGTGTAAAGTTAGATATTTAAAAATGTGTATGTTAAAGTTCCCCAAAAATATATTTCAGTTGTGAATAAGTCCGATATTTTGCCAACAAGACTGGTAATGCTGTTCAGATATTAATTCTCAGCAGATAATTTTAGTAAGTTTACAGATGAAGATTAATATTGTTTTTTTCAAAAATGGATTGAGAAGAGGTTTTTTGTTGTTGTTTTAACTGTTGTTACTTTTTCTGGGCATTTTCAAATGTTCTGTCTTCAGTTCATTGACTGTTACTTGTTCAGTAAAATCACACAGGTAACATTTAACAGCAAGGTATTTACTGAGCACCGATTATACTTGATTACTATTCAGTTGAGCTTGAGAATTCAAACCCAAGGAACCAGGTACCTCTTTTTGAGTATTAAAGGTTCCTCCGGGAACCTCTCCTCTAAAGTGAGCTGTTAAAGGTTCCTCCAGGAACCTCTCCTCTAAATTGAGCTGTTAAAGGTTCCTCCAGGAACCTCACTAGCAAGCAAAGTTCCATGAATATCCCCAGAGTTCCTTGAGGCTCTCCTAATTCTAAGAGTTTAGGGTCCCAGGGCAGCTGCCTGCTTTGCCCAGTTTTTAATCCAGGTTTGGACTAACTGTCTTGAGTGAATAATGGACATGGGGTTAAAGAAATGAAGTGATCATTCCAGCTGTCTCAGCCAGAGATCTTAATGAGGAATCTTCTCTGCTGGTTCTAAACGGGTTATCGCATTAATTGAGGCTGAGACACTGCAGCTAATTAATCTTGGTGGAGGTGAAGGAGCTGCAGTTGTTTTACCTGGTGGCCCTCTCAGCAGTGATTCATTGTTGGAGGTCTCTGGTAAACAGTCAGAAGGACACGTTGGGGGGAGTTTGTTCTTAAAATCAGGTGTGTGTTGCTGGAAAACCAGCGGCTCGGAGCTCATTCTGCCACGCACAGGTTTTCTCAACCTCGTGAGCTCAACGGGGTTCCAGCCTCCTCGCGTGAATGTCGAGCAGAGGGTAGTTGAGGCACTCAGAACACAAGTGCAGGGTGTCTCCCAAAGCGCCACGCTGATGTAATTACATGTTTTCTCATTACTCATATCCAGATAGATAGCAGGCACTGCAGTGGGGTACGACACTGAGCACTAAAACATGTCAGGGAAGCAGCATTATACACAATGGCCATATGTATACATGGACACTAGAGCAGGGAAGCAGCATATACACGATGGCACATATGTTTACATGGACACTAGAGCAGTGCAGCTATTTGTGATAGTTGATGTCACTTGTGTCATGATGTGTCATTCCAAAACCATGGACATTAGACTGCTGCTATAACAGCCGCTGCTCTTCTTCAGATGTTGGACCTGGCTGCAGAGGTTTACTCTCATTCAGCCAAGAGGATTAGTGCGTTCCAACACTGATGTCGGTCGGTAACTTCAAGCAAATAGGATGTGTTAACAATACGTTAAACTGTCGTATCCGGTTGGTTTTGACGTTGTCAAGAGACCATTATAATTGTGTCATGAATATTTTCATATTTTTTCTACAGTGGAATAATTTGGACTTTTCATTAAGACCTCATTAAATGTTATAAGGCCAGTTTGACGACAGGATATACATTACCGAGGTGATTTACGGAGTGACGGACAAATAGCTTTACTTAATGCTAATGTAACCGCCAGTGTTGGGCAAGTTACTCAAGAAGTGTAATTCCTCCTTTAAAAGTAATAATATTACTACTTGGTATCAAAAGTATTTAGTTACATTACTCGTTATGTTACTAGGTATTAATGTCGCTACCCCCTCCAACCAAAATCGTCATGGATCTGTAAATGATTGTGGGTGATTCTTACTGCATACAGCATCTGCATACTTACAGCATCTGAAAGCAGCAGGACACATAATGTATGTTGAGACGTGCTGTGCTAGAGCGCAGTGTCATTACGTGCGGCCGTTCAAAACTTCGAGACCTCTACACACATCAGACTGGTTTGTTACAACTCCATATACGTCCGGTTACCAGGATGCATCATAGCCTCTTTTCCAACTATTACACCAGTGATGTGACTGGCTAAGAGAGTATTTCATAATCTCCACACCCGCTGGTCTATATAACCTTTACCCAGCCGTGGTGCATGTTGCGCTGCTGCACATACATGAAGGGTGCAAGGCATGCTTTTAGCACCGTGCCTGTCTCTTCCTCTCCCTCAGGGCACAGTCCTACGTGCTCCTGAGGTGATATTCGCCTGAAAGTTCACCAGAGTTCAACTCAATATGATGCAAAGATGCATACTGACCTGCCACGCGTTCACATTATTGCAACATAAGCCTACCGAACGCCTGAAACAAATGGCGTTCTGGTAAATCCGGGAAAGTCCGGGCAGAAAATTGGACCGCTAGCTGCATGGCTAACCAAGCTAACTGACAGCAGCTACAGTTAGCAGCATTTTTAGCAACAAATACACAAAGACATTGACAGGTTACGTTGTCTGGATTAATGTCAAGTTGTCATAATAAAGACAACAATGTCAACTTTGCATTAAAATGAATAATTGACCAAATAATAAAGTCAAACTTTCATAAAGACTCATGTTCATGACAGGTGTCATGTCAGTCTTATGCACACCCCTTCAAATAAACTTGTTTTTTCTCCTCACTGCAGTTAAATGAACAGCTTCATGAACCTCTTCAGCTGTGTGTGTTGGATGTATTTGTGGAAGCTCAATGTTGTTGAGGGTCCTGCAGGACCATCAGCTGACTGACGCCCTGCAGCACAAACTCATTACAAACCCCCCCGCTGTTTATTCCCTCAGGTCAGCCAGTTATTCTCAAGCATGTGACATATTGTTGCCACCGTCCACAGCAGAGTTGAGTCAGTTTCCACCCTCTGAGGCCTGCTGGCGGCCCCTTGCTGAGCACCGCCCTGACACGCCATCACTCATTTAACCTCTGTCGACCCGGAGCCACGTGGCACTTTGAGGCGGGTGCCGATGTGAACAGCTTCATCAAACAGCCTCCGCAGCGCTGACACACAACACATATGGAGAGTCTGTAGATGTCACCCAAATTGAAGGGTGACAGACTGCTGCTGTGAGGCCGAAATACAGAGTGTTTGATGCATTTGAGTGTTTTTACTAAATAAAACTTTGCGGAGATTTAATTTTTTCAAACTCAAAGTAGCATTACGTAAAGTAACCCTGGTTGTAAATAGGTCTTAATGTCAATATTATTTTCCCCTCAAAAATCATTAGCAAAGACCATTAAACTGAATAATATCTGAAAGATGGAGACACTGCAAACAGCAATGCATATTGCAATGTTCTGATTTAAAGATTAACATTAAGAGAGGATTATTTTTAAATATGCAACTTGCTATATCATAAAAATTAGTTGGCTAACTTGCCAGTCCTTTTATTTTTCTCATTGCTTTTCACTAAAACAATACATTAACTATCATAATCTATGTTATGAGATTCTGAGTGCAAAATAATTGTTGTTCTTGTGTGTATTTTTACATGGCAAAAAGTACAGTACAGAGTTCAAGAAGTCATTAGCATGATCATGGATGACTATTAAAGGGACATGGAGCAGTTAGGGGAAGATGAGGATGAGGAATGGACTTCTAATGCAATGCCTACTGAAGGAAGCACAGATAGTAGTTATGAGGAAGATGAGGACAAGCCCAACAACAACAACAGCACTGGAGAAGAACACAACAACAAAGTGAAAAGGGAAGAGTATAATGTGGAAAAAAAATACAGTTTGAACCTCCAGCTGTTGAATTTGATGAAAAGTCTGACTGGACACCATGCATGTATTTCAGTTTGTGACTGGTGAAGTGCTACAGGAAACTGCCGAGCAGACCCACTTGAACAGTGTATAGAAACAGGTCAGTAAACACTGGGTACGTTCTGGGTATGTACATACACATTAGTTAGTACAGATTGCTACTGTACGAGCCTATTGGGAAATGGAGACAAAGCCCCGCGCTGTTTGTGATGTCTCAAGAACGATTTCTGAAATTGTATACACTGATTTACTTTAGGACAACCTCAATATGACTCTAAATGTCCCGTAGGTGTGAATGTGAGTGTGAACGGTTGTCTGTCTCTATGCGCCAGTCCTGTGATAGTCCGGAGACCTGTCCAGGGTGTACCCCGCCTTCACCCAATGTCAGCTGGGATCAGCTCCAGCATGGATGGATGGATGGATGGACAACCTGTGATGACGAGAAGAAGGATGAAATATAAAAATTTAACAATTTCTTTGCATACCTCCCGAAGAATGTCATGCGGTTGATAAAGTTATGATGCCATTCAAGGGAAAATCTCATCTATGTGTCTACATGCCAGCAAAACCTCACAAATGGGGGTTGAAGATGTCGGGCTAGTCTTGGCTTCATGGGACCGTGTATGATGACTGTAGCCTCCAGCAGAATGACATCACTTCTCTTTGTGAAGCAGCTCGAGCAGTAATGGGAGAATAAAAACCTATTAAACCATGATCCATATAAGCTTTTCTTAGTTCTTAGTAGTGATTTTCTTTTTTCTTTTATGCGACTAATTTTCATGTTTTATTCAGGAGAGATTTCACAGATTACTGCAGCTGAATTCTCTCATTAATCAGAGGAAGAGTTACCCGTTAGCTTCTTTGTTCTCTTTCATCTCGGAGCACATTAGAGGACTCGCCGCTATACCTGAACAGCTTGTAGGTTTAAACCAGCGGCTCCGCTGGCGGCTGCTGCCTGATATAAAACAGACTCTATTGTTTTCATTAATCAGTCTCTCTCTACTGTGGACACTATTACTATTAATGAGTACAAACAGCCAGCAGCAGAGTTCCTCTCTGTCCCGCCGGCTGTTGGAACGATCGCACACCTTCACTGAGAGCATATCTGGACTGAATTCTGTTCACATTTCAAAGGAAAGAAACTGTGTCAGATTATTTTTTAAATTAGTCGCAAGATAAGCATTTAGCTTTTTAAAACACATTCATCGATAGAGTTCACTTTTTCAGCACAACAGAAGTTAATGTGGACTAAACTGTGGATCATTTCTTCTTTGATACTAAATGCATTCAATCTTTCAGAATTCAAACTCAACCACCACCAAGCCGCTGAGTACTTACTTACACTCCATTTCGCATGTTTTCATTGTATTGTGAAAACTGTGAAATTGTACTTAAGATAACACAAAATGACTGCAAATGAGACTGCAGTTTTCTACATTGTGAGACATCTACGCCTACAAAGAAATGAAAACAAAAAAGAACAGGGACAAGTGAGGCAGAATCCAAAACGTTTAGTACTTGTATGGGTCGATGTGGCGTTTCATAGGTATATTATAGATATCTTATTCATGCATAGTGAATATGTATAGTTTTGTATTGCATTGCTGGATTTACTTAAAGCCGCAGTAGGCGAGATTGAAGCAAGATAAGATCAGATAAGATGTTCTTTTATTAGTCCCACAGTCAGGGGAGTTGCAGTGTACAGCAGGTAAGGGGACAGCGCAGAAAGAAGAAGCATCAGTAAAAACAAAAAGCGAGAATACAACACTGTAAATAAAAGCAAAACAAAAGTAGACAGACATATAAAATATAAACAATTTAAATGGAAGGAAATATAAAAATAGGAACAATATATACAGTATTGAAAATAAACAGACTATTTACACAACTGCACAAGTGGAAAATTGATATTGCACTGTGATTGGAATGAAATTTCAACTGAAAGTATTGCACAGTATGAATTGAAGTTACACCTGAGTAATACTTTTTAAAAATATGATTAAAAGAAGTTATTTTTATAAAACGGTCACTATATCCTGACAGTAGTGCATGAGACAGGTAATCTGAAAAAAATCATGTGTCTCTGTGTCCTCCTGTGATCCTCAAGGCATCTGCAAGATTTCACAGACTGGAGGAAACAACCAATCAGAGCTGATCTGGAGTCTGCCGTCCAGCTGCCGTCTATGAGAGCCGGCTGCCAATCACTCGCAAACTACGACCAAACGGTCAAACTAGGCAGCGCTGATCAATACGAATTAATATTCTGTTACCGTAACGCCTATTTCTCTCCTCAAATGTTTCCAGAATCTTCTTGTAGTGTACTGTTTAGCTGTAAAATGAGAAAGTTTGTGACCCGGCAGCCATGTTGAGATCAGTCAAGGAAATACCAAGCACCGACACCAGTCAGAGCACAGCCAATAGGAACGCTCTCTCTCTCTCTCTGAAATGACCTGTGACTGGTCAAAGTCTTCTGTCACGGGTTAGATCTTTGAAAGCCTGAAAACAGAGCTTTTCTCTCAGAACACTTGAATAACAATATGCTGAAAGGTTATTATGGAATTTTTGTCCAATGATGCCAAAAACAATGCTGCCTACTGAAGCGTGAACGCTGGCCTTGGATGTAAAAAAAAGAATTAAAAATCAGAATGTCTGCTGTGACAAAAAAACAAACATCTGTTCACTCTCCGGATGAGTGAGAGGAGGCCTCCGGTCCTCCCGCTGTGGATGGACACCTCAATATTCAGGTTGGATTTCAGGCGTCGGACTCACAGCTGTGAATGAAGCTTTATTAATTTCCTCGCGGTCAGGGTTGTGATTCCTCTTGATACATTCAGCTTTATTGTGATATGGATCTTTAATCTGAGCAGAGACTCGTTGAATTAGTAAATGCTCAGAATAACTATTTACCATAATAATACCTCCATCTACTCAGTTCTTTCAGCATTCTTCTCATCTGAAACTCATCTGGTATCTTGAACATATTGTGTAGATTCTGAATCACATCTGGCCATGTCTGTACTGTAACTAGAAAATTCCATTTGTAGTATCTGAAATGACATCATGCGTTCGCCACTTTGGGGCTCTTCATGAGATAAAAAAAAGCGAATGGAATTAATTCATTGTTATGAATCATTCATGGTTTAAGAATACTTGCAGAAGCCCAGTGTGTCCAGAGAAAAGGATATCAACTATTCAAGTGTATGGCTTCGACTTGGAAAGGATTTTTTTTTAACTCAGATGACAGTGAACATCATGCTTTTACTGTAAAGTAATGGTATTGCTGTTTCCTGTATGACTTTTCAACCACATGAAACCCTGAGACATTTGACAATAACGGATTCAACTTTAAAAATGTGGTAAAACTCAACACAAAATTTGTGATATGAAACAGAATATACCTCAGGTCTGTTTACTCTCCGCTGCAATAAAGGAAGTGCAGAGAATCCTTGTGGTTATTCACACACATTCATACACTGATGGCAGAGGCCGCCATTCAAGTAAATACTCATTCACACACATCGATGGCTCAGCCTTCAGGAGCTATTTGGGGTTCATTATCTTGCTCAAGGACACTTGGACATGCTGACTGGAGGAGCCGGAGATCGAAACCACCACGGCTGCAACAACATCACAACCGTGCACAAAGATGCAGTCAGGAAACTTTACAGGTGTGTAGGTGAGATCAAAATGATGGGTGTGGTCAAAGTAAAGGGGTGGAAGTAGGAGGTTAGGAAACTTTACGCCCTGGCCCGATTTGGTGTTGCGGGCTGGTGTGATCCCATCACAGTTGGTGTTGTGTCTTATATGAAAACATCTGTACCACTTGTTTATTTGTCCAAAACCCCATCTGCAGCTTTCTCATTTAAAATGCTGATGTTGGCACACGGTGAGGAGCTGAATGCTGTTCCTGTGCCTCTCCCCTCCTCCCCCTGCAGACCTGGGGAAGGGCCAACCATAATCTCATGGTTTATGACAAATGGATGTTGCTTGTGTATTATCAGCAGGAGGGGAACACTGTTTCTCTGCAGACAATAAGCAAGTTCATTAAGCCTCTAAAACAGGATCAATAATAGAGGAACAACCTGGCAGTTTTCAGCCCAGCAGATATGAAAGTGAAAATAATTGCTTTCATTGTTTACTGAAATGCTTCAGTAACTACCGTCTGGATTTGTGGTTTCCATTTCTCGGCACGGTGAGGATGTGATTGGAGTAGCTTCTCATAACACTATACAGCAGGAGACAGGAAGCTGGCTCTTACATTTACCCTTCTTTATTTATCTACTCCAGACTGAAGATACAGTAGCAGTGTGGGAAAAAAAGAATTCAGAGTTAAGCAGCAGGTGTTATTTCATATCCAACAGTATATGTCAACAAATCACTCCCTCCCTCACCCATTCACTACTCCCTATAGCCTATAATACACACTCTGTGGTGCTATATAGCAGTACATTAATAATTGTTAGCATTTTGCATTTTGACAGCGAGAGAGAAATATGTGTGTTGGCAGCAGGCAGCCGTCACTGTGTGACACCAGTTCAGTCGACATGATTTAATGCAGACTTAAGACCTCCTGCAACTTACACCAACATAAAAAAACAGGTAACATGACCTCCACTTGAATATGTTCCTCCGTTGCATCTTGAGTTGTCTAATAGCTCCTTGAAAGACAAGTAACAAACAATGTCATGAACAAGGCAAAAGTGAACATGGCTCACATACCCCCGCTCACTGCTTGACCCCTACTGAAGTAGGGGAGTATAGTCACATGCTCAATGTGCCGCTGTAAGTAAAAAAAATCACAGTTTTTGGCCAAAATGTGAAAACTTTTGGGTCCCCTGGACTTGTAACCCCCAAAAAGCGCAACTAAACCACACTGTCAACCATCAGTTCGTAAGTTAAACAGTTTTCGAGTTCTGCTCCGGAAACAAAAGTGTGAAACGTGAACGGACGGAAGGATGGACTACGTTTTCACGGGCGTATAATTACATGGAATAACCCTTATAATAACCCCTCATTTCCTGATCTATAAGATGCAACACAGTGCACTGTGGGATTGTTAGACGGTATTATTACACAACTGTGTTGAATACTAGATTCTGATCGGTCAATCACAGCGCTCTGCGGTCTGTAATTTCTCTATAACAGACCGTTGCTATGTATAACGGACCGTTGCTATGGGCGCAGCTCTGATGTTGGACTCTGGCGGACCTTTTTTGTGTCAAAATATTGATTTCTGAAGTAAGTAGCCGTGTAATAAGCGGGATAATGTACAGCTAGCGGGTCATCGCCCTGTCGGGGATTCGCACAACAATGACTGGCTCGCTGTACGTTATCCCTTACGTGTACCTGCCCAGCACAGGGGCGTGCCAAACAGTTTTGATAATGTGGTGCACTTGGATACGAGGTGGGATCCGAAACAATATGTTGTAGGTGGCCATGTTAGAGGCTGTGACAATCATGGCCAATCATATTCACTTCTTTCAGCCTCCTGTAATCTCAAAGCTCTCCCCGTCATGACACGCTCACAGTCTGTGAACCCTTGGGGGAGTTTTCCTCAGGGGGGGGGGCCTTCTGGTACTCTCACACATGAATACAGCAGCTCATATACTCTGCCAAGAGCATGTGAGGTCTCTTTTTAAAACAATTCTTATTTGGACATGTTGAAGATCCTACAATCAATAACCATCTGCAGTTAAATACAAACACAATGCCATACCTACAATGCAAGTAGAATTAAAAATGCAGTCCAGTTTTTGTTGATTTTGTATTTCTTTTACTTCTGAAATTATTTTTTTTAACGTTTGATTCAGTTACATCTGACTGTTTTACATGCAAAAATAATCGCTGACAGTCTGTGAACTAAATACAGTAGTTGCCTCTTTAATCTTCATATTCCAACGTAAACATGTAATGATTCACAATTGGGATTTATTTCATTAGGATGATCTTGACTGCGATCTGCAGCTTCACAACTTTGAGATTCACAATTTTAACTCTAAAATAAAAGAAAATATTACATGACTATTGTATATATATTATTATATCGGCATACAAACACAAGGATGCTCTGCTCCTCGTTCTAATCAAACCTGATGACAGGAATATGTTAACGCTGATTAGAAGAGCCAACAGTGAAAAGAGAGGAAGTGTCTCCGTGATTTCATTATGCTGTTGCACTGTTATGAAGTAAACAAGGTTATTTATTTATTTATTTCAATAATTGAGCTTCCTCTTTGATTGTGCTGAAGTCAATAAATCTTTCTGAACAGCCGAACCAGAACAAAGGAAATCTCTCTCCTATAATGCAGCGAGTCCCTGAAGATTAAACCGTTTTAATTAAATGAACCGCTGAACCTCACTGACACTGAATGTGTCTCATAAACTTCCTTCTCATTTCATGATATTAAAAACTTGTCTTTATTGTGACTTTTCTTTGTTGCAATTAATAAAAACTCTGAAACTATCAAGTGAGGAGCTAAAAGACACATTTGACTTTTGATCATTTTCAGTCAAACAAGTTCAAAGTCTTTGCCGTAGTTCTGTGGTTACGGTTCTTTATTAGTCCGTGATCATCAAGGCATTATTGACTATGTATTTCTTTAAGATTTTGATCTGAACTTTGTCTTTTTCATTCTATATTTTGATCCTAATATTTGGTTTCTAATGCTGTTAAGAGCAAGACTGCTGATATTTATTTTATTTTGTTTTTTTTACAAACGTAAAAATTCATATTTAGTAATTAATAATGAGTGAGCCTTTTCTTCCTCCAATCCAATTTTTCCTGTGTTTGTTTAGTTTTCTTTACTCTTACATAGTTTAATACACATTTTCATTTTCAACATACCACAAAAAGTCCTAACAACATTTTTCTTAGGTTTAAAAAACGTATCTATGTAGGACCTCAATGGAGACAGCAAAAAACATTTATTGCCAAAGTGAAGGTATATAAAGGCTTACACCGCTGCCCAGATGAGAGAAGTGGGAACAGGTGAGTAGATGGGTGTGGCAGTCAGGTGATGGGGAAAGAAGGGGAAGTCCAAAGGCATCTGGTGGATGGAAAATGACAATGAAGGAACCTGGGGAATAGGGAATGTGGCTGGAGAGGACGGACAGAGAGACACATTGTGACTGCTCACGTGATATATCAGATAATATCAAGTCATGATGTTAATTTATCCAAACGAATGAGCAAGGACATTCTCCCACAGTTTATTACTAGAGTTAAAAAACAAATACACAAGTCAATAAAGTGTAAATAAAATGTATACACCAACAGTCTAACATCAATGCTTCAGCTGTAATTCATTCATCGTATTCATGAGGGTGAAAGTAGGAGGAGTTATCATGTTTTGATGTGGAATATTAATATTTAACAAGACCTATATTCAGCCTTGATTATAGACATGAGAGTCAGAGCAGAGGAGAACTTTAGATGAACTGCACACGACTCAACATGAGAACACAGCTGAGGAATAAATGAATAAAGACAGACAGTAGAAGCTGGCTGCTGCTGCTGCAGAGCTGAAGCCTTTAAAAACAACATCAACTGTTAAATTGTTGCAGCAACTGGTCGGTTCAAGTTGTACAAGTAGAATATCTAATTGATCAATAAAGCTGAGAACACTGTCATTAGTCCCAGAAAGTGCTGCTGAGGACACAGACGGACTGAGGAGAGACGGACAAAGTCAGAGACTGGCAGCAGTGGATCTACAGGTGAAATCTGGGTGAGAAGAAATGTAATAAATAGAGCAATATCCAGCTGCCCCTACAGACCTAACTGTTTTAATTAGAACTACTTTTACTACAGAAATAATCCCTGTGGAAACCAATAATGTTCATCTTGACTTGTTTTCGCTTTGTAACGTCGATGCCTTGATATATCTTGATGTTTAGTGCGTTTGTATGCTGTCATTCTTGCTAAGGCTAACATTGTCGATAAGGGCTGCACAATATTTCACTAATGTCTGGCTGTATGTTTGTCAGCGGTCAATACAAATGATCCTGCTAGTCTTGCTGAACAGCTTCTCCATTAGGAAGTGTGTAACTACGTCAGGTGTTTGTTAAAGCCTGTGAATGCCTCCCCCATCTCTTTGTGATGCTGTGTACCTAGTTCTGAACAGATTCCTTTCCCCATAGCGCCGGGTCTCTGACCGTCTCCCACCAGTCCTTGTCTCTGTTATCCTGACGTAGATAAGCAGCACCAGCGGAGATTACACAAGAAACATGTTCCCGGGATCTCTGATGGTCTATGAATCGAAACAAATATTAGCATTAATACTAATATGAGAACAAATATTCGTTAAAAATGCATAGTCTGTCCTCATATTCTCTAAAAATAAAAACTCTAAACCCTCATAATTCATGTGATTTTATAGCCACCTGGTTTCCTGGACTTGTGTCTCTAGGTTTTGTGATGTTAAACTTCAGTGGATTAATGGATTCACTTGATGAAATCTGCAGATAATGAAATTATGGACAAAAACATTAGACTGCTGAATTTTTTATGAGCAGGATGATAAATGGAGGAAAAAAAGTGCTCACAACACAAAACAGAAACCAGTGAAATAATAACTCTGGTTCAATAATTGAGCATTTATTGTCCTTTGATGATGGATTCCCCTCATATTTCTCTCTGCTGGGTTTTGCTGCGGTGTATTATTTTACATTCAAGGTTGATTTTCTCAAGTACAAATCTTTGAATGAACAGACTCCCCCGGTCCCTGAACACACAGCTATCATCATCATCTGACAGCCTGAGAGCAGCATGTGCACTTTTATCAGATTATACTTTATTGTGAAATATGTCAATATGATTCTCCTTTTTGTTTTTCTGTCCAGAGAGCAGTGGAAGCCTCTGTCAGCGGATTGACCACAGGCAGGTTACAGTGTTGTCAATCATGATATAGATTTTCTGTTTGGACTCATGAAGCAGAACATTAGCTGTACTTGTATACGTATAGTGTAATAAAATAAAATCTCCTGTAGACCTGAGACTTGGACTTGAGTCAGTCTTGAGTCATAATAATGAGGACTTGAGACTTTTTTTCATCTGACTTGAGACAGGACACTTCAGCATGTCTTGACCGACTTGACATTTTACTAGGTCTTGCCTCAGTGGAGACTCAGTTGACTGACTTGGACTTGTCTTGACTGACTAGAGACAAACCCACATCTCTAGTTAGTCAAGACAAATCCAAGTCCAACAAACACGATTCTGATTGGTCAATCACAGCGTTCTGCGGTCTGTAATTTCTGTATAACAGACTGTTGCTATGGGCGCAGCTCTGATGTCGGACTCTGGCGGACCGTTTTTGCGTGAAAATATAGATTTCTTCAGTAAGTAGCCGTGTAATAAGTGGGATAATGTACAGCTAGCGGGTCATTGTTGTGAAAGAATCCCCTTCAGGGCGAAGAGAGACCCCTACGCGAAGCATCGCCGTGTCGGGGATTCTTTCACAACAATGACCGGCTTGCTGTACATTATCCCTTACTTAGTGTCCAGGTGACTAACAGGGACAACACCTTTTGAAATTGGTCCAGTATTGAGAGAGAACGCTGCAGCCGCTAAACGAGCTGTAAAGTCATCATTTGGGGGTTATTGTTGCCACTGATTGGTTAGTATAAGTGTCTGACAACATTATGGAAAGGACCCTAAAGAGAAATAAAATGTTTTTCTGACCTTTCGCTTGACCCAGTCTGTTTGTGTGTCTCACTCAGAGAAATCTCGTTCTGAAATCTAACGTTGCATCCCCATTGTCAAAATCATCTAAATACTCAACCATGACATTGAATCTTTTAGATAAGACTAAGCTACGCTTTCTGTACTCCAACCCTACAAACTCTGACAACACCAGTGTCCCGTGGCACTCCTCTCTCCAACTATCACTAATGTTTCCACTGTCGTCTCTTCCGGCGAAAAGTCACATGACACAATGACAAACAGGAAGTGAAAGGTAAGAAAAAGGTTTTATTTGTCTGTAGGGTCCTTTCCATAATGTTTTCAGACACTTCTAATAACAATCTGAGCCCGTCAGTGGTAAAAAAAAAACACTTTTAGTGGGTGTAAACTGACGGTGCCAGGTTGCCCCAAGCGATTACATTACAGCTTGTTTAGCAGCTGGCGGCTGCAGCGTTCTCCCTCAATACTGGACCAATTTCAAAAAGTGTTGTCCCCATTAGTCACCTAGACACTAAAACAGGTTGAAAAATACCAAAGTTATCCTTTAAGGTTTCACTTTCACGTTATAATCAGCTGTTCGTTTGTGTCCCATGTTCACAACGTTCAGTGACATTTTTACTCTACAAACGTAGTTAGTTTTAAGCCCAACCATGCAGTTTTTTCCTAAACCTAACTATAGTGGTTTTATTGCCTGAACCTAAGCAAGTGTTTTTGTTTAATTCGCAGCATTAAGCACGTGTTTACTGCGACCGAAAAAGGTGACGCCGAGGGGTCTGACAAAGCGTCAGTATGTGACGAGCTGGGATGAGAACGAGTTGAGTATTTGCAGCAAGCAGGTGTTTTCATCAAACTAACTGTAATAAAGCCTTTGTACACTAGCTGCTCAGCACCAAACAGCAGGTGGGCAAAGTTAGAGACAAGCTGTTGAAGGAAAGTGGATATTTTTTTCTTTCATGAGTTGGTGAAGACAAACCAGAGCTGAAAGAAAAGTGCTCCTTCATCTGTTTCAGCATCACGTATGTAGAACTGACAGTCAGTTTCCATGTCTTAAAAGTAATAGGGTGCACATGCAACCATAGTCCTGCACTTCTTTTACTTTATTATTATTTATTATATTTTCAGCCTCGGTCAAATCGGCGTTGATCTCGATTGTATCTCCGGCTGAATCCCAGCGAACGCCACGTGAATGACTGATCTGAGCCTGCAGTCTTCTCTCTGTGAGGCTCATATTACCTGTCTGACATAAAGATAATAACCTGTCCTCTGCTAGTGTGCCTTTTGATGTATTTGCAGTAACATGAAGGCAATATGAGATATCAGCTCCTGTATTATCCAGAGAGAGGAGGCAGAGTTGTTATTTAATCATCGGCCTGTTTACCTTTCATATTAGCCTCAGTGTCTCCTCTGCTGTACCACCGTAGTGGAGGCAGTGAGCTCCAGAGAGCTGGAGGTGGGTGGAGGTTTCCACAGAGGGAACAGCAGCAAACATGGACCTGTTCCAGGTTATTATCAAGCAGCAGAGCTGCTCAGAGCTCAAACAACTGCTGATATGTATCTATATGCACAGGTGTAATTTAGAGCTGGATATCTCTGAGTAGAGACTCTATTGTCTTTGTAGCATATTGAAAACTCTCAAGGTCTCTGTAGTTGGCAAAAAGCTCCTGAGATTCTTAGTCTTGTTAATCTTTGAGATATTTTCTCATTTAATCTTAACTTTACTAATTTTGACGTTCAGTCTCTTTCTCCACACACTGTCTTTTCTCCCACTGAGCTTTATCTTGTTTGGATGCAGTATTTTGTACAAACAGAGAGAGAGAGGTTCATTGCTCAGTCTATTACATTGAAATACATTATGATAATAAACTTCATAACTCTCATTTCAAGTTTACACTCAGTGTTCTTTCCTGAATACAGACATTACATTAAAAAAAAGCAGATTGCATAGATTGAATGAATTACACAGAAGAACAAAAAGAGAAAAAGTTCTTGTTCAGGTTTTCCCTTTTTGTGAAGCAGTCAGAGAGCAGAACGCTTCTGAAGGGCACAAAGTGAAGAATGACAGGTTATCTTATTGAATAAGGAGGAGGAGGTTTTATTGCAGGTTTAATGGGACGCCTCATATCCTCTGATGTATCACCAGAGTCCGCTCGTTATGTATGTGTGTGTGTGTGTATGTGTGTGTGTGTGTGTGTGTGTGTGTGTGTCCTTCACTGGCAGGGCCCAAAGCCTTTACCTCTGCTCTCCATCACTCTGTTTGTCATTTTAACACCATTTAATTCACTTTGGTCATGACACTGTGATATGCAGGGTGTATCTGCACAAACAGCCCACTAACTGTTTTCTGACTGTGACGTAGATTATTCGTATTTCTCAAAATGATTCCTCACAGTGCTCGAAGTGGCAGCTTTTGTTCAAAACCATCTACATTCCCGTCAGGTCTCTCTTGGTGTAGCTGTCACAGTGCTGTATGCAGCGTCGCTGGGACATATATTGGGAAAGAGACGTCTGTAACTCAGCGGATCATTTTTTGGGGAGTTAAAGGAGCGAGGGCTGGGAGGTGGGGTTAAAGGAGCCGGGAGGCGGAGTTAAGGGAACGAGGGCTGGAAGGAAGAGTTAAAGCAGCGAGGGCTGGGAGACGGGGTTAAAGGAGCGAGGGCTGCGAGGCGGGGTTAAAGGAGCGAGGGCTGCGAGGCGGGGTTAAAGGAGCGAGGGCTGGGAGGCGGGGTTAAAGGAGCGAGGGCTGGGAGGCGGGGTTAAAGGAGCGAGGGCTGGGAGACGGGGTTAAAGGAGCGAGGGCTGGGAGACGGGGTTAAAGGAGCGAGGGCTGGGAGGCGGGGTTAAAGGAGCGAGGGCTGGGAGGCGGGCTTAAAGGAGCGAGGGCCGGGAGGCGGGGTTAAAGGAGCGAGGGCTGGGAGGCGGAGATAAAGGAGCGAGAGCTTGGAGGGGGAGTTAAAAGGAGCGAGGGCTGGGAGGCGGAGTTAAAGGAGCAAGGGCTTGGAGGGGGAGATAAAGGAGCGAGGGCTTGGAGGGGGAGTTAAAGGAGCGAGGGCTGGGAGGCGGAGATAAAGGAGCGAGAGCTTGGAGGGGGAGTTAAAAGGAGCGAGGGCTGGGAGGCGGAGATAAAGGAGCGAGGGCTGGGAGGCGGGCTTAAAGGAGCGAGGTCCGGGAGGCGGGGTTAAAGGAGCGAGGGCTGGGAGGCGGAGTTAAAGGAGCGAGGGCTTGGAGGGGGAGTTAAAAGGAGCGAGGGCTGGGAGGCGGAGATAAAGGAGCGAGGGCTTGGAGGGGGAGTTAAAAGGAGCGAGGGCTGGGAGGCGGAGATAAAGGAGCGAGGGCTTGGAGGGGGAGTTAAAAGGAGCGAGGGCTGGGAGGCGGAGTTAAAGGAGCGAGGGCAAAGTTGTCTAACTGTTCCTTTGAAATATCACAACTTCAGTGTTTTGTTGGAGCTCTTCTTGCTTTAATGAAAGCCGGACTGTATTAATCATGCTAATTACAGCCCGTGGCCTCTGCCACTGGCCGCCTTTAAAGCTGATAAGGTTTTATGTGTTGGGACAGCAGAGACGTGGCCGAAGAGCTGATAAATGTTGACACTTGGTCCCCCGTGTGTCCGGCAGGGCGAGGCTGTTATTACACTGTTCTGACATAAGAGGCTCTAACTGCAGCTGACTGGGAGCTCCCACTGGAGCCGGCAGCCTGTCAGAAGAGCCGAGTCATCACAGCAATGATTAAAACAGAGTATACAACTGTAAAGGGATGATACTCTGAGTCAGCATTATACCTACCAGCCACCAGTGAGGGGAAATAAGGAAAGAAAACAGAAAAACAAAGCACATGCCTGGCGGCTTGTTTCAACTTCCTGTCTACAGTAGATAACAAATGAATAACTGCTGGACTCCCACACTGATTCTACTTCCTGTGAATCAATGATAACAGTATACATTTTATTTACAGAGTGCTTCAAAGACACTTTACTTTAGTTAAAATGATCATAGAAAACAACACACTAAAATTACACAACATTAATCACACATTTTATATAATAAATCATATATTTTTTTTGTAAAACAGTAATTAAGGTATATAGAGGTGACAGTATAATGGTAACGTGTCATAGTGATGAGCTCAGGGTCTCTTCTGGCCTGTGATATGAATCTGTCCCTGAGCCTGGTGTTGTGGGACTGGATGCTGAAAATAAGTCTGAAAGACGAATGAACGTGAACTGTTCATTTTTTGGGACGGTGAGCTTCGTTCAAAATTGTGAACTATGAACGTGAACTAGTTCATTTCAATCTCTGCTAGCTGAACTTTGAGTTAGTGAAGTGATTGACTCCCAGGTACTTGTAGTCCTGCACACATCCACATCCACTCCTTGGCTGGAAATAGGTGTAGGGGGTGTTTTCCGTCTGCTGAAGTCCACCAGTGTTAAGCTGCAGGTGGTTCAACACTGCTCAACGAAGGAGTCCAGTACGCTGCCTCCTCCCCCCTCGATGATAGAACCAAACTCATCAGAGAACTTGTGCAGGTGGCAGGACTTGGAGTTGTATCTGAAGGTGTAGAGGGTGAGCGGAAATTGTGACACAACCATCCCCCTGTGGGGCCCACGTGTTGCTCGCCTATACCTTCATTGCTATCCCCTTGCTCCCCAGCAGGGCAGGCCAGATGGTGTTGAATGCACCGGAGAAATTAACGAACATGACTCTCACAGTGCTACCTGGCCCGTCCAGGTGAGCATAGGCACGGTGAAGGAGGAAGATGATGGCAGGAGAACAAATGATTTTTACACGCTATACTCACTGTAGCACTGAGAGGTCCTGATCTGTGTGGCCTACAGAGTCAGGACTGAGCTGTTGTACCTCCTAAACATTTCCTCTTTAAAATAATATTCCCTGGATCCGTGAGTAGCATTCTTTTACCTTTATTTGTGACCAAATGAAATGGCCTGAAACGTTTTCCCAAAGCCATGACTCAGGCCTGCAACAGGGGTTTCAATTACAGTTTGGTTTGTGTTTGCAACAGTGTGCGAGTGTGTGAGCCCAAGAGTAGATTAAAGGTGATGTTCACATGTTAAAGAGGATGCACTCGTGATATTAAAACCTAATTAAAGTTAACTGACAAAGATTTAAGAGAGATTTAAAGGTCATAAGAGAACCCAATTATTAATTCTGTGTTTATTACCATTGGGTATTCTCAGGTATGTGTATTCAGGGAGTGATCTAAGCTAATGTTGTGTTGCGTTTTTGGACTAATACCTAACTAAATTTATTTAGTCTATTTGAATTTAAAGTATACTTGTGTCATATTTCATCATTGATAATTCATGTTTTGGTACTAACTGCTTAAAAAGGGTTATAAAAGTAAAACACAGGATAACAAAAGTTAAACAGGAGGTTTATAACGGTATTATACTTAGATTTATTGGAGGCACCGCCAGATATTTGAATTAGACTAAAAAAGACAGGTTGTAGAAAATACTAATCAGATATACAGGAAATAGCGCCATTATATTTGAAACCGTATACCCAGGCCCCGCCCATAGCACTACCACACATAGCAGACTTAAATAGCTACATGGGATGTTAGTGTGTTACATACAGAATATGGTTTGAGAGTTTACTGGGATGGCAGGAGATGAGTGAAAAATGGTAGACGTTATATTTTAAGACATGCTCAGCAGCAGTAGCCCGTCTAGTGGCTCTGCAGTTGGTTTCTACCGGGCGGGCTGGAAAGTGATGAAGGCCAGAGGAGTGCATGGTGGACAGGTGGGAGAGCAGCTGTTCCCAGCAGATATTGAAACATCACCAAAATGAGCCAGATGGCAGCTCTCGACACGTTGAAAAACAACCTGTGCTTCGAACGGAGGGAGCCCGGCGATGACGAATGACTTGATTAATACGAGACTGTGGTGGAGCCAAAATTAAATCACACTCCGTCCTGTCGGCTGTTTTGTTGTGTGGCTTCATTGTCACGGACTCACCGCACTAGATCAAACATATTATGACAGTATCAGCTGCTCTTTTTTTGATCACACACACACTGAATTATATCACATGAAGCATTTTGTCTTCAAGATCTCAGCGCCAGTCCCTGCCTGCCTGGTTATGGAGTTTTGGATCTTTGGCTGAATGTAACTCATTCTTTATTCTTCCTCTTTAAATAATAAATCTCCTGCATCTCTCAGACTTGAAAGAAATTATACATTTATGGAGTGATTCTGAGGTGAGAATGGTGGAGAAACCAGCGAGGTGTTCACAACCTGAGACACTGCAGGTGTAAAACTTGCTGACGTAATATAACAGCATTTTAATGGAAGCATCATAACCTGATACATCTGGAACCAGGGGTTATGTTTCCTCATATCCTTCCATATACAAAAGTGTAAGGTTTATTTTTTCTGTCTTGTGGTTTTTATTTTATTTTTTATTAGCCATGCTAGTGGCATGGCTCCAGGGATGATAATGCAGTTATCTGTCCACCACCACATTGGTCCAGAATGAAATACATCAACAATTATCAGATGGATTGCAGTGAACCTTGGTACAGACATTCATGTTCCTCACAGCATGTAAGTAGTTTTTACAGTGTTCAGTCAGTGAACTTTAACTTCCCATCTCTCTCTCTCTCTCTCTCTCTCTCTCTCTCTCTCTCTCTCTCTCTCTCTCTCTCTCTCTGTCCCACATGACCCAGTGTTGTAATTCTACTTTAATTGCACTCAATTCATCCACACTGTAAACAATGCAGCTCAATGAGAATTTAATGAGTGGGCGAGCACCTCGATGTTTGAGGTGATTAGGCATTAATGAGCCTGTCTGTTAATTGCCTACATCAGGCTCAACATTAATACTGTGTGCTGAACACTGCTGGGCTTATGGGATGATCAACCACACACACACACACACACATACATTGTCCTTTGGCAAAACGTGGAGTGAAGGCGGGCAGATGTTGGCTGAGCAATAATTCATGATTACCTTTAATCACTTTCTGTAACGAGCATTTTGTCCCCCAGTAACGGAGACCGGGGAGCCGTCTGGAGACAGCTGATGAAAAATTCACAGCTCTAACAATAACAGTCATCCGGATGCACACATCTGAATCACCAAACACATCTTAGATATTGTCAAACAGTTGCAAATGGTCTGGTGTTGAGAAATTCTGCATTGGACTGTGATAGAAAGAAATTTGGCTGAAAGAGATGGAAGAAAGCTACTGCGCTGATCTCATTACTGTGTTTCTTAAATGTTCGTAATGGCCGGGACACACTGTGAATGTGAGCAGCTGCCTCGCTGGACTACTGTGTTTCTCAAGCATGTGGTGTCCACACCAGCAGCGTTTCTGCTGCAGCGCTGCTGCTGTTGTTGTCAGCTCTTTCTTTCTACATAGAGTTTGCCTTTCATAATGGCCATTTCATTTCATTATAAATGTCATTTATATTTATTTTGGACAGAAAAAGTTTAAGAAGCGTGTGCTCATTTGTAATAATACACAATTAAAAGTATTAATTTATGGAGCTGTGCAAGTCACTTCATGTCCCACAACACTGTCCTGCAAATATTTCAGAATAAAAGCCTTGTGTTAACAAATAAATAAATTCTGTCCAACGGAAACAGGAAGAGTTGTGATAAAAATAAATATTAACTTTTTTTTCATGTCTGTGACATATTCTGCAGATATAGACGTTAAAACTGCAGTAATGTTGCTGGTATGAACCCAGCTAGCAAAATTGTGTCGACCCACGTGCAGCCCGAATCGTGCGTGCCGGAACAAAAACAGTCACCCCGAAGCCGGGCAGGCCAAGTCGGCATAGTCTCAGCCTTGATGTATGGCTGCAGTCTGGACTGGTAGTTCTGTATGGGGTCAGATCGGTCTCAATATTCACAAATGCACACAGAAGGATTCACAAATGTATTTTGTGATTTATATATAAATAAACTCTCTCCACATAAATATTTTTCACTAAACAAAAAAATATATATCGTTGTATATAAATGTAAAAAGAAAATCCACATAAATAAATAAGGTTCACAAATATATTTCTGATGAACACACAAATATTTCTTGTTTTAAATAAATGTAATAGAAATCCTCAAAAATAAAGTACTAGCATCTTCATCAAAAACATATTTGGATTTTGTTACATTTATATACAAACTGTTGAACTTGCATTTACAAACTGCTGGTCATGTGTGACCTTCACTGGATCTGTGTGTGGGTTTTATGAGACTCCCCTGACGTGCACCGATCCACAAATGCATTTTTTTCAACAGGGAATCATCTGTTGCCAATCAGATTAACATTAAAGCATGTAAACATGTTGTAGTGGTCAATAAACATACATATATGAACCTGATAAATGGGCACAATATGTGACCTTTAAGTTCATTAATTCAGCTTTGATTGACGTTACACAGAACACTGTGTAGACTTTACGATGACGTCTTTCACTGTATATTTCATTTCCACCTCATCATATCACCTGCGACTGGCTCTTGAAAACTTAATGTGTGCCTGGTCTGAAGTATGCATGAGGTGCACACGTTCTCACCATATGTTGCTCTTTTATAAATACCATGTGTAAGAAATGGTGTCTGCATGGCTTTTGTGCATATGTATTATTTACATTAACATCTGGCCCCAGGTACATACCAAATGTGAAAAACTCTCAGTGGCAAATTAAATTTTTTGCCAGCGCTAATTAAATATGTGTCTCAAGTGTTTAATCTGTACACATACAAACATGTAAAAACAACAGTTTGTAGGTTTAGGGCAAGTTTGTGCAGGTACTGTTCCAGTTTTTTTTTTTTTTAATCTGTACACAGGAATATTTCAGAGTTCAGTCGAGTCATGAAAAAAATTTAAACTCTTAAGTCATTAAGTCAAGAACGCGGACGAAAATGTGCGTCACTTTCCATATTACACAGCTCACACACTCTTTTCTTTTGGTATGAAAGTGAATAAATCTGTGTGACCGTGGGGAAGCAGTCCTCAGCAGCAGAACACCAGATGTTTTTTTCTTTTTTCTTTTTTGGTCTGGATTGAAATTGTAAAAAATCGACTCTTTACAACTGAATCTGCTGAAATATTAATGGATCTGCATTATTTTGATGCTCCTATGTTTTATTCATCCCCAAGGAGTAAAATCCAACTAAAAGCAAATAAAAGGCATTTCAAGTCAAACAAGTACCATTTCCAAGTTCAGAAAAATGTATAAATGTATTAATAAAAGAAAAGACGCTGCTGCTGAAGACTGAAAATAAATCAAGCATCCATCTGCAGCAATGGAGCAGTTCAATCATTCAGCTGAGTGAGGAGGGAAGGAAGGAAGGAAGGAAGCAAGGAAAAAAGACAGACAACTTTCCTACTGTACTGGCTGAAATATATGACAATATTTTTCCTGGAAATTCTGTTATAAAAAATGGGGGTCGTATCATATTGGAGGACGAGACCTTTACGTGCTCACAACAACTGATTTCTCGAAGGTTTGTCCATCTGTTTGTTAACATCATATGGGATGGATGGTGGACTATTACATGGGAGAAAGAGTCCCATGTTTATGAGGTGGAGGTTTGTCGACAGTGCCAGGATGGCTGTGTTCCCCGTTTCCAGTCTTTATGGAAAGATAACTGGCCACTATCTGTAAAGTTCATATTGACCAAACAGATACGAGAGTGGTATAAACCTCACAGCAAAAGAGCAAGCTATTGTTGCTATAGACTAGTGTTTTTTTCTGTCTGTTTATACTGTGTCAGCACTTAGTGTGTAGTTAGCTCGTATAACCTACAGTAGTGTCTACCGGCTCATATAATGTGTTTTGCCGCCACCGAGGAAAATAATTCCTGACGAGTGAAAATGAGTCGAAATTGTCTCCTGACATCTTAAGCGACCGAATCATCTGTCAACCAAGAATTACCGCTGTCATGGAAACTGATGATAAGGAGCTTGAACAGTCTAAAAGATACTAACAGCTAGAGAAAATCCTTCCACTCCAGCAGCCTGACAGGACTGAGTGTGAATATGTGACATGGCACACTAATGTGGGACTTATGTTTGTTGTTGATTAAAAGTATTTTATCTTTCACTTTTATGAGAAAAAATGTTTCAAGGATGAGGACGATTTTCTCCTCGGACTAGTTGTCGGGTTAGTATTATAATGTTATATAAGAAAAATGACACGATTTGCCTCTGTGGCCCTCGGATTTTTGTTAAGACTTTTGATTATCTTGTATTATATATATATATATATATAATAGTTTATAATTCGTTCTGATTAGTCTAGAAGAGGATTTGGGTTTCTAGGTTTTGGGGTTTTCTGTTATATTCCTTGTTTCATGCATTCATTTAGTGTTTCCTGTTTTATTTTGTTAGCCGCTCTCCTCATGTGTCCTGTTTGGTTTTACTTCCTGCCTTTTTGTGTTTTCCCGCCCTGATTCGTTTCATCTGTACGTACAGAGTCCGCTCGTTAGTCAGCTCCTTTCCTTTTCCCAGTGTTTATGAATTAGTACAGACTGATTTGCCTTCCTGAATACCTTCAGGTGATTTGTACTTTTCGTGGCTGCCTCTGAGCATCACACCAGAGCTGTAAAACTGAAATCTGATCAGATGACCTCTGACCTCAAACACACCTGAAGCTTCTTCCCCTGCAGCCTGGGGATGTTTCTTCTTTGTTTCCATATTAACTGCTGTTGTCCAGGTAACTCTGAGTCATCCAGCCTTTGTCCCAAAGACTCATGGGATATTCTTCCTCCTCTGCTGGAAGGTTTCATTCACTCTTGTTCTGCGGTCGAAAAGTATTTTTCTCTTAGGAAGGTTCCTAACGGAGTGAACTGACCCAGAAGTATCTCAGTATAGCAGCCATGATAAGAGCTGGTCTAATACTCCGTATGCTGAGGAAAGGTGCTTCAATGCTTCCTTTATTATCTCCTTTAGCATAGGATACACCGGAGCATCCTTTACCAAAGGAAAGGAGAGAATAACATCCCACAATTCCCTGCGGCTTCAACTTTTAAAGCGATGCACCATTCTGCTGTTCATGAAAACAAACAAGATGCTTATCTCGTATTTTCATACATTCATATAGCAATTGATATTCATGTTGATAAATAACTTAACAACAATCTTGGCTGATGGAAATGTAAAAATTCTGAATGAGAGATGCACATTCAGCAGTATTAATACAAGACTCTAATGATAAAAAAAATCAATATTGTTGGTCATGATAAAATCCTGGCAGATAAGACTCAAGTGATCTTGAGACATTGTTTCTGTGTGGACTGTGAGTACATGTTGGTCTTGCACACTGTCTTCCATTAAAGCTGAAGTAGGCGAGATTGGAGCAAATATGATTAAAAAAAGTTATTTTTATAAAACGGTCACTATATCGTGACAGTAGTGCATGAGACAGGTAACCTGAAAAAAAATCATGTGCCTCAGTGTCCTCCAGTGCTCCTAACGGCATCTGCAAGATTTCACAGATCGGAGGAAAACAAGCAGTAAGAGCTGATCTGAGATCTGCTGTCCAACTACCGTCTATGAGAGCCGGCTGTCAATCACTCTCGAACTCCGACCAAACGGTCAAACTAGGCAGCGCTGATCAAATATGAATCAATATTATGTTACGTTAATGCCTATTTCTCTCCTCAAATGTTTTCAGAATCATCTTGTAGTGCACGGTTTAGCTGTAAAATGAGAAAGTTTGTGATCCCGCTGCCATTGTAAAATCCGTTGAAGGATTGCCAGGTTCCGGTCACATCCAATAGGAACGCTCTCTCAATGAAATGACCTGTGATTGGTCAAAGTCTCCCATCACAGGCTAGATTTTCTAAAGCCTGAAAACAGAGCCATGAGGAGGAGCAGAAGTGATTGAATTACAATATGCTGAAAGGTTATTATGGAATTTTTACCCAATGGTGCCAAAAATATACTGCCTGCTGCCAAATTAAGCCTAACAGTATTGATGGAATTATAACTTGTAAAGGTGAAAATTTAACAAGAAAATAAAACACTAAAAGTTCAAGATATTTCCTTCCCCTTTCACCTGCCTCAGAAAGCTTTTTGCAATGCAGTTGTCACCAAAATCTAATGATTGAGGTTATGTTTGTATGAACAAAACATATTGCAATGTTCAATCAGCAGACTTTGGTGTTTCTGCTGACTGATGGCTGAGTGTAAAACAGTCCTGACAGGAGATCTGATGCTACTTCCTCCCTCAGAGCTCTGAGGAGTCTTCTGGAAAAAACACAACTGTTGGACAGATAAAGACGCTCTCTCTCTCTTTTTCTCTCTCTCTCTCTCTCTCTCTCTCTCTCTCTCTCTTCTCTCTCTCTCTCTCTCTCTCTCTTTCTCTCTCTCTCTCTCTCTCTCTCTCTCTCTCTCTCTCTCTTGAGGCATTGAAAATGTGCACTTTTAAAATGCTGCTGTCAAAATAGAGGCATCTACCAGCAGCAATATCACCACCCTCTGCTCATGTGTAAAAGGACACTGTGATGTGGATTCAGTGCTGTGACAGCGGGAGACTACCCCCGTGTGGACACAGAGGTGGACTGCAGTTTGTGAAACTTCAGTATTTCAACTGGCTCACAATTATGATTTAGAATAATTTTTTTTAGATCTTATTGATTACTTTAAGGCCCTTCATGGCCTGTTTCTCACTGTTCCTGACTTTTTATTCCCATATGAGCCATGTAGGCAGTTTGAGATCCTCATCTTACATTTCATGTTTTAGTTTGTTTAGTTTTTGTTTATAGATTATTTTTTGGGGCTTTTTGTGATGAATGTTGATTATTATGTAGCCCAGTTAAAATTATGCATACATAAATAGTTGTCTGTGATAAATAAACAAATAAATAGTGTTTGTTAAAAAAAAGAATGGTTAAATACATATTTTTCATTGTGTTCAAATGCTGAGTTCATGGGTTAAAAAATGTTAAGAATGGTAAAAAAAAATGCATATTGCATATGCATGCATGTATTTTTATTATTTTATTTTGATGAAGCTTTTAATTTGATAGAGTGGCATCTTTCTGTGTATCTAATCACGTGTGTTTTGCTTGTGGATTGGCTGGCGTGTGTGTGCATGCAGAGAGAGAGAGAGAGAGAGAGAGAGAGAGAGAGAGAGAGAGAGAGAGAGAGAGAGAGAGAGAATTAAATTAAATTAAATTAAAGCTCTTTAAATTCTCATATATGTGCTATCTTCCCTCTAAATTCAAATTAGAATTAAAAGGAAACTATCCACTATCACGGATTTCAGATCAGGTTGACAGTAGACAACCTCAGAGTGCCATTCGGAGAATGCTGCTCCCCTCTGCTGCTGCTCTCTGCTCCTCTCTAGTGCTGCTGCTCTCCTCTGCTGCTGCTCTCCTCTGCTGCTGCTGCTCCTCTCTGCTGCTCCTCTCTGCTGCTCTCCTCTGCTGCTGCTCCTCTCTGCTGCTCCTCTCTGCTGCTCCTCTCTGCTGCTCCTCTCTGCTCCTCTCTGCTGCTGCTCCTCTCTGCTGCTGCTCTCTGCTGCTGCTGCTCCTCTCTGCTGCTGCTGCTGCTCTCCTCTACTGCTCCTCTCTGCTGCTCCTCCCTGCTGCTCCTCTCTGCTGCTGCTCTCTGCTGCTCCTCTCTGCTGCTGCTCTCGGCTGCTCTCTGCTGCTGCTCCTCTCTGCTGCTGCTCCTCTCTGCTGCTGCTCCTCTCTGCTGCTGCTGCTCTCTGCTGCTGCTCCTCTCTGCTGCTCTCTGCTGCTCTCTGCTGCCCCTCTCTGCTGCACCCTACTTTAACAGGTCCATCCCTCCTTCCTCTGACTCCCTCCACTAACTCCCTCCTCTAACTCCCTCCTCTACCTTCCTCCTCTGACTCCGTTAGAAGTCACCTCACAGGCTGGCCAGTTGGCGGCTGGTTCAAATTCTTCTAGGTGGAGCTGTGCCACATCCAGTCAGTTTCAGCAAACATCCAGGTAGGATTTAATGCAAAAGAGTGAAGGTATTAAAAACACATTACTACTTTACAGTTAAATAATAAACAATTATTTTATTCCAACAGGAGCAGTAAAGAATGGTTAGAAAAACACAACAGTATAACATGTACTCAGTGGTGGAAAGTAACTAAGTACATTTACTCAAGTACTGTACTTAAGTATAATTTTGAGGTACTTGTACTTTACTTGAGTATTTCCATGTTCTGATACTCCACTACATCTCAGAGGGAAATATTGTACTTTTTACTCCACTACATTGATTTAATAACTTTAGTTACTTTACAGATTCAGATTATTAATACAAAATATAATCAAGGAATAAATTATGATATATTATTATAGATTAAACTACCCAGCAGTATATAATAATGAATGATGTATTATTATAGATTAAACTACCCAGCAGTATATAATAATAAATGATATATTATTATAGGTTAAACTACCCAGCAGTATATAACAATAAATTATGTATTATTATAGATTAAACTACCCAGCAGTATATAATAATAAATGATATATTATTATAGGTTAAACTACCCAGCAGTATATAAAGTCATTAAAATGAGCTCCACCATAACCAGCTGTAACATTAAGTGATGAACACATTAATGCATCAATAAGTATAATCCAATAATATACATTATTCTGTATAATGTGCACTTTTATGTTTGGTACTTTAAGTATATTCATATGCTAATATTTTTGCACTTTTACTTAAGAAGGATTTTGAACCCTTACTTGTAACAGAGTATTTCTACATGGTAGTATTGCTACTTTTACTGCAGTACAAGATCTGAGTACTTCCACCACTGCATGTACTATAATACAATAATAAACATGTAATACAATACTAATGTAACATGTAATTGAAACGTTTATGATGGTCTTACCGGTCTCAATTAAATTGTGATGCCTCCATGACCAATTTAAGCAAATGAGACTGAGGACAACTATGTACAAGAAAAGTCAAGTTTAAACTGACAAATGCAGGAAGGACAGCTGGATTTATGCTGTGGGTGTTGACCGCTTTGAATTATGTTTTTATATTTACTTGTTTATTTTTTGATTTGCTCTTGAGTCCGTTTCACACTTCGTTTTTATTCACAGGATAAAAAGAGGTGCAATCTGTTCATCTATTACACTACTAGAGGCTATTAATATCTAGACAGTATATCTGACTTTTGAGTGTTCCGTTAAATCAATAAGTCTGTTAATTTATACATTTACACATCTGGAGGTTTTTCTTTTACCAGCTGTTCTTCCTGCATTTGGCAGCTTCAACTGTGTTACTTCTAGTCTGGATTAAGTGTTTAATTTCTTCGTATTTGTCTAATCTAGTTTCCTCTTTGTTAAATGTGCCGCTCTGCTGACGGGAGACGTTTCCGTGTCTGTGATTGGTCAGAAACCCCGCACGTCATGTGAACACGCTGAAACCTTCCCGGGAAACTCTGGGGTTTAAATACCTGATTACTGATTGTTATATACTCACTGTTGATGACCACTTTAGTTTAGTGTGATCTCGGTTGTTAAGGTTAGTGAAGCCAGATAACGAGATAAGAGAAGATACTCTGGATATGTTGAACTCGCTTCGTAGTGCAGGACTCTATTTATTTCACTTCACGTCTCTATTCTCTTCCTAGTCAGCCACAAAATATAAAACAGTCCAAATCATTTTCACCATATTTCTTCACAAAGAAAACATGATTAATATAATATATCAACTATCTGTATTTCCACATTACCTTGTGTCTCTTCTGTCGTACTCCAGGACCAAACTACGAGACTCTGCTGAGCAACAAGCAACAGTGAAAGCTGCTGCAGCACGTCACTTTAACAGGTTCATCCCTCCTTCGACCAAACACAAGTTTCCGAACTCTTTTTTCCCAGTTTATTAACACTATATACAAACAAATCACCTCAACCCTGTAATGTTCCAGATCGAATATGATTGGAGTATTATACTATAGAAGATGCATAGTCCAAGTATAATAATATAACAATAAAATCACAACTGATTATGACTGACACAGTTTAACATGCTTAAAGAAATAATCAATAAATAGGAATAAGTTGCAAGAGATTGCAGATACCTGCCGATACACACAACACAATGTGAATAAGAGAATACTGCCACTTATTTTTTTCCACTTCAAGCACTCTCACATCCCCTCCAAGACTAATCAATTAGGATTATGTATTTACAGCAGGAATCTAAATTCTGCTGACTAACTAAACTTATTTAACCTACTAGAACACTGGTTATCTACCAGCTATAATACAAATGTCATGTGCTTACCTTGTGTGTTAGTTTGCTCCTCTGCACAAGTTCTTAGCTCATATCTCCTGCCCGTGTTCTCTTCCTGCCAAAAATCTGTGTGTGAGTTTCACACTGGTATTGCACCACACACCTCCCATATGTGCGCTTCCTCCATGAGGAAGCGCACATATGGGAGGTGTGTGGTGCAATACCAGTCAAACCAAATCAAACAGGAAGCTGAGTGAAAAACAGGAATCTCTATATATATGAAACTCTCTCTCTCTATATATATATATATATATGAATCTCTCTCTCTCTCTCTCTCTCTCTCTCTCTCTCTCTCTCTCTCTCTCTCTCTCTCTCTTATCTGGTGGGCCTCAACTCAACAAAAGATCATTAGGTAGACAGGGCAGTAACATGGTATTCAAGTAATGACCTCCTGCTCAACACTTCCCAAACCATGGAGACTTTTCAAAATGAATGAGTCCCCAAATCCCATTTTGGGTCTTTCTTCAAAACTAAATATACCTGCCATTATGGGTTGTCTGAGTCTATATATGGTAGCGGCTGTGGCTCAGGAGATGCCCGATCTCGAGTGTCATTGGGCAAGTTACTGAACCCCAAATTGCTCCCGAAGACTGTGCAATCAGTGTGTGTGAATGAGCATTAGTTGTATGGCAGCCTCTGCTATGAGTGGATGGATGTGTGTGTGAATGGAGTAAATATTGTAGAACAGTCCATTTACCATTATAATTTTTATCACATACATGATACCATAACATAACATAACAAGGTCTGAGAGCTCTCACATGAACGAGCATCACTCAAAACAGTGAGGCGACACACGTCAGCTAAAAGCACAATATCACTCTATATTTCAGCTGCTTGGCAGTAATGTTAGCTGATCAGACGAAGGTCTCTCCATGAATCACTGCTGATCCTAGTGTTGGCTTTTCCTGCCACACGCGAGTGCGCATACGCCAGCGCGCATACGCCAGCGCGCATACGTGCATGGAATCCCGACCCGGTAGATTTAGACGTGTAAAAAGTTACAAACAGTCCCTTTAATTATTTAAAATAAATTGTAAAAATGTGCAAGAGTTGATCCATCCATCCATCCTCTGAATGCTCTAGGTCTCTAGTTTGATCCATCCATCCTCTGAATGCTCTAGGTCTCTAGTTTTATCCATCCATCCTCTGAATGCTCTAGGTCTCTAGTTTGTGGCTGTAAAGTTTCATGAGGCTGTGATTATCCTAGAGGTCATCACAGGTCATTTTATACAGTGAGGTCATGTTTCAAAAAATGGTCTCACTACAATGAAATGTCTCCTATGGGGGCTAACATCACACATGAATACAGTTGGGCATGTCTGTAAAGGGGAGATTTGTCCACATATCTTGAGGTCAGAGGTCAAGGGACCCCTTTGAAAATGGCCATGCCAGTTTTTAGCTAAAATTTAGGCCAACTTTGGAGCGTTATTTAGCCTCCTTCCCGACCTGTTAGCATGACATGGTTGGTACCAATGGATTCCTTTTTCTAGTTTCATATAATATCTGTAGCTTCACTCTAGCCCTAAAACTGAACCTGCTGAGCATCCGAAAAACAGTAAAGTCGGTCAGGCTCGCCCCCGGCCCCGCGGGTCTCTTAGGGTTAACACATAAATATAACATCAACATAAACAAAACAAAATGAAATTGCCATAATTAGCATATGAAGTCTTGAGTTATGGACAGTTTTCTGAGGTCACAGTGTCCTTGACCTTTGACCACCAAATTCTAATCCATTCATCTTTGAGTCCAAGCTACCCCTGTTCACTGAAGTGCATTAACTCTTCTCAGGGCAGAAATCCGGTTTTTGACAAAGTATTTTACTGCTTTCCAGTCTCGGTTTCCTAGGGCTTGAGGTTCTGAATCAATGCAGCGCCGACAGTCCATTTTACCTGGAACCTGGTTCATCACGATGCATCTCCTTAAATGCTTTTCCACTGCAGCACATTCCTCTGGTGTCCAGCTTCTTTTCACAGCAGCTTGTTTCCCTAAGTAGGCATAAAAAGAACACATTCAAAGTTTAAGAACTTTAAATCTTAATCAGAACTAAAACACTACTGGTTTGATCACACAGGCCATCCATTGTAGTACTGACTTGGTTCAGAGACCACAAAGGACTTTCCCCCAGTCACTGAGAATTATACTGTACATACTTTTATTCTACACAACAGTTGTGGAGAAATTGTCTATACTCCAGACTACTGCACGCTTACAGACCTATAACTTATGTGCCTTATACCTCTAGAGATATTACCTGAGAACCATCCCTGCTGTCCTATGAAATATGTAAATACAACCAGTGGGTAATAAACATGGGATCAACTTGGTATTCTGTTACAAGGCAGGGATTTTTGTGTACTTTTTGGGTTATACTCACTGGATAGTCACAATAATAGTGATCAGTGGTAAACTATTACTTCTTGTGTTTTTGATGAGACAATGTTAGTGACTACCTGAAATGAATTATTAGCATAATTGGGTACTAATTACAGTATTATTAGATTAGGATTAGAAGGGAGTATTTCTGCCTATCATAAGACATTATATAAAAAGCTGCTGATTCACAATAGAACCACATTTTGACATTCTGGTTCATTTGGACTGTAGGGACACTACCTGTAGACTATCAGTGCACTTTTTTGCCTATGTGGTGAATTACTTCATTGATGAATTTAATAATTTTTGCAGTAAAAAGAAAAAAATGTTCCATCAATTTCATGAAGGTCACATGTCAAAGTTATGAAAAAACAAGGTCATGTTATGTTCTACCCCAGGTAGGGGTTCCTGCACTATTTGGCTGACACTAAGACTGCAACAGATACAATATACAGGGCAACTGAGGACTTACAGAATTAGTACCCTGATAAGTTAATTATTCTCTCAGGTGATTCCAATCACTGCTCAGTGTCCTCTATTCTACCCACTTTAAGTCAACGATCAATCAAAGACAAATTTCCACTGAGGTGGACAATAAAGTCAGTCAGTCAGTCAATCAATCTATATCTATCAATCTACTTTTCAATCTACTATTCTTCTAAGCTCACCTCTCCTTTTTGCCGACTTCCTCTGGTTTTGGGCAGACACTGTGGACGTCACACTGCTCACCGTCACTAAAGCACTAAGGGACTAAACACATTCAAAATAATTTGAATGTGTCAAATGTAGAGTAAAGCATAAAAAGGCACACTCCAGGCATACATTTACTAAAATACTTGGGGAAAAAATATTGAAAACAATAAAGAGTTACTACTTAAAGGGTAGTACCCCCCACAATTAACACCAGACATGCATGCATTGTCTATATGCATGTCTGGCACTCTAGTTAGTGAACATGGTGTTGAGTTTGGGTGGCGCTATCCTTTTAGTGATCACATTGAGTAAAATAAGAGACTTACAGGACGGGAACAGCCTCTTCTCAGCCTTTGTGAAGCCATTTCACTTGAATCGTAGAGAGCATCAGAAAAATCTGGTATTCTATCCATCTGCAATAAGGGAGTTAAAGGTATGGTTACTCATTTTTTTTGAAATTGTACTAAAATCAAAGATGTATGCTCTGATGAAGGTCTGACAGACCAAAAGCTTAGAATGAAGTGAAATACTGCATAGATCTAAGTGTGCGGATATCTTTTCTATCATCTCATTACAATCAAAGGGGAAAGATTTTGTAGGAAATGGCCTATCAACTAATTATTGGTATTCAAAGTGTCATAGACATACCAGAATGCTTTTTGTCCTTCTCAGCTTTGGAACAACTTCATTGTCTGATTGCACACTAGAATAATTTTTTATAGAATCCTCATCAACGTTTTCTCTATCAATCCGCAAAAAGGGAGTCATGTCAAGATATAGTTATTCATTTTTGTTTACATTCTATTAAAACCAATCACAGTGAAAGTTTTTTTGGACTACTAGTCTATCAAAATTGTACCGGCATTCAAAATCCGAGGCATACCAGAATGTTTTCCATCCCCCTGAGCTTTCGAAAAGGTTCATCACAGTGTGGAGTCGGAGGTTGGTCTTTTATACAATCCTCATCGGTTTCATCAGTGTCGGGATACTCCACTAGACGAAACCCTCTGACAGTAAACACCTAAATATAGTTAAACACAAAATAATCAGTATTCATTAAAAGCTGATAGTTGTCATGAATGTGGAGATATTCACAAGTTACAATAGTTGGCTCATGTGAAAACCTTTTCTGAAACAGCATATAACTTTACTCTAGTCAGTAAAAATTAGTGGCAAATTTTAAGTACGTTTACATTTGGCTGACCAAATTTAGGGGCATGGTGGCCCATGGGGCCAGTGCATACAAATATGATCTTCTATCCTTGTATACCTGTAATAACTTGAGTGTAGATACTGAAAGGTGTTGCCCAAATGATGAGAGATCACTTAAGAGTGAGATTCATACGGGAGGGGCCCTTGAGGGTGTATTAGAAACGTATGTGTGTGTGAAGTTGTGGTCTCACAACAACATATAAGGGGCTGCAATGGATCATATTCAAAATACCATTTTTAAACATGTAACAGCACAGGAAGTGTAAAATTATACCTGTAATAACTTCAGTTTAGATACTGGAAAGTGTTGCCCAAATGATGTAAAATCACTTAGATTGAGATCCATACGGGAGGGCCCCATGAGGGTGGACTAGAAATGTGTGTGTGAGCTTAACTGTTAAATTCACCCAGAGGGAGATCTACACCTGAGGGCCCCATGAGGGTGGACTAGAAACATATACTGTATGTGTGTGAGGTTTACTGGCACCATGAGGAATGGACTAGAACGTTTTCTGTCAGGTTAACTCTGTTCTCTCAATCAGAAGTCTGCCACATCACCCAATGAGTAACACTGACTGAAAAGCTGTATCAGAAAAGCAATGTGCAATGTTTTTAGCTCAGGTTCCCGGGACCCTGAGCTAAAAATAGAACAGACAGTAGATGCGCCGATCGTAATACGCAGTGGTTAAGCTTAACTCACGGTCCGCTACATAGTCATAGACTGGGCAGCTGTAACTATTTAAATCATTTGAGAAATATAAACGTTATAGTGCTTTTTATCCAGAATAACCACAGCTTCCCCATTTCCCCCACACCTCATACACACATTTCCATACTTTGCGACATGTGATAAAATCTCTCTACCCCCTCTCTCTCACTCTCTCCCACTCACTCTCTTCATTACACAATTAAAAAAAAAAATCTCCACACCTGAATCACGTTGTTTCCTTCAGAAGGCAGGTCTTCATGATTCTAAAGAACAACACTGAGGAGTTAAACTTGATGTTGAAGTTCAGGGTGGAGGATTTTGACTACATTGTTCATGTGTCTTCAGAGAGAATGAAATGTTTTGGCTGTGGAATGGAGGGTCACCTCATCCGTGCCTGTCCACAGAAACAAAACGCTGGGACACATAATGGTGAGTCTGCAGCACCAAGTCCAGAACAAGACAATACTCAGAGTACACACAGTACACAGCAGACTGAAGCTGAGCATCAAGGGGCTGATGGTTCAGAGGCTGCTGGTTCAAGTTCTGATGGTTCGGGTGCGGCTGGTCCAGTCTTTGCTGGTTCAGGTGCGGTTGGTCCAGTCTCTACTGGTCCGGTCTCTGCTGGTTCAGGTGCGGCTGGTCAAGTCTCTGCTGGTTCAGGTGCTGTTGTGGAGGTTACTGATCAGCCACACACTGACAGTATTAATAGTGACACAGTCGACACACAGACTGAAACGAAGGAGGCACAATGTTCTCTGGAGGAGGAAAGTGAGATGTTGGTGGATGAAGACTCTTCTAAAGAGAAGAAGAAGAGGGAGGTGACTAGTGACGAGTGTCAGTCGTCTGGTGAAGTGAAGAAGATCTCTCCTCAGAGTGAGCTCAGTCTGCAGTCAGGTGAGAGTGAAGGTGATGAGGAGAGTGATGTGGAGTCTCTAGCTTCCTCACAGACGTGGGCTCACAAGAGGAGTGTCTACTCTTTAACCAGTATTAAGAAGTTCCTGCAGGACACTAAGGGAGCCAGGAATGTTAAAGTTGAAAGCGTGTTCCCTGATTTACAGCTCTTTGTTGATTCAGTGAAGGTTTCTCTAAGAAGTCCTAGAATTTTTGGGGAGAAAGCTTTCACTGACCAGGAGACTTACCGTATAAAGAAACTAGTTCAAAAGGTCAAAAAACAGTTAAAAGATGATGAATAAGTCTGATAGATATTCCTTGTTTTTCTTGTTTTGTTTTACAATTTTTTTTCTATGCCATGGGGGACATAAGAATAGGAAGCCTGAACTTAAATGGAGCAAGGGATGATGGGAAAAGGGCTTCTCTTTTCAAGCTGTGTTCTCTTAAAAAGTTGGACATCATTTTGATACAAGAGACACACAGTACCTCTGATAACGAGGCTGACTGGAGGAGAGAATGGACTGGTGAAACTTATTTAACTCATAAAACCAGTAACAGTTGTGGTGTTGGAATTCTTTTTTCCAAAAACTTTATTCCTCAGTCGGTAGAATGTGAAGAAGTTATTAAAGGTCGTCTGTTAAAAGTAAGAGCAGTGTATGAAAATGTAAAGATGGTGTTCATTAATATTTATGCTCCAGTTGTGGGAGCGGAGAGAGTCGTGTTTCTAGATGTTTTAAATGAAGTGATTGAGAAATGTAACAGTGAAGAATACGTTTTCATCGGTGGAGACTTTAACTGCACTGAGGACAGCAGGTTAGACAGGAACCATGCAGAGCCTCACGCTGCCTCTCCCACTCGTCTCATTCATCTCATGGAGGCTCAGGAGTTGTGTGATGTGTGGAGAGGCTTTCATAACAAACATAGACAATACACTTGGACACATGTTAAAGAGAACTTACTGTCTATGGCCAGGCTTGATCGTTTTTATTGTTTTAAACATCATTTTAATGTTTTTAAAAGTTGTTTGATCAGCCCTGTTGGTTTTTCTGATCACTCGCTTGTAACAGCTTCTGTTTTTATAAAATGTGTAAAATCCAGTAGTGCTTATTGTCATTTTAACACGGCTTTACTGGAGGATAAGAACTTCAGAGAAACTTTTATCTTTTTTTGGAAAAATCACCAAAATATGAAGCATGATTTTGTGTCTTTACAACAGTGGTGGGATTTTGGAAAGGTCCAAATCAAACAGTTTTGTCAACAGTACACTCAGAATGTCACAAAAACCTTGACGAGTTCAGTGAAAGCTCTGGAGTCTGAAGTGGAGGAACTCAGAGATTTAGCTGAGACCACAAGAGACCAACGACATACTGAGACACTTGAAATCAAAAAGTGTGTGTTAGCCAACCTGCTGGGTGTCTCAGCTCAGGGGGCTCTGGTTAGGTCCCGCTTTCAAAATGTAGCCCAAATGGATGTCCCGTCACATTTTTTCTTTGGTCTGGAGCGTAAGAATGGACAGAAAAAGTTCATTCACAGTTTAAGGTCTGACACGGGGCAGGTTCTGACTGATCACACTGCAATCCGCAAACATGCTTTCAGCTTTTACAGTAACCTGTTCAAATGTGAGCACAGAGAGGAGCAGGCAGTGTTTCAGAGCTTCTGTGCCGGTCTTCCTCAGGTTGAGCAGCAGAGTAACATGGAGTTGGAAGCAGCTCTCCCATCTGATGAACTTTATGCTGCTCTGCAGAGCATGCAAAGTAGGAAAGCGCCCGGAATCGATGGTATACCTGTTGACTTCTATAAGTCTTTGTGGTCGGTGGTGGGGGGATCTGCTGGCAGTACTGAGTAACAGTCTTGCCGGAGGGCATCTGCCGTTGAGCTGCAGGAGAGCGGTCCTTACTTTACTGCGTAAGAAAGGTGACCTGCAGTTCATTAAAAACTGGAGGCCCGTGTCTCTGCTCTGCTCTGACTATAAGCTCCTCTCCAAGGTGTTGGCAACGCGGCTGAGCAGAGTGATGGAGCAGGTGATTCAGTGCGATCAGACCTACTGTGTACCAGGCAGGCTGATTTCTGATAATATTATTTTGGTTCGAGACTTTTTAGAGATATGTAAGCTGTTTGGCCTCAAAGGTGGATTCATATCAATGATCAAGAAAAAGCTTTTGATCGTGTCGAGCATAAATATTTATGGCTCACGTTGAGTGCCTTTGGTTTTGGTCCTGGTTTTATTAATACAGTTAAGGTTTTGTATTGTGACATTCAGAGCGTCCTGAAAATCAATGGTGGTTTGAGCGTTCCGTTTCATGTTCAAAGGGGAGTTCGACAAGACTGCGCCCTCTCTGGCATGTTATATTCTCTAGCCATCGATCAGTTGTTGAACAAACTTAGATCTGATCTTAAGGGGCTGACTATTCGCGGTTGTAATACACCTTTAAAATTGTCAGCCTATGCAGATGATGTGGTCATCCTGGTGGACAGCTAACAGGATATTGACACGTTGGAAAAACATGTTGTCCAGTTTGGCTCAATATCTTCAGCTAAAGTTAACTGGGACAAAAGTGAAGCTCTCAGTGTTGGTGGACTAGAGAAGAAGCTCAGTTTGCCTGGGGGGTTGATTTGGAAGACAGAGGGGCTGAAATATTTAGGAGTGTTTTTGGGTGATCAATCATTTGTTCTTAAAAACTTGGAAAATGTTCTTGAGAAGGTCAGAGGTCGTTTAGCAAAGTGGAAGTGGCTTATAACAAAAATGTCATAGAGAGGTCGAGTCCTCGTCATTAATAATTTGGTATCGTCCACTTTATGGCATCGCCTGTCATGTGTTGACCCCCCACCTGATCTGCTGTCAAAGATCCAGGCTCTTCTTGTGAATTTCTTCTGGGACGGACTGCATTGGGTGCCTCAGAGTGTGCTGAATCTGCCGAAGGATGACGGAGGACAGGGCCTGATCCATCTGAGCAGCAGGGGGGCTACCTTCCGGTTCCAGTTCCTACAAAGGTTTCTGTGTGGTCCTGCTGATTTAGTGTGGAGGCCGCTGGCTTGCACCATTTTGAGTCAGCTAGGTGGACTGGGACTGAACAGATCTTTGTTTCTGATGGACTTAAAGCAGCCTGACATCAAGGAATTACCAGTTTTCTATCGTGGACTGTTTAAGGTGTGGAGCCTCCTTAATAAAAAAAAGGCTGGGACATCACAGCTCAATGTACTGGCTGCTCCAGGAACCAGTTCTTTATGGGACCCGTTTCAGTGCAGTCTGTCAGGTGGGGCCGACTCTGCTCCGGCGGTTCTGTGTGTCTAATGTGGTGACTCTGGGACATGTAGTTCAGCTCGCAGGTGCAAACTTGGACAATGCAGCTCCTCTTGCCTGCCGCCTAGAGGTGAAATCGACTCGAGCTATCTCTCTTCTGCTCAATAGATGGAGAGAAGCTCTCACAGTTAGTGAGCGGACTCTGTTACAGCAGTATTGTGACAGCTCTGTTAAACCTGATGATAATGATGTATTCCCTTCGGTGAACATTTTCCCAGATTTTAAGGACTGTACAGGATTGTTTTTAAAGAGTGGGAGTTCCTCTGAGTTTTCTTTCCAAGATGCAAATAGAAAATTAATGTATAAAACGTTTGTCAAAGTTTTGCACAGGGACAAATTAAATGGTAAAACTGACACTCCATGGAGAGCTCACTTAGGTCTCAGTGATAGTGTTGGACCTGAATGGAGAGCGCTGTATAAACCACCATTGGTCAAAAGAACTGCTGACCTGCAGTGGAGGGTTATACATGGTATCGTGGCTGTGAATGCTTTTGTCTCTGTCATTAATTCTGATGTCAGTCATGAATGTCCATTTTGCACTCATCGTGAAACTGTTTTTCATTGTTTCATGGAGTGTTGTCGACTGCTGCCGCTGTTCACAATGTTGGGACAGTTTTTTGGACTGTTTGGGGAAGTTTTCTCCAAACGTGTTTTCATTCTGGGATACAGATACTCTCAGAAGAGTAAAGATAAATGCCAGCTTTTTAACTTCATTCTGGGGACTGCAAAGATGGCCGTGTATCTGAGCAGGAGAAACCGAATAGAGAAAGCGGTGGATGATGATGCTGTGTTTGTGTTTGTAAAAATGGTGAAAGCTCGTTTAAAAATAGATTTTAATTATTACAGAATGATGAAGGATCTGGAAAGATTCTCCAGTGTGTGGTGTTATAAACATGTGCTTTGTCGTGTTGTAGATGACGAGCTGTCCTTTGGAAATGTATTGAGATGATTTGGATTCTGTGAATCTTGTTTTAATGACGTGTTGTTCTTGAACCTCAACTACTGTTGAGGTTTTTGTTAAATCTTGAATATTTAATAAAGTATTGTTAAAATTCAAAAAATTCTCTCTCTCTGAGCTTCCTTCTCTCTGAGCTTCCTTCTCTCTGAGCTTCTCTCTCTCAGAGCTTCTCTCTCTCTCTCTCTGAGCTTCCTTCTCTCAGAGCTTCTCTCTCTTTCTCTCTGAGCTTCCTTCTCTCAGAGCCTCTCTTTCTCTCTGAGCTTCCTTCTCTCAGAGCCTCTCTCTCTCTCTCTGAGCTTCCTTCTCTCAGAGCCTCTCTCTCTCTCTCTGAGCTTCCTTCTCTCAGAGCCTCTCTCTCTCTCTCTGAGCTTCCTTCTCTCAGAGCCTCTCTCTCTCTCTCTCTGAGCTTCCTTCTCTCAGAGCTTCTCTCTCTCTCTCTCTGAGCTTCCTTCTCTCAGAGCCTCTCTCTCTCTCTCTCTCTGAGCTTCCTCTCTCAGAGCCTCTCTCTCTCTCTGAGCTTCCTCTCTCAGAGCCTCTCTCTCTCTCTCTCTGAGCTTCCTTCTCTCAGAGCTTCTCTCTCTCTCTCTCTGAGCTTCCTTCTCTCAGAGCCTCTCTCTCTCTCTGAGCTTCCTTCTCTCAGAGCTTCTCTCTCTCTCTCTGAGCTTCCTTCTCTCAGAGCCTCTCTCTCTCTCTCTGAGCTTCCTTCTCTCAGAGCCTCTCTCTCTCTCTCTCTGAGCTTCCTTCTCTCAGAGCCTCTCTCTCTCTCTCTCTCTGAGCTTCCTCTCTCAGAGCCTCTCTCTCTCTCTGAGCTTCCTCTCTCAGAGCCTCTCTCTCTCTCTCTCTCTCTCTCTCTCTCTCATAATTTTTGCAGTAAAAGAAAAAAATGTTCCATCCATTTCATGAAGGTCACATGTCAAAGTTATGAAAAAAAACAAGGTTATGTTCCACCCCAGGTAGGAGTTCCTGCACTATTTGGCTGACACTAAGACTGCAACAGATACAATATACAGGGCAACTGAGGACTTACAGAATTAGTACCCTGAAACATTAATTATTCTCTCAGGTGATTCCAATCACTGCTCAGTGTCCTCTATTCTACCCACTTTAAGTCAACGATCAATCAAAGACAAATTTCCACTGAGGTGGACAATAAAGTCAGTCAGTCAGTCAGTCAATCAATCTATATCTATCAATCTACTATTCTTCTAAGCTCACCTCTCTTTTTTGCCGACTTCCTCTGGTTTTGGGCAGACACTGTGGACGTCACACTGCTCACCGTCACCAGAGCACTAAGGGACTAAACACATTCAAAATAAATTTGAATGTGTCAAATGTAGAGTAAAGCATAAAAAGGCACACTCCAGGCATACATTTACTAAAATACTTGGGGAAAAAATATTGAAAACAATAAAGAGTTACTACTTAAAGGGTAGTACCCCCCACAATTAACACCAGACATGCATGCATTGTCTATATGCATGTCTGGCACTCTAGTTAGTGAACATGGTGTTGAGTTTGGGTGGCGTTATCCTTTTAGTGATTAAAAAAAGAGACTTACAGGACGGGAACAGCCTCTCCTCGGCCTTTGTGAAGCCATTTCAGACTTAGAATTGGGAGGGCCCTCTGTACTGTCATCACTTGAATCGTAGAGAGCATCAGAAAAGTCTGGTATTCTATCCATCTGCAATAAGGGAGTTAAAGGTATGGTTACTCATTTTTTTTGACATTGTACTAAAATCAAAGATGTATGCTATATTCTAATCAACACATATCAGCAGCTGGATTATTGCTCTAAATGATTGTACTATTAATGTTCGTACGAACATAATGTGCACTGGGATTTATGGAAATGTTAGTGAGAAGAGTTGCAAGTGGGTTGTTGTAACGTTACGTTTGAAAAGTCAAAATGCATTTATCTAACCATTTCTCCTTGACCTCGATGGAAAACGTCGTGAGGTCAAGGAAAGATGAGAAGGAGGATTCAGAAGGACTCAGGAAAAGACAACCGTGGTGTTCAGAGAATCCCACTGCTCTTTCACTAGAAGCTCCGTAATGATGATGCGACGGCGGCAGATGTTAGATCACAATATTGATCAAAATAATCGCGATTAGCATTTTGCCCATAATCGCTCACTTTTATAGGTCCTACAGTTGTCTCTCCGTCTTTTTCTTCTTTCCCCGACTTTACTTTGGAAGTATTTCTTATTTTAACTCACTAGTCATGTGAATGTTATCTAGGGCCGACTACTCTCTGTCTAGTTTTTCTAACTATTTTGAATATGAAAACGCTTCGTGGTGTCCTCGTAGTGTCCTAGTGGTGTCCTCGTAGTGTCCTCGTAGTGTCTTAGTGGTTTCCTCGTCCTTTAGTGTCGCTCCTCTAGTCAGTCTTGTTCCTGCGTAATACATAAAAGCTGACCAGAAACTGTATTTACCATCGAGGAGAAATCTAGTTGGTGAAATAGTTTTTCTCTCTAATCCCCTACTCTGACTACAGAAACATACAACATGGAGGTTGAAGAACTACTGGAGACCGAGTATAATTGGTCTGATAACATTTTATCACACATTTTATTGACGATTTTGTCATGGGTTGTTTAGTGAGCAGGGTTTATTGCAGCTGTAAAACCACCTCCCCGATGTCTTTGTTACTGCACTTTTGATCTGAAGCAGATCATATTTCCTCCTCCAGGTAGCTCACCTGGTAAAGCAGCCTTGAGATTAGATTTGACCCGGTTTTATGTCAAGCAGTGGCACATTAGTTATTATGGAGATCTAATCTGTGCAGTTAGCCTGCTCCAGACTATGGTCTTAATTTATCCTGGTGTCTCATCTGTTCAGTCAGCAGTCACTTCAATCAGAAACCAGTGTGTTTTTACAGTTAGTCTATCTTATGGATGTATTTTGCCTTATTTTTATTAGCCTGATTAAAATACCATATTTTAATAAAAACAAGTACTTAACTGAATACATACCACCATTCAGTTCAGTACTGCTATTTAAACATTGTGATCATCATTAATTTTTATTTTTATAATCATTCATGTGATAATCATTATTACGTTATATTGTGTTTATGAAGACTGCTGTTCATTTTGTTGTTAGAGGTTTGATGAATATATTATTGATTAGAAATGGCTGATGAAGTTCACTGGACCAGTAACTATATAGTGTTCTGTATATTCATGAAACAACAGGGAGAGGACACCACCATGCTTTGACCTTTTATTTTTCTTGGATCACTGGTCTGCTGGGAGAGAAACACACAGCAATGGTTAATACATCCTGTTACTGTGAATACTTACAGTGTACATTGAAATGATCACTTACTTCTCTGTCTAATCCCCTCAGTATGTTTTTTCAAGTGTGTGCTGTACAGACATCTAACAGTTTGTGAATTCTGTAAATATCAGTTGTTAACTCTGCATGGTGTGGATGTCCTACACTCACTACGATGCCAGGCTGCTCTCAGGCTGTACAGTATCTGGGTCCTCTTAAAAATGATGTTTTCCATGAGCACCACATCACTGACTTCTTATCCATTATGGACTAAATAAGTATTTCCACTAGACTGACATGTAGGCTACATCCAGCCTTCTTTCTTTCTTTCTTTCTTTCTAAATAAATAATGGTCATAATAGGGCAGACCATGCACAATTCCTGCTTTGCTAATTAATATGTGTTTTAAAGAATTTTTGTCAATAAGCACACACTTAAAGCTGAAGTAGGCGAGATTAGAGCAAATATGATTAAGAAAAGTTATTTTTATAAAACAGTCGCTATATCGTGATAGTAGTACATGAAACAGGTAACCTGAAAAAAATCATGTTCCTCTGTGTCCTCAGGTGCTCCTAACGGCATCTGCAAGATTTCACAGACAGGAGGAAAACAAGCAGTAAGAGCTGATCTGAGTTCTGCTGTCTGAGAGCCGGCTGTCAATCACTCGTGAACTCCGACCAAACGGTCAACTAGGCCGCGCTGATCAAATATGAATCAATATTATGTTACGTTAATGACCATGTCTCTCCTCAAATGTTTTCAGAATCATCTTGTAGTGCACGGTTTAGCTGTAAAATTAGAGAGTTTGTGACGCCATTGTGAAATCTGGTGAAAGAATGCTAAATTCTGGTCACATGACCGGAGCACAGCCAATAGGAACGCTGTCTCTCTGAAATGACCTGTGATTGGTCGAAGTCTCCCGTCACAGGCTAGATTTTCTAAAGCCTGAAAACAGAGACATGAGGAGGAGCAGAAGTCTAGTTATCTCTCAGAACACTTGGATTACAATATGCTGAAAGGTTATTATGGAATTTTTGCCCAATGATGCCAAAAATATTCTGCCTACTAACTTGTAAAACTGAAAATTTAACAGGAAAGTAAAACATTAAAAGTTCAAGATATTTCCTTCCCCTTTCACCTGCCTCAGAAAGCTTTTTGCAATGCAGTTGTCACCAAAATTGAGGTTATGTTTGAATGAACAAAACATATTGCAATGTTCAATCAGCAGACTTTGGTGTTTCTGCTGACTGATGGCTGAGTGTAAAACAGTCCTGACAGGAGATCTGATGCTACTTCCTCCCTCAGAGCTCTGAGGAGTCTTCTGGAAAAGATAAAGACACTCTCTCTCTTGAGGCATTACAAATGTGCACTTTTAAAATGCTGCTGTCAAAATAGAGGCATCTACCAGCAGCAATATCACCACCCTCTGCTCATGTGTAAAAGGACACTGGAATGTAGATTCAGTGCTGTGACAGCGGGAGACTACCCCCGTGTGGACACAGAGGTGGCCTGCAGTTTGTGAAAGTTCAGTATTTCAACTGGCTCACAATTATGATTTAGAATACATTTTTTTAGATCTTATTGATTACTTTAAGGCCCTTCATGGCCTGTTTCTCACTCTTCCTGACTTTTTATTCCCATATCCTCATCTTACATTTCATTTTTTAGTTTGTTTAGTTTTTGTTTATAGATTATTTTTTGGGGCTTTTTGTGATGAATGTTGATTATTATGTAGCCCAGTTAAAATGATGCATACATAAATAGTTGTCTGTGATAAATAAACAAATAAATAGGGTTTGTTAAAAAAAAGAATGGTTTAATACATATTTTTCATTGTGTTAAAATGTTGAGTTCATGGGTTAAAAAATGTTAAGAATGGTAAAAAAAAAATGCATAATGCATATGCATGCATGTATTTTTATTAGTTCATTACTGCTGCTGCTGCTCCTCTCTGCTGCTCCTCTTGCTGCCCCTCTCTGCTGAACCTCCCTCTAACAGGTCCATCCCTCCCTCCTCTAACTCCCTCCTCTGACTCCCTCCTCTGACTCCGTTAGAAGTCACCTCACAGGCTGGCCAGTTGGCGGCTGGTTCAAATTCTTCTAGGTGGAGCTGTGCCACATCCAGTCAGTTTCAGCAAACATCCAGGTAGGATTTAATGCAAAAGAGTGAAGGTATCAAAAACACATTACTACTTTGCAGTTAAATAATAAACAATTATTTTATTCCAACAGGAGCAGTAAAGAATGCTTAGAAAAACACAACAGTATAACATGTACTCAGTGGTGGAAAGTAACTAAGTACATTTACTCAAGTACTGTACTTAAGTATAATTTTGAGGTACTTGTACTTTACTTGAGTATTTCCATGTTCTGATACTCCACTACATCTCAGAGGGAAATATTGTACTTTTTACTCCACTACATTGATTTAATAACTTTAGTTACTTTACAGATTCAGATTATTATTACAAAATATAATCAAGGAATAAATGATGATGTATTATTATAGATTAAACTACCCAGCAGTATATAATAATAAATGATGTATTATTATAGATTAAACTACCCAGCAGTATATAATAATAAATGATGTATTATTATAGGTTAAACTACCCAGCAGTATATAATAATAAATGATATATTATTATAGATTAAACTACCCAGCAGTATATAATAATAAATGATGATGTATTATTATAGATTAAACTACCCAGCAGTATATAAAGTCATTAAAATGAGCTCCACCATAACCAGCTGTAACATTAAGTGATGAACACATTAATGCATCAATAAGTATAATCCAATAATATACATTATTCTGTATAATGTGCACTTTTATGTTTGGTACTTTGAGTATATTCATATGCTAATATTTTTGCACTTTTACTTAATAAGGATTTTGAACCCTTACTTGTTACAGAGTATTTCTACATGGTAGTATTGCTACTTTTACTGCAGTACAAGATCTGAGTACTTCCACCACTGCATGTACTATAATACAATAATAAACATGTAATACAATACTAATGTAACATGTAATTGAAACGTTTATGATGGTCTTACCGGTCTCAATTAAATTGTGATGCCTCCATGACCAATTTAAGCAAATGAGACTGAGGACAACTATGAACAAGAAAAGTCAATGTGGTGAGAAAGCCTGCATGTTTTTGACAGCCTATTTGTAGAAGACTTTGGCTCTTCTCTCCTTCTGAGTGGCAAACCTCTCAATGACCTTCTTCTTAAAGTCAGGAATGTCTCTGACCAGTTTCTTCTCCATGGAGAGCATGGCCAGAGCATTAAGGTGATCCTTCATCGCTTCATGGTTCTGGTGCTGCTGGTCAGGTTCACTGTCCTCACACAGAGAGGAAATGGAGGTCCTGGTCCATAAAATAAAGTCATCACACTCCTTAATGTGCAATTCTATTTATTGTGTTCAATATACTCCCTGTTGTTTACAGTATGTTTATATAATTCCCTTTTTTAAAACTTTAGTCAGTTTTTTAGCATCTTTATATCACGGGCCAGATGCAATGTAATGTTATTCTGCTGTGCATTTAGCCTGTGTATAATCTGAATAATAATTAAATTAATCTTCAATAATAACTAGGCCTCTTCTAGAAATTGACCTGGTGGATTGTGTTTAATAACTACTTTACCTGCATCATTATCCAAATCTGATTGTCTCTTCTCTTTCCTTTTTAAAATTCTAAACAGATATTATTGTGATGTGCTCTATGATATTCATTCACTTTGATGACAAGGCACATTTAGGTTTTTACAGACTGTTGGAAGTGAGCAACTCATCTTTCTAACAACAGCTTTATCAGCAAATAGTAACTATCTGGGAATTATTTACCTGATCGTTAGCATGCTGTCTGTGGACCTCTGGTCTGAAGATGGACTACAAAAGGCACATGGTGTGTGAAAGAGAAATATATACCGCACGTCCTGCTGCTGTAACACTTTACATCAACATATAATAAAGGATTATTTTACCTTAAATGTGGACAACCATTGAACAAAATATCATTTCATTACCAAGGTAGGAATTGAAACTAAAAAAAGTAATGTATGATAAATATTGAGTTACTTGCTTGAGTTATGGAGAAGGACCATATAAGTGTACACTTATCATCGTGTTAACTTTGACAGCCCTAAAAACTACAAATACATCTCTTATCTATGTCTTTCCATATCGGCCTGTAAAGATGTTTGTAACTGTTTAGATGTAAGGACTTTTGGAGCTAGCGCTGCCAGCTGCTTTCACTGGAGAAGGGCTGGGTTTTTAGGGTGGATCATTTTTAAAATCTAGTGTCCTCAAATAATCATTAGAACAACTTCAAATAAACTGAGCTGAAACAAACATTCTTTAGAACATCTTAAGATAGACTTAGCTCAAAGAAATATGCAACAGAACATCTTAAGACAAACTAAAAACATTTTATTTTTATTTTTGTTCAAAAATATATACAGTTTTATTCCCCATCTTGACATAAAAAAATAATAAATTAAATTTATGGAGCATTTTATGGGTCCAAACACCACTTTTTCTTCATGTCCCACAACTGTGGTCTCAATGTTGAGATACATAAAATGAGCTAATTCAATTATAATATGACATTATTTCAAATGGAACTGTTTCATATACACATTACTTTACACCATATTAACATTATTTATTTGTTTACTAATCATTTATATCATTTTTTCATCTATGGTAAAGTCATTAGACATTAGAATTACAATATCTGTCATAAAAAAACACATTTTATATTGTTTTGTTGATGAAGACTGACATCTGTGGTTACTGTCTACATCTTTCAGGGTGTAGAGAAAATGTTTTTATATCAATATTTACAATGATGCACAAAGCTTGATGAAATTAATTTAAATGTCTTCAAAATATTATAGAAATTAAAAATAGAAAATTTAAAAAATGAACATTACTGTAATGTTGCAGTCAGGACATTTAGTATAAGAATAAGTGATGAAAACCATAAAAAAATAAACATGTTACAGATTAAAATCTTAAAAACTCTAAAGGGCCATATGAAGGAATCACTACATTTACAGTATGAACACATTATAAAGTTAAGGTAACAGTGCAAGGTAACAATATCCCTCAGTAAACAGAGGACATAAAACACTTGATTGATAACAGCTGGAGGGAAAACTGAACCAACTCACAGCTAAATCTTAATGTTGAACTCTTCACACAGTGATGATGAGTTAAGGTTAGGGATTGACCTTGAAGGGTTGAGGTTAGGATAGGTCGTCGTGCAGCGAGACTCGCAAGAGATTTCGCACATTTTCGCAGCTTGGGGGTTACCTTCTAGACACGACCTTATCTTAGCTCCGTAGGTTGTCGCTTGGTTAGTCGTGATGGGTTGTTTCTCTAAGAAACTCAACGTCTGTACGGCTGTATCGATGTTTCCTCTATTATCAGTAGATTTAGTAAAAGAAAGACAGAAGACAAAGCAGAGTCCAGCACAGAGAACCAGAGCTGCTGTCAGTCCAACATAGAGGCCGGTCCTTCCACGACTCTCTGGTTGTGGTCTCATTGTTGGTCTCTCTGGTTGTGGTCTCATTGTTGGTCTCAGAGGTTTGGGCTCATCAGCAGCTGCTGTAAAGGACAGAAAATAAAATGTGGCTCATTGTCTGAAGTTTCACACTAAACTAAAATGATACGACGACAAACTGAGACTTTCTGGACTTCAAACATTATGTTTTAAATTGACAAACATCATGTGTGTGATTCATGGTACGATTCAAACAGGATCAAAACAATATTTCTCTCTCTCCGTTGACTAGCGTTCATATTTTTTTCAGAAATAAGGTCCCATGGTGGTCCACTAGAAGAGGAGGGACTTCACCTCTCTATGGAGTTCCCAGTGTTAGCCACCATGTTGGAACAGTGTTTTGCCCTCCAGGCTCTGTGCCAGTCGTGACTGCAGCATGATAACATGCTAAACTAAGATGTGTTTAGCACTAGCGGGGCTGTAGACTCTTAGTCTGGTTTTACTTACTGAGTTCTACTGAATCAACTCACCTGTGACATTGAGTTGACATATCTTGTAGCTTTCATCATAACCTGTGTGCACTTCACACGTGTACCGACCAGAGTCATTAATCCTGAGTCTGGACATGTGAAGTCTGATTCGTTCGTCTCTGAGGACGTCTTTGTCACACCGGACTCGTCCTGCAAACTGTTTATCCTGAGACCCTTGGTCTTCAACACCTTTATAGAGATTAAACAGGATGGGTCTGGGCTCAGCTAACAGTACACAGCAGATATCAAGTGAGTTGGGGGAACTGTGGGTTCTGGTTGTGAACGTCCACTCCAGTGTGATGTTGTGGTTCTCCTCTGCCTGATAGGAGGTCTGTGTCACATTCACTACAAATGATCCTGTAGAGGAGACAGAGAGGGAAAGTGAGCAGCAGACAAACTCACAACTTTAACATGTCAAACTCCATCTAGAGATGTTTGTCTGAATGTGTATTTAGTGTTTGTGGATAACAAAGTGAAGGTAAACTAACCAGAGACACAGGAGGTCAGACTGAGGAGCAGCAGGATGCTGCAGATCATCTTCATCCTGTGAGAGGAGACAGAAACACATCAGATAGAAGTTCAGTTGTTACAGGTAGAACAGAGACAATCTACAGCGGGGGTCTCCAACACGTCGCTCATGAGCGACCAGTAGCTCACGACTCGTTTCTGAGTCGCTCGCTAAAGGTTCAAAGAAAGCGATACGGCCCAGCTGGCTGTCTTGAATGCCATGAAATCTAAGTTCAGAACCAGACTGACAGATGAACATTTAAATGAGTCCATAAGAGTGAACCTAAGTGGATCCACTCCAGCAGACACCTCTCTTGTTGACTCCATGCAGTGCCAGTCATCTCACTAACTGTTAAAGGGACTGAATGCATGTAATACATGCATGTGAACTACAGATGATGAAGGGAATGTGAAGGGAAGTGATGTGATACAGTGATATGTGGACAGACAGAAAACAAGTTACAACATAGTTTTGTTTTCTATGACTTTAATCTGATGTGGATTTATGAGTGTGAGCTTGACACGTTGAAAATGTAAAGAAATGTAAACAGAAAAAAAACATGCACATGCTGCTGAATTTAAGATGTTGATGTCAAAATGTGAGTGTTTGACATCAACACTTTCTAAATGTTCACACAAAAGAAGCTTATTCAGCTGGTTTGGGTGGAGCTGAGTAATGTGAATAAATGTTACTAATAATATAAAATATGAGGAGCTCTCAGACACTTTCATTTTGTCAAAGTAGCTCTCTGAGGAAACAAGGTTGGAGACCCCTGATGTACTTCTTCCTCTGTGCTACTGATTACACATGACTGACCAGGAGACTGACACCAACACAGGTACACTAATGTACTTCTGACACAAGATGGCGCCAGTTTCGTAGATTACAATTTTACAACTGAGGAAAAAGAAGTTCTGCTTTGAGATGTACAGTGACTCAGACTGTCACTATAACTCAGCACCTCCTACTGACCAATCAGAGCTCAGTGCGCAGAATGTATGATAATATTACACACATATGAAGAAGTTACAGTCATAATCCAGACTAAAAGCAACACAGTTTAAACTGACAAATGCAGGAAGGACAGCTGGATTTATGCTGTGGGTGTTGACCGCTTTGAATTATGTTTTTATATTTACTTGTTTATTTTTTGATTTGCTCTTGAGTCCGTTTCACACTTCGTTTTTAGTCACAGGATAAAACGAGGTGCAATCTATTCATCTATTACATTACTAGAGGCTATTAATATCTAGACAGTATATCTGACTTTTGAGTGTTCCGTTAAATCAATGTCTGTTAATTTATGCATTCACACATCTGGAGTTTTTTCTTTTTCCAGCTGTTCTTCCTGCATTTCGCAGTTTCAACTGTGTTACTTCTAGTCTGGATTAAGTGTTTAACTTCTTCGTATTTGTCCAATCTAGGTGACTCTTTGTTAAATGTGCCGCTCTGCTGACGGGAGACGTTTCCGTGTCTGTGATTGGTCAGAAACCCCGCACGTCATGTGAACACGCTGAAACCTTCCCGGGAAACTCTGGGGTTTAAATACCTGATTACTGATTGTTATATACTCACTGTTGATGAACAATTTGGTTTAGTGTGATCTCGGTTGTTAAGGTTAGTGAAGCCAGATAACGAGATAAGAGAAGAGAAGATACTCTGGATATGTTGAACTCGCTTCGTAGTGCAGGACTCTATTTATTTCACTTCACGTCTCTATTCTCTTCCTAGTCAGCCACAAAATATAAAACAGTCCAAATCATTTAAACCATATTTCTTCACAAAGAAAACATGATTAATATAATATATCAACTATCTGTATTTCCACATTACCTCGTGTCTCTTCTGTCGTACTCCAGGACCAAACTACGAGACTGCTGAGCAACAAGCAACAGTGAAAGCTGCTGCAGCACGTCACTTTAACAGATTCATCCCTCCTTCGACCAAACACAAGTTTCCGAACTCTTTTTTCCCAGTTTATTAACACTATATACAAACAAATCACCTCAACCCTGTAATGTTCCAGATCGAATATTATTGGAATATTATACTATAGAAGATGCATAGTCCAAGTATAATAATATAACAATAAAATCACAACTGATTATGACTGAAACAGTTTAACATGCTTAAAGAAATAATCAATAAATAGGAATAAGTTGCAAGAGATTGCAGATACCTGCCGATACACACAACACAATGTGAATAAGAGAATACTGCCACTTATTTTTTTCCACTTCAAGCACTCTCACATCCCCTCCAAGACTAATCAATTAGGATTATGTATTTACAGCAGGAATCTAAATTCTGCTGACTAACTAAACTTATTTAACCTACTAGAACACTGGTTATCTACCAGCTATAATACAAATGTCATGTGCTTACCTTGTGTGTTAGTTTGCTCCTCTGCACAAGTTCTTAGCTTCTTAACGCATATCTCCTGCATATGAACGTCTTACTTGGTTACTTCATCGAATGCCACTTTGCATCTGAAAAACTTAATGGGGAGCAGTACCACCTGTGATATATAGGTGGTACTCGCGGAGAGCCGGGCTCCGACCGCGAGACTCGGCTCTCGCGGGCGGAGCACGGCTCTCGCGGGCGGAGCCGGGCTCCGCGAGCCGTCTCGCGGGCAGAGCCGGGCTCTCGCGGGCGGAGCCGGGCTCTCGCGGGCGGAGCCGGGCTCTCGCTCGCGGAGCCCGGCTCTGACCGCGAGACGGCTCGCGGAGCCCGGCTCTGACCGCGAGAAGGCTCGCGGAGCCCGGCTCTGACCGCGAGACGGCTCGCGGAGCCCGGCTCTGACCGCGAGACGGCTCGCGGAGCCCGGCTCTGACCGCGAGACTCGGCTCTCGCTCGCGGAGCCGGGCTCTCGCTCGCGGAGCCCGGCTCTGACCGCGAGACGGCTCGCGGAGCCCGGCTCTGACCGCGAGAAGGCTCGCGGAGCCCGGCTCTGACCGCGAGACGGCTCGCGGAGCCCGGCTCTGACCGCGAGACGGCTCGCGGAGCCCGGCTCTGACCGCGAGACTCGGCTCTCGCTCGCGGAGCCGGGCTCTCGCTCGCGGAGCCCGGCTCTGACCGCGAGACGGCTCGCGGAGCCCGGCTCTGACCGCGAGACTCGGCTCTCGCTCGCGGGCGAAGCCGGGCTCTGTCTCTCTCTCAGAGCTCGGCTCGGCTCTCTCTCAGAGCTCGGCTCGGCTCTCTCACTCGCTCGGCTCGGCTCTCTCTCACTCGCTCGGCTCGGCTCTCTCATTATATTTATTGTGTTCAATATACTCCCTGTTGTTTACAGTATGTTTATATAATTCCCTTTTTTAAAACTATAGTCATTTTTTTAGCATCTTTATATCACGGGCCAGATGCAATGTAATGTTATTCTGCTGTGCATTTAGCCTGTGTATAATCTGAATAATAATTAAATGAATCTTCAATAATAACTAGGCCTCTTCTAGAAATTGACCTGGTGGATTGTGTTTAATAACTACTTTACCTGCATCATTATCCAAATCTGATTGTCTCTTCTCTTTCCTTTTTAAAATTCTAAGCAGATATTATTGTGATGTGCTTTATGATATTCATTCACTTTGATGACAAGGCACATTTAGGTTTTTACAGACTGTTGGAAGTGAGCAACTCATCTTTCTAACAACAGCTTTATCAGCAAATAGTAACTATCTGGGAATTATTTACCTGATCGTTAGCATGCTGTCTGTGGACCTCTGGTCTGAAGATGGACTACAAAAGGCACACGGTGTGTGAAAGAGAAATATATACCGCACGTCCTGCTGCTGTAACACTTTACATTAACATACTATAATAAAGGATTATTTTACCTTAAATGTGGACAACCATTGAACAAAATATCACTTCATTACCAAGGTAGGAATTGAAACTAAAAAAAGTAATGTATGATAAATATTGAGTTACTTGCTTGAGTTATGGAGAAGGACCATATAAGTGTACACTTATCATCGTGTTAACTTTGACAGCCCTAAAAACTACAAATCTGTTTCTTATCTATGTCTTTCCATATCGGCCTGTAAAGATGTTTGTAACTGTTTAGATGTAAGGACTTTTGGAGCTAGCACTGCCAGCTGCTTTCACTGGAGAAGGGCTGGGTTTTTAGGGTGGATCATTTTTAAAATCTAGTGTCCTCAAATAATCATTAGAACAACTTAAAATAAACTGAGCTGAAACAAACATTCTTTAGAACATCTTAAGATAGACTTAGCTAAAAGAAATATGCAATAGAACATCTTAAGACAAAGTAAAAACATTTTATTTTTAATTTTGTTCAAAAATATATAGTTTTATTCCCCATGTTGACATAAAAAAAATAATAAAATCAATTTATAGAGCATTTCATGGGTCCAAACACCACTTTTTCTTCATGTCCCACAACTGTGGTCTCAATGTTGAGATACATAAAATGAGCTAATTCAATTATAATATGACATTATTTCAAATGGAACTGTTTCATATACACATTACTTTACCATAGATGAAAAAATGATATAAATGATTAGTAAATAAATAAATAATATTAATATGGTGTAAAGTCATTAGACATTAGAATTACAACATCTGTCATAAAAAACACATTTTATATTGTTTTGTTGATGAAGACTGACATCTGTGGTTACTGTCTACATCTTTCAGGGTGTAGAGAAAATGTTTTTATATCAATATTGACAATGATGCACAAAGCTTGATGAAATAAATTTAAATGTCTTCAAAATATTATAGAAATCAAAAATAGAAAATTTAAAAAATGAACATTACTGTAATGTTGCAGTCAGGACATTTAGTATAAGAATAAGTGATGAAAACCATAAAAAAATAAACATGTTACAGATTAAAATCTGAAAAACTCTAAAGGGCCATATGAAGGAATCACTACATTTACAGTATGAACACATTATAAAGTTAAGGTAACAGTGCAAGGTAACAATATCCATCAGTAAACAGAGGACATAAAACACTTGATTGATAACAGCTGGAGGGAAAACTGAACCAACTCACAGCTAAATCTTAATGTTGAACTCTTCACACAGTGATGATGAGTTAAGGTTAGGGATTGACCTTGAAGGGTTGAGGTTAGGATAGGTCGTCGGGCAGCGAGACTCTCAAGAGATTTCGCACATTTTCGCAGCTTGGGGGTTACCTTCTAGACACGACCTTATCTTAGCACCGGAGGTTGTCGCTTGGTTAGTCGTGATGGGTTGTTTCTCTAAGAAACTCAACGTCTGTACGGCTGTATCGATGTTTCCTCTATTATCAGTAGATTTAGTAAAAGAAAGACAGAAGGCAAAGCAGAGTCCAGCACAGAGAACCAGAGCTGCTGTCAGTCCAACGTAGAGGCCGGTCCTTCCCCGACTCTCTGGTTGTGGTCTCATTGTTGGTCTCTCTGGTTGTGGGCTCATTGTTGGTCTCAGAGGTTTGGGCTCATCAGCAGCTGCTGTAAAGGACAGAAAATAAAATGTGGCTCATTGTCTGAAGTTTCACACTAAACTAAAATGATACGACGACAAACTGAGACTTTCTGGACTTCAAACATTATGTTTTAAATTGACAAACATCATGTGTGTGATTCATGGTACGATTCAAACAGGATCAAAAAATTATTTCTCTCTCTCCGTTGACTAGCGTTCATATTTTTTCAGAAATCAGGTCCCATGGTGGTCCACTAGAAGAGGAGGGACTTCACCTCTCTATGGAGTTCCCAGTGTTAGCCACCATGTTGGAACAGTGTTTTGCCCTCCAGGCTCTGTGCCAGTCGTGACTGCAGCATGATAACATGCTAAACTAAGATGTGTTTAGCACTAGCAGGGCTGTAGACTCTTAGTCTGGTTTCACTTACTGAGTTCTACTGAATCAACTCACCTGTGACATTGAGTTGACATATCTTGTAGCTTTCATCATAACCTGTGTACACATCACACGTGTACCGACCAGAGTCATTAATCCTGAGTCTGGACATGTGAAGTCTGATTCGTCCGTCTCTGAGGACGTCTTTGTCACACCGGACTCGTCCTGCAAACTGTTTATCCTGAGACCCTTGGTCTTCAACACCTTTATAGAGATTAAACAGGATGGGTCTGGGCTCAGCTAACAGTACACAGCAGATATCAAGTGAGTTGGGGGAACTGTCGGTTCTGGTTGTGAACGTCCACTCCAGTGTGATGTTGTGGTTCTCCTCTGCCTGATAGGAAGTCTGTGTCACATTCACTACAAATGATCCTGTAGAGGAGACAGAGAGGGAAAGTGAGCAGCAGACAAACTGACAACTTTAACATGTCAAACTCCATCTAGAGATGTTTGTCTGAATGTGTATTTAGTGTTTGTGGATAACAAAGTGAAGGTAAACTAACCAGAGACACAGGAGGTCAGACTGAGGAGCAGCAGGATGCTGCAGATCATCTTCATCCTGTGAGAGGAGACAGAAACACATCAGATACAAGTTCAGTTATTAAAGGTAGAACAGAGACAATCTACAGCGGGGGTCTCCAACACGTCGCTCACGAGCGACCAGTAGCTCATGACTCGTTTCTGAGTCGCTCGCTAAAGGTTCAAAGAAAGCGATACGGCCCAGCTGGCTGTCTTGAATGCCATGAAATCTAAGTTCAGAACCAGACTGACAGATGAACATTTAAATGAGTCCATAAGAGTGAACCTAAGTGGATCCACTCCAGCAGACACCTCTCTTGTTGACTCCATGCAGTGCCAGTCATCTCACTAACTGTTAAAGGGACTGAATGCATGTAATACATGCATGTGAACTGCAGATGATGAAGGGAATGTGAAGGGAAGTGATGTGATACAGTGATATGTGGACAGACAGAAAACAAGTTACAACATAGTTTTGTTTTCTATGACTTTAATCTGATGTGGATTTATGAGTGTGAGCTTGACACGTTGATAATGTAAAGAAATGCAAACAGAAAAAAAAACATGCACATGCTGCTGAATTTAAGATGTTGATGTCAAAATGTGAGTGTTTGACATCAACACTTTCTAAATGTTCACACAAAAGAAGCTTATTCAGCTGGTTTGGGTGGAGCTGAGCAATGTGAATAAATGTTACTAATAATATAAAATATGAGGAGCTCTCAGACACTTTCATTTTGTCAAAGTAGCTCTCTGAGGAAACAAGGTTGGAGACTCCTGATGTCCAGTCTGTCTTTAGTCCTCACAGTACTTCTTCCTCTGTGCTACTGATTACACATGACTGACCAGGAGACTGACACCAACACAGGTACACTAATGTACTTCTGACACAAGATGGCGCCAGTTTAGTAGATTACAATTTTACAACTGAGGAAAAAGAAGTTCTGCTTTGAGATGTACAGTGACTCAGACTGTCACTATAACTCAGCACCTCCTACTGACCAATCAGAGCTCAGTGCGCGGATTGTATGTTAACATTACACACATATGAAGAAGTTACAGTCATAATCCAGACTAAAAGCAACACAGTTTAAACTGACAAATGCAGGAAGGACAGCTGGATTTATGCTGTGGGTGTTGACCGCTTTGAATTATGTTTTTATATTTACTTGTTTATTTTTTGACTTGCTCTTGAGTCCGTTTCCGGAGAGAGGGGGACGCAGCTGAAAGAAGGTTGAAATAATCATAGAAACCAGTTTTTAGTCACAGGATAAAAAGAGGTGCAATCTATTCATCTATTACATTACTAGAGGCTATTAATATCTAGACAGCATATCTACTTTTGAGTGTTCCGTTAAATCAATGTCTGTTAATTTATACATTCACACATCTGGAGTTTTTTCTTTTACCAGCTGTTCTTCCTGCATTTGGCAGCTTCAACTGTGTTACTTGTAGTCTGGATTAAGTGTTTAACTTCTTCGTATTTGTTTACTCTTTGTTAAATGTGCCGCTCTGCCGACGGGAGACGTTTCCGTGTCTGTGATTGGTCAGAAACCCCGCACGTCTTGTGAACACGCTGAAACCTTCCCGGGAAACTCTGGGGTTTAAGTACCTGATTACTGATTGTTATATACTCACTGTTGATGAACAATTTGGTTTAGTGTGATCTCGGTTGTTAAGGTTAGTGAAGCCAGATAACGAGATAAGAGAAGAGAAGATACTCTGGATATGTTGAACTCGCTTCGTAGTGCAGGACTCTATTTATTTCACTTCACGTCTCTATTCTCTTCCTAGTCAGCCACAAAATATAAAACAGTCCAAATCATTTAAACCATATTTCTTCACAAAGAAAACATGATTAATATAATATATCAACTATCTGTATTTCCACATTACCTTGTGTCTCTTCTGTCGTACTCCAGGACCAAACTACGAGACTCTGCTGAGCAACAAGCAACAGTGAAAGCTGCTGCAGGACGTCACTTTAACAGATTCATCCCTCCTTCGACCAAACACAAGTTTCCGAACTCTTTTTTCCCAGTTTATTAACACTATATACAAACAAATCACCTCAACCCTGTAATGTTCCAGATCGAATATTATTAGAGTATTATACTATAGAAGATGCATAGTCCAAGTATAATAATATAACAATAAAATCACAACTGATTATGACTGACACAGTTTAACATGCTTAAAGAAATAATGAATAAATAGGAATAAGTTGCAAGAGATTGCAGATACCTGCCGATACACACAACACAATGTGAATAAGAGAATACTGCCACTTATTTTTTCCCCACTTCAAGCACTCTCACATCCCCTCCAAGACTAATCAATTAGGATTATGTATTTACAGCAGGAATCTAAATTCTGCTGACTAACTAAACTTATTTAACCTACTAGAACACTGGTTATCTACCAGCTATAATACAAATGTCATGTGCTTACCTTGTGTGTTAGTTTGCTCCTCTGCACAAGTTCTTAGCTCATATCTCCTGCCCGTGTTCTCTTCCTGTGGGTGAGTTTCACACTGGTATTGCACCACACACCTCCCATAAGGGCGGTACTGACCTTATATGGGAGGTGTGTGGTGCAGTACCAGTGTGAAACACACACCAAGTCATATATCTCCCACACCAAGTCATATACTCTCACACAGCTACACTGTAAACAATTGCTGTTAATTTACAGCAGAATTTCAACAGTATTAACCTGTTATTGCTAAAAACAGTGCTTTACTGTTAATACAAAAGAAAATCTGTTAAATTATGCTCATAGGCCGTTTTTTAACTGAACTATAATGTATTCTTAAAAAACAGCACTTTACTGCTGATCAACTGTCTAAAGTATCATGAATAACAGTTTCATGCAGTATTTTTTTAATTCTGGGAAGAGCATTTCACCTGATCTGCACATGTGAGGCTGGATCCGTTCTTTTATTCATCCATCCCCATCTTACTGATTATTTGGTGAGTAGTAATTTTATTTAATTAATAAATCTGTGCAAAGTTTATCAGTGATGTTTCCAGTTAGTTTGCATAACAGAATATGTGCATGTCATGATAGAGGGATTCAACAGCTAGCTAGAATTTCACAGATGATTGCACATTAATCGGACAACACAAGGAGCTCATTTTAATTTCTATGTATTCAAGTTAATATCTAAGTTAATGTGCTGACACATGTATTTTGCCAGTGAATTCATGCATAACGACGGTGTATACATTTTACAGTCTATGGAAGTCCCTTCAACATTTAAAGTAACATTAAGACTTCAGTGCATGTTGGTTATTGGGTGGTAATTCAGCAGAGCAGATACAAAATTGAAGGCAAGTTTATTTACTAGCTAACTAGTGTTTTTGAATGATATCTGAAAACCACATGTTCTATAGATCAGATGGTCAGAATATTAATAATTGATCAAAAAAACGTTTCTCAACCAGTAATGCACACCACTCAACACAATTCATTTCAAACATTGACTAAAAATCCATGTAGTTGACTGAGGAAATTTCTTTCTAAGTTTCAGGTGAAACAGCAGGAAGCTATTGGCGCTGGATGGTCAGCCTTGAGGGCCACTTCATATGTGAGGGGATCCAGCCCACCTTCTTGATGGGGCTTGCTGCATTATTTTCCACCTTCTACACCTGCACGCTCAAGTTAATCTCAAGGTTAGATACTTTCAGTAAAACCTGTATTTTTATTGTGGCATTAATCTAAGTGATTCACACAACTTGATTTTTACACAGTGCCTGAAGAAACACTATAATTTTTCAGGTGCACCGTAGGAATAAACCCTGAGAGAGGCACCAAGGATGGACAGGGCAAAGTCTTCTCAAAGAAAACTGGCAAATTCACAAGACAAGACTACAACCGTATATCCACATGTATCCACTCTGCTGATGGGACTCATGGACTTGAGTGGGACTTCATTTAAAATGGTGAGTTTACATTACATACATGATAAGAGGAAATGAGGGCTACACACGCTGATTTTGTATGTGAGAAGTTACAATGAAAGTTATGTTGGAACTCATATATCTCTCTCTCACACAGTCAGCGGGCTACCAAGGCTGGATTGAGAGAACTGGTGTCTTTGAGTGGGCCATAAGTCATTCACTAACTCACTCCCCCATTATCGCCCAATACTTGGACTTCCACACTTATCCATGTGCCTTGTTAGAGCCTGAATATTCATACTTGGACATGATGTCACATGTCTGGTGGTGTTGGTGCTCATTAGTATATAGACAAATTATTTTGTATTTTATGTTAATTTTTTTTTTTATTTGTACCACTGATATGCCTTAAGGTTCAGCAATATATTCAGTATATTCACATGTTACATGATATAAGGCAAAATATTATTTGAGAGTTTTGTTTTAACTCTATGATATAGCTCAACTCTCTGTAACTGTTCCACAAAGTAAGGTTAGTAAGATTGACAGATGTTTTCAGAAATGCTATTTCTTCTGAAATTTGGTTTGTTATCTGTGTCAGGTTTTTGTTGGCGCTGTGTTGAACTTCATATGAAAATAAAAAATAAAGTGCAATAAGATAAGCTGTAGATGTTCTTTTCTCACACATTGTACATGATTGGAAAATCAGTGAAGTAGCTCTGTTCTTCACTCACATGTTGTTATGGTTTGCATTCTGTGCTTGTAGCCATATAGACAGACATTTTGGGCCTTATAGCCTTAATTATAGCCTTTTTCTTAACAAGTGCCTTTAATTGTATTTAGTGTGACTATTCCTATGTCTGTAACCTGCTAAGTCTATTCATCTAGGCAAAAAATAATGTTTATTAAAATGTATGTAAAAAATACAACCTAAATAGTGCATTGAAACAAATCAGTAAGATAATGTAAAAGAAAGGGATAAAACAGCTATATGATGTATCTTTAAACAGTAAATTAACTGTAAAATTAATAAAAAAACTGTATATTCAGTGTTCTCTCTCTCTCTCTCTCTCTCTAACGGTTTCCAAATAAACTGCAGGACTGCATCAGGGATTTACATTCTAATTTACATCCTTCATCTTGTCTGGTCTGGTGGGCCTCAACTCAACAAAAGATCATTAGGTAGACAGGGCAGTAACATGGTATTCAAGTAATGACCTCCTGCTCAACACTTCCCAAACCATGGAGACTTTTCAAAATGAATGAGTCCCCAAATCCCATTTTGGGTCTTTCTTTGAAACTAAATATACCTGCCATTATGGGTTGGTCTGAGTCTATACTTGGTAGTGGCTGTGGCTCAGGAGATGCCCGATCTCGAGTGTCATTGGGCAAGTTACTGAACCCCAAATTGCTCCCGAAGACTGTGCAATCAGTGTGTGTGTGTGAATGAGCATTAGTTGTATGGCAGCCTCTGCTATGAGTTTATGGATGTGTGTGTGAATGGAGTAAATATTGTAGAACAGTCCATTTACCATTATAATTTTTATCACATACGTGATACCATAACATAACATAACAACGCATTAACCTTCTGAGACCTCAGAAGGTCTGAGAGCTCTCACATGAACGAGCATCGCTCAAAACAGTGAGGCGACACACGTCAGCTAAAACCACAATATCACTCTATATTTCAGTTGCTTGGCAGTAATGTTAGCTGACCAGACGAAGGTCTCTCCATGAATCACTGCTGATCCTAGTGTTGGCTTTTCCTGCCACACACGAGTGCGCATACGCCAGCGCGCATACGCCAGCGCGCATACGTGCATGGAATCCCGACCCGGTAGATTTAGACGTGTAAAAAGTTACAAACAGTCCCTTTAATTATTTAAAATAAATTGTAAAAATGTGCAAGACTTGATCCATCCATCCTCTGAATGCTCCAGGTCTCTAGTTTGATCCATCCATCCTCTGAATGCTCTAGGTCTTTAGTTTGATCCATCCATCCTCTGAATGCTCTAGGTCTCTAGTTTGAGCCATCCATCCTCTGAATTCTCTAGATCTCTAGTCTGATCCATCCATCCTCTGAATGCTCTAGGTCTCTAGTTTGTGGCTGTAAAGTTTCATGAGGCTGTGATTCTCCTAGAGGTCACCACAGGTCATTTTATACAGTGAGGTCATGTTTCAAAAAATGGTCTCACTACAATGAAATGTCTCCTATGGGGACTAACATCACACATGAATACAGTTGGGCTTGTCTGTAAAGGGGAGATTTGTCCACATATCTTGAGGTCAGAGGTCAAGGGACCCCTTTGAAAATGGCCATGCCAGTTTTTAGCTAAAATTTAGGCCAACTTTGGAGCATTATTTAGCCTCCTTCCCGACCTGTTAGCATGACATGGTTGGTACCAATGGATTCCTTTTTCTAGTTTCATATAATATCTGTAGCTTCACTCTAGCCCTAAAACTGAACCTGCTGAGCATCCGAAAAACAGTAAAGTCAGTCAGGCTCGCCCCCGGCCCCACGGGTCTCTTAGGGTTAACACATAAATATACCAACATAAACAAAACAAAATGGCCGTAATTAGCATATGAAGTCTTGAGTTATGGACAGTTTTCTGAGGTCACAGTGTCCTTGACCTTTGACCACCAAATTCTAATCCGTTCATCTTTGAGTCCAAGCTACCCCTGTTCACTGAAGTGCATTCACTCTTCTCAGGGCAGAAATCCGTTTTTTGACAAAGTATTTTACTGCTTTCCAGTCTCGGTTTCCTAGGGCTTGAGGTTCTGAATCAATGCAGCGCCGACAGTCCATTTTACCTGGAACCTGGTTCATCACGATGCATCTCCTTAAATGCTTTTCCACTGCAGCACATTCCTCTGGTGTCCAGCTTCTTTTCACAGCAGCTTGTTTCCCTAAGTAGGCATAAAAAGAACACATTCAAAGTTTAAGAACTTTAAATCTTAATCAGAACTAAAACACTACTGGTTTGATCACACAGGCCATCCATTGTAGTACTGACTTGGTTCAGAGACCACAAAGGACTTTCCCCCAGTCACTGAGAATTATACTGTACATACTTTTATTCTACACAACAGTTGTGGAGAGATTGTCTATACTCCAGACTACTGCACGCTTACAGACCTATAACTTATGTGCCTTATACCTCTAGAGATATTACCTGAGAACCATCCCTGCTGTCCTATGAAATATGTAAATACAACCAGTGGGTAATAAACATGGGATCAACTTGGTATTGTGTTACAAGGCAGGGATTTTTGTGTACTTTTTGGGTTATACTCACTGGATAGTCACAATAATAGTGTTCAGTGGTAAACTATTACTTCTTGTGTTTTTGATGAGACAATGTTAGTGACTACCTGAAATGAATTATTAGCATGATTGGGTACTAATTACAGTATTATTAGATTAGGATTAGAGGGGAGTATTTCTGCCTATCATAAGACATTATATAAAAAGCTGCTGATTCACAATAGAACCACATTTTGACATTCTGGTTCATTTGGACTGTAGGGACACTACCTGTAGACTACCAGTGCACTGTTTTGCCTATGTGGTGAATTACTTCACTGATGAATTTAATAATTTTTGCAGTAAAAAGAAAAAAATGTTCCATCCTTTTCATGAAGGTCACATGTCAAAGTTATGAAAAAACAAGGTCATGTTATGTTCTACCCCAGGTAGGGGTTCCTGCACTATTTGGCTGACACTAAGACTGCAACAGATACAATATACAGGGCAACTGAGGACTTACAGAATTAGTACCCTGATAAATTAATTATTCTCTCAGGTGATTCCAATCACTGCTCAGTGTCCTCTATTCTACCCACTTTAAGTCAACGATCAATCAAAGACAAATTTCCACTGAGGTGGACAATAAAGTCAGTCAGTCAGTCAGTCAGTCAGTCAGTCAGTCAGTCAATCAATCAATCTATATCTATCAATCTACTTTTCAATCTACTATTCTTCTAAGCTCACCTCTCTTTATTGCCGACTTCCTCTGGTTTTGGGCAGACACTGTGGACGTCACACTGCTCACCGTCACTAGAGCACTAAGGGACTAAACACATTCAAAATAATTTGAATGTGTCAAATGTAGAGTAAAGCATAAAAAGGCACACTCCAGGCATACATTTACTAAAATACTTGGGGAAAAAATATTGAAAACAATAAAGAGTTACTACTTAAAGGGTAGTACCCCCCACAATTAACACCAGACATGCATGCATTGTCTATATGCATGTCTGGCACTCTAGTTAGTGAACATGGTGTTGAGTTTGGGTGGCGCTATCCTTTTAGTGATCACATTGAGTAAAAAAAGAGACTTGCAGGACGGGAACAGCCTCTTCTCGGCCTTTGTGAAGCCATTTCAGACTTAGAATTGGGAGGGCCCTCTGTACTGTCATCACTTGAATCGTAGAGAGCATCAGAAAAGTCTGGTATTCTATCCATCTGCAATAAGGGAGTTAAAGGTATGGTTACTCATTTTTTTTGACATTGTACTAAAATCAAAGATGTATGCTCTGATGAAGGTCTGACAGACCAAAAGCTTAGAATGAAGTGAAATACTGCATAGATCTAAGTGTGCGGATATCTTTTCTATCATCTCATTACAATCAAAGGGGAAAGATTTTGTAGGAAATGGCCTATCAACTAGTTATTAGTATTCAAAGTGTCATAGACATACCAGAATGCTTTTTGTCCTTCTCAGCTTTCGAACAACTTCATTGTCTGATTGCACACTAGAATATTTTTTTATAGAATCCTCATCATCGGTTTCGTGCACTTTACTCTCATTTGAGTCGTACAGAGCATCAGGAAAATCTGGTTCTCTATCAATCCGCAAAAAGGGAGTCATGTCAAGATATAGTTATTCATTTTTGTTTCCATTCTATTAAAACCAATCACAGTGAAAGTTTTTTTGGACTACTAGTCTATCAAAATTGTACCGGCATTCAAAATCCGAGGCATACCAGAATGTTTTCCATCCCCCTGAGCTTTCGAAAAGGTTCATCACAGTGTGGAGTCGGAGGTTGGTCTTTTATACAATCCTCATCGGTTTCATCAGTGTCGGGATACTCCACTAGACGAAACCCTCTGACAGTAAACACCTAAATATAGTTAAACACAAAATAATCAGTATTCATTAAGAGCTGATAGTTGTCATGAATGTGGAGATATTCACAAGTTACAATAGTTGGCTCATGTGAAAACCTTTTCTGAAACAGCATATAACTTTACTCTATTTACAAATTTTAAGTACGTTTACATTTGGCTGACCAAATTTAGGGGCATGGTGGCCCATGGGACCAGTGCATACAAATATGATCTTCTATACTTGTATACCTGTAATAACTTGAGTGTAGATACTGAAAGGTGTTGCCCAAATGATGAGAGATCACTTAGAGTGAGATCCATACAGGAGGGCCCCATGAGGATGTACTAGAAACGTATGTGGGTGTGGTTGTGGTCTCACAACAACATATAAGGGGCTGCAATGGAACATATTCAAACATGCAATTTTTAAACATGCAACAGCGCAGGAAGTGTAAAATTATACCTGTAATAACTTGAGTTTAGATACTGGAAAGTGTTGCCCAAATGATGTAAAATCACTTAGATTGAGATCCATACGGGAGGGCCCCATGAGGGTGGACTAGAAATGTATGTGTGTGTGTGAGCTTAACTGTTAAATTCACCCAGAGGGAGATCTACACCTGAGGGCCCCATGAGGGTGGACTAGAAACATATATGTGTGTGAGGTTAACTGGCACCATGCGGAATGGACTAGAACGTTTTCTGTCAGGTTAACTCTGTTCTCTCAATCAGACGTCTGCCACATCACCCAATGAGTAACACTGACTGAAAAGCTGTATCAGAAAAGCAATGTGAACACCTTCCTATCTTGGTAATTGAACTACATAATGTGCAGGTCAACATAAATAGTTTGTGTTGACAGTGTCTACATTACTCCATTACCTGTGTCCTGGTCATTCTGCCACAGCAGGAGCCTGCATGTTCATCACCTGGAATTCAGATAAAAAACAAGAACGCATTAAGAACTGATGGTAATCATGTTTGTTAAGATATTCACAAGTTACAAAAGTTAGCGCGTTTGAAAACCATTTATGACCATAAATACAAAAGAAAAAACAAAACGGAAATTGAATCTCACATCACAAATCACACAGAAAACAATAAAGAACAAGATGTTTGGCTTTTGAAAATTGTTCTCCCAAGTCTTGGCAACCAGGGGAAAAAATAAATATTCTAATCAACACATATCAAAAACTGTTGTGTAAACTGCTCAGATCCCCGCACATATTCAAACACCATTTTAGAATAGAAAACAAAATAAAAAATGTATACATACATGCAAATAATTGCATAGTTTTTGGCCCAAACTGCATGTGATTATCATAAAGTGGGCATGTCTGTAAAGGGGAGACTCGTGGGTACCCATAGAACCCATTTACATTCACTGATCTGGAGGTCAGAGGTCAAGGGACCCCGTTGAAAATGGACATGCCAGTTTTTCCTCGCTAAAGTTTAGCGTAGCTTTGGAGCGTTATTTAACCTCCTTCCTGAAAAGCTAGCATGACGTGGTTGGTACCAATGGATTCCTTATGTTTTCTAGTTTTATATGATACAACAACGAAGTGTGAAACGGACTCAAGAGCAAATCAAAAAATAAACAAGTAAATATAAAAACATAATTCAAAGCGGTCAACACCCACAGCATAAATCCAGCTGTCCTTCCTGCATTTGTCAGTTTAAACTGTGTTGCTTTTAGTCTGGATTATGACTGTAACTTCTTCATATGTGTGTAATGTTAACATACAATCCGCGCACTGAGCTCTGATTGGTCAGTAGGAGGTGCTGAGTTATAGTGACAGTCTGAGTCACTGTACATCTCAAAGCAGAACTTCTTTTTCCTCAGTTGTAAAATTGTAATCTACTAAACTGGCGCCATCTTGTGTCAGAAGTACATTAGTGTACCTGTGTTGGTGTCAGTCTCCTGGTCAGTCATGTGTAATCAGTAGCACAGAGGAAGAAGTACTGTGAGGACTAAAGACAGACTGTACATCAGGGGTCTCCAACCTTGTTTCCTCAGAGAGCTACTTTGACAAAATGAAAGTGGCCGAGAGCTCCTCATATTTTATATTATTAGTAACATTTATTCACATTGCTCAGCTCCACCCAAACCAGCTGAATAAGCTTCTTTTGTGTGAACATTTAGAAAATGTTGATGTCAAACACTCACATTTTGACATCAACATCTTAAATTCAGCAGCATGTGCATGTTTTTTTTCTGTTTGCATTTCTTTACATTTTCAACGTGTCAAGCTCACACTCATAAATCCACATCAGATTAAAGTCATAGAAAACAAAACTATGTTGTAACTTGTTTTCTGTCTGTCCACATATCACTGTATCACATCACTTACCTTCACATTCCCTTCATCATCTGTAGTTCACATGCATGTATTACATGCATTCAGTCCCTTTAACAGTTAGTGAGATGACTGGCACTGCATGGAGTCAACAAGAGAGGTGTCTGCTGGAGTGGATCCACTTAGGTTCACTCTTATGGACTCATTTAAATGTTCATCTGTCAGTCTGGTTCTGAACTTAGATTTCATGGCATTCAAGACAGCCAGCTGGGCCGTATCGCTTTCTTTGAACCTTTAGCTCGCGACTCAGAAACGAGTCGTGAGCTACTGGTCGCTCGTGAGCGACGTGTTGGAGACCCCCGCTGTAGATTTTCTCTGTTCTACCTGTAACAACTGAACTTGTATCTGATGTGTTTCTGTCTCCTCTCACAGGATGAAGATGATCTGCAGCATCCTGCTGCTCCTCAGTCTGACCTCCTGTGTCTCTGGTTAGTTTACCTTCACTTTATTATCCACAAACACTAAATACACATTCAGACAAACATCTCTAGATGGAGTTTGACATGTTAAAGTTGTGAGTTTGTCTGCTGCTCACTTTCCCTCTCTGTCTCCTCTACAGGATCATTTGTAGTGAATGTGACACAGACCTCCTATCAGGCAGAGGAGAACCACAACATCACACTGGAGTGGATGTTCACAACCAGAACCGACAGTTCCCCCAACTCACTTTATTTCTACTGTGAACTGTTAGCTGATCTCAAACCCTTAGTCCTGTTTCATCTCTATGAAGGTGTTGAGCTCCCAGAGTCTCAGGATAAACAGTTTACAGGACGAGTCCGGTGTGACAAAGACGTCCTCAGAGACGGACGAATCAGACTTCACATGTCCAGACTCAGGATTAATGACTCTGGTCGGTACACGTGTGAAGTGCACACAGGTTATGGTGAAAGCTACAAGATATGTCAACTCAATGTCACAGGTGAGTTGATTCAGTAGAACTCAGTAAGTGAAACCAGACTAAGAGTCTACAGCCCTGCTAGTGCTAAACACATCTTAGTTTAGCATGTTAGCATGCTGCAGTCACGACTGGCACAGAGCCTGGAGGGCAAAACACTGTTCCAACATGGCGGCTAACACTGGGAACTCCATAGAGCGGTGAAGTCCCTCCTCTTCTAGTGGACCACCATGGGACCTGATTTCTGAAAAAATATGAACGCTAGTCAACGCAATCAATATTTGTTTTGATCCTGTTTGAATCGTACCATGAATCACACACATGATGTTTGTCAATTTAAAACATAATGTTTGAAGTCCAGAAAGTCTCAGTTTGTCGTCGTATCATTTTAGTTTAGTGTGAAACTTCAGACAATGAGCCACATTTTATTTTCTGTCCTTTACAGCAGCTGCTGATGAGCCCAAACCTCTGAGACCAACAATGAGACCACAACCAGAGAGACCAACAATGAGACCACAACCAGAGAGTCGGGGAAGGATCGGCCTCTACGTTGGACTGACAGCAGCTCTGGCTCTCTGTGCTGGACTCTGCTTTGTCTTCTGTCTTTCTTTTACTAAATCTACTGGTAATAGAGGAAACATCGATACAGCCGTACAGACGTTCAGTTTCTTAGAGAAACAACCCATCACGACCAACCAAACGACAACCTCCGGTGCTAAGATAAGGTTGTGTCTAGAAGGTAACCCACAAGCTGCGAAAATGTACGAAAACTCTTGCGGCACTCGCTGCCAGACAACCTAACCTAACCTCAACCATCCAACGTCAGTGCCTAACCTCAACCAATAGAGGTCAATTTCTTTATAATTTCTTTATAACAGACCGTTGCTATGTGTAACAGACCGTTGCTATGGGCGCAGTTCGGATGTCGGACTCTGCAGGACCGTTTTTGTGTCAAATTATTGATTTCTTCATTAAGTAGCCGTGTAATAAGAAGGATAATGTACAGCTAGCGGGTCACTGGTGTGAAAGAATCCCCTCCAGGGCGATGAGAGACCCCTCCGCTTCGTGTTATTACAGCAGAAATAACTAATGTCAGGGTAAATGATGCTTCCATCCTTCCAGATGTTTGATGTCAAACAGTATAAAATGTGACTGTTTTGGTAAATGACAGATAACATCACCTCAGAAGTTGTGCTGAGACAAGACGTCTAAACAGTCAAGTCTGGTTGATGTGACTCCATGAAGATCCTCTAAAATCTGTAAACTGTTATATTTGTTTCAGTCATCATCACTGTATGAAGAGTTCATCATTAAGATTTAGCTGTGAGTTGGTTCAGTTTTCCGTTTTAAGTATACACTTATATGGTCCTTCTCCATAACTCAAGCAAGTAACTCAATATTTATCATACATTACTTTTTTTTGTTTCAATTCCTACCTTGGTAATGAAGTGATATTTTGTTCAATGGTTGTCCACATTTAAGGTAAAATAATCCTTTATTATAGTATGTTAATGTAAAGTGTTACAGCAGCAGGACGTGTGGTATATATTTCTCTTTCACACACCATGTGCCTTTTGTAGTCCATCTTCAGATCATTGTAGTTTCACCATGGCAAACCCGCGACACTATCATTAAGTGAGTAAAAATGCAAGAAAAGTATACATATGAGTGTTAGTTTAAATGTACTGTATAAATAAAAGCAGAGTGAAAGCCAGAGTAAACCAGATTATTGCACAGCTGGATTATTGCTCTAAATGATTGTACTATTAATGTTCGTATGAACATAATGTGCACTGGGATTTATGGAAATGTTAGTGAGAAGAGTTGCAAGTGGGTTGTTGTAACGTTACGTTTGAAAAGTCAAAATGCATTTATCTAACCATTTCTCCTTGACCTCGATGGAAAACGTCGTGAGGTCAAGGAAAGATGAGAAGGAGGATTCAGAAGGACTCAGGAAAAGACAACCGTGGTGTTCAGAGAATCCCACTGCTCTTTCACTAGAAGATCCGTAATGATGATGCGACGGCGGCAGATGTTAGATCACAATATTGATCAAAATAATCGTGATTAGCATTTTGCCCATAATCGCTCACTTTTATAGGTCCTACAGTTGTCTCTCCGTCTTTTTCTTCTTTCCCCGACTTTACTTTGGAAGTATTTCTTATTTTAACTCACTAGTCATGTGAATGTTATCTAGGGCCGACTACTCTCTGTCTAGTTTTTCTAACTATTTTGAATATGAAAACGCTTCGTGGTGTCCTCGTAGTGTCCTAGTGGTGTCCTCGCAGTGTCCTCGTAGTGTCTTAGTGGTTTCCTCGTCCTTTAGTGTCGCTCCTCTAGTCAGTCTTGTTCCTGCGTAATACATAAAAGCTGACCAGAAACTGTATTAACCATCGAGGAGAAATCTAGTTGGTGAAATAGTTTTTCTCTCTAATCCCCTACTCTGACTACAGAAACATACAACATTGAGGTTGAAGAACTACTGGAGACCGAGTATAATTGGTCTGATAACATTTTATCACACATTTTATTGAAGATTTTGTCTTGGGTTGTTTAGTGAGCAGGGTTTATTGCAGCTGTAAAACCACCTCCCCGATGTCTTTGTTACTGAACTTTTGATAGCCTGCATTAAAATACCATATTTTAATAAAAACAAGTACTTAACTGAATACATACCACCATTCCGTTCAGTACTGTTATTTAAACATTGTGATCATCATTAATTTTTATTTTTATAATCATTCATGTGATAATCATTATTACGTTATATTGTGTTTATGAAGACTGCTGTTCATTTTGTTGTTAGAGGTTTGATGAATATATTATTGATTAGAAATGGCTGATGAAGTTCACTGGACCAGTAACTATATAGTGTTCTGTATATTCATGAAACAACAGGGAGAGGACACCACCATGCTTTGACCTTTTATTTTTCTTGGATCACTGGTCTGCTGGGAGAGAAACACACAGCAATGGTTAATACATCCTGTTACTGTGAATACTTACAGTGTACATTGAAATGATCACTTACTTCTCTGTCTAATCCCCTCAGTATGTTTTTTCAAGTGTGTGCTGTACAGACATCTAACAGTTTGTGAATTCTGTAAATATCAGTTGTTAACTCTGCATGGTGTGGATGTCCTACACTCACTACGATGCCAGGCTGCTCTCAGGCTGTACAGTATCTGGGTCCTCTTAAAAATGATGTTTTCCATGAGCACCACATCACTGACTTCTTATCCATTATGGACTAAATAAGTATTTCCACTAGACTGACATGTAGGCTACATCCAGCCTTCTTTCTTTCTTTCTTTCTTTCTAAATAAATAATGGTCATAATAGGGCAGACCATGCACAATTCCTGCTTTGCTAATTAATATGTGTTTTAAAGAATTTTTGTCAATAAGCACACACTTAAAGCTGAAGTAGGCGAGATTAGAGCAAATATGATTAAGAAAAGTTATTTTTATAAAACAGTCGCTATATCGTGACAGTAGTACATGAAACAGGTAACCTGAAAAAAATCATGTTCCTCTGTGTCCTCCGGTGCTCCTAACGGCATCTGCAAGATTTCACAGACAGGAGGAAAACAAGCAGTAAGAGCTGATCTGAATTCTGCTGTCTGAGAGCCGGCTGTCAATCACTCGTGAACTCCGACCAAACAGTCAACTAGGCCGCGCTGATCAAATATGAATCAATATTATGTTACGTTAATGACCATGTCTCTCCTCAAATGTTTTCAGAATCATCTTGTAGTGCACGGTTTAGCTGTAAAATTAGAGAGTTTGTGACGCCATTGTGAAATCTGGTGAAAGAATGCTAAATTCTGGTCACATGACCGGAGCACAGCCAATAGGAACGCTGTCTCTCTGAAATGACCTGTGATTGGTCGAAGTCTCCCGTCACAGGCTAGATTTTCTAAAGCCTGAAAACAGAGACATGAGGAGGAGCAGAAGTCTAGTTATCTCTCAGAACACTTGGATTACAATATGCTGAAAGGTTATTATGGAATTTTTGCCCAATGATGCCAAAAATATACCGCCTACTAACTTGTAAAACTGAAAATTTAACAGGAAAGTAAAACATTAAAAGTTCAAGATATTTCCTTCCCCTTTCACCTGCCTCAGAAAGCTTTTTGCAATGCAGTTGTCACCAAAATTGAGGTTATGTTTGAATGAACAAAACATATTGCAATGTTCAATCAGCAGACTTTGGTGTTTCTGCTGACTGATGGCTGAGTGTAAAACAGTCCTGACAGGAGATCTGATGCTACTTCCTCCCTCAGAGCTCTGAGGAGTCTTCTGGAAAAGATAAAGACACTCTCTCTCTCTCTCTCTCTCTCTTGAGGCATTACAAATGTGCACTTTTAAAATGCTGCTGTCAAAATAGAGGCATCTACCAGCAGCAATATCACCACCCTCTGCTCAAGTGTAAAAGGACACTGTGATGTGGATTCAGTGCTGTGACAGCGGGAGACTACCCCCGTGTGGACACAGAGGTGGACTGCAGTTTGTGAAACTTCAGTATTTCAACTGGCTCACAATTATGATTTAGAATGGATTTTTTTTAGATCTTATTGATTACTTTAAGGCCCTTCATGGCCTGCTTCTCACTCTTCCTGACTTTTTATTCCCAGATCCTAATCTTACATTTCATGTTTTAGTCTTTTAGTTTTTGTTTATAGATTATTTTTTGGGGCTTTTTGTGATGAATGTTGATTATTATGTAGCCCAGTTAAAATGATGCATATATAAATAGTTGTCTGTGATAAATAAATAAATACGGTTTGTTAAAAAAAAAAAGAATGGTAAAAATACATATTTTTCATGCGTGTATTCTTTTAATTTTATTTTGATGAAGCTTTTCATTTGACAGAGTGGCATCCTTCTGTGTATCTAATCACGTGCTTTTGGTTTTTGGCTGGCGTGCGTGTGCATGCACAGAGAGAGAGAGAGAGAGAGAGAGAGAGAGACAGAGAGAGGAAAAGTTTGTATTAAACATGTCTGAGTCTGTCAACTAGAGAACCTCCAAGAGGACATGCTTTTCACAATGACGGAGTTACAGAACATTTCTACCTGAAGTTTGCTCCGTTGTAACCTGTAATCTGTAGCCTATGAGGCCGCTCGTTAACTAAGTGAGTGGTGAATTAGCACAGTTGTGTCGTCTGCTGTTATAGCTAACCCAGCTAACACATTATCTTCGTCTGGACTCTTTCCGAAGTGGAAGCAAGAGACAACACCCAGGCAAGGCCTATGGAAAGGAGGCTGGGTCACGCCTCATATCTAGGGGGGTTTAACACATGCGCAGTAGAATCTGGTCTGCGCTCGCCGAAATTGAGCCAATCGCAACGCACGACCGCAGCTTGAGTTACACTGCGCATGCGTTATACCCCTTCTCTGCCCGTGATTCAACCTCCTTTCTGTAGGCCTTGCACCCAGGTAGCTCTCTGAGTCGTCCGGTGAATGGACAGAGTTCCTCTGGCAACGCTGGTTAACCACCAGACTTGGTGGTGATGCCCAGAGGACATCAGAACTACCTCAAAGGTACCAACCACACTGCTTTATTTAGTTTATGCTCCTGTTGAGTCAGTGTATCTTTTGGTTATTAAATTTTCCTTTCACAAGCGGATATTAAAGAACAAAAAATAAGTGGTTATTGTGGTGATTTTCGTTTTACAATACAAAAATTAAAATTGAAATACAAGACGTTTTTCTTTATCAGGGTTAAAAAGGGGATGAACTAAACTTAAAAAAGCAGGTTGATTTTCATGTTCTATTTCTAAAAACAAAAAATAAAATCACTAGAAGACAGAAACAAAGAAACGTCCCGTTTTTTCATCTTCTGTGACCGGAAGTTGCCATTTACAAAGTAAGAGCATGTATGAGGACGGTGCTGCTGTGTAACAGAAGGTGATGGACATGGATCGATCCATGTCCATCGTTTTACGCAGTACGTCGTTTTTTTGAAACAATAAAAGGGTTTGTCTCAGGTAAGAAGACATGACTGCAGTCATGTCTTTTCCCCCTCTCATACACGTCACCGTCCTCATACACGCAACTTCCGGTCGCAGAATATGAAAAAACGGGTGTTTTGTGATTTTATTTTTTGTTTTTAGAAATCGAAAATGAAAATCAACCTGTTTTTAAAGTTTAGTTCATCCCTTTATGACCCTGATAAAGAAAAACGCCTTGTATTTCAATTTTATTTTTTGTAATTTAAAACGAAAATCAAATAACAACTTATTTTTAGTTTTTTAATATCCGTTTGTGAAAGGAAAATCGAATGACCAGAAGATACACTGATCCTGTTGGATTGAAGTGACCGCTAAGTTTTTGGCCCCTACGATCACAAGCAGCGAACCAGCTGCCTTCAACGATTTGATTTGATATTTTGCTGGCTTAGTATGTAAATATTGGTGTGTGTTTGGTCAATAAGATAAGTTACGGGAAAATATGCTGTTGCTATGGTTTGAATACACAGTATGTTTGCTGTTAAGTGGAAACACTTGTTTAAGAAACAAAAGTAGAAAACACAAGTTTAAGTTAATATTGTTTTATTTATTTTTTCCTTACATTTAAAGTAAGAAATTACTTATTTCTATTTTAAAACGGTTTCTGGGTGTGTTTATTATTTCAGAGGTTAAAGGGTGTATATAGCCTTGTGCTAAATGGTACACTCAATTATTTCTGTAGTGACCCAAGATAAATAACATTGAGTAAATCCGAGTTACCCTACAGAAGTTAATAGGGGGGAAAGAACTCAGGGCCTGCACCTACATACATAAGAGGGTAGACGGGCTACAATTATTATGTGTTATATCATTAAAAAAGCATATCACCGAATGATCAATAACAGATTTTGATTAAACTGGACCGTGTGAATATCATTATCATTAGTTTCCCAGCGAGAAAAAATGCCATGTGAATATAAATTATATTTATAAATTTGACACACACACACATGATAACCGGAGGGGTGGGGGGGTCCTCCCTCAAGAAATGTATGTATGTATGTAAAGCAAAAACACAAAATGCAGGCAGCAGGTGACAATTCAAAATAAAATATAATGGAATTTAATGCAGCAAGGCTAAACCCCAGGACTTTAATAGCTCATATGTGTTTCAGAAAGATTCCTGCTCATGTTTAAAAAATGACACATGCACATTGAAAACTTTTCCCAGATATCTGTGTTCTCTGAGAAGTGGAGAATAAAGTCGTAATATTTGAAGAAAAACTCTACCTGCCCTATAGTTTGCTGTGCATTACGTTACTGCTACGCTGATATGGTAGTATCCCCTTCACACCGTCTGACAGACACAGAACCCCGGTTTGGGACTCTCTGGATGAGAGAGTTTCCTGAGGTGACCAAGGCATTTGAAGAGCTGTTAGAGATGTGAGCCCTCCATGTTGCTGCTGGAGCTTTTTGTGGTTCTGATGTACGACAGAACCAGCGACATCGTGGAAGTGGTTGAAGCAAGGGAACAGCTTTTTTTAATCAGAAATCTAGGCGTCTGGAGAACAACTTGTAAAGTGCACAGCCTACCAGGCCAATTTACTGTATATATTCCTAACCCTGTGCTGCCACGCTCTTCTGACTTGGGGTTAGGTGAAGGAGGGAATAGAGTGGCGACCACACCTCCAGATGCATCCACTGTGGCTGCAGGAAGGGATGCACTTGATGCTGTAAATGAGCCAAGGCAGTGCCCAAATGCAATGCTCTTTGTTACTGCTCAGAAGATGTCAAGATCGGTTACATTAGTTATTTACCCAAACGGGTGGGACTGTATGGAAGAAACACAAATGTTATCTGCCGCTGTCGTCAAGGCTTGCTAACTTCGCCTCCCAGCCCTCGCTCCAGCCTCGGTCTGGGTCTCATTCACATGAACGGAGGAAGGGAAATAACTCTGGATTCAGCTATTAGTGCATTTTACAACTTGTAGGACCTACTGATTTAAATAAGGGCTATTAGAGTGTTCATACTGGGGAGTTGATTCACCTAAAAAAACAATTATCCGCTGAGTTACAGGCGTCTCTTTCCCAATCCTGATCACATTCAAAGCCCTCCATAGCACCCTCTTATACATGTATTTCTGTATTTATAACCCAATACTCTGCACCAGGATTTCTCAGATCTTCTGACCAAATTGCTCTTAAATATCCCACGGTCCAGGCTTAAAACATATAGGGAGACTGTGCTTTTACCGTTTTAGCTCCAACACTATGGAATTGCTTCCCTTCAATGTCAGATCAGCTGAGTCTGAACCACATTTTAAAAAATGTGTAAAAACCCACCTACAGTATATAGGCTGTCGTTCTGTTGCTCGAAAATCCTTTTGTTTTATTTATCTATCCATTGTTTTGTGTTTGTTATATTGCTTTTATTGTTGAGGATCTGCTTCCTTTTTATAAATTGTATTGTATTATGCATTTTAAAGCACTTTGTGTGTGTGTGTATATATATATATATATATATATACATATATATATATATATATACATATATGTATATATATATATATATATATAAATATATATATAAATACATATATATAAATATATATACATACATATAAATATATATATAAAAATATAAATATATATATATATATATGATTTTGTGCTTCAGTGCATTTTCAAAAATATATATATATTATATATTATATAATATTATATATATATATATGTGTGTGTGTGTATATACAGTGGAGGAAATAAGTATTTGATCCCTTGCCGATTTTGTAAGTTTGCCCTCTTACAAAGAAAAGAACGGTCTATAATTTTAATGGTAGGTTTATTTTAACAGTGAGAGACAGAATATAAAAAAAAAAATCCAGAAAATCAATTCATATAAAAGTTATAAATTGATTTGTATTTTATTGTGGGAAATAAGTATTTGATCCCCTAGCAACCAACAAGAATTCTGGCCCCCACAGACCGGTTAGATTAGTCCTCTCGCTTTAAGAAAGTACTCTGAATCTCAACTCGTGACCTGTATAAAAGACAACTGTCTCAACTCATTACCTGTATAAAAGACACTTGTCCACAATCAGATTCCAACCTCTCCACCATGGGCAAGACCAAAGGGCTGTCTAAGGACGTCAGGGACAAGATTGTAGACCTGCACAAGACTGGAATGGGCTACAAGACCATCAGCAAGCAGCTTTGTGAGAAGGAGACAACTGTTGGTGCCATTATTCGGAAATGGAAGAAACACAAAATGACCATCAATCGCCCTCGGTCTGGGGCTCCACGCAAGATCTCGTCTCGTGGGGTATCGATGATCATGAGAAAGGTGAGGGATCAGCCCAGAACTACACGGGAGGAACTTCTTAATGATCGCAAGACAGCTGGGACCACAATCACCAAGAAAACCATTGGTAACACACTATGCCGTAATGGTTTAAAATCCTGCAGCGCCCGCAATGTCCCCCTGCTCAAGAAGGAACATGTACAGGCCCGTCTGTTTGCCAATGAACACCTGAATGATTCAGAGAAGGCTTGGGAGAAGGTGATGTGGTCAGATGAGACCAAAATCGAGCTCTTTGGCATCAACTCGACTCGCCGTGTTTGGAGGAAGAGAAATGCTGACTATAACCCCAAGAACACCATCCCCACCGTCAAGCATGGAGGTGGAAACATTATGTTTTGGGGGTGTTTCTCTGCTAAGGGGACAGGACGACTTCACCGCATCGAAGGGAGGATGGACGGGGCCATGTACCGTGAAATGTTGGGCGACAACCTTCTTCCCTCAGCCAGGACACTGAAAATGGGTCGTGGATGGGTCTTCCAGCACGACAATGACCAAAAACATACGGCCAAGGCAACAAAGGAGTGGCTCAAGAAGAAACACATTAAGGTCATGGAGTGACCTAGCCAGTCTCCGGACCTTAATTCCATAGAAAATCTGTGGAGGGAGCTGAAGCTTCGAGTTGCCAAGCGACAGCCTCGAAACCTTAAGGATTTGGAGATGATCTGCAAAGAGGAGTGGACCAAAATCCCCCCTGAGATGTGCGCAAACCTGGTGACCAACTACAAGAAACATCTGACCTCTGTGCTTGCCAACAACGTTTCTCCACCAAGTACTGAGCCATGTTTTGCTAGGGGATCAAATACTTATTTCCCACAATCAAATGCAAATCAATTTATAACTTTTATATGAATTGATTTTCTGGATTTTTTTTTTATATTCTGTCTCTCACTGTTAAAATAAACCTACCATTAAAATTATAGACCGTTCTTTTCTTTGTAAGTGGGCAAACTTACAAAATCGGCAAGGGATCAAATACTTATTTCCTCCACTGTATGTATGTATATGCTAGTCTGCCTGTATTTTTTCTCTCCCTTCCCCACCCCCCGCCCCATCTCAGATCTGGTAAAACTTTGACAAGGAAGTCAGGCACAGATCAAGTCTAAAGTTCTTATTTTAGTGATTGAAATGTGACTAAGCCTCTTACTGGCAGTTTAATGTGCAATTTATTTTTACATCAAGATTTCACATCTCTGTGACACAACCCTCCCTGTTCTCTCGAACACACTTCCTGTCATGTGGGTGTAGTCTCTCCATCCACATAGCGTTCAACACAGCTGTCAACCACACACGTCTTCCTGTTACTGGTAAGTTTGCTTTTCTTACAAAATTGTTTGTTTTATTAAAGAAATAGTTTGTTTTTTTACTCTTATAACCCTCGTCAATTTTCTTCTAACATGAAAAACTGGTGATATTGTGTTTCAAAGGAAGTCTGATGAAGGACAAAAAAACTTCATCATCAAAGGATTTTGTGAAGAACTATATTTTATTTCTTAGTGTCATATCAAGTCAGAGAAGTCAGACTATACTTTAATATGAAAAAAAAAGTCTATATACTGTAGCAACACCGCTGTTTGGAATGAATTCATATTAACACGAGGAAGACTAGCTTCTTGTTTTCTGAGAGGAAGTTGACTGAATTAACTACTGACAGACACATTCGACAAGTTCCAAGAAATGTATTTTTAATTGGATTTCTGAATCCAGAACACTTTAATTATATGATGTGAATTTAGTTTTTAATTCACGTCGTCTATATCATATCATATTACCCATACAAATGTGCTGCTGACAGGCAGAAATATCTATCTTTAGGCTCTCACTTCTGTTGGCATATCAAGAAAATAAAAATCTCAACTGTCTGGTATGTTAACACTCATAGAGTCACCTGTTTTTGTTAAGTGAGCAAAACATGATGCAGTTTATCAATGCTTTGAATTTAAGTTAATAAAACAATATATTTTGACTGTGGGTGTTCCACCTTTTCATGAGAACCAGACTTAACACATCACCACTTTCATATTCAAAAAGAGAATTGGCACTTTACTCTGCTCCACTGCAGTTAACACCAATAAACCACTTCCACTTTCATGATTAAGCAGCAATGTATCTAAATATATTCTTTGCTAACCCTGCTGCTGCTTCCTCATTTAGTACAACTAGCGGTTGTCTTCACTGAGTACAATATATACAAGCAGTGGTTGAGGTGTTAAGATATCTTATTTAAATAAAACCAGCAATAACTTATTGTAAAATAAAATTATAGTATTTGGTAAAATTGTAATTTCTAGAGACGGGTCTGCAAAAAAGAAGACAACAAGAAACACAGTTACAGAGCAGTAATTATTTATTAAAGTAAATAAAGTTTAGATCAAAAAGTTTCTTTATATATATTTTTTTTCATAAATTTAAGATCATCATGACCAGGCAAAGCTGGTAACTGCCCACACTCCAGGTTTGCTTTGTCTCAACTGGTTTGTGATCATTTCGTTGAACATTTGCACTGAAGCACAAAATCATATATATATATATATATATATATATATATATATATATATATTTATATTTTTATATATATATTTATATATATGTATATATATTTATATATATGTATTTATATATATGTATATATATTTATATATATTTATATATATATATATATATATATATATATAATGTTAGTTGTAATAGTCTGGTATATTTATAGTGTATTTGTGTGTATGCTGTACAACAGCACAGCCACATTCACAGTATTGTTATCCAAATCTTTATTCATCATCTTCATCTTCGATTTCTTCCGTACGTTTTTTTTTTTGGCTCTAACTACTTCTGCATACTTTAAGCTACAGAAACCTTTCAAATATCAAAATATTCACCTCCTTAATGATATTTTTTATACCATTTATACTTTTTAAAATATTAAACTTTTTCCAGAAAAAAATTGTTTTACAATGGAAGTCGATGGAAAGAATCTTCAAATCCTCTCAAACTCCACTTTGAACGTTTGAACATGTCTGAATCTCAGGAGATAAACTCCCAGGACCTGTTCCGAGGATACTCAGAGACAGGATACAACTACAGAACAAACCCTCTGTTCCTCCCAATATTTGTGTACATCAGTGTCTCATGCATCCAAGATGAGTTACACAGATCCTACTGCTGAGTTTGCTGCCAAGAAAGCAAGAATGTGAATTTATTCTATTTATCCTATGGTGAGTCTATCTCGCTTATCTACATAACATGACGGGATTTCTCACAGTGCTGCCGTACTAAAAATATTTCAGCATTTCCTTGTAGTGACGCTCTACTGCCAGCCACTACTACGGACTGTGTCTTTGATGGTCCCTTTGCTTTCCCCACAGAACCTTTGTTTACACCTTCAAAAAAAAGGAAGTTACACCAGTACTTTCACATCTGGAGGTTTGGGTCATACCCTAATACATGAGAACAGTAGGCAGTAGTGACCGAAACTGAAGTTAGGGTGGGTGTGGTACATTACTTCTATTACTTAGAAATGTAACTTTTGTTTTGGGAAACAATGTAAGTTTTGTACATTTAAAAGTTACATAGTTTAACCCTTTAATGTGTCTTTTAATTCAGTTCAGTTCAGATTATTTCTTGTGAGTGGTATGAAAAGTGTATGTTGTGTTCATGGCTGGACACAGAAACTGAACTAGATCTACGCTGTAGAGAGACTGAGTCACAGATGTGTTGATGGTCATTTCTGAGGCCATAGTTAGCAGTGTCATATTGGAATACATTATGTACTGTAAGGGTTTAAGTACAACACTAATCCACCAGCTGCTACCTCAACATCCATCCATCTGAAATCACATTAGAAAATGTGTCATTTGGGATAGAGTTGTGTACTCAGTGAAGTGTTTAGCTAAAAGAAGCAGCAGCAGTAGAATAAACAAAGAAACACATATCAATACACAAGATACTGTAGATACATTCTGCTTTCTTATCACAACTCCTTCAGCCTGAGTCAAAAAGTGGAAATGTTCTGATGACACAACACTTCATTGTTCCCTTTTATGGTGTTGACAGCGTTGACACAGAGCGCAACTCAGTCCTGAGTGTTCAGGAAACCATGTCAGTATTACACTTGTTAGCCTCAGCTCTGACAGCGGCTGGATGTTTCACACATATCAACAAAATGTCGGTCACTTTCGTATGTCGTCCCCTGATTGCATGATGCTACAAGGACCTCCTTTGATAGATTAAAGGTGCTCTATATGATATTCAGAGCATTACTGTGATATATTATTATCAACTATTGTCTATGTAAAGATATAGAGGAGTAATGTCTACCTGAGTCTATTACCCCTTTCACGCCAAGGACTCAAGCAGGGTTGGATGTGTGTAAGAAAGGGTTAACCCGCATTGATCGACTCGCCTTTGCGACCCAGGTCGATAGGTTGGTCAGACCAGGGTCGATTTCGATGTGAACGGCACGGACCAGGGTCGCTATCAAACTGGTGGGGACAAACCTATTCGGTTGCACATGAGGGTGCACGGTCTGTGACGTAACTGTCACAGTTCGCCGTGGCTCATAGACAAACGGAGGGACGGCAGCAGGAAGGATTTCAGACACACCTCCATCAGTAGAAATGTCACAACTTATATTTTCTCTGATGACTTAAGTGTGTTTGTTTGATTTGTGGTCCTCTTGCGTTTTAGCGTTTGGTTGTGAGCAAGCCTATGAACACCGTATCATTAGCTATATTTTGTGGGAAAAGGTAAATTATGGTGAAATTTCAAGGATGGTATTTTTCTACTTGGGTACATTTGAAGGGGTTCTACTCCTTAAAAATTCAATTCATTTTTCTTTTCAATTTATTTGAATATAGCGTCAAATCATAGAAGTTTTCTCAAGACGCTTTTCATATAGAGCAGGTCTAGACCGAGACCCAACAATAGATCCCCATGAACATGCACTAGGTACGACAGTAGCAAGAAAAAACTCCCCTTTAATGGGTAGAAACCTTGGGCAGAACCAGAACCAGAGCCAGGCTCTGGGTGGGCGGTCATCTTGCTCGACCGGTTGGGTTGAGAGAGAAAGAGAGAGAGAGAGAGAGATAGAGGAAGAGAGAGATGCACATCAACCACAATAATAGCACAACAGCTATAAGGAGGAATACAAATAGGACTAATAACAATAATCAATAGCAGTGGGTGATAGTAGTAATATCAGTAATAACAACAGTAAATGCTTTAATCCATGCAGAAAACCCATAAAAACACTACCATATTAGAACCAATTAATTAATCATTAATTAACCCCAAATCTGGGGTTGATATTCATCAAGTAACAAGGCCAGGGCAATTTACACCTTAATTGAAAAATTAAGTAAGTCATTAAGTAAATCAGCGTAAAAATGTTGAAATACCAAACGATTCTCATTCTTATTGGTTGCTCTAAGAGAAAAATAAGTCTTTTTGTTTTTGTCATCAGGAGATGGATATGTGTTGGCTGTTTGCTCTGCTCCTGCTGATGGGCAGAGATGGTAAGTTTTGAAAAGTTAACATTACATAATTTATTTGAAAATAAATCAATTAACTGTGTAATGCCAAACGGGTCAGTCGTACTAGCAAACATACAGGCCCTGCAGTTCTTCAGAGCTTTTTATCCTCCGTTATTGTGAGAGACACACTATAAACAGTCAATGTCAATAATAAAGGATGTTCAGACCAAGTGATCCTAGTTTAAAACATGAATGCAGAGAATGCATTTCTTTTTCCTTTTACTCTTTTTCATCTTTGTTATTACTTACTATGTCACACGCATTGATTGTAATGATTTCATATCAATGTTAAAGATTCTACAGGTATCGATCTGCCCACCCCTACAAAATATATTTCATTTCAATGCAAAATAAACATAAAAAAATATTTTTTTAAGTATCTGTGTCCACAGCACATTACTTCAATGTTAGAGTTTGAGTTGCGTCTCTTGATACTTTGTTGTGTTGTTGACCAAGTTAGTGTTTTTCTTTTGCAGGACTGTGTCAACAAGAGGAAGTTTGCACGAAGTCGTTGATCAACTCCTGTGGTGACTGTATCAGATCTGGGCCATACTGTGTGTGGTGTCACCAGCTGGTGAGAAACAGTTAACCTCTGTAACCTACATACTGTCTCTACTCAGGAGTTTACACCAGACTTCTTTTGACTGGGGCGGCCTCCACTACTCATATCTATTTTAATTACTAACATTACAGTATCTTACAGTTTCTTACATTCCAATGACATAGCCAATCATCCCCAGGGCACAACCCTAGTTTAATTACCTAATGCAAGTAATGCTATGGCAAACACCACATCCTGGTGCAGGCTTCTTATGAACAGATCATGGCTTCGGTGACAAAGACAATCTGAAGACATGTTTAAACTCAAAGCCCCTCTATCGCTCTCTTTTTCTTTCCCACAGTGTGACATAAACACAGACAAAATCTTTATAACTCTGCCCTGAAACACCACAATCAAAAGAATTTAAGTTTTTCCTAAAAGTACTTTACTATAGAAACACTATAGCAACTCCTCGATGTAGTCTACCCTACCATTGAAAACACTGCGGCGACTTGCAGATGCCTGCAAAGCTCAGAAGTGCCCTCTAGGAGGCCCTTCAGTGGAGAAAACGTGATGCAACGCCATATAGGCTGCCCTACATGCTAGAAAACCTTCTGCACGCTTCTCCCACCGCATGCAGCTGGGGCCCTTTTTTATTTTTGTTGATGCCCCTCAGACAGCCTGATCCCATCACTGTCTGTGAGTTTGACGACCGGGACAGACGGGGCACGTCAGGAGTGCGTGGCGGCTGTGTGATTCATGCGTTGGGTGGTCAGACCAGCTGCGTTTCTGCTACTGGGCTGCTGCCAGCCCTTTCTTTCTACATAAAGTTTGCCTTTCCTAATGGTCATTTCATTTCATTATAAATGTCATTTTAATTTATTTTAGCAGGAGAAAGGTTAAGAAACGTGGTTATTTGTAAATAATAATAATAATCCACAATTGAAACCCAGTACTATATTCATTCATGGAGCTCTGCAAGTCACTGCATGTTCTTCAACACTGTCCTGCACATATTTCAGAATAAGGAATTCTGTTCACAGAAAAAAAAACGCGGGAGGGCTTTTATTCTGAAATGAAAGCAGGAAGTGTTGATTTAAAAATAAATCTTTACTTTTTTTCATGTCCGTAACATATTCTACAGATATAGACATTGAAATTGTAGTAACGTTGCTGGTATGATGTCAATATACAGTCAATAGATCACCCTCACTGTCTGTTGCTGCTGTGAACCGCGCGGCTCGAGTCAAAAATAGGCGAGACCTCGAATCTCTAGAAGAGACGCAGCTGACACGCAGCCGAGCTGCGCGTCTCATGCGGGCTCTGTGGCTGCTCAAACCTGTTAACACGGACACCGAAATAAAAACACAACAGATAACGCAGCCGTCACGCGCTGCTCCTGCGACGGTCTGTCCTGGTCTTTAGAGCCTGGCCTGGCGTCCTCTTCCCTCCTTGTGTCGCCAACTGTGCAGCTCAGTGTTGGTTTCAGTTCATTTAGGTTAGCAAACAGATACAGACATAAATCAAAATACCTTCGGGATGAGGGTTACAGCATTCATTGCCCATCACAGTCTCAACAAAAGTTGCTCTTCGCATTCGTATGTAGCACACCAACAATGAGGAATGATAACCTGAAACTTAACTATGATTGAAAAAAATGGCAAAAGTGACGCAGACTGGAAATAGTTAGGGAATAAAAACAGTAGTAGTGTTAAAAAGTCAGCAGAATGGTGTGGTGAACATTATACAGATATTATAGTACAGATATTCGTTGAGACATTTGAAAACTGACTTTTACTTGAGTTTTATAGTATACTGTAGTTTGCTAAGACAAAATGAAAGGGAGTAATAGTAACAACATTATGCAGACACAGATGAAAATGAACTTCGTATATCTTTTGTATAAAAGACAATTCTTATATTTTTTTCTGTTTTTTTGCCTTCCCTTTGTGCAGAATTTCACCAAAGCAGGGGAGCAGGAAGCAGTACGCTGTGAAACCAAAGCTAAGTTGATGGAGAGAGGCTGCAAGATGGAAGAAATGATCTCCCCTGAAAACTTTGTAACGATTGTAAAGAAAGATCCTCTGTCCGAGTCATTCAACCAACTGCAGCAACAGCCCGTCCAGCTGAGTCCACAGAGGATTAGTCTGAAACTGCGACCTGGTTAGTGGAATATGTTAATTCCAGATCAGAGTAAAACTAAAGCAGTTTATCTGGATGTGTACAGGATTGGGCTGGGCAGTGAGAAATTCTAATAACCTTTCTATGTTTTCATGTGTTTCAATATCATCTACCATCACATTGTATAAACTTAATGTCACTGAACTTTAAATATTCACACATGAGCATGGTAGCATTTTATTTTCGTATCTTTCTTTCATTTTTTTACAGGGCTTCCTACCACATTCCCTGTTTCTTTTAAAAGAGTTCAGGGTTATCCAGTTGATCTCTACTACCTGATGGACCTGTCTTACTCCATGAAAGATGACTTGGAATTTGTCAAAGAGCTGGGACAAAGTCTTTTTGCAGCACTGAATAAAATCACTGAACATGCTCAAATAGGTAATAATCAATCTTAATAAGGCAACTTGAATTTGTCCAAAATACTAATATTTATTATTTGATAACACTTTAGAATACAGCCACGACTTAAAGTGTAATTATCTTGTACATATCACGTATCAATAAATACATATTGGGACACATACTGTAAGTCGGTACAAGGAAAGAAGTCAAGAGGTTTGTTTTTAGGAGGGATTTAATAGATTACATTTTAAGTATTTTTTAAACTGAAAGTATATCGAACGCCGATGGCTGTGACTAAGCCCCGGTATGAGAATGAGAATGGTCTTCTACTTTGGTCCACTCCACAATTTGCAAGGTAGTCAGTGTCTTGAATTTAGGGCATATACTAAGATAATGCTCTCTGGAGATGCTCCAGCAAAAATAGACCAGATGCAAACACACACTCTGGCTAGAACGGCAGCATATCGTCTCCAGTAGCCACAAAGATCTTGTGTATAATATAGTATGGTATAGTCTCACTGTACTCCCTCCCTTGTACTTACCGGTATGTATTTTGTTGGTATCTCATGTGCACAAACTATTAACACAAAAAGTACGGGCTGTAATCTAATGTGATGCATTTTATTTAAGTTTGTTATTTGTTAATGCATCTCAATGGTCTCAAATGTTTGTTAAACCTTTCCAATAAGGAAAAAAAAAAAAAGCATAGGGAATCAATAACTGTTTCTATAACTACAGGGTTTGGTGCCTTTGTTGATAAGACCGTCCTCCCTTTCACGAACACCAACAAGGAGAAACTGTTGAAGCCATGTGATGAGAGTGACCAGCAGTGCCAGGCTGCCTTTGGCTACAGACACGTGCTTAGTATGACACCAAGGAAAGATGAGTTCAACAAAAAAGTGACCCAGCAGTTCATTTCTGGGAACTTGGACTCTCCAGAAGGGAGTCTTGATGCCATGATGCAGGCTGCTGTATGTGGGGTAAGGACTCAACCAAAGAGATAACTATGTACTGTGAGTAACACAATAGAAAAGCAAGCATGGGTTTATTATTAGAAAAGACTTAAACTAGAAAACCTTCTGTTTCCTAACCCTAACCCATTCAAGTAGCAGTACCATGTATAACACTCATTCTAACGTGAACTGTAATTTTATTTTAATAACACGACCACTGTATCTAACAGTAGTGCATGAGACAAGTAATCATGTTCCTCTGCATCCTCCGGTGCTCCTGATGGCTTTTGCAAGTTTTCACCGCGCCTCAACCAGAACCAATCAGAGCCGAGCTGGACCAGTCTCTAAGCAGCTGTCAATCACCGCTCACGAAAACTCACAAACTCCAATCAAACGGTCAAACTAGGCAACGCTGATCAAATATAAATACAAATTCTGGTACTGTAATGCCTATTTCAATCCTCAAATGTCTTCAGAAACATATTTTACTGTACTGTTTAGCTGTGAAATGAGAAAGTCACCATGTTGAAAACGTCCATCCATCCATCCATTATCTGTAACTGCTTATCCTATTCAGGGTTGTGGGGGGGGGGGGGGGGGGGGTGGCGATCCCAGTTGACATTGGGTGAAGGCGGGGTACACCCTGGACAGGTCACCAGACTATCACAGGGCTGACACATAGAGACAGACAACCATTCACACTCACATTCACACCTACGAGACATTTAGAGTCAACTATTGGACTCGAGAAACGGGGAGAACATGCAAACTCGACACAGAAGGGCCCCAAGCCGGGTTTGAACCTGTGACCCTCTTGCTGTGAGGCGACAGTGCAAACTAAAACCAAAACCAAGCAAGTAAACGTTCTCATTTTACATCTGAACAGTACACTAAAAGATGTTTCTGAAAACATTTGAGGAGAGAAATAGGCATTACAGTAACAGAATATTGATTCATAATTGATCAGCGCTGCTGTAGAGACTCCTCGGCTCTGATTTTTTGGCGCTGTGAAATCTTACAAATGCCATTAGGAGCACCAGAGGACACAGAGGAACATGACTTTTTTCACAGATTATCGGTCTCATTCACTACTGTCAGGACATAGTTACAGTTTTATAAAATACGATTTTTTATCATATTTGCTCAAAGTTACAGGCTTCAGCTTTAAGCCACTATTTATGATAGAGGTCCATTTACAGACATTCTCATAATCATTTCATTATTTGTGAGCTCCTTATCACACCAGAGAAAATAAATAAGTTCATAAAGTTCAGTAAAGTGCTGCATGACCTGCTGTTAATACATTTGTCCTTAATGGGTCCTTAAAGCACAAATGATGCAGGATGACGATCACCAAAACTGTCCAATTGAACCAAACTACGGGAATGAAAGTACATCATTGTTGTCTGGATGTGAAAGAATTTTGTAGTGTTGGCTGGCCGGCAAACAATCACCCTATATGAACAGTAGTCAAGCCTATAGAAAAAGGAGGAGGAAAACGAGCAGTAAGAGCTGATCTGAGGTCTGCTGTCCAGCTGCTGTCTATGAGAGCCGGCTGTCAATCACTCGCGAACTCCGACCAAACGGTTAAACTAGGCAGTGCTGATCAAATATGAATCAATATTTTGTTACTGTAATGCCTTTTTCTCTCCTCAAATGTTTTCAGAATCATCTTGTAGTGCACGGTTTAGCTGTAAAATGAGAAAGTTTGTGACGCCGCCGCCATTGTAAAATCTGGTGAAGGAACGCCAAGTTCCGGCCATATGACCGGAGCACAGCCAATAGGAACGCTCTCTCAATGAAATGACCTGTGATTGGTGGATTTTTTAAAGCCTGAAAACAGAGCCATGAGGAGGTGCAGAAGTCTAGTTTTCTCTCAGAACACTTGGATTACAATATGCTGAAAGGTTATTATGGAATTTTTGCCCAATGATGCCAAAAATATACTGCCTACTGCCACTTTCTTCTGAAAGCCTAGACTTAAGAGGTGGGCTGCAAAAGGTTTACAACATACCCCAGGCAGCAAAGCAAAGTACTGGGGTATAAAGGTATTTTGTAGGAGGCAGAGAAGGGCAATCACATTTTTTTTTTAACCAATTAAAAGTTAAAAGTTTCTAAAACATTTTGTCGTTTAGGACAAAATAGGTTGGAGGAACAGCAGCACTCGACTGATTGTGCTGACCACTGATGATGGATTCCACATGGCCGGGGATGGAAAACTAGCTGGCATACTGGAACCCAATGATGAACGGTGCCACATGGAAAACAACCTTTATACCCAGAGCACTGAGATGGTATGTATGGGATCACGTAAAGGACTCAACAATCAAAAGGGTTGAGTGCCATGTTATCATAACTGATGGGCAAAACTATAAAAAAAATAACACCCAGGTTGTAATAAATTGCAAGTATCCATTTTCATTTCTATCGCCACACTGATTCCAAAAAGGTGAAACATGGACATTAGGTTTACAAACTGTCACTGATTTCTATGACTGTTGTGTGCAGGACTACCCATCTGTTGGACAACTGGCTATACAGCTGAAAAAAAACAATATCCAGCCGATATTTGCGGTGACAGAAAATGTGAAGAGTGTGTACGAAGTAAATTTACCTTTTATTTCTGTACCTAATTTTATTTATTTATACAGTACACATTATATTGTTACTACGATGGATTTTTCATTTGACCTTGTTATTTCAGGAACTCTCCGGGATGATTCCAAAATCAGAGGTGGGAGTTCTGTCAAGGGATTCTACAAACGTTGTTGAATTGATTGAGAGGGCCTACAGCGTAAGTTGTCACTTTGCTACCTTTCTCCTTTCGTATGCATGTGTAACAGTCCTTTGTGACCAATGCATTATTTTCCACATGATTTTGTGCTATTTTTTGTCTACATCTCACAACCCTCTAAAATGTGTACCATGACAGAGGTTGTCCTCCAAAGTAACCTTGACCCACGACAATTTGCCTGATGGCGTGAGAGTTGTCTACACCCCTAAATGCACAAATCCAGGACGAGAAAGCGAGAATGAAGGGATTTGTGACGATGTACCAGTGGCAACGGAGGTCAGTTCTTTTTATGTTTTTTTTTTTTTTTACTTTTCATGGTGATGTTCGTGTATCAAATACACATACTGTAGTTCTTGGTTTAAACATTGTATTGGAAGCTCCACATGTCCACATTGTGATTCTCATTCAAAAGTCATCCATCAATCAGTGATCAGTCATCAATCCTGGTGGCCCCCCCAGACTAAGTAGGTAGCCCAACCTGGCCCCCCTCCTCCAGTTCTTCCGGGGAGATCCCAAGGCCTCTCCAGATCAGATGGGATACATAATCCCTCCACCATATTCAGGGTCTTCCCCCCCCCAGAGTCTCCTCCCAGTTGGGCATGCCCAGAGTAGTGGTTCTCCACCAAGCTCCCTCCAGATATCTGAGCTCTTCCCCCTATCTCTAAGGTTGAGCCCAGCAACGCTGTGAAGGAAACTCATCTCAGACACTTGAATTTGCAAATTATTTTAGTCTTTGCCCTAAATTCATGATCATGAGTGATGGCTGGGACTTAGATCGACCAGTAATTCAAGACCTTAGGCCTCGGACTATGGCCTCGGACTTGGAGGTACTGATGCCACTGGATGCCAGTGCGTGTTGGAGGTCACAGCCTGATGAAGCTAGCAGAACAACATCATCTGCAACAAGCAGAGATGCACGCTCTTCACCTTGGCAGAATAAGGCACAAATCTGGCAGAGCCCAACACAAACTGAGAATGAACTCGACTTCCTGCCAAGAAAGTAAACACAGCTCTCACTTCAGATATACCATAACCAAATGAGCCATAGTAATGGCACTGGCACTTCATACCCCCACATTCCCCTCCTCAGTATCCTTGCAATTGCAAAGAGCATGTCCACTGTTCCACAACCAGGAAGGAATCTGCATTGCCTCTCCTGAATCTGAGGTTCGACAATTGGTAGAGGTCTCTGAGGAAGTCAAACAATTCAGAGGCAAGGCATCAGGCATTGAGATGCTGAAGTCTCTAGACATTGTTGGGCCTGTGCAGGCCAGGGTGGCCAGGGCCAGGATTTTTAAAGGGACCAGAGGCTCCCAGCAAAAGATAATGCCACAATGGTGGAAAAGAGGATCCAGCTGATTGTAGAACCTCAGATTAAGGAAGAGCTGAGAAGGAGAGCTGAATACACTGAATATTAATACCCATGTTTAAAATTTTGTAACAAATGTATTACACTTCTGACTTTACAATCCTTACTGCCCTCTCCAGATTTCTTTTGATGTCACAGTGACAGCCCTCTCATGTATGGAGGAGAAGTCTTTCACTATCAGACCACTGGGCATTAAAGACACATTGACGGTGACCGTATCTACAAATTGTGAGTGTCAATGTGAGGACCCACTGGGCACAAGCACACACTGCAAGGACAAGGGAAGAGTCAGCTGTGGTATTTGCAGGTAAGCTTTATACCTCCTACACAATGATTTCTTAAAAAAAGTAGAGTATTTGGTCTTCGCCAAAAAATTGCGAGCATCAGTCATTTGTTCAAACATGTAAAATTACCTGTTTTCCTGACAAACAAACTCTTTTGCGAATAATGACCGACTGTCCTCTGTCAGGAGCAAAAAAATGCATAGCATAGCTTGATGTCGTAGCTTTGTGCAAACTATATTCTGATGCACGGGCGCGACAGTCCAGAGACAACCAATCCCACTCTCAGGGAACATGGTGCCACAGCTGTTTTCTACTCCAGCTCAACTATGTAAGCAGCACTTCAATGAATGGGGGAAATGCCGATCGTAGCGATCAATGGTTACTCTATTCCAGTGGTGGACTCAGGCCTCCATCAGACAGAGACATGTCGCTAAAAAACATAGTTTTCCTACGGTACAGCATGCCTGTTGTGCACTCCTCTCTTGCGCTGTGGCTTTCTAACATTTTTTAGAAAGCGTTTTTTGTGCTGCGCCTGTAGCGACGCGTCTCTGTCTGATGGTACGTGTCCACAGACTCCGTCATTTCCACGCTCCCCATTCATTGTCTATGTAAGCAGCCGCGCAATGCATTCTGGTAGCGTGGTGTCGCGATTCGAGAGAATAGGCGTCACGACACCCGCTCCTTATTTGCATAAAGTTGAGGGCTCGTCTACTTTATGTAAATCACGGGCGTCCGACGCGACTCGCCGCCTCTCGAAACTCCCGAGGATCTTTTAAAATAAACATTGTTGATCCAAATTAAAGTCAGATTCATCAACTGCATGGATTATTTCTCGCCTCAAATGTTTTCAGAAACACATTTCAGTGAACTATTTACGTGAAATAAGAGAAGAAAGTTTCCAAACGAGCCTCCATACTGGTTCCGGTTTGAAAGCTGGGAGCAGCAGCCAACGGCGGGAAAGCGTTCGTCCAATAAGGAGCGGAGTGCCTTGTTTCTAGGGACAGCACACCAAGCGTCCAATGTTGGGAAGCGTCGCGTCCCCTCGAGATAAAAAACGCCCCTGTGGACACATACCATCAGGCTGTCTGAGGGGCAGGGGCGGAAAAAATAAATAGGGCAAATTCACAGGTGAATTTCAGGAAACTTGAGCTGTTATTAAGATATGATACAAAGTCCATAATTTTCCCTTGTGTCCCCTCTCAAAATAGTACGATGTCATCGTTAAATCTGAAATCTGAGATAAGAAAAACAAAAACGGATCAGTTTTTATAATAAAATGCATCATAGAGCGAAGAAAGCTGTTACGGTTTGTATTTTTCTTTGCTGATTTGAGGTTTTAACACTCTTTCTAACATGTCCTCATTCAGCTGCAACGAAGGCTTCATCGGTCAGTTCTGCGAGTGCTCCATTGGCAACAAAGACGAGCGAACCCTGCGTGCATCCTGTCAGAGGCAGAATGGCACCGAGTGCGAGGGTCAAGGAGACTGCGTGTGTGGCAGGTGCCTGTGCCACACCACAGTCACCGGAAGCAGTTACCATGGTGTCTTCTGCGAGTGTGACGACGAACACTGCGAGAGGTTCCAGAATAAACTATGTGGAGGTAGAGTTTCAGTCATTTCCAAATTATCTGGATTTTAAAGTTTTACAGCCAAACATTTTCCTTTATGGTTCAACAGATATGCAGAAGTATTTGTCATCCCTCTTTAGCTCCTCTTCCAAGGTTTTTGCCATTGTTGTGATTTTTTCAGACTCTAGTGCTGACCAGATCTACTGGCCCCAACTATTTATGGGCTTAGGTGCAGCTTGCAGATACTTGGCATTAATTCCCGAGTTTGTTCACAAACCACCCCTCAGTTGTAATGCAGGAGACGTGAGGTTGCAAAGTACAGCTTTCTAACTGTTTTCTCCATTTCTCTCAACTTGTAGGAAACGGCAGGTGCAACTGTGGCACATGTGAATGCGATTCAGGCCACGAGGGCTCAGCCTGTCAGTGTAAGACGTCTGTGGAAGGCTGTAGTACCGAGAAAACCGTGTGCCATGGTAGAGGGACCTGCAAGTGTAACCGCTGTGAATGTAACGAGGGATACCAGCATCCACGATGCAAGACATGCCTCGGCTGCCCTGACCCTTGCCAGACCAAACTGTAAGGAGTCCAAACTTCTACTTAACCTTTACTTTCAAATTATTATTGAAGGTTTGATTCACCAAAATTACAAAAAAAAAAGACTTCAGAGTATTAGGTCATATATCAACAAAGTAGCTCCACTACTGACCTAATTATTAACTATTGCTATTAATCTTGTTTTCAGGAACTGCATTGAATGCCTCGGCTTTGAATCAGGTCCCTTTGAAAAAAACTGCAGTGAGGCTTGCAGCCAGATTAGTTACGCGATGGTAGATCAGTTCAACATACAAAGCAAGAAGTGCCATCAGAAGGACTCGAAGGGCTGCTGGATCAACTTTAATCTGGAACAGTTGGACGGAGTAGACGTCTACAAAGCTGAAATTAGGAAAGAGAGAGGTAAGCTGCTGATGAAATACAGAAAACGCTACAGAGCAGTCAAACTCTTAAATGTAAGTTTTCATTGGTTCTAATATTTGGAAACATTAAACAGGACTGAGACTGCCAGGCTAGGCTGTAGGCTACTTTAGGAGTAGCTGTGCTATGGTCACAATCATATGATAATTCTAACATGCTGATGTTAAGCTGGTGTGATGTTTATCATGTTCATGCATGCTTACATTTGCTAATTGGCACCATGGATGTATGAAGAGAACTGGATTCAGCATTGGAGGCTCCAGTTCACACCTATGAGAGCCGGAATGACTCGACTGCCGAGTGATAAAGAACCCGGATCTTCTGCATCCATTGGGCCCATAGAGCAGGCGCTGTAGCGTTTCCTTTAACCACACCTCCCAGCCCTCCCTCCAGCCTCAGTCTGGGTCTCATTCACATGAACGGAGGAAGGAAAATAACTCTGCATTCAGCTATCGGCGCATTTTACAACTTTTAGGACCTAACGATTTAAATAAGGGCTATTCAACTGTTCATACTGGGAAGTTGATTCACCTAAAAAAAAAAAGCTACGCCGAGTTACAGACGTCTCTTTACCAATGTGTGTCGATGGGGAAAAAGTATTTTTCGGCCTAATGGCATCACGTGACGGACACGGACGTTGTAGTACCGCCGTTTGGCCACTATGTACAATTTACTTTAAAGCCCGGCGCTCTTCCTGGAGGCTTGATTAGCACTGAGGCTGATGGGAAGTTTAGCAGGTATGTGGTCATAAACCAGGCCTATTGGACTAATTAAAATGCTGACTTGATGATGGTGTTAGATGAAAAAGTCAGAGGATCACCAAAGCTGTTACAATCCTGAGGTGAACATGGATGTTTGAACCAAACTCATTTTGTTGAGGACAAGTGGTAGACCGACGGACCAGGAACGGACCAACAGGCAGACCTAAATTGCCACCGCTAGAAAATTCAGCAGACATACATACATTCATTCTTGCATTTGGATATGTGAAAAATGTCTGTAATTTATCCCTCTTCCTCCAGAATGTCCGGAACCACCCAGCGTCATAGCTATCATCGGAGGCTCCGTTGCGGCGGTGGCTCTCATTGGCATCCTGCTGCTGATGCTCATCAAGGGACTTCTCCACCTGAAGGACCTGAAAGAGTTCAAGAAATTTGAAAATGAAAAGAAGAAATCCAAGTGGGCAGAGGTGAGAACATGTATTTCTTTTATTATCACTGCTAACAAAAATAAAAAACTAGAAATAAAAACATTTTAAGAGCAAGAACTTTCATGTTGGTGTCTTTTTGCCACATTATCAAGTGTTGTGTATTGAAAGCAAGCCTCCTTTACGGTTTGAATGGCACGATACATGATCCAATCTGTAGAAAAATATTCAGTTTGGAGCATTCTACAGTACAATAATGTAAAGATGTGCTACTGCCAGAAGTAGCGTCACACCATGACCTTTCATTGTGTTTCTACAACTGCCACAACTTGACTTGAAGGTTTAATTGGAAAAGAGTTGGAAAGAATGATCCTGAAGGAGAAACAGTTATTAATTATTCATACATTAATCTTGTTGTGCTTTATTATTCCAGTTGATGTTGTGCTCACGTTACATATTATTAAACTACTACTACTACCGTACTTACACAAGTATGTTCACACTCAAAAGTATGGCAAAATGCAGTGCACCCTAAGTACCCGGATGTTGTACTCATAACTGTCAAAACATTGGGTGTGGAACGCTGGACACTTCTCACCCTCAACGGTCGCCATCTTTGCTACGCAGCGGAAGGAAGAGGGGCCACCGACCTATTTCAAACTTGTGAAAATGGCGGGGCATAGAAGCAGCAGCGGTTGTGATTTTAACGGCAAACACAGAACTATACAACATGAAGTTATACATGTGTTTTTTTCACTATAACGTAGTCGGATAGAAGCCATTATTGGGTTGAGTTATCCATCTGAATTGAATTTTTTAATCTTAAATCTCCCTTTAAGGTACATTTTGAACAGATAAAAAATGTGTGATTGATTTGCGATTAATCGCGATTAAATATTTTAATCGATTGACAGCCCTAGTTATTATCGAAGGAAAGAAGAAACATCAATACAACATTATGAGACACCAGCCTTTTTTGTAAAGTGCTTGTTCCATATCATGTGAAATCTTGAATTTCAGTGACTTGAAAACAATATTTTAAAACAACATAGATGAAAAGAAACTAATTATTTGGATTAATCTCTGTTGCCAGGCTGACAACCCCCTGTTCCAGACTGCCACCACCACTGTTGCCAACCCGACCTTCACTGGTGAATGAGGATGACCGCTGTGACCAACCCGACCTTCACTGGTGAATGAGGATGACCGCTGTGACCAACCCGACCTTCACTGGTGAATGAGGATGACCACTGTGACCAACCCGACCTTCACTGGAGAATGACAACGACCACTGTGACCAACCCAACTTTCACTGGTGAATGAGGATGACCACTGTGACCAACCCGACCTTCACTGGAGAATGACGATGACCGCTGGGACCAACCCGACCTTCACTGGAGAATGACAACGACCACTGTGACCAACCCAACTTTCACTGGTGAATGAGGATGACCACTGTGACCAACCCGACCTTCACTGGAGAATGAGGACGACCGCTGTGACCAAACACAGCTGTGGCGAGAGTTGTATGTTAGGAGAGTATTATTTGTAATGCTATTTGCAACTGTCCACATTCACATTTATTTACTGGCATTAATGGTGACTTGCTTGTCATTTACTGCGATTGCAGTTGCATTTGTATTTCTTTACGTATTATTCCAAAAAATATGCATATTGTTGCTTATTGCTTGTAATATTTACATGTGATATATTGTAATACATGTCGCTCATAATATATACAGTAGGAGAGTAGGGCAGAAGAAGGGCAGGATTTGATGAAGTGTAACATACATACATTAGAATATTGATATTCATTTTTTGGTTCAACACAGTTTCTCTGTTGATGCTTGTAGTGATTTCTAAAATGATTGCTTCAAAATGTTTGTGAAATACAATTTGAAGTTGAGGCAAAATGAATGAAAAAATATCAGAAAATGAAACATTTTCACAATTTTGTTATTTTAAATGTCATACTGTATATACTAGGTACGATTTAAAGCTGTTTCTGTCCACCACACAACAATAAATGCAATATTCAGTCTCCTTTTAGCTTTGGTTTGGTCTCTACCAGCTCCTGAATGCTCCACTATGTTCACCAGTGAGTGGCTAACTATCCATCTAGTGTCTCCTTTCTTCTCAGGCCTGCTGTGAGTGACAACACAACTGGGTTTCATTTAGAATGGTGGAACATACAGTTCAGAGAAATTGTTCATGGTTCAGTGTTCATATGGACAAACTCACACAGACGTTACGTTCATTTCTACACAGACTGAAAAGTCATCCTCATATTCCACCCAGCTGTTAAAGAAGAATCACTTTTGGGATGTCTGCATGGTGAAATGAACATCAGTCCCACCGGTCCATATATTAGACAGTATTCAGTCATCTGACCCCTTTACATCTTCCACACTGAGTATTAACTCTATACACTCACTTAGTACAACTGTAACCACCCGTTGCTGTCATTAAGGGCCCCAAACATCTATAGATATATTATGTTTACATATGAAAAGTATTGAATAATGTTACTATTGTAACTCATTGTCCCTTAATAGGATAAGTGGTTACAGATAATGGATTGATGTAACTCTTTGTACCCCAAAGTAACTTACAAAAGGCCCCCAAAGCTCTTAAGAATATGCAACTCAACGGTATACTACTTACTGTGTATGAAGGATGCAACCTGCCAAAATCAAAAATAAAGGAATAAATAAATGACTCGATAATTAAACAAATATGCCTTTAAAAGTAGCAAACATATTGTATAAATGTAATCATTAAGTAATTGATAAAATGTGACAGAAATTGATATTTCTCATTAATTTGCTTTTTTATTTTTTATTTACCTTTGTATTAATTCCCTAATTTTCGTACTCGTTTATTTTTCCACTTTTATTTATTTATGTATTCATTTTTAAGAAATGTTAAATTGATGTATTTATTTATGCATTTTTTAAAATTTATTTCATATTTATTTTTAAATCTATGTATTTATTTATGTGTTTAAGCATTTTTTTTTTTTTATTCATTTATTTCGGCATGATTCTCTCTTAGCATTTCACCCCTTATTTATTTCCCTAAACTTATTTAGCTCTGTTTTCCTTTCTTTATACATTTATTCCTTTGTTTTTACATTTCTTTGTGTATTTCTGCTTCATTGTGCAAATGAGGGGGCGTTGCTTTCATGTTGTGTCATGCTTCAGTCTTAGCAATCGAACTCAGAGCAGGTAGGAAGTAGCTGTAAGAAGTAGCAGTATTTCCACAATGTTCAAGTAAGTGGGTTTGTTGCCTGAACTGAAGGAAATTTGTGAGAAAAAGCAAACTTCCCCCATGTGCACCCATGCACGCGCACACACACACACTCTTTCCATGAAACTAATGTTTAAGATTAATAGTTAAATCAAGATGCGCCTCACTGATTGTTCACTCAAATGTTGCCTAATAGTCTACTTTATTTTATTCGATATTTGCTTCACATTGAACTCAGACAGGACTGATTAAAAGTTGTCAGATGAATATGAAATAATGAATAGAATCGTAAAAAATGTCATTGAATTCATCTATAAGTAGATAGATTGTTGCTGGATTAGTTAGTCCTTCAAAGCTGCTTTAAAGTTGATCTAGTTGTCCTTCAGCCCAAACCTCCTGAACCTGAACCTGAAGTAATTAACAGATGCTAATGACACCTTTCCCTAAATGGCACCAATAGAAAAAGGATGAGTTACAGTAGATTTTTCAGATTTTCAATGAAAACATGCAAATTATTGAGAGATCATCACAATAAAGATCAAGTATCTTTACATGATAAACTAGATTATACAATACATTTTAATCAGTAAACCTAGTTTGGGACGTTATGAACAAAATAAATATATTCAGCTGAATTACAAATACAAATTGGATAGAGTGGGATGCAAACAATTTAGTTACATTTGACTCGTTTTAATAAATGATAGTATTATTTAGATACTAGATATGAGACATATAAAGATGAGGTTGCATCATATGACTACTGATGATGTTTTCACTCTGATCATGTTGTCTTTATTTTAAAATAAGAAAACAATTATTTAAGATAATTAATAAGAGCCAACTTATCCGGATCATGATGACATCATGTTGGCCTGGTTAAGATACGCCGGTCAGGTAAGACTCGTTCCTTGTTAACAAACAACCAAGACACAATTCAAAGGATGTTTGAAAAACAGGCTGCTTCAATTTTTATTGTTGGATGAGGAGAACTACAGTAGTCACCCATTGTCTACTAATAGAGACACGTACTCTGTCAATGTGTGTGTGTGTGTGTGTGTGTATGCGTGTGTGTTTGTATGTGCCACCACCACCATGGTAGAACTCCAACAGCTACAGACACATAGTCCTCAGCCAGCAGCTGCAAGCTGTTTGATGAAATATTTTATACATCTAAAACAAAAATGTCTTCATTCTTCATTGTTAGCTATTAATCTGCATGAGTCCCTGGCAATCAGCCAATCACCTTTCAAAGTTAAACATTTCCAAAACACAGCGACTCCATAAAATAATGTGAAGCCAGGCTCAGATTACAACATCTTCAGAGGCCTGTACTACGAAGCAGGATTTAGCGTTAGCGAGGTAACTTCAGGGTTAACCCTTCAGGGTTTTCCGTCCTACGAAGGTGGTTCACTTCTTACCGGGGTAAATCGCCATGGTAACTGATGCTGAACACCTAACCTGCTCCAGATAAGAAATCAACTCGTGTAAAAACACCGCCTACTGACCAATCGGAGCTCGGTGCGCAGATCGTATGATAATATTACACACATATGAAGAAGTTTAAGTCATAATCCAGACTAAAAACAGCAGTTTAAACTGACAGATGCAGGAAGGACGGCTGGCTGTGTGCTGTGGGTGTTTACCTCTTTGAATTATATTTATATAATTTATTTTTTTTACTTCCTCTCGAGTCCGTTTCACACTGTAGATGTAGATGCAGCTGAAGGAAGGCTGAAATAGTCATAAACTCCACGTCTTTGATAAAGGGCATAATGAAGTGTAATCTGTTCATCCATTATTCTTCTAAAAGCTATTTTTATCTAGACGACTATATCTGACTTTTGAGTGTTCCGTTAAATTAATAAGTCTGTTAATTTACGCACTCACACATCGGGAGTTCTTTTCTTTTGCCAGCTGTCCTTCCTGCATTTGGCAGCTTCAACTGTGTTAGTTTCAGTCTGGATTATGTGTTTCACTTCTTCGTATTTGTCTAATATAGTTTGCTCTTCCTTTGTAAAACGTGCCGCTCTGCTTGTCTGTCCGCAAGTCAGTAAACTTGTCCATGTTTGTGATCGCGCTCCTAGCCAGACTGAGAAACACTGGGTTGATTTACAGAGTTGATGACCACCTTCGTAGGACCGCTCAGCGAAATCTCGTTTGTTAGGGTTAGTGAAGCAAGATAACGAGGAGATACCCTGGGTATGGTGAACTGGCTTCGTAGTACAGGCCTCAGGTCAGGTCAGCGGTTTATTGTTATATATTTGGTGGCAGCAGGTCAGTTTAAACCTGTCTGCTGGATCTGACAATGATGAAACATGAGAGGATTGCTGGTGTAGCCTGAGCCTGGGGTTGGAGACAGAATCGTGTCATAATCAACACAAAAAACACTCAGCTTAAGCCCAAAGGAGGTTCTGTTGATTATTATTGATGTACCCATGCAGGCGAGGTGCAGGGGCGCAGGCCTGGAGCACAGTAAGAGAAGAAGAGAACAAAAAGGATCAGCCCTACAGTAAGTGCAGCAGAAACCTTCAACCGGTCAGACTGAACTAATCACACCAGGAGAGCGAGAGGACGGGGGAGAGCTGCCGTCACTGCGCTACATCTGCTGGGTGGAGTTCCCGTTCCAGGTGTTGTTGTCGTCCTCGCTGTCTTCCTGAGTCCTGAGCCGGCAGATTTTCCCATCCTTCTTGAAGTCCTTGGTTCTCTTCTCCAGAGTGTGCTTGGTGAGACTTTCTCTGAGTGGAAAAAAAGGCAGGGCACACAGGGAGTGAATCACCACATACACAATACTGACTCAATAATATCAGACGGTTACACAACAATGTCTGTGAAGTTTACTACTGGTCACAGCACTAGTGAATAAATACAAATAAATAAGACATAGCAGCAGAGCCCTGATTCACTGTTTTATTGCTTTTTATTTGTAGAGAATGAGTGTTCCATTAGTTCTTTTATAAGTTAAATAATGTTTTAAGCTCTCATCACACACACATACACACACACACACACGCACGCACGCACGCACGCACGCACTAAATGCTGTGTGGGATTGTGTTTGTTATACCCTGAGAAAGTGCTGCTAACATTGCTGTCAAGTCCATGTGACTCCTGGGCTGTTCTGGAAACAGTGTTGACCAATAAAGACACAAACAGAGGAGCATTCCTTCTATTAAAGCTAAGCCATTCTTTTTTCTGATGAATCATGGAAACAATAAAATGAATAAGCACAGAAACTGTCTCTGCCACCAAAGCTGCAATGTTGTCTGGTGTGTGAGGGTTTAGTTGTTTTCTATCCCACAAACGTACAGATCCACTCGTAACCATGTGATAAACGGCTGATTCAGCGAGGATTCAGATTTGTATTTGTGTTTTTATGCGAGTTCCCGGGTCAGAGTTTCCATCTAAATGTGTTTTTTTCAACAACACTACATGAACGCACATCCTTGTGAATAACACAGCTCAGCTTGTGCTTCCAGCAGCAGATTTTAGGAATCCACTGTGTGGTTTACAGACTGCTCATGTTCACATTTCTGATATATATATATATTTTTTATGGTCTGTTAAGGTTAGATATTGAACCTCAATGCTCTTTTGCCATGTCTGGTCAAATTCATAATTTTCTTCAATTTCTTTGTCATATTGCTAGTTCCTGAATTCAATCCTAATTTTGCCAGTTTTATCAGCTTATGTTGTGTAGATTTCTGATCACATTTGACGGCTTAATACATTTTAGAGGAATGATGTTAGGCCGATCTTGGCCTGTGGTGTTGCTGCTTCCAGCTTTCTTGAGAGCTGCTCATACAAACAACTTCACACTGTGCTTCCTTTGGTCCTGAGCAATACAGCTGCGACATAGTTGTGTCACCCTGGCCACTCACGGTCAGAAACACTGGTGAAATACACTCTGGTTCACACACAGAAAAAAACCCACTTCCAGGTAAGTTACTCGCAGTCAGAAACATCTGTGAAGTACACGTAGCGGAGGTCATTTTCAAAAAGGCGCATTAGTCGATGGTTTTGACATAACCACTGCAGTTATAAAGTAGGGCACTGCGGTTATAAAGTAGGGCATAGATATATAATTAGCGGAGGTATTTTGCTGGTGGTAACGTTGTTTGTGTCATAAGTTACTATCAAGTAACTTATGACACAATAAGTTACTATCCCTGACACCAGGGAACTACAGTCTTACTCCCGGAGGAAAAACACACCAGCAGCTTACTCACTGTCGCTGTAGACAACATGCTGGACTCAGTCTGCGGAGCCCTGTAGCCCCTCCCCCGCTGCTGCACAGAGCGCTGTGTTCTTGTTTATTCAAAGTTTATTAATACTGACGGTGTCACGTTTCCAAATTGCACCAAAGCACTCCCCTGGGTCCCCAGCAAAACACCCACCAAATGTGAAGTCGATCGGATGGCGAGATATGTGAAGGACATTCAGACAGACGGCTGTATACTGAATACTACATGCATTTCTATCTGAAATCTACCTCTTTGTTTTGTCGGAGGCTGATGCTGAGTTTGTGTAAGAGTTGGGCTGGTGGCCGGGGCCTCTGGATGTTGCTCCGGGAGGGGGCGGGGTTACAAACAGGAAGGAGCTGAGGAATCTCCACACAGCCAGCAGAGGGTAGAGGATTGTGCCCAGAACTGCCCAGATCCCACCTTCAGAGGACTGGACCACTGAGTTAGCGGGCCTGCTGGACTGCTGGAAGGGAGAGCATCGAAAATAATGTTGATACAAGAGGCACGTTTAAGGTAAGTTTCCACATATGCTAAACTAAGCTAAGCTCTTAACACAGACATGAGACTGATCTCAGATCATTTCCCAAAATGTTGAATCATTCCTTTAACACCAGTGCGACTGAATATGGCAGTTTAAAATGTCACAGTAAATCATCATGGCGGGCTAGAGGAGGATTAGAGGGCAGGTTTCACTCCGATACGTGATGATCTTGATTTCTTGCCAGGTACAACAGACTGTAGCTTCCGGATTTGGGCAACTAAAGGCATTTCTAATCTGTGTGATTTATTTCATGAACCCACTTTAATGTCTTTTAGTCAATTAAACAAAAGACAAAATATTAAAAAACAGGGATTTCCCTGCTCCTTACAGATAAGAGATGATGTTTGGAGGGACTCTACACCATCTCCAATCAAAGTTCTTCATGCGGGTGGACAGTTCTATAAACCACAGTATGCTCAAAGAGTACGTTACTACAGGCACCCTTCACTTAAAGGAACTTAATATAGAAATGACAATGAATGGGATGATGCCTGGGAGAGTGTGACAACCTTAAGCATCTGTAATAGAATAAAAGCTCAACTCATCCTCATCCCAATGCCATTAAGTTTGATGCTAACTTCTCTCCTCTATGTCTCAAGTGCAAAATAGAGACGGGTAGTCTCACTCATTGCCTGTAGTCTTGCTGGAAAATTCAGAGGTTTTGGCATATTATAGGGCAGGCAATTAATAAAATCTAGAAAGTGATCCAATATGCATGCTACTTGGGATACCAAATGGCTTTATGACTGATCAATATAAAAGGGCAACTTTATAAAATGCCAACATTCTGATCAATAAAGTGCATACTTTACGAGACATAGTCCAACTAAAACACAGTGGCATAAGGTCATACTCGAATATGTTTCTTTAGATCACTTGAAAATGATCAGGTATCTCTTATCTATTAGGTATCTATTTGGATCATTCAGGGGCGACTCTGGTCTACTCACCGGCAGAAGCACGATGGAGGCACTCGGAACCAGTTCCAGCTCCAGCAGAGTCTTGTCCATGTCTTCACTGGTGAACTCCCGTCGAGGGAACATGGTCGCCAGGGAGAAGTTACCATAGCGGTTTCCCACTTCCTGAGACAGAACCAGCATGAAACATTATTACAAGATGTGGAAACAGTGGGTCCTTTTCATTATGCTAACGTGTCTCCTCGATTCCTTTCCTTGCGTCTTAGTCCCTCCTACCGGGGATGCATGGAGAGACGCAAGGAAACCATGCAAGGAGAGAGGAAATACGTCTTTAGAGACATGAGACGTCCTTTCCTCTGAAGCGACGTCTGTTTCTGATGACGGCGGGGATACACCCATCGGTGTTTCCTCCAAGGAGAGTGGAAAGAGGAGAGGTCACGCGTCATCAACGCGTCATATCTTTGGGGTACGACACACGCGCAGTAAAATCTGATCTGCACTCACCGAAATTGAGCCAACAGCAATGCACGACCGCAGCTCCAGTTACACTGCGCATGTGTCATACCCCAGAGCTCAAGACCCGTGTCCCAGACTCTTTCAATAGGCCTTGGTTTCCTCGCTCTCAGCTCCTCCAGAAGCCTCCTCTCCCCTCATCTCCTCGAGGTGCATTTAAGGGATTGGAAGATCCTCCATAACGGTGGAAGGGGAACGATTTACGGGTCAAGCGAGGAGATAGGATGCGAGTTAGCACAATGAAAAGGAGCCATAGGGAAGTCACAGCTGTGTCCAGAGACTCTCTCTGAGATTCTACAACACCAGAGGCCTGTATCACGGAGCCAGATGAGTGGGTCATGCAGCTATGTTTGGGACTGATTCAGGTTTTAATCTGGGTACATCATCTATACTGCACAGCTCTCACAGGATCAGACAGAACGCTGTCCACAGCCTGACTACGGACCAATAATCCCATCACTAAAATACACAGTCAGCATTCCTACAGGATCCTGACAGGGACAGAAGTGCTGACACAACAATAAAGTGAAGTACAGTAAAGTAAAGCAGCAGTAGATATTGTATAGATCAGTAGAAAGACTTTCCATGTGTCACTCTTTATCACACTAAATACATGTTGCTTTTTCATTGCGCAAAGTTCAGAATAACCTCTGTTGTCTTTTATTAGAAACATGATCACCACACTGTAAATGAGCTGCCATGATTCATGATGCCATGAGTCACGAGTCCTCATCACACATGAACTACTTTCATCTGCATCACATGGTCATAAGAGTTTGTTTGTCATCAGACAAAGACATTTATTTATTGCCTTACTTTAATATTTGATTATGTGATTATATTGTTTACATTTCAGCTCATAAAATATCACGTTCTGCTGTTGCTATCACTGTTTCATCTCATTCCACACAAGTACTTCATTCATGGTTCCGATGATGTCACTTGTAATTAACAACAACTCTGCCTCTTGTCTCATGTCGTATTATTGTTAACCTGTCACTAGAGTTGAGAATGCGGTATTTTCCCGTATTTTCCCACATTTTCTGTCCAAAATCTGCTCCATTTACTCAGGAAAAATACCTGCAGGAACCTGGGAAACTAAATGTGTGGTCGCGTATCTGTGTCTATGTGTACATGTTCTAAAACTCCCATGCTACGGTCATGGACAAATACTAAGTCTAACACTAATGTGCTGTTGTTACAGGGATATATTTGTACCTTTCCTTCAGTTACTTTTCATGCTAGTGTGTCAGCTTACAGCCCAGATCTGTGGCCCAGTATGAATGCAGGACGGTATGGATGGTACAACTGAGCAATGCACCCAACACAACATGGCTGAGTGGGTAACCTCAGCTCAGTGCTATCAGCACATGCTACCTCAATCATCTCAAAGATTGTGTACTTCTAAGAGGAATTGCATTCTCCCTAAAAATATTACCACAAGTATGACAGAATTTCATGATGAGATTATGATTCATTTCCCCCCAGTTCTGTGTTTAAAGTCTCACTTCTTTATGATGGTGGTGGTGAATCCAGACTTTCTAGGTAAAAGAGTGATTTATTCCCTCGTGGAAATCATTTGAAACTCAAACAGACCAACAAGTAGACGCGAAGACAGACCTGAACAGCAAATTGGCGAGCCTCCTGCAGTCTGCTCTGTGAGGGGAACTGGTTGGTGAAGGAGGAGCCGTCTGGGAGGCGGAACTGTATCCTCGCTATGGTGCTGATAAATCACACGCACAACACGCACACACACGGTTTATCAGGGATGGACAGCATGTATGTATGTATGCATGTGCACTTCCATTTCGACTGCTCTATGAGCTTCTTTCAATACTTCATCTGTTTCAAATGTTTCATCTGCTAAATAAATTTCAGCAACAAGCACACGGAAATTTTCTTCAGAAAATATAGCCTCTTATATGTCAGACTGTGTGTGGTGTAAAACAGTGCCGGTTGTAATAGTGTTATGTTAATATGCACACTTCAGGATGATAATTGTTTTGAATGTACATTTTATCCTGCAGTGCTGGCAGTTTGTGTATATTTATATCAATGATTTGCCTCCATGAAGCCTTTACCTCCTCTCCCTGACCAACGCCTCCTTCCTGGCATCCTGCTCTGCCTGTCTGGCCTGCAGTAGGTCCTGCCTGGCAGTCTTATCGTCCTCCTGGTTTTTGGCATAGCGAGCTGCTCTGTCAGCTCGGTCCTGCAGGACAGAGAGGACAAAAGGCTTAAATATGTCTGCATTGTTTCAAACAGTTCAAATTAAAAAGGTGGTAATCTCATGTTCATCTATTCATATCATAGGCATACTTTGTGTTGAGCTGTGTATCAATATTCCAATATTATCTAATAGTACCTGAATTTTGAAACTGTAAATAAAGAGTGAACCCTGGTAACTCTCTAGCTGTAATAGCTCACATGTCTCTACAGCACTAATTCCATCAGTACAACACAGTCATGTCATACTCACCACTATGGAAAAAATCATAATCACAATTATTTGGGTTATTATTGAATCATGATTACTCATCGACTTTGGAAACATCATGCATTTAGAAATAACTGTTTTATAGCCTACATTTTACTGTTAAATGGATCAATGTGGTGGACTCTGAGAGCAACATCACGAGGCTAGATCTGTGAAGGGCTGTGTGCTCTAGTGAACTATTTAGTCACACCCAGACAGATAAACCGAATTTCAATTCTAAATCCATTGAAATCAACTTTCGATTTTGGTCATCAAAATCAAAAGCAGGATAACGATTATTTTGTTTTTCTGCGCTGTCGCCTACTTTAGTGTATTGGAAGGAAAATACAGCTGGACTCAAGAAATGTAACAGCCACCTCACTCACAATTAAAACTATAAACCAGCATACAAATCACTATTACCAACATCAGCCACTGTGTTCTGAACAGACACATTACATTACAAACACTAACGAAAGTAACATTTGCATTTTGGAACATAAAACAGCAAACTGAAACTACTCAGTCCAGCACTCGGGACCAGGGAGGCATGATGGGGAAATGTGGGCCGTACCTGTCGCTATGATACTCAGAGCACTTCCTACATGTCAATGGCATTTTATACTACATGAATTAGCCTAGCGGCTAGCCCACTCTAGTTAGTTAGTTACTTTTCCTTACTCATAGCTCTTCTACTCTTACTTGGTTTAACATAATGTCACTGCTTCTCCTGATAGAACAACGCCACGGTGGAAGTTCAGCTTGCGTGGATATTTATAAAAAAAATTGCGTTTTTTGCAAAAACGGTTCAGCGAATCTCTGAGAAAAGTCATTGCATCACCATTCCCAATCTTTCCGCATATTTATATGTATTTTTGACGCATGTGTTTGTAATGTGGTGTGAGATGAGTAGTACAGCAAAAATCTAGACAGAAGATGAAGAATAAGTATATGCCCAACACATAACAAGTAGTGTTGCCTTGTGCTTTGCACATCAGGCAAAACACTAAATAAGATTTAGAAGAACATAGGTTGTGAATGCTTCCAGCATTAACCACCGTGGCTTTCAAACACTGGCAAAAAAGGGCTATTCTAAATGTTATTTCTTACATGTCAGAGAGTAGCTTGACAACTGTTTTTCACTTCCTGCAAACTGTGACGTCATCTTTAGGTAGGGCAAGAGAGGAGAGAGAAAGATGAGCTTACCAAGGCAATCTGTGCTTTGACCCGGTCCCTGGCAGCCTTCTCTTCAGCCTTCTCCCTGTTCCTTTCCTCCATGAGTCGCTTGGTCTTGTCATCTTCCTGTTTCTTCTTTAAGTCCCCCACATCCTTCCCAATCTTCCGCCGGTCTATTTCCTTCTTGATTTCAGTCTGACAGAAAGACAGATAGGTCAGATGTCCTGTTTGTAACCAAACATGCAAACACCTGGCACAACGTCTGTGGACTAGCTGCTTTTGTAAAAACAACTTAGCACTATGTGTTTCTTTAGCAACTCGTTAATGCGATCAGTCCCTCGGAGGTCGTAGCGAGCTCAGTTTTATTTTTTTCCCAATAATATATTTATTGTTTTTTTTTTTCATTTTGAAACAATGGAACAAATATTCACAAACGTCCCCAATAACAACATTCTCAGTAAAAAGAAACTTAACAAATATAATATTAATATAAAATAAGCCAGTATATATACAGGAAAAACATACAAACACAAAAAAAATAAAAAAATAAAAAGAATACACACAAGTAAAAAAATTTAAATAAATAAAAGGAATAAAATCAAATAAAATCTATTTTAGCGGGCTCAGTTTTAAAGCTAGAGCTACAGCTGCCTCTGTCGCCACCAGTGGCGATTACAGGATGGTGTTGATACGTAAGCTTTGAAGGTACTGCACTATTCTAACGGGAGGGAAAAACGTATTACTATATTTGAAGGGGAACAGACTTCGACACAAGACTGGGACTCCCAGGAAATGAAAACATCAAGTGTCTTCAAGTGAGGGGAAAGTAATGTGCGTTTTGTACATTTAAAAGTTACATACAGCAGTTGGATGCAAGTACTGTGTGCGTTTTACCCGGTCGGTTCACAACAACAACAACACAGTTTAGAGACTTTAGAGATTGAGTTTATGTTATACTGAAAAACACCTGTCCATGTTGATGAACAAGAGCAGTGAAGCTCTGATGTACAGTATATTTAACATGTGAGTGATTAGCTTGTGTCGATCAGAGATGTGTGCATGGAGTGTGGAGGATACAGAGCAGCTGCTGAGCTGTTCTCTGTTGCTGGTTGACACCAACATAAAGCATGAGGAGTTCACACATCCATCCATCCATTCTGGAGTCAGCTTAACACTGAATATTGAAGGTAACAAATTAGTTTTCTGTCAGCTTTTGGGGAATCTCATCATGTGTCTTAGTCGATAACAAATATTATAAATATTTCCATATTTGATATATTGGGGGAATGTGACCCATGAAAATACGGAGTAAATATGGTGCCCAAAACCGGCTAGTCTCCTTACCTCTTCTTCTCCTTTCTTCTTTTGCTCTCGTCTCTCCTCCAGTTTCTTTGTTAACCTGACAGGACAATATACCGATGAAATATCACATTTAACTTGAGAATGATAAATGTAACAATTACAGACTTTTTTAATACATGCATGCTATTTCCATCATGTTGAGTCATTTCTGTTTTAATTCATTACAATCTCATCAGTTAAACGATTCTGAACTGGACTGATTGGTTGGTTGCATTTCAGGTTAGATGTCTTTGGTTGATGTAGCTATTCAGAGTTTAATGAGATGGGATTCTGATAATTTATTGAAAATGAAAAATGAGTGACATAAGGTCAGTATGAGAGTAATAGTATAATGTCGGTAATTCAAGAAAATGTGATCATTGTCCAGCCTTAGTAGCTGTAATGAAATTCAGTATCCAGGGAAAATATTGTGTTTTATATGTTACATTTTTGTTCAGACTGTACCAAAAACATCTATATAAAGGAGTAATTTACAGGTACACTGAGGTACCAATCTAATCTAACATCCCTGTGATAAAAGTCAGGATTGTGAAGCTGATAATGTTAAGTCAGATTGACACTGGTGACTGGTACTGGCTCACAAGGTGAGTAAACTCTGGGCTTTGGCTATAACAGAGGTGGATTTATATTAGACTCCATTCTAGTGAGAGGCCTTTCTAATGTTTGGGACTTGATATCAGAAACATCTTTTAGTTTAGTTCTTATACTGATGAACAGTGTGTGTTTGGTAGCCTAAAATGACTTTTTTTAAACTGTTGTTTTGCCATCTGACTTACACACAGATGAGGTCTTTAGTACCAGCACCTCAACACAAAGCACATTTCTGTCTAGAACATACAGAGCTTGACAAGAATGTAGGCTCCTACCTTTCCACCTTGGCATCCAGGTTTTCTTCACTCTGAGTTGCATCTGAAGATGCACTCTCTGCGAGAGTCTCTGCGGCTGGAAGGCTGCTATCATGTACTGTGCTCGAGAGGGACGCTACGCGGAATAGAAACACAAGCAGAAAGCACTGGGTTAACTGGCTTATTGACACCTTATCAGTACAAAGCAAACAAAGTCTATCCACCCTCGATTGATTTATACATCCATAGGGCTGTCACAATCATGACATTTTAGTTGACGATTAATTGTCATGAAAATAATTGCATTGACAATATATTTTTTTCTCTTCATTTTATGCCACACAGCGCTGCAGTGTGTTTTGCAACTAGGCCTAAATCCGTGTTGTTCGTTTCAATGGCTGCTCATTGAAATTATGCAGCCGTTGGCAAAGGAGTTTCAATTCATCTTTAAATAGTTTGCTGAAACAAGGTTTCATCTCTCGCTCCACTGCACATGCTGTAGATGTATTGTAAAGGTCACCTGTTATGCAAAATGCACTTTTTTAGGTCTTTTGAACATAAATGTGTCCCGGTGTGTCTACAGACCCCCAAAGTTTCAGAAAAGACCATCCTCTCTCTTTTTATTCTGCTACATCTATCAGAAACTGTGTCTGAAAACAAGTGGATCAGATTTGTCTCCCTTGTTGACATCAACACTTTTAGTATGCCCTATATGGGTTTCCAGGTGGAACTTCCATCTAGGGAGTAGCTGCTAAATCTCTCGCTGTCCACGACTTCCTCGCTATCACGGACCTGCTAACACAGAACAAGCAAAGCAAGCTAGTAGTTCTGTTGTTGGCTGCAAGAATCAACAGAGAAGTCTTCATGTACTCCCATCATCTGAGGACGTGAAGACCCAGTGGATTCACTTTATTTTTTAGGTGTTTTTTGACTGAAATGTCCTCACAGCAACAGGAAAACACGAGGGTCAGTAGGCTACACAGCAGGATTCACTTCAAACTGAAGCTCAGGATGGATTTGAACAGGCTGTCTGGGACCCAGCTTCAAACTTGGAAGCTGTAAGTTTGTCATGTTCATGTTGTTTTATGTTCTGTTTATTTAGCAGACTGTTTGCCTGTTAACATTAGCATGTTGCAAGGCTAATACGGCCTGGCTCCGATTGTAGGTCCACAGGCTGGTCGTGACACGCCATAGCAACTTTTCCAGCATAAGGTGGAAAGACTACTGGACACTGAGGTAGGCATAGCCAAAACATCTGTATATTTTACTTCCCCATGCTGAGAACAAAAATTGATTAAAAAAAAAATAATTCAAAGATTACCTGATAGATTTAGCTTTTAGCTTACTGGATGACTATATGATCCAGGCTCACTCACCTGTTCCTGGTACTGCTGCTAGTTCTGTGGCTGCTGCTGACGTGACGGGCCCTGCTGGAGCAGAGGCTTGAGCTGTGCTATCAAGTGGGCTGGTCTCCACAGGACCACTGGCCTCAGGCAACACTGTCCCACCTCCAATCTGCTGAGCATGCATCTGTCAGAAAACAGAGAGAAAGATCTTTACCAGAAAATAACATCATGTAGATTGAATAGCAGTAGTGTCACTCAGGTGTTAGAGGGTCATCTTCATGTCTATGGTCGTGATATACTTGCATTCAACTATGGTAAAGTCATTAGGAGACATCGTCTTGGCACCATGGATGTTAAATAACAATTAAAAAACAATAATTGTGAGATATTTCAGTCAGGACCAAACTGCTGGACTGACCACCTGACTAGAGCTGCAATGATTGACCGATTAGTTGTCAACTATTTATTAATTGCTAACTATTTTCATAATTGGTTTGACTATTTTCTGGTTTCTTTACTCCTCTATGACCCCATTTACACCTGGTATTAATATGCGTCTCCAGTGTCCACATTGAGTTCCGATCGCTCTGGGCTGAGCAAAAGGCTGCATTAAGCACAGGCTTCCAGCCGGTAATTCGCAGACACTTAAGCCTCAAAATGTCACCGTTAAAGGGGGAGAGGGCCCGCAAACATGACTTTGAGGTACGTCTACACTCACAGAGTGGGATGAGGAGAGATGCTGAGCGCCGACAGCGGTGGCGGTGACCTCTCTGGTCACGGCAGTCCAGTGACTGGAGGAGCACCGGGAGCGTGCTGCAGGTTAAGCCCTCCCCCAGACACACACACACATCCAACATCTGTTGATTACTACCGAAGCTCCGGAGCCAAAAAATGGTATTCAGGACAGACCAAGCATTACTATTTCCGCCCATGTCGTTTGGATTGAAAACGCATACGCATTTACACTTGTGTTCGATGTAGTCACAATGTGTCCCTGACCACCTCCGGAGGTGGTTTGGCTGATCGGATCGCAATCTGTCCTCAGTGTGTTTCGGGTGCATTTACACCTGTACTATCATGTGGTCAAGCACTACCCAATTGCAATCCGAACACCCAAAAAGCATTTTAATGCCAGATGTAAAGGGGAGCTATGACCGTAAACTGAATGTCTTTGAGTTGTGGAAGAAACGAGACATCTGAAGACGTCATCTTGGGCTTTGGGAAACACTAATCAACATTTTTCACAATTAGACCATTTTCATTTTACACCATTTATAGACCTAACAACTAATCGATTAATCAAGAAAATAATTGACAGATTAATCAACAATGACAAGAATCGTTAGTTGCAGCCGTACACCTGACATTGCCATCCCAAGAGCCGCTAGCATGGCTGAAAACATGCATGTGATACTTCATCATGGGGTGCTGTGGATAGCTAGATAAAACCAGTAGTGAGCTCCCTGCCAAATCACACTCTTTACAATCTAACCTTCGTGACCGTACCTGCTTAACTCTGATGATTCTTGTCGTCAGATCTTCAGCAGACACACTGCCAGCGATGACCTCCAGAGGGATCCCATTCTCCCCGATAAAGAAGCTTGAGGGTATGCACACCACTGGATCTTCACACCGGGGTGGGGGGGGGTTAAGGAACAAGCTCCCAGCAACTGACATTTTGTATTGTTTACATAATACACAGTACAAATAGCACTCTTCACTGATCACATACGGAGGAAAATTTACACCATAGTCTGAAAGTCTGAAAAAACTGAAAGGTAAGGAATGATATTTTGAGATGCCCTGTCAAAAGTCTGACTAAAAGTTATAAAATTAATTAAAATATAGAGATGGCCCGAGTTGATCCGGGTATATTTTAATGGACTGGTACTGACACAAAGAAAGTCGTACTTAATGACTCTACTGCGTTTCTTTTCTGTACGTGACCCCGTCCCCCTCGGCCTGCTAGTGTAGCAGTGCTGCTCTCCTTTATCTCAGCTGGGCGTCACAGTGTTTTTACAGCATTTCACTGCATATCAAAGAGAAAATTAGAATGTGTGAAACCGAAAAATGACTTGGTTGCAACGGTGATTGACTCAGAGTTCTGACAGTGAGGTCGGTAAAGTACACAGATTAGCGAAAATCCGACATTACTTATCTGAGCAGTGTAGAAAACCTTCAGGTGGCAGATTCTCATTTTTAGCCGGTGCTGACGTCACTTTCACCGGTTAAAATGTCAAACATCTACGACAGAAAGGTCATAATAGCTGTCGCTAGTTAACATTCCTTCTGTGTAACTTCAAGAACGAAACTGAACTTGAACTGTTGTCAGGTTTGTGTGCTCCCTGCAGCCAGTGAGAGTACAGTAATACAAATAGAGTAGAGTATGGTAAAGAAACACAGGAGAGTACAGTAAAGAAACGGGAGAGTACGTTAAGGTCAAGAGGTATCTATTGGCCCTGTGAATACAGTAATACTATTAGCTTTCCTCAGAGATTAGCCACTCATCAATAACTTCCTTCTGGAGTAGCTCCACACTCATTCAACCCAAGAAGAAATTGTAAATATTTAGGACAACAAAAAGGATACAGATCTGAGAGAACTGCACACATGGCTCGCTGTGGAAAAAAATGTTGAAGCATCATAAGTTGAATCTCTATACACATCAACACATCTATTCTTTAACTGTATTACATCAAACACCAGTCTAATAATTTGCAATAAATAAGTTACTGGTGTGATCAAGATGTAGATGCAAATTGCTGCTTTTGCTGGGATTGAGAGCAGACTGTTCTGTTCTGTACAACAGAGAGGCTTTCTAGGGTGCACAGACTCCTTATATTTCAAAGAATTTTAACAAATCAGGCAGTAATGTAGAAGCAATTCTCCATTTTGTCAAGATAGTTGAGGTCTGCCAGATAAAAGAACAATCCATTGGTCATCAAATACCGCCTCTAAGGATGCCCTGATCCTCTGTATCAGAAGCCGAGGGGCATGACAAAGCAGCAGTATTTGACGACCTGGGTATTAGAACGGGCTGCACACCCTGTGTGCTGTTATTAGCTGGGGGTTACATCCCCATGTGGGGCTGAAAGGCTGTTTGCAGATGCCCAGAAGCATACAGAGTAAGGCAAAATAACACACATTTCTAGTGGGGCATAGTGATGATTGAGAGGGATTATTTTTTTAACGAGTCTATACGTTGTTTTTTAGGAAAAGGCTACTTATCATTCCTATAAGACATAGAGGACAATCCTTTTCCTGTATGGTCAATATGTATTGTCCTGTATTGTTTTTATCAGTTTATTTGTGCAGCCAAAACTATTTTTTCACAGCGTGGACAATAAGGTTCTTAACATAACATTTTCTTATTATTTTAAAGACAAATTATTCATTCATTATCCGTAACCGCTTATCCTATTCAGGGACGCGGGGGGGGCTGGAGCCGATAACAACCTGCATGTTTTTGGTCTGTGGGAGGAAACCTTAAGATTTTAAATTTAAGTTCATCGAATGACTTTTGAGACTACAACAACTTTAAGTTGAATTTCAAAACAGGCCATGCAAGCAGCCTGATATCTGTACGCCGAATACTCTTAAGCCAACGTGCCCTGCAAAACTATTTAGACACCAGTTTCCCCAGGAAATTGGATATTTGCGGTGGTAAGCACTAAAGCTGTGGGACATCATATTTTGCTTACGGGAGACAGCGATGAGTGCTCACTTATGGAATATCTAGAGGTAAAACTGATTCTAAAATTCAGTACCATGCAGTGTGCATTAAACTTGAACACGTCAGTACCTCTTGGCATCGACTTTGATGGCCACACAACAGTTGTGTGCTGCCTCTGAGACTCTGTCATCCTCCCAGCTGGACATCAGCTGTGCTGACTGGTCATCTTCCCCTGAGATGAGACGAAGTGACAGAGAGATGAGTCATTTAGTCATAGCTCACTGTCAACACATTAACCCATCCTGCTAGTAATACTGGTTCCCTACGATGCAATACACTGAACCAACTCAACCTGATGACGTTTTAACTCACCTGGCTAAGGTAACGTTGATTGGCTATCATTTGAATTAGAAACATCGGTACCCATCCTGTCAGCAGGAAAACCCACTGCACGGATCTCTCCAATCATAATCGGACTGATGTCACATCAGTGACCGAGTTGTGAAATCATTTAGCTGGTCCACCAAAATCAACTGGCCTGTCCTCTATCTCAGCTATTCTCAACCACTGGGCTGGGGCCCACTGGTGGGCCTCAGAGAGCCACCTGGTGGGCCGCGAAGGTGCTGCCAAATAGTTAGTTAGTTAGTTAGATTAACCGCTATTCTGTATTTCAGAGGTTGTAGCGGCTCACTTTTAAAGCTAGAGTGAAGGTACTGGCATCATATGAAACTAGAAAAACCTAAGGAATCCATTGGTACCAACCATGTCATGCTAGCTTGTCGGGAAGGAGGCTAAATAACACTCCAAAATGATGCTACATTTTGGTGAGGAAAAACTGCCATGGCCATTTTCAAAGGTGTCCCTTGACCTCTGACCTCAAGATATATGAATGCAATTAGTTTCTATGGGTACCCAGGAGTCTCCCCTTTATAGACATATATGTCACAGATGCAGTGAAACAAAATCAAGTAAAAGTGTTTAGTGAGGAAATATGACCCTGAGTACTTTGGATTCATAATGGCAGGCAGTGATGGTGAGGGTAAGCTGAATATCTATGTGGGTCAGTACACCTGACAGTGGCATCACACATTATTTTATAGCCCAGTTTGTCATTTATTTGAGAAGGTGGTTAACAATGGGAAGTGGGCCTTGAGAATCCCTGCATTACCCCATCCGGCTACTAATGGTCCCTACGATGCAATACTGAACCAACTGATGACGTTTTAACTCACCTGACTAAGGTAACGTTGATTATCTATCATGTGAATTAGAAACAACAGTACCCATCCTGTCAGCAGGGAACCCACCGCCCGGATCTCTCCCATCATAACCGGACTAATGTCACATCAGTGACAGAGTTGTGAAAGCATTTAGCTGGTGCACCAGAATCAACTGTCCTGTCCTCTATCTGTCGTTAAATGGACCTAATGTGTCCGACGTGAGGCTGTCAGAGACACCAGACAGACATGACCATATAACGTTACACAGGCCAGTCACCGACACCACTAGCTAGCATGACGCGTTAGCACAACATTGTCCATCATATGTGGGGGACAATGTCTCCGTCTTCTCGGGGACATTGTCATCAAACATGCGTGACGACACTCCGTCTGTCTCTGACAGCTGGTTGGGTATGCTAGTAGCTATGCTAGCTGGCTAATGGCTTAGCAACGTTACGACGACTGCCACGGCTAGCTAGCTAGCAGGCTAGCTCTATCCCTTCTTAATCACTTGTTCCCTATGCAGGCTAGCGTTAGCTCGCTAGCTGGCTAACAGACACAAACACACAAACATACCTGTGATGACAACGACAAACACGGAGCCCCGCTGTTTGGCCTCGTTAATGGCGTCAGGGATCGAGCCGTCAAACCAAATCATGTTTACGAGCTGAGCTGAGCTGAGCTGAGCTGAGCTGTCTGTCTGTCTCTGGTCTGGTGACGCTGTTATATATTATATATCTATATTAAACTACATAGATTCATGAAGCGCAGTCACACTGTCACTTTCCACTTCCGAGCCTGGACATCGAGCACTGCGCAGTAGTAATGTGTCGGTCACGAACGAGCCGGTTCAAAGAGCCGGCTCTTTTAAGTGAACGATAAGTGCCGACTCCCGTCCGAGAGCCTTTTTTTTTTTTTTTTCTTTACTTAATTCAAGGCAGAATGATAAGACGATCTTCTCTGCGCCACGGGCACTCCATGCACTGATGGTACGTGTCCACAGGCTCCGTGCTTTCCACGCTCCCCATTCATTGTCTATGTAAGCAGCCGCGCAATGCATTCTGGTATTGTGGCGTCGCGATTAGAAAAATGGAGCGTCACAACGCCCGCTCCTCATTTGCATAAAGTGGAGGGCTAGTATACTTTATGCAAATCATGGACGTCCGACGCGACTCGCCGCCTCTTGAAACTCCTGAGAATCTTTTAAAATAAACGTTGTCAATCTAAAATAAAGACGGATTCAGCAGCTGCATGGCTTATTTCTCACCTCAAATGTTTTCAGAAACACATTTTGGTGAACTATTTTTGTGAAATAAGAGAAGAAAGTTTCCAAACAAGCCTCTATACTGTTTGCGGTTTGAAAGCTGGGAGCAGCAGCCAACGGAGGGAAAGCGTTCGTCCAATCAGGTGGGGACAGCCTGTGTCTAGTGACAGCCCACCAAGCGTCCAATGTTGGGAAGCGTCACGTCCCCTCGTGATAAAAAACGCCCCTGTGGACAGATACTATGACTGTGACTTAATTTTGTGTTAATGATGTCCATGCAACCAATCAGGTGATGACAGACAAGGATCATACCATCAAGCAGTGAGGGGCGGCGGTGCCCGGCGCGCTGACGGTCTACAGGTAGAGAGCAGGAGGGAGAGGAGGAGAGAAAGAGAGAGAGGAGTGTGATGCGCAAATAGCAGACAAGATGAGTGACAGTCGGAAACGAAGCAGCACTTAAAATGACGGTATTCTGGAAATTATAAGGTTTAGTATAATTATATTGAATAATTTAAATGATATATGTGCACACATAATAATCATAGGTCAGAAATGCGCTAAATTTGGCTGAATTATAAAACGCAGAAGTGGTAAAACGAAGAACCGTTTAGGAGCCGAAAGAGCCGACTATTCTTGGTGAGCTGAGCCAAATAATCTGGATCACTAAAAAGAGACCAAATTCCCATCACTAAGTGAGACACTCCACGGAGGGTGAAAAGAGGACATACGCCACGTCATCCACGCGTCATATCTCGGGGATTTGACACATGCGCAGTAAAATCTGATCTGGCAGCTCCAGTTACACTGCCTTGTCAATCCGCTTTGAGAAGGGCCCATTTCAGAATAATATGTAGGCCTATTATACTATTGGATAATAGTGATTGATGCATTACTGTATTACATTAATATTGCAGCTGGTTATGGTGTGGCAAATTTGGAATACTAATTACAATACAATTAGTATTTCAAATGGTGCAGTGTGTACTGTCGCCTCACAGCAAGAGGGTCGCAGGTTCAAAACCCAGCTTAGGGCCCCTCTGTGTGGAGTTAGTATGCTCTCCCTTTGTTAGCGTGGGTTTTCTCCGGGTTCTCCGGCTTCCTCCCACAGTCCAAAGACATGCAGGTTAGTTTCATTGTAGGTGTGTTCGTCATGGTACACGCTCCAATGTCAGTTCCGTGGGACTACCGGTAAAAACTTACTCGTAAACTACTCAAACTAGACTGTATCTCAAACTAAGATAGACTACTTTAATTGTCATACAGTTGTCATCGACTTCAGGTAAATAGATTGTATTTAGGATCAAATACACTCTTGTCTTGTCTAGAAAATGGTAGACATGTTCATTTGATTGTAAAGTATTGTATATTTATACATACCGCATATATACAACATATGCAACATTATTTTTTTACCCCTGTCAACAGCTATAACCCCATAATTTATTATATCTTCAACTATACTTAACAGTATAATAATGTTTGTGCAATAATCTGGTTTATTCTGGCATAAACAGTGCATTTATTTATATAGTACATTTAAAATAATATTCTTATTTATTGAAACTATTCTTTCATTTTTGCACACTTATTGATGTATCCTATTTTTCAGCATTATTATTTGCACTCATACATATTTCTTATTTATATTTTCTTATGATTTCTCTACGGTGGAGTCGGGTAAAAGGGGAAACTTTTTGGTAAATGATTTATAAGACCATCAAATAAGCAATGCATGAGAGCTAATGATATTATAAATTGGCATGGGTCTCTTAAATATTTATTTGTTTAAAAAAATGTGAAAAAGTATAATTATTTTGGAAGTATGTGAGTTAGAGTATCAGCAGGTTTTCCTCTTGAGCTATGACACAATGTTCAGGTAAAATGGGCCAACATAAGAAGAGGGTAACACATTCATTACAGCTTTAACAGTAAATTAACACTAACCATTGTCTTTGGTGTGTCATACTAACAACATCATAAATATGCAAAATGCATACAATACAAAGCTGAACAAATAGTTCATTGAATAATGCTGTTACGGTTAAAAAATATAATTGCTCATAATTGCTTTATTATCCTTAATAGTGATGAGTGACATTTGCTATGTCAGGCTCGCTTTACCATACACTTTCTCTGACACAATGCCCATACCTCAGATCAATAAAAAAATTTCTTACATTATTATTGGCTATACAATTTTAAAGAGCTATGATGCTCCAACCTTGCCCATGTTACCTGACTTCACCATATTAGATGTTTATATACTGTATATATTCTAGATTGAGAGCAAATGTTACATTTATATTTTTTACCCTCCACCTCAAAGGTCCCATATTGTAAAAAGTGAGATTATCATGTCTTTTACATTATAAAGCAGGTTTAAATACTATATAAATACTGTTAAACTATCAAAACGCTCAATATACGGAGAAATCCACATAGCCTGTATTCAGAAAGTGTGTGTTTGAAACAAGCCGTTAGGATTTCTGTCCATTTGTGTTGTCACAAATATACAATATTTAGACCATTACACGGTTTTAAACGTAAACATTCTAAATGTGTCCCAGTTTATTTCCTGTTGCAGTGTATGTAAATAACATCAGCTGACAGGAAGTAAACATGGACTCAAACTGTTGCCTAGCAACACAATTCCGTTGAAATGCACTGAAACGGAGCATTTTTTTAACATTAAAGCATGTAAACATGTTCTAGTAGAAACACATAATACAAGTATGAACCTGAAAATGAGCACGATGTGGGACCTTTAAAGAAGGAGCTTCATTGAGCTGTGAGTGTGACTCCACCACGCAGTGGGCGGGCGGAGAGACCGGATCCTCTCTCCTCGCATCATCTCAGGTGGGAGGGACCAAAAGACTGCTGCGTACACATCAGTCTAACTTTCGCTTTAGTTTCGCCTCCAGTCAGTAGAGAGTACAGTTGAACTGTGTGTTCTCTAATAGTCTCTTTTCTCACTTTACGACAGAATAGGTCGGTCAGACAGGAGGACAGGACGGTAGGAGGACACGAGGACAGCCTCTATTCGACTGCTTTTATTTGTCCTGACGTTACTTTCGTTTTCGTCCGTCAGGCCATGGCTGACATCTACAAGAACTGCCCGATAAATGATCAGGTAAGATAACTGAAGCATCTGAAGGGTGTGAAGGGAAGTAATTGTTAACAGGAGGCTGATTATTATTATAATTATTATTATTATAATTATTATTATTATTATTATTATTATTGTTGTTCCTTCCTGTCAGGAGGACGGAGGTCTGAAGGATGAACGCAGTGATAACTTCCAGGAAGCCAAGAAGGAGCTGGAGACATGGAAGGTGAGAGTTAACCCCTGACAGATGGTCAGTAGGCTAGTCTACATTAGAACTAGTCTACATTAGAACTAGTCTACATTAGAACTAGTCTACATTAGAAATAGTCTACATTAGAACTAGACTACATTAGAACTAGTCTACATTAGAAATAGCCTACATTAGAACTAGTCTACATTAGAACTAGACTACATTAGAACTAGTCTACATTAGAAATAGCCTACATTAGAACTAGACTACATTAGAACTAGTCTACATTAGAACTAGTCTACATTAGAACTAGCCTACATTAGAACTAGTCTACATTAGAACTAACCAACATTAGAACTAGTCTACATTACAATTAGTCTACATTAGAACTTGTCTACATTACAACTAGCCTACATTAGAACTAGACTACATAAGAATTAGTCTACATTAGAACTAGACCACATTCAAACTACATTAGAACTAGCCTACATTTGAACTACATTAGAACTAGTCTACATTAGAACTAGACTACATTAGAACTAGACTACATAAGAATTAGTCTACATTAGAACTAGACCACATTCAAACTACATTAGAACTAGCCTACATTAGAACTACATTAGAACTAGTCTACATTAGAACTAGACTACATTAGAACTAGTCTACATTAGAACTAGCCTACATTAGAACTACATTAGAACTAGTCTACATTAGAACTAGCCTACATTAGAACTAGTCTACATTACAACTAGCCTACATTAGAACTAGTCTACATTAGAACTACACTCAAACTAGTCTACATTAGAACTAGCCTACATTAGAACTAGTCTACATTACAACTAGCCTACATTACAACTAGTCTACATTAGAACTACACTCGAACTAGTCTACATTAGAACTAGCCTACATTAGAACTAGTCTACATTAGAACTAGTCTACATTAGAACTACATTAGAACTAGTCTACGTTAGAACTAGCCTACATTAGAACTACATTAGAACTAGTCTACATTAGAACTAGACTACATTAGAACTACATTAGAACTAGTCTACATTAGAACTAGCCTACATCAGAACTACATTAGAACTAGTCTACATTAGAACTAGTCTACATTAGAACTACATTACAACTAGTCTACATTAGAACTAGCCTACATCAGAACTACATTAGAACTACATTCGAACTAGTCTACATTCGAACTAGCCTACATTAGAACTAGTCTACATTAGAGCTAGCCTACATTAGAACTACTTTACAACTAGTCTACATTAGAACTAGTCTACATTAGAACTACATTACAACTAGTCTACATTAGAACTAGCCTACATCAGAACTACATTAGAACTAGTCTACATTAGAACTACATTACAACTAGTCTACATTAGAACTAGCCTACATCAGAACTACATTACAACTAGTCTACATTAGAACTACATTACAACTAGTCTACATTAGAACTAGCCTACATCAGAACTACATTACAACTAGTCTACATTAGAACTAGCCTACATTAAAACCGGTTTATTTCAGCTCTGTAGTGAGTTCAGTCTGATAAACGGGAGTCGCTCAACGCAGAATTCTCCAACTATAATCTGGTAAGATGCACTGAGGTGAGGTGATGATGTGTAATATTGTACATTTCTGATCAGGACCGGGTTATATTAGGCCTAGTAGGCTAATGTAGGCTACTCAGTTACTCTCTGCCATGGGTAAAAAGACACAAATCAAATGTGCAAAATGACCAAATTCTAGGCTTTCATATAAGATAAGATAAAATTAGATAAGATATTCCTTTATTAGTCCCACAGTGGGGAAATGTGCAGTGTACAGCAGCAAATGGGATAGTGCAGAAACAAGAAGCATCAGTAAAAACAAAAAGCAAGATACAACACAGTAAAAAAAAAAGCAAAACAAAAGTAGACAGACATATAAAATATGAACAATTTAAATAGAAGGAAATATAAAAAAGGAAACAATATATACAGTACTGACAATAAAAAGACTGTTAACACGTGTGGGAAATTGATGTTGCACAGTGATTGGAATGAAATTTCACCTGAAAGTACTGCACAGTATGAATTGAAGTTACACCCGAGTAGTACTAATATTGCACAGTCAGTGTACAGTAGGCCTATAGTGCAGTTATGGTCAGTTTTTGGTGTGTATGTGGTCTACTGGGAGCAGTGCTGGTTGTGGAGTCTGACAGCTGCAGGAAAGAATATGAGTCTATAGCCAATCTTTTAGGCTACATTTAGTCCAGATGGACAGTAACTGGATCCACTCTGTGTAGACTGCCAGCTGTGTTTATCACTATCAGCTTGATATAGAGTTTAACCAGGTACCAGTTCACCTGTTCCATGTTATGACCTCGTGTTCTTTGGCTCTGAGTCTCCATGTTGGTTTCATTATGGTTGACTGCTAGCCTACAACACCATCAGATCTAGTTCGTCTTTAATGATTTTGTTTATTTGAAAATACTTATATAAATGTGAGGCAAATGATGAGCTGAAAAATTCAGGCTACCTTCTCTGAGCAAAAAATACATATCCCCCCCCTCTCTCCCCCAAATATACAAGAATATTCATAGAAACTCAAATCACTCCTGCAGCTTCATCCACTCTGTCTGTGTGTCTGTCTGTCTGCCTGCCTGTCTGTCTGTCTGTCTCATAGTTGTCATTACATGAGTGGTGAAAAATGTACTTGTGAAATTCATGTTTTCAAATGTAATGTGAAATATATTTCACATGAAATGTCTGAGAATCATCACATGATATGGAATGTGTGTGCAAGTCAGCACTTAAACCTCATTTATTGAGTGTGTTTACATGGACATGCCATGAGTAACCCATTTATGAGGCTTATCCCAGTTTATATGATGTTGACATGGAACACAGATAAATCTGGATGTTCACACCCTCTTGTTCTGTTTACTTTCAGATTCACTGATTATTTTTCTCTCATCCCTCTGGTGGGATCGGTCCATGCAGATAGTTTTGGTTTTATTTTGTACATGTAGAGATTACTGTCTCAGATTTCTGCCTCCACAATACAGTTGAGGTGAATGGAATTTAGTTTGTGGTGTTCATAGAATTAAAGAAGGCCATTTAAACTTTCAAGAAATGGTGTCCTTGTTTAACGTGATAATCCACCATCATCATCTGGAGCTGGAAATACTTTCTCCTGTTAGCAACACCCTCTGGGTAAACTGACCATAGGTCTGCCATAGTCATAGTCTGAACTTTTCCGGCTGTGTCTTTTAGACTAAAGCAGATAAAGCTGATGATGTGAAAGCCCGGCTGATCTTGGAAAAACTGGAAGAAGATGAAGCCAAGGCGAAGGCTCAGCAGGAGATGATGGCTTGTGTTAAAAAGCAGGAGGAGTGTCAAAAGGAATTCTCCCAAAGCATGAACGCAGTGCAGGTACGGTTACTGTCATCTCTTTCACATCTATACAGGCTGCTGGGAAGAAATGAGAAGAGAATAACAAGGAAATCACTACATGTTTTCACTTGATTCTTTCAAATAGGATGAAATCCAGAAGCTTGGTAAAGGCAAACAGGAATTGATGGACGAACTGAAGCGCTGTCAAGCTGAACTGGAGGCTAAGAGGGCCGAGTGCACAAGAATGCAGCAGAAATTCAAGGTGGGATTCAAGGTCTTCCCTAACTACACCAACCTGTCACTGCATACATTTCACCGTATTGATTAGTAACAATACAATATATCTTAACAATTAGTGGTGGGGGAAAAAATCAATTCACCTATGTAGTGCAATTTTTTTTTTTTTACGATTTTGATATAGATGTTTTAATTCCAGAATCTATATATTTGCTTAATTTGAGTCTATGTGGAGGTAGAAGGTAGTTACCGCTTTTATTGTTGTAGTCTGAGTAACGTGACGTCACATCCGTTCTGTATCCGTCAACCAAAACAAACCGCAGCGAGACGAAACGAGAACGTATAAAACGGCATTACATGTCCCTTATCAATTAAAAAGAAAATACCACTAATTTATGAGGGAAATGTGTTTATTCATTGATTTTTGGGTTGCTGGAAAAAAATGTAATGAATGATTCCTGAAAATGACTTGACATATTTGACTGCAGGACATCTCTGACTACATACATGCTGAAAATCAAACATTCTTACTGGATTAATTTAGATATTTTCCAAAGTAAAAGTCCCTAGAAGTGTATGATTAAACTTTTTCCCATGGTCTAGTGGTAAAAAAAGTTAACAAAAATCACAATAAATCGTAATATCGAATCACAATACTTACAAATCGCAATAAATATCGAATCGGCACCCAAGAATCGTGATAGTATCGAATCGGGAGATAGGTGTATCGTCCCAGCCCTATTATTATTAATAATAATAATAATAATAATAATAATAATACATTGGCATATCCAACAATGACACCATAACAATAATAGTATTTATAATGTCACAGGTATAATTATTGTTCTGTATTCCTCCACCTGTCCAGATCTACGCCCAGATTCCAGACACAGAGGTGGAGTTCAAGTCTCAGAGTGAAGAGGACATGGATGACGACAGTCAGCCAATCAGAGGGAAGTTTGCCATCAGCCAGAGACCCACTGTGCTCCTGCAGGGAGGACAGGCCCTCATCACCTTCGAGGAAGAGAAAGGTACACATGACTTTATCCATTAGCTTAGTTCTTCATCTACTTTCACTTGTATTTTAATATTAATAAATCCCAAAATACATGAAATACACTTTATAGTACAAAGTGATACTGGTCTTTCCAAATTATGATTCTTGAATCACTTGTAACTGAAGTAATTGGATGTCAGTCAGTGTAGCTCTACAGCCAGCAGGGAGCACTGCTGCTGCTGGAACATGTATGACATGTATCAAAAGATAGAAATGATAATTGATATATATCTGTTGTTCTGTCCTCCAGTGGCCTATCAGATCCTGAAGCTTGCCAAGTGCTCTGTGTCCTGTGACAACATCAATTTGGATGTAAAACCAAAAAGAGTAACCATGGATCCTACTGTTAAGTTTGAGGTACATTTTGACACACTTTCAGACCACCACCGCACCACGCTGCACATCAACACATTAAAACGACAGAATTCAACTAAAAAGAAACATAATTGATCCCTTTGAAAAGGTGTTTTTCAGTCAGAAATGACAGTGTCATGGGCAAATTACTTCATTGTAGAAGTTGACAACAATTGAAACCGTATAATAAGTCTGTAATATGAAAGTCCTTAGTATTTTTCCTGCCTTGTAGTGGCTCACAGCAGATCCAGTCTAGTGTGTTCAGTCCATTTTGTTATCAATAATTCAGTAATCAAAATAATTGACAAATTTAAATTCAACCACTGATCTTTTTGTTGCGCTGACATCTAAGTGTTTAATTTAGCAGATGAGCAGCTCGACTGCTAAATTAAAGCTACATGTGAAGCAATAATAGTTAAATAATAGGAAGTTAAATATATAAATTAAAAGTGTACCTCAACTAATTTCCTCGCATCAATACTGACTCAGAACAATGGTGCTTTATGTGTTACCCTGTTATCCAGTTACATACTGTACATAATAATCTCTATAGTATTCATTGCACTGACCATTACTGTAATCGGTTCGTGCCTTCACCCATGTAGGTCCACCTCAATGTTTCCAGAAAGGATGTCAAGGTGTGCAACATCCCCCCTTCCATGCCCGAGGAGAGAATAAAGGACCGGCTGGAAATGAGTTTCTCCAGGCCCAGCAGAGGAGGAGGAGAGGTGGAGAGTGTGGAGTACGACAAGAACACTGGGACAGGACAGGTCACCTTCCTCCACCCTGGAGGTACAACTCTCTAATGTGTCCTGTAGTTCTCAGTGAATTAGTGTAGTTAGCACCTGTTTTTATTAAGACAGAAGCTCATTAGACAGACGGCTGCTTGACTGCAACTCCAGACACATTGTGCAAGAGAGAGAAGAGCTCAGAAGGCTTGCTGTAGGAATGCAGCCAAACCAACTCTGTGAATGAAGGAGGGAGTGCAGCAGCAGCAGCAGCCTGTAGCCATTTCACACTTCACTGATCAGCAAGTTCATTCAATTTGCAACCAGTGCAACCCACCTGCTGTTCATGGATGGTTCAGATTCCTGTAAGAGTACAGTAGAGGTACAGTCATGTGTCTTTTCCCACTACAATCTTCCTTGTGGCCAGAGTAAATCCCATCAGCACTATGTTGACATCTGAGGATGAATTCATAACCAACCTCTGTTAACATGTCTCCACCTGTTAGTTATCCTCCCTTATTATGCATATATGGAAACATTCACTACAATGATACGCAAACTGACACTCCAGCCTGTTTTAATACAGAAAATAATAATTGCCTTCATGTCAGTAACTGGGGAAGTTTCATAGTGATATCTATTAGTTCATATGTTTTTACCCTGTTCACCTTCAGTGTCTCCCTCTAAATGAAACCCAGCCTTAGCATCAGGGTGTTAATGATGTATTAATTATAAAGAGTGTGTGTGTGTGTGTAGTTGCTGAGAACCTGGCTCTGAGAGCGAGTTACCGTGTGGATCTGGACTCTGAAGTGATCGTGCCGGTTGGATCCATTTTCAAATACCAGCTGCACCAGTTTCAGGTGAGATAAAGTACTGGTACTGGTACTGGTACTGGTACTGGTACTGGTACTGGTACTGGTACTGGTTGTATGCGCTCTCTACCCACCCAGCATATTATGGTCTGCATTCCTCCCCTGGCTAGTTGACGGCATTTCTGAGTATCGAGCTTTTACATTAAGATTTTATATCATAAATATATGACATAGTGAGTCAAATATATGACTTTTTATAATGTTTACTTTAGAGATGAAACAGAATGAAAATTTCATATCACGATTATAGTGACCAAAATTATCACGGTTATCAGTGTTATCGCGGTATTGTTAAAATGTTCAAAAAGTGCTGATATACACAGTTTTATTATTATTATTATTAATATTATTAATATTATTATTATTCTCACACACACATTGTCTATCTTCTGTGTTGCATTTGAGATATTGCAATGAGCCCAATAATTGATATAAATACAGATTAACCCCCTTCACTTTAATCAGCAGGAGGAGACACAGTCTGAGGTGTTGAAGCATTTATTCACCAACAGCCTGAACTGTCCACACACACTGCACTGCTACGTTCAGCTGTAACGTTACTGATAACTTCATACTCACACGCTCGCTAATGTTACGAGCCGCCGGGCTTTTAATGATAAATCAAATTTTAAACGGTGATACTAACCGTTACTGTGGTTTATGGTGAAACCGGTAACCGTTACATCCCTAGTTTACTTACAATGAGTGTTTCTATTCTAATTCTATTATTCCATGTTAACTTGTTGGTCATTAAATGTTATAAAATACACTCTCATATTTAATATTGATCAAGGTGAGCTTAAAAAACTGAGTCCTTTTAGTATCAACAGCTGTGGTGAGCTTGAGTTCATATCGGTGGTAACATCAGGATCCATCTGCTCATGTGACAAACTGATGTTGGTGTTTCATTTCAGACCTTCTGCGGCTCTCCGAAGCGTACCATCCTCCTGGATGACATCGAGGACAAGGAGGACGAGGAGGACCTGCAGGACCACCTGGAGATCCACTTCCAGAAGCCCAGCAACTACGGCGGTGAGATAGAGAGCATCAAGTACATCTCCGGTGGGAAGACTCTGCAGGCCTTCTTCTGTGACGACTCCCTTCAAACCTCCTAAAAGCTGCAACGTGAGCTCTGATCGCCGAGTCTGTCTCCTATGATTGTTTGAATTTTTATAATCATATCTGTAATATGATAGTATGTTAATATATTATGGGAATTTCACTTATTTGCTGTCTTGCTGAGAATTACAGGAGAAGATTTAGTGATCATCTCATCTCATCTCTGTGGCCATCAGCAAGGCACTCAACAATGATCCGTATGAGAGTCCCGACACATATACTATAGTGAACTGTATATGTGTATGTCAACACCTGGAGAGGATTCTCTGCCTCGTTGTATGTAGATGCCTGGTCCTATGTTAACGCAGTGTTACACAGTCCCTTAGAAACTTGTTGAATATCCTCCATTCAGTGCTCGGAAGTGCACAAACACACCGAAAGATAAATCAGTTGCCTCAGCGATTGTCTGTATTATGAGCTGTTGTGTTTTGTCATCTGAGAAGCCTTAAAATTCAGCCTTAAAACTCTGTCTCTGACACTGGACTTCCTGTATCCTGTTTTATCGTCTCACCTCTACAATTCTCTACATGGTTTAAGCTTGTGCTGAGGTGTCAGCCTATATTTCTCTTCTACTGCTCATTAAAAGATCGGAATGTCGAATCAATTCCAGTAATTGTGTTTTTTTACCGACTGACTGTGGATCTGTGGATGCATCCATACAACGGTCCAGTAAACATGACTAATATATAGTTTGAGTGATCATTTACACAGTAACCTAGTGTAGAGGGAACTGTTATTACATCATATAAAACCATCATGCCATCTGTCCTTTAAAGCTGGTCCTCCAATAAACAACAAGTTACTGTCAGTGGTGGAATGTAACTAAGTGCATTTACTCAAGTACTGTACTTAAGTACTTTTGAGGAACTTGTACTTCACTTAAGTATTTCCACTTGCTGCTACTTTCTACTTCTACTCGACTACATCTCAGAGGGAAATATTGTATTTTTTATTCTACTGCAAATAATCTACAAAAACATTTTAATGTACATAGATTAAACTATCAGCAGTATATACATCTTTACCAGCTGCAACATTAAAGTAAGTAAAACATAATGCATCGATAATTATAATACAATAATATAGATTATTCTGCATAATGAGTACTTTTACTCCACTGCATTTATTTGTAGCGTGAAGATCGAAAGAAGAAAATAATGAAGATATTCCTTAATTCTTGAAACCCCCTTTCTCAGAAACTGCATGGGACTTCCTTTTGTTACGCTATTGTACCCCCGCAGTTTTGGTGGCATATTGTAAATGTCAAATACGTTTTACCATAATTACTTCTGCATAAGATCTGCACAATAATAGTGTTGAGGAAACCATTTCCCCCAAATTTCCGTTTTGTTTTCCAGCACTGTACCCAGTGTTAAAAAATTTATTTAGAGTATAATTTATTTCTCCTTTCCTCTAAAATGCTCAATTTTTCCTCCCTTGTTCTCTAGTCTTGTTTTCATACATTTAATGCCAGTAGGAACCAGCAACTGTTTCTAGAGTGTAGATGCAATGCATTTTCAGTCTTCCGCTGCATCTATTAGTACTAAATTGTTAGGGCAGTCGTAGAGAAAGTAGATTCTATATCTTCCATGAAATTATCTCATGACGATTCAGACAACACAATCAGATACGCAGTGAGAAAGAGGGAGAGTGTTGCTGAGAGGGATTTGTATGTAAAAGGTCCAGAAACACTTTCAGTTTAGTCAAGAACCACTTTAATGTGACGACAGCAGCTTTGGGATTGTAGTCTATAAATACAAATCAAAATCAACTCATATTTATACAAACAAAGGTAAAAACATTAAGAAGTCAGTTTACGAGGTTCTTAAAGAATTTCGTTAAAATTATGAAGCTGCGGTCAAAAACACCATCACCAGTCCATATATGGTTTTACAGTTTTAATGGCAACCCAGTGTCCATGAGCTTGTGTTCAGCTGCCCTGCAGCTTCTTCATAATAAGGCTGCTGGGTGGTGCGCTGGTGAATATTGACCCCACAAAAGCATGTGTCCCCCACAGAGAGTGTCGGATCACTCTGCAGCAGCCCAGGTCCTCGATCTGGAAGCCCAGGTGACGGTACCGGTCATCTGTCTCAAACAGTGTGTTGTTGGTGTACGAGCCAAAGAACTGAGGAGGAACACACACATTTATCATATAGATGTCTGATCCATCACATCCATCTCCAGAAAAATAGATAAAATAAAGTTATGCAATTCTCTTCAATACATTTCCAACGTATCAGCAGCTTTGAATGTTGACTAGGGCTTGGATGCTAATTTACATTTGTTTTCATGACCGATAGCTGAGCTTCGTTAACCGATCATTAACCGTTAACCGACAAGATTAGTGCATGGCAAGCAGCGCTGCTGTGGTTGAAGTACGCAACAAGCCACCCATAGAGAGAGAGAGAGAGAGAGATTGATGATGATGATGACGTAACGTTATAACTGAACGTAGCAGTGCAGTTTATTTGACAGTGGATGAGGAAGATCGCCGGATGATCTGGGTTCTTTATCACTCGGCAGTCGAGTCATTTTGGCTTCATGCTCCACTGAGACACTCTCATAGGAATGAACGGGAGCCCTCCTCCAACATCCATGGGTTAGCCCCAAAGTGAGCAACAACTCCAGCTCAGGCCCACTTAAGGTGGGCTGACCTTTAAGGTGGACCAGCTATTCTCATTTAAGTGACCTTTGGAGGAAAAATGATTTTCACAAAACCAATGTATTGGGGTCCTGGGGGACCACAGTCAAAAGTACCAAATTGCAGCCTGTGCAGTTAAATATTTAAATAGAATAGATGTATAAAATGTTTGCCACACACTAGTGTCCCACACTATCAGGGGGGTAGGGACACTGTCGGTCATTGTGAAGGAGACAGATACAGATGCAGCAGGCACACACTTACTCATGTGCTCGGGTCTATTTTTGCTATTTACACAATATGTAAATTAACTTATTAATTGTGAGATTTTAACCATCCACTATATGGAAGCCCATTCCTAAATAAGTGTTACTCTTACAACACTGAGTGACAGTGGTATCTTACCGCCAGGCCTGAAGATGGGTCGATAAAGTCCGCCCAGAATCCTTCTCGCTGCAGAGCCAAGCAGATCTCCTTCGCTCCATCAACAAACTGCAAAGTAGAGGAACGACTTAGTCTCACTTAGTGGCTTCACTGATGATGGTTTACTGTCTTCAGCTACCCATGTGTGATACATGTGCATAATAAGCTGAGTGAACAAATCATTTATCAAAAGTATTTTTCTCCCCAAACCTCCAAAGACGCCTAATTTGATTTTGTCAACTTCATTTGATGCACTTCTGATGCGATAATGGAAATGCAATTTATACATGACTTTATATTCAGCCTCAGTCACATTTGGTGCAAAATACACCAAAGACACAAAATGTCCATAAATGAACCTGACTGTGCCGATGAGGGACCTGGATATTGGCTGTCAGACTTATTCAACCTTAACTACACACCATTACTCAAAAAGGTTGAAGTTGATAACCTCCCCCTAGCACTACTACTACTACTACTACTACTACGCAATGTTATCCATCAAACCAACAGATTGATTCTTTAATTACCCGCTTTTATTAAAAAACAAAGAAACAAAAATGAAATGCTCCACACTGCAACCAAGCAAATCTCAAGGCTGATAAGCACAGAAATGTCCTTTAACTTATACCTGGCAAACCAACTACAGTACTTCATCAGACTGACCACAACATTCTTTCTATTGTCTTCTACTTCATTTAGAAATTGGTACCCAATCCTTAAATTAAATTGTCTTCATTTGATTTAATGCATTTCACTCATGACTTTTTTGTAATCCCTAGTCATATTATTTCATAATCACGTGTCCTTCTGCACATAATATTGTGTACTGTAGAGTGCAGATAATATATATACTCATACATCATGCTGTTGTTGGTTCAAGAGAATCTTTCTACAGTGAATAACAAATCAAAGGGGGAAAGAACTTAACATTTTTATGTTTTAGAAGAGTTTCTCTCCCGCAGTTCTAACAAACTCCACACAGCTGCTCACCTTGTCAAGCATCTGCTCTCTCTCCTGTTCCACCTCAGCACACCATGAAGTCATATCGTTCTGGGTCTTTTGGGTCACTGTGACCACCATCATACCAGAGGATGGAGCCTCAGGAAACATGGACTGGAAATCTGTTTGTCACATTATCAGGAAACATACACGTCAGACAGAAACATTGCTTCTCATCAGCAGTAAGGGCAACACTTAGTTACACAGAAAGACAATTACAAACATTTAAATTAAAAAGTCACTGTACCAGCAAAGACACATTCATAAAACTTAACTTAACTAAGGACCACATGGAAAACCTGTTTCTTAACAACCAGTTCAAATAAAGATAATTAACATGGATTTTATTGAGCAGTGTGTGAGGAGTGCAGCATCAGAGCTGTACCTTTCTTTAGTAGTTCAGGGCAGGACTGTATGGCACACTCCAGACTGGAATTGTCAAAGTACTCTTCAGCTCCATTGACCTTCTGAGACGAGGCTGGGTCGTCTTTCTCCTGACACACACATACACACAAATCAGCTGTCAGAAAAGCAAGTATGTATGAGGAATAGAGCCAGCTATTGGAAGAAGAACTAGTGTTGACTTTATTACACTTACAAAGCACTCTCCGATGAACTGGGCCAGAATGAACTCATGTCTCTCACTGCTGGACGGGGAAGACAACACATCAGGGACCATCTTGTGTGCCAGGCTCCTCTTCTGCTCTGCTACTCCCTCCAGGTGGCAGTCAAAACCCACATTACCGGGCAGCTGGAAGCGCTGGTCCTGGGGTCCAAAAGGCCCCATGCTCTCATCGGGCCACACTGTCCGTAGTCCATAACCTGGGAGGCACGTTGGGGAAAAATACATGATGCATGAAAACGCAGGTTTCACAGATAATATAAATAAACAAAACAATTTTCTTTCAGGCTTGATCTACACCAGAATAAATGGATCAGAGGAAGAGCTTTTGATGCACGTTTGAAACCTTTGTGTTCCCGCTCAAAATAACTGGCTTTATATAGCATAACAAGACACACATTATGATATATTGTATATAACAGGCTTCTCATTTTACATTTTATACTCAGCTCCAGCTAATTAATGTTACAATGTCATACCCATGTCAGAGGGAGGGATGGCTACGTGGGGCTCATCAGAGCCCGAGGATCCAGCTGCGGAGAAGGCTCTGGTTCCAGCCACACGATGCACCAACACATGAAGCCCTGGGAGGTAAGTGACCAGCCTGGCTCTGCTGCACAGCAACTAAACACATACACATGGAGTTCATTCAACTTATGATCACTGACAACATTTACATGTACAAAATATTCTCTTTACATATATATATATATATATATACATATAGCAGAATTAGAGGACTGATGTCTCAGCAGGATTTGGAAAAACTAGTCCATACATTTATCTTCAGCCGACTTGACTACTGTAACGGCGTCTTCACTGGTCTTCCTAAAAAATCAATCAGACAGCTGCAGCTGATTCAGAACGCTGCTGCTAGAGTCTTCACTAAGACCAAGAAAGTGGATCATATCAGTCCAGTTCTGAGGTCTCTACACTGGCTCCCTGTCTCTCAGAGAATTGATTTCAAAATACTGCTGCTGGTTTACAAAGCACTAAATGGTTTAGGGCCAAAATACATTTCTGATCTTCTGCTATGTTATGAACCATCCAGACCTCTCAGGTCATCTGGATCAGGTCTGCTTAGTGTCCCCAGAGTCAGAACTAAACATGCAGAAGCAGTGTTTGCTGCTGCCTTTTATTAAACCAGATAATGATCTGATACTGCACTAGAACTTTTACTCTTGTATGTTATATTCTATTTTAGCTTCTATCCTAGCTTTTATTTTTTAGCTTGTTTTTATTTTCTAATCTTTAATGTTTTTATGACTGTTTTAATTATGTCTTAATGTTCTTTTGCACTTTGTCGCAATGTTCTTGAATGTTTCTGTAAAGCACTTTGAATTGCCCTGTTGCTGAAATGTGCTATACAAATAAAGCTGCCTTGCCTTGCCTAATTCACTAATGTGTGTAGAAATGGTATTACTTTGCGCACAAAATAAGTGGACACGCAAAATGTATGATTAATGAACTAATTCTTCTTCTCAAACACACACAGTTATGTCTCTGAAGCCACTTACACTGGCCATCCTGGTCTGCCTGTGTCCTTCAATGTCCACTTCTGTTTCTGTGAGAGTAGGAGGTGAGACATGTAACGTGAGTATGATGACATAACTCCAGATCTAGGATAGGGAACATTAACGTTAGACGGTGCCACTAAATCAACTCTGTGATCCAGAGTATATCAGTCTGTCACAGAGAGTATCAGTCTGTCACAGAGAGTATCAGTCTGTCACAGAGAGTATCAGGATAGTAGTTACTAGATATAGTGCAGTAATGTAGATAGATAGGGACACCTTACAATAACTGGTCAGTCTTTTTCCTACAGGTTGTCCTCTAGCATCACTGAATCTGTCGGGTCACATATATATATATATAGTATGTATGTGTATACTTGTAAAGTGTAACAGGTACCGTGGAGTTCCCGCTATCTGTTATTCAGGCTGAGAAAGTAGCAACAACATGAACTCACCTGTCGTCACAAAGTTCAGAGTTAATTACCGGCCATTTAAACACAACACCGGAACACGGTAGACTTCTCTCTGATAGTGTTATGTGATATGTTACAGATGTTAATAAAGACTGAACTCATTCAGAGCTAGAATCCGCACAGACGTAGCAGCTGGCTAACTGCCTCCATGCTAGCTGCTAGCTTCACCTTGAGTAGACTGCTACCATGGATGTGTTGCGTGCTTTCTCTTCTTCTTCTTCGGTGGTGGTTTGTGGCGGTTGGCAAACAACTTTATGGCGCACTACCGCCACCAGCTGGTCTGGATGGTGGATCAGGAGTCTAACTACTCACTGCTCAGAGGTCAGCAACCTTTACTATCAAAAGAGACATTTTAGGCAACAATAATTTAAAAAAAAAATCTGTTTGGAGCCGCAAAACATTTGAGCATTGTGATGAAGGTAACACAGTTTATAGACTAAGTATATAGTATATAAGTCTAATGCAGTGAGGGCCAAAGTGCAAATGTACAACTGAGTATTAGAGCCACATAAAAAACATCTGAGATTTACAGAATAAAGTCATAACTTTATGAAAAAAAAAGTTGTAATATTATGAGAATAAAGTCATAACTTCACGAGAAAAAAATCATAACATTACGAGAATAAAGTCAGAAGTTTACGAGAAAAAATAAATGAATACATAAAATTACCAATTTATATTATGACATTATTCTCATAATATTATGACTTTATTCTCGAAGTCTCAGATTTATTTTTTTCCTCAACGTGGCCCTAATACTCCGTCTTACCGTTGTACCATATACCTACAACAATGATAAATAAAAATGAAAATAAAGAAAAAACAGTTATTCATTTCCATTTTTAAAAATCCACAGGGAGCCACTGGAGAGAGGCTAAAGAGCTGCATGTGGCTCCGGAGCCGCAGGTTGCTGACCCCTGCACTAGTTCTACTACTAAAGAAAATGGAAATAAATAATAAATAATATAAAAGTATATATACCTACATACACAAATAGAGTCGTATTGTCTCTATCAAATTTGTTCTCCTGAGATACTGGATCAAAAAATAAATAACTCTTATTCCCAAACCTTCTTTGTTAAGAGATCACTTAGATCATAGCCCAGCTCCCTTTCTTCCAGATTAACCACCAGTTCCCTTCTCTCAGCATCATATTTCGGACATTAGAGCAAAATGTGTTCTAATGTTTATTCCTGATGACAAAATTCACACCTTCCCGTACTATGTTTTTACTATTTTAAATAACGTAGCCTACTGTTTAATCCAGTATGCCCAAAACATAACCTAGATATTAGTGTCTCTCATTGAATACTATATAACCTCCTTCCTGTTCTCTCTTCTTCCCACTGCCTTTACCACCTTTCTTTCAGTTTATGCTTAATTGTGGTCTTCACATCCATTTTACTTAAGGGTACTGTGATGTCAATCTGATTTATTTTGGTTAGACCATAGCTTTACCCAGATCAGTCGTGTACTATCTGAGGTGCCTAGGCCCCCTTACTTCTCCGCTGCGGCAGCCTAGATTATAAAGAAGTAGGTGGACTGTGGTGTCTAATCTTTAGCCAGTCTGGATCAGTGTAGTAAGGTTGATGTGGTGGAATGGCAGGGCGCACATCTATCGGGCTCCGCCCACTGTACCCATAAAGTCCAGTAGAGGGCGGAGCCTGTGGGAGTTAGAATGAAGGTTACGATACAGCGTGAGATGCCAGGCAGCGCTGGACGCCGTGTTATTCAATTCAATTCAATTTATTTTAGACAAAAAAAAACTTTACAGAGAGAGAGAGAGAGAGAGAGAGAGAGAGAGAGAGAGAGAGAGAGAGATGCACAGCAAACCACAACAATAGCACAACAGGTATAAGTAGTAATACAAATAGGACTAATAACAATAACCAATAACAGTGGTTGTAATAGTGTGGTAATATCAGTAATAATAGCAGTAATAATAATATAAATATGACTACTACTAATAATAAAAAGGCTGATAATGATGGTAGCAGTGGGTGTTATATACTGTGGTGACGCATGTATTCGGTAAACGTCCTGATTGGCCGGCTACGTTTATGTAAATCTCAAAGGGCGAATGTGTGCATGTGATTGGAGGAGAGTATTATCCATAGAGTCCAGTAGAGGGCTCCGCCTGTGCTTATAGAACTAAGGTTACAATATATTAACCTTTGTTTTCTTTTCAGCCTCTCAAAGCACAGAGGAAGTGAAAGATTGGTAGAGTTCACACTGGGTTGTCCACATCTCTTTCCCTTAATATTTGGAACACTAGACGTCACCAAAGTTTTGAGAAGGATCCACTTCAGTTGACCCTGACTCCTGATTATTTCGGGGTTGGTGTTTTGTGCTCTCCCAGCCCCTGCGGATCTTTTCCAGTCTGAACATCAGGCACGGCAGAGCCAAGAAAATGCGTCCGACCAGGACTGTGCAGGGTAGGATGAGGGCCAGCAGATATACCGGTGGAAGGTAATATTGGTAGGCCACAGGGAAGAAGGTAAAGTCCCAGCCGAAGAAGAGAGTGTGCATGATGGAGAGAGTTAAGGCTGCATACCCGAGTCCTGACTGGAGACACAAAACAAGACAGAGAATTTAGAGTATTTGCTGTGACAAAATATGAAGGGAAATTAGATAATTACAACAAATGAATTGTTTACTGGATTAGCCTCTTGAGAGGTATCATCTCGTTTTTTAAGAGGCTTTTGATAAGTCATTATATTTGATCAATTATTGGATGGTATATACAAGAAGACATACACAGATTCACAATTACACACATAGTAAATAATCCCTAAATTGTATTAGATTGCAAGCTGAAACAAGCTGAACACATTTGACCTATTATGGTGTATTTACACACACACAGGGCAACATCAGCATTCATTAGGAGTCATGTTTGTTATTCCTTGTTGAGTCAATGTACTCTCTCTTTAGCTCTGTTTTGGTCTCTACTGACTCCTGAGAAAAATATCTGTCTCTTTAGCTGCTAAATTCTCCACCATGTTCACCAGTTGGTCTCTAAGTGTGTCTGTGTGCTGTTTTCCATTTGTTGCATTATATAAATAAAGGGAAGCGTTTTATATGGTTTATACGGTTCTGTTTCCGGTTTTGAAACACGTTCTAAATAAAAAGGGAGTTCAGTTCCCTTTTTAAAGAAGAATTTGAAAGTGTAAATGACAGTTGTCAGGGCATAAAACCAATGATCTGTGGATCTACCAATTAAGACTCCATAGTCTAACAATGGCATGTTTAAATCAAAAATGGAATGGAATGGAATCGGGACCTTAAAATCCAGTCAAATAGAATTGTGACACCCCTAACGCAGACTCTCCGCCGTTTTCTGCTTTGTCGTTTCGGCTCACCGTGGCCGGCTGCTGTTTGTTTTGGTTGACGGATACGGGACTGATATGGCGTCACATTACTCAGACTACAACGATAAAAGCGGTAACTTCCTTCTACCTCCACATAGACTCAAATGAAGAAAATATATTGATTCTGGCATTAAAAAATTAATTTCAATATCGTAAAAAAAGAAAAATTGCGACAAATAGGTGAATTGTTTTTTTTCCCACACCTAGTTTTGGCCATCGTAGCTCTCCAACACGCTTGGCACACGGGAGAGGCTTCGGTTGGTTGTAATCTCCTCACCTCACCACTAAATACCGCCAGATCCTACACACTGGTCCTTTAAGTACAATTACTGAACTAGCATGACAATACTTAATAATGAAAAGTATTCATCATATAATAATCTCCTGACCTGAACAAATGTAAACTCCCTCCAGTTGAGGGCATTTCCCACAGAGGGCAGAGAGGTAATAGCCACCAGACTGAGGGCTCCAAATCCCAGAATTCCAGAGGACAGGTAAAGGTCAGACCTCCACACCTGTTGCTCTACCCAGGAGTTTTCAACACCAGCTTTCACCTTGAAATGATTGAAAACATTTAAATAAAAAAAAAAATCAACAGCACAAAAATATCAGAGTTGAGGTTGTCAAGAGACCCAAACATGTGTACAGGTTCCGGTAACAGAAATAGCACCTGGGACACAAAGATACAGCCTGGGACAGTAGAGAAACTTATCATTACAAATGAAATGATTACATTGATGCGGCATGGCAGTCCAGTGCTCACCTGGTGGTAAGCTGTATTCAGTAGTGTGTACCCTGCAGCTCTCCGCAGTGTCAGACACATACTGTACACAGCATGGAGTCCAGCGCAGAGGAAGCTCAGCAGGCCCAGCTGCTTCCGACTGCACAGCCAGCAGTCCAGCCAAAGAGGAAATCTCATATATTTGGTTCCCCTTCCCAGCTGTAAGACAGCCGCCAATAGACCTGAGGAAACACAGGATTTAATGCAATAGTTGGAGCAGACATTTTCATCCAACTAGACTGAAATAAAGCTGCTTGTTTCTGCCTGAGGTGGAAGAGGTAAAAGTACGACACCTGTTGCACGCTGCCCTGTCTGATGACAATAACTTGATAACTTGTGATTGTGTAAACTTGATCTGATTCACTGGGTTGTCCCAATTTTCAATGATTTTTCTGATCAAAGACAGACATGAAACATTGTGAACCTATCCTTTAATTCAAACATCCTCCCTATATTAACTACTGTTGGAATGTAAGAGTTTGGTCATCTTGGTTGTCTTGACTCTTCTAACTCTGGAGACAAACACTACAAAATGATTGAGATCCTGGAAATTGTGGATTTATTTGTTTATTTGCCTTTTAAGCTCTACATGTTTAAATAGTTTTATCAGAGCCTTTTCACTAAAACAGCTGGCTGCTTCTGCTGGAAACCAGGTCGCTGAGAGCAGACGTACCAGGTGTGAAGCAAAACAAGGCATCATTGCAGAGATAATTCTCAGTCGTCAGTTTATACTTTACAAAGAGTAACTTCATTGATTGATTGGTATTACTTAATGTTTTAAGAGTTTGTGCAAATACTGTACTTTCAAATTATAGTTTAAATAACTATTGCTCAGTGTTGTCCAATAGCCTTCTAGTTTCATGCTCTTTTCAATACCTGGTAGATAGACTAGAGCCAGTGTAACCAGGGAGACCGCCGGCAGAGTCTCATTCACCGTCACCAAAGGGAGCTGGTAGAAATTGTTTTCTCCTTTATCGAGGTAGGGCAGCAGTATGTGCTTCAGGAAGTTGTATCCATAGAAGAAGAGGAAGAAGAGGAAGGTAGCCATGATGGAGCTTCCCCAGGAGTTGAAGAGGACAAGCGGGGCTTCCTCAACGTCTCTGGATGCACACAGACCCCCCTTATCCACGGGGCTGAAGCCCAGGCGACGGGCCAGCTGGAGCACCACGTCTTTGGAGTCGGAGCAGTCGCTGCAGATCGGGACCTGGAGGGGGGTAGATGATGGAAGACAGTGCATCATTAGGGAGCGTTACCACTTCTTCTTGTTAGATCTTTCATAATAAAGGCAAACTTCACTAAATCATCAAAGTCTGTCGACAGGTGTTGAGGAGTCCTACTGCCAATGTGAAAACTAGAATTACTGCCTCCACCAACCAGTCAGGTGTCAGTTTACATCCATGTCTGTCCAAAATGTCATCACTTCATCATTTCATCCTGTTAGACATTTGTGTGAAACTGTCATAATTAGACTATGAATTCTTGAGTTATGACCAAAAACGTGTTTTGTGAGGTCACAGTGACCTTTGACCACTAAAATCTAATCAGCTCATCCTTGAGTCCAAGAAGACATTTTAATTGAATGCTCCTGGCATCATATCTGACCTCACCTGTCTGTTTCCATCGTGGGCTCCAGCCTGCAGCGCCCACGCAGAGATGACGTTGAACCCCTTCACCACGCGGCTCTTTGGGAAAAGCTCTGCCAGCCTCTCTGCGTTCGACCGTTCCCCGCTGTTCAGCCTGGTGGCGTTGCTAACATCTACCAGCACCTTCCCCGCCAGCCGCTCGCTCAGCCCCACCAGGGTGCAGTAGTGCTCTGGGTAGACTGCAGCGAACACCAGCCTCTCTGCGCTGTCCACGGCCTCCCTCTGTGATCCCAGCTTCAGTCCATCAGGAAACAGACCCCTGGCAACCCGGTCTGGGTCTCGGCTGCCCACCACCACCCTGAAACCACCGGCTACCAGCCGGAGCGCGAGGGAGCGGGAGAAGTCTCCGGAGCCAATGATGCCGATCACGGGGCCTTCCACGCACCGGGGCGGGGGCTCTGAGGCCCCAGGAGCACACCTGGACAACAAGGACGTCTTCATGGGATCTGAGGCCTCAGGGGCACACCCGGACAACAAGGGCGTCTTCATGTCACTCTGCATGATGGCCTCCTGCGGGTGAGGACTTTTATTAGAAACTTACAGATATAAAATAACTCTGGACAGTAGAAACAGCAAACAAATGATACAAAGATTACGTGACTAAATAAATATACTTATTATTATTATTATTATGAAAAGAAAACAGCCATGGTCTCACTAATGTAATGTAATGTAAAGGTTTGAGATCAGTTTTAAACCCTAGCCAATAGCAAAGTATTTTCATCTGCAGTAGCAGGTCACCATCATCTGCATATTGACAATAATGAACAGCTATGGGAAAAAAGTCACCAAAAAAAACATTCAGCAATAATGTGACATTAATGAAAGCTACCTAGTGAAATACGTTTTAGGAATTCTAGGAATTTTAGGACGTTTTTATATTTTTCAGGGAGAAAAACTGATATTGTGGTTATTGTTCACTGTGATAAAATGATCAAACACCAGAGTCAACGGGAAGTAGAACTAGGTAGTGGAGATATTCCTCTTAATCCTTCTCTAAATATAAAAAAATCTGATATTACTAAATAACAGATGGATTATCAACACATTAAGAGTATGGAAAGAGATTTGTCAGAAACAAAAATTAACTGAGGATTTAATGTTGTTAAAAGAAATCGTATCTACTAATGACTTTCCACCAAATGCTGATCAAATCGTCAGAGTATGGGCGTCTAAAGGTTTACATATATACGGGCAAATGTTTGGGGAGAGAGAAATTAAGTCTTTTGAACAGCTATCCTCACAGAATGGACTATCTAATTCTCATTTATTTAGATATTTCCAAGTGAGAAGCGATCTCTCTAACACATGTGGAAAGAGATCAATTCATAAAAACATAAACCCACTGATTAAATGTTTACTAAATATGTATGACTGTGGAGTTGAAACAAAGTAAAAACAAACAAATAGTAAAAATAATGCAATCTGCATACTATGACACTCAAATAAGTGCTTATCTTAAAAATAAATGGGAAAATGAAATACAAGGTTGTATACTACCAGAGGAATCTCAGCAAATAATGCAAATATATATATACTGTATATTCTGGTTATGTAAAATAATCAGTGGCTTGTAGGACAAGGCTTTTAGAGAAATCTCAAACATTTTAAATATAAGTTTAACCAAAAACCCGGAAAGTTTATTACTAGGGAAAATACCAGATGAGATTAAAAAAAAAGAGTTTTGCATCTGTTCTTAGTGATAAGAGTTTCCATAGTTAAGCAAATAACAAAGAATTGGTTTCAGGTTGATGACTTAATGAATTGTCAATGGAAAGATCTGGTAAATGAAATATACGCAATGGAAAAAAAAATAACTGAGAATCAGGAATCAAGTCCATGTTTTTGAGGAAGTACAGAACAAAGGGTGTACAGTAATTAGGTCTTACTAAGATGTGAAAAACGGGTTATTAAGTTAACATATGTTAACTTAATAACCCGTTTTACATAATATACAATGTTTCTATTTGAGAAGTTTAACATATTATGTTAAACTTCTCAAATAGAAACATTGTATATTATGTATCTAGACTGAAATGATGTATCCAATTACCTGCTATTACACTTAATGTAATAATGTTATGATTTATTAATATTATTTTACTCTTTGTGTTCTCATGTATTCATTTATTAGGTTTTCATTATTATTTAATTGTGTCCTACTTAGTTATTATGTTTTGTTATTATTGTTTCATTATTTGTATATAAATATGTCAAAATGCAAATAAAGTACTGTATGTATATGTCTATGGTTTATAGACATATACATGCAGTAGTCTATATGTCTGTGAGTGAAACGCTCAACTACTGAGGAACTCAAAGCAAGCAGAACTGCAATGAGTTACTATTATATTACTGCAATGAGTTGCTATTATACTGAAACGAAAGTGAGGATGACTTACCGATTTCTCTCAGTGTGAATATAACTACCGCTAAAGTAACGTAACTTTACACCTAATCGTTACAATCGTAACGTTCACACTACCTATCCGGTCATGATGTCATAACAAGCACCGGTACAACACAGCTTCACGTGCACCTTAGAGGACAGAGGAGCGAGCCTCGAGCCTGTTACATATCCTGGATGCCCCGCCCACTGCTGCCTTCAGGGACTCCTCATGAGCTCCGACAAAAATATAACTACAACTAAAAAGATCATATCACACATTTTATGGACGTGTTTATCAGAGCTGAGCATCAGTAGTGATGGGATGTAACTAACCATATTTAACTCAACTTCTGTTACTTCATTACATTTTGAGGTACTTTACCTGATTATTCCCATTTTATGCTATTTGACACTTCTAATCCACTAAAATTCAGAGTCAAATATTACTTGAGAGTGAATAAAACATTTATTTCACAGCTTAAGTTACTAGTTACTTTTCAGATTAAATAAATAAAGAAAACAAAATGTAGGCAGGTCTAGTTGTGGTTCCTTGTCATGTCTCAGGTGTCTATTATTACTATTGTTAATATTATTATATGAGTTGTTAGCAGTTCCACCAAAAGGACATTTCATCTCCACTAAATTTTCAGATGGTTCCATTGAAACAACTGTTTTGGGCTCAAAAGGTAAAATTATCCAATATTTCACAAAAAGCAGAGAAAGGTTGGAGAATTGTCTGAATATACATTAATACACCAGAATGACTTTCTTTGTCTTCTGTCCTACTCCATTAATCATCTCACAACCTATCAGATTGACCTTTTATTTTTTTCTATATTTTTTTTTTTAACTTAGGTTGCATTTTAAACGCAGGATTTTTGTTTTTTTTGCTTTTTTTTTACATCATGTTATTGCTACTTGGTACAAAAGTCACACTAACCCTAATCCTTTAGCATTTCATCAAAATACATCTTTCATTCATTTTCAAATGCCAGAAAGAGGGTTCTACAGTTGTTAAATGTGCATTAGGCTATATCTGTAGAACTGACACTGAAAAAACAAGATTAAATATAGAATATTTGATTTCACCCCAACTACAGAAAATACATAATCCTTATAGGACAAAACAAAAAAAGTACATACAGTGTGTATACAGGAAAACAGGAACTCTAATTGTCTTGTTATAATGGAAGCAAGCGGAAACCCACAGCAGCACATTAACAGGGTCAACAGATGGAGCAGGTATAGGCTCCATCCGGGGCCTTTTGGCATAATTGGACATCACTGGAATCTTATTCTGGGTTAGTAGTGAGGTGGGATTGGAAGTTGTTTATATTGAGAATTAAGAACATAAATATATATATATATATATATATATATATATATATATATATATATATATATATATATTTATGCAGCTGCTACAGAAACGTAAATGATATTTCCGACATTTCCTGAAGGCGTCACATATGACAGCGGAAGATAAGGTTGCACCCAGCCTGCACAGTGTTTCAGTCTGCTGATATAATGTAAAGGTTTCATAAGAGTCAAACAGTGACACGCACACACACACACACACAGGAAACACAGAACATCCAGAATCTGATAACATATAAAAATATGTCAGGGAAGCAAAAGTGATATAAGAGCACATGATGTAAAAATCTCTCTCCACTGGATGTCACTCTTGTACTGTATAGCTACACACAGTTAGTCCACTCAGACCCCTCTATAGTTTTAATGTGTCAGTTCATAAGAGAAATAACTAAATAAAATAACACGAAACCATGGATTGGTCTTCCTCCTGTCCTCAACAATATTTAGAGTCACCAGCCATCACTGTCATAGGTGCACACACACTTCAGGGGTGTTTGTTTTGCACCTGACATCTCCTGCTGAGTAGCTGGAGGTAACACCTAACAGAGAATAGCATGCTTGGCCCTCCTGCTTTCCTGTACAGCATGAGTGTTGATGTCATTCATTAGTTTCTGGGAAGGATAGCTGTGACATTATGACGTGCTGTACTTTGTAAACACTCCCCATGTCCACTGCTCGTGAACATATTTTGCAGCATTTAGCTGCACTTTGCTCCAGATAGGGCTTTTCTCCTTTTACTGCACTTCCTCTCACTCTTCCTCCACTGACTGAATGTTGTGTTGATGTGTATACACAGTATGCAGGGCTACAGTCCACAGTTGTAGCTGCCAGGTGTTGTTCTTTCTTTCAGTCAGATGGTTTTCATGAGACAATAAGTCCATTTGTTTTACTGGCTCAGGTACAGTACCTTAGGCAAGGCAAGGCAAGGCAAGGCAGCCTTATTTGTAAAGCACATTCACTGCAACAGGGCAATTCAAGGTGCTTTACACAAGCATTCAAGAACATTGCGACAAAGTGCAAAAGAACATTAAGACATAATTAAAACAGTCATAAAAACATAAAAACATAAAAACATAAAAACGTTAAAGATTAGAAAATATAAACAGGCTAAAAATAAAAGCTAGGATAGAAGCTAAAATAGAAAATAACACACAAGAGTAAAAGCTCTAGTGCAGTATAGTATCATTATCTGGTTTAATAAAAGGGAGCAGCCAACAGGAAAGTTTTAAGCTTTGATTTAAAAGAACTCAGAGTTGGAGTTGGTCCTGCAGGTTTCTGGGAGCTTGTTCCAAATATTTGCATAAAAACTGAACGCTGCTTCTGCATGTTTAGTTCTGACTCTGGGGACACTAAGCAGACCTGATCCAGATGACCTGAGAGGTCTGGATGGTTCCTATATAGCAGAAGATCAGAAATGTATTTTGGCCCTAAACCATTTAGTGCTTTGTAAACCAGCAGCAGTATTTTGAAATCAATTCTTTGAGAGACAGGGAGCCAGTGTAGAGACCTCAGAACTGGACTGATGTGATCCACTTTCTTGGTCTTAGTGAGGACTCTAGCAGCAACGTTTTGAATACCAGTAAAGACGCCGTTACAGTAGTCAAGTCGGCTGAAGATAAATGTATGGACTAGTTTTTCCAAATCCTGCTGAGACATCAGTCCTTTAATTCTTGCTATATTCCTCAGGTGATAGTAGGCTGTCTTTGTAAATGTCTTAATATGGCTGTTAAAACTCAGGTACTTTAAGGCACATTATTGTGTGTATGTGAACATAATACTATAAATGGCAATGCACTACCCAGTAATAGCATATCACAAGGTGTTTGGGGGTCTAAAAAAGTAATATTTCTTTACCTGAATCAGACTTACAAGCTCCTTTGAGTGTTATTAATAAAAATAAAACCCCATTAATAACGTCATTTTAAGCCACCATGCTTTGACCTTTCCACCCAGTCCCTCTCATAGCAACCCTGCGGTTGGTAGTGTTTGACATTTCAGGCTCAGACATCGACTCAATTGGAACAACAGATAGAGAGCAGCAGCGTCACTGAGTCCAAACATCATCACCATCACTTCTAACATGTTTACACTAATGCTTCCCTGTGTTCAGGCAACAAACACACCTGATTGGATTGATAGTTGTGTAATAACTGCTTGATTTATTTCACAGATGTGTTTATTCATTTCATCATAAAAACATGTAGGGAGACACTCCGACAGCTGACTGATGTCAATGCACCGCTGCCAAATGATTGATTAGGTGAAATGTTTAATGAACCTCATGAGAAAATGATATTCAGCTGTAGCTTCATTTGTTATAAATGCAGTCAGGCATCCTTCAGGTCTTCTAATATTAAAGCTAGAGCTGGTAATCTTTTTAAAAAAACTTTTTTTTTGTTATATTTGTTGAAATTCTCTTAATCAATAAATCAAACGCTCTGGAAAAAAAATCTGGTATCTGTGGCTGTCGCAGGAGTGTAAAAAAATGTACAATCATTTCATTTGGCCCAAAGGTAATGATTGGACTGGCTACCTACCTGTCTACCTACATTCCTACCTAACTGCCTACGCGTGCACTCTCCTCATGCATGCATTGTTCGTCACCGGAGTCTTGGATAAAGTACACAGTAAAAACAAACATGAGCCAGGTGCATAGTTGACTTGAGTGTTTCAGTGGTTAGATACTGGAAAACACAGTAGAACCAGGATTGATCTATGTAGCATATTTTTGGTCACTGGACATTAAACATTTCATATAATCCAACCTTTTCCCTGTATTTATTTATTTTTTTATGCGACACTTTTGGAATCCAGAGCAGTGAACTGGAACAGGACCTGAGGACTGCTATGTTCTCACACTAATCTGCATTGTAAAACAGGATCCAGTGGGCAAATGTCTCTCTCAAGGTGAACTGGGCTCTGAGGTAGTGGTCCACTGACCCACTGCTACTGTATGATCTAGTTTAAAGGTATACTATGTGGCATTGTTGGTTGACGTTTACAGACAGCATTCAAAGTTGGCCCCTCCTCCATAGCTCAACGAGGAAGAGAAAGAGAGAGAGAGAGGGCAGCTGTGGTTGAGCGAACTAGAGAGTGAATGAAGAGAGGGAGCGGCGTTAACACATCCACACCTCAGCACAGCCCTGCGGGAAGGTGCCACACTACCGGATTTTGAATGAATGCAGACGAAGCGCACACTTTATTATGTCGCTGAGGCCTATCTGTCACACACACAGTGTTTGCTAGTTTGACTAAGCCGAGTGTGTGTGTGAGGCTCTGCCAAGCCCCCAGGAAGAGCGCCAGGCTTTGAAGCAAATTTGACATAGTGGCCAAACGGTGGAAATACAACCTCTGGGTCCGTCACGTGATACAATTGGGCCCAAAAAAGATGTCTGTAAATCAGCAGATAATATTTTTGAGGTGAAACAACTTCCCAGTACGAACACTCTAATATCCCTTATTTAAATCATTAAGCCCTAAAAGCTGTGAAATGCAGTAATAGCTGAATCCAGAGTTATTTTCCTTCCTTCGTTCATGTGAATGAGACTCAGACTGAGGCTGGACCGAGGTCTGGGAGGCTGTTTAAAGGAAACACAGGTGTGCATGCTTTTTTATGAAAACATGTCTTTATTGGCACAAAGGGACAGCAAATACATGACGGCAGAGAATAGTATATCCGGAATACGGTATGATATTACAACCTGATCACATGGGAAGGCGTATAAATAGCATGTCATTTCTGTGTATCATGATGCACGTGTCATTTACACGCCACAGGCTCAACCTTGTGAAATGGCTTTTAACGTGTCATTTAACGCCATGTCGTTTAGGCAACAAGTTAGGTGTAGGAAAAACATCATGGTTGGGCTTTAATTAAGTACGTAAATTAAGTAAATTACATATGTAAACAATGTAAGTATGAAAAATACGTCATTAACGTAACTTCTAAATACCTCACCAACCATTTGGGACACAAACACCGGTCTGGAACATTTGTCTCCCAACACATTCTCATCCCAACTCGTCACATACCGCCGCTTTGTCACGTCGCTTGGCATCACGCCGCTTGGCATCACGCCGCTTGGCATCACGCCGCTTGGTGTCACTTTGCTTGCTGTCACGTCGCGACGCCGCTTGGCGTCACTTTATTTCTGGCATCAAAACCACTATAGTTACCCTTTGCGTCACTTTAGGACCAGGCAACAAAACCCCTATAGTTAGGTTTAGGAAAGAACTACATGGTTGGGCTTAAAACAGCTACATTGATTAGGGGTGGGAAAAAAATCTATTCACCTATGTATAGCAATTTTTCTTTTTCTACGATTTTGAAATAGATTTTTTAATGCCAGAATCGATATTTGCTTCATTTGAGTCTATGTGGAGGTAGAAGGAAGTTACCGCTTTTATTGTTGTAGTCTGAGCAACGTGGCGTCATATCTGTTCTGTATCCGTCAACCAAAACAAACCGCAGCAAGCCGAGACGAGAAAGTTGAAAACGGCGGAGGGTCCGCGTGGATACGACCTGCACCCTCACATTTTAAATCCAAATTGGTTACATACAGTAAAGTATGTGTGATCTGCCGAACTAGGGGATAAAGCACTGTTAACCAACACCTTAACCCGGGTTAAAGTAACGCTGCTTACGCTAGTCATTGCGCTGCCATAAAAATAGGTGGAAAATATATGGTCATAGTGTCTCAAAAATGAATGTGCTAATTGATTTATTTATGATATAGAGCTGCCGACAGACCTTTGAACATTTTTAAATGAATGACAGAATGACAGCTCTGTCACACAGGGTTGAGACATCGCTTTTTGCGCATTTCACGCTGCCTTTACCAAGTCACAGCAGCTCCATTGTACAATTGCATTATACTCTGTCATTTGCACTTATATCACATTCAATAACAGATGTTAACGGTCCTGTGACAGCATTGATCTTGGCTTGTTGGATCAAACTAAACCCGGAGGGAAGTAACTATCTTATAGACCCAATATAAATCTAGCAGAATATGCCATTTGGCTGCCGCTCTGTTGGTTAGGTTGTCCCTAGAGAGAAGTCATTTTACTATAAAGTCATAACAGAGTAGCAAATTAGAGAAATTAGATCCGTCTAATCCGTCCCTCCGTCTCTGGCAGAGATTCAGTCAGTTTAGCTGAAGGCGCACAAATAATCAGCCTCTCTCGCTCTCTCTCTGTCTGGGTCTCCACTTTTTTTTGAGGTATACACACAGACATTAAGGCACACAGACCCTGTTTTACTTTTGTCTTTATTTTTGCATTAATTCCCATAACCACACAGTTCTTTCTTCCAGGCCTTACTTGTCTTTCTGTATATACCTAAATGCATTTACATGCGCTTTCAACTATTGGAGAGGAAACTTAAGTTGACTGGGGCAACTTTTTATTCATGTTCTTCTGCAGCGACCTTCCTCCAAGTCACAAACAATGTTAAACTCCACTGAAGGCGAAGCCTCACTGCTGGGAAACTATAATCAGAAAATGTTATGTACGGCCAATGATGTGCTGATGAAAGAACATCCAGGCAATTAAAATAAAACCCCCAAGTACATCTGAAAGGCTAACCTAAGCCAAATAACCTTTACTTTCAACCAAATGTAGCCTGGTTTTGACATAGATGCATACTTCTACTCTGAACCTCCTTCTGCAAGAACTTAAGAACATCAGGCTTCTGATGTGGTGGTTTTTGGTTATATTTATTAATTTAATTATCAATCAGAGTTGGGTATACTTTATGAGACTATTTCTATGAGACTACATGAATTGGCTATCATTTTCTCTTTGTTTTAAAGACCGCTAAAAAAAAAATCCATTGTTTAGGGGGGTTGTGTATTTATCATTATTTCTTTTATTTACAAGTATTTTGTGATTCCCTTATATATCTGATCATTATTCCCATGTAAGATAAGATAGTAGCATTAATTGCTTCCTGACCTTCACAGTAAAATGGGTGTTTGAAAGTGCTGTGTCTGTTTGTGTCACATCAGGCCTCCGGACTGGACCACAGCTGAGCAGACAGGCAGCTGCAGGCCAGACTGACCTCAGTCCATTTTCATTTGCACCTCCCAACAATATGTCAGCACAATGTGTGTGATCTCGCACGTCGACTGGAGGCGTCATATTCTGGCTGCTGAATCGATAAACAACTGTTTTTCTACACAATAGTGTTGAACTTGGAATTACATACAAAATTGGATTTATTTCTTTTGGGGCAAAGCATGTGGTTTTCTTGTACACCACTGACTTTAAAACTTGGAGTAGAACTCGGAAACTATTTAACTCAAGAACTTCAAATTCAATGTGATGGTTGACAGTGTGGTCTAGTTGTGCCTTTTGGTGGTTAGAAGTCCAGGGTGTCCAAAACTTTTAATGTTTTTCCAAAAGGGCAAAATCTTTGCCACTCTCCCAGCAGACGAGTTCAAGTGGAGTCACAAGTCCTCCTTTTCAACTTGAGTCTGAGACAAGTTTAGTCTCAAATCTACAGCTCTGTCGTATAGTTATTATTTTAATTTACTAATGTTAGCATGCTAAACTAAGATGGTTAACCTGCTAAATATCAGCATGTCAACATGTTGGAATTTAGCTAAAAAAACATCACAGTCATGATGTTACCGGGACATCGGGACATTTTACATGGCAGCTTTTGCCACTGGTTCTGCACATACAGTCTCTGTTCTTTACTATTATACATTTCCTATTAACTTATATTTTATGTCAGCTGTGACATAAAAATATCTATCACAGAGCAAGCCAAAGCATTTAAAATATACCCTCTGTCCACGTTCTCACGACACACAGAGACACGCACAGAGAGGCACACAGAGACACACACTGCAAAGAGGTGGCCTCTGGCCTGTGTCTGTGTTTGATGTCTTAACGTGATGCAGCCGTGGCCCGCAGCACACTGCGCTGCGTGGCCGTATGTGTCAAACTGACATTTACGCAAAAGTTGAGTGAGAGACAGTTTGTTAACATTTGGCTTTGGCTGCTGGTGATGTTCAGCTGAGGGCGTCCTGTGATTACAGTTCCACCAAACTGCTTTAGTGCCCTCAGAGGAAGCAGTCAGTAGTCTGTAGTTGAGTCAGTGGTACACTGAACTGACATGTGCTGCTGAGTGTGTGTGTGCCTGAGCAATGTTTTAGATAAGTCCTCTGAACTAAATGTCAAAATATGTCATTTGTCATAATCCTGAATCATATTAGTTTTTTCTGATCTGACGTCCTCACCATCAGAATGGACATCAGATCCTTGCAAAACCAATCACATGTCTGTCTTCTGACGCCTCTGTTCAGGTTTGGTTCGGTTTAGGCATAAAGTAGATTATTCAGCATTGTACATTGTCAGATTTGTGCTGGACAGTTTAAAAAAGGATCCAAATCAATTCAGCAGAACCAGAGATATGGTCTTTCGGCAGCTGTGGCTCAGAGGGGTAGAGCAGGTCGTCCACCAATCAGAAGGTCGGTGGTTTCGATCCTCGGCTCCTCCGGTCACATGTCGATGTGTCCTTGAGCGAGACACTTAACCCCAAATTGCTCCTGAAGGCTGAGCCATCGGTGTGTGAATGAGTATTTAGATCAGATCCTGATGGGCAAAGTTGGCACCTTGCATGGCAGCCTCTGCCATCAGTGTGTGTGAACGCTGACATGTAGTGTAACACTATTAACGGCACTGTCAATTTTCACATATTCCAGCACTTATTACTATTACTTTTAATAATGATAAATCAATACTCTTCAAACAAGAATTCTCACATAATAAGCAGCACTCAATTCATTCTCAAATACAGAGGCTTTGACACGGCCGTCGACGTTCTGTACCGCCACACACGGCACCCGTTAGCGCCAGTATGAAACGCACAGGGCATTCCATTAACTATAATGTAAACCCATCCGCGGCAACAATAAATGCTCAGAGAAAGTGCGTCGGGAGCGTGGTGATGTCGTTTAAAGAGTGAAAGAGACATACCGGGCGGGTGGGAGGGGAGGTGGATGTGTCCAACAAATGGAAGGCTTTCATCCAGGAGACCGCTGTTCGTGTCCCGTGTTCACAACGTTCAGTGTCCTTTTCACTGTACGAACGTAGTAGTTTTAAGACCAACCGTTTAGTTATTTCCTAAACTTGACTACAGGGGTTTTGTTGCCTAATTATTAAGTGAAGCCAAGGGTGACTGTAGTGGTTTTGATGCTGAAAATGGCGTTACACCAAGGGGCGTGACACTAAGGGGCGGTACAAAATGGTGGTTGAAAAGTTCAACGATGCCTTGTCATCTGCTTTAACTACTGCTGCTCCACTAAAGGTTAAAAAGAGGTTGACTGATAATGTTAATGAGATCAAGAGAATCTGTCGGGCAGCTGAAAGAAAATGGAGGAAAACTCACCGTTCACTGTAAATATATACAAGGAAGCCACGACTGCCTATAACGAAGCAACAAGTCTGGCAAGAAAGGATTACTTTTCCAAGACTATTACAGAGAATGCTGGGAACTCTGGAGTATTATTCTCCACTATTGACCAGCTACTCAACAATACCCCCACCCCTCCACAATTCTCTGCATCGGAATCTGAAGTTGCATTGTTCTTCAATAACAAAGTAACTTCCCTTAGAGCCAGTATTGCTGCTGATGTAAACACAGACGATCTCAGAAAATCCTGTAAAAATGATGCAGTCATGGGAAAGTCCACCTGTATCACACTAACTGACCTCTGAAAGACTGTCACTGAATGTAACTCCTCCAACGCATGTACTGACTCTGTACCTACAGCATTTTATAAGCGGGTGTTCGGCAGTGTTTCAAGTCATGTCCTGAAGATTAGAAATATGAAGTATTATATAAGCATCTCTTCAAACAGGCATCTACCCTAGTTCACTTCACTTTGGGCCTTTGTGTGTTTTTCCCAACAGTTCTGATTGTCTGGCTGCCCTTATTAGTTTCACCTGTCTCCTATTTTCCCTGCAGTCACCTGACCTCCTGCTCACCTGTTTTCACTCCCCTAGTTCGTCTGTCTCTACGTGTACCAGCCCAGTTCCTTTGTTCTTTGTTGGTTTCTCTTCATCTTCTGTTTGGAATTCTGTTCCCTGTTCGCCTGCTGTTTCCTGCCTGTTGTTTAGACTCTAAGCCTGTAAACCACTTCCATTAAAGCATAGCAATATTCTTGCTTGCCTCCTCATCCTTTTTCTGTGTTTGGGTCCTTCCCCTGCTGCTAAAGAAACACAGAGAAGACTCTGCATATGTTTGTGTAATTACAATCAAAACCATGTAATGTAGTGACAAATGAAGGAACTTGGTTTTCAGGTTGTGATGTTCCCAGGTTTCAGAATCTTAAACAGATTGAGACTACAGAGGAGAAGCGCAAGCTGTTACTGAATCAAAGCCATCTTTCACCTTCCTTGGGGGGGATTCACAGCTACATAGAAGATACAGATATCATATGAAACTAGAAAACCTAAAGAATCCATATTACCATGGTAGCATGGGCACAACTATGTCAACGCTCCAAAGTTAGGCAAAACTTTGGTGAGGAAAAACTGGTATGGCCATTTTCAAAGGGGTCTCTTGACCTCTGATCTCAAGATATGTGAATGTAAATGCCTTTTATGGATACCCACGAGTCTCCCCTTTACAGACATGTCTACTTTATGATAATCACATGCAGCTGGGGGAAAAAAACATACAGTTTTTTTAATGTAGTATAAATATGTTATTTTCTGCCTATGATATGTTTGAATATTTCTGCATACTGAGGTCCCTAAACAGTCTTTGAATTACATAAATTGTGTATCACTGTAAAGCTGAGACTCTTGTGAAGCCAATGTGACCACCTGTGTTCATGTGTAATGATGTTAGTCCCCACAGGAGCCCTTTCATTGACCTCACTGTATAAAATGACCTGTGGTGATCTCTAGGATAATCACAGCCTCATGAAACTTTCCAGCCACAAACTAGAGACCTAGAGCATTCAGGGGATGGATGGCTTTCCTAGCTAGATTGACAATAAGGGGGTTTCTTTTTTTTTCTTTTTTTTTAAGGGGGTTTCTGAGCAGTTTACATAACAGAAGTGCTCGCCATCTAATCGCCGAAAAATGCAATTCTTGCAGAAATCTCCAAATGTCAAAAGTTTTTCATCCCAAATCCCAGCATGGCTTTTTCTATGGTTCCTCAAGGTCTTGGTGTCTTAATGTGGTGTTATGGAGGGATTATTAATAATTTTTATCAATTCTCAAGTGGTAAAAACTGGTTAAATTTAGCACCAAATCTGTGTAACAAATAGCATCAACCAAGAAATTGCTGCAACAACTTATGAGACTTGAAAGAACATGGAAATGGCCATCATATACTTCTATCATAATATTCTGAGCCTTTATACAGTTTCACAATTTATTTTGATTAATTCATTCATTAATTTGCGTTCATTTCTGATTTCTGATTAGAACAACTTGATACTCCCCCTAAAGACCCCCTCTACACCCCAGAAAAGATAAAAATGGGTCTATTGTGGGTCTCAGAGGACAAGCCAAACGATAGTGATCACAGTCACCCACTCCCACTGACTGCTGCCATGCAATTTGACATTCACATATCACATGCATTGTTTTATCAACAACATTGTTTCAGAACCATGGACAGCGCTGTCTGCTGTGTGTAAGAGTGCTGCGCTGTCTGTAGTACTGAAATGGAAGGGAGGGAGAGGGAGAGAGAAATGATTGTATTCTTTGATTTTGAAACAGTCACCTTATGTTATATGTTGTTATTATAGCCTTTCTGAAGGTATTGCATGATTAATTTTTATTTTTTTAATGAAAAAATTGCCCCATCGCAATTTGAAATAGCCCCCTCAGTCACTTCATCCTGGCGCCTGGCCTGGGGGGGTGTCGTACTAAAAAATATTCTGCATCTACTCAATAGTAAAGACCTATGTCTGTGTCAACGCATATGCCCCCCCACCCCCTCAGCGTGCTTTGAAATCCCCCCCTGTTTAGATGCCTGCCATGGTCCATGAATCTGTCTACACACACACACACACACACACACACACACACACACAATGAATATGCATTATTCAGTTTTTAAACATCCAGCTGAGAGTGAGTCTGTTTTATAATCACCAACACAGAATGGTTTCATTTGCCCATCAGGGAGTGTGGTAACGCTGGGGGCTCCGTGGCTTCCTGTTTGTGTGTCAGTGCACTTGTCTGCACGGATTGTGTTCATGAATCTGCTTGTGTTATGCAGCAGCGCTTGTGTCTGTGCTTGTGTGATCTCATGTGTCTGAAACTCATCAGCAGGGTGGGCGAGCTCCTGGGAATCAACACGGGCACTTTGTTAGCTGCTAGCTTAGCCTGCTGAGACAAGGGGATATGAGGAGAAGTTAAATCCTGGATCTGTGGAGATAAGGATTAGCTGATCCTGACAACAGAAGGCAGGTCGTGCCTCTGTGATAGAATAGGAGAAGTAAAAATGGGCACCAGCCAACTTTTAGATGGCTCTAACTGTAGAGGCTCTTTCTCACCCAGAAACTTAACAGGGAGGGGACCCCTGAGCTTGAATTCATTTGACTCCGGAGGCCAAATGATGTCAAATCTGTCAGGAATCCTGTCAATGTAGGATTGCCTCTCTGTGTTGGCCAGCTCCCAGCATTCATTTGGCCACAGGTGAAGTGAACGTAGGAGCTGCAGGCTAAACAAGAGCAAACTTTTCAGCAGTTTGTGTTCCTTGTATAAAGCTCAACAGTGAATATCAATAATGACATAATCATTCAAGGTAGACTTGGAAAATGGTAAATGGACTTGCATTTCTATAGCGTCTTCCTAGTCTTCCGACCACTCAAATCTCTTTACACTACATGTCAGCATTCACCCATTCACACACACACATTCATACACTGATATCCGAGGCTGCCATGCAAGGTGCCAACCTGCCCATCAGGATCTGATCTAAATACCCATTCACACACCAACAGATCAGCCTTCAGGATTTCAAACCGGACCAACATGGTGGCTCGTTTGGAAACTTTCTCTTATATCATGAAAACAGTTCACACAAATGTGTTTCTGAAAACATTTGAGGTGAGAAATAAGACATGGTGTGGCTGAATCTGTCAGCATTTTACATGACAATGGTTAGTTTAAACATTTCCAGAAGCGACGAGTTGCCATTCGCAATGGTTTATGGGAAGAGTAGTTCCTTCACTCTTAAAATAATTATCTACACAGTCTTGTAATTTTGCATTTCCACTCTTTTGCAAAATTCCTGAATCCGGATCATGATCCGGATTGCCACCGAAGTGTAATGGATTGTTGATTGCGCTACAAATCCATCAAGAACTTTTGGAGTAATCCTGCTATCAGACAAACAAACCAACGCCGGTGAAAAACATAACCTCCTTCAAAGGCCAAAGGCCTCATTTAGTCATATCAACACAAAACAATAGAGATCACTAGACTTACACTAACCATGCACAGAATATTATTATTATTATAGGCACTATATACTTATAGGTTATATATACTGGAAAAACAAAGTTCGGAAACTTGTGTTTGGTGGATTATTTCTCTGTTGTTACAATGCTAATGGTCATTGTATTTTACATCGTTGGAAAGCCTGTTTATTTACCTTCACAATAATGTCCAACTTGTAAGGATCATGCATTTAAGGGATGAGCAGCACAGCTGATTATGTGGGTAGCGCCCAAGAAAAAATTGACAAAATGCTCTGCCAATGGTAAACAGTGTATTCTCATAAGGCTACCAGGAAGCCTGCAATGACTGCCCTTCACCGTCAGGCCCGTTGGCGCTGGTGTCGACAACACAGACAATGGAACCTGAACATGTGGGGGAATGTCATGTTCAGTGATGAGTCCAGGTTCTGTCTGCGAAAGTTGGATGGCAGGGTCAAAGTATGGAGACGACGTGGAGAACGCTATGCTGATTGTTGAACCGATGGAGTAACAGCTTTTGTTGGGAGCAGTGTCATGGTGTGGGGGGGGGCATCTCCCTCACTGGCAAAACAAGGCTTGTCATCATTGAAGGCCATCTCAATGCAGGGAGATATCGGGATGAGATTCTGCAGCCAGTGGCGATCCCCTATCTCCACAATCTGGGACCTAACTTCATCCTCCAAGATGACAACGCTCGCCCCCACAGAGCCAGGGTTATCACAGACTACCTCCACAATGTGGGAGTAGAGAGAATGGAACGGCCTGCCAAGAGTTCAGACCTCAACCCAATTCAACACTTGTAGGATCAGGTTGGGCGTGCTGTACGTGTTAGAGTGACCAACACAACCACGCTGGCTGACCTGCAACGAATCCTGGTTGAGGAATGGAACACCATCCCACAGCAACGTGTGACCCGGTTGGTGACCAGCATGAGGAGGAGGTGCAAGGCTGTTGTGGCTGCCTATGGATCTTCCACCGCTACTGAGGCTCCTGACGGTGTATTAAATGAATATAGTGTAAAATAGCCAATATGTCTTGTTTGTTCCTTGTTACTGATAGAGAGTTCAATCATCCAATCCACCAAACAACTCAAAACAAGAGTCAGTACCAACAGGAGAATACGCTGTTTACCATTGACGGAGCATTTTGGCAAATTTTTCTTGGGCGCTCCCCACATAATCAGCTGTGCTGCTCATCCCACAAATGCATGATCCTTACAAGTTGGGCATCATTGCGAAGGTAAATAAACAGGCTTTCCAACGATGTAAAATACAATGACCATTAGCATTGTAACAACAGAGAAATTAATCCACCAAACACAAGTTTCCGAACTTTGTTTTTCCAGTTTAGTTATAGGTACGTTTTTAGTTTTAGTTCAGTTTTACTTGAGATTTAAGTTATGTTTTTATTTTATTTACTTCTGCAAGTTTCTTATCTTGTTTCTTTGTGATGTTTGTGATATTTGCACTGGAATTTGTGCGCCATTCAATTCAATTCAATTCAATTCAATTCAGTTCAGTTCAATTCAATTCAATTCAAGTTAATAGGCTTTATTGGCATGTTACCAAAGCCCAATGAACAAAATAAACAAAAAAGAATGAATTCCTTCATTATTCAGAGCCCCTCTTCTGAAAGACATAACCTGCATTAAGATGATTTGTCTCTAACGGAAGGAGATAAAAGAGGAAATGTCTCTCACTGTGTCAGTAATGCTTCCTCATCCTCTTCCCTTGAGGCTGCTGCTGAGGGATTTATAATTCATACATAAAGATTGAATGATTATTGTTGCAGTCTTAATCCAAATTGCAACAGGCTTTTGCCCCGAACTTGTTACGTCACCAGCCCCCCCCCCCCCCCCCCGGTCACAGACGAACATAAACCGCTGGAAGCCTCTCTCTGCTCGGAGATGCGCCTCGTCCAGTCATCACGCCAAAACCAATATTCCCCCTGTCAGCTGTGTGACGCGGAGTGAGACTGGCAGCGCGCGGACCGCTGCAGGCTGAACCAGCTTTGGGGTTACAACAAGTCTTTCTCTCTCTCTCTTCTCTTTAGTCTCTGGGGTTCAGTGACTCCGTTTTGGTCCACTCTCTTTTTTGCCTCTCTTTTAGCTCTCACCACCTTCCACCATTACGTCCCAAAGCAAAACGGACTTCTTAGCGCTCGCGTCTCGGACTCTCCAGAGGAAGAGGATCGTGGCCGCGGTGGTCGGCATCGTCATGGTTTTAGCTCTCATCATCGCGATCCCTCTGTTGGTCCAGACCTCCAAGACCGAGGCGCACTACGAGATGATGGGCACCTGTCGGATGATCTGCGACCCGTACAACCCCAAACCCAGCGCCACGGCTCTGGAGGTCCTGCAGGACCTGAAGGACCTGAGCGCGATCCCATCTCCAGCCTTTGTTCAAGGGACTAAAGGAGAGCCGGGTCGGCCGGGGAAACCCGGGCCGAGGGGGCCTCCGGGCGAACCGGGGCAACCGGGTCCGAGGGGGCCTCCGGGGGATCGAGGAGACTCTGGGAAGACCGGGTATCCAGGGGGTGTGGTGGGTACAGCGCGGACCGAGACCGGAGGAGAGCTCGGATCTGCCGTCGTCAGCGGGGCAAAGATCGCCTTCTATGTGGGTCTGAAGAACCCTCACGAGGGGTACGAGGTGTTGAGGTTCGACGACGTGGTCACGAACCTAGGGAACCACTACGACCCGACCACCGGAAAGTTCACCTGCCAGGTGTCCGGGATTTACTACTTCACCTACCACGTGCTGATGCGCGGAGGAGACGGGACCAGCATGTGGGCAGACTTGTGCAAAAACGGACAGGTAAATATATCACCTTAACACGTGCGTGATTAATTAAGGTTCCTGTCTGGTGTGTGGAGCAGCAGCTCTCCTTTACGCAGCAGAGCCATGGAGAGCTGGAGAGCTTTTACGCACTCTGAATAGGCTGATCTAAAACCCATAAATCCATAAATCCATGACTGAATGGATGTTTGGTCAATAATCTGTAACATGCTGAATCCTCGCGCTCTGTCAACAAATGGGAATGGATGGACTTGCTTTTATATAGCGCTTCTCTAGTCTTCCGACCACTCAAAGCGCTTTACACTACATGTCAGCATTCACCCATTCACACACACATTCACACACTGATGGCAGAGGCTGCTAAGGTGCCAACTTTGCACATCAGAATCTAAACTAAATACTCATTCACATACCGATGGCAATGCCTTCGGGAGCAATTTGGGGTTAAGTATCTTACTCAAGGACACATCGACATGTGACTGGAGCAGCCGGGGATCGAACCATCGACCTTCCGATTGGTGGACAACCTGCTCTACCACTATGTGCGCACTGATGAAACAAAGTAATTCAGGTTCCTGTCTCGTGTGTGGAGCCGCAGCTCTCCGTTACGCAGCAGAGCCATGGAGAGCCATGGAGAGCCATGGAGAGCTTTTACGCACTCTGAATAGGCTGATCTAAAATCCATAAATCCATAAATCCATGACCGAGTGGATGTTTGGTCAATAAATCTCTAACATGCTGAATGCTCGCGCTCTGTCAACAATTGTGACATAATAAAAAAGGGAAAAAGTCCAGAGTGCTCGGAAGTTCAAATCAGTGTGATGGAGGTGCTCTTTGGTGGGGTACACAAAGGTTAAAAGAAAGGGGGGAGTCCAAGGCACTCTTCTGGCAAAAAAATATAAAAAGCCTTTATTCCATTGGCTCTTTCATGACGAAATGCTTAAAAACACCCTGAAGAAGGCTGTTTGTGCCGCTATACGCGTGGGTTGTTACCCAATCTTACATGCACCACTATTTTTTTTAGCATTTCATCATGAAATAGCCAATTGAATAAAGGCTTTTTATATTTTTTGCCAGAAGAGTGCCTGGACTCCCCCCTTTTTTGAACTGTGACATAATGTTTGTTTATGATAGGAGTCATTTGAGGCTCAGTGCGCACCTGTGTTAGGTCGGTCATGCGTCTGCCTGCAGGGAGTGTGTGTGTGTGGGGGGGTAAAAGCTCTCGCTCTCTCTCTCTCTCTCTGGGCCACCAGAACACCCCTCTCCATAATACTCCAAAACAAACCACCATAACTATCACCCTAGCCATCATTCTTTTACTTCTATCTATCTACCTATTTATATTTATTTTACTTTATTTGATCTTATCTTATTCTTTGAAATCTGGCCTTAATTTGATTTGCACCCTGACTGACAGCCAGCCACCCCCACCCCTCTCAAGAGCACACACACAGTCACATGATATTGATCTTGCCCAAGTTATGTTGGCTTTTTTAAAGTTTTGATTCTTTTTTTTTAATTATTTATTTATTTTTCTTTCTTTAATTAATTTTTCTCTCTTTTTTTCATATTTCATTTTATTTTATTTTGTTATGAGGAAAGGTAAGAAAAAGGAAAACAAATTAAAAATTCCTCAACTTGCCGGGCATGGGCCATGCTGCCTCCAGCAGAAAAAATAATTAAAGAAAGAAAAATAAATAAATTGAAAAAAAAAAAAAGAATCAAAACCTCCTCCATCTCCTCTCTCCTCCCTCCAATGATTCTATAGAAAAGGGCAGAAGCCCTGAGCTATCAAACCAGGCTCACTCTCTCTCTCTCTCTCTCTCTCTCTCTCTCTCTCTCTCTCTCTCTCTCTCTTAATGTGCAGGTGCGCGCCAGTGCCATCGCGCAGGACGCGGACCAGAACTACGACTACGCCAGCAACAGCGTCGTCCTGCATCTGGACTCCGGGGACGAGATTTATGTGAAACTGGACGGTGGCAAAGCGCACGGCGGGAACAACAACAAATACAGCACGTTTTCTGGCTTCCTTTTGTTCCCGGACTAAAATGGGATAATAAGCAGCTCTCCATCCTGCCATGACAGAAACAAACCTCAGTTCAGAGTCAACACTGTTGATCAGACCGACAGGAGGAAGTGCAACCAAGCACTTCATCTCATAGTCAGTCTTAAAACCTATAACTAATCCATCATATAATTCCACTTATTTCTACAACAGCTTCACATGCTTTGCTGGTTTTCTTTAGCAAAAAAAAATCACAAAGCAGATGTCTCCACTGCGGCATGTTCAAGGACCCCTTCTGAAACAGGTTGTTCTGCTTTGGAAATAAGTGAAATTATGATGATAAATTCAGATAAGTATCCATAAATATAATAACCTCAGAGTTATCCCCCTTCATTGTTCTGAGACTCTGCTACAGATGAACAGCCTTGACGCAATGGATTCAGTCTATATTTGCAGTGCAGGTGTTGTAGCCTTTTTTCTCTTTGTGCATTTTGTGGAGTTGAGGTTGTTCGATGCCCTGGAGAGGGGTGGGGGGTGCACTGACACTGAGCTGAAAAGGCCTCGCTGACCACCCCCCTATACAGAGGACATTGCTGTGTGATGTCATGCTATTTTGCTTGAAAGTGTGCCTCACAAAGATATATATATACGTATATATATATATATATAAAAAATAAATGAAAATCAGTGAGCCCATATAAGCTGTAGCCTACGGTAAACTGTCCACCCAGTGTTGTCTTCATATTCCACTTTAAACGTTGGTCAATGATTTCAATAAATGATTATGATTTGTAAGTTGGTGTGGGAGTTGGCTGTCAGTAAGACCACCGAGGTACAGTCTGAGTGGAACTGAGGCCAAATGTTTCTGATGATCAGAAGAAATGTGATTTTGTCATTTTATGCTACTTTATACGCCTTGACTTACATGCCTTAAAGCTGAAGTAGGCGAGAATGGAGCAAATATGATTAAAAAAAGTTATTTTTATAAAACGGTTGCTATATCGTGACAGTAGTACATGAAATGTGCCTCTGTGTCCTCCGGTGCTCCTAATGGCATCTGCAAGATTTTACAGACCAGAGAAAAACAAGCAGTAAGAGCTGACCTGAGATCTGCTGTCCATCTGCCGTCTATGAGAGCCGGCTGTCAATCACTCGCAAACTCCGACCAAACGGTCAAACTAGGCAGCGCTGATCAAATATGAATCAATATTATGTTACGTTAATGCCTATTTCTCTCCTCAAATGTTTTCAGAATCATCTTGTAGTGCACGGTTTAGCTGTAAAATGGGAACGTTTGTGACGCCGCTGCCATTGTGAAATCTGGTGAAGGAACACCAAGTACCGGTCACATGGCCGGAGCACAGCCAATAGGTACGCTCTCTCAATGAAATGACCTGTGATTGGTCAAAGTCTCCCGTCACTGGCTAGACTTTCTAAAGCCTGAAAACAGAGCCATGAGGAGGTGCAGAAGTCTAGTTATCTCTCAGAACACTTGAATTACAATATGCTGAAAGTTTATTATGGAATTTTTGCCCAATGATGCCAAAAATATACTGCCTAGTGAAGCTTTAATCCTTTTATTCCCTGTGGAACATAGGCTACTGAGGAACACAGGCCACTGACGACCCCTTGCCACTTTCTCCCATCTTGTGCTGCTCTTGCAGAGTTCTTGCCAGGTGTGTCCTCTCTGTTTCATTTCGGCTTCAACGTCCCTCCGCGTTTATACATCTACTGCATTACAATCCAGAGGGAATTATTGTGCTTTTTACTTCACTTCATTTATTTGTTATAGTTGCTTTGCAGATGATGATCTTACATACAAAAAAACACATGATAGAGTACATTTTTTAAGGTTAAAGTGGTTCTCAGCTTCTGTGGCTTGTGACCTCTTACAGAAACAACTGGGGCCACTTGTCATGTTTCAGATTCTGTGAGACGCTAGCAGTGATTTCCCCTCTAAACTTCCCACATGGTTTCATTGAAATATCAGTTTGAGGCCCAAAGATAATAAATTATCAGATATTTAAAAAAAAAAAAAAAGATTGGAAAGATGACAAATTTGTAGTGGAACTTAGTTTTTTCTTCTTTTCTGTACTGTTAATTATCTCACAACTCTTCACAATGTTGTGTGACCCTTTGGTGGGGACTATAGGTTAGCTACATAGCTACATTTTACTGATAATACTTCTGTACTTTTACTTAAATGAGAGTTTGAATGCAGGACTTTTGCTTGTAAAGTCCACTTTACTTTACTCATGTTAACATGAGTATGTTTACATTGTTGTACTGGTACGAATCTGAGTACTTCACCACTACAGATATAAAGAGGGAGAGTTTACTGTGTGGAAGCAAGAGAGAGATACAAGATGTGTGTGTGTTTGTGTGTGTGTGTGTGTGTGTGTGTGTGTGTGTGTGTGCGCACAGATAGATGGCCCTGTCCCGGCCACGTCCTGCTCGCATATTGTGGTGGACAGTGATCCATTCCTGCTCTGATAAATGTTGAGATGACGTTGTGTCTCAGCGCCTCGTGCTTTATGAGTGTCCCATAAATTAAGTCAACAGCTCAGCACGTCACATTCTATTCAGGACGAACGTCTTCGTTAAGCTGCCTGGACTTGGCGGCTGCGGGACACTGACAGCGTGCTCTCACTTCAGAGCCTTAATGCATAAAGCGTGACATCCTGCAGGTTAACATGCCTCAGTCATTCACAGAGAGCTGTGACCATTTTGATATCAGCCTCCTTTTTCGCTCGTCAAAGACCGATCCTCAGAGTGTCCTGCTGAGAGGTCATGCAGGGCTGTTCTCCTCCTGTCCAGGGTTTGTTCAAGACAAGAGGGTTTATAATGAGTCTGTTATTCAGTATTTAACAAAGAGAAAACTTGCATGTAATGTGGAACTGCCTATACCATCTCTTTAGCTGCTTCCTGTCACACAGGTCCACACCTGCTGTCTACTCTCTCCCTTCTTGATTTTCTGTTTTAATCTTTTCACTTTTCTGAGCTTCACTCTTTTACAAATCTATGTTACTCTCAACAGACAAAGGTTTGATCAGGTAACAATAAACTTGGAGACCCCTGGTCTATTTGGTCTCGAGGACATTTACAGAGATGATGCTGAATTTAATATACTGGGTGATTCTTAGCGTGAAATAATAGTTCCAAACATCATTATTCCAGTTACTATAATATGGCTCATGTACAAGCGCACAGAACAATATCCACGAACAGAAAACCATCCTCACTAAGGAGCATTTCTAAAGCCCCTGTTACACAGAGATTCTGCAATAGTGCCGTAAAGAAGATCCATTACGCACAAGCTTGCAGTCTCCTTCAAATGAATTCATCAGAACAAGGTTTAAAGTTGATGCAGATATTTGTCACAGCTATACACACATGTAGAATCAACAGAGCAGCTGTTTTATGTTTGTGAAATGATTCAGCATGATAGGCTGAGCTCCAAATCCAGAAAATATTCCTTCTATTTCAAAACTATCCAGTATAGGAGTAAGAAGAATGTTTCTAGTTAATAGGGCTAACATCATCACTATCATAACAAAATACTATATAGGCTACATAAATGTTGCTTCTTAATATTTCAATTATGTTTATTTTTCTTTTTTTTCTATGTTCAACAATAACTACTTTGTTACTATTTCCTATAAGTAATTAATGTTTAATTGTTCACTATGGATGAATTGAAAACATCCTTTAATCTGTTTTGGACAGGAATCCTTGAATATTATATATATTATATTATACTTGAATTGAACAGCATTGAGTTTGTTACTCACTACATTTACGTTTACATAAAGACAATATTTCTACTAAGCTGTTTACATAGCTTATTAAATGAATATGCCACTAATATTCCCGTTTACATGCAGCCGTGTTCCAATTAACATAACCGGTGGAGGGCTTGTGCAAACACAGCTTCCCTCTTTCATTCCTTCAACCTCCTTCTTGAAAAGGTCGGTGTTGTGATATTTGTGCATATCCAAAAACCCGCTGATATTCAAGTCTTTCAGAATGTTTAAAAGTAGGTATGTTTCTCCTTCCGACCAGAAATGTGGGCTTTTCTTTTGGACATGCATCTCTGCTAACTGTCGGCTAGTTGGTTTGTGTGCAACGCACAGAGCTGACCATGAACAGGCAAGAGGCTGTGGGGCTGTGTGTTACATTATCATTACGTCTAGTTTAAGAGACATAATTCCCACATTTACTGGACCTCTGGGGGGGTTATGAAGTGGATTCAATTCTGTCACTCATCCTGTCTCTTGTCTTCCTCTTTCCATATCTGTCCCAAGTCTCCTGATTCTCCTTCAGATTTCCCAGACCTGTCTAGAGTGCCCTAGACCTGGACCTCAAGGAGGTGTTTAAGGAGGTGTTTAATAAGGGCCGTGCTACATCGCTACCCCCTCACTGACCCCATGACTGTGTTATTGACCTCCTCCCCGGGGCTACTCCTCCCAGGGCCGCTTTTAATCACTGACCGCCCCGGAGAGGGAGGCTATGAACAAGAGGGTTTATAATGAGTCTGTTATTCAGTATTTAATGTACATGTTTTTATATATGCACTCAATAGTGTCCTCATATCCCCAATTGTCCTCTCGGCATTCTCAGAAGATGGTGTTTTGAATGTAAACTGTGTGACAAGATGAAGTCAGGTGTGTAGTGAGAGCTATGGTAGTAAAATATTCTAGTGTTTTCAACAAACATTAAGCCTCATTATGGAAAAAAAAAACTTATTTTGTTTGTGGTTGGAATCAAAAGTTTTAATGCTTATCAAAAATGAAAGGAGGAGAATAATGTAGAAACTATCGGGAACTTGTGTATACGATAATAATATAATATAATAATAACTGTGGTAGGCTACAGGACCATGGACAGAGGAGACTCCTGCTGCTTTCAAGTGCTCCTCAGAAGCTCAGACTTCTCAATGTCATTGTGCTTATGCATCAAAGAAAACACACCCCGTATTTAATTTTTTTCAGATTATATTTCATTCACATTACTTTTGTTATATTAAAGGGGAACTCTGGCGATTTTACACATTAAAGTTTATTTATAGGTCTTTAGGAGTTCTACTACATATGTGAAAAGAAGTAGTATAAAGCCTTTAGTGTCTCCAGAGGGAGCTGTGTGAAGTCTGATAAATGTCCTCTAGTCAGTTGCGGGGCGCTGTTTGAAGTGATCTTACCAGGCTTCTGTAGCCCGCTGCTCATCTCTGCTTGAAGATAGAAGCTCCAGGCTACATTAGCAACTGCTAGCATAACACGCTCGAATCGCCAAGGGAAGTGTTGGTGGTCGAGTTGTATTATGGGTAATGTAGGCTCCAGGTTTTGACAAGGAAGAAGAATGCATGGTATAACAAAGACGATATCTCTGGTTCTGTTGCATCGGTTTTGATACTAACGCGAGACGGTGGACGACCCATGGAATACTCTTTTAATTGAAATTCAACTAAACATAAAAAGAAAAGTAAAGAACTGAGATATTAATATGATGATGATGACAAAGATGATGAATATACCGATGTAAATGCCCCAGAAGTCACCTCCACGTGAACACTTCAGCACCACGGACAGAGCCTGTCATTCTCCCTCCAGCCAAAAGGGGGCACCGAGATGTTATACAGGAGTTACATAACATAGTGTGGTCAACAGAGTGTGGTCACATTCTCCCATCCAGAGGGGGAGGACAGATTTCAGGTTTGTAATTTGAACCAAAATCATTTCATCCAATAAACTTAATTCATTGGCCTACAGGAGAAACAATCCATTCATGCTTTCCCTCCTACACAGAAAGCCAGAGGTCAGAAGACAGACTCTGTCACCTAAAACATGTGAATTCTTAATTTCATAACAATTTAAACAAATGGGCTGTCCAATTTGTATTGATATATTAGAGAATCTACTGTGGGTATATATAGGTCTATAAGGTGTATAAAAGAAAGAGAAAACTGGGGAAATCCTGCTACATCTTCAAAGGTCAAAGGTCAAAGGTCAACTTTATTATCCCACAAGGGGAAATTCATATATAAAATATATACTCTATGCATAGTGCAATCCAACAGTATTAATATACAGAGAAACACCATCCAAACACAATCAAATTGCATGAAAATACACAGTTCAAACGCCTATATCCAAAATATATAGGGTGGGCTACAGCCTATTTACATCTCGTTTAGAAGTCTAATTGCCGTCGGCACAAAAGATTTGCTATACCTCGTTGTTCTAATTTTTTGCTGCAGGAATCGGCTATTTGATCTGCTACTCATTTTGAATTTCTGATGGGGAGGATGGGGAGGATGGGTAGGATCGTTGAGGATCTGATCAGGTCTTGATGTTTTAACCAAGAAATTATTCATTAAAAATTTAGTTGTAGATATTTCTGGACTCAGATTCCTTTCTTTGTCATGACAGCTGCCTCAGTTGTTGTTGTTTTTGCTCAGTCACCCCCCTCTGTCGCTGCCTCCAGCCACGTCTCACTTCCCCCATGTCCATGTAACCATTCTCCACCTGTCCACCAGCCACCCTCAGACTGTCCTGACTCCCACATCCACCTGCTCACCTGTTCACATCCCCACCTGCTGACACACCTGTCTCTCATTATCTCATCAGCTCTTCGGTGTGTAGAACCAGCACACCAGCCAGTTTGTCATGTTGTGCACTGTGTGTGTTCCAGCCATCTGTACCTGTTATTTGTGTTTCTGACCTGCTGCCTCGCCTCTCTGGATTAGCTTGCTTGTCTGGACGACCTTCTTGTGCCTAGCTGTAAGTCTGAACATTGCCAAGGCATGTCCACACACCCGTGACACTCATCAGTTTAGTTTCATATCCATTTACACCCTGGATAATAATAACAAAGAGAAAACTTGCATGTGATGAGGAACTGCCTATACCATCTCTTCCTGTGCTGTCTACTATCTCCCTTTTTTGATTTTCCGTTTTAATCTCTTCACTCTCCTGAGCTTCACTCTTTTACATATCTATGTTACTCTCGACAGACAAAAGTTTGATCAGGTAACAATAAACTTGGAGACCCCTGGTCTATTTGGTCTCGAGGACATTTACAGAGATGATGCTGAATTTAAATTATTGGGTGATTCTTAGCCTGAAATAATAGTTCCAAACATCATTATTCCAGTTACTATAATATGTCTCGTGTACAGGCGCACAGAACAATATCCACGAGCAGAAAACCATCACCATTCTCGTGAAGGAGCATTTCTAAAGCCCCTGTTACACAGAGATTCTGCAATAGTGCCGTAAAGAAGATCCATTACGCACAAGCTTGCAGTGTCCTTCAAATGAATTCATCAGAACAAGGTTTAAAGTTGATGCAGATAATAGTCACTTCTACACAAATGTAGAAACAACAGAGTAGCTATTTTATGTTTGTGATACGATTCAGCATGATAGGCTGATCTTCAAATCCAGAAAATATTCCTTCTATTTCAAATCTATCCAGTATAGGAGTAAGAAGAATATGTCTAGTTAATAGGGCTAATTTCATCATTATCATAACAAAATACTATATAGGCTACATAAATGTTAGCTTTTTTTTCTATGTTCAACAATAACTACTTTGTTACTATTTCCTATAAGTAATTCATGTTTAATTGTGCACTATGGATAAATTGAAAACATCCTTTAATCTGTTTTGGACAGGAATCCTTGAATATTATATACATTATTTTTATACTTGAATTGAATAGCATTGAGTTTGTCACGCATTACGTTTACATGCACAAAATATTAAATTTTTGCTGTTATTCCGAAAAAGACAATATTCCTACTATGCTTAATTACATGGCTAATGAAAATGAATATTCCATTAATATTCCCATTTACATGCAGACGTGCTCGAATTAACATAACCGGTGGAGGACTTGTTTGACCGTGTGAACACAGCCTCCCTCTTTCATTCATTCAACCTCCTTCTTGAAAAGGTCGGTGTTGTGATATTTGTGCATATCCAAAAACCCGCTGATATCCAAGTCTTTCAGTATGTTTAAAAGTAGGTATGTTTCTCCTTCCGACCAGAAATGTGGGCTTTTCTTTTGGCCATGGATCCAGTTGGTTTGTGTGCAATGCACAGAGCTGACCATGAACAGGCAAGAGGCTGTGGGGCTGTGTGTTACATTATCATTACGTCTAGTTTAAGAGACATAATTCCCACATTTACTGGACCTCTGGGGGGGTTATGAGGTGGATTCAATTCTGTCACTCATCCTGTCTCTTGTCTTCCTCTTTCCATATCTGTCCCAAGTCTCCTGATTCTCCTTCAGATTTCCCAGACCTGTCTAGAGTGCCCTAGACCTGGACCTCAAGGAGGTGTTTAAGGAGGTGTTTAATAAGGGCCGTGCTACATCGCTACCCCCTCACTGACCCCATGACTGTGTTATTGACCTTCTCCCCGGGGCTACTCCTCCCAGGGCCGCTTTTAATCACTGACCGCCCCGGAGAGGGAGGCTATGAACAAGTACTGGCCACTGGGATCATCCGCCCGCTTGGTGATGGATTCTTTTTCGTGGAAAACAAGGATAAGACTGTGCCCCTGCATCGACTACACGACTTAATCACCATTAAGAACAGCTACCCTCTCCCTCTCATTTCATCTGCGTTTGAACTGCTGCAGTGAGCTACCATCTTTTTCTAAACTAGATCTCCACAATGCCTACCATCAAATTAGGGAGGGGGGATGAGTGGATAACATTTAACACCCCCAGTGGCCATTATGAGTATTTGGTGATGCCGTTTGGTCTCACTAATGCCCCAGCTGTTTTTCAGGCCCTGGTGAATGATGTTTTGAGAGACATGTTGAAACTTTTTGTTTTTGTGTATCAGGATGACAAAAATGAGCAGCAGCATGTCGGACAGGCTCTCCAGCAGTTGCTGGGAGAAATGCGAGTTTCATCAACAGACGGTCTCCTTCCTGGGTTTTGCTGTGTCCTCCGAGAGCCTTCAGATGGGTCCAGCCAAGGTTAGTGCGGTCTTTGTCTGCCCTGTTCCCTGCAGTCGCAAGAAGATAAAGCAAATTTTAATCAACGGTTTATCAGTGAGCTATAGCTTTGTGGTTGCACCTCTCCGTGCTCTAAACTCCCCCAGTACCTGATTCCATTGGAACCCCAGGGCTGATAAGGCTTTTTGGGACCTGAAACGCCATCAGCACCTGTCCTCACCCTGCCGGACCTATTAGCTCCAGTTTGTCATCAAGGTCTATGCTTCTGACGTGGGGGTTGGGACGGTACTCTCTCAGTGCTCCCCCAAGGATAATAAGGTTCATCCTTGTGCTTTTTTTCCCCAGGAGACTTTCCCAAGTGGAGAGAAATTACAAATGTGGGCAACCGGGAGCTGCTGGCCTTTAACTTGGCGCTGGAGGAGTGGAGGCACTGATTGGAGGGGGCCGAACAGCCGTTCTTGGCATTGACTGACCACAAGAACCTGGAATAAATCAGGACCACCAGGAGGCTAAACTCTCGGCAAGCAAGCCAGGTGGGCACTGTTTTTTAATCCCTTTATCTTCACTCTGTCTTATCGCCCTGGCTCCAGCAACACTAAGCCGGACGTTCTGTGCCGTCAGTTCCAGCCGAACAGCACCCTGAGGATCCCGACCACCGTTCTGCCCCCCTCTGGCGTTGTTGGTGTGATCACCTAGGGCACAGAGAGTGAGGTTCAAGTGAATGCTTGTGCCAAGGAGATCATGTTGTTTCACGTTGGAAGTAGTTCTGTAGGTTAATTGGCACCATGGCCAGCCGCTCCGCTGGTTATCACCCCCAGTCTAATGGGCAGACCGGTACAATCAGGATCTGGAGACGAGGCTCCGTTGTTTGGTGTCGCAGAGCCCTTCTTGATGGAGTCAGCAGTTATTTTGGATTGAGTATGCCCATAACTCTCTTCAAGTCGCCGCCACAGGTCTGTCTCCCTTCCAGTGTGTCTACTTCTATCAGCCCCCGTTGTTCCCGGAGCTTGAGGGAGAGGTCTCCATGCCGTCTGCCATGGCACTGCTGAACCTGAATGCTGCAAGAGAGTGGCTGACAGGCGCCGCACTCCAGCTCCTCATTATCAGGTGGGTCAATTTTGGCGAGAAAAAACTGGCACGGCCATTTTCAAAGGGGTTCCTTGACCTCTGACCTCTAGAAATGTGAATGAAAATGGGTTCTATGGGTACCCACAAATCTCCCCTTTACAGACATGCCCACTTTATGATAATCACATGCAGTTTGGGGCAAGTCATAGTCAAGTCAGCACACTGACACACTGACAGCTGTTGTTGCCTGTTGGGCTGATGACAGTTGGTGGGTTGTTAATCAAATCTGAGGATTTTAGATTTTTATTTATAATTTAAACTATTTGCAAATTGTTTAAAAAGTTTTTAACTTGTGTACTTTATATTTTGAATTTATATGATGTGTTCATGCACTTTCCTTCGGGTCCCCATGGGTGAGTAAACTCATGTTGGTTGCCCGTATTCTTTCAGTCACTACCCAGAGCTTGTGACCATAGCTGAGGGTTGGGATGTATATTAACTGGTGAATAGAGAGCTTCACTTTTGTCAGGGAGAGTCCTTGCCATGTTTTTCCACATCTACAGAAAGTGTTTGTTTCTTTATGATGCAAATTTGTCAGAATTTCAGCTTTGACACAATGCATCGTCAAAGATTCAGCCCACCCTTCTCTTTGCTGATTGACTTACTAAAAACTTTACAACAGGGGCAAACATTGCACCAGCTACAGACGTAAATATGTAGAAAACCAGACTACGAAAAACAAACAAGGCTAGATTTAATGTGATAAATGTTTCCCCTTTAAAAGGCACTTCACTCCGTGACTGAAGTGCCTTTTAACTGGGTGACATTTCGCAGAATACACAAATCAGAGCTCTGAATCAAAGGTAAACCCTCTGTGAGCCGCTGAGGCACAAATCTCCATCTCCGTCGGCAGCTGTCAGACTTCATCAGACGTGCTCGTTTACTGTCACCCCTTCTCCGTCCCACAAGCCTTTCTGCTAAATTAAATGCAACAGGTTTTTTATGGCACAACACAAAAAATGTGCCAACGGTAGGACTCCGCAGTGGCTGGAATAAAATACTCTATTTGTCGCTTTCCTGCCTCTCTCATTTAGCTTGCTTTCAGAGAGGCCCTGGGCAGGCAGGTGCATGCTTTAGGTGTCTGATTGACACCTGAGCCAGGGGTCTGACACAGATTCCCTCTGCACCAGCACTAATAAAACAACAAGACGCTCTCTGTCACTTCCAGAAACAAACGGCGGAGCTGGACGGCGCTGCTGGCGAGCGTTGGGCATCGCATACTAACTTTTTCTGACAAGAGGCAACGGTTTAAAATAGGTTTGTCTCTCCGAGAGCAAACAGAGGGACTATAAGGCGAAAAGAGCACTTAGGGGAAACATTTCACTACAAAGAAATCCAATATGCTCCGAGAGGAGGGGGAAAGACTCAGATGGCGCATTACTACAGGAATGTTGTGGAGTTTGTTTTTATTTTTGTCTCTCTGAATTTCTTCAGGAAAAGGGGACCATGCTAATCGGCAGTAGCACACAGACCTAGCGAGTTTGCTCAGTGTCACTGAGATGACTAACCAATGAGTTACTGGCCAGGAATGACCCTCCTGCCCCTTTGCAGCAACGCATATGTCACTTCCTATTGGCCTGCTTTAGGAAGGGTGGGGTGAAGTGGGGGACTTCCTGCGACAAGAAGTTTCTGCAGCCTGATGAGCTGCTGTGACGTGAAACCATCAGGACCAAAGCCTGGAGGGAGATTAATGGATGTTATGAACGAGAAAGGGGGAAAAAAAGAGGTATTGTCCAGGATTTCAACAGCTGTTTTAAGGCTCGGTCACACCGGAATATAAAAAGAAAAACTTTTGTGGCAAAATCAATAAATTTCCTTTCCTCGGAATTGCTGCTGTCTGGATTCTCTCGCAGAAGCAAGATACATTCACACAAATCTTCCACGACAAGTTTCACTTTGTTGAACATTCAGATGTGAATGTGAATCTCACATACTTTTATCTAAGTACATTTTTACACCAAAAATTCCCTTAAAGTAACAACTTACACGTGAGTATGATGTTCTAGTACTATTTCCATCCCTGGTGGATGGTGTGCAGACAGGTTTTAATATAAGGTGAATTAGCTGTGTAAACTTATTGTCCCATTAGCATTCGAGCTCACAAGCTTGGGGTAGTAAATTAAACAGTTGTGACTGATTAGTGCTGGTATGTTACAGCCCTGCAAGTATGCCCTGTGTCACCAAGTGTCTAGCACCGCCTGTTTAGCGAGGAGCATGGATGAATTTTGCTCTGCCACGTTCTGGTGTCACCTGGCCTCTAAGAAAACTCCTCCCTCAGATTGTTATACGTTTTCAGTCTGTTGAGCTGAATGTGTTTGAGCACTTATTTGTGATGAAGCATTGTAGTTAACCTTCTACCTCCACCTTGTCTACTTCTACGGCAACTAGTGATTTTCAACATTTCGGATGCATTTCTGCAACTGTTTGCCAACATGTTCACCATAACAACTTTATAAAGTGATCACATGTCACATATATTTGCAGGTTGTGGCAAAAAGAAAATCAATGAATGCTTCATTGATGTAGTTGTCTCTGACATTATTCAGTGCTGTACACAATTATTGTCATCATTCAAACCACTCCCTTTAGTTCATTTATTCGTCCGGCTTCCAGGGGCCGTATCACAGAAACTTCTTAACTTGCAGATCCTATCTTAACTGTTTGGTAACCATGGTAATTAGGACCTGATTTAGGAAAAAAAAGCCATTAAAGATGAACAGTTCCTAAATCGGTTATCCTTTCCTAACTTAGGGAAAGTGTATTTCACAAGCATCCTAACATCCCCAAATCTTCCGCTAGGCTGTCATAACTTTCACTTCTCTACCACTTTTCTTGTGTTCTTTGGACATAAGAGCTGCTTTCTTCTTCGTATCACTTGTCAGTGTACTTATTTTCTTTTTTATAGCAAAGAAAGACTGTCTGGTATCTCAGCCCACTCTCTTTCTTTTATCTCTATCTATAAATTCAAAATTTCTATGGAGAAGTTACCTCTAACTCATCTGTCTTGAAGTTAAGTGCCCGCAGTTAATTTTGCCCCATTTTTGTTTGGTGATACACTTTTTATTGGTATTTAAGCATAATTATATAGGGTGGGGATACAAGATGATAGATCACCAATAGAGTAAAAGAATATAATCACAAATGTCCATGTATTAATCAATACAAAATTGGCAAGCTAATTTTGCTCCATTTTTTTGTATATTTCAATGTGTGTTTCAGTATGTTTCAATGAGAAAAATAACGGTTAGAAAGTTGTTAAGCTCGGTGAGATGATGAAAGTAGCAACGGTTGCTAGGTAACAGACATAAAAGTTGATAAGCGATGTTAGATTGAGTATTTAGGAATTTCTAAACTGAGATAAGATAGGATGAAGTAAGATAAGATAGGATTTTTTAAGTTAGATAGAATTTACCTCTTTAATACCAAATTGGACAACATGGACAACAAGCTACAACTACATTTTATACAAACATCATGCATTTCATACATCATATACACTAGTCAAGTCCGCTTAATTTTATTTTTATGGCCCAATATCACAAATCACAAATATGCCTGAAGGTGCTCTACAGTCTGTAAAGCATAACCTCTGTCCTTAGACCCTCGACAAGGAAAAAATATTATCTTATTGCAGATGTATCATATCATTGTATACGCAGGCCCATAAGTATCAACAAATTGCATTATTGCTATAGTTGAATAATTATTTCATTTACACACCACAGCCTTCATCTGAACATACCATGTAAAATATTCATATTCTTTAAATCAAAAGAGCAGATTGAGAGAGTGTTTCATTATATTCATTCACAAATAAGCAAAGTTATGATGAATAGGTCGCTAATTATTTTACTAAAAGGACGTGAACATTGTAATTACAGCAGCCTGGTTCTCACCCCCTCCCCCTGTGCAATCAGGCACTGTGATAGAAATGCTGGCGCTGCGCCATTATGAATCCCCCAGAGAGGACAGAGAAGAGTACTGACAGCTTGTGAGAAGTGCGCAAGCCTGTGTGCAAGAAACATTCATGCCAAAGAGTAAAATGTAGAAGTGCAGGTACTGTGAACCGGTGAGTACCGACCCACTTTGAGCACTGCTCATATGTCGCACTGTATTTTTCATTAGGGCTCGAGCACCGACAACGTCGGTCCGCGAGGACCTATTGAAACAGTAATGATAATTATTATTTATGATTCTTTTTTTTTAGAACTTGAGCACATTTTTGAAGTGCTTGGGCTACTCAGAAACTTATGAAAGTTGGCACATGTGTCGCAATAGATATCTAATATGGGTTTTGTGCTCGGGGACCCCTAAAAGTTTTCAACAGTCGAAGCCCCATCCTTTAAATTTCACATAAATGTCGCACTTTCCATGAGCGTCTACTGTTGCCGCGGATGGGTTTACATTGTAGTTAATGTAATACCCAGTGCATCTCATACCGATGCTAAAGGATCCCTTGACAAAGCGTACAGGTATTTGACGCCCTGGGAATGAAAACGGGCTGCATTGTTAAAAGAAACAAAGCTGAGTTGTTGGTAGGAGATTGTGATGTCAACCATGCTGTTCTCTGTCAAAGTCACACACACTTTCTTGACCAGACCATCCACCCTAACCTAGAATCGAAATTCAACTCGAGCCTTGAAGTCACTTCAGGGTGGTGTTTCACACATAGAAAACTAGCAATGAGTTTCAGAAAGTGTAGACAACAACAGAAGCTGGGATTGATGAGTGAATGAGCTGCAGGTGAGGACGTGGTCAAGGAAAACTAGATGATTGCAGGGCAGAATCTGAAATGACGTGACAGAAATTGGCAGGAAAACAGTTGCTTATTTACACATCCACAAGTTACAGAGCAGCATTCATTTGGAGTTGTGTCCAATATTCACTCTCTTTATCAGCCACGTCGCTGCTGTGTCGCTGGTATTGTTTTCACCTTGTGAGTCTGTGTGTGTGTGTTGCCAGGTGTTTCTATTTGTCTATGGACAGATTTTGTCACCGCACCGTTGCAACGTTGCAAGACGCAGTCACAGAAATGCAACTACAACTTACAGATGTATAGGCGATCAAAATGAAGGGCGAGTGCGAAGATGGGTGTGGATGAGCAAGGGTGCTGTAAGTAGGGGGAGGAAGGAGGGAAGGGGCCATTGCCCCCTCTCCACCCTCCACACTTTAGGCCCCTGGTCTGATTTGGCGTCGCAGCTGGTGAGATCCCATCGCAAGATGGTAAAGCTTTGTTTTTGGTCTCTACCAACTCCTGAGGGAAACATCTATATACTGTATATTGAAACAGAACAGTAAAGTTGTGGGCCGGACAGCTGAACAATGAGTTGAAACTTGCTCTAAAACTCTGTACAGCCTGCTGCAGATACAGGTGTCTGAAGGTTTATCACACTTTAGCTGCTAACTGCCACTATTCTAAGGGTGTAAGAAAATATCGATACACTTGAGTATCACAATATTAAGCTTTGTAAGATTCTCAAAAACACTATTGATTTTTAATTAATAGTTTACATGCAACGATTTGTGGCAGACAGAGGCTCAGTGCTATAATGTTGGATGTTACAGCGACTGTGATAAATGTGAATGCAGATCCCATTGTTCAGATTGCATAAAAAAAGTAAACTTTTAAAACTCAGATTTTATGCATATGGCGGTGTGTTCTTCATACTTAGACAGTTTTCCTAAAATTAGATTTGAAAAAATCACAATATATCGCTTTGCTTACAGTATCGCAATATATAGAATCGCAACCCCTGTATCTTATACTTATTGTATCGCCAGATTATTGTCAGCACACAGTCCCACCATATTCTATAGTCTAGATAGTCAGCACTAGTCTGTTTTGGTAGACTGTAAAACCAAAACAATGAGCTGAAAGATGCTAAAAAAAGCTCAGCAGAACTGATAAGACCTCCAACTGATTAGTGCAGCTTCAAGCAGACCTCGACAGTACGTCCTTAATGTCTCAACACCCAAAATGAACAGAAGAATCCTATTTGAACCAGCAGGTTAGAGCACATCAGTCCCTTTGGTCAAGTTTTGTATTCCCTTTTCTGATCTTGTGAAGTAACCATCCCGTTCCATTTGTGCGTCATCTTAAAACAGAACAGAAATCAGCTCCATCACTCCTGTCAAAGAGCTGATAAATAATGGAAAGAGTAAGAATGGTCTTTGGGGAATTTAGGTGGGTGTATAGATCTAACAGACCCAGTTTAAACGTAAAAATGTCTGAGTGATTGAAAGTGCAGCTGCGTGTGTACGTACTTGTGTGTGTGTGACACAGAGAAGGAGAAGGGATTTATGTCTGTTCGATATATTAGACCAGCTTCATATATGTGTCACATTAGGTTGATGGTAAAACACACACAGCTTGTCTTCCCTCAATTAGCATAGTGTTGCGTGTGATTGGCGTGTCTGTGGGAGGCCCAGCGTGCCAGCCCTGTAGCGGAGTCAGGGGGGTACCGAGCACAGCCTGGGTCACCGCCAGAGAGCCTCTCTGACTGTATCTGAGGAATCCGCATGGAGAGGTCTGTGGTGCCGCGTAATTGTCTGAGTTTCCCAAGGCTCATCTCTGGGAACATTAAAATTCATGAGCAGTGATTACTATATTAAACGTGATCTCCATGAAATGCCATCTCTTTTTACTTCAGGTTACGATGCCAGATTTCACTTACCTGCCGCATGTAAAAGACAAACGCCAGGTCATGACTCAGGCCTTTGCTGTGTCTGTCCTGACAATTTGGCAAGTGGCTGTTTCATGCGAGAGATGGTGACAGCAGCCAGTCTGTTGTTGTTAGAGTGTCCTGACGCAGATAAAGGCATTTTGTCCCCAAAGCGCTGCAGCTGAGCCCACAACGGCCGTCTGCAGGCTTCAGGGTGAGTTTATATTTAAACCCCTCAGTTGCTGATAGTGTATACCAACTGACACCACACCAGTGGCACCCTCACTCTTACCCTAATCTAAATCACATTGCAATTACTTATTTTCTGTTTTTTATGTCATAAATGGTTGCTTTAGGTCGACAGAATATTTGTTACATCTTATATCTTTATATTATGTTCTAACTCACACAGGCTCCTCTACTGGACTCTCCTCCAATCACACACACACACACACACACACACGTTCGCACACTGAGATTTGCATGAACGTAGCCGGCCAATCAGGACGTGCCTACCGAATACGTGCATCCCACAGTATATAGGGCGGCGTCCATCGCTGTCTGCATTCCTTCTTCTTCAGCGATTGGTGATTGCCCACTGACTGCGACATCTCTACGGATGGAGTCACCGCTTCAAGAACCTCGCCAGGACGGATCTTTCCGATGCGGAGCGGTCTCTCATCGCCCTGACGGGGATTCTTTCACATGATTATTCTTTCACAACATTATTCCGCTTATTGCACGGGTACTTACTTAAGAAATCAATATTTTGACACAAAAACGGTCCTCCAGAGTCCGACATCAGAACTGCGCCCATAGCAACGGTCTGTTATACATAGCAACGGTCTGCTATACAGAAATTACAAACCGCAGACCGCAGTGATTGACCAATCAGAATAGAGTATTCAACATAGCCGTATAATAAATATAGATATAGAAGGAACGATTGTGGCTGACCCCCCCCCACCCTGGACACAAACTTTTTGAGTCCCTCCTCTCTGGCCTTCCATCAGGCCACAAAAACAGTTTCTTCCCATCTGCAGCGGCCTCATGGACAAGGCCCGGGACCCCCACTGCCTCAGACTCTTACCCCCCCATAGACTTCTGTCTCTTTAATTAATGCACATCTAGGACTATCATCCCTGTATACTGCACATATTCTCTTTAATGTGAACTTTTGTACATCCCGCACTAAACTGTCATATTATACATATTAGTTTTTTATTTTTGTTTTTATTGTAATTTTTCATTTTCTTTTATGTACTTGACTTTTGCAGTGCTTTGCCTGTATTTTTTATTTCCTCTTAATATGTTTATTGCATGTGCCAAACACCAAGGCAAAGTACTTGTATTTTAGACAGATTAGACACTTGGGTCATGTTAGAAATACCAGTCAGTTTTAAATGAAGTACTGGAAAGGGGAATTAAACCACTTCAATTCAGATTTCAAAGTAAAATATTTCAATACTGGTATTTAAATTTCAACATTAAGTATTCAGTGGTGGTTACATTAAGAATTAGGCATTCACTTGATTATAAATTCCAAATATTATGGCTATTTTTTGCTTGCATACACACAGACCTCTGTAATATGGTTACTGTCAGTATCTATATGAACGTTCACAGGCTATGTGTGATATGATAGTATGTGACCTTACTTGTTTTCCCATGCTTTTCATCAGCTCTCCCTCAAACACGCTGACAGTGGTTTACAGAAACGGGACACAGAGAGACTAACTGTCCTGACACTCCCCTATGTATACCGTCGTCTCTAAAGTTAACAGAAATCATGTTCACCCTGTCCCTATGTAAGCTGCCGTCTCCCTCCCTCTTGGCTTGCTGGTCACATTTGACCGATTAAACTCGTTTTTTTTCTGCCAGTCCTGCATGCCAACACATCCTGAGGTGGGGGTCGGCATGCTGATCATCTCACCCGCTGCCAGGCCTGCATTCTTAAGCAGAGGAGCATCAGTTAGCAGCCTTGATGAGTGCAGAGGCAAACCTGAGATTGACAATGTCACCGAGTTCAACAGGTCCACATAGGTCTGCTGCAGGTTGTAAAACTCAAGTTAGTCACTCTTCTGTGTCACAACAACTTTTTCTCCGTAGCTTTCTCTCAAATTCCAGAGGGAGGAACTTCCTCTCCTATGCTATTTAGGCACAGGTGTGTTTACAGAAATGCTAACATGGGGCGGCTGTGGCCCAGAGGTAGAGCGGGTCGTCCACCAATCGGAAGATTGAAAGTTCGATCTCCGGCTCCTCCAGTCCACATGCCGAAGTGTCCTTGAACAAGATACTGAACCCCAAATTGCTGTACCATCGGTGTGTGAATAAGTATTTAGATTGGACCCTGATGGGCAGGTTGGCTCCTTGCATGACAGCCTCTGCCGTCAGTGAATGCTGACATGTTGTGTAAAGCGCTTTGAGTGGTTGGAAGACTAGAAAGGAGCTATATAAATGCAAGTCCGTTTATCATTTAACATACTAACATAATCACAATGTCAATGCTAAAATGATGTTATTTAGCAAATATAATGTTTACCAAGTTTATCATCTTAGTTTAGCATGTTACCATGCTAATATTTAGCACTAAAATTAAAATACAGCTGAGGCAGATGGTAGTGTAATTAGTTTTGTCATTGTCATAAGTCATTGGAATTTATCTTCTAGGAACCTTGAATAGCACTGCAATCCATCCATCAAATAGTTGTTAAGATATTTTACTCATAACCTCAAATGTCAACCTCATGGGGGCGCTAAGTTAGGGCATCACCAAAGCCAGTAGGATTCTGGTGAACATAGATGCCTGTACCAAATTTCATGGCAATCCATCCAATATTTCAGCCTGGACCAAAGTGGTGGACAGGCTGGCCGACTTTAACAATCATAGAGCAATGACGCTAATGGCTACAAACAATTGTATTTGCCTTTGCATTCATTATCCGTAACCGCTTATCCCATTCAGGGTCGTGGGGGGGCTGGAGCCGATCCCAGCAGACATTGGGCGAAGGCGGGTACACCATGGAAAGGACGCCAGCCTATCACAGGGCTGATACATATACCTTATACAACATATGTTTAACTTTACCTGACAAGGACCCCCAGTGGTTTTGTGAATTATGACTTGTGATTGTCAGGAGCAATGTGACTTTGCTATAGAAGCACAAAATGTAGCAAAGAGGTTGGGATGGATGGCTCAACAAGGCAGCTATTTGTTGAGCTGACGTTGGTTTCTTTTAGGCATGATCACGATCAGAAGACAATCGGGTACTGTGCTCCTCTTACATCTGAGTTCTTCTACCTGTTGGGATGATTTTGTTCAGTATTATGGAATACACAATGGACTAATGTTACACTATAGAGCAGGCTGAGCAGGGACAACACTTGGTGAGTGAAACATCCACCATTTATTAACTTAAATTGTGGTTATGAAGAAATCAGTCATAATGTTATATTAATCTGTTGTTTAACTGCCTGTTTACCGTATCTCGGCACCTGTCTGAGCCACTGCCTTTGGTATTGTCGCATTTCGTCCCTGGCACAAGAAAGATGCACGGCGGGCCTGAGGAGTTATCGGTACAATACCTCCTCATTTACAAAAACCTAAATAAGGTATCAGCTGGCTGGAGGGATATCGGCTATATTGTATGTCCCTGTCGGGGATTCTTTCACTACAATGACCGGCTCGCTGTACATTATCCCTTTCATAGATGTGATGTATAAGTCAAGTCACCATATATACTCATATACAGTATTCTCATGTGGCTGAACACTCTGCTAGATATCTACTGTAGGATGTTGACCTAAGATTTTTTTTGCCAAACTATTATTTCCAAGGTGGAGAATGAACCCTCAGTCTGAACACACAGTTGTTCATTAGGAAGTTAGCAGAGCATAGATAAAGCAGAGATTAAGGAGAGCCTACACAAACTTAAAAGACGTCAACACAAACTTGAATGATGTCACAACATTACCTACACTGTAACATTGGCAGGTGATCTCTGGGAAGTGTAGTGCAGAAACACCACGGCAATGACAGCCAAAAAAAATAGACACAAAATAAAATAAACAATAGTCTTTAGCCAACTCTATTTAATGCTGTTTTGCAGAGTCTGGAGCTTATTTTAGATCCACTACAGCAAATAATGGAATCACTTCTACTCCAGGGAGCACTCACTGAATCATGTTCATTCACAGATTATCTTTTGCAGCTGCACTCCTCTTGTGATTCCTGATTCATTTGTCTGATGTAGGTGGCTTCTTACATTCACATTCAAGTAATTGAAAGTGGTTTCTTTAACTATGAATACAATTATATATACGCAAAATGACATTTTGTATTGTGTGCAAGCTCTGGGACAGTGAACCTTTCTCAATGCTCAAAAGGTTATGTAAGCCTTTAGGAAAGAAAAGATATTGTAGTTATTAGTGTAGTGACAGTCCTGTTAAACAAGCTTCGGTAGGCCTAATGATGGATGCTCCAGCTGAAGAAATAAGTCCTTCTGATAAATGTAGTGGATGACTACAGGAGAGAAAAAAGAGCTTTTTCCACTCGACCTTCTCATCTTGAATACATATTTAGCTTGGCCCTGTGCTCCTGCTCCTCAGGATAAAATCATTTACTGGATGACAAAATGCCTCAATCATCTAAAAATAAATACAGCTACTTAAGAGAATCCCACTGTCAATATTTCCTAACAGGCTCTGTCATTTCACATGGAATAAGAGCCTCGACATCATCCCCTCTTTGTCTAAACAAAGAGAGGACTTAAGCCTCTTAGCATGTTTGTCTCATTACCATGAGTAAAGTATGGAATTACCTACTTATCAGATGACTCGCTGTATGTGTTTGAACTGATAAGATCTGATTGATAAGAACAAATATCAGTGTTTTTGTCTCAGCCTTTGCTGTCTTTCCTGCTGTAGTCCATCCTTGTTCCTAATCTTTCTCCTCTGTCATCCCTCATGCCTGAGCTGCTTCTGCATTCTCTGTTTGACTCCAGGGTCTCACACGCTGAGGTCAAAGGTCAACTGACTTTTAATTTTTTTTCTTTCATGTATGCTAATGAGCCCCTTCCTCATTGTCTCTCTGTTTCTCTTGTCTCTTACTGTGTGGTTGCAGTGAAATGCAAAACAAACTATGTAAATATTCCCATTTCTAGTGGAAGCTTGACTTCCTTTACAACCAATGATAGGCCAGTGGTAATTATAAAGAATATAAGTATTGCATAATAAAGGCCATGCTGGTACAGATTAAAAAAATCACTGAGGAGAACTTCAGAGACCTGCTACCCTCTAATGTATGATCCAATCTGCAGGCAACTGCACATCAGCCGCACAATACTGACAACACCGACAGATTTTAACATAATTACTGACCATGAACTTGTCACTCTTTTACAACGTCTTAAGTGTATTATCTTTTAACTTGTCACACATATCTTTGGTAGGAAACGGAATACATATTGAGTGAAATAACATTTTTCCGTTTGCAGTACAAACTCGAGTTTAACTCTCATTTGAAGTCTCTGCGCTCATTTGTGTTTTTTTCTCCACTTTTCTCTTTAAGAAAGTGTCATCTTACAGCAGGAAATACAACATTTGGAGACGTAGCAACATAGAAAATGTAGGTGAACAACTGGTTAAAATGATCTCCTTTAACAAAATGAGGTTAATTTCAGTGAAAACTGGTAAAAACAGACAATAGCTCAAAACATAGCACATAAACACACTGCATTTTCTTTTTTTACCAAGTGCTAACACATCTCCGTCTTCTCTGCAGCAACCACCTCTCTCAACAGGAGACATGTGCTCAGGGCAGACAGACGGCGTCACCAGCTTTTCTTTTGTAGTGCTGACATTTATTTCTATTCAAAGTCAGCTCATGTAAGTTTTATTAACTATTGTTGCCGAGTCCACTTGGGTTTTCTCTATCTACCTTTTAGCTTCTTTTTTTTTTGGGCTGGATGAGCCATCCCAAGTTTCTAACAGCGACCTGCAACAAAAGAGACGAGTCATCTCTTCAAAAGGGGACTGCTATGTAAGTTATCAGTATTCAGCCTCCTGTCTCCCTGCCGTTGTTCAGTGGGACCCAGATGTCCCTGCTTTTAAGACAAATGTCAAAGCAGTAATCCCCAACGGTGCAGGCCTGTCCAGGTAATTAGAAACAGACGACTTGGCTTTGAGGATGTGAAATATGTGATTAGTTTAAATACGAGTGAAATTTAGTTTTGCAGCCACATCAATGGTTCCTAAAGCTTCACATTGTCAAATGAACTGCTGAGATCTGGAAACATGGTGACGTTGCTATAATGACATCCAACGGGGGAAGAAACGAGTGTTCGGACTATCAGACAAGTTGTAAACAAACCAACAGATAAGCTCCATTATCTAAACCACTATATTTGGTTTGGGTGATTAGTTTCTGCTCTTGTAAAATACGGTCTGATCATTTATTTTTTTATGATGTTGCTGTGCATATAGGATGCTGTCACGAACATAATACCCATAAATCAATCTAATCAATCAAGATGATTTCATCAATCAGGGTGACAATTTTTATTCAGACAGCGTTTCTGCCTCATTGATCCAATTCTTAGGGCTACTTACATGGTTTCTGGAGACAATTTCATTGAATGCTGTCAAAAAAAACAACAACAACAAGTAAGAAACGGTTTGATCTTAAAATGTTTACTGGCCCCATAGAAGGCTTGTAGCCACTCCTCGTGTAATACCCCTCTAGTTTTACAAGACACAAGTGGAGTCCTTCATTTACAGCAACTGGACTTTGTCTGTTTGGTCAAGAGGACATTTTCATTAATCAGTTCAATATTGATGAAGTTTCTTGGATGTGAGACTACAAGATATCCAGTGACCTGGACAAATGAGAACCTTTACAGAGATGATGCTGAATTGAATACACTGGGTGATTCTTAGTATTTGAAATAATTGTTTCGTACATAATTATTCCAGTTACTTAATATGGCTTTAATCAGTCTCATAAAAACCAGGTGTGTGCAGGTGATACGAGCACACAGAACAGTATCCGCAAGCAGAAAACCATCCTCATGAAGGACTGAACCAAACAATGGCAGTGTAATGTCGTCCCAGTGTGTGATTTTAGACAGCACGCCGGCATCACAGGAACAAAAGAGGTGTGGCGTTTAAACACAACAAAGTGAGTGGAGAACAGTGGTAACAAACAGAACCAGTGACGATGGCCACATGTTTCATCACAATAAGTTCTTACAGTGGAAACTGGGCTTTTGTGTGTGTTCAATGTAGGCACGTAGGTAGACAATTGTTTGCTGTAACAATTGGATAATTTGACATTTTTAGACAGTGATTTGTGTGGTTGGCATTCTCTCTTTACAGCTGGTTGTTTCCTGATCATAAAAGGCTCACTTATGGTTATCAATGTCAGCTGCAGTAGCCCAGAAGAGCTGAATCAAATTTTGCCTGGACCCCAAAAAAGACAAAAGCCCTCATGTTGATGATCAGCCCGCACATCCTCTCAAATTGTATGGTAGCCAGAGTAAATAAGGAATTCTGATTTAGCCAGCGTATAAAAGAGACAATTCCTCCCTGTGCTCCATAGACAATAGCTTCTCTTTTATCCTCTTCACTTCCTTGCTGACCTCCCAATGGATGTCACATATGTAGGCTGAGGGAGACATTGCGGCTGAGTTATGTCCCTGTTTCCCGCTTCCTTCGGGTTGATTTAAACCCCGAGTCCTGTGAATCAGCCATAATGCACGGCCACTGTTTCTCAGATGTGTCACATCTCTATTCATGGGAGCAATTCGTAATGAGACAGCAGTCAAGACCTGAGAATCTATCACGGAGTATGGCTGCCCCGAGGGGAAGAGATTGGAGTGGACCGCGGACATGGCGCTGCTCATATCGGGAGTTCACCATTATTCTCCAGGAGTGGGTGGTTTCCGGCGAGCCCGCTGCCACACGCTAATCACTATGCTAAATGGCTCCTATAAGGTGCTGTCACTCCCTGACACTGAGCAACTTTAATGTCACCACACAGCCTCGCAGACATACCTCTATCCACTCAACATTTAGACAGACAGGAGAGAAGAGGTGATGGAGGACAGCGCTGATGTATTCTGACATGTCGCCCTCTCAGTCAAAGATCATACTATTGTTTAGCATTTTTTTGCCCATTCACTACTAATCATTATCACTACTAATTGTTGGGGAGTAGCATAATGCATTATTGAGTGTTACAGTAATGAGATTATTTGTTGGGTTACAAGTAGTGTAAGGGATTACAATTTGGAATTCAGTAATTACATTACAGTTACAAATCCAAGAAACCTGGAGGAGTGCTTATTTGCTGTCTTACCAGGAGCTGGACTGAAGAGGTTGTCAATTTTATCTAGCGATGTGTGATCTAATGGTTTTTGTGTGGTGCAACCAGGGGGAATTTGACCCTTACCTAGAGACTGAATGAGAGTTAAGTTTCAGGATGTAAGCTGATTTTTAAATTTCTGCTGGGAAATGTATTTATTTAGATTTTGCTTTTATGTTTTTCTTTCTCTTTTGTTTTCTGCTTGTGGTATGAAGTGAAATAAAACGGTGTAATAGCACCAAGAAGTGTCACAAATGAGAGCATATGAGTGCAACGTGTATCCTATTGGTTCTGTTAACGGTTACTTATATACTGTGGTATAACTATAATGAACTGTAGGGGAACACAGACACTCTGCAGGATTTAAACAGGCAATGTTTAAGAAAAGATAGCTTGAACCCTTTAAAGGAGCAGTGTGAGGGAATTAGCAGCATCTAGTGTTGCGGTTGCAGATTGCAACCAACTGAATACCCTCACCCCTCCTGCTCCAAGTGTCTGAGTCATCGGTGTGTGAATGAGCATTTAGATCAGATCCTGATGGGCAGGTTGGCTCCTTGCGTGGCAGCCTCTGCCATCAGTGTATGAATGTGTGTGTGAATGGGTGAATGCTGACATGTAATGTAAAGCGCTTTGAGTTGTCGGAAGACTAGATAAATGCAAGTTTATTTACCAAGTCCAAAGTGTTATGTACATAGTCGCTCTGTGCTTTACATATATCAATGTTACTGTAATCTGTAGTTTGATCATGTGTTATCGCAGTTTATTACACGGCTGTGTTAAATACTCAATTCTGATTGGTCAATCACGGCGTTCTGCGGTCTGTAATTTCTGTATAGCAGACCGTTGCTATGGGCGCAGCGCTGATGTCGGACTCTGCCGGACCGTTTTTGTGTCAAAGTATTGATTTCTTCAGTAAGTAGCCGTGTCATAAGCGGGATAATGTACAGCTAGCGGGTCATTGTTGTGAAATAATCCCCTTAAAGGCGATGAGAGACCCTACCGCTCCGTGTCGGGGTGCAGCATCGCCCTTTCGGGGATTCTTTCACAACAATGACAGGCAATATCCAGTACAATCCAGTACTATCCAGTACAGTACAATATCCCTTACGTAATGCCTGGAACACGTCAACGACGCTACTGAATGATTATATAGTATATATGATTAGTATCAGTAAGTAAGTATGTTTTAGACATGGTAGGGAAACGCTGGATAACCTAACGATACAAAGCCTGATCTGCAGTGCCGTTACCGTATTGTCTACATAGTATCATGCAACTTATAAAGCCTTATCTGTGTTTCTCCTGTTTTTCTTTATCTTCAGGGACTTCTTCAAGAGATGAGCCTGGAGGAGCACAGGGAGCTCACCACCCAGGGCTACTTTCTGATGCCCTGATGATGCATCAGTGCAGGCATGGTGCCCCACCTGTTGCTGGAGTGCCAAGGGTACCATGGTGTACTTGTGGTAACTGTTGGGACATGCTTAAAGACCAGGAGAGGAAATGCGGTGGCCAGGAGCCAACTGTTTGCCTACTACCACACTTTTCCAAGTGCTGCCTTGAAGAAGGTTTTATGGAGCCTGGAGATGACAACCGGGAGTACCAGTATGCAGATTTTAGACATTGTATCTATTGGCAACACAGTTCTTTCTCAAGGACAGTACACTGGTTTTTCACACTTGGCCTCTGAGTTTCCTTCCAGGCCCTCTGGCATGGTACCACTAGTACTCACACACCTGCCTCATCACCAAGGCATCAAAACTAATGCTATTTATTTATGCTTATACTTGTTCTTGTAAATATTTCTACATTTGCACCACAATTACTATTTTGTTTGTTTATATATTTATATATATATTATCTATTTGTTCCATTGAAGTTTGAATTCAAAGTACAAGACGTAATGAATAAAAGATGATCATCAGATGTACATGCTGTATTTATTTCAATGATATACATATATGTACTCATACAATAAGTATGACAGTACTTCCTTGCGTTGTGAGTCCATTTTCATTACCACTTCAGGTTACAATAATGAATATTTTCTTTACAGGGGACCAAACAATTAAAGTAAAAAACAACACTGACAATAATGACAGTTGTATATAACCATATAGTAATTTACAGAAACATCATTTTCACGGATGAGAGAACGGAGAAATGCTTGCACACAATCACATTTGTCTGATTAAAGACATCATATATTGTACACGAACATGTCTGCCCAGTGTATCTTTAAACTAAACTTTAGGTATATAAGTGATTAATGGAGAGCATTCAAATCTTTTCATTTCCATCTGGTGGCCCATAGAGAACCGAACGGGAAGTTGCAGTACTTAACCTGCACTTGACAGAACTTAAACGTCTGAGACATTTACATTTGGAGTTGCCCAGGGAGGGAAAACACTTATGGATAATGACACTTCTTGTTCCTAACCCCTCCACTCCCCACCACCCAAGTGCTGTTTGGTTGCCCTTTAACACCATCATTTCCATGCATTGTATACAAATGAGAGTGCCCCTCCCGCAGGGCCAGTCTCAAAGGTTAGCAGCTGCACACCGCATGGCAGATGAGGGCTTCTAATGAGCAAGAGAAACCTATTTGATTAGTTGTCTGAATTAGACCCCTTGGTCTGTGCTACCCTGGGTGCAGATACGTACAACAGGAGTCACAGGTCAGTTGACTTTAGAAGAGGTAGTGAGTTTGGGATAAAATTGGACACCTGGAGTTCTTCTAATTGGCCTAAAAAATGTGAGAGTTACAGGTCAGCATGTTAATGCTAAGTGCTGACGCTGCCTTTTTTTGAATGCACCTATTTGCAGTAAGTAAACTAACACTAATACTTACATCAGTGTAGACATGTGAACATTTACTCACATACACAACAGTATTTTTTTTTTTTTTTTTAGCAAAGGTCACTAAAAGAGAAAGAAATTGTGCATTTGTGGGGACTATTTTCAGCATGTAGGCTATGTGGTATCAAAATAGTGTGTGTTCATGGTAATAAAGGAACATGTCACCCAATGCAACGGTGTGGCTCCTCTGAAAACCACGGGATCGCAGGCGAGAGCAGTTTTGGAGCTATAGTGAAGATACTGCTATCATATGAAACTAGAAAACCTAAAGAATCTATTACCATGTCATGTTAGCATGATGAGCATGATCGAGATGGGAAGGCTAAATATTACTCCAAAATTGGGCTACATTCTGGCGAGGAAGAACTGGCATAGCCATTTTCAAAGGGGTCCCTTGACCTCTGACCTCAAGATATGTGGATGAAAATGGGTTCTATGGGTACCCACGAGTCTCCCCTTTACAGACATGCCCACTTTATGATAATCACATGCAGTTCTTTGAATGCAGTATAAATGTGTTATTTTCGCCTATTCTAAAAATATATTTTTTTTATATTTCTGCATACTGGGGTCCCTAAACAGTAAATAAATTGTGTATCACTGTAAAGCTGAGTCTTGTGGATCCAATGAGCCCAGCTGTATTAATGTGTGATGATGTTAGTCCCCATGGTAGCCATTTCATTGCAGTGAGACCATTTTTTGAGACTTGACCTCACTGTATAAAATGACTTGTAGTGACCTCTAATATAATCACAACCTCATGAAACTTTACAGCCACAAACTAGAGACTTAGAGCATTCAGAGGATGGATGGCTTTCCTAGCTAGATTGACAATAAGGGGGTTTCTGAGCAGTGTACACAACAGAAGTGCTCGCCATTTAATCACAGAAAAATGCAAATTCTTACAGAAATCTCCAAATGTCAAAGGTTTTTTTATCCCAAATCACAGCATTGCTTTTTCTATGGTGTTCCTCAAGGTCTTGGTGTCTTAATGTGGTATTTTGGAGGGATTATTGATCATTTTTATAAATTCTTCAGTGGTAAAAAAATGGTTAAATTTAGCACCAGTCTGTGTAACAAATGGTATCAACACAACAATTGCTGCAACATCTTATGAGACATAATAGAGCATGGGGATGGCCATCATATACCTCGATGATAATGTTCTAAACCCTTATACACTTTTACAATTCATTTTAATTAATTAATCAATGAATTAATTAATTATAAGAGACAGTAAAGCGTTTTTTGAACATTAAAGCATGTAGAGAAAACATGCCCTATAGAAACCCAATATACAAGTATACCTGAAAATAAATAGCGGCTTCTTATGGCTGGAAAGAGTGACGAGAACGGTGAAACTGAACCAAAACATTATAAATGGAATAAAATTCCATTGAACCAAAAAAATGCGTTATACGTGGCTAAAAAGATTCATGATTATTTTATATATATATATATATATATATACACAATTCTCTGCCGCACAGTGACAGTTGTCACCATGAATACAAATACAGTCTGGCATCTTTGTTGATTTCTTTTAAATTCCATCACAATAACATGAGGTTCATCAAAGTAATTGATTTTGACCGTCAAGTGTCTGCTCTTTGGGCTTTCTAAGTGACAAGAGAACATTGGTTTGAGAAAAAAACATCCAATGTCTTAAATCAAGCTCCAATGAAACCTTGTTTTCTCTCCCCTGAGGGGTTAATTTAAAGTATGTGACATAAAATGGTCACCAATGCCAGCTCTGCTGCTGTCGCCCACAGTCATTCATTTGGGGATAAAACATAATGATGTTAATTAACTGTTAGGCAATCTTGACACTGACAGTATTTTTTTTTATCTCCCGTATAGGACTGTGTGTGTGTGTATGTATTATTAATACATATATGCCTACTGCATTACTGGTATTATTAATTCATATTTCTATTTGTCTGTTATAACCCTCCCCACCCTTTTTATGATCTTGACAAATATTGGTCTTGCATACTACGCTGTGTGTGCATCGTGTGTCTAACAGCGACTCCTGAAGATTAGAATCGCTATTGCAAGGTACACACAATAACGCTAACACTACACCCGCTTGTATACAAGCTTTTATCATTTATTGTTTTATAAATTAAAATATGTCCTTCGGTGAAAACAGCAATATAGCTGCAGCGCTGCACGCCCGGCAGGGTTCATTATCATCCAGAGACCGCAGTACGGAGTCTCTCCCTCCCGATCACCACGCTCTTATTCTAATCATCCTTTGTGTATGTGTGCAGGATTGGCCATGTAAGTTATGAGTGTTGTAAAGAAGGACATTAGTAGTAGTTATTTCAATTTGATATGTTTGTATTCATGGGAAGCTGACGAAATGCTCTTATTCTTGTTAGTAACAGTTAGCATCCCTCCACTGTTTCTGCTAACTAAAGTGATGCCAAGCGTAACTATAGTGTTTTTGATGCCAAAAATGAAGTGATGCCAAGGGCAGGGCAGTGACGCCAAGGGCCGTGACAAAGCAGCAGTATGTGACCAGTTGGGATGAGAACGTGTTGCAGCAGTACATTGCTTTTCTCCCATGCTGGTACTCCTGTTGGTTTCTCCAAGTTAAAGGAGTGCCACCGTCATCTACTGTAAGTAATACACCGACTACGGATAAGTACCTCATACAAGACCACTTATCCACCACTTACCCAAACTATCCCTTTAAAAAGGAAGAGGGTAACCAACAAAGGATGGCTACCCTTGATGCTACACAGGGTAGTCCTTTGACATGCACGGCATGGTGGGTTCTGTCAGCTTTTGATGGGTCTTGGCTAAGCCCGTCTTTGTGCGCGGGCCTGACCCTGTCTTCCACGAGCGGACCCTCAGCTGGAGATAGAGGATGATAGATGATTTGTCATTGGGACGACGCTGCGACGCGGCAGGACCATCCAGCTGGCCTCACTCCCATGGACACCGCTTTGTCACGAACTCACCGCTGAGCTGTTACCTGAAACCTCAGCTCAGGGCTGTTTGACAGCCTATTGTACTGAAAAGTGAGGAAAAGGCTCATCTTTTCCAAACAGCAATGAATGTACAGATATGAATCCTGTCAAGCCATTGAGTGATATGCCTTTCAAGAGAGATGAAAATGAAAGCCAAGCTAGCCTTCAGCCTGGAGACAATCAGAGTGGAAAGAGTTTATTTACTGAGGTTAGAAGGAACTCAAAGGTGAAAAAAAAATAGATTTCTGAACACTGCTTAGTGAAATAAATTATGCACAACACATAATCCAGTCGGCATAAAACAAACAGCTATTCTGGAAACAAGAGAAGAACAAGGAGAACTAAAAATGTGCCAAACTGAATGATGATGAGGATGCTTCAAAGAGCTGCCTGCCACTGAAGGTTACTTACAGCTACAGCAGTGATAGCTTTCCTTTAGTTGTTTCAGACACTGATTCAGGCAGACCAGTAAACCAGTGTGTGTGAACAACCCCATAAAATGTGAAGTGTGATGAAGAAAGGTTATATAATATGACTCACTTGAAACTCCTCAGTGTCTGCCATGAATATATGAAATTTATGAACCAGCTTGCTTAGCAAAATAAAGTTTGTCCCATGTGTAATTTTACCACAAATCAAACTGTACTACTGTACCACTGAGGGTACTGCAGGCCAGATGTGGTGAAAACCAATGCAGCATGTCCCTTATGCACAACAACACTTCCCATAATCAGCCTCTTGTGGAGCAGATCAAATGTTTTTAATCCAATTGCTGATTACTACTTGCTTGTAGTAATCAGTTCAATTTCACAAATGATGCAGGTCAGAGTTTTATTTCAGAGGTACAAAAATGCTCTCAACTGCAACCTTAATTAAATGCAGTATGCCATGAATGATATGTAATGATGTTCTTGGTCCTCCAGGTCACAGTTATATGAATTTTGCCCTCAACATCATCAGATGATCAATAAATGTCTATTATGTGAATTTCGATGTGTATTAAACTTTCAACTTTCAACATATTTTCACCAGGGTTTAGCTTCACTGTTTAATCTAAGAAAATAAACATAAGATATAATACTATCTATATTTTATATTTTTAGTAGGGCTGTCAATAATTAATTGCCATTAATCCCAAATTAATAACATTTTTATTTCTGTTCAAAATGTACCTTAAGGGGAGATTTGTCAAGTATTTAATACTCTTATCAACATGGGAGTGGATAAATATGTTGCTTTGTGCAAATGCATGTATATATTTATTATTGGAAATCAATTAACAACACAAAACAATGACAAATATTGTCCAGAAACCCTCACAGGTACTGCATTTAGCATAAAAAAAGATGCTCAAATCATAACATGGCAAACTGCAGCCCAACAGGCAACAAAAGCTGTCAGTGTGTCAGTGTGCTGACTTGACTATAACCCTTTTTAAAATGGCCATGACAGTTTTTCCTCATCCAAAATTTTATGCAAGTTTGGAATCGTTATTTAGATTATTCAACCAAAATATTGGTTTATATTGACTAGAATGCCGGTTAATTTTACCTCATAAATGCACTATTATAATTTCCGTTTCCTTACAGTAAAATCTGTAAAAATGTCATTTAAATAGACTGTACATATAATAACTTGGAAATAGGGCTAACCTAAAATACATTTAAGATTTGGTAATGCAAATAAATACTTGTAATAATAAACACAGAGATCTGAACATTTTTCAAAAGACATTTTATTTTACATTTGTGATAGGACGTAGGGGTATGGCCTTGACACCTCAGCCTGTTGGAGGTACTCCACCATGTTGGTTCCAACCTATATGATCGAGAGACAGAAGAGGGACCACGATGGCTTTTTCTTTACCATCAAAAAATAGATTCACTGTTTGTATTCTGCATTTGTAACATCTGGTATGGATCAAGGAAACATCTAATGACAACTGATGGCTTTAAAATAAACCATTTGCAGTAGCCTTCAGTTATTTCTTACACAAGCTAGGTGGGGTGACAGCTAGCTAGCCTGAATCTAAAGGAGAGTCTCCTCATTCAGTAGCTCCATGAAGATACTATTACTGTAGGCTACAGACTGCTATTTGTTTGTCTCTACAGTAATGACTTAATGTGGGTATAAAAGCAGATAGGAACTTTTATGTAACTGCGTTGGAGGACTGCTGTAGGAGACTGCTTGTTGACAAAAGAAGCTTCTTACCGCCTGTAGATAACCCAGCAGTTGGGTTAAAGTGACCCAGCCGCTGGGTAGATATCACATGGCAGCAGTAGAAGAGAGGAGGACGGCATTGTTTCAACTGTCACTGAGAATTACCCAGTGGCACTGTGGAAATAACCCAATACAATGACCCAGAAGGCTCAACCCAGCATTTTGTATATAGGCTACTGTGGGGACAAGCATAATCAGTAGGTACGTCCTGATTGGCCTGCTAAGTTTATGCAAATCTCAGTGGGCGAATGCGTGCATGTGATCGGAGGAGAGTATAACCCATATGTTCATGTCACTTTATCTGTTATAGCCGACCACTGTCAAACTTCGCTAGTTCGAGAGACGTGCAAATCAAGACAAAAATAGAAGTAAGCCTGCTGTCCATCATTCCTCTACAAAGACTGAGCCAGTTCCATGAGAGCGTCTCATAGTCTCTGCGGTGGCTCAGAGGACACAGTAATGTGCAGTAATGGCTGATGAATATCTTCCTAAACGTCTCAGCTGCTCAGAGAGTCTACGACAGTACCGAGGTGGTTCACACAGGTGAGGAGGACAGCGAGGGCACCCTCATTACCCATTACCCATTCTGTCACCCGCTCCTTCTCTCTCCGACCCCCTCCCTCACTCCTATCATTTATTTATCCACGTCAGCCCTCAATTACAGGCAGTGGTCTGGGGGCCAGGGAGCAGGCCTGGGTGACCTGGGGTTGGTCTGGCTAATGAACAACAGAGTGAGACCCCCCTCATGTTTATTTCCAGCTTTCACCCAGAGCAGGGCCCCGGGAGGAGCGGAGGGACAGGGCTGCTGAATTATAATCAGCACTTTGTAGTTTTAAAACGCCTTGCCTGCTCCATCCGTCCGTCCCTCTGCATAAGGATAGAAGGACGGATGGAAGGAAAGGAGACGTGCCCCCTTACAGGGAGACACGATGGCAGTGGGATTCCGTCCCCTGAAGGGAAAAGCAGGCTATGAATCAAGTCCTTCCTCGCCCGGCTGTGAAGTTAGCGTTCCAGATGTGCCGTGATGACGTCTCGTTTTCTCGTGGCGGCCGATCCATTTGCAGCAGCCCTGTCCTGAAATTAAATGTCTCACTCTGCTTTTCAATTTGTACTCGCTCATCAGTCAGCCGAACTGCTGTTGATTAAAACCAGCATTTCATTTTTTATTTAAGGATTTCTGATTAATCTTTGATCTCACCTGCCTCCTTTGGTAACCAGATGGAATTGTAACAAGATAGAAAGTAAAAAAAAAAAAAATGTTCACAATGGAGTTGATTGAGCTGGCTAATTATAGCAGACACCACTCTGAAATGTGTAATAAATAAGGAAAAATACAAAACTGCCTTTGCTGTTAGTGCAGTGGTCTCATGGAACAATTTACAACGTCACCTAGAACAACAAAAAAACACCTCTCTGTAATTTAATATCATTCTTAATAACCGGCTGCCTGCGATTGCTTTCACTCAGATTCTATCTTTTTAAGTTTTTTCTGTTTCTCTCTGGCCGTTATTTTGTTTCTGTTATTCCACTGAGCTGTAAAAAAGAAGAGACCTGTACTACGAAGCAGGATTTGTGGTTAGAGAGGTAACTTCAGGGTTAACCCTTCAAGGTTTTCCGTCGTACGACGGTGGTTCACTTCTTACCGGGGTAGATCACCATGGTAACTGATGCTTAACACCTAACCTGATAAGAGATAAGAGAGGAGGAAGAGCACAGAGGACTAATCGGTGACTTTGTGGTGTGGTGCAACCGAAACCACATGCAGCTAAATGTGGGAAAAACAAAGCCGATGATGGTGGATTTTAAGAAGACTAAGACACCAATCACCCCTGTCTCCATCGGGGGGGGGGGGAGAATGTGGAACTGGTGCAGTCCTACAAGTACCTATAGGAGTGCACCTGGACAGCAAGCTGGACTGGAGTCTGAACACTGAGGACATATACAACATATACAAGAAGGGCCAGAGCCGAGTCCACTTCCTTATGAGGCTCAGGTCTTTCGGTGTATGCAAGACAATGCTGAGTGTGTTCTATCAGTCAGTGGTGGGAAGGTTCCTCTTCTTTGCTGTTGTATGTTGGGGCAGCAGCATTAAAGCCACAGATGCCAGCAGATTAGACAAGCTGTTGAAGGAGGCGGAGTCTCTCCTTGGAGCCAGTCTGGACCCAGTGGATACGGTGGCTGAGAGGAGAGTGCTGGCTAAGCTGATGGCTATTATGGACAACATCACCCACCCACTTCACCAGACTTTGGCCAGACAGAGGAGCACATTCAGAAAAAGACATCCTACCACAGAAGGTGGTATCCTACCCACTGCCATCAGACTGTACAACTCATCTCTGGACTAACTGACTAGCACACACACACACACACACATACTAAATACTTAATCTCCTGGCTATAGATAATAAGGTATGAGCATAGCCCAACTCTCTCCTGTCACAAAGTAAATGAGAGAATAAACGCAGTCACTGTGGGTAATAATTAAAGCACGATACAGCCTGATCATGTCTAGTGTTGTGTTGGTGATATTAACAAGTGAAATCTAACTTATTGCTCATTTAAGGGTATAAACTGTGACGCTGCTTGATGTGAACTCGTCATGTGTATCTATACAGTAGCCTCTGTTCTCCCTGAGGCGTCTGGGAAAACGTGACCGAGCCAGCTGTGTCAGAAACCCTCTCCTCAGCACGACTCCTGTCCTTGAATGTGACCTCTTCATCTTTGCTGACCTCTGCAAAGTCATCTGTGGTGATGTGCGATGGATGGAAGGTGATGGCAAGCATGTCGCTGAAGGCAAGAGAGGCTGAGTGGAGGAGGACATGGGGACAGTGCAGCAATGATTCGGGCTGAGGAGGTGCACAGTCGCAGCTCAGAATCATTTGGGACACATTATTAATCAACGGAGTACAAAGACATAGACATGATGCCGTGAAGTTTTATTAGCATGATCTTTGTTTACAGTACACTGTCATTTAAGCTCATGTGTTTAGCAGTAAAGTTGAAACATGTTTTTCTTGTTGGCCTTCGGTGTGGTGTCAGTCTAGACACACTGCAATCCGGCGTCTTCATTGTGTTGGCAGTTGCTAACACCAACTCCATTATGTGTGCAGCTAAAGATGTCCGACTCTGTTCCTAAACATCTCAGATCATCCAGCCAGATCTTACCAGACCCTACAGAACAACAGCACAGTGAGAATAAGACATGCAATCATCAAGTGCTTTTTTATATGTTATAACATATATATATATATTTATATATATATCAGATCTTTTACTTAAGTAAAAGTAGTAATACCACAGTGTAAATTTACTCTGGTACAAGTAAAAGTCCTGTATTTGAATCTTAAAGGTCCCATATCATGCTCATTTTCAGGTTCATACTTGTATTATGTGTTTCTACTAGAATATGTTTACATGCTGTAATGTTAAAAAAAAACTTTATTTTCTTCATACTGTCGGCCTGAATATACCTGTATTCACCCTCTGTCTGAAACGCTCCGTTTTAGCGCATTTTGACGGAATTGCAACAGAATTGCGTTGCTAGGCAACAGCTTGGGTCCATGTGTACTTCCTGTCAGCTGATGACATTCACATACACTGCAACCAGTAATAAACTGGGACACATTTAGAATGTTTACGTTTAAAATTGTGTCAAGGGTCTAAATATTGTATATTCGTGACATCACGAATGGACAGAAATCGTGACAGCTTGTTTCAAATGCAGAGTTTCTGAATACGGGCTTTGTGTATTTCCCTGTGGATTGAGTGTTCCGATACTTTCACAGTATTTATATAGGACTTAAGCCTGCTTTATAATAAAAAAAACATAAAAATCTCACTTTTTTATAATATGGGACCTTTAAGTAAAAGTAAAGAATCATGTATATTATATAATTGGGTTGTAATTATTGATGCATTAGTGTGTAAGCATCAGTAATGTTGCAGCTGGTAAAGGTGGGGCTAATTTTAACAAGTTGATATACTGCTGTGGAGCTTAATCTATTATATTAGAGGATATTATACAGTGCAGAGAACATCATGTGATGGTGGAAGTGGACTTCTTACCCGGGGTGGCAGTGAAGGTGGTAACGGCGGTTTGGAAGCCCAGCATCTTACAGATCACTCTGCCATCCACGGTGTCAAAGCTGTCGTCACACACGGTGCCCCAGACCCCGTTATGCTTCACCTCCACTCGCCCTCGGTATTTCCCCGGCACCAGACGCACAGTCACTGTGGTGACACAAAGTTGCAGCTGTTTTCTTTTGCTGTTTTTCGTTTTGTTATATATACTGTATATATAGTAGTTTTTGAACTAGTTGAAGTAGTAGTTCTCTACTTCTGTTGTCTCTGCTGCTCTCAGGTCAGTCACGTGCAGACTTACATTCTGGTGCGTTTCCTGGGTCTCCCTTGTCTCCTTTGGCACCTGGTGGTCCGGCAGGACCTGTGGTGGAAAAATGATCAAATACATCTTCCAACCAAGTTGACATTAACTGATATAAACTTATAATCCTTATATCATAAACTGTCATAGGTGATTTTAACCAGAACTGACTGCAAAACAAACTGGACTAGTAAACTATTCAGTGCAGGAGGCGTCGAGGCGGCTCATTGTGTTCATTGTGTGGAGCTCAGCAGTGGGGGAGTGAGCTGGACACTCTTACAGATGTAAAAGTATATTCTAATTAATACTACAGATACTGTATTTGTTACATTTCACACTTACAGTTTTATCTTTGGGTGAACTTGTAACATTACACAGCTTTTTGGTATTGTTGAATGAACTCAGCCCTCTTTCACAGAGTGAAATTCAGACCTGGAGCCAGGTTCATAAAACTCTGTGCAGATTTGCAGACAGAAAAAATGGATATTACAACAACAACAACCTAAAAACTCTTATCATTTCACTAAACCTCGGTGTACGCCTGGTCTGAATTCGGCACATTCTCATCACATACCACACGCCAGTTGCTGTGTGGGTATGAAATGGGGTCTGAATGGTTTCTGTGCTTACATATCATTTATACATGGCTCCTGGAGTCTGGATCTTTGTAAGAAACGTTAGAGTGACGTTTTTTTTTTATCTTTAGTTGTTATTTGATGTTTTCTGTAACTTCAAATGCTTTGCACAGCACATCACATATGGAAGAAACCTTTTACTTTAATACACACTCACCTTCAGTTCCATTGAAACCAGGAAGCCCATTTAAACCTGACAACAAGACATCAAAATTAGATCTCGTGAAAGATATATATCAATAAATAAAACAGGAGTGGATTAAAACTACGATTTAAAGTTATTTCAGATCAGCAACCAAAAGCTCTTTTGAATCACTGGGCCATAATGTTTGTGTTTATTATGACATGACTAGTTGATAAACTGTATGATATTAAATAAAGAGGAAATATTGGCTGTTACGTCGGGATACATGTTTTATTTCTGTGTAACAGCTCTATAAGGAAGGAGACCCACCACGCCTATTCAATGGCAAGGAAACGATTTAACATGAGAAATGAAAAATGTTTTTCAAGACGCTTTTGTTTTCATGTAGAGTCTCCATAGTGGAGCTATGAACTCTTCAACCAATATACAAACCCTTACCTGGAAGCCCTGGGTCTCCTTTTGGTCCGTGTACAGCTGCTGCTTGATCCCCTGGGGGTCCTTGGGCCCCAGGTGACCCTTTGGCACCTGCATTCACACACTCACACACACACACACACACACACACACACACACACACACGTGAGCGTGATGATTATGAACAGATGTGTATGTATTTTTAGTGCAAATATATATTTCGTAAATGCAAGTTGTGCAAACTGTATTATTCATCACGTGAAACGGCACCGTGTCAGCAATATCACAGACAATGACCAGAAGTTAAAGGAGGAAGAGAAACTGAAGTTTCATAATAATTTCATAATTTCAATCTGTTGATACATCCAGGATCTGAGCCTCAGTAGAGTGGTTTTGTCGGCCTCACTGTGAGTCAGTATGTGAGTCAACCAGTAAATATGCGCAGTATGAGGAACAGATTTTCAGGATTCTTTGCCTGAACACACATTCAGTACCGCCCTGCTTATAATACAACTTTATTTGGCAAGAGCTCTTTTCAAAAACAGTTTTTCTAATGTATTTATGCATCAAATATATGCTAATTAAAAACACGACTAATGGGCAATGTACACAGCATCCGGATGCATCACGTTTCGGCTCGTAGCAGCTGCCGGAGACATTCCGCTGCCTTTTCCTGGCTCTACTGTCTTTACGCGCTGGGTCTGCTTTTACCGGAGCAACTCGCAACTCTGATGTTGAAAAATGTCAGCAAAACAACTCTAACCTAGGCTATAAATGTGGCTGTTGAGGAAGCGCAGCAGGGTGATGTGTACGTTCGGCACAAGAGTCTTATGTTAGCAAGCTAACATTTGCTAACCAGCACAAAACGCAAAGTACAGCTGAGGTGATGGGAAAGTCATTAGTTCTGCAGGTATGTGGTGATAAACCACAGAGGTCCAGCTGGGCCAGGGTGGAGAGGTACCTTTTAGACTTAACTTTTACATTTTTACTACCGTTTGCAAATCTGGCAGGTCTATGATGCTTTATAACAAAATAATAAAGATGCCATGCCTAGCCTGAAGCAGACAGAGATTTCAGAAGGTTTATACATCAGTGAGTCCAGCTTTGTAGTTGTCACAGTTTGTTTTTCATTTGATTTGTCAGTTCTGGTGTGTGCACTGAAGTGCCCGACAGCATCTCAGTTAGTGTGGATGTGACACCCTTTTCTGTTGCAGCCCCATTTTGTAAGTTCCTTTAAAAAAACTCATATCTAATACGGCTTTAATAATACCAACAAGTACATTATTCTACAAATAATCGCAATGAAACCCACCACTTTCACCTGGCCTTCCAGGTTCTCCTTTTTGTCCTCCATCACCCTTCGGTCCCGGAAGGCCAGCAACACCACGGCCACCTGGAAAGAAGCATACGGTATGTGATCTACTGATGGACATGGCATGCTGAATAATGCACACAGACAGTGCCGATGTAGGCTGTATACCAGTCAGAAGTCTCAGTTTTAAGTAGTTTAGACCACACACGTATGTGACTAATGAATATATTTCAATCACAAATCCTTGGAAGTCCAGCTGAACAAAATTAGTAAATTCTGATGTTAGAGCCTACAATGCTCATTACATCCCACTATACTGAAGTGCTGCTCTCAAAGCCTAAAATGAAAGGTTTATCCTGAGGGTGGTGTTTGAGGAAAGGTCAATAAAGTCGAGAGGAGTTATTTCTCTGGAAGTTTCTCAATAAATCTGTTTATTAGATTTAGATTTTTTTTTTTTTACCAATCGAAATTTAGGGTTGATGGCAGCAGGAAAGGTCATGGTGTCATCAAAATCCTTTAGACCCCTTCACCCTTTATATTAGTCAGTTAACTGTTCATACATATATATGAAATTGTTTGCAAAACATCTATAAACATTATTTAGATAGATAGTTAATACTCTGTCAATGGTTAATAATTGGTTTCTGGCCCATCTATCTATGTAATATTTATAGATGTTTTGCTAACAATTTTTTAGAGGTTAACAAATAATTTGGTAATTATTAACAAATACATAATATGGTATATAAAATGTTATAATGTGTGCGACAATAAACTGATGATAAATAGTTTACTAAAGTAATCAGAATGTAATTGTTATTGTCTCTTATCAGCTGTGATACAGTATATAACTCATTGTTAACATTAAAATAACTATTAACTAAGTTTATTTAACTCATTTATAAATGATGGTTATTAATATAAAGTGTTACCAATTTATTGATTGCTGTCGGGATGTAATGAGAATTTCAACAAATAAAATAAAAATGTTTTTGAAGAAGATTACCAGCTTTAATATGTAATTTTATGGCAGTCTTTTGGCAGACGTTTTTGTCTTTAAGGATATCAGAGCAAACATTTTCAAGTGAGGCACAAGGGTTAGATATACTGAGTCTAAAAATACTTGTTAAAATATCCACCATGTAAGTAAGTAACAATAGAGAGGACATGACCTCAGTGTCCTCACTGTTAGAGACAGCCCTGTCTGGAGCAAAGAGTTGGACAGACAGATTGTTCGTCTGCCATTTGTTCCTGTGCAATGTCAAACATATTGAAACTATTAGCAAATCATACACACACTAACAAGGGTTGCTAAAGGTCATTATCACTAATTGTAAGTTTGATCAAGGACTCAGAGGTGGTGTGGTTGGGTGATGGCGGACCTATTGGAAAACATCTGCCTCAGACTGGTAATTTGTCGGCTTTGAGTAAAAGTCCACCCTGATAGAGATTTCATACAGGAAATGTCAGTGCGCTGACTAAGTTGCGAGGGTATGTGAAATAATGGCTGCAGCCCATCCATCAGCTGGTTTTCATCAGCCGTCTGACAAGAGATGACAGGTCATCAACGGCGGGATCATCGCCAGACCTGCAGCTGAAAGCTAATGTCTCCTGCTGCACATATATGCACCTTCGCTAAATCAGTTGTAACCAAATGAACGTTTTACACTGAGAATCTTTGGTTGCTAAACACGACCACACTTTTCATATTTAATTGATTAACTTCAGCTTCTAACTTTATTTTTTAATTGCTTAAGGTAGACACACACACACACACACACACACACACACACACACACAACGCAGACACACACACAGACACACAAACACACACACACACACACACACACACACACACACACACACACACACACACACACACAGACGTGTATCCTACCTGGGGTGACGCTGATGTTTGTCAGTTTTCCCTCGAGGTTGAGGGTGCTGGTGTTGAGCAGGTTCAGGTCAGACCGCAGCCTGCCCAGTTGACCCTCCTTTCCACACAGGCTGGTGACCTGTTGTCATGGCGACCAACAGAAACATAACTGTGATGTTAAAGCAACATTGGTCTGGTTTGACCAGTAGTTCATTGTGGCTAATGTTAGCTAATGTTAACACATTGTTAGATAGATATTGGAACTGTTTCTTGACAAATAACAGTATCCATCTACCCAGTAGTTCTGTGCAGCCCCTCTGGCTGGACTGTCTGTACTGTACAGATATGATGGTACCAAACCTAGAAACCTCACTGGAAGATTGCCTGATTTTGCCAATTGATTGTTGTCCTGATACCAACATTTTATATGATAGCCCTGGGACAACAACTGCCTCAGCCAATCAACGTTTGTGATGTCATCACAGAGAGCCCGGCTGCCAATGCAACATTTAAGAAATAAAACGGCTGTGCAAAATTGCTTATTATTTTACATTAGTGTGCCACTACAGCTTTGTTATGATGATGATGTTGAAATGCATATTTGCTTTTTAGATTAGCATTTTTCGACCATGGAAGTAAGGTAACATTAGCTCCCATAGGTGAGCTAAGAGTTAGCCAGGCTGCTACCAGACAAAACTGATGATCATTGATATTATTCAAATTGAAACAATCCGAAAGTAATACTTAGACGTGGATATTGTTATAGCGTGCTTAGCTAATAGCTAAAAAAACAAATACCTTGCGAGCTAGCAAGCAACAAAGCCAATACTAACAAAACATTTAATGTGTACTTTAAATCAAATATTAATATTTGACTCAAAAAGACATTTGATTTATTTTCATATTTAATTATTTATATTCAGCAATTCTATGGGCAATGCTGCAGGAAACAAGCAACAGTGCTGAGGCAACTCCTGTGGGTACTGTTGAACATCAGTAGTTGTATTGCTTTGTCTATCGCTATCCTTGGGTTAGGGATACTCTGGGCAATTTAGGGGCAATATTGCAAAAGCAGATATGACCTCAAGTCATCATTGCTTTATTCTCTGTTACATGATTTTGTCTTCAGACCATCAGATGAATGTGGCTATATTCACATGGTCTGTGACAACAACCACTTGGCAAAATCAAGATAAGAAAAATAAAGGAATATTCCCAGCCCGTAACTCTTCATGAAACCACACCTTGTTGTTAATACATTTCTGCTTTTTTGCAGATTATAGAAAGGATGCAAATTAGTGATCTTCAGAGGTTCCAGTCTTAATGCTAAACTTGGCTAACATCCTGGCTCCAACTCTGTAGTTAACATCCAGACATGAGCTTGATATGGTTCTTCTCATCTCACACAGGAAAAAGCCTATTTCCTAAAACGTTGAAGTATTTGTAATGATCTAATTCATGGTAATTATTCCAGGGCCTTACAGTTACTTTTTGTCATTGATAAACTGGATAAATAGAGCTAAAGTACATTAAAAACTAAACCGAATGTGAGCTGAACAAAAAACAAACTGAACTATATACTCTGAAGCTATATACAGAAGCTATATTCAGTAAAATGTTGTATATAAAAAGCAGGAGGACCTGGCTCTTCAGGGCCGTTAGGTTATCCCTCAAGGTCTTGGTTTCTTGACTGTTGTTGTAGAGGAGAGTTTGGATGTTGTCAGTGCCCTGTTTTCCATCCAGGGGAATGTCATTAGAGATCTGTTTCTCCAACTTGGTGTTAGATAGTGAAGACCCCACCGTGAAAACTTGGACGGGGAAAAAAATAACAAGCATGTTTCATCAGTAACTTCATTCACTTTGAGTTTGATAATACATAATACAAACTGTATAGAAATAATCTTGATTATCTTCAATATATCACATTTAAAAATAAATATTTGATAACAAATAATACTATCTGTATGCAGTCTTACCTTTGTGAATGAGAACGGCATTAAGAATGGTCTGCAAGATGAGGTAAATAACAATCACATAAAAACACCACTGTCTTCTGGACCTCGCTGGCTTCAGATCTGAAACACATACAGGAAACTACATTTAAAACACCAGAATGTGATCAATCTCCTGCAGCAAACTTGCATCTTGGGAAGGTCATTTCAGGAGACAAAAAGTAGCCTGGTTCATCCAGCTGATACAAATGCTTTTATAAATTTGAAAGCTCCGAGCATGAAACATTTGGACAACCAGTGGAAAATGTCAGCTGTCAATCACGATGACAACCTCGAGGGAATGGAGATAGGTTTCTTTTTGTTGGCAGAAAATTCATGAAAGTGACATTAGACCAAACTGGTTATGACTGAGAGGTAAACTACTGTCCCCTCTGAAGGTTTCAGAGGTGCTTGTGTGTGGTTGTGAGTCGGCAGGGGCCTGCAGGTTAGAGAAATATGTAATCAGTAGTCAGTGATGGTTTTGTTTCATTTTAATTCAGAATGCATTAAATCTTAGAATAGCAATTAGAGGAGTCTTCATATTTTAAGCAGTTGCACCAACCCTGTCTCATAGATATCGTGTTTATACAACTAATTTACAACAGCAAATATATTTTGTAAAATTATGTGAATTGCGTTTTCTATTAATATAATGAGGAGATTTTATTATCTGATAAGCTGCAAAATGTTGCTGAAAGTACTATCTGCAAAACCTTCACTATGTCATTTATTTTTTTCTACATTATCTGCTCTTGTAATGAAATACTACTGATTACGTTTTTTTATCTATGTTTAGGTACTCACAGCACTTGGTTAAATTTAAGGAAAGATGATGCAAGAGCCACAACATTTTTACTTTATTAACTTTCGACTGAAATCTTTGGAAAGATTTCAAATGCTTAAATAAATATATATCAAAAAGAAATAAAGCGAAACATGTTACACATTGTTACCTATAACCTTGTTAAAGTCAACACCATTGACCATCACATCCTATTTAATTGGCATTAAAGGAACGTCACTAAGCTGGTTTAAGTCCTATTTATCAGATCATTCTCAGTTTGTACATGTTAACGATGAGTCCTCTATGCACGCCAAAGTTAGTCACGGAGTTCCACAGGGTTCTGTACTTGGACCAATTCTATTCACCTTATATATGCTTTCTTTAGGCAATGTTCTTAGAAAACACTCCATAAACTTTCATTGTTATGCAGATGATACCCAATTATATCTATCGATCAAGCCAGATGAAACCAACCAGTTAACTAAACTTCAAGCATGCCTTAAGGACATAACAACCTGGATGACCTGCAATTTCCTGATATTAAACTCAGACAAAACTGAAGTTATTTTACTTGGCCCTGAACGCCTCCGAAACAAATTATCTAATGATATAGTTGCTCTAGATGGCATTGCTCTGGCCTCCAGCACCACCGTAGAGAATCTGGGAGCTATCTTTGATCAGGATATGTCCTTTAACTCCCACATAAAACAAACTTCAAGGACTGCCTTCTATCATGTAAGTAACATTTCAAAAATCACTCACATCCTGTCTCAAAACAATGCAGAAAAATGAGTCCATGCATTTGTTACTTCTAGACTAGATTACTGCAACTCCTTATTATCAGGCTCCTCCAATAAATATCTTAAGTCTCTCCGGTTGATCCAGAATGCTGCAGTACGTGTACTGACAAGAACTAGAAAAAGAGATCATATTTTTCCTGTATTAGCTTCTCTGCACTGGCTCCCTGTAAAATCCAGAATATAATTGAAAATCGCCCTCCTCACCTACAAAGCGCTAAACGGTCACGCCCTATCATATCTTAAAGAGCTCATAGTACCCTACTACCCCACTAGAGCACTGCGCTCCCAGAATGCAGGGTTACTTGAGGTCCCTAGAGTCTCTAAAAGTAGAATGGGAGCCAGAGCCTTCAGCTATCAAGCTCCTCTTCTGTGGAACCAGCTCCCAGTTTCAGTCCCGGAGGCAGACACCCTCTCCACATTTAAGAGGAGGCTGAAGACTTTCCTCTTTGATAATGCTTATAGTTAGGGCTGGCCCAAGGCTGAGCACTCACACTCTGAGCACTGGCTCTGCTCCAAATGACCTACGCTACTCTTACAACAACTGGCTCTAGAGAGGGCCATTCGCATTTTTGCGTCGGCCACCGTAGCTCTCCTACGCGCTTGGCACACGGAAGAAGCTTCAGATGGTTGCAATCTGCAACCACACTGCTAGATACCGCCAGATCGTACACACTGGACCTTTCAGAAATTACCTGAATGATAAATCAATTATGAAAATGATTGCCAAATAATTTCCTGATGATCGATCATTTCTAGCTCTAGTACATACACTATAGAGGAAGTGGGGGGATGGGGTGGGTCAGTGCAAGTGTCATAGGCTAATATTTATTTTCAAGTTGTCCTAATTTATCAAATTATCATTGAAGCAACTTCTAAACTTTGTAGGAAGTCTTGAACAGGCTTGTCCATTTAGACCTTTTGACAGCAGTGTCTGTCTGGTGTAATATTGAGAGATAGCAATGAGCATAACTTGATAACATTTTGAAGTTATCTGGCACAACAGGCTTTTATCACAAAGACATTTTGACATATCACTGTAGGTGGAGTTAAGACATCTTCCAAACTTTGTCAAACTTCTTAAAGGCCTTTTGATTCATTCATATGTAACCCCTGACGTAAAATGTTTGCCATGGCTGTGGTTGGAAAGAATAATTAATATGTCAACTATTATGAGTAGTTATGTCATTACACCCTAAGTGACAGGATCTATTAGATTGTTGGGAACTCCCCTCTACCACTAAAACAAGCTTGTTAACACTTTTTTTTTATTTTTCACATTCACTCACACGCCTTTTTAAAGACATTTAAGATTTATTTAATTATTTACCTATGTTTTTTTGTAGTGTGTTTGTATGTGCTAAAACCTTTTCTGTGTGTATAATATGATAACCTTGTGTATTGTTTGTTGGGGTGCTGTATTATCTTACTTATGCAGTTTTCTGTGCTCCTATAAACGCAACTAAAATAGTCTTTAGTCACTTGCAGCAGAACCCTCAGAAACAGGAAAGATGAAATTGTGCTACCACCTGCTGGTCACGGCTGCCATTTCATTCACTCTCAGGTTTAACACTTGCAGCTGATGTGGTTGAAAACCGAAGGAGATTTTAATTTGTACAATTGACATGACAATGCTTCCTTTAACAACTGACATGAGAAACAATACAACCTTACTCCTACAAGTATCTACTTTAAAACAACATGAACATCTTGTTTGCTCACAGTTCAACTAATTTCCACAAAATACGTCTTTCATTCAGGTGCTGTGTGAGAACATTTCCTGACTGACAGCAGATTCTGTACACTTTTCCACATCAGCTTGGTAGACAAGCTCTTTTTGTGTTACTCAACCTGAAAATAACTTTTGAATCGGTGCTATCTTCTCCTCATTGTCACTGTCTGACTTTAAAGCTGCAGTTGGTAACTTTGAGCAAATATGATATAAAAAAAAGTCATTTTTATAAAACTGTCACTATATCCTGACAGTAGTGCATAGGACAGATAATCTGTGAAAAAATTAACCAATCAGAGTCCAGCAGTCTCTAGGCAGCTGTCAATCGCAGAGCTGATCAAATGTGTGCCTGCTGGATACGTCAATGGTGGACGTGTATTTATACAGCGCTTTTCTAGTCTTCTGACCACTCAAAGCACTTCACACTACATGCCAACATTTATGCATTCACACAAACACTGATGCATCTAAATACTCATTCCCACACTGATGGCTTTCCGGAGCAATTTGGGGTTCAGTATCTTGCTCACGGACACTTTGACATACGACCTACTTTGCCTCTGAGCCACAGCCACCCCGTGACTGTTTGCTGACACGTTTTTCACAATAACTTTATGAGCTATGTCAGTGTTATGTTTACAGCTTGCTACGCTGCCCGCAAGTGGCCAAAAAACAAATGCAGGTTTAATCTTCTTAGTTCCACCTGTGTTTAACAAGTGAAAACATGACTGTGAGAGAGGTTTGTTGACTGCTCTACTGCTGAAACATCAGTCTGTCCAAAAACTGTGGAGGTGGGAGGAGAATAGAAACTAATTTGGTATTGCTTTACTTCCTCTGGGTGGAAATGCTCTCAATAGTAAATTCCTTGATGTTGAAAACAATTAGAAACCTTTCTTACTTTGACAGTAAAGTATCTATAAAAATGTTCCTTGTGACTTATAGTTTATACCAACACAGTAGGCCTACAGTACTTCATGTGTATTCTTGAGTTTTGGAAGCTTTACTGTTTTAAGCATGTAAATTGCTGCCATAACTACCAGACATTGAAGTTTTAAAAACACAAATATACACAGTTCATCACTGTCAAAATACCAGACAGCAGTGGTAGAAGCTCTGATTGGCCAGAGCCCTGACAACTTAAAGCAGCTAGCCAATCAGTGTCCCAGTTGCTGTTCAATAGTTTGGACTTTAATTACATTTTATAGGTTGCAACATCGAGAGCCAAAAGTAGAAATACCAAATAGAAACTGTCAATGTTTATGCAGGAAACAAGATTCATTTCATTTCATTTCAAAATTTATGTTGAACATGTAAAATAACAAAGAAATAAAAAAATAAAAAGAGAATGATCATAGTATTTACATACAATGAAAAGCATAAGTAAAATAAATTGTCAAACACTTGATGCCTTGGTTTACATATTTGAAAAGTACAAACTTATTTAATTCCACCCCTTCTCCATAAATCATTCATTAATAATTAATAAAAATAATTTATTTTGAACTATGGAGCGCCTCAAGGATCTGTTCGCCACCATCTTATTTTCTATGTATATGCTTCCATTAAGGACCTTTTAATTCTTTGTTTTAATATCTATTTCATTTATGTGGACGACACTGCAAGCTGTAATTTTTACAAATGTGATGATCTCAGCAATATAACTAACCTAAATTACTGCCTGGACTGTAGGGTCCAGACCTGGATGTTACAAAATGTTCTAAATTTGGGGTGTTCTGGTGTCTGAGTGGTTAAGATGCATACCATATAACCATCATTTAAATAGAATAAGACAGAGAGGTCCATATTATTAGCCCCAAGAGTGTTCAAAAAAGGTCAAGAAATATTTCTCGAATTAGACAGATTTTCTCACTTTTTCAATTGTTGAGAAATAAATACTCCTGCCGAGGAGCTATTTCATCTGCAGATGGTTAAAAAGATACAACCTATCAGGAGCTACACGGTGAAGCAAATGACAACCTGTCTGAATTATTGTGTCCATGTAGTAACTTTAAGTTAAGGTTAAGTAATTAAAATCCTGTAAATCTGGTTGCCATGTTTTCTCTCACAAGTCCAAATCTATTTGATTTGAAAGGTTTCATACTTTCTGTAATACTTTACTGTAATACTCACCCTCAGGCGTGAAACTGTAGAGATCAGTCCTGCTGAGTGACATGTCAAACAGCGGGTTACTCTTGGTGAAGGAGATATGATCCCTCTGGTCTGCTGATGTCTCCATCCTCTCTAGAGTCCACAATCACCTTTACTTCCTACTGCAGGAACTCTTATAACATGCAGTGCATGATGTTGGGGAAACACAAATATCCCCAGATTGCAACAGAACCTCTCTTTGAAAAAAACTCACACGTATTGAAGTAGAGGAAGGAACTATATCTGATTTGTAGCTGAGGTGGACAAAATTCAGCAACACAACACCCATGTTTAGCAGTACAGCTGGTGAGTAGAATGAGGAAGTTGTTACTCTTAACCATGTATGCAACATGGCCTTGCAAAACAGTAACAGAAATCATGCTCAGTATCTTTCATCACGGTTAGAATGACTGGGGAAATTATCCATCCATCCATATTATCATTTCTATTATTATTATTATTGACAATTTGGCCATCGTGTCGGCTGGTTTAACTTGTACTGAAGCAACTAGACAGGATCACATAACAATCTACAATAGAGGAGTAAAAGGTAAATTAAGAAAACACACACTTCTCTGTATATTTTCATCTTCAGTAGGAACCAATGGACTTGGAGCTGAGAGCTGCAGACCATCAGTACTTGTATGAATATAAAATATAGAAAATCCCAGCACAGAGCAAAAAACTACAAAATAGAAAAACATATTATATAAATTTGTATATATGTGCAACCCAATAACACACAAAAGCTTGTAATCGAAAAAAAAAATACATACAACATACGACATACAACTAAACTGCATAACCACAATATGTTCTGAGGGAAACATATTTTCTCCGGTCACAGTTTTAAACAGTTTTAAAGACGTGATTAATGTTCTAAATTGCAATAAAGCAAAACAAAAAACACAACAAAATTACTTAGTTAGGTTTACTAAAAAAACGCCATGGTTTTTCTTATATAAACTATTATGTAAACTAAGTACAATACGTACGGAAACAACGTAACATAAGTACATTAAACACGTCAAAGGCGTCACTAATGTAGCTTACAAAAAGTTCTGAGCTGGCCTGTTCTCATTTCCAGGCCATCACACACCGAGGTTTTGTCACGGCCGTCGGTGTGAAACCTAACTGTTAAATGATAAATGGAAACCTAACTATAGTGGTTTTGTTGCCTATTCCTAAAGTGACCCAAGTGACGTGACAAAGCGGTGGTATGTGACGAGTTGGGATGAGAACGTGTTGTCTGAGCGTAGCATTTTCATGTGGATGCATTTACATTGTAGTCAGTACAGACTTCATGGTATACAAATGATACACTTAAAGCAAGAACGGCGTTCTTATTACGCGCTTTTGCTTTGCACATTACCGTGTCTTACTTTTGTGTGTTATTGGGTTGCAAATATACGCAACCCAATAACACACAAAAGCATGTAATAAACTGATCATTGACAGTGACTAAAAGAAAAGAAATGCAAATTTGATTAAAACAATGTAGTGAGGATAAAAAGTATAAATAGAGGAAAATCCGAGAAACATAATTTTTATTCACACAGTCTAACTGTGCCTGAGATACAGTAGTTTTTATATGCAGGAGAAGAGGAGGAAAACGAAAAGAAGAAGTTACATCACGTCTTCCTTCTGTTTCCTCATGTAAGCTTTTATGGCTCTAAATTTCCACTTGTCTCAGCCTTAATTTCTCATTTAATTTCTTCTTTTCTTCTTTGACCCTGGCAAAAGTAGGAATTGAAACTTATTCCAGTGTACTCTCAGTTATTGTTGTGAATAAGTTAAGGGCCCACAGAGCAATTTGATGTTGAAAATATATTCATTAGATGTATATTATACGCCTATTTGTCTGTAGACGGTTAGTTGAGATTAAGGTTATTCAAGGTTGAAAAGTTAAAGTTTAGTAGACGTCTAGTCTTAGTTTAGATGTTATTTTAATCTCTGAAGATATGACAAAAAATAAACAGTTGTACTGTAAACGTGGGGGTGTGCAGTGCTTATGTTAAATATTCACAGGTTTTTATGCATTTTTAAAATATGTAATGATGTTTTAAAATATGGTCTAAAGCTGGGCTATATGTAGTTAATAAATGCTGGTCTATATCAGAGCTATAATGCATAGATGCAACGTTGACAAGACGTCTATTACTCAGTGGATGTGTTTGGACTAAAACTTGGATGGGGAATAAATGAAGGTGTAGAAATGGTGTGAAAGTTGAAGATGATCCAGTGGACTCCAGAAAAGGAAGAGAAGAGCTCTCACACACCTAGAAACCCTGCTGCCCTCAAGTGACCAAAAAAGGAACCAATAAATAAAGTTTTACTTACTTCCTTCTTCCCTAGTAGAAGGTAAAAAGGTCAAATGTTCTTCTCACACTGTCTCATTTGAACACAATATGTTGAATCATTTCATGGACTGATTTTTTAAACATAATAGTCCTTTCACAGCATATCTTTGACCTGTCATAGTAGTAATAGTTTGACTTGTCATAATCTTACTAACAGCATTAAAGATGCACCATTCTACTCTTGTGTCCCAGTAAGACATGACAGTAGCCAGCTTTCTGTTCAAATTTAGAGCAAAGCAGAAACATTTTTAAATTTAAAAATTAAATGAGCTCCTGTCAAACTGTGGAAAACATGATGGAATTATGGCATTTATGTTTGTTTTGTGTATTAATTGAATGATTACCTCAAACAAAACACATTTTTTTTTATTTTATTTTTTTTATTTGCACATATATAAAACTTCACAAAATCCAGTCAATGAAAACAAAACAAGAAATGTGTCAGGAGAGGTCAAGAAGCCACAGGCTTATACAAAGGACCTCCCCTCAACCCCAGGAGAAAAAAAAACAACAACAAAAAGGGAAGAAAAATCTAAGCTAACATCATTTTAAAAATACAACAAAAGTTAAACAACAACAAGAAGTACACAAAATGTGCAGACAAACCTAACCAAACAGTGGAAAATAATCCAATAAAAACAATGAAATTCATACAAAAAACACTACAGAGGAAAAGAAAATATATCTAAACATATCAAAAGATAATTAGACATCATTAATTAAATGTGATGATATTTTCCTTTTAAAATGTTCTAAGGATAACGAGCTCTTGATAACATGTATTTTGGTGTTCCATATTTGTACACCACGATATCTCAGGGAGTATGAATTAAAACTAATAAAAATAAGCTTGGAAGCAAACAAGAACTAAATTGAGTTTAAGAAACTGTGAGAGAAAAATCACAAACTCAACTAAAAGATGCTAACTGTTAAAAGACCAATGGAGCTACAATATATGGCATCAAATGTAACATTAAAATGGGAATTTGTCATTTGAACACTATAAAACTCACTTTTCTGAATATTGTTTATGTAATTAAAGTTGCTTGTAAGAGACACTAGGAAGTCATAACAAGCTTATGATTATCACTGTAGAGTGTCTTGTTGGTCCGTGGGGAGAACCTCACCAGTGGAAACGTGGAGCACAATGTACAAGATGACACCAGTAACAGTGCAGGAACACACATCAATGAATCTACTGCCTCAGTGCATGCTGGGACAGTTTCAAACACACCCACCTTGTGTAACCGCAATCACATGATCAGCACTCACCAGTCATGTGAATGCTGCTCATGGTTTCCTGATAACAGCATGTTAGCCTGAATTAGAAGAACTGAACCCTGGACTTGTACACCTCCAGAGACCCCTCACACCCTGGGGAACTGTTTCATCTTCTCCCCTCTGGGAGGCGCTACAGAACGCTGTATGCTAAAACAACCAGACACCAGGGCCCTGTTCTTTGTACATGGATAACCCAGTTTTTGGTTCTTCAGAGCTGTTTAATATACTGTATATCTGGAACTGTTGTCAGAGCAACAAGTCCTTAAACCCAAACCTGCAAAAGGGCTTAAAGCTCATTGACAGTTAGCTGGATCATGACCCAGACAGTTTACTGTGAACCACATACATGAAGTCATTTCTGAAGAGGGCAATGCTCTAAGCCACCAGATCATCCCAGGAACTCTCACCTTTTGCCCTGTCCGCCTTTTGCAATAAACCTTCTTAAACTGCTGTCTGAGTCTGTGTGCTGCATTTGGGTCCGCTCGTTGCCAAACCCAAACAAGTGTGCTCTTGTAAAGAAATGAAGGCAACTTGAGTAGAGAGTTGAAAGAAAGAATACAATATGATCAGCATTCATATTATTGGTTAAGTCCCTCATCATGTGATGAGGTAGGTGTGATGGGAACCCTCCCAGCATGCACTGGGGCAATAGGTTGACATAAATAAATAAAAACGTATTAACTCTCATTTTATGTGTGTTCCTGCATTGTAATGTGTATCATTTTATTCTAAATTGTGCTCCACAATGTTCCCACTCTGTTAAACATTATTACCAGTGAATGTGGTCAGACTATGAGTGAAGATAGTGCATGATTGGTGAATGAACACGCAAGAGACTTTTATGTGATAATCACAAGACTACTACAAAAAGGAAACCTACAAAATCATCTTTAATTGCATCGTGAACATTTTACACCAAAGAGAGTTCTGCAGTTACTAATTTAATAGCCGACATTTTAGATTACAAATGACAAATTCCCACTTTAATGACAAATGAAATATCCTTTGCTCTGGCTCCATTGATCTTTTAGTGGAGTTCATTTATTTTTGCTCAGTATCTCATATATTTAGTTGTATGGTTTATCATAGTATAGGTAACTCTTTATTATGAAAATATAAAAATAAGTTAAAAAAATGTTTTGCCGTTGGTAAAACAATTTAGCTGACTTACTGGATCATTTAATTCCCAGCCAACCCTACCTGTTAAACTCTTTTCTTTCCACTAGTTGGGGACAGCATTGTTAATGCCAGTTCACAGTGTTTCTGTGAGTATAGGCCATGGAACTGGTCAGTGGTCAGCCAGTTCCTCCTCTACCTCCTCTGTCTGTTCCAGTGTACTCTACTGTTTTTACTCCCTTTACCTCCTTCTTGTTTATGTACCATGGACCCGTCACTAGTTCTGTCTTTTCCACCCTTAACATCAATGGCTGCTCTCTCCATCTCTTCAAGGGGTGTTGAGCAGAGGTGGAATTTAACTAAGTACATTTACTCAGTTACTGCACTTAAGGACACATTTTCAGGTACTAGTACTTTACTCGAGTACTACTTTCTACTTCTACTCCACTACATCTCAGAGACAAATATTGTACTGTTTACTGCACTACATTTATATGACAGATTTAGTTAATTTGCAGATTAAGATCATTAATATAAAATATAAATGAACTAATAAATGATTATTATAGATTATCCTACCAGCAATATATAAAGTAATTAAAATGAGCTCCACCTTTACCAGCTGTAACATTAAGGTGATGAACACATTAACACATCTGCCACTGAGAAGTGAAGTCAAATTCCTTGTATATGTATATTACTGTAAGTTCATCCTGACACAGTATTATACTGTATAGGTGGCTGATTTATTTCACATGTGTTACTGTCATTGACCACTAGATGTCGCTCTGATATAATGTTCTCTAGTATTTGGGTTGTGGAAATCCAGTGTGAAGCACTTGTGTGATAATCAGAGTGATGAGGAGTTAACAGTCTAATGTCAGCAGATAAACAGGGTTCCTGACTGTCACCATGTTCCTATACTGGAGTCACACACAACATTTCTCTTTGCCACCATGGACCGAACATATTGCAGCTTTAAAGTCGTTATTATGACTAATAAATGTTCCTGAAATTTAGACTAAAGGCTTTTTTAATTTTGATTTCATATTAGTTTTTATTTTTCCCTTTCAGCCGTTTTGTCATTGATATAACAGCAAAAAAGTAAAGTAAAAAGTAAATCACACAGAGCAGACTCACTGAAGAACAGACTCCACTAATACAGGCCAGAGCTACTAACAGAGACCTCTTCTCTAACCTACCTGTATATTCAACACATTCTCACTCCCAACGCGTCAAATACCGTCGTGCGTAAAGGTCTCCGGTACCTATAGGGGCACGGACACAAGTGGCGGTATTTGACGAGTTAGGAGGAGTGAGAATGTGTTGGTATATTGGCCTCTGTGGGGTCTAGAACAAAGACATTACATCAGGCTGAGAGGGAAGGCAGTATGTCCTTAGTTTAGTTCATCTGTACCTGCAGGGCTCAGTGGTGCTACAGTATATTATACTGTATATGATGTGTGTTCATACCAGACAGCAGAGACGGTTCACACGCTGTGATCAACAGCAGTATCTCTATGTGAGGCCTCAGAGCTCGTGCACAGGGTCAACATCTGAAATAGGTGATCAGATCAGATCAGAGAAGGAAGGTTCATGTCTGAGTTTGGTGCGTTTAATAACTAAAAGTTTCCCCCTGTGCTGGAAGATCTGCGCTCATCTCTAATTATTATTATTATTATTATTGTCATTAAGAAAATCTAAATATGCATATTAATTTATGCACAGCTTATTCAATTCAAATGCGTTTATTTTAAAACATTTATTTCATAATAAGGGAACGATTATAAAAAAGGTGTAAAACGTGGATTTTTTTTAATTTGGAATAATGTGTAATAATCCCCTGCCATGTCCTAACACATGTCTCTAATAGGTTATTATAGATGACACCAGAGGCTACTACAACGAACGTCTGTGTATTGTATTTATTTTAACAAAATAAATATTACTTTTTACTTTTCGATCCATTGAGTCGTATATTTTGCTGCGATTATTCCCTATCCTTTATTTTTTCCTTTAGATGCATCTTCGTGCAGACAGTGACACCAGATCAGATGATCTTTGATTGAATCTTAATCTTCAGTGTAAACGCTAAACTGTGGAGAAACAGTCTCTAAATGAGAGGAGCTGACCGACTGACAGCGTCTTCATCCACGAACAGCTCTTATCAGCCTCACCTCACAGTGCGCGTGTGTTTGGCCTGCGAGCTGGCTAATCCCAGCAGCAGCAGCAGCAGCAGCAGCACCAGCACCGTGCAGGAAAACCTTCTTATTAGAAGTGAAAGCTGTTTCCTGTTTAACTGTCTGTCAGTTTGTTGATAGCATAAGTAGAGTTTTGGACGATTATGGTCCTCATAATTAAATCTTCACATTAAATATGATAGCAATTATTATAAATAGCAGAATGATTTCCAAAATATATGTTTATATTTGGTAATATTTATCTAAAACAAAAGAATAATACCACATAACACTATATACACAACCAGATATTAGGAATATTATAAAAATAACACAGATGCACATAAAAAAAATCTGCCCAGACTTCTGTATTGTAAAAAAAAAAAAAAATCTCTTTGAGTCCCTGGAGGACTATTACAGAATTATTATAGGAATATTATAGTGACACTAAATGTCATTGAGGGATCTTGAGAAATACTTAAAATCACTGAATATACCAGATAGGAAATTATTATTAGTAAAATTATGGTGAATTTCTGTATTTGTCCGTTGTTGGTGTGAGAGGCGCACTATAAGGCTTAAATAAAACAAAGGCCTTAATATGAATTACACCAATTAAGCTGTTCCTTCATGCAGTCTTCTCTGTATTCCAGGCTTTCTATTAACACCTTGAAACCGCTCCTCTTGTCTGTTATGTTCCATTTATTATCCTATCGGCCCACTTTGCGTGCACTTTGATGAAGGGTTTGGCGCGGTGATGGTGACAGAGGCTTTGAGTCGCTTTTCTCCCGCAGCTCGGTGATGAAGGTCCGGCTGATCAGGCGGAATACACAGTAATTAAAACCTATCAATTATCCGCCGGCAGCTTCTCGATAAGAGCGCGCTTTTTCCAGAGCTCGGCCTGGAAAACAATACCGGCTTGACAATAGTGGCTGTACCTTAGGGAGAATGGACGTTAAATGGACGCATATGAAGATATAGGAGGTGTATACAGTTTGGATATGAAATAGGGAGATGGTTAGTGGTATAGCTGTGGGCCTATTCTCCATGATGACACTGTGACGTGATTGGGTTTGTCTTGTGTGCGCGTGCTTGTGTGCCAGAGATAAGCAAAAAAAAAAAAAAGGCCCCTGTACACCAAAGTATGCACCATCCTGTAGTGTAAGATGTTAAAGCAGGACGCATCAGCTGCTGGGAGGTCACACCAGAAAATGACCAATTCGTGAATTAAAGTGTAAATGTTGTTGTTTCACGCGCAACATCCGTCAATCCCTCCGCGCGCGTATCCGATTCAAAGTCAACTACCTGGAGGAAGTGAGGTGAGCTGTGTGTGTGTGTGTGTGTGTGTGTGTGTGTGTGTGTGTGTGTGTGTTCTTGTACAGCTACCTTTGTGAGGACCAATTTGAGTTTTAGACCTTCAGAGTGAGGAATTTTTTTCAAACAGACCTTCAAAGGCCTGTTTGAGGGTTCAAACTTGGTTTTAAGGTCCAGGTTAGAATTATGTCTAGGTTAGGGTTAGTGTAAGGGTTGGGGTCAGGCATTTAGTTGTGATGGTTAAGGTTAGGGTAAGTCAATGAGTGTCCTCACAAAGACAGAAGTACACGGCTGTGTGTGTGTGTGTGTGTGTGTGTGTGTGTGTGTGTGTGTGTGTGTGTGTGTGTGTGTGTGTGTGTGTGCGTGTGTGCGTGTGTGTGTGTGTGTGTGTGTGTGTGTGTGTGTGTGTGTGTGTGTGTGTGTGTGTGTGTGTGTGTGTGTGCGCGCGTGTGCCAGTGATAATCTCTTGTTTGGTTGCTGCTCGCTGCTCCACAGACTACCCTCTTGGCTCAGAGACGCCTGACATTATTGGACGTCGTCACCCCTTGTCCAAAAGTGTCCCGGTCGGTGATTGGTCCGCTGCGCTTTGGATGTTATTCATGCACCTCCGGCTGGTGTGTGTATGAGTTTGTGTGAGTGTATGTGAGTGTGTGTGAGTGTGTGTGCGCGCATGGTGATGTGATGTATGGACTTTGTGAAGATCCGACTGTCATCCAGCGGTGTAAAGCTCTGGGTGTGTGAGAGCAGCTCGTATAATAGCAACCATATAGTCACCCACCATGACGCGCCGGAGCGCCTTTACGCAGCAGGATTGTTCACAGTTTGCGAATAATTACACCAACCAGCAATATTTCGGAGAGAAAATAACTATGTTTTAGTGCTTTCCTGTTGTCATATTTTGGATACAAACGCAAGGAAAGTGGAAAGTGGATTGAAAGAAACCAGAAGCACGTTGTTGAGAGCAGCAGCAGCGATGGAGGAGCAGCAGCAGCGGGATGTGAACAGCTCTGACAGCAGCGAGGCAGAGAGCAGCGTCTCTCCGGCTCACAGCCTGCCCTCACCGCCCATACTGCCTCTGCAGGCCGCCCAGCAGGCTCACAGGACCACCAACTTCTTCATAGACAACATCTTGCGCCCGGACTTTGGCTGCAAGAAGGAGCACGGCCTGCATGGCCCGCGGGAGAGGGCGCAGACCTCCGGCCGGGACCGGGAGCACCGGGAGCACCGGGTCCACCCGCCTGTCAGCAGGCCGAGTCTACCCGGGACACCGTGCCACGACTCCAACTGCAGCAGTGACAGCACCTCGTCCTCCTCCGCCTCCTCCACCTCTTTGGCGAGTCCCAAGAAGAGTAACGGAGGAGGAACCGCAGCCGCCGCCTCCACCGGGAGCAGCGGCGGAGTGAAAGCCGAGGAGAGGACCGGCGGCGGGGGGACTGGGGAGAACGGGTCCTCGTCGCTGGTGGTGCTGAACGGTACCGGGGCGTCCACACCGGAGAGCCAGCCGTTACTCTGGCCCGCCTGGGTCTACTGCACCCGGTACTCGGACAGGCCCTCATCTGGTAAGGCAATAGTTTCATGAAGACCAACCAAAACAACAATTCAAAACAAGCGCGCAATGTGTTTTTTACTAATGGAGGAATTAAAGTCACACTATAGTTTTAATCCTGCTTTTTCTGACATACACACATTTATCCTGCATGGAGACGTTTTAATTCAGTGAATCATGTTTTAGAATATTTAAAGATCATAGCTAACAAATCTTGTTTTTATTTTATCTTTATAACCTAAAAAAAAAAAAGAAAACAGTTCATCTTAATCCTACTATGAAACATGTAGGCCAACATATGGTGTTTTAAATAAAAGGTGGTTAAAAACAGAGTTAACCTTCCTTAGTGGATATCCTTTAAATTACTAATGAGTTCTTTGGGATATTACATTTATTAGATATTAAATATATCACACGCTCAAAGACGATTAATGCAAACTAAAAAAATAAACTGTTAATATTTTCTTTTATTTTTTATTTTTATTTGATCTTATTGGACCGATTGGACTTATTGAACACGTTTATAACAAATTATTCTAATAGTTAATAATTATGATTCTTCAGCTGCTGAATGAAAACAACACAAACGTTTCTGTGATTTTCTCTTCTTCTCTGCCGTGTGTCTTTAACTGCATCCGTGCATTTGCAAAATAAAATGAAATAAAGACAAAAATAAGAACTAATAGGTTTATATATTGTTTATGTGTTATAGGTTTCAAATAGAGAAGAACAAGCACGTGCAGCAGGTTGAGTCAGATATTATTATTATTATTATTATTATTATTATTATTATTCAGTTGTCTGACTTATTATACTTATTAAATTCACTCTCTTTTCGACCCAATCTGTCTTGTTCCATTTACATAAGCAGTTGGCCAACATTGATCCTTTAGGATTATGATTGTACAGATGACAGCGTTACAAGCCGCTGTGTGACACGTGTTTGGGTTCAGGGACAGCAGACATTTTCTCTCCATATAAAGTCATTTTCCCACTGATGTCGGTGTGTAACCTGTTGGCTGTATATGAGCTGCTGTCACTAACGCACGGCGGAATAAAACACAATGGAATTAAAGGTAAATAATGGCTATCAGCCCTCCTACAGGAGACATTTTGAATTCATTAACCGCCTGTTTGATTTGGGTCTGACTTCAGCCCAAATCACCAAAATACAAATCTACGTACAGTCTGTGTAAAATAATAATAATAATAATAATAATAATAATAATAATATTACTACAATAATATTATTATAATAAAATACTCTACATTGAGCACATAGAGGCTTCCTCCTGAAACCCTTCATTTCAGTAGCCCTAACTGTCTTTCTTTTATTACATGATGTGGCCTTTATTATTATTTTTGTGGAGAAACACAACTAGCCTACTGATGAATCGGTTGTGTTTTAATTTAACGTATTTTATTATTTTGCACGACAACAAGAAGCCTAAAATAGTTATCCTTCGTATAAATATGTGTGTAATAATAAACAACATTATAAACGAATAGCCAACATCTTTTATTAAAGAATCCAGACATCATGTAACACCAGAGGACTATTGCTTGGATGGTGATGGTGTTGGAGAGATATTGCGCATTATTTGACTACAAGTCTGTGTGATAATATTAACGTATCATTGGCATTATTTATAATCATGTTAGTGTTTATTTACTTATAAATATTTATGTAAGAAAATGCAGTTAAGGTGTGTGGACGGTTTCCTTCATCCTGCTGCTCCTCTGTGTTCATTTACATTTACTGACTACACGAGCGCTTCTTCACAAATGATGCAATAATTGTGTAACGGGGATTGTGTGCTGAATACCTGTGTGTGTGTGTGTGTGTGTGTGTGTGTGTGTGTGTGTGTGTGTGTGTGTGTGTGTGTGCTGCATTCATCCATGCAGTCCCAACTAGGCGGTAGAAGGAGAGTGTGTTAACGGGCTGATGCTCAGCTGCAGCATCTCTGCTGCTGGAACACACTGACACACTGGACATAATACAGCGACAAGCACACATATTCCTTTGGGATTATTATTATTATGATTATTATTACTATTGTTAAAATTATTATCATTATTATTATTATTATTACCATTATTATTATTATTATTATTATTATTATTATTATTATTATTATTACCATTATTATTATTATCAGCAGTATTATTATTATTATTATTATTATTATTATTATTATTATTATTATTGCCATTATTATTATGATCAACATTATTATTATTATTATTACACTGTTACGACTAACCGAGATTGTTATAGTTTATGTTGACGTAGCTTATAACAACAACTAGGGCTGTTATTATTGTAGTTATAATTATGCTGATTATTATTATTATAATGATTCTTCCTATTCCACTAAAACAGTAGTAGTAATAATAATAATAATAATAATAATAACAGTGTGTGTGTGTGTGTGTGTGTGTGTGTGTGTGTGTGTGTTTATTTGATTGCATGCAGGCTGATGTTGATGTGTATATAATCAGCTCCGATAGTGAAACTTGTATCTATTTGTGTCTGATGAATTATTGTTTATTCCATGCGCTGAATATTCATATTGCGCCCTCCTGTTCTTTCGCCCTTACTGCAGGCCCAAGGACACGGAAACTGAAAAAGTCGAAAAGCGGCAAAGAGGACAAGCGTCCGCGCACGGCCTTCACGGCCGAGCAGCTGCAGAGACTGAAGACGGAGTTCACGGTGAACCGGTACATCACGGAGCAGCGGAGACAGTCTCTGGCCACCGAGCTCAACCTCAACGAGTCCCAGATCAAGATCTGGTTCCAGAACAAGCGGGCCAAGATCAAGAAGGCCAGCGGCTTCAAGAACGGCCTGGCGCTGCAGCTGATGGCGCAGGGACTGTACAACCACTCCACCACCACCATCCAGGAGGACAAGGAGGAGGACAGCGACTGATCAGGGACTGTACAACCACTCCACCACCACCATCCAGGAGGACAAGGAGGAGGACAGCGACTGAGGACACGGTCCTGGTCCACATACACACTCTGTACAATGTAAATATATCATATCTAATTTAAGGATGAGGATGAGCTTCGTCTCCTCCTCTTCACAAGAGACTAGAGAGCAGAACAGACTGCAGACTGGGACTGACCTGCCACCGCAAAAACCAAAGATTTTATTGGGAATCAGAGCCTGGACACTTTCACAAACCAGAAAGAAAGAAAGAGAGAAGCAACACCCCCACATTTAGCTGATTTCTGTGAGCCCTGAGATGAGAGTGAAATGGACCCCCTTCCTCCATCTCTTCCACCTCCATCATGCAGCCGTGATAAACCCACAACGGCCTCCACATCCCTTCAGCTCATGTTGCTGGAGGTTGTGGACGAAGCTGCTGCTGCACCACCGCCGAAACACCACCCAAACACCACGAGAACAGTCACTGGCTTTATTACACTTTTGTTTTATTGTTTTTTTCTGGACCAACTGACTTGTAAGAACTGTAATAATCCCACAGTATACACGTCACAGAGATGCCACACACACATCTGAAGTGCCAAACGAATCAATAGCCTATATAGTTATGATACAGGAGAGGGGATGCACTGTACTTTAAAATCACCTGGGAGCGCGAGGAACACACAGTTATTACAGGAATATTTTAGATTACTATAGATAAGGCCTATAATGTCGGGGCCTATAAGCATTGTGAACAATGGGCTTATTATGCCTTTTACAAATTGGGGATTAGAACAAATTAAAGGGAGTTTATTTTTTTTAAATGAAAAATTAATATGCAACCAGAATTGTTGATGCAGAATTTTCAATTTCAATTGGACAATTTTTTTTAGGCCAAATTAAATATTAAATAAATAAATGATTCTTTATTCTCCCACCAGAACCTTTGAAACCAAAGATTTCGACCATACAGAAAATATAAATGAATAATTAACAAGGCAAATAAATGTGAAAAATCCAAATATATATATCAAAAGATAGATCTTTGAAGAAAGATCAAAGATTTTTGGGGAACTTTGAATCATGACCTCAGTATCTCTAAATTCTTTAGTATTATTAGTATTATAGGTATTATATAGCCTATAATACTGCTGTAAAACAGTTAAAGGTAGATGAAATCCATGAAGCTAGCAGTGTTTAAATGATTCACACTAATAAGAAACAATCTATAGCATATTCCTATAAATTCCTGGTTGTCTGATATCATAGTGATTCATTACTGGCATCTCTATCATCTTCTTTAATGCTTCTCTTTTGACCCAGACTGTGTTGGTATAGCCTCCTGTTATACTTTAAGAGAATATCTTCTCTAATATTCCGACATGTTCACTGTGGTGTTTGTATATAACGTCCCTCTGAAAGTCTCTGCAGGATTACTGCACTTCTTACAGAGGGGATTTATACACAAGGTATAAATACATATATACTGTATATGAAGGTATACATACATATACTGTATATACACCATGGAGCATCATTTCCATGTGGTGTTGTCTTTATTTTGGCACATAAAGCTGCAGCGGCCTGCAGACAGACTATCTGAGATATACAGTGTGTTTAGAGAGCGGCGGGAGATATTCTGTACATTAAAACATGTTTCCAAATAAACACTTTTATATCAGAAAAAAAAGGAAATCCTCAGGAAACACTCATTTTATTCTGGTGGGTGACAAACGAATATATTCAATTAATAAATTGAGGCGTGCACGTGCGCGTGCGTGTGTGTGTGCGTGTGTGTGGGTCGCAGCTCATTGGTTCAAGTGAGTGGGGACAACTGAATCCATATTCATAGAGGTCTTTGGTCTTTGGAAAAGGAGGTGAATTTACACTGCGAGACGCGCCGCTATCAGCGCTGTTCAAAGCGTTGCGGAGCATGAAATTGCCTCTCCGTCTCTGTGTTCACTCATTTCATCAGCAGCCTCTGCAGGCCTGAAACACAAATATAGAAGTGTTGGAGTTATAGAGAGGGAAGCTTCCTTTGTGTGTGTTTGTGAGACATTCAAACGGCCGCGTCGAGGCCTCCAGTCTCATCCCCCAGAATGACGCACAAAAAAAACCTCTAATGCGTTAAATAATGATGGACAATCATATACCAAGCAGCCCTACAGTCTGTATTTAGATAATTATTCTATATTTTTAAAAATTTAAATCACAAACATATTATTTACACAAAATCTCAGATCGTTTTTTTTTCCTCTATATTTTTTATTTATTTAAATGTTTAAATCACAAACAATTATTAGCACAGATCGTTTTTTCTGTCTATTTTGTATTTATTTCCACATTCCCCACGTTTTTATTTTACACAATATGCCGCCCAGTTCTATTTTGACTTTGTCTCATAATGCTAAATGAAAGTCAATTATTCATCAGAAGTCATTATTATTAATACATATATTAAGACAAATAATGATTCATTCTTTCAAACAAGTTGTGGTTTTGTTTTTATATACATTACAGTAAATAATGACTTCTTTGAAACCCTTTAAAATACTGATTCAGATACAAGATAATACAAGATAATCATTCATCCATTCAGTTTTATTTATTCGGACTAAACTAACAAGAAACTAAATCTCCATTTAAAATAACGGCTGTTTGCAGGATCTGATGTTTTACAAAGATATACCCAAAAAATGCATAAAGTGCTTTCCAGCTAAAATTGTATTTACAATAACATATAAAGTGTGCATTTAAAAGTGATTACTGAGAGCTTCTGTCGATGCCAGGCTTTTTTATGCAAACAAATGACGTGTGTGTGTGTTTATAACAATTTTCAAAAAATGAAGGAAAAGCAGCCAAAAAATAATCCCTCACTTCTTTATCGGCTGTTTTTTATCTAAATTAATTTATTGCTTTCGTCCCTTTTACTGAGCTAAATTACAGGAGAAGGCTTCAGTACATGTCGTTACTTTTCATTTCATCATTATTTACTGAGAGAGAGAGAGAGAGAGAGAGAGAGAGAGAGAGAGACAGAGAGAGAGAGATGAACATATGTGATTTAAGATATGTGGAATAGTGAGATGCCCTCCAGTTACTTTGAACAGTAAATGAATCATCACTCCAACCTCCTCCAACTATTTTCATATTTAACTCATCAGCTTGATGTCAGCAGCAGCCTGAGAAACTTTATTTCTAAAGTGATGAGGAAGAAAAGTTTATTTATTCTGCACCAGAAACTGTTTGAAAATCTATTTTTTTTTCCAGATAGATAGATAAATATATATATAGATAGATAGATAGATAGATAGATAGATAGATAGATAGATAGATAGATAGATAGATAGATAGATAGATAGATAGATAGATAGATAGATAGATAGATATCATCTTTTTCTGTGAAGCTGCTGAGTGTCTCAGATGGTGAACTGAGAGCCGTGGAGCTGCTGCTGCTGACAGCAGTCCACTGTGTAATTATTTTGGACCAAATTACTTATCGAGTGAGCATCTTCCTGATGAAACCCGGCAATTTCCTCCAGCCTGGAGGTCATCTGTCATCCGGAGCTTCATACTTCCCTTATAGGAAGAGTTTGTCTCTTCTGTAATCACTCTGGAGCCGGGCCAAAGAAAGTAGAGCCCTCTTTAAAAAGAAAACAGAGGGTAACAGTAAGGCTGAGATCAATTTGTCAAATTCAAAGGTAAATGTTGTGACAGGCTGACTGGATCTTTGCCTCTACCTGTTTTCTTCCACTCTGCTGGCCTCAGATCTGCAGGGAGGAGAAGAAGAAGAGTCTGTAATTATCCAATAGAAACACAGAGGAAGGATCATATCATTTATTCACATGCTCCAGTCCTGCTTCTTCATTTTCATGCATGCATAATTGCATAATAAAAGCAGAGTGTGTGCATGTGTGTGAAATCAGAGTTTGATGCAAATTTCAAAACAATTAGACAAATTAACATTTCCCTACCAATTACACAGGACTGTGTGTGTGTGTGTGTGTGTGTGTGTGTGTGTGTGTGTGTGTGTGTGTGTGTGTGTGTGTGTGTGTAGCAGTACAGTGGCCACACAGCCGGCCCTGCGGCTACAAAGCAGCTTTAATTTACATGCAAATGAAGGTAATAACAGACTCACTGCTGCTGTCCTCCCTGCTGATGAAGAACATGGATGTACAGTATCAGAACTCACACTGATTTATTCTACAGAAATAAAACAACAACTCTGAGAGGACTTGGCTCTGCCTGCGTGGGTCAGTGATGTTTAGGTTTACAGAGCAGGAGGGCTGACCCAGGATCAGAGCGGGGAGCGCTGAGATTTTGTTGTTTTCATCACTTTTTGTGGTTCTAACAGAAGAAATTATTAAAATACAACTGTTCTTTATTTTTCTCACCAAATGAGAAAAAAAGGATCCCAATGTTTAGCATCAGAGAGAGCAAGCATTCGGATTTAAAGTGGTAATTCTTGATCTGAGGTGCCACCAACATCGTCCCAGTACTCTGATCTGATCACTAGTATTGTTATATTGTTGTGTTTCATGTTTTCAGAGTCTTAAATCTTAAGGTTTATTGTTTATTGATTATCATGTTCACATACAATGATGCACTAAAATTAATGACTATAAATAGTGACTTTAAGTACTAGTAAAAGGTTCTTTAAATAATGATCTTTTCCCCCCACAACTGGAACAGCTGTTTTCTAAAAATGACATCATGTTTCCCTGCAATAATGCATAGAGATCACACACGGAGTATCCTGTTGTCTCTTTCACGTTTGACTCATTTGGGGAGTTATAGTAAAGCAACCTACGGCCAATATGTTCGACATAGTTATATTCCCAACAGAATGTCATTGTTCATTGTTCTCAGTGTAACAGAGCCACAAAGAGACCCTGTACACTGAAAAGGTCATCAAGAAGCACTTCATGCTGTGGGACACCTGCAGACAAACTGGGTAGCTTTGATCACTGCAGCACACAGTGTGTATCATATCATCAGTGTCTGATTGAGTCCATATACAGTACACACTGCACAGTATACGGGTCTGACCCGACTCCAGTCTGGTGTGACATTGAGGGAGCCACAGAAAACCTCTCTGTTCAAATCCTGCGTCCAATAACTCATCCGTCTTGCTCTTTGATCCTCAGCAGCACACACACACACACACACACACATGCATGGGAATACAGGCAACAAGGCGATCGGGTACACCAACACATAAGCAAATGCTTTACATGAGGCTTGTGTATTGGCGTGTTCCATATGCACACACACACACACACACACACACACACACACACACACACACACAGTGGCTGTGCAGGAGGAGGCAGACTATACTCCACATGTCTCCCTCTGTCTACCAGCCTGTCAACAAGTGAGCTGTGAGGCAGCAGAGCAGTTGTGGCACAAATGGCCGCCGTTGTTTTATCATGGGTGAGTAACAAAAGTGGCATTGAGATGTACAGGCCTCCCACACTGCTGCTAAACACTGTACGTGTGTGTGTGTGTGTGTGTGTGTGTGTGTGTGTGTGTGTGTGTGTGTGTGTGATATATCATTTGTTAAATATCAGATGTTTTGACCAGCCCACCTCTGATATGATAAGTCTTCTTCAATAAAACAGGCACAAACAGGTGATATTGATTTAATTGCTCAGCACTGTTGAATGTCTCCTATAGTTTCCCATATGGCTGAGTGGTGGGTAAAATGATTGTAATTATTTGGGGTTTTAGTAGACGGGTTTAGTGATGGTGTAAAAGCTTCTTCAGAGGCTTTAATTCCAAGAATAGCAGAAAAATGACCAACTTTAAAGGTACACCTGATTCACAATAAAAGCTGCTTCAGGCTGCACATATCACTGACTGTATCAGTGCCCAAAACGCCACACTGGTTGGTCCCCAGTGCACCTCCTCTCAGCCCCCGTTTCCTCCCAGACGAACCATGCAAACAGGATTAGCTCATCCCCAGATGAGAGCGTTTCAAGAAGCCGGCGTTACATGGTCCGATTCCACTGCTCCTCAACAGGACCGCCATTCAAAGGGCTGAGCCGGGCACCCCCCCGCTGAGGCAACGCCATTTTGATTCAAGCCAGCAGGTAGGCGAGCGTCACCCGAAACCCACTGGTCTGCCTGCCGTGTTTCTGATTCAGTTTTGGAATCGAGTCACATGTGAGAGTTGTTTCGGTGTCTGCGGTGCGGCGCTGAAGCCGAATTCATCATGTTGGTGAGTGTGGGAGAATGTCACAATAGAAATGTCCCTTCAGTTTTCCTTTAAAGGTCTCAAAATGACTAAATATAACGGCGTAGTGTTTTGAAAACATTCTTCAGAGGTGCATCATTTACACGGTAACATGGAAACCATAAAACAAAGACATATGGCAGCTGTAATTGTCAGTGTCAGTGGGCTCAAAACAAATTGGTCTGTCTCTAGTGTCACTGATGTTGTACAATCTTTAATTACTTGAGGCTCCAAATTCAGCACATCCCATCATCCAAAATACACTCCCACTTCAATCCGCGAGACACGAAGAATACCAAAACACACCAACGTTTTATTTGTTTTCCGAGCAGCGCAGTAAAACTGTCTCCTCCACTTTTCTGGGCGTCCAGTATGAAAGGTTAAAGAAGCAATAAAAGTGACAGCACTGGCATTTCCCCAAATCATCTGTTTGCAATCGCCTTTACCAAAGATTGTCAAACAAAATGGCAGCAGTGCTTACTGCATGTGTGCCTGGAGGAAAAACATTTTTTGCACCAGTTTAAGAACACTGGGTTAGAATTTACTGCAGGAATTAATTTGGTATAGGCTATTTTATCTAAATATAATAAAAGACATGGAAAATACAATGTACTGTAATAAAAATCATGTGAGAAAATCAGCTCCTCATCATATTTTAATAAGACAACAGCAAAGATCTTGCCATTACTCCCTCTGGGGCCACACGTGATACAAATATATAATATTATAAGGCACTTTGGATCAAATTAATCAATAAAAACATGAATCATTTACGATAATGTGATCTTGAAATTAGATAGAAAAAGCTTAGAATTTATAACTTTTTTTTTTACCTGAAAAACATTTATTGTATATTATCATGCAATTAAAAGGCAAATATGTATCCACATTTCTAAATAAAGGTAACTGGAGCAATAAAGGATCAATTTAAAGTTACATTTAATGCAGCATTTGAATAAGTTCTAGAAACAAACTTGAATTTGAGTTCAACATGCACCCTGCTTTGATCACTATGTGTGTGAGCCTTAATGGTTGCATTTGTCTTCACACAGATCATTTTTTGTTTGTGTGAATGCGCCGCTTTGCTGTATCATATGCCCCATAAATATGTATGAGTGACTGGGGGGGGGAGGCTTTCCATCGCCGCAGCAGAGCAGACATTTATAGAGGTGTCAGAGATAGATAATCGAGGCGAGGGCTTCTCCGCATGAAATGAAAATACTGTTGCAGGAGCCTGTGTGCACCTCCTCTGGGCAATAATAGACTCGCACTGTGTTGTGATATTGAATCTTATCATATTCTTGCCTGATAAAAGGTTACATAGTGTTTACAGTGGAGCAGAGATGGACAGTAGCACTGCAGTTATTACTGAGCAACAGAAGGATTACTATCAGCAGCATGTAGATCACAATGTTTCACTCACAAACACACTGTGTTAAAATTAATATGTTTTATTGAACCCATGGAACATAACATATTAATACACAGTAGTATATATCACTATACAGCAATCAGCTAATATCACAGGTCTTCTTCTATAAGACTGTATGTAAATATGATGAAGATGCTTAACTTGAAACACTTCAACTGAATAAAATGAATCACTACTAGTGTCAAATCTCTAAATAAAATCCACATCTGAATTTAGCTCAGTCTTAAGTTTCGGTACCAAATTCACAACACGCATGGACAATTTTTATCAAATGTTTAAAATGGATGATAATGTGGAGGAATGTACAGTATAACATTGGAATGATTAATTATATTTGACACAAGAATCCAGCTGCAGCTTGATAGCCAGCAACAACCCAATTTAGCAGTTTTTTAGTAGCAAATGTAATGTCTTTAAAGCTTCATTAATTCATATGTTTATATTAAGAATGGGTCATATAACAATAAGAAAGTAAAAGGGGTCACTCATAGTGACGAAACCTACAGAGAATTATCACCTCGGTTCCATGGAGCTTTTTCGCCTCCTTCTGCTCACGGTTTTGGTTTCAACATTATTGTTTTTTCCAGCAGGCAGCTGTTTTCAGTGAAAAGGTTCTGATAGACACACTGGACACTAGCTGCTCAGCACCAAACCACCAGACATGGCACAGTTAGAGACCAGCTGGGGAACATAGTAGAGCATTTAGCAGCTAAAGAGACAGATATAAAACCAAAACATCAGGTGGACAGGGACACAACACAACAACTTTAAAAGGTGATAATAATAATGTATATGTACAGTATATCAATGTCTTGTCAAAAAAAAAAAAAAAAAAATCGAATCCAAATTTGTTACAAATGACCATTAAAAATGATTTTTATGATGACTGCATTGTGATCTGTCACCTCTATGGTGGTCAGATAAGAGAAGATACGATTTATTGTCCCACAGGGAAATTTGTCTTGGGCTCTAGGCCACTGCATCACACAACATACCAAAGTCACAATGTATATACACGCATAAAACATGGATCATACATACACTCATGCATGAACGTGCTTAAATTCACATGTTGAGTGTGAGACAGTGGTTCTTTAAAATAATAAAAAGTAATGAAAGACAATAGTTTAAAATACTAAGCTACTAAGACCTAGTGCTATGTTTAGGCACAAACAGCTAGTTTAAGGTCAAGGAAAAGTTTGGGGTCATTTTTCTGGGGAGGACATATCAAAACTCTGCATGATGTTCATTGCTGACAATTTCATTAACATGTATTCCCACACTGCCTGTGCATGGTGTTAGCATTACAAACAGATTTAAAAAAGAAGATAACATGAACACTTGGTCTGAGAACAATAACTCCGGTTTCTGGTGTGAAAAGCACACTACTTCCTGCACTGGCTGCCAAGATTTGCAATGAACAGGTTGTGTGTTGCAGGACTGTCCGATACAAAGGTAAAGGATACTGGCCACTGACTGATAGTGAGGAAGATTTTCTCAGCTGCAGATGGAGCTTGAGTAATAATCAATAGATTGGGTAAGAGTTATGGTAAGGTAATGTGTTGATGTTTGAAATGAGTATGATGGTGTATAAAGAGAGAGTCAGAGACTCAGACAGAGAGAGAGATGGAGAGATGGAGAGGTGGAGAGGCTGTGCTCATCCCATGTGTTCCTCAAAGAGTTCAAGTTACAACTGGGAGGCATTTTGGGAATGGAGCTGAGCACAGACCGTGTCTAACAGCTTTAACACCAGCCAGCGTCATGTGTGGTCCCTATGGAATTCACTCTGTGTGTGTGTGTGTGTGTGTGTGTGTGTGTGTGTGTGTGTGTGTGTGTGTGTGTGTGTGTGAGAGAGAGAGAGAAATGGATCGCATGTGTGTCTGGACCTGTACCTGTGTATTCATTTGAGGGAGTTTAAGTTAGCAAGTGCATCAGTGATGTACGGTGAGCATTCATATACAGAATTAAAATCAACACCAATACAGACCAACACAGCCTCAACAAGGCACCTGATGCTGACTGCTGTCGAGTTTCTGTAATCACATGAAAACGAGAGAGAGACACAGTTGCTGAGTTTTATTTGGTACAGTCAGTGTTGTTAAACGGTGCTGAGCTGACGGCCACAGTGTAGATCAGAGGTTTCACTGCTGCTCATATGCATGTCATGATGTCATTGGCGATATTTTTGGACGCCAATGCATACTGGCAGGCGTGAAGAGAGAGAGAGAGAGAGAGTGTGTCTGGTAGATATACGGCAGAGTGGACCCCAGTGTCCACGCACCTCTGGATGCATATATTTGTGGATTTCTATTACATTTATTTAAAACAAGAAATATTTGTGTGTGCATCAGAAATATATTTGTGAACCTCATTTCTTTATATGTGGATTTTTTTTACATTCATATACAACGATAACTATTTTGTGTGCATTGAAAAAAAAAAGTTGTGGAGAGAGTTATATATATATAAATCACAAAATACATCTGTGAATCCTTCTGTGTGCATTTATTAATATTGTTAGGTAGAGATAAATCGTCCAGGTTCAAGGTCTTTTCTTTTTCATTAAAATAGGAAAAGACAAGTAAAGCAATGAAATGATCTCTATTTCATTGATTATACCATATATCATCTACATATTGCACTATAAATTACCAAAATTTGAGTATTTGTATAGTCGGTTTCCCTCTTTTGTAAGGAGCTACTGCTTTTTGCCTGCATCTCAATATTCTGTGTTTACAAAGAGTTTGAACGCTCTGGTATTGAACATATCATAACATGTGTTTTCTGTTGGATACTTTTTAATGACAGACAGGATTTTAATGGAGATATGAAAGAATATTTGAATCTACAATCACTTTGTAAGAGTCCTAAACTCTGATGTTCATTTGCACTCTGGTGTCTGACGAGATGGTTGTGCCTCATGGGCTGTAGTCCAGAACGTGCATCTCATCTGTCACACCTAGCCTGGGCCAGTACTCGATACAAAGGAGAGCACTGAATCCAGCCTCACACTGCGTACAAAGGGAAACTCCTCTACCAATGAATGACTGAATGCAGTCCTTGCAGCATTCAATGTCATGGCTGCTCAGCCAGCTGTTCGGTGGCACTATAGCTGGCAGATCCACGGAGATCGCACCACAGTTGAATGGGTCAATCACAGAGTCAGACTTTCTGCTAACGTGCTAGTTTACCCTCTTATCACCCTCACTATGTACACATCTGTTCTGATCACATCAGCATGCAGTCTGGTGAAGTTCAAGGGTCATGAAACATATAAGCAATTTACTTTTTATACATTTTATAATAAGGGAAACTTTACAAAACAAACTTGATTTTAAAAACTTGATTTATAAAAATCCATGTACAGAAAAAGGGGATAGAATTCCCCAAAAAGTCAAGGCACACTGCTTTGTCAAGCTGAATGATTTTTTTTTTTCTTCTATTTTTAGCATTTCTTTTGCAACCTCATTTGCATATCAGTAAACATCATGTGGGGTCCTAACCCTATGGTTGGAAAAGGATTCCCACCATGTTCACTGCGACAATATGGCTGATTTTGCACCTATAGGGGTTCAGTGTATTGCTCAAGGACACTTCAACACTCTTTGGAGGAGCTTGGGATCGAACCGGGAACCTTCCGGTTACTAGACAACTGCTCTATTTCATGAGGAGAAGGTAGATTATCACTTGCTGTGATATAATTGAGGTAGTGCCTTAATTAACTGGGCAGTGTGTGTAATCAGCTGAGGGCGGTGTCGAGAAATAAAAACGGCAAATTCATTACAGATAGCAACAAATGAGCTACGGGACACGCCACAATTAATGAGAAGAATTAGATGGAGTGACCTTGATGTATGAGTTGTAATCTGCTGAACACCATATTTATTAGAAAAGATGCAACAAAATCCAGATTCGGGCTTAAAGCTTAAATTCAGGTCAGGTTCATTTCGAGCTGACCCGCAGCAAATCTGCCGTCTACGTGGGCGATTCTGCTGTAGGCGGAGAGTGAGAAATACATAAAATTGTGAGGCATAATTCTCGCTCATCGCTCATCCACAAGCAATTGGTTATATGCTTTTTAGCGAGGCTGAATGGCCGCCTTTGTTGGATCCCAATTTATCATCTACCCGAATCCAGCGTGAGGGGAAATGTGCTGCTTTTCCAGGGGACCCTCCAGAGTGCAGAACTGCACAGCTGGTCTGTATAAGCTGCCCGAGACACTGACTGATTAACTCACTGCAGGTGCATTTGCCAGCCTGCGCGAGCTCTGATTCAGCAGCAGTTGCTCTTCATCACCAGTGTGTTTGAGAGCCTCTTAAAAGGTGTTAACCGCTGAGTTTATGTTGATATATGCAGGAGCACATTGTCTGTAATACGTGTGGAATGTGATAAGTGTGAAATATCAAAGCTGTATAATTATCATGTTTGTGTATCTTTGATACTGTATGCACCTTTTACTGTGTGTGCACTCCATGTGTGTGTACTGTGTTCAATTAATATTCAACGGCACTTCCTAATTCTAGCCACCCATGTCCTCTCCCTTGCCTGCCAGATCATAATCTTCCAAGAAGCTGGATAGAAGCAGCCCATAAAAGCTCTATCATTGTCCCACAATCCCCACTTGTTCCCAGAGTTGAACTTTGGAAACCGCCGCATGTGCACCTCAAAGGTTTATAGACTCTCTTAGTGGTAGACTTGGAGCCGAGGACTCCCATATGGAAACCATTACACAGTTGCAAGAAACAGATTTGCTTTCAGCTCCCCGTTTGGTGTGGAGGCGAGAGAGAATGGAGGGAGAGGTCAATCACATGTTTTCGTGTAAACAGAAAAAAAACGAAAGGCGAGAGGTTTGTGGAGGAACACCTACTGTATTCCTGGAGGCTTCATGGTGTTGTCTGCAGATGAGGAGGTGTGTGTAGCGTTAGTGAATGGAAGCAGTGACCCTGCAGAGGTCAAGAAGAGCCTGCCCTCTGTGTGGTCTCTTTCCAGCACCTTACATCTGGATCGTATGAGACACTTCTCACACACAAATACAAACTAAACATACCACACATGCTCCTTCTGAGAACATTCTTACAGAAGGATATTAATATCAAAGTAATGATCAGCACATTTGCTGTTTTAGATCACATCGGGATGTAACTTGTAACATCTTTGCTGGTTGCATATTACGTTACTTTGTGGCACACTACAGAAACTTACCTACAGTAGGCTAACTAATAACAGGTGTAACACCTGCATAGACACACCTCTGGGATTTACTGTGAACCTAGAGATACATAACCGAGTCCATCTCTCAGATTAAAGGCGGGTATGCTTGAAAAGAACTGGCCACATCTGTAATGATAGTTGTTCCTAGTGGCCACACTGACGAGAAGCCTGCTGGAGATGAGTCCCAGAGCCAGAGGTGCCTGAGCCTGCAGCTCTGCAGCGGGATGCTATTGGTGTAAAGTAGGCGTGATTGTCTGGGCGGCTGGTTTCGGAAAGTTTCAGAAATTGTCAGATGCAGCCCCCCAAACCTCTGCAATTACGTACTTGGCTTACAAACCCAGTGCTTGCCTTGTGAAACATCACAGTGTGTGGCTGCAGCAGCTGCATGCGAATCCTTGCTAATGATATGCTTGTTGGTCTGCGGTGCCCTCGAGCCACCTCGATCACCTTCTATTCCACCTTCTTCAATAACATGGCAACCGGAGAGCCCACGTATGTTTGAAGAACAAGACGGCACAAGATTTGAATAAATGTTTGGACTCATCGGGCGGACTGACTGTGTCCAGCGAGTGGGACAAAGCAGCAGCACCGTCAGGTAGACAGAGGTATGAATGAGCTGATCACTGATCCCCATTGTTTGTCCAGAGAACTTCTTCTCCTTTGTTTTTATGCCTCCACCCCGGTGATAGTCGTGACCGGAGGCATTATGTTCTCAGGTTATCCGTCCATACGTCTGTACGGACGTTCCATTCTCGTGATATCTCAGGAACGCCTGGAGACAATTTCTTCAAATTTGGCACAAACGTCCACTTGGACTCAAGGAAGAAGTGCTTAGAGTTAGGTGGTCAAAGGTCAAAGGTCACCTCACAAAACACGTTTTTGGCCATAACTCAAGAATTCATATGCTAATTATTACAATGTCACACAAATGTCTAACAGTGATGAAGTGATGACATTTTGGACAGACATGGATGTAAACTGCAACTTGACTGGTTGGCGGGGGCCAGCCCTAGACTTTACAGTGCCCTAAACAGGATTTGGTTTGCCCCAGTCTGTGCTTGTACTGGCTGATGATCCAGCATCTCCTGTTAATTATAGATAACAATACTGTTATTAATTTAATCAGCTGCATCAGGTCCATTCAAGCAGACTCCCCCAGGGCTCCTTTCATACAGTTTCAAATATAAAATACTACTATGACTTGGCTGAATACAATTATTCACTAAGAGATGTGCATCCATATTGCCCCGAAACCCAGCTAATCAACATTTTAAGTCAATAGTCAATTTCAATGTATTGCTTTCCATCTTACATTAGTCCAGAGTTGTAACTAAACCTCGACTGAGAGGCTGGATCATCATTTTCTAGTTTTAAAATGATGTGCGCCTTTATATGCACGCGGCCATCTTTTCCGAACAACAGCGTTGCCCGTTGGCGTTTATGGAACATAATAAATACAGTAGTTGTATTTCTATCTCACTTTTGTCAGGCACAAAGCGACAGAACGGCTGTGGAAGACACAGACAGACCAAGAGATGCATTAATCACACATCAACTTAATCTTACTGTTATTTACTGACATCAAACATGAAGAGAACAGACTTTACTTACAGCGCCAATTCACTCTCATGGTTTTTCTCTTTTTGTGAATAAAAGGATGGTTCTTCTACATCTTCTCACTGAAATTGTAAACATGGACACCCGCTTTGAGACGAGGGGGAGGCGGAGCCCTTGCATAATTTGCAGACCTTATGCATCTTGCGTGGTGAATGCATAAGGTGGCCCTAAGCAGCCGCTTGGGTTGGCTCTGTATTCCAGTGTCTGGATCCTCTCTATTCATGACACTTGAGTTACACAGTCTATACAACAGCCTACATGAAAAGGTTTAGAAATTAGAGGTAGATTTAGATGCATATTGATGAGATGATAGCAGCTAGAAAAATAAAAAGTAGTTGATGATAAAGCCAGTTAGAATAGCTTGAGTTTAGCTTGACTTCATTTTTTACTCCAGCACGCAAACGTTTTTCACAGGTGATGTTAATTCTCTGAAGATGAATGTTTATCACCCTGCCGGTTGCTGTAAGGTATATTAGCCGTATGGTAACTGCCAAAAATGCAGAGGGCCATATGTGCTGCCATGCTGTTAGCAACATAGCTGCTGTTACAACCTGGTGGAAACCTGCAGCTGAGAGCTCTCAACTCCCATCGGTGAACCTGTGATACTTTGTCTCCTCTGAGCAGGACTCTTGTGATCATTATTGTGCTTTTTCACACAAAATGAAATGACGTTGTCCTCTGCAGGGTGCAATTCATCCTATCTTTAGCTATCCATGTACGCACATTGTGTGGATGCAGACAGAAAGAAAGAAAGAAAGAAAGAAGGCGTTTTACACCTCAACCTTAACAATCGACCTTAACCTTCTGCTGCGTTGTGATAGTGGCAAAGGTCACGCAGAGATGGAATGAGTTTTAGGCTTTAGAATCAGGGCACGTCGGACCATGTCTAATATCGTTCAAGCCAGGGGTAATGGCCTTTACCTGTCTGCCCTGCCGGCGCTGCAGCGCACAGACAGAAGATGAGACGCCGTCCTCCTCCTCCTCTTCCTCACCTTGAACACCAGCACACTTATCGCCCTTACACACACACCTACACAGACACACACTCTACTCATATGTATATACTCTTACATGCATATGTATGCGTAAAAGCAAACAGTGTACATCTGTTTGTTCACACAACCCTGCCACTCATTGTACATACACACACACACAGAAACATGCACGTACATATTCATGAACAATATGTATCACACATATAACAAGTATTTTGTGCACATACACACACACACACATCCATGCTTGTAATTACTACACAATCAAAAGTAATATAGACAAATATAAATACACGAGCACTCCCAATCACAGACAATATACGGACATGTCAACACACACACACTCATACACGCTCACACACATACACACGTGCATGTACATTTAAAGCTGCCAGCCCAACTAAACCAAACAATGATACCATTTACTGTAATAAAACGGCAGGCAGCTGCACACACGCTCACACATGCCAGTTCTACTGTACGCTCCCACCCCAGATCAAGATGAAGAGGATATGTCAAATTAAAAATAAAGACCAAGATATGTTTCTCAGGAGTTTGAGGACATAATAAAGTATCAGTGAATGAAGTATAAGAAGCATTATGTCCACGTTGTTCTATTTGTATCTATGGAAGTTTGCGCGGGAGTTTAGTGCTCATACATTTCTTAGTGTAGCTTTAAACTTATTCATCGCCTGTAATGTACTTAATGTAATGGACTTTGGTCACGTAATAACTACTGAACCATCTCCATCTAAACAAACTTCATGTGCTGATGAAGGCCATAACTTGTCATACATACAATGTCCAGTCCGAAACCTTGTGCTAAGAATTTTAAGATTAACCTTCAAGCTCAAAGACTCCTTAGTTTAGCCATTTCTTCTTTTTTCATTTGCGTTTTTCTCAACTTTTTATAAATAGAGCCATTTTACTGTAAACTCCTTTACTCACGCACATTCATAACATGCATCAACATGCAAACAACACAAAAACGCACATAAATAGGCCAACTGCGGGTTGAACAACCTCCCCACACACAGCAAGCACGGACACGCAGGCTAACAGCGCTGCAGCCGCTGATCTACAGCTGGTGAAGAGGATCCTGCCCAGGTTGAGCTCTGACTTCACCTGAAGGGATTGAACATTCCTGTGCCATCAGTCACCATGAGGCAGGACCTCGGCTACCTGTATGTCTCAATCCAGCCGCTCTGACAGAACGCATCGCAAACCTCACCGTCTCATAATTGATCACATAGAAGTGGATGCTTGAGGCGAAGACGAGGCAGTAACAGATGAGTATAAGAACTGTTTACAAAGATAACATCTGAAGACACATCTCTCTTTGTGTCTTTTCATATCGATGTGTAGTGGGTGAAATATCCATAAACAATCGTTTTTTTATGTATTATTAATCAAAATGATCAATGGCTCTCTGCTAGGCTAATCTCTATAAACAGATATGTGCATATGAATGTAATCTGTAGCAACAGGACCAGATTTTGGTATCCAAAGTGTTCTGGTTTCTGTTTTGTAGTCTGAGTAGTATTGACCAATCACGTTTGAGCAGGCTTTGGTTGAATAAACAGTCTGTGTGGAGAGTAAAACAGACGGAAATCATCGGCCCAAATGCAATCTGACTGTCGTCTAATGATGATTTAGCTTTTTATCAGTTAAAAAATAAACCGTTGTTAACGGAGTGTAAACTACTTGGGAAACAATATCCGGTCGTAGATTTCGTCTCTCAACTCCGACTACGTTCTCGCGTCTCAAGTTGCTAATCGGACTGTAAACAAAGACCAATGCACAGAAGAGGAAGTCTTGGCCCAGATATCTGTTATCAAGATATTGGCCGGCTACACTGGAACCCCTGAAATATTGGTCATTGCCTCCAGAGGCTAAATCGTCCTCAGACCGATAGCCAATGGGTTCTGAGATTGGGCCTCTGGTAACATTAACGTTACACCAATGACTCTTCAGCAACCCTATGCTGACACTTAAAGCAGCACTTTACTTTATGTTTAGCAGGTCTGTTCAATAAAAGTAGAGTCTAGCGAAGTCTATTCGAAGCTTCCGCCGGGTGTGTGTGTCGGGCGGGGGGATACCGTGACCAGAGAGATCAGTGCTTAGAAACAAGAAAACCTAAATAATCCATTGGTACCAACCATGTCATACTAGCTTGTCATGAAGGAGGTTAAATAACGCTCCAAACTTACGCTGAATTTTGGCGAGGAAAACCGTCATGGCCATTTTCAAAGGGGTCCCTTGACCTCTGACCTCCAGATATGTGAATGAAAATGGGTTCTATGGGTACCCACAAGTCTCCCCTTTACAGACATGCCCACTTTATGATAATCACATGCAGTTTGGGTCAAGTCATAGTCAAGTCAGCACACTGACACACTGATATTTGTTGTTGCCTGTTTTGTGTTGTTAATTAATTTCCAAGAATAAATATATACATAACTTTGCATAAAGCAGCATATTTTCCCACTCCCATGATGATATGAGTATTATATATACTTGACAAATCTCCCTTTAAGGTACATTTTGAACAGATAAAAAATGTTTGATTAATTAGCGATTAATTGTAATTAACTCTGGACATCATGCTATTAATCTTTAGAATAATTAAATATTTTAATTGATTGACAGCCCTATATATATATATATATATATATATATATATAGTTTGAATTAGCATATTGAGATTTCTTTTAAAAGAAAATGCCAAGTATTCAATTGGACAAAACATTAATTTTAATGTTGACTGAATAGTTCAGAGGTAACTGATCTCATCCATGATAAGGAAGGAGCCGACCACAAAACCACTAAGTGAGTTCTTATTTCATGTCAGCACGTTATAAATGATTAGCTGTCATGTGAGGAATGTTTCAAAATGGAGGCCAATATCTTTTAAATGCTGGATATTTTACGAGGAATACAAGAATGAATTCTCTCCCGTTCTCCTGGACCGCTCTGGATGGACATTGTGTGTGTTCTGCCAGTCTTTATGCTGAGCTCAGGCCTGACCCGTTGGAGGCCGTCAAAGGCTAAGGTTCAGCCAGAGTTCACCGGGCTACTGCCACCACAAACACCCAGGGAGCCTCGTTTCCATGTGTCACTCTAATGTGGCGGAGAGATGAAGAGCTGCTCACATCCAACCGTCTGTCTGCTGGGGCCAGACGCCGGGTCTGACAGGGACTGAAAGGGTCTCCGTGTGTGTAGTGTCTGTCTTAGGTGATGCTTACATTTCATCTGGAGGTATGCCAAATTAAATATTTTCTCCCATGTGAAATAGGTTTGATGTTTTCTAATCACTGTAAACACCTAAAAAACTGTTTGGAGTCACATTTCTTCAGTTGGGCTGTGGACATATGTGCACAGAATCAGATCCTGCTGTACATGTGACTTGTATTTGAAAGCTCACAGTGGAATGTGTCAGTGTTGCTACTCTGTGCTAACAAGTTCAGTCAGAAACTTCATTTAATGTCATAATGTTTGAGCCAAGTCCCTTCTGGACCGTTGAATAATAGTTTGACAAACAGTTTTTAAAGGGTAGCTTCTGGATTTTTCGACCTGAACCTATTTTCTCATGTTTTTGTGTCTATAAGTGACTAACGGAGACAACACTTTCTGAAACTGGTCCAGTATTTAGGGAGAGTGCTGTAGACGGCAGCTGTTCACGAGCTGTGAGGGCAGTGAGCAGCATTAATGTAATGTTACGTTCACTAAAAGTTCTTGTTGTTGCCGCTGACAGGCTCAGATTGTTAGTATAAGTGTCTGACAAAATTATGGAAAGAACCCTACAGAGAAATAAAAAAAATGTCTGACCTTTCTCTTGATCCGGTCAAATCAAGTCAATTTTATTTGTATAGCCAAAATTCACAAATTTGCCTCAGGGGGCTTTACAATCTGTACAGGATATGACACCCTCTGTGTTTTACAGTACAACCCTCCCATCGGATGAGGAAAATCGTAACCAAAAAAAATCCTTTTAACAGGGAAAAAATGGAAGAAACCTCAGGAAGAGTAACAGATGAGGGATCCTCCTTCCAGGATGGACAGACGTGCAATAGATGTCGTGTGTACAGAGTAACAACATAATGAAAATACAACATAGACAATCCATATGACAAAAAATAATACATACAGTATAATGTGAACATGTGAGAAGGTGGATCCAGGAGGATGTCAAGCAGCTTCCTGGCGTCGCCAAAGAGATAGAACCAGAGCTACACGACCTCCTCTCCACGCCAACCAGGTAGAGCCAGAGCAACATGACCTCCTCTCCACACCAACCAGATAGAGCCAGAGCAACACGACCTCCACTCCACGCAAAACAGGTAGAACCAGAGCAACACAACCTTCCCTCCGCGCCAACCTGTCTGTTTATTATTGTGTCTAAGTCCCTCTCAAGGAGAAGTCTGGTTGGGAAATCTGAATATCTGTATACTCTGGCTCAAATAAATACGGATTCAAAGAGCTCATCCACATTGTTGAAATCATCTAAACATTCAGCCATCACGTTGAAAATCTTTTAGATAACTCTAAGCTACGCTTTCTGTACTGTCCCAACTTGGCTCTCAAGGCCGCATGACAAATAGGAAGACACACCGTGGTAACGATTAAATCAATTAATTTATTCAACAAAAGTAGAGTACATTTTGCAGAACGAAAGGATCAAAAGGTATGGAGTGTGAATCAGTAGTGTAAGGTGTGCATGGAGAGTGTAAATGGGGTGTGCATGTTGTAAAATGTATAAAACAAGCAAAAGATTAACCAAGGAGAACCTAAGGCCGCCACATGCCCGACGATGGAAAGAGAGAGAGAGAGAATGAGCACATGGGGCAGCTTTTATTGCCTGGAAGGCCCAGGTGAGCTCAATCAGGCTGACGAACCTCCCTCGCCAGCCAACTGCCTGCTGAGGTTGGCCAGGGCAGCAAGACAGGGGGAAGGGCGTCACAGTACTCCCAACACAACAGACACTCACGTTTCCACCATGGATGTATTCCACTGATCCAACGTTGTCTTCCTGCAACACGTCACCTTGCCAGATTTCACAACGAGACTTCTCCTTGAGAAAGACTCTTTCCATAAAGTCACACACTTCTAATAACAATCAGAGCCTGTCATGGCAAAAACCCGCACTTATGCACTTTATACTAGGCAGGGGGTATTTTTACTGTATTATTTATGATAAACTGCTTGATTGAAGTCTGTCATATTTTATTATTGTGTTATATATATTTATTGTATTTTGGATTGTACTTGACATTGTGATCCTGTTGTGATGTTATGTAGTGTGTTTATTGTGTCTGTGTTTAGGACTACAGATGGAAATTAGCTTTCCTGCTAAAGCTGATGCACCCATCTTTTTTTTTTTGTAAATAACTAATGTCTGTGCACACAGTCCTTTTAAACCAAATAAATAAATAAATTAGTGGACGTACATGGCGTTGCCAGCTCGCCCCAATAAGATGACGTTACAGCCTGTGAGCAGCTGCCGTCTACAGCGTTCTCCCTCAATACTGGACCTGTTTCAGAACGTGTTGTCCCCGTTGGTCAGTTAGACACAACAAAATGGAAACATAGGGTCCAGGTTGAAAAATACTGAAGTTACTCTTTAACTCAAGGCTCATTTTAAATGTATCTAAAATATGATTGAAGCTCTACTCCCCCGGAGCAGCTAAATATATAATATCACACCAACGACTGCCAAAAATATTAATAAAAAAATGTTTTATTAACTGAATGTCAGTTGTGTGAGTTTGAAATGCAATAAATATATGAATAATACATCTTAAAGATATACAGATGCACCTTAAATTATTTGGAAACACAAAGGAAATAAATGCAGCTTTTTGAGATGTAAAATCAGGCCAAAGTCTTATCCAGATAAAATAAGTTTACTTTGACTTTTCTACACTAGCGAGTGGAGAAACAGACTCATAGTTCATTGGTGCAGCACACTAACACCGTCATATTTGCTGCATGCTCTTCTCCACTGCAGCTGTGGATTGATAGAGATTAAAGATAAAGTTTGATGGATACATTATAGGGCCATTTTCCCCTCCAGACCTCCAGCGTATTGCCAGATTATTTTTAAACACAACATTCCACAGCTAAAAATCTGAGTTCCTGTGTTACTGCGGTCGGCCAGTCGGCCCAGCATACCACACCTCATTGCTCAATCTCAGAAGCTGTGTTCCATTTTCTCCCAAATCAAATGCACACCGTTTTTGTGAGGAGAAAAAAAAAACATATCAAAGGAGAGAAAAAAGACCATAAGAATGTCCTAATAGTGTATATTGAACTGTTGGGTGTACAAAGCACAGCGCTCTGACACTGTTGATGTGCTGCGTTCAAAGTGTTTTGTTTTTTCTGATATTATGAGGAGTACAATTAATCACAAACAAATGTCAAGAATGTCCAAGATTTATTTTCACAGTGGTAAAGACATTACAGATGCAGGAGTCGAGGCGAGGTGACGTATTACTAACAAACTAAATTGCTATCAGTTTATTTTTAAAATTTGTGGTGATAACTTTTTTTCTGGCACCACAAAACCTTTGGGAACAGCCATGTTGGTATCGGACCCCAGCCAGCTGTTTCCATAACCCGACAGATGTGGTATTTGAGATACTCAGGGACTTTTTGTAGAAGTTCAAGTGTTTTCCCAGACCCTTCAAAACATGAGCAAATTGAGTGGTCAAAACAAGTCAATACAAGATCATTCTTGAAGAGTCTTAAGATTCCTTTATGAATGAAATGAGCTAGTTCTGTGGAGAGATCGGAGCCTATAGTGTTTTAGACAAATGCATGTGACCACGGCATCCCTGGTTCAGTTCCGGGCAGGGAAATAAACAAAAAAAAGATCTAGTTCTGTGTCATTAGGTTTACAGTTCTCAAAGTCACCATCTCTCAGGTGATGGACATTAAAGGTACTATATGTAAAAATGTACATGTATTAATTGCTGCGTATTGCCGATGTGTGAACCCGAAATTTTATTGTAACTTAAAAACTGAGATCTTCCCCGACTTTGTTGTCTATAACAGCCTGTGGACTGATTTCTATTTAAAGGCCACAGGACGGTTTTACTTTGTAACGTTAGCTGATGAAGTAATTTGCAAATGGCAAGCAATTTGATATCATGCAGATTAGACATTACAGATAGTAATGGTGATACTGCATATGATTTTTGTTTTGGCCGATGCCCAGGATGATTGCTCGCCTACGGCGTGCGAGCACTTACACAAGCAACAGGATGCTGACTGCAGTTCACTTAATGGCCACCGGTGTCATTAATAACAAGGATTTTCTGAAAGTTACATACAGTACCTTTAACACAACACCTCCAGCACTGATAACTTCACCTATTCACGCAGTTCTATCAGCAAAGACAGCTCACACTAGACAACTCTGGGTTAATGATGTACAGAGCGTGGGTCAATATAGCACAGACGCAATACTGGGTTAACTTTACCCAGTCCCAATGCAGTGTTTTGACCCAGTGTCAGTGGTATGGTGTTAATTTCACCCAGTACCCACGGGTAGAAAACCACCCAACAGAAGGGTTGTTTTGATCCGGTAACCCAACAGTAATGTAGAATGAACACTGACACTGGGTCAGATACCCAGTGTTGTTTAGGACACAGATGGATATCAAGACAAGTAAGTCCAGGGTGTGTTTCCACGCAATAGATACATCAACAATAAAGTCAATTACATATGGTTCTAATGACATGACTGTGATCATGGTCACTCTGATCATGAGATTACATTTTAATTAATATCAGCTCTGTGGAATTAATGAGCTTTGGAAACATCCCGCATGTTTCCTTTCGCAGACGTAGCAGAGGCCTGAATTCCACAGCCTGGCTGGTTCTCATAGAGTCGGCTCTAAGTTATTTGGCACCATAATGGCTTGTCATGTACTACACAGAGGCTCAGGCACCAACATATGGCATTCTTTGACTAATGCTGTGTCAAAGTTACACAGCCTTTTTGGATGCTCAGACCTCATCGACAAACTAATCCATCACTAGCGTTGAGCGCTTTGCCCCGTCGGAGATGAATGCGATCGGAGTGATTGCAAAGATTTTCATATGTGGGGAACAGATCGCATACAAATCTTAAACTCTGGAACCACATTACAGCTTTGTTTGCACAAGACTGAATCCAGCTCAGGTCGTCTCTGCTCTCTATCCAAAGCGTTACTGCATCTTTATCCGCTGCCTTGATGAAGACTGAAAGCTGAGCTTGAGCTGTGAGACTGTGACCTCCTATATTCTGATTTCTGCTATAAATCTGAAACAACGTGTAACATTTGTAGATTACCAATTCACATCTCTATAATGTTATAAGGAGTCTTCCTTAAGCATATGCTGTTGTGAAATAACTAATATGAAAATGATCCTGTAGAGGCCATGAGTAAATTTGATTCTCAATATCAGTTTTGCTCCCAAGAAATGTTGTTGTAGTCCTGCATGCCATCGAAAACACCATAACACAGACAGACTTTCAAACAAGAGTGCAATTTGGTTTGTACCAACTGGAAGTCATGGTTGGTTGGCAAACTAGTGAAAGTCACATTTATTGGTTATTAAAGTTGTAAGATGAAAACCCCCATAGCAGACAACACCATGGCAGAGACCTGTCAATCACAAGGTAGCCCCTCCCTAAAGCATCCCCTGCTTTATGGTCTATTTGACTCTAAATGGGACCATAATTTACTAAATGAACATCATGCTGTATTGAAGAAGACTTGAAACTAGCAATTGGGACTATAAACTCCTGTTTACAATGTTTACTGAGGCAATAAATCAAGTGAGAAGTAGGGTCATTTTCTGATAGACATTTTCTATACAACCAGAGGAGTCGCCCCCTGCTGCTTTAAGGTACTTCCATATTGACTTCACTTTTCAGAACTGGAGGTTGCCCACTGATTATATTACATTACATGTTTAAAGGAACACTATAGTGATTTTGTATTGTCCTTCTATAAAGTTGTGGGATGTATGAAACAGGCTGTTTTCATTCCCAGGGCGTCAAATACTGACGCCTTGTCACAGCCGTCGGCGTTCAACAACGCTGCACAAGGCAGCCTTTAGCGTCGGTATGCAACGCACCTGGCAAGTGGTTTTGTTTAATTCACAACATCAAGCACGTGTTTACTGACAAAGCGTCAGTATGTGATGAGTTGGGATGAGAATACGTTGTGTGAAAAATGAAATTGAAGCATCAGAGGTCCACATATCCTGACTTTAAGTCCCTAGTATGGGCCAAGATCCAAAACCACTGGATCCTACACTTCCCATAATGCAACTTAATAGCATCTCTGCATTACACCCTCCATGCCTGGCAAATGGCTATGTCTTTCAAACTGCACATCCCCAGTTTGTAATGCAGATCCACACTATCAGAACCAGATCTGTGATCCTCCTTTCAGCAGACACACGTTATTCAGAACAGCCAAATCTGGCTGTCTGGAGAGCTGTTCTGAATAACCTAAATGACAAGAACATTTAGATCCAGGTGTTACATACCAGAACAAAGGGGCTCCACTAAGGATTTGATGTTTAGAAACCTGTAAAAAGATCTGATGTGAGTGAGACATGACTGGTTTTTTTCCCCTGACTTTACTCTATCCTGACTCGTGCCTTGGTAAAGGATCTTAAGGGTGGTTGGAAAGAAATGGAGGGTTGTTCTTTACTTTCTAAGTCACTTCAAGGTTTGAACTAAATCACTGCCCCGCTTCTCTCTATCACTGCATTATTTGCAATTTCTGGGTCTACAAAACACGCACTATCTCCCAGATATTTTGGTTTGGACAGGAGTATCTTGGGGTCTGAGTGTTGCCAGTGGACTGAGCTTGATCTGTAACCACAAATCAGTTGGATGCTGACAAATACAAAGGGAAAGGAGACATTCAGCTGACCAAGAAATACATTAATACAAAAACGTAATGTCACCACAGGGTGTGTGGAGGTGATGACAAGTCTATGTTTGTACAAATGCCAAGTATATTGTGATGTTATCTATAATCTGTGGAGGGTCTGTCAGCAATTTCATTTTTTGCTTTACATTCTGTGCGTTCTTCAGAAATGCTTTCAAAGTGTGGTTTTCAGCCCCAGAATCAGGGCAGCATTTCTCAATCACATCTACATCACACATTCACATAATGAAAAACTGCAGCGCCTGTGTTAGTTCATATGTGCTCAATGTTACGAGAGGCAGGGGCTCCGGAGGACCGTGCTCAGGATCAATAAATGCTCTGGCATAGGATTCCTGTGCCCCTGGCTCATGCAGAGAGAAAATATATGAAAAACAAAAAAAGGCTTGCCAGCGAGCCGTTGGGACTCTGTGTGTGTATTTAGTCTAGCTCCCGATGTCCTTCAGCGGTTTCGGTTCAAAGCGTGTGGAGTCTGAGCCAAAAGCAACTGTGAAACCAGCCCCTTGATCACAGCGGCGTTGTCTTTGATTGAATTTAGCATTCAGTGGTGGGTCGAAATCCTAGCAAGAAGGTGTGTGAGGTAGAACAGGCAGAGGTCGAGGTAGTCATGTCCAATTTCCCACTTATGTGAGGCGCAGTTTTGCCTCTCAGGGGACAGGACACACAGGCCTTTAAACCTGCAGCAGGCAGAATGGTTTTGGCATCATTGGGAAAAAAATTCCATAATAACCTTTCAGCATATTGTAATTCAAGTGTTCTGAGAGATAACTAGACTTCTGCTCCTCCTCATGGCTCTGTTTTCAGGCTTTAAAAAATCTAGCCCGTGACGGGAGACTTTGACCAATCACAGGTCATTTCAGAGAGAGAGAGCATTCCTGTTGGCTGTGCTCCGGCTGGTGGGCGGTGCTTGGTATTTCCTCAACTGATCTCAACATGGCTTCCGGTTCACAAACTTTCTCATTTTACAGCTCTGTTATGTTTCTGAGAACATTTTAGGGGAGGAATAAGCATTACAGTAACAGAATATTGATTCATATTTGATCAGCGCTGCCTAGTTTGACCGTTTGATCAGAGTTAGTGGGTGATTGACAGCTGCTCAGAGACGGCAGACTCCAGATCATCTCTGACTGGTTGTTGAAATCTTGCAGATGCCGTTAGGAGCACCGGAGGACACCTGAGGACATGATTTTTTCAGATTACCTGTCTCATGCACTACTGTCAGGATATAGTGACGGCTTTATAAAAATATCTTTAATAAATAACTTTTAATCATATTTGCTCCATTTCTACCTACTGCTGTTTTAATGGTAAAGGTTGTTAAGGGGTTTATGCAGCCTGAAAGGAATACCTGTACATACTACTCAGAGCTGAATAAAATGATGATGCTGCCAACTTCGTCTTTCCCTTAATATTTTTATTTACAGTTAATATTCACCTGAAAAGACAATGAGCATCAGTCCTCTTTGTAGTAAAGATGCAAATACAAAATCATTATTTATTTGAATATATTTGTTGGGTATTTTTGCCCCTAAGAGTCCGTCACCGACTAGTCGTGCACTGTTTCTAAGCTTGAGCCTTGCATCAGTGGCTCAAACAGCTAGTGATTCACACTTACCAGCGACAGATGTATACGACGCATCAGGGAAGTGATGCAAGGCAACCAGGCCAACATAGAGTGGCGGGGGGTGGTGGTGGGGGGGGCACTGTAATCATACCATCCAATGAGCAGCCAGGCGGCGGTGCCTCATTCACGCCCAGGGAGGAGACAGACACCCACCGTCTGCCTCTTCTCTATGTCTGAATGCTCCGTCGCCCGAGCTCTCCCCCACCTCCATCCTGATGAGGCTTCCTGAGGATAATTAGTCATTAGTCAGGTGAGAGAGAGACAGAGGGACAGACATTAGTGAGTCTCTTGTCTCAGGTCCTGAGGAGGTTTTATTACCGTGCCACCTCTTCTTTGTGTTGTTTACTGCTTATGATACATTAAAGCCGAAGTAGGCTAAAATGTTATTTTTATAAGACTATATCCTGACAGTAGTGCATGAGACAGGTAACCTGAAAAAATCATGTTCCTCTGTGTCCTCCGGTGTCTTCCGGTCCTCCTAACGGCATCTGCAAGATTTCACAGACCGGAGGAAAACAAGCAATCAGAGCTGATCTGGAGTCTGCCGTCCAGCTGCCGTCTATGAGAGCCGGCTGTCAATCACTCACTTACTCTGATCAAATGGTTTAATTAGGCAGCGCTGATCAAATATGAATCAATATCCTGTTACTGTAATGCCTATTTCTCTCTGTTTTCAGAAACATCTTGTTTAGCTGTAAAATGAGAAACTTTGTGACCCGGCAGCCATGTTGAGATCAGTTGAGGAAATACCAAGCACCGCCCACCAGCCGGATCACAGCCAATAGGAATGCTCTCTCTCTGAAATGACCTGTGATTGGCCAAAGTCTACCGTCACAGGCTAGATTTTTAAAGCCTGAAAACAGAGCCATGAGGAGGAGCAGAAGTATATTATCTCTCAGAACACTTGAATTACAATATGCTGAAAGGTTGTTATCGAATTTATGCCCAATGATGCCAAAAATATACTGTGTACTGCAGGTACTCTTTGTTTACTGTTTAATACTTGTTGAAAACTAATTCTTAATTTAAAGGGATACTCCAGTGATTTAGTATTGCACTTAAAGTTGAGTGAGAGTTTTAAAAAAGAAAGATCAAAATCAAAGAAGCAGAGGCTGAGACATCCAGACTTTGGTTCGTTGTATGGGTCAAGCTACAAAAACATTGAATCCTACATTTCCCATAATGCAACCACTAGCGTCTTTTTGTTTGATCCCTTTCACGTGTTTCTCCGTGCATCCAGTTTGCACAGACTTTCTATGTAGTTTCCAAGCTCAAGTTGAGGTAACTGACATCATCAGGGTCATTTTTCTTTTAGTTAGTTTTAGTGAGTAAACTGACCCTCATGTATAAAATGACTGGAGTGCCCCTTTAACAAACAACAGCCACATTTTCAAAGCGTAGTTATCACAGGCTGGGTAGCAGTCCCCTTACTGAACTGACATTTAACTGTAAAAATGAGTTGCCCTTTAAACATGTTTACTCATTCTTCACCTTTAAAGATATGTATTTTCCAAAATGAATGCCAAAAATGACCAGAAAATAAGAAAGTGTGGATATTCACATGTCTTTACATCAGTCTCATTTCTGTTATGTGCACTACATGTTATAGCCAGTACAGATATTTCTGGCAAATACATCGGCAAACTGGCCAAGCACGAAGATGAATAATAGCATGAAGAGCAGCATCTGCTCCTCTACACTTCCCATCACGTAAACAATCCTCACAGCTCTGATAGTATGATGGCACATTTCGGGATTTTACCTCCGTTTTATTTTACTTAATACATCATGGTTGTGTTCCTGTGGCATGACATCCATTTATTTTGAAGACGCCAGATTTGTGACATTCACAAAGTCCAACTACTGTACATTATTTCTAATGTTAACTGCAAATATGTTGAGACAAGACACCACAGACATACAGTTTACACCGCCTTGTGATGTCCAAGACACAATACTAAGTATAATATACTGTATATATGCAATAAGTGGATATAACAAACATACCTAGAAATGCTTCATAAGGAAATCAAAGTGTGCTTCCAGAGGAATGTTGTTGAAATATTCAGGAGAAAATCCTGAACTGAGAAGAAAAATGCATCAAGTCAGCGAAGACATTCTTTTTCCTGCTGAGGCTTCCAGGGACAGAGTGGTGATTCTTCATCCCTTATCTGAACAGTATCTGTGTAGGTCACAGAGGCGGGGTAATGTCTTCCTGGTACCTTGCTAATGACAGGCCTTCCACTCCTCCTCCTTAAAGGTCATGACTAATTCCCTCCATCAGCCACCTTGACACTGTGCAGGCAGAAAGAGGCCATAAAGCAGTGAAATGTGAAACTCCAAAACTTTATGAGGACGGGCTGCAGGTTGGTTTTTAAATGGATTTTGCAAAGCAGCAGCCAAAAAATGACACACCTAATTAAAAAGAGACCTTCCAGTGCTCTTCTCCAAAGGTCAGGACTAACAGCTTCCTCCACACAGGTGGATGCTCAGGTACAATATTTAAAATCTTGGCAGATGCAAGTAGAGAGACCTCGAGCCAGAATATTGGCAAATATCTCCCTGCTGAAGTTTCTATGAGCAAGGCACTGACCACTGAATACATTTACATGCACACTAATATTCCACTATTATTCTGAATATGAAAATATTCTGAATTTAATACGGGTCATGTAAACAGCAGATTCCATTTGGATATTCGGAATTAGGTCCTATCCTGAATGGAGCATTTTCTCAGTAATACATGTAGGATGTGCCGATATTATTCTGCTTTTAGGAGCATTCTTTGGACATGTATAAAGCACATTCAGAATATGCATCTCTATTTGCCTCTGTTTACTTCCAGCTCTGTGTGTTGTATACACAAACCAACTAGCCGACAGTTAGCAGAGATGCATGCCCAAAAGAAAAGCCCATATTTTTTGTCTGAAGGAGAGACGCACCTACTTTTAAACATTCTGAAAGACTTGTATATCAGCAGGTTTTTGGATACGCACAAATATCACAACACCGACCTTTGCAAGAAGGAGGCTGAAGGTCCTCCACCGGTTACGTTAATCAGAGTATTCACGGCTGCTTGTAAACAGGAATATAAGAGGAATATTCATTTTCATTAGCGACGTAAACAGCTTAGTAGGAATATTGTCTTTTTCCATCCTCAAGGTTCAATGTTGGGGAATGGTAGAGGAAGTAGTTACATTATTTTTCAACATGGACACAGAAAATACTACACCTGATTGGCTGGCAGGTGTCTTTTACAATTGTGTTCTTTGTGTTCAAATACTGTTCTGGTTTAAACTGGCTGAGAATGTAATGACAACCAGGTTAAAGGATAAGGACATTTTGTATTTTTCTTACAGTCAACAATTCAGTCAAGTATTGTGTATGTATCTAAAGCCTGATATATCTTCTTCCTCTGTGACAGAGAGCTCCAAAAAAAACTATTAAGACCCATCAGTGAGCCTCAGTGTGTCACTGGGTGACATGTTCCTTCATCACCATGAACACACACACTGTAGTTCATTCTGACTCAACCCCACACACACCGTCCTGCTGACACTAATACTCACTAGAGCACCAGATGTGGATTATTCCGCCGCTGAAAATAGTCCCCAACAAATACTTTATTCCCTCCTGTTTGAGTAAAGTTTGCTAAAGACTACAATGACCAGCTGTTTGAGAAAATTATTGAGCCATTTTTAAAATCAAACTATATTCGTGAGCTGTTTTTGAATATTTACATCTTCAGTAGGAACCCGCAGACTTGAGGCTTTTACATAGAACGCGGTTTGCGCTGCGTTCGCTCCGTTGCCTTCGCGCTTTCGGCGCAGCGAAAAGCCGTTAAATACTGTTTCTCAGAGCGTAGCGATGCCGTTGCCACGTTGTGTGTGAAAGGCCTACGAGATGGTGAACATGGTAAACAGGAGAATGTAGCCAGAGGTGGATTGTAAGCAGGTACATTTACACACATTATACTTCAACTCAGAGGTAAATATTGTATTTTTTACTCCACTATAGTGATCTAACAGCTATAGTTACACGTTACTGGGCATAGTCTGATTCTAGACTTTTTTTAAAAACCGAAGTTTGTAAAATTGTATATCAACAACACATTGTTAAAGATTGAATAAGTGGCTTTTGACCTCTCACAAAAGGTTGGGAGCCCCTTGTCATGTTTCAGATTTCTATCAGAGGGTGAATACCACACTAAACTTTAATTTAAATAATTCTTCTAGGCCCAACAAGCTAGAAATGATCCAATATTACAGGAAAATGCAAAGATAAGAGAAGATTGACTATTTCTATAGGCTATAGTTATTCTTAATGCTTGTCATCGGTGCCACTGGGCCGGATTCTGTGTGAAATCAGATAAGTAATGCAGGTTCACCAGAAACTCCTTCAGCTCAGACTCCAGCGGGGCCTCGCTTCGCTGCCACCTTAGACCTTCAATCGGAGCTCCGGCGGGAGGTGGAGAGCTCTGCGCCCGGCAGCAGCAGCTCCTCCTCCGGCCAGGAGCAGAGCTTCGCCTCACTGCGCCACCGGTCCCACGCTGCTGGAGGCCCTCTGGAGGGACCCGCTGGGCCCACTGCAGGGGAGGGAGGCGCGGGAGAACCAGAACCAAGACTGAGCGGGACAGGCTGTCAGACCCTGCTGCAGTAAAATGAGAAGCTTTCTAAAGAGAATCTGGTGCTCAGAAACACGACCACTTTTGTTCACAGGCACCGCCAAAATCAACACAGATTGAAAGTTCTGTTTTAAGTAATATACTTGTACGTAATAGTATTTTTTTACAATGTAGTATTACTTAAGTAAAGTTTTGGAATACTTCTTCCACCACTGTCAGCATTGTCATTGTCAGCATGTTGGCATTAGCAATTAGCTCAAAGCACTGCTGTGCTGCTAGCGTGGCTGCAGACTCTTAGCCTTGTTTCCAAACAGTAAGACAACCTGAATTACATCTATCAGACTAAATGGTGATTTTTGATTAATGGAAATAAGAAGGGTCATGATGCACGCTGCCCTTTCACACAGGGGAGGGGGATAGCATTGCTTTAGCATGAATGGAGTTTTAAGATGAGACACAATCAGTGACTCTTGTGGGTTGTAGGGGAAGAAATAGTCTTTTTAAGGGTTCTTAATGAAGACATATCAAAAGACATCATCATATTATTAAGGCATAAATCTGTCAATCAACACTGCCAGAAAAGGTTCAGCGGTGTTCCATGTCCTCAACAGTGGAGGAAGATAAGCATGTGGTGTCAAGCATCTTGAGGCGGTTTGGTTTTGGCCTGAGCAGACCTGAGGGACACACCTAACCCTGTTATCAGACAGACGGGGGGGACGGTCACAGCGGGGCTCTTTACGTCCTCCTCTTTCCGTCCAGACAACAGCAGACGCCTGTTGCTGTCTGCAGGCAGGCGACGCCACATCCTCTGTTTCCCATAAATCACCCTGTGAAGATCAGCTGTGTCAGGACGCTGATTCTATCAGTGAGCCCGCTTCTGTACAGGTGACGACGTGACGCTAAGTACGTATGATGAACCCAGTTTATGACAGCGGTTCACAATTAGACACGCCCATTCAACACTGAGACAGGGAGTGATGGAATAATAGCAGTGACTGTCATTGTAATTTATTGCATTATAATGCCACCGCCAATATAATATATGTATGTAACAGACGGCTGTCCAGTCAGCTGCATCAGTACGTTACTCCTCTGATCTTTTCTTATCTGCACAGTGAACTGTATTTATTTAAAGAGGCCTCTCTGCCCCCGTTGATTCATTACAGCCTCCTGTCTTCATGTAGCAGTGCGCCACTTATCTGATACACTGCAACCAGGCTGATTTACAATGACACTATCATCATATGTCAATACTGGGCCCCAACAGTGGCAGGCAGGCTGTGACAATAGCCTCAGGCTGCTTTTATTGTTTCCCTGCTGAGGTTGAACAGACACACATACAGTCGCATGGTGTCAGCCATTTAAAAGAAAGAGAAACAGCGAACAGATGACAGCCATGGAAGTCTAATCATTTGAAACCAATGTCTTCCACTATATGATCATAGGAAATAAAGGTTAAGGGAGGTAAACAGGTAACAGATATGTCAGAAATCAACAAAGGTAACAGGTTCAATCCATCAACAAATGTCTCATACAGTGAGCCTACACACTCCCGTATTGTTGACCACTCGGGATAAAAGCAAAAGCTAAATGTCAACACATGTGCCACGTGTGGATTGTGGCTGCTATGATCAGAAATCAGGAATATTCCTCTGAGTGATGTTCGGTGCAACTCATCTGTCATCTTTCAAGTTAAAGCTGGGGTCAGCAACATTGGAGAAACTAGCAAGAGAACGCTACATTTTAAAAATGATCCAACCAATAAACCAGCCCAGTGTTGCCAAATCTTTTCCAATGAAAGTAACTAGCAGCTCCAGCTCCAGAAGAGAAACCTCAGGCCTCCCTCCAAAGACACTCCCCCAAATTATAATTATTGTTGTGAACATAAACAACCAACATGGCTACTGTTAGTACTCACAACTGTCAAGCTAGCAGCTGATGGAAGACTCTGGTGATGCGTAAATGAGTGCACACGGGCAGGTAGGCAGGTAAACGGCAAGGCAGCCCATCCGGTCTTTACATTTGGGCCGAATGAAATGAAATACCAGACTATTTTTTTTCCGTGATGCGAGCCGGAACAGTGACCGACTCGCTGTACATTATCCCTTACATAATAATAATAATAATAACACTTAACACTTCCACTTTAACCTTAAATGTAATTCTCTATCTGGCTGCTTACATAATTCAACTACTCCCTTAAGTCTGCCAACACATTTAACATCCAACTGTAAATGGCATCAGCATCCAGTGGCAGTACGGTGGCAGTGCTGTGTTACAGTTGGGCTTATTAAAACACCTTTAAACCAGGAGTGTGTTTGTGTTGGTTGTATGCCATCAGAGGTAACTGTATGGAACCAACATGTTGTAAAATACCCCGCTGGACTAATTAGAACATCAAATGTGTCATCTAACCTCCATCACGTCAACACGGTGGTTTTAATTGGCCGACATGTTGTCTCGTCTCACCTCAACAACAACATGTACAACACACTGAGAAACAGGTGAATGTGTGTAGACTGAATATCACATTTATTAACAAAGTGGAGAGTAACATGAATGTATCTTTACAGTGTAATGTTTTGAACATGACCTGTCCATTAAATAGTAATGTAAGGTAACAGCAGTATATTGCATGCATGACTGTATCAAGTCACATGCAGCCTATATTATAGTCTATAATGCAACTTATTTAATAAAAAAAAAAATACTGATTATATTGCAGATCAACCAGTTAATTTAGGTCATGAAAATAGAATAAACAGTATGTGCACTAACCGTGTTATTTCTTATTCAATGTTTATCTTTTTTGTTTTTGCCAATTTATAATTTATAAATATCAAAATAAATACCAATTCGTTTTAACGCCAATAATTTCTTAAATTTTTTTAACTTTCAATTTTTAGGTTGCATCGGACTCAGTTTTAAAGCTAGACTGAAGATACTGGTATCATATGAAATTAATAAAATCTAATAAATCCATTGGTACCAACCATGTCATACTAGCTTGTCTGAAGGAGGTTAAATAACCAAACTTACGCTAAACTACATTTGCAAAAAGCAGCATATTTTTCCACTCCCATGTTCATAAGAGTATTTAATACTTGACCAATTTACCTTTAAGGTACATTTTGAACAGATAAAAAATGTGATTAATTTGTGATTAATGTTGTAAAACCTGACTCTTAATTCCTTCTGGTTTTGGTCAAAAGAGTTTGGATCAGTGTGTCTGATCATTTGTTTTGTGGCCATGACGTACAGCAGTGCACTCCCCTCCAGGGTATTAGGAGGCAGGAAGATGCTATCAGCAGGCAGGAAGATGCTATCAGCAGGCAGGACAAGCAGACTTGTCAGCTCTGCAGGATTCATAGCCAGGTCTCAGGTCCACACTTACAGGCTGCATTACAACACAGTAATGTCTACAGAACGAGAGTGCATGCATCTCACCTGGGCATTTCCTGTCGCGCCGTGTTCTGTGTCACCTTGTACAAATGTTTTGATTCAGAATTGATTTCTTTCTTGCTGAGGCTGTGCACATTTTGTGCGTGAGACAGACAGAGAGAGATGGGAGCAGACACGGAGGAGAGAAAGAGGAGTACCTTTTTACGAGCTAACTCCATGCTCTAATGAATACAAATGGGCCCTCATCTGCTCCACTTTGCATGGCTGGTGGAGGGCAGTGTGTGACACCAGCAGGCCCGGCACCATGGACACTAAAGGAGCTAATCATTACCCTTTCAGTGGCTATCTATCACCAGGCTAGCCCTACTAATCTGCCTGTGTCTGCACATGATGGATGTTTTGCTACCTCTAATGCCAGTTCGCTCATGCATGCAGACAGATAATCAGAAAGGGAAGTGAAAGCATATCTCATCATTACGATTATGATCCATACCGACGAATTACTACCGAGGGGATTTGGCGCTCTGCAACACGCTTTCTGATGACATTCATAATCATTGATCACTGTGGAGATCCCGGTGGTGATAATAAATGAGTTATGGCAAAGGGCTGAAAGATGGATGGGAGGTGTCTGACTGGATATGGAAATGGAAAGAAATATGGGTTAAACTGAGGCTGTTGTGGGAGCACAGGTTTCCCCAAATATCATCTTCATCCCACTGCGAGCCAATAAGAGACAACGGCAGGCCATCTCAATGCTCATGTGGTTTTGTGGAAACCTGGCTCAGAAAATGCATTGCCAGCGATCATGTTGTTTGTGCTACCTACACCATCCCAAACTCAGATTTACAGAAGCTCTTCTGAAGACAATAAGCCTTCAGACTGAAAACAAAAGGTTCTAGAATAGCTGAAATGTATTCATCCAGCACAGAGAGGAAGCTGGAAGGAGGGAGGGAGGGTATACAAGCCAAACAAACCCCTTCCTGAGGCTAAGCCTTTGTGCCAGCTTGCTAATTTCCGCCTCCTGGACAGGCGTTGTTGATTCCAGGAGACTCTCTCTCTCTCTCTAAGTGAGCGTCTGGAGGGGTGGGGTGCTGGCAAAGGGGTTGGTGGGAGCGTAATCCTTGGCCTTTTCATTGGCCTGTAATGATTCCGGGGCTCGGCGGCTAATAGGGCATTATCGCGGCCCCTGCCTGGCCGGACAGCTGATTAATGTCGGAGGAGAAGACACGGGGCCCGGCCGGGGCCTGATAAAAGGGCGCTGGGATTGGAGGGAGCAGGATGATGAACGAGCTACAGAGCCCACGCCCGTGTCTCATTAGCGCGCCCCTGCTCTTTGGCGTTGAGCTAATGTAGCGCGTCGGCACTGCGGTCAGCGTGGCCAGCTCAGGGAAGAACGCTGTGGGGTCTGAAGAGCAAGGAGAGCCGAGCCAGGGACGATAGCAAGGAGGAAGTGGACCAGAGAGAGGGGGGGGTGATAGTGACCTGTCTGGTAGCAGCAGCTAATTGAGGATAGTTTCCACACTTAGTCTTACTGCACCATCACCATACCACCCACATAACAGTGTCTTATGTAACAGTGTACACACTGATTCAGATAGTTTTGACAATCTGGAATACAGGAGCCATGTGCAGTACTTCCAAAACAGACTAGACCTGAAGTACATCATGATCAGCCAATCAATTAAAGTACCAACACCACATGAATAAACATCCATTGCACTTTGGAGATCCCGCTGGTGATAATAAATGACCCATAGATGGCAACAGTTAAAGGAAATACAAGGTGGAAATATGCTAGAATTCTCCTTTAAAACTAAATAATGCATCTGAGACTGTTGTATTGGTCTGCAGGTGTGTGCTGCTGTATTATATGGGTATTACAGTTTCATATCCATGCTAACAGGTACGGTCACATAGCTACTGGGCAGCAATTCTCATTGCTGGAATATAAACTGGCAGGAACTAGTATGATTGGCTTAAAGGAACTTCACCCACAAAATGTATTCAATATTTGTATATCAATTCCTCTGTTACCTTGAAGTTCTTGAAGAAAACTTAGATATTTTTTTTACTCTCATGCCTCCACGTCAAGCGAAGAATCCAAAAACAGAGAAAAGTCTTGATGGATTGAAGTAAACATCTGTTTATAAACTCTCACACAACTGGTGAAGTATAACCCGAGTCTCATTCATGCAGTCGGATGATCACTATTTCCCAAACACATGCATCTTCACTAAAAGTGTACTATTTAAAACACTTCCGCTTAAACAGTCTCACATTTGCGCAGGTGTGTTATTAGTCTGTGAATAGTTTTGACAGGACAAGAGGACTTAGCAAGTCCATGAGGTCATCAAAAATATCTCCATGTTTTACAGGGAGATAAAAAAGAGGAATTTTGACGTATAAAAAAAGTTTTTTCTAATAATATTTGGCTTTAGCTGATGGTGAAGCTAGCTTGCCAGTGACATCAGCTCAAATCCTGCTTTAATGTAGTATGGAATATTTGACCATGTAGTCATTTTTACAAGTTATTGTATATATTTGTAGTGTAAAGGTCAATACTCATGTGGTCAAAAACTGCTGACTGGACAAAATCCACAATATGAAATTGTGTGTGTGTGTGTGTGTGTGTGTGTCCTGGTGTTTGTAAGTATGTATGCATGTCGTGTGTGTCTGTTGAACATGCTAAACATTTATGAGGATGTATCCTGTCTCATTTACCGCCACCAGCTGTACGCCCACCGCCTCCCACCTCCCCCTCACACCCGCCCATAAAAAGCCAATTACAGCCAGGGCTACGGAGCTCATTGATACCTAATTAGATTATTGTTAAGGGTGCTGTTGGCCGTGTGGCTGAGGGGGCAACCTGACAGCATCTGAGTGATAGAGGGTGTTGTCCCGGGCTGAACCCTGACCCCAGCCCGCATCCGAGGGGTTACATAGCCACTTTCAGATGAGGAGGAGAACCCCGTCTGCTCCTCCTGATGCAACACTCACCCCCTACCCAAGCCTCACCAACACAAACATTCACATACATGTGCACATGAAATCTTTCTCTGCTGTCAGACATCAATGGAGAAGTGGAAAAAGGGCAAATGCTCATAACTGGGCAATATTAGAAGGATCACATCTGGGAAAAATAATAATGAGTTATTCAAGCAATCTAGAACTCAGGTACAGACTTTACTGGAGGAAAATAAGTACATAAGATAATAAGATAAGCCTTTATTGATCCCCAGGTGGTACAGCAGCACGAAGAGAGAATAAGTACAAATAAATAGTTTTTTTTTCTATTTTATGCTACTTTCTACGTCTACACCAAGTGGTGTATGTAATGCATAGTGTTACGTTTCAGAAGGAAATATTGTATTTTTTATTACACTACACGTTGTCAACCGCTGCAGTCACAATTTACTTTACAGATTGAGCTTTACCAACCACCCCCTGACCCCCCAACCCCGACCCCAAAAAGAAAAAATGCATTGCTTGAATAGCACACACATGACTGTAATATAATACATGACCCTTTGGTTGAAAACCAGTATGACTGTATGTAATGAATGTAGTGTGATGAATCACAAGCTCTTCTCTGGGTGCACAATGTGTCATAAATAAAGTCCCTTTGTGTCTGATCTTCACTGGAAGAAAATAAAAGTGATGCAAAACAGGAAGTGTGATACGGGACGTTGTACATTTCCAGCAGATTGTTCGTAGTATTCAGGAGAACTAACTGGATGTTAATCATGAGCAACAAAGACAAATACAATCAAAAAACAAACAATAAAACAATGGAATAAGAGATCACCGTCCAGCCCACACTGCTGGACTGAAGCTGTGCAGTATATCTGTAACACTTTCAATGTTATCACCTCACAGCCTTTACTGTGGAGCTAATCACAGTTTTATTTTTACTGCACAGGTCTTCCTATGTCAATACATATATATACTGTATATACTGTATACAGTATATACATATATATACATATACCACCTTAGCTCAGACTGTGACAGTGTGTCAATATGCCCATTATCTGTCATTATGTCACGAACCAACTTCCTATACATTCATTTCATAAATATGTACAGTGAAGTGATTGTGATACTGTGGTTTGAAGAGTAGCAACGGTGTGACGTGTTACGATGCATCACTATGGATGAAATACATTTGTGCATCAACAGAATAACACATTGATGAACTGACAGTGAGCACAGTGACATTCACAGCACCAGCAAAAGCTCTTATTAAAAAGACATCAAGATCAAGTCATTGTGTACAGAATAATAATGAGCCAGAGACGGAGCCCTGTGGGGCTCCACCAGGGAGTTCATCTTCTAAAAATATGAATAATTGGATTAGTCAGTGAATAAAGGAAACAGTCATCTCGTATTGAGGTGTGTTTGAAGGGTAAATGTGTACAGTACAGTGTCTTTTGAGAAAACCCCCAGCAGCTAGTCACTGTGGGTGGCAGAGCGGCACAGTTGTTTAGGGATATATGACCCCATGGGGGGGGTCAAAGGTTTATTAAAGAACCAGTAAGTACTTGTTCAAAATAGAGCCCTGACCCATTACCCTCTCTCCCCACCCCCCACCTGCTCTGCACACACACACACACACACACACACACACACACACACACACACACACACACTACACACACATATACACAGCAAAAGCACCAACACACATTCACATGTTCACATTGCACCTGTTCAAGAGGTGCTAGTAGAGGAGAGCTGGTACAGAATAAACACTGCAGCTTAATGACAACAAGGATTCACACACACACTGTATGATGACTAAATAAAAAATAGAAATATTACACAGTTGTTTATTTATATTATTATATAGTTAGATTATATAACATATATTATGTATGCTATATATTGTATTATACAAAGTGTTTTTACATTATCATATGTTTATATATAAAAAAAAAAATTAAAATATTTATTATAGATATGAATGAATAAATAGTTTAAAAGTAGAATGGAATGAGTGAAATTATGTTTTATACAGTATTAAGCAAGCAGGTATGTAAGATATACAGTGCAGTACAGAAGATAATATGACATTAGTTAAGGCAGCATGCAATGAGCCCGTCAATAGTAGCAGCAGCAGTGGAAGTGCAGTAAATCAATGGTAAACTCCAAATTGCATACATATACATGTATGCACAAAATATTTTTTCTTTAGGTAAATGCTGTTTCATAAACCTTCACAACTTGCCAAGAATGAAATTCTGGTTGAAACTTTTATGAAAGTAAACTCCTCAGAGATAAACCCACGGAGCATCCACCCATAACGTCAGCTATCGGCAACATCAGTCCAATGTTGATGTGAATAGAAGTGAGTGGGCGCAGTGACATGTAAACCGTGGTACGGACTGTTGTCATCAGATCTCTGACATCACGTTGCATCAGCAAGGTCAAGCTCTAGTTCTGTCTTGGATCATTGAGTCTGACCTCCCCACCTCCCCCCCCACCCCCTCAAACACAAACCAGCCTTCCTTTCCCATCCTAAAGGGGGTAACAAGATTCTCTGAAAGTCATATTAAAAGAGGCTCGATCTCTTCTGAGAAGCATTGATGTCTAGACGGCTACTCTCCCATGAAAGGCTCGGAGGCCTTCTCCCTCACGCTCAGTCTCTCCTCCCTTTGTCTTGTCCCTGTGTCCCTCCATCTTCCCCGCTGGCACAGGACAATTACCAGCCAGCGCTACTTCCTAAACGTGTCGTCGGGGGCCGAGCGCTTCCCCGTCGGGCCCCGGCAGCCAGGGTCCGAGGGCGGGACCCCCGTGATCGACCATGCGGAGCCGCGACACAAGAGAACGGTTGGCTGCCCTCCGAGGCCTGGCGGATGCAGGTGTCAATCATGGCGAGGAGAGGAGGACAGTGGGAAGAAAATGACCCCGATGATGACAGTAGGCTGAATATTTATCTGGCACTATCACGGACAGCAGTCGTGATATTACCACATTACAATCTGGGGTCCCAGTGGCTACATTGAAAGGTGAAATAATATATTTTGATCTTGATTAGAAATCTTTCTTCATGTAAGAGCAATGTATACTCCATAGGTTTTACAGCTCACACTGTCCCCACTCCACAGCTTTTTTTCATCCAAAATTGGATCCTGCGCTCTATCTCTTAGCGCCGCCTCCCCGGGCTTATCACTAGCTAATGACTACATCGGCACACCAGCGGGGGGGAGGTCCAACAGTGTGTCTAGGTCTTTTCATGCCAGAGGGGCCTCTGCCACAAAAGGCTGTCCACAAAAGACCGCTCTTATTCTCTCATTATTGACACCCTTAATTGTTTGTGCTGTCTGATAATGGCCCTCAAAGCATCACCATATCAGCAATAACCTTCTGTCTCCGTTGTATGGGGGGGGGGTCTCTCTGATTCTGAGCCATGTGCCGCCGCTGAAATAAATGTTGAACTGCCAACAAGGGTTTTGAGCTCTTCTCTCTGCCACTTTCGCAAGGTTGAAGCGCTCTGTATTCATAACCTGAATTTTGCACGTGTGCGTGTGAATTCTCAAACCCTCCGGAGGTCATCAGGGAATCCCATTTCCATATTGTTTATTAGCAGCTTTGTGTGTTTGCCAGCGCTGCAATTCGGATTCGGAACCACGGGCACTTTGCGTTATCGTTGTCTTATTAATTACGTGCGGGGGTGTAAGTACAAATCTCTTGATACGTCAGGCATGGTCTTTCAAATGCGCTGCTTTATTATGAGAGGAAACGTTAGCCTTAATTAAACGACACACTTTTATTAGCTCGGCGTGTAATGGCGGCTTCCATTCCTGTCAGCGCTGAATGCCTGACACTGCCGGTTATGCCAGTCAATGGCCTTTAAGAAATAAGAACTGTCTAATCCCATTGCAACTTGTGTAATTAGAGGGAATGCTCTTGTCATTAGTCAGGCACAAATTGCCCACTTACCCAGGCTTATAAATATTTCAGAGACACTTCTTATAAATTGTTAGGGTATTGAAAGGAATTTGCCTGAAAGCAAATTAATAAGTTATTTATGAGGAGTGTTAATCAGTTATCTTTTTGTATTCACGGCTGCACTGTGTTTATTTGAGAAGGTCCAGTCATGAGACATTAGCAGGCGTCTGTAGTCAACTTCAGCTGTGCTCAAACTTTTAGCCACAAAAAATATTAATTGTAACTGGTCACACAAAATCTTGACACACACACACACACACAGTACTCAAGCTAATAATGCACAATCACACGCTTGTGTGTACCAAAATCAGTGTTTATGAGCAACTGGTTGGGTCTCTAAACCTGCGCTAACATGTCGGTGTTGGATTGTACATTTACACCCCCCCTTGCTGCTTTGCTTAGTGAACCTGCTCAGTAGCTATCTAGGGATTTTTAACTGGGGTGGCATAATAAATAATGTTCTTATCTGTAAACTAGTATTTCTGGTCATGGATCTATAACAAGCCCTTCAGAGAGCTGATGAGACCTTTTACCAAAAGGCAGGCTACTTTGAAATAATAATAATGATAATATTAAGAAGAAGAAGGTGACTCCATGAAAACTTTACCTAATAAGCTTGCAAGAGACTAAAAATTACATTCACAAGTGTTGATTATCATTCCAAACAAAACTACGACTGATCAATAAATGACTCTAATCATATTCTTATGTGATCAGTCTGGTGTTTGTGTGACCCATAATCTACTTGGACCTCAGCTCCTCCCGACGCGGACGGAGTGAATAGACGGTCGGCTGGAGAAGTTGAGCGCATCTACATTGACGCAAATAACTTTACATTAGTTTGAAAGCCGTGTGCGTCTCAGACGTTAAAGGGTGCCTCGTGCATCGGTATGGGATCCTGAGGGCCGTGAAGAAACGTTGGTGTTTGACGACCTGGCATGAGACCGGGCTGTTTTCCACTGAAAAGTCGTGTCCTGCTGCGGTGCGTGCACGTGTTTGTGTTGTTGCAGAGGGAGGAGTTTCACTCCCTTAAAGGCACAGGGGCACGTCATCAACCAATGACGTGTCAGAAATTTGGGGGTGGCATCTGTGGTGGCCAATCAGGCTGTAGGGGTGGCACTGTCCACCACTTTAAAACCGTGCATGAACCTGCTAGATAGTTGCTAGCTACTGCCCAAGCACTTCAGGTGTGGAAGCAGTTTAGAGCTGTAGGAAATTAAAAAAACACTTTGTTGCTGCAATTGGAACAAAACATTGGTCAATGTTTGTGGATTTATTTTAATTTAAACTGCTGAAGTTATAAGCATAATCTTCAACTCACCATTAGTGGCGCACACTGCAGAAGATTAAGCTCGGTATTACAGAATTGCTCCTCAGGAGACACAATTGACTTGAATGGGAAAACTTGCAGAGCCGTTATTACTGCATGTATCTGCCACCAGTGGTGGAAGAAGATTCAGATCCTTTTACTTAAATAAAAGTAGCAATATTTGTAAAAAGTTGTAAAAATGATCAATTTCATGCAAAAGTCCTGCATTCAAAATATTACATTATGTAATTTTTATCAGCAAAATATACTAGAAGTGAAGGTTTAGTATATCAAATATTTTTTCAGCATAGCAACTAGCTGCTATAGTTGATAAAAATGAAACATAGAAAAGTAGAGGCATAAAGTGCATAAAATGGAAGTCAAGTGAAGTACAAGTATATCAAAATTATGAGTAAATATAAGTTCATTTCCACCACTATCTGCACCTGCATGCTGCACTAATCCTATATTTAGTGATTATTCACACACAGCTGGCCCTACTATATGACAGCAGACATTATTAGTAGCATAACTGTGATCCAACAGCAGAGCCTCCATTAGGCCACAGTGATAACATACAGTAAGTGTTCCAGTGTGGCTGTTGTCACTCTAAATATTGTCGGTCACACTGCGGCAGCGGGGTGATGATAGGCACTGAGCAGAGAGACAGCGGGAAAACTGAACAGGTCTATTTGTAGTGGCTGCACCTCAGAGGGGGTTTTCAACACTCCCAATGAGTGGAGATAATGTCGTGGCAATATGAGTTCCTCCTCTGTCTAGACTAGAATTGTCTGGCTGAAGTGACTGATTCACTTTATTATCCCAGACGGAATTTGGCTTACAGTGGACACAACATTTAACATGCAGAATAAAAACAATCAAAGAGTGCAAAGACACATAAAGCACAGAACTTTCTACTATGCTCTGTAGTGCTGCCGTGAGAACTAGAGTTTCATGTGCCAGTCTAATGTTGGCCAGAGTGTGTGTGCACCTGCCCCCCAGTGCTGCAACTCATGGGATAAAGGAATTATTGACTCTGTTCCTTTTGCTGCCAGGGGCCCGAAGATGAAACTCACTGAACAACAAGGTGTGTTGTAATATTTTGCAATTTTAACAATTTTGTTGCGCAAGTTCCTCTGCGAATCATGACCATGCCAATAGAGGATACAGGTCATGTCATGACACTCTCAATAAAAGAGGACAAGAACAACACACTACTTCAAAATGAATAAATGTAATTCATTCTTCATTGGCACATTTTTGTACTTAATTTCACAAAGAGTAAATCCATGCTGAATGATATGGCAGATTGTGAGGTGACACTTTCTAATAGCCTGTGTTGCATTTACATCAACTACAGCGTCTCAATTAGCTGATGCCACTCCCTGCTGCAGCACCGCAGGGCCATTTAAGCTGATAAGACAGGTGTATACTTGCTTAAATGTGGTGCATAGTGCAGCTGTTAACAATGGCAGTAGTGCAGGTATACTGTAGTAGTAAATGTCTCTCACAGTCCTCACCCTGCAGCCCACCCACATCTACAGAATGTGAGAGCTCTGGCCGAGACCCTGACCCTCTCTGCATTCTTCACTCTCTCTATTCGCCTCCATCACACACGTTCACGCTCAGGGGTTCATTTGCCCCTGTGCTTTTTGATGTGAGGTTGTGTTTAGTGAGCGCTGACATGTGACAGACTACTGCATGTGAACAGTTAGATATGAGAATTGTCTTCCAATGTATGCACGTCTCATACTGGTCTTGTGATTGTTATTTGCAGGTTTCAATCACTGACATCTCTCAAACTGTATACAACACACACACACACACACACACACATATATATATATATATATATATATATAGTCACCTCTGTGTCTGCGTCTGTCCTTATACATATTAACTAGAACCTTTCCCCGTGCATCTGACCGCACTTGGAACCTAGCCCCGGCAGACTGGCTGGATCCTCTTACACATCCTGTTGGTCTGTAACTCATTCAGGATGTTGACGGTGATGAAACCAGCTCCTTTTCCCTGACCTGAACCCCTGCTGCCACTTCTTCCAGCCAAGAGAGCACCACCCCTCCATATACTCCCCAAACTGAGCTGAAGTCCTGACATCTCATCCAGGCTAAATGCTGCCCCAGTAGCCTCTGTAACATAATGGGATCTCACATTAAGGGTTTCTTTTATCTGTCTCTCTGAAAAAGTAAGACATATTTCTTCTAAGATAAATGAGCATCTACTATCACACTTGATGTTAGAATTTGAACTCTTAATGATTCTAATACTAGAGATGAAAATGACGACTCTCTTTGCTGAATCAAAGTGTTTCATTCAGTTCAGTTCAAGGATTCCACAATTTAGTTCGTTCAGACGTATTCAGTTTAGTGGTAGGTTAAGTCTGATCTGGGTTCAATCTGTTACATTCAAGACAGTGCAAGACTGGGCCTAAACATGGAAGTACCATACGTACATCACAGCTCAGCTGACAACAGTACATCTACTGATCGGGTTGGATTCGGACGGCGACATTAGAGATTCAGTGTTGTCAGCTCAGCCTGAAAATTCAGTGTTAAAGATTCATTCATACATGTTCTGAACATCTCTATTTAAGTTAAACAACAATAATTTTATTAGCAAACACAAAGCTACAGTTCTCATGGATGGTACCTATGCAGCAGGATGCGTAATACGTCACTTATTGTGGGTTTCCCATTATGTTTTTTCTTGCAACCAGGAGTGACACGAGAGGGTGGAGCTATAAGTACAACCTAACACTGATTGCAACATTTTTAGGCGCCAAAAATGTTGCAATTAAAGTGCCGATGTTGAAAATTGTTGAACACAATGGAGATGGCCCACTGATAAAAGTATTGCAATGTTTATATATTTACAGTATTATGAACTGGGTGTCTGTGGTGACATTATACATCCAAAAGATGGAGCATACAATTCTGAAAACTTGAAGCTGATGTACATAGAAATAGATTTTTTTATATATATTTCAGCTCATGTATAAACAAAAAGTCTCCAGACAGCTAAACTTTGAACACAATTCCATTGTTTTCACTAAAATAGAAATTCTAAATCGACCAGGACTGAAATCTTAAAGATTGCCACTTTAACTTTAATGAGCTGAAAACAGACTGAAAGTCCTCTGGAGACACCAAGTCCCCCTTTAACTCCACTGTTGTTACAGGTTTCTGCTTCTGTTTCCACTGCACTATGGCTGTTTAGGGGACATATTCCTCAAACTGAAGTTCAGCACTGCTCTGGAGGTGATACTAAATCCAAGCTCCTGGTTCTCTGGGGGGGATGGAATGCAACAGCTGGGTTGCAGAGGCAATACAGTATTAATAAGGACATGTGTTTAGCTGAGCACTGCAAGGAAGTGTTATAAATATAGGCTACATGTGACACTTGGATTCTGAATATTCAACGTGTGTTTTTGCTGCATTGTTATGCAAAAGCCTCTTAAAAGTTCAGGCTATGGGGAGCTCCAGGTTACGGGTCATTAAGTTCCTGCAGTGGAAAAGGACTAAATGTGACATTGAATGAGTTTTCTTACTTCTGGAACAGAAAGCACACTTCATCTCTGGAACACGAGCGACTGTAATATTGAAGATTATTTTGGCACTGTTGTCACTGTCCCATTCACATGGGACTAATAATACCTGCAGGTGTTCAGATTTTCTGTGTGTAAATCTTTCATATCAGTAATTTGTAAAGTATTAATTTCAGTAAAAATGACACATGTATTGGGTTGAATGCAGAGCTAATAACATTAATTTTAGCACAAACTGAACCCTCATTCTGAGCTCTCTTACGTACTTTGCTTCCGTGTATTTTCTTCATCATCTGCTAAAGTTATGAATGATTCATTACCTCATATGTGATGCCATTTGTAAGCACCCTTGCAAACAGTCGACACAAAAGAATCCAGTTTAATAATGTTCAGGCTTGTGCATGAAATCACCCTCACTGGGCAGATCGCCACATTTGAATGTGGACACATGATAAGAGAAACGCTCTGCAATGCAGGAAATTGCTCTTGTTGACAGGTGTGTAGGAGAATGAAGGCAGGCCACAACCAAAAGATGAAAATGATTTCAAGCGTGGATAAATGGAAGTGGTGCAGATGTGCCAACCAATTTGTTCATGCCAACAAATCCAAAGCACACACACAGTCATTGGAATAAAGCAAAACACCACTTTGTAGAAATCCGAAGTCATCTCTGCGTACATTAGGGTAACAAATAAAAAGTACCGATGCTTTGTGATAAAAAAAATAACAGAGAGAAATGGGTGGAGTTATCAAAGAACAGAGAAGAGAGGAAAGGCGGAGGGGAACAGAAGAAAAGAAAACTCAGTGAAGAGGGGGAATTCATAGAGAAGGGTGCCTAATTTAAGACAGGCCAGAGGCCAGGTGTCCAGCTGGTGTTACAACGGTGTGGCCTGGCAGCGAAGAGTAAACACACATTCCTATCATAGGAATGCATGCATGTGTCCATATATACTATGTGTGTGTGTGTGCTTTCTTAAGGTTCCTGTGTGAGTGTGAAACAATATGAAATGTCATGCTGGAATATACATAATGAGGGCCAGGGGCCCCTGGGCCTGCACTCGGTAGTTCCGTTCAGTTAGCCATGCATGATTATAGGCTACATACACAAGAGTGCTCAAACACTGGGGCGTACAGCAGCTGTAGTAGGGTAAGGTCCTCTCTATAATATACAAAACATGTACACGCACACACACACACACAGCCTCCCACCAACCTGAAAAGTGTCCACATAGCTGCTGACCGCTCCTCCTGACCCAAACCTCCCACAGGCAGGACAGGTGGCAGGGGAAGGAGCTGAGAGTAGCTGAGGGGAGCTGAGGGGAGAGCGGACTGTTTAAAACAGATTATGTGACCCCTCTCACCCCTCAGCCTTAGACCCTTGACCCTCTCTGATCTCTAAGGCACCTGCGCAAGCTGCTCCATGATATGTGTACAACCTGTTGCCATGCACCACGGAGTCTGATGCCAGGGTGAATATACTGTACATGCATGCACTGCAGGTTGAAGTTTAGCTTATACAAACATATAGACAGGGATGCTGTGCACATGCATCTCCACAGGTTAACTTACAGTAGATAAGTTTATCAGTTAAATGTTAAGTTCTAAGTTTATTGTAACCTTTGACGGTAACACCAACAAAAGAAACAGCAGCGTCTGTTTTTGGTTGAGGGAGCAAGCTAACTTTCATGATGTCTTTAATGTCATTGTTTCATAGATCTTTGACTGAATCAATTCCTTATCTCTCGGTATTCTTCTCTCATTATCAAACAGAGAAACACTGTAAACAGGGTGATACATATACATGGTGTATAATTGGGAATGTTACTAAGGTCTGCTGTCTTGTTGTGCAACCAGACAGAAGTAATGTTAACAGTGGATTGATGTTTGTAGAATTACACTAATATGTCTTCTTTTGAAATACCACTCTCATGTCTGTATTAAGTACAGAGTGGTCAGTGTGAGTGTTAGTGTTAAACCTGTGATGGTTCGGTTGAGGTCTGAGAGATCGTCTGTTGGAAGGCCGATGGTGTTAAATCTGAACTTACCTGATGTGACGCAAAGATCTGTGGAACTCTCCCACGGAACTTTGCAGAACTTTGCAGAACTTTCCCACCGGGATACAAGCCAATTGCTTTGCAGGGCATTGTGGGATTGTGTATTTCTGGGGACCCAAGGGAGTGATTTGTCGAATTTGGTGCAATTGTGTAGCATTTGGATTGCAAATCTGAATCTGCAACGTATCCAGTTACATTTCTCTGTCAGATAAATGTAGTACTACAATGTTTTCCTCGCCCAGGTTGCCTACGTTTTCTAACGGTAAAGTCTTCTCCTGGTGTATCTCCCTCTAGTTATAAGAAATATTATTCCAAATATTAATTTCCATCCTTTATTCTGTTAGCTAGCTTGAACTTGGAAAATGCTGGATCTTGGTCTCCACTTGACCAACTCCACCAGTCAGATCATTTTCTGTCACCACAGCAGCAGCTCTGTTTGTGTGGACTGTTTCTTTGACCCTGTGTGTGTTTTCCAGGGTGCTGTCCTTCCTGTATTTTCCCAGCAGTCTGGACACCAGAGCTCTCTGGGAAGCAGGAGATGGTCAAAGGGCAGGTCACAGAGCCACAACATTCACTCCCTTTAAAGAGTCCACCTGCACCCTGCTCCTCTGCTGTGTACTGCCAGGCTGTTGCTGAATAAATATTGGATGATGACTATTGGAGGATCTTCTCTGGATAGAACGCACAGACAGAGGTTGGACCTCTACGAACAAATTATCTATCTATCTATCTATCTATCTATCTATCTATCTAAGTTATTCTTCTTATGTGACAAGTTAAAAGAGGCTATGAGTGTATAACTGTTAAGTTACAAAAGCATAGTAAGTTCATAGTCAGTAATGATGTTAAAATCTGTAATGAGGTTAAAGAGATCATTACATCATACATGCAAGGATGGATTAAAACCAGAAAATTGGGTCAGATAGTTAAAACTTGTCATATGTTGTTTAAAAATGGTTCGAAAGTTATGTTACATTTGTTTACTTTATTGTTTAATGTAAGATGTAAAAGTGGAGATCTGTGATCTACAAGATGGTCTTAATCTAGGATCCTGAGATCGATTACTCCTGTCTCCACCCACATACCTGGGGAAGTTGCGGTATTTACCTCGATAGAGTAAAGTTCTCGCTGAGGAAACGTCACTATCACTCTTGTGATTATTTTCTCCCCATTTTTCAGGGGCGTAACATTTGCAGCATTTTCTTCTCTCCAATTCTTGGGCATGTGCCAGAGAATTTGTACATGGCACAACACACCTGCCCTATGGTGTTTGGGGGGCGTTACCTATGCTAATACATGTCCATATATAGTGATTAAAGGGTGTTACCTATGCTAATAATATACAATTGGCAACACACCTCCAATTTCTGAGGAAGTGGGATTCATCATTCAGCACACCTGGGTAAAAGCAGATTTGGATGGTTAAGAATGTTTGGTGTTTGGTGTAATGGTACCCATATTATTATGAGTAAGAAAACTAAGGTAATAGTGGATAAACGCACAAGGTGTGGAGTAAATTCAGGTTGATCACATATCAGCTCTCTGTAAAGTCATTAAATCTTAGCAAATACATGTATGTTCTACTTGGAATTTTACCGGCATTGGGCTTGAAAAGAAGTGAACTACTTCACTGAGCACTTGAACTCCACACGGCAGCTTTAAAGTAATAATCTGGAAGATTTTCATTTAAATAAATATCTGTTAGGTCACTATCTATGGCCGAATGAGGCAACACAGTGGAGATTGAGCCTATGGCCCACTGATGAAAGCCCTTGGATTTGCAGTATTGTGAACTGGGTGTCTGTGGTGACGTTCCTGGGAAGAATCACAAGCAGCGATCTTTGGGAAGTGATATCCAAAAACACACCTGCAAATACCACTTATCACCATAGACACCGCAAAAGAAAACAACATGGAGATCTTCGAGATTGTAGCTTTAAGTGTAATAATTGAAATATAATTTACATAATCCAAAACAAATTTTGTCTTTGGGTTAATTGTTATTTTTATGCCCAAAATATTTGTCACAATGACACATCTGTGTATATACGGAAAAGGTTCTGTTAAAAACATACAAGGTCAAACAAAACATCTTTTGTCTTAGAAGCCGGTTTGGAGAATATTGTAAACCCAGATACAGACTCATTCAGATCTGATGAGACACCAAACTGAAGACACTGCAGCATGACAAATCTAAAAATTACCCTGCGGGCCCTTCCCTTTGCTTTGACTCCAATTTACAGTCATGTGTTTTTTGAATATCAACTTCCCCATCTACAATGCATAAGTTCATTGCACATTCAACAGAGAGGGTGGCGATTCCATGCAGAGAAATGGGGCCTTGGATTTCGGGAGGCCATCGGGCCCCCCGCTGTGTTTCTCATCCAAACTCATTTGGATGTGTGACTGGGAACGAATCAAGGAGAATTACTTCTACTCAGCCGAGAAGCTATCTCACATGCACACGCTCACACACAAACAGTACACACACCCAGACATGTCCACAAACATAAACACACTGCAAGAGTGATTTTTAGCATCATCTTTCATGGATTTTTAGGATCTTCTTTCGGGTGAAAAGCACTGCATTATAACTTTTCTGCTCTCATTTCGTTTTTTACATTCTCTGGCTTTTCTAAAAGCACCTTTTGAACAGTTCCAACTGTTTTTAGATAATGTATACCCAAACCGTGCCCTGGTGGAGTCATTAGCCTTCATCTTGGCCATGACTATCAAAATAATTAGCTCTTGTGGGATGGTTTGCAATTTAGCATCAGAGGGTCCGAATAATTTATCATAGCTGGAAGCTTTTATTGGATTGAACTATAACTGAAATCGAACACGGAGGTGCAAGTTTGGTGAGGGGAAGCTGAGGAAAGGATCGAGGATTTGGTTGATGCCAAAACAAAAGGTCACGAACTTTAGTGACCTTTGGAGTCTGCCCTCCAAATAAACTTAGGAATGTCAGACTGTGGAAGTAAACCAATGTAATACAGTATTTTAACTCTCACATAACAGCAGTGTCCATTGTAATCTCAAAGCTCTGACCAATGTGTTAATTATTAGATTATTTAAGAGAATGCTTTTACTCCGTTGTATTTGCTGGGTGTATCAAGTTTACAGGAACTGCGTGTGGGTTTGGGTATGAATTATTTTGTCACTCACAACACAACACAATAAGCACCCTGAAGGTTTTCATTTAGTTCAGCAGGAGTTGGTTAAAACAAAGGTTTTACATGTGTGGTTAATTCAGTGAGGTTTTACTCCTCAGTATGAGATTATGATGAAAGCCATTAAGTTAGCTAAACAGCTACCAGCCATTCATAAAATTGTCCTACATCAAAAGCAATGTGTGGAGAAGATGCGTAACAATAAATATAAAAACAGACATTTAGAACAGCTACCAAAAGTAATTCTTTACTTTCAGAATGTATTACATTAGGGTTAGATACTGTGTCAGCACATATTTGTAAAAAGAAAAAAAAAACAGTCTTATTTGCAGTCATATTGACATAGCGGGGCAGTTAAGCATAACAATTGTGCCTTTTTGCGATAAAGCAACAAATTTGGCACATATGTAGGTTTATATATCATGAATAGATATAGATATCGGGGCACTGCAAATTTGGCCCCCCGGGGGCCGTGGCCAAATAGGTGCTAAATATTCCAAAATGTTGCAGAAAAATTATGTTATGACTCTTGATGACTTCCAAGGTGTGTTCAAGCTGATTAGATCCAAATGTTTAAATTTAGCACCAAATCTGTGTAACAAATGGTATTAACCCAAAAATTGCTGCAACAACTTATGAGACATGAGTAAGCATGGGAATGACCATCATGTACTTCATAATGTTCTAAACCCTTATACACTTTTACAATTCATTTTAATCAATTAATTAATTCATGTTTATTTCTGACTAGAACAACTTGTCACACAGTGCTGAGCTGCATCTCAAATTAATCTTCAGGTTGCCAGCTTTCAGATGATGTAATGGATGTAATGAATGGTGTACAACTTCTATGTGACATCTACTGTTGACCTACTATCTCCCCTATTGTGGGTCTCAGAGGGTTAAAGGGGGATTTGTCAAGTATTTAATGCTCTTATCAACATGGGAGTGGACAAATATACTGCTTTATGCAAATGTATGTATATAATTATTATTGGAAATCAATTAACAACACAAAACAATGACAAATATTGTCCAGAAACCCTCACAGGTACTGCATTTAGCATAAAGAAATATGCTCAAATCATAACATGGCAAACTGCAGCCCAACAGGCAACAACAGCTGTCAGTGTGTCAGTGTGCTGACTTGACTATGACTTGCCCCAAACTGCATATGATTATCATAAAGTGGGCATGTCTGTAAAGGGGAGACTCATGGGTACCCATAGAACCCATTTACATTCACATATCTGGAGGTCAGAGGTCAAGGGACCCCTTTGAAAATGGCCATGACAGTTTTTCCTATTAAGTTTGGAGTGTTATTTAACCTCCTTCTTGACAAGCTAGCCTGACATGGATGGTACCAATGGATTCATTAGGTTTTATAGTTTCATATGATGCCAGTCTTTTCACTCTAAACTAAAACTGAGCCCGCCCAAAGATTGATTGTGTTAATGCCTTAAAGAAATTAGTGGCGTTAAAACGATTTTGCATTATTATTGCATTAACTTTGACAGCCCTAGTTATGTTACATATGATTGTGATGGGTCGGCCCGCTTTGACCATCTAGCATCGGGACCCGCGCTGCTTCGTAACACCACTGGCTGGAACTAAATTTATATCTTTGTGAAGAACAACTGGGTGTAGAGGCTGTATGCAGCTTCCTGAAATCTTCTGGTCACAATAAGGTTGCCAGGTTTGGTACCATCCTGCCTTAACAGAGACCAAAACCAAACCCTTTGCTTGCCAATTATATCTGGCAACTCCTGCTATAACCAGAGACACTGCGCGGAAAAACTGGGCAGATGGACACACTGTTGTTTGTCAGTACATCACCAGGATAACTGTTCCCCCTACTTCCAGTCATTATGTGAAGCTAAGCTAACCACATCCTACTCAACACACAGACATTAAAAGGAATGCAATTATATGTACACCATATGTTAGTGCAAGGCTACACATTTATTTAAATCAACAATGTTGTTTCAATCCCAATCAGTGTGCATGCACTTCTTCTCGCTCCTTTATACATTTTAAGTCTTGAATGTAAAAATAAAGTTGTATTAAGTGATTTATATCGTTGTATTTATCAGTAATTTAAAGGTTGAAATACCTGATTTGGAAGACTACAGGCCTTGGACTTGTACTGATGGCATGCAGGTCAATAAAATGGATCAATTAAACAACTGAATGAATCAAATATTATTGATCTTCTTGGGAGTCTCTAGCGCAGCGGTATCCAAAAGAGATTTTAGCTTTGGAAATCACAAACCAGCCAGCTCACCGCTTTCATACACGCAGGGTAAAGTGATCGTCTAGGTTTCCTCTGTGTGTGAGTGTGTGTGTGTGTGTGTGAGAGGGTGGGGGGGGGTTAGGCTCACGCTGTGCTGGAAGCTGTGGGTGTCGGCGGTAGTTTCCATTTATCCTCTCGCGGATCTCCCAGCAGCCCCTGCAGCTCTTTGATGTCAGCCTGTGTTTCATATAAAGTGCACAAATAGAAGATCGCCTCTCAGACCATGCGCAGCAGGGACAAAAATAGATTTGAAGTGTTTGGTGCAGAGTGTTATATATATATATATTTTATTACATATTAATATAGTGTTGGGGGAGGGGTTATGCTAAGGATGGCTCCAGTGCGTCATCGAGTCATATACATTCAGTAATATAGGCTGTAGTTTACAGTTTTAACATGTTTCAGCAATTATTTTCTAACATGTATAATGTGTTTAGAAACAAATCTCTGATTTGACTTTAAAATATAGATGAGATTTGGTGAATGAGAGTGCATAAAACCAAAATTAAATTAAATCAATGTGATGTTATCTTTTTTGTTCAGCTACATATTAAAGGAAAGCTCAGTACTACTGTAACCATGGAGTAATGTGAACCTGTGTTATTTTTTAGGAAAGATGAGTAAAGTAAAGGTGGCAGTAACATTGCTCCCAGAAAAACAGCTGTTGTCTGAGGATGAAATGCTGGTTTCAGACATAATGAACACACAATGACAGATTCCCAGCTAGGAGACTTTAAAAATGCATAATCAGGATATGACCCAGCACCTGTGACACACCTCTGTGTCCCCAGATGGGTGTACTGTGATCTCCTGATGCTGCCCATCCCTTCCCCAATGACTGACAAACTGCAGTCAGCTGTAACTATGTCAGAAGGGCCTCTAGGATGAGAGGGTGGGAATTACACACCTTTTGGATCCTGCTCTTCAGTGGAGTTTAGCCGGTAGCGATGCCGCAGGCTTCTTCGCTCCTCCCAACTGATGACTCAGCGATTTTTGAATTCTTCAGGCGTTATCCGGCTCCAGGTGTCACGGCCACGGCCACATGCTCGGGCAGGACACGCCTTTCCAAAGGCCTGTGGACACAGCCATGTTGTCACGCTCTCATTTCGGTGTCACGCCACACGTCAGTCACTCAGCACCGCTCCGAGAGGCTAGCACTTAGCCGCCTTTCACATCCGCCACAAACAGGACTGAGGAGGCAAAGCTTCAGGCATTCATTACTGATGAAGTTCCTTAACTAAGAGGGAAAATACAAACACCTCTCAGGTAAGCTACATGTATACTTCTGCGCTAAGGGGTTACGCCCTATCTTCAACGGCCATGTGCATAGGCTCTGTTGTTGCGTTCAGCTACGACTGCTCCGGAGATGCCACACGGAGACGCAAGAACTGTGATTGATCAGCTTGGACTGCTTGTGTTTCTGACGCAAAACAACATGAAGGAATTTGAAATAAAGGCTCAGTTATCTTCTCTTTTTAAGAATTATATACCTTCTGCTCACTGATCCTCACAGAGAATGAAAGAATATCCTGATTCTACACAACAGTCCCATATTCTCTATATATTGTGTCACTTGTGTCACAAAGTAAAAGAAAGAATATAAACACAGTTACTGCGGAGATTAGGATTAAAGTAGTAATACTACTAATTAATATATATATATATAAAGTAGTACTGTCAAAAACACAAATTCATTTTAATGCCACTAATTTCTTTAACACATTAACACAACTTGTAGCGGGCTCAGTTTTAGTTTAGAGTGAAGATACTGGTATCATATGAAACTAGAAAACCTGAGGAATCCATTGGTACCAACCATGTCATATTAGCTTGTCATGTCCATTTTCAAAGGGGTCCCTTGACCTCTGACCTCCAGATATGTGGATGAAAATGGGTTCTATGGGTACCCACGAGTCTCCCCTTTACAGACATGCCTACTTTATGATAATCACATGCAGTTTGGGGCAAGTCATAGTCAAGTCAGCACACTGACACACTGACAGCTGTTGTTGCCTGTTGGGCTGCAGTTTGCCATGTTATGATTGGAGCATATTTTTTTATGCTAAATGCAGTACCTGTGAGGGTTTCTGGACAATATCTGTCATTGTTTTGTGTTGTTAATTGATTTCCAATAATTAATATATACATATATTTGCATAAAGCAGCATATTTATCCACTCCCATGTTGATAAGAGTATTACATACTTGACAAATCTTCAAGGTTCATTTTGAACTGATAAAAAATGTACAATTAATTTTTGATGAATCATGATGATCTATGGACAGTCATGTGATTAATTGTGATTAAATGTTTGAATCTATTGACAGCCCTAGATTAAAGCATTATACTTTGAGGTAAATGCCAACATCTAATATTTGTATAGATTTCTGAAACTGCCAATCTGACAGTCAGACACACTTCATGCAGTGATTGCCGCAATGTGTAAAGATCTGGCCAGAATTTTAGTTTACAACATACTAAACAGTAACTAACATTATCATGTGAAGAGGTTATAGTGTTGACGTTATGTCAAAGACGTCTGTGTATTGTGTAGCACAGTTACCTGTTGCTAACCAGGGGTGGTCTCCTGGCCGCGAGGAAGACAAGATGAAGGTTCGGGTCATTTTCTTGTACTTTCTGCCACTTTGGATTTAATTCAATGAACAAACTATGAAACGTCCACGGAGCGTACAGCCCCGGTTAGTGGCACAGTAAACACACAGACGGCTAAACTACAGGCCGACGCCACACGTGGAGATTAAACGGTAGCGGTGTTATTTTGACTGGCAGCTGACCCCTATTTGTTCGGAGCGGGTGGCCAGATCGTACACAGTGCTCCTTTAAGCTCTCTTCTTGGGTGAACACCTAAGTGGACAACATGAATTCCTTCAAAAGAGACATGTCCTGAAGTGTGTAGCATCATCCCCATCTGAAACAACCTCGGTCTATGACTACAGGCTGTTTGACCCATCTCTGAGTCCCATTCAGAACAGCTGTAAACACACTTCACATGAACTAGTGTTTCTAGCATACGCTGGCCTTAATGGTTCAGAACATTCAAAGATCCTGGACTATAATCCCAGCATTTCACCCTTACATTATGTGTATGTGTTCCCTCATCAGCTGGTCGCCTACCTTAACATTCACCACAACACAACCGCAATGATGAGAACACACTGTTGAATGGGCGTCAATAAAAACGCAAATGTAAGTTTCTAGGAGGAACAACATCCACTGACCCTGGACTTCCTCTCCACTCCCCAGCTCATTAAGGCTGCGGCTGAGTGCGGTGGGCTAATTGAGTGAATTGTCTAACAGTGGACAGTGTGTGTGAGTGTGAGAGGTTCTGTGTATGTGTGTGTGCGCTCGACTATGCGGCTCCAACACGTTCCCCTGGATTGTTGTTAGAGCCCGGCTCCTGACAGAACCAGCCTGGGCCCTCAGTGCCTAGATAACGAGCTGTATGCCTGACAGGTGTGTCGAGATTAGGGGCGGGCTGTTCCCTAACACCCCCCCTACCCGCACACACACACACACACACACCCATCACCCATCACCCACCAACCCCACCATCATCCGTCCTCTTACAGTAAACATCCCCATCAGCCTGCCTGCCCACTCTGGGGAGCAAAAGGAGAGAGCATGTTTGACATAATTAATTGGCTCTTTCTATAAAGTGAGTCAAAAGAGATGAAAAGGGTTATCGGGCTGAAATAATTAATTTGGAAACAAATTCGCTGACAGTTGGGTTCTCTCAACAATTCACCTTTTTTTTCCTCTCATCAGTGCCTCTTGAATGACGAAGGGCCCGATACTGGCTGGCCTGAAATGAGAGCATTTTAATGAAATATGGCTAAAAAAGAATTTAATTAATTTGAACCTGCGGAGAAGGTCTTGCTCTTATACATCTTTCGTAGATTATTGCCTTCCATTATGTGGCTAATGTAGCAAGCATTTTATTCCAATTAATTTGAAATGAAAGAGGAAATTATGTGGATTAATAATGGCGGAGGTGGTTACACACATGTCTTCAATTACTATCCATATAGTGCCCTAGCCATATCTTACCATCACAGTAATTAACGGGTTTCAGGAGGACTATTATGCCAGTCAATGAAAAGAGTTTGCTATCACTGGCCAGACAGAGAAGCACTGCTGGCTGAATGAAAGGCTGTGACTGGGATCAGTTAGGTTGCTGATTCTAATCACAGAGGTTCATTTAGGAAACCTCCAGCACTGAGACGACGGGCAATGTTTGCAAATTGAATTGATGAAAGCTAATTTGCCCAAATATTCTCCTGCTCACTGTTGAAATGACCCTATTGTTCCTTCTGCTGTACGTTGAACCGCAGTTAGACGTTTAACAACTGTGTGTGTGTGTGTGTGTGTGTGTGTGTGTGTGTGTGTGTGTGTGTGTGTGTGTGTGTGCGTGTGTGTGTGTGTGTGTGTGTGTGTGTGGCTGCTGCTATCACCATTAGTGCTAATTATGTTCTTTGTTGAATGGACAAAGGAGGAGTAATTGAATCCATCACCGCTCTCTCCTCTCACTCTCAGAAAGCCAGAAGTCTATCCTCCCATTTACTGCTCTCAGATCTGTGCACTGTCAACACTTAGAAAACACTATCATATGTAACTTTGCAAAAAATTCTAAGGAGTCAAACTAACATTTAAATAATTCATTGTCAAATCATTAATGGTTTTCAAGTGATAAGATAGAAGAGATAACAGAGACTGTATTGTCATCCATCTATAGTATAGTACAGTATGTAGAGGAAGGAAACTGTGTTTCCTCTGTCCCTGTGCAAAACAAAAGAATGAATGAATGAACATAAGGTGCTAACAACAAGGTGCCTTAACAGAAACTGCAGAGTGAACAGTGACCTTCATTTTCAGCAATGTCCCCTTTTATTATTTCAAGTCTTGCACTGCAGGCCTTACCATGTGTTTGCTTGCTTGATAAGATGGATTGGTTTCTTCTCCTTATCTTCAACAGATTTTACATATGGAGTCCCACAAGGTTCAATACTGGGATTCTGGACTATCTCATTCTTCATTTTTCAGCCTTCACAGCCTGCCTTACAGATAAGTGCTGATCCTTAAAAATATTACTTAACCTTTTTTCTTATTATTCTTTCCCAGAGCTTTATAATGGTAACTCGGTATTGCAATTTATTTTTAATTTACCAAGCTTTAAAATTGTTGCTCAGTTTCTGTTATTTTAAAAATGTTTGCTTAATATTTCAAATATTTTATAATTTTCCTGAGCTTTAAAATCATTGTTGCATGATATTACACTATTTGATATTGTGTAATACCATTTTAAAGGAGCAATACTAGGCAACAGTTTAAAAGTTGGGGGAAATATGTAAGATACGTAAGTGCTAGATTTCACTAACTGTTCCGTATCTGAATGAAACCAAATGACAAACTCAGACCATTCAGACAACCCAAGACCAGACCATTAAAGTAATCCACCACAAATATGCTTTCTGTCAATAGAAAGGCATCCATGAGACTCGTTTTATGCTCAGTTCTAGCTTTGATTAGATTAGATTTTATTAGATTTTATTGTATTGTACTCATTGTATTGTGTTTTATTGTCATCTTTATTTATTTATTTTTGTTTCTGTTTTATTTTGTTTTGTTTTTTGTTTTCTGTTTTTTAATTTTTCTCTGTTTTGTTTTTTGTTTTCCAGTTGTGTTTTTTATCAGTTTGTTCGCTGTCTGTTCTGTTTTTGTCTTGTGTTTGTTTAGGACCCCGTCAAAAACGAGATGATTCATCTCAAGGGGTTATCCTAATGTAATAAATTCCTCTTTGTAAAGTACTTTGCACTTGATTTGAAACATGTTAAATAAACATTGTCATTAGCATTAGTAGTGGTAGTAATAGTAATAGTAGAAGTAGTATATCTTCAATCAGCGTAGTCATCCATCAACCAGACATTTCAGAAATGATATGGACGGAGATTTGACACATTTAAATGTCTAAAGTGCTGCATGTTAAAATGTTTCAACATCACACCAACAACTGATGAACTATTTATCATCTGAATGAGCGACAATGTTCACTCCCCTCCCCGGAGAGCGGCCCCAGCCAGCCCAGCCTGCTGCTCCTCCTCAATGAGGGGGAGCCCCAGTGCTCTCAGGGGGCCCCTGCAAGGATCTGGGACCAGTGAAGCAGCACTCCACAGGGGACCCACCCTACCAGCCTGCACCTCTCCCTCCGGAGCGCACATATAATTGTCACTGGATGCTCGTTAAAGGATCCGATTAATCAGAATGGATTGGCCATTACAGGTCAGCAGACAGGGCACCCTCAAACATTTGGCCTTTAGTTCATCTCATATGTGGCTCTAAATGAAGACTCGCTGTACCATGACTCCATAATGTCCCCTTGATGTACCATTAACATTTATTACTCTAGAGAAGATATAGGGGCATATCAATATGGGTGCAGGACCTGTACTCCTGGATTTGGGTCTACAACTCTACAACTCTTTATGACTCTGCAATTCTTTATTATGAAATTTACTTTTTTTTTTTTTTTTACTTTTCTATGGAAGCCCTCAGCAAGATTATAATAGTTTTGAATTTTCAATTAGTTTTTATTTTATTTCAGTTTTGACTTTTCAATTTTATTTTAGTTAGTGTTTGTTAGTTTTCAGTGTGTTTGTTAGTTTTAGTTTAGTTTCAGTTTTTCAGTTTTAGTTTGTATTTATTCAGTTTTAGTTTTACTTTAGTTTTTGTTAGGGCCAGATATAATGTCTCAGAGGTAGCTATATATAGGCGACATACAAAATACACGGTTGGAGAACTGGAATGGTCGTAATGTTTCATGTTTAATCTTCACGCTACTTTAGTGTCCGATGTGAGGCGATTGCAGCACAGCAATGGAAAATTAATTCACATTAATTTAAATTTTATTTTTATCAGCTGTTAACCAGGAAATATAGTTTCAGTTTAGTTGTAGTTTTTCTTAAAGGATATAGTTTTATTTATTTATTTATTTATTTTCCTTTCAGTTTCAGTTTATTAAAATAACCATAGCCCTGAGAGACACGTAAGGGAAAAAAATTCTGGTAGTCCATTTACATTTTTAAGGCTGATCTAAATTGTTTAATTTTTCAAAGTTATTTTCATCTGTAGGAGCAGGTGAATTTTTTGTTATTGTTGTTATACTCATTTCAGCCACTACCCCATGTTCTAAATAGGACTAAAAGCATTTATGTTTTCATTTAGACATGGTTCTATGGTCAGGGTTAGAATATGAATATATCCATGTTGTCGTCTCAGCCTGGACCCTTTAACACCGACTCAACCTGATTGGTATCCTGACAAAAATGAGACCTGAACCTACATTTTTGATTTAATCTATTTCCTTTATTACTTACTGTTAGCTTATCTTATTGCTACACCTGACAACCAGACGATGAAGGCTGAAAGAGGACCATGTGATGAGAATTAGCTTTGTCAAATTACTCTTTTTGTATTTACAAAGCAACCAAAAGGATCCAAATGACTCGTAACAAGTAGAATGATCTTTGCCTGTTTCTTGTTTTTATTTTGAGTCCATGTCTGTCGTATGAAATGTGCTATATAAATAAAACTTGATTGATTGATTGATTGATTGATTGATTGATTGATTGAAACATGATGAGTTTTAAGCCACTGACAACTGTCTTTGTCTGGTCCAATAGAGTGACCAGTAGAAGTGGTCTCTCTTCCCACTCTACAGCAGTCAGTGGTTTAGACTCGGTGTTCACTGGGAGCATCTTTGATAGGTGCCACTGTGAAGCAGATGCTTGGGAGGACAGCCACAATCACAGCTTTTGTTGTTGCTCAGTGGCCGCAGTATTACACTCCTATTTCAGGCGCACTGCTCTTTCTGCTATCAGTTGAGATATATTAGTTCTTACAGCAGTGAAAGATCCCATCTCTACTTCCTGTACCTGCTTACAATACAAGTGGGAATCCCGACACGTACTGACCTCCCGGCCTTCTGTGAAACTCACAACACAGATCATGTGAATACAAGGGGAAGAAGAAGCTTGTACTGTGTGTAGAGGCTCCCAGCGGACACATTACCTGTCTTCCTGTGTGTTCGTCGACCACACGGAGAAAGAGACTCCGGGGACCATGTGCAGCGCTGGTGGTACAGACTGTAGTCTTCCTCTTCACACTTTTAAATCACATTCTCTCTGCCTCCTCTACTAAATTAGAAGCAGCAGTTTGTCTGAGGAGCAGAGTCTGGTGTAGAGGTGGAAAGAGACAGATGGGGATATGAAAGATGGAGGGATGGAGTGCACAGGCAGAGGGAATGTGTAAGATGAATGATAAGCTGCTGAAGAGCACTTTCTAGTGGCACAACGGAGGACTAGCACGCTGGATCAGGCTGAACGCACCTCTGCTGGATCTCAATACAAACAGGAAATAAAACAGATAATTATTCAATATCACTGAGATATAGAGATTTATTTAACAAGGACTGAGGTCACCTTGAAACTAATCACACAGGATAGCTCAGTTTCCCCATCTACATCCTGCAAATGATATTTTCAAAAACAAGTCTGCTCTTAATATTGTGTCCCCATGTGTGGGACATCAACATTTATGTGTAAAAGATTTGAGCAACACGCCCTGTTTTACAGTTTAGGTGGATTACATCAACATTTTGTTGTTGGTATCACTGTGGAACAACTGTGCGCCACTGCTCTCTTAGGAGCCGGGAGGTGCAGAGAGAAGATAAATTATCAATCCCACAGTTGCTATTGTGCTTTTAAGCAAGGCGAGAGGCCACATAGCGCACCGGCTATGTCATCCTCACCGGCTCTGGCTGTGAAATCCTCTATTTGGGGGCGCCAGTGTACGGATAATATGTATGTAACCGATGTCCTGGTGAGAGGCTCAGTCTCCTGCTCCAAGAATAGAGCTATGTCACAGTGTCACATTTTACGGAGATTTCTTATGTGGGATTATATTTTGCATGAGAGTGGGACTGGACTGAATGTTTGTCGCATATTGTGCAAAATGATGTGAGGGGAAAAATATTATTTTCATATGACATGTTTTATATTGAGTTTTTAGGCCTGTAATTGTAATACTTGCATTGTGGTAGAGCCACTAAATGATCGACTGAAACTGAAAAGTGGAATAAAGAAATAAGAAGCTTTGAATTAATGGTGCCCTCAGATGTGGTGGAAATGGCAGAGGCCATGGAAATTCATTTTTCAGTGCATGATAAGTAAATATATTGTCATTTTAGTCGTATATTATTTTTCTTGGTAATTTTATAATATGTCTGAGGAAAATGTTGATATTCCCAACGGCCTCATCTTCTTCCTCTGTCATTATGTCTTTACATTTCCTGCATTATGTTGCAGACTTGCTAGTTTGCTAAATTGTTTGCCTCTGTGGCTTTCTAGGCGCCAACAGTAACGTTAATATTGCCGTATAGCAGCGGTGTTCTCACCACGACACACGACTTCCCATGTTGTTAACACAAGCTCACCAGTTCCATCTGAAGGCAGCATAAGAATTGGTTTAAGACATCGTCATGGTGATTAAACAGAATGTCTAATATCAGCCTCATACGTTGGTCTAATCCTAATGACTTCATTACTTTCATGGTCAAATTCATTGCTTCAGTGCTGAAATAAGCACATAAATGTCCTGTGAGGTTTACTCGCATTTTGCTAATAAAAGAGACAGATGAAGAAAATCATCTCCATATCGTCTTATTTTGCTGCATTATTATTAACATGACCGCGATAATACATCTGATGGCCATATTGCCCACACAGTCACTTTTATTAGGAATTTGTTATTAAATAATTACTTTATCATTCATTATTAAATGTGTTATTTTTTTAGTGTTTCTCACGGTATCAGGTGCTGAATGTTCAGACTGTGATGTCATTAACACATGCAGTAATAAATCAGTTTCACCCTGTTTTACTGTCAGCACTGAAGATGGTACACATTATCTTAAATGTTTTTTCCCCTTTTTTAACCCTCATGAATTCAAATGAAGCTAGGATAAATGGTGAACTGTTGGTACCCTGTAAAGAAAGCACACCAAGCCACAATAAACGGGATAATAAAGATCCTTCCGAGTTCCCAGAAATGACTAATTCAACAAGGCTGTCTGCTGTAAATTCAGCATTTGGAATAAAACAGCTTGTAATTCAGAGAGCACAATTGAAATAAGTCTTGACAGACAGTACAGATGAACTTTGGTCCCAGAGGACTGTGAGTTTAACTGAGTGAGTCGAGGCTTTTGGCTCAACATCTCTTCTGATAGACAAGTTTTCAGCTGCTGGGACACGAAGCCAAGACTATTCCATATACTTCTGTTCAGTAAAACAGCTCATTCACATATATAACCTGATGTCACTGGCATCAGATCAGTCAGTGCAGATTAATGTGGCATCAATGTCACCAAATACCGACAAAAGTAATCAAGTACTTTTTTTTAAAGCCAGAAAAGAAAATAGGAAAATGTTTTGTATGATACAATCTGAGTTAATGCATTTCCTAATTGATTTTTCCCTCTATATCATTAAAGGAGTTTTAACCTGAGAAGGAAAAGATAGATATTTTTTTAGGTGCTGCTCATTTGAATAAAGAAGCACTAGATTGAGAGAGGTCTCATCTTTCATTAGGATGAGAGATTCTCCAACATCTTCATGGCTTCTTTTGGTTGATGAACATAATTATCTGTCAGGAGCTCCGACATGTTGGCTAAATATTGTCTCCATTATGTCAGAGAACAGGGCAAAGAGAAGGAAGGTCTTCACTGCTCATAGAAAGATTTCATTATATCTCACTCTAACCATAGATGAACATACAACAGATCTGAAGACAGACTTATTTTATTTGTTAATTAGATTCATGTATTTGTTACGGATTTGTAACGGTTGTGATAACAAACCCACAGAGAACTATCACCAACTCTACGGAGCCTTTTAGACCCTTTCAGCTCATTGTTTTGGTTTTTGGGGCAAACTCCTTTCTCATCCACCTTGTTTCCAGCAGCAGCTGCTTGATAAAGTGTAGTGTGCACCGTACACGACCCGTCCAGAACCAAACAGCAGACAGACATCGTTAGTAACAAGCTAGTGAACATAGAAACAAAATATATTCTTCTGAGAGTTGGTGGAGACCAAAATGGCCTATTAGGGTCATTTAAGGTAAAACAAATATATAAATACAGAGACAGGGGAGGTGATTTCTGAGATTTTTTTTTGGCCTATTATCGCTTCACTTTGCAAGGTTGGATCAACCTCATCACACTACAGACGTTGCCGCTAGACATGTATTATGCCTGCAGTGGATGACCTAATTTAGCAATAATACTCATGATTTTAGCCCAGATCACCAGATTATCATCCTCATCTGGAGCATCTGGACTGTGAAGAGACATTGCCGTGAATTGGGTCGATAAGAAAACAACATACTGATTTGAATTTTTTTTCTCATACATTTGTGAGTGTTTTTTCCAGTAAATGTACCACTTTAATCTCTATAATATTACCCCCCCCCCTCCTCTGGCTCTGTAATTTATTTTATTTATTTTTTACCTACAATGACCCTAACACGCTGTTGTACAAAACTTATTTTTCTCTTTTTATATAATTTATTAAAATATTTCTGATGACCCATCTTGAACTCAAGCAAACCATATCATATCAGCATATGAAACTGTTCTTAACCAATAGCTGGTGGGTCAAGTAGCACGTGTAATTTCATAATAGTGTTTTACTTTAAATCATGTTGGACCAAACTTTAAAACTTGCTTAAAATTAAGAAATATTGAATTTAAACTTCTCTAAACGTCCCTAAATGTCAGATTAGTTTACTCTAAATCTAGATTAAATCTAATTCTGTTGCAACATTAAAATCCAATTTAAAATGTGACCCAGTGTTAACTTTAAACACACACCCTCCTCTATTACAGCCTACTTACTAGGTCCCCACAGCACACTAATTTATTTATTTATTTTAATTTGGGTAGGCATAATTTATAGGTAGTTATTAATTGTCCAACAGAGCTCAGCTTAATTTTAAATCAGAATTTACTAATTTTAAACCTAATTTTGCTAAAACTCTGATTAGAACTAATCTTAGATTAAATGAATCATTGATCATCTCATCTTCATCACATCTGATCGTTCCAACACACGGATATTTTCACAGCGACATGAACATCTGGAATGAAGCTAAGTGGTGAGTGAGAGTGGTGTGAAAATGGTTCATGCACGTATCATAACAACAAGTTTCCCTGTTTGAATGATGAATACAGAGACTACAGACTGGACAGTTATTTCCTCTGGCTAACTGGCCGTCGGCTGTAGTCTTTGCGGTGTGTTCAAGTGCAACTAGTCGGCCGAGACAAAGGGGACGTGAGGCGACGCAACAGTCGGCCTTCATCGCTGCTAGTTGTTTGATGCTGGTTTGTGTCTGGGCCTTCAGATATGCTGACGCTGAACCCAGAGGAATCTAAGAGAGAAGATGTGGTAATTACCAAACGTTGTCTCAAAGCTTTTCAACTTGACAGGAAGCCTTTTTTTTTTTTTTTACAACCCAGGATATCATTGATGTAGCAATTACAATTCAAGTTTCTCTCTCAAATCACCTCTAAATACAAAGCTGGCTTTCCTTGTCAAACATGTGCAGGGAAATTCCTGCTGCTCCTGCTGCTGCTGCTCTTGTTCCTGTTCCTGGCACAGGGCTGCATGGAGGCATCATGGCTGCCTCTTCTGGAGATGGAGGAGCAGTGGCTGTCAGGCCGTACGCCCTGCTCCTCCTCCTCCTGCTCTTGCTCCTGCTGTTGGCTGTCAGGCTGTACGCCCTGCTCCTCCTCCTGCTCTTGCTCCTGCTCTTGCTCCTGCTGTTGGCTGTCAACTGTACACCCTGCTCTTACTCCTGCTCCTCCTCCTCCTCCTCCTCCTCCTCCTCCTCCTCCTGCTCTTGCTCCTGCTGGCTGTCAGCTGTACACCCTGCTCTTACTCCTGCTCCTCCTCCTCCTCCTCCTCCTGCTCTTGCTCCTGTTGGCTGTCAGCTGTACACCCTGCTCTTACTCCTGCTCCTCCTCCTCCTCCTCCTCCTGCTCTTGCTCCTGTTGGCTGTCAGGCTGTACGCCCTGCTCCTCCTCCTGCTCCTCCTCCTGCTCTTGCTCCTGCTCTTGCTCCTGCTGTTGGCTGTCAACTGTACACCCTGCTCTTCCTCCTCCTCCTCCTCCTCCTGCTCTTGCTCCTGCTGTTGGCTGTCAACTGTACACCCTGCTCTTCCTCCTCCTCCTCCTCCTCCTGCTCTTGCTCCTGCTGGCTGTCAGCTGTACACCCTGCTCCTCCTCAGGTGCTCATGTAAACAAGCTCTCTGTAACAAGAGAGCTCACTTTCCAGCTCACAGCACCACACGTTGTTCCTGTTAGAGATGCATTCTCTCCACGCAGGTTTCCCTTCTAATCGGGGGTGTCAAAGACAGGAGAGGGAGAGAGACAGAGAGGAGGAGGGAGAGAGCGGGAGCATTTCACAGGAGACGCCTGCATTCACGGCTCTAAACTCTACATAGGAGCAGCCGAGTGTCGCGGAGGCGAGCTAACTGTCAATCACGAGGCACCCGCCTGTGCAGGGCTCACATGGTAGGCTGGTGCAGGAAAACACTCTGTGCTCCCAGATCATTTACACACCCGAGTGGGAGAGAGTTGTACGTCTGCAACTGGAACAGATTGTTATATGTGTGTTTTGAAGGGTGGGAATTATTCGCTATACGAATACATGTCTGTTATTTACGCAGCTGGGAGGGCTGTGCTGCTGCCTTTGTGGAGTAGCAGAGCTACAGGCCATGAAGGCACTGAATCTTTCTGGGCCATAACACACATCTACGCTTCTGCTAAGAGCGCTGGATCCCTGCAGTTGTGCTTAGATGGTAGTGACCCTTTAAAGCCGTGCACAGACTGGAGTTCATTTTAGTCATAATAATTCAGGAACCGCAGGATGAGAAAGCTGTGGCCTGTATTTTACGTCACAGTTGCTTCTGTGCTGAACATGCAAAACATGAGGAACACTCGCTTTTCTCATGGTAAAGAGCATTTTCTAATGCTGTGTGTCCAAGTAAAAGGCGTTTAACGGATCACCTCCATAGCTTAAGGGATAAAACGTCCACCATGAACCCTCTTTTCCTGCCATCTCTCTCTACTATCGTCTATTTCTAATATTAATACTAATAAAGGCTTCAAATGCCCAAAAATACTTTAAGAAAAAGGCTGTTAATAATCCTGTATTACACAGTCCAGATCACCTCACAATGTGTTTTTATGTCCAGTGCCAATTGTCAGAGCAAATGCATGAAGTAGTGTCTCCTTTATGTAGTGTAGCAGGGCAGAGGGAGTGTGGAGGTCGAGGTGGTGGATGGGCATGTATCACCTCACAGTTTCGTACAGGAGACCAACACAGACCTTTACTTTTGCCTTTTTATTAACCGTAACCACAATCTTTCCCTAACCGTAAATCGACTATAATCAATATTTCTGTGATTACAATGGATCAAAACTGACAATGTGAAAGGAGTCAATCATAGTGATCAACCAACTATGGCTCTCAGATGGATGGAGCTTTATCTTTCTAATCTTTACGCATTTTTTACTTACTATTTTTACTCTCATCACTTTCATGGCATCATTATTATCAATTATCACCTGATAAGCATATAGTATGCTACCTGCCCAGCACCAATGGTAGACAGATAAAGTCAGCAACCCATAGTGGAGCATTTATCCGCTAAAGAGACAGATATTTTGCTCAGGAGTCACTGGTGATTGAAAACAAAGCTAAAATGTGAGTTTTGTGATTAACATTAACACGTGCATATATTGTAGAAAGCAAGAATTTTAGCATTATACTTTAAAAGAATGTTGGAATTTTAATGTATTGTGGGGAATTCAGATGATTTGGATGACTTTACATAAAGTCCCAAACATACATTAGTCGTTGACACCATGTCCAGAGAAGCAGCCCTTGTAGCTGATTATACGGATGTATGTTGTCATCAGGTTTGCCATTTGATCCACCTCACTTTAAAAAGCCATGTTTGAGGAGACCCCTGATTACATTAAGCTACAGATCATGCTCTCCTAGATCTGCTCCGGGGCTCCATATCCGCACTTATCTCTGGCAGATGATTGACAGGTCGAGGTTTATTTCCCCTGAGACCGCCTTCTAACCCCCTTGTTCTCCTCTCATTGGATGATCTCCCTCCTCGCTCTCATTACACCCCTTATCTCTGTGCCCTGCTCATGAGGTTTATCTTTTTAATTATGTCGCCGCTAACCTGCTGAAGAGGCTTCGTGAGTGCCTATCAGTGTCCGGGGTCTCCTGTGTTCCAGACCTTTCTGCTGTCTGGTCACACACACACACACACATACACACTCCCACATGGCCCAAGCCTCCCTCTGTTTCCTCACATACAAACCTTTGTGTTCAGGGTCTATTGACAAGAGATAACCCGTTCATGCACAAGCTCAATTATACATTCTGTTTCTCTCCCACTCCCTGCCTCTGTCCTCCTCACCTGCTCATCCTTCTGTTTATACTCTCGGCTTCATTTCTTTGTCTGGAAGCGGTTCCAAAGAGGCTTTTTCTTATGGTTGGCACAGTTCAAGGTCAACAAGCTCTCATGAGACATTTCAACACTTTTATGGCCAAAGTGATGTTGGAATCTAGACTCGGCTCTGGATGGGATTAGAGGTCTGATACAGCTAGTGTCAGATGTCAGGATGCTTCGTTGTGACCCACCAAAGAGGTATTTATAAAGACATTCCTGGAAACAGGAAGTGGGTGGCTATTTTGGCCCAGTGTAGTCATTTTCTAATGATTTGTGAGTGCTGAAGGTGTAAGGGTGGAGTCAATCCAGGCTCAGCGTATTACTGCTTTCCAAAAAGCCTCCTTAAAATATCCGCGCCAGTGAAAAAGTGGATGACATCAGCCGTGTACGAGGGCTTCAAAGGGGCAGCTGGGGTCAAGTGCCACGGCAGCAGGGAACATTTAAACCTGTCACTCGTCTCACCCCTCTTTAGGGCCAGGTCTGCCGGGGCTCCATGTAGGCCCGCAGGCTCCCCCAGGGCTTAACATCCAGGCTGTGAGCACACAGCCGCAGCAGGGGGTTCCCGAATAACACAAATCATTGTCTCATAACCGTGGTGGTAACTACAAGGTCAGAGGTCAAATCACTTCCAATTCAGGAAGTAGTTTTTATTCATGTGCAGTCTTGTGCTTGAGGGGAACGAACAAAAACACTTATTATATACTCTGTTTCAGTCGGTTAATGAATTGTTCAAAACAGTTTTTATTAATATCTTTTAAAGAAAATCGCAGTTTTCATTTTAGTCCAGAGTGTTTCCATATTTGCTTTTGAAACAGACGGGAATGAATCCGCAGCAGGAAACCAGGCAGGAATATTTCTATCTGTGAAATTCACACTCCGCAATCCCAATCACAGCCTCTTTTCAAATATTCCCCTGCCTTTGCCATCTATGCTTGTTGACAATGAAGTGCGCAGCCTGTCTGGCACGATATCAGAGGTGAATGTGGATGGGGGGGAGGGGGGGGGGGGGGGGATAATTGATTTGACTTTGGAGGCAACGAATCCCTGCGAGGTTTGAGGGCGAACGGAGGAGGAGCAGCCACGGAGTGTGTAATCACTGGGTATCCATGACACCACAGACAATAAGCCCTCTTAATAAGCCTAATCTCTATCATTGGGATAGAGGAAGAGGCAAGAGAGCCGAGAAGGAGAGCGAGAGGAGGCCCTTTTATGGCAGCTAAATTGGTTTTTCTGTAGCAGGGATTAAGCACAGTGTTAAACCCTTTAAGTGCCCCTGAATACCTTGATATTCATAAAAGCTGGTCACACGGCACAGGCAGTCGCACCGAGGACGTGAACATGCACACATATACTGGCACTGCATTGGTGCCACGTTCTGCTGTTTGTTTTTGTTGAGGAATAAACCAACGGAGGAAAACGTGGTTTGGACGTTCTTGCTCAACTGTACATGTTAAGGGGTTATTGCTTTTAATTTGCCTTCATGTTAAGTTATTATGAAATGTGTTGAAACTATGGAGAGCAGAAGTAAAACTGGATCTTAAGGGCTCTGTTCCAAGAAGACATCGTTCAAAAGCACATAGACATTTTGCAGAAAGTAAAGATGAGAGCATTTTTTTTTTATTTCCTCATCTTTCGACACCTGAGATTAATTTGACGATCACTCAAGAAGGTACTGATCTCCCAGGCTGGTAAACACTGGTGTACTTAATGGTTCTGTTTTTAACAGAGACCGTTGTGGGTGAAATGAGACCTCCGGTCCAGACATAACAACAGCAGGACACAGAGGATGTCTTTAGACAGATTACTGCTAAAAATCTTGAAAAGATGACATTAAAAAAGAGCGTTGGTGGATCATGGTTTAAGGAGAGACAGACCGGTGTGGAAAAAGGACAGAAGAAGGCTGTGAGACAATAAACTAGTAAGTGAACCTTGAGTTTAGAATATTTGAACACAGCATGTTTCCAAGGTCAAGAATGAACCTCGGTGCTCAAGTACATGGGAACTGTAGTTTCTTGTATGCTAACAGATTATTTGTCGTTTAACGTCTTCTAGAGAGACCAATAAAAAAAACCTGTGGGTGATATCATGACTTCATCTGTCAACGGTTCAATGCTGCAGAATTTATCAATCCAGCCGTTGAAATATTGGCGATGAGTTGAAGAATATTTCTCTGTTATCCATTCAACAGTTTAACATTTCATATCAAATATTTTGTCTTCAATGGCAGCTTGATCACGAGGCCACGACCTAACGATTGATGTGATCAGAAGAAAGAGGTTAGAGAATGGGTACACAGCTTTAGCATTAGCTAATCTCCCCCAGCTCCTCCGTGACCTGCAGCTCATGTACAGTTTAAAAGCTGCTATGTTACAGTTTGTTATGCTATTTTGGACCACACACATACACCATCTTTCTGTCTCTCTCTCACACACACACACACACACAGACACATACACACACACAGCTAAGTGGATTACACACTGATGATTTGTGTTTGACCAAAAGTATTTAGTCACGGCGCGCACAGCAATTCAAACCAAGGATTAGGACCCTAGCATGTCATCCGTTTGGTCAGCAAGCATGTCTAATGGCGTCAGTGATTTAGCATGTCATATGTGTCTGTCAGCATACAAGCTAACAGGCCGTGTGCAGACGGTCCAAGAGGAAAGCAACTGGATAAACAGCAGCGGACAGTGGGAGAGAGTTCAGAGAGTTACTGTAGGTTCTCACTTTAGGTTTCAGGTCTCTCGTTCACATCAACACCAGATGTAGCAGAAACACCAGAACTGGGCCTTTTATTATTGTCAGACATCCAACTGCCCCGTTGTCCACCACCACCACCACCACCACCACTACCACCACCATGGAGGTTCACTGAACTACTCAAAAGCACACCAATGACACGGTTGACTTTCACATTTATGTATTTAACTGTTAAAAAAAGAAGGTATTAATCCTTTCCAGTGTGTACTGGTGCAGCACATCATCCTGTCAGCTGCTGTGAAAGAATATCAGTAGTCGGTGTCCTGTCTTCATCTATATGCTGCTTCAGCTCTGAGTATATCGACTTCAACTTTTTTGGTATATAAAACAATTTAAAATGCTAATACCACCAAATATGACATCATTATTAGTAGTAGTAGAAATAAATATAGTACTAGTTTAAGTCTAAGGGCTGCTCTTCCATCCATCCATCCATCCATCCATCCATCCATCCATCTGCAACCGCTTATCCCGTTAGGGGTCGCGGGGGGGCTGGAGCCGATCCCAGCCGACATTGGGCGAAGGCAGGGCTGCTCTTCCATTAAATATTAATTTGGTGATTTTTTATTTATATTTTTTCAGGTCAAAAGACATCTAGACATGACGGTTAAAGCAGCCAGCAGGGCTGTAGCAAGGATTTAAGAGATATACTCAGGACATGAGTGCGTCCCCTCCAATATATCCCTGAAAAAGTTTGACCAAATACCAAAACGTTTTGTTCATTATGATTTGTCATATTCATTCAGTTAAGTATTCAATTATATTCTGTGTGCATGTTATCTCCCCAGATGGTCTAAGGCAGTGCTTCATAGCCTCTCCACACTGCAAAATATAACATCCTGGTGGGCAAATTCTGAATTATCTATTTGCATGTTTTTAGTCAAATTTAAATGTATTGAGACTAAAAATACTGTATTCTCCCAATAAAATATATCAGTTTTTATTGTATTATGTTACTCCCCCATGTTGCTAAAAAAAAAAGAAATTCCAGAGAAAATACCATTTAGTAAGTAGAGATAATAATAGATAATATAATAGAAATATGAACATTTTGATGTTTCCGTGTTAGTTATGTGTTCAGATTATAATGGACTCATTTATTTGCTGTAGAAACGATAATTGTAAATACACTTGATATTAAAACCGCCACATTTTGCCAGTTGTAACCTAGAAGTTCAGGCGTCTTTTGAACTGAAAATCATCAAATCAGTTGTTACTGGGATAATGAAATGAAATAGGTTACTTCTCATAGTTACACTGCAACATCAGCAACACAGACTTATTTGTAAAATGTGTGTTTGAAATATACCTCAGGGGAGACGTCACAAAGAAGAGGCAGGGAAGAAAGCCAAGTAGTGAGTGTCTCGTGTAAAAGTCCAAAGACAGCCACACGTCCTTGACGAGTGTTGACCTTGGCCCGCAAACCACCTCTCAACCTGCTGCTGCACACTCATCCCAACAATGACGAACTTCATCTTTGCTTGAAATTTTGTTTTGTACGTTCCCAGCAGAGAGGGAGGAGGGGGTGGGGGGGAGTGGAAATCACAGAGGGGACCGTGACAGTGCCTTTGAATCTTCAGACCCTCTCTGAGAAAATTCGGTTTGACCTCCATGACAGAGTGGCTGTGGAGTTTGTGTCAGGGCAGGAAATCACTGTATGATGACAATGCCATATGTGATTAGACACAAACTGACTTTGTGCCTGAGGAGGAGCACAGTGTGCCTTTGTACACTGAGGAGGGTTTTCGTGGCCGTGTGACGAGCGTCTTGATGAAAGACCTTCACTGCTCCCTCGACTCCTTTTGGGAATTGGTAAGAAATGATTTAGCTCTGTCTTCTGTCCAGGTGCTAGTTGTTCTCTTATATACAACTAGCACTAGTATGTGCTAGTACTAGTACATACTAGTACATACTAGTACGTACTAGTACTAGTATGCTGGAGGGTTTTTAGGGCTATAAAAAGGTAGCTGCATTTTCACCCCGCAGATCTTTTAATTCATCAAGTATTTTTGGCAACACATTATAACATAAGACACATAAAATAGTCAATATTTTATGTTTTTACAGAAGTGAGTGTGGGTGTGTGAAGCCAACTTTTATCCCAGTCTGTTGACATTGGTCTTGACCCATCTTTGCAGCGGCCCCAGCCCGTTGGATCCCCAATGGCTCAACGTCTATGGAGATTCAGGGACAAAACGCAGCCCTTCATGTGTGACCACGCCATTGTTCCCTCTCACACAAAGTCCTCACTTTGATGTGCGTGACTCTTGCCGTCTGTGGACATCCTAAATAGAAATTGCTGATTAGTTCAACACATAGCACTACAGCATCAGGTTAAAACTTCTTTGATATTTTTCCTAAAATGAAACAGATGTCGGCAAAATAACAAACATCAAGAAACAATACACAGTACAATGAGAGTGTAAAAAAAGAAAATACAGGAGTGCTCTGTTGCTCAGCATAGCCAATAGAATCCTCGTTGTTGGAAGGAAGACACCTTTCGGGGGGCCCCTGGAGTATTTGGGTTTCAGGGGTGTGTCGGTCGGGGCCCCTGTCTAGCTGCATTTGCTCTGAAGCTGCCAGGTTGCTATGGGAACATGGTGCCACATGCAGACACCTCTTTGATTGACATACATGTTCCACGCAGACGGCCTGAAGACGACGAAACAATACGAGGCGGAAGTCAACCATTAGTCTGGTGGCAAGTCTTTAACCTCCACTTGATCCCTCTGTGTGTGTGAGTGCGTGTGTGCGTGTGCGTGTGTGTGTGTGTTATATTATGATTTCATAATGGGTTTTATTACCCATATTATCATCAATAAAATAACTGATGAGTACTTTACAAATGATGAGTACGATGAGTATGTTTTTGAAAATAGACTCATATTACATGATTATATCTCTCTTTACAATAAGATGTTTTATCTGCTGTAACTCCCTAGAATAACAACAAAATGAACAGAGGTACCCTCCCTGGTCAGAATCCCTTCATCCATGGCAGTCAGGTCGGTGATGGTGTATTAGATAGAGAGGGTTGACACATCAGTGAGGCTGGTTGAGGAGACGTGTAGTATTGTGCCCCCTTCTGGTCATCCAGTATTCATACTACATGGGACGGAGCAGCTCAGCACAAAATGCATTTAACAAATACAGTATGTACTCACTGAAACAACAACATGTTTCAAATTGCAGAGAATACCATCTATTATTGTAGGTTTGGGTGTATGATGTCATATTAGTTATGACAACTAAATTATTGGTGGTGACCATACAGCAATACCCTGCCATCCTGTAGCACAACACAGATCTTTTCAATGCATTTCTCAACATACAACTTCAATTCAACAAATTAAACAGACTCCATTATAATGTTAATGGAGAACCATTGCCAAAAAATAAAATTAATATACAGTATAAAGTTAGCCTGTTAGGTATGGTTTACTTTTTGACATCATTCACATAGTTATACCTGCAGTAGGCAGACTATTTTGGGCATCATTAGGCAAAAATTCCACAAAAACCTTTCAGCATATTGTAATTCAAGTGTTCTGAGAGAAACTTCTGCACCTCCTCATGGATCTGTTTTCAGACTTAAAAAAATCTAGCCCTTGACGAGACACTTTGACCAATCACAGGTCATTTCAGAGAGAGAGCGTTCCCATTGGCTGTGCTCCGGCTGGTGGGCGGTGCTTGGTATTTCCTCAACAGATCTCAACATGGCTGCCGGGTCACAAACTTTCTCATTTTACAGCTAAACAGTACACTACAAGATGTTTCTGAAAACATTTAAGGAGAGAAATAGGCATTACAGTAACAGAATATTGAGACGGAAGACTCCAGCTCGGCTCTGATTGGCTGTTTTCCTCCGGTCGGTGAAATCTTCCAGATGCCATTAGGAGCTCCGGAGGACACAGAGGCACATGATTTTTTTCAGATCACCTGTGTCATGCACTACTGTCAGGATACAGCGACCGTTTTATATAAATAACTTTTTTTTAATCATATTTGCTCCATTTCTACCCACTGCTGCTTTAAAGGATACAGTTGGAGTCTATATTTGTATTATCATTATTGTCAGCAAAGTCCCAAAACTATTAAAACCCATCAGTGAGCCTCAGTGTGTCACTGGGTGACATGTTCCTTCATCACCATCAACACATACACAGTAGTTTATTCTGACTCAACCCCACACACACACACACCATCCCGCTGCCCCTAATATTCATTAGAGCACCAGAGGTGGATTAATCCGCCGCTTAAAGTAGTCCCCAACAAATTAATTCGTTTTAAATCATGTGTGGACACCCACTACTCAAAGGGACAGTGTGTAGGGTTTAGGGGGATCTATTGGTAGAAATGTAATATATTATTAATAAGTATGTCTTCTTTAGAGTATAATCACCTGAAAATGAGAATGGTTGTGTAATTGTTACTTTAGAATGAGCTGTTTATATCTACATACGGAGCGGGTCCTCTCCACGGAGCTGGCCGCCATGTTTCTATAGTAGCCCAGAATGGACAAACCAAACCCTGGCTCTTTCGTTTTCACGCTAGCTAACTTTTGTTTTCTCAAGGTAAAACAGTGTTGGATGAGAGACAATCAGCTGTCACATGGTAACTCTCTGTTTCTATATTACCTGGTAGTATGTGATGCAACTTAAAAACATCCATTAATAAAATAAAATTGAAATGGCCAGATATATATGAAATCCACATGTCTTCCTTTGACTACACTCGATCATGTATTCACTCGTCCTTTGTGTGCAGCCTGTGTGGATCTAACAGTAGACTGAACAGTGTAATGAAAAACCAATTAGCTGCTTTTGGCATCAAACAGCCAACACACTCATCCCACCTGAGACCGGCTTCGCGTTAATTCTCATCTCCCCTCGTGGCCCAAGGCCTCATCCAGCCTTTAACTGCTTCTCATGGCCGTTTTGTGGCTCTCTTATTAAAAGACATGCTGACATGGCAAAGAATCTATTGCTTTGGCTGGAAATATGACTCCAGGACGCTGCTACTACTGCTGCTGCTGCTGCTGCTGCTGCAGTGGCTAAGCCACAAAACTCCATTATTACCTCTATTCCAGCTCCCTCTTACAGAGCTGAGGAGAGAGGAGACACTGGTGGAATAGGAGGCTGATTGTGATTGATGGCTTCCCATTAGCAAGTCTGTTATCGCTCCGGCTGGGGGGAACGACCACTGAGTTGTAACACAACACATTACCTGAGTCTCTCTCCCAAGCCCCGGCCAAGAGACGCTTAAATAAAATATAGACCCTCTCTCCGAGATCCTCATTCTCTGCTCAAGGCACTCCGACTGTTATCCCGTCAGCTGTGATTTGCTGAGCATTCCCACTCAATAAACACATCATTAGTATTCATATTAACTGGAGCCAGTGTTGGAGATATCTGCACTCCCCTGTGTGTCTCTCTCTCTCTCTCTCTCTCTCTCTCTATCTCTCTCTCTCTCTCTCTCTCTCTCTCTCTCTCTCTGTCTCTGTAAGTCCTGATTGTGGATGTATCCGCTGTAGCTTCACCAGGTCTGATATTTTTCTCCCCACCTTCTTCCTCTTCTCTTTGGTGTTCCCTGTCAGAATGATTGATTGGGACCAGGGCACAGAGTGTCCTGCATTACCCCAACAAATGATCTGGCCCTTGCTGGCAGACCTTGGCCAGAAAGAAATCAATATTTCACCATTAAAATCTATCAGAGGAGAGTTAGGGCAGCGACTGTCAGAGGCGACACTATCAAGCCGCTGCAACATTAAACCTGACACCTGCAGCACATGAGTAATCAATATCTAGTGGTTCACAGATCATTTGTGGTCACCTTTTAAGCAGTGATGGATGTCTCCCAGGGCAGTGATTCATGTTGTGACACCGTTTAACAGGGTTTTATTCCAGTTTAGACGGTCATCCCTCAGAGACAAGCTGGAGATGGAGCGCTGTGGTTCCCCACTAAGACCTATTTCATTGTGTTCGGCCTGTCCTCAGCGATTACTGCGCGCCTTTTATAGGTTTTGTGCCCCGCTATGTGTGAAAAACACATAAGCGAGTGCAAGGTCAAACTTTATGAGCTCCAGCAACCCGTGGCAGACCTAGCAAGTTTTACATGGGGTGTCAAAAAGGTGGCAGGAGGTTTCGTCAGGGTGGCACAGGCTGCTGCTGCTGGTTATATAAAAATGAGCTAGTAAAAATGTAAATCAGTGTATTATAATAAATGTGGCCCCATTGATTCCACGTGCAGCTATACGCACAGGTGTGGGAATTTTTCACCTGAAAGGTAGGTTATAAATAACTCTGTTTTATTGTGTAAGTGCATGATTAATGAGCATTGTAAACTCAGTCAGTGTATTGTTCATCTTAACAACACCGAATGCTGGTTTGTATTTAATTATAGCGCCGTCTGCACCTTTGAAAATGGAAGGCCTAGAGTGAGCTAATGTAGCAGGACTTTCATCCTATAGGGATAACACGCACACACACACACACACACACAGGTCCTGATGATTTGCAGTGTGAATCCATTGGTGATGAACTGCTGAGCACACAGGTTCCAGCTGTAACGTTATGTCTGTTTTTAGGCATTTGTTCATAGCTACTGTATCTTGGTTCGGGTTGAATTTTACACAGAAAATGTGATGACGTCCATCCTCACTGCGACATGCAGATCAGCAGCTCAAAGTGTTCCAGTGGTCATACTGATGTGCTCTTGTCTCATTTTTGGTATTTTGGTACTTTTTTTTTTCTCACAATTTAACAAATCCAGAATTGATTTCGATTTAAACAAATGAGTGTGGTGTGTTTTTGTTCCAGCTGTACAGATGTTAGCTGTAGGCTAGCTAGCAGAGGACACACTGACTCACAGAAATACGTGAAATGACCACGACCTCTCAACAGTGTATTACGTGGTTGTGGCACATTATGTGTTAAAATTACATTCCGCCACCGCAGGAAACAATTTTGTGTACTACTTGGTTAGGTTTAGGAGAGAAAAGAGATTATGGTTTGGTTTCAAATAACTTGCGTAGCCTACATATTTCAAAAGAAGTCAACATTGATTTTTGGTTTCACAAGGGACATGAATACCAGTCTCCTGGGTTTTACCCAACCTCATCCTAATGTGGACTTTTATTAAAATGTATGTCTGGTGTGTCCACCACGACAAAGGATCCTGATTGACTTTCCATTAGCATTGTTTCTGTGATGCCGGAATATAATTTTAACACATTCCATGCCACCACCACGTAGGTCGTGGTCATTTCACATACTGCAGTGAGATCAGGCTGGACTGACCGTGTTTTTCACATTTTTCAACTCACCTGGACGAATCTCTGCCCCAAAAATTGCCTCTTTCCATTGACTTTGAATGCAATAGTGCCTATATATGTTGCTGAATGAAACTAAACTGTCTCATAGTATACTTTTAGATGCAAGCCAGGTGGATTGGTAACTGGTATGGCAAAGCCAATGTGTGTGTTGGCAGCTGCCTCGTCCCGCCACCACGTACATTCGCACCTGTCCGAGACAACTAATGCCAATACCTCAAAGTCTACGTTTGGATGAAGGCTGAAGTTGAAAACCAGCAGCTGAATCATCACACACAGGATTATTAAAGAGGTGTATCAAAGTGCTGACCAAAACCAGAAAGCTCTAGGAGCAGGTGTATGAGGACAGCAGCGAGTGTTTCCTCCTCAGCAGATATGTGAGAGCTCTCAACCTTGCCTCCTGACCCTCATTCTGTGAGAGGAGATAATTGCTTGTCAGGAATAAATAGAGAGATTAATGAATTCATTAGTGGTGGGGAGTTTAGCTCTTCGGAGCAGCACTTACGGCTATGACATATCACGCCTATTGTTTTACTAGCTAGTTAGCCTTGAACAATAACATTCACACAGCAAATTGCCTCATACACTCATGTAAAGCACAGAGAAACTGTGTCCTTATCCTGGAATTTAGCAATAATGCAAACAAAGGCTCTTTAAATCCCGATTATTCATCTTAATTACTTTTGTCTATACGAGCCCGTGTCTGCGGGAGCCGGGACAAGACAGGACACATTAATCCACATTAGCAATGAACACTGTACCAGTTGATGTGTGCAGTTCTGCAGTCAGTGGCACTACCGTTTGTGTTTCAGATATGTTGCATCTCCACTTAATTAGCTGCTTTTACACTTTTAATGCAACACAGACAACTCGGCTTATGAGCTGGAATATCCCACACAAAATACAACCAGTTTTATGATGACAAAACGTTTTCATTTATGTATTTAGTTGTTTAACTTAGTTGTGGTTGTGATTATATAAATTGATACATGTTGTAACTTATACTATAGATATGCACTGTATGAATAACTGTAAACTTATCAACATATTTACTAATCAGCATGTATCTTAGCATTACATCACTGTGCTTTTACTTCATTAGTAAACTAATCCAGTTTAGTTCATATTAGATGGAGAAAAGCTTGTACAAACAAAGGTCTGCAAATTTTTTCAGCCCTAAAAATTCTTCTAACCCTTGAAATCAGAGCTGTTCATGACTCTGAATATGGCATGCTTTTATATTCTCTTTTTTAACACGCACAGAGGGAGCTCCATTTTATATTTTATACAGTATATATTTTACATTTTATCTAGCGTTTTATTTGAAACGAAATTAAATAAGATATGATAAAATAAGATAAGATAAGATAAGATGAACCTTTATTAATCTAAAAAAGGGAAATTCAGGTGTCAAAGTAGGAACATCAGCAAACATCAGCAAACAGAGTGAAACACAGGAGGTAAAGGTATACAAAAATGATAAAAACAACAATAGAGATATAAAAGACACAGCGTGAATGGGTGAACATAGTGTGTCCAGTCCGTCAATAAATAAATGTATTATGTACAATAAATAAATGTAATATGTACATATGTGCAGTCTATAAAGTGGTATATAGAATGCATAGTGTAAAGTAAGTGTAAAGTGCGCCAGTGGTTAGAGTACGAGATGGTTGCAGATATTGCATGTTTAAAGGTAGATAGTGCATATTTAAAGGAAGATAGTGCATGTTTAAACTTCTTAAAGTCCTAATAGTTCTCATATGGGGGTCAGCCTTGGTTGTGGAGCCTGATGGCTACCAGCATGAAGGACTGACCCAGGCGCTTTGTGTTGTTCCAACGTGTCAGTCTTTTACATACAGGATTTCATTCTAGAAAAAGTACATAAAGTTATGAGATATTTCAAATAACATTAACTTGATTCTGTCAGTACGTCTTAACCAAAAGTAAAGATGGCAGAGATCTTCATTATTTAGATGATGGTTGATGATATAATAGTTCAGTTTGGAGGTACTGTACCAACAATAACAACTGTAGGGATTAGAAAAAAATTTCAGGGGGGTCTTACCCAAAATTTGAAACAGGCTATGAAGTCGTACTAAGGGTCCCTAGTTGGACAGGCCCTTTCCACAGTGTAAAAGTACTCAGCTCTACCTCAACTATACTCACTGCTTGTGTACTGCTCCCTCTGCATGGATCTGAAATCACTAAATGTGTCTCTCTGGGACTCCAAACATTGTGTTCTCTCTTTTGTCTGATGTGGGTCAGTCACATTAAGTTATTTTAGATTGGCCTTGTTTATTTTAATGGCTTTAAATAGCTCTTGTGTTGTTTTAAGGTGCTATAATGTGTTGTTTCTATGATGAAATACTTTATCTGATTGTATTATTAAATTTCATTCATGATGCATTTAATTCTGGTTCCTATATTTGATGTTTTGTTGCTTGTTGGCAACTTGTATTGCTGCTATCTTGGCCAGTACAAACATTTTTAATCTCACTGAGGATTTCCTGTAAATAATAAGGTAAAAAATTGTTAAATTACTTATACCACTTAAGAGTATATTTTCTCTGCAGATTATTAACCATCATGCATGCATCCTCCACTGCAGTTTAAGTGCTTGTGTTACTATCTGGATGAGACAGGTAGCATGTATCAGCTAAACAGAAATCAGAGGCAGTTACCAAAAGGCCATGGTCTTTATTACACCAACAAATTGCACATGTCCAGGTTGATTTAGTGGAACTATTAATCGCTGTTTGACCAATATACAATTTCTCATGATTTGACAAAAGTTGCTGCAAAGGTGATATAAAATGCTACCCCCTAAAAATATCATGGAATATTACAAAAACACTGTTTTGTAGTTTCTGTTTAAATGCTGTAACACGAATTATACCCATCATGTTTTATTACAAATTGTTATAAAAAATGTCCCTTAAATGATCCAGTCATACCTCTTACATATAAACAAGTGCTCCCTGTTTTAATTCTGCATGTTTTCTTCTTGGTTTGTATTTATTCGTTTCTCAATCTGTCCACCCACCGAACACCTACTGCATACAGAGAAGAAGACTTTAACACTGCTAAACACTGTATATGTAGGTTTTTCTTTGTGGACAAATTAACAGCAATGCAGCTGCGTTACAATCAGAAGAAACATCTCCTACGGTGAATTATCAGGACAAAAGAATACATCATGTCTTACTGTACTATGTCCAGAGACAGGATCCTAAGAGACACTCACTCATAACACCAGAAGCATCCTTTACAACACAGTGCAAACATAATGCAAATAGTCTATAACGGTCAATTAATTATTTATCAGTTACTCTTGTTAGTTCTGTTAATGTGTGTTATATCTGTAAATATTAAGCTAACAGTGTGTTATATAGGATCATACATACTATCATTACTTGATTCTACTTTAAATTCTACCTTCCTAGCTCCGTTATCTATGGTCATATATTTTAAGGTATTCAACACCTATGGTTCATAAAAGATAACCATCAAGTTTCAGTCAAGTGCTATGAAGACAATAAGCTGGGAAATTTGGCATTGCTGCTGTTTTGGGGAAAGCAAACATTGATTTTTTTTTTTTACCAAGAAACAGAAAAGGCTACAGATATATATATTGAATAAATGTTGCTCCCTGAAATGATAAAAGGATTTAAAAATAGTCCTACAATGAGGGAGCTCTTTCAGAAAATGTCTTAATGTGCTTGTTCATGTATGGATGAAACAGATTTCCTAAGATGTACCATTCGCTTCCAATCAAAACCCTCAGAGCTTTGCACTGTCCTTTCACGTATCCTTTCATTCTTTGGATCTGATGATACTATACATGTTTGGTGTGGCTGCTAGAAATACCTATCACAGGTTGTCCTCGCCACCAGTGCAGACAAGCGTACAGTACACATCATCACTCCTTTATCAAGAAAACTTAACTGTAGATATAAGCTAATTACATACAATGTGCGGTCTGCTATATCGATGCATATCTTTTTAGATAGAATTGAACTGGGCTGTGTGTTCTCCACTGACTTGTGAAGGATGTGAAAGACTCAGGAGATAAGAGCTGACTTTTAAAAACTGATCCCCTGTGTAACTGCGTTTGGCACAACAAAGCCAAAGGTTTCAAACATTGGAGCTGATCCGATAGATGCTTCGCTGCTAATCCCTTCCCAGGTAAGTAGAGATAAACTGCACCAAAAGAAAAAACACACAACACACTCCGCTCTCATTGTTCATCTCAGCTCAGGGCAGAATAAAGCCAGCGGCCACCCCGAGCTCTGAATGGCCTGACGAGAGCCAATCAAAAATACTGTCTTGTCCAGCGGAAAGCACCAGGCAGCCAATCGGGTCCCGTTTGACATGCCTAACTGGCTCATCCGGGACCAGCCAGTCCTCGTCTATGCTGCGTGCAGATGTTCTCTGCCTCTAGCTCCGGGTTGGTGCAAAGACAATGTCCTTTTGAGCAGAGACCGGAGGAGATCCTTCAGTCCTGATGGGTCTTCTCCTGACTGAATTTGTATTCATACTGAAAAAAAAAACCACAACAGTTAGTTTCTTTGGAGGACACTGTTGCAACTCTGACGCTTATCTTTTTGCTTTACAGTCCACACTAAGAAACCAGCATGAATCTAATACGAATTCAACAGAGTTTTGGCAAAGCACATTTACTGAAATGATTCCAATTTCTCACCAAGGCTAGCTGCCGTCCTATGTTTCCCATAGTAATCACCCCGGCGAAGAAGATGCAAGGTAACCAGGAGCGAATATACAGGAAGTCTGGAGAAGTATACCTGTGCAGAGAAGAACACTCCATTCATTAAACAATACATGACAACACTTAACTCTCATCTATGTTTTGGTCAAATACCCCAAAAATATCAAAGACAGAGGAACGTTTTCAAATGCCAAGAGAAATTCACAAAACATTGAGAACAAAATAAATTGTGTGACAAGGTTGATTTGTCATCAGAAACATAATACATACAACAATATTAACCTGCACACTTAGCCAGGATAGGCATCGCTGGTGGAGGATGTAGCTACATACTGTACAGTTAACACAAGCTGCTATGTGGAGACTATGCTGCCATAGAAAATCATTTATGGGCAAAACATACTGTAGCTATCTATATAAAATCATTGATACACTGAAAATTACAGCATACACCTATTTGTTTTCTGTCGTAGTTCAGCTCATTTTTGCCTCGGTTTTCTTTTTGGATATGATTCTTTCTCATATCAGCTGTATCCTATTCTTCTTCCTCTCTGTACATGTTCCACCGTATCAATATGCAAACTAGGTGTGAGGGAACTTACTGAAAGACTCCATTATAAACCAGGAGTTGGGTGGCCAGCGTGGCCAACAGGCCAATGGTGACTCCCAGTCCAAAGCCGCTGCGGGAGCGGTCGAACGTCCACCACAGGCCAATGGAGAGCGCCGCCAGAGTCAGAGACAGCTGGACGTTGTTGGCAAAGTCCACTTTCTGACGGAGGTAGGGTCAAGGACCAAGCAGTCAATGGCTGGTAGCTCCAAACTAGTTAACATATCTGTGTTACAGTGCAGCAGGGCTGTGGAGATATACTGTATGTACAGCTCTACCTTTTACCTAGTTAGCCGTCAAATCCTAAGAATAAAAGCACTGCATTCCTCTGCTTATATACTGATGTACAGCAGTGTACACAAACCACTGCAACCTATCAAAGTCTTAAACAGACTGGTTGTTTTTTCCACCAACATATAAGTGCTGAACAGAAGAACAACAAGACAAAACTTTAAGGATACAGCACTGGCGTGGTTGATGCCCACAAACACAGCCACACAGCGCATCACACTGGACCATTCCCGCTTGAACTTGTGTGGCTCACCCAGACGGCTGTCGATGCAGGGGTACAACAGTCCGATCATTGCTGCGAGGGGAAAAAGGGAGACAGAATAAACAGAGAGTAGAAAACACAACCAGCTTTCACTACTATGGTGGCCCAGTCAACATGTCTGATGGTATTGTTTTGCTGAGAATATGCATTCAGAGAGCATCCCTGCTATTGTGATGGCACACTCACACAGCAATAGAAGGATTACTGAATGAGCCTACCGGGCCTAAAGGGTCAGGGTGCAGGGTTAGGGCCCCCTGAGACAGAGCCTCCGTTTAAACGGTTAACAAACAACTACAAAGACACGCAAATTAACTACAAAGAAACGCCAATCCACTACAAAGAGATGCAAAATGACTACAAAGAGAAGCAAATCAGCTACAAAGAGACATAAATCAGCTATAACGAGACACAAATCAACTACAAGGAGACGCAAAACAACTACAAAGAGACGCAAATCAGCTACAAAGAGACAAAACTCAACTTCAAAGAGACGCAAAATGATGGCAAGACGCAACTCAACTACAAAGAGACGCAAATCAATTACAGAGAGATGCAAATCAACTCTAAATATAGATGTAATCAACCATAAAAAGACACAAAATGAAAGTAAAAAGACAGGAAACAGGTAAAAATGTCTGTATATCAAAACAGGATGCTGACTGGATGTCTGTTATGCTACTCTACATTAAGTTGTAGAGTCATTACTTTAGGTCAACTGATTTGAAAATTATTTTTCCCCACTTCATGGTCAGTTTGTGTGAATGAATGAATGAATGAATGAATGAATGAATGAATGAATGAATGAATGAAGCTAATTTCAGACACTGCCAGTTGGTACAGTTATTTTGAAAAATAAGAATAAACTGCTGCCATTTGCATCACAGATCACATCCTAATAAATTCTGAGCTAAATAAATTTTTGCCCTGTCATCAAAATGCAGTAGCCCTTCCCTGGGGGACGAAGCCTAATGTGTGTGGAAGCAACAAGTGGAAGCGACAGGCTCCTGCAGGAGGCGTGGTGTGTCTGGGGAGGAAGACAGCCTTGGGCTGTTGTGCTTTGTGGTGAGCCGCTTGGGAACAGGCAGCGCTGCATCCAGCCACAGCTTTACACCCAGGGGACAACATTTCAATAATGCCAGCTAGTCTAGCCCGCGGTCATATTGTGTATTCATATGCAAGGCTGTGTGTATACGCGTGTGCCGTTATCCTCCTGCATGGTCCACATACTGTATGCTTTTCTCCAAATGCCATGAGCCATGGTTGCACAATTGTGTATACTCTTATGTAACTGCATGAAACAATTCTTCTAAACAATATTTCTTCAGCTCAGTAAAATAAAAATATCTCATTTCACTTTGATTCAATTAATTGTGGCGTCTACATATGGTAAATGGTAAATGGACTTGGACTTATATAGCGCTTTTCTAGTCAACCGACCACTCAAAGCGCTTTACACTACATGTTCTACAGTTCTACTACATATTCACCCATTCACACACACATTCATACACTGATGGCAGAGGCTGCTAAGGTGCCAACTTTGCCCATCAGGATCTAATCTAAAAACTCATTCACACACCGATGGCTATGCCTTCGGGAGCAATTTGAGGTTAAGTGTCTTGCTCAAGACATTGACATGTGACCTGGAGCAGCCAGGGATCGAACCACCGACCTTCTGATTGGTGGACAACCTGCTCTACCCTCTGAGCCACAGCCGCACCCATACTACTGTACTATTACTACCGTAATACAATTACAGTTAATCAATACAGCGCTGCAGTGTTTGTGTCTTGTCAAAAAGTAAGGATTAGAATTTTAGCTTTGATTGAATATTCTTGCCATCAGTTATGGTTACACTAATAACTGATGGCAAGTTGTAAGATATCTTAGGGAAATCTTACAATGTGTTTTGGATTCTTGGTATCATGATCTGAGTCAGACTCGATTCGCAGTTCAGAATTGATTCTTGATTTAAGAAATATAAAAGAAGGCACTATTCTGGCTCTTAGACTAGTGCGCTGCATGCCATACATTCATTTGTGTCTTTAGGCCACTGGAATGCATGTTCACTGTGGCTAATTGCCTATTAGTGTGACCTAAACCACTTGGTGCCATCTGGTGTATTTCAATGTCAGTGTGGTAGCCAGTATATCTGTCAGTTAGTGTGTGTATGAAAGGTGGATCCCAGCCATAGACTGTCTGAAACCAGTATGTTTAGATACATGTTGAGGGTCATTTTACTTTCTGTTATGTTGTGAGATCATTAAACGTAATCTGTAATTTGGATTATGTTGTAATGCCTAGTCAATCTATATCAGTGGGTCACAACCCAGCTGGATTTTGAAGTGGCCATTTGAACAGAGACTCTGAGCAGTACTCGGAGCTATTGAGCACTTATGCTGTATGAAAAGACTTCATGCAAGAGCACTACACCACCTCTCAGACCATGTCAGCTTAGAACCACCGGGACCCCCCCCACCCCTTTTAAATCCCTTCTCTCCTTTCCTCTCATCTTTCCTGCCACCTAAACATAAAGATGTGAATAAGGCCAGACAGAAGTTTTTTCACTCATATATGTGTTCACATACCTGAGGCCGTGCCACAGCAGGGGGGCACCCACCAGGCCGAGGAGAATATACTGCTGATGACATCAGGGGGAAAGAGGGTGACATTTCTCTGCACCTGGAGTAGGTTCAGCACCAGGGCAAGGAAGACGCCCACAGAAAACAGCATGGTCCCTCGAATTACCAGGTTGGTGGTTCTGCAATGCAGAGCAAAAGTAGTCAGGGGACTAGAAAAATGCCTCCAGTCCAGTGTTCAGTTTTGTAGTGCAAACTGACACAACATGATAGGAGGAATCCTGGGCCTCAAAGTACATTAGTGCAGTATCCTATGCATAGCGGACTCCTTCATATCCTGCCATAGCTATGTTACATATACTGCATGTGGAGAAGACGCAGCGCTAACCTGTTGGTGATGACCGAGATATAGGGGCCCCGGGAAGGCCGTGGCATCTGCCCGGGCCCCGACCACTGCTGCTGGCCGCTGGTCACTGCGCTGTCGCTCATGGCTGTCAGTGTTAGGGACATTCGTAAGCCCAGGTCAGGAAAATATACAACGGTGTGTGACGTCTTTATCCGCCAGTGAGTTCAATGTCCTCCCCTGACATCCCAGACCACGCTGAAAAACAAGGACAGTCAGGCAGGGAATTAATGAAGAATGGGAAATCCACCCTAAAACACAACTTACATCATGCTATTTCAGCGATTTCAAACGGTCAGTATCCACAAATGTTCACATGCATCTATCATCCGAGCTGGTAATCAGAACATCGGTATTTGAGGTTATACCTATTGACACAGGTGACACTTTTTAATAGCTGCATTGAAAGTGAGGCCATGACTTAATGAATGGCTTCTTAAAATAAGCTTACGGTAAGGTGGTTGTTGTTTTTTATCCCCAGGATGGAGAATCACAACCACACATTTATGTTGTAAGATGATGAAGATATCACATCCAAATGATTCTGAAGTGACATAGGGCTCCCAGCAGGGTTGGTGTCGTTGTCTGTGTGTACAGTATATACACTACAGTTTATTAGGTCTACCTAAATAAAACTAATGCAGTCTAATACAACAGTCCTGCATTAGATCCTTACCTTCATTAAAGGTTGCGATGTTCAGTTTTTGTTGAAACTGTTTTAGAGAGGTGTTGATTCAACATTAACACTGATAAGAACCTAAGTGAATTTATTTGTATACTTAAAACGTGTAACACTAAATGATAAAATGTTTCAGTGCTGCTCAGATGATGCAGATACCTGTTCAATGCCATCAGAGAAATAACACGTAATTTTTATATGCTGGCCTTCTGCACACTGTCTCAATGTATTAAGTGTATCATTGCTTTTAAGTGGTTAATATTGGGGGACTAACTGATGCTGCCAAGCTGCGTCAGTTTTCCACCAACAACGTGACCTTTCTAAATGAATGATTTCACTAGAACAGCAGGTGATGGCCAAATCATGTTACCTCACCCAAAATCTAATGCCTTAAAAAAGACGGTCATTTATCGTGCCATCAATCATTAGAATAGCTGCCCTCTTTACATCCGTCAATCCTCTAACAAATCCTCATTGAAATACCACCTAAGAATACATTACTGAAGCAGCTGATCGATAGTCCAGTGTTGGTCATGTATGGTTTTTCTTTCGTTCCTTTTCCCTGATGATGGGCCTTGAGGTCTAAATGGTTGTGGAAGATTGTGTATGAATGTGAAATTTATATACGTTTGGAAAATTTGAATGTTATTAGTGTAACACAAATATGATGTTGTATATAGTATGTATGTGATAAATGTAATGTACTTGATTTTGGACCCCAGGAAGACTAGCTGGTGCCATTGGTATCAGCTAAAAACAAAACTGAAAACACCGGACACTGAGTACAAATATAATATCAATATCATGTGCAATACTACTTTTTACATTCTCATGTGCAATATCAGTGTCCAACATGTGCAATATTACTTGTTTTTCTGTTTGTTAGCTTACTTTACCTTTTTATTTTACTTATCTTATCTTATTTACTCATTTTACTAAATGCATCTTACTTAATTGTTATTCTATTAGGCACTGGTGCTAGAAATAGTACTTTTTTATTTTATACACTTGTACTTTATACACTTGAACTTGTTGTAATTTTGTTATATTTTTGAGCAATCTGTGGCACAAGAATTTCCTTCGGGATTAATAAAGTTCTATCTTATATTATCTTATCTTAATGGGGATCCTTTTTAAATAAATAAATGAATGAATGATGAGGTGGCATCAGACAGATCACGTTAGCTAACTGCTGGACTGCACTCACCTTTGGCCCCATTGTGTGCAGTGATGATACATAAGAGGTTCACACACTGCTGGGGATAGATCACCTCATGTGTGATCGTGTGAGGCATAACTTTAACACATCTTACTTTATAACTGTTATGATCTGATGATAACTTAGCTAGCTGAGCAACAGGCTGCTCTGGAGAGCAGTTGTGATGTCAGCTGGTGTGCTAGGTGAGTTAGCTCGACGTTAGCCTGATTATATGTAAGATGCTAGCTGGGTTAGCTAGCCTGCATGTCATTATCAGATAGCCTCGTTAGCTCACTGGCCGAGGTCAAAGATAACTCTTACCTTATGCTGACGGACACGTTGCAGTATAGTCAACGTTACACATGTCATGAGACATTTAAACTAGCTGAGTGTGTAACACTAGAGGCTGATATACACGACTATAATGTGAGTTAGCCTTCTGTCTCTGTCCCCAGGTCCCTACTGAGACTACTTCCGGATGTCTGAGATGAATGACCAGCCAATCAGCTTCTAAAGCCATGACGTAACCACGTTACACAAAACTGGCGTATCACGTGATCATAACCCAAAAAAATGAATTCCAGTCTGCAGACGTCACAAACAGCTGGATAATACAGCAGAAATAATGTTCAAGATTCAAGATTCAAGATGTTTATTGTCACAAGGTTATACAAGTACAATCGTGTGAAATGCTTTTTGCATTTAATTCATGATGTTTAATTATCTTTTGATTTGTTTAGATATATTTTCTTTTCTTCTGTACTGTTTTTTGTATGTTTTTCATTGTTTTTATTGGATTGTTTTCCACTGCGTGGTTAGGTTTTTCTGCACATTTTGTGTACTTGTTGTTGTTTAACTTTTGTTGTATTTTTTTAATTATGTTAGTTTAGATCTTTCTTCCTTTTTTGTTATTGGTTTTTTTCTCCTGTGGTTGGGGGGGGAGGTTCTTTGTATAAGCCTGTGGCTTCTTGACCTCTCCTGACACATTTCTTATTTATTTTTTTTTTTTTTTCATTGACTGGATTTTGTGCCGTTTTATATATGTGCAAATAAATAAATAAAAAATAATTCCTGTCTGCAGACGTCACAAACAGCTGGATAATACATCATGAATAATGTTCATATATTAAAATGTGCATTTTTAAATGTTACATATCAATGTCTAATTTGAAAATTAGGTGAGAGAGAGTGGAAATATTATGTAGTATTTTGGAGAGAAGTTAAAATAACCATGTAATTTGTGACTTTTTATCAATCAATCAATAAATCAATCAATCAATCAACCTTTATTTATTTAGCACCTTTCAAACAAGTCAAATGCAATTCAAAGTGCTGTACAGACGATTGACAAAATTTAGAATGTTAAAAATAGATTTAGAGACTAATGCACGCCAAAACAACCAAGATAAAAGTTAATTGAAAAATAAAGCAATAAAAGATGGGTATTTAAGATAATTAAAGGTAAATAAAATATAAGGAATAAAAATAAAAATAAAAATACAAAAATAAAAATTATGAAATAACACAAAATAAGCAGATTGTATTAAAATAATGAAATATTAATAAAATAAAATTGAATAAAAGAGATAATAATGATCGCCAATAAAATGTTGATTAAACAAAATAGAGTAAAATAAACACTATAATGATGATGATAAATAAAAATAAGTATAAACAGTAAAACCATAAAATTATAAAATTATAAAACACTACATAAAAGCCAGACTAAATAGATGTTTTTTTAGTTTACGTTTAAAAAATATCAATATTTTCATCTCCTCTAAATTCCTCTGGAAGGTTGATCCAACGGCTGGGAGCGTAATGGCTGAAAGCAGCATCACCAAATGTTTTTGTTTTGCTTTGTGGAACAACTAAAGAGAAGAACCGGAGGATCTGATGGGCCTTCCTGAACCAAAAGGATTTCTGCAAGGTAGTCTGGTGCAGTGCCTTATAAACTAATAAAATAATTTAAAAATCAATACGAAAAACTAACAGGTAACCAGTGTAAAGACTTTGAAATAGGCGTAAAGTGTGCTCTCCTTTTGGTTTTAGTCAGCACTCGTGCAGCAAAATTTTGAATTAATTGTAGCGTGTTACAATAGTCAAGCCTGCTAGTTATACAAGTGTGCATCAGTCTCTCTGTGTTGCTCAGAGAGAGAAATTATAATATTTGTAAAATTGATAAAACTCTCTGACAGGCTACTGCAGCATTTCAGCTGTCAGCCACAGAAAATATACAGCTGTAGTCTATATGTTGTAGTCATTCCTCATCCACACACACATCCACTCTGGGGTTTTTCTGTGACATATTTGATTTGCTCTTGTGGTCTAATAGGCTTACAGAGATGCAGAGGTGAGAAAGTCACAGTGCGGGGTGGATCACTCTTAATCCTCAGTCCCATTTACGCTCTATTTTGTATTCAGCATGCTGAGGCCTGCTGCTTATGATGGGGTTTCAGGGATTATATCTGGCTACACAATAGTTTGAAACAGACTATCCATGCTTTCTCATTCCACCATAGCTCAGAGTTACCTTCATCACGATTACCTGCAGTTTTCATGCTACAGATTTAGAAAAGAATCCCAGTAGAAAAAGCTCAGAACGGCTGGTGCTATTGCATGTGATGTGATGATGCCAAACAAACTGAAAGAAACAAGGCTACTAGTTCTTAAGATGAAAATAAATCACAACTTGTAATGATTTATTCATGTATTTATTGAAAGGCTTGTTTAAAGATTCAAACATAACTTCAGCGCATGAAGTTGATCCTCATCTTTTTAGACAAGAGTTGTTATTTGGCAAAAAACTAAAAAGATGAAATTAAAATAAAACACATTTCGATCATAATGTTACACACCTGGCACCTGTATGGAGATAAGATTTACAGAAATATAATCAAACAGTTCCGTTTTTACACAGAACATTTTTTGAGTTTGGTTGTTGACTGGTCAAAATGTCATTGATGGGCAGACTTCAGTATTTCCATGTGTGCTCAATTTCTTAATTATACAAACTGTTATGCATTTGGCATGGAAAATTATGAAACATATAGTTAAAAGGAAGTATAAAAAAGAGGAAACCAAACAACAAAAAAGAGAGGACTCATTACAAGGATCAGAACCGAGATTTATAGGATGAGGCTTATTTTATTCTATATTTTATTTATAGTCAACACATCCCATGAAATGTTAGTCCTTCTCTCAGTATCTTATGCTGTGGTACTCAACCCCAATATATACAGTATAAACAGTATATGGGGATGAGTCATAATAAACTAAAGTGTGTGTGTGTTCATGGTGATGAAGGAACATGTCACCCAGTGACACAGTGTGGCTCACTGATGTGTTTTAGGACAATAATGGAGCTCTATGGCTCAGAGGAAGAAGATCAGGCTTTGGATTCACACACAATACTGTAGCTCTACATGTGGGATTTGTTCACAATAATAAAAAATACAGAGTATAGCCAACCCTATGCTTTAATAAATATTAACACACTTTTATGTTGTCATAGCTGAAAAAAAGCCATTTTCATTTAGAACAAAAACTGTCACTACAACCCTTCAGGGCCAGGTAGAGCGATTTGAACATGGCTACAGCTCACTATCATCAGATTCAGGCAGTCATTCATTGATAATTTGCCATTTATTTTGTGTCTAATGAGATGACTCAGCAGGTTCTATGCACTATACTCACAGTCCCATGGGAGACTCACTTAACCCTAATAATTAGAGTGATAAAGGAAGTCTGGTAGGTAAGAGGAGGGTATGGGGGCTTTCGATTAGTTGTCAAGGGCTACTTGGAGGCCCCCTGACGCAGCCAGAGATCAGCCAGGGATTCAATTCATCATCCTGCCTGTGCCAAACGCTAAGGGCCTTTTCATTATCAGACCACTGAGTCCCACTGTCTGCTCCTTCAGTATAAATGTGAGTGATGGCGTGTGAGGGTGGCTTGTGGGTGTGGATGGTGATGGAGGGGTGGGGCCGGGCCCTCGTCGTAAATGTCATCCCCATTGGACCGTTGCAGGTCCCTGCTCCAAAATAATAGGCCCTGTGACCTCTCTGTTGTCTATAATTAACCTCTAACCCCCTCCCTCCCCGCCTCATCCGCCAATCCCCAGACAGCCATGATGTGTGATGCTGTTTGCCAAGCCTCTCATACCTCGGCCCTGATTCTCTCTCACTACAGGCAGAGAATTGGGAAAAAGGGTGTGGGAGCAACAAAAGAAAAAGAAAATGGCTGCGGCTCTTGTATTCCAGTGAATGCGTCACATGTTTGTGGGATGACCCGAGCACTCTGCATTATCAGGCCTAAAATAAAATCTTTTAAAATTCATCTTTATCTGTAAGAATATAAATTTACCCATGACAAGACGTGAGAAAGATTAGAGTCAGGGTCATAATGACATATAAACATGTGAAATCCTTATTTCATACTTCTTATTTCATACATGTTTATTTCATTGTGCACATTACAACAACCTACACCCACAGGGCACGTAGCAGAAAAGTGGAGGACCCTCTTACAATGAGTGTTTGACATTCCCTCTCTGTCTGTGTGTGTGCTTGACATGCTCTGAATGTGCATTAATCACAGCTGTGCCATGTCTCCAGCAGCAGGGGAATAGCCCCGGTTTGGACGGACAGAGAGGAGGAATGAGCTGGAGAACACAGGTACCTCCCCTGTGCACACCACACTGACATTTACCACAACAATGAAACATCCAAGAAGCAAATTGTGGCAACGGTAGGTGTCGGCTACATAACCCCAAAACACAATAGAAAGTCAAATGATCCCTAATGGCAGGGGCTGACACCTGTACATAATGATATTTTGAGGACGCGCACTGACAATTGGAGAAGGAGAAGAATCGCACGCGGAGGAAATGAAACGTAGAATGAGGGAGCTTTTCTCTGTCTGTATAGCAGCAGTCAGGGAGAGGAAAGGCATCTCTCATCTTCAGGCAGTGGAAACAGAGAGGAGTCATTTGGTGCATGATTGTCTGTGCAATATCTTAGAACTATGAGGAGGAAAATGCAAATTGCCCTGTTGCTGGCAGCACCACGGAAGCTATGCCAGCATGTGTGTGGCATATTGAATGATAATGACAAAGCAGGCTATATCCCCTGTGAGCAAGCCTGCGGAACAATGATTACAGATTGGCCGCTGTGTCCTTAGCATCACAAGGGACTCTGATTCTAATGCTAATCAGAGCTGCTGCCCATTGAAATATATCTGTACTTGCAAGGCAGGAGGAAATAAGATGGAATATCCCAGTTAGGCTGTAATTGTATAATGAAGCCCTGCTTATTTTGATATTTTAGCCCACAGGAATTTGTACAGTGGCGGTTGGCAGGCTTAACCTATTGCACCACCTGCTGGCCTCGGCCTGGTACCAGGGTGATGCAAGCTTCTTCTTTTTTTGTTCTGGGGCACTTGGAAGCAATTATCCGCAGCCAGGCATAAAATGTTGATGTATGAGCTTGACTGTACTCTGCGTTATTCAATTTGTTATTCGAGGTGGAGAGCCTGTTCATCTTCCTCTGTTAGTTGGATCATACGGGCACGTGCTAATCCAGTCTCAGTACGAATGGCACATCTAGTGGGATTCATCCCTGGTTCAGGTTTTACACTCTCATCCCCCCCTGCTCCATCAGCCTGCATCAGTCACACTATCTCCCCCCTCCCACCCTGTCCTCTTTCAATGTACTTTATTTTCCTTCCGAGGAGAGAAACAAGAAGGAGAGCCGAGGCACAGTGATGCTCAGCTGCACACTCAATGTAGGCTAATGGAAGGGAGGAGAGTCTGAGCTCAGGCCGGCTCCGATTGGCTGGCCGGCGACGTGCAGCTTCTCCGCAGCACAACCTGTCACTGTTAATCAGGGGCCATCTCTTAACAGCCAGCCAGGGCTATCGGAGAGGTGAGCCCATTGCTATTCAGGACGAAACAGATGATAAATCATTTGTACATAATTAGTGCTCAGCAAGGTTACAACTGACACGTATTTTCATCTTAATTAGGAGGGAAATTTGTTCCATTAATTTAATTTGGTGTGCATGAGCGCCTCTGCACCTAACTAAGTTAATCTTACACCTGTCAGGGTGGGAATGGAGTTGGGCCTTGGATTACAGGGGGAAATGGGTACGAGTCCTCTATCAGATTGTTTCACGCACAGACCTGCGAGCCAATTGGACTGTAGTGAAGCAGCATTGAACATCTACTGCTGCTGTGTGTCAGAGAAAGTGACTGTTAGAACTCCACTCCACTGTTCTTACTATGCACGCTGATGGATGATGGAGGGATTTAACCCTTGTCTTATCTCACAGCCATGACACACTGCAAAAATCTGATCACGGAACAGAAGTCAGTATTGCATCTTCAGTGCTTTGCAGCCAACCAATAAGGTAGGCATAAATGCTCCTTCATCCGAGGACAAATATTTAAGCAGATCTCACAAATGGGCATTATGGAGAAAAACATGTTCCATCATGGGGGTTGAATAGGCCGTTCATACCCCCCAGGCTCTCTGATTTACAGCCACGGCAGCCTTCACATATGTGAGTGAGAATCACTGTCTGATCTGGTTGCAGTCCAGCGGGCAGGAGCAAGTCCAAGGACTAGGTCTCTTTTCATTGTTGAAAGCTGTATGAAGCTGTAGTAATTGCCCCAAAGAGGTAGTTCGATAGAGAGGAAGATGGAGAATGACTGATTTAGTAACTATAAGGTTTCTAATGGAATTCTCCACTGCCTCTCGGGCACTCAAGCTGACAACCATTACCTGAACTGATGCATAGTCCATTACGGGATCCCCCGCTTTAATAGAGTGTCTATCACGTGAAATACAGAGATGTCAGGTGCCAAAGCATGCACTCTCACCCATGTGTGAAGGTTTAACCCAACTGTAATGGCTTTTCTTTAAGACACTGCTGCATGGCCTTACAAATGTATTGAACAACAGAGAAAGAGGGAGGAAGGAAGTCGAGCACAAACTTGTAAAATGCTGGTGTTGGATGCTGTACGACTCATAACTGTGACCCGGTCCCTCTTTCGGGCGGAGCGGTATAGGAGCTTACACACTCACAGGTGCTGAATGAAGTGAGACCACGAGGCTGCAGCGTGTCTGTGCACGTTAATGCATTCAGATTCATTTCAGTGACACGTGTTTATCAAGCATCCTGTAAAGAAAATGTCTCAAATATCAGGATGTTAAAGCTCATTTTTGTTTTTGATTGACAGCAGGAAAATATTATATGTAAAGTGACTGGTATTAAAGTATCAAACAGTAATGTGGCTGTATGCCCTACATACAACAGAATTATTGTTTATTAGCGTTGTAATTCAGGATTATTTTAAGATTATTTTCGATAAAATGAATCTGATAATTATTGTCTTGATGAATTAATCAATTTGTTTGGTCTATAAAATGTCAGAAATGACCGAAATCCCAATTTCTTAACGCTCAACATGAAAATCCAAAGATATGTATTTTATAATAAGTCGTACAATGGTGCTTGAAAAATGACATAAATTGATTAATCATCTATCAGAATGGTTGCAGATTAATTTTCTTTTGGTCATAATGGTTTCAGCTCTATACATTATTGTCAAAACAAGTGGGTATTGTTTTTTATGTTTTTTATGTTATTGCCAATACAATACCTTAGTTTTAGTACCAATATACTGCAATGCTTTTTTGACATGGTTGTCTGTAAACCCTTTTTTCATTTAAAAACAGAAGCCCAAGTTCTCAAATGTGAAATGTGTCTAAAAACCAGCAGCCATACAAGAAGAACTTGTAGAAAATAAAATAAAACTAGCAAAATTGTGATTAAAATCAGTAAATATCTGATTAGAGAATGACAGTACAAATCCAACCAGACATTCTAGCTTTCAGTCATTAACAAAAAATCAGTAAAGTCATGTTTCCTCTCAAATGTGATATTGCTACCGTTTAGGATCAGTCTTAACTGTGCTTCCATATTCTGATTCAATAAATGAAGGTTACAGTGAGACAACATGTTTTTCTTTGGATTGTGTAACCTTAAACTCCCACTGTATTCACCTTATATTTCCCCTAATCAAGCTTCAATGTAGGATTCCACTTTTGTCTCTTTTTGTCATCTTATACATCGGTAACCAGCTTGTGCCAGCACTTCATTTAAAGATGTGTCACACTCATTGTGGATCATTTCATTCGCTGTATTTTACGTTTTATTTAAAGTAATCCAGCTTGTTCTATTTGCGATCTTTCACTATGGGACCTTTGCTAAACTTTTCAATGAGGTTCTGTCTGCCTGAACGGTGCTTCTCAGCATCAAATTTGTGAATAATACGTACATTTACTCAACCTATAAGTGCTGCAAGTACACTTTTGAGGTATTTAGGGTTATAGCCCCGAAGGGGCATAACCCTATTGAGTTTGTGTGAATTTGATATTATTATTAGGGTTATAGCCCCGAAGGGGCATAACCCTATTGAGTTTGCGTGAATTTATTATTAGGGTTATAGCCCCGAAGGGGCATAACCCTATTGAGTTTGCGTGAATTTGATATTATTATTATTAGGGTTATAGCCCCGAAGGGGCATAACCCTATTGAGTTTGCGTGAATTTATTAGGGTTATAGCCCCGAAGGGGCATAACCCTATTGAGTTTGCGTGAATTTGATATTATTATTATTATTAGGGTTATAGCCCCGAAGGGGCATAACCCTATTGAGTTTGCGTGAATTTGATATTATTATTATTTGTTGTCTTGTGCCGCGGCTCAATTTGCCGTGAGCTGGAATGAGCGAGAAAAATGAAACTTGGCACAATAACTGCAAATGTGCATTGGCTTCTCAAGAACTATGACCCCAATCGGCCACATGGTGGCGCTGTAATTAACGCCCAAACACGCGATATTGGAAAGGCCACGCCCCGCACACCGTAAGTCCGATTGACTTGAAACTTGACAGACATGTGCAGCTTCGTGTGATCTACAATAAAGCCTCTGGGACCACTAAAGTCCGCCTGGCAATATTTTCCGCCATATTGGATTTTTTGAAAAACGTATTTTTGACATCTCCTCCTAAACCGTTGGTCTGATTGCTACCAAATTTTCAATGGATCATTATTGGACTAATGTCATCTAAAGTTGCATAAAGCGTGTTGATACCTCATTGCGTTATGAATCTGTTGACCAATGAACTTTAAGAGGGCAGGGCTCAGCACATCAGTACACCTAACTTCACAAGCCTTTGGCCCATCGTCTCCAAACTTGCAGCATATGTTCACAAGAGTAGCTGAAACATCCGCTGGAAGTTTCATTCAAATCGGCGACTAGGGGGGCGCTTTGAGCGCGAAAGGCTATAACCCACGAAATGCCGCTTGCGGCTTTAATTGGATATCAGTTACTGATTGGACGCTGCTGCCGATCAGACTGATCTGATAACTTTACCTCTCAACATCACTGGAGTTTCATACCGGAGTGAAAACAGATCACATATTAAACGTTTTATATTTTAGTTGTCTTCTGATTCACCATCTAGTTAAAATCTGTGTTAACTGAAGCTCTGAGCAGCAGCAGAAGGACCTGCAGTATCTCTGCTTCACACACCGTCAGTGAAGCAGCCTGACAGTCAGAGGGGTTTATAATAACTGACAAACTGACCTAAAATAACTTTCCGCATTTTTTAGAATGATCTATCTTGTATAGGTTTTAAGTAATTATAATTGAAATTTTTATGGTTAAGTGTAAAGCTAGGTTTTGTTTATTTTAGTATTTTTGTCTGTAATCACTGCCTTTGAGTTATTTACGAGTTATTACATACATTCAAATGCAGTTAATCCTTTATAATTAAATCCATTAATAAATCACCGGATTCCATGTCTTTTATTTTGACAACTTCCATGTCTTTTATTTTGACAACTTCCGCTTGCGTGCAGAATCCGTCTCTAGTATAAAAAGAGGCCGCCGCCTTTACTTCGTCCCATTTCCTCAGTGCAGAGACAACAGAGAGGGAGACTGAGAGCTATCTATCGATACAGAGGCTGCATCCCAAAACTCTAAATTGCATCCCTGTTTCCCTCACTTGCGTCTCATCCTTGCGTCTTAGTCCCTCCCACCAGGGAAGCATGGAGAGACGCAAGGAAACCATGCGAGGAGAGAGGAAACGAGGAAATACGATTTAAGCAACATGGGACGGTCGTTTCCTCTGAAGCGTCACGTGAAGCGACGTCCGTTTCTGATGACAGCAGCAGCTGATCACAGCTGGATCAGCTGTCAGTCAACTTTAACAGCTGTTTGTGTCTGAACTGTAGTAATACTAATAAAGACAAGTGCAAGCTGCAGCCTGTATTTCTACTGTGGACTGCTTAGATGCTCAGGAACCATCTCTACTGGCACAATAACTTTACATTATTTATTCATTATTAGCGTCTGTAGTTATTGATATTCTGATTGTGAGTTAATTATTTCATAACCCAGAATATGACTATGGTGTTTTTTGAACACTGTACATTATTTATTAGGCTAAAGGGAAAATGTAAATGATGTAACTCATATCAAACCCGGCGTTCAGGAATCATCAGCCTCATGTGACTGAATGGAAATGAGGATAAATGATGTAAAAGGTGTTTGTTGCTGACAGACAGACTCTCCTTTTCTCTCTGACTTTAATAGTTTCATAAATAAAAGTTAACGGGGGAAATAACAGATCATGAAAAGACAAATCATTCTAATAAATGCAGAAAGTTATTTTAAGTCAGTTTGTCAGGTATTATAAACCCCTCTGACTGTCAGGCTGCTTCACTGACGGTGTGTGAAGCAGAGCTACTGCAGGTCCTTCTGCTGCTGCTCAGAGCTTCAGTTAACACACATTATAACTAGATGGTGAATCAGAAGACAACTAAACTATAAAACGTTTAATCTGTGATCTGTTTTCACTCCGGTATGAAACTCCAGTGATGCTGAGAGGTAAAGTTATCAGATCAGTCTGATCGGCAGCAGCGTCCAATCAGTAACTGATATCCAATAAGGGGGCGTGTCGGTCGGTAAAAGACTTCCGTGCAGGATACACTGGTGTATCCTCGCTCATAGCTCCTCCGGCAAGCCTCCTCGATCCTCGACCCTCGCTCCTCGATGCACAAATAAGAGCTTTGGGATGGTCTTCAAAATGGCGCACCAGAACAACTTCCGGTTCAAGCGAGGATCGAGGAGCGAGGAAACGAAAATTAAGAGCTTTGGGACGCACCCAAAGACTGAACGAGTGAAAGTGAGAGACTGAGAGAGACCGACTTTTGACCGACTGACCCCTGAGCTAATTTAGCTCCTTTCCGACGTCTGTACGCACGGTAAGTTATGAGGCCGGCGCTAGCTTGTTAGCATGCTAACTTCTGTATTTCTGTAACAAAATGTGCATGTAAAGTTATGTAAAGATATGTATGTATGTATGTAAACAACTATTGCTTCGCACGTCTTGTCGTGCTGTTACTATAACGTTAGTTAGCTGTTAGCCTCCTGGAGGAGGCCTGTTTGCTAAACGGAGCTAAGAGCTAACTTAGCTAGGAACAAAGAACTCGGCTCCTGATTGGACGAGCGTTTTCCCGCCGTTGGCTGCTGCTCTCCGCTTTCAAACCTGAACCTGTATGGAAACTTACAACAGAGTTTTTATTCAGAGTAATGCATTGTTACAGTCAACATGTAGAGTTAAAGCGGTTAAAGTACTTCTTTCATAGTTTGGAGTTAAAAGAAAAGTTTTCTCAACCATTAACCGACAGAGTTTTGACTCGCTAACTTAGCGGTAGCTTAGCAGCCACGGTGCTGCGTGTGTTGTTAGCATCTGTGTTGTTAACTGTGAAGGCCTGGTTGTGTATATTTGCTTTTTTTAAGCTGGTGCATTCAGAATGTGATGCTAAGCTAGCGCTAGCTTAGCGTTAGCTTAGCAGCCACGGTGCTGCGTGTGTTGTTAGCATCTGCAACCTAAACAGCCTGCAATAAGGTTTTCTTGGTTGATGCATCAAATTTGAGTATACTTGTGTTCAAAAATGATTTATTGCTTAGCTATAGTTGGTGTCTAAAGATATAATTAATATATTTAATAATATTTTCACACATCCATGTATTGAGGGAAATGTCATGCTGTGTTTATGAGCTACATGTTTACAGTTGTGTAGCTTGGAATAGGCAAAGCCTAGCTATAACACCCAATAGTAAATGTTTTTCAACCTAAACAGCCTGCAATAAGGTTTTTTTGGTTGATGCATCAAATTTGAGTATACTTGTGTTCAAAAATGATTTATTGCTTAGCTATAGTTGGTGTCTAAAGATATAATTGTAGGCTAAAAGTTTCTTGTAATGTCATTATTAATCAGTTGTGCCTACATACTTTTAGATGCCTCGCGGCAAGTCGTACCGGCGTTCTGAGGCTGCCAAGATGCGGATGGCCGAGCGACGCACTGTGGCTTTCCCACCTCAGCAGCCTGGCACCGCCAGTTCTGCACGTAAGTAGCCAAACATTTTTTCGTTAAATGTTTAAGGTGTCTATTGTCGTTGCATGATAATTTATGATTTTTAAAGGTCCATTAACTTTTATCTTGGTGTCTTTGTCTGTTTATAAATAGGCCGCGGTACAGGTTACCGTCACGCTGTGCTCCAGTGGCCAATTTCCCCCTTCACTGGGCGGAAACCGACTGTGGGACATCAGCAGAGGGCTGCTGCCTCCCAGAGAACCCTGGCAAAGCGTCAGGTTTGTGTTTTTTGCTATGCATATACAGTATGTCCATCCATCCAGTATGTCCATCCATCCATCTTTAACCGCTTATCCGGGATCGGGTCGCGGGGGCAACAGCTCCAGCAGGGGACCCCAAACTTCCCTTTCCCGGGCCACATTAACCAGCTCTGACTGGGGGATCCCGAGGCGTTCCCAGGCCAGAGTAGAGATATAATCTCTCCACCTAGTCCTGGGTCTTCCCCGTGGTCTCCTCCCAGCTGGTCGTGCCTGGAACACCTCCCAAGGGAGGCGCCCAGGAGGCATCCGTGCTAGATGCCCGAACCACCTCAACTGGCTCCTTTCGACGCAATATACAGTATGTGTTGTTTGGAATTGTTTCTTGTACAATTTGAGTCGCTGAACAGCGACAATGTTTTTGCATACGTTTGTAGTATATAGTAAACTGTGAAACAATGAATGGTACATGGTTATATTTTGTTTGAAGTTCATTGAACTTTTTTTTTTTGCCTAGGTTGAGGCAGCAACGAGTTTTGTGGAGGTGCCTTCCAGGATCGCATCTACCAGTTCTCTCCAAGCGGTGGTTCCGGACGAGGTATATCACAAATGTTTTTGTTTTTAATGGTGCATTCAAAGCTATGTCATTGCCATTGTTAATGTAGTATAAATTCAATTCTTTAATTGTTTTTCTTTTGCTGTATGTTTCTAGGTGAAGGCAACACCCAGCGTGGAGGTGTCTGCAAGGCGATCCCCTGCCGTGCCTGAGCCTGAGCCTGAGCCTGAGCCTGAGCCTGAGCCTGAGCCTGAGGAGGTAGATGCTCTTTGTGTGAATATTATTGTGAAGAGTTACACTCGACGTGAACATTTAAAGAAACATCAGTGGATTCCATCATCTGAACATGAAGGTTTTCTCATCCAAATGCTGTGTATATTGTGTACCTGGATCGTCTGAACCTGAAAAAATGATATTTCAATAATATTGATACTGCATGCAACTTGAGTCGTCACCTGTTATTATTGCTTTAATTCTTCCATCAAAGCACACACACACACACACACACACACACACACACACACACAGTGGTGCTAGAAGTATTCAGATCTTGTAAATCAAGTGGATGTGTACATATGCATGTTTCTAGTTAGTTTTTTTATATATACTCTTTAAGGGTCCTTGACTGATGAGGAAATTCTCTAGTTGAGACATTTAATCTTCATTGGACGTGTCAGTGTGTAGCATTTAGGGGCATCTATTGGCAGAATTGGAATATAATATTAATAACTATGTTTTCTTTTAGTGTATAATCACCTGAAACTAAGAATCGTTGTGTTTTCGTTACCTTAGAATGAGCCGTTTTTATCTATATAGGGAGCGGATCCTCTCCATGGAGCCGGCCGCCATCGTAGGTCTCCGACACGCTCGGCACACGGGAGAAGCTTCAGTCGGTTGCAATCTGCAACCTCAACCGCTAGATGCCGTCAAATCCTACACACTGCTCCTTTAATGAAAGGACCCATATTATTCCGATTTATATATTTTAATTATTTTCAATTTACATATGGTGTGTTTTGTATAACTTGCACAATAATTTCAAATAGTTTTCTCACTTTTTCCAAACCAAACTACAGGGTTTTACCTTCTTTTGAATTCCTTTGTTCTACTTTCCAGGCAAATGACTTCAGTGTCATTCGACTACAGTATGGTAGTTATGATTTGTGTTTATACATCAACCCCTGAGGACAAAACAATAAACAAGATGCACTTATGGTTGGTTATATACAGTACATTCCTTAGACTTTATATATTAAAGTGGCAAAGGATGGATATCCATACTGTCCCATCAGTCAATGTTTACTTCAGTCTCAGGCGTGTATACATTGGACGTGATGATGATGCACTTTGCTTGTCAGCATCATATAATCATCCTTTTTATATACAGTATTTCATCCATTTGTTGTATTTAAATACAGTATGGCATTAAAGAAGATTGATGATATTAAAGCAGCAGTGGTTAGAAATGGATATGAAATATGATTAAAAACGTATTTTTATAAAAAAACATCACTATATCCTGACAGTAGTACATGAAACAGGTAATCTGAAAAGAAAATTGTGTGCCTCGGTGTCCTCCGGTGCTCCTAACAGCATCTGCATGATTTCACAGACTGGAGGAAAACAACCAATCAGAGCCGAGCTGGAGCCTTGCCTCAACTAGGCAACGTTGATCAATTAAACTTTCTCATTCTACAGCTAAACCGTACACTACAAGACGTTTATGAAAACATTTGAGGAGAGAAATAGACATTACAGTACCAGAATATTGATTCACATTTGATCAGTGCTGCCTAGTTTGACAGTTTGATTGGGGTTCATGAATGATTGACAGCTGCCTCCCGTTGAATGAACAGCCAATAGGAACGCTCTCTCTCTCTGAAATGACCTGTGATTGGTCAAAGTCTCCCGTCACGGGCTAGATTTTCTAAAACCTGAAAACAGAGCCATGAGGAGGAGCAGAGGTCTAGTTTTCTCTCAGAACACTTGAATTACAATATGCCTAAATCTTATTATGGTATGTTTGCCCAATGATGCCAAAAACATTCTGCCACTTAAAGGTCCCATTTTGTAAAAAGTGAGATTTTTTAAATTTTTTATTATAAAGCAGGTTTAAGTTATATATAAATACTGTTAAACTATCAAAACCCTCAATCCACAGAGAAATACACACAGCCCGTATTCAGACACTGCGTTTGAAACAAGCCGTCAGGATTTCTGTCCATTTGTGATGTCACAAATATACAATATATATGTAATATAGACCATTACACGGTTTTAAACGTAAACATTCTAAATATGTCCCAGTTTATTTCCTGTTCCGGTGAATGTAAATGACATCAGCTGACAGGAAGTAAACATGGACCCAAACTGTTGCCTGGCAACGCAATTCCGTTGAAATTAGCTAAAACGGAGCGTTTCAGACAGGGTGAATACAGGTATACTCAGGCAGACAGTATGAGGAAAATAATATATATTTTTTTAACATTACAGCATGTAAACATGTTCTAGTAGAAACACAAAATACAAGTATGAACCTGAAAATGAGCACGATATGGGACCTTTAAAGCCTGAGGAGGTGCAGAAGTCTAGTTTTCTCTCAGAACACTTGAATTACAATATGCTGAAAGGTTATTATGGTATGTTTGCCCAATGATGCCAAAAATATCCTGTCACTTTAAGTTGACATCTATTAATCGTTTATACAATAAAACATCACAAAACAGAAGTTTTTGCCCAATGATGCAAAAAATATTCTGCCTACTGCAGGTTTAAATGTTCAAATGCATTTTATCCAGCATATACATATAGTGCATGTGTCAATAATTTTGAGAGATTATTTGGAATAAAGATAAAAAAAATGCAAATTAATTTCTTAATATTTTAAATCAATCTTCAGTTGTCTACAGTGACTGTTATGATCAATATTAAGGCTGTATTTAAATGTGACTGTTCCATTGTTTATTTTATGTAATTTGTGTCGGCTGAAGTCTGGCTCGTCTGTCTGGAATCCTCTTAAAGGGGACGCGTCTCTGTCTGCAGGAACACATCACATCAGATCACATCAGATGGGAAGAAGATCCTCTAGAAATGCTCCCCAAACTCCAGGGCCTGGATAAACCGGCAGGACTCAGACTGTAGCTGTGAGGGCTGCAGGCTCCACTAAACACGATCAGTGTGAATGTCTGCAGAGGCTCATGTTGTTTTTCTGCAGCTCTGCATGTCATAATGCTTCACATAAAATATGAAAACAATTGGCCACATGGTGGCGCTATATACATTTTCAAGGCCAGCCCCCTCACACCATAAGTCCCATCAATTAGAAATTTGACAGACATGTGCTGCTGATGGTGCTCTACAAAAAAGTCTCTTGGACCACGACAGTCCACTGACTAGATATTCCGCCATGTTGAATTCTTTGAAAAACACATTTTTGACATCTCCTCCTAAACCGTAGGTCTGATTGCTGGCATATTTTCTGCGAATCATTATTGGACCAGGCTCAGCAAAAGTTGCATAAAGCTTGTTGACACGTCATTGCGTTGGCAAGATATTGACCATGAACTGTAAGAGGGCGGGGCTCAGCACATCAATAGACTTAACTTCATAAGCCTTTGGGCCATCATCTCCAAACTTGTAGGATATGTTCAGGAGAGTACCTGAAACATCCCCTGAAAGTTTCACATATATCGACCACTAGGCACTGCTGAGTTTGGCTTTTAGTTAGTGGTGAAGAGGAGAGATGAAAACACACAGAGGTAAATGAGGCTGCTCTTCATACAGAGGTGTCCTTTATCAGCCATCAGGGCATGTGTGTGTTCAGCAACACGTGAGTAGAGTGTTACACTTGGTGTCTTGAGTTTAAATTGATAGCATAAAGTCGGTTGGTAACAGTAGACACTTAGATGTGTAGGATGCTCTGAATGACACTCTGATGGGATTAGTATTGAAGTGTCTACAATGACGTTGTTTTGCCCCGCCACTTTCTAATGACAACATAACAGTAAAATACGCATCAAACTTAGATCAAGGGTTAGGAGGAAATAGACAAAAACTGTGTTTACTGTAGTCTATGTAAAGACAGTGACCCAAAATTATACATATATATATATATATATATATATATATATATATATATATATATATATATATATATATATATATATATATATATATATATATATACATACATTTATATATATACACACATATATATATATATATATATATACACACACACAAAGACACACATATATATATATATGTGTGTGTGTGTGTGTGTATATATATGTTTATATTTATATACACATGTATATATATGTGTGTATATATAAATATATATGTGTGTGTGCGTGAGTTGTATGTTTGTGTTATGTCATTGGAGGGATAAATAGTGGGTCTCCTCTCTGATCCACACACCGGAACTGATGGGGGCGGTAGTGCGCCAGTAAGCTGGATGTCAGCCGCCGTTAAAAGAGGAGAAGAAGCAGAAGAAGTTCGTCATTTGTTGTTTGGAGTTTGCACCGTAAGTAGTGTTTTTCTGACTGTCTTTGTAAAAGCCTGTTTTCTGCCTCAAAGCAAAACCACAATAGTAAACATTTAGTGCATCTCCCTATTAACGGGTAACGTTAACTAATGCAAACAGGAATGCGCGTGAATTGGCGTCGTAATGAAGTTAGGACGTAGTTGTAACGTGAAGGCTCCCGGTAAACAGTGAGCTCTGTTGAAAGTAGAACGGCGGAGGGATAAAGCGGTGATGCGCATGTTGTTAACAAGGTGGGACTTAAAAAGTTGTTGTTGTCTTGGTGCAGAGAGCCTCCGTGTTATTATGATGTTACCTATATAGAGTAGAAGCGCAACGTAACTGGTTACACTCGTTAGCTGACGTTAATCTGAAGTTAGACAGCCCCCTCAGATAACACACGGCGTTGTTGAGCGGTAGGTCTATATCCCAGACATTACGGTAAGATGTGTTGGTGGCGCTGTGTTCAGCACAGTGAAGCAGGGAAGCCGCTGTTTAAACTACCAAAGAAGAAGAAAGCAGCCGTTTATTTTGCTTTCACTAAAGAAAACAACATTCCTTTACCTCCCATGTGATGTTTTCATATAGTTTCATATCACCAGCTAGCGTTAATAAATGCCGTTGCAAGCGGCAGTTTGCGTTTGTGAAAGGCGCTCCATCCGCCTCACTTTCATAATGATCCGAAAATACTTTCACACTTCTCAGCGGGTGGTTTGGCTGGCCCGCAACCTGAAGTGAAATTAGTGTCCACTAATATTCTCAGTGACACAATGAGGTTTTCTACTGTCAACCTGAAGTGAAATTAGTGTGTGATAGTGGACACGTTCCTTTTAATTATAATCTGAATTTAGAGGGAAGATAGCCCATATATGAGATTTTTAAAGGGCTTTAACTTTGAAATTCTACATCAGAATGTTTTGGTGCTGTCTGAGTGATACTTTAAGGTGCTCTACTATTATTCTGAAGTGAAATGAGTCTGTGATAGTGGACATTGTGTTTTTTTAATTCTATCTATCCTAAGTGAATTTAGGCACATAGTAGAAACATGAAGGTGCTGAGGGTGAGGTGGTATACTGTCATTTAGAAGTCAGATCAGTCTTTGGAAATGTATTCTTTAATATTAAGTTTCACTAAGTATTTACACAAGTGGAATAACATTTTTCTCTGAGCTACATTTTGGAGGTGGTTGTTTTACTTTTAAATTATCATTAATGTCATTTAGTATTTCACATGTATTTATTTTGTTTCATGTATTTATTTTTTACTTATTTGTGTATGTATTTGTTTAAATAATTATTCATTAATGAATTTATTAATGACAAAGTGACTGAACTCTTGAATGAATCTGAATGGCTCATCATTTATCAGAACGGTGCTTTTATTTTAAAGTCAGTTCCTACACGCTCTTACGGTGATGCCTAGGATATACACGTACCGCAAAACAATGTGGGGGCTGGCGTGACTGTGTTTCGATGTGGAGGCTGGCGTGATTGAATGGGTCTGGAATATCAAGCTAATAAACTATCATAAGCACAGCATTACCGAGCCACGGTTAGTTTATGAACACATGAGCAGTTAGTGCTAGGCACTATTCAGTCATCAGCCTGCATTAGCTTGGTAGGGAAGCTAACGTTAGCTACTGTCTAACCTTAGCCAGCCAACATGACCAACACTTAAGATATTCACCTAACATTACATTCATTCTGCAGCAGATAATGTTGTCGGTACCTGTTACAAACAGGCTCGGTAAGGAACGTGCTGACAAATTCGGTGTATTTGCTGAGCTATAGCATTTTTTTTATAGATTGAATGCCTTTTAAGTACCATATCCAAGTATGTGCATGTGTGTTGCCACAAACAGCCAGCTTTTCTGATGGAACTGTGGCATTTGATACATAGGTTAACAGACTGACTTAAGCTAGGGAGAAGAATAAAGACATAAGCGTGAAATCAGATGGAAATTGAATTGTTTGAATGGGTTGCTACTGTCAATGAAATTGCAAGGCTAACATTACTTCTGGATTATTGAAAAAATATAGAGGTGAAGTGGGTTTTACATTGCATGAAAGCACAAAATTGCGTTTTACTAATTTTCTCTCCAAGTGAGGAGGCAGTCTCCAGACAGTCTGAGTTGTTAAAAAGGAATTGTGCCAACATGTGATTTATTTTTACAGATGCCAAATCAAAAAAAAAACACAAACGAGCTGATGCTGCGAAGAGGGCATGGGCAATCAGGAAGGCTTCAATGGTGGGTGATGCAGAGTCAATATATTCTTAAAGAGATGTCTTTATTTTGCTGACTTTGATTTTGCATAAAACCCCTTTAGACAAATATTGGAGTGGACGTTGCTAAAATCCCATGAGTGTTCTTTAATGTTGAAAACAGAAGATCCTGCACAATGCTCTTGCTCATTAGCACAATTTATGCATCGTACTAAAGGTTAGGTCCCTCTGGACTGTTTTACAAACGTCTTACAACATTGATCTTATATAAACTTCACACAACAATATCATGTATGTTATAGACACGTTAGACTTGTTTCCAGTGAGATATAGTGAGTTAATATAGTGACTTTGAGATATGTATAAATTGTAATTCTGTTCTGAATTCTCTCTTTTTTTTAAAAACAATTGTAATATGTTTTAGAGGCCCCCTACAGCCAGTGTTACTTTCTGTTTTTTGGTTAACATTCATTTTCAAACAGAGAATGGGGGTGTGGTCAATAAAATTAAACAACTGTAATGAAAAAAAAACAATAACAGTATCGATGAACAGAACCGATAAGGAGTGTCGATAAGAGTAGTAGTATCGATAAAATGCTAACAATACCCATCTTGCTGAATGAGTTATCAATCATAACTGGAAAAATGGAATTACACCTCTTGCATAACCACAATGTTTCAAATATTCTTTAGTCTTTAAAGGGCACTAGATTTTAAGAAGTCCCTCTGCATGACTGCAGAAGGTCCACACAATTTAAATGTTTTTGTATTAAATCAGCAACTTAACTAGTTGACAAAATACTTACCAGTAGTTGACAAAGAAATGCTTAAGCTGATGGCAGTCATAGACTAGGTATTAAACATCTTACATTTATGTTGATGTTTAGTTGTCCGTATGGATCTGAAAATGTTAACTATTTACTAAGGAGTGTGTGCGTGTGCGTGCCTCCCTCCCTCCCTCCTCTCTGTGTCCGTCTGTCACTCTCTTAGGATCCAAACCTGAACCAGGAGGCTGAGCCAGGAGTGGAGGAGGGTCCAGCTGATGCTGGCTCTCAGGGCTCTGGCCAATTGACAACCATAAAGGGCTCTGGTAGGAACCTATTGTTTTTGTCAGTATTATTCTTTTTCTGCTGGAATATCGCGTTTTTGGGACCTTAGCCATCCCCAAAAACTCACCAAAAGTGGAGTATGCGTCAGAACTGGTGGGAAATTCAATGTTCTGGAGTGACTGGGCTCGGGTTTCTCCAGGGGGCTCCATAGCGCCCCCTAACGTACGCAGTTTTTCCGAGAAAGTTTCTTCGATCTTCACGAAATTCAAGTATGTCATTGCTCACGCCCTCATACCTGGATTAAATGATTTTGAGATTTCTTCGGCCAACAGGAAGTCAGCCATGTTGGACTTCCTGCGTGATTTTAGAATTTACGAACGCATATTTGAAGACTTTAGGATGCACAAAAATTTATGAAACTTTACACGCACATCCAAACTAGTAATTACTTTATTTTAGTGGTGAAATTTTGCTTGGGTGTGGCATTTTGGCTCTCTAGCGCCCCCTTATGTCTTTTAGATTTTGAACATACCTTGAGGTACTCGAAAACTCATGAAATTTGGCAAAATGATAGACACCTGTGAACTTTATGTAAATGTATAGCCATTAGGCTCAGTGTGTTTTGCCGGCTCTATAACGCGTTGAAATTTTAACTTTGTCAAAGTTGATCCGATATTCATGAAATTTGGTATGCATATCCCACTCATCATTTGAAACATATTCCTCATTGGGTTTCATTAGCTCCGCCCACCCAGAAGTCGGCCATATTGGATTTCATGTCATTTTTAGCGTTTTATAGGCCGCGTACTTTAACGAACTCCTCCTACAGATTTGATAAGATCGATTTGAAATTTGGTCAGGACCATCTTAAGACCTTGAGGATGAAAAGTTATTAAAATCGGGAGTTTTCACTTAACGACCTGACCGTGGCGTGGCGGCCATTTTGAGCCATTCGCCATGAAATGGAAAAATTGATATCCGCGCTCCGGTTTCACCTACAAGTACAAAATTTGGTAGACAGATGTAAGATGTGGAGAGAAACAAAAAAGCCTCTTGGAGGTGTGCCCAAAACTCAACAGGAAGTCAGCCATATTTAATTTTATGTGCGATTTTGCCCATTTTTCGCCCATTTCTGGGGGGTTTTGTAGGCCGCGTACTTTAACGAACTCCTCCTGCAGATTCAATAAGATCGATTTGAAATTTGGTCAGGACCATCTTAAGACCTTGAGGATGAAAAGTTATTAAAATGGTGAGTTTTCACTTAACGACCTGACCGTAGCGTGGCGGCCATTTTGAGCCATTCGCCATGAAACAGGCAGTTATTGTAACTCAACTGTACATAGTCCGATCTGCCCCAAATCTCTCAGGTATGATGGTGGTCCAGTACTGATGACATGTATATGAAAAAATATACTCATAGCCCCGCCCCAAGATGTTAGCCCCGCCCCCTTTCATATCTCATGAACCGTTTATAGTAGAGTCTTGTGGGAGGTGTCATATCACTCAGCAGAGAGTGCCTGTTTCATTGGTGAAGGTTATCCCCGCCCCCTACACATTAGCCCCGCCCTCTTTCATAACTCATGAACCGTTTGTCGTAGAGTCTTGTGGGAGGTGTCATATCACTCAGCAGAGAGTGCCTGTTTCATTGGTGAAGGTTATGCCCGCCCCCTACACATTAGCCCCGCCCCCTTTCATAACTCATGATCCGTTTGTCGTAGAGTCTTGTGGGAGGTGTCATATCACTCAGCAGAGAGTGCCTGTTTCATTGGTGAAGGTTATGCCCGCCCCCTACACATTAGCCACACCCCCCTTCATAACTCGTGAACCGCTTGTCGTAGAGCCTTGCGGCAGGCGTCGTGGCGCTCGTCAGAGTTTCGGCTTCACGGTGCCCGGCCGCGTCGGTCGGCGTCCCGCCAGCATCCCCGACGCGCAAGTAGGGGCGAGGGCCCGTTCATCGCTGCTTGCAGCTTTAATTGAGTTTGCGCCGGTTTGTTATTTTTATTTGTCTTATGCTGCGACTCAATTTGCCGTGAGCTGGAATGAGCGAGAAACATGAAATTTCGCACAATAACTGGAAATGATGTGCATGAGCTTCTCAAGCAATATGAGCGCAATCGACCACATGGTGGCGCTGTAATTAACGCCCAAACACGCGATTTTGGAAAGACCACGCCCCTCACACCGTAAGTCTGATTGACTTGAAACTCGACACACATGTCCAGCTCCGTGTGATCTACAAAAAAGCTGCTCAGACCACTAAAGTCCGCTTTACTAGATTTTCCGCCATATTGGATTTTTTGAAAAACACATTTTTTACATCTCCTCCTAAACCGTTGGTCTGATTGCTACCAAATTTTCTATGGATCATTATTGGACTAATGTCATCTAAAGTTGCATAAAGCGTGTTGATACTTCATTGCGTTATGAATCTGTTGACCAACAAACTTTTCAGTGGTCGGAGCTTAGCAGGAAATTGGCCATAATTCATTGACCATTAGTCAAATCATCATAAATCTTGGTAGATATCTTCAGTACGTGTTTGGGAATAGGCGTACCAAAGCATTGTCCGCTTGACCCATAGGGGGCGCCAAAACTGTCAAAAACTTATATCGCAAGATCCGGTGGACAGAATTTTATAAAATTTGGTGCACATACTCTGGGGGCAAGTATTAACACAGATCTGAAGTGTGATATTGATCGGTATATGTGGGCGTGGCCTATTCAGCATTTTATGCTAAATTATGCCTTTGCTCAATTTGCTGTGAGCTGGAACAAGCTAGAGACATGAAACTTGGTACCATAACTGTACATGATGTCATAATGCTTCACATAAAATATGAAAACAATTGGCCACATGGTGGCGCTATAACATTTTTCAAGGCCAGCCCCCTCACACCATAAGTCCCATCGATTAGAAATTCGACAGACATGTGCTGCTGAATGTGATCTACAAAAAAGTCTCTTGGGGTACGTTCCAATGCTCTTAATTTTCGTTTCCTCGCTCCTCGATCCTCGCTTGAACCGGAAGTTGTTCTGGTGCGCCATTTTGAAGACCGTTCCAAAGCCCTTATTTGTGCATCGAGGAGCGAGGAGCGAGGATCGAGGAGGCTTGCCGGAGGAGCGATGAGCGAGGATACACCAGTCCATCCTCCCCGGAAGTCGTGCAGTTTAAAAGCTCCGCCCCCAGTTACATCTGCCAGGCATTTGAACCATGGCGGCGGAGAAACAGTACAAGTGTAAGTGTCCGGTGTTTAATGTTATTTCATCGTTATTCTGTGAAATAATGTGACGTTAATGCAACGTGTTTATATTTATTTCATCCACAGTCCGTTCAGTTATGACATGACAGCACCTCCTAATGTGTGTATTGTAGAGCATCCGTTATTTATCGGACCTTTGTTAGAATATAAGTGTGTTATGCCAGAGCAAAAGTAACGCCACCAGTATTCACATGGCGGACGCGCTGCTTATTTCAAGAAACAACCTATCATTAATTGTTCTTCATATGATGTGAGGAAAATGATGTGTGACATTACTTAATGTTTCCCATTTCTGATATGTATGAAAAATGTGTCATTTAACAGGGACCGACGAAGACACAAAACGTCTTATAACCCAGAGGACACAAAACGACCACCTCTTCACGGGGAAGAGGCACTCGGCAAAGAAGGCGTGGGGGTGAGTTAACTGTTTTACGTCTGTTTTGACCGTGCTATTTCACTGCATTTTGTGGTAATCTATACAATGTCACGCTATCGCAACTGTCCACGTGCCTATTATGTGTGTGCTCTATTTATCATGTGTTATACTTATTATAAATAATCACACTTAAGCTCTTCCCCTCACTTTGCATGTGAGACTCACAGTTGAATATGATCTGACATTGTCACATTAATGAGAGATGCCCTTTTATTAATATTGAACAGAACTATCTTGTGTCTGGGATCAGGGATGCAATAAGTTGACATGTTTTATACTCCACAGGGAAGTCATAAAAATGATGGGCCTGGAGGGAATCCTCACCTCCACGCAGGTCTCTAAAAAATGGGACAATTTAAAACGAAAATACAAGGTGAAATATTGTATTTCTTATGAGCTCAGTTCACTTCCATAAATAAGCATTTGTGGCTATTGTTATTTTACATAATGCCTCACATTGTAGTGTTTTAGTCTGTCTACATATAACTGATAAATCCCTTGTTTGATGTCTTCCAGGAGCTGAGAAATCCACCAACGGGGACGGGGACAGATGAGGGTGAGGCCACGGCAGCCACATGGCCGTGGTTTTCCCTGATGCATGAGTCCATCGGGAGGCGGCCCTCTATCGAGCCCCCAGTCCTGATGGACTCATGTGTCAGGGAAAACCCTGAGCCCGTGGCTGACGTGGCCCCCAGTGGCTCATCATCCAGAGCTGGGTCCGCTACTTGTGGCCAGGCATCTGCGGAGGAAGAGGAATCTGCCCAGCCTGGCACAAGTAGCGGCACCGCGGAGCTGGATGATGAGCCATCCACCTCTACCCGTCCCCCACCCAGAAAGCGGCGGGCTACAAGGGGGGCACTGCTGAATTTCCTTAAGGAGGAGGCAAAAAAAGAGGAGGAGCGCTTCGCTGAAACTCAGCAGACAAACAAGCGTTTTTTAGATTTATTTGAGGACTTGGTCCGAAAATCTTAATTTGTATTTATTTATTTTGTATTATAAAAGCTAAGTTAAGCATTATTTATTGATTTTATCCTAAATGGGAATATTTAATTTGTTGCCCAATATTATTTGTCCTTTTTATTAAACATTTGAAGTTGTTGAAACTATCTTCACTGTACTTCAAGATTCTTGGTTTGACATTTACTTAATTAACAAAGTTTTCACTTCACAAATTCCTTTTCCAGACTAATGTTCCATGGACAGGAGCAGAACAGTGTTATCATTAAGTTTGCAGTCACAGGAAAGCATTTCCTATAACCTTGAAACACCATAGACCTGTCATCATTTTGAACATTTCAGTGCAAACCTAAATAAATTATACAAATAAAAACAAGCAGACAATACAAGATCTAAGTAAACTGGTAGTGAGATGTTGGGAACAAACTGGAATGACAACTTGTTTACTGCACAAAGCACATGTTCATTTATTTCCTTTACAATCCTCAAGCGTCTCGAGATAACTTCTGTTGTGATTTGATGCTGTACTAAATTAAATTGTAGATAATGGCACAACAGAACTCAAACTTAATGGCAACTTAAGAATATACATAACTAAAAGAAAAATAGCTTCAAAGCACACGGCTTATCATACAGTGTGGTGGCCCATGTCCCAGGCCTTCATGTCCCCACAGTCTGCAGGTAGTTGTGATCTTGTAGCTCCACAGGGTGCACACGTGGAGCGGAGAGCAGCCCTGCCAGTCGGTCTCGCTGGCCATGTCCGCATCGTTCCCCCCTCACAGGACGTGGTGGAACCACACCAATGTCCCCAGCATCCTCGATGGGCTCCAGGATGTCCCCCGCTGTGAGGCAAATATTATGCAGCACTGCACAGGCGGTGATGACTGAGGGGACAAAGGTGTGGCCGACCTCCAGAGCCCTGAAGAACAGCATTCTCCGAGTTTTCATCATGCCAAAGGCCCGCTCTATAATAGAACGGGCCTTGGCATGATGCTGGTTGAAGCAGCTCTGTACCCTCCCTCGCAGTGGTTCTCTATATGGGGTGATGATGGCCACAGGTCTTTCCATGCAGGGGTAGCCACCATCACCCAATATATAGTATCCTGCAGAGAATGGGAAAACATAAATTAATAACTTTATAGTAACTGATGAATATTGATACATTGACAACTTATTTAGCCTCACCTGAGGGAGGGTACAGAGCCTCTTTGTAGATCCTGCTGTTCTTCAGGACTCTGGTGTCATGTACAGAGCCAGGATACCCCACAAATGTGTTAATGAAGAGGCCCTTCCCATCACATACTGCCTGCAATTGTATGGATGGGAAGAGCTTTCTGTTGAGGTAATCCTGGCCATTGGGTCCTGTGGGGGTCTTTATGCGGACATGCCAGCCGTGCAAAGGCTTGGCCAACCTCGTCCAATGCTCCAGCGGTGGGCAGTTTGATGACCTCCTGGCGAAGGGCTGCAATCTCCTCCACTCCAGTGTGCACCAGTCTGCAGACTGTGGTCTTGGGGACATGAAAGGCTCGGGACACCACACTGTATGATAAGCCGTGTGCCAGCCAGTATAAAGTAATTAACAGATGCACCTCATGTGACCAGCCTTGTGTGTTCTTTGATGGCAGAATCCTGAGAAGGACCTCGACGGACTGTCCCCAGCCTGTAGTCTACCATGAGGTCCTTCTGGCCATCAAAGAACACAGCAAGGACTGGCACACGAGGGTTTAATTGAGCATAAAAAAAAATTGGATCTGCGTTGATCTCCATCTCCATCTCCATCTACAAAATAAAGGAAACGGTTACTTCTCACACATAAGTTTGCTAAACTGTGATAGAACTAATCTTACATTAAATGAAACGCATTGGTGCAACCAGTCATGAAACATTACACTTGTGTGATGCTTACCTCTAAACACACGATAGCCCGCTGCAGCCTTGCTCTCCTGCGCCGTGCATTATGTTGCTGTTGCTGCAGCATATTAAAAAAAGTTGTCGCACAAAGTAATGCATTTGATGCCATTTTCCTACTTCTTCTGACATCTTCTTTTCTCTATCTGGCACTTATATAGTGCTGGTACCTTCTTCTTCAATTAACCTCATAAGTTACAGCTGGTAAGGTGTCAGCCCACCTAATGACCCTAAATGTGGCTGCTGAAGGGCAGTGATACCATTGAATGGAATTTGAAGAGGTCATTTGCAAGAACTGATCTGTTTTTATTTTCCTACATTGTTTTTTGTGTGCAATCCAGGGAATATTAATCAAACTGGTCATGGGTTGTTTTGATAATATATCTTTTCTCATGAATCTTATTTGTTTTTATTGTTATCATTCTAATTTGGCTGGGTGGTTTGTAACACATTTTTCTGTGGTGTGACAAACCCAGAATGCATTTTTCTTTTTACTTTACACGGACTGGACTATTGATGAAATTGGCTTATTCATTATAAAAATGTCTTTTATCTGTTTTTGCAAATTAACTTCATTTATACACTTATTTTGGTCTGCAATTAATGACAGAAATGTAAACACAAGCAAATGTGTCAAACAGAGTTCACAGTTGGCAGGGAGCTATCGTTTGTGAGTGAACACAGAACAGTTAACGCTGTCAGCCGATCCAGCTGTGCCGCCGTCATCAGAAACAGACGTCGCTTCACGTGACGCTTCAGAGGAAACGACCGTCCCATGTCGCTTAAATCGTATTTCCTCGTTTCCTCTCTCCTCGCATGGTTTCCTTGCGTCTCTCACTGCTTCCCTGGTGGGAGGGACTAAGACGCAAGGAAAAGACGCAAGTGAGGGAAACAGGGATGCAATTAAGAGCTTTGGAACGCAGCCTTGGACCACGAAAGTCCACTGACTAGATTTTCCGCCATGTTGAATTCTTTGAAAAACACATTTTTGACATCTCCTCCTAAACCGTAGGTCTGATTGCTGGCATATTTTCTGCGAATCATCATTGGACCAGGCTCATCAAAAGTTGCATAAAGCTTGTTGATATGTCATTGTGTTATGAAGATATTGACCAATTAATTTTTAAGGGGCGGGCTCAGCACATCAATAGACCTAACTTCCCAAGCCTTTGGCCCATCGTCTCCAAACTTGCAGCATATATTCACAAGAGTAGCTGAAACATCTGCTGAAAGTTTCATTCAAATCGGCGACTAGGGAGGCGCTTTGAGCGCGAAAGGCTATAACCCGCGAAATGCCGCTTGCAGCTTTAATTGTACTTAATATTTCCATGTCCTGCTATTTCTGCTCCAGAGGAAAATGTTGTCCTTATTCCTCCACTCCACCTGTAGTTATTTGTTTATTCAGGTATCAGAAATGTATAATGTGCAATAAATAATAAAAATAAGATATATGTTTATAGTGTTCTACCCGTTACAAAGTAGGTGAAATTAGCACTTTTACCAGCAAGACATAAATGCATCAGTAATAACACTTGAAAAGTAGAATATAAAGACCTATAGTAATAGACCATTTAAAAGCAGCCATCCTGTATAATGAGTAGTTTTTTATATTTTGGGATCAGTTTGCTGTTAATACTTCCATACTTTTATTTAAGGAACAATGTGAATAAAGAGCTTTTACTTGTAATGGAGTATTTTACATGATCCCGGGGATCTACCATGAGGTCACCACCAGTCCACCACAACATTAGATAAGAATATGAGAACCTTTCCTCTGGAGGTGCATGTGTGCTGAACAAAACCACTTGGAAGCAGTTACCGTTTTAGTTGTAAATGTACTGCACCACTTTCAGATAACACCATACAGTACAGTGTATGACAGCAACAGGCAGGATGTATGTGGTATGTGTGCGGTACATTGTAAAAACCATTAACACAGCTACACAGTGTAATGCATCTAATTAAGAATAAATGTTTATAATTCAACTCACAGTCTTGTAACCAGATCTTTAACTCCAAAGATTGAATTTATTTCAAATATTCTTCATCACTTAGTCGACTTTCTATATTTGATTTAACATCTCTTAATCTCAAATAAACAATATGAAAGGCTCCAGAAAATCGTTGTCACATACATAATTCCAGCTCTCTAAATGCTGACATATTCTCATTAAACAGATGAGCATCCCATACAAAGACCCACACACAGAGTAGCTGAGTGGTGGAGAATCACCAACAACCTGCTGCACTATATTTCATTCTTATTTACTTTTAACCATTAATAGCTGTTATAATGAGAATGTTAAGATTTTCTTTTCCATGAGTCCACAACACTTTTATTCCCAGTAGACACCTGCTTCTTGTCCTTCATGAGCTCCTCCCGAGCCATGGGCTCGATGATGGCGCCCATCCGGGTGACCACCTTGGGCTTGTTGATCTTTTTAACAGTCCGCTCTGTGTTCCAGGTGCGGCCCAGCGGAGAGCGGATGGTGCTCTCGAACTGCGCGTGGCTCTGGAAGGGAAAGGGCAGCGAGTTCACCTGGTGGCGCCCGATGGAGCTGTTCCTCTTCTCTGACATGATGACGCCGTGCAGATGCTGATCTTTCCTGGGCGGAGGCGGCGCCGTCTTGACCTTGAACTTCCTGCGTTTTTGGCGGGACGGCTTGAGGTTCGTCCCTCCCCACTCGCCCCACCCGGGCAGCGTCAGGTCCAACACCTTAGGCTTCCCTGCGTCCTCCTGCTTCTTCTTCTCCTTGAGGAAGTCTGTGATGACGTCGTCTCCGGCGAAGGCCTCTTTGATCAACCCCCTCTGGTCCAGCTTCTCATTGGAGTCCTCGGCGTCCTCGACGGTCGGAGCGAGTGGGACATTGATGACTTTCGGCTCTTTGGTGAGAATTTCTTTCAGCTCGATCCCTCTCTTCCTTTTTTTGTTTTTGCCTGCCTTTTGAGTTGCAGATGGCAGGTTCTCTGCGGGCTGCTGGGGCTGCTGGGGCTGAGCAGGTGCTTCATCAGCGGCTGACATCTCTTGACTGAGGAGCTCCATGTCCTCCAGAGTCCTGATCCTCATCAGCCCTTCCTCCAGCTGAGCTGAAGTGTCTGTGTGGCTGGCGTCTGCATGTGCCTCAGCCTCCTCTGCTTCAGCCTCCCGACGGATGTCTGCTATTCCTTTGAAAAGGCTTGTGAAGTTTGACAGCTCCTCTTCCTCTTTGTCTTCTTCATCCGGGTCCTCTGCTGCAGCTTCAATCTCCACATCGTCCACAGATATCACAGCTACTGTGTCCGTCTCCTGAGCCTCACGCAGTCTCCTCCTGCTCTCAAACTCTCTGAGGAGCGCTTCCTCTTCTGTTTCCACAACCTCTTCCTCATCCTCTTCTTCTTCAACTGTAATATCCACCACTTCAGGCCCCTCTGCTGTGAGATCCACAGTTATCTCTGTTTCTGTGGGCTCTTCAGAGAGCTTCCCTCTCATCCAGGGATTTCCAGAAGAATCCAGTGCCTGCTCTGCATCATTCACAAAATCGGGCAGCACCTCTGCATCATCAGCTTCCTCCTCCTCCTCCTCTTCCTCGTTATTCAGAGAGGTCACCAGCTTCTGGGTCAGCTCTTTGTTCACCTCCAGCTGCTGCTGCATCGCTTTGCGAGCCCCCTCGTCGTATTTGGCCATGATGGCCTTGGACTTGGCCCACTTGCCGCTGTTCTGGTGCTTCAGCGACATCCTCTCCTGCATCCTCTTCAGCTCCATCTTACTCAGCTCCTCCAAGGCGGCGCCGGGATCCGTCTTCACCATCTCGTCGAACTGCTTCACGAACTCCTTGCGCTTGGCCTTGTTGTGCACTTTGTGGTACTTCTTGCTCTTGATCTTCCTCTCTCTGCGAGCCTTGGCCTCGTAGTAGGACTGCAGGGCCCGGGCTTTCTGCAGCTCTGCCCTCCGGATCTTGGCCTCCTCCAGGCTCATCGCCCTCATCGAAGCCTCCTCTGCAGGGGTCAGGATGGGGTCATTGATGGGCTGCTTGTTGGCGGACAGGAGGGCGAAGATCTCCTGCTCTAGGGGGGTTGTCGCCTTCCAGCCGTTCACCACCCTCTCCATGGGTTTGGGACCAGGGGGCTCCTGGTTCAGAGGGAAGACCAGCTGCTCGGCTCTCTGGTTCTGTTTGATGATGCTCTTCCACCTGGTCACCTCTGTGGCTGCCTTCTGAAAGGCCACATCTCTCTGGATCCTCTGGCTCTCCTGCTTGCTCAGAGGACACTCGATTGTCCTTCTGCTCCGCTGCAGGGTCTTCAGCTGCTTCTTGGTCTTGGCAGAGACAGCGGGGGTCTGCTCCATGGTCCCGATGAGGTCGGACAGGTCCATCTTGTCCCCCTCGCCCTCCGCGTTGACAGTGAACTCAGACATGAGGACAGCCGCCTCGGACCTCTCTCCCAGCTTCTTCTTCCTCTTCCCACCGAGAGCGCTGATGGCTTCCAGCAGCTTTTGGCGTTTTCGGTCATCGTCGTCCTCTTCCTCTTCACTGGTGATGTTTTCATCTGCTTTATTTAAATCCTCATCTTCCTCATCATCGTAGGGGACCTCTGGCTTCACCGCTGTAGTCTCCTCCGGCCCAGAGGACCTCTTTTTACTCACCTTCTTCTTACTAACTTTAGCCATGTTGGAGAGTAAACACGCCGCCGCACGGGAGAGTGAGAGGAATGGGCTGCTGTACACACGTGTGACGGAAACGGAGCTGCTGTCGTAAAGTAGTTGCCGTAATGTGAGCAGCACTGTCGCAAAAATATCTCATTCCTTTTTTCTTCTTCTTCTTCTTTCTCCTTAATAAAATATTTAAAATACAAAAAGCAATAATGAAAGAGCATAAATGTGCGGAGATACATGTATATAACAATAATATAATTACAAATAAATAAAAATGTGTACAATAACAATAATATAATTACAACTAAATAACAATGTGTACAATAACAATAATATAATTACAAATAAAGAAAAACAATGAGTACTGAGTTTTATACTTAAAAACAGGGAAACATAATGCATGTAACTGGGTCAGTTTGGAGAAGGCAGTGGAGATGAGTAGAGATATAGACATTATGTATTATGCACATTATGTATTAATTATTATATTATTATTATCCTAGCAAAATATTATATACATAAAATGATATGGCTTAAAAGAATACCCTTCTTTTTTGTTTGTAAAGATACTGATTTTAAAACATATTTGACCATGATTGATAACTTAAAACTCAAAAATTCTAAATTGACTAAAACTATTAAATTGTTTAGACATTTAAAATGTATTCCAATTGTTTAACAGACCCCGGATGTTTGTTTGTTTGTTTGTTTGTTTATTTGTTTTTGTTTTTGTTTTTATTCATCTTTTCCTTTCCTTGCAGTTTATTTATTGAAACATTTACAATTTATTTTTATATTATTTTTATACTGTAAAATATTTTCGCAGAATTGTAATGAAAAATCTGAACATGCGAATATATTGCATTGAACTTTTGAAATAAAGTTTTATAAAAAGAAAAAAAAGAATGTCTTTATAACATGTATGCTATACTGTATACATTTATCTATTCCTTCTTCTAATATTTATATAATCTATTATTATATATATATAATTATAATATAATAATATAATAATAACCAGTGGTTTCTAGCTGATCTCGGTGCTCCCTCTGCTGGCTGAAAGTGTGCCTGCATGTTGTGCTGTCTCGTGCCTCTCGTGACACTGTCAGGCGTTTAAAACACAGACTATGGTTTATAATATCATATAAAATAATACATGTTATAATATCACATAAGATAATACATGTTATAATATCATATAAGATAATACATGTTATAATATCATATCAGATAATACATGTTATAATATCACATAAGATAACACATGTTGTAATATCATATAAGATAATACATGTTATAATATCACATAAGATAATACATGTTATAATATCATATCAGATAATACATGTTATAATATCACATAAGATAACACATGTTGTAATATCATATAAGATAATACATGTTATAATATCACATAAGATAATACATGTTATAATATCATATCAGATAATACATGTTATAATATCACATAAGATAATACATGTTATAATATCACATAAGATAATACATGTTATAATATCATATCAGATAATACATGTTATAATATCACATAAGATAACACATGTTGTAATATCATATAAGATAATACATGTTATAATATCACATAAGATAATACATGTTATAATATCACATAAGATAATACATGTTATAATATCACATAAGATAATACATGTTATAATATCATATCAGATAATACATGTTATAATATCACATAAGATAATACATGTTATAATATCATATCAGATAATACATGTTATAATATCATATCAGATAATACATGTTATAATATCATATCAGATAATACATGTTATAATATCACATAAGATAATACATGTTATAATATCACATAAGATAATACATGTTATAATATCATATCAGATAATACATGTTATAATATCACATAAGATAATACATGTTATAATATCATATAAGATAATAAGATGTTATAAAGTATATTTCTGTGTGAAGTTGCCATTGGATGACGTGTAACGTAAATAACGACGACTATTGACTGTCATGTGATGCGGTCGGTCATGTGACCTGTCAGTTCAACATGGCGGCTGCTGCGTCTGTTTTCCACAGAGTGAGAGCTGGCTCTAAAATAGGAGCTCAGTATGACCAAGACGGAAACCCCATCCAGGTACAGAGCACCTGTAACGAGGCTTTTACTGCAACACCTGCCTGTAACGTTGGATGTCAACTAATAACTTCGAGTCTCCACCCTTAGCTAGCTGCGTTAGCGAGCTGATAGTGGAGCCGACGGTCGGAAAAGCTAGTTAGCTTAGTTAATGTCAGGTCACTCTCTAGAAGCAGACGGAAACGTCCCTACCCCACTATGTGGCTCTTTCCTCATACATTGACGTTAGTTTAGAGGGGCTATCTGAGCTCCAGCTGGGGGGGAGTCAGTGTCTCAGTGGATAACATGTCCACAGCACAGATTCAAGATGTTTATTGTCACGCCGGTTATACAGGTACAATCGTGTGAAATGCTTTTAGCTGGGATGCTCCATTAAAATAATAAGTTATGTTACAATTAGTTATATTACAATTATAAATACTTTAAGTTATATTACAATTATAAAAGGAAATACTTTGTACAAGGCATATTAAGAACATATACGTAAAGAACATATACAGTATATACATTATAAGATATATTTTTGTGTGAGAAGGTGTCGTATGAATTATCTATTTAAAAGTCTGATGGCCTGGGGGGAAACTGTTCCTCAGTCTGCTGGTGAGAGTCCTGGGGGTTCTGTATCTTCTACCAGAGGTGATGATGATGATGATGATGATGTGTGTGTTTGTCTCCCAGGTGGAGACCCGAGAGGATGAGGAGCAGAGCGTCAAGCTGGCGGAGATCCTGGAGCTCCTGCTGGCAGCTGGATACTTCAGAGCTCGGATTAAAGGGTTGTCACCTTTCGATAAGGTACACACATGACCTGCTTGTGCTCTCTCTCTGTGCTGGTCCCATCATGCTCTGACTGGTACCATCATGCTCTGGTCCCATCATGCTCTGGTCCTGGTCCCATCATGCTCTGACCGGTCCCATCATGCTCTGGTCCTGGTCCCATCATGCTCTGACTGGTCCCATCATGCTCTGACTGGTCCCATCATGCTCTGACCGGTCCCATCATGCTCTGACCGGTCCCATCATGCTCTGGTCCCATCATGCTCTGGTCCTGGTCCCATCATGCTCTGACTGGTCCCATCATGCTCTGACCAGTCCCATCATGCTCTGGTCCCATCATGCTCTGGTCCTGGTCCCATCATGCTCTGACCGGTCCCATCATGCTCTGACTGGTACCATCATGCTCTGGTCCCATCATGCTCTGGTCCTGGTCCCATCATGCTCTGACTGGTCCCATCATGCTCTGACTGGTCCCATCATGCTCTGACCGGTCCCATCATGCTCTGACCGGTCCCATCATGCTCTGACTGGTCCCATCATGCTCTGGTCCCATCATGCTCTGGTCCTGGTCCCATCATGCTCTGACTGATCCCATCATGCTCTGACCGGTCCCATCATGCTCTGACTGATACCATCATGCTCTGGTCCCATCATGCTCTGACTGGTCCCATCATGCTCTGGTCCCATCATGCTCTGGTCCCATCATGCTCTGGTCCTGGTCCCATCATGCTCTGACTGGTCCCATCATGCTCTGACCGGTCCCATCATGCTCTGACTGGTACCATCATGCTCTGGTCCCATCATGCTCTGACCGGTCCCATCATGCTCTGGTCCTGGTCCCATCATGCTCTGACTGGTCCCATCATGCTCTGGTCCCATCGTGCTCCGGTCCCATCATGCTCTTGGGGAAAACTCCCTGATTCATGCTAAAAGAGGGCATTACTAGATCACTTGCATGTCCAGTTGATAAAGACACAAGTTTTGTTTAACTGCAAACTTAAGTAGCCATAAATCAATGAGTTGAGGAAGCTTCACACAGTAGACAGTGCCATTGATTTAACAGTAAACCTTGTTTCCTCCTCTTCAGGTTGTCGGTGGTATGACCTGGTGCATCACAACGTGTAACTTTGACATCGATGTGGATCTTCTTTTCCAGGAAAACTCAACCATTGGCCAAAAAATGTGAGTGTTTTTCTAGCTGGCTAATTGTTCCACTTTGATGTGAGCTGTTCCAGATTAATGAGAAGTGTGGTAAAGTCTTTGGTCATCAATCCAAAACAGTGTTGCTAGATTGCACTGTGAGACATGGTTACGTCCACTGGTGGGTGATTTTAAAGTTTAAACAACCAAAGACCGACTTGAGTCAAAAATGTTGACATTGTCAGAAATTTGGAACCAAATTCTTACAATTGGACTACGGCTACATCCAACCGATCAGAATAAGGCATGATTTGACACAGAATATACTGACTGACACTAGCATGACAATGTAAGCACCACTTTTTTTTTTCTTTTTTTTTGCGGGCATTTTATTGACAGGACAGTGGATAGAGTCTTGGAAAGGGGGGAGAGAGAGATAGTGGATGCGGAAAGGGCCACAGTCCGGATTCGAACCCGGGCCACCGCGGTCAGGACTGAGCCTTGTTATATGGGCGCCCGCAAGCACCACTTTTGAATACTGTTAGAGTTAAAACATAAAACGGTGCCAGCATTTATACCAAAGCTTGAGTGGAGCGGCGCGTCCCCTAGTGTCCTCGCCGGACCTGGTGGACATGTACCGCTGGATTTAACAGTATAGACATGACCAGTGACCTATTAGTGTAACAATTTAGCCACAAACGCACAAACTGACACGGTCCAGCCATGTACACGGCTTTGACCGAGTCTTGTTACCGGTGTAGTAACTGAAGTCACTACAGAGAAAAGATTGATTCATTCAGTGATGAGTGCTTCTTTCTCTTTGCAGAGCTCTGACGGAGAAAATAGTGTCTGTGCTGCCGAAGATGAAGTGTCCTCATCGCCTGGAGCCCCATCAAATCCAAGGGCTCGACTTTATCCACATTTTTCCAGTGATACAGGTGAGAGAGTTCATCCTAAACGGAGACACAGACTCTTCATATATTAATATTTAGCATTGAATGACAAACATTTAAAATAGTAATAACGATATAGTTTGTCTGGCTAATTTGTATCGGCTGATAAGATTTGGCTTAACTTTCTGTAGGACTTCAGTATCGGCTCATAACGACAGGCCCAGTTCAAGGTTTGAGCTCTACTGAGTAACTGGTGGTTTATTCTCGTATCTGAATAGCTGTGTGTTGTGTCTCCTGCCAGTGGCTGGTGAAGCGAGCCATAGAGACCAGGGAAGAGATGGGCGACTACGTGAGAGCCTACTCCATTTCTCAGTTCCAGAAGACCCACAGCCTCCCAGAGGTAACTACACAGTACCAGTCAGTCACAGAGCCACAACGTGGTTGTAGTGGTTGGTGGAGTGACAGTCAGATAATGGACAACTTGGAGAGCATGAGAGAAATCGCTGTTTTGATCACTTATTTCAATACTGGAACATTGATAGGTGCATAGTTTGTCTGAACTTAGGTGGCACCAAATAATGACTCTAATATACCTGAAAATGTGATGCTGACATGTGCTGTGAAATCCTGTGGTCTAGGATGAAGAGTTCCTCCAGAGGAAAGACAAGGCTGTGACAGCAGTTCTGGATGTATTGGTGAGTAGCTACACCATCAGGCATCACATGCACTGAATTAATTATGTACTGTAACAACTTCAATGACAAAGTAAAAGCACATACAAATTATTAAGACAACTGATTATACTTTATATTTAAAAAACAATACAGTAAAAGCCATTTCTGAGAAGTTTTCAAAGTGATCCGTTTATTTTTATACTGAATATAAATTCCTCTGCCCTGAATGAACACAGTGGTGTTTTACAGGAAGTGTACAAACCCCAGAGGAAGTACAGGAGGCAGAGGGATGCAGGGGAGCTGCTGGATGAGGAGTCCAGGGTTCACTCCACTCTGCTGGAATATGGCAGGTAAGATTTCACACACCCCATTAGTGGTGGGAACAGAAAAAGCATTTCAATACTACAGGTAGCTTAGGCAATAATTTGCTTTTCTCATCATCCTGTGTGCAGCCGTGATCTGATTTTATGCAGAATGAGTCTGCACACAGTGAAAGTGAAAGTAGATGGTTACCTCTCTGTGCAGCTCATCTACCAGCTCACTGTGACTGCTCCCGACTGTTCCATCACTCAGCTGATCCGCTGTCAGAACAGACCAAAATGACCGATAGCGGTCAGAGTCAAGCTCACTGACAAACACTTTGCATTTCCTGTTACTACTTCATACTAAAGGTCAACTCGTGTTTTGCCAGTTAAATGCTTTTAATGTGAAGCAGCAGGAAATGTTTGGTTTGCATTAGCCGTAACTTAAAACAGCATTTTTTCCAGGAATGTCACCACAGACTCTCAGTTCGTAATACTGCAAATACTGTATATAAGTATTGCAATACCTTCATCAGTGGGCCATATGCTCAAACTCCATTATGTTACGTCGTTCAGCGATATATAGTGACCTAACAGACATTTATTTAAATGAAAATCTTCAAGATATTTAAGACATCACTGTCATTTATTTGCATTTCCATGTATCCTGAATGTAAACAAAATCCACACTATAATGTATGCGTCAACCAGCTAAACATCCAGTGTTTCATCACCATGTTACACTCGGCATGCTGACATTTTATACACCAAAGTAATTGTCATAATAATTGATAATGAAAATAATAGTTTTGTAATTTTGTCAAAGCAACCCTTTAGGTATCTAGCTACCATATCCAGCCCCTGCTCTGTCTAGTTTCTATCAGTATTTCTACATTTAAAACAGCTCATGGTTTTTAGGAAAATGAATCAGTAATATAAGAAATGAGCCTTCAAAACCAACTTTTGCTCAAAGCTGAAATCTTGTGAAAACCACAGCGACATATTATTATATATATACAGTATATTCCTTTCCCTTCCTATAAGCATCCATTCCCTCTGTCGCTGCCTTGTGACCTTTCACCTGAACCGCAGTCATGTGCTGTTGTAGTCTTTAATCCACAAATCTCATGTGTAGTTTCTTCTTCTCTGTCTGACATTGTTTTTTCATCCATCTATCCATCCATCCCCACATCTGTACTAGAATGTCACATTTCCTCCTGTAAGTACTGTATGATCGTGTGAAGCTTTCTTTCGCAACACTGTGTCGTGTGGTTGAACGTGTCGGTCAGAGAATGCGACCAGTTCTCACATGCTGTGTTTTTTTAGGCATGATGGATGCAAACTGTGCTGCTGCTTTCATGTACTTTAGTATTTATTCCTTTATTTAATCAGACAGTCCTGTCCTGAGGGGGCTGTTTATCCTCATGCTGGTTTACTGCCATTTGATGTGTTTAAGTTGGAATGTGGCATGGTGTATGGTGTATGGGGCGGGGGGGCAAAGGAAATGCTTACTTTATTTTTACACCTTAGTTATGTGTGTTTTCTTTTCTCTCTCTAGGCGTTATGGATTCAGCAAACAAGCCAAACAAGACCAGGTAGGTGGTTCAATGATATGTCCTTCACAAAGCAACAACAGTTCTCTTTTACTCTTTTTAGAGTTTTGCAGAGCGTATCAGGCCTATTCAGTAAGATGCACTGCTGTATGCTCCTCCTCTGCCCCGACACATTGACACACTGACTGTCAAAGGAGAACTCCACCGATATTTACATATCAAAGAGTGTTTCCAGGTGTTGAGGAGTTTTGCTGCATATGTGAAATAAGTAGTATCCCTTTCTTTAACTGTCCCACAGTGTTAGAGGAGTGCGTGCATCTTTTAACACAGGAATGACGGGAGTAGACTTAGATATTTTGTTTGTCCACCAGCCTTCACTGCTCCTTCTCTTCAGCCTCTGCGTCCTGTCTCCCTCCTCTAGGTGGATGAGAAGAAGGCTTCGCTGGCCAATGGCTCTCAGCCGGCGCCCCCTGGGATGGCGGAGGTGTCGGAGGAAGCCGACCTGCAGGCAGCGGAGGAGGTGAGCTCTTCATACAGTGATTATACTGTATGAAGGAAGGTAAATATACACCTATTATAGATACAGTCAGGTAGGGGGAGACAAGAAAGACACATACATGCAGTGACGTTACAATTTGACTTCATTTTGAATTTATTGCAGTTGAAAGTGAAGTGTCTGACTTCTTGCCATGCAAAACATAAACATGATATATATTAAAGAACCTAAGCTAGAGAAAAACGTTTTAGAGTAATGAGAGTTTATAAAGTGAATAATAAGAACAAGTAGTTACTTATCATGAATGTACAAATAATCACTGACCGTGGTTAAGGGACGGCTGCGTTCGTGCGTGTGTGCTATTTTCATCCCTCTGTAAAGCACCTTGAATCTCTGTTGTATGAGATAAAGCTCTACCAATACATTTGACCTTGAACTTGGAGCTTTAAATGTGACATAACTGTGGTTGTTTTTTCTCTGAGATGCGAATCAAAACCCTGATGACCAGCATGGCCGCCATGGCTAATGAAGAGGTAGGCAAAAGCCTGTTTTCGGTCTCGTCCTCTCTCTTTTCATTTGTGGACTGTTTAGAATTGAATCACCACGTTACTCCCCGGCTTATCAGGGCTCAAACTTCATAAAAGCTCTTCTAACCTACCATAATATTAATAACCCTTATCTCCTCTTTATCATGTTGTTTTCTTTTTCTAGCATTGCTCTGTCTACTACATTCTTATTTTGTTCAATCAGTTGCCAAGGCTCTGTTCTTTTAACTTCATTTTTAGTGATAATTGAATCTTTCTGGACCACTGCATTCGCTGTAAACGGAACAACTACATGGCTAAACCTCTCATGTGAACTCTACCATTATTTGTCTGTTGTCCTTCTGCAGGGGAAGCTGACAGCGAGCGCAGTGGGTCAGATAGTGGGACTGCAGTCTGAGGAGATCAAACAGATCGCCTCCGAGTACGCTGAGAAGGTGAGCAACAATCGGCACCGTATTTGAACCCTTATTATAAGCTAACACCTGTTTTTTGTGAAAAGACTTCTGAAGATACAGCACACCGTCACACTAGTCCTGTTGGGAAAGTTTTCCTGAGAAGAGAAGAGGGTCCTCATCCTTGAAGTCTTTTCTCTCGTAAAAGTGAAACATGAATAATTCCATAAATTATCATGTTTGTGTAGCTTGTCTCTCAGTCACTCAACAGGTGAAGTGAAATATTACACTGAGAGGTATAAATCCAAAGTGTATTGGTTACTGCGACAGACATTTGTAGAGGCATGTACAAAACACAGCACACACCCAATCAAGCAGCTTGTAGTGGCCCAGCACTTGAATTAAAACCTGTATGCTACTGTTGCTTTCTGTTAGCATTTTCTTGTTGTGATACACTGTAGTGTTTCTCCCATGTGTCCCTGCAGCAGTCCGAGCTGTCGTCAGAGGAACGTTCCGAGCGCTACGGCCCACTGCAGCAGCACCGCAGGGCGGTGGCCTCGCTCAACAAGCAGATCCAGCAGAAGACTAAACAACTGGAGGAGGTCAGCAGCATTTATTTATTTAATCACAGGACCCACATATAGAACATAGGGCAGAGGAGCTCTATATCATATGCAGTTAGCATTCGCTTAGGTTAAAATGAAGTGTACTATGATATACAGCAGTGATCAGGGAAGGTGTCATAACTCTCAGTAACAAGTATTTCTGTTTTTTGACAGCTACAAGCCAAGCATGCAGAGGTGAAAACAGGCTGGGACGATGCCAAGAGAAATCTGACAGAGGTAAGACGAGACTAGCTGTCTGGTTTTCCACTTTGTAAGCATCGTGTGCTAGTATTATATTGGCAGACGTTTTTTCGTACGTGGTATTTATTTTTATGGATATTGAATTTGTATTTTGAGATGGACCTGGCAGCAAATATATTATCCAAGTTACTGTCTGCTGTCAATAACAAAACTCCTCAAACTACATAAATGAAGAGAATTTCAGGGCCATTTGGCAGCTGATATTACAAAATAACATGGATTACATTACAATAAGTCATTCATTATTCATTTGAAAAAAATTATAAATGAGTTGTGTTAAAAGAAAAATAAAAAAAAAAAGCTGTGGAAATTAGGAAACATTTTTTTAAGAGGGAAAAATGGCAAACGTTTTTGTCAAAAAGTTGCTTCCAACAGGCATTTGTGTATCTTCACTAGGCTACGGAGCAATCCGAGAAACTGGAGAAAGAGCTGAAGGGTTTAGACGAGATGGAGGAGCAGGCTGACAGCAGGTGAGTGCTGGAGAGTCATTATCTCTGACTTCTTTGTCTCATTAATCCTCATCCCTCTGGGAGTTGTGTATATTTCCTCCATCATTCAGCAGCTGCCTGCTTAACTCTAGATTTGTTTTTAGAACCGGGACCCTCAGGAATTAAAAAGTTGAAGGAATGATTGAGCAGCAGATATAAGTGACTTCTAACACAACAGTTGCATATACTGTAGGTCATATTGTCGGCAAACTAACGATTAACAGTGTGATTAACAGTCATTGTGCTTCAGGCACCAGAGGAAAGGAGAACAACCCAGTATCAGGAGGAACAAAACATGAATTTCTTCTTTTATTGAAGACAGTTGCAATAAAGATAGAAGATGTTTTTTAAATAATGCAAAACACATTAAAAAAAAACACAGTATGACTAATAGCGTTTTAGTGTTGAGCACTAATATCCTCTTTGATTGAGAGAAATCTGTAGTTCTTAGAGCCTTTATTTTCCAAGGAGCTTGCCACCTGGTGGAAGAATTGCATTGTGAAAGTGAGGCTTATAGGGAACCAATCTAAGCGCAGATGGTGTCATTACTCTACAGCCATTACATTGTGCAATCAGTTTTACTTTGTAATGATAAGTTAAAGCAAAAATCTTCTCTATTGCCGTGAAGGGATGCCGGGCTGTGTGAAAGGGTCTGTAGACTGAAGAAGCATGAATTTTGTGTCAGTGAAATCACCCATATGTTTCCTAAGGGATACTTTGAAGGGTGGAGTTTGTGTTCTGAGTTGGGATGAGAGGCCCTCTGAGACATTCACTGTCTTGCTCATGGACACTTCAGCAGTGTTGGGCATACAGGCTGTTGTAAGGATGAAACCTCTGCTCTTTGATCGATGGGGCGGTCCCATCTGATAATGTTCTGTTGTGTTGAACAGCTTGCTGGAGAAGCTGAAGGCTCTGGTGACGATGAATGAGAACCTGAAGCAGCAGGAGCAGGAGTTCCGCACACACTGCAGAGTGAGTTCATCAACACGCACACACACACACACGTACACACATACACACACACGTAGTGGGATGCTGCTGGGTGTTTGTACAGAAAACAAGCTGAATGTGAGTTTTTAAATCGTTGGTGTCCAGGAAGAGATGGACCGTCTACAGCAGAACATTGAGGAGTTGAAGACGGCATCAGGACAGGATACGGAGGAGGAGAAGGTATATCCAATTAGAATTATATTCTATATTCACTATATTTGTCTAAACCCATAAAGACGGTGAGTAGCCTTTCCTCTGCCTCACAGTTTGTTTTAACTGCACTCTTTTTTTTCTTTTATTAGGAGAGGACCGAGCTGATAGACAAACAGTACAACACAGACAGAGAGAAACTACAGAAGATCCGTCTACTCATGGTAACTGCTTTACAGAACATGACCCAAGATTAGATGGAACTGGAGTCATCTCTGTGGGAAATTAGGTCACAGCAGCAGATAACAGGCTACAGAGAGTACTGGAAATAATCCAACAAATAAACCGCCTATTCATGGTGTCATTTACTGGATTGTTACACAATATGCAGATCAGCCTCGCTGGTTATTTTCAATATCAGGTGTAAAGATTAATGTCATTTTATCAATGCGATTTTTATATTCTGATCATATCTGATAAGATTTTAAAATTAATATTATACAAAATAATTCCGTTTTACACCTTGTCTGGATGTTAAAAGCCTACCAGACGTGATCTAGACCATCGGGACATTAAAACTGTCCACTGAATAAGAAGAATAAGAACATTATTTTAGTGTTGGACTAGTGGTGGAAAACAAATACGTACATTCAGTCAGTTATTGTACTGAAGAACTTGTTATTTTTCTTTAGTATCACTATTTTATGCTACTCAATGCTTCTGCTCCACGTATTGTATTTATACTTCACTCCATTAATATTAGAGCTGTATTCACTTTGCAAATTCAAATTGTATAAACAATACCACATAAAAAATGAGACATTGTTATAAGTCAACCCAGCAGTATAAAAAGTAGTTAGTCAAATATTTAAGCATACGGTTGTCATTTTTGTATTTTTTTTAAATATTTCTACACATTTTTACATTTGTATGTGGGAGTGAATAATAATAATCTACAGTGAGTGTGTTCATGCTAATGAAGGATCATGTCACCCAGTGACACAATGAGGCTCACTGATGTGATGTTACTAGTTTTGGGGTTTACGTAGTTTTTGCTGCTAAGGATACTTCCTCCATCATTGGTTAGGCTTAAATCGAGTAGTAATAACAAGAGTCTGCAAAGAAAACTACAGGATATTAAATTGAAGGCTTTTCAGATAAACCTGGATCTACATTTTGCACGTGTGGAGATGAAATGTAACTTAAGAACTGAATCACTCAGGACTTTTCCTTCACTCTGTTCAGGCTCGGAGGAACCGTGAGATCGCCATCCTACAGAGGAAGATCGACGAGGTTCCGAGCCGGGCCGAGCTGACCCAGTACCAGAAGAGATTCATCGAGCTCTACAGCCAGGGTGAGTTCCTCCTTCGTTATCTGCTCTAACCAGGGTTTGTGCCAAATGTCTTTTTAAAAAGCAGAAACAAAGGTATTAAATCTCTCCCAATTCTTCTCGTGCCTTTCAGTTTCTGCAACACATAAAGAGACCAAGCAATTCTTCACGCTGTATAACACGTTAGACGACAAGAAGGTTTATCTGGAGAAGGAGGTGAGGAACCACAGCGGCCAATTTTTGGCAACGTTGAATTTGGCTTTGACTTTAGATTTGTCTGTGATGTTTCAACTCTGTCCAGTTTGATGATCTAGCTGACAAATTAAAAGTGAAAGTCACCAGCAGACAAATATGTGTTCTTAATATTAATGATTATTATTAACGTGCTTTCATTTCTGTAGGTGAATCTGCTGAATTCCATTCACGACAACTTCCACCAGTAAGTATAAATACATATCTCTGATGTATTTGATGGGATAGAGTGTTTGTTCAGTGAATAAGCCCTTACCTGCTGTACTGTTGTCCAGGGCCATGTCGTCTTCAGCAGCCAAGGAGCAGTTCCTCAGACAGATGGAGCAAATCGTGGAGGGAATCAAACAGAGTCGCATCAAGGTAGGACTCTCTTAAAGGATCGTTACGCTTGGCTTTTATTGTATTTTATAAATTGACTATTATTTCTATAGTTATTATGATGATACTGTACTCACCAAGTTAAATGAGGAGCTCTGGGAACACGGCGACATTGCTGTGCTGAACAGAACGGAGCCAGAAACAGGAGCAGTCAGACGAGGAGACAGGTGTCGCAGCAGCATAATAAAACAGAATTATCCAGAGGCCAAGTTCTAACAGTCTTTTCCACCGTTTCAAACACGAGCTGCCGCAGCATTTGTGGTGACGCCTGCTTCCTGCACGTCTGCTTTTTCCAGATGGAGAAGAAGAAGCAGGAAAACAAGATGAGGAGAGATCAGCTGAACGACGAGTACCTGGAGCTGCTCGACAAGCAGAGGCTTTACTTCAAGACTGTCAAGGACTTTAAAGAGGTGAGAAAGACCAATCGGGTATCAGCTTGTGCTTCATTAGTTCTGAAAGGATGATTAATGAACAGCAGAACACACCTTTACAGTAAAAGAAGATTAATGAATCAGTTACCAATTAATTATATTGGTTAGCTTATTGGTACTATGTACCCTCATTGATATAAATGGGGTGGACATAATATTAAAACACATAACACAAACTGCAGCCTCCAAAATGATCATCTCTCTAACATTATAAGGTAATACTTGGAAACAAGAGTATTGTATATTAGAACATAAAAAATAGCTCCAGTGTGTCCAACTCCACTTTGTATATCAAATATATAAATATGTGAATTGGTCAAGTGACCATAGAATTCATTGGTGAGTGGATATCATATTATTTTAAAAGTAAAGCATCACTTCATTAAAGGTGCTCAATAACAAATTCAGAGCACATCTGTTGCCTCCACACGGCTCTCAACATGGCGACCGCTGAGCCGATGGCTCGGAGCTAACAGCGCTAACGCTGCAAACAACAGCAACAGTGCTGACAGAGCTAACAGTGTTAGCCTGGGGAGAACCGGAGGGTGGGTGCTACGCTTCCACGATGACGCCGTCAGTCGGGACGGCATTATCAGCTGTAACCGCCATATGAGAGCGGTGCAGAGCGGCGGCCGTGAGCTAGTTAGTGGAGCACGCTCACATGCAGAAAACATGCACTTAAAGCAAGCGTGCACCGAAACAAATTCCAAATCGACTCTTGTTGATATGGCAATAAATGATTGAATCTTGAATGATAATGTTAATTTGTTAACCAGAGATAAAACCCCCATGTATGACACATGATGTAACAGTAATGATGAATGTTTTTTTTTTTTTATCATTGTCTCCAGGAGTGTCGGAAGAACGAGATGCTGCTGTCCAAACTGAGAGCCAAAGGAGCGTCTTAGCCCCAGCATGACTTTCTGTAAACTGAAATATCTATCTGAGCTAAACTGATCACAGACTAACTGTTTTTTTTTTTTACATTCCACACTTTGTTTCATCTTTCTTCTTCATGGCTGATACGGTTGTGACTCTTCATCCCTGTGAGAGGACTACTACACATTCTCACTGTGCCAAATCCAGCTGACTGAAAAACACAATTGCCTTTAATTGGTAGTGTCAGTAGAAGCTCTAAAGTGTTTCACATATTTGGGCATAACCTCGGCCACAATGATCACAAAAATAGCTTAAATATCAAATCTAATCATAACTGGACTAACATTTACTTTAGACATTTCTAGCTGTACTAGGCAGCTGCACTAGCTGTAACACATCCAGCCATGTCTTCATGTTGATCATAAAGTGGTGGACAGAGAAGATAACAGAGTGCCTGAAACTGTTGTGTGTTTACTGATGTTACCTTGCAGGGTTTTGAGGAACTAAAGTCCTTAAATTGAATTATTACACAGCTGTGTTGCATACTCGATTCTGATTGGTCAATCACGGCGTTCTGCGGTCTGTAATTTCTCTATAACAGACCGTTGCTATGTATAACAGACCGTTGCTATGGGCGCAGCTCTGATGTCGGACTCTGCCGGGCCGTTTCTGTGTCATATTATTGATTTCTTAAGTAAGTGGCCGTGTAATAAGTGGGATAATGTATCCCTTACTTATGTATGTGTGTCGGATGTGTGAAGCTTCCTAGTGCAGCTTTAAACATCGCTCTATGTATGTAAAGTTCTTTGCCAATGATGCTCTTCTCATGTGCCTCTGAAGTTTGAATTCACCTCCTGATTCGCCTCACCATCCGATGACCATGTACAACCAGTATTTAATAAATGAAAGAATCTTTCTGTTAAGGATGTAAATGCCTGTGCTGTTACTCATTTCAGATAGGATGTGTTCTGTCAGACACCGTGTACTGATTGAAGACAGCATATCAGAAGTCACAATCTGTGAAGGAAACATCCTGTGAATCACCAGAGACGCACAACTGTTCCAACACAGTGACCGGGGTTCCCACCAAAGTCCATTTAGTAGCTGCTCTGGAGCTTTCGATTGTGTCATATGGTCTTCCTTAAAAGAGAAAAGAGTACTCCACAGATTTAGCATTGCACTCCGAAAACATTGTCGGACTCCAGATGGGCAGTTTAAAAAAAAAAAAAAGGTTGATGTAGCAGAACCAACTATATCATCTTTTTTTATTCCACACATTCTTCTTCTTTGTCAAAACCTGGTGCCTACATTACCCACAATGCAACTCCACCGCCAACACTTCTGTTGGAGATTCAGGTGTGTTACGCTAGTAGCAGTTAATGTAGCCTGGAGCCTCTAACCTGCAGCAGAGATGAGCAGCGGGCTACAGAGGTCTGATCACATCACTTCTTTCTAACTCCAGACCTCCAGTTTTTTTATTTTACAAACTTGTAGTCTTCAGACCCAACTGGCTTCACACAGCTCCCTCTGGAGACACTAATGGCTTCATACTACTTATTTCACATATGCAGTAGAACTCCTCAACACCTGGAAACACTCTGATGTGTAAAATCAGTGGACGTCTCCTTTAACAGATGCAGTTGCTCTGTTGTTTTGTAGATGTTCAAATTTCCTTTTTCTAACACTTTGAAGTGAAACAAAACAGCATTTCAGTTTGATTATTAGGTTAGGCTTCTTGTCCGTGTTGGCTTCTTGTCTGAGATTGAAAGATCAATCAAAAGCTTCAGAAATAAATAGACCTTGCATGAAACCTACATCAGGTCTACCTTATTTACTCTGATGCATACGATGAATTTACACCATAAACACATTATATACAGTAGAGATATACGTGGCCTTCTCCTGTTTCATCATGCCAACGCCCCCGAGCACAAAGCCAGCTCCGTAAAGAAATGTTCTCCCAGCTTGATGTGGAAGAACCAGCGATCAACATCCGGGTCGAAGAAGTGAAGCCAATGCAGAAGTTCCTTAAACCTGCATTCTGTCTACCAGCCAGCAGGGGGCGACTCCTCTGATTGTATAGAAGTCTATGAGAAAATGACCCTACTTCTCACTTGATTTATTACCTCAGTAAACATTGTAAACATGAGTTTATGGTCTCAATCGCTAGTTTCAAGTCTTCTTCAATACAGCATGATGTTCATTTAGTAAATGATGGTCCCATTTAGAGTCAAATAGACCATAAAGCAGGGGATGCTTTAGGGCATGGCTACCTTGTGATTGACAGGTCGCTCCCATGGCGTTCCGGTCTGGGAGTTTTAGAACTTTAACCCTTTCACAGTGTGTTTTCACTTCATGAAAGTTAGTTATAACATTTTTGGTCGCCTAAAAATGTCTCACTCAGCGTCCGGTTGTACTCAGCTCCGCCCTCTCGTGTCACTTCTGGTTGCAAAAAAACAAGATGGCGAAGGCCAAAATGCCGAACTCTTGGCTTCAGAACGGCAGACCGCAGACCAGTGGCTGACATCACAGTGACTACGTTCACTTCTTATATACAGTCGATGGGAAGAACTTGACTGGCCTGCACAGAGCCCTGACCTCAACCCCATCCAACACCTGTAGGATGAACTCAGACCTGATCACCAACATCAGTGTTGGACCTCACTGATGCTCTGGTGGCTGAATGCAGACAGGTTCAACATCTGGTGGAAAGACTGAACCCTCAGGTGTCCACATACCTTTGGCCATGTTCAGTATTTGTCAGGCTAGAAATGTAAAGGAGATCCCTGTATTAGTATGTGTGATTCATAAGTGTGTTCTTCCGCCTCCAAGTAATTCCCTGCTCCCACTATCAGCTCAGCTCGCTCTCCAATCTCAGTGATCAGAACTGAACAGACAGTTTGCATGTCTCTCACCCGTCAGAGGCCTGATTGGGCGACATAAAAACATGTTCATGTACGCAGGCTGCACCCAAACAGTGCCAAAGTTTACAGGACTGTACTTTTCCCCCGTCCTTAAGTGGTTGAAGTAAAACTATAAACCGGGTCAGTTTCAGCAGGTCAACACCGGAGAAGTTGTGTTAGGTGGAAATACAGCGAGCTGCTCTGTGCAGCAGCTTCAGAGAACATCACGTGTGTTGAGACTGTTGTTGGTAGGATTACTGATATGTCACTGATAATAATAGTGTACAGTTGAGTATCTCACTGTGTCACTGTCAGTCATTGCTCCAGTGTAGAAAGAGGCGTTGAGGATATAAAAGCAGGAAGTATGCGTAGAGGGGATGAGCAGAGTGTTTTCAGAGTTCAACAGTAGAAAAGGGAAGAGGAGACCTAACCTGGACCTGCTGGACAGACACATTCACTCAGTGGACATGACTGTTAGGACACCGTTGTCTCTTGGTCTGCTGGCAGCTGTCTGATGTGTTTCACTATGAATGTTTCCTTGCTGCTGTTGCTGCCTGGCTTCCAGCTGCTCCTGAATTTCAGTGTGGGAGCCAAGAAACAAGAAGCAGTGGTTTCACCTGAGGACCACGGCACTCGCCTCCGAGGCCTTTGGAAGCTGCACATGAGGGACGCCCTGCTGAAAGCAAAAGGTAAGCTGTTTTACTTTGCTCCCAGAATGGAAAGCAGAAGTTCTCTTGATTTACTTAAACCCCAAAAGTTTAGTTTCTTTTCTTTGTTTCAAGTTGCCAAAAATGTGATATGAGGAAAATCACAGGTGTAATTAATAACATTCCATTTAGTTAATGTGTGCTCCAGCTCATTTTAACATGTCACCTGTGCTTTTCTGGCTAAAACAAGTCAAAATGTGTGCTGTAAATAAAAGGTGTATTGCATACCAAGGCATAAGGATTCAGTGCACAAACTGAATGTGAGGCTGAAGTGTCAGTATTATCAGTGTTTGACAACATCGTCTTCTTTAGCCCACGGTTTGCTTGACAGGTCAAAGCATGTGTACTGCCCCTCAGTGGTCAAGACTATACACATGTCATATAATGCATGATTAAATGCACCAGCAGTGCCCAATCAAGTGTCGCCCAATCAAGCAGGACTGAAATCTTAAAGGACAGGTTGACATTTACTCAAGTCTGTCTTAATAAAATACTCACATATCAGTTGGTAGCTGTAGTCATTCCTCCTCTCCATACCGACCTCCACAGTCTTCATACTATGTCTTTGAAAACAAAAGCAAATTCATTGAAAAAAGACGTTATACCTTTGTCTTACTTAGACTACTGAAGCCTCAGAACAGCTTCATCTGCACTTCAGATTCTGTGGTTTCGCATCTGAGTGTCGTACTGTATAAAGATAGTTTTGAAGCAGTTGCAGCAAATTTGTGCAGTTTATGAGAACTGATTGTAATTCCCTCAGAAATATTTTCCGTATTTATTACATGATAACAAATACTCTTTGTCAAAAGAGAGTCAATCTGTTCCTGTGATGAAACTTTCCAGTAGGACAACTAGTGGTCTAAGTGTCATCTATTCCAACCAACTAATCATCTCTTTGTATTGCAGGTCCTAGTCCTCCTCATCCAATCAGAGAAGGGGTCAAACAGAAGCTGCTCTACTGCCGTGTTGGGATTGGCTTCCATCTCCAGATTCTGTCCAGTGGCTCCGTAGGAGGTGTCCACAAACCCACCGAGCACTGTGAGTTCGGTCAATATTATAAACCCAGTTGTTATGTGAAGATTCTTGGGAGATACTGTATCTCTGATTTACCCCCCAAGAATGCATCCAGGCCTTTATGCATTGCTTGAACCTGCATTTCTCCTCTATCTCCTCCAGGTTGGCTGAAGGTGTTTGCTATGAAACACGGAGTGGTGGGAATCAGAGGAGTCAAGAGTAGCTTGTACCTCTGTATGAATAAAGAAGGACTGGCGTACGGAGCAGTAAGTAGCCCACTGCGATGCTCACACCATCAACACAGCATAGATTCAATGTGATGTGGATGCATGTTGTGAAAGAAAGTGTGCAAAAGATGAATTTAAGATAGACTTTCCTCTCTAAACATTTAGTACAGGGCTGCATGATGGAACCAAAAACACAACCAAACAATATTAATTGTCTTGACTTGTCTTTTCTAGGAGAAGTTTTCTGACGACTGCCTGTTGAAGGAGAACCTGGAGGAGAATCACTACACCACCTACTCCTCTCTGTCTCACCCAGGCATCTATCTGGCTCTTTCCAACAAAGGAGAGCTCAGGAAGGGGAACAGTGTGGGCCGCCACCAGTCCTGCACCCACTTTCTACCTCGGAGGACGCCGTGATCAGGGTGCACTACCAGCCAGCTTCTGCAGAAATGGGGCTAAATTAGGAAATATGGTTGTTCACGTTGCATCTCCAGTTTGTGAGAAAAGCAACAGACTCCACACAGCAACTGGACCTAAGACTGCAACACGGAAAAACTAAACTTAGTACCACATTCAAGAGACACAATGGGTGGGATTCTTTGGAGCATTACTTCCTGTAAGTAAGGACCATGAACTGAGCTCATCCACTCATCCATCAAAAGACCTGACACAGTCTGAGGATCATTCAACAAACTGTTGCCGCTTGTGGTGCAATGCAGTGATGTATTAATGGTGTTGGCATGGACTCTATTATTAGACACAACAATAATACACATGTGTCTACCACTGAACAGGAGCTGTTCAAACTACAATATACAGGATTATAATTGCACATGCATGGTAAAAACACATTCAAATTAGCACAATTGTTTCAGTCCTTTAAGTTGTGCAAATCAATATTTTTTATAATAGCAATGGATCAAATGACTATTTATTGTAAAAGGATGTAGTGACGAACCCACAGAATCTCCTCCATCAGCAGTGTTTCCACTGGACACCAGCTGCTCAGCAGCAAACAGCAGGCAGACACAGTTAGCAGACTGTAGCTGGTGAACACAGACTGTAGCTGGTGAACACAGACTGTAGCTGGTGAACACAGACTGTAGCTGGTGAACACAGACTGTAGCTGGTGAACACAGACTGTAGCTGGTGAACACAGACTGTAGCTGGTGAACACAGTGGAGCATTTAGCAGATAAACATACAGATATTTTTCTCAGGAGTTGGTGGAGACCAAAAACAGAGCTAACAGAGAGTGCCTGATGGACTTACATTCATCAGATGAACAGTGAACTCTGTGAATGTGAAGAGTTTCGCTCCAAATAAGTGAAAAAGTGTTCACACAAAAAAGTCTGTAGTGATAATAAGAATTATTTTAGAAGTATTGATGGATGACTATATGAAATAGACAGCTGTTTTATACAGTAGGGTTTGACCACAGGGAAAAAGAAAAGAAGCTGTTTATAGTTTTCTTAATCTGTACCTTATTAATATTATTTATTTATTTATTTTGTTTGTGTCGTTTTATTTATTTTTGTTTCCGAATGCTCTGCAGTGTTGAATAAAAAAATATATTTTTTTATAATCATATTGTGCTGAAGAAGACTGTTCTGTTGAATAATACTGATAATACTGACAGATCTATTGGATCTTTAGATCTACAAACTTTCCACAAATTCAAAGGGGGGATGAATCTGAAGTAAAGCTTCATGAGAGTGAAATGAAGTAACTTTATTTATTGATGATCATGTTGGACGGTCTACAGATGAACTAGCAGCTAGTTAGACATCAGTCAGGTTAATACCTTACTGAGATATGTTGGCAGGAATAGACTTCATAATATCTGCTTCCTGCTCTCTACCCGTTTTATTTTCATTAGAAATGGATCAGAGTTGCTCTTTGGCCTCTACTGGTATTTAACTCAGTCAGTTATTACTTTAGTTTGAAGACATGTGTTTGTTGCTCCGAGAGATGTTTGAAAAACTGAAAAATTTTTGATCAAGTGAATTCCGGCATTATGACAATATTTAGGATGGTCACTAATTTGACATACCTGTGTATGACTTAATTACAGTAGGTTGAACTTAAAGGATCATTTCACCCAATTAAAACAAACCTCTCACTTACTCCTAGTGGTATCCAGCCATGCAGTTTAGTTTGATTTAACCAGGTTTGGAGGTCTCGACCCTGATACAATGGAGGCCACTAGAATAACTATATAAGAAAAACTCAACATGAATGTGTCTTTATAGAAACAAAGTTACCTATGCTAATACCTGCCCTTATAGTGTTTAGAGGGCGTTACCTGTGCTAATACCTGCCCTTATATAGTGTTTAGAGGGTGTTACCTATGCTAAAACCAGCCCTGTTTTTATAGTGTTTTTTCTCTTAATAGATTACAAGTATTAAGAGAAAATACTGTATAAGAGAAATTTAAGAGAATGTTGCTGTATGAGTCACATAAATTCAGAACTCTATGAACTGACCTTAAAATACATTTAAAGATATATTAAATGATGCCCTAGTAGCTTTCTATGGGTCTATTTGCAGAAAGCAGCTGGACAGTGAAGCCACTGGACGGTGTCCAGGCACTGACCAGCAGCTTCCTCCTCCTCCTCCTCCTGCTGCCTCCCCACACCGACTACCAGTAAACTTTGGGGACACACGAGTATGTAATCCTACCCACAGTGTGGGAGGTGGACGGTCACCCGATCCACACTCTGAGGGGCAGCACTCACCTGCTCAGGTGTCTCTTTGTACCAAAGTGTAGGCACGGCAGGAGGGCAGCCTTTAGGACACAGAGAGAGGGGGAAGAAAAAGGAGAGAAAAAGAGAGAAAGGAGACAGAAAAGGGGAGAGGGACATATGGAGTTGGGGGGACATGGTCTTAGACAGAGCACAGTTGAGTGTGGACAATGGCATGATGACGAAGAGCTTTGTGGAGATCAGTAAGTTGGACATAACTGGGTCATAGAACTCAACCATCGTTTTTCCTTAGTCATGGCTGTTTTTCCCCATCTCTTCTTCATCATCTCTTCTTCATCATCTCTTTTTCTCTTACTTCCATTTTCTCTGTGGTTCCTTTGCCAATGTCATCTCCACTTATCCCTCTGCTTCTTATCTCTTTTTTGCAGATCCTGCTGCCAACACTCCTGCTGCTGACACATCAACAGTAAGTCAACTAAATATAGTCATTGAAATTAGTGCTGGAACAATTAGTTGATTGTTTTACATCGATGTGAATTGATTCAATAGTTTGGGGGTTCTGGGTTGGTGTACAAAACAAGACATTTGAGGACATTTTCATGAGATAATTCTGATATGCATTTTCCATTATTTTCTGACATTTCAGAGACTGAATTATTAAATTGATTAATCAAAACATGAATCAATAATGAAAGTAATCAATAGTAAACAATGATGGATGGATAAATCAGAGGGTAAATATGTGAAGGAGGGTAATCTGGTTACTAACAGTGATGATAGTTAGACATGTTCTCTACGATGTGACGGCCCTGCCGGGGTTTCTGCACCGTTTTTGTGCTCTTGTTTTTGCTGTTTTTGCATTACAACCTGGCGATTAACAGAGAACACAACAAACATCTAAAAATCACTGATACATTACATCACACATTGCTAAGACTGACAACAATGAACACTCAGGGAGATACAGTGTTATTGTGTGTATGCATGTGTGTGTGTGGCCTATTAGCTGTCAGTTTCAGAGCTTGTTTTAGTTAAATTTGGTTATTTTTGCATTCTTCTGAGTGCCGTCCTGTAAGCTCACCCTTGTCCCCTGGGACCCCCCCCCCTTTGTCCCCTGGGACCCTGAGCCTACCCAACAGTTGTAATCAGCTAGTGGTCAAACAGAAAAGAGGAAGATGGGGGAAGATGCTCCACTTAAGAACAAAGTCAATTTGCTGTAAAATAAATGCTGGTATTAGTTTTGCTTTGATTCTGGTATCGTACAGTCAGCAGCAGTGTCAAAAAACAAGTAGAATAAAACTTTGTGTATATAAGGAACATTTCCATGGTTGACTGTCGTGGTGAAAAAAAACATGTAAACATTTTGATCAGTAGGCTACGGCTCACACCATGACAAAACAACTTTTCATTTTGGTGCCATTGGCCAACTAACTGACACATTAACTGGTTTAAAAGCATGAATGAAGTGTTTTAGGTGAGTTACTACCTTTAGCAGACATGCTATAGAGTTGTGATGTCCCATTAAACAGTTGTGAGGATTGCACTTACAGTTTAGAGAAAGTTAAGTGTTTAGTGTTAAGTTTTGAAAAATGAGCCAAAGCGATTTCTTTCTAACAACAAATGTACATTGGTTAAACATTGGTTAAGTCCTCTGGGATTGCCATGCTGTCAAGATATGTGAAGCCTTCATTTCAAAAGAGAGAAACTTCAGTGTCCTTATTTACAGAGCAGCAAACCTTCAGCATTGTACGAGGGAATCTGCAAGCTTACCTGGCTTTCTGTCTACCCTCTGCATCCACTTTTCATCACACCCAAACGTCTTTTGGCAAGAAGTTTGATCCCAAATACATAAAAACAAATGGTGGATAAAATCTTCATATACTTGATTTCACAAATTGCTCAGTATGCCTTTTATTAATGAAATCAGAGTCATATGGATCATTTTCCTCTCTGTTGCCCCCACTTAGGAACTTAAGGCACCTGAACAACCGGACTCCTCCAGGATAGAGGTGATTTCAGTGACGGAGGAAGACCTCCCCACTGTTGAGACCCCCAACACACTGAACGTCAGCCCCCTGGGTAGCTTTGCCCAATCGGAGAAAGAATCTGTCAAACCTGAAGAGCCCCGACCTCCGGCTGCACCCAGCCCGACCATGCCCATCACCAAGGTGCAGCCATTTATGCACGGTGAGACGCTGTGATGTTCTTAAGTTAATGGTACAGCATGAAACCATGGATATGGAGATTACTGCCCACAGGTAGAGTTACAGTGATGTGACTGACTCACTCTGTAACAATGATAATAGTGCTACATCTGTCCCAGATTGAGTTGTTCCCTGGTCCTCTTCACTTTCCCTTGAGAAAACATGTTCCCTTACCTTACCAGACAATTCTGTTTATTCAGCTTTTTAGATGCTTTCATTGGAGGTAAATGACTATGGATCATTAATGAAGAGGTTTACAGTTAGTTTAGCTCTGCGTAGACACAAAATGTAAAAAATATGACGGAAAGTAAACTCTGCAGTTTAAAATTGCAGAAGGCAGTTTTTGTTTTTTGGCATCATTGGGAAAAAATTCAATAATAACATTTCAGCATATTGTAATTTGAGTGTTCTGAGAGATAACTAGACTTCTGCCCCTCATCATGGCTCTGTTTTTAGACTTATAAAAAATCTAGACAGTGATGGGAGATTTTGGACAATCACAGGTCCTTTCATTGAGAGAGCGTTCCTATTGGCTGTGCTCCGGCTGGTGGGCGGTGCTTAGTATTTCCTGAACTGATCTCAACATGGCTGCCGGGTCACAAACTTTCTCATTTTACAGCTAAACAGTACACTACAAGATGTTTCTGAAAACATCTGAGGCGAGAAATAGACATCACAGTAACAGAATATTGATTCCTATTTGATCAGCACTGCCTAGTTTGACCATTTGATCGGAGTTGGTGAGTGATTGACAGCTGCTCAGAGACGACAGATTCCAGATCAGCTCTGATTGGTTGTATTCCTCCGGTCTGTAAAATCTTGCAGATGCCATTAGGAGCACCGGAGGATGTGTCAGTAGGGGCCAATATGATTTTATCCAGTATGAAGAAGTGATGATGAAGTGGTTGCATTGGCACCAGCAGGATGAGGTGGAACACATTATTAAAAGGCTGCATTTAGACTTGATACTGATGTAATGTGTGCTGCTGGCACAAGCTTGTATTATGTCATCAGTTGAAGATTGGCCATATAGCTGAATGACTGACTGATCTATTACTATGTAGGCTACGTGTGTTTCAGTGTGTGTCTCACCACAGCCGAGCTCGTCCTCTCCGTTGTCACAGTGCACCTCTCCGTCACACTGAGCCGAGGGCCGGATGCATTTAGATGATGAGCCACAATGAAACTTCCCCACATAGCTCAGACCCACTGTACACAAGACAGAGAGGCAGATCAAACCTAGATTGAATGATACATTATTGATAGTTTCCCAATATACAGAAATTGTGTTAAAGACCAACGAAGGACTTCAAGTGTAATCTTCTATATTTCATTGACGGCTACTGATAAATAGGCTTATGTTGTATGTAAGCATGTCGCACTCAGATTACCTGTCTCATGTGCTACTGTCAGGATATAGTGTTTTATAAAAATAACTTGTTTAATTATATTTGCTCCAACTTGCCTACTCCAGCTTTAATTAACATAACCAAGGTCTTTAGAAACTCTCCTGAAGGGCAAAAGACTGTTTAGGTTGCATTATATACACATTTACAGGGTTTTTTTCCAGCTCTGGAACTATATTTGTTAGGTTAGAACAATATGAATGCTACTACATCACAGCAATCTGTCCTCTTCTCAGTAGAGCGTGTTTTTGATCATTTTTATGATCATTATTATTATTATTATTATAGAATAAGACTCGTAGTATTTTCTATTTTTCTTGTCAGAAAATAGAAAGACCCAAACTAACAGTGAATGTATCTACTAACAGTATTGTGTGTGTATCTAAAGCCTTATATATCTTCTTCCTCTGTGCCGTAGAGCTCCAAAAACTATTAAAACCCATCAGTGAGCCTCAGTGTGTCACTGGGTGACATGTTCCTTCATCACCATGAACACACACACTGTACTTTATTCTGACTCAACCCCACACACACACACACACACACACACACAATAAAATGTTAGTTAAATTTACTAAAAACTACAGTGACCAGCTGTTTGAGGAATTTAATGAGCATGTTTATAAAATTAAACTATATATTTGGAGTTGTGTTTAAAGATTTCCGTCTTCAGTAGGATAAATGGACCTGGAGTGCCACAGACGGAGTAGGGAACAAATATAAATACACAAGAAATTAAACTTTCCAACTCTAGTTTTGACTAAAGAATACATACTATTGGTGTGATGATGTCCATTGTTTCATGATGTAAATGGGGCTAAGAGAACACCACATTTCATAGATTGTATGATATTTGAACCGTTGGCAGCTCATATTGTATAATATTTAAACATTGTAGATGTTCATTAAGTATTTTGTGTCAATATACAGATATAGAGGATGACTTGGGGAAAAGCTGGAAGAGCAGACTGCTGACCCACCGCTTGGAGCTGCTAATCGCCTTGTGTGTCCTCGTGGTGGTCACTCTCGTTCTCGGCATCGGCCTCGGAGGTAAGGAGCTCAGTGCTGTGTGAACTTTGTCCATTTGGCTTTAATGGAGCCACTGTAGCGTGGACTGCCTTTGCTCCATCAATATTTGATGCAGCCCTTACTTGTTATACAACTTCAGTCCCTCCCGCACAGTGCAGTCAGAATGCATGAGGTCACTGACGCATTATTTCCTTCCAGCTTCAATTTGACTGTCAGTTATGTCATGTGAACAGAAACTGCCCTTTTTACATAGAGAGGAGAAAATGAACATGTTAGTTAACAAGTTGACATGAAGAACGTCGTGAGGTGATATGAAATCCTTTGCAGTCAGCAGACATTTTACATCTTTACTCTGTCGGACCTGTACTGACGCTGTCTTTACATCTATCTCATATCAAAACATTAAAACTAAGATTTGAAAAGTTAGAAGTAAATTTTGAAGGTGTAAACTATGGTTTCAAAAACTGAAGAATAGGATTCAAACTTTGGAAAATAATTTGATATGTTTATGTATATGAAGTAATTGCTTCACTCTTGCAATGTCTGCAGTGTAATGTTTTCAATGTTACAAATCTGTTCACAATCAAATGTTCAAATCATTCAACACATGACTTTCAGAGATTCAATATATTTTCTTTAAAGAGATCCAACACTCTTCAGAGATTCAAATCTGCTCTTGCAGCTTTGCATTCTGGGACTTCTGACAGGGTTTAACCTATATGGTTTTAACAGGGGAAACACTCAAGATTTCAAAATTTACTTTCAACTCAACAAATCTCAGTTTTATCAGTTTGATATATGACAGTAATCTAACCTCATATATTTCCTGCTTTTTTTGGGGCTTCAGTCTGGTCTTCAATAGTAAACACATGATCAGCTGGATTAGGATCAGGTGACAGATTTATTAGACTAAAAACCTTCCTGGTTACCTTCTGCTGTCTGTTGTGCAACTCCAAAATGCTCAATATTAAAGGAACTCTTTTTTTATTGGCACTGTACACATATCACCTGTTGGCATGTTATGTCACCCATAATGTGAGTAAAGACTGCTTTTTCTGCTCAACTAGCTTGTATGTGTTTGTTTGAAAGTTCAGTTTAGCTGAATTCTCTGGCCCCCTCCCTAACCATGAGGTAATAGGTTACTGAGATATATTTATAGTATAAATAGCTAAATGCTGGCTGACGGTGTTAACGCTGCAGTGGGTAGAAATGGAGCAAATATGATTTTAAAAAGTTATTTTTATAGAACGGTCACTATATCCTGACAGTAGTGCATGAGACAGGTAATCTGAGTGTGACATACTTACATACAACATAAGCCTTTTTATCAGTACCCGTCAAGGAAACATACAAGATTACACTTGAAGTCCTTTGTTGGTCTTTAACAGAATGTCTTGTGTACAGTGGGTCTGAGCTGTGTGGGGAAGTTTCGTTGTGGCTCATCATCTAAATGCATTCGGCCGTCGGCTCAGTGTGACGGAGAGGTGCACTGTGACAACGGAGAGGACGAGCTCGGCTGTGGTGAGAGACACACTCAAACACGCATTACATAGTAATAGATCAGTCAGTCAATCAGCTAAATGGCCAATCTTTAACTGATGACATAATACAAGCTTGTGCCAGCAGCACACATTACATCAGTATCAAGTCTAAATGACACACATGCGGCATTTTAATAATGTGTTCCACCTCATCCTGCTGGTGCCAATGCAACCAGGACTGATATTAAAAATCAGATATCAGACAATCAGTGTTGTACAGATCTAATAAGATATGTGATGATTGTGTCATTGTCACAAACATAGACAGTTCAGTTCAGCTTTTTGGGGGAAATTAGGTTTGCAGCAACGATAAGCTAGGCAGTCCACGAACACGTGCATTATTAAAACAAAACATAAGAATACAAATCAGAGAGACGTTCCCACCAGTTCTATTGTAAATTGCAGAAGCAGAAACAACAGATAATAGCTGATGATGAGTGACTCTCCACCTCAGTGTTCAGCAGACCAATGGATACTGGAACAAAGGATGCCTTAAATCTCTTAGTCCTTCCTGCAGACCCCCTGAAACGCCGGACTGATGGCAATAACTGGAACTCTCCTGCAGGGGGCGCTCAGAACAATCCAGAATAGCACTGGCCTTCCTGAGAACCTGCTAATGGTAGATGTCAATAAAGCCATAAAGGGCCTGATTTACCCCAGTAACTTTACTTGCTACTCTGACCAGGCTGTTCAGTCTGTTTCAGTTGGACAGGTTGAGGTTGTCGCACCATGCTGTCATACAGAAGGGGAGGACAGACTCAATACAGCTTTGATAGAAATGTGTCATCATGGTAGCACTCACATTAAAGGCAGGATGGGCCATCTGGAGAAACAACGAGAGCACACTAGTTTTTAAAAATGATCAGGTAGGCAGGTAGACAGGTAGGTAGACAGACAGGTAGGGAGACAGGCAGGTAGACAGACAGGTACGTCGAAAGGTAGACAGGTAGGTAGGTAGAGAGACAGACAGGTAGGTTGACAGGTAGACAGATAGGTAGGTAGACAGGTAGGTAGGTAGAGAGACAGACAGGTAGGTCGACAGGTAGACAGATAGGTAGGTAGGTAGACAGGCAGCCAGTCCAATCATTACATTCGGGCCAAATGAATTGATTGGACGGTTTATTACAGTCCTACCAGCCAAAGATATCAGATCTTTTTTTCTTTTTTTGTCAGAGCGTTTGATTTATTGATTGCTGTCGGGATATTATGAGAATTTCAACTAATATAACAAAAAAATAATAATAAAAATGTTTCTAAAATCTTTACCAACCCTACCTGTAAAAGAGTTCTCTCTCTCTTCTCAGAAAAAAGATGCTGGTGTACTTTATAAAACATTTCCTCTGCATTAGATTCAAAGCATAGTTTACTGTCAATAACTGTCCACAAATTCAATATCAGAACCATATATGACGGTCAAAGTGGGATTGGGTGATCAACAATCATGTCCTCAGTTTTATCCATATGGGTGAAGGAAGGACTGATCATCAGGTCAATGATCTTGATGCTGCCCCTGAGGAAGCAACAACATGCAACTGAAATAAGTGACAAGTATTCATTTTTATATGTTTACACATTAAAGTAAAAATAATTAGGAAAAAAAGAGTAGTACGCTGTCTGCTTATTTTCAAAGCATGTATACATTTCTTTTTCATTTTCATCTACAGTATATTGAAATGAAAAACACAATATGCAACAACAAATGCAAAATGTTGCAAAATCAAAAAATATGCGCTCAAACTTAAAAGAAAACATCACCACTAACAGAAGTGCCAAAGGTAGAAGTGGAACTAAATAAAACCTGTACTGACTATACTGAAACTCCTCCTGAAAACGAACAAAACGTTAATGATAATATGAAATAGTTACAAATAAAAAAAATTAGATTCCGGCCATGCTGTAAAGGAATAATAAAACTACACTAAAATTATATTTAAAAACTAATAAAAATAAAATAAAAATGAACATAAATTGATTTCAGTTTTAGTTTTTTAGCTCTCATATACTGTATCACTACTGAAAAAAGGAATTGAACTCTGTCTGTCTGTCTCTCTGTATCAGTGCGTCTGAGTGGGAGGAGGTCCGTCCTGCAGGTCCAGAGAGGGGGAGTCTGGAGGACAGTGTGCTCAGAGGGCTGGGACAATCGGCTGGGGGTCTCCGCCTGCAAGCAGCTGGGATACTCCAGGTTTTCATTGTGGCTCAGATCTCTTGTTGTCTTTTCCCTTGTTGTCTCAGCACTTTCTCAGCTCTATCTGCATGTTATGGTGTGATTGGAGATTTGTGTCCATGACCCCCTTTTTCAGCTTTTTGTCTTGATCTGGATTGTCCCTCACCGTTCAGACGGATGATGGTCCAACACATTTTGTCCAGAGTGAAATATCTCAGCAATTATTAGATGAAACTACTGACTTTTGTTGAACACTTCATTTGATGACAGAATACCTCTAAAAGTGCTCAGCTACACTTTGAGATGAATGCTAGTTGCCATGCTAACAGGCTAACATGTGGCACAAAACTAAAAGTACTTGATTGGGTTTAGGCACCAAAACTACTTAGTTAAGTTTAGGCACCAAAACCAAAAGTACTCAGTTAGGTTTAGGCACCAAAAGTACTTCATTGGGTTTAGGCACCAAAACTACTTAATTTGGTTTAGGCACCAAAACTACTTGGTTAGGTTTAGGCACCAAAAGTACTTTGTTAGGTTTATGCACCAATACTACTTGGTTAGGTTTAGGCACCAAAACTTCTTGGTTACGTTTAGGCACCAAAAGTACTTCATTGGGTTTAGGCACCAAATCCAACACTACTGGGTTAGGTTTAGGAAAACATCATGGTTTGGCTTAAAATAAGTAGGTAAATCCCAGAGGTTATCTCAGGGGGCTTTTCAGGGGGCATGTTGTGTAGTAAAGTGGGTGTGTTGTGTAGTAAAGTGGGTGTGTTGCGTAGTAAAGTGGATGTGTTGCGTAGTAAAGTGGGTGTGTTGCGTAGTAAAGTGGGTGTGTTGCGTAGTAAAGTGGATGTGTTGCGTAGTAAAGTGGGTGTGTTGCGTAGTAAAGTGGGTGTGTTGCGTAGTAAAGTGGGTGTGTTGCGTAGTAAAGTGGATGTGTTGCGTAGTAAAGTGGGTGTGTTGCGTAGTAAAGTGGGTGTGTTGCGTAGTAAAGTGGGTGTGTTGTGTAGTAAAGTGGGTGTTTGCTGTAGTAAAGTGGGTGTTTGCTGTAGTAAAGTGGGTGTGTTGTGTAGTAAAGTGGGTGTTTGCTGTAGTAAAGTGGGTGTGTTGTGTAGTAAAGTGGGTGTGTTGCGTAGTAAAGTGGATGTGTTGCGTAGTAAAGTGGGTGTGTCGTGTAGTAAAGTGGGTGTGTTGCGTAGTAAAGTGGGTGTGTCGTGTAGTAAAGTGGGTGTGTGCTGTAGTAAAGTGGGTGTGTCGTGTAGTAAAGTGGGTGTTTGCTGTAGTGTTTGCTGTAGTAAAGTGGGTGTGTTGTGTAGTAAAGTGGGTGGGTCGTGTAGTAAAGTGGATGTGTTGCGTAGTAAAGTGGGTGTGTCGTGTAGTAAAGTGGGTGTGTCGTATAGTAAAGTGGGTGTTTGCTGTAGTGTTTGCTGTAGTAAAGTGGGTATGTTGTGTAGTAAAGTGAGTGGGTCGTGTAGTAAAGTGGATGTGTTGCGTAGTAAAGTGGATGTGTTGCGTAGTAAAGTGGGTGTGTCGTGTAGTAAAGTGGGTGTGTTGTGTAGTAAAGTGGGTGTGTCGTGTAGTAAAGTGGGTGTGTTGTGTAGTAAAGTGGGTGTGTTGTGTAGTAAAGTGGGTGGGTCGTGTAGTAAAGTGGATGTGTTGCGTAGTAAAGTGGGTGTGTCGTGTAGTAAAGTGGGTGTGTTGTGTAGTAAAGTGGGTGGGTCGTGTAGTAAAGTGGATGTGTTGCGTAGTAAAGTGGATGTGTTGCGTAGTAAAGTGGGTGTGTCGTGTAGTAAAGTGGGTGTGTGCTGTAGTAAAGTGGGTGTGTGCTGTAGTAAAGTGGGTGTGTCGTATAGTAAAGTGGGTGTTTGCTGTAGTGTTTGCTGTAGTAAAGTGGGTATGTTGTGTAGTAAAGTGAGTGGGTCGTGTAGTAAAGTGGGTGTTTGCTGTAGTGTCTGCTGTAGTAAAGTGGGTGTGTGCTGTAGCCTGCTAGACTGCAGAAAGACCCTTCTTCTTTACACTGGCAGCTGTGCAGGCTAAGGGAAGGGTTCCAGAGTTGTGTTTTGGGTCTGAACACAGTCTTATTAGACTGGAATGAGGTGTGTTTCATCAAATGGCCATAATAAAGGTTCATAATTAAAGTGCTTCATATGCACATTATAGTCAGATTTTGAGTTCATGTCTGAGCATATCAAAAGCACAAATGCAAAACCTTTAGGAGGTTGAGTATTTTACATGAGGCCTGAAAAGTTGCTGGGTCTTTTTCATATATTAACATGTCAGTCTCATCCCAATATTTTAAAACTATTGTTATCAGGGTAAAATGTCAACAGCCTAAACATCAACTGTACATTCTGTCTTTGTTGCTGTGTGTCTGTCAGCTATGTGGAGTCATTCTTCGTCTCTCTGACCACCATTGAGCAGGACCTTCAGGACAACCTGGTGTCCATCAACCTGAGCCAGTCACGGATCATTAAGCTCCAGAACGCCACAACCTCCAGGTAGTAAGCACATCTCCATATGAATGAATGGAAAAGTATGCAAAGTAACTGTGCTAATGGTCAGTCTGGGGTGAGTTGAGCCAGTTTTTAGTTGAGGCGAATGTGGACACATATTTCAGGATGTGGTGCGTCCTTTGGAATAATCACTCTGGATCTAAAATAAACAGTTTTCAAAACATGACGTTTAAGTGGAGCTTAACTCTAGTGATCAGAAAACGGATGGTTCCATAGAGGAGCTGCTCTTTAACGGAGGTTTAGTCTTCATCCATGAAGCCTTTTGTCTTGTAAAACCAAAAATGCAGTTTGAAAACACTTCGAATGAAGCATAATATGACCTTTGTGACCTTTGAGTGCAGCGTGTTCTTCGTCTCATGTGGTGTGCCAAACCCTAACAGGCTCATTATTACTGTTGGGGAGAACTGCAGTTGCAGTGGGTGAATTCTCCAAACGGACGCTCAAGTATTTTCAAACAGTGTTTTTCTGTTTTACAAGAGAAAAGAATTTCAGGATGAGGACTAAGGAGCAGCGCACAGCAGCTTCCCTTCTATGGGAACCATCGGCGCTATAGTCGTCAGATAAATAAAGTATAATATTTACCTCTGAAATATAGTGGAGGAACCACAACCTTACCAAAGAAGGCTACAGTACATGAGTAAATGTACTTAGTTACTTTACTTCCCACCTTGCTGTCAGTTATCTTCATTGACTTTGATGAGTGTAACTGCTCTTCAGTAACTGTTGGAGTCAATCTAAGAAATATTCTTCTACTTTCTGTTTCCTGATCTGTAAAGTCACTGGACAATAAACCTTCACTTGTAGTACTTCTAGTACTTCTAGTACTTCTCCATGTTTGCTGAGTTTCTCTGTGATTTGACCTCCACAGTAAGGCTCAGTGCAGCTCAGGGAAGGTGGCCACTCTGAAATGTCTGGGTGAGGAAACACGCTGCAGACTGAGTGATCTTTGAGATGAAGTCAAGAGGAGCACACGTGCTCTTGCATGGCATGCAAATGTGTGTGTTTCTTCTGTGTGTCTTTGTTGGAGTGTATGCAGGTTCGTGTGTTGTTACTTTAGTAGTCTGTATTTAAAAATCGGCCATAAAGACGACCACAGCTGTGTTTTATGACGTTCACATGGAACACTTTGTTAACTGAGAGGCGAACAGCAAGGCTTTAATGGAGTCACATAACTGATGTGTGTGTGTGTGTGTGTGCATGACTGTATTTATGTGGCTTGTATGTATTTGTGCATGTACGTCGGCATGTTCTATGGTTCAACGAGTATGGATTTGCCATATTATACCTGCAGTGGATGACCTAAATCAAATTATACTTTGCATTTGGATTAAGAGATAAGGAAATACCCAGAATCACCGTATTATCATCAGCATCCGGACCGTGAAGAGACATTGCCGTGAATTCAGAAGAAAACAACATTCTGATTTGAGTTGTTTTCTCAACTGTATGACTTTAATCGACTTTAATCCTGTAAATTCCACGTTTTTCTCTCTGAATATTACCCCTCTCTCTCAGCTCCGTAATTATAATTTTTTTTACATACAATGGCCCTAATACACCGTCGTAGTACAAGACAAGTGACCCACAGCAACTATTCAGTGGGAGGAGAAACTCAGGAACACATGACACTTACTGACTGATATTTAATAAAGCTAGTATCAGCCCTCCAGCACATGGTGTTAATCCAGTGCGTGTGAATCAGTACTGTGTTTATATCCATGCCTTAGAGAGGTGCACGAGCTGACCTATGACCCTCCGTGCGTCTGTCCTCAGAGTGCGGCTCCAGGCCCCGGTACAGCACTCGGATCGTCGGAGGTAACATCTCCAAGCCGGGTCAGTTCCCCTGGCAGGTCAGCCTCCACTTCAGCAGTCCAGAGGTAATGTGTGGAGGCTCCATCATCACATCACGCTGGGTCCTCACTGCAGCACACTGTGTGTACGGGTGAGTCACACAATCTACATACAGTATGAGATGTTATACTGTGCAAGCATCCAGAGGATGCAAATGATCTCACAGGCAGAACCCAGGCTGTTCAGATTGACGGTTCTGCCTCGGAGGTATTGCAAGTAAAAAAGGTGGCCCCTCAAGGTTCAGTTCTGGGCCCGTTATTATTTACTATATACATAAATAACCTTGGACAGAATATTCCAAACTCAGCCTTTCATTTCTACGCTGATGACACTGTCATCTACTGTTCTGCACCCACTCCTGCTAAGGCCTTTAAATATCTATAACATGCTTTTGATAGGGTACAAGAGCAGCTTTGTCATCTGCAACTTGTTCAGAGGAGGTATGTAATAAGGAAAATTACACATTACTTTATGTACAGTTGCCAATTAAAGCTCCACATTGGTTGAAGTCAAAATGTCAAAATGACTTAATCTGAAAAGAACGAGGGATTTATTACTGGACACAGTGGGAGGACATGTCCCCCTCCTTTTCCCCCTTTTACAGTTTCAGCTTGATTTTCATCCTAAAATCTCACTAAAATCATCTTGTGACTGACGTGAGGTGAGAGGAACTGATAGTGTTTATATGCTCATCTGAGTCAGCTTCCGTTATTACAGTGCACTCACAGCAGCTGAGCTTTATTAGCTTCCTTTGCATGTTTTTCAGATATAAAAGTATATAACAAAAGTAAACCTTTATTTACAGTTTGTTTGGGTTTTTTTTACCCCTAAAAACATTCTGTAATTGAACATCAGTCAAAGATAATGCAGCAAAGGCCAGTGCTTATTATAATACTTACTTACTTTATACTTTATACTTTATTGTCAGACATGTCTGAAATTTGTTTTGCATAACAGCAGCTCCGTTTGCAACATCACAGAAAGGACAAAGACAATAAACAAGGATACAAACATTTAAACATTACAATCACAGAAGACAATATTCAGGGCCCTTTAACGCATTATAAAACATCCTAATGAGCTCCTAACTGGCCAAGTAACGCCAACTTTTTGGTCTAAGAGTGTTTCACAAAGCATTGCAGCTCTAAATGTAGTTACACACAGTCCTCAGAACTCCTAAACTACTCACAATTAGTCACCTGCTGCAAGTGTAAGCACTGTGGAAATTACAACAATAACACATTTTTAAAAGCATATATTGATTTAATATGGATCCAATCAGCTCAATCTAAACAAGCCAACAGAACTGGAGACGCTGCACTATATACATTCAGACCCTATTCTGTTCAACAGATTATTAAGTGTACATTAAAAGATCACAGACAATACATAAATGCATTAAGATGATTTGATTTCTGATGCTGGATGACTCTGTAAAATTGGTGCCATTTGTACAATTAGATTAGATGTTTAGCAGGGACAGGTCTTGAGAAACACCTTGGAGGGTATTAAAAAGTCTTAAATTTAATTTACAAAAATGTTTTTCCTGCCTGCTGTAGGCAGGAAAGCTTCTGTTAAATTCATAATTTTTCATTGCTTAATCCATCCATCCACTTCCTGCCACTTATCTGGGTCCAGGTCCCAATAATTGAATTAATTATATCGTTAGGAATTATTTGTTAGAAACTTGCTGGTATCATAAAGAAAATGTGATATAATAAATAATTCTAGGCCGACATATTTTAAGACTGACAGGTGTGACCATGAAACAGGTATTAAATTATATTCTATGTGGTATTAAAAAAGTCTTGATCCTGATCAATACATTCACCAACACAGACCGGTCACCTGCCAGCCAATCACTGTAGAGTAGAGCTGAGTGCGTTTGTTCATGAAACATGATGTCATCCATAGTTTTCTCAGTTCCTCAGTAAAAGTGTCTCAGCAGCTTTGTGAAAAGGTCTAAAGAAGAAACTCTTCGCTCAGAACCTTTAGCGACCTTTAGGAGTACTCTTTAGACATCCTGCGCTCCATACTGCACATGCACACTAACACTAACTCCTTTAACCTGGCAGGGTGACAGACTCCCAATAAAACAGGCTACTTGTTTACTGAACATGTGACTTGTGTTTAAAGTGGTGATTGGCTGGTATTTAAGAGAGAAAACAGCACTGTAGCCTGTAGGATTTAGTGTTTCACTGTGTCTTCTGCTGTCCGTCATCAGGTTTGCAGACCTCTCCAACTGGACGGTCCTTGCGGGGCTGACGAAGCAGCCGGTCCAAATGACTCAGTCTCTGGCTGTTGAGCAGATCATATACCACGCTCGCTACAGAGGACTGGACTACGACATCGCACTGATGAAACTGAACACGTCACTTGCTTTCAATGGTATTGGATGTTCTTTTCCTCACTCTCTCTTTTTCAATAACAACCGTCTCTATGTTCCAATATTCATACATTCTTAGCTCAAAGCTGGACAGATCTCTTCTATTGCATCTCAGCAGCTTCAACATCAGACTCAGAGTAGACCAAAGAGTTCAGTTCAGGATCTGAGAACACATAACCTCACCCTGTTCCCGGTGGAACTGCTCAGCTCAAACTATGGTTGTACTGTGCAGCTTCCAGATGTGAATGCCCCTTGAAAGATCAAGGGGCTGCGTTGGTGGGGGGGGGGGGTTGTTGAGAAGGTGGAAAAACAACCCAGGAAGTTCAATTCAAAGATCACTGTAGTAAATGTATTATCTTCATCATATCTTGTGCACAAAATCATTTTAATAAACAATGAAACAGGACACCGATCTTCTCAGATCAGATCATTCTATAAAAACTATTCTTCTCTTCGTGGTGCAAACAGCTAAAGATCTTAAAAAAAACCTTCGTACAACCCCAGTAACAATCACACCAGCAGCCCTCTCCATAGTTACATCTTTATTCATGCCCATGCACTGCTGAACACATGAATATCCAGCTTCCCATACAGCATGCAGGCTAATAAGAATAAAATGAGAGTCCCAACTCAACATCCTCTCATTTAGCAGGATGGAGTTGTTTGTGTGAAGCTGCTGAATGCCGTGTGTAGCCACCACCTGAGTTATTATTATATATTATAGTTATTCCACATGATCTGCATGATTATGGTGGAAACAGCGCACACACATTGTTGTGTACTGGGAGATGTAGTTCCTTAAATTTCTCCTCTGTAGGTTTTGTGGAGCCCATCTGCCTGCCAAACTACGGGGAGGAGTTTGAGGAGGGCACCATGTGCTGGATCTCTGGATGGGGAGCAACGGATGAAGACGGTGAGTCTGAACATGGAAAACAGATGATTTGAATGGAGTGGAATGTAATAACCTCTCTGACACGCACATGCTTGAAATGACGTGCTTTTTCCAGGAGAGAGCAGTGTGTACCTGCGCTCGGCCGTGGTGCCGCTCGTCTCCACTAAGACCTGCAACCGGCCAGAGGTTTACCACGGCTTCATCTCCTCCTGGATGATCTGTGCAGGATACCTGGAGGGAGGAATCGACTCCTGTCAGGTACACATGCTTTTCTTTACAGGGGGGACATATCATGCACATCCGTCTGGGTATCTGGAGTTCCTGCCAACCCACAAACTGTGAAATAAGACAACCAGATCAGTTGTTTGTGGGCTGTCTAGATCAGAGGACATGTGATTCAACAAGCCAATCAGATGTGGCTCCCCTTCCTATGTCACATGTAGCTCATTAGAATATACCGCCCACAGCTGGAGAACTACCTTTGTAAAGGTGCAGCATATTTTTCTCTCAAGCCAATGAGAGCAGACTGAGCTTCTTAAAGAGACAGGCGCTAAAACGGAGCGTTTCAGGCAGAGGGTGAATACAGTGTATTCATTCAGACAGGATGAGAAGAATAATGTGAACGGCGCCATGTGAATCGTATTATCAGAGCTCTACTGATGATGACTTTCTATGTTCAGGTACAACCTACTCAGGGTTGATTGAACTGACCCTGATCAGCTGTTCTGGAACCGAAAAACCGAAAATTACGTCCTAACGTCTTTTCCTAACCATTTTTCCTTGACCTCGATGGAAAACGTCATGAGGTCAAGGAAAGATGTGAAGGATAATTCATAAGGACTTAGGAAAAGACAACCGTGGTGTTAAGAGAGTCTGACTGCACTAACACTAGGCTCCGTAATTATGATGTGACAGTGGCGAATGTTAGTGATGCGGGTCTGCTGTGGTGAAACTACAATGTTCTGAAGATGGACTACAAAAGGTGCTGCTTCCCCCCGTGCGTTATTAAATTTAGTTTTTCAGTGACAGGCTGTCCCAATTTTTTGAGTCACCAGCCACCACTGGTGAGAGTAAAGAATACATGTGTGTAAGTGTAGATATGTGTATGTGAGAGTGAAAATATATGTATGTGTTGAAAAGTAAAGTATATATGTATGTGAAAGGAGAATATATGTGTGTGCGAGTGCAAGAATGAATTATGTCTTGTACGTCCCCTCATAGTTTATGTTCAGCTGACCTGCACTGACTAAAAATGTGTCTTGCTCACACTAACAATTAAGAATTCCTTTAATCAACTGAATGCCGCGTTACAACCTCATCATGTCTTCTCCAGGAATTTACAGTTTTACAATTATCTGTTCCTTTCTAGGAAATGACTAGTGAACTATGGGACCTGTGAAATAAAAGTATGAGACCTGTGAAATAAAATGTCACCAGAAGCTTAAATTCCAACTACTAAAACTTTCAAAACTTCAAAGAAATAAAGTTACTGATTTTAAAATCCCTCCAACAGTTCACACTGATCTTGTGTGTGTGTGTGTTTGTGAGGCTGTGAAGCGTTGGTGAGACCTGGACTGTGTCTTCCTCAGGGGGACAGTGGAGGTCCTCTGGCCTGTGAGGACTCGTCTGGATGGAAGCTGGTTGGTGCCACCAGCTGGGGAGAAGGCTGCGCTATGAGGAACAAGCCGGGCGTTTACACGCGCGTTACACAGGCGCTGAGCTGGATCCGCCAACAGATGGAGGTCAGTTCATGAATAGATGTGTCTGTTTCAGAACCTGCAGGGTTTGGCCTTTGGAGACCTTCATCCTGAACCAGGTTCAGCATATGGTCAGCATGAAGAACCCTGAATAAAGATAGAAGCCTCAGTTAGAAGAGCCTTATCAACCCATTATGAAGTAGTTCCACTGTAAACAGGACGGCGTTTCCATGTTGACATGTCACAGTAAGAAAAGCAGTATAAATAGAAGTATAAATAGTATAAATAATGAATTTAGTTGCTTCAGTTTCAGGGTCCTGGGACGGGTTTTTCTGTAGTGTTAGGCCTCATTTCATTTCATCTTAGATTAATTAAATATACTAATTATTACCACCAGGCTAGCTCTGAACTAAAACCCTTGTTTCCATGGTAACAGTCAGTAAAAGGAGGCTCATTATTGGTTTGTTTGATCAGTAACCTGTTGGACATCTAGAGCAGTGAGGACGTCGTTGTCCAGGGCATCTGTCCTGAAGCCATCAGCTCTGCTACAGACATTTTATTCTGTATTGTTACACTCTTCTCTGAATTTTCACAGTAAAATGTCCTCGTAACATTTTCTGCTGGAGTGAACGGAGCTAAACTGGGCTGATGTTATACTATATATACTATATTATACTGATATTACTCAGTCAGCCATGTTTAGTTTGAAAAAAAAGAAAGAAAACATCTTGCAACAGATAATTAGTCCAATTTAAAATAGTGAAGAAATAGACAACTTTGTACAATGGACGACTTTAAACGTCTATCTGAAGTCCGATTACTCAGATCTAAGCCATCCGAGTCCATGTGTGTGTGTGTGTGTGTGGTAACAGTAGCATTAGGATATTAGGAGTGGTAGAGGAATGGTATAAACTGTTCAACATGGCCATGAGGCTGTTCTGAGTGACGGCTTTCAGTCTTAAATACAGAATTTTGAACAAACACTTCAGTTGAACTGTTTCCTGTGTTAAAGCTTAACTGACCGACTGACTAACTGAGCAGCGTGTAGCACCGGCTGTTGGTGACCTTGTAGTGTGATGTTTGACCAACAGCTGCAGCAGCTGGCTAGGGCCTATTTTCAGCTGTCTTTATATCGTAAAAGCTTTGAAATGCTACACTTGACACAAAGTTCCTCTCACTATTTAGACATAAACTGGGCCTCTTTTCCAAGTAAAATCTCTCACAGAACACATGGAAACAAACTCCAACCACTAGGAGAGGAGGGAAAATCTAAATGCAGGAGTTTGTTGTTTGTATATTCTGCATAAACAAACCCACTTTTTATGGGAATATCCATATGGATCATTTTATTAACTTTCACTAAATACTGTATATTTAACAATCTTAGAAACTTTCAAAATAAAGGTTTGCTTGGCCATAGAAGGTCGTAAAGATGGTGGGTTTAAACTGAGTGAGATGTTAGCAGAGATCTGGATCATTCTACCCTACATGTGTCCATGTCTGTGTCCATTTGGGTTGAAATCGTCCATTTTTACATTGTCTTTCAGAGAGAAGAGGCTCACAATTCTCCAGCTCTGAGCAAAGACAACTGAAGCAAACAAGACTTCTCACAGGATTCTGCTCGGATGTTTCCACATTTGACAAATAAAAGAGAAAACTATAGCGATAAACTTTCACACCAGAAATGACAGAGCCTTTCAAAGCTGACGGAGCAAAGAGACGGCGAACAGCAGAGAGTTAGGCATCGTTTATTCCAAAATAGAAAGCTCTAAGGCAAAACAGACGAGAAAAGTGAACAACGCTTCATAAAATGCAAGACAGACGCAAGTGAGCGACCGAGAGCTCAGCGAGGGCCCGACCAGAGCCAGTGCACCCTCATGGCTGCATGAAATCAACCATTTCAAGTCTCAACTTTACAAGAGGGATATGAACCAGATTACTGCACCTATTGAAAGACAATTGTTGTACAGTACAATATTACAGATATTCAAACAAGAGGCACCCCATTTTGTGAAGTAATATCAACATACTGATCTTTCACTACATGTGTATCATGTAGTGGCAGAGGGACCAGCAGAGGCTTGCAGTCCCAGTCCTTCAGGCTGCTCTTTGTTTATAATGCAGTAGCATGTACGTGTACATAAATAAAAAGTTTGACGCGTGCAAAGAGTCCACTGCTTCTTGTCGACGATGGCGTTCATGATGTCTCATTGCGGTTACTCAGACCCTTGTGATTGTGTGATTAGCATAGTGTTCTGGATTGTGCATTTGAGAAAGTACGCTGCTACTGTAAAATGATTAAAAGACGTGATGTATGCTATACACAATGAGCTGTATTTTAAAGAAACGGGAGCACTGCAGTAGTTACCGTGAAGAGAACTGCCAATGTCGCAGCACACAAAGTAAAATTAGCAACGATGCTTTACAGAACCACACAAAGTGTTTCTGCAGTTTAGTGTCCTTTAGGGTCAGACTTTCTTTTTGTGCTTTCTTGGCAAGAATTCTTTAGAAAAGAACACAGGTAAGGCCTTGTTAGTATTGTAAGTTTAAAACCAATTTAAATAGCAATTTTCATCAGCATTCAATTCATTTTTCTGTTTTTTAGAAAACTTCAAAGAACCCTGGAAAACAGGGTCGCTAGCTTTAATTATGAATCTGTACATAAATATTCCTTACAAAACAGGAAAACACAAAAATGAAACAGAAAACACTAATTTCATACGTTTGTATATAAAAATAAGCATCTCTCCTTTTTTTTTTCTTCCTCACTCTCTCCGTTCTGGGCTCTGCAGTGTGAGAGCCAACGGAGTCAGTCCAAGAGTGCCACAACTACTGGAAACACAAGCATGCAAAAAAGTGAAGACAAACCCCTACAGATACAACTTGAAATTGTTGGCATCCAAAATGAGAATTCAACTGGGGACGGGGGTACAGGGGCCAAGAAAATCAATCAGAAATCAGTCAACATTTATTAACGGAGCATACAAACTTGCTTCGAGTGTTTTTAACACTTCTTTTTTTCTTCTGTTTGTTTTGATTTAATCTTTTTGAGCTTAAATATACAAAAAAGTGCACTCGCATACATCAACTAAATAATTAAAAAACGGTTTCTGAAATGAAACTCCTGATGTACACACACGCAGCATAAACGGCCGTTCAGCAGGGTGGAGGGTTGGAAGAGTGCAGGACCGTGGTGTCCTGTAGTTTTGTGCTCTATGTAAACCTAGAGTGTGTGTGTGTGGGTGTGTGTGTGTGTGCGCGCTATGACTCACTGTGTGTCTGAACACACATTTAATCTGGACACCTATTTACGCATGTCTTGTGTGTAGATCAGAGTGTGAGGGAGTGTGTCCTCTCTACTGCAATGAGTCGCTGTTGTCCAGGCCCAGCCCGGCCATGTCGGCGTCATCGTCCTCGTCTACGCTGTCCCCCGACTCGTCTTCACTGTGGCCTCCCATCATCACCTGCTGTACCGCCAGTGTGGCGCCGTCTGACGTCAGGCTCTGCAGACCCTCCATGTTCATCGTCACCAGTGTGCCTGAGAATGACGAGAAAGAATGACTTATTACAAAGCTTTTACTAGTACATGTTAGAGCCATTATTAAAAATTACTACAATTACCACCTCACCTCCGCCATCAGTCAAGTTACAGTTTACATCCATGACTCATATAACAGATAGGAGTATAACCATTTCCATTCTAAACTCGGAAATCGATCAAAATTGACTTCCAATATCGGTCAACGAAATGAAAAGCAGCATCAATGATTCATTTTTTCTCCGCCTCCAACCACTTGCGTGCCTCCGAAGGAGAAAATACAGCTAACAGTGACCTCACTCATGTTTAAAACTACAAACCAGCATAAAAATCACTATTACCAACATCAGCCACCATGTTCTGAACAGACGCATCACATTACAAACACTAACAAAAGGAACATAAAAAAGCAAACTGAAACTACTCAGTCCAGCACGCAGGACTAGGCAGGCATGATGGGAAATGTGGGCCGTCCCTGTTGCTACCTACGATACTCAGCACACTTCCTGCATACCTACAAGGCCTATTGAAAGAGGCTGGGTCACACAACATGCTTCTGCAACCCATTGTGGCCGTTCAGTCCACACTCCTACACAGAAAGTTGCAAGACAATGTTGTGTTCTGATGTCAAACATCTAACCCTAACCCCCAAAGACGGGGCTGGAGGAGGCAGCCAGCTACGGAGGTCTGGGGGTCCCCCCTGGCTGGCGACTTTTGTCTGTAAAAGCCCAAATTTGGTTCCTCTGGCACATTCTAATGCCAGTGTAGTGAATTATTGCGAAGGAGAATCAGGCTTCAAGTGTGTTTTAGCCCACACCTTCTGTAAATAGTTATTAATATTTAAATCCAGGCCTATTCCTGACCGATCACAACTTTTGTAATTAGGAATCATTATGCCATTTCACAGCATTTGGGACCATTAAATTACAGCATCCTTGTTCTGAATAGGGGCAATAGTCTGAAAACACAATATTTTTTCCACTCTCTTTTCCATACTTATCCAGACCTGTAAACTACTAAAATCTAATCTAATTCCATACTGCGTAAGAACCCTTTAACGGACTTCCTAGGCTTCATCTGAAAACCTCACTAGAAGCTTTGAATGTAAATAACAACATTGGGTTCAGCCCTATGGGTTCGATCTGAGCCACAATGTTGGTACCCCATGTACAGAGTCAGGGCTGTGGATGAACACCAAACACATAGAACGGACAGCCAGCAGACCGCCAGGAGATAGTCACTGAATTTGACAAAAAGTGTATTATTGTATTAGAATCACAGACTCCTCTACAAAAATATTAATTTTGTTTTAATTAATTAGCTATTTAGCCTGCTATTCGTTAGCAGTGCATTTTCCTCAGGGTGAATGTTTGTTTGGTGGCTCGTTCAACAAGCTGCAGGACAAGTTGGAGAAGAAGGAGACTTTAACGGGAGTTGTTGTGGCTCCTGTCTGGCTCAGTGTGACCGCCTGCTTTACAGAGCACATACTGTATGTATGTATGCTGGAGCACACAACAAATACGCTATTTCAGTTCAGTTGGATATCGGCTATCAGAAGCTCAAATCTCTCATTTGTAACAAAGATATCTCGTCTTCAACTCCAACAAATGTCAGCAAAAACAGCACCTGTATGTTTAAACACACATTTCACCAGAGAGTGAAGGATGAGAATAATAGTTGTACTACTTCATCATGATGAAGGTCTGCAGACTGAAAGGTTGTAAAGTGACAGACAGTGTGCAGGATTTTTCCATACAAAACCAGTTGGGACTGATACAAGTAGAGGATGCTGAGGTTCCATTGTTGGTATTTTGTAAGATCAGGAACAGTGAGATTTTTCCAAATGACTTGTGAGATTCTGATGATGATGTAATTTTTTTTTACTGTTCAATTGGACAACGTCTAAGACAACACGTGTATTATACGGCTGTAGCTCGAGGCAGACAACTTGTTGGCATCTCTAAATTGATCCGTCTCCTTCTCTCTGCCTCAAATGCAAAAACATGCTCACAGTGAAATACAGGTCTGTACCACTTATTGGTGTGGAAGACTATTTAACTATTATGACATTTTTAGTTTCTATTTAAAAAAGGGACTGTTTGTAACTTCTTACACGGATAAATCAATCCGGGTCGGTTTCCCATGCGCGCTCGCGTGTGGCTACGCTGTTCAGACTCAGACTCCAACAAAAATTACACGGAAGCACCAAAACCTCAAAGTTATATCAAGTGAAGCCCGTCTTGCAAAACAGTGTTGGCCGCGGTCGGCGTACGCGGGGGAGACCGTAGCTTTGGTCTCCAGGGCCGTAGTCTCTGCTGTACTCTGCTCCTCTGCCTGCCTGCTTGCCTTCACTCAACTTGCTCCACCTCACGTGCATATGCGCACACTACAAACTCCAGAAGAGTTAGTTTAGCTCTGAGAATATCTAGTGAATGTACAGTGGACATTTGTGAAGAAATAAATGCAGCAGCTCCTCCAGACCAACTGAGGTTTTCCTTGTCTTGTGAAGTGACGGGCCACAGGTGTCGCTGTTAACAAGCATTTCTGAATCTTACAAACAGTCCCTTTAACTTGTATACAAACTATAAATAGAGAACACTGCTGCGTACCGTCTGGCATGGTAACTTGCTGCTGGCTGCCTCCCCCTGTGGCGATGGAGTCAGGCCAGAAGCGCTGCAGCGGCCGGTTTTGAGGCGTCTTCTTCTTGGTTTTTGGTGTCTCAGAGGAGCTGGCGTCCAACATGGGCTGCAGGATCCGCCTCCGTGCATTTATAAACCTGGAGTCACAAGACAACTCAGATCTGGGACGGTAATGACTCGAATTTGAGCTTTGTAGTTTCTTGCAGGTGTTGGGGACCTTTGCACCTCGTGTCCCGACAGGCTGTGATGAAATCATTAATCTCCCCTAGAATTAGACGGGATGTCTGAGTCCAATCTGCTATCCAAAACGGCTTTCAACTAACAAAAGGATTGGGCAAACTACATTGAGTTCACATTCTTATGGACCAGAAGCAGCTAGTAGAGGCAGAAATTGTTTATCACTGACTTTAAAAGACAGCAGGTAAACTCTCATCTCTTCAGGCAATCGGCTGACTGACCAATTAGTTTTCCACAGTGGGTAGAAAGGTAATGACATGACGAGGGGCACTGGCCGGACATGAACTTGGGATGGTGCATTTTAATGGTACTGGATTGTGCAACCCAACTGGTCAAGGCAGATGGCCGCCCACCCAGAGCCTGGTTCTGGTTCTGCCCGAGGTTTCTACCTGTTAAAGGGGAGTTTTTTTCTTGCCATTGTCGCATAGAATGCATGCTCATGGGGGATCTCTTGTTGGGTCTCTAAATTAAATAAATACGGTCTAGACCTGTTCTATATGAAAAGCATCTTGAGATAAAGTCTGTCCTGATTGACGCTATATAAAAATAAATTGAATTGAATTGTGTTTTTGGGGCAAACTCACCAGTTGTTGACCTGCAGAAGTGTCAGGTTCGTCTGAGTGGCAATCTGTTTCTTCTCATCCTCTGTTGGATATGGGTGCTAACAGGAGAGAACGGGGAGGAAATGCTTCAGTGGTTTTCATTATGATTGAAGAGGTTACACCGGGAAGAGATTTGATGCACACTAGACTCACCCCGATGTGCTGGAAGAGCCACGAGCGCATGACATTGGTGGCATGTTTGGGTAGAACGCCGCGTTTGTTCTTGGTTGAGTTGTCATCGTGATTAAAGAGGTTCAAGTCCTGGTGAAACTGCAGCTGGAGCTGAGCACACACACATTCATTTATTTAGCCATGTCACCAACAACACTTTGATCCGCTCAAATTCACATCGTTTTCCACACGACTTGAATTTGGATTTCAATTCTAAACTTTAAATGAGTTCCCAACAATTTGCCATCTTAGGAAGCACTAATTCAGAATATACATCACAGTCACAAAGAGAGAAGTACAAACCTGATTGTTTTGGACGCGTATTGTCCCGGGAGAAAGAGCCTGTGTTACCACCTGGCCCTGAGGAGTGACTACTGTAACAGGCTGGTACACCGTGCCACCTGGAACAAACACACACACACACACACACATTCCACTTAACACACTTAACATGTGCTGCGCTGTAGAGAGCAGGCTGCAAAGAAAGCTCTGATCAAAGTGATCCCACTGGTACATGACAACATGTCAGCTGCAGTCAGAACGGTACAGTACCTGAGGGAGCGGTTGTATGCCATGGTGACATACCTGCAACCACCTGGGTGGGGTTGACGGCCGTCACGGTAACGTTCCCTTGCTGCAGGGCTGACGCCGGCACCACAATCTGACCTTGGGGACTGATGGTCCCCGAGATAGAGTTGGGGGTCTGCAGAGCACAGAATGGGCCAAAGTCATGTCTATGTCTTTCATGTTGATGGCTCGGATTTTAAATTGGATTTTGAACTTGTAGCAGGTTAGAGGAATGACATTAAAAGGCAAAGAATCCAAAACAACACGAGCCGTGTTTCCATTCAATTGTCAGCGAATTTTAAGCAATCTTTTGAAATGTTGCAAAAAAAGAAATGCGAATGCGATAGGCTACACGTGGCTGTAATCCGCCAGTAAACAGAGTAGAAGAAGTAGAGGCTGTGAACCGGAAACAAAACAAGTCGGCGTGGCCATCTAAACATCTACGAGGGAAAAATGGAGAGAAGTCCTCAGGAAGTTCTTTCATGTCAGCTAGTATTGACCATGTTTCATGTTGTCCGGAGACAAAGACGAGCATTCACACGTTATGAGAATATCCGAGAAGACGACAACGACAGCAGAACCAACTGATCGGTAATGCAAGTTAAATATTTGCTACGTCGGAATTGATTCGGCAAAGGTTTTTCCATAACACATTTAGCGCATCAACTCTTTTTCGACAGAGGCATGAACCATCTCAAGAGAGCGTAAAAACTTATTTTCGCAAGTTTTATTAAATTTAGCCATTTCCCTACAGCTTTTCTATATATATATGCTATACTTCAAAATGTGCATAAGAATATGTAAATGGAAACACGGCTAATGTCAAGTATGAGACTTTCACTTCAAAGGCACTAATAGATCAAACTATTATGTTATGTGTATTTAGTGGCGATGCATACGGTCCACCTACAGTCCATACTGGAGTCTTCGTAGGTGAAAAACCCTGGATCTGGGCCTGTACGGGGGAGTACGGGCTCCCCGGATCTCCGCTCAGCAGCGTCTCACTGTTCATCTTAGTCTTGAGGCAGGCGATGTAGCGGCTGCAGAAGTCCTTACACAGGTCACTCACCTTCTCCAGCTCCAGCAGGTGGATCCGCAGCACCTGGATGGCTTTCACCATCTACGGATCAGAGGTATAAAAAAAAAAAAAGGTTTGTAGCAATCTTTCTCAAACTGAATGTTTGTCCGTTTGTTTGTCCTCTCAAGTGTCTGATGTTGGGGATTGAGACACTTAACCTAGATAATCAGTCTCACTTTGGTCCTACTTCATTTCAGAATTGTCCTCCCTCTCTGATGTACTGTTGCTCGCATGTGCTTCTGATTTTATCCCCGTATTTTACTTGTCTTGTTTTCATACCTCAGTGTTAAGGGCATTGTTACAGGGTTTCTGCAGGGTGCACCCATAGACTGTATATAAAGATGGACGACATGACAGCTCCCCCAAAAGTGAAGCCAAAACATCTGGATCGCCCGCTGGTGGCTGGCTGCAGTATAGCTCATAAATCCCACTCCCTCCATGTTAGCAGATGGGACATGAGGCAAACTAAAAAGTCAAATATATTTTTCCCAAAGATGCTTTCTGTCATTTTAGGTAGTTCTTATCACGCTGATGGATGTTCAAGTGTTCATTTTCCTGATAAGTTTAGTTTTAATGAGTTATTTGATGACCTCCTGATTGACAGCTGCTCTGAGTGAAAAGTAGTCGCAGAGACGGAGGATCGGGAATTGTACGAGAGAGGAGACGTAACTTTAACTTTTCATAACCATCACAAGTCTGTGAAATAGAACATGTGTCAATTTGATCATAAATGTGATTATAGACATAATATGCTTGTTTGAGATGAACTGCGCCTCGCCTGGAAAGTGGACCAGATCAGAAAACCGACGATGAAAAGCTACGGTCAGGTTTCCAGCAGCCTTCAAAGAATTTACAGGAAGACACAGATGTAGTTGCATCTTGTTAGACCCGATCTGTAGGCAACTTGTAGTTTGTAGACCACATTCGTTGTTTGTAATCATGTATATGTGGAAATGTGCATCTATTTGGCATTGTATTCTATCCTTTGTTCCCTTTACGTCCGCCTTGTAAAGCAGTTTGTATATTGCTTTTTTTGAAAAGTGGTTTATAAATATCCTTTATTATTGTTATTATTGTTATTATTATTATTATTATTATGATGATCAACCACACAAGATGTGTTTGTTAACAGATGAAACCTTCATTGCACAACATGAGACTAATATCCTACAATCTAGTGTTAAATATAACAATTACACAGAAAGTTCGGACTTTCTACAACATGATTGTTGTCAAAACTAAGAGCCAATCAGCTCTTTGATCAAGCAACAGCCAGGCGTTTCCCATAGTTCAGTTCTAGGATTCTAGCACACCATAGAGTATCTCTCCTGATTAGCTGCAGCAGAGGAGGTCATACCAGCGTCTGGTTCAAAAGTTGTTCGGCTAAACTTGTTGCAGTCAGCACCGGAGCAGAGAACAGAAACCAGTTTCCTTCATCCCTCTCTGCTTCCATTTACTGAAATTTCTGAAATGACCTGTGATTGGTCAAAGTCTCCCGTCCCAGGTTAGATTTTCTAAAACCTGTAAACAGAGCCATGAGGAGGTGCAGAAGTCTAGTTTTCTCTAAGAACACTTGAATTACAATATGCTGAAAGGTTATTATGGAAGTTTTGCCCAACGATGCCAAAAACTTGTTTCTTACTGAAGCTTTCATGTTTAGTGTTAGCTTTTGCATTAATTTTTCTGGATGCGCACTTGTCAACTGCAACATTTAAAGGATGTATTAGACCAAAAGCTAAAACACATACAGGTGTATATACTTTGTGTCACTCTTGGCTGAGGGACACTGAATTTCAACTAAAGCTCAGGGAGGTCAGAGGTAATGATCAGCTATAGCACAGTGCCCCATGTTGAATTTCAAGCAGCTAAACTACCAGAGTAAAACACTAAGTATGATTCACCAGCTAACCATCCTGAGAAGGTTCTAATTAAGAGGAGGGGACTGCTCACCGTGCTGTTGAGGTTAAAGGTCACTGACTAGTGAGGGTGTGAGTGAGGTGAAGGTTCCATTTTGTATTTCTTTGTGAAATACCTCACGTCTCTGTTTTGGTTTTGTGAAATACCTCAGAAGTAAAACTGGTTTTCAGTCATCTACTTGTGTTATTAGTACAAACAATAATCATTCACTTGATATCAATGGGAGCTGATGGTTCAACAGGTACTAGCAGTGGGAATCTTTCAGTATCTCACCATATGATTCCATTTTGATTCTTGGGGTTGGGTATATATGATATGCTGAAATTTTCCAACTGGCCATCATCAGCCCAGCAACCGTTGATTGCCAATATATTCACACAAGTGTGTGTGTGTGTGTGTGTGTGCATGCGCACCCCCCTCCCCCACTGCCATAGTTTCAGCTGGGCGATCAGCTGTTCTAGCCCCAGAGCATTGTAAAACACAATTGATAAAATCTCAACAGAAACTAAATAAAACTCACTGAAACCGTCTTGGTTTGTCTTTCCAACAATGACCAACTCTGGTTTGGTTGAAATAAACCAGACCATTTCAGACCATTAAATTAGCTAAATAAAATCACAAACATCGGGCAACATTGGGTGAATTATAAATTCTACCCCGGGGATGCAGAGGTGTCTCACCAAGCTGTCGAGTTCAGGGTCCTCGCTGAAGAATGGTTTGCCCTCTTTCTCCTGACAGCGGACAAAGTTCTCAATGTCCACGTCAAAGCTCGCCGAAGTGATGCAATCGGAGCTCAGCGTCGACTGTTCACACTTCTCGAACAGCAGGGCCAAGAGAGGGAACAGGGGATGCCTGTGAAAGGTGCGGCCACACACACAAAGGACAGGAATTCATCACTTCAAACAAATATACAGACATATACGTATATATACAGCACATGTACATAATATACATATACTTTCTCCCCAGTAATAGTGCATGGCTTCAAAAAATGAAAAACAAATGCTGACTGCATGTCAAAATTAAGTGAAGACAAACTGCTGTATTAACTGATTAGATTTGTTTTTCATCTACTGTATATCTATTATGGACACAGGACTACAGCAGTATGACACCGTTAGATTACTAATACAGTACAGTAATAATACTAGCTTTTTGTGAGACCCTGTGTCTTGTTTGTATGCTCCGATCAGACTGTCAGTGGGCAGTGTGAACATAAACAAACGTCAGACAACAAAAGAACATACCCTTTCACATTTCAAATGCCAAAGAGCAACATTAAAGTCACATGAACAAAGGGGAGGACTGCTCATAGACGCCATGTGACGTTTCCTAGTGATAGTTTAGTTTCTGTTAAGTTAAGCCAGGGAAAGAGAAGAACAAACATTATTGTTCTGGTTCTCTCTCATCAACAAACACAGAATTAGCTCTACCGATATATGGATGCTTTGTCCGCGTCCATGGGTGTCTGTGGCTCTGTGGGTGCCGGGCTGGGCGCCTCTGCCAACGTCCCCTCAATATACTTCTGCTCGGTATCGCTGTCTACCTTTGCCACACCTTGCATCTGCAGAAAAAGAGAAATAAAAGAAGTGAGAAAGGGAAAGCGACGAGAGTGACAGAAAGGGAGACAGAAACTGACAGAAGAGGTGAAGAGAGAGGCGGAGAATGAGACATGAAGACATCATGTGAAGACCGAGAGTAGCTGGAGGGTAAAGCTTAACACAGAGCCTCACTTCAATATGAACCCTTTGGAAAGTCATGAGGCTATGGTCGGAAAACCACTTTCAAAACTATGCATTTTTCATACGAGACAACTGAATTGATTGATTTTTTTCAAGAAGAATGAAAACTTCTTTAGTGTGGTGATCAACAACAAGGCAGAAAGAAGTATTGATAGTGTCATGAGTTGTTAGTCATGTATCAGCCATTACTAATCACCAACACTTTTTGATTAGAGTTACCTGATTTAGAGACTTATATACTTTTGACCTGAAAATTACTGTTATGCATCTCCTTAGGACAGATGCAATTACATGTGTCTGCATTCTTTCTGTGTGCACAATACAGCTAGACATCCAGACAGTGTTAATGCAGACCGAAACACTACTGGTCGTCTGAGAATATAATCCAGAACCTGTTTGTACACACGTCACCTAATGGAAGTAAAAGGACACATTCAAATGTGACTGTAGCCTCTGCAACACTCGAGGCACATTCATTGATCAGGCGCCAAGTTTCTCCTCTTTACTTTCACACCGTGCCTGCCTACCCTCAAACCCAGGAGCAGAAATCCCATCCCTAACCATGTGACTGAGACCAACAATGAATGAGATTGAGCACAAAGTAGCTAAAAATAATCACTTGCTTGGGGTGGAAAATTTCTCATTAGTCATAGATCGGTCTCCGCTCTCGACACCCCCAAATTTGGCACTTGAATAATGATGTTTTGTAAGCAATTTACATAAGCTCAGAAAAAGAAAATACCAGGCAAAAAGAGCTTTATATACTGCATCAGTGATTTATTTGTGGTGGCCAGCCACAGACAGACGAGCACGCCGCCAACAGATTACTAAAACTGATGTAACGGCATTAACATGGCCTGTGTTCTAGTGTTACATTAAGTGTTTCCCTTTTGTTTGGCGACCCAGCCTGATTTATCACCACTAAAAATAACTGGAGGATCTAAGAAGTGCACAATACTGAAACATTTAGGTGTTATTGCAAGCACTGTTGTAGTTGATTATCTTTGGGAAAACAAGCAAAAACAAAAAGCGCAGTTGGAGCAGATTGTACAGGCCTGGAGGTCCAAACCAAGTTTTTCTCCCTCTCACCCACCTGCTGCTCTCCCTTTGGGTAGTTGTCTATGGAAACCGACTGGGCTGCCATCACGTTCACTGCAGATGCTGCAAACACTGGGGCATTATAGAGAGCAGGGACAGGTGGCCAACCTACACAGTACACACACAGTTTCAGTTAGTCAGACTACCTGTAAGACACATGCCTGGAGTGTAGGCACAAAAACACTGAATAATAATAATAAAAGAGTATCATTAGCTCTGTAGAATGGGCTGGTGTGATTAAAAGGAAGCTTATTATCATACTACAAAATAATCCATGTCAAACATTACTGCTGATTAATGTAACATTAAGTTGGGTAAGCATTAAACACCGACAGTTATGATCACATTATTTCCTCCAAAGCAAGATCAAATGACAAGGAAAGCGTAGCATTAGAACGACATGTAGAAAAGAGAAGTAATGAATACATTAAAAAAAATCATGTAAAACTTAAAGGACCCATATTGTAAAAAGTGAGATTTTCATGTCTTTTATACCATAAAGTAGGTTTAAGTGCTGTATCGCTCAATCCACAGAGGTATACACACAGCCCGTATTCAGAAACTGTGCTTTTGAAACAAGCCGTCAAGATTTTAGTCCATTTGTGATGTCACAAATCTACACCATTTAGACCCTTTCACAGTTTAAAATGTAAACATTCTAAATGTGTCCCAGTTTATTTCCTGGTTGCAGTATATGTGAATGACATTAGCTGACAGGAAGTAAACATGGACCCAAGCTGTTGCCAAAGCAACGCAATTCCGTTGAAATGCACTAAAACGGAGCGTTTCAGACCGACAGTAAATACCGGTATATTCAGGCAGACTGTATGAGAAACATAGTTTTTTTTTTTTAACATTAAAGCATGTAAACATGTTCTAGTAGAAACATAAAATACAAGTATGAAGCTGAAAATTAGCACAATATGGGACCTTTAAGATTTTACTGTGCTGATATATGCACACAGGTTTCATGCAGGAGTACACTGGGTGTTATATGTGCCCAATCTGAGCAACATAAACCAAAACCCATCTCAGCCCCAGGTTTAAGTTCTATGTGGGAACTACATGGCCTGAAATATGGGTTGTAAGTGGGTTTGTCCACAGTTTCCATGTGGGCCCCATGCACTAATTTCCCAGTAGTGACCCAACTAGGACCCACACAGGTAGCCCACATGTCCATGTGGGACCAACTTAGTTGACCCAAGTGGGCCACATTTGTGTTGCCCATATCTCAGCCCATGCACTAATTTCCCAATAGTGACCCACTCAGACCTACTTAGTTGATCCAAGTGGGCCCCAGATAAGATGCCCATTTTGGGCCCATATACCCACTTGGTACCCAGGTACCCCCAGCATAACCCATGTGGGGCCCATGGGCCACATGTCTGGGCTGTGGGGGCACCCTCAGGAACAAAAACACTGAATAATAATAATAATAATAATAATAATAATAATAAAAGAGTATCATTAGCTCTGTAGAATGGGCTGGTGTGATTAAAAGGAAGCTTATCACACTACAAATAATCCATATTGAACATTAATGCTGATTAATGTAACATTATGTTGGGTAAGCATTAAACACCGACACTTATGATCACATTATTTCCTCCAAAACAAGATATAAAATGACAAGGAAAGCGATTGAACGACAGAGAAGTAATGAATAAATAAAAAATATCATGTAAAACTTAGATTTTAGATGTGCTGGTATAAGCACACATGTCTGGGCTGTGGGGGGGCAGCCTCAGTAACAAACACTGGGGAGTAACATTATATGAAGGACTGCATTTACTAATGTATTTAAAGACATCTCGTCAACAGTGAAACATGTGATCATAAAACAAGAGGAGATTGATATATACCGACCCTGAGGTGTTATGATAATGTGACCCAGCTACTGTTGTATTAACACACCCCCACCACGATGAGCCTAGCTGCTAGCCTGCTAGCTGCTCAGTTTGTGGCGGTAAAAGGGGATATATAAAAGTGTAATGAAGCCAACATGAGCCGACTACAGTCTCTAACTACAGTAACAGTGTTGTTGTTAGCAGACAAAGCAGAGCTCGGCGGGAGGAAGCCTGGTTGTTGTTCACCAGTGTAGTTAGCCGTTAGCGGTTAGCTCCGGTCTAACGTTAACCCAGCCGAGCCGCAGCTAGTCCGGTAGCCTTAACGTGTTAGCTCACTGTGTTCACTTTAAAGTGTTTCACGGTGAGGCCAAATGTGCCGCGCCATATTTAGCACGGGGGGGAAATCACACCACAGCCAAAAAAAACAAGCTAACCTAGCTTAAGTTAGCCAGGTACTAAAAAAAAGACCCCGCTGCTGGCGGATTGATACCGGAGCCGAGTCGCCTCCTCTATAACAAGCATTTCTGAATTAACATGTTAAATGAATATGCATTTCTTGTCAGCTATGTACAGTAATATTGGACTGATATTAAAGAAGGCTGCAGACCAGGCTACTAGCCCGGTTGAAATCCTTCCCACCCCCCATCAGTCAATCAATCAGCGAGGACAGCTGCCCTGTCGCTCCTCTCCTCCTTCTCCTCCGCCGCGCTAACGTTACTAACTGTCGGGCCTCGTTTCTCGCCCTTTGCTTCGCCACAATCCTCCTCTGCCCCCTAACAGCAGACATATTTCTACCCCCTCCTCCTCTCTCTCTCTCTCTCTTCTATACACATTTGTTTTATTCTTCCCGGAGCTTTCTGCCGCTTCTGCTTCTCCCTTCCATACACTAAACAACCCTCCGCTAGCCCTGACTTTAGGTCCGCTGCTCGTCGCCCCGGGGCATTTTGTGCGTGCGGCCCAGATTGTTTGATTGATAGGGAACGGAAAAAGAGGGATTTTGAGTGACAGCTTACCTGAGTGCCAATCTTCGTCACACTGACAAGCGGCTGCAGCAATCGGGACCCGCAGTTGTCGCGTTGCGTCATCGCGTAAGGGCACGCAGGGGCGCTCGGCTCATGAATATTGATGAGGTGGGCGGAGTCATGACGTCACCTCTGCTTCGCCCTCCCTGGATTTCTTGCTATTCAAGATTCAAGAGTTTTATTTGCCATTTGCACCTAAAAGTACATTGGAATTCTGAGCAGTTTACACCGAGTCAGCTTTAAGAAAAGAAAAGAAAAGGTAGAAAAGGCACAAGGTAATTACAAAACAAAATAAGTAGCACATTCAACTCAACACAATAAATAAATAAATTATTAAAATATAAAACGCCCTCAGTGTAGTCAATAAATAAACTAAACTACCCTCTGCATAGGAACGATACCCCAGAATACAAATATACAGTATATATATGCTCTATATATATGCTCATATATATGCTCTATGTGTATTTACTGCCCCCTGTTTACACAACACGTTTTCTATGTATAGAGATATACAGAGATGTTCACACATCATATACCAGATGCTGATTGTTACTCCTAAACAACAACGCTAGCTAGGGATAATTAGGACATTATGTGCAAGCAAGGCAGCAGGCTAAGGGAGTGGAAAATGTAATAATTAAAATAGAAACACAGATAAAACCAATTTGCACACTCAGCTCTATTCAAATGACCCCCCTAAGGCAGAAAAGCAGCATAAAAGAAAGCGTTTGATCTGTGCCGATCCCCTTTATACGCCTTTTCCTTTATATAAGACAAAAAAAGAATCACACCACTTCATTTCTCATTAGTTTATTTTAATAATATAACATTTTTAACAGCAGGATTTCATGCGGATCTGACAGGTGAGGGAATGATCACAATAAAAAGGGACAGCAACACCATCACCATCATCTTCTTTAAGCAACATAATACAGGTTTGCAGCTAGGCCAACTCCTCTAGTGTCTGATGGAGGAGGGCTGCGGGAGACGAAACTTGGCCATCTCTACATCCAGGTCTGCAAATGTGTGGGGGGTGTAGTTGTGGTGCTGGCAGTTTTTATAAGTGCTGTTGTCAAAAGGCTCATCGGGCTCTGGAGGTGCCGCTGCCGCTGCTGCAGCCTCTGCAGAAACAGAGGAAGAAACAAACAGGCATGTAAGAAAGCTGAGTCTGGAACAAAGGCACATAATCATGCATTCAAGCTAAAATAGCATAAGGAAAATTTGTAAATTGCAAATGCAATACTGGGGTCTACTCCTGTGTCCTTCTCACTGATTTTTCAGGCAACAAAAGCTGCAATTACGACTTGATCTAAGCATTTCTGATTAGCCCTAAAATGAGAAGAAAAATGTGGCTTGCTTTGTAAATATTTTAAAAGATTTTGGAAGGGACAGAACATTTACATATTCACACGTGCTGACAAAGGTGGTTTATTGTGGGGCATTTCCTATGGCGGTAGGTCACATTACCCCCAACAGTGTGGAGACACACTGGTGTGAAAAACCTCAAGGATCATGTTTGTGAGGGGAAAGTATGTGAAGGTAAAATGTGCTCGCAGACAATAAAGACAGCTCATTCTAGAGAATTAATGATACTGGCAGAGGCACGCATGAAATGGATTTAAAAAAAAGTCTAAATCATAGTGTGTTGGAAACGAGGCTTTGATGCTTTTGATTAAACAGAGGTGCGTAATGTTCTTTAATTTACTTTTATATCTAAATCTGTCTGGAAAAGCCCTTAGCATGCTGTGACAGTAAGGGTTATAAACACCATGTGAGACAGAGAAAAATACATTTAAGACACATTTACATTTCTTCATTAATCGACACCGTGCTTATCCCAAAGTTCCAGGTGCAGAACAGATTCACAAAGTTAAAAAAAAAAGAAGAAAGAATCCAACAGAAGGTTAAATTAATGACCAAGGTGAGGAAGCTGTTGTTCAGGGAAGCAGAATTACCCAGTTGGTCAGAGAAGTGTTGGGCATAAAGTGTAATAAAGGGCTGTAGTTACAGGAATGTTTAGGATTCGAATCTGTGAGATCCATTGTAAACATTAGTTGGTAGCTGCTAATCACTTAAAACATCTCGGTAACTGGTGTAATCCTGCTTCCTGAAATACTTCCACTGACTCCAACCACTCCCAGCTTCTACTCGTCCGGCTGCTGTCAGGGACACTGTAACAGTACCATGTGCACTCTAACATTACTGTTAGCAATAACATTACCTGGCACAATGAATCCAAACAACGGCATTATAACCTGTAACCTTAACATTAACTCGAAAACCTGTTACCCATATTTCAGACAAACAGAGACATTATAAACGAAAAGGAATGAGCCAAAGTGAGCAATATATTAAAAAAGAGTTAAGTATGAGAGGATCATTCTGGGAGTGAAGATGGATTTGGCAACTGCAGAGAGCGGCTAAGTGAGGGGATTTTTAAAATTAAGACAGGTGGTCACCAAAAGAGGGGGAGAAAGCAGAAACATGAGCAGAATTAGTGTCCCAGTGTGCAACGAGCAACATCTCCTTGATCATACAAGTCAGACAAGTCTATACTGCACAATGCAAGCAAAGGAAATGTTCAAGAAATGGTAAGATGCAGAAAATGCATAAGGAAAAGGAATGCAGCAAAAAAGCCCTGAAAGCATGGTTAAAGTACATACACACTACACCCACCTCATGCAAAACAAGCACAGTGAGGCAATGGGAGGTTAGATGTCACCGTGATGCAACAGAAGCCAAACAACAGAATCCAGGGATGATATTTAAAAAGCTGTGGAAGCAACAGCAACTACTGTATGTGAGGGAGTTGACACCTGGTTAACACTAGAACAGTACACAGAAGGTGTTATGAAAGATAGAGAGAAAAGTATGGTCATCTGTAGGGGCTCAAAAATCCACAAAGAGGAAAGGGAGAGGTAAAGATGTGGGGATACAGGGTGGTGTAGGTGTGTACCCTCAGATGGTTCAACTGGTTCAACTGGGGCGTCCGCCTGCAGCTCCTCTCCTGCAGCTTCAGCTAGGACCGGAGCGGGGTCCACCAGCTCCTCGGTGCTCTCCACAGGGGCAGAAACTTCAGCTGCAGCCTCAGCAGCAGCTTCTACAGGGGCAGCTTCAGCTAGGACCGGAGCAGGGTCCACCAGCTCCTCGGTGCTCTCCACGGGGGCAGAAACTTCAGCCTCTACAGGCTCTGAAGCAGCTTCTACGGGGGCAGCTTCAGCTACGACCGGAGCAGGGTCCACAAGCTCCTCGGTACTCTCCACAGGAGCAGAAACTTCAGCTTCTACAAGCTCTGCAGCAGCTTCTACAGGGGCAGCTTCAGCGAAGACCGGAGCAGGGTCCAACAGCTCCTCGGTGCTCTCCACAGGGGCAGAAACTTCAGCTGCAGCCTCAGCAGCTGCTTCTACGGGGGCAACATCAGCTTCTACAGGCTCTGCAGCAGCTTCTGTTGGGGCTTCGGCAGATGCAGGCGCTGTGGTTTCTACAGGAGCATCTGTCTGGGCTTTTTCTGGAGTTGCAGCGTCAATCACAACTTCAGCTGGAGTTTCTACTTGGGCATCGGGGATGGCCGGAGATGCAACGTGTTCTATAACTTCTGGAGCAGGTTCCACTGCAGCTTCAGCTGAAACTTCTGGGCTGGTCACAGTGCAGATCTCGGGAGCGGGGTCTACTAACTCCTCAGAGCTAACCTTGGTTGCCTCGACGGTGGCTTGAGCTGCTTTTGTGGGCGTTGCTGCCGCTGCTGCTGCTGCTGCTGGAGCAGCCTCCTGTGCAGCCTCAGCAGCTTCAGGTTCTGGTGGAACTTCCTTCTTAGCTTCATTAGTGTCTTCCTTCACTTCTGATGTGACCTCCTGGAGTTCTCCTTCTTTCACAGTGGATTCTGACACCACTGGCGGTGAGGTCTTGGTTTCAGTCTTCACTTCTGACTTGTCGTCCTCAAAGTCAGAGTCGGAGTCAGAGTCGGAGTCGGAGTCAGAGTCGTTGACCGATGAGGAGGAGGAGGAGGAAGAGGAGGAGGAGGATTCGTCCAGTGCTGGATCATCAGGCTCAGAGGAGGCAGCGGTGGCTGGGACTGCATCGTCTGTGGCGGAGGCTGCGACTGGAGCGTCGTCTGGTGCTAAGGTGTTACTGCTTGCATCAACTAGGGACTCAGCAGCTGGGGGAGCTGCATCAACTACCGGTGGAGCTGCGATAACCTGAGCAACACCTGTGTCAGCAGCTGGAGCCTCTGCTGCCTCTGGCTCAGCTACAGCTGGTTCACTGGGAGCAGTGACGGGCACTGCAGCTGCTGCAGCTACAGCAGTTTGTGCAGTGGCGCTGGGGCTGGCCACTGGTTCAGTTACACCTTGAGACTGTGTTGGGAAAACAGGCTCTGAAAGTCTAACTGGGAAGGCAACTGCGGACTTGTAGGCTAGCAAGGTTGCTCTCTCATCTGGAGCCTCTGCTGCTGAGGAAAATGGTAAATGGGACAAGAGTGGTTAAATAATAGCAGACATACTTCACAGACTGCTCCCATTTATGCTTTCCTGGAATTTTCCTGATAGAAAAACAGAATTACCACAACACAATATTCATTCATTAAAATACACAATCTTACTGTTAACCTTGCTTATACTGTACACTATTTATATTCACAATTAGACACAATCAGCAACACAGGGAATTACAGCAACTTAGTTTTAACAGGGAATTCTTCTGGATGGACGACTGGAAGAGAAAGTTTAGACCTTAAGGCACATTTCCTGCACTGTATAAAAAAAAGAAGAGTTACTCATTAAGCTTTAAAATCAGCATAACTAAATCATAAACCATATATACACATATATTAAGGAACATAACAGATAAAAAGAGCATTATTAATACACAATAGCAACCAGCCAGTAAAACTGTGAACCCTAAATGTCAGACTTCATGAGGTGAAGAGAATCAAATGGCCCTCACTCTTGCTCGCAGCCTTTGCCTTCTTCGCTGGCTTTGCAGGCTCTTCGGCCTGAGTGCAGAACGAAGCTGCCGAGCGACTCCTCAGGACACCCAGGACACCCCAGCTGTCCAACTGGAGAACCTGCACAAGAGCACAGACACCTTTCTGTATGAGTTCCAAACATACATTGACAACAGCATTCAACATGGACAATGCAGAAAAAAAGACTGTGGCTTTTCTGTGGACTCAAATCATCCTACATTATCATACTGATATTTCATTTGATGGGTGTAGAAGTCATGTTTTATGGGCTGGATCCAGGGGTCACAGTATTTAGCTGTAATTTACTGGGGCTCTTACACTGCTCTTGTCATCATGGCTCTGTATGCTGTGGGTGGGTACTGTGGCTAGCTGTTCAATGTTCACCAAGGGTTGGGTGATAGCTTATTATGATATTTACTATGACAATATTTACATTTGTCAACTGTTAAATTTTTTCCTTATCATTATCCAGGTTGCTGTTTTTTTAATATATCTTCCTTTAATATATTTGATAACATATAGCTCTACTTCTTATTATTAACTCATTATTTTATCTAATTTTACTGTAAATTACCAAGGTGTATTGTTGTATGCGTATTAGTGTATTGTGGTAGGCTATGTATGATGTGTATTTTATTGTATTTTCATATTTGCAGTGTATTGTGGTTTTGTCATATAGATAGTTGTATATTTGAATTATTCTGTACATGTAAAAGCCGATCTAGGGACAAGAATTGAAAATTAGCAATAGCTATAAACTCTGCAGCACATCAGTTTCATGCCCTGTATTGGAACTATGTCAAATTGCATCTTCCCTATCAAATAAAAAATAAAAAAATAAAATAAATAAACGGACTTATTACACATCAGTTGGGGCTAAATGAATGCAATGTCTTGGTGTATCATTGAGGGCAATGTTGAAAATCAATGAGCAGCACTGCTTTGTGACAATATTGCATTGTTAAATTATATTTTTAAAACTTAAGGGTACAACTTCAATAGCAATGTCAAATAACAAAAAAAGAAATAACTAAATAAAAAGAAAACACAGACTAATGGTAGCCTTAGTGAGCCACATATGACAGGTTGTGTCATTGTGATTAGCCTCCTCAACCCGGAAGACGCATTAAACGACTAAATGTTGACATGGTTCTACCGTAGTTCTGGTTCTACTGTAGTTCTGGTTAAATGTAGTAGTTCAGCTGTGGTTAAGGTTTGTGAACTAACGTCTCTGCCCTTCTTTCGCTGGTGGAACCCATCAGACCCATGACAGGAACCTTGATGGGAACCCTGACAGGAACCATGTCGTCTGGGGGTCAGTGTGAAGGAGACACCGTCTGGAGACACGTGTCTCTGATAAACTGCACTCTGACCTCTATAAAGGTGGTCACATTAACCAAACAGACATGTTAAACGTTTAAAAGGTAATTTAATCAGGATTACCTTGAGGGAACCCAGTCGTCCTAACCGCAGCAGGGAGGTCGCCATTTCGTGTACCCAGTAATATGCTCCGACCGGAAACTGTGAGGTAAACACAACAGTTCCACACAAAGATACCGGTATGCACAAACCCAAAGGTTTAGTGCTGAGGTATTTCGATATTAATGTGTTATATCCGTACACTAATAAGCTGTCAATGTCCACACTTAGAAATACTATTTCAAGGGTTTCTGGTTTGGTGAATAAATGCATGTACTTTAGATAATGTAGTAGTAGCAGTAGTAGTAGTAGTAGTAGTGCTGCTGGTATCAGAGGCAGAGGTTTAGCTCAGTGGGTACTTCACATGATTCAAGGCCCGCTCGGAAGTCTGCGGACCAGAGCTGGGTTACGGTCCACGGGCGCTGACAAATAAAGGTTTCGTCTTCTTTCTTCAAATCCTCCACTAGATGTCGCACTTGTAGTCTAATTGCAGGTATTATATTGCAGGTGTTCCACTTATCAGACCTACAAACAGGAAACAGACTCATCTACATTAGAACATGATAGTCAATCCGTCTTTCAGCAGCTTAGAGAAACATTTTATAACTTTTATACATCACAAAATAAATAAACTCATTTGGATTGTTGTTCACTTTGTACCGGCTGTAACTGTTGAATTTTACTTCCTCATTCTCAGCTACATAACATGCTCATGTGTGCTGTCTGTACGGCAGAGGTTTAGCTCAGTGGTTACTTCTGTACATTGTTATGAAACAAGGTTTAATCTACTCCACCGGTCCTCGGACCAGGGGTTCGAACCACGGGCGCTGTCCTCTGCTTTTCTCTGTCACCGTCACATGTAGACAACATGGCAGATAGTTAATACTCAGACTGTAACGTTACTCTGGTCGGTCTCATTCCGGTGTTTCAGGAGACTCTTTTAAAGCGTCTGAGCTGACCTCACGGTGACCTCATGTTGACTAGTAGAAATCTCAGTTTAACTACTTTATAATTACAAAGAATTTCTCGCCAGGTACAATATACCAATTACCCCAAAAGGAGAAAAAAAGAATAGTTTTTGACGCTATCCCATCTGGTTTGTGCATGTTATTGAAGAATGCTGACCAATCTCCGCCCTTATCAGTGTCGCCCCCTGACCCAATTCAATCTCCTTTAGCTAAAGTCTGTTTTTCTGTTAATAGAGGTGTGAACTCCAGGATAAGGGCCTTGTTTCAGGACAGCATGGTTTCTATTCCGGCAGCAACATTTTATTGGAGTAATTGTGTTAGTGATATTGACTGGAAGAAAGTTTGGTCCTTACCGCAAAAGTTCCTTCTAATAAATCAGGTAAAAGAGGTGTCATTTAAGTTGATCCACAGATTCTATCCAGTGAAACATTTCTTACAGAAGTTAAAGAGTGACAGATGTAAATTGTTCCTTCTGCTAATCACATCCTGAAACTTGCTCTCATTTATTCTGGTCCTGTAAATAAACAATTTTATACTTGTTAACATTTGCTCAGATTTTGCACTGTACTATAGAAATATTATATTTGATTGCTATGATTACAGTGACAAAGGCAGTAATGCATTTTTCTTATGAATTTAATTTTAATTCTCGCGAAGTTCCACATTCACAAGTATAAATTTACCTTCTTTGTATTTATGAAAGAAATTGATCTATATCTGTCAACAATTTCTTCCTCACAAAACAAAAAAGCAATGAAAACAATGAATGTATGCAATATCTTTAAAGTTTTTGAGTGAAATTATTGTCGCATGGTCTTTTTCTTTTTTTTTTTTTTAAATGTTATGTTGGTTTTGTTTCATTTCTGTTGTCCTTTTATGTTTGGCACAGCTCTTTGTTTATGTTTTCACTATGCTTATTCTGTATGTAAATTATGTTAATGTTTTCTGCTGTTACTATGGATACTGTCATTTTGAAATAAATAAATAAATCTCTGTTTAACTTTTGCTTCTAGTTTTCTACCAACGACATCCGAATATAGCTAAGACGGGTGTTACTGTGCATTATATGCTAATATACAATATAGGTTCATGATATTAAACAGGTGGAAATAACACTCATATTTCCTCCCTGTTGTGCGCTACAAAGGTTGGCTGTTCGATCCCCGGCTCTGACAGACTGCATGTCAAAGTGTCCTTTTGAGCGAGACACTAAAGCCCAAGTTGGGTTAAATGCAGAGGTCAGATTTCATGTATGTACCTGAATGTATATGACAAATAAAGGTTTCTTCTTCTTCTTTCTTCAAATCCTCCACTAGATGTCGCACTTGCAGTCTAATTGCAGGTATTATATTGCAGGTTTTCCACTTATCAGACCTACAAACAGGAAACAGACTCATCTACTTCAGAACATGATAGTCAATTCGTCTTTCAGCAGCTTAGAGAAACATTTTATAACTTTTATACATCATACAATATATAAACTCACTTGGATTGTTGTTCACTTTGTACCGGCTGTAACTGTTGAATTTTACTTCCTCATTCTCAGCTACATATAATGCTCATGTCTGTTGTGTGTTTGGCAGAGGTTTAGCTCAGTGGTTACTTCTATACAATGTTATGTTACAAGGTTATTCTACTCCACCGGTCCGCGGACCAGGGGTTCGAACCACGGGCGCTGTCCTCTGCTTTTCTCTGTCACCGTCACATTTAGACAACATGGTAGATAGTCAATACTCAGACTGTAACGTTACTCTGGTCGGTCTCATTCCGGTGTTTCAGGGGTGTCTTTTAAAGTGTTGGAGCTGACCTCATGGTGACCTCATGGTGACCAGTAGAAATCTCAGTTTAACTTTTGCTTCTTGTTTTCTACCAACGACATCCAAATATAGCTAAGACGGGTGTTACTGTGCAATATATGCTAATATACAATATAGGTTCATTATATTACACAGGTGAGACCTGCCATGGTCTGAAAAACTGACAATAGCCTGTTATTTTCAGGTGGAATTTCATTCATTCATTCATCCTCATTGTGCAATATCATTTTCCACTCGTGCAATTTTGTTAAGTCTGTTTATTGTCAATTCTGTATATACTGCTCTTATTTTTATACTTCCTTCTATTTAAATGGTTCATATTTTGTTACACTTTGTTTAGCTCTTTTTTACTGTGTTAGCTGATGCATCTTGTTTTTTTGCACTATCCCCTTTGCTGCTGTACACTGCAAACTTCCCCACTGCGGGACTAATAAAGGAGTATCTTATCTTATAACACTCATATGTCCTCCCTGTTTTTTGCCACAAAGGTTGTCGGTTTGATCCCCAGCTCTAACAGACTGCATCTTCCCCTCTCTATATAATCCTCCAGAGGTGTAACGTTCTAGCTATCTAGATCTCTCTCTCTGATATAGATGTGTAGATTCAGCTCTATAGATGGATAGATAGAGTGATTATTGTGATGCTGATGTCCCACGTTCCCTGACAGCAGCAAAAAAGAAGCATTCATCCGACAAACATGAACTGGGATTTATATATTTTTTTAATTCACATTCAGCTCCGCCATGGATCAATCTACGCAAAGCTTATTTCACAGCTCTAAGTTCACTTTGTCTGCCAAAAAATGTACATCTAATGCTTTAGCTTCCATTCCCTTTAAATATCCAGCTACTGCAACAGCTCTATTCTCACACATACAAAGCTAGAGAGGCTACGGTTAGTTGTAACTCTGACATTAAGCAGACTGGTAAACACACAGATGTACAGGGAAAAAAGGCGACATTAGAAAAGTTCAATTTCAAAGTGTTGATGTTCATTTCTGGGAAACTTCATCCAACTTGGGTTCTGAAAAAACACAAAGAGATATTGACTCAGTGCAGGTTTGATTATGTACTCACATTTATATTTTCCCAATTCCCTTATGCTACTTTTGCTGGTCTTAATGTCAATGAATATTCAGATTTACCATTTTCTGAAACCTGATCAAAGCCTCCCGACAACAAGACCTCACACAGCTGATTATCAGTAAAAGGGTTTCCCCCTGGCACTCTACCCATTAGGTATTAATAGGTTTTGTGTACCTGATGATGGTGTTACAAGACGGGTCAGGCGGTCACTAAAAATACTAAGAATCAACCTCTGGGGACCATGAATATCCACAATCACTTGCAGCCGCTGTCACAGGGTGTTTTCAGTCCATCAAAGTTAATTATAATCTTTTTGGTTGTCTAAAAAGGTCTTATTCAGCGTTCGGCTGTACTTAGCTCCACCCTCTCGTGTCACTTCTGGTTGTAAAAGATCAAGATGGCGACGAACAAAATGCCGAACTCGAGGCTTGAAGCAGGAGTCCACAGACCAACGGGTGATGTTACGGTGAAACGTCCACTTCTGATATACAGTCTATGGTTACACGGTGCGAGACAGGTCTAATAAAATCTTGGTTGCAGTCTGTGTCTGACTGTACCGTATCAATTTGAGGCAGATTATGCAATAATTGTGAGTTGAATCTTAGCACTACAATGTGAATATCAGTTGGTGACATCCATTTGAGCTGAATATGAAGCAAAAGACTAAAGCTATGGCCATAGTGCGGACACATGGAAAACATAACTTCCAAGATTTTGCAGGTTACTGAGTTGATGAACTTGACTCACCTGTGAATTTGAAGACTGGGAAAGCTTCGATGTCTCCACCACCATAGAGTCTCTGAAGCTTTGTTACCTCCTCTGCCAAGTTCTTTTGGTACCCAGAACCTGCATCGACTAGCCCACCAGTAGCCCTACAGGAGAGGACAAAGACGTTCCATTTCATTCTCTCACAGACTGAATGCATTTTATGGGCCTGAATCATCAGTACAAATCAGCGCATTCAGATTTTTTCAATCCTTTTGATGGAACACACGTTTGGCAAAATCATGCTTCATTTATTTTAGTTTAGGAGCTGTTTTTCAGGAGTTTTTTTTGCAAAAGGGCAACTTGCCTCACCATCTATCATTTTTCGTGTTTCCCAGACTAAAATCCTGTATATATATACACAATATATAAATATATAATACCGAGCTCAGGAGCTCCAACCTACATTTAAGAGACTCCCATTTCAGTCATTTGGGCTTTGGAACGTGTGTATCTAAAGCCTGATATATCTTCTTCCTCTGTGACATAAAGCTTTAAAATCTATTAAAACCCATCAGTGTGTCACTGAGTGACATGTTCCTTCAGCACAATGAACACACACACACACACACACTGTAGATTATTCTGACTCAACCACACACACACCGTCCTGCTGCCACTAATACTCACTAGAGCACCAGATGTGGATTAATCCTCCACTGAAAATAGTCCCAACAAATGCACCATTGAGTTTGAGTACCATTTGTTGGTCAATACTACAAAACAGAAACCAGAACGCTTCGGATACCAAAATCTGGTCCTGTTGCTACAAATTCTACATTCATATGCAGATATCTGTTTATAGAGATTAGCCTTTGGATGATTAATTGAAAAGGTCAGTTATAGAATAATACAGTATACAATAAGAACCATAAAATAGTACAGTAATAGCATTGTAAGATAAATTCCCACTGCAATTAAATGTAATAACATGATCAAATGTGCAACTAGACATTGAAGCACACACTGTATATTGTTCCCACTGTGTTAAAGATAAGATCAGCTGACAGGTGAATACTGAACATATACAGTAGCATTAACAACCGTCATCCAAATCACCTGTGTGGGGCGAACCTCAAAGTAACTACCACTGATTGCACATTTTAACTACCATTTAGCTGCAGTCCAGCTGAACCGGAGCTACCGTTTAAAGCTCCCAGCTAAGCCCGACGACAGAAACAGCTCCGTGAAGTTGAGAGAACAAACATTATAACCTGTTATGTGGAGGTAGTGAGACTTACTGGCTTTTTGTGGAGTACTCGCGTATGGAGTCCAAGAAGAGCTTCTGAATTGGGTCCATTTGAGCTGAAAAAAATATAAATGAAATAAAATGAATTTTCGCTTCACAGAAAAATCCCAATAAACCAGGATCATGTTTAGATATCATCTGTCCATTTGGCTAGAACAAATAAAAAAACAACCAATCCACTTTTAACCGTAACCGTCATGCACATAACAGCACCTGGGAGTGGTAGACAAGAGTAGCCAGGTACAGGGTGAGACAGGAAAGAACGTGTGAAAGGTCAGGTCAGTAGACGGGTTAAAGGTTGCTGTGAAAGGTCATGCTAGGCAACACATTTACAGAACTGCTGTAAGGTAGAGGTTGCCAACAGTCCAGTCAAACAAGACATTAACAGTGAAGTCCAAAGAAACTATTCAAAATCTTCCAACTGTGACTCCACACACAGCAACCAGGGTGCAGTGTCACCATGAAAGAACATTTACACATTATCCATTAACAAAATACACCCAACAATAGGATCACACATGTAGGGACTGATTACATATTACTTTTACCATGTGACTCCCAAAGAGGTGTGAGGAGTGTGAGGGACAGAGGAGGAGGAGGAGAGAAGTTTGAGGTAAAAAAAAAAAAAGGAAATCAAGAGGCGACAGCTGCAACCTTCTCCTTCACCAGTGGAAACAGTACCTTTAACATTAACTTAAGTCTTTAACAATCACCAATACAAATACAAGCAGAGCAGTTCCATAAAACCACAACACAAAACCAGATGACGGACAGTGCTGAGAATTATTTTTCTATCATGTTGGAACATCTTGGGAAAGAATAAAAACTGGGATCTTAAAAACCAAAGAAAACATGTCATGACTTGACTTGAATTAAATTAAAAAGCAATGAGTGAAAGGTGGCAAGAACAGATCACAGAGACGTATGCAGGAAGGCAGTATGAAATGAGTGCAGCAAGCAGGCAGACGTTAGTGAGAGAAATCAGAAATGAACCGTGCCAAACAGCTGGAAGCAAAATGCAGTGCGGTTAAGACATGCATCATATGCAAGATGGCTGAAGCGGCACAAAGTTATCAGACAATGAGTTGAACTACAGCTACATGAAAGGTGACCCAGCCACATGGGTGGAATTATAGCATGGAGAAGATTATGGGCTAAAAATGGAACACTGAAGGACTATTAGGACCAACCTGTGCAAGGCTAGAACAAAAGAAGTGGGTTTGTGATGTCAGGTATCGTTACAGTTTATCCTTACACTCATCACAAACGACTACTGTATATTCATATACTGATATATAAGGTGGTGATAATGACTGCTGGTAGACTGCGGGGTCCACAGAGGAAAAGAGAAGGATTGTGGGGGAGGGGGGAGGTTGTAGGCGTGTACCCTCAAACGGTTCAACTGGTTCAACTGGGGCGTCCACCTGCAGCTCCTCTCCTGCAGCTTCAGCTAGGACCGGAGCGGGGTCCACCAGCTCCTCGGTGCTCTCCACAGGGGCAGAAACTTCAGCTGCAGCCTCAGCAGCAGCTTCTACAGGGGCAGCTTCAGCTAGGACCGGAGCAGGGTCCACCAGCTCCTCGGTGCTCTCCACTGGGGCAGAAACTTCAGCCACTACAGGCTCTGCAGCAGCTTCTACTGGGGCAGAAACTTCAGCCTCTACAGGCTCTGCAGCAACTTCTACAGGGGCAGCTTCAGCTTCTACAGGTGCTTCAGCAGGGGCAGCTTCAACAACTGGTGCAGCTTCTGCAGCAGGGGCTTCAGGGGCAGCTTCGACAGGAACTTCAGCAGCAGGTTCTGCTGGTGCGGCTTCTGGTGCAGCAGCTTCAACAGGAGCTTCGGCAGCTTCAGCTGCAGGGGCAGCGGCTTCAGCAGGAGCCTCCGCTGCGGGAGCAGCGGCAACTTCAGCTACAGATTCTGCAGTTTCAACCACAGGTATAGCTTCGGCAACCGCTTCAACGACAGCTTCAACCACAGGCGCAGCTTCAACCACAGCTTCGGCAACCACTTCAACGACAGCTTCAACCACTGGTATGGCTTCGGCAACGGCTTCAGCGACAGCTTCAACAATAGGTGCAGCTTCAGCGACAGCCTCGACAACAGCTTCAGCGACAGCCTCAACAACAGGTACAGCTTCTGCGACAGCCTCGACCACAGGTACGGCTTCTGCGACAGCCTCAACCACAGGTGCGGCTTCAGCTGCTGAGGCAGATTCAGAGACTACTTCGACAGCGGGAGGCGCTTCGACAACGGGGGTGGCTTCAGCCACTGGGGCGGCAGCTTCTACCACAGCCTCGGGTGCAGCAGCAGAGGGCGTGGGCTCTGCGGCTGGTTTAGCTGCAGCTTCTGCTGCTGCAGTGGCTGCTGCTGCTGAAACTCCTTTCTTGGGGAACTCATATGACTTGTGCTGGACAAGTTTCTCTAGATCGAAGTATGTTTTAGTCTGGTCTTTGTCTAGGACAAAGGAGGAGGGCAAACAGACAAGATGCATTATTTTTTTTTAAACATATGTATATGGTTGAGTGAACCCACATGTAACAAAATGTCAACATTTTACACGGAAAATCCAAAGATATAGTGGAAGGTGGTGTCTGGTTAATTTACCTTTAAGCACTCAGAAGTAAAACACACAAAGCATTTGATGAGTTTGAAGCAATAATATAATTAACACATAATGCGTATTACACTCCAGAGAGAGAGGGGTCAGGAAAGAGGGACCACTCTAGTGAGTTATTTATGCTTCCATCAAAGCTCACACCTCTTTACAAGATTGGTTGTGGCCTGAGGTTCTCCCAAGGTCCTAATAGAAAAGAACCACTGTAACCCTGACCACAACAGCTTTATACTGAGATAAACTGAGTATGTTCTAATAAAAAAACAAAAACAAACACATTAAAAGTGGCCAGCTGATGGGACAGTTAGTAAGTGAAGTTATCTTCAAAACCTGTAGAAGGAAAGCCAGAAGTGAAAAAGGCTGAAGCGTGGTGCAAGCATCCCTGAATAATAAAAGGTAAAAGCGGCACACAAAATGAAGTGTTTGTGAGTAAATTGCTGAATCTTAGTTCAATGCAACCTGTAAATCCTCTTCGATGTGAGAAGACGTTCAAACTGTCCAGCAGTAAAGATTAGAAGTCGTTGGTGTGTCTCACTTTCTTCCCATATGCTGGATGCAGATGGATTGTGTAGTTTAGACAAGAGAGGGAAGAAGAGCCCTGCCCTTTGGGACCTTGTGTTCTTGGGTAGAACTAGACTGTTGGATGGATTGTTTGTCAGTATGGGAATTGTTTACTTCCTGTCACCAGTACTAATCAAATACATTCTTTAAGACAACAAAGGATGATAATTTATTCATCAAAATAGAGGCTGACCAGAAAGTAGAATTGTATTCATCAGTAATCTAACACCACCTCATAACCTGAGCATACACCAAGCAACACATCCACACAGATGTGCCATATATGCCCAATCTTGCAAATGTTAAAGTTTACAAAAGCAGCTGGTTCTAGTAGTGTTGTCAAAAATATGGAAGTATTGATGCATATTGATACTGAATATTTGGAATGGTTTTCTGCTCTCTCTTTTCTCCAAACTATATAATGTCAAACACAAACACTTAAACCCAGCTTTATGCTGAACAATGTTGTTACCAGTTACATGGTTTCTGCATAATATTCACAACTACCACTTATTTGGAAATATTTAACAATGTAGTAGAGTATATCTGGGTCCAATCTCAAACTGTTGCGTAATGCAGCAGTCAGAGGACTGCAGAAGAAGAACATATCTCCACCAACGTCAGGGTAATAACCCATGGTAGATTAGTTAGACTATTCTTTCACTAATGCACATCTTATGAAAACCTCTCTGTGCTTTCAGGCTTTAATGGTCACTACACGGCTCATCAAGGCATGACATATATTGGTATTACAGTACTACTCAGAAATACCATCATTTGACCTGGATTGTATAATGTGACTGCATGTCTGTCTGTCGGACTGTATTAACAATTATCATAAAGGCTGGGCCACATGTTGGGACAGTAGCAGTGACTCTCTGAAACCTACCTGAGTTGTTCTTTTTCGACGGCTTCTTGGAACCCCCGGATTTTGTGCTCAGGGCTGCAGCTGCAGGTGCTCTACTCAGAGTACTCCAGCTCTCAGCCTGCAAACACTGAACACACACAAACACATACACACATGCAGATTTACTTCCACCGGACTCTACACAAAGTCACTGAGCATACAACTATCTAAGCTGTGGTTTAAGCAGGTTCAGCTAAACCAGATGAAAAAGGTCCACCCCACACAGGTGATTCAGAGGAGCGCCACAGAATGCTGTATATTTATTATTCTCAAAAAATGATAGAAATTCACACAAATTATCAGTCTAACCATTACATGTAAGGTGAAAACAAGTCATATTGTAAAAAAAAAAAAATGGTTTGCCCTACAATAAACTGTCACCTTACATTCTACTTAAGTATCAATTATGTGTAAAATGTATTCGCCTAAATAAGAATTGCAAGATGTATCTTACAAAACATCTAGGATATTGTTTTCTAACCTCTTCAGTTTGTCAGACAGTCAGTAACCTTCTTACTATTGACTAAAAAGAATTGAAGCAGATGTGGCCATTTTAAAATGTACACAATATTACATTAGTTTGACACACACAGCCTTCATAAGACCTGTCATGGTGAAAGAATTGAACTTTTGGAGATTGACAATGATTTGAAATCTGCCCTCATACTGTATTATATATGACCTTAACCCTTAGTTATACAAGGTCTGCAGCAGGTTTAACCTAAAGCTCAGATATGATGACCTCTAGTGGCATTAAAGTGATCTCCACAGGACACCTCAGCTGGGTTTAGACACCACGTGGTTTTGGTCCAGACAACACAAAAACAGTCTTAAACCTTAAACTGCTGCGGAGCTTATGACAGAGCTACAGGCCCAGGTGTCTGTGTTGGATCCATCAATTAGATCTATTGGATCTAATAGCGACTGCACCTTATTCAAATTGGCTCAAGAAGGACTGTGCACTTGACAATTAATTGAGATTTTCCGTCTTTTAAAACGGCCTCTGCTTTTGACTATGCTACTGACATTATGTGTTCATTTTTGCAAAGAGTCTTGGGGCTTCCCATACGTTCTCACCATCATATGAAACGTTCAAGGTCTTTGTCTTTGGCAGATGTTACATAAAAACACACCACAGAGTACACGATGAGAAACTGCCAGGTTCTGTTCCTGTTTTCATAGCCTTAAATAGTAGCCAGTGCAGATCCATAAAAACATTGCACATCTTTTAACACATTGTAGCTGAATGTCTTACTCAGATATGAATTCATAGATTAGACTTGAAGTCACTGACACCCTCCTGTATTGGTGAGGTTTCAAGGACCTTAACAGTTTTTTTTTTAATTTAAGTAGTTTTAGGATTCGAAAAAAAATGCATCTGATATATCAGCTCTTAATGGATGCAACACTTCCATTATATGGTTGCACCAGTCCAGCCAATGACAGGTCTTGTGCCTCAACATTTCCCAAAGATTCAGCCAACTTTCTGTCTTTTGAAACTTTCGTTTCTCCACTAGAATACAAAATAAAGTTCTGCAGGTTTGAATATATAATATCCGAGTGCACAGCATGCGTTGTGTTCACTGTCCCACTCCAGTGGGACTAAGTGGGACAGTGAACACAGCATGCGTTGTGTTCACTGTCCCACTCTGTCCCACTGGTAGGTCAGTGGAGTGGAAGAGATTTGTGAAACAAAAAGCCTTAAATCCAGTCTCAACACAAATGAGATTCTTCCAAGTAAACATGTCCAGTAGCATTTTATCCCAGGACAGTTTCCAGTGTAATGAAGTGACTGTAATGAAGTGACTGTACTGACTGCTCAGACAGTCACATTCCTGCAGGTTGCAGTGGAGCAGCAGCAGTGAGCTGCAGCCACCAGGCCTGTGTGTCTGATCAGAGCCTGCTCTGTTAGCAGTTAGCCTCATAACCAAGGCCTATGGAAAGGAGGCTGGGTCACACGTCATATCTACGGGGTATTGCACATGCGCAGTAAGATCTAGTCTGCCAATCGTAAACGCTGCTTGAGTCACACTGCGCATGCGTCATACCCCATACCTCTAGACCAGTGTCCTAGCCTCCTTCTATAGCCCTTGCTCATAACAGTTAATGGTTAGCCTAGAAACAGTCTGCAATAACTGGCTCGAGTTTGTGCTTCAAGTTTCATAATGCATAAGTTCACCAATTCATTGTTTTATTTTTATAAACACACATTTAAAGCATTGAGTCCATTATTGTTAGCTTTATAGGACTGAATAACGTTGTTGTGGTGAAGCTAACTGACACAGTCAGACCACTGATGACCCGGTCCAGTCGGTGCAGAACCAGCCCGGTAAACAGACCGAGTATAACACATGGTTGATGTTGTTGACGATAGACATGGATTACCTTGACACAGCCCAGTCGTCCTATCCTCAGCAAGGAAGCCGCCATCTTTCCTTAGAACAGCCTGTACTACTGGAGCTGCTGCTGAGCATTAATAATAAATACACGACAAGTCAACACGACAACAACCACCTCAACATATTTAACTCTAGTTCGTTACATTATAATCGTGCAAGAAAAACAGAACCACAAAACGTGTCCGACCTCGTCTCAGTGAGACAAACAGCAGCAACTCATTATTAAATACATGTGGTTACCTTTAAATAAATGAAGCTGTTTTATGCTTCTCTCCTGGTCCTGGTGGTCCTGGTGGTACTGGTGCTCCAAGAAGCAACTCACAGACACAGACACATGGACATGGACATGGACATGGACACTGATCCGTCCACAGTCAGTGTCTTTTATGTAACACATGAATGAGACAGTCACGCCCCCTTCCAGTCCAAAGCCCTGCATGTGTTGTCCTCTTGTTTGTCCTGCTGTTGTCTCTTTATTTCTAGTTATAATCTTATATTATGTGTTTATTATGGTGTTATTCTATGTAACGTTACTGTGACTGTATAGAGATGAGGTCTCTGCTGCTCACTCTCTCCTGTCCACAACCTGTCCTACTACATGTGATAGATTTGAGTGGTTTTAACGTGATGAAAGGCAGCTATAGTAAGCTTTAAGGCTTTATTTATCATATATGCATGTATATATGTAATATAGGGAATGCTTTGTCACATATAAATGTATATGTATTTAACATAGGGAAGGCTTTCATCAGCAGCTCTCTTGTGTACATTCTGTACTTTTTTCGAGGGGGCGTGTGTTGTGGTGTGGCTGGTGACGTAATATGTGCGAGACAAAAAAATGTTCTCCGCATGGGCCACCGTCGCATGATACACACGTCATCTTAATACATCCATGATACACACACAACAGCCATGGCTGCTGTGGTTTTCTGTGGAGACTGGTTCATTTTCACCTGCGACAAGAAACTCGTAGCACTTGACAGCAAACAGGACAGGTAGGAATCACTCTGAACTCTACTCGGTTGATTCATAAAGCTGCTGGATGTCATTTACCTGTTGGTCAACTTATCTTTACTATCTAACTGTTAGCTCTGTTAGCTAGCTGGCAGCATGGAGCATGTCTAGGTTCATTTCCAGGTTTTTATAAGGTATAATTGCACATGCAACATGCATGTGTGGAAAGATGCTGTTCTGGTCATAGCAAGCAGTAGGAAGAGTAAGAGTAGTGTTCCTCCTCTTGGCTGCAGCAGGACTGGGACTAGAAGTGGAGAAAGTACTTGTGTTTTTGACAGTAGTATAGTTTGAAGAAGACTCCTCTGTAGCTGTATACTTTGAGACTTTCAGCACAATGCTTGAGTCACGGTAACAATGTAATAAAAATACCTCAATACCTTACATATAGCCTTAACTTTAGGTTTACAGACTCCTTTTTCCTTTACAAAGGAAGCAGGTTGCTCTTGATGTGAAATCTTGTCTAAACACAAGACAACTTTGTCTTCTCTCTTTACTGGCATATTCAACTGAATCTCTTTGGGTTTTGGGACTGACAAAACAAGACATTTAAATACATCCCCTCTTGACTTTGAGAAACTGTGATGTTAGTTTCCACATTTGGTGAGTGAGGGAAGGATTATCTGCCTCAAATCATACAAACCAGGAGGTAAATCTACACCAACAGGGAGCTCAGTTGGAATAAGTGATTTATTTTCATGTTATTGAAAGATACAGGTAAACTGATCAGAGCACTGGTTCAAAATAACAAGTCATTATATGTTGTTTGTTGCAGAGAATCCTTTGTGTTTGACTGCAGCACTGCTGAGAAGAAGCCACCAAAGAATACCAAGGATGATAACAACAGGTAAACAAGCACAGACTCCAGGTTGTCAAGGAAGTGCTAAAGTCTGTATGTTGGCCACCTGACAGTGTGAGGCTGCAGTCAGAATTATAGCATTTATTTAGACGCAGATCTAAAGAAAATGGAAAGATTAATAGTCTTTTTGGAGTATGAATTGTAATTGTAACAGCTGTATCTTGTCTCCTGTCATCAGTGATGGCGGTGCCACAGAGGAATCAGGAAGTGACAAAGTCCTTGCCTTCGCCGTGTCTCCATCTGGAAAGCTAGTGGCGCTGACTGATGACACCAAGAGGCTGGTCCTGTTTCGCTGTGAGCCGTCATGGCAGTGCATCAGCATCAGGTACAACTTCCGTCTCAGCAGCTTCATGTACTGTACAGATAATGATGCCAGGTGTGTTAATAGTGTGTGTGTGTGTGTGTGTGTGTGTGTGTGTGTGTGTGTGTGTGTGTGTGTGTGTGTGTTACGCAGGTGGGTGGTGAGGAGGTGCACCTCCCTGATGTTCAGCCGGGCAGAGGACGAGCTCCTGGCGTCTGACAAATCAGGAGACGTGTACTCCTTCTCAGTGGTGGAGCCGCAGAGAGAGTGCGAGCTGAAGATGGGCCACCTGTCCATGCTGCTAGCTTTAGTAAGGAACACCAACGACTGTAGTCAGGACAACTGACAACAATATGTGTTTAAAGATTCACCTTTAAATTGAAATAGTCCCAGTTAGTGGCGTAACGGTACACAGAAGTCACTGTTCGGTGTAAGTCCAGTACAGCGAGAAAAAAACGCCTGTTGCTTCGCCTCACGTCACCTTTGTCTTTGCCAACTAGTTGCCCTCAAACTCACCGCAAAGACTACAGCCAATGGTCAGTTAGCACGTACGTTCTGCGCCTGCGTGAGAGGAAATAACTCTCCACACCAGCAGGTGGCGGTAATCTGTTTTCATCATTCAAAAAGGGAAACAGGAAGAGCGAGGACGACGGATATACAAGCCGTTATGATACGTAAATGAACCATTTTCACACCACTCTCACTCACCACTTAGCCTCATATTCCAGATGGCCATGTCGCTATGAAAATATCCATGTGTTGGAATGATCAGATGAGATGAAGATGAACAATGAGAAGAGTCTTCTGTGTTTGTCCTCTTGACTTTACTCATTGGCTTGCTTTCCTCACTTCCGTTTCTCTTCTCCTGCACTGATTGGTTTAAGCTGAACAGCCAATCTGAGTGATTTCTCTCACCGACGAGCTCCGCCGCCGATTCAACATGCTGAATCGACCGAGAAACCTCAGACAGGGGCAGACTAGAGCCGACAGTGAGGGACACACCGGAAAAACTAGACAGACGCTCACCGACGACCCATCAGACGTGTGTGAGACGCATTGTCTGAATGTGTGTCCACCTGAGTGGAGTGACCGACTGATTGTCCCCCTTCTGCTGTCTTTCAGAGCATGTCGCCGGACGACAAGTACATCATCACAGCCGACCGGGACGAGAAGATCAGAGTGAGCCACCTCAGGTCTCCGTACAACATCCAGTCCTTCTGCCTGGGACACCAACAGTGAGTAACGGAGCACTAGTGTGTATGTTTGTGTGTGCGCGCTCATTGAGGATTAGTAAAGTTTGACTTGATCATTACTGTTCCTGTTTCCTGTCAGGTTTGTCAGTGCTCTGCTGGTCCCACCAGGTCTTCCTCACTGGCTGCTATCTGGATCAGGGGTGTGTGTGTACATTTCACAAGTTACATTAAAAAACACATGCACACAGGACACCTATCACTATTATGAGCTTCATGCTCTCCATTTTAGTTTATAGTCAGTTCAGATTTGAGTGGAGATGTGACTCCACCTGCTAGATGATTTCTCATTCTGGCTACAACTGTTGTGGTTCAGAAGTCCAACCACTTCTGAATCAGCTGCAAATCAAATGAAAAAGATGAGCATGTTCTTCAGTGTTTGCTGTTTGTGCCTCTCAACGTGTTATCCGTGTTTTTATTCTCTGATCAGGAGCTTCAGAAGCTGCACTAGCTTCTTAAGCTGCTTATGAATGGAAAAAGATTTTAGTCATTTCCACATCTTGGTATGATTTCACAAACATTTAGGGAGTATAGCTGTGTTGTTAACACGTTGTTCTTTGGTCTTGGACCCTTTGTTTTACCACATCTTGTCACATACTATATTCTATACAATCTTCATCTCTGTAGAGAGATGGCAGAGTATAGGTAGTGGTGGAAAGAAACCATAATAATTCTTCAAATCTGATTATCAAACAAGGCCACGTAAAAAGTCCATGAACATCGAACCAGAATTTTTTTTTTTTTTACCAGGACACAAGTTTGAATTTTAATGCAGCACAGATCTACTATACATATAAATTTGACAGCGTAATATCAAAAGTGACCCAGAGGTTCCATCAGGGACGATCAACTGAACCCAATGGGATGTAATGTGAAGTGTGTTTGTGTTTGTCAGGACGGGACCATGAAGCTGTGGGAGTACGAGTCCGGCCGTAAGCTGCAGAGCTTGGACCTCAAAGAGCTCGAGGAGACACCGAGCTCTGAGGCTGACAAACACAAGGTAACCACGGTAACCACAGCGTGTTTCACCCTACAACACTTATTGTACCTCCAACAAAAAGGCTGTAACTTGTCCTGATGACTTTAGTGATCCTTTGACTTTTCATTGGCTTTCACTGAAATATCTCAGCAACTATGGTGTCACTGAGTATACTATATACAGTGTGTGTGTGTGTATATATATACATATATATATATATATATACATATATATATATTTGCTGAATAACATAATAACTTCCACCGCTCACTTTTAAGGCAAAGTGACAAGTAGCTCCTTAAATGCTATAATTATGGCGGTTTCAGTTAACAGCAGTGGTTAGTGAATGTACATTTTTATGCTACTTACGCATTTAGTCGGTCCGCTATTGTCTGCTACTTTTTTTGTCGCTGTTTTATTAGCGGCCGGCGGCCGGCTCTCCTTTTTGCATATTATGTGCTTTACTTCCTCGTAATCTCCCATTAGTAGATATTTCTCACTGGGTTTAAAGTGCGCAACGCGTTTACTCCATTTCAGCATCAGTAAATCTGTGATCGACCCATCTATCTGAATTACTTAAACCTGGTTTTAACCTAGTCGCCCCTCCTCAGCCTGGCTCGGCCAACATGAAACGTATAAAGTCAGGATGAACTGACTAGACCAGGTCAAGCCTCCCTTTCTCTCTTATCCTGGATTTCTTTATTCTGCTTTTGTGAACCAGCCCTCTGGTGAGCAGACCTCAGATCAGTGAACTGATCGTCAGAGTGGCTGTACACCCTCCTCTAGTCCAGAGGAGATGAATAGATGTCTCTCTCTCTGTGACATTCTTCAACAGGTTATTCATGGCAACATCAGCTGTGCGTGTTTAGGCCTCTCAGTGCCCCCCCCCCCCCCCACACCACTACCACCACTACCACCATGCCCACAGAAGCAGACAGGGACGTTGGATCCAAACTAAATCCCATTCAGGGTCATTGTTTTTCAAAATGTAATAACAAATGAGGAATGAAATATTTGAAAATGTCCTTTGTTAAGTCTGAAAGATGAATATTCTTTCTGTATGTTATTCTTCCTTGCCCTCATGTCCTACATGGATTCAATGCACACATGCAAGCCTATGTGGTGGTCTTTTCACATGACTTTGTTTTGTCAACATGGGAAACTGCAGTATGGTGGCATTTACATGTTCAAACCGCTTTATTGTTCTTAAACAGGTTCAACATGTTAATGGACAATTTTAACATCAAGGCCGAGGGACAACAGTTGAGAACACTGGCCCATTTATAGTGATGTTGGTGTATGTGCATTGTCCCTGAGAATAAATAAATCAAAGTAAAAAAGTGTGCAGCTATACTGCCACAGTATTGCCTCTTTTCCTTAAAAGGATCATGCCACACTATTACAGTTTGGGTGTTATTTCAGTGTGGTGTACAGTCGGTTTATCAGAGCTTTTTCACTGGAAACAGCCAGAACACCAAAACAATGAGCTGAAAGAGAACAAAACTCTGCAGAGTTGGCGATAACAACAACATTAACCCCTATTTTGTAAAAAGATCGATAAGAGATCTGTGATGACTCCACCACTCAGTCTGTCTTTGTTTCCCAGAAGCCAACTGTGTGCCGCATCACCAGCTCCCCTGATGCTTGCCATGTAGCGGTGCAGTGTGAAAGGTGAGTGTGACTCTCTGTACGTTCTGTTCAAACGTGCAACAGGATTATTTGTCGGGATGCTGCCTCTGCCTTTTGGTTGGACTTTGTTGTCTACTCTGTGTTTTCTGTCTACAAGATGCACCTGGTATAAAGTGGAAAATGAAGAAAGGGGAGTTAAATACGATTGGTGGAACAGCATGAAACTGTTATACGCAGGTTTGCATGTGCGACCTGAAATCATTCCTCATTAAAATATTCCTCCATAGCCAGTGTACTGTATATTAGCCAATATTATGTTGTGTTACATAAACAAAGGTTTTAATAAAGATCCCTTAAATTAGTTTTTTTTAAGAATTGTGAACGAGATGTGTAGAAATGCTACTAAAGATTATTTTCGGTATCTATTAGTCGATTGCTTTAATGATTAATTATTTAGTGTTTATAATCAAAATATGTCAAGAGTCCAAAAATGACTTCTTCAAATAGCCTGTTTTATCAGGTCAACAGTCCACAGCACAGAGAGACTAGAAAAACAGCAAATCCTCACATTGGAGAAAATGGATGGAAAGAATGTTTGCATGATAAATGATAAAATAGTTGATCTAATCATGTCAGCACTAAAGATACAGAATGTACTGAGTGGGCCATTTTTACAGTGTACAAATAAACTTGTCACTGCTCTCTGGTGGACAAACTATGGAAATAGGGAAAATAAACGCCATGATTCGAAGTATTGGTAACTTCGTATGTCGCTTTTTGGAGCACATGAGCTGCTGCTCCACACTGACCACTCAACTGTGTCTGAAATTTAACTTTTGGGGAAAAGGCGGTTTTGTTGGGGATGCAGGTAAGAGCTGGTCTGGTCATTAGCAAATATTAAAGATGATTATTGATGTAAATAAAATTAATATTAATAAATCATCAGTATGTATTAATAACAGGGTACAACAATTACGTTGTGCAGTAGCTCAAAAAAGCATTAAAATGGCTATCAAAAGTAATAATTATCAAAATAAGTATTAATTGTGTTGAATATGATTTCATTTACATTAAACGACCTCACGGCACCAACCTTCTTATCAAAGGGAAAAATGATTAATGTAGTCTCATAGAAATAGTCCCATAAAGTATACTAAACTATCAATTTGGAACTCAATAACAAGAATATCCCAAAATCACCATATCAATAGCCAGTAAGTTGAAGGATTTTGTAGTTCTTGACATCATTATTCACTATTATGCAACATGAAAGAGGCCACAAGCATTCCCTTACAAGTTAAAGGTGAAACACACAATATTAATCTAACTAAATAACTAAACTAACCAAAGAGAGCGTGTGTGTCGGTCTTTGTCTGTATTTAGTTTTTACTTAGATGTTTAATATCTCTCTCTTATTTCATTTTTATTTTTATTTTGTATTATTTTATTTATTTGTTATTATTATTATTTTAAATTCTTTTTTACCTTAATATTTGTTATCACTACTACTATCTCTCTATCTCCCCATGTATAGAGGTATTTACCTGTGTACATTTACCTGTACAGAAATGGGTATTGGAACATAAAAACTGAGCTGCTGATCCATGTATGCCGTGAACATTTCAATAAACAAAACTGTGAATAAATAAATAAATACAATTTCTGACAGGCTTAGTAAAGATACCCCCACATGTTGCGTTGCTGATATAAGTGTTGTTTATATTGCTAAAGGTGATTTATTGTCAGACTCTTCATTTCAACGTTGTAACTGACTGAGTTCATCACATGTTCTACTAAGTAACTAGTAAAGGAGTCAGTTAAAAAATACAGTTGAAAACCTACCAACCATGTAGGAGTGAGTGAACCCCCCTCCCCTTCCCCCCACAGGAAGCTGCCTTTAGCTTTGACATGACCGTGACCCCTTCGCTGACTTCAGGCTATTTCTGCTGTTGCTGTTTGTTAAATGTATTTGTGGACCTATAGAGGCACAAGGGCCCTGAGGAGCTGTATAGTATATACTGTACATATCGGTGACATTTAAAGTGGGTCAGAGGTAAAGAGGAGCACAGAGTGAGGCCATCACTTCTTGATAGATCAACCCAGTGATCGACTGATTGATGTCTTCTGTGTGTCCTCAGAGTGTCCTCGGTCCAGTTGTTCACTGTGGACCGGGAGGGTGAAGAGAAGCTCGTCCCACACAGCAGGCTCTCCCTCCCCCACTGTCCCCTGGACATGGCCTTTGACCCGGAAGGCCGGCTCTGGGTACTGATGGACTCCGGTGACGTACCGCTCCAAATGTACACGCACAGACGAGACTCCTGGGAGGTACAGAGTGATACTGATCCATACACATTTAGATACTGATCTATTTAAAGGGACTGTTTGTAACTTCTTACAGGTATAAATCAATCCGGGTCGGTGTGGCTACGCTGTTCAGACTCAGACTCCACAAACTACACAGAAGCACCAAAACCACAAAGTTCTATCTAGTGAAGCCCGTCTGTTAAACAGTGTTGGACGCGGGAGAGACCGTAGCTTTGGTCTCCAGGGCCGGAGTCTCTGCTGTACTCTGCTCCTCTGCTCCTCTGCCCGCCTGCCTTCACTCAGCTCGCTCCACCTCACGTGCATGTGCGCACACTCCACACTGCAGAAGAGTTAGTTTAGCACTGAGAATATCTAGTGAATGTACAGTGGACGTTTGTGCAGAAATAAATGCTGCAGCTCCTCCAGACCAACAGAGGTTTCCCGTGTCTTGTGAAGTGACGGGGCTCCGCAGCGAGTTACGTTATCGTCTCCGACCGGGTGCCGGTGTCTTCCCTGTTTCCTCCGGCCGCGGTCGGGAGGCTGAGGCAGGAAAAGCCAACACTAGGACCAGCAGTGATTCATGGAGAGACCTTCGTCTGGTCAGCTAACATTACTGCCAAGCAGCTGAAATATAGTGATATTGTGGTTTTAGCTGATGTGTGTCGCCTCACTGTTTTGACGGGTGCTCGCCCGTGGGAACGCGCTACGTGAATGTGAGCGAGCACCCGTCAAAACAGTGCAACGAGCAACAGGACACTGACTTTCGTTGACTTAACGGCCACAGGTGTCGCTGTTACAACCCATTTTGATTCTTACAAACAGTCCCTTTAAATGTGTTTTTGGTAGAGAGTTTGGTACAGGAGCTTTTTCTGTATTTGTATGATATAATAATTCTGCAGTGGTGTATTGACTGGCCATCTTTCTTCTTCTTATTATTATTATTATTATAATAATTCTCTCCCCTGTGTATACTGACCTGTGCACTCTCCTGCTCCATGTAGTGTGATGCTGAGAGCCCTGAACTGAACAGAGTGACTGAAGCCTTCAAGCCACATTGGGAGACACTTGAGGGTGAGTCATCACACACACACACACACACACACTTCCATGTGGCCCTTTGGCCTCATGTAAGTGCGTCTCCCGCATCCTCCCTCTCTCATCCTCGCCCCACTCGTGCCCTAGACAGAAATAACCTGCAGTGTCACATGACATTCGCTGGGAGTTCACACGCTTTGCGTCGGGGTGCAGCATCTTCCTTAAGGGGATTCTTTCACAACAATGACCCGCTAGCTGTACATTATCACGCTTATTACACGGCTACTTACTGAAGAAATTAATATTTTGACACAAAAAAACGGTCCGCCAGAGGCCGACATCAGAACCGCGCCGACATCAGAACCGCGCCGATAGCAACGGTCTGTTATTGCAGAAATTACAGACCGCCGCGATTGACCAATCAGAATTGAGCATTCAACACAGCCGTGTAATAAAGCACGATACAGTGTTTGTTGAGATAAATTCAGATGAGAGCAACATATGACCGGGAGGAATTAAAGAGTCAGATATGACCGGAGTATGAAGTTAAATGTTTTTGGTTTATGTCTACACCTTCTATTTTTTTATGTCACCAACCTTTTCCCCCTGCTGGTCTCTTAAACAACAGCCTCCACGAGGGCCGACAGCCGCTTCGAGCATCTGTACAAGGTGAGCTTTGACAACGTGACGGCGTACCTGCAGAAGAAGCAGCAGAGACTGGAGGAGCAGCAGCTGAAGAGGGGGAAGACACAGAGGCCAAACAGCAACAAGAAGGTCAGGAAGGAGACGTCAGAAGCTGGAACTCGCTCATCGACCTGAACGGACACTTAGAAAAGAGAGCCAGTATTTTCCTTTATGTTTGATGATTTGAATGATGAATCTTTTGAGTTGAACGTGTGCATTGGATGAAGCACATGGAGAGTGCGTGCTTTACCACATGGCCTGTATAGATGGATTTTTTATGTTAAAAATAAATGCTGCAGCTAACATTAAACTGTGCCTTCTGTTTCCTGCCACCATCGCCGAATGACACATGCCGTTTGTGAATGTGCACCATACGCCCTCTCCTCACATTCACTGCTGCTCCTCACTTTATTCTCGTTACTTCCTGTCTATTACACCACATATTTTAACATAATTTCTGTCTCTGATTTGAAGAATGTCTTTGATTTGCATGAGAACCACAGAATGTCCTGTTTGTGAGAGGCAGCACATGGTGAGTAGAGTGGAAACATTTTGAATTCAAACTGTCCATAAAGCGAGCGCTGCTCTAGACATGGAGCACTTTCCCGGAGCGCTCTCACCAGCTGAGCCTGGAAGCTGTGATGTTTAATCCAGAGGTTGTGCTGCATCACTCCCAACAGCGGGACTAGAGGAGGGATTAGTGTGTGATTAGGATTAGGACTCTGATTCCCCTCCATCCAGACTGGCAACTGCTGGAGAGTTGGAACCGAACCGCTCCTACACATTTAAGGCCACACACTACATCACTTTACCTCTTCACTGGATCCATTTAAAGGGGTGCTCCAGCTATTTAGTATGTCACTTCCATAACGTTGAGGGACTCAAAAGACAGATTCATTAATTAAGAATGAACAGCAGAGGCCGAGATATCCTGATTTTCACTCTCTAGTATTGGTCAAGCTCCAAAAACACTGGATCCTACAATTCCCATAATGCATGTCAGTGTCTATCATTAAAGCCACTGTCACCCCAGTGCTTGCTCACGGAGGAATGTTGGGCCTCTGTAAATGATAGTACGGTCTAGACGTGCTCCATATGAAAAGGATTTGATACTATAGAAATCCACTGAATTGAGTTAGAGCCTTGTTGAACCCCACATCTCCAGTTTATAATGCAGGCTTTCTGTCTGAGCAGAGATGACCCTGATGATGTAATTATGACATCATCAGCTCCTTCCAGAGCCACAGAAGATGTTTTCAGAGGTTTTCCTCCTTGTGACGAGTAAACTGACCTTTATGTGAGATCGGTGGAGTGCCCCTTTAATAGTATACATATTTTAAGTTTTATATTATCATAATTACTCCTACTAGTTTAGTAGGAAAAGCACAGGTGATACTAATGACATTAATGATGTCTTCATTGATGTGTCATTAATCCTGGTATATGTATTAATCCTAATATATGTATGTGTGAGAAGAATATATTGTAATAAATATGGGTTTCATTTAGATGTGGTAGGAAAACACTGCCACTAAGTCAGAACCTTCAAATAACCACAGAATACAAATGTATACAAAATACAGTCCATCTTTATTATTGAAAACCCCACAATTCATAAAAAGGGAGGAGGGATACGCCAAGAGACCTGCACGTCCACTAAGCATCCACAGCTCTCACAGATGTGAAATCACACAGTTCAACACAGCAGGGCTAGACTTCTAGCTTAAAGGCACACCACTCTGACACTGCATGCCATCATCACCCTCTACTGGAGGCACTTCAACCTAACACTGGTCAACCCACACAGCACACTCACTGCAATCCACACGTCACCTATTTAAGGTAAGAGCTCCCTACTCAGGATCGTAGCTCATCTCCCCACTCTATTAAAACACTTCTAAAATATAGAACACAATAACTATCTAATAATATACTTAGCTCGCCCGGTCGGCGAGACCCTCCCCCGGGGTCTATGCTTGGGACGCCGTCCAATTCCCCTAGTGGAGCGGATAGTGGAAAAATCATGCAAATAGTGATACAAGCACCATATTGAAAATGAAAAAGTGAAGTCTTGAAAATCCAAGATGGCCGTCATTTTTCACAATGGCTGCCAAATTGACCTGCTGGTTTCTCTCATAGAAATTCATCTACTTGGTCGATTTGAGTGATCCTGATGTCAAATTATCTGTTTTCTAGCATGCTGGATCTAATTTTGATAGTTTTAACATTTTTTAACTGCAATATGGCGATACGGCCATTTTGTGTCTGTTTAGTGTCTGCTTCCTCATGAGATGCTCGAGCATCCAGGGACTTCCTGTTGGTGCTGATGGCTTTGTCTCCTCGTATCGCAATGACCGTGCAAGATATTTCAGCTTCACAAACACTTTCTCGGCGTGAAAATGAAACGTCTCGGTCTTGATGCTTGATTCCTTGGCCGCCATATTGCAGTTAAAAATTATTAAAATGATCAGAATTAGATCCAGCATGCTAGAAAACATATAATTTGACACCAAGATCACTCAAATCAACCAAGTAGATGAATTTCTAAGCAGTTTAATTTGAGGGCTATCTTGGATTTTCAAGTGGCCAATCGTTTATATTTGCTTAGTGACCCCTCTGCAATCAAAATGCCAAATTTGGTGCTTGTATCACTATTTGCATGATTTGACTGAAAAATGATCCGCTCCCCGGTTCGTTGAACGGCGTGGACGGACACAGCTGGCGTTGTCGTCGCTGTAGTGAGCCCGCACAAGCGATGGTGGCTGCTGGGCGTCGGCTCTCCTTTCGTGAGCCAGCACGGGGAGCGATGGCGGCTACTGCACCCTCTATGGCCCGGTCCTGACTATCTACAGGAGGCAACAAACCTCCCCTCCTCACACTGGAATAACTAACCCCTTATTTTGGCTGTCTCCATCGCCGGCAGCTCTAAACGGCTACGAACGACACCCTACCGCCCGCAGAGTTCCAAGCCACCGTATAACAGATGCTCCAACCTCGGCTCCCCTCTTTCGACTGCTTTTTGTCTCTCAAATCCGAGTCTGCAATCAGGCACACCTGTGGTCAATTCAGCTAATCAGCCCAGTCACATCACACTATGTATGTGTGAGAAGAATATAAACTGGGAAAAAAAAGTTCAGAAACTTGTGTTTGGTGGATTATTTCTCTGTTGTTACAATGCTAATGGTCATTGTATTTTACATCGTTGGAAAGCCTGTTTATTTACCTTCACAATGATGTCCAACTTGTAAGGATCATGCATTTGTGGGATGAGCAGCACAGTTGATTATGTGCGGAGCGCCCAAGAAAAATGTGCCAAAATGCTCTGCCAATGGTAAACAGTGTATTCTCATAAGACTACCAGGAAGTCTGCAATGACTGCCTTTCACCGTCAGGCCCGTTTGCGCTGGTGTCGACAACACAGACAATGGAACCTGAACATGTGGAGGAATGTCATGTTCAGTGATGAGTCCAGGTTCTGTCTGCGAAAGGTGGATGACAGGATCAAAGTATGGAGACGACGTGGAGAACGCTATGCTGATTGTTGCACCGATGGAGTAACAGCTTTTGGTGGGGGCAGTGTCATGGTGTGGGGGGGGCGGCATCTCCCTCACTGGCAAAACAAGGCTTGTCATCATTGAAGGCCATCTCAATGCAGTGAGATATCAGGATGAGATTCTGCAGCCAGTGGCGATCCCATATCTCCACAATCTGGGACCTAACTTCATCCTCCAAGAAACAACGCTCACCCCCACAGAGCCAGGGTTATCACAGACTACCTCCACAATGTGGGAGTAGAGAGAATGGAACGGCCTGCCAAGAGTCCAGACCTCAACCCAATTCAACACTTGTGGGATCAGCTTGGACGTGCTGTACGTGTTAGAGTGACCAACACAACCACGCTGGCTGACCTGCAACGAATCCTGGTTGAGGAATGGAACGCCATCCCACAGCAACGTGTGACCCGGTTGGTGACCAGCATGAGGAGGTGCCAGGCTGTTGTGGCTGCGTATGGATCTTCCACCGCTACTGAGGCTCCTGACGGTGTATTAAATGAATAAAGTGTAAAATGGCCAATATATCTTGTTTGTTCCTTGTTAATGATGGAGAGTTCAATCATCCAATCCACCAAACAACTCAAAACAAGAGTCAGTAACAACAGGAGAATACACTGTTTACCATTGACAGAGCATTTTGGAAATTTTTTCTTGGACGCTACCCACATAATCAGCTGTGCTGCTCATCCCACAAATACATGATCCTTACAAGTTGGACATCATTGTGAAGGTAAATAAACAGGCTTTCCAACGATGTAAAATACAATGACCATTAGCATTGATACAACAGAGAAATAATCCACCAAAACACAAGTTTTTTAACTTCTTTTTCCCAGTTTATATATGTGAAAGGAGAATGTATGTGTGTGTGTGAGTGCAAGAATAAATTGTCTTGTACGGCCCCTCATACATATGTTTTGCTCCACCAGCTTCTGAGGGACATATCTGTCTCTTTATCTGCTAAATGCTCCACTTTGTTCACCAGCTGGTCTCTCACTGTGTGTGCTGTCTGCTGCTGCTGAGCAGCTGGTGTCAAGTGGGTTAGGGTTAGGGTTTCCTCAGAACTTCCTCAGAACTTTTCAGTGAACAGCTGGCTACTGGAGACGAGGCTGATGAGAGCTGTGAGAGTCCTAAAAGCGGAACAATGAGCTGAAAGATGCTAAAGAGACGGTTCTCTATAGGCTCATTACTACACACCGTCCTTTGAGCATATTCAAATCTGCAATTAATGAAATGATCACAGACTAAGTGAGCGTGTAGGGCTGTAGGGCAGCTGCTGACTGCTGCTTCGTTAACCCAGCCTTGTGAATTGGCCATACTTGTGCTAGTATTACATTTTCATACAATTTATTACACGGCTGTGTTGAATACTCGATTCTGATTGGTCAATCACAGCGCTCTGCGGTCTGTAATTTCTCTGTAACAGACCGTTGCTATGTATAACAGACCGTTGCTATAGGCGCAGTTCAGATGTCAGACTCTGGCGGACCATTTTTGTGTCAAAATATAGATTTCTTCAGTAAGTAGGCGTGTAATAAGCGGGATGATGTACAGCTAGCGGGTCATTGTTGTGAAAGAGACCCCTCCGCTTCACGTCGAGGTGCAGCATTACCCTGTCGGGGATTCTTTCACAACAATGACTGGCTCGCTGTACATTATCCCTTACTTAGTATATTAGTATGGAGTACTGAAAAGGTTTGGATGTCTGAAACCATTTTTCAAGAGGCTGTGTTGCAGATAAGAAATGAAAGAAGTATATTGTTAACATGAATAAGCAGAGCCGCCGTCGGTCCAGACAGGATTTTGTAATTAAAGTAATTCTTTTATTTTTTTTGTAGGAAAAGAACAAAAGTCACTAAAAATCTGTACAATCTGTAAAAAACAACACATTTCAAATAAAAAACAAAGCAGATATGTATCTAAATATTGTTCACTGAAGTGGTCTGTGCTGTACAAATGTCGACATTCCCTGATAAGGCTTTGGATTGTCCAACTGGTCCTCGAGTCCATCCGTAGTCTGTAACGCTGTCTCAGAGCTGCTGTCTCAGATCCACCTGATTGTCCCAGATCACTCACCCTGCTGACCGTCCTCTGCTCTTCAACAACAAAAGCTGAGTGATGGAAAGCTTTTTCAATGTGTCCGACAACTCCAGTTTACTTTACGTCACACTTCTTCACTCGTGCTCCACGCTCACTGGTGCTGAAACAGACACATTTGATTTGTCCCCAGTTAGAAACCTGGTTATACACCGACAGCAAACACTTCAGCGAGCTCTGTTCTTCCAACCTTTTCAACAAGTCTCACTTCTTCTTCCCTATGGTCAAGTTCTCACTTTTCTTATTCTGCACCTGAAGGGAACATCACTTGTTATTATCAGTCACAATCTGCACCAAGGACAAAGTCACTGCATCCGCACACCAACCTCATTCATGGCGTCATCAATCTGTTTGAGTTCTTCGTATCGGTCTCTTGACTCTCTGAGTGGCTGCACCATCGCCTCCTCAATCTGTGGGAACAGCTAGGACACACACACACACACACACACACACACACACACACACACACACACACAGTGTCAGTATCCTCGCTGTGTTTATAGAAGTGTTGATTTTAAGCAGTGACATGTTTGTTTCTATGTGATGGTTTCATTCTCTACTCCCTCTATAACAAGACACTCAGTAGTAGTTTACTCTTTTACTTACTTATTATACTAGTTATGTTTACACCTCGTTTTACATCTGTAAAATGCAACACAACACACGTTTTTTTGTTCCATTGTGGGAAGTTTTGAGGGCAGTTCATGAGTTTCACACTCAGAATTCAGATGAACAGTAAATATAGTAAATATAGTATTAGTACCATACAGTGATTTCTGATAGTGGTGGAATGAGTATTCAAATACTTTACTTGAGTAAAAGTACAGAAGTGTTGGGCAAAAGAATTAAAAGTAAAAGTACATCCTGCAGTATTGGTTTGTTAATAGTGATGCATCAACATTAGAGCATCATTTCACTGCTGTTGCTGCTCCAGGTGGAGCTAGTTTATACTACTTTATAATACAGGTAGCTAGTTTAGTCCAGTGGTTCCCAACCTGGGGGTCGGGCCCCTCCAAAGGGTCATCAGATGAGTAATGGGAGATGAAAGAAGAAAAACACAATGTTTGCCAGCCGCATGACGGGAGACTTTGGCCAATCACAGGTCATTTCAGAGAGAGAGATTGTTCCTATTGGCTGTTCATTCAACGGAGGCAGCTGTCAATCACTCGCAAACTCCGACCAAACTGTCAAACTAGGCAGCGCCGATCAAATATGGATCAATATTTTGTTACATTTATGCCTATTTCTCTCCTCAAATGTGTTCAGAAACATCTTGTAGTGTACTGTGGAGCTGTAAACGCTGCAAGCAGAACTTCTGGGAGGCCAAGCAAGTGTTAGGGATTGGCACGCGTTTTGAACGGGCACTGAACTAGTCAGTACAAAAGATGAACTACACTGTGGAAAAGGAGCATTGTTGCTTCACATTACATTCATTCAATGTGACAACAGGCAGTCAACCCCACTTAACATCACATTTGTGCCATCAGCTTATTGTTCGCCCCTTATGTCAACCCCTCTCTCTCTCCCCATTCCATAACTATCTCTCTCTCTCACTATCATTTAAGGCATTGAAAAAGCCCCCTAAAAAATAACATTAAAAAAACCTGTTCTATCAGCCACAGACCTTAAACTGTAGAATCATGATGAGTAACAGCAGCAGCTGAGGATGTTTTACGTCATTCATCCAGAAGTTACTCAGTACCACTAAAACCACATGTTGTCCTGCTGCCAGCAGGTGGGGCTTTGCCCCTATTGCCCCAAATGTTGCCTCAAGCAATGGCAGCTGAGGCTCATGGGTACTGTAGTATTTAGAGCCGAATGAAATTGACAGAAAAAAAAACAAGACTTCTCAGCAACAAAGTTGAAATACTTGATCAGCGATATAACGGAGTAGTGTTAAATCAACCAGCTGATTAACACTGAAGATATCATTAAAATAACTTATTCACATCAGACATAAATACAACCCTATTCCTATGACCTTCATCATCACTGTCCTGCGTATTCACCTTCATCACAGTCTCAAACATGGGGATGAGGACGAACTTGATGAAGCCGATCTGAGCCGTCGGCTTGGTGACCTTTTCTCTGTCCATGAACGGAGCCACGGGAAGTCCTTCAGCCTTCTCCCTGTCGCTCTGAGCAGCACAGACAGACAGAAAGATCACCATCAACAACAGGAGGGACAAATGTCTTCTGCTGACTCTCTTTGCCAGCTTCAAGGGGGAGTTCATGCCTCATAAATTAAGAGAATAAAATCATTTTTCTTCTGATGATTCCTTAATCCCCAGAACGGCTTCCCTTTTCTCTTTTAATATCAAACATCAGATAGTTACTCTGAAGAAATGCGAAAAAAATGACCCTGCAAACCTAAAAATCACTTTACGGTGTTGTGAGTTTTGGTCTTAAACCTCTGATGGACCCACCTGCATGAAGTACTCCTCCAGCAGGCAGTCCACCCAGGGCTCAGCCACCTCCATGGGCCGCACCTCGTTGGAGATGTCACAGCACTTGATGAGCACCATCTTCAGCTGCCAGAGTACAGGGTCAGAGGGCAAAGGTCACCATGAATAGAGAGTTATTAACAGTAGGTGGCAACCTGGTATGATGAGATGGGATGCCACTTGAGGTTAAATGCTTTGATGCTACTTTTATCTTGTGCAGCTACAATGATCTAATTTACTTAAAGTAAAGTGAAGTACTGTAGTGTACAAATATTGAATTTAGTGCTTGACAATACAGTATATATGTATAATATATATATATGTATAAAGAGCATTCTCATTATTTAATATTCTTTATATGTAGATTTATCAGAAGACCAGTGTTATTAGAAGCTTCAGCAGACAGACAGACAGTACAGCACACAGGCACACAGGCAGTGGTGGAAGAAATACTCAGATAGCTTTAGTTACCTAAAGGTAGTGATACCACACTGTGTCCTGCATTCAAAACTTTACTCGAGTAAAAGTACAAAAATAATAACGGCAAAATGAACTTAAAGGCACAATGTGTAACATCTGGCCAGAACTTTTGTTTAAAACATGAAAAAAATGAACTAACATTATCAAGAGAATGAGACGAGGTTATAGTGTTGAGACGTCTATGGATTGTTTTGCAGAGATATCTACTGAAATGAGCTTGCTAAGCAGCTAGCCCCGTACCTCTAGAGGTGATAGTGAGTCACTGTAGTGTCTCAGTCTGCTCTCAGTCCACCATGAGAGGACCAAGAAGTAGAAGTGTTAATCAAGTTGAAGGTAGTAGTAGTTAGGTAGATAGTATGGACCCAGTAGTAGAGGGGAAATGATGACCCTTATTTGTTTGCAGGTGGCCAGATTGTACACATTACACCTTTATTTAATTTTATTTAGATTTGCCTTTTTGCCGTTATTTGATAGTGATAGTTATGAAAGGGGGAGAGAGCGGGGACGACATGCAGCAAAGGGCGGCGGACGGGATTTGCCTTGGTACCTGGGGTGCCCACTTTACCAGGTGAGCTACCGAGGTGCCCCTATATTGCACTACATACTATTGTTTTACTAGCATTAATGCCTAATTGTGTAAGCAACATTTTATTGTTGTAACTGGTCAAGGTGGAGCTTATTTTAACACATTTATATAATAAAATATAAAGGAGCATAAAATGGAAACCTCGAAATTGTACTTCAATACAGAGCAGAGTTAATGCTACTTTCCACACACTGAAACACAGACTCCTCTCCAACTGCTGCTACACATAAGAGGAAAAAACAACCCAAAAACAGTGACAGGATCAGGTCACTTTCACACCTGTAGTTCGGTTCATTTGGTCCGGATGACATCACCAGAACTGTCCAATGAATGAGTTTCCTGTCGATGTGAATAACGTCCTGTTTACTCTTCTTGGTTTCATTTCTAATATAAGTCAAATGGACATGAAATGAAACAGAGTCCAGAGTCCAGACCAACTGAACTGACCTGCAGGTGCGAGAGGCATCCTCAGACTTACACAGGTGGCGTGCTCCTCGTCGGCGTAGTCAAAACTGTCGACTTTCTGCTTGAAGGAGTCCAGGATCTCACCGTGTCGAGCCATGTCTGTAGCCAGGATAAGTGTGATGGTTCCCTGAGAAACAGCACAAAGTCACGTTTTCCCCCTGAGCAGCGTGGACAGTTTCTGTTGATGTAGTTTGAGTTATGTAGGTAGAACTCTTTTCCTTGTCTTTTCAAACTCCTTCCCCTTCGGTTTTCCTTTAAGTAGCTTTAAAGTTTTGAGGCCAATGCTGATAACGACATTTGGGAGTTTATAAATGCTGATAACGATAATTGATATCGGCCAATAATAATTTAACAATCTTGATACGGATCCCTTAGATCTGTTTTATAAAGAATTGTGACCAAGATACATACTGAGTGGGACATTTACAGTTGAAATATCAGCTTGTCAGTTCTCTCTGGTGGAAAAACTCTGTAACGGTGACACTGTTTCTAAACCTAGTTTTACATTTCTGTAATGTAATTAGCACTTCGCTAGGCCCCGCCCCGCTGCTACTCCGTCGAGCTGTCAGAGCTACCATAGAGCCCGCACTGTCACTAACTGCACTCCCTGCATTAATATCTAGCTAATTTTTGGAAAAACGAAAAAGCAATTTCAGAGAGAAGCAGACAGAAGGTTTAAAGGATATATCAGGATGTCAAACTGATTCAGAAGTGAAAACAGGTTAAAAACATGAAGATAGAAGCTAAAGCCTGGCGTTACTCATCACAGTGTGAAAGTGAACCACCATCACCTGGTGATCGAGACAGAAGACAATGACATTAAGGAACAACACTGTTCCTGTAAAGACGGGCATGTTAACACACACACACACACATACACACACACACACAGCCCTACCTGTCGTATCTGTTTGAAGGCCTCGGGGTCAAAGTTGGAGAAGATGTTGCAATCGGGCTGAGAGAAGATCTGGAAGGCCACAGCACAGTGGTGGTTCTCCAGAGGGGAGATGTCGTTGTAGCGAACTGCCAGCTCTGTTCTGGCGTTGATCTGGTACCTGGAGAGAAAGAGAGAGAGAGAGAGAGAGAGAGAGAGAGAATGAGAAGCATGCAGAGAAAGCAGGGACAAAGAGTAAGAAGAGATGGCAGAAAGAGAGAGAGAGTGCGTTTGTGTCTTACGTGTTGTTGAATCCGGGGTGATCGAGATCGTGACACACAGCAGCTGTCATGAGAATCAAAACGTCGACCTGAGTGAACTTCTCCTAAAAAATGTACACGCACACACACACACACACACAAATCCAGACATGCACACATTCATTAGTATTATCAATGCATCAATTAATTCTTTCACTAAAAGATCATGTCCATATCTGCGCTAATGTGTGTGATCTCAACTTCCTCCCTCCTAATGGCCTCATAAAATGTCTGTGTGTGTGTGTGTGACCTCGTTAGCACATTGCTGATGCAGATGCTTCATAATCAGTCATTAGGCCTGTGATAATTAAACCTCCAGTGAATAGTCACCCCCAACAAGGGAGAAGAAGAAGCTCCTCCTTTCCTTTTTTCTTTCTTTCTTTCACGCGTATCCCCTTCATCACACCCCCACCATCCTCTCATCCTCTCTCCCCTGACGCCTCTCTTTTTCACGGCCCAGCTTGTTCACTCCACCTGTCTCATTACAACTACAGCATGACTGCATGTATCACAATACAATGGTGCATTCTGCAGGTGGTCGTATGCAGTCATGGTACTGAAGCTGCTTCAGGAATATCTTTGTTTGTGGCTTTACTTATAACACAACGTGTAACGTTCAGAGATGCAGTGAGAATCAAACCCCAAATTATACTTAATACACATTCTGGTCAGCAGAAATGGAAATAGTGTGAAAATATTAAGTATTACCCCAGCAGGGACTACCATCACCTAACTGTATTTCCACAGTACATAAGCAGAAGTCATATTAAGAACAAAATATCTAGTTTATAGTAACTTATAACATTCATTTCTTTTACCAAAGAGAACAGTGTTGGTTGTGAATACTATATCAACGACCAGAAGGAGCCATGGAGCCATGACTTACACACAGATTTGGGGTTGGGGTTTTTCTTATTATTTAAAGGTATTGGAATCTTACAGGATAAATGACTGATTTCATAAAATCTTCAATTGAGTAAAATTACACCAAAAGGTAATTTAATTAACAACATCTCGACCTTTCACTGCTTTTTATGTAACTGGGACCAAATATGCATGTAATGTCATGTAACGTCTGTCATTGTCAGATTTTATTATTATTATACCAGGTAAAAACCTGAAACTGTGCTTTCAAGTTTCACAGCAGTCAAGTCGTTATTTAGTCAAGCTTGAAGTCTCACAGCAGTCGAGTCTGTAAGAAGCTGATTACCTGAAGGCTGCAGAGGCAGATCATGCTGTACATCATCTGGGTGACACAGAAACAGTGGCGGAAGTTGTGGAAGGAGTTATTCTTGTAGTTGTCATGAATACAAAGCTACACAGGGAGAGACAGACAGACAGGAGGTGTGAGATGGTTGAGTATTTAGAGAAAAGCCCCGTTCAACAGGGAGATTGTTGGTTGCTTTCTATTTGAATGTGCAGGTGGTACTGGGTCCAGGTCTCACCAGCCATCTCTTGAGTGTGATAGGGTTGATGTTGAAGTCTTGGACCAAGCCCAGGTCATGGTACATATGTTCCAGACAGCTCAGCATCTGGGAAAACAAAGGGGCGGATCAGTGACAGGTCTGTAAACAGTAAGGAATAGAGATATGATGTCCTTTGACTTTTGATATTTAGCACTGATGAAAATGATTTAAAAACATTCTTTCTTTTGAATTTGGACAGATCACTTTTATCATAGTGTGTGTTTATACTGTGCAGAGCAATATACATTTCACATCAAAAGATGGATAGAAGCTAAAGTACTGGTTCCCAAACATTTTCACATCTGATTGGATTTTTGCTTTTAGATGTTTTATTACAGAAAATGTGTGAAATCCATGACCAAAATAGTCACACGTTCTGTCATTGTGCTGCTTCTGGGTGAAGTTATAGTAGGAAATTACTCTCCTTTTTGCAGAGGACCCCCTGGAACCCACTCAAGGACTCCACTTTGAAAACCACTGAGCTAAAGGAGCTTGGTGGTTTGGATTATGGGTTATTGCTGTCTTTAAACAACCACAAAACTACAGTAAATATGTTGCTACCCATGAATAATGCAGTTCCACAGTTCATAGGCTTTTCTCATTCCACAAAGAGGAAAGAGAAAAGGAAACACTTTTTTAAAATGAAAATGTTTCTGGAATTTCAAAATGAAATATCCATTTATTTCATCTTAAAAAACTATTTTTTGTGAATTAGTTTGTATTTGTTTTCTTTTATTAATCTTATTTGTTTTAAAATGTTATTTGGAATAATCACCTTGTTTTGTTGTAATTATTTAATAAAATCAAATAAAATCGTATTCATAAGAAAGGTAGTATTGGCCCTGTGGATCTTACACCATGCAGGTTTGATACTGTAGTTCAGTTTCAACGTGTGAGTTCTTGTAAATGTGAGGGGGAACAAAAGGTGCAACTATAACACAATAGTTCTCTGAATCAGGATTAGGCTTGGGATAAGCAAAAATATCAAGTGGGCTTTTACTGCCAAACAACAGCATCTGAGTGGCCCGGCATGAATACGGCTAAATCCGGATGTCCACTTGACCTAGTTGAACCCTTTGACCCAACATCACCCTGCTGCAGCTGAGTAGCACAGAGTCCTGGTCGGTCCATGAGTCCAGAGACTTCAGCATGGACTCTGTTTTCTCTCCCCTTATGCTGGAGACCTTTTTCACAGCACACATTTTCACTTGTCAAACAAATATAATTTATAATGCATTACAGTTATTTGTTCCAGTTCCAGAGCACTTGCATTGTGTATGTTGACATACTGGCAAAGATTAATGACACATCAATGTCAATGAAGACAATGATAAGGTCATTAGTTTATTATAAGGTTATTATTAGTTGTGAGAAGTCAATAACACACTAATTCCCTTAACTGTAAATCCATGTTTCACACTGGACTTTGTATTTGTAAAAGGGTGCAAAGATACAGCTTCCCCTTAAATGAAGTATCTGCACATATACACCAACCTGTATTAGTCTTAATTGTAACATTTTGGTAGCCTAAAAATGTCTTATACAAGATAAATGTATTTTACTCTCATCTGCATTTATTGATATTTCATTGATAAATTCATCCTTTTTAATAATCCAGATTATAAATAGTTTTATAACATAGTTTTGACATTTCATTGCTGTCTTATATTTCTGATCGATTTCATGCTCACACGGGCTTATTACAAATCAACCAAGAGCTGTAAACATGAAGTAATGTGAACTAACAGTTTGGATGATGTCATCATCAGCACTACACGGAGCCACATGGGGAAATTCTTGTGACTGACAGCAGGTCACGCAGCACTGAATCTGTTGTGATTATTTATATTCTCTGGTGTCACAAAGAGCTCACAAACAAATAACTGATTATCAAGACTGAACTTCATACAGATAGTTTAGGAGATCCCCTGTTTCTCATGACCAGCAGATGGTTGAAATATTAGTTTAGCCTTTGAATTGAAGCTAAAATCACGCATATCTACTGTCATAAAATCCTGCTTTGCTTTCACACAGAGTCTCGTTGAAGGCAGCCCGAGCATCTGATGGAGATGCCCCCTGGGCTTCTTCCTTTGGAGGTGTTCCAGTCATGTTCAACTGGTATGAGATCCCAGGGTAGGCCTGGGAACGCCTCAGGATCCTCCAGGAGGAGCTAGAAGACGTTGCTGGGGAACGACAGCCTAAGGCTGCCAGCGCAACCCGGCCACGGGTAAGTGGCAGAAAATGGATGAATGGATCATCATCATCAAAGTGTGTTTACAGGGGTTTTACTGCACACTGTAAGTGGTACGAAGCCTTTAGTGTGAAGTCTGATTAATGTCCTCAAGTGATGTCACTTGAGTCAGCGTCGGTTGGGTCTGAAGACTACAAGTTTGTAAAGTAAAAGAAAACTGGAGGTGTGGAGTTAGAAAGAAGTGATGTGATCAGACCTCTGTAGCCCGATGCTCATCTCTGCTGCAGGTTAGAGGCTCCAGGCTACGTTAGCTGCTGCTAGCATAACACACCTGAATCTGGTTGAATCATTATGGGCACTATTCTAACATTATCAGGTGCACCCGTGTTTGACAAGTCAAAATGTCTGCTATCATAGAAAGGTCAGTTTATGGTAGGTAATGTCGGGCAGCTGACATTTAAAACACGTTTTTCTCTCCTACTTTAAGCAAAAGACTTTTGACCATTAATGACGTCACATCATTGAACAATTAGGAAATTATAAATAGCATATTTACTGATTGATAATGATGATGAATCAGTAATAATTAACAGTTATTGACCTGTCCTTGATGAAAAAATAATCATTGGATTAATCACATGAGGGCGTGAGTCTCACCTCATTAGGCTCCCACTGCCAAGCATCGAATGTAGGCAATCTAAGAGCTTCTACTGTCTCCTTAGACAGGTGGTACTACACACACACACACACACACACAGAGAGGGCAGCAGGGAGACAGGGAGAGGAGAGGGGAGGAGAGAGGGGAGTTGCAGGTGAGACGGGTTCAGCGAGTTGCTCAGTCTTACCTCATTGGCTTCCCACAGCCAGACGTCGAAGGCGGGTTTTTTGAGGGCGTCAATGGTGTGTTGTGACAGCATGTACTGCAGGCAACAGAGCTGGCAGTTAACCCTGTCTGCTTCCGCCTGGCTCTGGGCCACACCTCTACACACCACTACGCACACCTACTGTAATATTCATGCATATAACCTAATAACATCCCCAATATTCTACTTTATTTGGACTGTTGTATCCCACCACAGACAGGAAGTGTTTAAAATGTTCAGTCAATGTCAATGTGCAACAAATATCACCAGCAGCCACACTGAAGAGAGCACTAGCTGTCAACAGGTGATTGTGTTTCTAAAATACAACTTGGATTCACTGGTGTGTTCTCCGAGATGAGATGATGATTATCTCACAGTGTCTTATTGACCTGCACTGACTGATTTCTGGGAATAGACATGGACCAAACCTGATCAATATCTATAAAACCGTGACATCAAAGCTAAACGTGCATGTGGACCCACGTGTTTGAGAACAAACATTTGTTCTATCTTGGTTCCTGGAACTACAATGGAGGTGGTATTTCTTAGTACACCTGACATCAGCAGACTCACCTGGCTAACAGCAACACACAGTGTGTGGTAGAAACCTTACCTTTGGGTAGGAGGGCACGTCTCTGCGCGGGGTAAGCTTCTTATTATTGTCCTCCTGGAAGTTACTGGAAAATAAAAAAAAAAGCTTGAAGCTACGAAGAAATAAAAATAAAAGTACTAATTCTACTAATTCTAAAATAATAATATTAAATGTATTAAATTTAATAATATATAATATATATATATATATATATATATAAGATCCTCAGTCAGTAAAATGACCGTGTTATCAGTGAACCTTCACCAGCCTTACTCTCAATTACTTCTTCTACTACTAGTCTAGTTATTATATTATTACTACTAACTCTGATACTTCGGCTGCATGTACTGCTATTTAGGGTAATACTAAAGTATTAAATAACTGAACAACTAAATACTAAATCAATACTATATAATAATACTAAATGGTTTATTACAGCCCGGTGACGGCCACAGATAGCAGATTTTTTCTTTTTTTTGTCAGAATATTTGAGTTATTGATTGCTGTCGGGATGTGACGAGAATTTCAACAAATATAACAGAAAATGTTTTTGAACAGCACTACCAACTCTACCTTTAAATGACTCATTGAATATCAAAACAGTGGTTGATTAATTTTCTGACACGTGATTCATTCATTAATATACTAATTGTTTCAGCACTATTTTCGATACTAATACTGATACTAATGCAATACCTACCGCTCTGCATTTACAGTAAGGTAAGGTTGATAGTAAACAGAGGATTCCAACAACCAGGATCAGCTGTCCCATGACAGTTTATCAGTCTGTTAATAAGACAGGAGCTAGAGACACTCTCCTCTGTGTTCGTTAGATTGGACTAATGGATCCCCCTAAAGACCAGAGACATTCAGTGAATACCGAGCAGAGAGTTGCTTCTGTTGTTGCTGTCACCTGTTGTTCCTGGATGCCATCTCCTCACGGAGCTTCTTGATGTCTTTGCGACATTTCTCAATCTCCACCACCTTCATCCCCTCCACTGCAGACAGACAGACAGACAGAAAGACAGAGAGACAGAGTAATTTATTAAAATCCCACTAAAGTTAACATTTTTCAAACTATTAACCTCTTGTTACCATTTGTAGCTGCAAACATATAAAGTTTCCCGGAGCATCTGTGGGCCATTGAGCTACATTAACAGGGTAAATGGCCTTACATGGCTTTTGGTGAGTGAGGGGTCGGAGCAACATGGTCAGGTCTCTACTGTGGCTCACACTGGCATACAAAAGATTTATTTTTATTTTTGGCGTTCAATGTCCATTCATTTTGTTGGTCAATCAAGCAATCAATCAACAAAACAAGAAGCACACTTATCCTCCCATCCCTGCATATCCTCCACTTCATACGACATTAAAAAAAGTAAAAGATAACAAATAACAAGTCTGTCCTTTACACTGATGGCTCAAAGAAGTATTTAGAACTCTTTCATAGCAACTGTGAACTGCATTTATTCCAGCAGGTGATCAGGTTGATGAAAGATGACTTCCAGTAGACAGTGAGCCAGTGATTTTGTGTCAGTTTGTGGAGAAAAATATAACTTTGGGTGATGAGCTTCCTGGCCGCCAACATCCCAGCCGGCCATATTCTATGTAGCAACTGTGAGGTGTCATTTACAATGAAAGGCTGGATCCTCAGAAAAATTCAAGTTGCATCTTCCAAAAGGAATGAAGGCTGTTTTGGGGCAGTCCCATATATGTGTATGAAATTCCTACTGGTGATTGGGGTTATGTGAGGCAAAGTTATACTTTCCATGAACGCGAGTATGCGAGGGTACGTGTGACGTAAATTTCATCATCGGAGGGTGTATAAGCTTGATTTATGGTTGTGTCTAGAAGGTAACCCGCGAGTTGGAGAAACTCTCGCGAGATGGTTAAGGTTAGGCATTGACCCTGAATAGTTAAGGTTAGGTATTGACCTCGAAAAGTTAGGGTTAGAATAAGTCAGCAAGTCTCGCAAGAGTTTTTGCAGATTTCAGATCTACTTGGACGCGGATGGGCGGACAAAATGTTGAACTTTGAGGAGCTTTGAGAATGTCCGTTTGCCGCGATGAGAAACCCTCATGGAGTATAGAAGGTCTAAATGTTTCCTCTTCATGTTTCTACGTCAGCTCATGTTCGTGCGGCCGTCCTCGCGGAAAGCATCCTAACCGAAGCTTACGCGTAGGCTCTGTCCGGACGTCCACGTACCGCCAATTTGTTGTGACCTCTTGTCCGCGCGGTTACTATGCTACAACGTGTCCTCCAAACGGACAATACAAACAGAACCACTCCATCCGTGGTGTCTGCAGCTGTCCACAGCTGTCTGTGTTCGTGTCCGATTTGGGAGTCTAACCGAGGCAGTCAGTCACTTATTGCTGTGCTGCACTTTGAGGGCTTGAAAATGTCAACCTACAGTAGTATGGACTGAAGCCCCAGCAGATTAATGATGGCAACTTTATGCTGAAACCATACTGAGTGCCCCATGAAGTTCATGTAAATAAGTTGAGAGACTGAGAGAAAGCAGCAGTGGTGTAGGAGGTGGATACTGAGAGAGGGAAACAGATTCTGCAGCTGCACAACATGAAATCAGTAAAAGCCACTCACTGAGCCTGCAGTAGACTACATGAAGTCCACCAGAATTAATATTAATTGCTGTCTGTTGTCTGATTGTATCTGAGGCTGCTATCAGAACTCTTTATGTGACTCTGCATCCTCCATCAATCCACCTCTTTCTGCTGAATCAGAAAAGGTCGCCTCCGACAACACTGCAGCTCCCGTTAGAATAGGTGACCATGGCGACCAAAGTCATGAGAGGATGGAGATCTGTGTGGGCGCCATGGTGTTGCCATAGCGACCAGGTATCCAGGCAATTGGCATGCTTGTGTGAAGTGGCTGTGCGTCAGATCTGAAACTACTACTACAGTAGAAGCAGTCAGGGAGAGTGGCGACTGAAAGTGGGATCATCAAACTTGGGCAGTTGGTGTCAGCTGACGTCTGTCCTGCAGAGCAGTTCTCCGGACAGTCCCAGTTTAAGATCCCAGCTTAAGTCAAAAGTAGGGATTTGAATTGAACTGGCCACAACCCCAGGAAGTAGAATTTGATGTGAATTTAATGTTGGAAATACATCTTCTAATATAATATTCTAAATTCGGTGCACTTTTAATTGAATTGTTTATTTTTTATGTGAAAACTCATCATAATCTTTTGTTTCATTGGACAATGTTTTTAGAAACATTTCATTCTTTCTTGTTTCCTGTTTACTATTTAATACAAATTCACATTTTTAGTTGAAGTTCTGTGCTCAGCCCACACCTGTTGATCAGTCCACCGCCACATTGCTTCACAAGAAAGCTGCCTACGGTAAAGTGTTGGGGAAATCGCCATGGTGACCAAAGCAAACTCAGGTCATGTTGTCATGGTGACTGAAAGGGTCAGCACATGGGGGGGCTATTATGAAATTGCAGCCGTATCACGTGGCAAAACACATGTAGTCAGAGACAGAAGGAGACGTCGGCCAAAATGGCTGCCAGCTACAGTGTAGCCGTGCGTGGGAAATTATGCACATGTGTAGGTGTCTCTTGCAACACCGTACTACACACCTACAAACACTGAGGTCACACAGGAAACACTAACGCAGTTATGTCACATCACATCACATCCACCAACACACTGATGGGGTCTTCACTGTGTTCATTACTAATTAAAGGGAGACAACACTATGATAATCTGACCATAGTTATTCCTATATCCTGCCGGCCTCTATTAGTCAATTTACGTAGATCCACCCTCAGATCCTCGAGGCTTCAAAACAGCAGTCCACAAACCAATGGGTGACGTCACAGTGACTACGTCCACTTCTTATATACAGTCTATGCACTGTCATTCTTAAAGTACCGGTACTAATAAAATAGGGTATTGTACTTTTTCTAATGGCAGGGTATTGCACCTTTCTAGTATCAGTATACCGTTCAACACTATAGCGTACACTTAAACTGATAATAGGTGTCTAAAATGCGTCTTGCTGCCGTCCCGTCCACAGCAGGACATTGCTTTGCTCCCTGCTGGTACTCCTGTCTGTTTCTCCAAACTCCATCTACTGTAGTAATACACTGACTATGGAGAAGTAGCTCGTACAACCCCACTGAGAAACACCCAAACTACCCATTTAAAGGCACACTGTGTAGGATTTGGTAACATCTAGTGGTGTCGTGGCAGATTGCAACCAACTGAGTACCCTTCTGCTCAATCCTCCGTTTCCAAGACTGCAGTAACATGAGCAAACCGAGTGCAAACCATGGTAAGGTCGTTGGCCTCGCTCAGATGCCATCCATACGATAATAACACTACTTTAGGAGCAACAGTAGTCAGAGGGCAATAAACCTACACACACACAGCCAGGACAAACTTCATCTGACTGCTGAAGCCTCATATTTGCTTCAGCTGAATATTAGAAAACATTTTTTTCCATAGAACAAGGACAGTGCACTTGCAAAAGGAAGGGATCACTTGGCATGTGAGTATTGATCTATTAAAGGGAAACTTTTCAACCAGCTAACACAGACATAAATCTGAACCTATCTTTTAATACTCCTGAGTGTTTACAGCCATTGTGGGCAGTGTTGTAAAACACTAAAAGGACTGCTCCAACTTACTGTAATACTGGATTTTTATTGATCCAAAATTCAATATTTATCAACTTAGATGTGTTGGATCATTGTGATGAAGTATCTCGAGTTGTCAGGCATTTAATCTGCAGGATTAATCAAAAACAGACATTCCTGTCTGGTTATGTTATCTGCAAAAGGAACCATAACAATGTATTTCATATCAATATTTGGATATAAAATGTCATATACTGAGATAGAGGATTATATTGATGTTTGTAACTTATATATGTTCTGTGTTGTTGTGTGAGGTAAACAAGAGTTAGCATAGCTGTCTGTGTCTGAAATCACTCCCTATTTACACTGTTATGGTTTGTACACAATGGGACAGAAAATGAAATGTCCATGGCATGTGCACTACTTTCTACTATCAATCCCACAATGAATGCAACGTGCCACATTTTAGAGACGTGAACATGTGAACTTGTATTTGAAGTTATTCTGCTCTGACTCGACACCGACTCGATGGACGACTCACTTATTCAACTTGACCTTTATCTTTAATACAGCCTTACTAGGAAGGATGTAATGATTGCAAAACGGTCACTGATTAAATGTTCCTGTGGGTAATCACTACAGCAGCTGACCTGCTGAGAACACTCTATATTATAAAAGCATGGTGTTAGGACAGCGCAGCGAGCCTGGCTATCACAACACCTCTTTTATTGATCGCATTTTATAGCTGGCTTTTATCTTGAGAGAATTGACACATCTACCAAGTGCTAAGATGCCATCGGACATGCAGGTGAAAACTACAGGGAGCAGAAAACACTTCCTCTATACAGTTCATGAAACCTGGAGCCTGATAAAGGCCAGCTGAGGAGGACAGGGCATCGGTGCACGACCCCACGGTGGATGTTGTATAAGTGTGAAGATGTCCTTTAAAATGTGGTCAATGTTCAGTAGATGCTAATAGTAACAGCACGAGGTCAACAGCCTCTGGAGGTGGGTTAGCAGACCACATAACCTGCTGCAGCTTCCAGTTATCTAATCACAGACCCATAAACTGTGGAGGAACAGAAGTTCAGACAACATGAAGTGAAGGCATGCTCTTATCTCTATACTAATCAGTCTAGGCACTACTGCACACTGCTTAATACTATTGCCTCTGTGGTTCTAAAGAGCTAATTCAAAGCTAGCTAAAGTGAACTCCATGAACGTAACACTGACAAGCTTACAACTCACTGTACAGACAGAAATTCATCTTTATCTTTCCTCAGTCGTTTAGGCGGGCCAGACTGAAATATCTCAACCACTAGGCCTACTGGCTACACCTGGATGGATCTTCATTCATGATCCGGTGATCCCCGAACTTCACCTCTAATACCAGCATGTCCGTTTCCTTTGGTTTATGACCAATTACCTGCACAACTAATGACATTCCCATCAGCCTCAGCTGTACTTTGTGTTTAGTGCTAATGAGCAAATGTTAGTACACGATAGTAATAATGGTAACACAGAGCACAGAGCTGCTAGCATGGCTGAAGACTGAAGTATCCCCCTTATGCCTTATTTGGCAAAATGTGCAATATATTTATTTTTGTGCAAAACATGGTGGTAAATTTTGAAGAGTTTCCCTGTGAAATAAAGCACTTGTTCATCACTTCAGCCAGCCAGTTTACTTGTGATTGACTGAGCAACAGGATCACTGGAATGGGAAGTTTCACATTATTATATCAGAGGACTTCGAAATGACTTGACTGAAAATTAGTAAGTTAAGAAATGTATATATATGTCATTTCTTTCCAGAGGATGTGAAAGTGATGATGAATCAAAACCATCCATTAATCTTCATAAGGCTCAGCGTAACCCTGAGATTAGAACGTAAAAATATAAATTCAGACTGTAATTAAACTTTTTAAACTATTAAACTTATTTTTTTTGTGAGCATATCAATGTGACAGTAAATGTGACGGTGAGGTGGTGGGAACAGACTTACGCTCCACTCTCTTCTCCAACATGGCGAGACGGTTGGTGACCTCGGTCTTCAGCTCGTTGATCTTGAACGCCCTGAGGACAGATGGCAGCAGATGGGAGGGAGACAAGGAAGGACATATGAGATGGTCTCTATGACAACAATAAACCTTTTTGTATATTCACACTTTTCTGCAGCAGGTGGATATTTACAGCTTACATTTAATATAGTATTAGCCGCTCTTTCTATACATCCCTGCACTGCTCTACTGTATCTTTTGTGTATTGAACATATCTGCAAACTCTACAAAGTAAACATGCTGTAATATCCACCAGAAGTGCAGCGGTTAGTAGATGAATTCAGCTGAAAATCAACAACAACATTAATCAACTATTCATTTTAGGTCATTTATGAAATAGATATTAAAACATTTGGAGGTTCCAGGATTTCCAATCTATAGGCTACCTCAAACTGAATTCATTTGTTTATTGATGTTCAAGTCCTTTTTATCTTTTAATGATTTTGAAAAGGTATTGCATGCTTTTATCACCACACATCTTGATTAATGTAATGCCCTTCACGTTGGTGTTAGCCAAGACTCTTTGTCTCGCCTGCAGCTTGTTCAGAATGCGGCAGCTCGTCAGCGTGATTGATTTTAAGATTTTATTATTAACATATAAATCATTAAATGGGCAAGCTCCAGCTTATCTCTCAGACCTTTTAAAACCACATATTTTATCAAGGACACTCAGATCCACTGAGCAGTTACTTCTGACTGTCCCGAGGTCAAAGGTCAAGCTCAGGGGTGACCGAAACTTTTCAGTTGCAGCTCCAAAGCTCTGGAACGCTCTGCCTCCACATGTTGGGCTGTCCCCCACACTGCCTGTTTTTAAATTAGCAAACTCCGATCAAACGGTCAAACTAGGCAGCGCTGATCAAATATGAATCAATATTCTGTTAAAATGAGAAGGTTTGTGAGAAAACTTTGAGGAGAGAAATAGGCATTACAGTAACAGAATAATTCATATTTGATCAGCGCTGCCTAGTGTTGACCGTTTGATCGGAGTTCGCGAGTGATTGACAGCTGCCTCCGTTGAATGAACAGCCAATAGGAACGCTCTCTCTCTGAAATGACCTGTGATTGGCTAAAGTCTCCTGTCACAGGCTAGATGTTTTAAAGCCTGAAAACAGCCATGAGGAGGTGCAGAAGTCTAGTTTTCTCTCAGAACACTTGAATTATAATATGCTGAAAGGTTATTATGGGATTTTTGTTTAAGTTTTTACCACGGTGAAAATGTTGTTTTTGAAAGGCTAAACACCAACAAATATTGATTGAAACTGAATATTTCGTTAGATTTTGCTTCTAGGTAGCAAAATAATATATCTTTTTAAATAGTTTTATATCCAGTCCTTTGTATAAATTATCCAGTAAGTGTGTTATTTTAGTTATACATGAGCAAATCAAATTCTGACAACCTCAGAGCAGATAAATCCTGGCACACCCACTGTGATCTTTGGCGCCCCCCTAAGGGGGGCACAGACCCCAGATTGGGAATCCACTGGTTTAAGTTATTACTGTAACAGTGCCATCACTGTAGCTTTAACTACTGAGAAATCATTTTATCAGTCTATATCACTTCATATCATATCTGCCTATTCATACTCCAATGCTGCAGACAGACCACACGATTAGCACCAACAGGCTTATGTCCTGCTGCACCAGTGGACTGCTGTCCTGTCCTGTCCTGTGCACATCTGCTCCTACAGTATGCATCAGTAAAACTGTACCTGTACATGAGGTGTGATTGGAGGATAAAAATGTGAATAAACATGACATGAGAGCTGAAGCAGAGAAGAAGCAGTGAAATCATGTCTGGGATCAGTGGGGAAGATCACTGAAAAGTGCAAAGACAAAGCCGAGAGGCAGATATGAATGAGTTGATTAGAAGAGACAGGAGCACCACAGGACACAGTAACATTCACATGTTGCAGCTGCTGGCTGGAAACCTTGAAACTCTAAGAGGATATAAGTGGAGGCAGTCCTCCTGCCTCTTGGGATTATGAAATACATTAAAAAAAACTGTTGCATAAATCAAAAGGTACATTATGATCAAGCTGTTTTTCTTAGGTCTGTCTTAGGTTTTGGAGATATGAGGTTTTCACCAAAAATGGAATCTAGAAAAAACTCACAAGTATAAGTAACCTGATTAAAAGAGGAGGAAACATTAGAGACTAATAGAAGCTAAAGAAATGACTTATAGTCATAAAAAATAAAAGTGAGAAAGATTTGCAGCAGCACAGTGAGTGAAGAGTGAAGGTGTAAACACGCTCAGACAGCTGCTTACCTTGAAAACTGCTCTGCTACCTGCGTCAGTACATTCTGAAAGAGCTCCTCTTTATCTGAGGAGAGAGCGAGCGTGGAGCTGTGTTAGATATAAACACACCCACCCACATGCACTGTCAACAGACTGTTGGTCCACACACACAGACAGTAGAGGAGTCTGGGGTAAACAGCTTGAATCCACTGAGGCAGAATATCTCATTAGAAATACAATAGAAGAACTAGAAGTACTGTACATACATGCAGGGGTTATGTAAGTCGACCCGGAGAGCGTCAGATGGCCGAAGCAACAGATGGCAAAGCCAGAAAAAGTGAGAAGAGAAAAAGAGAAATAAAATGTGCCCTCTTCCCTCTGCTGCTCTCACCGTCGGATAGGAAGCAGCTGACAGCTTCATGTGTTAACAAGAACACTTGTGATTCCTCGTCCCACACTCACAAACAAAGCCCTGCCATTGGCTAACAGCTCCACTGTGGCGGGCAAAGTTCAACACCGCGGGCCAATAAACTCACAGCGCAGAGAAATCGTTAAAAAAACAAAACAGAAAGACGGACGAGAAATTGTCGGTCGGTAGTCGTTTGTACATTGTGTCACTCACATTCCATGTTTCATGCGAGGGTCAGAGGTCAGCACAACCTGTTGTTAAAAAATTCCTCTCTGTGATTAATTAAGCCGGTTCAGCTGGAGCGGATCGTCACTCTCAGACAACACATTCAACATGCTGAATTATTTCACTTTAACAAGCTGCTTCTTTAGTGAGTATTACTGGTTAAAAACAGGATGCTTCATCATCATGTGAGGTGGCTCTGGGATGAAGCCTAGTAGGTTGATGCTGACTAAACTAATCCGAAATTCAGTATTTGAGGATATTTTTGGTAACTTGAGTAGATTATATATTACCATTTTTAACCCAGAATTTAAAGAAACAGAATGAGAATAGTGTGTTTGCTTTATTGAGGTCATCTGAGGATGCTTTCCCTGCAGGCTTCTATCTCTTTCACACCTTGTGTGTGAGCAGAGATTTTCATCATCTCCATCAGAACCAAACACACTGAATACATTAACATCCATACTGTACACAGCAGTCTCTGGGAAAACAAACTGGGTTACACAGCAGGCCGTCGTTGTGTTTTATTTATTAGAGTTAAAGCCGCTCTGCTGTTGGTGTGCTGTAAAAGAGATTTTCAGGTGTTGTGAGCAGGTCAAACTGCAATGACTGGCATTTTGACATGTGAGCAGAATAAAGACTTCAGAGTTCAGATGGATGTGACAGCAGAGCAAAAAACATCACATATACTGATGCAGTCTTCTTTTGACAACCATTTCATACAGTGATACTGGCACTGAGCTGTTGAACGTTCAACTATTAGTAATGCGAACCTGTGCTCTTTCATCATCGTGCTGCTGATGAGCTATGACAGCTGTTCACATCTCTATGTCTCTATATCTTTGCTGTATGTCTCTATATCTTTGCTCTATGTCTCTATATCTTTGCTCTATGTCTCTATATCTTTGCTCTATGTCTCTATCTTTGCTCTTTTTACATGAGGGGAACGTTTCTGCCAGTCAGCGATTGTGTGTGAAGTGATTCAGGTTGTTGTGAGCAGAGTGAGGAGCAACGATGAGTGAGTGAAGACGAGAACAGAGTTTTAGGAGGTCAGTGTCCGAGTTCAGCACTACAGCTCTACCACTGATGTGATGTTAAGTCTCCATAAAACCACGTATATGGCTCAGAACTATTGAAGTGAAGTGGTTATGAGATCAGGAGCTTTTTATAGATGTTTTCCTGGGTGAGTGTGTGTGTATGTTGGTGTATGTTGGTGTATGTTGGTGTATGTATGTGTGTGTGTGTGTGTGTGTGTGTGTGTGTGTGTGTGTGTGTGTGTGTGTGGTCCCTGGAACTCACCAGCAAGCCCCCCTCCAGTCATAGGCACCACTCGGTACGGTGACCTTCAACACAACAGGACACACACACACACAAACACACACACACACACACATTGTTTACAAGGAAGATTACCAACACTCAGATGATGTTTGTCAAATAAAAGGTTTAAGATTTTACCCTAAGATAAGATAGCAAACGTGCACAGAGGTGTATAAACACACACACAGACACACACACACTATTAAAGTGTGTTTGCTGGTCAGTCCACCTTTTAGTTCTGGTCGAAGTGGACAGTTTGGATATCGCTGGGCTGCAGTAGCCTCTCTGAAGATATCTCTGTAAATGTACCCCTCACCATCCACACTTTATACTTGAAAATGAATGCTACTGTGTGGTATGTTTAAGGTCCACACATCACATTGTATAAATTGAACATGGACCCTCAACCCTACATGCAAATAGTTTTCAAACAGATGATAAATTTGATTTTACCAACATAACAGCCACCTGCTGTGACAACAGATTAGCTGAGCAGCTAAAGGCTTACAATAAAACCCAAAGTGAAACTGACAACATGAGGACATATTTCCTAAATGTTATGATATGTTACTGCATGTTATTATCCCTGCCAGGTGTAAACATGTGTGGAGATCATGCGTTTGAGTGTGTGTATCTGTCTGTCTGTCTGTCCACGGCTAATCTCGCATACTGCTGGATCCATCAGCCTCATATGTTTTGTGCTCTTTTAGGACTGTATGCTCAAGGACCTGATTCACAATGTTTGACATATACAACATATTTTATTAATCAAATATCATCGATGCAAAGTGAAAATATCAATACATATCATCATCTTTAAGATATACCACTTTATGTTTATTCTTCTTATTAAAAAGAATAGCTTGTTGTTCATTTAGATTTCAGGAAGAGCTCAGAAATGTGAGTTGATATAAATGCGACTGATTACAGCGTAAGATATCGTCCCATATCCATCACAGGCTACTGAATTGAAACCAATCAAAATCATATCCTGGCAAACTTTGTAATATCTGCAAATATTAAATTGTTGTCCAAAGAATCAATATAATATTGTATCGTGATGAAACTTGTGATTTACACCCCTAGTTATGATCCACTAAAGTTAGACATGATACATTATATTATATATTTCTTTCTGTCTTAACACAGTTATTACTTTTTGAGTTACTTATTGTAAATTCTATTATTTATTATATTACATATTGTTTTTTCAATGTATATTTGTAATTATCTTACTTTCCAGTGTGGGTCTAAATTAGTGCCTCTGCTGATCTGCAGGTAAATCAGTAGCTCAAGTTAAGCACATCTTCTTAGTAAAAAAAACAAACAAAACTTAAAAGGTATTTGTAGACATGCATAATTTTCCCAGGACTTCCCCTAGCACATTCTGTATCTTGTGTGGAACATTTAGAAACATGCAGGAGAATAATTAAAAAGTTTCTATTGCTGGTTCCCTGCTCTGTTTTTGACACAGATACAGATGACACCCTATAGAATAATTAAACAGTCATCCATAAGATGCCAAACACTAGCAGGAAATGAGAAATGAACACGTTGCCAGGGATCCTCTCTGTCTGCAGTTACATGAGCCAAATCTGTTTGAGAAGGAAGTTTGTTGATCGCTGATTCCGAGAAAAACATTTGCATGAGTAGCAATGAAATGGTGGAATAAACTGTCCTGTTGACAGTAGGTAAATAAAAGGAAGCACAATACACAGAATCTAGACCTCCAGCACAGGAGAACTCCTGGAAGAGATGGACCAATCAACTGTTGGCAGTATTAGTGTTTACTGACAAGCTTTCTGCAGAAACTAGTAAATGACACTTTACCCAAGATTGCCACTAGTGGTACATTATGTTCAAAGTCTCAATATTAATGAATGCACAAGGAAGGATTCACAAATGTATTTTGTGATTTATATATAAATGACTCTCCACAAAAATATTTTTCAATGCACACAAAAATAGTTATCATTGTATATAAATATAGAAAAATATTCCATATATAAAAATATGGTTCACAAATATATTTCTGATGAACACACAAATATTTCTTGTTTCAAATACATGTAATAGAAATCCACAAATATATGTATTTAAAAGTATTTGCAATTTTCATCAGAAACATATTTGGATGTTGTTACATTTATATACAAACTGTTGAACCTGCATTTACAAACTGCAGTCATGTGTGAACTTCACTGCGTTTGTGTGTTTTTTTTTACTCCCCTGACGTGCACAGATCCACAAACAAGAGGTAATTATCTTTAGCCAATCAGATGTCTCCCTCCTTTTCAGCTAATCACATGAGCGAGTCCCCACGAGGGTATGTATAACTTGCGGGAAGATCTGCCTCTGATTGGCCACTGGCTTCTAAAGGCTAACAGTAGGTAGGCTAGCTATGATGCTAACTTGAGTTTCGAACTAGACAGGCCCGGGAGGAGCGCTTTTGTTCCCGCAGTCCGAAGGTAAACTACCTGGTCCGAACAACGGCTTGTTTTTTTCATCATTAAATTCACTTCTGGGAATTTTTGAGGCGATAAATTAACTACATGTATTTAAAACAACAAATATTTGAGTGTGCATCAGAAATATATTTGTGAACCTTATTTTTTATGTGGATTTTTTTACATTTAAATACAACAAAAACTGTTCTGTGTGCATTAAAAAACATTTATGTGGAGCCTCATTTATATATAAATCACAAAATACATGTGTGAATCCCTCTATGTGCATTCATTAACACTTAGACTGATTTGACTCCATATTTTTACTCGGAGCTGTTATTCTGATTCCAGGCTCCAGGGAGAGTCAGTGTGGCTTCTAATGAAAGCCTGCAGATCACATTTCATGGCAGCTCATTGTACCAATATGCTAACAACTAATGAGGAAGGAGCAGGGGACACTGGGATTTACAGTCAATCAGCAAATGTGTCTTTCAATCAGACAGACAGCTGGTGGACTGAACAAATGTTCTGTCAAACATTCAATTAATCAATAAAGGCATGAGTAGGATGCAGGTTTTCTAATACCTCTCTGTGTTGTGTGGCATGGTGGGGTCGATGGACACCATGGCTCCGGACGAATCTAGCAGGGACAGATTGGTGTTCCTGCATGGAGACAAAAACACACTGGGGGTCACCTGTAGGCTGAGGATGCATATAAATACCATATGTCTCATAAAAGATGGACACATTGATGGGACTCGTGCTTGAACTGCTAATGGGTAGATGGCTGGTATACAAATTTAGGAGAACCGAAAGGTCCAGTTCTGATCTTCAATCAAAGAAAAGCATGCATCCACAGGCGTCTGTGAGCAGAACACTGAATGAGGATGTTGTCCAGGCACAAAGAAGATGACTTTCACCCCCAGGGATCACAAGTAGTAATGTGTCTACTGCAATAAGAAAAACCAATGTTACACTGATGCTGCTTCCATGAGAACTTGTAGATCATGATAAAACAGAGAGCCCATTGGAAGAAAATCGTTTTTTAATTGAATCATTCTTGAGCAGTGAATGATTGATCATTACAAGGAATACTTTGTTGGGGTTTCACTTCCCTGTTTAACAAGACTAAGAGTTGACAGTCATGCTAGCAGCTCTGTGAGACTGTACTAAGGCACAGCTGTGCTTTGAGCCTAATACTAGTGTCAGCATGCTAACATGCTCACAATGGCAACGCTAACATGCATACAAGTCAGCAAATGTAATGTTAATCTGCCACAAAAAATCATCTCAAATGTTGCATAACTATTTGACCAGAACAAGTCATTTTACTAAAAATCAGAGGACTTAAAGCTGCAGTGGGTAGAAACGCTCTCTCTCTGAAATGACCTGTGATTGACCAAAGTCTACCGTCACAGGCTAGAACTTCTTCAAAAAGATTTTTTGTTATATTTGTTGAAATTCCATCAAATTCACCCGTCTTTACAACTAATGGTAGTGTAGCTGGTTCTAACTCTTTGACTTTTAATAAAAAATTCTTCTTCATTTAAGGCCATACACTGTAGTTTTATGTGTTACTATAAGTATAATATTGAGACCACTTACATAAAGAGACGAGATGTTAATGCCAGGTCTGAACAGGGCCATAACACTACTCCTCACCTCCTACTTATGGAGCACAGATGATGATGTGAGCTTTCCATGGTACTCAAAGAGGATGACGTGTGGATGATAATCCATCCATAGGCAAAACATGAATAAAATTAAACCAAAAAGTCATTAAAATATTACTGAAATGTATAGCCTAATAGTAAACTTATAATAAAATTATTTATAACAAAGATTTTATATATTTTATAGAAACAATCTGAATTTCCTCATTTGGCCTGAATACGTAGCATCACGTTTCAATATCCATACTCTTTCTCTTCTCTCTTCTCTTTCTCTTAGAGGAATGTGCATAAAAGGTCCCCATCATCCCAAAAGGATGTCTAACCCTCAATCCCAGGAATACCAACAGTCACTATGTGGAAGCTAATGGGGACACACATTAATAAAGATCACATTCCTATTAGTGTTGTACAGTTGTAGAGTGAGCAAACATCACAGCAGCTCATAAATTGTACAGGGTAACTGGATCTATTGTTTATTGTGAAAATGAGTTCACATTTCTGTCATCATGCATTTCTAAAGCTATAATATCCTGTCATATGGTGTTTCCACATTTCTTTTTCAGTCTGCAATTATACCACTTCACATCCCTGCTTGTTACAGTAATGAAGGATTACCCATATACAGATTATACAACATTATAAATCAGGACTGAACAGGAGTCATGCCCACCTGAACTCTAGAACAAACAGCAGAGGAGTAACTACACTGAAGTTATGATTCAGCTAATGGCTACTGTGTGAAGACATAACTCAACATATAGCAGCACTGTAAACAGGTACCATACTGTATTAATCACATGCATTAAATGTCAAGTGAAACAGGAACAGCACTTACATGGGAGCTTATTAACACTATGCTGTCTGCAAACCATAGCTGACGGCATTAACAGAGTGTGTTTGTGTGTGTGTGTGTGTGTGTGTGTGTGTGTGTTTTACCTTGGCACACTCAGCGCTGTACAGAACAGCTCCTTAATGTCACACGGGCTGCAGAATCTACTGAACACCACCTGAGGGACCACACACACAATCACACATGATAAGAGCATGACCTATAATCTGACGTGCATCTGAAAAAATGAATTTATTAAATCCACATATGAACCTGTTCACAACATAATGGTAAACTTTGAAAAGTAGGGAAAGTAAAATATAACATTTTTAATCATTATTGCATCTCACACATATATATGATACGAAATTGATATTTTTGTTAAGTCAGCTCAGGTTTATTATATTTAAAAGGTATAATATGCAAGAGTCTCCTAAATAAACAAAAATGCATGACTGAAATAATCCCTCTCAATCATCATTTCTGACCCACTAGCAGTGTGTGACGGTGTCTGTTTCTACAGAGACTCTGCAGCCCTCTGCCTGGATTTTCTTTTTTCTTCTTATTTTGCCATGTTCGGGACGTTTCTGGGTTGTGTCTGGAAGGTAACCAGCAAATTGCAAAATCTGATCTGAAATCTGCCTCTCGCTGCCAACAATCTATCCTAACCTCAACTATTCGAGGTCAATGCCTAACCTCAACCATCTTGCGAGAGTTTCCCAACTCGTGGGTTACCTTCTAGACATTACCACGTTTCTGGGAGTCACCAAAGAGCCTTTGAGCCAATAACGGTGTGCAGGGTGTGCAGCCCGTTCAGGTCGTGGAATACCGCCGCTCTGTCTGATACCGAGGCACAAGTCCCCCTCTACTCTGTCAGATACAAAGCGCCTGTATTAGACGGATGTGATTGTGAGGTTGTGTGTTCTTATGGTCATGTGCTCCAGACAGTGTCCCTTGCTCCTCTCTCTCTGTCTCTCGGTGTGTCAGTTTGACGGAGAGCAGCGCTGAGCCACAGCGGACAGAAGTCCACCCTTCGGCTGCATTCATTCAAAATCCGGCAACTGGGCACATTCCCGCAGGGTTGTGCAAAGTTATGGTCGTGTTTATTTGTGCTTTAGAACGTAACTGCCAGGAAACGATTCGAAAATAACGTTTTATTTCTCTGAGTAGCTGCTTTGTTCTCACTAACGCCGCTCCCTCTCTCCATTCACTCTGTAGCTCGCTCGAACATCGCTGCTCTCTCTCTCTCTCTCTCTCTCCCTCGCTCGTTGAGCCGAGGAGGAGGAGACAACCTAATGCTGCCTGCATATTATACCTTTAATAACCCGTTTAAAATTATCTATTTATGTCCAAACTGATTTTAGCTTATAATAATAACCTGCTAACATTAGTGTGTTATTGCATACATGTGTTTTGTTGCTGAGCGCACCGAAACAAATTCCTGATCAACTGCAGTTGATGGGGATAGATGATTGAATATTGAATCAATAAGCTGAAACTGACAGAATACAGTCTTGAACATGATTATTTCTCGAGTGGAGGACTGCAGATTTTAATATCACATGCACACATGTCAGTGCAGCATGGAAAGGATTTTCTTCTCCAAAATGTTAAATAACTACAGTTCCGAGTACAGTACCTACTGCTTTAATCCCATGAAATAACTCACTTGTTTATTATTCAGTACATTGCATTGTGGGATTGTTTGCAGAAAGTACTGTATATGCCATGGACACTTACTTTTTTGTTCCATTGTGGGAATTTCTGAGGCACTATATATAGTGCATACATTTCACACTTAGCATTCAGACATTAAATATAGTGCACTAACAGTTTTGTTTTGTGGCGTGCTAACATAGCTCTAGTCTTTAGTCTTGTGTATTATTAAGTGCAACATGTAGGACATTTCTCATCTCTTTCCACACGGCAGAATACTCAACATTTCATTTGGAGCACATTTTAAATCCCCTACTTTCTTCTACTTATGTAGATGTTTACGTAAGGGATAATGTGCAGCATCGCCCTGTCGGGGATTCTTTCACAACAATGACCGGCTCGCTGTACATTATCCCTTACTTATTGTTCTTCTGATGAAACGTCAGCAGACTAACAGTCCTCCGTTCCTCCGATATCATAGTCGTCCTCCCTCCTCTGACTACAGTTCTGTGAAAGTGGAGCAATCAACCACTGGGGAGAAACTCCTGAGATTGAACGTGCAGGCTTCCCACGCTCCAGGCTCTTCATCTGATTAAAGACTGTGCACGTTGCAGCACAGCAGCAGTAAATATTTAGCGTTTTCCGTCCCTTTTCCTCCATAAACAAGGTCAAGCACATCAAGTCATTGAACATGACAAATGATTTGTGTCACTCCGCAGCATACAAAGAGGGATGACCCACATAGATAAAGGAGGTGTTTGCATGTGATGTCGCATCGAGAGATGACATAGGGGGAGGCCTGGCAGTGTTAGGAGGGAAGGGCCAACCAAGAGATGGTTGTGGAGGAGGAGAGAGTTCGGAGAGCACTTGAGCGGTCTGGTGGTGGCAGCCTGTCACAGGTGGAAGAGACAGGGACAGGTGGAGGTCAGTGGACTCCAGAAACACCACATCTACAGCTGCTGTTTATTTCTATCTATCTATCTGTATATCTAATATTGCACAATTCCAAGTAATTCAGTCCTTTGCTAATATTTCCTCCTACATGATTTTAATTTGTTTATAGCTACAAAACACCACAACAACTTGAACTTGTACCTGATTTCCTTTATCCATTTCTCATATGCCTTTTATGATGTTTCTATGATGCTTGTGTTTTATGTTATATTATCTGCTGTCATGGTTTGTCTCTTCGGGATAATAATGGTTTAATTCATTCAACAAATCTGTAACTCTGTCTCCTCTAACTTTCACTAAGCATTATGGGTATGAATGCAGTACAGATACTGCTTCTATCAGGTAGCAACATCCTTCCTCTGCTACCCATAAACCCTTCTCTCTGGGTGACTTGTCTCGTCCCAGTTCTCATTTTAAGTTAATGTAGTATTAATTTAACTGCCAATGATTTATTTGTTTTAATTAAATCTACCTAATGCTGCGGTGTAAATACTTAGGTGCATTTGTTTAGTCATCATTTACTGTGCATAAAACAATGCTGAACTTTACTGATACAGAACAGAAAGAAGAGAGATAAATAGCTCATTTTGCCCTCTTTATCAAAGAAAAACAAGGAGGAACCAAAGAGGGAAATAACATGATGACAAGCAAAGACTCAGCTGAATGTAAATGAGTGTGAAGTGTCCTGTGGGATATGATGACAGCAACTCTAATGCTCTATACTCTTTGTTTTTCCTTGTCACACAGCAGCACTTTGATTCATTTGTTTAGTTGAATACTCCTTAGGATGTTTAAAAGCAGAGCATCTATTTTTATTTTCTCTCCACAGTATTAACAGCTGCTGAACAAATTAATGTTCTCGTTTTAAGATGCCGCAACTGATTTCAATAACAAACCCCACTTTATCATAATCGGTCCCCTGCTGCTGGATGATGATCCGGCACCATAAACCAGCCGCATCCACTCTTATGCAAATAAAAAAAGACGCTATATTCAAACCCGATCACGTAAAGAGGACATGCTAATTAGCCTGAATAAGGACGTGAGACAACAAAAGAGAAAAACACAGAAAACAATGACTGTTCCTCACGACGTAGCAATAACATACAAGCTGCTGTTCACATAGCCTGTGTATGAAAAGCGGAGCTGAATATGCAACAGATTTATAATTTAAAAACACATTTTTAATATGTGTTCAACTGAAGCTGGAAAACAGGCCCACTGGACCGCCCGCTTACTGTATTGATTTCCTTAGCTTCATCCTTTCATAGCTAGATGAATGCATATAACTTTCAACCTGTTACCCTGACCTGAAACCAATCTAATATTAAAAACTAAATCCAAATCAAAGTGGTCGTGTCTGTTCCACAGCTTGTACAGGGACCCACCATTTATTATCTCCAGCCTAGCAACAGGTGATCCTACCGACAAACAGCTCAATATTATCCATGGTCAATGATACAGAAGATGTGGCTGGTGGTGAGGCATCAAATACTACCACAAACACACTGACCAGAACATTCAGATATTCAACTATACAAAAAAAAAAAGAGTGTAAATTGAGATTAATGTGTAGCCATCTGATAGCACCAAACACAGTTGTCCATCAAATGTTAATATGTTAATGTTAAGTAAGGGATAATGTACAGCGAGCCAGTCTCTCATCGCCCTGAAGGGGATTCTTTCACAACAATGACCCGCTAGCTGTACATGATCCCGCTTATTACACGGCTACCTACTGAAGAAATCAATATTTTGACACATAAACGGTCCACCAGAGTCCGACGTCAGAGCTGCGCCCATGGCAACGGTCTGCTATACATAGCAACGGTCTGTTATACATAGCAACGGTCTGTAATACAGAAATTACAGACTTCAGAATGCCGTGATTGACCAATCAGAATCGAGTCTTCAACACAGCCGTGTAATAATAGGGGATATATCATGAAAAATCATGCTTGTGCACATCCATTTGGGTATCTGGAGTGCCTACATGAGAACAATAATATGTTTTTTTGCAAACTACAGCATGTGAACATGTTCTGGGAGAAACACAAAATACAAGTATGAACCTGACAATGAGCATTATTTCCCCTTAAATATCCTAAAATAGGGATTTTAATTTCTATTCCATTTCTTTTCTCAAGACAGAACAAACTTAACATGTTCCTGATGTTTGAACCACATTAAGCTGTATTAACCCTTTAAACTAGAGCAAATCCTCCCACCACCCTGTTGCATATTGAAAATGTCTGCATGAGGAAACGACATGGTTTTGTGCGGCACACACACACACACACTCTGTGTGAACTCCATAAAGAAGACACGACGCAATAAATGCAAAGTGCCGGTGAGGCATAAAGCTCATTATATGGCCTTTTATGAGCTGCTGTTCCTCCTCCATTGGTTTGTCAATGTAAACAGAGCTCTGGCTGCATTCTCAGTCTGGAGATGGACTTCAGCAGAGCAATAATGGGACAAATCAACTGAAATGTACACTGCCCTTGACTGTCTATGAGGAATAATGACTGGCCAACAGTGCATGGAGTGTGTTTTAGATATGTGTGTGTGCTGACTGTAGTATTTCTCATTGAAAGTGAGGATGTAATGATGTTTCCTATTAGGGCAGTGATTCATGTTTTTAATCTTCCTGTGGCAGCCATGCTTAAAATCGCAATAAATCTGGATGTTCTGGTGGGATTCTGGTTCATGCACATCATCATAACTATGGTCTCTCCACTTATGCACACTATTTTTAGCCAATAACGTGCTCAGCATGATTATATCCACTGTGATAAACACACATGACATTTAGAATAAAGGCGGTACCAGCGTTTGTGTATAATTTACTCAACTTACTGTAAATTATACACAGAACACAACAATAAATGCAGAGCTGATGCTCCCTGTGATGATCACCTCACATGTCTCTGTGTGCATCACATCTCCGTATGACAGGGGACAAGGACACAGTTCTCATAGGTATAGTCCATAAATAATAACAAACTACTGCTAACAAAATAAAACATCCTATAAAATCCATCCACTGTGCACACTGAATTTATAGCAACTTGATGATGTTTAATGACATTTATTTAAGACATCTCAGCAACATTTCTATACTCTGTGGTACTCAACATTACACTATAAGTGACATCAGACTACTTTAGCTTCATCTGTGCAGATATGACTGTAGAGATTTACAGTGTGTTAGTTACATCCCAATATTTATGTATCTGTTATTAGGGTGTAATATTACTGAGAGGCCTATACTCATGATACTTCACAGTGGCGTTATCAGGCTTTTTTACCTCCTGTGTCGTATTATGGAACTCCACCATGGGTAATATTAAATGTTGCCTATCAATTAATAATCAATTCTAAAAAATGTATAACACCATAAATAATGAATAGAAAATATAATCATATTGAAATAGTAATGCTGATATTGATCAACCCCCCACAGCTTCTTATTTATTTAATTTGGGATTAAATATTAAATATTTAATTTTAGATTAAATATTAAATATTCTTGGGAATATATAAATAATATATAAATAATATACACCCTAATAATATACACCCTAATAATTTTTATTTTGTTAGCAGTAGTTTGTTAATATTTATTTATAATTTATCGGGCTTTTTCTCTGAGGGTGGTACTTTTGGGTTGTGTTGTAGGTTATCCAGATGTTTTGTTTAAATGCTTTATAATTAATATAATACAATAATCATATAGTCTCCATACAGCAGCCTATATAGTCTGTGTGTCCTACCTTCTGGATCCTGCCGTCCACCTCCAGGTAAATGACCCGGTAGGAGGAAGAAGCGGAGCCCATGGTCCCCTCTCCTCTCCCCGGCGGCGGTGTGTCGCTGTGCTGTCCCTGCTCCGGGCTCCGTGTCTGCACTCCGGTCCTCAAACCGCCGTTAAACAAACCGAGGCTGGTCAAAGTGGAGTCAGCGGTCCGACGACATCCCACCTGTCTCTCTCTCTCTCTCTCTGTCTGTCTCTCTGCCTGTCTCTCTCTGTCTGTCTCTCTGTCTAACTCACCGTTACTAACTCCCGGTTTTGTCCTCTTTAACTCTTCCTCCCGGTCCGGTCCGGTCCGGTCCGGTGTGTCTCCCTCTGTCACTTCGCGCTCCTCCGCTTGTGTTAAAGCCTGTCCACGCGCGTCCCCGCCTCCCTCATTCACTACAGATCTCCTGGGTCTGTGCGCGCTAACCTACAGGCACGCTCTCTCTCACACGCGCATGCACGCACACGCACGCGCAGCCACTCACACACACACACACACATTAATCCGTCTGTGTGTGCGTGTATATGTGTGTGGGGAGAACGGTTGTAACATCTCCACCAATCAGAGAAAAGATAGAGTGACGTCACTCAGCCCCCTGGTGCTGGGTTTCCTGGCTTGGTTGCACACCAACAACTGACTCAGCCACATATATGTTCATTATGTTCATTATGTTCATGTGTGTCCCCTTCTTCCATCAGAGTAACTTAAAGCTGCAGTAGGCAGTATATTTTTGGCATCATTGGGCAAAAATTCCATAATAACCTTTCAGCATATTGCAGGGGTCAGCAACCTGCGGCTCCGGAGCCACATGCGGCTCTTCAGCTCCTCTCCAGTGGCTCCCTGTGGATTTTTAAAAATGGAAATGAATAACTGTTTATTATTTACATTTTCATTTTTATTTATCATAGTTGTAGGTCTATGGTACAACAGTACGACTGGGTATTAGGGCCAATTGAGGAAAAAAACAATAAATCGGAGATTTCGAGAATAAAGTCATAATATTACGAGAATAAAAGTCAAAAGTTCATTAGAAAAAGAGTTGTAATATTATGAGAATAAAGTCATAAATTGAAGAGAAAAAAGTCGTAGTATTATGAGAATAAAGTCAATATTATAAAGTTGTAATTTTACGAGTTATTTTCTTTTTTCTCGTAAAGTTATGACTTTATTCTCGTAATATTACAATTTTGTTTTGATTTAAAAAATCTAGCCTGTGACGAGAGATTTTGGCCAATCACAGGTCATTTCAGAGAGAGAGCATTCCTATTGGCTGTTCATTCAACGGAGGCAGCTGTCAATCACTCACCAACTCCGGTCAAACGGTCAAACTAGGCAGCGCTGATCAAATATGAATTAATACTCTGTTACTGCAATGCCTATTTCTCTCCTCAGCTGTGTTCAGAAACATCTTGTAGTGTACTGTTTAGATGTAAAATTAGAAAGTTTGCTCCGGCTGGTGGGCGGTGCTTGGTATTTCCTCAACTAATCTCAACATGGCTGCCGGGTCACAAACTTTCTTTTTTTTAAATTTATATTTGCTCCATTTCTACCCACTGCAGCTTTAAGGAAGGATAACGTCGGGGCCAGTATATGGACAGAAGGAACAATCACAATGACCCAAAACTCATTCAATGTACCGTCATGTAAGTATTGATTGAAGACGGACTTGAAAAAATCTGAATGTCTCTGATGAGACTGATATCAATCTTCTCATCTAACTCTCGGTGTGTATTTCCTAATTTATGAACTGTTCCTTTTAACCAAACTCCACAGCAACATTTGTGGAAGTTGATTGTGGATTTAGTGGCATTTAGTGGAGTCCTAGCTAGCTCAAATCAGGGCTCACTATACCTGCAAACTACGTGTATGAGTGTGTGGGTGTGTGTGTGTGATCTCTTGTCTGCCTGTGTCACTGAGTGGGTTTCTGTCTGTCAGCAGCTTACCATTCCAGATGACACCTGCCACCTCCAGCTGAGTCTTAAGGCTCCTCCATGCCATGAATTAGACAGATTTAGCCAACCTGCACTAGTACGCTGCAAAAAAGAGCCATCAAAAACACCACCCCGGAACAGTTCAGTGAAGAAAACAATTGATTTATTTTTGCTTTGGGAGTGAACCACCTCCAAACCAAGTTCATTTCCAAAGAAGCAAAGAAACATTATAGAAAACCAACTGGCCAGAAAAAAGACACACAACAAACAAGGCACACAATGATTCAAGTGCTCGGCCTACCACTGACACATACAGTAAGAAATATACACAACAACGAAGGCATTATGTCTCAATGAATCATCATGAAGTTTAAAATATAAATATATAGAACATTACCAGGTGTTTGTATTTTGTGGATTTTACTCTATTACAGTTTGCAGACAGTAAATGAACAGAATTTAATTATATATGTTAAACAAATCTGGAACAAAAATCACTAACCGTGAGCTTTATGTGTCTTCGTTTTCAGATTTTAAATGCTTACCAGATCAGATATTGGATGATAAGATTCACTTTGACAAGCTCTTAAACAATAACATATCAACATTGCACTGCAAATTATATCCATATGAGCTTTTACAAGTAAGTCATCTAATTTGACAAAAACAATTACATTCAAAATATCTTAGTTCCCCACCCACAGAAAACATACATCATTATCTGCAGGTTTTTATATAAAAATACAACTTTGGTGCCTTCATTACATAACAAGTTCAGAAAAAAAAAACAGAAACCACAACAAAACCGACAGGAATAACTTAAATGACTTAAATAAGGAGTCTCTTATTTAAATTACAACATGATCCTCACAATCTCTTTGGTACAGTAAGGCAAAGGTGACACTGAAACAGCAACTTCCACACAGTTAGAGGAGAGTTGTAGTGGTCTTGGTTTTGTGCGCCGTCACCCAGAACTGAGCTGGTCCAGTGCCGCTCCCCCCCTGGGAGAGTTCAGCATTAAAAGCACCAGCTCAATAGTGTGAACATAGGAAACTACTAGTGTTCCCATCAAGGTTAAAGGGTCAGTTAGTCACACTTCCCTCTAGTGGGATCTATCCGTAAACAGTTTTGCTTGTATTTGTCCAGGTGGAGATTTCTGCCTCCACACCGATCAATTCAATAGAAAATTTTACATTTTGTTTTTAATTTAAATTCACCCCCATTTTACTGGGCTGAACCTAGACAAATAAAACCAAAATGATCTGACATGACAGATACAACTACAGGTAAGAGAGAGTAACTGATCCTCTAAAAAGGTAAACAAACACAGTTCTATGTACATTCAGTGTTACTCACCCAAATGCATTGTTGTATCCTGGAGCTGAATGCATTTACTTCCTCATTAAACGTCTGCAAAGCTGCTTTTTGAAGTATTTTGAATCATGCATTGTTTACATCCATGTCCACTAGCTGGCTAGTGTGCGTCCTCGTACGAGACCCCTTGATAAAAAGTGCTCCACGGCGTTACTAGAGATCAGGAAGTCCACAGGGTACCGGCTTTAAGGGCCATGTTAGGCTCCATGTGTGAAAGGGGCTACAGAAAATTCCTGTTTTTACTGTTTTGGGAAAACAAATTCTGACACACAATATCTGACAAGTGCATATTTCACAGATATTATATCACTGAATAATACCAGGAACTAATCAGAGTCCAGGGATTCAGGTTCCCATTTAGTGTACAGCGGCTAACTACAGGAACGTAGTCGAGCTCCGCAGCTACCAGCTAACAATAGTTGTTTCACAACTTGATGGATCCCATCTAGCCCGACCCACAGACTGAACTGGCAGTTTGAGAGTAGCTTATTTTTTCCTGATCAATCATCAGTAAGTGTTTTATCGGTCCATCTTAAGTCACTGCGGTTGCTAGAAGTAAGCATTTTAAACAATAATCAAAGAAATGTATTGATTTAAGAATGAAGAGGTTTTTTTTCTGTAAGTCGACTTACAAACACCTGCACACATCATGCTTTTGTGGCAATTTTGGCTGTTCCCATTTTTTTGGGTCTGGCAAATGAACCCGATTCTGACGAGCCCCTTCTGAAACCCTCCTGAAAGCTTGATTGGCTCTGCTGGTTTGTTTTCAAGCCGCCAACATGATTCAAAGGTCTAAAAGCAGATTAGATGCCACCATGGTCCACCTGGAAGGCTGGGTTTAGGTAAAAAAATAAAAAAAATGGTCCCTTGGGTATAATTTCAGATGGTTAGATTAGATAAACCTGACTGTTAGGGTTAGATCAGGTCTTATAAGGAGAAGAACAGGAGGATAACTACAGTAGGATCAATGAGGACACAGTCATGGAAGTTGCTGTTTCAACACGTTAAAGTAAGGCTAGTTTCATATATCTGCCGGTCCTTTGAGTAGATACAGTAGAGCAGGTAGTGTGTTCACGCTCACATTGGCTGCCATAGGAAATAGTTCAATAGAGGAAGAGGAGAGAAAGAGACGAGGACGCTGAGTGTGCAGATGAATCCTCCAGACCAGCCAGAACTTCAGCTTCAGCTCTTCCTCAGGGACGCAAGTACAGTCCTGTTTACAGCGGACTACTGTAGCTGGCATAGCACTGTGTGTGCACACACATACACACTTTATAAACATGTGCCTGTGTGTGTGTGTTTGTGGTAAGTGTCTCATGTCCAGGACAGTCCAGTTATTGTCAGAGCCACATAGTCCATTTCAGGCTTAGACCAGTGGTTTCAATGCACTGTGTGTGTGTGTGTGTGTGTGTGTGTGTGTGTGTGTGTGTGTGCGTGCGCGCGTGCATGCTCCTACGTGGAGGCAGTGCAGTCAAAGTGCTCAGTGCTCCTTCAACCTGCGGGAGAGACAAACATTAACACCATATTGATAAGTTGGGTGTCATTAAGTTTTATAGTCTGGAACAATAAGCTCTATGAAAACTGAACCTGTTGTCCATGAAGGAACATTGTTCTTTATTTCTTCTTTACCTTTTTGCTAAGTACATTAATCAAACTATTAATTAATATCACATTTTGTGTTCTGGCTTCACATTGGTTCATCTGATGAGGCCTGAAGGTCCTAAAAGATCCCGACAGTGTGAATAAACCCCTGGCTGAATATCATCCTATAATATACATGTGTAATATATCTAATATAATATATCTAATATATATATATATATAATATAATATAATATAATATAATATATAATCCTGAAGCCTTATAGCCTTCTTCATTTTCTGTTCAGGGATTCTTTTAGTGGCGCCTTGTTCTCTGAAGTATATAATAATATACTGTATATAATACAATATAATAATAGTGATTAAATCTATTTTCATGCATAGGGAACTCTGTGTTTCTGTTCATTATTGAGATCTGCCTTTACTAAATGTAGGAATGTTTCTAGTTCATACATTTTATTTAAGCGTTCTTTATTCATTTTAAATGAATCAGGAATGATCTTGTTCAAAAATAAACCTGGCATCCTCCACTGATGAGTTATTGATCTCAATAAAGTCATGGAATTGAAATTGTTCACAAAAATCAATATCCTGTAATAAAGATGGATTGAATTTGAATTGGCATATACGGTGGTGGTCAGATACCACCACGTAATGTATTCTGCGAAAATAAACGGTGGATGAACTGGTACTAGTTTAGTGTTCAATGTACTATATACTACTATACTATACTATACTATACTATACTATATACTATATGTGTTCAGAGTTATAGCTGCTTTTGAATAGAACTGGAGAAAAATATTTTGACACCACAGCCCAACATTTGAATATAAAATCAAAGACTTACTCTACAGCAGAGATGGGACGGGATTTAGTTGAGGTCAGCTCCTTTGACACGAGCCGTAGCAAAAGCTGCACAAAGTCAAACATTAGTTCATGTTTGTATTTTAATACAGCTTTTAGTTTCTTAACCATTCAAAACATATTCCTACTGTGTTGTGCTGGTATCAAAACTTGCATCTAAAGCTGCATTAATAAAAAATGTTTGCCGTCTTGGGGGCAGCAGAATATCTGCTATATTATCACCATAACAATATCAACATTCATGGAGATGCTGGAGTTGTGTTTGTGTCCACCTAATGAATGTAAGTCTCTCTACCAACTCCTGAGAAAGATATCAGTGTCTTTAGCTGCTAAATGCTCCACTCCGTTCACCAGCTTGGTGTGCTGTTGGGTGCCGGGCAGGCAGTGTGTGCAGTGACTTTATCAGAAAACATCTGTCTGCTGCTGGAAACAAGCTTGATGACAAAAACATTCGAGCTGCAGCTGCAGAGTTGGTGATAATTCTCTGTGGGTTCAACACCACGAGTGATCCAACGTCAATATAGGAGCAATTGTTTAGTACAGCTGTGAGGACAACTCTATGAAACTCATTTACAACAGTTACTATTATTGCTGATGATACTTGTGTTGTTTAAGGTTTTTTAAAGCACTCACCAACAGAGCGAAGAAGTCAGCAGTCATGAGCATGTAGAAGACCCGATCCCAGCCGCCTGAAGACAGCAGCCCGGCCAGCAAGGGGCCCACTGCTGCACCTGATACCACAAACATCAGCACGGTCATCATCTCAACTCTTAATGACAAATATAAAGCAGTCTGGGACAGGTTGAATACACTGAATACAGAAAGAACGGAAGACATACCACCATGAACACCACTAAGCAGATCATTAAAATATAACATTGGTAATATTTCATATCTAAAGCAGCAGTGGGTAGAAATGGAGCAAATATAATTAAAAAAAAGTTATTTTTATAAAACGGTCACTATATCCTGACAGTAGTGTATGAGACAGGTAATCTGAAAGAAATCATGTGCCTCTGTGTCCTCTCAGAACATTTGAATTACAATATGCTGAAAGGTTATTATGGAATTTTTCGCCCAATGATGCCAAAAACGTTCTGCCTACTGAAGCTTTAATTCCCAAATTCCTCTGTGCCGTAGAGCTCCACTGTTGTCATTGAAAATAGTCCTCAACAAATGCGGCATTTCTTCCTGTTTGAGTAAAGTTTGCTTAAAACTACAGGGACCAGGAGGAAATGACTGAGCCTTTTTATAAAGAAGAATCAATAGGCCTGGGTCCGAGTGCTACAGACAGGGTCGGGAAGCTGAAAAGTATTGAGAGAAGGATTGTCCTTTGGCAGGTTTGCATGATAGAAGGTCATATGGTGTTTCTGTATTTTTTCATAACTAAAATTGTTATTGCTGGGTTATTTCAGTGACACTGACCTACAGATCCTGTCCCATCGATGATGGCAGTGACAGTAGACAATGCTCTGGCGTTGCCTTTCAGGCTCTTGTGGGTCCCCTGGGGTCAAAGGTCAAAAGAGAGAGGTAAAGAGAAGAGGGAGGTCTGTGCAGATTGAGTTCATAATCATGTGTGAATTCAGTAGACTGGGATTAGAGTTAAACACGCTTACCAAATCAGCAGACACTGCAGTTGTGATGAGGGAGTATGGTCCATTGACTAGGCATCCACACACCAACAGCATGCCTGAAAAACACAGACTGGGTAAATTTCTACAGCCACCCACATCCACTCTACTCCCGTGTACTTCCCCTCCTGCTGAAAATGTACGTGGCATTTTTGATCAATTTTTCTATTACTTCAGTTTGGAGCGAACCCTGTAGGTAGTACATCTAATTACACCATATCAGAGCTGCGCGGCTGCAGCACCTCATCCTCTGCTGTATCCCTCTGACATTTACAGATTCCCTTCAGCATATTGTTAGAATAATGAGCCACAGCTGTGACCGTCATGAGCTCAGCGTGAAAATGAATTAAGAGTCATCAATCGAGCCACAGCGTCTGCACCGAATGAGCCACTGATGATCATTAAGGCCCACCTAATCAACCACGATGAGCTGCTCTGATACATTTAGCCAGGTCATGTGACCTCATTTATCTGGATACATGATTAGCAGCTGGACACACACAGAGAGATATTTTGCTCAAGTGCCGCTGCTCTGCACTGCCATCATACGGCGGTTACAGCTGATGAAGCTGTCCTGATCAACCCACAGCACCATTGCGGGAGCGTAGCGCCCACCCTCCGGTTCCCCCCTCGGGTAAACACTGTTAGCTCTGTTTTCACTGTTAGCACCATTAGCTATGAGCTGCCGCCGAAGCTGTCTCCATGTTGAGAGCCGTGCGGAGGCCATAGAAATGCTCCCAATCTCGCATTTAGCACCTTTAAGCCTCAATTTAATTTAAAAAGGTGAGTTGTATAACAATTCACCCTTCGTACATATATCATGAACGGGGAAATAAGCTATAGAGACCCAAACCGTTTTTTGTACCAGGCTGTAAACATGTTTATTTCTGCTGTAAAGCTGGGCATTGTAACGTGGGGGTCTGTGGGGATTGAGTCCCTTTTGGAGCCTCCAGTGGCTATTTGATGAACTGCAGTTTTTGGCACTTCCACTTTTGGCTTCATTTCTCACCCGGAGGTTGCTGCTTGGACGTAAACCGCCTCACACAACGCTCTACAGGATAAGTGGGTAGTGATGATCGATGGATGGATGGATGACACTTTGCAGTGTATAAAACTTAATCAAACTATATAAACCAGTTATTGTCAAATTTTCCAGTTGAAGTAGGCTCCAATGTCATGTCTTAATCCATTACTGGGTCTTTCGCTCCTCTTAACACCATATGCAATTTCCTGTAATAACAAGATACCAACTTATGATGTTATGAGGAGAAATATTTGTTTTAATGAGATACGTTAATTTTGTGAAATAATGAGAAGGTTTTGTGATATAACAAGATAAAGTGATATGTTGTTATAACACAAAACATTTTTACCTATACTTCATAAAATTAACTTTAAATGTTTGTTTACTCAACAACTGATGAATCATTTAGTGTATAAAATGTCAAAAACAACATCACAAAGTCCTCAGAAAACAAAGTGATTACTTAAAATATCAAACTTTGTCTGATCAATGGAACCAAACACCCAACGCTACTCATTAGACGATGACATAACGTGAAGATTAGTCTGGTTTTCTTTATATTTAACAAACTGGAACCCGAAAATATTTGGTAGTTTTCATAAATCAACAATTCTTCTCAGAAATACCGCTGAATAATTTTGGGTCCATCAACTAAAGAATGAATCATGTAATCACTCAGCACTAGCTCTGAGTGGGATGAGGAGTGAGAGCTGGCTCTTACCGATGGTTGGCCCCAAACCGAACTCGCTGATCATGGAGAAGCCGTACAGCTGCAGGAAACACAGAGAAAGCACGATGGTCAAAACACTCACATCTGCAGTCTCTATTCATAATTCACATGATTCACTAAATTAGCAGCAACCTGATGTTACATTCAGCTCAAGTGAAAAGAGGATAGATGAGTCTACCACTGTGCTGTAGCTTCTTTGAGTTATCAGAAACTGCAAAAAAAATTACATTTAATACTGCATATCTTCTTCATGAATATAAAGTAAACAAAATTGTAATAAGTAATCTGTCTAATGCTCCCCTGCTAAAAAAAAACATGTGGCTTCAGTGAAATATGTTAGCTTTAAGTGCTACACAGCAGGGGGACAGGATGCAGACAGAGAGGCCTGGTCAGCAGTGCAGGCTCCTGTTTAAAGTTGATCTATTTATCAGTCACTTATATGCTTGGGTGGTGTCTGTCTAGCATGCTACTTGCCACAGAATAGACTCCCTTCCGGTCTGAACTTCCTAATCTAACACTGTTAGAAGTCACTGAGCTCGATGTTTGTGGATGGGTGTAGCAGCAGCGCAGTGGGAACCTACTGTAGGAGCAGCCAGCAGCAACATGACGGCACACGTGGTGGCTCTCTTCCCCAGTTTATCAGATATCACTCCTGCCAAGATCCCCCCTGTGGATGCATGTACACGCACACAAACACACATAATAGAGAGAGGCAATGAGCCAGGAAAATAGCATATAACATATTTCATATTAACCATGATGCACAAAACTAAGTAAATACTGACAGTAAGTGAATGTGGGAAGAAAAACCACACGCATCACACACTCTGTCTCTCAAGATGAGAGGAAAATGTGAACAAAAGCACCTACCCACTATTCCTCCCACATCAAACAGGGTGGAGAGATCTCCAGCCTTCTTGGCATCGAGGTGAGCTGAGACACACACACAACGTAAGGTAAGGTTAAACAAAGAGAGAGAGAGAAATGTGTGTCATGTTCCGCCTTCTAAAATCACTGTAATAAACGTATTCCTCACTTAGTTTCTCTTTACACAAAGAAAAGAAAATCTGTTTAACAAATTACGAAACACTGTTGTTGAGGAGATTCTTCTCAGATTAAAACTATTGTTCCCGGTGCAACCGAGACAAAAGGAGGTTAAAAACCCTTCGTACAAACACAGTAATAATCGACCAGCACTCTCTTCCTGTAGTTTCAATGTTCATCTGTACCAGCTGCTTTACATACAGCATGTGAGCAAATAGTATTTACTCCAGAACACACAAACACCAACTCTGTTTCTACGTAAAACATTTAACCAGTGATGTTGGTCAATAATTTACACTTATTTTTAAACAGGAAGATGACTGTGAGATGCTTCCAAGTTAATGCACTTAACTTAAAGGAACACTGTGTAGCATTTGGGGGGATCTGCTATTGGCAGAAATGGAATATAATATTCATCATTATGTTTTGTTTAGAGTATAATCACCTGTATAAAATAAGAGTTGTGTTCTTGTTACTTTACAATGAGCAAGTTTCCAAAGATACCAAAATAAGTCCCAGTGAGTTTTGGGGCAATGTGTAGAACACCATGCATGTAACATCTGGAAGTCATCTGGTGTACCTCTAAAAATATGGTATCCTGGGCTTAAATATTTCCTTAATCTTTAACATCATATCGTGTCAGTTAAGACTTGACTTGAACAAGCAGGTAGAGAACACAACAGTATACTATCATATAGTGTTGAAAATCAAGGGTTCAATGAAATAATCATTTTTTGACATTATTTTGTTTAGGTTCGTTAGTGAGAATTCTGTGGCAAAATGAAGAACAATGATGGTTGTAGTTGTGTTTGGTCCTCACCTGCTTTGGTCATGTAGAGCGGCAGCCAGAACAGGAAGGTGTAGCTGACCAGCTTGGCAAACAGCAGACACAGAGAGAACTCGATCACTCCCTGCAGAGACAGAGACAGAGGAGGTTTTCTGGGACTGAATGATACCTGCCTGGCTCAACTGCCCTGATGCGATAAATCCTTCCTACAATAATGACCTATTGAACTGAAGAACCCAGTCTGGTACAGAGACACAAGCATCTGTCAAACTACATTTTAGAGATTATCTAGTCATAGGGTCTTATTTAAACGATCTATAGCGCACGGTCTAAAGTGCATGGCGAAAGTGCATTTAGGGCGTGTCCAACTCCACTCTTTCTAGTTAAGCGGCGCATTATCTGGGCGCAAAGTGAGGCGCAAGGGGTCTAAGGGGTTCTATTTAGTCTCTTAATTAATCTTAGGTGTGTTTTGGGCGTTTCTTTAAACAAACCAATCAGAGTGTCATCTCTCATTCCCTTTAAAAGTCAGGTGGGCCTGCACATCAGCACATTGCTATTTAAAAGGCAGATTCAGCAGATTAAGCAGGAGAAGCTAGTGGTTTTCTGGAATATAAGCTATAGTTCACAACTAACATGTTGGTGATATTATGTTAATGACGAGTTCACTTGTTCAACTTGTTTCCGCTGCCACTAAGTGGCCAAAAAAAAATCTGTTATTGAAAGATTAAAGTACCGCTGTGACTCTGATGTCCACAGATTAGATCTCATTTACTGATTTTGTGATGCTCAGTGGGATCAGCAGGGTGACTCTACACTAGCTAAACAATCCCATGGTTGTAAGTAGATAAGCAGATGTGTGTGTGTGTGTGTGTGTGTGTGTGTGTGTGTGTGTGTGTGTGTGTGTGTGTGTGACTGACTGGTATGCGTAGAGCTCCCATGAAGCTGATGGCGGACGGCTCCGATTCCCTCTTCACCACCACGACCGGCTGCGTGGGGACACACACACTGTCTCTGGGCAACAACAGCTCTGTGTCGTAACTCTAGAGGACAGGAGGGACAATGATCAGTAACCCAGTTACAGACAATCATTCCCAGCACCTTCAGGTGGCTTTTTATATGTTTCAGTGATTTTCAACCAAGAAAGAGGAACAAGAACATTTGAATGGTGACCTCTGACACATTGTGTGACAATAAACAAGAGAGAGAGGAACAGAGATAACTCAGCCAAACTGTGATTTGAAGAGTAATCAAAGACATCTTTATCCAATTGAGTAACCAATGTTATTCTGTTATTGATACTCTCCAACAACCCATCCGCCCCCCTGTGACTGTCTCTCCCTCACACACACACTACGGCCCCCCCCCCCTACCCTCCTACCCCGACACTGACTCTCCCCCTCTCTCATACACTCTCAATACCACCCCCTACAGTATCCCTCTCTCTCCCTCTCTCTCCCTCTGATACCTGATTGTTTTGTTTGCACACCGACAATATTTGCACTATCTGTTTATACCATGTTTATTTTATAGCTTATTTTGTAAATTGTACATTTTTTATTCTTATTTTATTCTAACGTTTATCTATTCTTTGTTATTATACTGTTTGCCTCGCACCAATAAGCCAAAGAAAATTCCTCGTGTATACCCCTTACACCTGGCAATAAACACCTTTCTGATTCTGATTCTGATTCTGATTCTGATTCTGATCAATGCCAGCATTAATCTCGGGCTGTTAACTCATTTGGTGTGACAGATGGGCAGGGTTCACCATATAGACCAATGCATTAAGTGACTTAAAGATTAACTGCAGTGAGAAGAACAATTGCATACCCAACCCAGCTATCATTTCATAAAGGTTCAAGAAACACTGAGGCTGAATCCAAATGTCCCGACTCCCCTGCACTTGCAGACTCGTGGACTTGACTGTGTAAATCCATATATATAATATTCATCAAGTCTGCAGGGGAACATAAGCACTCCTCCTGCAGCCTACTGAGAGTCCACAACATGTGTTACTGATGTACCACAAAGACTCAGTGCACAAGTCCAGAGGACAGACGTTTGGATTCAGCCTACCAACGATTTTTCAGTGTTCATCCAGCATCCCGCGAAATCTGACAAGAGTGACTGTTGCTGAAGCAACCACGAAACACCTGGAAGCACTGAAGGAACTGACCTTCCAGTTTTGAACATTATCCTCATAATAGTAGTAGTCCTGAAGGGATCACAATGACATACATTAAAATACAACTTACTACAGTCCATCCTTTGATACTGGGTTAAATGTCATTGATTTAAACAGTTACCAGTTCATCAGGTACACCTGCTCAATCTAAAGCACCTCATTACTGGACTATTAGTTTTCAGTTGTATCTAATGTAGAATGTTTTATTAAAAAGTCTTCAGGTTGTAGAGCTGTACCGAATGTCTTTTTTTTACATGCAAAGCTTCTATTGAGGTTTTCGAATGAAGCTTCGACTGTTTTATGACGTCATCAACCTAAAAACATGGGAAAAATAGATTTTGTGTCATTGCGGTTATATAAATAATAGTAATTTATGGTGCTGGTAGATTGCTAATAGACCTCCTCGTTAATAGAAATCTCCGTTTGTCAGTGTATCCTCATTATATATGCACTTGTACACAGCCACTATCATCTCTGTATACATGTACTACATGCATCCTGCGCCAGTCAAACACTGACATTATGGAGCACTTGTATCTTTTATCAGTCTTGGTAGCTGTAGTATTACCGGTGCCCAGTTAATGTTAAAACACTCGGTCCTTAGTTGGAGCTTGGCTTTTATGCTTTATATCAAATATACTTCTTAATCTTTCCCTCCATAGCTGGACAGTTGGTGGTTTTACATTTCTCCATATCACTGTAACCATCTTCTTTGTGGTCAGCAGCAACACTCCTAGTAAAAATGTCTGGTTTTTGTTATCTTTATCCACTGAGGCCTCTCTCAGTATAATATACTGTACACAGTATATAATCTAAATGCTGGCTCTAAAGGGAGGTCAAACCCCAGGCTTTGCTTGATCTCCATCTGAATGTCTTTCCAGTATTGAGATAATTTAGGGGCAGTCCCGATAAATGTGGGTGAACAATAAACAATGCACTAACACGCACGCACGCACGCACGCACAGTGACACACACACACAGTGACACACACCTGGGTTTTGTTTTCCTTGTATTGCAGATACACCTCAGTGTGTCCATTTACACCGTTCCAACTCTTGGTTTGAACCTGCTTCATAAGAGAGAATAAATCACATCATTATTTACACATTCTTTCAGGCATTAAAGGAGAAGTCCGCTGTTATTCTTTATGTTTCTTATCGCCAACTAATCAAATGACAAGACCAAAACCAACAGAGTGTTAGTCCGTCTCTCAATACTTCCTGACGTCCCTGCTCTGTCTGTGTCACTCTGACCCATTGGTTCCTAGTGAAGACATACATCTTTAAAAGCACCTCACAAATGTATAGTTTCATTTTTTTTTTTTTAAAAGGTCCTTTTACTGCATAGCCACAAAGGCCTTGTAAATCTTTATGACAACCGTGTGTTCACCGTAATGATGGGAGGATAAATATTAGGAGAAAGATGTGTTGCTAGTTGACCTGCAGGTGCAGTTTTAGGTGAAACGTAATGTCCTAAATGGGACATCTTGATAAAACAATCTGTAATCATATAAAGTGACCCATTAGTAAAATGTCCTGATATTTCGTTATGCACCTACAGCATTAACCACAATCCCTGATTTCTCTGTCTGCAATATACAGCTGGGTGACAAATAAAGGCAAAAAATAAGATAAATGTGAGAGATTCTCTGTTAAACTCTACTGGAGGGATGAACACCGTTTCTTCTAAAAGGTAAGACAGGTGTGATAAGACAGGTTGAGCCAATCACAACAAGCAACAGCACACGGAAACAGCTGCATAGCAGTGGATTGTAATAACAATGGTGGATCACCTTCTCTCAGCAGCTGACAGTCTTTGGAGAAGCTCATACAAACCACATTCAGATATTAGCTGACTTAGCAGTCAAATTAAAACATGCTGTACTAAATGATGCTTCCACCAACGAACACAGGTGCTGCCTCGGTGCGTACGTACTCTATATAGCACTGATGGTACGTTGCTTAAGCCTGCTGGTCTGCCACAGCCTCACTCTGTGTGGATTTAATGACTGTGAGCTAGATTCATCTCAGCAGGCCGATGCTTGTGACAGTGCCTCTTCCTCTCTGTCCACCGACACGTCTACTTGCCATAATGGCCACGGCTGACATCTTCTCAAATGCAGCTCACACCTCCGAGACACATTAAAAGTGTCTCACTGACAGCGTGTTCTTTCACGGTGTGAAACTTTATTGAAATAATTGGGGCAACTGTCTTAAATCCATGTCCTCCCAGTACATGTTGATACATTTGATGCAAGAAAAACCTGGTGACTGAGAAGGCCGTTGTGCCCTGTATAGAGACACCTGCATTATGCTTCTCTGTTCCTTTGTTAAGGTTTTTCCTTTCATTTTTTTCACCCATCTGTGGAACTCATAATCCTATTTCATTCCTCAAGTAGAACTACCGCCTTGCTGTTGTATGCCTCTGCCACCATGTCTGTCCAAAATGTCATCACTTCATCAATTTATCCTGTTAGACATTTGTGTGAAAGTGTCATAATTAGCATATGAATTCTTGGAGGATGGATGAGCAGACAGACGGACAAGCTGAAAACATAATGCCTCTGGCCACAGCCAGACATTCGCCGGCGCAGAGGCGTAAAAATCCAGCAATGGGTGTGAATCCTGAAGTGAGACACACACTGAGGCAATAATGGATGCTGGTACAGGCTACACAGTGGCACATATAAAATACAAGCATTCACATCTAAATACAAAGAAAGAAGGCGATTGTGTTTCCATTTTCTAAAGAAAGAAACAGGAAAAGAACTCTCTGTACTCACACTCTTGCCTGGAGAAGAATTTTGAGCATACAGGGTTTTCAGGTCATTTGGATCTGGAGAGGGGAAAGAGAGAGATGCCTTCAAGTTAATGATGCTCCTCCATTTACAGCCTGTGAAGTCCTGCTAAGAGCTGCTTCTGTTCTTCGGTGAGCCAGCAAAGTGCAAAGACTAACAGCCACAGAAAGCAGGCTGTTATGGCTAACTACTCTCACAGCTGGTACGGAATGAAAACATGTTCTTTCAGCGAGTCAAAGGCCTTAGTACAAACCATTAGAGTGGGAATCAGCACCGCAAATGGAAACTCACTTTAAGGAAGAAAAACGGGTTAAGCCCATTAGTGTGTGCACTTTGAAGCTAAATCATTCACACACAGTAAGAAACTAATCAAGCCAATGAGCAAAATATGAACGTGTTGTAGCCCTCCAGCCAATGGGGAGGCTGCACTCACGCTCAATGAGGAAGAAGAAGCAGACGATGCCCATGACTGCGATGATGATCCCCGGTACGATGAAGGACATGCCCCAGTTGGAGGAGACGTAGTAGCCGGCGATCAGAGAGCCAAGGATGTTTCCCACTGAGGTATGAGAGTTCCACAGGCCCATGATGAGTCCACGCCTGACAGACGGACAGTAGTGCAGTTTATAATAATGCAGGACACAGTGAGGAGGACACAGCCATTTCATACAGGAGACGAGCGAGGATCTACCGATGGACCTTCACCCCGCCGAGGTTCATATGAGACGGTATAAAAGTATTTGCATAACATATTTCTTAAATTTCCATTGTTGTTAAACAACAGGCCGACGGAACAATCAACAGGGGGCGCTGCAGCAGCCTCAGCACCGCCACTTACTGCTCGATGGGCTGTGATGGGTTCAAAGTCTGTGGCTCTACTTTGCATCTGTCGCAAGCTGCTGTCGTTGTTGGTCAGTGTCACTGTCTAAAGCTAATGATGGAGCCCTGACGTTCACTGTTTTAATCAAATACTATAGATACTGTGTTTATACTGGAGAGCAGAGCAGTTCTCTAAAAACTGGGAAACAACTGCATTCTCACTGGTTAATGCAGAGACAGCGGACGCAATCACGAAACCAAAACATATTCATTTCTACCTTTTAGGGTTTTTTTTTCATAAGAGAGCACATGACTTGATTAACAGAGCAGATCTGTATGTTACGGTGATAGAACTTGGTCATATCGAGTTAAAATAATAACATAATGATAATACACCTGCAGTACCTGACACACTGTCCCATAAACCACTACTTTAAAACAGAAGCCAAACTGAAATCCACATGTAATGTTTTCCTCTGCTGAAGTCAGTCTAGGAATGATTCCACCTTACCTTCCTTTTCCAAACCAGTTGCCGATGCAGGTCACTACACTGGGCCAGCCAGTGGTTTGGACTAAGCCGTTGGCCACCTGAAATCACAAGCGGGATGGAGGAGGACAGTGAGGCATTAGAAACACATATTATATGTGTGAGCATATGTAAATGCATGGGTACATAACCCTGTGATTATCTATGTGTCTCTTTGTGTGTGAACATCCATCTGTGCTGCTCTCTGTATTTGGAGTGGCAGAGCGTGTTATTCATTCATCTTCTGCGGCAACAAATACCAGACATCCCTTGTGCAAGATCTGCTATCCTACCAGCTTCAGCAATGACACAATAGCTAGGTGGCCTGCACCTCAAGCAGAGAGCTGAGGACAGGTTTCCTTCTAGCAAATGTACCTGTGTGTGTCGCTGTCGTCTGTTTACTGGCTCCGTTTTCATGACAGTGTTATGACTAGTGCAAGCATGCAAGTTGGCACCTTAAAGGGATAGTTTGGGTGTTTCTCAGTGGGGTTGTATGAAGTACACTTCTCCATAGCCAGTGTATTACCACAGTAGATGGAGTTTGGAGAAACAGACAGGAGTACTAGTACGGCTGTGGACGGGGGCAGCAGCTAACGCATTTTAGACTCCTAAAATAATCATATCAGTTTAAGTGTACGCTACATTTATATTTTCACTGCTTAGCCTCGCCGTCAGACAGCTCTTTACTGTATGTCCTTCTATACTCTCTACAAAGTCACCAGACTCCATTGACAAAACAGCAATTTTACCTTTCAGAACACGGGAGTTGCTTGTCTATTGCTGCCTTGATCGGTTAGTTTGTGTCATTGTGTGACTTTGGTGAATCTGAACTAACCCTTTAAAACACCAAAGTCTGTCTCTCCAAACTGAGGGCGCGCCGAAGGTCATCTACTGTAGGTAATACACTGGCTACGTATCAGTACCTCATACAACCCCACTGAGAAACACCAGAACTATGCATCTTAATCCTCAGGGTGAAAAGTGGTGTTCATGATTTACTAATGCATTATGCTGTGTCTCACCTGGACAAATATATAGAAGCCCAGGTTGTGGATGTTGTAGACATAACCCAGTCCAAACAAGCAGGTGAACAGGCCGCTGGCCAGCATGCCAAACGTCAGGTAAAGTCGAATGGGCAGGCGCTCCCCGATGATGCCGCTGTATGGGCGAACAGTGGGGACATCATGTTAACCACAACAACTTACTCACATCAAGAAGGTTTTGAAATGTCTCCCTACATGCAAGCTTTGTTTCACAACCGTCACCGCGGAGATTATGTTTCAGTTCTGTTTGTTTGTCTGTTAGGTAGCAGGACACCTCAAAAACATCTTGTGACATCTAAAGCCACAGGACAAGTGATTAGTTTACAGTGATGATCCAGGTCCAGGAACTTAGACAGATTAGAGTATTTATGAACCCCTCAACAACATCACATGTTGGAATGAAAACTATCTGGCACTAGTACAACATAACTGCGTAACATGTTTAAATGTTACACGTGTAATTCTATACATATTTAAATTAAAATTAAATGTAGAAGATGGTGCAGTCTTGGTGGAGGTATGTGCTTTGTGAGTGCTTTCTAGCTGTGTTACATGACCAGACTAAATGTTATGGTAGGAATACCTGTGTCAATCAACATGCAACATTAATATGTGGGTTTCAATAATAGATTAGATCAGTTTACATTAGATTGGATTAGATTTCCAGAACACACACAGTGACAGAAAAGAACAATGAAGTTACAGCAGCTTCTGTAACAGTAGCTGCTACAGAAAACCAAAGATCCCTTAGATATATAGATAGGAATGCAATTTAACATTTTTGATTGTAATTTTGATAAGTTTGTATGCATTTATCTCTTGTTAACCTCTTCCACTCCTCGGCCGACTTTACTTTTTTCAGAAGCTGTAGCGGGCTTAGTTTTATAGGTAGAATGAAGATACTGGTATCATATGAAACTAGAAGTTACGCTAAATTTTGGCGAGGAAAAACGGTCATGGCCATTTTCAAAGGGGGGAAAATAGGTTCTGGGGGTAACCACGAGTCTCCCCTTTACAGACATGCCCACTTTATGATAATCACATGCAGTTGTACGAATGCAGTATAAATGTGTTATTGTCTCCTATTCTAAAAATGGTGTATCTGAATATTTCTGCATACTGCGGTCCCTAAACAGTCTTGGAATTACATAAACTGGGTATCACTGTAAAGCTGAGACAGTGGAAACAGAAGTTAGAGCGTCTTTATCTTCTGTACTGTGAGTATTCCCCAGTGAAACGGAACATTTGAGCGGTGTACAGTTACAATAGGGATTTAAATCGAATCCTTCGCATTTGATTGGACCGCTAAAAAGTGGGCGGGCTTAGAATGTAGCGTGATACGGAGTCAAAGATCCTCTATATAACAAAGAGCATGCATTTCAAGCTCCGCCAGTGGTTTGAAATGGGTTATATATTTGCATAATGTATTTACATTTTCTTTTGCTAATATTAGATATTTACACAGCTAACAGACATATTTAGCATCACAAAAATGAGTCAGTTAGGGCGTTAGCGAGCGTTGGTTGTCAGATCTCTGCGAGAGCGTGTTGCTAAGACAGAGAAAGGTCTCGAACAAGAATGTGAGGAAGATGTGTGGCTTGTGAAAAATGGGTCTAATATTTACTTTGGTGACTACGGGGAGAAAGAATCAGTCAGAATCTGTGTTCACGTTTACTTCTCCTGTTGGAGCTAATGAGACTCAGGACCTACTGGCAGTCTCCTGAAGAGGCGGAGCAGAGGCCAAACCATGAATGTATAAAGAGAACTGGATACAGAGTTGGAGGCGGGGCCCCGTTCCATTCCTATGAAAGTTGCTCAGTGGCGCATGAAGACAAAATGGCTCGACTTCCGTCTGGTAAAGTAGTCGGATCTTGGGCACATGGAACATGCGCAGTAGCGTCCGCTCGGACACATGATTCAGACACGGGGTATCAACGTCATGCCGTTGAACTCCAGCCTCGGTCTGGGCCTCATTCACATGAACGGAGGAAGGGAAATAACTCTGGATTCAGCTATTAGTGTGTTTTACAACTTTTAGGACCTAATGATTTAAATAAGGGCTATAAGAGTGTTCGTACTGGGGAGTTGATTCACCTAAAAAAAAAAAAAGATCCGCTGAGTTACAGACGTCTCTTTTCCAATGTAAGTCTATGGGAAAAAGTCTTTTTGGGCCCAATGGCATCACGTGACGGACACGGACGTTGTAGTACCACCGTTTGGCCACTACTAAAGTTGGGATCAACGACCGGCGCTCTTCCTGGGGGCTTGGGCCAAACCTACGTAACACAGATGGAGGAAACGGACTCTTTCTAAACCGTCTCTACAGAGGACTGTGGCTCCACACACACCTCCCTTGAGGCTAAAAGTGGCAAATTGATTGATGGATGGATGTCATGATATTATGGGTTGGTACTAGCTTACGTAAGCCAGCTCCAAATGTATTCAGGCTGATCCAATTGCATGCCAATCCCAGGGCGTTCTGCATGCATTTACATCTGTTTTTCCTTATTTAAATAACGTATCCAGATACAGATTGTATTTTAGTGCCAGGTGTAAATGGGGTGAAAAGACCGTTTAGCTATATAACGGGGTTGAATGCCTTTCCCTATTAATATGTGTATCCGTTGACAGATTTCACTGATTTTCACCGCGACCACAGTCAACATAATGGATCATCTTCATATTTTGTAGTTTATTGTGTTCATATACTTTGGCAAATGTATTCTTCACTTCTTCCTATTCACCTCTTCTTGCCATCTTACCTGAGGTACATTCCCACTGCATAGGCACAGAGGAAGGAGTAGTCCATGGCTCCCAGCAGCTGTTTGTAGTTCCTTTTCTCTGACAATAGAAGAAGAGTTGGATAGTTGAGGACATCAGTACATCAGAATTAGTTCATCCTCAGCTCTGTTTATTGGTCTTTATGCTTCCAGGTTCTTCCCTGAGCAGCAGCAGTGCACGGCTTCATTCATATCACAATTAGATTTTTCAATTTCTAGCAAACTTAGGGGTGCTAAAGGGAACGCACTCTAATGGCAAAACAACAGCATCATGCTGACTTTAATAATACTAGGATGACTTCAACACATCCAGCACCCAAACAGGAATATATCAGGAGTCAAGCAGATACCAACCAAAAGGCTTCCAGCTACAGTCCATGTCTGTGTGGAGAGACGGCAGGGGGGGCAGCTGGCTGCTGCTGGAGAGGGCGGTGGCGATCTCACTGACAGAGGAGCAGTTCTTATGGAGCTCGCTCTGTCAACACAACAAGGAGAGCACCATTCAGTTGGCCAGAAATCACTAACGTTATGTGCAACAGGCTCCATCTAACCCTATACTATCACTGTATACTGTTGTCTACAGTGTCTGCTCGTTCTGTGGATAGGACTGCTGTGGCTGCAACACCAGCACATTTTAGAACTAAGGCCTGGTCTATAACATCACAGTATGTTCAAGATTAGAATAGTTTTGAATTTTCAATTAGTTTTTATTTTATTATATTTTTTGTGTTTGTTAGTTTTAGTTTAGTTTCAGTTTTACAGATTTAGTTTTACAATAGTTTTACTTTTTGTTCGGGCCAGATATAATGTCTCAGAGGTAGCTACATATAGGCGACATACAAAATACATGGTTGGAGAACTGGAATGGTCGTAATGTTTCATGTTTAATCTTCGCGCTACTTTAGTGTCCGATGTGAAGCGATTGCAGTACAGCACCATCTCCTGGAGGGACAAGTCTGCTCAGTTTCTGTGGTTCATGTCACGAGAGTTGACAGAAATTCATGCCGCCTCCTTTTTCCAGTAGTGATATATTATAGCTAAAAAAAAATAAAACCGAAATCAATTTATATTCATTTTTATTTTATTTTATTAGTTTTTAACCAGGAAATATAGTTTCAGTTTAGTTGTAGTTTTTCTTAAATATAGTTTGTATTTAGTTTCAGTTTACTAAAAATATTTTTGACTGCTTATTTTCCTTTTTAGTTTTAGTTTTAGTTTACTATATTAACCCTGGTTCAGAAGAATTGTTACCGACTGCAGCTCGGCCGCAAACTGTTTTCCTAAAACATTACATACCTTATATATTTACATTATGAATAAATGGACTATCTTGGAAAACCATTGTTAAAACATCTCACCTGAACCAAAGATGTATCAAAGATATCAATCTGACATATAATACTACCAGTTAGACAGCTTTAACATGTACCAGACCACCAAAGGAAACTTTTCTTAATAACCTACACCAAGTCTTCTTCTAGAAGTCGTTTTAAATGTTAATTACAAATGGAAATTATAGTAATTCTACTTATAAAAAAGACGGTCAAACAATATGAATAAATGGATGATAAAATCAGTAATAGTACATGCAGGTGCATTGATGGATGTCATGTCGAGTATTTGAGGAGATTAACTCCACAGAATGTTCTCCCTATGGGGAGCATTTCATTCAACCACATTATATTCATTTGTTTCTATATTTTAAACCAACCTACATCCTAATATCCACCAAATGTATATGTAACACAACAAATCACATACAAACTCTGAGTTGTTTGTGTAGCACTGTATGCCAGCCTGACACCCTTCTTGGTTAATATGTGTGAATGAAGCATTATGCAGACAGTGTGTGGATTGACTCAGTTTTTCTGTTCTTGGTGTTATGCTGCAAGCTTTCCATTAGATATGATCTCCACAACATTTTCTTGCACCAAAACACACTCTTATAATAATTGTACAGTATTGCTCATTGTGACCTGGGACAGACACACCACCACCTCAACCTCGTCTAATACATGGAACACACACTTTCTCATTTAGGATTACTGCTATTACACTGAGCTCCTGTAAGCAGCTGTTGTGCAGTGCCAGCTAATTCCCCAAAGCTTATAGGGTAATTTAGGTATTTTTCAACCTGAGCTTATTTTCCCATCTTTTTGTGATTAAGTAACTAATGGAGACAACACTTTCTGAAACTGGTTCAGTGTTGAGGGAGAATGTTGTAACCAGCAACCGTGAAACGAGCTGTGAGGGCTGTGAGGGCAGTGAGCAACATCAATGTAACGTTACATCCACTAAAAATTCTTGTTGTAGCCACTGACAGGCATCCACCATGGATGTATTCCATTGTTCCACCGTTTTCTACCGGCAACACGTCACCTCGCCAGATTTCACAACCACATGTCTCCTTGAGAGAGACTCTTTCCATAATGTCACACACTTCTAATAACACCGGAGCCTGTCATGGCAAAAACCAGCACTTTTAGTGGACGTACATGGCGGTGCCAGATCGCCCCGATAAGATGACATTACAGCCTGTGAGCAGCTGCCGTCTACAGCGTTCTCCCTCAATACTGGACCTGTTTCAGAAAGTGTTGTCCCCATTAGTCAGTTAGACACAAACACATGGAACAATAGGGTCCAGGTTGAAAAATACTGAAGTTACCCTTTAAGTCTGGCCTCTAAATACGATTATCATCAATAGAAATCTCAACTGAATTTAGTCTTCAGTTTTAGACTGGGCTTCATCACTGTAAGGGAAACTGGCTCAGGTTGTGTTACTGTATGTGTGAATGTGATATATAGGGTATACCACTACAACAATGAGCATTTGTTACCTTGACGATGCTAATGGGTTTCCTGGAGAGGTGGAAGCTGGTGTAGAGCAGGAAGGTGAGGATGAACGTGAGAGCTCTGTACCTGCAGAGAGGAAACACAGGAGGGCAGCACTGAGAGCTCAAATCCAAAGCAGCATGTTCAGTTTCAAGTCTGAGGTCAGGGCGTGACAGGACACAACTCACACTGGTATTTTTAATAGGCCTGCTTATCTCTTTCATTGTCAACAAGACAGGCTAAAACCACAGCACACATATTTGCAGAGATCACCTCACAAATATTCCTCCACAAAGTATGTCAACAGTAGTCACGCAATCCACAGCAGATGGAATTTAGGGATATTTGTGTGACATTAACAGATACTCAAAAGTGTGTGGCTGACATTATGCCTCTTCCGGCCCTATTATGTAACGAGCAAATATAGAAAACAAATGTAATCACCAGCCAGAATGAGCGTGACGCATTTTACATATGATTGGACCTCCCATATCTGCCCAACTGGGATTACAACACACGTCAGAAGACAGGGAAAAGTGTTGTGAAATATTTAGGCACACAAAGAATAAGCTATTTGACATGTGGCTGAGGTCTGAAAGACACATTAACGATGATTATCCTGCAGACGTGTTGCTTGTAAAAAGCGAGATGCCGACCACATAGAATGTGTGAGGCAGCTGCTGTTCACATCAAGCAGTAGAAGACTGATAGAGCCGTCTGTACTCCGTTGCCAATGTTACACCCTTCTACTATGGCGTCATACTTTCAGGATATCCTGGTTTGCTTTGTCTCTCATTCATGTTTACACTCATCTTAGTGCTGTGTTTTGTGTTCTGATTTTATCTGTGTGCTATATAGTGGAGGCGTCGGGCTGTTTTGGACGCTGGAGATGGACCATGGGGCAGTTTGAGATGAGCAACTAGACACATTCTTATGCAACAGCTGGACGGCATGCTGTGAGCGCGTTCCCAGTGTGTGTCCTGAGTAAAGCCGGTAAGACGCCGCTCTAACCCAGCTGCCACTGACAGCACACTGTGTGCTGAAGATACACATGATGACTAACTGAAAACATATTTATCCAACTCGCAATGAAGCTTGGTTGTTTTATTAACGAGGCCTTTTCATTGGTCTGTTAAGATGGTACATTAAATGATTTACTATGAAATTCCTATTAGGATATTTAGTCATTATGGACATTTGTGTCAGGACCACAGAAAGTATTTGTTTCTGATTGGCTGGCAGGTGTCCGTTTAAATGCTACGACAGGACATCCAAAGCAACCATTCAAACCAAGTTGCCATAGAGTATGAATGTATGATAATTAGGGCTGAATAATGAATTGTTGTTGTTTTTTTCTTCAAAAATCGCAGTTTGAAAGAGTGCAATTTACTAATGCAAGAGCCACGTTCATTAAGGTGTAGATAATTAAAGCTACGGTTGATCTGAGCATGCTAGATTTTTAAAATAATCCAACCTATAAACCCAGCCCAGTGTTGCCAACACTTTCCAATGAAATTAGCTGGCAGCACTAGCTCCAAAAGTCCTTAAATCTAGAGAAAAAGTCACCAAGTCATTAATTGTGAAGCAGCTGGTGGAAGACTCTGGTGACGGTGCAATGAGTGTACGGGCAGAGTGCACACACGCAGGCAGGTATCAATCATTACATTCAGGCCAAATGAAATGATTGGACGGGCTTATTACAGTCCAGTGACAGTCACAGATACCAGATTTGACAAATATTTGTGGTTAGCCCCCGGATCTGTAGCTGCCAAGTGAATGATTGACAACTGGCTCGTAGTAAACAGCAGTTTCCCGCTTCATCATATCAGTGTGTTAGATTGATAATCTATCGCTGGGAGTTGTCGATCAAGGTCACATATCAGGACTCTTCAATCCTGGCTCAAGTGAATAGTTTTATCAGTAAATCAGTGGGCAATTTAAATCTCCCTTTGATACACAGATGCATGACTCACAACAGCAGGACAAAGTGTCAGAGATCTGATCTGGGTTCGTTATAAACGGAGAAATAAAAACACTAAATCTAAAAAGTGAAAGACTGACAAGGATAAAAAACAGGATATCCAGCACTGAAACTACAGGAAAGGCCAGTTTGGCCCTTTGTCATGGGCACTATAAAGACACGTCTCACTAAAGAGGAAATTAACCCTGTGGCTATAGGAAATACTTCACCTGGACAGGTTTTCCATGTTGTGTAACTGAGAGTACAGTTTGAGCCTTGAGCCTTGCTACAACTGCATTAAGTTGACAATGGCCAGGTTTTCATCCAAATGTATTGCAAATTGTAACCGAATTTCCACTGCCGCTATGTGATTATTAGGAGTTGGTCCATCTAGATAAGCAGTAGGTGGCACCAATCCTCCAGTCGGGTGCCATTATACCATTTCAGAAGAAGAAGGCGCAACAAGATGATGTCATTAAAAGAGCGCCAGTCGAACAATGTAGAAACCGAATGGAATTATGACATCTGTGTTTGTTTCATGTTTTAATGTGAGGAAGGTTACTGTGTGGAGACTGGATGTTGAAGTCACATGCTTCATGTATGTCATCATTTATTCGCTAAATCGCATTTTGTGCTGCTCTGTGTGATCTGCTCCCGGATTTCAAACCGGAACAACACGGCGGCTCGTTTGGAAACTTTTCTCTTTTATCATGAAAACAGTTCACACAAATGGGTTTCTGAAAACATTTGAGGTGAGAAATAAGACATACAGTGGCTGAATGTGTCTGCATTTACACCTACAATGGTTAGTTTAAATGTTTCTTTTTGAGAGTTTCCAGAGGTGGCGAGTCACCATTCGCAATGGTTTATGGGATGAGTAGTTCCTTCTCTCTTAAAGTAATCATGTACATCAGTGACCAGCTGTTTCAGGAAATTACAGAGCCTTTGATAAATCTGTGAGCTGTTTTTAAAGATTTAAGTCTTCAGTAGGAACCAATGGACTCGGGGCTGAGCGAGCACCAAAGACGGGGCATGAAGGTCAAAATGAGAGACGGACTAACACATTGGTGGATTTGCAATTCTCGTGGGATATGTTGACAATAAGAAAGATATAGAAACCTCCTACTAACGCAACAACTCACATGACCGACACTAATTGCATTTGACGTCAAGGCTCAGTCTATAATACACTACTACGTCATCACATTTTGAGAATGGCAGCCAAAGCCCTCAGCAGAATGTCGTATTTCCTGTTCTCAGGACTCTGCTATGCACCTTAAACAGTTTGCAAATATCACGGGAGTGCATGGCGTGACCTTACTGCTCAGCTCAAAAGGTCTGTGCTCAGTGCTGATTGCTTCACTGAAAGGTCCATATTGCACAGAAATATCTACATAATTAATATCAATTAACTAAATTAATTAATTAAATAAATAAACTGTGAGATCTTGAAGAAATAGTCTCGGATGGGGAAAAAATTCTATATGTGAACTGAAAATAAGCACACGTGCACACACATTCAAATAGACAGAAACAACTCATACTTTCACATTAGTTTCACATTGATGGCAAATTGGCAGTCAGGAATGAAAACTCATATAACATGACAGTGAGCTGAAAGTAAAGAGACCTCAACCCGTTAAACACACACAGTCAAGTTCACACTTACCACTGGTCCCTGTCGAAGGACACCAGCATTCGGACCCCAGGAGGAACAGAGGCCATGTTTGGATGTGAATATTGACAATGACGGAGATGGGCAGCAGATGTGGGCTCAGGCTGAGGAGGCTGATGGGGTACACGCTGACATCATGTCATCTCCATCTCAGAGGAAGCTGCTGGGAGATCGGCAGCAGGAGGACACATGGTGGACACAGTGAGCTCTGGAGTCTGAGAAGATGACAAGAGAGGGAGAGGTGTGAAGAAGAGGTAGTGGAGGAGGAGGGAGGAAGAAAAAGAAATGATAAGAGAGGAGACAGGGTATAGCTGAAGAGATAAAGAAGGAGAAATGGAGAAGTCCGTCAGTGAAAAGTGGTGTAAAAGGCTCATTAAGTCATCTGACATTTTGTTTTTTACTGTTCAGTTTAAACCTCATACAGCCGAAGTCCATCAGAGCATAAAAAGCCGGCTCACCTGTCAAAGTTTGACACCGATTTTAGAATAGTACAAGTGAGAAGGTCTCTGCAGTAACTCTACAACAGAGCAGAAAGCCAAACTAGGAGAGGCAGAACTATCAGCAAATTGTTGATCATTGATTACTCTTTAAGTCAGTTATCTAGTGAAAATGTTCATTGTTCTCTGGTTCAAGCTTCTCCAGTTTGAGGAGTTGCTGATTGTCTTTATCTTATATAAATAGCTGTGTTACACGTGCATTAGTATGCTGGTTATAATCAGGGTTTTGGTGAATCCTGGTAAACATGAAGCATGGATGAGCCCTTACAGTATATGCCTGCTACTCCAAATGGAACCATATATTTAACCAGGTATTTTTGGTCACAGAAATGCAGTAAGTCGTTTACTGTCTGTGTTGTTCATGTACTTTCTCTACCCAGATTTAACAAGGCGGTTACATTCAAACTAATGCGACACAAAGCCTCATCTCCGACCTCCTTTTCCCCTAAAGAACACAGTGAAACACTGGCCTCATGTTTGATCTGCTGCTCAGCTCATCCATCTGCCTAGGAGCAGCAGCTCTGGACTATCACATGCTTCACAGAGGAAACATGATGGACCAGGAGCAGCAGAAGTCCTCCTCTGTCTGTCTGTGTGTGTGCTCCAGTAGAGAGCTGGCAGCGTGGCCACGTTACAGCCAGGACAGAATCACTGCTGCCATACAGCCTACACTTAGAAATGTCATGTGACAGAAATAGCTTCCTACAGTAGTTTCATCACTGAAGCTTCATCTTATGGTAAATTGAAACCACAGCTCTATGGCTGCAGTAGCCTACAGCTGTGATCTCTCTCTAACCCTAACCCAGACAGAGAGACAATCCCACAGTGCATTTAGACTCCAGATCCTTGTCTTTGTCCCAGTGTTTGCAGAGGCTGAGAGGAGCATCTGAAGCTGCAGACGTGGACGACAGGGACTGGTAGGACTGATGTTATTGTCTCTTATATTCCTCTCATATACCATATGTCTTAGAGTAACCACCTATAAATCAAATAGAGACCCTGTACTTCTCAGTGATGTATATGGACCCAGTGGACAGAGACACAGAGACATCGTCCAGGCCTCTGAGCAGCTCTTTAACGGAGCTACATTAATCACACAGTAGTTAAACACACAGTAGCTGCCCTCATGTCGGTAACAACTCACTGCCAGCTTCCTGCTCGGTGTAACGACAGCTAGCTAAACCACATCACGGTGGATCACACGGTCACCCGCCGACCGTCGCTCGGTGTCGTAGCCTACCGGGATAAAAGCACTCCGCTCCTGCTGAAGAGGAACCGACGCTCGGTACCGGGATCAGAACCCTCCGTTCCGCTCGGTACCGGGATCAGAGCCCTCCGTTCCGCTCGGTACCGGGATCAGAGCCCTCCGTTCCGCTCGGTACCGGGATAAAAACACTTACCGTGGAGAGACAGGCGGCGGTTCTGTGTCCGTGTGTTCGTGCCTTCAGCTGAGCGACATGTCCTCCTCCACTTCCTTGTTGTGTGAGAGCGAGCTCACTGTCACCACACACACACACGCACAGACACACGCACAAACACGCACAAACACACACACACACACACACACACACACACACAGCTGGGCTGCTCTGACGTCACGCCCTGCCTTTGCGTTCAGACGGTTGTTGAACTGGGACTAGAGGACCAGAGAACTAGAGGACCAGAAGAGGATTAGAGGACTAGGGGACTAGAGGACCAGAAGAGGATTAGAGAACTAGAGGACCAGAGAACCAGACGACTAGAGGACTAGAAGACCAGAAGACTAGAGGACTAGAAGAGGATTAGAGGATTAGAGGACTAGAGGACCAGAGAACCAGAGGACTAGAGGACCAGAAGAGGATTAGAGAACTAGAGGACTAGAGGACCAGAAGAGGATTAGAGAACTAGAGGACCAGAAGAGGATTAGAGGACTAGAGGACTAGAGGACCAGAAGAGGATTAGAGAACTAGAGGACCAGAGAACCAGACGACTAGAGGACTAGAAGACCAGAAGACTAGAGGACTAGAAGAGGATTAGAGGACTAGAGGACCAGAGAACCAGAGGACTAGAGGATCAGAAGACTAGAGGACTAGAAGAGGACTAGAGGACCAGAGGACCAGAGAACTAGAGGACCAGAGGACTAGAGGACCAGAGAACCAGAGGACTAGAGGACCAGAAGACTAGAGGACTAGAAGAGGACTAGAGGACCAGAGGACCAGAGAACTAGAGGACCAGAGGACTAGAGGACCAGAGGACTAGAGGACCAGAGGACTGGAGTTTGATTCCATCTGTGGACCTTAACTGCCTGATGGTTGCATCATGTCATTCCTCTTCTCTTTGCCCTCATGTCCTCTCACCTCTATACTGTCTATCTTTGAATAAAGTCAACATCTCTCTGTGTGTTCAAATTCAAATTCAAATTCAAATAAGCTTTATTGGCATGAATGTTCAGGTTACATTATTGCCAAAGCTAAATTACATATTAATGAATAATTACATTTCACAAGAAATAATCACAATCAAAATATACCAAATACATTTTAAATATACATTCTTTTACAGATGTAGTCAATCAGAAACATGTTTGGAGCTTGTAGCACCTCTGATTGTATGACAACAGTCAACATATTTTGCAGCTAATATTGCACATTGATTTTTCTACCCACATAAGTATGGTATTTTCTGTGGATCGGGGAGATGGATGAACTCAGGATGTATGTTATTTATTTTTTCAAAGAAAACATCTCTCACATCCTTATATTTCTCACAGCACAGAAAGAAGTGAGATTCTGTATTACATTCAGCTGTCTATACAATTCTGTCAGACAGAAAAGACTTTGTAATTCCCTGAATAAATACATCATTTGACCAATTCTGATGTTTAAAAAAATCGTACATCTTATCTCATGGCTTACAATAAAACTTTTCCTCTAGCCACGCAGGAAAAGCAGCAACTGCCCCAGACCCCCTTCCTCCTGGGTTCACACCAGAACACCTGGGGCCAGGTAGAGTAACTCCAGCAGAGCATTGTTTTTCCTCAGGGCCCTGTAACTTGTCAATATGGCCATGTTTGTACTGTAGCTCCATCCACACTGGCCAAATGAAGGAAGACTGCATGTACTAACAGGATAAACCCGTTAGATAGACACCAAACAATGAAGGGATGAAGACTTATAGCAGTGAGCTCATTAAACAGGAACTTCATGTCCACTGAGCTGTCAGTGCTGATCATCACACAGTCATTTACACTGTGATGTTTTTCTTTTTACCTAATTTCATCACTTTTTCATTTCCCTACAAGTTTATTAAACGAGTCCTTCTAAATGAATAAAGATTATTGTCATGGATTCATGATTATAACAGTATTTTTATTTCAGTGTCACTGAAGTTGTATTTGTTTTGCTGATTTTCCTGATCTCTGACTGATCCCACCTCTCAACTGCTCCTTTCTTCGTCTTAGCCCAAGTCATATCTAACCATGATGATTGATTTCTATTGAAATATTTGCTTCTGCCTTCACCCCAATATAAAGGAGGAAAGTGTAATTTGATTTTTGATGCTCAAAGCGGGCAACTGCCTCAGACTCCCAAGGGCCCCATAGCCCTAGGTTCATTGTGTGGTGTTTTGTGGTAATTTGAATAGATTCCCAAACATTTGCACTTTTGTTTAGGAACATGGGAATGTGCACTACTAAAGCATTGATATCAACACTTGATAAGGGCCTTAAGGTGAGTCCTGCTTCATTACCAGATCCTGAGATCCTGTCGTGAGCAGGGACCCTCTGTCAAAATTTAGTTTTAAGACCTTCATTATCCCAGATGATATTGTGTTTACATGGTGCATATTCCTAAATCAATTTATGTTTCATCAAATACCACACAGTGAACAAAGGAGGTTAATAGAGTCTGAGCCAGGGACCCCCAAGCAGGGTAATCCAGCCATGGCCATGTGTCTTTGTCACTCTGGATAATCTGACAACAGTTTCCAAAAATGAAACCTGGTGTTTTCTCTTTTTTGTCTTTTGAATTTGAAATTCCTTTATTTGAGCTCTTTCCCCTCCAAGTAATATCTGGAGTATATGAGTCTGGAGGTTTTCTAGCTAGCATTCTTTTCAGGCATTTGAGGAAGTATGTTTTCCTATTCTTTTTCAATAATGTCTACAGCCAACCATTTATTAAACCTTATAATGCATAATAATATAATTTAATAGTGTTATACTAGTTTATACCATTATGTTTTAATTGCTTAGGGTCTTCTTGTACAGATCATTACCACATACCAAGTAATACTGATGTAAGTGCAAAATTAAGTTCTTAAAATAGGCCTATTATTATTTTTCTTTAAGGAAGTAATGTATCCCCAGATAGTTATACTATAAAAGCTCAGATCCTTGGACTCAGACAAAGTTGAACCTCTCTGTTCGACATCCTGGATATCAGGAGGATCTACAGGAGCTTTCACTTTTGGCTTTTGGATGATATTAGAGTCATTGTCCAATTGATGGAGATAATATCAGATACAAATGAAAGTTTAGAGCTCTGTCATTTTCATGCTTTGTTTGATTTAAAATAGCACTTGAAGCTCACCACAAACATTGGACACGCTGAAGAAACTTAGAAAGACTGACATGGGTATATTCAGACCTGAAGCTACTACACTCTACACATCAGAGCATCAGCTAAAGGAGGCAATATAAACAAACAAGAACACATCTCTGCAGGACTGGGCTTGCATATTAATAGTAGAATAATCTCTGCAGTTCTTCACCATATTTGTTCATTTTATACACTATTCCTGATAGATATGCATATTTGTAGTTCTATGATCTCAGTCAAACCCTCTAATGGGGCTCAATTTGCTTAGCCTCTCATCTCCAAGACTCGTAGCCTACATGTAGGCTATATCCATAGATGTATGAACCATAGATGTATGAACCATAGATGTATGAACCATAGATGTATGAACCATAGATGTAGATGTATGAACCATAGATGTAGATGTATGAACCATAGATGTATGAACCATAGATGTAGATGTATGAACCATAGATGTATGAACCATAGATGTAGATGTATGAACCATAGATGTATGAACCATAGATGTATGAACCATAGATGTAGATGTATGAACCATAGATGTAGATGTATGAACCATAGATGTATGAACCATATATGTATGAACCATAGATGTATGAACCATAGATGTATGAACCATAGATGTATGAACCATAGATGTATGAACCATAGATGTAGATGTATGAACCATAGATGTAGATGTATGAACCATAGATGTATGAACCATAGATGTAGATGTATGAACCATAGATGTATGAACCATAGATGTAGATGTATGAACCATAGATGTATGAACCATAGATGTATGAACCATAGATGTAGATGTATGAACCATAGATGTAGATGTATGAACCATAGATGTATGAACCATATATGTATGAACCATAGATGTATGAACCATAGGTGTAGATGTATGAACCATAGATGTAGATGTATGAACCATAGATGTATGAACCATAGATGTATGAACCATAGGTGTAGATGTATGAACCATAGATGTAGATGTATGAACCATAGATGTATGAACCATATATGTATGAACCATAGATGTATGAACCATAGATGTAGATGTATGAACCATAGATGTATGAACCATAGATGTAGATGTATGAACCATAGATGTAGATGTATGAACCATAGGTGTAGATGTATGAACCATAGATGTATGAACCATAGATGTATGAACCATAGATGTATGAACCATAGGTGTAGATGTATGAACCATAGATGTAGATGTATGAACCATAGATGTATGAACCATAGATGTATGAGCATCAGTCAGAGGGTCAGAGGCTGCCGACATGTGGCGCTGTGCGGAAGTACAGTCACTAAGTTACCGTGACGTCATCAGTCCGCATCGTACGGTGGAAACCAACGTGGGAAGAGGAGGAAGAGAGCGACGTGAAGAGGAGGAGAGTGAAGAAGAGTCCCCACGTGAACCGGTGTGAACATGGCGTCGATTCAGGAGCCAGAGGTCCAGCTCGCACAGAGACTGGCCTCCAACGAGAAGCCCGTCCGGACCAAGGCCATAAAGAAACTGAGGAAGTACATCAACGTCAGGTCTCAGAGCGACATAGGTGAGCTAACCTGCTAGCCTGCTAGCTGTGGTAGCTAGCTCTGACACAGCTAGCTAACAACAGCTCAAAGGCTATTATTAACTTTACTTTAAAATGTGTGACATGGTAAGGAGACATTAATGGTTAAAACGGGTTGGGTTGAAGGGGGAGCTGGTCCCAGTCTGCTTGGTGCTGGTAGCTGCTAGTGCTGCACACCATGGTGCACACGTGTAGCTTCATTAGCCAGCTAGCTAATGTTACAGTTGACCACCAGTGGACTGTAATGTAGCAGCATTAACCTTGTTACTTTACTTGTTGTTCTCTAGTCCATAACATGTCAAACAAATAATGACTAATGGATTTTTATTTATTTAGCGATTTTATTTAGCGATGGATTTAATGGATTACCACTGCAGTCATCAGTTTTTGTGTAAGCACTGATCTTTGTATCCTGGGTTCAGGACATGTGTGACTGATAGTCTTGTGTCCTCTGTATAGGTGGATTCACAGGTGATGAGCTGCTCAAGCTATGGAAGGGTCTGTTCTACTGTCTGTGGATGCAGGACAAACCACTGCTCCAGGTATGTTCTGTTAGTGCTTACAGACTCCTATCATGGGTGGTGGGTGTTATACAGAGAGCATTGAGCCCCTTTCAGACATGCACTTCATTCATTATGGTCATTTTACATGTCAGTCTCCTGTTGGAATAAGCACCAAGTTACTTTTCTGTAAAATCCACATTGGCATCTTACGAGGTTTGCCCTGGTAATATTTCTGTAATACTGTAATAAAGTAAGTCTGAGTAGAAGGCCATCAGATTAACATGAAGGCTGCAGCAGCACAAGGTTAAACATTAAATGTAAGTCTCGTTCCACCTTCTTAAAAATACTAAAATAAATTATTATATTACTACGTCTAATACACAAAGAAAGTAAAATCTGCTTAATAAACCAGAAAACATGTCAGATCAGTCTAAATGTTTTGTTTCCCTCACAGTGCAGTGGAAAAGTATTTTATTGTGTGTGTGTGTGTGTGTATAAAAAACAACTACAATAATAACATATTCTCTAATAATTATGATTATTACACGACTGTTGAATACTCAATTCTGATTGGTCAATCACAGTGTTCTGCGGTCAGTAATTTCTCTATAACTATGTATAACAGTCCGTTGCTATGAGCACAGCTCTGATGTCGGACTCTGGTGGACCGTTTTTGTGTCAAAATATTGATTTCTTCAGTAAGTAGTCATGTAAAGGATAATGTACAGCTAGCAGGTCATTGTTGTGAACGAATCCCAGACAAGGTGATGAGAGACCCCTCCGCTTCCCGTTGTGGTGCAGCATCGCCCTGTCAGGGATTCTTTCACAACAATGACCTGCTCGCTGTACATTATCCTTTACATAATGACCAGCAACATGTATATGAGATTCCCAATTTGTGCAGCAGGATTCTCTTGCTCAATGATGAAATTCATCACAAAATGTATTGATGCATTCACAGTGAGAAGAATATCCCTCACGCTCATGTCATTCATTGAGGCTTCAATGCAAAACAGGTTTTATAGTCAAACACAGATTTCAGATCTGCTCTCTCACATCATCTTATGAATAAGGTTGTGGATGAATGTGTGTGTGAATGCTGACATTTAGTGTAAAGCTCTTTGAGTGGTCAGAAGACACTATATAAGGGGCTATATAAATGCAAGTCCATTTACCATTTAACACGCAATCAATGTATATACATATACAGTATATATTGGCAGATATATCAATATCGGATAGTTTTTACTCCCTGATATCGCCATTGGCCCAAAAAATCCCATATAATCCTGTTCAGTATTTAGATATATCCGGTATATAGGATATTATTATTCTTGTGTAAAATATTTTGTTTTTTATCTATTTGTACCTTTTTTATTCAGTTATTTTCTGTCATAAATATACTGTCATTTTTAATAGTAAAGTTTATTGTTCAACTGTAAAATATATAATTGCACATATCTTTGTCACAGCCTTTTAGATAACAATTTTGAGCAATCTAGGGCATTTTTTCTGCAACTAATATTCTCATTATAAATTAATTGTTTAGTATAAGTAATAGTAAACATACCTGTTACAAATCTGAGAAGGTGATGTGTTCTTTTCTGAGTTTCTCAGTACAAACCCCCTAAATATTACAAAATAATATAAAACACAGTAAAACAGCTAGGCCTCACACCAGAGAGGCTGGAACCAGTGAATATTTGCCATTTTTGCTTAATTTAAACAAATGTAGTAATTAGTAGATTATCAAAATTGTTATCAATTTTGTGCCCAAAATGATAGTGCTAAAAGTTTATTTATAAAAAGAAATATCAGCTAAAGCTTTGAGGCCTTCTTTTGATTTGTGTTGAAAAAGATTTGAAGCTTCGAGGCTTCAAACGCAGTAGGAACAGTGACATCTGGTGGTTTGTGACTATGAAACAGGTCTGAAGTATTTAGGATTTCTCCCCTGTAAGGGGTCCCTGGCTGGTTTAGTAGTCTCATATGTGTGCTCTAAAAGTCAAAGAAGCCTGCGTGATATTATTAAAACTGAAATAGCTTTTTTTCACAAGGGCTGCATTAAACGTAGATGTTATTGTGCAACAAGTTTCAGTAAAAATAATGAATTAATGCATTGTCCCAAAAGCTTGCATATAAAATATTTTTGCTGATGTGAAATATTAATGTACGTTATTGGTGTAGTTTAGGCCGACTGTGGGCTCATGTGTTTTAACTTCATGGTTGATATTATGTGAAGTTTCACAGGAGTCACAGTGTGATGTGATTGGAGAATCTCGATTAGATGAGCCTATTACTTTTATTACTATTACATTATTATCGGGTGGGATGGTTGTCATACTTATGATTATGTCTTTCTAGTATTCATGGCCATATTTCTCAGTTATTCTCCTCTCTTCTTATCCCACTGATGTGCCTATCACAAAGATCTCTCTAAACTTTCAAACTGAATGAAGCTGTTTCCTGAAGCAGCAGAGGCGTTTTGGAGTCGCGTGGTGTTCTTCATTTTACACAAGCTCTGACATGATGTTTTGATCTCCACAAGAGCTGCGGCAGCCCGTCACTAGTTACTGGACAAATATTGATTTGCTATCGGCCTCAAAATTCCACAAGGGGTCTTGACAGCATCTTGATGGAGAATAAAAAGCAACTCAAAGTCCAAATCAGAGAAATGTGAATGTGTCTGTCATAAATCCTTAAATGTTCAGTCAGCCTCCCCTCTCCTGTTCATGCAGTATTCACTTTTCTTCTTTAGGAGGAGCTATCAAACCAAATCTCCACCCTGATTCACAGCTTCCACCATATCGACAGCCGTAAGTCGCCCATGTCTGGTTTCATAATCTCATATGATTTAATATGAGGCACATGAAACAAGTCCTGTACTATTCATGATGATGATGATGATGATGATGTGCTGTTGCCTGCAGAGCTGTTATACCTGGAGAGCTTCCTGCAGACCTTCAAAAGAGAGTGGACCGGTATCGACAGGCTGCGGATGGACAAGTTCTTCCAGGTTAGTGTGAGGCTGAATGAGCTTTACCTTTTAAAGAAAGTAGCTGGTGCAGTAAGATCCCTCACTCTGGGATAATTCAATTCATTGGGTTCAAGAATCATTACCCACCCCCCCCCCCAACATAATTTTTTTTTTCCTCTAATCTTTACCAACCCTACCTTTTAAGTTTGAATGTCTGGTTGTGTTAAGACAAAATAAACAATAAAGAATAGGACTTGTTTTTGTTAAATGAAAAAGGGATTTGTAGAAAAACAGTTATATTTCTCAAAGTACGGTAATAGTAATTTTAAAGTAAGAAGAGAGAATTCATGCACACTGTCCCCTTACTTACAATGAACTTTATTGAGAAATAGTGTTTCTGTCCTTAGACCCTCAGGTAAAGCCTTGCTATTGTTCATGTGCTGTTCATCACTGTCACACTCTTATGGCTTACAGGAACACTTGAATAGAACAGAGCCATCGGTAATGTTAGTAGTAACACCTGCACTTTTCCTACTATGACAAGTCAAGATGCCCGATGTCAGAAAGGGTTGATAGCATCCTCAGAATTTGGTCCAGTATCCACCGCTTTGGCAAACTGGCCAATCTTACCTGGCCAATCAGTTATTCCTCGTATTAGGTCAGTGTTCATTTCAAGTCCTGCTAAGAGATGTTCACATCTAGTAGCCAGTCGACTGTCTTGGAAATAAAACCAATCAGGCTCATATCCTGCTGGCATCATCACCTAATAAGTGAAATAAGTAAAGGGCAAAGATCCCAGTGTCCCACCACAGTCCCATGGCCTGGTGTGACTCTCAGTCATTAACATCTCCAACCTGCCACTAGTGACTCTGTCTGCTAAACAAGCTGCGTGTGGTGAACGGACAGCGTGAACAGAAATGAAGTAGCAGAGTCAATTTCTTCAAAACAAACTAGGTGTGATTGCACTTCAACACCGATTGCATCAACACAGTTCCACAAAGACGTCAGCTGTGAATTTTTGACGATATGGTTTGTGAAAGATTTTGGATGTTTTTAATTGCTTACAAATCCGAAATGCTGATTATTTCTTTCTCTCTCTAACAGCTGGTTCGCTTCATGTTCAGACAAACCTTTGAGATGCTGAAGAGGAAAAACTGGGAGAGCAGGTAACGCATTAACATTTAGTGTTCCTAATGTTCCCGTCTCGTCATTTTTAAGTGAGCTTGAGTGTCTGGCGTGTCTCCTCAGTCTGGTCGGCAGGTTTCTGGAGCTACTGAATGCACAGCTCCTGCAGAGCAGCAGCGGGGCGCCATGCGGGCTGCAGTTCCACATCCTGGACCTCTACATGACCGAACTGGCTGCTGTGGGTTCAGCAGAGGTACAGTATAAATAATCTGGGATAAATAACAGGTTATTGGGGTTGCAGTGTTTATTAAATGAGTTTATTTGAAGCTGGTTGGCCACACGGTTGCCATTGTCAGTGACTCTGGGGAAACGGCATGATGAGAAGGTTTTAATACTTAACACATCACGGTGCTAAAATCACAAGAAATGAAGTTGCACTGTATTAGTAGAGGCTCGCCGCATGGAATGAAGATCACTGCCACCGTCAGAATAACTAATTCCACTTTCTGAAATATATCCTGTACCTTCAAGGGGCAAAGCTCAGTTGTCAAATCACAAAAGGTCACAATGATGATGAATATGGAACCAACCTGATCATGAAGTGTGGCCTCATGGTCAATAGTTAGTTCTGGTTACTCTGCTGAGTGTCTGCTGTCAGCTGTTCTCTCCTGCTCTCAGTTTTTATAATTATATTATTATTATTATTATATTTGTTTTATGTTTTCGGATTGTCCGTCCCGTTCTCGTGAATGTGATATCTCAGGAAGGCCTGGAGGGAGTTTCTTCAGATTTTGGCACAAATGTCCACTTGGACTCAAGGATGAACTGATTTAGGTGGTCAAAGGTCACCTCACAAAACACATTTACGCCATCACTCAATACTTCATATGCAAATTGTGACAATTTCACCCAAATGTCTAACAGGATATGAAGTGATGTTTTGGTAAAGGAGGTTGCGCTTCAACAATGGGATTCACGGTGGAGTGATTATGAAGTGATATGAAATGATGAAGCGATGACATTTTGGACAGACATGGTGAAGGCAGACAACCATGAGGCGCTAGTTCTAGTTCCAACTTAACTCACCATTTAGTTCTAATTTATGTTTGTTTGACTTCTTTTAGAATAATTCCTGCCATCCGAATGAGACGTCAATCTAAGATTACAATTTTATCACCATTATGTCATCTGACTAAATATAAACGCTGTATTTAGCGATCAGCTGTTTTGACATTTAAAATGACAGGTGACTGAATGTAGTTACTTTACTGCCACACAGCATCACACATACGTCATCTTTTCCCGCATCCACTGAAATACTATGCAGGAGTTTTTTTTTTTAGATCTCAACTCCTGTTGAAACCGTTTTAGAACTTCTTATGTGGATGGTTAATACCACCCCAGTGTCCTCATCCTCTTTTATCCTGAAAAGAGAGGTGAGAAGGACAACAAAGAGCGAGAGCCTATTACACATCATTGTGGCCCGGCTGAATGCCTCTCCTGTCCCAAGGTTTTGTCCTCTGTTAGATTTAATCCCTATGGGACCTCATTCATCTCCAAACCTGTCTTGTCTGGTTTGTCACCATGGAACTCGGGGCTGCTGTGTTGTTGCTTCCTGATTAACCCAGGCTTAGCTCTCCATCTTAAAGTTGCTAAATGGCAGCCAGTTGCTACGGTATGAGTCTATTTGTGATATTAAATGAAGGAGGGTTTTCCAGGTTTGAGTGGTCTGAAGGTGAACTGAACCACTGATTGAATCCTTGTTAACAAGATAAGGAAAACGTTCTGGGATTGGATTAATGGCCAAGCAGACATAGGGAACATTGGGATGCTGACATCCTTAATATATAGGAGCCATTATGAAATAGATATATATACTGTATAGATATACACACACACATTTGTTTTAATGCCACTAATTTCTTTAACGCAACTTGCGATTTTTAATTAACCTCTTAAAAAATGTGACGGGCCGCCGATCTTTCAGAGGTTGTAGCGGGCTCGGTTTTAAAGCTAGAGTGAAGGCGGCATATGAAACTAGAAAACCCAAGAAATCCATTGGCACCATCCATGTCATACTAGCTTGTCAAGAAGGAGCTTAAATAACGCTCCAAATCTGCGCTAAATTTTGGCGAGGAAAAACTGTCAGGGCCGTTTTCAAAGAGGTGAAAATGGGTTCTATGGGTACCCACGAGCCTCCCCTTTACAGACACGCCCACTTTATGATAATCACATGCAGTTTGGGGCAAGTCATAGTCAAGTCAGCACACTGACACACATATTTTTTATGTTAAATGCAGTACCTGTGAGGGTTTCTGGACAACATTTCATTATTTTGTGTTATTAACTGATTTCCAATGATAAATATATACATACATTGGCATAAAGCAGCATCTTTGTCCACTCCCATGTTGATAAGAGTATTAAGTATATTACTTATATACTTAAATACAAATCTCCCTTTAAGATATACAGTATATATAGTACAGCCTCACAGAGCCGCTAGCATGGTTGTAGATTCTAGTGATTGATGCATCCTCTGTACTTATTTTGAGACTTCGGATGTTAAAGTATGTTTGGTTTAGTTTGATTCTTGTTTTTTTTCTCCAATCGAACTTGGAACTAATAATTTATCAAATTGTTATGAGGAAATACATTAAATGCTACAATGATCCTAATGTTGTCTTTTCCTTTTCTATTCACAGCTCACTGCTGATCAGAACTTGATATTCATCGAGCCCTTCTGCAAAACAGCAGCCAAAACTAAAGAGTAAGTAGTCCACGCCAGCTCAGCTTTCTCTGCTCCATTTATTCTAATCCCTTCTTACACTAGAAATAGGTCATTAGAATAAAAAAAATGTCACTGTCATGCAAAACAGCTTATTAGGCAGCTGCTTTGAGTTTTGTGTGTAGATGTTTAATTTGATGTGGTTTTCTGTATTTGATGCTGGTGCAGGTGTCGGCATCTTCCTTTGATTGTTTTCCATCTTTTTCTGATTTTAAAGTGGCTGTGCAGTTTCAAATTGGCCTCAGTAGAACAAACCATAGACGCATGTACACTACCATTCATAAGTTTGGAATCAGCTGTTATATTGATGTTTCTGTCTTACTTCAAAGGTCCATGTTGACTGAAGCAGCTAGTTTTTGTGTTAGGTCTGGTGTTAACCACTTACCTGAATACTTTCCATCATCTCATCCTGTCATCTGTTGCTTCTTTCCACGTCTGTGTCGCCAGTCGGTCTCTTTTCAGAGCCATCTGCAACAGCCTCCTCGGCACCATCATCGACCAGGCCCCCTTCGCTATTGATGATTTGATGAAGGAGGTGAAAGGAGCCGAGGCCTCAGACTCCGACTCAGGACAGGCCTCTGAAGAGGACGACCAAGAAGACCAACCAGAGGAGAAAATAAGCAAACCAGTCAGCAAGAAAGGGACATGGAAGCAGATGAACGGTACGTCTCCAGAGAGTACGACATTAAATGATCTAGACTGGATTTTTGTTGATTAGAACATAAATCTTTTCAGTCACCATTGCATGAAACGCACTAATCTTGTCAGTTAATGGTTAATAATCGGTTAACGAGGGTCAGTTATCAGTTAGAAAAACTAAATTAGCATCCCTAACTGGTACAGATTCACTAATGACCAAACTCCAGAGTGGTGTCCTGTTTTTTCTTATGAGTTTTAGAAACTGCGTGTTTCTTGGAAAATGATATACAGTAGGCCGGCAGGGGAATTATAGTATATGCACAAATTACTGATTAATGCTCTCAAATTAATAAATCGACCACAAATGACTAATTCTTATTCTGGAATTACTCACTTGTGTTCTCAGAAGCCACTAATTGTTCTCAAATTACTAGTTCATGTTCTCGATTTATTAAATTGTGCATACAAATGATTACTTATGTGTGTTCTGAAAGGATCAAATCTGTGTGAATGAATAAAGAGACGGTAGCATTTAATATCATTTTGAGATGTGTTTAAAAGGGAACTCCACTCAATCTTTTTTTTTACGCTGTACACATAATCACATAGATTCTTGTTGGCGTATTATGTTGATTCATTTTTCCACCAGTGTGCAAAAATAGCAGAACACTGGCAAACGCGCTATTTTCCCCAAATAATATAAGGAGTCGTCAGTGTAGTTAATACTTATCTTTGAATTAATTAATTAATTGATTTGTGACTAGAACAATTTGACACAGTGCTGAGCTGTATCTTAAATTAATTGTCAGGTTCCCAGCTTTCAGATGATGTACACCACTTCTATGTGACCTCTACTGTTGACCTGCTATCTCCCCCTAAAGACCCCCTGTACCCCCCTAAAAAACACTAAAAATGGTCTACGTGGGTCTCAGAGGGTTAAAGAAATACAAACAAGCCAGAGCGTTTGTTCCACCTATAGCAGAATGAGAATGTGTAGAGTCAGACCTGCTGTGGAGATGTTTGTGTATGTGTGTTTGGGTGTGGGTGTGGGTGTGGGTGTGGGTGTGGGTGTGGGTGTGGGTGTGGGTGTGGGTGTGGGTGTGGGTGTCAGTCACTGGATGTCATGCAGGTGTTTCAGTGAGGTAAATGGTGCTGGTTTCTGTTTTCAGGTAATATATCCAATGAAGCCGAGGAGGATGACAGTGATGAGCTTCTTCACTTGGAAGACTCGGACTCAGAGGGGTCATGTGATGAAGACGATGAAGAAGTCGGACCAGTCCTACAGGTAAAGGATTTCTCTTCTTTTTTTTATTCAATGTTTTCCTTTTGGGATTTAATGTGTTATGGTCAAACATGTCACTGGTTTATTTTGATGTATGCCACTTGTTTTATACTCCACAGATTATAAGTCAAAGTCCCTGCATGAACTCAGTCCATACTCATGGTTCTGCACGTTATAGCCGGTGAACTACAAATTATATTAACAATGATGCTGCGCATTTTGCAAAGCTCATTTTAGGGTTTAGATTGAGTTCCCTCTTTAAAGTTGGCAAGACTTGCAAGCTGTTTGAGAAAGGAACATTTTGTTGTCTTTTCTGGTTTTGCTTCCAGGCAGTGTTTTGTTGATGAGTTCTAGGACCGCTTCCACAGGTTTAGTTGTTAGGAAATAAAGCTTTGGATAATATTAGTATGCAAAACATAAATTAAAAGCTAATGTGAGTTTGGTTGTTTTGTGCTTTATAAGACTCTTACAAACAGACTCTAAGTCTGGAGTGTCACATTGTCCTTGAACACACCATCAAATTTGAGACCACTCCCTCCTCTCATGTCCGTGCGGCCGTCCTTGCAGAAAGAAATCAGAGACATAAAACGTTATTTTCGGATTGTTTCACGGCGGTTATGTTCTAGAACACAAATAAACACACATCCAACTCCACACATCGCTGCGAGAGTGTGCTGCGTTGCCGGATTTTGAATGAATGCAGCTGAAGTGCACCTTCATCCTGTGTGCGCGTGCACCACCCCTGCTCTCGGTCAAACAGATACACCGATAGCAGCACTACCAATCAACCCGTTCTGATCCCATGTCGTCAAATACGGAGGAGGACTTGAGCCTCGGTATCAGAAGCCGAGGGGCGTGACAAAACGGCCGTATTTGATAACTTGAACGGACTGCATACCCTGCTCAATGTTATTGGCTGGGTGGTTACACCCACGCCCAGAAACATCCTGAACAAAGCAAAATGAGAAGAAAAGAGATGTGCTAATACTAACTGGCAACTTGATCACTGACGACACAGAGATACCACGGGATTCCAACGTCATTATACTATTGGCTCACAAGCCTCGTTAGAAGTGGGAACCGAACAGATATCTTCCACAGAGATAAACAAAACATTCATTTTGCACCTGTCAACATTTTTAATAATTTGTTTTATGAAAGAGACATACTTTTATTTGGCACCTTTCTTTTTTTATTATTATTCGTGTACATAATCTCACACATCTTATCACATCTTATCAATACGACCTTTTAAATTTCATTCTATGTGGTCTTAAAAAGTTTTTTTATTTTATCTTCCTACCTGTGTGGAGGATGAATGTGCTCTGCAAACAGGCAGCAATTTTCCGTTTGTTCAAATTATCTGAGGGAAGAAAATCAAAATGCAAAAGTGTTCTATTTATAAAATGTGCAAAAAGTTTAAAGGAAATTGCCTTTCGAGTGTTACAGCCGGGGGTTGATTCGTATAAAGTCTTTTTTTTCTGTTTTAGGAAATTATTTGAACAAATATGTTTAATTTTGACTCAAATGGCGAACATTTGTTTTTGTGTGTTTTGCAGTTTGACTATGCGGCCCTGGCTGACAAGCTGTTTGCGTTAGCCAGTCGGAACAGCACACCCAGCCGGAACAGGCAGAGACTCTACAAAATCATCAATGTGTGAGTAGATGCTCTAACGCTATACTCTCTGTGTGTGTCTGTCTCTCCGTCTTGTAATACCACTTGTTGATAGTGAGTCACTGTAGCGTCCAGTCTGCTGTCAGTCCAACATGAGAGGACCAGGAAGTAGAGGTGCCCTGAGGGCTGTCGATCATGTTGGAGGTACAGGGTCCGTGTACAGTTTGTTTATTGGATTAAATCCTAAGTGGCTGAAACGAGAAAGCGACTCATGTTTTTTTCGTTTCGTCCTCCCTGCCGCCGGGAGGACAGCGCAAGCAGCTCGGGGAAACAGACCTTCAGTTAGCGATAATGATCACCTGACTGAGGTGCTGCCCTCTTTCTTCTAGAGCTCATCAACAGCCAAACGGCATTCAGTGAGCTCAGTGGTGTGTAGGGGTGTTAAACCATCTCACCTGCTGTGCTGGTTCAACCTTTGTAATCAACGAAAGCTATTGATTTGACTTTGTAGAGTGGTGGGTTGAATCTGCCCTCCCTGTGGTGTTTATCCTGCTCTATGAATGATCTCTGCCGGAGCCCAAACTAATGAATGCTTTCTTCTTCTACTCTCACCTTGTCTTATGTTGATATGGCAGACTGCGGGACCTGAATGAAGGTAGGAGATCATTACCCTCTTCATATTTCTGAAAACAGAATAACTGTTGTCGGTCTTTGACCTGGTCCTGTCTAACTCTGTCTCTTCATGGATTTCCTCTCAGGCATCTTCCCTCAGGATGAGTGTCCAGAGGAGGTCTCCACAGATGAGGATGATGACATGTTCTGCAGCAGGAAGAGGATGAAGAGAGGAGGTCGTCCCACGAAGGATGACGAGGAGGGGGGTCCAGCAGCCAAGAAAAGTAAAGTTATCTCATGTTGGCACATTTACCTCCTGTCTATGCAACGCTTTTAAATCCGCTGTGGAATTTATGGAGCGCTGAAAACTGACAAAGGCAGTTAAAGTTTATCAGACAAGGGCATGACCCACGAGCACTTGACAAATTAAAATACAGAAGTTCTCGCATCACACTTGTGAGTCGCATATTAAACCATCATTGGCTTCCAAACTAGTAGTGGTGATGCCACAACTCCTGCTTGTAGGAACACATGTTAAACTGATTGAAGGTGAGCACAGAGAAACTTTGCCCTCGAGCCGTCTGCTCTTGTTAAACTCTACACATACGCCGTTCTGCACGGTGAAGTAACAATGAGCAGAGCACACGTCAGACAGGAGTACCAGCATGGAAGCAAAGCAATGTACTGCTTTGGACAGGGGCCGGCAGCAAAACGCCTTTTAGCCACCTAAAAGAAAAGGCCCACCTAAAAATATCAATATCCGTTTAAGTGTACGCTGTATTTGGAATATTTTCACCGCTTTATCTCGCCTTCAGACAGCCCTTTCCCGACAGGGAATCGAAAGTGAAACTTATCTCTGCTCTCTTCAAAGCCAGCAGGCTCAGATGACAAAACGGTATCGATACGTTTCACTTTGACTTCAGTTCCCCATCAGAAAATATTCTAAACATAGCATATATATATATTTCTGTTATCCCCTTTCAATTCCTCTTTGTCCGTGAACCATGGCTTCTGAAGCACAAAAGCATGCTCATGGACCCCCTAGACAGTCCAAGGTCCACCCACCAGTATCTCAACATCCTGTGGGAAACAGTGATGCATGCAGATTATGTACAGTAATTCATAGAGCGAACAGCAGTAATCTGCGTCTGATGCGTCTAGGTAGCTGAAGTTGTACTCAATACATTTGTCCAGGGTTGGCAGGTCTGAAGGAGGCATTCTAGCCTTGCTACAGTGACCAAATAGATTCATCATCACTAGAAGAAATGACAATTATACCTCCTCCTCGGTTAAAACTGACCTCCTGAACATAGTGTTACCTGTAACTGTTAAATGTCCTTCATCTTGTCCTTGAGCCTGATTATATCAGAAATGGAGACTTGAACTACATTTTGTGTCATTGCATTGCTCTCCATTTAATGATGACCGATACTTGAACTGATCTGTTTATGTGCTACTTCAGGGAAGAAAAGGGAGGCATCCGCACTCAACAAGCAAAACGAGGCGTCCGGGGAAGACGACAATGAACCGGCTGACCTGACTGCAAATGATGAAAACAAAAACAAGAAAAAGAAGAAAAGGAAGAAGAAAAAGAAGGCAGTGCAGAGTGGAAGTGCAGCTGGTGAGGAAAATGCAGACGGACCTGAACAGACTGTGGCTCCAGCTCAAAGTGGAAATAAAGAGACTGAAGGAGGTCCAGAGTGTTCACAAGACACACAGAAGGAAGCACAGACACAGGGCTCCCTCTCATCTATAAAAGTGACAGAAGCAGCTACTCCAGAGAGCCAGTCAGAAACACTGCTTCTCTCTGAAGTAAAGAAACAGCCGACAGTTATAGTCATAGAAGACACCAGCGAACCAACCCCCTGCACCAGTGATAAGGACCAATCTGAAAAGGAGACTTCTGAGCTCAAACCTGAGGTGATGGAGACAGCAGAGGAGGAGCAGACTCCTGATAAAACAGAGCCAGAGATGTCCCCCGAAGCCCAGGCTACCGTCTCAGGCAAGAAGAAGAAAAAGAAGGGCCTGAAGGCCAAACTACAAACAGATGAGATTGTGGCTGAATTGCAGGTCAATGGAGAAGAAGAGATCATACCAGCAAGTAGTGAGGAGTCAGCTGAAAAACAGGCAACGACGACACCTGAGACTGATGCTACAGCCCCTGCCAAGAAGAAGAAGAAGAAGGTCCTGAAGGCCAAGAAGAATGTCAAGGAGGTTGAGGGCGAATCACAAGTCCATAGTGTGAGCACAGAAGCAGATTCCCCATCGATACTTTGTGAGGATTCAGAGGAAGCTTGCCCAACCGTCCAACTCGTGGCGCCAACTGATTCTACAAACCCATGCAGTAAGAAGGGTAAGAAAAAGAACCTCAAGGCTAATGAAGTACTAAAGGTTGAGGCTGAGGCACAGCTCGAGGTAGAGGGAAAACACACATCAGCTGGTGAGGAAACATCACAAGATGCCGCCGCAGTGCCACTTAAAAAGAAGACAAAGAAAAAGGGCAAGCAGGGAGATGCAACATTGGATGAAAGCACCGTAACCCCGCTGAATAAGAAGAGGAAAAAGAATAAAAAAGAATCGGAAGCGGAAGAGGAAGGAGCGGCGGTGGAAGCCCCTCAGTCGGTGGATGCTGAGATCACCATGACAACACCAGCAAAGAAGAAGAAAAAGAAGTTGGCAGCAGCCCAATTGGAGGTGAAAGATCAAACCCAGTCGCAGGTGGTCGGCAGTGTTGACGCAGAGCTCTCACTGGGTGAAGCTGAAGCGGTCTCTTCCTCCGGGAAACCGGCCAAGAAGAAGAAAAGGAAGATCCCCGTGACGTTTGAGTACGAGGTCGATGAGCTTGAGGCGGCTGCACAGGAGGCTACATCCATCAACGGGCTCGCAGAAGAAGAAACCGGCGTCAAGGCGAAACCAGGCAGTGTGAGTATTTAATGAGGTTAAATGGTTCAGATGAGATGAGACTGAATTGCCAGACTGCCTGATAACACTGAGGCATCATTGAGCCGTAAACTGATTTTTTTCTCCATTTCAGGCTAAAAAGTCACAGAAGAAGACGAAGGCTTCCCCAGCGTCGGCGTCTGACTTCATGACGTTTCAGAGCAACGCTACAGTCCCGACACCGCTCTTCTGCAAAACCAAGAAGAGCCCCAAAACCCCGCTGTCCAGCAAGAAAGTAAAAGTGAGTAAAACAGTCACAACTAAGCATCATCAGAGTTTGTTCTCACAGATTACAAAAGAACCTTTTTAGGTGTAACCTGGACAAACTATCTGCATGCTTAGATGTTAAGTTAGAAATTCCAGTATTGTGACACCACTACCGAGATCACAGCTGGAGCTAAGCAAGGGGTAACAACCATAGACTGTATATATAGCTGGAGGACACGTCTCCACTTCCTCCCGATCTCAAAATCTAAAATATCCCGGAGACGGTAGCTGCCATCTTGAGATTTTGGCGTCATTTGGAGCCAGAGTTTGTGCAGTAGTGATCGGAGGACAGAGCCGCGGTATCAAGGTCCCGCCCCACACACCCGCACAAACCAATCGTAAGCTGACCGCAGCTTTTTTGACGTGACAGAGACCTAGCTGCTGCGTTAGCTACTCAGCTGAAAAAGACTGATGCTACAACCCTGCCAAGAAGAAACAGAAGGGCCTGAAGGCTGAGAAGAATGTCAAGGAGGTTGAGGGTGAATCCCAAGTTAAAGGGGAACTACATCTGTGTTATTCTCATGGTCTAAGACAGTCCACAAATATTAGTAAGCATGAACAACTCTTCCAAATCCAAAAACTAGAGTGCTAAAGCTCAAACCTTTGATGTCATAGGGTATAAAGTGTGGAGCTGCTCCATACACAATGAATGGACCAACAGAATATTTTCCTTTCTATACCCAGATGAGCTATTCTATTGTAGCGTTGTCAGCTCTGAAACAGAAAAGTCCTGCGTTAACAAACAAGAAATCCGAAGGGGTCCATTTAGAATGCTTAATGTCTATATTACTCTGTTTAATCACATTTATGTACGATCTTTTAATCCTATTTATATATGGAAGTTCCTTTTTGTTTTTATTAATGCAAAGCACTGAATACATAGAAATACACTTGCTAATGTTAAAACATAGCATCAGTACAGTACAGTACAGTGCTGTGCTCAAAGCTTCCTGTTGGGCTGTTGGAATGGAAATCATTTTACCAAAGTCTGTGCCAGAAATGCACGCCATCAATATCACTGTAGAAAAATGAATAACGTTTGAATTTCTTCTTTTGGTTATTCAAATTTGAGTGTTTCTGGCCACCCTACTAATGTATAAGTCCAGCACTCCGTCTCTTTTTAGCTCCACTGTGTTCAGCAGCTAGTGGTAGTATTAGGTAGTGTACAGTGTACAGCACTGCCTGCTGCCGCTGCTCGAAATCAACAACCCTCTCACATCACACATAGTCATTTGATCTATTGTTAATATGTAGAGATTAATTACTACACTTTGACAATGTTGTTTGCGAAAGGAAATGTATTCAACCCATTTATAAAAAAAATATATTTTCTTTACATAAACACTTCACAGTGTTGCTGATACTTTTCCCACTTGAAAAGCTCTATTACCAATAATTACTCTGCTATTTGGATATTTAATTGCCCTCCATTTCTATTTACAATCCGGTGTTAATTAATTTTTGAAATGCAATTATTTTCCTGTGAGCTATGATTATAATTAACAGATCAAAGATTGACTCATCAGACTGAACAGCTGGAATAAACACACACACTCTCTCGTCTTCATAGTGTTGCAGTGTTTAATATGTTTTGGTTTTGTCGAGGCTGACGGAGGAAAACATTGTTAATACATCTTGCAGAGGCGTTAAACTGCACACTTCCTATTGGATACTGACACACATACACTCCAGACCCTGCAGCACATTATTTTTAGTCTTATTCCTTCATCCATTTTTTATAGTGTTTTGCTGTGGTGCATCCGGTATTTAATAGTTTATAATAGTACTTTATCAGATGAAGCTCTCACCAGGTCTTCCATGGCCTGAGGACATTTTTGAGGTATTGGAATGGAAATATGCTCCTTGGCGAAGAAGAGCTTTATCAAAACCAGAGTACATTTTTACCTTCTGAATCTTTAGTTGACGTGTTTTTGTCTGATTTGTGGAATACAAGTGTAAAATCAACAAAGAACAAAGGAGGCTCGATCATTTCTATTGTAGCATACTGGGGAGAAAGTAGAAAAGCAAATGTGATCTGCAAAGACAAATTGTCCAGCCCCTGCTTGTGAAAGATTTTGTCCCTGTCTATTAATTGATCCGATTCTCTCTCATGCTTCATTTCTCACAAAACCTTCTGTAGTCTATCTCTCCTAGAATAAATCAAAACTATTCTTCTTTATTGAGCAGCTCTGCCGTTCACTGATGCTAATGACTTTGTACCGTATGTAACCTTGTGTAACCTCTTTTCTATGTCTTTGTTCCACAGAAGAATCAAACTCCAAAATCAGAATCCAAGAAGGTGACCTTCGGTCTCAAGAATAACAAGACAGCTGGTAAGAAGTGGGATGCAATTGGATATTTATAATACTGTACATACTGAAGCTGTATTCTATGTAGGATTAATGCAAATGATAAAATAGGATCACTTGTTCATTTAGTCCAAACATTACAGAAGTGTTCAGAGCAGACTGTACAGTCTGACGGGATGAAGTCCGTCTCCAGTTCATGTTGCAGGATTTGGAAAACAGCTCTTTGGATGGACTTGATCTAGTTGTCTAGAGTAACTCAGTTGATTCTAAATAAACACTAAAGCATGACAAAGTAAAACGTGCACAAAGTAGAAAGAGACAAACATGGACCATCTGTCCGTCCGTCTGTCCATCCATCCGTTAACTTCCTCTTATCCGGGGCCGGGTTGTGAGAGCAGCATGCTTAGCAGGGAAGTCCAGACGTCTCTCTCCCCAGCAACATTTTCCAGCTCGTCCTGGGGGACCCCGCAGCGTTCCCAGACCAGATGACATATATAATCCCTCCAGCATGTTCTGGGTCTGCCCCGGGGCATCTTACCAATTGGACGTGCCCAGAAAACCTCAACAGGGAGGTGTCCAGGAGGCATCCTAATCAGATGCCCCAACAACCTCGGCTGGCCCCCCGAGGTGACGTTTCACGTCCCTAGAGCTAGTCTGCGATGTCGGGGATCAGCACACTTAGATTCCTGCCTTTGCCGGCCGCCCAGCTCACACTGCACCAGACCCCAATGCCTATCCCTGCGGGTGATGGGCCCACAGGGGGTGGCGGCTCCATGTTGTTCTTTCGGGGCTGTGCCCCGGCCGGCGAGCTCTCCTCCCAGGTCTGGCTCCCGGTTTCCCTGTTCCGTGCGAGGTTACACAACTCTTCTGGTGCCGATTCATATGGGGTGTGTGAATCGCTCTTGGTCCGGCCCCTAGACGATTCCATGGTGCAGAATACAAATCTACAGTGTGTACAAACCCGCTGCAGCCTCTCGTGATTAATTCACACAGACTGAGGGACCAGTAAAAGAATAATTCATTTGATTGGTTTAATTAGTTTGAGGTGAAAAAGTTTACAAAGACAGCTTTGTTTTTATTCCTACTAAACCTGCAGCTTCCATGCAAACTCTGAGCTGCAGGACCGCATTCTAGTAATTATGTGACATTAGTACAAAGAACAGTTGAAACTATTTTTTGATTAATTGATTAGTCACTCGACAGAAAAATTAATTGCCAACAATTTAGATGAATGATTAATCGTTAATTAATCGGTTAAGATTCACTGGTTCCAGCTTCTCAAATGTAAATCATTACTTACTGTGATATTAAATTGAACATCTTTTGGTGTTAGACTCCTGGTCAGACAAAACAAGGCATTGGAACACATCAGTTTTTTTTTTTTTTTTTATTTCTTTTATTACATTTTTTCCAACCAAGAGATGAATCGGTTAATTGGAAAACAGAATTGTCAGATTCATTGGTAATTAACATAATCTTTAGCTGCAGCCCTAATACTAACTCAAAATCTAGACCACTATAGAATGTACACAACTGTGAAGTGATTATGCGGCTCATTAAGTAACCACAGTAACACGTATGTGTGTCAGCATGTGAGCGCGGGGAGCTTTTTGTTTTTCTCCACATGCATGATGCAGAATGACATCACCAAATCGGTCCAACGAACAAGTCACCTGTCAGCTTCTAAGCTGTCATGTTTACGGCTCTCGGTTCATTTGTTTCAAGTCAGTGTGAATGCTGTATGTACTGAGGTAGAAATAAAGGCATGTTCTTTGGTTCCGTTGTGTTGGGACATGAGTAGCTTTCTGAAAGAGCTGCAGCTGTTTTATTTAATAGTCACAGACGTCAAACCTACTACAGATGCAGGCATGGATCTTCTAAATCTTTAGTGGTTGAGAATAAATCCCACCACAAGGTCCATTTCACACAGTCTTTATTGGCATTGTATGATCACATTTCCCTTTTCTCTTTGACCTGGGAAACACGTCACAGAATGAACTCTGAACCTCAGCTTTTTAAGACGATACGGATCAGAAGTCCTTCCTTATTGTAGATGTTCAAATGTCCTTTTTTCACTTAACTTTGCTTTTGAAAACTCCGGAGCAGTTACTAATTGGACCCGTGGTCAGATATTATTCTCAGCTGCTGTTTCCAAGGTCATGAATGCACTTTGAACCTCAGTTTAATAGTGTTTCAGCTGTTACATTATAATATGTATAACATTATGATGTTACACATTAAGTAAATGTCTTAACATCCTTCATAACAGTGTCGCTTATACCGTTTATTTTTTCCGTGTCATGTTGCAGAGTTCCGCAAGACCGATCGCAGCCTGCTGGTGAGTCCAGACGGGTCATCACGAGTGCCCTTTGACCCAGAGCAGAAACCCAAGTTTGGGGTTTTAAAGTCTCCGCCCACACCAGTCTCCGCCAGAAAGACTCCCAAGGCCAACAAGAAGATCTTGAGAAAGAGCACGCCTAAACGAAGACCCACAGCGGCTGACTTCTTCTAACAGACTGTAGATACAGACCTGATGCTCTCTGTGAACTCTTGAATAGACTGATTTAAAAAAAAAAAAAAAATCCTCTTTTGGAAAGATATATAGAAGTATTTTCATGTTTATCTGATATCAGTGTTGCATTTTTCCTCCTTAGAGTGACTCAACGTTTTAATAAAGTTACTCATTCCACTTTTTCCAATTTGATCAACTTCTCAGTTTGTGTGTGATTGAGTTTGATGCAGCATATATAAAAATAATTTATATTTTAAGCAGAAAACCAAACCAAAATGATAAAACATAAACAAGTGTACTACAGCATAACGTGAGTCAAATTCAAGACATTTTATTGCAAAGGTTAGATAAATGTCTGAAGAGTAAATACAAAGAATGGCTAAGTTACCTCTGAATAACTCCAGTCATTTTCTCATTACAACAAGACTAAGGCCATGTTCAGACCAACTTAAGCCCTGCGAGAAAAAACCCAGCCCCCTCATTCTTTTGAATGAGCCCAGTCCGTCATCACAGCGAGGTGCTCCATCGCAGAGGCAAAAAATAATTATTATAATAAAGAAAATCAACCTGGCTCAACTTTTGTCGCAACTTCACATCATCCGACAAGGTGCTACATGTGAGCACACATTCCTGGTGTATTATGAGTATTTCAACTGTTTACCTCCTGATCATCACAACAAAAGATGAAGAGTTTGAGCAACTCCTCCATTTCCTTCGTGCATTGCAATGTGGGACAAAAGGTTACACCAAGAGCACACTTGAAAACATTTTTTAATTATGCGTACTGCCTTTTTGAGTATGGTTAATTTTGTCACTCTTCCAGTGTGAACAATCCTCATACTCAACACCTACTTATGTAATATGAACCTATCCAAACAGCCGATCTCTGGTGCTGGTGGATGTGACAGCCATTGTACGAGAGACTGACACCTCTTGTATAGCAAAAGGATACCTGAGTTGCCACCAATCTAAGGTGTGTTATTTAGTGTGAAGCCAGTAGGAAGCAGGAGGGATGAGAGTGGGATGTAACCATGAACAAACACAAATCCAGCAGGACCCCTGCAGCTTACTGTGGGTGGACCTGCTTGTTTTCCCCTCACCACACACACACACACACACACACACACACAAAGTAAAGGTTGGACTTGTCTAAAACTAAGGCTGCCAGTTATAATGGAGTCTGACAATTCATCTTTGTTTTTTTATGTGGCTACATGAAATTCTCAGCATCTCATGATCCATGGATAAAGAAAATAATCCAACAACCAGCAAGCAAATTTACCAGACATTAGGAAACACACCCAAACTGCTCCATAGTTTACACACCCACACCTGCATGGAGGTGTGCTCTACAGCAAAGAACTCCTGATCGTCTTAGACAGCAGACAAGTAGAATGACTTGAAAGAGAAGCAGAGGAACTTTACAATGTTATGTGCAGCGTATAGACTTCATTACACGAGCTGACATTTAGGCTTCTCCTAAGTTATATTATACTTATTTGCTGTGGAGGTTTACACACATCATGCTATTATATTGGTCTTGTCCCCCTTGTTAAAAGAGGTAGAGAGCTGCTTCTTTTCTCTCATTCCACAGAAGCTCAGTCTGTGGGGACTTGGCTTAAGTCTCCGTATGGATCTTGAGCAAGGCACCAAACTCCCAAACTGCTCCAGGGGCGGTCTAGCTGTGCAGCACAGCTAGACCGCCTCTTCATCTGGAAACATCCCAGTAACAAGCTGGTTAAAGCGAGCATAGTACCATCTGGCACTGGCTCCCCTCTCCATTGCTCCAGGCCACCAAGATTCTTCAAGATGCCTCCTTTTGCTCGAGTTTCGAGGAGTTTTGGAGTAGGTGGAGGGGGAGGAGAGGAGAATTTGAATCTTTATATTTGTGGTGGGATGCTGGTAAGGCTCTTATTAGGGCATTTTTGCCAGCAGTACTCTTGCTTTCTCCACAGCTGAAGTCGAAAGGGTGCTGGGAGGGCTAGAACGTAGCGTAAGAGAGATTGAGGATGAGCTGGTAGATCACAACAGAGTAGAAATGCAACAATCTTTCTGAACTATGTAGAGGGGCATATCTCCAAGAGCGGCAAAGGGCTCTTGTGAGTTCAAGTTTTTCCATGCTGAGGGAGATGGATGCCCCCACTGTGTTCTTTTTTAGGTTTGAGAGGAAACATGAGGAAGACAAGCAGCTGCATTGTGGGTACAATTCGAGAGGGGGCTGCTAAATTTGATGGGGACTTATTTTCTGCTGTAATGTGTGACAATGTGTGTACTGGAACCTTTGCTTGATTACCTACCAAGACACTCTGAGTCCTAAAAGATTAGCATGGACTCGCCCATCACCTTACAGGAGCTGAGTGAGACCATCTCTCAAATGACCCCTGGGAGGGCCCCGGGGGTTGATGGCCTGCCGGTGGATTTTTATAAAAAAGTTCTGGGGAATACTTGGTAGAGATTTATTTGAAGTTCTTTGCGAATGTGTAGAAGCAGGGGAAGCTACCGCTGAGCTGCCGCTGAGCTGCCGTCCAGCGGTTTTGGCTCTTCTGCTGAAGAAAGGAGATTTGAGTGACTTGAGGAACTGGAGACCTCTGGCATTGCTCTGTGCGTATTTGAAAATGTATTCAAAGAGCCTCGCCGGTAGACTCAAGAACTGCTTGGAATCAATTGTACACAAGGACCAATCATACTAGGTCGCTCAATGTTGGACAATCTTCACTTAATACGCGACATGTTGGACTCGGCTCGACTGTCAAATGTAAACTTTGCTCTTCGTCTGCTAGCCCTTGATTAAGAGAAGGCGTTTGACAGGGTGGATCATGGGTACCTTTTTAAAACACAGTCTGCTTTTGGTAATGGGGAAACGTTTATTGCAGGGTGTTAAAGTGGTGTTTGCTGGGGCCTCATGTTTAGTTAAGGTGTGTGTGTGTGTGGGTGGGGTGGGGTTGCTGAGTAGGCCTGTAGAGGTGGGGTGAGGTGTAATGCAGGGATGTCCTCTCTCTGGGCAGCTGTACACTCTGGCCATTGGACCACTGCTAGTGATGCTGTGTAAGAGGTTGTATTAAGGGATGAAGGTGTGGAGCTATAGGGTCAACACTCCTGTTATGGTTTCTGCTTATGCAGATGACATCTCAGTCCTAGTAAGAGAAAGGCGGGATGTACAGGCTCTGGAGAGTAGCCTCCAGACCTATGAGAGAGCTTCCTCAGCCAGACTTAATTGGGTTAAGTGTGAGGCTGAATTACAATATGCTGAAAGGTTATTATGGCATTTTTTGCACAATGATGCCAAAAGAATTGTTGCTACTGAAGGTTTGAGTGTGATGTTTAATTAAAGATCATCAAAAGTCAAAGTCTCTCTGTCTCTCTCTTTGTCTCTCTCTCTCCCCCCTCTCTCTCTCTCTCTCTCTCTCTCTCTCTCTCTGTCTCTCTTTGTCTCTCTCTCTCTCTCTGTTTCTCTATGTGTCTCTCTCTCTCTATCTCTCTCTCTCTCCCCCCCCCTCTCTCCCCCTCTCTCTCTCTCTCCCCCCCTCTCTCCCTCTCTCCCTCTGTCTCTCTCTCCCCCCCTCTCTCTCTCTCTCCCTCTGTCTCTCTGTCTCTCTCTCCCCCCTCCTCTCCCTGTCTCTCTCTCTCTCTCTCTCTCTCTCTGTCTCTCTCTTTGTCTCTCCCCCCCCTTCTCTCTGTCTCTCTCTCCCTCTCTCCCCCTCTCTCTCTCCCTCTCACTCTCCCTCTCCCCCCTCGCTCTCTCTCTCCCTCTCTCTCTCCCTCTCTCTCTCCCTCTCTCTCCCTCTCTCTCTCTCTCTCTCCCTCTCTCTCTCCCTCTCTGTCTCTCTCTCTCCCTCTCTCCTCCTCTCTCTCTCCCTCTCTCTCCGGTAGTCTCATCAGCAGTATCTGGTGTAGGAGACCGACCGTGCGTCCCTCCTCCTGTCCTCCTCAGGTCCTCCTCCTGTCCTCCTCAGGTCCTCCTCCTGTCCTCCTCAGGTCCTCCTCCTGTCCTCCTCCGGTCCTCCTCAGGTCCTCCTCCTGTCCTCCTCCTGTCCTCCTCAGGTCCTCCTCCGGTCCTCTCGTATTAATTGAAGTGAACGTGCCGTTCTCAGACACCTCGGTCCAGTTGTGTATTCTGCTTTCATCTGGATATCTTATGTTATCTCCTGATCTCCATCGGCACCACGTCACCAGCTGAACGAGGTCTCTCGAAGTTTTCTTTTCCCTTTTTCATCATTTTCTCAGACGGATATAACACGATGCGTCTGTGAGGACATTGAAGACTGTCTCAGGTGATGAAGTTTACTAACATGCTGTTATATTCCACAGGGAGCTCTCTTTATTAATAATACTCTAGTCTTATTACATCTATTGAGTTGGATGCTAGTTAACAAGAAAGCTGTGTATGATCTCTTATTATCTCTCATTTGATGTTCCATTAATAGATAGTTCAGTTTACTGATGTCCCGTCAGTGTGAGAGGGAGATGTGATTACTGTTAGTTCATGTAGGCTCATTTAATAACAAATCAATCAAATTATATTGGGGGGAAAAATAAATATTGAGTTAATAGAGTGAGCCTTTACTGCTTCATCTCCGGCATATTCCTCTGGTTTTGTCATTTTTATTATACATGTATTTATTTATAATATTTCCTTTATTATTATAACACTATCATATTCCTCTAGTCTTGTCATTTTTATTATACATGTATTTATTTATGATATTTCCTTTATTATTATAATGCTATCATATTCCTCTAGTCTTGTCATTTTTATTATACATGTATTTATTTATGATATTTCCTTTATTATTAGAACGCTATCATATTCCTCTAGTCTTGTCATTTTTATTATACATGTCTTTATTTATAATATTTCCTTTATTATTATAATGCTATCATATTCCTCTAGTCTTGTCATTTTTATTATACATGTATTTATTTATGATATTTCCTTTATTATTAGAACGCTATCATATTCCTCTAGTCTTGTCATTTTTATTATACATGTCTTTATTTATAATATTTCCTTTATTATTATAATGCTATCATAATCCTCTGGTCTTGTCATTTTTATTATACATGTATTTATTTATAATATTTCCTTTATTATTATAATGCTATCATATTCCTCTGGTCTTGTCATTTTTATTATACATGTATTTATTTATAATATTTCCTTTATTATTATAACACTATCATATTCCTCTGGTCTTGTCATTTTTATTATACATGTATTTATTTATAATATTTCCTTTATTATTAGAACGCTATCATATTCCTCTAGTCTTGTCATTTTTATTATACATGTCTTTATTTATAATATTTCCTTTATTATTATAATGCTATCATAATCCTCTGGTCTTGTTATTCTTTATTTTACATGTATTTATTTATAATATTTCCTTTATTATTATAACGCTATCATATTCCTCTAGTCTTGTCATTTTTATTATACATGTATTTATTTATAATATTACCTTTATTATTATAACGCTATCATATTCCTCTTGTCTTGTTATTTTTATTATACATGTATTTATTTATAATATTTCCTTTATTATTATAAGTCTATCATATTCCTCTAGTAGCCTAGAGCTATCTCCAGACAGGTGTGTCTGCGCTCTGCAGATGAGTTTGAAGCTGGAATCCTGATGCTGGATGCTATCAGTGAATCCTGTGATATCATTGGTTAGTCCTATACAGTTTAGTTCTGATGGATCACGTGGTTCATATACAGTATAGGCTGGAAGGTCTCGTGTCTAAAGGGACTCACTGAAGTGTCAGAATAGAGCAGACTGGTGCTTTTCTATAACTCAGAGTCTTTGTGACACTGATCTCTGCTCTCCTACAGGACCAGGTGTAAAATGTTGCCAGAGCGTTTCTCCCCGGTGACTATTCTCTTCCTCCATGTGGCGTTACCAGCTGTGTGCTGTGAGTATTATCAGCCTCTCTTCCCCTCTCACTTCATCTCACTCTTTCTTTCTCATTATTCATTCACTTCCCTCTGCCCCACCCCACAGCCCAACAGTCCCATATCCATCTCCCCTATATATATAGGCTGCGGATTACATTCATTATATGATTTCAGATGAGTTAATATTACAGTAGTTAACCTGACTGGCATGCCTGGCAGCCACCCAACCACCTCAGAGAAGAAGCAATTACCCAGCCCAAGAGCCCCTGACAACAGGTCACAAGCATACCCAAGACGCCCACACAGAGCAGTCAGCGGGATTCACATGCTATAAATATCAGTGTGACGAATGAAAATCAGTGTGAGCTACCCGTCTTCTCTTGATGGATGGAATTATTCTGAGACTGTTGTACACATGGACCCTCTGGTTAAAGTGGCTGTAATCACATCTTTAATAGCCTATTTTTTTTATGTCCACCCAAATCATAAATAATTAATTTAATTTAATCCAAATGTGCCTCATCAGTATGTAAATCAGGCACTTGCCTGATGATATCCAGATGGATGGAGGAAGAATGCAGATTCATGAGTTAAAAGCATCAGCACCGCAATGTAAAAATACTCCAGTACATATCCTGCATTCCAAAAAAGTCCAACGGAAATTACAGTGTGTCATCCCCAATGTGATTAAAGTCCTCTTCAACTCAAAAATATCTTTCACTTAAAGCAGCAGTGAGTAGAAGTGGAGCAAATATGATTAAAAAAAATATTTTTATAAAACTATCACTATATCCTGACAGTAGTGCATGAGAAAAACAACAAGTCAGAGCTGATCTGGAGTCTGCCGTCTCTGAGCAGCTGTCAATCACCCCTGAACTCCGATCAAATGGTCAAACTTGGCAGTGCTGATCAAATATGAATCAATATTCTGTTACTGTAATGCCTATTTCTCTCCTCAAATGTTCTCAGAAACATCTTGTTGTGTACTGTTTAGCTGTAAAATGAGAACGTTTGTGACCACGTTGAGATCAGTTGAGGAAATACCAAGCACCGCCCACCAGCTAAACAGACAGTACACTACAAGATGCTTGTTGGTGAAATTGCACAGAAGAACTTCAACTACACAGGACAAAATGCTCTGCACTCATTCAACACGTAATGAGCCCAGACATGCAGTACAAGCTTTTAAAAGGATATTAGGGAAGAACTGTAATTCTTTAATTATTGATGAAAGTACTAACACGGGAATGCAAGAACAGCTTGGTGTTGTAATACGATACTACAGAGAATTATGTCTACTTTTGCTGGTATCATTAATTTAGATGGAGATGGAGATGCATATTCAATAACAGAGGCATTGCTGACATGTTTTGCAACAATCCAAGCTGTGTCCAAACGATGCATCAGGCCCGGAACCGACAGATGCAACACTGTGTGTGGCAAGAACCGTTCACTTCTCACAAATCAACATTGTGTGTCTGAAATGTGTGTGCCACTCGATTCAGCTGTGCTCCTCCTATGCAATGCGTAATTTGCCGAGGTTTTCACACAGTACTCTCCGCCAGCAAAGCTACAATCAACTCTATGAAACGATCAATGTTGGAGAAGTTCCACTAAAAATCCTCCAACTTTCAGACACAAGGTGGCTACGCTACCTGAATCGGGTGCTCGACCAGTACGAAAAGCTCACATCCACTTCCAGTAGGCTAAAGACAAGGACCGAAACTACAGTGTGGAGATTTCAGAGTCAACAAACTTTACTTACTGTTCCTTCAGCCCATCGTCCAAGAGGCAAACCGAGTGAACAAGATGTGTCAGCTGGAAAATACAAATCCATGCAGGCTTTTCCCACAAGCTTGTCAAAATCTATCTGAGCATGCTACGAAGTGTCACAAAAATCAGCACCGTGATGGTGGACGTGACAGCTCCAGGTGGTCAGAGATCATCTACTTTGAAGGGGCCATCAAAACCAACCAGCTGCCTCTCTCAGTTCCAGATGGAGCCGGAAGATGCACATCTGTCCGCACCAGCAGCAGAGAACGTCAAAACAACAGCGTTGCAAAGAATACCTGCTTGAATTTTCAATTCAATTCAATTTGATTTATTGTTATATAGTGTCAAATCATAATAGAAGTTATCTCGAGACACTTTTCATAATAGAGCAGGTCTAGACTGTACTCTATAGTTTAGAGACCCAACAAGAGATCCCCCATGAGCATTGCATTGTTATGGTAATGCGCTGTGGCGAGGAAAAACTCCCCTTTAGAGGGTAGAAACCTCGAGCAGAACCGGGCTCTGGGTGGGCGACCATCTGCCTCGACCAGTTGGGTTTAGAGAGAGAGAGAGAGAGAGAGAGAGAGAGAGAGAGAGAGAGAGAGAGAGAGAGAGAGAGAGAGAGACAGACAGACAGACTTAGAAAAATGTTAACAATGTACAGACTGAGTAGACACAGCCTGGCCATAGAAACAGGTCGTCACAGGTAGAGCAGACTACCCAGGGAGGCTAGGCTGTGTTCACATTGTCATACAAGAGAGGTGGAGACAGAATCTCACTTCTTACTGTGCTGTGAGAAATATAACAATGTGAGAGATGTTTTCTTTGAAAAAAATAAATAATCCTGAGTTCACCATCTCCCCATTACTCAGAAAATACCATACTTATGTGGGGAGAAAAATCAATGTGCAATATTGGCTGCAAAATATGCTGACTGTTGCCATACAATAAGAGGTGCTACAAGCTCCGAACATGTTTCTGATTGACTACATCTGTAAAATAATGTATATTTAAAATGTATTTGGTATATTGGGATTGTGATTATTTTGTGATTATTTCTTGTGAAATGCAATTATTCATTAATATGTAATTTAGCTTTGGCAATAATGTAACCTGAACGTGCCAATAAAGCCAATACAGCTTATTTGAATTTGAATTTGACAGAGAGGGAGAGAGAGAGAGAGAGAGAGAGAGAAAGAGGGAGAGAGAGAAAGAGAGAGAGAGAGAGAAAGAGAGAGCGAGAGAGAGAGAGAGAGAGAGAGATGCACAGCAACCACAATAATAGCACAGCAGGTATAAGTAACAATACAAATAGGACTAATAACAGAAATCAATAGCAGTGGATGTAAAAGAGTGATAATACAACTATCAGAATTAATAGCTGTAATGATAATAGAAATATAACTAATACTACTAATAATAAAAAGGGTGATAATAATGATGGTAGCAGTGAGTGTCAAGCAGGCAGCAGACGCAACCAGGATCCGGGTGTAACCCCGATCCATGGATACCTGCGAGACGAGAAAGCATATAGACTCTGGGAAGAAATCAAGTTAGTAACTTGCATGAATGGGACATGAATGCATCCAGATGGAGAGAGAGAGGAGGAGAGGAGCTCTGTGTGTCATAGGAAGTCCCCCCGGCAGTTTAGGCTTATAGCAGCAGAACTAAGGGCTGGTCCAAGGCAGCCTGAGCCAGCCTTGGGCCAGCCCTAACTATAAGTGTTATCAAAGAGGAAAGTCTTCAGCCTCCTCTTAAATGTGGAGACGGTGTCTGCCTCCCGGACTGAAACTGGGAGCTGGTTCCACAGAAGAGGAGCTTGATAGCTGAAGGCTCTGGCTCCCATTCTACTTTTGGAGACTCTAGGAACCTCAAGTAACCCTGCGTTCTGGGAGCGCAGTGCTCTTGTGAAGCAAATTAATAACGTCCAGTCTCTCAGGGTCTTCAATCCATCTACAGTGCTCAGTGCACCCCCCCCTCTGTCTGTCTGAATGTCCTTCACATATCTTGAGAACCGTCCATCCGATCTACTTCACACTTGGCGGGTGTGTTACTCAGGACCCAAGAGAGTGCAGTGTCAAATGTGGTGCAATTTGGCCAGATGGTGGTGCTATAACAATGAACTTTACGTTTTAGCCTGTAGCTTTTGAACCTAAGACTCAGAAACAGAATTATTTTGTCCTGGATTCTGTGGGTCCAAATGAACATAACATATAAGACACGCCCATTTTTTCCCCGTCATTTTGAATTGTGTCCAACTCAGATTTTTTTTTTGCCACTCCTGCACATTTTTAGTAATTGTCACAAAATTTGGGATTTTTGATGTTCCTTATAGTTTTGCCATAGCTGCTCCTCACAGTTAGCTCAGATGCTGTAGGCAGGGCTTAAATTACAAATAATGTCGGTAACACTTTATTTTACAGGTCCGCAAATTTCATGGTAATTAGGTTATAATTAGCAAGTAACCTATTTGATATTTATTTGGAATTACTGCCAAATCACCCCAATATTTAGCTCAAAATTGATCAAAAATGACTTTATTTTAAACATTATTTAATGATTATATTCCGCTATTTCCCAATAGCTGATAATTTATTTAATACATTTAATAATATAATAATACATGTAATTTATTAGCAAATAATTTCTTTGAAATTTCTTTAAAAACTCCCTGAATCATGACATTAGCTACCAGGTTACATTAGTGTAGACAATAAGTCACACAATGGTGAGATTTGTGCCTGATCAGAAGTGTCTTCTATTAGTTCTGGTTTTCCACCTCCGATGAAGAGCAGCGCAAAGCCGCTTCTCAAGCCTAAGGGCCCTATTTTAACCATTATATGCTATTTTAGCATATAAATATTAAATAATGTTTATAATAAAGCAATTTTCGATAAATTTTGAGGTAAATATTGGAGTAATTTGGCAGTAATTTTAAAGAACCTTCAAATAGGTTACTTGCTAATTATCACCTAATTACCATGAAATTTGCACACCTGTAAAAGGTTGTAAAGTGTTACCAAAATGTCATATGAACGCTTTGTGCTATTGCGACCACATTTAGTGGACGTGTAGATACTGTATGTCTGAGTGACCACGGCAAATTTGCTGCAGCAGCATCATCTAACTTTAAATCAAGGAATCTCTGTTTGTCTATGTATGACTGCCCTTCGCATATCTAGAGAACCGTTTATCCAATCAACTTCACACTTGCGAGCAGCCATGCTCGACAACGCTGCAAGCAGCACTCCTGTGGGTCAAGTAATCGGCGCGTTTCCAACGGGCACTTCACTAGCATTTCCGAAAAGGAGGGAATTCGGCAGCCGATCCTTTTGCTTTGTTGATACCACTCAGATATATTTCCATCTACAGACAAATGAAGTGTCTGCCTCCAAAACAGCTTCAGTTCCCCTTGTCACAGATTCAACATCTCTACCGGAGGGATGAATATCATTCTTTCTGAAGATATTCCCTCATTTGGTGTTTTGATGCTTAACACTACCCCCATACAGTACAAGTTCAAGCATAATTTGATCTGGTGACAGGACATGATTCACAACACTTTCATACTCAGTGAGACCTTCTGCCCTGTGGAAGCCTATTCCCTTTTTTCCTTTCATTCGTCACCGGTATGTATCATACGTGGTGATGATTCACATCACATTCAGAGCTCCCACGTACATTACTGAGTTACTGCAGCATTATATTTCCAGGAGGTCACAGAGGTTGTCTGATCAGGACAGGACAGGTTGGTTGTACCTTACTCCACTCTTGCACTTTTTAAAACTCACTCCCATTGGACCTAGAAGTGGCATTAAAATCACATTTTCCCACTCACCCCTAGCAGCATGGAAGCTCTCAGATGTACTTGCCGAGGTTTTATATAATCCGACTTGAGATTTCTGGTGCTACATCAATACAATAGAAGTGAATGCATTGAAAAATGACATAAAAACTCCAATTAATGTCTAGACTCAGTGTTACCATGTTACTCAGGATAAGCCACAGACCTCAGTGGCAGCAGGTTTTTTAAATTGGAAGTACTTAACTTTAAAAGTAAGGACAGTGCAAATTGTTGTGATTGAGGTGTGTATATGACATGCTACAGTAAGAGGTCCACTACAGTACGCTCACACTAGCAGCAGCTTTGTCAGGTTTGCTGGGTAGCTGTCTCCAGCAGCATGCCTGCTGTTGCTTGTGGGATATGCTGTGAAACTGTGAAGAACACAAACCATAGCAGAAAAATACATGCATTTATTTTTTAGGTGTTGTTTATGCATGATTGTTTTTGCCATATTCCGGTAGTTTCATCATAAAGTTGAAGTTTTTTAAGAAGCCTTACCAGCTGTTCTTCCATGATTTCTGTTCTTACTGGCACAGAAGTCAAAAACAGCTGCCCGTCATTTGTCCGTAGCTGCACTACAACTCTGCTCATTAGCATGATGTTGAACTCAATTTTCTCCCTTCTCCTCCACACTGACATCTCTCAGCCAGCCATGACTCTGCCCTCTGCAGTAGTTCGCCTCATTTGAAATGAAAGAGTACAGACAGTCTTGTCTCCTGTTGTTACTGTCGGTGTCAGTGCAGTTATTTCTCTGCACTCACTTATTAAAGTGTAATTTACTTAACCCCCAGGTCTGAGCCTAAGTCCACCCACTGCATACATTTTAAAAGTGCTAAAAAGTGGGCTGAGAGATGAAACCTTGCCTATGTGTGAGGAAAGCATCAACGCAGTCGACAGACACAGTAGCTTGGAAAATAGCAAATATGGGGCACAGAATTGGATGAATTTACTGTTTAGCAGACCACAAATGAGACAAGAATTTGCACCCAGCACCCAGTCCCTCTGATTTATTTATTTATTTATTTTTGTTGTTGTCTTTTTGGTCATTTTTAGATAATGGAAATCCCTTTCTGTATATGTATGGTTTTAACATTTTTGGTGTTTTGGTTGCTGAATTGTAAAGCACTTTGTGTTGCATTCTGTGCATGAAAGGCACTATATCATTGATGGCGGTCAGGGAGAAATAGCTTCCAGAGATATCCAGCAGCTGTGCAGCTGCTTGTTGTTACCTAGAAACTGATATTGTGAAAATTATTTCTTAAAGTAAGTGGTGGGAAATAACTGGGTGTTAAAAATAGAGCATGATTTGGAGTGACCAAAGTGTGTGTCTGTATACTGTACTGGCACTAATAAGTCCTGTAGGAACTAAGGAAGGTGCCTGCTTTTATTCCCTGTAGGTAACTAATGAGGCCATTTCAAGTGAGAAAATGTCACAGGCAGTACGGACACTCTGGGATTTAAACGTACTTCCTCTGTGTAGCCAGTTTTTAAGCCTGCATGGCAAATTGCACCCAGAATAAAAGCCCTTTGAGACACATTCAGCACAAAAGATGGAGACAAAGAGACTCCTATAGACACGCAGTTTTTTTCAGGGCATTTACTTGTAATCAACTACCACGGCTGTGATTGGTTCTTAAAGTCCAGGTAAAGCAAAAATAAACGTGTTCTGAGTTTGTCACACCACAGAAAAATGTGTTATTAACCACCCAGCAGAATTTGAATGATTAAAAGTAGCCTATATAAAATTAAGTTTCAAAATCGTGAAAAAAATAAGCTATACGGTATTCTCTGCTCTGAAACGCTGGGGACATTTCGCTTAAAACAATTGATCCACCGTTTTACAGCCGCAACAGTAGCGACGGAGTCGGTTACGGCGGAGCCTATGACCTAAACACAGAGAAATGTGTTGTGTTGCTTACAGTCACAATTTACTACCTGTAGTTAAAGGGACTGTTTGTAACTTCTTACACGTATAAATCCCCCGGGTCGGTGTCCCATGCGCACTCGCATAAGCATGCTCGCGTGTGGCTACGCTGTTCAGACAAGACTCCAACACAAATTACACGGAAGCACCAAAACCGCAAAGTTATATCTAGTGAAGCCCGTCTTGCAAAACAGTGTTGACCGCGGTCGTAGTCCGCGGGGGAGACCGTAGCTTTGGTCTCCAGGGCCGGAGTCTCTGCTGTACTCTGCTCCTCTGCTCCTCTGCCTGCTTGCCTTCATTCAGCTCGCTCCACCTCACGTGCATGCGCGCACACTACACACTGCAGAAGACTTCGTAGCTCTGAGAATATCTAGTGAAAAAAAGTGGACGTTTGTGCAGAAATAACTGCTGCAGCTCCTCCAGACCAACAGAGGTTTTCCGTGTCTTGTGAAGTGACGGGGCTCCGCCGCGAGAAACGTTGTCATCTCTTTACCCTTCTTCATGCATGAAATCAAATAGGTTTTTCATATCATCGCTTAAAAGTGTAATTACATAAAGCTTTAGTGAAAGAACATGTTACATTTCTCTAATACCACGGGGCACTTGATACTAAATTTAAGAATGACAAAGACCCTCCTTAAAAATAAAGCACTTTATTCATAAGAAATATAAATTGTGTACACATAATGCACACAGTAAACTGTAGTATGTAAACTGTCCGGATCATGTCCTCCATCAGAGTAAAGGGTTTCTTGTAGAGTGAAGTTGTGTCAGCTGGTAATAAGAGTTCTCAAGTCACAGTGGTCATCCTGACCTGACGCGTCTTCCTGTGGATACAGAGACTGTCCCGACGCTGTGTTGTCTTCAAACCATAGACTGTATATAAAGATGGACGTCGTGACAGCTCCCCAAAAGTGAAGCCAAAACATCTGCATCGCCCCCTGGTGGCTGGCTGCAGTATAAGTCATAAAGCCTACCCCCTCCATGTTAGCGAATCAGACATGTGCCAAACTAAAAAAAGAACACCTCAAAAAAAAAATTCCCAAAGATGGTTTCTGTCATTTTAGGTAGTTCTTATCACGCTGATGGATGTTCAAGTGTTCATTTTTCTTTTAAGTTTGGTTTTAATTCGTTATTTTGTGCTCTAAAAACTGTGACTCACGGCTCCTTCGCGCAAGGACTGAGATGATCTCCTGGGAGCCCCCATCGTCACAGAATGAACTTTGGAATAAACTCATCTGTCACTCAGAGCGTTAAACGCCGCTGGGATGATTGACCCCCTACGTCACGGTGTTCACAGATGCGTTCCGGACGGGGTAGGGGGTGGACCTGCCTGTGGAGAGCATTTTGAAGAGATGCAGATTTGTCTATATTACCACCAGACACCTTCCGCCTATTATAGTAAATACTCCATTCTCTTATTGTAGAACACAAATGTGTGTGGAAGCAAACTTCAGGCAGTCACTACGGAGCAGTAACAATGCCAAGGTTATTCATTAAAAGCCTTTAGTAGTTACATGTTGTGACAGCTTTCACAAACGTATCAGTTTGACATCTTAAAACAGGTCATTAGCTCCTTTCAGACATGCACTTCATTACATTAATGTGCTTTCAATTATTTTACCTGTCATCTTTATTTTTGAATAAAGCTCCTGAGTCACTTTTCCGTAAAGGCCAAAACAGCAATCTGACAGAGTCGGAGCTAGTAACATTTCTGTAAGACTTCAAACATGACTAAAGAATGAGTGTGTCACAGTTAAGTAAAGGTTACAGGAGCGAAAAGTTAAGTACGCTGACAAAGACATTAACAGTGTCTTCTTTGGCCTCTATTTTTTCATTTAATTATATTGTGCATGGGGAAATAAAATCAGTTTAATGAACCGTGAAATAACATGAATGAGCTGCGACAAAAGCAAAAAAGCAAAATCCTCAACTGACTCAATAATATTCATCTCTCTCCTTTCAACTAAAAATTCAATTACATTCATGTTTTACCCTTTAACTGACAATTCAACTGCTTTCAGTGGTCAACTTACAGTTCAGATACTTTCAGAGCTTACACTAATGTCTGTTTCACCTGCAACTGACAGTTTAACAACGTTTTATCTCTTACTTTTTAACTAACATCTGTCTCTTTTTAACTGATAATTCATCTGCTCACAGTGGGTACTGTCATAGTGTATCGAAAGCTTGCGTCTATACAGCATGGTTCAGCCCATCCGCATCCGCATAGTTAGAAAATGTTGGGTGTGCAATGACAGGCGAAAATATTCCGTGTGGACACTCGCAACCCTCGCAGATGCGTCAGGCATAAATCAGGCATTACTCTTCAACTTCCAGTTTAAACTACTTTCAGAGTTTATACTTCAACTGCTTTCGTTCCTTTCACTTCTCACTGACACTGATTTCATCTGCTATCATCTGTCACAGTGGCAGTTAATTACACTGACTGAGCCAACTTAAAGTTGTAGTAAAGACAAAAGAGGGTAAAACAAAAGGTAATCATTAGTCTCCATACATTTTCAACTTTCAGTAGAGTGCAGATCTCCACCAGGTGTGTCTGCAATGATCACTGCTGTAATGTTTCATTGGATGAATACAAACCACAGTTGTCTAACCCTCCCATCTAGACCGCAAGCTGCAAGCATATCAGACGCCTTTTTCCACTTGCACGTCTCATCAACAGATACACTGTCATTTTAATCTTTCCAGCTGTCTGCAGCTAAACTGTGTAACGCTTCATGTTGCTGACTGTTTAACGCTTCCTCTGAAAAGAAACCGTCACACTCTGCATTCAAAACAATGTTATGTCTTCACACGCACGCACGCACGCACGCACGCACGCACGCACGCACGCACGCACGCACGCACACACACACACACACACACACACACACACACACACGCACACACACACACACACACACACACATACCATCTAATAAATAGACATTTCTAAGAACCAATTGAACACTGATGTGCTCAATAGAAAACACTGCATGATAATCTTATCAGTAGGCCTTTTGCATTTTCAGTGTTACACTACATACTTTACGTACAAGGGCCTGTTGTATGTTGCATATTTTCATACTCAAATATAAAAACACAAACACAAGAATAGAATGTGTTTTATTCTGAAACACTATACTGAATACATCTCAGCAAACACAGTTGGATTTGGAAAGTGTTCTTCATACAGAACAAAGAGTAGACACTAGAAGGACACTAGGTTGAGCGCAGACCTCCGCCGAGGCCAAAAATAGCTTTTTTGTGAGTCGGATCCGCTCCCAAATGTAACGGGTTCTTCCTCGGGCAATGCTACACACTTCCACCATGTTCCATGAAACTCAGGCAAGTAGTTTCTCCATATTCCTGCGGACAAACACACAAAGAAACAAACTGCACCAAAAACATGACCTCCTTGGAGGAGGTAAAAACAAAAAAAGCCTTCTGTATATACTGTAAGGAAAAGGAAAAGTCAGCTGCATCCTGTCTTCTGTTTCAGTCTGGCTACAGCACCTCTTCACCATCACAGCCAATGTTCTCCCTGACTTACACTGTAAATACTCTAAATACTGTGTGTACAGTAGGAATATATAGTTCCCAATCTCATAAATACTGTATATCAAACATACTTTTTGTTTACAGTACTATGGTCCACTTGCAGTACTACAGTACGCACCGAGTATTGTATTGATGCAGTACAACAATACTGTAATGAGAGTAGATCACCTCACCCATACTGTGAACATGCTTACAGTAAATGTGGTTGATCCATCTCTCCAACCTCCCTCATAGTTGGACCATGGTCAACCAAAGTGGCCTGAATCTCATCAGAGATTATGGCTCTCCTCTTCCTCCTCCTCCTACCCATCCTCCTCCTCTTACTCTCCCTCCCTCTTGCTATGTCTTTCTCTCTTGTTGACCTGTATTGCTCCGAAACACAAGAGCTCACCTGTGGCCCTTTTACTGCTAAAGCTCTGATTGCTAATTGAACAACTGTGCAACATGTGTTTGCCCATGTGAGGAGTCACAGTGGATAATAGGATTTTGAAGTTCAGCGTTTTAAATGGCAGTGTGTTCCATGTAGTGTTTAGAACTGCAGTCTGAGCGTAGAGCAGTAAATTGGCCTGTATTTTAGCAGAACTGGTTCAGTTGTGCTCATTGTGACTCAAGCACCAACTGTGTAAACAATTGAGAAAAACTGTAAAACACCAAGACCTTGAGGAACACCATAGAAAAAGCCATGCTGTGACTTGGTTTCAAAAACTTTTGACATTTTGAGATTGGATTTGAGATTGCAGGAATAGCATTTTTCGGTGATTGGATGGCGAGCACTTCTGTTGTGTAAACTGCTCAGAAACCCCCTTATTGTCAATCTACCTAGGACAGCCATCCCTCCTCTGAATGCTCTAGGTCAGTTTGTGGCTGTAGAGTTTCATGAGGCTGTGATTATCCTAGAGGTCACCACAGGTCGTTTTATACAGTGAGGTCAAGTTTTAAAAAATGGTCTCACTACACTGAAATGGCTACTATGGGGACTAACATCATCACACATGAATACAGTTGGGCTCATTGGATCAACAAGAGTCTCAGCTTTACAGAGATACCCAATTTATGTAATTCAAATACAACATTTTAGTAAAGGAGAAAATAACAAATTTGTACTGCAGGCATAAAACTGCATAGTTTTTGCCCCAAACTGCATGTGATTATCATAAAGTGGGCATGTCTGTAAAGGGAAGACTCGTGGGTACCCATAGAACCCATTTTTATTCACATATCTTGAGGTCAGATAAAATCACCATGATAGTTTTTCCTCGCCAAAAACTTAGCCTTACTTCGGAGGGTTATTTAGCCTCTGACATGCTGGCCATGCAGGATATGGTTGGTACCAAAGGGTACTTTAGGTTTTCTAGTTTCATTTGATAGCTTCACTCTTTAGATCACTCTGAGCCTGCTGCAGCCTTTGAAAGGAAGTAAAGGCGGTCGTTGGCGAGTGGATGAGGTTAAGACTATTGCTCTGGAAAAAATGGACATTTGCAGTTACCAATCAAAACTGTCTTTTTATCTGTTGACAAACAGGGACTTCAGGTTTTTTTTTTTTTTGGATTATGTGTTTACCTCCTTCCTATTCAGGGTGACCAATGTCCCACTTTACGAGTGACTGCACAGCATTTTTATCCCTTGTCCCACTTCCAACATATTGAGACGATGTCCCACATTTTCATTTGCTCTAGTTTTTCAGAGTCAAATCACTGCAGGACAGACGCTTTTCTAAAATCTCGCTTTTATTACGTCTGTGACGAAAGCAGGGAAGGCTGTCATCACGTTGCTGTGTTTGCTATCAATCAAACTGCGCACACGTGGGTCAAGTGCAGGTTAAACTGTCACCGTCTTTGCTATGCTGTGCCGGGGAAAATTGCGAGTCACCACAAAGTCACAAGCTATGAAATGAAAAGACTACTTTTCACTATGAAAAGACTACTTATAAGTGAGTGAAACCGGTGGAAGGCGATTCTCAGAGAGTTTTTTGTGAAATTTGCCAGTTATACAACATGAAAACAACATGAAGTGACACAGTTCATATGAGTCTCACATGAAACGTTTGGCTCAAAAAGAGATGTTCTGATTAATGGACGTATTCGGGCAAAGCATAGAGGTGTTACGAGGTAAGAGGCAGAATAGAAATGTTTATTTTTTAAGTTAGATAGACATTATATCAAATTTGTAGACTACCTCTCAGCCTTGGTAACGTGTCCCACATTGTCCCACACAAACATATTCTTTGTCCCACATTTGATTTGTTGGGATCTGGTCACCCTATTCTAATATTATAGTTTTCTCTTTGTTTATTAATATGCAGCTCTACTGACAGTACACTTGTCCGTGTTTGCGATTGGTCACATACTGCGAACCCCGCCCCATTTATGGGAACGTGCTCATAGCCAGATTGAGCAACCCTGGGTTGACTTACCAAGTTGCTAACCACCGTTATGCGCATGTCACACAGCTGTTCCGATTAAATGTGTCGGCGCATGTAAACACCAGACCGTATTAAATATTAAATCACATTTCATGTAAACAGTTGTCCTGGAATCTTCAATCAGAATAAAATAAAGTGGGCATGTAACCGCAGCTATAGACTCAATTATATGTAATTGGTAGATCAATAAAATATAAATGGGTATGTGTGTGTGTGTGTGTGTGTGTGTGTGTGTGTGTTTAGTCCATTACATCTATTCATCAAGCTGTTAGTCAAACAAACTCCTTATTAAGAAGACTAAATCAAATGAGGAAAAACTGACTATTGACTGAATGTGTGTGTGTGTGTGTGTGTGTGTGTGTGTGTGTTTGCGGCTGAGCCAACCATGTGTAATTAGAGGTTCCAGGAGAGAGTAATGATACCCGTGTGGTCTGAGTGATGTGTTGTTTTTTCTAATGAGAGCTCATCCGCTGACGATACGTCTCAAACTTAACGAAACAAAAGATTTCTCCCCTAAATAGATTTAATGAGCTTGTGTCATAGCAAAAAGAAAAATGAATCTGTAAAGGAGGCTGGAGGGCATATAGTTTCTACAATAGCTGCTGCTTTTCTTCCAGCAATACTTAAAGCTCCCAGAAGAGAGTCAGGGATAATTAGGAGGGATGAAGTATATTGGGGATTTTATCATGTTAGATTAGACATCTTGCTGCTAATGAAGCGACTGCTAAATCAAAAGGCTCACAAAGTCAATATTAATAATTTAAAAGAATGCCTAGATTGCCTTGTTAATCTCTACAACCAACACGTCCTCATACCTAAACCACACAATAGGTCGTTTGCCAATGACTCGCAACACAACATATATGACTATTGGAGTAAACACGTGGTTAACCAACTGAAACAAAAGTACGTGGTTAAGTTTAGGAAAAGATTGTGGTTTGGGTTCAAATAAGAATGTTTGTTTGCAATTTATGTGCGAAACAGGTTACACACGTAAATTAAGTACATTACATAAGTTAACTTAAAATAAGCCAACGTTGACTTTTGGTTTCAAGTGCGATATGAACGACGGTCTCCTGGGTGAAAGTCCTGTTGTTTTGACCCATCCATCCCCCCCGACCACATGACAGTCCCCAGTAATGAGCGAGGACATGCAGTCAGTCTAACAGCTGGAGTCTGAAGAAGACTGTTGTGGGCTCTTTGAAGTTTTCATCAAACTCACACTTTCTGGTGGAAAAGCAGCTAATGGTGTGAAGGTTTGAACAGTTGTTTTCAGTGGATGCTACTGCAACTATACGACTACTGAGCCAGCCTTTTTGGAAATTGTCAGAAATAATTACCATACATTCCTACAGCATAATTGTACACACGATTGATGATCATCACATTGTCATTTTTTCCCCTTAAAATAGCTCCTGTTACAGATGGGTTACCTGCTCTAGGAGGAGAGCTAAAATGTGCCCAGGTGACACAGTGCTTAAAGGGCCAGTCAACAAAAGGCTACGAACAGTGACATATCAAAAGGGCACTCCGCCCGTTTTACGCATCAAGTTCACTTTTCACAGCCTGTGAAATGAGTTGTATAATGTCTTGTGGCTCTGAAGTGAGCTTTGTCAAGTGTGAGAAAACATCCATGATGATGTCATCAGGGTTATCTCAGTTTGGGCTTAGAATTTATGGTAAATGGACTTGTATTTATAGAGCACCTTTCTTGTCTTCCGAGCACTCAAACATTTACCCAAACACATTCATACACTGATGGTAGAGGCTGTCACACAAGGTGCCAACCTGCCCATCAGATTCTAATCTAAATACTCATTCACACACACTGATGGCTCAGCCTTCAGGGGCAATTTGGGGTTCAGTATCTTGCCCAAGTACACATCCACATGTGGACTGGAGGAGCCAGGGATCGAACCGCCGACCTTCCAGTTAGTGGATGATCCGCTCTTTCTGCTGAGCCACAGCTCACAAAGCGGGGATGTGGAGTTTGAAAGACATAAGTGTTAACCACGCATGGGGGGTCTAATGAAAGACACTATCAAGTTGCATTATGGGAAATGTAGGATACAGCAGGAACAATACTAGGATCTAAAAGTCAGGATTGCTATTCTTTTTTAATGTGTCTCCTGTAAGTCCCCCAATATTACAATATGTATATTATATCTATACCAATAATGTACAGCCTGTTCTTGTCAGAATAGAAATTTTGATTTTCAAAAACACCTGCACAAGTAAGGTACACTGTGGAATGAACAAAGACAAGAGCCCCCTTAATAACCTTTTGATATTCTGTTTTTCCATTGATGATATTTGTGAGTTATTCCCTGAAAGAGTTCCTATAGCTGAAGTTATTCTTCTAAAAGAATATAAGCTTTAACAATCTCCAGGACACATTTAAAATGTTAAGAAAACAGAGACAAACTGTATGAAACAGCAGCAAAAAGGACTTAAACAAGTGCACCTGTCTGTCTGACATCATTTAGCGCACAGCAGCAACCTGGTCGACAGGTAGTAATTGATTACGCAGCCATGAAATATTGATTTGTTCACAGTATGTCCTAAATTTACTCCCTTGTTGGCATCGTTTCCCCACTTAGCTCTGTTGAAATGACTGCTGTGTCCTCATGGAAGTGCTAAAAATGTATGCATGTTGCTCACATACGCTCAGCTGACTTTTAAAGTTATAATGAGATTTGAGACAAAGTCGTGACTAAGCAAACTAAGTTTTACAAAAAATATGACTCGTCTGGTTGCAATGTTGGATTTATTTTTCATCTTTCTGGGACTAATTAAAAGGCTGCTGGACCTTTAGTAGAACTGTTTCATGGTCCCTTGATTGCGACTGCTGTTCACTGTTTGACATATTAGGCAGTGACGCCTCATATCAGTGTTTTTATAGTGGCGGAAGGTCTCATTTTTTAGGTTAGATTACAACCTGTTCACACATAGGCAATAACAAATTATTTATATGTGTAAAAAGTTACATACAGTCCCTTTAAAATAGATTGAGCATCTGAAATAAATTACAAAAACTGAATTTGACTCTGACACCTTTCCAGATGGAACTATATGGCCTAAAAATGGCCTTAATGCCGACAATTACTTGATCTCTGACCTTTGACCTCCTCTCTCTCTTTCAGGTCAAGCTACCAGTGAGCCTGACGAGAGCCTACTGAGCGGGGGTTCTGCTGGGATCAGCACGGGAGGCCTCAAGTCCGTCCTAGAAGATGCAGTGTCGCCAGCCTTTGGTGCCACCATCATCATCATCATCACGGTCATCGTGTCTGGCAGTGCCTACCTCTGCTTCCTCAAGTACGTCTGTGCCGGCTGCTGCAAGCCCATGCAGGTGGCCCCTACTGTGGACGTGGACCCCAACAAGGTCGAGGAACAAGTGTAGCGAGGTGAAGAGACTGAGAAGTGGCACAGAGACAAAGACCTGGAGAATGGAGAAAAACTTTCACAGAATGGCTTCAGTTATGGACTAGCAATGCTTTCCATTGGATTGGTGCAATTCTCATCATGTCAAAGTACCAGCCGAGGATGCTAAATGGAATCGATCCGTCAATCAGCGGCTCCCTTTCTGGCAGAGAACTCAGCAGACGCAGGCTCATCACAGCTATTTTCGACCGTTTTTTCTTTTCTGGTGAAACCCATATATACGTTTTTTCATGGTTTCCTGTATAGCTGAAACTACTGAATCAAGGACTCAGCTAGCCTTAAACCACAGGGACCAGAATTGTGAGCAGATCTGTGAACCTGAATACCAGACATCTCTGACGTGACTATAGAAAGTAGCAGTTCATTGCAATACCTGCTAGACATTGTTTCATTAGAGGATTTCTGTCTTGACATTGGCCCTGGGGTACAATTTGGCTTGGTAGCCAGATCCCTTTGGGGAACCCAGAGAAAAAATGTCATGCCTGTTGGTCAGAGACAATCAGGATGTCTCAGATTAATTTAACAGGGGTTCGCCAAACCTCAGGAGCTGCAACACCCTATATTAACCTCGCTGATATGTCTTGAACCAGCCATATGAGTCGACCATCATCTTGTGGACACTTAACACAAGATCATCAGCATGTGTCAACACAGCGCAGTCTGAATATATTTGCTTGTCCATTGTACTAGTGATTTATTTGTGCTTAGCCCAGTATGTTGGAAAACCTTTCACATATAAAAACTGTTTTTCAAATAATGGCAAACTCTCAACTAATAGCCAGTGGCCAGCACAAACAAATAAAGGCCAGTCGCTAATAAAGTTTGGGTAAAAACATAAGAGGGGGTGGAATTAACTGTATTATTATGACTCACATGGTAAATTTAGTATTATGTTCGTTTCCACAGCAACTAATTCTATGCCAACCTCTCAGGCCAGGCCTCCATTTGGAACAGGCTTATATTAAAGACAGGCTTTTATTCCTAATATCCTCATTCCCCTTGTTAAAGTAGCAGTGGGTAGAAATGGAGCAAATATGATTTAAAAAAGTTATTTTTATAAAGCGATCACTATCCTGACAGTAGAGCATGACACTGGTAATCTGAAAAAAATCATGTGCCTCTGTGTCCTCCGGTGCTCCTAACAGCATCTGCAGACTTTCACTGACCGGAGGAAAACAACCAATCAGAGCTGATCTGGAGTCTGCCGTCTCTGAGCAGCTGTCAATCACTCGCTAACTCCGATCAAACCGTCTAGGCAGCGCTGATCAAATATGAATCAATATTCTGTTACTGTAATGCCTATTTTTCTCGCCCACCAGTCGGAGATGACCGTTTGATCGGAGTTCGCGAGTGATTGACAGCTGCCTCCGTTGAATTAACAGCCAATAGGAACGCTCTCTCTCCCGTCACGGGAGCCTGAAAACAGAGCCATGAGGAGGTGCAGAAGTCTAGTTTTCTCTCAGAACACTTGAATTACAATATTCTGAAAGGTTATTATGGAATTTTTGCCCAATGATGCCAAACATATTCTGCCTACTGCAGGTTTAATGTAAACACAACACTTGTTGAGGCCTCCACAATCTCTCACTGTCCCATGGGTTGAGTCTGGGATAAAAGCATTTTGTTAGGAGAAAATTAGTCTTTGTCTTGAAGCCTTTCTGGTAATTTGGCCTGGATCAGGTTGGTGTGTTGCTACCTCCTGTGACAGACATAGTGGCAACTGATTTGCTTTGTCTTGTAGGAGTTTAGATCGGTTCGATTGTTTTTTTGACACAGCTGTCAGAACAGCTATTTTGTAGTTATTCACCAACCATTTTATGAGGGGAAATGTCAGTTTGTTTGTTTGTTTGTTACTTCCCTTCAGGGTAGTTTGTAGGGGAGAGTAGCATATGGTCCTCTTTGTTCTTTTGTGTGCTAGTTTGGGGTTTTCAGAGGCTCCCTAATGGGACTCATGGTGATCTAATTTAGGAAGCAAATGTGGGTTGACCTTTTACCTCGGGAGTATCTCAGTGGTTGTGAGAGGGTCGCCAGGTTCCTGGTTGCTTGTATTACCCCACTAGTTTCACATGCACAAGTACCCCCCACAACTAACCAAGACTAGGGATGAGCTAGTAAGCCTCAGTCGTTGTAGTTAACCAACACATTCTCATCCCAAATCATCACACACCGCCGCTGTGTCTGGCATGTTTGGCGTCACTTTATTTTCGGCATCAAAACCACCATAGATAGGTGGTTTGGGAAAAAACAACATGGTTGGGCTTGAAACTACTACGTTTGTACAGTGAAAATTACCCTGAACGTTGTGAACATGGGACATGAATGGACAGCTGATTGTGACGTGACGTACGGGACATGACTGGCGGTCTCCTGGATGAAAACCTTGTGTCCCATTCAAGGTGTGTAGTGTATTGTACTGGCTGCCTGATTGTGATGATGGCTTCTCCTGTAGAGAGTTACATTCAGAAAGTCTTTACTAGAGCAGTGAACTTTAGTTTTGTAGCAGCTTCTGAAGATTGCACAGTATTATTTATTATCCATATAAAAAGTTAAAAGAGAATGTGAAAACCTTCCTAAAACATAATTTGATTGAGTCTGGACGTCCTTGTTTGGAGCGTGCTGCTAGCAGCAGTTTCCAGGTTGGTGTCTAATCCAGGAACGTTTTTATTAAATTTTTGAAGCACAAAGGGAATTGTTGAAGTTTCAATTCAAGCAGCAACTACAGTTCGAGAGGTTGAGGTATGAAAAAGAGGAAGAAACTGAAACAATAAAACAGAAAACTGAGTGCAGCAGTATTGCTTAGAGCTGGTAAAAGGTTTCCAGAGTTAGATGATAGTCTTGAGGCTACAGATGTCAGAGACTCTCAGTTTGGTGCTTTTCTTAAACAATTTTAAGCTATTAATCAATTAAAAGCCGACCAATAAAGCAGAGCTGCAGACTTATTATAGAAAGTCTTCAGGGAGTGTTGGGTTTCATTGACAGTATCTTTACATCAATTGAAAATAAAAAATAGCAATAGGTGAAACAAATGAAATTAGTTGGTGAATGTGAACAGTATTTTCATTAGAGAAGAAAAATGGACATTATACTAAATGTATCAAGATGACATGTAGGCATTGAGGTAGTGTTGAGTTTGCATTATCAAGGGAAAATAGTAATACAAGCCTGTCGTTACAAATAAAGGCCTGGCAGTGTTTGAGAAGTTATGGTAAATGCTGATGGTACATATTTATTCTCATCAGCTCTGAGTTAGCTCCTTCCTCCGGTGCTGCTCAGCTCTTGACTACAGAACAATTCATTCATGCTTTCAGTGTTAAAGCACCATACAGAGTTTTGTTGGTGCTCCTCTGTCCCATCCGGTGGAGAACGTCGCTGCAGACTGCTCTGAGTGCTTACAGTATAGCTGAGACTTGTGGTGTGGTACTGTGTCAGCTTCGTTGTGGTGCCTTTAGTGCTGTGGGAACCTGCAGTTTCCAAGACTTGACTGATGAACAGCTTTTGTTTGCTGATGCTTTTTTTTTTTTTTTACAGGGTTGATTTTCATACTTTGAGAATGTAATGCTGTTGGGCATCCACACATAAGCAGTGGACGTCTCGGTCTGTGGACATGGAGCCGTCCGCGTGTACCACACACTCGGCTCAGAACTACGTATTGGATATTACTTTGAATGTGTGTCTCATACACTGTTGTGTGCTCATCTCCATTGTGTGTAACAGGCTGTGGTGGCCATGTTGTTTTGTGCTTAATACACGTGAGGCCATGCCACCAAATATGAAAAAAACTAAAAATGTACCATGTCTGGTTATCTCTGTGTTTATATGCTTTTAGGGGAACATCACTGATGTCAAATGACCTGTGAAAACAGTTGTATAATGTCCTCTGTGGCTCTGGAGGAGATTTGCCAAGTCTGCGAAAATAACCTTGATGATAAATGGGAATGTTATCTTGAGTTGAATTTGGACACAATTTTTAATCGAGAAAAATAAAATACTTTTCTGGGACTGGTGTGCTATTATTAGTGTTTTATTCTTCACTTTGCTACCATTGCAGCCCCTCTACACGAGATGATGAAAAAGTGCCACCCACATCATGTCCTCTGGAGTACCGAAGCGGTGGAAGCGTCCACCACTCTTCAGAAGGCCCTATGCACGAAGGACAGCTGGCTGTACTGTATGCTGTGGGTGTTTACCGCTTTGAATTATATTTTTATATATATATTTTTTTACTTGCTCTTGAGTCTGTTTCACACCGCCGGAGAAGGAGACGCAGCTGAAAGAAGGCTGAAATACTCATAAGATATTCCTTTATTAGTCCCACAGTGGGGAAATTTGCAATTTGCATACACGCCACCTGTTTATTAAAGGGCATAATGAAGTGTAATCCGTTCATCCGTTACACTTCTAAAAGCTATTTATATCTAGACGACTGTGTCTGACTTTTGAGTATTTTGTTAAATGAATAAATCTGTTAATTTACGCATTCGAGAGTTTTTTCTTTTGCCAGCTGTCCTTCCTGCATTTGTCAGCTTCAACTGTGTTACTTTTAGTCTGGATTAAGTGTTTAACTTCTTCGTATTTGTCTATTATAGTTTGCTCTTCCTTTGTTAAATGTGCCGCTCTGCCTCTCTGTCTACAAGTCTGTAAACTTGTCCATGTCTGTGATTGGTCATATGCTGCAAACACCTCCCCGTTCATGTGAACGCGCTCATAGCCAGACTGAGTTGATTAACCGAGTTGATAACCAGCGTCGTAGGAATGTTTAGTGTGATCTCGTTTGTTAGGGTTAGTTAAACCAGATATCGAGAAGATACCATGGGTATGTTGAACTTGCTTCGTAGTACAGGCTTCTTGAGCTAGAGGTAGTGTGGCAAAACAGGGGAAACGACCAAGCCAATCCAGCGCAGGGAGCGGATCCCCAGACTCGTTGGGGGGTGGGGGGGAACGGGTGTACATTGCTTTGGACACACCTGGAACCTTGACCCCTACCCTTTCCCCCTGAATTCTAAATTAAAGGACACTTTATGTTTGATGTCAACTGTCTCAGAGACTATTATTTTACTGTGAATCTTGCCTCTAAGTCCCCTGGGTTGCCACAGTGTGTGTGTGTGTGTGTGAGCCAGAAGGTTTTAGTTAGAGGTAATTGTTCTACCCCGTCCTCTAATATTGCCTGGAGATGCTGAGCATCACGGATTTGATCTTGTTTTATTTGACTCTGTCTGAAATGAATTTTCTCACCATGCACTGTGTGTGCATGTGTGTGTGTGTGTGTGTGTGTGTGTGCGTCAGTAAGTGTGTTGGATATGTACTGGGATGAGAAAGACAATTTTCCTTGCATTTGGCTGTTTTATAGACTGTCGTGTGATCGAGTGAGATTGTAAAATGTCTGGTCTGACTCACGTCAGCGCTGACTGGGGTGTTCAGCAAACACATGCGTACAATCTCATCAATAGATCTTTTTCACAGCAGACATGTTGACAGAAGGAAAAGCACAGGTGGAATAAAATTACAGATTGCTGAATTCCATTTAGCTTCTTTAGTTTCATGGTCCAGTGATCCAGCATGAACAATGCTGGATCAAAATAAATGTGTTAAATTGACTTATTTATTAACTGTATCTACCCGTTACTCCAGGAGTACTTTACTTAATTTAATTATTATCTAATGAAACCAAATGATAAACATAAAGCAAATGCACACACATTAACATTTTCAGTCTAAATTCAGCCTATTTAACTTTGGAAATGACATACTGTATGTAACACTGTCCACGTTATACAAACAGTGAGCTGAATGGAACTCTGCATATTAGTAAGCAGTCTCTCAAACACGGGTCAAATGCACCAAGAACAATGTAAACAATAGTAAAACTATTAATAGTAAAACTATTAATAGTAAAACTAGTAATAGTAAAACTATTAATAGTGCACAGTGAAAGTCCTGCATTAAAATGCTTACTTCAAGTGAAGAGTGACAGAGAGGTTTTATCAGCACAATATATTTAAATTTACCTAACGTTTGTTCAAGGTGGCGCTTTCAGTTCTAATATGATGCTGGATAGTTTAATAAATAATAATGCATCATATTTGAATTGTTATATTTTGTGAGTCAAATCTGAATCTGCAACGTAACCAGTAACATTTCTCTGTCAGGTTAATGTAGTACTACAATGTTTTCCTCTGAAGTAGAAGTACACAGTAAGTAGTATACAGTTGAGTGTGCTTTGGGGGTCTTTTGTAAGTTATTTGGGGGTACAATGAATTAGAATAGTAACATCATTCAACACTTTTCATATGTAAACATGATAATAATTCTATAGCTGTTGGGGCCCTTTTAGTTGGGGGCCCCAGGCCCAGGTTGCCTACCTTACCTAAGAGTAAAGTCTTCTCCTGGTGTTTTTCCCCGTGAACCAGACTGTATTTCACCAGTGTGTCTGACCGTGAATAGCTGGGACTTGGGTCTGTGATGCAACTATGCCATGGCAGCAGTAGTGTAGTGGTCGTTGATAAGGTGGGTGTACTACTATGTAGAGGTGGGTGGGTTACTGAGGAGGAAGTGGGTATATTCTCTTATATCTTCCAATGTGTGGGTACACTGTAAACCAACCAAATGAAGACAGAGTACTGAATATCTTTGACCAAAGGTACCATGCTTCACATGATAATGCATTGCGACCATTTCAAAAATCAGTTAAGTGCAACTTAACATTTTTCCGTGGCCGCCCTGCTGCGCCTGACATTTCTGTCTCTGTATGTGTGTATGTGTTAAACCGCCCTGTACTTCTCCTCCAGCAACATCACAACCTTCAAAAATACCAGTAGTTCAAAAAGAAGAGAACTATGGAACCCTTTTCTACAGTAGGCAGGTAGTTAAATAGTGCAGCACAGTTTTCACCTTGTGTTGTATGCAGTGGGTCCACAGTCTGTCCCCTTTAGGGAGGCCTTTATTTAAATGTCTTTCACATGGATCATCAACTACTGAGGATGCTGACTTTCTGCCTGGGACTTGCCGCTTTAGCCTCAGTTTTTTAACACAAACTCACGTATCCAGCCATCAAGTGCATGTTTAAGACACTTTTACCACACACACACACACACACACACAAACACACACACACACACACACACACACACACACACACACACACACACACACACACACACACACACACACACACACACACACACAGTATATATATAGAGAGAGAGTCAGGAACACACAGAACACAAGATTTATGCTCTTGTTTTTTTACTGAAAACTATTACAGTGACCGAGAAAAACAACAGGCCTGTGAATACATGAATATAATTCGCAGCTTTATCAGCAGAGTCTTTATCCAGATTGATCCGTTCCTCTGTAGGGGGAATTGGTGATCAGCCTTTCATTCTCTCTGCCAACTCGGACTGCCCTCTCCACTGGATGAAGGACGAGCAGGGAAAAAAGAAAACCGAGAGCTGGAAGCAGGCGGGAGTCCATCTCAGTTCAGAGTTGATTTGTCTGGGTTTTTAATGAATGGAAGTGTCTGTGTTTGCGTGGTGAGATTGTGGCGGGAACACAGACAGACCCATTTGCATTAGTTAATGAATTAACCAATGAATCTCATGTGTGTATGATGTTACAGATAGACCTTCCACACTACCCTCCGGCTCTCCGTTTACTTTCAGGATCCACACTCTTCCTTCTGCAGGACATCGACTGTCTGTGTCGGTTGGGGAATCAAGGCTGACCCATCGGCGTTCATCCTGCCGTCCATTTGTCCTGCAGAGAGAGACAGAGGCACAGAAACAGACAATATAACATGGATTTCATTTTATACTGCTGTTTACAATGTGTGGTGATAGTCTATACATTCCTTCTTGTCAACAAATCCCATGAAAAGACCAAAACCAACAATGAATTGAGCGTTCACTAAGCCCTGCGCTCCTTAGTGACTGCAGCAACACCAATCTAGCACATGATAATAGTGGCCGATTTACCAAATCCATAGTAAGTTTATTTCAGACTGTGGCTGATAAAAGCAGGCTCCTCATTTTTAGCCAGCAACTGTCGATCTTTTTAACTGGCTGAAATTACAAATAGCTCTATAACTGTCAGCTCTAGCTACAGTAATGTTAACTCATACTAACAACACTGTGGGTTTGATGAAAACTCTGTCTCCAGTTTCCAGCTCACTTGTTTTAACTCTGTCTGAAACGCTCCGTTTTAGCGCCTGTCTCTGATTTCACAGTTTGTGGGTTGGTAGGAACTCCAGATACCCAGATGGATGTACACAAGCACTGAGGGAGTTCCTCATGATATGTCACCTTTAAGTTAAAGCAGACGAGCACACTGTTTAATATATGGCTTATATTTACCTTATATTCGAAAAAATATTAAATCTGCAGTAGGCAGAATATCTTTAGCATCATTGTGCAAAAAACATCCATAATAACCTTTCAGCATATTGTAATTCAAGTGTTCTGAGAGAAAACTAGACTTCTGCACCTCAAATAATTCCAGTGGGGGATTTGTGGGGGTTCGTGTCAGAATCCAGCAGACAAATTTCATGCTGACCAACTTACGGTGAATGATTTACACAGGCTATAGCTTCTGGGTTTAAATCCATTTTAAGAAAAGCACACACACACACAGCTTACATAAGTAAATGTGAACAGGTTCAACTACACACATAAACACTTGAACTGGCATTTTTCAGAGTGCTGCAGGTCTGAGCAGGGCTGTGCTCACCGTTGGCACTCTTGGTCATGTAGGAGAAACACTCTCTGACTGATCGATAACCCTCCTGGTGGGAGTAGTCCAACAGTGCATAAACTGTGTCCTCGTGACCATGTCAGCGCAGATGAGCCCTCAAATTTAATCCACTGTCAGATCTGAGGCAACTTCAGTGAGTCACAGTTGTGTCTTCTGTGAAGACAGCGAAGCCCTCACAACATCGTGGCTGGTTTGATCCGTGGGTAAGGGGATTATAAGGAGGGAGCATTGACCGAAGGGCTTTGGAAATGTCTGTCATTTCAAAGCATGAATATAATACCACCAACAAAATACTTCCCTCCTAGTTAGGACCGTATTCATTAAAACTCTATGTCATGACTTTTCTTTTATATTACCTTTTAATCTGTTCTAATGTTGTAGCTGACTAATACAAGATACAACACGTATTCTAGTATTTATGGTACTGGATGCACTGGTGCCAAATTTTAAAGTTTATGTTTCATAAGTTAAAAACTTAGATTGGTGTTGGAAATTGTATTTTTCCCCATTTTATTTTTGGTTTTGTAATTATATCCTCAATTTTCCTCAACATAGAGAAACAGGAGTCTGGTTATCAGAGCTGTAGTAAATTCATACATTGTTGAACTCATTGTTGAAAATGATTTATTTAATGGATGAATGCGTAAATCGGGTTTCTACGAAGTATAGTTTAAAAATGCACTACTCAATATGTGAACACAAATGTTTTGTGCAATGTGAAAGATGTCATACTGTACAGTGATTATTTATCAAAGAACAAAATGTTATAGTTTTGTTCATTAGAGAGCAAGAGAAGTGTTGCACATACAGGCTCCTGTCTGACCACAGCTACAGGAAAACAGAGTGAAAACAGTCTTCTTTCAATGTTTTATTGATTTTTGATTGATAACGGGTTCATGGTTTTGTGAATAAATTCTTAAACGGATAGTTCAGGTGTTTTGAAGTGGGGTTGTATAAGGTATTATCTATAGTAGGTGGATTACTTACAGTAGATGACGGTCGGGAAAGAAATCGATATCCGTTTAAGTGTACGCTATATTTAGAATATTTTCTGTTTTTGTCATCTGAGCCTGCTGGCTTTGGAGAGAGCATAGATACGTTTCACTTTCAGTTCCCTGTCTGAAAGGATATTGAAAGGGCTGTCTGTAAAGTGGTGAATATATATTCTAAATATAGCGTACACTGAAACAGATATTGATTTTTTTAGGTGAACCTTTCTTTTAGAAGGCCGTCCTAGTCCACACACTGTATTGCTTTACTCCGGTGTCGGTGCTCCTGTCTGTTTCTCCAAGCTGGGGGCGCGCCGACCGTCATCTACTGTAGTAGTACATCTACTATGGATAAGTACATCACACAACCCCACTTCAAAATACCCGAACTATCCCTCTAAGTTAAAGGCAGTAGTCTCTTTGTAAGCCGTCCGGTAACAGCCTCAGCAGGGCTCATTGATTTGGGCTCTTGAATCGTTTGTACCAAACTCACCTTTTGCCTGGTTACATGATGATGAAGATTTCTCTGACTGCGACTCGCCCCTCACTGCAGCCCGGATCTTCAGCACCACGTACCTGCAGGCTAGAAAAAGAACAATAGGAAACTCAGTCCAGCACTGACCATCCTGTAGGGAAGAAATCATTTGTTTTCACATTTCAGATTTTTTGCATTATACTATAGGCTAACTGTAGTCAGGAAAATAGCCATGACCTCAGCCCAAAACAGTGTGTGTGAGTTATTAAAGGCTAAATGAACCTGTCACTAAGTGGTAGTTTTTGTAAATGAAATACGGCTGTGCAAAACCAATAGCCAAATTATACATTTGCTGCAGCTAATGATTAATACATCCCCCTGTTTCATTATAGTATATCCCAGTCATCATCACACATCTCTGCCAAATGATAATTATATATATATATATATATATATACATACACATATATACACACCCCACAATGCCACAACCACTTCACACACACAGGATCATCAATCAGGATTTGAAAAAAAACCATTTTATAAATGATACTGAGATTTGGTAATGACTGACAATTTACTCTTTTTTTTCCATCTCCCTCTTGCCTCTCAAGTATGTATGTATGTAGGAATTGATTGGAAGGGCTTATTACAGTCCTGCGACAGCCACAGATATCAGATTTTTCTCTTGTTTTTTGTCAGAGCGTTTGATTTATCGGTTGCTGTCGGGAGGTAATGAGAATTTCAACTAATATAGCAAAAAGGTTTCTAAAATCTTGTCCAATCCTGCCTTTAAAAAGAAGAACTTTTAGGACAGATCATGGGAGACAAACAACTCAACCTCCAGGATTTACCAGGATTTATCTCTCAATCCACAACCAAAAAGGCAACCTCCCCCCCTCAACCCAGCACATCAAGAAATCCTTTATCTTATCTTTTTACTCACAGGCACACACACTTTATCTTTACCTTTCCCCCTAAACCCAATCCCAAGAACCAAGACAGCCTCTAGGACATTCTGCAACCAACATCATTTCTTTTAACGTACACTACTTGTTTATTTATTGTTAACACTGCTGAGTATCACGCTCTGTTGAGATGTTTTAATGGACTACATGCCAGTGGAAGAACAATCCACACTCAGCACTTTTATTATTATTATTACTGCCACTTGGTCACTTTAGGATTTTAAGATGCATACTTGTCGTGTATTGTTGTGAGTGTATGTTGTGTATTGTTGTGTATGGTGTGTGTTGTTTTATATGTCAGTGCCCAAAGAAAAATTTACATTTTATGCAAATCTAATGAGCAATAAAGTAATCTGAATCTGAATCACTGAAACAATATGGAGCTGGAACAAGTTGATGCACAATTAGTATTTGTGGTTAATAAACACAAATACTAATTGTGTCAGTCACAAAGAGGATTACTTTTTTACTACTGCTACTTTACTACTTTTTCCAGGGGAAACAGAAGAGGAAAACCAGGGGGAACTTGTTCCAGTGCCGTATACATTATTAAGGGGTTAAAAAACTCTAAAACACGTTTTAAAGTTGTAATGAAATATTGAGTTTTCAAATTTTTTGTTATTGGCTTTCACAATCCCTCGAACACTGGAGAAGAAAAAAAACACCTTCCTTGTATTTTAATTTGAAAGTTGAAATTATCTGAGACAATGGCCTTCTGAAACTTACAACACACACACACACACACACACACACACACACACACACACACACCCACACACTATTAACTTTGTTCGTGACTCACCCTAAGGCCTGTTGCTACCCAGGAGAAGAGTCCTGTACTTCCTGACAGAAAACTGCTGAGTCACTCTGACAGCCAACAAAAGCACTGCTCTCTTTGCGTCTACTCTGTACTTCACAGATATACTTCACAGATATACTTCACAGATATACTTCACAGAGCAAAAGAACCCATGAATTTAAAATAAAATAAAAAGACTGTTTGGTTTGGGTTGATAATTGATGTGTCTCAGAGGCAGCAGCATACAACTCAACAGTGTTGTGCTGTAAACTCTCAGTATAAAGTCCCAGTGCAATGAATTTTAACTTATAAACACACAAAACTTTCTATTTGAAAACAGTAAGGACTCACCATTGATGATCAATCACACCATTTCACTCTCAGGGTTGTAGATCTGTGGCCTCAGCGGTGAATCAGGAGCAGAGCTGTTCTTGTCTGTCTCAGTTTGCACTCAGCTGTCATCTGCAACTGGATCTCGTCCTCAATAACAAGCTGAGTCCTCATCTGACAAACCTGACACACCCCTTCTGCCCTTCTGCTCTGAGACGTCACCAGGGCCGGGGAGTCGTCCTGCACACAGGGAATTTACCAGGAGCCATCTTGCCTGTTCTTATCAATCACTGCAATCTGTTATTCATGCCGTAGGCGGTAGCTCAGTTAATATTTGTGGACAAGAGCAACTCTGTACAGTTAAAGCTGAAGTAGGCGAGATTGGAGTGAATATGATTAAAAAAAGTTAGCTCAAGCTGCTCAGAAGCCAGAGCTGGTGCCTCTGCCCCATTGGTATCTGTTCATTTAGCTGTTGGTTCAAAGAGTACGACGGGACGCATTATTTGTTTGCCATAAATTAGACAATTAATTTCACTCTGCTGCTGCTGTAGGTATTGCTGAAAAATACGGTTAATTTGGGGTACATCATTTTAAATTCTTTATGCTTTTCATCCTTGAGTTATTTGGTTAAATGAGTTGTTATATTATTTTGTGATATTGGGGAGGAGGGTGTTGTAGTTTTTTTCTATGAAGGTCCAAAGAATAACAGCACTAGGGAGGGCCTTGAAACAACAATGTTTGTACAGTCGCTAATGGAAAATCTACTGTCCTACTTCCTGCATCATGAAGCTGGTTCCTGTGAGACAGCCATGAGTCTCACAGATTTCAAAGTGACCCAATTAAAGAATGTGAGTCATTTTGGTATCCTGACCTTTCACAACTACATCAGTACTATCATATGAGCGCCTTTTTTTCCTTCTAAGAAATATTTTAAAAAAATCATCTTTCTATTCCAGTCAGACTGAAACATCTCTTACATGCCTTTGTTATGAATCAGCTGGGTTCCTGCGACTCCATCTTCTTGGTCCTGTTGTTAAGACAACTCACTGGGTGAAGCTAATTCAAAAAGTAGCTGTCCGTCTTCAAAGCTCCACAGGCTACAGTACCTTTTTACTGTCAGAATTAAGGGCTCACTCCTGGTGTATTAAGCTCTCAGTTGCCTGGATCAACCATCCACCAACCATCAGACCGCTCAGGTCACAAGGCACCTCTTCATTTCCCTACAGCTTTCACTGAATCCAAATTGAACCTTTATGCACTTGATGCATGGAGCAGCCTGCCTGCTGACCTAGCAAATTCAGCAAATTCAAGACCTTTATTCAACAGAGAGCCCTTTATTTTTATCTTGATAATTGCTGTATGTTAATCATTGATGTTTCTATTTATTTGTTTAATCTGTTCTCTGCTTTTCTGTTGCTGTATGTTTTGCTATTGCTTGTCTGATTTCTCATTATCCTGTAACAGTGCTAATATATATATGTCACAAAGTGTCTCCGTAATCTGACCTTGAAAGTTCATTCTTGACCTTAAAGAAAATTAAGGTTTGACTTAAACATATATTCTGTGGTTCAGAACTGCTAGAAAAATCTGATTTAACCCCTAAAACCTTATTTTCCTGCTCACAAATTGCTTTGTGGATGCTGTAAAATGATTAGCTTTTTCTTTTCCCCTGCTTTTAGCAGTGAAATGATTATACAGTTGTGTCCTCAATATGCAGGAAAGTGACCCTATGGGCAGCCAATCACATTTTAAATTACAAGGATTAATTGGACTCATATGCACCTATACCAGCAATTCAAAGTTTATGGCAGCTGTATCAAGTTCAACCCGCAGTGACATAACAAGTTTGTAGAATTCACTCATCTCTAAATAGAGAATCTATCATTTGTCACGACGTGCACAGTGTTGCTGACTGTTATCCAACTCAGTTCAGTTTAATTTAATTCAGCAACAGAGGTGTGCTAATATGGGAGCCATGGTGACTTGACATGAAAGTGATGAGGACTGCGATATTGGGTCATTGAATCAATATAATGACAGTACTGCAGTCAGAATCAAAGGACAAATCCTGTCAGCATTGGGAATAAAGTTGTACCATCCTTGATTTAGCATGCCTCTCAAGACATGGAGGTAGGCAAGAATCCCTTCAGGCTTTTATTGCCTTCAAAATAGAATAGGGAGGTTGAATAAATGATATGCCAAGTGCAAATCCAGTGGTTTAAATTCTGTCGTAAAGTATTAAGTAAATAGCTTTAACCTCCCATTTGTGGAAGTTGATGGAAAAATGATGAATGAAAGACTAATGTTTTGTTTGACATTGATACTAAATCAAATCAGAGTTGGTTCAGGAGAGCTATAGGAATCAATAAGCTGGTTTTAGCTTAAAGCAGAGAGAAGCATTTAATTCAAATTCAAATAAGCTTTATTGGCATGAATGTTCAGGTTACATTATTGCCAAAGCTAAATTACATATTAATGAATAATTACATTTCACAAGAATTAATCACAAAATAATCACAATCAGAATATACCAAATACAATTTAAATATACATTCTTTTACAGACGTAGTCAATCAGAAACTTGTTCAGAGCTTGTAGCACCTCTTATTGTTTGGCAACAGTCAACATATTTTTCAGCTAATATTGCACATTGATTTTTCTCCCCACATAAATACTGTATGGTATTTTCTGAGGATCGGGGAGATGGATGAACTCAGGCTATATGTTATTTATTTTTTCAAAGAAAACATCTCTCCCAGCACAGCATTTACAGTACTTAGTTTGTCCACCACAGAGCACTGACAGGTGTATTGTTGTTCAACTGTAAAATGTCCCGCTCATTACAAATCTTTTTCACTTTTTAAATTAAACAAATTTTCTGTGATCTTGTTATGTAACTTTATATTGCATTTCCATCCTGATAAAACATTTTTTTTTTTTTTTATATTTTGAAACCTGTATTTTTAATATCTGCCTGCTAGTTAGCAGTCCTCCTCCTCTGCCTTTTGGTGGTGTATTGCTAAATTTATTATCATGTTATTGCGTTATCTTATCAGTAGCATCAGCATGTGCACTTGTATCCTCACGCATGAGATATAAAAAGGTAAGCACTAATAAAAACATTGGCATATAGCACTACAAGTGGTGGAGAACTCCACAGGGTATACCTTTAAAGGTATAATATGAAAGAATTACCTAAAAAACAATGTATGGACTGACACAAAAATAATCCCTCTCAATCATCACTATGCCCCACTAGAAGTGTGTGGTGATGTCTGTTTCTGCAGAGACCCTGCAGCCCTCTGCCTGGATTTTCTCTTTTCCTCTTATTTTTCTGTGTTTGGGACGTTTCTGGGAGTCAGCAAAGAGCCTTTGGGCCCCACGTTGGGGTGTAACCCTCCAGCCAATAACAGCACGCAGTGTGTGCTGCCAGTTCAGGTGGTCAAATGCCGCCGCTTTGTCACGCCCCGCGGTGTCTGATACTGAGGCACAAGTCCCCCTCTACTCTGTTAGATACAAAGTGACCGTATTTCTCAGATGGGAACGGGTTGTGTTATGTGCATTTGTTCCAGTGATCCCCTGCTCCTCTCGGTGCTGTGAGTGCAGCTATGATCAGTGTGTGTCTGTAGCTTAAAGAGAGTAGCGCTGAGTCACAGCCAGCAGACAGGAAGCCTGCATTCATTCAAAATCCGGCAACTCGGCACCTTCCCGCAGAGTTGTGCTGAGTTGTGCGGAGTTAGTTGTGTGTTTATTTGTGTTTTAGAACGTAACCGCCGTGAAACAATCAGAAAATAACGTTTTATTTGTCAGATTTGCTGCTTTGTTCTCACTAACGCCGCTCCCTCTCTTCAGTCACTCTATAGCTCGCTCTCGCTCCAGCTGAGCCAACTTTGAAGACAACAGTTACATATTATACCTTTAAACTAAGTAAAGTTGGTTTTAAATGACAGTTGTTTAATGAGTAAGACATTAATAAAAAGTCTGTATTCAAAAACGTTATCAGGAAGAGTTTCCAAATATCCCAAAGGTAGTGTGATGAAAAGAAGTTTTATGGAATTCAAAGACGAATGGAGAAGGATGAGAGCACTCAAAAATGTGTTTTGCTGTAGACTACTATATTTCACTGTGCAGAATGATGCCTGACACTCAAAGGCTGTTTTCACAATCATCTACTGAAGGAGGGAAATAAAAAACACTTTCTCTGTGCTCACCTTAAATAACAGTTATACACATGTAGGTATGAGAGATTCTGCAGTGGCGGTCCAGCTGCAACTTACACAATTATAATGTGAAACTTTTCAGTGAACGTTTGAAATAAACAACATTTGCATTTTCAAAGATTCTCCATTAACGGCATTTTAAGATTTGTTATCTAGGCAATTGTTCCTTTTTTTTGTGTAAAACTATATCACACAAATTATCATTCTAAGCATTTGTATGTGTCTACCATGTCTGGTTAGTGTGTCTGTAAGTGTTTATAGTGTAATCACGTTGTGGTTTTTGTAATCAAGCTTCACTTTTCCAAATGTGATGAGTTGAGATTTCATTCTGTCTCCTTAGGAGTAATTAAAATAAATTATAATTCAAGAGATAGATAGGCCTGCTGGAGCTGGTGGAATACGGAGCGGGATCCCAAGGGAAGAGATGGTCTTTCCTTTCTGAAAATAGGACATAAAGGATTAAACCAAACACTCCATAGAATAGGCAAGCACCCAACTGGACTAATGCACGCACTGTAATAAACCGGAAACTGTCAAGCATGTTCTTATAGAGTGCAACAAATATGACGAAGAAAGAAGGGAATTGCTATCAGGAGTAGATGATGGAAATATTACAATGGGGAATCTGCTAAGAAAGACATCTAGGAAAGTACACAATCTTCTAATTAATTACTTAAGGGCAACAGGAATAATGGAGAGAAATTAACTATTAATAGTAGTATTATTATTTTATTTTAGTAAGTTATTATTATTGTTATTATTATCAATAATAATAACAATAATAATAATTTATTATTTATTTTTTCCTGCCAATCTACTGCTCCACACTCCAGTCCAGTAGGTGGCGGTAATGCACCTATAAGCTGGTTTGCCAACCTCCACTAAACATCAAGAAGAAGAAGAAGAAGAAGCAGAAGTAGCTAATGCTATCTGTTCAATGAAACTGAAAGTAATGTCGCTCGGGCTCTTGACAAGGTGGGCAACTGCATGTAACCCTTCATACAGAACATTTAACTATGGCTTATAACTAAGTTGGCTGAGGTTATTAGGGTTTAAACTCAATGCGTTCATAGTTAATAATCTGTTAACCGGTAGGAAGCGGAGTTCTCACGCTGTCGCTGTAAACAAGAGAGCTGCATCCTCAGCTGGACCAAGGCCTATAGAAGAAGGTAGGTACACGGGTCTTGGGGTATGGGGTATGACGCATGCGCAGTGTAACTCAAGCTGCGTTACGATTGGCTCAATTTAGACGAGGGCAGGCCAGATTCTACTGCGCATGTGCAATACCCCCGTAGATATGATGAGTTGACCTAGCCTCCTTTCTATAGGCCTTGAGCTGGACGAGTGATGTTATGTTAGCTCCCGTTATCTCCCCAACATCTCTAGAGCTTTGACACAACGCAGGGACGACTTGTGTTGACTTTATCAATCCATTAATGGTGCAACCGAAAGAACAGACACTCGACTCTGTTGACTAAATAGCAGTGCTATGGATGAAGCGTATCGTTACTCTAACGTTAGGAGTAGTATTCCTGTGCTAACGTTGGATAGAGCTGGCTTACTCTAGCTGTTAGCCGGATTCATGTGTGTCTGGTGTGTTCACTGTTAAAGGTTGGCAGTAATCAAGACTCCCTTCAGGAAGATGGCATTTAAGATGTTACAGCATCACTGTCATTTGTAGGTAGCCACCTGGTAAGACTTTAATCTAACATTGTTTGAAGAGCATTCGTTCTTTAATTCGGCATACTTTACAGTTTATATTTCACTTCATTAAGACCTTTAAAACCATCACAATGGCTTGATTTGGTGGAAGAAATTTGTCAAAATCAACCAATGAGATGTGTAAATGTATCTGAATAAGAGCTGTTTGTTAGACTGACTTTATGCCGAACTGAAAAGTGAACAGATTAAAGGTCTTATGCATACTGAAACAAATATAAGTGGTGAGACAACAACAAATCACCAAATGACTCAATGAAAACTGGCACAACAGTCCTTATAAGAAGGCCACATTTGATTGAATTGAATGCTCCTTAGATTTTATATTTCTTCTGGACTTTTATCCTTTTACCGTAACAGATCCTTTTATCCTTTATTAGACTGATCCTTCTGTTGTTCTTGTTCAGTCTGTTTATTATTAGTTAGTCTAATTTAAATCAGTAATCGTTTTGGGTCCTGTTTTAAGTATTTTTTTAGCTTGCATAAATTGTTGTTGTTGTTGTGTGTCACTATGTTTTATCTATGTTTGTTATGTACAAGCTGCTCCAAACCAATTGCCCCTAGAGGGATTAATAAAGTTGTTTGAATTGAATTGAAATGAATTTAATTGACATTTTGGGCTTGAGAAACCCGTCTCAAACTGAGCATACTTAGATCGATTTCCATATCTGAGAAACTGTTACACATCAGGCCAAAGGTTTGTGTATAGAAGTTGTTAATAAGACACGAATGTGTGCATCCTCTACAGGCAACACAGTCACTGATCTCAGCCAGAAGCAGAGCAGCCTGCAGTCTGTGAAGAACAGCAGGTGAAGCAGGTGTTGACACATACGGAGTCAGGAGGAGGACTGGTTCATCACCTGTGTGCAGAGAAGGATCCAGAAAAAGAAGTGGAGGACACGAAGAGGGCTGCAGATGGCTGGCTTTCTGGATAACTTCCGCTGGCCAGAGTGCGAATGCATCGACTGGGGGGAGAGGAGGAACACAATAGCTTCTATTGCCTCTGGAGTTCTGGTCAGTGGCTCTAGAGAGAGAGAATGGCTGAATGAATGAATGACTGACAGGAACAGAAAAAGAAAAGTGTTAAGCAAAAGTATTAGATTATGACTGTCTTTGTGTAAGTGTATGCAAAGGGCAAGATTGTCAGAATCATGGGGTCGAGATGTTTTTCTTGACTGCTATTCCAGAAGCAACGTTGTCTCTTTAATATTGTCTCAGTTTCTTCCTCTACGTCTCATATTGATGAGCTGTTAGGACTGTGCTATTTGTAATCCTCTACCTCGTTGTACAGTATTCTCTCTTTTCCACTAGCTTTCCCCAACATTACAATATAAGAGAGTCATGTAATGGAACTGCATCTCATATATTCAGATACCTCAACCCAGGTTTCTCTTGTCCCAGTTCTTCACAGGCTGGTGGATCATGATCGATGCAGCAGTGACGTATCCAACCCAGGAGGAGATGAGCCACGCATTCCACACATGTGGCGTCTTCTCCACCATAGCATTCTTCATGTAAGTGCTGCACACTATAGGTGATGGATGTGTTTGTCTGTAGGAATAATCACAGAGTGAGAAAGTGGGTGCACAGTGTTTAGTTCCTGGAAGCAGTACCTCCAACAAAAATCAATTAGCAGTGTTCGGGAGAGGGGAATTTAAATTGCAATGGCATTGAATATCTTTTCTTGTCTGCTGTAGACGGTAACATTAGTTATAACTCATGGCTGCGGGGAGACAGTATCTAGGAAGCTCAAAGTTTCAATTTTAGCTAAAAAAAATCATTATTGACTTGTTAATTAGTTAATCTGTCCATCAGTTTTCTGCTGCTGGTCCAGGCAAGGATGGGTTATGAGACAATAGACCCCTTGACACAGACAAGTAAAAGGCCCCCAATCCCTCCTATATAGGAGGAAGACCTCCAGCATAAAAGACCAGACAGTTTTGTGTGTCTCTTTGTGGTCACTTTGGGTCTCTTTGATTTTATTTTTCATCTCTTGGGGACTGTTTTGCGTGTCTTTGTAGTTGTTTTGTGTCCCTTAACTGAGCTCTCTTTACCACAATAGATCTATATCTCTTCATACAGAGGCTCTGGCCCAGGGCCCCCTGATGCCTCTGGCACCTGGCATGGGCCTGTGCCAGTAGGCCTGTTCAGTAATTCATCCTTCGGTCCAGGTCACGTTAATTGATTAATTGTATAACGAGGGATTGTAGTTATATACAGCTGGAAAGTACTGACAAAACATGATATAAATGTCAATAAATTCATGCACTTAATTAATAATTGGGAGGTTTGCTGTCCCGACTGGTTTTCTATCATTCTTTGACCAGTATGACCATGAAAGGGGTATTAAATTGCATTCGAAGTGTTATTAAAAAGGCTTTAAAAAGTCTTACATTTCATTTGGTTACAGCTGTGGAGCAGCTCATCCTGTCAGTCTTTGAAGCTAATGTAATCTGGCAGTTTGTGATTATTCACTTTCACTTTTCACTTTTGAATGCTATGTCTGGAGATATTTGGACATTATTGAATAATGCTCTGTGTGTTAGAGTTGGGTGATTGGACGAATATATCAGTGATTAGCTGAGTAGCCTACATCACCATGTTTGTTTTTTTTTGGGGGTGGGCTATGTTTGTCATTTTATTTAGCTAATTTAACGGTCTGCCGCCGAAGAATGAAACAACGCGCAGAGCCGGCATATTTTCACATGTATCTTGGTGAAATAATAAGGGTTTATTTCAACCAAACCAGAGGTGGTGATTGTTCAAAGACCAACCAAGTGAGTTTCATTTAGTTGCTGTCGAGTTTGAATAAAGTGTTTTATGATGCTCCGCCGCAGCTGATCTCTCAGCTGAAACTGCGGCAGCTGGGGAGAAGGGGGGTGCGCCGCACCACACACACACACACACACACACACACACACAGGATTTGCTTTGGATGTATATAGGGAAAAAAATTGCATGTTATCAATTACAACTGTGCTTCTCCTGCAATAAGCCAAAAAGCCTATAGTGAAAAAGGTCTATTTCCCATTTTAGTCGGGTACGAAGGCTACAGATGTAGGCTACTGTACATGAGCCCGGTTGTTGTTCATCTGATTTGCATGAGGTGGTGAAGTTATATAAGATGTGATGCTGTGGTGTTTATTAAGACGGGATTTGTGCATGTCTGGAAAGCAATGAAGCGCAGAAGAAAGTGTTCTCTGCTTCAGCATTTTGAATAATATTGAAGACAGAATTACGCATAATGCATACTGCAATTACAGTATGCATTCTTCTTGCCATAGGAGGGCTTATATGTGAGGAAGTATTAGTTGATATTTTAATGTTGGTACAATAAAAATAACAGTAATTGATTTAAAAAGGTCTCCTGAAGTTATGGAAAATTGATGTTAGAACTGATTGGCCAGATTAGTGCTGTACACTCATAAAACAAATCTAACAGGCCTACATAATACGTATATAATTGGCTGCTTCAAGCATGCTGTACTGGACAAAACCAGTGTAAATACATCATTAAGCAGGAGGCTCTGGAAAGTTCATTTCTGCTGTTAAGTCTTGTGTTGTGGTGCTGAGCGGGCGGCTCCGTTTAAAGTGACCTTATCTGGATCTTTTAAGTTTCTACCATACTCTCTACTGCTGTCTGTCACTAGGTGTTATTTTCACTGGTTCCAGTCCTTTCAATCACCTCCCTCATCTCAGAGCTGTTCAGTGATTCAAATAGGGAAATGAAATGACAATTTATTCTGAATATCAGGCTACAAAATGTTTTCATGCAGATGATGTGTAAGAGCCATTCATGATGAGTAGAGCTAGATCCCCAGATGGCATAAAACGTGGGCACTGCACATGGATTAAACATTAGTTTGTTCATTTTGATTGAATTGAAATGTCAATGATGAATAACCTGTAATCAGTCAATGGTGTACGTCTAAACTGCTACCATTACAGTGTCCCTTCCAGCAGAAGTTGAGTGTCATTTTCTGTCTTTAGGTACCCGTGACAGTATTTAAGACATTTCCTCTTTGGTCACTGGCTCATTATTCAACCTACAAAAGGAAAAATGTGCTTACTGAGGTGTAGTAAAATGTCAAATCTACAAAGAGATCAAATACAAAATGTAGCTTCGTGCTATCAGAGCAGAAAAGGGGCATTAAAATGCTGAAAAGCCTTTATTTGTGATTGACTTAAGCAGCATGGAAAATATCTCTTGACATAATAGCGTCTTGTTTTTCTGCAGTTTCGACAATAGGAAGAACTAAATTGAACTGAATCCGTAGTGTAGGACTGATTCCTCTTTTCTGTAACTGTTTGGCTCTTTATTTTCAGGATAAATGCTGTTTCTAATGGCCAGGTGAGAGGAGACACATATGGAGAGGGTTGCCTTGGCAGGACAGGTGTGTTTCTCTATGTGTGTGTTTGTGTTCATGTATACCAATAAATTTGCGCTGCAGCTTCTTTAAGCACAATGAACTTAATGGCTGCTTGCATGTAAATGTCTTTTCAAACATCAGCTTGAAGGCTCTGACCTCAAAGCAGTGGAAGATATAAATATATATATATATATATATATATATTTATATCTTTTATAAATTATCATGCATACAAATGCAATTGCTAAAACAATAATATATGTATGGCAAGGTTATGTAATATTCATGTACAGGTTAACAGAGGCTACGGTAGTCTAACATTATAGCATGCATAGTATAATAATCTATCCTATAATTGGAACATACATGCAGTTCTTTCCAATACATCATTAAAAAGCACTTTTGTCCAGACAAAAATGTGTGTTTGCGTGTGTGCACATGCATGTAGAGATGTGTGCACACAGCACAGCTGGGAGGGAGGGTACCTCTTTTGTAATTTTTAGACTCCGCCAATCAAAATGTCTGCCAGCATCTGATGAAACAGTCAGTGTTTCGAGTGGAAACACTTCTTGTATTTTTGTCAACCATTTAAAGGCCCTGCTGCTCATAAACTACTACTAGACAACTAGCACGATGTATTAATAGATCATGTTAGTTGATTGTTTAATGCACACAAAACATTGGTCCTGATTTCATACCTTGGACTCTTAAAAATACTGTTCGTATTGATCACTGTTGCTCTGCTTTAATTTGATTGGTTTATGATCCGAAAGGTTATACAGTGGGTGTGCTGAGCCGTCAGGGTGTGACGACTAACTGGTGAGCTAATGTAAGTGATGAGCATGTGTGTGTCCTTGCAGGAGCCCGTCTCTGGCTGTTTATCGGCTTCATGATGATGTTTGGCTCGCTCATCGCCTCCATCTGGATCCTGTTCGGTGGCTACGTGGCGCCAAGTAAGTGTCCCCCCCCCCACTTTATTGTATCATATTAATATTTATAACACGGCTGTGTTGAATACTCGATTGGGATTTGGTCAATCCCGGCGTTCTGCGATCTGTAATTTCTCTATAACAGACCGTTGCTATGTATAACAGACCGTTGTTATGGGCGCAGTTCTGATGTCGGACTCTGGCGGACCGTTTTTGTGTCAAAATATTGATTTCTTCAGTAAGTGGCCGTGTAATAAGCGGGATAACGTACAGCCAGCGGGTCATTGTTGTGAAAGAATCAGGGGGATGAGAGAGTGCAGCATCGCCCTGTCGGGGAGTCTTTTGCAACAATGACCGGCTCGCTGTACATTATCACTTATTTTATTTATATTTATATATATATCAAAGTTACCAACTTCAGCTTTAAAGAACAGTTAAAACAATAGTCAGCTGCCCATATGAACACTGAAGCACTGTAATCGTTCCTCCTGTCCTCGTTCTGTGCAAAAATGCATTGAAAACTTTATATCTAAAGCTGATACGAGGCTTCAACAGTTGAGCCGCAGTGGGATCAGTATCTCAAAGAGGAAATGTCAGTAACTTCAGTGCCCAAGCCGCCTTCTTTAATGATGGTTTTTGTAGTACCACTGGTATGTTTTATTGATCCCCCGGACGTGTTGCAGACTGCTAATGCGGTGTAAAAATATAAGGCAGCGTTGGATACGGCAGATTTCCTTCACTTTAGAAAAGGGATTTCCACAATGTTTTTTTCAGGAGGTGAATATATGAAAGTAGGTATGCGATTGGGGAGTGTAGTATCTATCAGAAGAAGGGTTGGTCAGTTCATGACAGTGGAATGGATGTTTGATGAATTTGACACAGAATCTTGTTGGGCTCTATCTCTGACTTTTGTAATGGTTTTCTTATTTGCATCAGTTAATCTTCTTCACACTCCTAACATGCAAAGGAGATTTATATTTACAAGCATCATATAAGAATTCAGCAGCTAAAGCTTTGAAGTATCTAATTTCAGTGTCCTTTGTAAATATTTCCAATTAGTACTGGAAATCAGTCCTGTTTTTTCGTGGAGTGGAGCATCGCGCTTGGGTTTCTTTTAATTCTTCTTTCTATCTTTACGCTGAGAAATGAGGCCTGTGCGTGCCACTCTGTCTAGTCGGATGACCTTTCTTTTATTGCGCTGACAAAATGATATATCCTGTCTGACGTGGGAAAAAGACAGCTTTCACCTTCAGTCGCTAGTTTGAAAAATCCCATTTCCTCGCTCAGCCTTGAGGCAGGGACTTCTTTGTTATTGTCATTATCTGCTTTTCCTCACACAGCAGTGGTACGTGTTCCTTTTGGTGTGAGGGCGCTTTACGGCAAGGCAGCGGAATGGCTCAATGTAATGGGAAGTTGATGAAAAGAAAGGAATCATAACGAAAGTACAGATTTCCTATTATGAGGCACTGCAGTACTGTCAGGTCATTAACATACAGAAAGAGTGAAAGGTATTTGAGCCATCACTTCATTCCAACAGGTCTTCCAACATCACGAATGATGAACAAGTTAATTACCAGGTTCACAAATTCAAATCAGTGATCAGTACGTACAGATGGGTAAGAAATTAAAGGAAAGAACTTAGTGAATGAAGTGACGAAGACATAACAAAAGAAGATGCTTCTATTCAAAATTGGTCCTCTCCTCCTCACCCAGGAGGAGTCCTTACTGTCACCCTGCAGAGAATTTTTCTTTAATTCTTTAATGTAAAGCAAGCAAATAATCTCTCTAATACAAGTTCCAGCCAACAGTCTAGACTGAATAAACTGCTGCTTTCCTGTGAAGTGTGAAAATGCTCCGAGAGAATCTCTGAAGGGAATAGAGCTGATAAAAGTCCAAAGTCCCTGGCAGATGCTTTGGTAATAGCCTGAAAAGGTACTGCCCTGGGAAGCGTTTTATTATTCATCCCCTGGTTTTGGCTGTGATTCAGACAAATAACCGAAAATGAGTCTAAGCTTAGAGGTGCATGGCATTTACTCAGGCCGGTGGAAGTTCTGTATGTGTTTGTCATTATGAACAATTTTGTGATGTATCAGAACAAAAATAACTCTGACACAGACATGCACAGAGTGAAGGATAATGACTTGACAAATGACTATTTAAAAAAAAAAAAATTCAGTCCGCAAGGGAGCAGAAAGACAACGTGATACATAGTTATATAGCAGGCCTACCAAGAGCTTAATATGTAGCAGTATGGAAACACTTTGGGTTTCATACATTGACAGGAAAAGCAGAGCTAGACATCACGGCTAAAGCTGCATGCTAACTCTGTCACGGACAGGAAACGTTATCGTATTGCGGTAATGTGCAGTCAAGCTGGCCGTCACTCTCCTCTTTGTGGTCAAATGGGCCGACGCTACAACTGTAGAGCACCCACTGACATTTATGTTAAATGCATTCAAACGGCCCCGATGGAGCTGACCATGGATGGATAAAGAGAACGGAGCTGACGGGAGAGCTAGAGACCACCATGGAGAAGTTAGAGGAAGTAGACACGTGTGACTGTCCGGTTTTCAAAATAAGGTGTTAACAAAGGGAACTGTATTTACAAAATACATATAAGGAAATAAGATTGATTGGATTATATTCACCAGAAGTATAAAACATTACATGTCCCTTATAGATTAAAAATTAAATACCACTAATTTGTGAGGGAAATGTCTTTATTCTTTGATTTCAAATACATATCAAAAAACATTTGCTGTTACAATTATGTCCCCCATTTGTTACAGTGCATAGCATTACTGTATACTTTTGGGTGAGACTTTCAGTCCTCACCCGCTGCAGTAGTTTGACTTGTCAAAGGTGCTCAACAGCAATGCAAATGCTTATGTTCCGTTTGGTTATCAACTGATTTACTTTCCCCCCACAGGACGTATTGAGCAGGAGCTAAACTCAGCTGGGTCACAGACTGTTGATTATGGCTCAGTCATGCATACAGAACAGTTTCATTTTCTCTTTGCCTTAAAGAACTCCGTTTAGAGACACATAAGCATCTGTTTCGATATCCCTTTACTTACCGTTGTGTCAATAACACTGTGATTTTGTTTTGTTACATTTTTTTAGATAAAGAAGTGGCACCCGGGCTGGCTGTGTTCTTTCAGAATGCCTTCATCTTTTTTAGGTGAGTAGAACATGAAAGTGGACTAAAATCCACTTTGTAAGTAAGTCAAATATAAAGACATCACCTGTCTGTAAACTAGCGTTACTCGATATTTATTAAAAGAGCAACTTAATGAAGTATATTAATACTGGACACAAATCACTAAGCCACCCTATGATACTGCTCTCTATAAAATAGTCCCACCTTAAAAATAGCTGTTGATATTTTGCAACCCTGAGTCTATTTTATTGTTTGAGGTGTGTCTTGTTCAGATTACTGGCCAAATGTACATGGTGCGATGTCACAAACGGAGTGTTATAGGATAGTTTCAGCACAGTGAACATCAGGTTTTATCGTGTGACTTTTGGATCCAAACCAGCGTTGCATCCACAGCAGTACATTGCTTAGCTTCCATACCGGGTACTCCTGTCTGCTTCTCCAAACTGGGAGCATGCCGACCGCCATCTAAGTTATTATATGTACTATACACAGACTATGGATTATGATGTATATACAGTATATATATATATATATATATATACTGTTTAAATACAGTATATGTGTATAACAATAGCCATGTTCATTGTTTACGTTCATAATGATAATGTTTGGGGAGTGTCTTTGAAGGGAGGCCTGAAGGGACGGACTGTCTACCTACCTAATGATAATGTTGTAATTATAGTTAATAGGGTAATGCAGTTACCGTACTGATAGCTTCCAGCATGTTGTGTTGCTCTATCACTCCTCCAAAGATAGGTGTGATGTCACTGCTAGGTGTGCAACAACAACAGTTACGCAGATGATGACATGCTGTATATGGTGTAAAAATATCAAAGTGGATTTGTCATTAAAGCTCTTTATCCCTGATGGTAAATAATGATATAATAATAATAATAATGTAGCTGTTGTTTGTGCTGCAGAAATCATTGTGTCCTGATGTCATGTGTTTCCCTCCTTCCCCCCCTCTCTCTGCAGCACTCTGATCTACAAGTTTGGCCGGACCGAAGATTTATGGGGTTAGAGGGTCATACACACGCACACACTCTCTCTGACTGTGTCGACAGCCATATAGTGTTGTAGATATTTTTACCAGTTCTGGATCCCTTTTCACATCTTCCCTGATGTGAATATAGTTCTCTGTCATTCTGTTGAGATACATTTGCATACTCCTCGTTTTGTTCATACTCTATCTGCGCTGTTCTTCAGAAATGAATTTATTCCAAATATTTGTATTTTAAATGAGACCTTGTTATTGAGAATGGAGTTTCATTTCCTTTTTATTGTATCTCAAATGCATCTCAAGTGTCAATTCATGTCGTCGTTTGTTCAACATGTCGAGTGGTCACAGTTTAATTTCACTGTAGCGAATCAGAAAGGGAAAACAGTATTAATATAATACTAATTTATTGCTGTAAATACATTGCGAAGTGGACGTGACGGTAAACACAAGGGAGAAGAAAAAGCCCTTTCTGCTGTCTCTACTTCAGCTGCTCATATTGTATGCTTGTATGTGACTTCATATCATGCACTGGATGATATTGTATTTTAGATAAGTGTTTTGTTTTTCACAGGTCTGATTCCTATTGGGGTCAGTTTCCTGTTGACAGATAGTCACTGTCGTTCTGCCTCAGGAGGAAATGTGTTTTTTTACATAGTCTGTCTTGTCCTCTTGTACTTCGTCTTTATTGAGCTCTTGTTTCTACCAGAAAATGTCCTGTAAACTGAAAATGAAAGTTTTTAGATATTTCAAATTTTTTTTGGGTAGCCATTTAAAGTATTTAAGTATAGAACAAATCTTGTGAAGCTGTCGATTAGACTGCTGTAGTGGCATTATTAAAGGACTTGTACTTTACACTCCTTGCTATCACATATAGACACGTGCAACAGACAATTTTTGTATGTAATAAGATGTACTTTTACTCAAAAGCTTTGACTTGCATGGAGTAAAAAATACGCTGTGGATTTGGGGTTATTTCCCATCTTCCCTACAGCTTTTTAATCATTTTGTCTGACTTGTCAAGAACTTAAAAGGTGAAAAATAAAGAAAATGTTTTATTGGAGAGTGCTGTAGATTATCATCAGTAACCATCCATTTAGCTGCAAAAGGTCAGCAGAGTGCTCTTTCTTTGTTGTAGTGCAGCTGGGAGAGAGCAAGTGTGAATGCTGTGGGACATTATTTAATTTTTATAATTACCTCTGGCCATCTATAATGAGGAAATGGTGACTCAGCCTCAGTTTTATCTGCATCTATTCAAAATGGCTTTACTTATTAACAAGATACTTTTTTTAGTGACGCAAGTCCACAGTTAACATTGTATATCTCCCAAGCCTGCTAATCATGTATGTCATAAATACAGCGGTCCCAGTTCCAAACGACACACTAATTCTAAGCAGGTTTCAGACCGTAGCTTGTTCACAGTGGAGAAGTGTGTCAGTTTGATCAATAGATCACCATTATTACAGTTTACAACATGAAATGTCTAAAAAAAAAAAAAAAAAAAAATAATAAATCAATGCAAATTAATGTGCACTTCCACCAGCTACTGTTATGTGAATATTAGGAGTTGCTTCATGGAGATAAACAGCTGGCAGTGTTAATTCTATTGGCGCTAACTATTGCAGAAGAAGAGCGCAATGAGATGACATAATAGAGTGCCATTAAAACTTTAAACAAGCACAACAGATGTTGAAACCGTGGTGGAAATACAGCCTCCCTGTTTGTTTCATGTATTACAGTTTTTCTCAATTGTTTACACACATTTTCTGAAAGCATACCTCATATTCTCAGAACTCTACACACAAATCCAAAAACACACACACACACAAAAGGCAAAACTCCACAAATCTCCTGCAAAATTAAACTCTTTCTGCTTTCAAAACAATGCTATGTCTTCTCAAAATGACACACACCATCATTTGAATAGAAATTTCTAAGGACCAATTGAACACTGATGTGGTCAATGTAAAACACCAGTATGAAAGGAAAACACCAGTATGAATGTAAAACATTAGCAGGAGTCTAAAATACTAGTATGAATGGAAAACACTAGTATAAATGGAAAATACTAGTATGAATGGAAAACCCATTCATTGGGTTCATTCCACCCAAATACTACTTTCTGTCTAACGATTTACAATTTTCAAGGTTCATTCTGCCAAAATACTATCTGCCTAACAAATTATTGTTTTAAAGGTTCATTCCGCCAAAATACCACTTTCTGTCTAAGGCCCGGTATGTTGTTTCATCATTAAATTCACTTCTGAGACTGAGGCGAGAAATCAACTGTGTAGATTTCGAATATCGGTAGTTTTACGAAAATTGATTGACATTTTTGGAGTTGAGAAGCTCCACAAACTGGCGTGACAGCGAGCCCCTGCAGGGGTTGTCTGCCAGACACTTGGCCAGACACGCTCACATTACCCTGCGATGGCTGGAGCTCTCTCTAGAGTGGTCTCATAGACACGCCTGCGGGGATCGCTGGCTAGAGAGCCGGCCAGTAACGCTTGTGATTTAGGTGAACTAACCATTTATACATTTCCATAAAGGACACAACTAGATGACTGAGTGACCCAGCCAGCTGGCCTGCAATGAAATGACACATCCTTGTTTATAAGCTCAAATCACAAAGCTTTCAGTCTTTACAGTAGTAAACATTTATTGTGAGTCAGTGTCAGACTCTAGGCGTCGTGGACCAAACTCTGCACCATCCAACAAACTGATACACATGATTGAACTCGTCACCTCAGAAAGTGGAGGATCATTACATTATGTTCAAAGAAGTACAAAACACTCTTGGCACTGTTGAGATGGGTAGAGAAAAACCATGGCAACGGGCAATAATGGCAGAGCCAGACAAAAGCAAGATCATGATTGAAAAACAGTCCAACAGGTGCCAGAATAGGTTTCGGTATGATTCCAGAATAAAGATGAACCCTGAAGATGTAGTGTTCTGCTTTTTCTGATTTTAAGAAATATAATAATCACAATGTGCCAATGACTTTGGTTCTAAAAAAAAGTGCCTTTTTTTGTCTTAACTGATTTAAATGGGACATCTCATGAAAAGAATATCATTTCAGTGCTTGTGCACATCCATTTGGGTATCTGGAGTGCCTACCAACACACAAACTATGAAATAATAGTACCCAATCAGTTTTTTGTAAGCTCATTAAAATATACCGCCCACAGCAGAGAGAATTACCTTTGTAAAGGTGCACCATATTTTTCTCTCTAGCCAATCAGAGCAGAGCTTTTTCAGGAGGAGATCTTAAAGAGACAGGAGCTAAAATGAAGCATTTCAGACAGAGGGTGAATACAGGTACATTCAGACAGACAGGATGATGATGTGTTTTATGAACATTAGAGCATGTAGACATGTTCTAGTAGAAACCCAAAATACAAGTATGAACCTGAAAATGAAAACGATGCGTCCCCTTTAAGACTGACTGAAGATCAGTCCCCCGTAGTGAGCTCAAATGATGAGACACAGATGAAAGACCGGGACTGCAGTGGAAAAGTAAAAAAAAAAAAAAATTTTAAGTCTTTTCCTAACCACTTTTCCTTGACCTCGATGGAAGACGTCATGAGGTCAAGGAAAGATGTGAAGGGGAGTTCATAAGGATTTAGGAAAAGACAGCCGTGATGCTCAGAGAATCCGACAGCATTTATACACTAGAGGCTCTGTAATTGTGATGGCGGTGGATGACACATGGGTCTGCCAGGGTGATGAAACTACAATGTTCTGTAGATGGCGTACAAAAAGCTTCGCCCCGTGCGTTCTTCATCCACGGTGTGAAGGAGATTCCTCAGCTCCTTCCTTCCTTCCTGCTACTCTCACACTTTACCCTTTACACTGCTCCAGTAGACCGCACACACCAAAACTAACTCTTCACTCGTGTGCATTATTAATTAAATAGATCAATATTTCACCCTTCAGTCTGTCTACTTACTATATTTTGCTTTTTTTTTTTTACTGTTTAACTATTTATTACAGGCCTATCTTGCTTTTTTTTTACCAGATGCCTCTTGTTACTGCACTTATCCCCTTTGCTGCAAATGTCCCCACCGTGGGATTAATAAGGATTATTTTATCTTTAACGTGGACAACCCGGTGAAAAATTTAGAGGATTCAAACAGCTCTTATCATGGCTGCTGCTGCTGAGATACTTCTGGGTCATTTCACTCTATGAGGAACCTTCCTAAGAGAAAAAAAAAGACTATTTGACCAGGTGTTTTGGAGTTGTGAAACAAGCTCGAGTTGGATTGTATCTGTGTGTGTGTGAGTTGTTTTTTGACAAAATAAAACAAAACTTAGTTAATGCTATGATAATCTGGTTCTTTTAATGCCTATTAAGATAAAATTTTGTGATTGTTATTAAAAAGTGCATAGAAATGGAAGTGATACGCTTTATAATAAGATCAAATACCACATCAAAACATTATAACTGTACACTATTTCATTCATTCATTCATCCATCCATTATCTGCAACCTCTTATCCCATTCAGGGTCGCGGAGGGTGGGGGGGGCTGGAGCCGATCCCAGCTGACATTGGGCGAAGGCGGGGTACACCTTGGACAGGTCTCCAGACTATCACAGGGCTGACACATAGAGACAGACAACCATTCACGCTCACATTCACACCTATGGGACATTTAGAGTCAACAATGAACCTAACTTGCATGTGTTTGGACTGTGGGAGAAACCGGAGAACCCGGAGAAAACCCACACTAACACGGGGGAGAAACTCCACACAGAAGGACCCCAAGCGGCATTCTTGCTGTGAGGCGACAGTGCTAACCACTGCACCACCATTTCGTTTTCGTTTTCAGAAATCAGCAGCTCAAAAGGAAGGAGCTGTGGTGATCTTCCCTAAAACTAGTGTCAAGGAGACGTACACGTGGCACTGATCCTGTCACTGCTGTGGGTTTAACTGTTTCTAATGAGCTGATTTATGTCGACTGTGGCTCTCCATTGGTCGACAGGGCAAAGTGCACTTTTTCTTTAGTGGCGTAGGCACAAACAAGTTCTTCTCCTAGAATTTAGAAGTATTTTACATATGGAGGCTCATAAAAAGGTGCAGAAATGCTACCAAGCACAGTCCCTATCTAGGTGTTTTTGCACACTTTCATGTAAATTTAGAAAATCTCTCTTAACTTGGGACCTCAGTGTTAATGTTACATTTTGCTTGTAATTTCCTTGAACTCTTGCAGCCATATTAAACCGAATGAGAGTGGGGATAACAACACGGTGTGGAGCCCTATTAACTCAAGTGGTTTCCCTCATGGAGTGACAACTGAATCTAGGTCAAATTAAGAGTTCCTCTTCCCAGGCAACTTGAAATCAAAACGTTACTTTTCCTGAGTCCACATTCATCTCAGCAGAAAGTCTGGCTTCAGGGAGGAGCAGACCGGGTATAAATGTGGGGACAGACTTTGTCTCCAAACAGTTCAATTCCTCAGGTCTGATCCCAAGAACAGCGTAATAAGAAGGCCACAAAGAGGAGGTGTAGTGCAGAAGCAGGTGGAGGGCGGCTGCTTTCAGTCTCTGCACTCTGGGGAAATGCAAGTAATGACATCCAAGTGCTCCTCAGTGGTGGAGATGGGACGGTGATGCGCAGGAAGTGGTTCGAGGAAGAACTAGAGGAGAGAAGACAAAAAAAAAACAGTCAACTTTATTTGAATAAAACAGTCACCTTGAATGTTGCACACCGTTAATAACTACATGTGAATTGTTGTGAATACGTCATCTGCACTTTAAGTTGTCAGCAGACCATTGGTCGATTTCCTGCGTTTGCATTGACCTTAGCAACAAGAAAGTTCTCCGACACCATTATTTAACTTCCTTTTTAATGTTTTTATTAAAGTCAGCAATAGTGACCGCAAGTTAAGAGACAAAACCTGAAATGAAACTGAAAACAACAGCTCCATCTGAAACTTTTATTCTGCACAACCAACCTAGTCTAACTGTTTCCTTCTGCATAACTCCAGTAAATCACTGTGAAGAAAACCACTATTTATTTATCGCCCTTCTTCAGCTTCATTGATACAATCCGCTAATGAAACACTGACCGCCTGGATATTCCAGATCAAAATTCAATGAAATATTCCTGTCTAAAAAATAGATCCCATTGACCTAACGTACAGTCTGATATATACAGTGTATACACGGTGTGACCTTGTGGTTGTGTGGTGAACGTGTCAGTGTTGGTGCTCACGTCTTCTGGGATGTGGTATGGAGGTTGCAGCAACTCTTTGATTTTCCCACGTTGGAAGATGAGGAAGTATGCTACCACAGGAATCAGACAGAGCAGGATGATGACCACAGCTACTATTATCTCTGTTTGTTTGTAGTCTTTTTCTGGGAAATGGACGAAACACACACACACACACTCTCCATTACAACTCTTATTATGTTCTGACTTCAGAGGATTAATGCGCTTTAAAACATATAAAGCTAGAAACCTTTAAAATAGATTACACAAAGAATAAGATTCTACACTTGGTTTGGATTTTTAAAGGGCTGTACTGCTGGTTGTTCATGTCGTAACTAGAGGTGTGGAAATTTCTTGATTCTAAGGTGCACTGGATGTGGACGACTCTGCATCGATGCAGTGTGGTAATAATGCACATCCTAGCAACATCTGCAAGAATTGTTACAACTCTTACTTCCTGGTGCGTTCAAGGACGCTCTGATATTCAAGACTTAAAAGTCGACTGCCACAACCTACTATATATGCAAGAAATGACCAAGTCAAGTCGAATCATTATTATGCTAACGTTTGATGTCCTGAAATCAGAGCATTTACTTTAATGCTTTTTTGCAGCCAACTCTCAAATGTTGGATGAGATTGCTTCGTTAAATACGGCATCGTGGCAGACTTTGTTAAATGGTCCCTGCTTGCAGCTGCATCTCCATGCAACAAAGTAATGAATGTTTACTGATGGGTTAACTGAAACTGCACTAGAACTGAAACCATTGGCTGTCAGGAGGACAGGGAATCACAGTAGAAACTTATTGTATATTTTGGAAATCTGTCGAGGTCAAAACAAGCAACACAGCCAATTTGATTGTTTAATGTCTCAACACAATTTTTGGGCTGAAAAAACGTTCATAGCAGCAGCAGCAACTACAAACATGGTCTTACTTGACTCAAGGATGACCGCACACTGGCTACAGGTGGGCAGTCCGACGGGGTCTTCGTAGTAAAGATACTGCACCTCTGTACAGTACCGCTGTCCCTCCTGCAGCCCAGGGATGGTCACCGTGGCGACACTATCTTCATACTGCTGTTGAAGAGACATTAACACATATTACAGACACAAGGCCAATATTTAACACAGTTTCCCCTATATTCATTAATAATGAGCGTTGCTGATAAAATTTCACGTAATCATTATTAGTATCCTCTGGTGAAACACCTCTCCACGCACACACGCAGTGGAGTAGAGAGGTGAAGTGAAGATAACGTTGTCTGTATCGGTTACGATTACCGGTTACTCAGTAGTGAACGACACGCTAACATGCTGACGGATTCAGTGATTTTGTGTTTTTAGCTGAGCTAGACCAGAGAGTACAGAGGCGATAACGTTTTTCGCTGCGGAGCTCCGTCACTTCACAAGAAACGGAAAACCTCTGTGGTCTGGAGGAGCTGCAGCAGTTATTTCTGCACAAACGTCCACTGTACATTCACTAGATATTCTCAGAGCTAAACTAACTCTTCTGCAGTGTGTAGTGAGCGCGCACGCTCGTCTAGAGGTGGAGCGAGACAGCGAGAATGCGCGGTGTGTGTCTGAGTGAAGGCAGGCAGAGAAGCAGTGTCTGCGGCCACATGCGAGCGCGCACATGCGAGCGCGCGCATATAGGATCCCGACCCGGTACATTTATACACTTAAAAAGTTACAAACAGTCCCTTTAAAAAGGCATAAGACTTCCAAAAAACTTTAAAAAAAAGAACACAACTTCCTGTTGTCTCTAACTTTCTCTCTCTCTCTGTGATCGCTCATTTTTCAATATAACCGATCAGTCAATACAGTTGTTGACATTAATTTGTCATTTTTAGTTTGTCAGACCACTTCACAATTATAAAGTAGTGATTTGTCAGCACAGGAATGCCTGGTAAACAGGTAGCATCATGAGCCACTATCAAAACACTAATTATCATTTGGTTGTCTGTCAACGGGAATAAAAATCTATTTGAATCCGAACTACACTGTGATTTGGTTGCATTATTAAAACACAGTATACATAGAGTAGAGAGCAGGAGGGGACTGGACGGAGGTTTAACCAGCTGAGACTCAGCAGACTCTGTCCTTCCCTCTGCTGCTCACGGTAGCTGTCGTCAACAGTTTTGTTGTTTGCTGACCAAAATGACAGGAAGAAGACGACACTTAGCCTTTTGTTTAGTGTGCAGGGAGCTCTTAGCTTAGTGTGGACATCAGCATGCATACAACAGGAAGCAACAGCATGTGTACCTTGCTAAGCTGACAAGGTTTTTCTCACCTTCAGGGGCTCTCCTTCCTTGCCATAGTAAACCCTGAATCTTGCTTTGTATGCATGTTCATGAGCAAAACTCTGGTTCCTACTCAGTTGTACAGTCAGGATGCCACGCCCTGCAGTCAGACTGAAGTCAGGAGTACAGGAGTCACCTGGAAGAGCAGAACAACATTGAATGTTGACAAAATCAGGACAGATCCACCCCCACACACTTCACACCATGTGGTTCACGCCATGGTTAAGTTGGTTAACACCTACATTCACACTACATAACAGAAAGGCACACCACAACTCGCATTTCACCTCGACTTGAAATTGTAGAGGTCTGCACTTAGTATGCACAAACTATGGAAAACCACACTAAACAGACAGCAGACGTTATCTGGTGTCATTTCCTGTCTGAGTATTAGCCCAGTTGGACCACTCATAACCGTGTAATACGCTTGATTTTTAACAACTGTGGCAATATGAGAGTCTTATGTGTGTTTTCTGCTTCGAGCTACATTTAGGATATTATCAAAGACCAGCATCAAACATTGCATACATTCAGAGCTTCTCACACAAAGAATGCACCAACTAAACCGCTACCAGTGAGAGCACACCGTTATGAGACCGTTATGCACTGCACACTGCCCTGCTGACATGGCAGGTTGTGGTTTCTTCTTACCGTGTCTGCTACAGGCTCTGACTGGTGTCGAGCGCAGCCCACGTCTCTCTGCTCGCACACGCAGCAGAATGCAGCCTTGCTCGTGTTTGGATTTGGTGGAAATGACATCACAGGAATTTGAAGATATGCAGACGCAGGCTGGTACATTCGTCCACACACCGCTGTCAAAGCTGAGGACAAGTGCACACAAGAACACATTTCATCCATTAAAATGGAAATGCAGTATGTTTGACTCTAAGTGAAAATGAAAATTGAAGGGGAGGTTGTATAGAGGCTGGGTGTGTTCTGTTTGAGACCATGCTGCCATCCCAGGAAGTTTGTTCACAATGATTCTGATCATTTGTTTTTTAGACAACATACGGTTTATATTCTTTGAGTTATTTCTACATGTTCTCTATCCTAATTTTAATGTGTGTATCCAACTCCTTAATAGATCGCGGTATTGTTCTGGAGCTGTGTGATATAAGCCACTTAACCTGTGAGCTAAAGTCAAACCCAGTAAGTAATGCAATCTGTTCATTTTAGAAGAAAGCGGTTGTATATTTTGTTAATTGGTATAGACTTGTGTTTGTTATAATTAGGATCCGGGTGGAGAATGTGAAAGTATTTCATCCCTTAAGAAGTTGATGTATTAATAATGTAAGATAACGTATGTACTGCTTGTTTATTATTTCTAATTGTGGAAATGGCATGGCAATATATTGATTTCATTTGTTTTTTTGTACAGAAAAATCATCAACATCGTTATCCATTATCCTCACTGAATAAAAAAATGGTTGAATGGCTCTTGGATCCTGGTGTTTAAATGTGCACACCAGCTAGAAGTTCTATGGTCCAGTCAACTGATACTCCCAATAATAATCTAATATAAGCGTAGATTATAAAGTCTACAGAAGGGAAAGATAATGCAATAATTGCCTGACGTATATATATCCAGACAAGACAGGAAATTAAGAAGCGTTCAGATTTCTTCTCATGCAGGTCGTAGATTCACACACTGCAACGAGCTCCAGAAGCATCAGACCTCACCTGCTGTACTGAACCGTGTAGGTGACATCTCCCTCCTCAGTGGCAGGATTCCATGTCAGCAGCCACTTATCAACATGGATGTCCTGTGGCGGTGCTGGTGGCGCCTCAGACAGTCCTGGGACGGATGGGAATGGACATGGACAGAGCAGCGAATAAGCTTTTTCTCTTTTCAACAATCATCACCACTAATGCCATTTGGTGGTTAGAGGATGCGTCTTACTTTTTAGGTTTGACCATCATTTCCAATCCACTTTATCATCTTTTAACACTAAAGCTATACAAATATATCATTTTTAACTCCTTAATGAGCTTTTATTGTGTGAGTTTGAACTTTTTTGCCCTCATGAGACGCAACAAAAAAGCGTTTTGTTTAACTAAATTACACATAAAAATATATGTGTGTGATTTGTCAAACTACAAATAAAAAGATGATGCCTTTAGGAGCACAAGAAGCTGCCAGTTAGGAGCGACATTTCTAATATTATACCTTTACTTTGGTGTAGTTTGGAGCATTGTGAGACATGACTCCAATTAGTTTTAATAAGTGAATGTTTTATTAATTCAAAGCATTAACCTCAGATGTAGTTAGGCCTACACAGACCACCGTTGGTTAACTTAGTGACCAGTCACAGTAGAGGGTCGTCGGTGTTGATAAAGATATAAGTTAGCTAGCAGGCATAGCGTTAATAACTAGTAAAGTTTTACTAAAGAATTCACATTGAATATAATATAAATAATATAATATGAATATAAATGAATATACTTAAAGTACCAAACATAAAAGTACACATTATGCAGAATAATGTATATTATTGGATTATACTTATTGATGCATTAATGTGTTCATCACTTAATGTTACAGCTGGTTATGGTGGAGCTCATTATACTGCTGGGTAGTTTAATCTATAATAATACATAATTTATTATGATATACTACTGGGTAGTTTAATCTATAATAATACATAATTTATTATGATATACTACTGGGTAGTTTAATCTATAATAATACATAATTTATTATGATATACTACTGGGTAGTTTAATCTATAATAATACTTCATTTATTATTATATATTACTGGGTAGTTTAATCTATAATAATACATCATTTATTATTATATATTACTGGGTAGTTTAATCTATAATAATACATCATTTATTATTATATACTGCTGGGTAGTTTAATCTATAATAATACATTATTTATTATTATATACTACTGGGTAGTTTAATCTATAATAATACATCATCATTTATTATTATATACTTCTGGGTAGTTTAATCTATAATAATACATCATCATTTATTATTATATACTGCTGGGTAGTTTAATCTATAATAATACATCATCATTTATTATTATATACTACTGGGTAGTTTAATCTATAATAATATATCATTTATTATTATATACTTCTGGGTAGTTTAATCTATAATAATACATCATTTATTATTATATACTACTGGGTAGTTTAATCTATAATAATACATCATTTATTAGTTGATTATATTTTGTATTAATAATCTGAATCTGTAAAGTAACTAAAGTTATTAAATCAATGTAGTGGAGTAAAAAGTACAATATTTCCCTCTGGAGTATTTCCCTACAATAACTCCCTCTGGAGTATCAGAACATGGAAATACTCAAGTAAAGTACAAGTACCTCAAAATTATACTTAAGTACAGTACTTGAGTAAATGTACTTAGTTACTTTCCACCACTGAGTACATGTTATACTGTTGTGTTTTTCTAAGCATTCTTTACTGCTCCTGTTGGAATAAAATAATTGTTGATTATTTAACTGCAAAGTAGTAATGTGTTTTTGATACCTTCATTTTTTTTGCATTAAATCCTACCAGGATGTTTGCTGAAATTGGTCTACGTGACGGTCAACTCACCTTCTACCGACATCATGACATGAAGTCTGGCTTCGTAGTTTAATAACAGCCCGTCCCATAGTAGAGGACGGCTTTATTTGGGTCTATATCTATAGATTTATATATTCATATATATTCTCTTAATACATCCCTGGTCTATCTAATGGTAGGGGCCTATAGAGGTTAAATTAGGACATTCATTTACACACATGCGCACACAGACACACGCACACACACAGAGAAAGGATATTGCTTCACACAAGAGCTACAGAAAACCCCCGACTCTTAACTGTTAACGATTGCTCACTAATAATAATTACCTTGGACGACGAGGACGACTAGAAAGCAGAGGACATTGAAGAGCATGGTGACGTCATTTCATCTCCCACAGTGCGACGAGTCCCCCAACACACGGGTCTTCATAAAAGGCCAACATCTGTCTGGAGAACAACTGGACCTGGAGCACACACACACACACAAAGAGATACTTCCTCAATCTGGGATTGACGGGAGATGACGGTAACTGTGTGGTTTCTGGCACCAGCTGACTTCCTGAAACGCCCCTTAAAGGAAACACCACCATACATACATCTATGAAATAATAATAATAATAATAATAACCACAATAATAAAAACAATACTACTAGTACTACTAATAATAGTCGTAATAATAATAATAATATTAATGATAATAATAATAATAAAAACAATACTACTAGTACTAATAATAATAGTCGTAATAATGATAATAATAATAATAACCACAATAATAACACAATACTACTACTACCACTAATAATAACCACAATAATAACACAATACTACTACTACCACTAATAATAACCACAATAATAACACAATACTACTACTACCACTAATAATAACCACAATAATAACACAATACTACTACTACCACTAATAATAACCACAATAATAAAAACAATACTACTACTACTAACTATAATAGTCGTAATAATAATAATAATAATAATAATAATATAAAATATTGTTGTTGTCTGCTGTCATTTGATTGATTCTAGAGACTGTGGCTATGAACTGATGAACATGGCCAGCAACAAGTAGACTGTGATATTTAAACCATGTTCAACTAGTATTAAGAGGCCTAATGTGTGCCAACAAAACATCCCCCACACCACTGTCATTACAGCAGCAGCAGCAGTAACTGTTGAGACAAGGCAGGATGGCTCCATGGATTAATGTTGTTTACACCAAACTCTGACATCTAGATCACATTCGTGGTGTTTGGTCTGAACAACTACTAAACTTCTTGACCATGTCTGCATGACATTATTAATTGAGTTTCTTCCACATGATTGGCTGATAAGATATTTGCGTTCACAGGTACAGGTACCTAATTTAGTGACCATCTAAGTGTAAGTGATTAGAACACTGGTGTGTGGTGTACGACTATACAGTCAGTGTGACAATTCCCCTCAAAACACAAAACTTATTTCTGTTATCAGGTATAATATAGTATATCATGTGTAGCTCCCACCATTTAAATTGGATGATCTTCATCACATAAGGCTGACCTCCTGTGGTCAGTAGGTGGGGCTATGACTATGAGTCTTAAGGCCTGGACTCTTATCCAGCATGTGAAATTTGGGGCAGATTGGACAATGTAAAGTCAAGTTACAACAGCTTCCTGTGTCATTGCGAAACATGTAATTTGCCTGCCTCCCTATTGCAACAGCGTTTCACGAAAACACAAAAGCTTCACAATTTGGCATCGTGAATGTCTTGAGATTTTGCTGACCAAATTTAAGGTGGATAGGTTGAATCCTCTAGTAGGAGTTTCGAAAAAATCCCTGTAAAAGTGCCTAAAATGGCGTATTGTCACATGTCCTATGACATCATCGAGAAAATTACCAAAACCATCATCCTCATTCAAATATCTCCTGTAGAAAGAGTGACATTGTTTCCAGTCTACACTAGGAGAACCATGACGAGTCTTCATCATGATGTGGAGGATCATGGGGACTGCGTTCTAATCAGCCCTGAAGACAGTTAGCCCAGATCAGCCTTGTACAACTGCCTGCTGTAGGAAGGTGTTTATGGGGTTAGTTGTGTAGCTGCAGCCATTACATCTTCTGTGTGTTTTCAGTATGTTCATTTAAGTGTCACATTTACTCTCACGCAGAGGAGGACAGTTAATGAGATAACCTACATGGTGAGCTAGCCTTCATATTACCCAACCAGTGAAAATGAACATAAGTTGCTGAAACAAAATAGTTTTTGGTAAAATCAGATCTTTTGTCCTTTGATGGGATACCAGTAGATCAGGTCATGACAATGAAATCATTGGTCTGATCAGATTAATCACATTATCTCTGTCATGGGAAAGTATATTGATTTTCTTAATATTTTTATGATAATAATGTATTTTAAGAAAGTAAAACATGTAAAATAAAAGGTCCCAAACCCGTCATCAAGGTAACATGTTATGTCACAATTAAGTGCTGTCCCATTCCTATTTATAACATTTTGAGCCCTTGCAGCCTGTCGCACTGAAGCACTGACCAGTTAAAGCTGAAGTAGGCGAGATTGGAGCAAATATGATTAAAAAAAGTTATTTTTATAAAACGGTCGCTATATTGTGACAGTATACATGAAACAGGTAACCTGAAAAAAATCTTGTGCCTCTGTGTCCTCCGGTGCTCCTACCGGCATCTGCAAGATTTCACATACTGGTGGAAAACAAGCAGTCAGAGCTGATCTGAGGTCCGCTGTCCAGCTGCCGTCTATGAGAGCCGGCTGTCAATCACTCGCGAACTCCGACCAAACGGTCAAACTAGGCAGCGCTGATCAAAGATGAATCAATATTATATTACGTTAATGCCTATTTCTCTCATCGAATGTTTTCAGAAACATCTCGTAGTGCACGGTTTAACTGTAAAATGAGAGAGTTTGTGACGCCGCCGCCATTGTGAAATCTGGTGAAGGAACGCCAAGTACCGGAGCACAGCCAATAGGAACGCTCTCTCAATGAAATGATCTGTGATTGGTCAAAGTCTCCCGTCACAGGCTAGATTATTTAAAGCCTGAAAACAGAGTCATGAGGAGGTGCAGGAGTCTAGTTTTCTCTCAGAACACTTGAATTACAATATGCTGAAAGGTTATTATGGGATTTTTGCCCAATGATGCCAAAATATACTGCCTACTGCCACTTTAAATTGGTAAGGGTTCAGGGTTTAGGCCTTAGGGGGGACTTAAATTCTATTGATTTTTATGGCTTTAATGGCCTCAAACATTTACTGATAATCCTTATTTCACTTCAATCCACTTATTTCAGGATTATTGGCTATCACTACGAACAGGCATGTTATTTATCCTGGATCCTGGAGTGGAAAGAAACTAATCTACTAAAAAAAGAAAACATGACAGGAAATAGAAAAAAAAGTGTAGACCACAGTTTGACAGCAGAGGGCGACATTTATCATTAGTAGAATCTACTGAGGCAGTTCAGCTCAGAGGACTTGTGTTTCCTGAGAGCTGTTTACAGTCCAACATTTCTCTCCTCCTCGCCTACAAAGCCCTAAACGACCAGGCACCATCATATCTTAAAGATCATATCTTACCTCTTCTGTGGAACCAGCTCCCAATTTCAGTCCGGTAGGCAGACACCCTCTTTGATATCTGTGTGGCTTATTAGTTACATACAACAATTAGCCTACTAGGAGTCACAATTCCTTATTAAATCTAGAATACCAAACCAGAAACAACATGTTATTTAAACGCAGCATAACATAAAATACAAAGTTATTGTATTTATACACACCGTCAAGATCTGTCGTTTCCTGTTACACTCTGCTACAGCTACGAACACGTGATTGTGGTTGTGTGTGAAGTGATTTGACGGCAGAGTGGATTGAAACTTCTCCTCCAAAACACTGGATGGTCACAGAGGAAAACCTGAAATTTAAATGTGAAACCACCAGACTGATGTCGACTTTGACTCTTGCCAATCGCTCAGATTCTGTCCGTTCACTGTCCCATAATGCATGTGGATCATCATCTCACTTGTTAATGTGATTTCCCTCCAGTGGACAACCACCCAGGAAGACAGATAGAACCTGTCCACCCAGTTTTCATTTTATATTTATGTCCCTCATTAAGCATGGCATCCATTCTTGTGCTTTCCATTTCACTTTCATTATGACCTACATTAAAGGGCACCAGTACGGTACAGTGCAGTGAGTCATCATGCCTGCAGTTGGCAGGGAAATCTGCTGCTCATTCTTTCAACTGTAAAACGCAGGTGACAAGTGAGTGAACACGATCTTTCCTCTATATGTGAGGCGACATGGCTCATTGCATCCTCATAACTGAATGTTCTATACCTGCCAAGACTGGTAATGGGACCACGTAAAAACAACACAAAAATATTTTTTATTAAAAAGTCAGTTCACCCAAATCACAAAAGACTTATTTTTGTACTCACCCCTTGCTAACCATGCAAATACAGTAGTTTTGGCTTTACTGGTCCTGGTTTTGAGATTCTCTGAGATTCTCTGAGATTCTCTGAGATTTCTGCCTCCACCGCAATACAACATAATAATATAAATATAAAACACACATAAAACATGTTGACGAGTACAGGTGTAAATAAATGAATGATGGTTAAATTCTGTTTAGCTGCTTCAGTTTCAGGGTGTTGGTATTGTGTGTGCTGTTACTCTCACTCTCACTCTCACTGGGACACTTGAATAGAACAGAGCCATAGTTAGTGTTACTAGTATAACACCTGTGCTTTTCCTACCACGATGAGTCAAAATGTCTGCTGTGAGAAAGGCCTATGGAGGTGAGTGGAATTTAGTTAGTGGTGCTCACATCAGTAAATCATTTGAAAAGCTAAGCAGTGATGTGTCTTTTTACATTTCTAAAATGTTATTTGTTATTTGTTCTCTGGTAGAAAGTCAAAGTTTTCACTAACTTTGTAACACCAAACATCCGCTTTACCAGTAAATTGTATATTTCATATTTTAAATACTCACTGTTCTTTAACATGTTAATATAATCACTACCAATATAGATATAAGCATCTCTGTTTATACTATCTTATCCACCGACCTCATGTATCTAAAGCAACCAGTTACATTAGTCATTCCATATTTATTTCAGCTCCCTAAGCACTCTGCACCATTGCACTATTGTCTTACTGTTTACACATTTCATTCTGTGTGTGTGTGTGTGTGTGTGTGTGCTTATATGCATTTTGTATACAAGCATATATAATATAATAATAATTATATGATTCAAATTTTTTTTTTTTATAAAACTAGTGCATGAGACAGGTAATCTGAAAAAAATCATGTCCCTCTTTGTCCTCAGGTGCTCCATGATAGCATCTGCAAGATTTCCCAGACGGGAGGAAAACAAACAGTCAGAGCTGATTTAAAGACATGTTATGTAGTTTCAAAGCAATAGAAATATAACTTGTGCGTTTGAAGTGCTTTTTTTAAACAAAAGGAAGTTACACATTCATGTTGTTGGATGTTACTGGTGGTTCTTTTTCTTTATTTATTTTGTAGAAAAACCATTTGGAAACAATAAGAAGACCCACATTTTGCAAACTGCGATTGATGCTCAGAAACTAGTGATTGCACTCAATAAAGACAAACACAGAAAGATTTCATGATTTACATTTATTACGTCATTAGGAAAATGAAAAGGGGAACGAAATCGAGGGGAAGTGTGATCATTTTCTCTAAGACTTGAGCAAAGAAGAAGCATGCTGGAAAGTCAAGCAATAAATCTGGAACTTAACACTTTGACCTCAAGAAAGAGGAACAACTCAAAAGACAAAGAATCACTATGAATAATTCTGTCTCTCCAAGACACCTGTGTTTAGAGTTTCACCAACTGTACTGAAGAAACATTGTAAACTCAAGCAAACCAACACCTGCAGGTTCAAAAAGGGGGAAAAATTATAATTATTATTATGATTATTACTATAAAATAGATGAAAGATGTTTCGGTCTACCGCATGACTGAGCCAGCACTGACCCTGAAAGACAAAAACGGATAATATTTGAGGGAGGAATGAAGGGAGTTTCGGGGAGGAGGCTCTTCTCAATGCTGCCTGTGTGTGTTTGTGTGTGTGTCTCAGCTTGTTAGGACTTGTGGGAATTGTGGCTGATGACGCTACACAATGTTTTCCTCACTGACTCAGTTCCTATCACTGATTTTCTTGTGAAATTCTTTGTTTGCTGTCCATCTCATACCAATGTGTCAGCCACAGTGCAATTTAAATCACACATATTTCATTCCATGCTAAATCAAACCCTAATGGAGGATTCTGACAACAATGTCCACTAGTCTGTCATTTACACTCAACAAATACCAAGGTACCAGCTAGCTACCTGTCTGAAACTGACCTGAGGTAGCCATACATCATTTATCTAGAACAAGACCCACCCCTCACCCACCCGCCCACATAAAAATGACTTCTTGGACAAAACCATCTCAGATTGTGTGTAAATAGTCCAGACACTGGCATGCAGAGAGCATAGTATTAACAGCTAGGAGGGTTTTTTTATTGATTGGCAAACTCACAGAATTGAGTCACAAAGACACAAAGACAGAGCAACGTCCTGTAGTGCTGTGGCAAATAACCCCTACAAAACACTACAGTGGCCAGATTCACACAAATTAAGTGTGATGAATATAACTCACATTCTATCTGAATGCACCTAATGGAGTCTGATGCCAAGTTTAGCAGTTGGGGGTGGCATTAGAAAAAGTTCTGGTTAGTATTGAAGACGAAAAGTTACTAAAAACCCTGACTGTTCACCTTCGTAGCATTAGAAAATGCTCAGTGACTCAGTCTAGATTAAATCTCCTTCCGCCCCCACAGAAACAGATTCCATAGCACTGAGTGTACCTCAGGTTATCAAGGTGTGGCACACCATTGGTACGTGTGCATGTTGGATACAAGTATTCTTCAAAGGATTTTTTTTTTTTTTTACTTTCACTTTGATTCTTGCTTATTTAGTCGCAAATAACCCCAAAAGTAAAAAAAGATAAGACAAATATTTAAAACCAAGTCTTCAGATGCTCAACATGTTGGTTCGACCTGGCAGTGTATTAATATTGCACAGATTTAACAAACAATAAATCTGTGCAATATGAAAACACTGAATGTGAAATACATTTGTTATATATCCTTTGATGCAATATACACCTCAAGTGCAACTACCTTTGGTTACATTTTATTTATTACATCTACCTTACCTATTATACAAGTGCAACTACCTCTGTTTACATTACATCTATTTTTATATTTTATACCTCTAGTGCAGGGCTGTCCAAAGTGGGGCCCGCGGGCCAAAGTTGGCCCGCCATCAGGTTTGATTTGGCCCGCCAGATGTTAGCAAATTCTTTTTTTTAATTAAAAGACCCAACCGACTTTACTGTCTTTTGGAGGCCGTACCAGGCTCGGGTTTATGGTTAGAAGATAGTGGCATCATATGAAACTAGAAAACCTAAGGACTCCATTAGTACCATATCATGTCATATTAGCTTGTCAGGAAGGAGGCTCTAAAGTTGGGCTAAATTTTGGTGAGGAAAAACTAGCATGGCCATTTGTCAAGGGGTCCCTTGACCTTTGACCTCCAGATATGTGAATGTAAATGGGTTCTATGGGTACCCACGAATCTCCCTTTACAGACGTGCCTACTTTATTATAATCCTATGCAGTTTTAGGGAAAACATGCAGTTCTTTGAATGCAGTATACATGTGTTATTTTTGCCTATTCTAAAAATGGTGTATTTTAATATTTCTACATACTGGGGTCCCTAAACAGTCTTGGAAATGCATAAATTGCATAAATGAGCCCAATTGTATTCAGCAGGTGGGATATAAGGGGCTAACTACTGTATGTTAAACATATTCAATTAAGGGAACTTGGGATCCTAGTACCATTTTGCATCTTAATAATACAATACAATAAGTGTTTAATTTTGGCCCGTGGCCCTCCATTGAGTTCCAGTTTTGGCCCTCAGAGGGAAAAGTTTGGGCACCCCTGCTCTAGTGTAACACTTCTGTTTAGATTTATTTATTACATCTACTTTACATGTTTTATTTGCTTTATAACTGTGTGTGTTTTACCTGTTATATGTTTCATCTGCCTCGTTTAGTCTTGTCAAGTTTTAAAGCAACTGTGAATCTCGTTGTATTTAATAAGATGGCAATAAAGCTTTCTATTCTATTCTATTCTGTTCTAGTCTATTATTTTGAAAGTCCAACCGGAAACACTACTTCACACTCAGCTTACCGGTAGCTTTGCACATCCGGTGGTGGAGACCGAAGCTGAGCTGAGCCGAGCCAGGACGGAGACGATGCGTTAACATCAACAACTATCAGTACCTCGAAGAATATCCACCATGTCCGCTGCTCTGTACCTCGGTCTTCTCTTCTGCTGCCTCCAAACCAACAACGGTGAGTTATTCTCCTGCTCGCATGCTAACGCTGCTCAGTATGGACTCTCACTGTTAACGTTAGCTATGAGCGTTAACTACCACACCACGGTAACGGTAACTACGTCTACCGCTGGCTGCTACAGGTCTGATATCACGGTAATAGCTGCTCTGCCAATGTATTGTAGATGTTAATGTATCAAGGAAAGCCCCCCTGGTCTCATATAGTTGGGTTGGTTGCGTTATTATCTGTCTGTCGACATCACGCATCCAGCACGTGATGTGTAACTGCTGCACGTTGATACATACGTTTAACTGAGCTACACCGCGGAACAGTAACCTAGCTGCTAACAACACATGTTGACATGTACACAACACACAGAGGGCCACGGTTGAAGTTCTTTATGGTCTGATATGCTCAGAGAAACAGAAAGTACTCAATCTGAGCCTCCTGTCGCATTGATATTTATCATGTCTACAAATAGAGACAACGGTTTACAATGGAATATTTTAGACCAGTGGTTCTCAAACTCTCTGTAGTGGTACGCGAGGAGTCTCTGTAATATGTTTTAACAATTATTAAGAAATAGGACTGACCCATAAATCCTATTTTTCATGTTCTTCAGTCTTTATAAACTTCACTCAGTTTTTTCACGTCAGGAATATGATTTATTTATTTTGTTTCCAGTGAGATATTAAGGAGTTTATATGGTGACTTTGCTGTTGTAAACATTACTGTTGCTGCTCTAGAAACAACATTTAGCCCATTTATATTTTAAATACAGTATATGTATATGCAAAGTTAATATGCACACTTCAATATTTGTTTATCTATCGCAAGTCAAATCGTCATGGCAATATTGAACAATGTTATTGCACATCGTAGATGTTCCTCATAACCTGCAGGCCTAGTGTGAGAGGCTGACCCTAAAGTAGTATGAGAGTTGTGTGGAAGAGTTTAAGTGCCAGTTCTAGTGCTACCCCTTTGACAAAGGTCAACAATAAGTAATATTCCTATTAGGAATAAATTTGCCTCTTGCATTAACTGTGCATTGCTAAATAGGGTAGGCCTACGCTACTGTATTTTAACATCGGTCATAATGGTGGTACTTGGAGAGCCAAATATTTTCTGAGGTGGTACTTGGTGAAAAAAGTTTGAGGACCACTGGGTTAGACAATATGAGCAGTAAAAGCATGTTCACTCAAACAGTACAGATAAAAAAAACAAAAAAAACTTCTATGGATCATGTACAAGATGAATGTGCTGTTAACATTTCAAAAAACGTAGTAATAATAATGAACAGTGTAATAATAACAGCAATTAAACTCTTCCCTTACACGTTTCCATCCATCCATCCATGTGTTAGTTTGTCTTGGTAGGTATCCAGCTGCTGAAATACCCATACAGCATGATATGACAGTTGCTTCCTAAGCTGCACAGGAATCACACATGTTCTTTTGCATATTGAGTGTGGAAACAAAATTTTATCACTTTGACATTTTGGCACCAGTTATTTGTCAATGCCGGTAGTCCAACTCAGAATGATTTCTTTTTTTATGAGAGCTTATACAAATAAATAAATGACTTGAGGAGAGGAGAGGGCTCCGTCTTATCTCTTTCGAAAATAACCTAATTTTATTTTGTGCTATGCACGCTTCATGTCCATGTCAATTCACACACCTGTCAGTGAAGCATATAAACGAGATACTTACCTGTTACTGTCAGCATAACTATTAGAACAACAAGCACTGGGTAGATGTCAACAATGAAGAAAGCGATGCTGATCACAGATTCAGATACAGATACAGATACAGATACAGAGAGCTTTATTTATCCCCGAGGGGCAATTCAGTTTCTGCAGTCCACCGAGACATATACACACATTCATACTGCACAATCATCATTGACAGAGGGAACACAGTATGTGGCATATGGGGGGGTGCAGAACAATAAAAGTACGAGATTAAAAATGAAAAATATTCGCAATAAAAACAATGAATACAAGAATAAAAACAAGACGAGATAAAAGAATAAAGGAATAAATAAATAATTAGAATAGAATAAATTGCCAAGAGTATTTGCACATTGCAAATTGCATTTCAAGAATGTACCTAATGCAAACACAGACAACCGTTATGTGGTTAGTGCAAAATAACTGTACATTCAAAGTAAATAAAACATTTTTGGATTATCAGGATTATCATTAGCCAAAGTGAAAATAGTCCTGTAACGTCACGTGAGTGTCGCACAGTAACGTTACAGACAGCATACTAGGGCTATTAATCAACAGCGAATATTCGAACGGGACCGTCGAAACTGGAGGAGCGCTTTATTTAAACTCGGTTAGGCAACACAGACTTGCGTCATTTAAGCAGCACAATTCCTCTGTCGCACGTTCAGAATCTTTCTCCACGTGTTTTTTTCAAACAGTTTTTACGCCTTATGTGGACAGTGCACACACGCCTCTGTGTGCTCAGCCATTTATCCTTTATACTTTTAGCTATTGTGACCACCACCACCACCAAATTAGTATTGGGCGATTGTTTGAAGATGTTTTCAGAGCAATATTAATAGATAATAGAGAGGTAATTATGACCTGTTTAACTTCCTAACACTAGCTCTAAGCAGGTTATGTTACCTTTCCTCTCCTCATCGTGTGTGCGTGTGTAGACGTATAAAGTACAAAGATATTAAGTATTCCACATATTTCACATGCACGGATTGTTTTCTTCTTCCTGGAGGCGGGCCTTATGCTCGACAGTCACCATGACGCACAAAGTATAAAGACGTATAAAGTACAAAGATATTAAGTATTCCACATATTTCACATGCACGGATTGTTTTCTTCTTCCTGGAGGCGGGCCTTATGCTCGACAGTCACCATGACTCACAAAGTATAAAGACGTATAAAGTACAAAGATATTAAGTATTCCACATATTTCACATGCACGGATTGTTTTCTTCTTCCTGGAGGCGGGCCTTATGCTCGACAGTCACCATGACGCACAAAAGCTGTCCATCTCTAAGACAATTTGGACAGATTCCCTCAGAGATATTATCGTTACATATTATTTGGATAGGATTCCCTTAAAGAAACGTCATATATATGTTATTTTATCATTGAAAATGTCATTACATTTAAGTAAATTGACACTATTTGATGATACAACAGAGTGATGCATGTTCATTTATTATGTTCAATAAAAGTGTATTTTCCTAAATGTTGAGGCACCTCATATGTTGGCCAGACAGACATATTCCTGCTGATTACTGTGCACAAATGTACTGTAGATATGGAGACTACTTAGTCCTCAGGAGCCCTTCTGGTGCCGGCAGACATAGAAACCTCCCGGCAGGGCACGCTTTGCGAGCGCACAAAAAAATTGCTTTGCGCTTGTGCAAGATCATCACAACCATTGTTACAACTCCATTCTTGGTGGGCGAATGAGGAAAAAATACCAAGCAATAATAGATTTTAACAGGTCAATGATAAGCACAGTTCATAGTATATTTGTGTAGGTGTATAGAGCCTATATTGAATACCCTTGTCCTGCCTTTTAGTAAGAGATGTTGTGAATGGGGAAATAGAATGATTTAATGTGACATTTGTGCTTTTCCTTTATAGAAGGAAATAGAATGACAGAAAGGGGTAAACAGGGTAAAAATGGCATACCATGTAATCTGGTGCAGTAGAATAAAACAATCCCTCTCAATCATAACGCACTGCCTGCACCAGCTAACCAGCAGCAATCATCTGACAGACCTATACTTCCAAGAGACCTATGCTTGTGATAAGTCATGATAAGAAAATAAATATTGGGGCCTTAAATTTTGTTTTATAAAGTGTTCGCAATAAATGCAAATGTATTTTAAGAGTTAGCAAGGCTGTTCAGTCTATTGTAGAGAGAAAATGTGATCACCTGGCAAATAAAAGGCATGTTTTGAAGCTTGTTTTGAAGCTTGTTCCATTTCCCCTATTCAGTATCCTGTGATTGAGCCGTGACTCACCCAAGGCTTTCTTCTCCTTTTTTAAAGTATGGAGTTTTAAACTCTGGCCAAGCTTCTGTTTGCTTCCTGTCCGTAGTGTAAAAATAAATTTTCAGTTGTGCATGTTTCTGTGTTTTGAACAGGGTGTAGGCTTAGATACAAAAATGAACCATGTTGAATAGACATTCAACATGGTTCATTTTTGTATCAGAGTTTTTATTAGTTCAGTAGTTTTTTTTGCGTTCAGACAGAAAAACTACTGCTTTAATGGTTCTTTTAAGCAACCTACAGAAGTTCCTGAAGTAACTAGTGTTGCTGTCACAGAGGAAATAAATTCTTGACAAGTGAATACAAGGTCAAAGCGTCTCCCGACATCTTTACTGCAGAAACACATCCTAGACTGAATCATCTGTCATGCAGCCAAGAATTACCGCTCTCACAGATGAGGAGCTCAAAAAGACAGTCCGAAAGATATTAATTGAGGAGAAATATTATTTTGACCGCTTTCAAGAGCCTGACAGGAGAGTGTGTGTGAGTATGTGACTGATAGACACTAAACAAACATTATGTTTTAATGGCATCATCCTATAATTCACTTTTACGAGAGAAAAGGCTCTCTTCTCCTTGAATTAAAGGGACTGTTTATAACTTCTTACACATATAAATCACCCGGGTCGGTGTCCCATGCGCGCTTGCGTATCGCGTATGCGCGCGCGTGTGGCTACGCTGTTCAGACTCAGACTCCAACACAAACTACACGGAAGCACCAAAACCGCAAAGTTGTATCTAGTGAAGCCCGTCTTGCAAACAGTGTTGGCCGCGGTCGGAGGACGCGGGGGAGACCGTAGCTTTGGTCTCCAGGGCTGGAGTCTCTGCTGTACTCTGCTCGTCTGCCTGCTTGCCTTCACTCAGCTCGCTCCACCTCACGTTCATGCGCGCACACTACACACTGCAGAAGACTTCGTAGCTCTGAGAATATCTAGTGAATGTACAGTGGACGTTTGTGCAGAAATAAATACTGCAGCTCCTCCAGACCAACAGAGGTTTCCCGTGTCTTGTGAAGTGACGGGCCCGCGCAGAGAGAAACGTTATCGTCTCTGACCGGGTGCCGGTGTCTTCCCTGTTCCCTCCGACCGCGGTCGGGAGGCTGAAGCAGGAAAAGCCAACACTAGGATCAGCATTGATTCACGGAGAGACCTTCGTCTGGCCAGCTAACATTACTGCCAAGCATAGGAAATATAGAGTGATATTGTGGTTCTAGCTGACGTGTGTCGCCTCACTGTTTTGAGCGATGCTCGTTCATGTCTATTTAGAGCGAGCAAGCGCGAGCACGACGCTGACTTTCTTTGACTTAACGGCCACTGGTGTCGCTGTTAACAAGCATTTCTGATTCTTACAAACAGTCCCTTTAATAGTATCTCAGGGAAACTAGAGAGTGTGCTGTATCTTCAAAAACATATCTAACATAACATATATAATCAAAGTTTATGTGTGGTTAAACTATATTTGGTGCTTGTACTGCTGTTCTCTGTTGCAAAAGATCTCAGTGAAATCACCTTATGCCATGAAATAGAGCTGTTAGTCGTACAGCTACTCTCCCCTCATCACCTGATTTATCTTAAGCAGAGTCATTGTTTCATTTCAGTTTGACTGGGTTTATGTTTCACTGTGTGTGCCACACTTTGATAACCTGAGGTCCAATGGCACTCAGTGTTATCGAATCTGTATCTGCCGGTGTGAAAGACTGAGTTTTTGAGAATTTTCTAATGCTATTTAGTCATGAAAATCGAATGTTGTTTGTTACACAAGGCCTACTTCCTGTTGTAGTAGGTGGTGCAGTTATAAATGTCTTCAGGCCAGGATTCTGAAGTCGAGTTAAAATAGTTTATTTTTTCATTGTGAAACATCGAAATTTGCTGCGTCGCTGTTCAACAAAAACTCACAAGATTCCCATTAAAGCATCATCAAGGTCTTAAGGCTTTTCTGAAAAATTTGAGATGGATCTGATTAATCTGTGAGGAGGAGGTCATAAAAGTACGCAACCTGTAACTTTCTGTTGCCAGTAGGTGGCGCTATGACTGAGTCAAAATTGGCATGTAGATGTCCTCCGGCCGGGACTCTTGTCACACATGAGAATTTTGGAGCAGATTGGACAATGTACGCCCAGGTTACAACAACTTCCTTTTTCACTGCCACACCACCGCAACATTGGCCCAGTTCAGACCTGGTATTAACATGCATCCTCAGTGATCGGCTCACAAGTGGACAGCCTTAAGTACAGGTGTGAACGCACTCGAGGCGCATTGAGGACGCATTGAGGTTGGATCTTTCAGACCACATTCAGAGGTGGCCTGCACCCGGGGTCTCTGCGCTCCTCATGTGGATAGACGGGCAGATCAGAGCGCTTGTCAGCATGGAAACGGCCTCTGTGCTCTACTGTATCCTGTCGGTACCAGGTCTGAACAGGGCCATTGTTCCACGAAAACTGAATAGCTTCGCAATTTAGCCTCGCAAAAGGTTTTGAGATTTTACTGACCAAATTTGAAGGCAATCTGTTGAAATTCCTAGGAGGAATTCGTTAAAGTACAGAGCCTGGAAATGACAAAAATTGCAGAAAAATAGCACATTCAGTTCAAAATGGTTGACTTCCTGTTGGGTTTACGATATACCTCCAGGGGCTTTTTTTTGTACGTCTCCACATGTTACATCTGCCTACCAAATTTCGTACATGTAGGTGAAACGTACCGCAGAGGCTGCTTCATTAAAATGTTGTAGGGGACGCTATAGAGCAACTTTTCCACACCCATGCGCGAGTCCTATAAAATATATAGTTTTTCACCACTTGTGATGCATGTGCAGTTTCATGCGTTTCCAAGCTCCTTTAGCCCCTCAAAAATGTGTTTCATTGTGGAGAAGAAGAATAATCCCATCAATTTCAATAGGGCCTCGCTGCCCCCCTGGTCGGTGCTCAGGCCTTAATAATATGCTCTCTGCATGCCGCTGTCTCAACTATGTCTGAACTATTTACACACAATCTGAGATGGTTTTGTCAAAGAAGACACACCACTCTGTCATTTTCTATGTTGGCTGTGTCTAGATAAATGATTTAGATGGCTGCCTCAGGCCAGATTCAGACAGGTAGCTAGCTGGTAGCTCGGTATTTGTCGAGTGTAAATGACAGATAGCTGGTGGACAGAGTCCAAAAACTAATAAAACACATCAATGAGCCGCACTGTTGCACTGGGTGACATGTTCCTTCATTACCATGAACACACACACACACACACACACACACACACACACACACACACACACACACACACACACACACAATGTAATTTATTTTGACTCAACCCCACATACACTGTCCTGCTGCCACAAATACCAAAATACCAAATACAAGCACCAATTATGGATTAATCCCACAACAACAACCCCTATCAAATGCAGTATTTCCTCCTGTTTGAATAACCTTTACTAAAAACTACAGTGACCAGCTATTTTAGGAAATTATTGAGCCTTTTCTTAAAAATGAAACTATATATTTGATTTCTATCTTCAGGAAGAACCAAAGGGCTTGGGGTTGAGTGCCACAGACAGAGTAGGGAAGTCAGAAAGTATTGAGAGATACATTCTTTTCATGGGATTTGTTGACAACAAGAAACATAGATTAATGCCGGCTTTAGCCTTCAACATGATAACCTATTCAAATGCCAATGCTTTTCTTTTTTTTAATTCAAATGAAACTTATTTAACTTACATATTTGGATAAGGTAGTAAGTTAGAAAAAAGAATGACTTCTCGACGTAAGCATGAAGTGTTAACATTAATTTTGAAAATAACAACCTTCTGTTTAATCTAATTAAACACAAATACTAGTAATTGATTAGAAAATAAAAATACACTTTATGTCCACATTGTTATATTAATGTAGAGCTGAAACAAGCTTCTCAAATGTGAGAATTTTTTTTCGTCATATACGATAATAAATTGAGTAGGCTACATTTGGGTCAATTAATGATCAGCTGACAAATAGATAAGGGAAATAATTGGTAATTGCAGCCTATATTCATGTTATTAATTATTAGAATGTTATTGGATTTAATTATTAAACATCGTTATAACAATGTCTGCTGCATAGCCTGTGTCGTCATGTGGATTCTCCCCTTGTTTGTTTCAGTCGGAGCAGAGCTGGCGCCCCCAGTCAACTTGACCATGATCACGTTGAACACCGATTACATACTGAGCTGGGATTGGGACCAGAGTTCGGCAGAGAATCAAGCTGTCAACTTCACCACACAATATCTGGCGTAAGTCTCACTCACACAGACATACATCATGCATGAGGAAGAGAAACCAGCAACACATTTGTTACGACAAGCTGACGTTTGAATCTGGAGTTAAGTGATTTTCCTGTAAAGTTCGAGTTCAACATATTCTCCTTATTATATTCTCCATTATGACCAAGATGATAGATTACAAAACAAACAGGAGGTTTTGAAAGGGTTTATTTAGGTCCTGGAGAGATTTTTGCCACAATAGCGATGTGGCTTAAGAAACAGCTGTGTCGGCCGGTCCACCACTTTGGTCCAGAGTGAAATATTTCAACAACTGTTGGATGGAAAGCCATGAACTTTGGTACAGACATTTGTGTTTCCCACAGGGGGGATTGTAATAACTTTTGGAATGACAACGTAAAACCTCTTTACACTTTAAACCTTCAGCCTGCAACAAAAAAGTACGTAAAACTACACATCTCTGAACACTGTAATGCTCCCAATACAATAAACCCATACAAGTTACTCTGACATTTAGCCATCTTACAGTTTGATTTTCTTTACAATGAGCATCACAGCCTCACAGACACAGTACTGCAAACTCTTAACTTGATTTTCTTGAGTTGTGTTTGTTGAATACAGTCCATCTCTGTCTGGTGAGAAACAAAACCTCTTTTGAGCGAGCGTTGGTGGTGGGAGTTAATGCATTGAGAGTCCCAGCTGTCCTCCAGGAGAAGAGCAAAGTGGTTTGTTTGTAGGGAAATTTTAATTCAAATCAACAGGAAACAACTGCAAGTCTTTACTGGCAAAAAAGAGATAAAGTTGGATTACAGCCAGCAGTTCCTCATGTTTGGGGAGTTGAGCATAACAAACTGAAGTACAAACTGCAGTGTGGTTGAGTGTGCAATTTCAAAATGTGTTCAGATGTGATGACCAAATGAGGTGTCTTTCTCTTGTGCAATGTTTCAGACATAAATATGGTCAGGCATACACAGATTACATTACTTGCCCAGCGCCCCCACCGTTTCACTTTTTTTTTATTGAAATAAAACCCATTTAGTTAATTTTCGCGTATCAGCGCCGTGTTATCAATACATAGTCGGACGACAGACGCAGAAAATTAAATGTGAAAGTGTCTGCTCCGTAGGAAGTCCCAGCACAGAGTAGCAGGAGTCAGATTTCACACACGGGATGAGAGAGAGTTGACAGACAAGACGATGGCGGAGGATTTGATGTCAAAGCAAAAAGCAAAACGCCTATTTAGCAATATTTCAAATTTAAACCCAAGGCTATAGGGGCACCATAAAGTTAATGAGGCAATTGCAATATGGAGGACAGATCTGTCACAGTCGGTGAGTGTGTGTGTGTGTGTGCAATAAAAAACAATTCAAAAGCGTTTCTACATGTAAAAACTTACATACAGTTTATTAACCGGTGGGAAAATGTCTTCACTGTGACATCCCTACATCCCAGGCTAACTCAAACGGCTCCAGATTTCTTAAACTACTTCATATTTCCTTCTTTTTTTTTTCCAGTTCAAGACGATCAGCATTGTCAGTTACGATGATTAATGACTTACATTTTTTGTTTCTCGTCCCCTCAGGAAGTACAAGCTGAAGTCTACGAAAAGGACTCCAATCTGGCAAACGGTGTGTGAGAAGACGTCACATAGGTCATGTGACCTTACAGGGCTGAACCTGTACTTCCTGGGCATCTACGTGATTCGTGTACAAGCCAACGTGAACGGGAGTCTCTCCGACTGGGCGCACAAGGAATTCTGCCCTGATAAAGAGGGTAAGAGAGAGATGGATGAGATGGAAGAGGAGTGGAGGGAGGGCAGGAGGGGGATGCGGATGAGGGAGAGAATCCCTCTGTCTAAATGTTTTGGAAGTTACTTAAAGGGTCACTTCAGTTTTTTTCAACCTGGACTTTATTTTCCCATGTGTTTATGTCAGAGTGACTAATGCAACTTTTAAAACTGGTCCAGTATTTAGGGAGAGCGCTGTAACCAGCAACCACGAAACAAACTGCGAGGGCAGTGAGCAGCATCAATGTAACGTTACGTTACTAAAAGTTCTTGTTTTTGCCACTGACAGGGTCAGTATACGAGTCTGACAACATTATGGAAAGAACCGTACAGAGAAATACAAGTTTTTTTGGAACTTTCTCTTGATTTGGTCTGTTTGTTATTGTGTCCAAGTCCCTCTCAAGGAGAAGTCTGCCTTCACATTGAAAATCTTTTGTATAACTCTAAGCTACGCTCTCTGTCCTCCAAAACAACAGACACTCACGTATACATCATGGATGTATTCCACCGTTGTCTACCAGCAACACATCACCTCGCCAGATTTCACAACCAGACTTCTCCTTGAGAGAGACTCTTTCCATAATGTTACACACTTCTAATAACAATCAGAGTCTGTCATGGCAAAAAACAGCACTTTTAGTGGACGTACATGATGGTGCCAGGTTGCTCCAATAGCATTATATCATAGCCTGTGAGCAGCTGCCGTCTACAGCGCATGTGATCTCAGGTGGGGACCACAAACCATCAAAAACAAGACAAACGCGCTTTGACAGTCAACTGAACAAAAGAGTGTTCAACCGCAAAATGACGTTGATGGAGCTGTGAGCGACGTTGTTAGGAAAAGTAACCTTTGCGTTTTGTTTTCGAGTAATGCAGCTCTGAACTATCAAAACCACTGTGTAGAGTTCAGTCAAGGTCTTGCCAGAAGCAGAAGCATAAGTAAAAAATTCCAACATGATTGAACACAGTTTAGAAAATCACAAAGGCAGACACAGCTGGAGGAACAGGTTAAACCTCATACTGCTCACAGTACACTGCTATAGAGAAGCTTGTATAGATTTATTCTCAAAATTGATTCTAAATATATTTAATTTTTTAATGTGCACAATGCAGCAACCCACACAATAGTAGATCTTGGGCGAACGTACTGTGTGGGCGTCTCCAAACTCCCCTACTGTTTTGGATCATGTAGGTGCAAAGGTGCTACGTGCAAAAGGGCTTGGTGAAGTGGAATATAGATCAGAAGGTATGGTGATTTATTAATAGACTCTAAGCTGGTCCCATCACTGGTCTCATGGCTGTGAAACAACTTAGCCAATCGCAGTGAAGCATGACAAAAACAAACAATACATGGTGAAAGGCTTCACCAGGAACTCCTATTCTTGTCCTGATGGTGCAGAGCAGCAGGATGTTAACACACATCGTCTGAATCAAACATGAAACACCACTTTTTGCCAGAAACGTTGGAAAGGATGCCAACGGTCATCCAGGCAGAATACCAAGTTATAACCAACCAGTCTGTGTGTTTAACCAATGTAAACACAGTAGATGGCTGTGTGTAAAGGCACTGTGCTCTGGAGCAGCACTTCTCCAATCAGAGGCTGTAGATTTAAACATATGTGTCCTGCCTTCACATGGCTGCAGGGAGGAGAAGGTTTATCAGCCTACAATATAAAGCAACTGTGGATAAGGACCACACAATAATCTACTGATGTTCCCGTTGTAAACACATGGAATGTTTCCACCGTTATTCCATTATCGCTGCACATTTGCTGCAAGTATTTAGTTTTTTCTCTTGTGGACAAAAGCAACAGACGTGTTTTATCAGACATCTGATCTCAGTGTAACTTTTGAGACCAATTTTCCACCAAAAACCAATAACTGGCTTTGCGCTGCCTCATTTCAGTGGGCGGCTGTGGCTCAGAGGGTAGAGCAGGTTGTCCACCAATCGGAAGGTAGGTGGTCCCATCCCCGGCTGCTCCGGGGTCACATGTCGATGTGTCCTTGAGCAAGACACTTAACCCCAATAGTTGAACTAACTTTGAACGAGTTGATGTCTGACCTACTGTCCAAAACCCAAATATATTCAGTTAACTGTCAGATAAGAAAAAGAAAAGCGGCAAATCTCTCATTTGAGAAACTCGATCCAACAAATGTTTGTCATTTTTGCTTGGAGACTCACTCAGACTGTTAATCGATTAACAAAAAATAGTAGTTCATTCATTTTCTCAGGATCGACTAATTAATTCGTCAATAAAGTATTAGTTTCAGTTGTAGTCTTGATTATGTGATGATGTTGTGAAACTGCATTTCTGTAGTTAGATTTTACATGAGTACAGTTTATTTAAATTTTGTTTTTTTATTATTAAATACTAGGTTTCAAAATTAAAGTCCTCAAATAGGCCCTAATCTATCCATTCCTCTCCTGCTCCTGCTAGCTGCTGTGGGTCCTCCAACCAAAGTGGAACTTTCTCTTGCTGGAAGTGGGCTGGAGGTTACCATCTCTGACCCTATGACCAGCACCAACGTCTCCATGAAGGAACATCATCCCGAGCTGTACTACTGCATCCTCTACTGGGAACGCTCTGTAGGCACACAGGTAGGAAACACATCCCTACAACTCATCCTTCATCCCTCTGACAAACACTAGGCCCTTGTGTACTATATAGCTTTGAACTAACTTTTATACTCCATGCAGAATGTGAATCAAATTTTCCTCAGATTTCAACTTGTGGGCTTGAGCAGCCTTTTTACAGCAGGCCTCTTTAACATCTATTCCCCTGTTGCTGATCGTATTAGAAGCCTTTTGTTATGTGATAACGCTCATACAGATAGACAGATCCACACAGACTTGTTACAGCCGGAGAGAAAATACCCAACAGTTTCCTCTGTTCACACTTCCCATTTTCTCTTCAGTCCCTAAAGTCACCTGGTTAAACCCCCGAGACTGCAGCAGCCACATAATCAAGCCATATACTCACAATCAGCCCTAGCAGAGCACCTGGTTTCTGTTCTGCATGTTCAGAGGAATGTTGGTTTATTGGTTTCGACTCGTGCCCTATACAGCTAGCAGAGGTGTTTCCTGTCTGTGCTACAAAGCAGGTGAATCTCACGTGAGAAAGAGCATGTGAGCTCTTGTTGTTTGTTACCATGATTTCCGTTCAGCTGCCTTTATATAAAGCAGCCAGCAGGTCTGCTTTAAACTGGTTTGACGCCTTGAGGAAGACGCAGGTTACTGGAGAACATTGTGTGCTTTAAAATTGCATGCGCTGCAGAGAGTTTAATGCACAGTATATTATAACAAAAAAAATGGTTATCAGTTGAAGACTTAAACTGCTAATTTCTGTCCTTTTGTTTTTGCATTGAGTTACCACAGTAAGCCATCATGCCATGTAGCTTTTATTTTATTTATTTTTTATTTTATAAAGATAAATACACATTATTCCTTCAAAAATAAGAATACTGGTTAAAATAAAATAAAAAAAATCATTAATTTAGAAATAAACAGGGAACACAAGAGGGGAAAAGGTCATGCCAAATAAAAAAAAATTAAGTACAATGCTAAATATATATTATGATGAACATAATGAAACTACTTCTTCCATCTTTTAAATTGGAAGTGGATGTTTTTTTCCTAAGCGTGAATAAATGGATATGGCTGCATACTTTAAATTATAACTATGAATTATGTCTAGTTCTGCATTATGAAACATTTAATTTGAAACATCAGCCCCAAATTCCTTCATATTTTAAAAGTATAGATTATTTTTAAAGGCCTTTAGAGAGTTAGTGCATCTTTAGTTTCTATAGTGTATAATCACCTGAAACTCTACAGTAGCCCAGAACGGACAAACCAAACACTGGCTCTGGAGAGAGAGACTTTTGCGTTTTCCGTTACCTGAAGGCCACCGTAGTTCTACGACAAACTTGTGAAACTGCGGTAGCGTGAGTCGCAGAGTGCCAAACCGTGGTACCGCCCGGATGGCCTCTGAGCAAGGCGATCGGCGTTACCACAGTTTTGGACTCCGCGGCTCACATTACCGCAGTCTTGAGAAGGGAGGAGTGCGAGGAGGGTTATTCAGTTGGTTGCAATCTGCAACCACGCCACTAGATGCCACCAAATCCTTTGCCAAGTTTTCTGAAATGTTTAAATATATAAATGAGGCATTATCTAATATTAAGTTTTGGTGAATTTAGGAGAAATCTACAGACTCAAATAGACTAAGTGTAGTAAAATAAATACCTAAATGTGTATTTTGGATGTTTTATTTCCACTAGTCTGAAAGAAGACATGTTAGGGATGCAAAATAGTCAAAAATCTCAAAATTGACCAGTTTTTTTGCCTGGGGTGTCTTTGCTGGCTGTTATTGGCTTTACAGGCACAGATATTTGAATGAGGATCAAAGTGAAAACCAAAGTCCCGTTGACATACTCTCAGTGCGTCTTGCCTCGTCTGCATAGCTGACTGATTGTTGATTGTCATCCTGATCTGTTGTTAATGTGCTTCAAAGTACAAAGCATTAATCTCAGCAAACTATCATCATTGTCAAAAGATCTGGCAGTCCACACATTTGTGGTCACACTAATGCACCACAGCTATAAAATGACTAATGGACATGAGTCAGTTTGTGTTGGGAGGCACCGGCTAGACTAGGACAGTTAGTGTAGCCTCGTCAATATATTGTTTAGTGGTAAAAAAACAGAAAATTGAATGCATAGAAGTGGGTGATTTAGTGCAATGAGCTGCATACCATCTTCATTTTTTTTAATAATGGCGTAGAAATGATTATTATTCATCAGTTAGTGAATCTTAATGATGTGATTGAATACGGATGTAATAGTATCTGTATTCGTATTAAACGTTTGGTACAGGACTTCCGGTTCGGTATGCGACATCCTTTCGGTACGCCCTGTGACCAAACAGTTGTTTATATCTACTACACGCACACACGGAACAGAAATTCTGGAGTGTGAGTTTTATCTGGAAAGTTTTGTCCTGCTAGGTGGTTTAGCCCGCTTCGCCGGGTTAATCAAGCTCATTGGACAACAATATGTACAAACTGTATGCCGACACTGTTCAACTGAATTTGGGTATATCTGTGGATACACTTGAAACATTTCATTTATGACTGCATCACCCGAATGTGTCGATTAGCGGAGCGAAACAAAAACAGAGTGGACGGCGAGTTCTTCACTCCACAGTGTTCAGGCAGCCTCCCACTAATGATAGTGTTTATCGCTGCATATGTGACCACACTCGATTGTAGACAATACCGAATTAAAGCATGCGGTCAAAATGTTTCACATGTCTATTCCAGTCAGTCCGTTGTGCCTGCCCTGTAACGAGCACAAGCTACACTTCAGTTCAGGAATGATCAACCGGTCAGAGTCTGATGATGGAGCGTTACAGAATTACAAATACTTTATTGATCCCCGGGGGGGGATACATTTACATAACAGACATTAACATTAGAGACGTTTCTGTCATTTTTTTTAATTTGTTTGTATTTTATTGACAAAATGCCAGTATTTGAGTGCAGTTGCCGAGTACTGTTAAAGTAACAACTGTTCAATGTTTATAATTTTCAAAATTAATGGAAAAAGTTATTTTCTGCATTTTCTGTGTTTGCCCTATTGTCCCAAAAATGTGCCGAAAGGTCAATTTTGTGTTACCGTATCACCCCTGTGGTTGAATGACATCTGTGCTTTCATTTCCACCACATCCTCACAGACATCCCATCACAGATCCAAACTTGGGGTTTGACTGTAGTGTGCTGGCTCATGAATAAATGAAATGAAATAAAGTTCTCATCTCTCCCATCTGTCCTTCAGGTCTCAACAACTAAGACGTTGAATATCCCCGTCAACACGGTGAATTTGCCAAACCTGAAGGCCTGGACTTGGTACTGTGTGAGCGTCCAGTCACGCTATGACTTCTACCACAAGAACAGCAGCTTCACCTCACCCCTGTGCATGGAGACCGAAGGTAACTGCCTCAAGAATCTGCCTGTGACTGTGAATATCTCAGAAAGTGGTGGGCTGCAGTAGACTGGTCTGTACCGAGTCATGTATACATAAATAAGTTTGATTACTGTATGTAATTGTGCGTACATATTGTGGTACATATTGATATTAGAAAGATATTCCTGTTAATGTTATCATAATGATAGCAGCATGCCATCCAGCCCTATACCCTCACCTGCTCTTTTTCTACAAGGCCCCAACCTTCACCAATCAGAGTACACAATATCTTTGTCTTTCAAGATGGTCACTGTGTCAGATTAGGCGATCATAGAGTGATGCATTCTTGCCGTTACATGGCTGTTGGACCCTGAACAATCATAGCAGAGGTAATGGGTAAAGTACCAGGGATCAACTTTACAGCAGGACCAACACATGCTTCTGTATGTAATCAGGGTTTTGTGAATGAAAGTGAAGCTCTAACCATTTGTGGTCACTGGGCAGTGAAGTTTCCTTTCCAGTCACCAGAAAGAGGATGAAGCAACAGCCACAAATCGCTGTACTGTAATCGGTAGTCTTGAAGTCGTTTTGGTTTTCACATTACATGACTGACCGGCAGCAGGAAGTCACACACTACAAGATCTTTCACCGGGAGGATTCCCCGATGAGGTCTCCAAACTACGTTTTGTCACGAAAACACGCAAGAAGTGGCGGGCGTAGTCGTGCTTGTTGATATTATCGTTGGCACACATGTTCACATAATAGCCTCTTTCCACACGTCGTCACTATTTCCCCCTATCTAGATCAGTCATCAAATTATGGGTTATGTTTAGTCATGCGAACATCCAACACCCTAGGTGCAACAACAACTTTGGTCCATGTTACTAATGCAGCACATGCAGTAAGTTCCTATTGTTACGGGCAACCTCTCCTCCCCCAGATTTCTGTTTCACCTCAACCCGTGTCTCGCACTTTCATTGGCTGTACATCCCCAGACAATGTGTCTGAGAGGCAACTAGGCTTGCGTCTTTGAACAGCTCACACATGGCACTTGAGCGCTGATTTTGAGAGCGCCGAGCCAACTTGGATTTTCCCCCTGATCTGGGTTTTTTTTGTCAGGGAGCTCCAAAAACTGTCGGCGAGTGGGACATCAGGGCTGAAGTCGTGTAGTGTGGACTGGGCATAACACATTCATGTCTGTTTGTATATACCTGTGTGAGTGGATGTAGGTGATAACAGACACAAAATGCAACTATACTCGAATATGATGTAATCTACGTACGTGTGTCACTTTAACAGGTATCGTTCCGTGGTATGAGATCTTTGGGTACTTCGTGCTCTCTCTGGTGATCTGCTTCGTGGTCGTGCTGCTCTCACTCTTCATCTCCTACCGGTGCTACAAGACCATTAAGGCGACGTTCTACCCCTCCGTCCAGCTGCCTACACCCTTCCAGGTATGCAGCCACAGCACGCCACAGTTTTACTTGCAGACCGTAAATCTAGTTTGTTTTCATCTCTGACATTTAAAATGGAAAATAGTTTTTTGAGAACATGGGTTTTTACTGTAAATTTGGCCAATTGAATTAAATGTAGCACAGGAAGGCTTTTTTGGTGTTGGTGGAAGAACATATAGCTAGCCTATAGAGAGCTAGTCTATAGATATAGCAACTGACTATCCACACTGTTGTTTACAAGTGAGCACATTTTTTTGCATTTCAGTGTTAACATTTTTAAAATGAATCTCACTAAAGTTTATTTTAATCATGTCTATCTCTCTTCCCTGCTCTTCCTCCGTCCTCACCCTGGTCCTCCCTCCAGTATCTTTTTGACTCACCTGGGTCTGACATTCCTCGCCTCCTCACCCCGGATTCAGACTCCGAGTTGTTGTGTGGTACGGTGACCATCTGTCCAGAGCCACCGGTCCTGGAAATCCACATCCTTCCTTCTGAGGCGCTGCTGGCGCCCCCATCAGACCTGGAGCCAGACAGCAGGTCAGTTAAATCTCTGATGCTATATCGGCTCATGTGTACGTTCATGTTTACAAAGCACTTAAGTGCATTTAATAAGAAACGACTCATTGCATTTTCAAGGGTTTTCTGTTTTACGTGGCTTTCAATGACTCAGCCAGTGTTTCACCTCACAGTGTTCACATATCTGTGGTCGTGTAGTGTCGTTTTTTTGTCAGCAAGTGAATGAATAAGTGCACCTTCCCCTTTATGTTTCCAGTGTTAGACACAGTCGCCAGGACAGCGGCGGCAGCGGAGATTCAGGAGTGTACTCCACGGGGGGCTCCAGCCTGCTGCAATCCAGCTGTCAGTCCGGCTGTCAGTCCAGCTGTCAGTCCAGCTGTCAGTCCAGCTTTCAGTCCAGCTGTCAGTCCTCCACAGGGGTCCAAGATTCTGGGCAGGGCCACTTTGACTTTGAGCAGGTGAAGATGCAGGACATGGCTCCAGGGCTCAAGACTCATCTTCTGATCACAGACAATTGCCTTGTGGACATGTGCGTCTGAAGGCATGCACGCGAAAAAAGACGTTTTATCGAGGGGAGCATGAAGCGAGGACGACATTAAGGAAGACTGAGGTTTGAGGAAAATGTGCGTCGTGCCTTTTCTCCAGCTGTAAACCGTGAAACGAGAGGAAAGCATAACAAAGAAAAGTGTGGAGAAAGGATTATTTAAAAAAAACTCAAGATGAGTGAGACTCCCACAATGGAAAAAAGTGATCTGATGTGATGTCTCTCCATGTTTCCACCTTCCCAGGAGGAACGGTGTGTTCTTCACTCTTGATATATCTCTCTTTACAGATGCTTTTCAAGATGCAGATCCTCATGTGACCTACTTTTTTGGCACCAACAAGGAAGTAGTGTTCCAATTTTTATATGTTGTACATACGTATCCTTCACCTTTTCTCCAACAGCCACTGTCTTAACCTTCGTGCTGTGAGTGGTTGGCAGGTCGCTCTAATCGGACTGAATGTGGGTGAAAGGATTAGAGTGTATCTGTGTAGCAGTCTGCATTAATAATGGTTTTAAAGCTGGGGAAAACCCAAACACTGTCAGGCCGTCCTTTCAGGCCTCCCTCCAGAGCCACTCCCCCAAAATTATCATTATGAAGACAAACAACAACCAACATGGCTACTGTTGGTACTCACAGCTGTCAAGCTAGCAGGTTGTGGATGGCTCCAGTGACGCACAGTGAGTGCTCAGGCAGGTATGTAGACAGGTTTATTACATTCCTGCAACTATGGCAGAGTATCAAGGCCACTGTCGGTAAAAAAATAATGACGGAGCTGGGGGAGGGATAATATTTTGAAAAAAAAAAATCTAATTTCTGGGCTTCATCCATCCATCCATCCATTCTCATCGGTTTATCTGTGGCCGGGTCGGGGGGGCAGCAGGCTAAGCAGGGTGTCCCAGACGTCCCTCTTTCCAGCAAACTCTAAGGACATAATTCACCTTAACCTGTGGTTCAACACAAGCAGTTATGTTATGTGCCTTTTCTGTGTCGTTGTCCCTTCACATTGACACACAGTCCTTTAAAAGCGTCAGTGTGTAACCGTGTCCGTCACGTGACGCCATTGGGCCCAAAAAGACTTTTCCCCCACAGACTTACATCGGGAAAGAGATGGGTCCTAAATCAGCGGATAATATTTTTTAAGGTTAATCAACTTCCCAGAATGGCCGCTTGAATAGCCCTTATTTAAATCATTCGGTTCTAAAAGTTGCAAAATGCGCTAATAACTGAATCCAGAGTTATTTCCCTTCCTCGGTTCATGTGAATGAGACCCAGACGGAGGCTGGAGCGAGGGCTGGGAGGCGAAACGCTACAGCGCCTGCTCTATGGGCCCAATGGATGCAGAAGAAGCTTTTTTTTTTGCTTCATGCACCACAGAGCAACTTTCATGTGAATGAACGGGAGCCCGCTGTATCCTGTTCTCTTTCTACATCCATGGTAGTACCAGTGTGTGTTGGCTGTGCTGAAATAAAAGAGACACGCCTTTGCGTAGTCAAAGATACAAAGTGTTTGTCTCTACTTTCTTTTAACTTCTACAATATTAGTATTTACTTATGTTAATAAAAGAACATGAAAGACTGCAGATCTCCTCCCACAACCTCTCATCAAAGCAAGCATCCATTTTGGTTTTGTCTTCTTTGTGTTTTTTGGCATTTTGTCATCTACCTATTATTATACTTCCTCTTCCTCTTGGTAAACCAGCTCTACTCCAGCTGGACTGGAGTGTGGAACAACTGAATCAGGCACAGTCGGTGTGCTTGCTATGCGTATAGTCTGTGTAGTCACAGGATGACAACATTTACGTCACACAGACCATAGCAGACATGCGGACCATCATGGTGAGTATGAATTGGCCTTTAGGAGCAACGAAATTCAGCCACAGATACAGCCAAAGCTGGCCGGCCCGCAGGATATTAATGAATTCACCGCAACATCTGCAAGTGCAGCCTGTTGAACTCAGTATAGTGAGAACAGAACAGAAAAGAAATTCTAGAGCATAAGTTTTACCAATTTTATGCTATTTTTCACGTAAAATTTTTCAGAAACATCTTGAAAGTTTGCTCCGGCTGGTGGGCGGTACTTGGTATTTCCTCAACTGATCTCAACATGGCTGCCAAGTCACAAACTTTCTAATTTTTACAGCTTCTGAAACATGTTTCTGAAACCATTTGAGCTGAGATATAGGCATTACAGTAACAGGATATTGATTCATATTTGATCAGCGTTGCCTAGTTTGACCATTTGATCGGAGTCAGAGATGGCAAGGCTCCAGCTCAGCTCTGATTGGTTGTTTTCCTCCGGCCTGTGAAATCTTGCAGATGCCATTAGGAGCACCGGAGGACACACAGACACATGATTTTTTTTCACATTACCTGTCTCATGCACTTCTGTCAGGATATAGTGACCGTTTTATTAAAATAACTTTTATTAATCATATTTGCTCCAATTCTACCCACTGCTGCATTAACTATGAGACCACATCCTAACTGGATTTGACACAAGACCTCTGTCCTCTCTCGAGCTATAATATTAGGTAATAATGAAGGTTTCATGTAGACCCAAACGACCACAATAACCCCACTGGGAGTCTGGGGCCTCAAAGCGGTTTCCGGCTTTGCATGGTTGATAATCCAGCCTGGTGTGTCTATCTGTCTCTGCACTTCATATCTGAAGTGTTACTGCCACCCTGTGGACACTCGTCTGAAGCCTGAATGATAAAGCTGTAATACTGCGTGGGATGAAGTAATTTTTTTCCTCTTTTAAAGTTCACATAGTCTTCACTTTGTGCCTTTTTTCCTTGCTTTTCATGTCATGTATTATTGTTTTCACGATTCAACCAAAGCTGGAACTTTGGTTGGAATTAGAAATGTATTATCCATATTTATTTAAACATTTATTTCTGTATGTTTTTTACTGTCACATGTCAATCCTGTTTTTGTTTAGTTTGTTTGTGTGTGTGTGAGTGTGTGTGTGTGTGTGTGTGTGTGTGTGTGTGTGTATACTTGCAGTAGAAAAAGAAGTGGATAGCCTGGTAAGTCTGTATATATTAACATACTCTTCATGCGCACCATAGCATTTGTACTTGTAGGGTGGAGTCAGGTAAAATGGGCCAGATAAGGTTGGAGCATCATAGCCCTTAAAAATATTACAGCCTATCACAATAGCTGATCTTACATTGTTGCTACAACACTAGTTTACATGTAATAATAGTTTTGATTGGTCTGAGGTTGCTAATATGGGCAGGTCATAGTGTTACATGAAGCATGTCAGAGAAATTGAGCACGACATAACAAATTTCACTCATCTCTAATAAGGATGATAAAGCAATTCTAAGTAAGCTGACAAACAAAGAAAAGTGTTTATGAGCAATGTTTTGACAGGCTCTTTCAAATAAAACAATTAAAAACAACAAAAAATTCTTTACACTGGTACTGGCCCATTTTAGCTTCATTATGTCAGCTAAATTGGGCCAATTTTAAACTACAATGGGCCACATACCCACACACTTTTACACAGAAGTTACACAGAAATTAAGGGTGCAAAACAGCTTCATTGGTGTAGATATGTATCCATGAAAAATCATAACAATCTATCACGCTGTGATGTCACCATTTACAATTTTACAATTACAATTTTAAAGGTTCTAGCTACTACTGCTGCTGCTACTACTATTACTACTACTGCTATTACTGCTACTTTCCACCCAAATAACACTTTCTGTCTAACGGCTTATAGTTTTAAATTGTTCATTCTGCCAAAACGCTACTGTCTGTCCAACGACTTAATATTTTAAAGGGTCATTCTTCCAAAATACTACATTCTGTTCAAGCACTTATAGTTTTAAAGGTTTGTTCCACCCAAATACTACTTTCTATCCAAGTACTCTTAATTCTAAAAGTTTATTCTAGCCAAATACTACTTTCTGTCTCACAACTTCCAGTTTAAAAGGTTCATTCCACTCAAAAAACTAACAAGTTGATTCATTTCAACTTCCAAAATTGACGATATTACAGTTTAGCTTCCTGCTTTTCTGGCAATGTCGCCTATTTCAGCTCTTTTTGGGGTCATGCGATTCAGCTTTCAACTCTGCCAGTTAGACAATTCAGTTCTGTATTTTTTAGCAATGCTTTGCAATTAATTTCAGCCGTCAGCATTCCCACACATTTTCAGCAGGAATGCATTTTATAGTTTGACTTACTATCATTATTTGGACTTAGTATCTCAATATTTTGACTTAGTATCTCAATATTTTGACTTAGTATTTCAATATTAAGATTTACTTTATTATTTTGACTTAGTATCTAATTATTTTTGACTTACTTTCAATTTTTTTTGACATAGCATCTCAATTTTTTGAATTGCTATCTCATTATTTTGACTTTGAATCTCAATATTTTGAATTACTATCTCATTATTTTGACTTTGTATCTCAATGTTTTGACTTACTATCTCAAAATAATGAGAAACGTTCATCATATTTGCGGAAGCGGGCTTGTGATGGTAGGCCAAAGTCAAAATAATGAGATAGTACATCAAAATATTGAGGCACTTAGTCAAAATATTGAGATAGTAAGTCGAAATATAGAAATACTAAGTCAAAAATAATGATAGTAATTCAAAATAATGAGATAGTAAGTCAAAATAATGAGATAGTAAGTCGTAATATTGAGATAGTAAGTCAAAAATAATGATAGTAAGTCAAACTAATGAGATATTTAATCAAAAATATTGAGATACTAGGTAAAAAATAATGGGATACTAAGTCGAAATATGAGATACTAAGTCAAAATATTGAAATTATAAGTCAAAATAATGAGAGTAAATCTAAAATATTGAGATACTAAGTTAAAATATTGAGACAATAAGTCGAAATAATGAGATAGTAAGTCGAAATATTGAGAAACTCAGTCAAAATAATGATAGTGAGTCAAAATATTGAGATACTAAGTCATTATTTTGAGATAGTATCTCATTATAATGACTTACAGGATGTTTTTGTTTTTTTTCCATCACAGGAACTGGTGAGACAGGAGCTGGTGAGACAGCATGTTTCTTGTTGTCCATCCATCAGTGACTTCAGATTGGCAGCTTGTCCTCCAGACCAGAGAGTCACGTGGTCCTGATGCTGAGCATCCTCTGCAGATCGAGCAAGCTGCGTGGCGTGGCGTGTCTTCTTCACTAGTGGCTTCTTGTTTTTTATACGGATCATGGACCAGTATCACTGCTTCCGCCGTGTTTAGCCGCAGCATCTCTTTCTGCTTCTAAGCCTTTTTTCCACCGCTGGACCGCCCTCTGAAACCGCAGGTAAGATGCTATACGCATAACGCTGGTTACAAAATGCAAAACGTTAGCGTCGACTTGTGAGTGGGCAACTACACTACACGCACCACTGACATCAAAACACGATGCTGAGTCGCTGCCTGCTGGCTACCTGCTATGCAACAAAGAAGACACACGTGTGCAATTGTTGGCTGACGTTGTAGAATTGAGGTGCTTTGCTCAGACTGAGATGTGCAACCTATAATGCATCGATGCTGGAGAGATAGTCCTTGCAGGTGGAGTGGTGCCTTCAGGTGCAGGGCTGCACTGTGTGAGGCAGTGAGACGTCCTCTCTCATTGTGTGCGCTCCGGAGGCGGTGGCTTACTGCTTAGTAGTAGTATAGTCGGTGTTGTGCTGCAGTGTTTCTCCTGTAGCCTACTATAGAAAGTGCGTTGTCTTCTTACTAAAACAAAAGCTGTAATAGATCATCTGGTGTGTGATCTAGTCTGAGATTCCAGTTGCATCAGCAGCTGGAGGTGGGTATAAGGTCACATAGTAATGACTCAGCAGAACTGCTGAGGAGGAGAAGAAACTATAATGGTGCTTCACTGGATTTGCTCAAACTGAAGTGGTTAAAGCAGCTCTAACAGTTTAGTTCAGATGGCTGTAGGTAACCTGACACCTTTCAGCTTCAATGTTTTATAAATAAGGAGACTCAGAATTGAGTGCAAGTATTGATTATTGTACCACTTACTGTATGTCAGAAGAAGAAGCAGAGAGTGGGATTCCAAAAGTAAACTACAGTAGGCTATGCCAGCTATAGGGTTATTATCATTATGAATAAACTGAAAGGTAAACTATATAAGATGCCGAATCTTTAAACTTTCTGCATTCTACATACTATAATAATAGTACACATTTTACATAACACAAGCTCTTAAAGGGACAGTGTGTAGGATTTCCTAAACACATTAAAGTGGCAGTAGGCAGAATATTTTTTGCATTATTGAGCAAAAATTCCACAATAACCTTTCAGTATATTGTAATTCCAAGTGTTCTGAGAGAAAACTAGACTTCTGCATCTCCTCATGGCTCTGTTTTCAGGCTTTAAAAAATCTATCCAATCACAGGTCATTTCAGAGAGAGAGAGAGATAGAGAGCGTTCCTATTGGCTGTGCTCTGGCTGGTGGGCGATGCTTGGTATATCCTCAACATGGCTACGGGGTCACAAACTTTCTCATGTTACAGCTAAACAGTACACTACAATATGTTTCTGAAAACATTTGAGGAGAGAAATAGACACTACAGTAACAGAATATTGATTCGTATTTGATCAGCGCTGCCTAGTTTGACTGTTTGATCGTAGTTTGCGAGTGATTGACAGCCTACTCTCATAGACGGCAGCTGGACGGCTGACTCCAGATCAGCTCTGACTGCTTGTTTTCCTCCGGTTTGTGAAATCCTGCAGATGCCGTCAGGAGCACCGGAGGACACAGAGGCACATTCCTTTTTTCAGATTACCTGTCTCATGTACTACTGTCAAGATATAGTGACCGTTTTATAAAAATAACTTTTTTTAAATCATATTTGCTCCATTTCTACCCACTGCAGCTTTGAGATAAATCTGAAGACGTGGATTCTGGTCTTGTTATTAGTACAACCAGTCACACAGCAACTCTTTGTATATGTCGGGCAGGTGAACATTAACTTTAGACCCCTGATGGCTCTCTATTAAATCGTGTGTTTAGCGTGTGTGTACACAACCAGAAAGAAGGAGGAAGTGAGTTTGGTGCCGTGGGCGCGGGGGACTGCTATGATCTGTCAAATTTGCAGAAAAGTTGTGGTGATTGGACAAAATTGCAAGGTCGAGCAAAAATCACAGGGATTGGCTGAATTTGCGTGAATTGTTGCGATCGTAACATCGCAAATTCCTGGAGGGACAGAATAACGTTGTGGGTGTGGTAGAAAGGTGGGACTGATTAGAAAGAGTTGAAGTTGATAAATGACAAATCTTTGGTCTGAGTTCCATCAAATCTACTCTGTTGTCTTACTAAATGGATGAAATTTGAAGTGTAGAACTATGCCACATTGACTCTGAGTTTGCTGCCCTCTTGTCTCTCAATAAAGATCTAGACGTCGTAGAAATAGCTCAAGGGCCCGGCTGTGTCTGGAGTGGCTTGATCTGGCCCGGAGTCGGGGGAGTGGTTGTTACCGGGCAAAGACCTGCGGATGACGACCGTTGCTGGTGGCCTCTGTTCAGGCTTTCTGGCCAACATGATTGCATTGTGTTTGCACAGATGGCGCTTTTGGCAGTGCTGCCTGTTTAGTTGATAAAAGCTGTGCATATATGCAAGGCCACATTAAGTACTGTTAGTGGTGCTGCAGGCTGATATGTGTGGTTTAACTGTGGTCTGCAGCGATTTGTGATCTTACACTCTCCCTCTGCACCGAGTGTGAAGTCCTGTCCATGTTTGTCATTATGCACTGTGAAACTCTGCAAGATGTCTCTGTGCCGATGCCAAGAGTCATTCTTGTTCAGTTTTTGATCAAAGTTAATCACTCTGGTTTCTTTGGCGCCACAATAATTCCCAGATAATACATTTAGCGATTAACAACCCGAAACGTGTAATCAGTGGGGATGCACCGATTGCAAAATTCTGGGCCGATACTGATGTTTAAAGTAATAATTAGGCCGATAGCCGATACAGATGTTTTTGTTTATTTAGTTTTTGCTGTTATTTATTCCCCTTTTGTTTCAGTACTTACATAGCCCGAAAAAATATTGTTTTGTGAAGCGATTAGAAACCTAAGCAGTGTTTCCCACACATAGTCATTCAGCATGAAAGAAACATCAAAAATGACTAATTGACTGAAGAATTCTGAGTCAACTGAGACCAAAACATCCAATTAGTTGAATAAGCGACTAAGATCTGGCTTTTTTCATTATTTTTATTTTATCATAAGTTTCTGATAAGATCAAATGTCTGGCGTCTGACCATAAACACATCTTTCTGGCTTTCTTACTTCTTGGAAACTGGTTGCATTCAAGTGTAATAATCACAAGAATAAAAAACACATTATTTAGCCATCAGTTATGTAATCACTGTGTCTGCATATGTAATATTTTTGTTCTTTGTTTTTGTACACTCACTCATTTTTTTCCTTAAGTAAAATTTGTAGTCATTATTTATTTAATATTTGTATGCCATAGCTATGCCTTTATCAGCAACATCTTTAGTGTTCAGTGTTTGTTGGTGTGGGAAACTGTGGATCAGGTGGTGAGTGTGCTGCCCTCTCGTTCTTATGACTGAGCATTTGGGACAGTATTTCTTTTCTGCTGTGGAATACAGTATGTGGCTGATTATTTGAAGGGGGTTTGTCCTGAGTCAGCCTCCTCATTTGTATTGTAGCCCTGTCATTCACCAGGTTTTGTTTTCCCTTTTTTTTTTGTCTGTTGGCATTCTTCAGCTGCTCTCGCCTCCCCCCCCCACCACAACACTATCAATGTCTGTCACTTCTGTATGTTGGCCTCCCGTTCGCACACTCAAAGCGAGATCCATTCAGAGCTCTCTGATTACACAACTGGCATGAAGGGGGTGGGTCACTTGATATTACTGTAGCAGTGAGTTGGGTGGTGTTGGGCAGGAGCTGGGTCAGCTCTGGTCACTACACCCTGGTGGCCAATCAGGATGACACACTGACCCTTCACACACAACGGAGGGTATGAAGGAACATGTGTATGTGGGTGTATTTCTCCATAGCATATTTAAAGGTTCTCTATCAAAGACGGTGTAATGAAATGCTGAATGGCTTTAAAACAGCTCAGTTATTTCTTTTACAATGAAGAGGTTTTTGTTTCCCTGGCACCAAACGGAAATCAATAACAGCAAAAACAAAATAAACAAAAACATCGGTATCGGCCCAGAATTTTGCAATCGATGCATCCCTACTATTCAATATCCAGAGCATTAGCTTAGCAGTAAACAAGTATTTGCTTTGTAAAGATATAGAGGAGTAATGTTTACCTGAGCAGAGAATGAAGTCTCCCTCTGTTGTAATCTGTATGTGTCTTTTAGTGCATGTGAGTGTGCCCCACTGGCTAGCTCACCGCCGCTCTGCACTGCTCTCATATGGCGGTTACAGCTGATAACGCCGTCCCGACCAACGGCATCGCCTCGGAAGCGTAGCGCTCACCTTGGGCTGCACAATTATTAAATGTCATCTTGTGAAATGTAGTTTTTGGTGAGAAACTTTAATAAATCCAGTTGTTTGAATGAGATGTTTTTACAGCAATATAACAGATAACAGAGAGAGAAATATGACCTGTTTACTTCTAAACAGCTTATAATATATCATTAGAACTACTTCTTCCAATATATTTTTTTATCAATAAAAATAAAATAATTTATTTCCTAATCATTTGAATTTTGTGTTTTTATATAAATAACCACCATAGATGACGATAACAAAGTAAAAGGATAATATTTAGAATGTTTGACGGTTGGAATTTAGCACATTGAGGTGAAAATAGCGCTCTGTTTATTAGCACCGTCAGCTCTGTCAGCACTGTTGCTGTTGTTTGCACTGTTAGCGCTGTCGCCATGTTGAGATCGGTATGAAGGCAATAGATATGCTCTGAGTTTTTTTTAAATCAGCACCTTTAAACAGCACAAATACTACTGTAGTTAGGGGGAAGGTGTGAGCTGGTGGGAGTTGCTCAGAACGGATTAGTCCATGGCTATGCAGGGTATACAGGCTGTTTATTGAGCTGTTCTCTGAGATACAGCGCAGCGTAATAATGCCAGATTGTGCACAATAATTCCTTAAATTATGCATACTGATCTCATACATCTATTTGTGCAGGGCCTTGTGTGTAATGTATGCTATGAGCCGGCTGTAAATGTGTGGGAGGGAGCAAAAGAGTCAGCTGAATAAAACGCAGGCAGATGTAGAGACTCTTATTGTGAAAACCAGCAGCTCCAAACAGAGGGGGTCACATTCATGGATTGATCAGCTGTATTCCATCAGTTCCCATGACTTCTTTACGTACACAGTGTCTAATATTCATAATGTTTGTTTGATTCAGTTGTTTTTGTTTCATCCCATCATTGCATGCACTGTTCTAACTTTATAATCAAGGATAAGTGCAGTAACATATTCTGGTATCCCCTATTCAAATGAGGCATAATGCTCGCAGAATGGAAACACTGCAACGCTGCCGTGGTCTGGCTTGGCTCTCCCACACTGCCCTGAATAATTGCAGACCAACAATCCTTGGCACGTTTACATGGATGAGAGGCACCTGTTTTCCATGTGAAAACCCAAATAATCAGCGGTGTCTATTTTGGAATCATCGGGATAATTAAGCGGCCCCCCCAAGGTGCCCTCGCTTGTTTGTTTATGTGTGTGTGTGTGCTACAGTGCTTCTTAAATTAGAATGATACGCGACAATTAAGAGGAGTTAAGAAATGCCTCTAGCACAATCTGTTACTGAAAATAAAAACAAACAAACATGGAATCTGATAAGGAAAGGTTCATTTCATCTTCAGGGCACCACCAGTAACAGCCGTCTTTACAATCAGTCAATCTGAAGCTAGTAAATTGCTAATTGCTATCTGAAACACTCAAATTCTTAACTGGAGTTTTACTTACTTTTCAAAGGAGTCCCATGACCTCTGACCTCAAGATAAGTGAATGAAAATTTTTGTAAATTTACCTAGGAAAGCCATCCATCCTCTGAATGCTCTAGGTCTCTAATTTGTTGTTGTGAAGTTTCATGAGGCTGTGATTATCCTAGAGGTCATCACAGGTCATTTCATACAGTGAGGTCAAATTTAAAAAAATGGTCTCACTACAATGAAATGGCTACTATGGGGACTAACATCATCACACATGAATACAATTGGGCTCATTGGATCCAAAAGAGTCATAGCTTTACAGTGATACCCAATTCATGCAACTTCCAAGACTGTTTAGGGACCCCAGTATGCAGAAATATTCAAATACACCATTTTTAGAATAGGAGAAAAAACTACAAAAAACTGCATGTGATTATCATAAAGTGGGCATGTCTGTAAAGGGGAGACTCGTGGGTACCCATAGAACCCATTTACATTCACATATCTTGAGGTCAGAGGTCAAGGGACCCCTTTGAATATGGGCATTCCAGTTTTTCCTCGCCAAAATTTAGCATAATTTAGCCTCTTTTGTGACAAGCCAGTATGACATGGTACCAATGGATTCCTTCAGTTTTCCATTTTCATAGGATAGCAGGATCTTCACTCCAGCTTTAACCTTGAGCCCGCTACAACCTCCAAAATATCGATTGCATTAATGCGTTAAAGAAATTAGCGGTGTTAAAACGGATTTGTGTTAACGCGTTATTATCTCGTTAACTTTGACAGCTCTTGTTATGGGGACATAACGATTCACTTTGTATGTTTCTCAGCATGCGGTGATCCTTTACAGTGTTTGCAGTACATTATGTGTGCTTGGTTACTGTCCAACAGTTGCTCATAAATTCATAATATCAGACTTTGTCTCTCCTGTCCACTCTCCTGCAGGTTATGCCACCCCAAAGGCTTCCTGGATCCCCAGCCGTGAAAGAGAAGGGCTGATCCCCGTCCTCCCCCAGGTTCCTGCTGCTTTGCACCCCATCTTTTCCCTCCTTCCCTCTCTGGCTTATTCCCCTTTCCCAACCGCACTAACCCCACCCGACTCTCACACCCACACCTGACCCTGCCACCCCTTATCATCATTTTACCTTTAGGACTGTTCGTCCAGTAACAACCCCTCCCCACAGCAACTCCATACCCACTTTAGTTTTATTCCAGCCCCACTAGCCGTCTTCTCTGCAGGCCCGTGCCCTCGTCATAGAGCTATTCTTAACCCACTGGCTGCACGCCGGGCCCCATGGCTACAGGAGGTCATGCCCCAGAGATAGATGTGTTGATCAACCTACAACAGGTAACAATTACTTTAAGGTGTGTCTTTAACTTAATCTTGTTTGAGGAAGATATTAAAACACAGAAACTTTATTAAACATACACCAAAACATCTTTAAATAAAACTGTACATTACTTTGCTCTCTGGTGTTATGAAGTGATAAATATGACTTTTTCTCAGTTATTCCTTCATCCCGTTCGGAGAACCACCAACATGTGAAGTAAGCTTGTGCACCTGGAATGTCAAACTTTCTTAAACCTGAAATGTTATAAGCAAAGACAGACCTCAAGCTTCTCTTTTGTTTAACCCGGAGCTGGTCAGTTCTGAGCTGGAGAGATTGTGTTGCCTTCTGGCCAGCAGCTCTCTCGGGAGGTTACCTATCCAGCCCGGGCCTTTGAATGGCATAACCTTGTGAAAAAGCCAAGAGCTTTCAGTTTGATCTGAATTGCCCTAATTAGACCCGAGAGCTCTCCAAAGCACCTGAGTGATTAACTGACAGTGGGGTTAACTGACGGCCTAGCGGTTGCTCTGCTATTGGGTTAACTGACGGCCTAGCGGTCGCTCTGCTGTGGGGTTAACTGACGGCCCCAGCGGTCGCTCTGCTGTTGGGTTAACTGACGGCCCCAGCGGTCGCTCTGCTGTGGGGTTAACTGACGGCCTAGCGGTTGCTCTGCTATTGGGTTAACTGACGGCCTAGCGGTCGCTCTGCTGTGGGGTTAACTGACGGCCTAGCGGTTGCTCTGCTATTGGGTTAACTGACGGCCTAGCGGTCGCTCTGCTGTGGGGTTAACTGACGGCCCCAGCGGTTGCTCTGCTGTTGGGTTAACTGACGGCCCCAGCGGTCGCTCTGCTGTGGGGTTAACTGACGGCCCCAGCGGTCGCTCTGCTGTGGGGTTAACTGACGGCCTAGCGGTTGCTCTGCTATTGGGTTAACTGACGGCCTAGCGGTCGCTCTGCTGTGGGGTTAACTGACGGCCTAGCGGTCGCTCTGCTGTTGGGTTAGCTGACGGCCCCAGCGGTTGTTCTGCTGTTGGGTTAACTGACGGCCCCAGCGGTCGCTTTGCTGTGAGATTAACTGATGGCCCCGGTGCCGGCGGCCGCTCTCCTGTGTGGTTACCTAGGCTTGCTACTCCGTTGCTCGTAGTTGTTTGTGTGTCCGTGACGTCACATTCTGTAGGCTGCTGGCTGGTGGGCTCAGTTGTTGAAGCTTTACATGAAATGGGGCGTTTTAGAAATCGCCTAATTGTAAAAATGAATCACTGTATGAGAGGGAACTTGTATCTAACGTCGCATGACACAACGTCATGTCACATGACTGATCCAAAATGAATTTATTACAAAATGAAACATAATATAAATCAGATAAATTTCTTACAATCTTTTTTATTTGATTCTATTACTTAAAATATTTAACAAGAAATATTTTTTATTGGACTTTCTTTAGACTCAATGTAGAGACATAATTCAGCCGCCTCCTGTAAAACAGCTCTGCCCCAAGTGCAAGATGTTTGACAGTGGAACGTCGTCCAACCTTCTACGTAGTTAGTTTGGACTGAACGTCCACAATGGGTAAATACAAGTTTTCCGAGGGCTGGCTTGAGAGTCCTAAATACAAAGCCTGGTTGGTTAACAATTCCAAATGGGAAAAGAAAGCTGGATGCAAACTTTGTGTAAAATCTTGTCACAGCATCCTCCCTGAGTCACAAAGTTAAATATGATGGAATTTTTAAATGGAAAATGTGGAGAAGCCCTGTTTCTATTCACTTCCCATTTACGGTTATGCAAAACCACTGCAAGAAAAATAATATGATTTGTCCTTTTTAGCTGGCGTTGCTGGTTTGCATTTTGGGATATAGAAGTAAGGGAAGTGATGGAGGGTTAATAGTTCATTTTGGAAAGTGACTGGCATCTAAAGGATGGAAAAATGGACATACAAATGCAGACTCCTGAGAAGTGGAGGAGAGTTTGACTTTGCAGGAGAAAAACTACTGTACAAAAAATAAATCTGAGGAGAGAAATCTGGACAATGAGTGTGTAGCAGCTGTCGACGTTCCTACATCAACTTGTACAATGGAGTGATTCTCAGTGAGCCAGTAAAAAGAGTCCTTTATAGCTGGAGTAGGTGGCCTTTTTATTAGGGATATTAATGCTGGCAGTGTGGCTGGAAGCTTGAAATTGAGAAGTGGAGTGAGAAAAAAAGGCTTAATAAGATTGGTTGACAGATAGCTATGAGAAAATGCTTTGCGCCTGTGTTATTTCTTAAATGCAAAATCTCAAACACTAATTCCACATTTTCACACAAATCAGCTGCCAAATAGCTCGTCTATTAAAGGCCATTGAGCAATGCCAGAATGTATATGCTGAAAAAAACAAAATATTTGTTGGATGTGGAGTTTCCTGTTTCCCTAATCCAGTATTTTCCCAGCTGGATCTGGTATTTCTATCTCTATCCATTTAGCTGTAACTCTTCTCTAACCCTCAGGCCAGCGCTGCCCTTTGAAACAGTTTGTGTATCATGGATGTCAAAAGAAAAGGCCTGTTTCAGTTCTTTCAAATGGCACTTTTGACTGTAAAAAAAACAAAAACAGTCTGAACTCAAGTAAGCTCTGCCTAATGTTTTACCATTAGCTTGACATTTATTGACAATAACAAATTGAGTTTTCCCAGATATTGCTAAACCAGCAACGGCAAGTGCCACAGCAAAATGAGTCCACGCAATAAATTCTAGAAGCATGTTGATGCAGCAGGTAGGGACGGGCGATACCAGACTTTTTAAATTCGATACGATACCGATGCTTTTTGTTCCAATTTGACCCATACCGATACTTATTATTTCTTAAATTGGTATATGATATTATGAAAAAAAGCAAACCGATCATTACACTTGAAGGCAAATCGCATGCCACATCCCTGTAACTGTTTACATTCAGTTTATTCATTTGCAATTACTGTCTGCCACAAATGTCAATTACCCTACTTTATTTGACATTTTATTCATGTTTATATTTTAGCCCTATATTTTTATGTATTATTTTATGTCTTAGATTCTAATTTTGCTTTCATTTGCATGATTTTCCTTTTTTTATAGCCTGCACATTTAATGACCATTGTTTGCTTCACTGTTATTGCTGTGCACATGATTATAAAGAACTTTAAACTCACGTAACAACCAAATTTGAAATGAGATTGCGATGATGATGCAAAACAAACTAATAATGGGGCTACCTGTACCTGGATATGCTTTACCTCTCTCAAAAACTCTCCTGCAACGTCTTTTGTTGGACAGAGGGTGGTGCAGGAAACTTGGATGTATTTCATCTTCTTGTTTTTGTTCCGCCTTCTTGTAACTTTCAGTTTGTGTTGTTTTTAAATGTTTAAAGAGGTTGTGTGTTGCTGCTGTGTGCCGCTTTCTTGTTACAAATACTGCATCTTGCTGTAATTTGTATCTCCAGGGGAACCACCGTGTGTCTCTTGGAGAGTCTGAGAGCTTCTTCTTAGCCAGAAATCTGCCTTCAAGTGCATGTTAGTGCATGTGAGCGTGCCCCACTGGCTAGCTCACGGCCGCCGCTCTTTCTTAACCCCCTCAGGTTAACACTGATAGCTCTGTCAGCCCTGTTGCAGTTGTTTCCACTGTTAGCGCTGTTAGCACCGTTAGCAGCGAGCCACCGGCTCAGCCGTCAAAATGTTGAGAGCTGTGCGAAGGCAATAGAAATGCTCCCAATCTCACATTCAGCACCTTTAACAGTACGTTCCCAATTGACCGGCATGTTATTGTTATCACGTTTTAAATTAATCCTAAAAATTTGACCATATGGCCTTAGTGTGGTACATTCCCAAAATATATGGCGGTTATATCACTCTTGATATACCATGTCTTGTTAATGACAGTCGTCAGGGCATAAAACCAATGATCCTGTTGATCTTTACGAATCAAGACTCAAGACTCTAACAATGGTATAGCCGTCAGTGCAGAAAAAAACCAAGTTTAAATTATGGCTGTCAATCGATTAAAATATTTAATCGGGATTAATGTAATAAATCACATGATAGTCCATAGTTAATTGAACATTAGTCACAAATTAATCGCAAATTAATTGCAAATTAATCACACATTTTCTTTTCAAAATATTTATTATTGGAAATCAGTTAACAACACAAAAGAATGAAAAATATTGTCCAGAACCCCTCACACTGCATTTTGCATAAAAAATTAATCGCATTTTAATCACACAATTTGTATCTGTTCAAAATGTACCTTAAAGGGAGATTTGACAAGTATTTAATACTCTTATGAACATATAAGCAATATGCTTGCTTTATGCAAATGTATGTATACATTTATTATTGGAAATGCTCAAATCATAACATGGCAAACTGAAGCCCAACAGGCAACAACAGCTGTCAGTGTGTCAGTGTGCTGACTTGACTATGACTTGACCCAAACTGCATGTGATTATCATAAAGTGGGCATGTCTGTAAAGGGGAGACTCGTGGGTACCCAGAGAACCCATTTTCATTCACATATCTTGAGGTCAGAGGTCAAGGGAACCCTTTGAAAATGTCCGAGCCAGTTTTTCCTCACCAAAATGTAGCGCAAGTTTGTAGCGTTATTTAACCTCCTTCACGACAAGCTAGTATGACATGGTTGGTACCAATGGATTCCTTAGATTTTTCTACTTTCATATGATTCCAGTAACTTCACTCTATGCATTAAATAAATTATTGGCGTGAAAAGGAATACATTATCGCGTTAACAGCCCTAGTTTCAATCGAAAATTTAATAGAATTTTAGATTTGGAGAATCATGACACCCCTAATAATGAGTATGTTGAGTGAAAGGAGCACTGAAATGCCTTCAAGACTGAATTGTTCTCCCCAGCGTCTCAACTCAGGGATGAGTCACACATGGGTCTGTGGAAAATGCTCATGTCCTGCATAGCTGAATGCTTTGTAGCTGTTAGCCTGTGTTCTCAGGGAGAAATATCTCTGCCAACTAAGTACGTGATGTGTCATTATGCACAGTGGGGACCGTGCCATCCACAGTGTGCGTAGCATATTGTGACACCGGTTTGAAGGAAATAATAGGCTGAATTCTTGGCTACATAAGTGGACCCTTCAATTTCCTACCCTCAATTACTTGTGCCCTGTGCACTTAAAACACACACAGACACAGCATGTATAGAGAGAGACAGAACAGCTTCTTTGCACCGTTACGTCTTATAGCTGATCGATGTCGCTCTGAACTATGACCAGCTTATAGTCTTTTTTTTTATTCTTTTCAGTTGGTTTTGTGTGAGGGTATGTGTGTATGGAGGATATTAAAGCAAACCCATCTGGCCAAGCTGAGTGTGCGTTGCCACAGAAACATCACCAGCTGCTGCCAGCTTACATCAGCTGCAGTTTTTGAAGCGATCCTATCATGGGTGTTGGTGGCTCTGGCCATCACGTGCGTGTTTCAAGATGAAGATGTGCTTTAATTGAAACAATACGTGTTGACTGTAAACTACCTAAGGCGCTGTTCAGACCTGGTATTAACATGCGTCCTGGGTGATCGGATCACCCATCAAGTAGACAGCTCTAATACAGGTGTGAACGCACTCAAGACGCACTGAGGACACATTGTGATCTGATCGCTCAGACCTCATTCAGAGGTAGACAGGCAGATGCAAGCTTTTGTCTGTCTCGCGGCATGGGAACGGCTTCTGTGCTCTACTGTATTCTGTCGGTACAACTGTATTTTATTAAATTATATAATTTATAGGCTACATATCTACAGACTATCAGACTAGGCATGCAGAGTGAATTATCATCAAATTGTCGGTGTTTTTGTTCCGGTGCTTTGCACGGAGCTGACACCCGCTCGCTCGCTTACGTCACAACGTCTGCTGTATCAGCCGTGTGTTCACTACGTGTTTATTTGCATATAGAGCGGGGAAGTGAGATCGGATCACAAGTGGTCACTGGAGACGTATGTGGAGACACAGATTCTAATGCCAGGTGTGATCAGACGTACTTAAAGCTGTCCACTTGTGATCCAATCACTCAGGACGCATGTTAATGCCAGGTCTGACCAGGGCCTAACTGATCCAATAGTGGGCCAGTTGTTACAGACCTAACTAACTCCTGTTGTGCAGCCAAACGTTGTTCAAACCCACAGATTAGTATTTTCAATTCGGATGGAGAGCCCAAAGTTGTCAAAGATACCAGATATATCAGGATGAATGTTGGGTAATGTGTATAAAATGATGGCCAAGAAATCTACAATATTTTCATTTTATGGATTCATGCAGCTGTTATAAACATGTGTTTAATTAATGAGTGTGAACATCACGCTTCAATGAAGAGCTAAAACATATAGAATTTATTAGGGCGATTGATCGCAAATTAATCGCGCAATTTTTATCTGTTCGATATGTACCTAAAGGGAGCTTTATCAAGTATTTAATACTTTTAGCATGGGAGTGGGCAAATATGCTTGCTATATGCAAAAAAAGTCCTATTTAACGTCCTTCACAACAAGCTAGTATGATATAGTTGGTACCAATGGATTCATTAGTTTTTTTTAGTTTCATATGATGCCAGTATCTTCACTCTAGTTTTTAGAAATTAAAAAAAAATTACGTTTACGTGTTATTATCGCGTTAACTTTGACAGCCGTAGAATATATATACAATAGTATATACGGTATATACAATACTGTCAGACAATGTGGAATAAGATTTTTACAACCTTAAAGCTAAATGGTGAAAATTGTAAAGCTCTGCTCTGCTGAATGTGGCTTCTCTGTATTGCTGCTGCTGCTTTATATTGGCAGATTAGAAGAATAGAAGAGGAAACCAAAATATTTGTGGTAGTGGCATATTTTAGTGTTTAATTGGACCATATTTTAGGAAAAACTTTAAAAACAATCCCATTCACTAATAAGGCAAACATTTTGAAATAATGGCTTATAAACATCAGCTGTGCATTGAAAAGGAAAGCAAAACACGGATGCTGTTATTTATGTTAGTTGTGATTTGTTTGTCTGGGAAGTGTGCCAGCTCCTTCAATCAAAGAGACCCGAGATGAAGGGATGAAGGGAGTGGGAAGAGGTTTTAAACACTGCTAAATAAAAAGAGCAGGAAGCAACAGAAAGCAGCGTAATCTGCAGAGGCAAACAAACTGATTGCATATTCTTGTCAGCCTGAATTTTAATAAGCGAGTGTTTCACATTTTAAAAACTGACTCCTCGTACTATTCGAAAATCTTCAATATCTGCCTGAAGAACAACAAACATACAGCGACATGCAGTCACATATTGCCACATACAATAGTAGCCTGAAGGCATCAGCACTGAAATATGGCTCGGCATAAAGACCAGAGACAACTCCCTCTGATTTTATTAATCTATGTTGATCCATTTTTCATAAATACTTCTACAGTATCCAAACATGTTGTGAGCTTCTCTACCAGTGATTCGCAAAGTTGGGTCCGTGGCATTCTGTCAGGGCGTCTGCAAAATAATTTGCTATAAATTATAAAATTGGGCTGTATCATTAAAAAGTGCATATCTAGGGCTGTCAAAATTAACTAGTTAATGCAAATTTATTTTAACGCAACTAATTTCTTTAACGCATTAATGCAACTTGCGATTTTTAGGTTGTAGCGGGCTCAGTTTTATAACTAAAGTGAAGATACTGGTATCATATGAAACTAGAAGTCATAGTCAAGTCAGCACACTGACACACTGACAGCTGTTGTTGCCTGTTGGGCTGCAGTTTGCCATGTTATGATTTGAGCATATTGTTTTATGCTAAATGCGTGTGAGGGTTTCTGGACCATATTTGTTATTGTTTTGTGTTGTTAATTGATTTCCAATAATAAATATATACACACATTTGCATAAAGCAACACATTTGCATAAAGCAGCATATTTGCCCACTCCCATGTTGATAAGAGTATTAAATACTTGACAAATCTCCCTTTAAGGTACATTTTGAACAGATAAAAAATATGTGAGTAATTTAATCGCAATTAACTATGGACAATCATGCGATTAATCGCGCTTAAATATTTTAATCGATTGACAGCCCTATTTTCTTCACTTGGCCTTGGAAATGGCCTTGGGTGAGGTCTTCGCTCTGAGCGCCCTTCTAGTTCTACTGTTGTTAAATTTCTTTGTTTCACTGGGCATTTTTCTAATTACTTAATACTGCAAGGCCTTTACACACTGGGGGTGTTTTTTTTTCTTTTTCTTGCAATTAATTCGCACATCAATATATTTTTTCAAACAGTTGTTTTTGTCATGTGTACTTTCAGACAGAACGTGAATATTACGCTGCGAAAAAGCAACATACTGTTTATTCTGAAACAAGGTTGATTTTTCTGAGCTTTCACACTGGGAATAAAGGCATCAACCAATCAAGTTGTGCAGAACGCACACACACACACACACACACACACACACACACCTTCCATATTAGTCAGCAGCTGATGAATATTTTAATGCAGCTCTCTGGCTCGGCATTCCATTAAATATTAAATATTAATGTTGCAGTAGAAGTTGGGCAGTAAAACGGTGGCTTGGCTCAGATGATCACGCTGTTTTAATTGAAGCCTCCCATCCTCGTAATTGATTAGAAACGGCCAAAGCAGCCACAGAGTAGTTGAGTATTTAGGCACTGAATATCATTGTGTTAGATGTACAGTAGATGGTAATCCACAGTGCTAACACTCACTGTAAACAGGCCCAGATGAGACGGGAGCTCTTCTCCAGCATTCATTATAACAATATTAATAATAGGAGATTTCCATCTCCATGTTGGCAACACAGCTGACTGAAAATGGATTATATAAATCCTTTGTGCTCCAGTGGGTTTATACAATATGTCAGAGGATCCACTGTGTTGACTGCTGATTTTTTTCTTTCTTTCTTCAATTAATCTCTAATCATTTAGATTACAAGATGTCAGAAAGAGTCCAAGGTAAACAGAAATGACCACTAACAGTTAATATGTCCATTTTTACATAGAGGTAAAGTTTATCATCCAATTTTATCTGTGGTTTGGAATTAATCATATAATCTAATATTACTGTCAATCTGTACTTTATTTATTATTTATTTATTTATTTAATAAATATAATTTTCTTTTCTTTCTTTTTTTTCTTCTTTTTGAAAATTGTATTTAACTAATAATACCAAAAGATGGAGGGACAGTCATTTACATTTGTGCTCTATTTGTATGTTCCTGTAAAAAAAGAAGAAAGAGTTCAAGGTGATGTCATCCAATGCCATGTTTTGCCCAAACAATGGTCCAAAACCCAAAGACATTCAGATGAAGAAAACCAGCTAATATTCATTTTTGAGAAGTTGAAACCAGTGATTCTTTTTGGCAATTGTGCTTAAAAAATTACTTTTAACGATTAATCTATTATTAAAATTGTTGCAGGTTAATTTTCTGTCAATCGACTAATTGCTTAATCAACTAATTGTTATAGTGCGACATGAAAAGAACTTGACAACAAAATAGTTTTCTTTCTAACTGCAGTCAATATGTCCAAACCTACCTACCTGCAGTAGGCAGAATGTTTTTGGGCAAAAATTCCATAATAACCTTTCAGCATATTGCAATTTAATTGTTCTGAGAGATAACTAGACTTCCTGTCTTGGCTCTGTTTTCAGGCTTTAGAAAATTTAGCTCGCAACGGGAGACTTTCGCCAATCACAGGTCATTCAAGAGAGAGAGCGTTCCTATTGGCTGTTCATTCAACGGAGGCAGCTGTCAGTCACTCGCAAACTAGGCAGCGCTGATCAAATATGAATTTATATTCTGTTACTAATGCCAATTTCTCACCTCAATTGTTTTCAGAAACATCTTGTAGTGTATTGTTTAGCTGTAAAATGAGAAAAATGAGGTTCCCTGGAAAATTCTCACCTTTATCGGGTCCCTGACCCCAAAAAGTTTGCGAACCCCTGACCTAGTGGGTAGATAGCAGAGCACTGAATTGGGGCGTTACAGTTGCTCTTGTATAAACATAAGAAATGTAAGAAAATAGAAATAAAGGTGTATGTAACATGACATAACAAAATGATGTACATAATGCTACAATGTGTACATAATGCTACAATATACAGAAAATATATGTAAAGAAATATAATTACTAAAATTAATAATAAGAAAATGACAATAGAAAAATATGAAATATGCACAAATATTTACATTAAGACATGCAACATATTGCATATAACCACAGTGCAAAAAAGTAAATACAAAATGCTGAGAAGTCTATTAAGTGTGATAATTATGAATGCCAGAGTGGTATAAATAAGAAATAAATAAGAATATTTATTGAACGTACAGTATAAATGCAGTATTAAAGACAGTATTGCACAGTTGAATTTTTGCACAAATGATCAAATTAAACAAATTAAATTAGTATAATTAAATCCCGCCCACAAATATGTTACATTACAGCAGCTGTAGACGCCCTAACTCCCCTTTCACTGTGACTTTAGGTTGTTGTTGGTGCCATTGTATCAGATCTCTCATCATAATGCTCCATCTGTGTATGAAAGCAGAGTTTCAGTGTATCCAAACATTGTAATTATAGGAGCCCCTTCTTCAATCTCTGATCGCCATGTGCAGCCTACTGTTAATAACACGTACTGTATATTTGAAATCACTGTACTCCATTGTCTGTCATCCAAATGTGACTCACATAGTGCCTCCAGCACCTGGCCGAGGGTTACCCTCCTCCTGTGTCCCTCCACCCTGACCGACTTCAAAGCTGACATGAAAGAGTTTGGAGTCATTTTGCACCAATGGAGCTAGAGCAAAAGCAGTAAATCCCTTTACTGTAATATCTGCCACAGCTTGAGAGTATTATTCCCTCATGCATTACATTAACTCCTTAATGCTCCGACGGCCCACTAGCTGGCTGGCTGCTATTCTGTCTTTTAAGGTTGTTGTGGGCTAGAGTAAAGATACTGGTGTCACATAGAAAACCTAAGGAATCCATTGCTACCAACATACATCATGCTAGCTTGTTGCGAAGAATGCTAAATAACGCTACAAAGTTACACAAAATTTTGGCGAGGAAAAATTGGCATGGGGATTTTAAAGGGGTCTCTTGACCTCTGACCTCAAGATATGTGAAAGAAAATGTGTTCTATGGGTACCAACGAGTCTCCCCATTACAGACATGCTCACTTTATGATAATCACATGTAAAGCTGAGACTTGTGGATCCAATGAGCCCAACTGTATTCATGTGTGATGATGTTAGTCCCCATAGGAGACATTTCATTGTAGTGAGACCATTTCTTTTTTCAAATTTGACCTCACTGTATAAAATGACCTGTGGTGACCTCTAGGATAATCACAGCCTCATGAAACTTTACAACCACAAACTAAAGACCTAGAGCATTCAGGGGATGGATGGTTTTCCTAGCTAGATTGACAATAAGGGGGTTTCTGAGCAGTTTCCAGAACAGAAGTGCTCGCCATCCAATCGGCAAATAATTCAATTCTTGCAGAAATCTCCAAATGTCAATAGTTTTTAAAACCAAATCATAGCATGGCTTTTTCTATGGTGTTCCTCAAAGTTTTGATGTCTTAATGTGATATTTTGTAGGGATTATTGATAATTTTTATTAATTCTCGAATTGTAATAAATGGTTACATTTAGCACCAAATCTGTGTAACAAATGGTATCAACCAAAAAATTGCTGTAACAATTTATGAGACATAATAGAGCATGGGGATGACCATCACAAACTCATGTTAACATGTTCTACGCTCTTATACACTTTCACAATTTATTTTAATTGATTAATTCACTTATTAATTACATTTTATTTCTTATTTATGACTAGAACAACAACGAGCTGCATCTCAAACTAACCTTCATGTCCCCAGCTTTCAGATGACGTACACCACGTCTATGTGACATCTACTGCTGACTTTTTATCCCCCCCTGAACATCCCCTGTCCCCCACCCTTACCCCTCTAAAATAGAGGGTGATGCTCACTAGAGCAAGGTAAGGAGGGGAGGATTGTAGAGGTTGAAATTAAACTGGATTTGGGTTGCAGGAATAGAGAGCGCCTTAAGTAATGTGCACAATGGAGCTGTCCAGTGAAAACAAGACTCACTCAATTTAAAATTCTGCCTTTTATATTCTGTCCGGCCTCATCTGCCTCGGCCTTGTGTAGATAGGTAGCTCAGATCATTAAACGTATCCTGTCCCTTCATCCCACTGGTAATTAGGGAGTAATGGAGCCCTGGCTCAGAGAAATCGGAGACCACAGAGCAGCAGCCAGAGTGCTTACCGTGCCGGCACCAATCTGAGGCGGAGCGAGCGGCAGAGTCCCGGTGATCTGACCAATCAGAGGCACCAAATGGCTCTGGCAGGACACTCCCTTCAGGCCTCAGCTGTCCCCGGGGGCCGTCTAGTGCATTAGTTCTTTGCTGCTTAGCACTTTGTTGTATTGATTTAATGTCCTCCATACATGAAGTGGAGGGTGTGCCGACACCACGGCCGTGGTCGAAAAGTCACTTTTGCTTAGGAAGGTTCCTAACGGAGAGAAATGACCCGGAAGTATCTGAGTAGCAGACGTGATAAGAGCTGTTTGAATCCTCTAAATGCTGAGGAAAGGTGCTTCAATGCTTCCTTTACTATCTCCTTAAGCATAGGATACACTGGAGCATCCTTTACCAAAAGGAAAGGAGATAATGCCATCCCACAATTCCTTGCGGCCGCAACATTTAAAGCACCATTCGGCCGTTCATGAAAACAAACAATATGTTTATCTTGCATATTATCTTGATACAGTCATATACTAATGGGGTTCATGTTGATAAATATAAGTGGACAGTGACAACCATTTAGTTTCACTTTATTTTTAATCATTTAATTATTTCGAACATATTAAACAAAACAAGAATAAAAAAATAAAATGAACAGTAAACGCAGAGCAAACTGTCAATAAAGAAATGATCAACATAAATAAATATTACATGTCTGATAAGGAGTAGGAAGAAGTACAGCCTATACATATGGCCCTACCCTAATTCCAACCTAATAAGTAATATTTTCACCGGTTATGCACGTTAGGTAAGATAATCCTTTATTATATGTTGATATATATCTCTCTTCACAAGGGGTGTAAGAAAATATCGAAAATATTGAGTATCGCCATATTCTGTTTCGTGATACTGTATCGATTCTCAAAATCATTGAAATAGATTTTTAATTAATAGTTTACATGCAAAGATTAACTCAGTCAATACTTTATTTATTTGCAAAGAGATGCGCCATCTCAGTATATTTACCCTCTCAAAGTAGTAATATGATGTTGGATGTTACAGCGACTGTGATAAATGCTGATGCAGATCCCACCCTTCTGATTGCATAAAAAGAACTTGTTTTACTCCGATTTGATGCATATGGCAGGGTGTTCTTTATATCATGACAGTTTTCCAAAATGTAGATGCTTACAGTATCGCAATATACCGCAATATATTGTATCGTAACCCCTGTATCATGATACGTATCGTATCGCCAGATTCTTGCCAATACACAGCTCTATACTCTTCACACACCGCGGGGTGAAGCTGCCTGCCACTGAAAGGGCTATTTAACAAGGCACGAGGCTAACATGCGCCTTTTGTAGTCCATCTTTGGGACAATGTAGTTTCCCCACGGCAGTCCTGCGTCAATAACATCCGCCGCCGTCGCATCATAATTACGGAGCCTAGTGTGTAAGTGCAGTCGGATCCTCTTAACACCACGGGTGTCTTTTCCTAAGTCCTCATGAATTCTTCTTCACATCTTTCCTCGACCTCATGACGTTTTCCATCGAGGTCAAGGAAAGGTGGTTAGGAAAAGACATTATGACGTAATTTATTTTGACTTTTTGACAGCAGTGCAGTACTTTTTTGTGGATACAGAATTATATTTTCAAATACACATTTTAGCTTTCTCCTATGATAAATACAAAACAAAAACAGGGGTTGGGGTGGTGGGTTTTGGCTTAATTTGGAGCAGTAACAATGAAAAGTTGTGTTGTATTTGCTATTCACAATCCACAATTTGAACTGCTTGCATGCAGCGTGTGGAGACAGTTCCCTTTCTGCCTGTTCTTTTTCAAGTGAAAGTTCTCTCTTTCGCTCCATCCCTCTCCAGGTGAAGGTGGAGGAGGAAGATGAGGAAGGATCAGTGGAGGAACTGGAGGAAGAAGAGGAGGAAGAGAACTGGGAGAAAGCACTGTCTGTGGAGCGCTTCGGAGACATCATCAGCGACTCTGCCTCCACCAGCGGAGACAGGATGGGCCGACACTACACCGAGAAAGACTTTGAATGTAAGTAGAGCTACCATGTACAGTGTACAAGTACCACATACACATACCTGCAATTACACAATAACAGTTTTATAATCCAGTACTGAGTATCGTACCACACTATTGTTAGAAAGCAAGTTAATCAGAGTCTTGCATTCGTTTACATTAAAGTTCTAGCCTCACTTGTGGAGTGGATGGAAATGTCGGTCGGCCCACTACTTTGGGCCAGACTGAAATTGTATATCTCAATTATCAGATGGATTGCCATGATTTTTTTTACCGGCATTCATGGTCCCTTGAGGATGAATCCTACTGACTTTGGTGATCCCCTGTATTTTCTTCTAGCGCCATCATAAGGTTGACATTTTTTGATTTTAGTGAAATATCGGGATAACTTATCTTGGATCCATCCATCCATTCATTTTCTGCCGCTTATTCGGGGCCGGGTTGCGGAGTCAGCAGGCTTAGCAGGAAATTCCAGACGTCTCCCCAGTTATGTTTTCTAGCTCTTCCCTGGGGACCCCGAGGCGTTCCCATACAAAGACGAGATATATAATCTCTCCAGCGTGTTCTGGTTCTACCCCAGGGCGTCTTACCAGTTGGCCGTGCCCGGAAAACCTCGAAAGGGAGGCGTCCAAGAGGCATCATGATCAGATGCCTGAACCACCTCAGCTGGCCCCTTTCGACGCGAAGGAGCAGCGGCTCTACTCCGAGCTCCCTCCGGATGTCTGAGCTCCTCACCCTATCGCTAAGGCTGAGCCCAGCCACCCTACGAAGGAAACTCATTTCGACCGCTTGTATCCACGATCTCATTCATTCAGTCACTACCCAAAGCTCATCACTATAGGTGAGGGTTGGAATGTAGATGGACCGGTAAATCGAGAGCTTTGCCTTCTGGCTCAGCTCCCTCTTCACCACAACAGTCCGGTACAGCGCCCGCATAACTGCAGACGCCGCACCGATGGAATTCCCTGAAATTTGGTGCAATGACACATGGTGCCCAGAGGATTAATCGCAAGGAATTTTGTGGTCCCTTTGAAGTTTCATCTGGTGTCACCAGCAGGTCAACTTTTCCACTTATCCAGTCAAATATCTCTACATTTACAAGATGGATCGCCATGGCATTTTCTAAAGATATCCATGGTCTCCAGAGGGTGAATTCTATTGACTTTAGGATCCCCTGAGTTGTCCTCTACAGTAGCACTACCAGGAGGTTGACATTTATGTTTTTTAATTAAATGTCTCCACAGCTATTGGATGGATTGCCATCGAACACAGTGCTAGAGGGAAGACGTATTTTTGTAGGCCAAACAGGAAGTTGGCATCGCCCTGGTTCCCTCAACAAAAAAACAATGGGATTTTTCCATAGGGTTTTGGATTATTGTAGAAAATAAGCTGTATAAGAGTGAATGCAATCGCCAGAAGTAAACGTTAACGCCAACGTTAGGCTATAAACGAACTACACCACGGTCACATGAACGTGAGTATACACAACGAGGCTGTAACGGCTGACGAGTCGGCGTGATGATGTTTAGTAGTCTCATTTAGCCACCACCTCTTTTAAGACACAGAAAGGCTTCATAATTCACGAGTGGGATATTTATTCTGCTGGCATGGCTGTAGACTCTTCGTCTTGTTCCAAAATTAGTCATATTAATTATGTGTTTATAGTTTTGTCATCCAGTTTAATATAAATGTGTTACATATGAATGAATTCAGATCCTGACCATGTCTATCATAGTTTGACTTGTATTATATGAAGAGATCTGATTTAGAGCAGGGCAACAGATTCTGTGGATGTAAGTATATTGGCGGATTATGATTAGATAGATTAGCAGATTGATGCCACATGCTCGGGCTGGAGATAATAGTGGCTCAGATTAGATAGAGCTGCTTTCTTTTGATGTGTATTAAACAGTGCATTTCTCCAGAGTTACATGTCTAAAGCTTTTGTTTGTGTTGTGTCTTTCAAGTGCTTAATAGGGAATTAGGGGGCGAGAGAGAGCATCTCCTCTGAGAATAGCACCATTTCTTTTCCGTAATGGAATCAAAAGCCGGCGGCTGAGGAATCAGCATTTGTTCCTGTTGCATAGATTCAATTCCAGCTTGCAAAACATCTTTTCCCAGTGTTTGGGGAGGAATCAGTAATATAATCAGTAATAGGTCCAGGAGCATTGTGTGACAGGCTGTGTCCTCCCCTGTATATATATATAAAAACTGTATAATTTTAAATTATTATTATTCAATTTTATGAATTATTAAATTTGGATTGTTATTATTATTATTTTTATTTAAATATTTCTCATCCTATCTCTAAGGCTGAGCCCAGCCACCCTACAAAGGAAACTCATTTCGGCCGCTTGTATCTGCGATCTCCAAATGTGATGGTTGGAACCATCACATAGAGGGAGCTGAGCCTTCCGGCTCAGCTCCCTCTTCACCACAACGGTCCGGTACATTGCCCGCATATCTGCAGACGCCGCACAGAACCGCCTGTCCATCTCCCGCTCCATTTTACCCTCACTCGTGAACAAGACCATGAGATACTTGAACTCCCAATACAAAGACTCACTCTCAACCGGGAGGACGCAGTCCACCGTTTTCCAGCGGAGAATCATGGCCTTAGACTTGGAGATACTGACTCTCATCCCCACCGCTTCACACTCGGCTGAAAGCCGACCCAGTGCGTGCGGTCTGATAAAGCCAACAGAACCACATCATCTGCAAAGAGCAGAGACGCAATTCTGAGAGCCCCAAACCAGACACTCTCCTCCCCCCGGCTGCGCCTTGAGATCCTGTCCATGAAAATCACAAACGGGATCAGTGACAAGGGACAGCCCTGGCGGAGGCCTACACCCACTGGAAACGTGTTTGAAAAATATCTGAATATAAATATTTGAGAATGACTTTCCATTTGAAGTGTAAATTTAGTTTCATATTAAAAACTCAATAGAAAAATAATATGCCATCTGTTCATAGAAACAATCAATTACATTCTTTGTGCAGCTAGACGTCACATACAGTACAAGGGGACAAAGCATGGCACACTGTATGTCAGTTGATTCAACATTTGATACCATGATGTACTTCTGATTTGATTCTTCATGTTGTTTAACACAGATCACAGACACACGTTTCACCATACGCACCACCCCTTATCCACCCACCTACCCCTGCCCCAGCGTCTACGCAAGAGGGTGCACAGCGCGGACAGACGGCGCAAAAAGAAACGGAAGAAAAAAAAGACCTCTTTGCCCCCCTCCGACGTCACACCCACCATCCACGAGGTAGACGAGGAGGAGGCCGAGTCTGAGACAGACGGACAGGGCGTGGCTGCCACGCCCACAGAGCTACCTGATATCCAACCACAGGTAAAATAGGACTGAGGAACTGTGAGACCTCCAGTGTAAAGGTGGAAAGATACATTCATACAATTAATGCAGGCCCGTCCCGGTTATTGGGATGGCCGAGGCATGAACAGATGTAACTGGTGCAGGAGTGCTTAGCTCTGTGACAAGCTACTAGGTGTTACACATGTTGGCATATTCCTCCCCTCTCACTGATCTTCCTCTTCCTCTCAGTTTAGTTTGGGGAGCCAAGAGGACTTGGAGGAACCCCTACCGCTCACTGCCTTCCACACGGAAAACGAAGAGTATCCATTGTCGAGGAAAGCCGCACCCACTCTGATAAAGGGGGAGATTCATAAAGGAGTTATTGCTGTTCTTGGACAGAATGAGGAGGTGCATGGAGAGGAAGCGGCTTGCAACAGGTAGGCTATTAGGTTGTTTTGTTTGTACTGAATACTGTTGCCTGCATGGGCTTATAATTAGAGTAGTGCTACATGTAGGTACTGTGACACTGATTCAGTTAAAAGACAGGATTTTGATATTATATTATCAATATTTTCAAGGGCTGTCAATCAATGAAAATATTTAATTGCGATTGATCGCATGAATGTCCATGATTAAAGCTTCAGTAGGCAGAATGTTTTTGGCATCATTTGGCAAAAATTCCATAATAACCTTTCAGCATATTGTAATTCAAGTGTTCTGATAGATAACTAGACTTCTGCACCTCATCAGTTTTCAGGCTTTAAACAATCTAGCCTGTGACGGGAGACTTTGGCCAATCACAGGTCCTTTCAGAGAGAGAGAGCGTTCCTATTGGCTGTGCTCCGGCTGGTGGGCGGTGCTTGGTATTTCTTCAACTGATCTCAACATGGCTGGCAGGCCACAAACTTTCTCATTTTACAGCTCAACAGTACACTACAAGATGATTCTGAAAATATTTGAAGAGAGAAATAGGCATTACAGTAACAGAATATTAATTCATATTTGAGCAGCGCTGCTTAGTTAACCATATTTGCTCCATTTCTACCTACTGCAGCTTTAATCATGATTAATCGCATTTTAATCAAACATTTTTTATCTGTTCAAAATGTACCTTAAAGGGAGATTTGTCAAGTATTTAATACTCTTATCAACATATAAGCAATATGCTTTCTTTATGCAAATGTATGTATACCTTTATTATTGGAAATGCTCAAATCATAACATGGCAAACTGCAGCCCAACAGGCAACAACAGCTGTCAGTGTGTCAGTGTGCTGACTTGACTATGACTTGCCCCAAACTGCATGTGATTATCATAAAGTGGGCATGTCTGTAAAGGGGAGACTCGTGGGTACCCCTTTGAACATGGCCATGCCAGATGCCAATATCTGTCCATTTATGTTCATCAGCAAGTCGTTAACTTTATGTATCTGCCCGTTGGTGCTGGGCAGTATAGTGCAGAGTGGGTTTATCAAATCTCTTTTGCTGTTAACAGCTGCCTGTTGTGGCTGAAAACAAGGTTGACTAGAGCAGTGAGAATGAAATGAAGCTGTGGGCCATAAAACTAAAACAATCAGCTTGAAGATGCTAAACAACACATGTCGAGCTGAGGTGAACTGCAGAGTTGGGTGATAATTCTCTTTGGGTTCATCACTATGAGCAAGTCTTTTAACATTAGACACAATCCATTGTGATGGGCTGATATAAAAAATATTAGGGCTGTCAAAGTTTACGCGATAATAATGCGTTAAAGCAAATTCGTTTTAACGCCACTAATTTCTTTACCGCATTAACGACATCAATATTTCGGTCATTGTTTGTGTTGTTAATTGATTTCCAATAATAAATATATACACATGTTTCCATAAAGCAGCATATTTGTCAACTCCCATGTTGAAAGCTCCATTTAATGTACATTTTGAAAGGATAAAAATTGCGTGATTAATCATGATTAACAATCGTGCGATTAATTGCGATTAAATATGTTTAATCAATTGACATCCCAAAGAAATATCAATCATGCAGCTTTAAAAGGTGTGTAGTCAGTTTATCCTTTCATTACTGTAAGTCCATTTCACTGGGGACTGTGTACTGGTTATGTAGAATGAAACGTCCATTACACAGAAGTACGTTGCTATGGTTACCTGCAGTTTAATATGCCTGATGGACTGCTTTACCGTAGGACACCAAAGCTGGATTGAAGATGATTTAATTAAAATTCAGAGTTTGAATTCAAAATTGACCCCCTGCATCAAATGTATCTATTAAACATGTTTAACACAGCAGGTGCAGCACAAGAGCACAGAGTTGTTTCTGCTCTTACTGCATGTGCAGGCTCAGATATACACACGTTAACTTTACATTAGCAGCGTAAATGTTTCAGTGGGAATGTGAGCATCAAACAAATCAACACCAATAATGCATATAATTATTAAGGCTATAATGGTTCTCTAATGGCTCCTGATGAATCCTACATACATAAACATCAGAATTCATTGTTTCTTTTTTTTTTTTCTTTAATTATAAAATAATGTATGGATTTTGCTGCTTGGAGGTCAGGGGCCCCATGGTGATTCAGGTATTTGTTTCTGCTAATGCATGGTTGGATAAAAGCACAGAAACCCCCCACCACGCCTGTGCCATGCAAGATTGTGTTGCTGCGTTTTGAGTGAACACAGCTGAGGATGACTCAGAGGGTTGGTGAGCAGATCCTGTTGCTGTGTTGTGAAGCCCTCTACTGGCAAAGAGGAAGCAATGCAAGCAAGAGACACAACACAGCATCTCAGTCAGTAGCAACATTTGAATTTAGTGTGAATCATTTCAGTTTGAACATTTTAACATCTAAATTTCAACACTTTGTACAGCATTATTTCCTAATATCATGTGATGTGGAGCTCATTATGGCAACACTTGATAATCTTTAATCTACCTGTGTTCTTTGTCAGCGTTCCCCCAGGATCAGATCCATCAAGTTCAACCACGACCCGCGCCTGGTTCCGTAGGAAGCCCGTCCATCATCGTATGGCGGGCGCCCAGCGGAGCAACTATGACCTGCGAGAACGGATCTGCATCGGCAGCATGACCGCTCTGGAGACGGCCGTCTACCAGCAGGTGCCCACGGATGAGGCTGAGGCCCAGATGTTGGCCAGCGCCGACCTGGATGACATGAAAAGTAAGGGGGATATAATTGAGGGCTTCCCTGAATCTTCATAACTTGTTAGGAAGCTACGTGATAGCTGCATAATTATTATTCAGCCTGACATTGTGTTCATATTTGGGCTGTCAATCGAATAAAATATTTAATTGCAAATCAATCACACATTTTTTTTATCTGTTCAAAATGTACCTTAAAGGGAGATTTATCAAGTATGTAATACTCTTATCAACATGGGAGTGGGCAAATATGCTGCTTTATGCAAATGTATGTATATATGTATTATTAGAAATCAATTAACAACACGAAACAATGACATTGTCCAGAAACCCTCACAGGTACTGCATTCAGCATAGCAAAATATGCTCAAATCATAACATGGCAAACTGCAGCCCAACAGGCAACAACATCTGTCAGTGTGTCAGTGTGCTGACTTGACTATGACTTGCCCCAAACTGCATGTGATTATCATAAAGTGGGCATGTCTGTAAAGGGGAGACTCGTGGGTACCCATAGAACCCATTTACATTCACATATCTTGAGGTCAGAGGTCAAGGGACACATTTGAAAATGGCCATGCCAGTTTTTCCTCGCCAAAATTTGAGTGTTATTTAACCACCTTTGCAACAAGCTAGTATGACATGGTTGATACTAATGGCTTCCTTAGATTCTTTTAGTTTCATATGATGCCAGTATCTTCACTCTAGCTTTGACATCCCTAATAACAATATTTTGAGAAGAAATAAGTAACATTTTGCTCTGATAGTTTTTCTTACAGTAGTTTATTCTTTGGTCGGTAGTACTTGTATGTTTAGTAGGTTGGTAGGATGAGGGTAATAGAGCAACATTGCACATTGCTGTCATGATTTGGAGTGCAGGTGGAAGGAGAAGGACCCAGACACAGATGAGGAGGCAGCAGGAACAATTCAGTGGTTTAAAAGGCAGGCCGCAGGGAAACAGGCAGCAAACCTCCAAAACAAAATGATAAAATGAAAATAAACAATATTGGAACAGTAATATGCGGTTGTTATTATTCCTGCCTCTTTGAAATAGTGGTCAACCTGGAAAGCCTGTTGCAATTCTATTGACTCCCTTGCTGCTCTGGTGCTCACCGCTGACACATTTTCTCACTGCTGCCTGTAACTTGGCTCCACTGTGGGCGTCCCACACTGTCTGTCTCATGAAAGCAGCCCACACAGCTCCCCACACACACACACACGCACACACACGCACACACACACACACACACACACACACACACACACACACACACACACACACACATTGTTAGAAATAAGCTCTCGACTAAATAACACAAAGGATGAGAGAGATTGCAGGATCTACTCGTGGTTTCTGTAATCACATACTGTATACAGCATGATAATAAAGAGAAAACTGCAGAATAATCCTGGATTTTTTATTATTTTCTTTTACATTGATGTATACATTGAGTATTCAGATATTGTCGTGACATATGAGACCCTAAATCAAATGCATCAAAACTATGCATTGCCACCCATTTCAATCTATCGCCCACCGCAGTTAGATGTCAATGAGGAAATCAGTAGCACAATTAGTGCAGAAAATAACAGACACGTTCAGCTCATCCTCATCTCCTCTTCAAAAAACAAAAGAAAAGAGATTCACACATAAATTGCCATTGCTGGCAGATTTTATGTTACCAACAGGCTGCCCAAAAAATCATATTATTACAGGGTAGAGAAGCCATAGCTGTTGATCTGCCAGGGGAACAAATACAGAGTTGAATCTTTAGAATTAGCAGAAAGAGAGTAAAAAAAAAAGAATGACCAAAAGAGGAAAATGACCATGAAAGTTTCAGATGCAACTCTAGAAAATTAGGGGATGTCAATCAATTTGATCTATTTAATTGCAATCAATCGCATGATTGACCATAGTTAATCGCAATTATTCGCAAATTAATTGCACATTTTTTTAATCTGTTTGAAATGTAATTTAAAGGGAGATTTCTCAAGTATTTAATACTTTTATCAACATGGGAGTGTCAATTACCAACACAAAACAATGACAAATATTGTCCAGAAACCCTCACAGGTACTGCATTTAGCATAAAAAATATGCTCAAATCATAACATGGCAAACTGCAGCCCAACAGGCAACAACAGCTGTCAGTGTGTCAGTGTCATGAATTGACTATGACTTGCCCCAAACTGCATGTGATTATCATAAAGTGGGCATGTCTGTAGAGGGGAGACTCGTGGGTACCCATAGAACCCATTTTCATTCACATATCTTGAGGTCAGAGGTCAAGGGACCCATTTGAAAAAGGTCATGCCAGTTTTTCCTCGCCCAAAATTCCACCTTTCCTACAAGCTAGTATGACATGGTTGATACCAATGGATTCCTTTAGGTTTTTTCTAGTTTATGATACCAGTATCTTCACTCTAGCTTTAAAACTGAGGTCGCTACAATCTAAAAATCAATGTGTTAAAGAAATTAGGGGCGTTAAAACAATTTTGCCTTAACTTTGCCAGCCCTTGTTTTAATTTTAGTAGAACTAATCTTCAATATCAATTATTCTTCCGAATCATTGTTCAATAAAGTAAATTATAGTTAGTGTTTTTATGGCTTTAACTTTTGACAGCTCTATAAAAAAAGTACCACATCTCTCACATATCCAGGGCAACCCCAGAGAAGAGGAGAGAAAGAGATGTGGAGGAATTAGCCTGTGTTGCCAGAGAAACACTCCCAGCGTCCAGGTCATTAATTAACATGGCTGCAACACAGGCTGCAGTCGATTCCCCTTCAGCAGCGACCCTGCCCCAGGCCTTTCCTGCGTTACCAGAGCAGAGTAATCATTGACTGTTTAGGAACCATCTGCAAACAGCAAACGGGGCACCCAGAGTCAGTCAAAGCCAGCTATCGGATTTCCCATTGTTCCCAGTCAAAGTGGGAGTTGGATTTAGTCTTATTACGAACTGTGACTGAAGAATTTATTCAAACTTCAAAATCACATTGTCATAGTGGGGCTCTCAGTCAAATATAGAAATAACACTCTGGGGCGAATTTATGAAGGGACTGCGTTGCCTTCGCGGCGGCTAAACCTGCACAAATAAGACCAAAAGAAACGTGTACTTCTCAAAAATCCCACAAAGGGTGAAACGCACCGTTAACCGTGCTGCCATGTGCTTGACTACAAACATCGTATGTGTAAATTATGGCATAATTCAAAAAGGATTAAAAAAATATTGGTCTCTCGCCGTTGACTACGTTGACCTTATTTTTTCTGAAATAAGGTCCCATGGTGGTCCACCGGAAGGGGCAGGACTTTGCCTCTGAGGTTCAGAAAAATCTAAATCAGATATTTTCCACAAATTGTTAAACCCTTTAATTAATTTTTTTAAAGTAGGATGTTTTATAAGCTGTTTTGAAGCATTTCAGCAAACTTGTCTGGCTTCACCAATGAGTCGTGACTGTTGCTTTGTTGAGAATATAAAAAAATCTCTGTCCAGAGAAAACATGGTCACACTTTGTATACAACATTTCATTATAATTTTATTTTACTTCATAAACTGACATGAAATACAAGTCAGTAAAAATACAAACTAGGAATGTCAAAGTTAACGCGATAATAACGTGTCATTTTGGTGAGGAAAAACTGTCATGGCCATTTTCAAAAGGGTCCCTTGACCTCTGACCTCAAGATATGTGAATGAAAATGGGTTCTATGGGTACCCACGAGTCTCCCCTTTGTAACGCAACAATTTTAAGTTGTAGTGGGCTCAGTTTTAAAGCCATAGTGAAGATAATGGCATCATATGAAACTAGAAAACCTAAGGAATCCATTGGTCCATGTCATACTAGCTTGTCGCGAAGGATGGTAAATAACGTTCTAAACGTATGCTAAATTTTGGCAAGGAAAAACTGTCATGGCCATCTTCAAAGGGGTCCCTTGACCTCTGACCTCAAGATATGTGAATGAAAATGGGTTCTATGGGTACCCACGAGTCTCCCCCTTTACAGACATGCCCACTTTATGATAATCACATGCAGTTTGGGGCAAGTCATAGTCAAGTCAGCACACTGACACACTGACAGCTGTTGTTGCCTGTTGGGCTGCAGTTTGCCATGTTATGATTGGAGCATATTGTTTTATACTAAATGCAGTACCTGTGAGGGTTTCTGGACAATATGTGTCATTGTTTTGTGTTGTTAATTGATTTCCAATAATAAATATATATATACATTTGCATAAAGCAGCATATTTGCCCACTCCCATGTTGATAAGAGTATTAAATACTTGACAAATCTCCCTTTCACATACATTTTGAACATATAAAAAATGTGAGGTTAATTTGCGATTAATTGCGTTTCACTATGGACAATAATGCTATTAATCGTGATTAATTAGCCCTAATCCTAACACTTATAGGCCTACTGTATGTCCACACATACAAACACAATATCCAAGCATGTCGAGCATGTCTCAGAGAGGGTCCTGTTGAGCTCACACTGGGGCACCTGTTGTAGACAAGTCAGACCGCGACACCTCAGGGAACGCATGGTTTCCATGGAGACCCAGGGACAAGAATGGTGCAGCTTGCTCTGATAATTAGCACCATGATATCTCACTAAGCAGAGTGCTGGAGCTGATTCTTAGGTGTTATTCTCATCATTTAGGTTCCACACTAGCAGTAGTTCTCTGTATATATTTCTGCATGTCTCTTTTTGGTGTATATATATATATGTGTGCTTTTTCAGTTTAATGTAATTCGGGTGGAGATGGCAACCTTTGGAACTTGACCCTCTTGCACATCACATAGTTGGAAAGTGATGGCGGCGCTATGGAAACGAAAGGCACCAACTCTTCCACGCCGATCCACTTTATGATGGTTTATTTTCCAACAGCCACCGAGATCAATGGGCCGGGGACATCATTAAAAAAAGGGCGGCACTACCATTCAGCTGACAGGCGGGCCTCACAAAGTAGACCATCCCTTATCAATACTTCCTTTTGGAGTTGCAGCTAAGGTGAACGTTGTCACCATTTGTGCATCTCTCTCATCGTGGATACAGCGGGGGGCTTCTGCCTGAGGGTGTAGCTCCAACGTAGCATTTTGTTTGGATTTAAGGCCAAAAAAAGTGACATTGAGGATCTTGTGATTTTTATTTCTGGACTGAAGGGTGATTATTTTGACTGGCACGTTGTTGTTTGAAAATTTCCAAGATTTTTTTTATCTTGTGCTTGTTTTTTTTCTTCATATAACTTCCTTTTCAGAAGTTCGACTCGCGGAACACAAGCTATTTTCTTCTTGGCTGCCTGACACGACAAGTCTTTTAAAGATTTTGAAGCTGGTTTGCAAAGGTTCCATATAGGTTCTTTTGCACAACCAGAACGATACGACAGAGGTAGGCTAGTGGTCGCCGCAAAGACCCAGGCTCATCAGAACAGTGACCCAGGGCGAGCGACGGCGTTCGAGAGCTGGAAGCCCTGGATGAGCAGTGTGTCCGCTCGGAGAGAGGAGGATAGGAGGAGGTACCGACCGTGGAGATGACAGACACTGAGGGACAGGAGAACCAGGGGCATGGGACCTCTGATAAGAAGCTTGTCACTGAACACCAAGGACCAGAACGTCGGCGCAGTGTCCAAAAAGGCTTTGGCATCCCAATGCAGCACCAACATGAGCACTACAGCTCACTGTCCAACGTGGAAGGCGACTTTGAAGAGTTTGTTTTGGATTTTGATGACTATGACTTGCTTGAGTCAATCCACACTCAACTGGGGTCAACACCCGAGCCTATCCGTAAGTTGTGTGTAGAGCTTCACCTATAGTCCAGCTGGGTAGTATTACAATTATGTCCCTTCAATGGACTCATACACATTTGACAGCAGTGAAAGTTACGCCGATGAAAGAAGTCCTGATGCATTCATAACAGTGAGAAATTCACATGAATGAGCATTTTATTCTATTTTTACATGGATGATCAATGGACGGGGAGCCCTCTTACTGTATTTCCATTGATTATGCAACATGCCGCTTGCTTAATTTATGGCAATATAAGGCTCTTTCATGCCAACACAGTGCAAAGTCGTCCACGGTATCGAACGAATTGACACGGTGCTCAACTGCTGCTGTTTCCTGCTTTCCTATTGATCCAGTGGCACCCATTTGGCTTTGGGGTGAGCCACAGCTAGAGCGGAAAGACATTTCATTGACCAGCAATGTGTGGCTCCGCTATTTTTATCCCTGTCTTGAACATGGCACACATAGCACATAGCTCTGTGATGAAGCTTAGTTCCAGCACATGCAAAAGGTGATCAGCCTGAAATACCTCAGCATAGGACTATTTAATCACAAATTCAATTGGAATGTAGACGAGCCAGACATTTTCAGCAGCCTATTCAAAACCTTTTTTTTTTTTTAAGCTTCTGGTAATGACAAATTTTAAACAAATGCAAATTAATGTAGTAAGCAATGTTTATTGTTTCAATTTTGACATTTAAAAAAAAAAAAAACATATCCGACCCAGGCTGTACAAAGTGCAGAAACAGAATAAAAAAGAGCTATCAATGTACAGAGCCATAACAAGTGGCAACAACAGTAAAAAATACCACACTCTATCTCTCTCTACCAGGTTAATTAATTTTAAATTTTCATGTTTCAAGGTTGACAGACATATTTTTGTCTTCATATTATAGAGAACTTCCCTATTTATGACTGTCAATACGCAGATGTTTTGAAAAGCTACTAAGCGTGGTTGGAACTGCGTCACATGAGAAAACGTTGATTTTTTTACAATTGGCAGTGCAACAATCGTATGTGCAACTCTGAACAGAGATGAGAAGGAAGAGAGATGGCTAACTCGTTAGCTACTTCCGTCTGGGTCTTTTTCATACACGTACCCACCCGACCCGTTATGAGAGCCAAACCGCACCTTCTAACCTGCAAAAATATGCGTTAATCAACCACCCAAACCCGACCCGGAAACCACCAACTTTGCGCATTATAGTAGCACGAGGGCTGTCAAAGTTAACGCGATAATAACACGTTAACGCAAATTTGTTTTAATGCCACTAACTTCTTTAACGCATTAACGTAAATTACGATATTAAGTTGTAGTGGGCTCAGTTTTAAAGCCAGAGTGAAGAAAATGGCATCATATGAAACAAGAAAAACCTAATGAATCCATTGGTCCATGTCATACTAGCTTGACGCGAAAGATGGTAAATAACGTTCTGAACTTATGCTAAATTTTGGCGAGGAAAAACTGTCATGGCCATTTTCAAAGGGGTCTCTTGACCTCTGACCTCAAGATATGTGAATGTAAATGGGTTCTATGGGTACCCACGAGTCTCCCCTTTACAGACATACCCACTTTATGATAATCACATGCAGTTTGGGGCAAGTCATAGTCAAGTCAGCACACTGACACACTGACATCTGTTGTTGCTTGTTGGGCTTGACTTTGCCATGTTATGAGTTGAACATATTTTGTATGCTAAATGCAGTACCTGTGAGGGTTTCTGGACAATAGCTACGAATAGTGTCATTTCTTTGTGTTGATAATTGATTTCTAATTATAAATATATATATACATTTGCATAAAGCAAGCATAATTGCCCACTCCCATGTCGATAAATCTCCCTTTAAGGTACATTTTGAACAGATACATTTTTTTTATTAATTTGCGATAAATCATTAACTATGAACAATCATGCGATTAATCACAATTAAATATTTTAATCAATTGACAGCCCTAATAGTAACCTTTCCTTCAAGTACTACCCCTTAAATTCAAAAGTTTGTGACATAATGTCTAAGCTGGGTGTCTCAGTCTCTTTTTCATTTCTGTAAAGCCAGATCCCAGCCCGAGCTAGATTTAAGATGATTTGATTAGAAATATGTTGCGAATCAGTATTGTACAACAATTGGATTTCACTGAGGCCAAGAGCACAAAGAAAATCCGATATGTGGACAGCATCGTACCTGGCAAGCAAATAAATAAATGACCTTATGATTTTTGGTATTGAAGATAATTGGTTATTCCTGGGATTTGTTTGATTTCTAAAATGCACGTAGATCATCGTATTCAGTATCAAAATGATATGCTGGTTACACAGGGATAGTTAAGCTGACTTGTTTTCCTCAATATAATATAGAACATGTGTGAATTTATCATTGACCCAAGTCAACAGTCAAGACCAGTCTTCTCATGTTGCCCATGTTAAGTCCCATCACAGAGAGAAGCCAAATGGTCTTCCAAGAAATAATAATCAAAAATAATAACCAAAGTCTATGAATGTGCCAGGAGGCTCTATTGACAGAAATGTTAAAGAACAAATGTGCGTGGATTCAGGGCAGACTTGATGTGGCCTTTTAAAGGCTGTATCTACTGTATTATAGCTCCCTAAAGTCCCTCCAATTTCTTTTTATGCCTCCACGCCGGCGACAGACGTGTACAGAGTTATTATGCTTTTGGGTCGTCCGTCCGTAATTTCTTCAAATTTGGACTCATGCATGAACTGATTCAATTTCGGTGGTCAAAGGTCAAGGTCGCTGTGACCTCACAAAACAAGTTTTTGGCCAAAAGTTCATATGCTAATTATGACGATACCACACAAATGTCTAATTGGACAGACACAGATTTAAACTGCGATAATCTAGTTTTGCATAGTATATAGTGTATTTGTGTAGCTGTGGATTTTGGAGCAAGTGCATGTTAGCCAAGGAGATAAGGAAACTGCCTAATTTATGCATGAAACTTACTTGCACTACAAGAACTGGGGATGCTGATCTAAATTGTTCAAAGCTGTTGATACCACAGGAATCTCCTCAGATATTCAAAAAGTATTCGTGGTATTAGTGAATTATAGCAATAATGGAAACTAAAGACCATCTTGCGATGGGATCACACCAGCCACGACGGCAAATCAGACCAGGGACATAAAGTGGGGGCGGGGGGCCCAATGGCCCCTTCCCCACCTCCTAACCCCCTACTTCCAGTGCCCTTTCTCGGACCACACCCTATTTCGAACTCGGCCTTTATTTTGATCTCAACTACAAACCTGTAACGTTTCGTGACTGCATCCTGCACAGTCGTGATGCTATCACTCACTTACAATTATCTCTGTGGTAGTTCCCGCTACAGTAGGGGTCTCCAAGACCACATTTTGCCATGATGAGACACACACAGACTCACAATAATGCTCAAACTTGCTCACACTTACTGCAGATGGTTCAAGTATTTTGGTATTTTAAAGGAACAGTGTGTAACACTTCGGGATCCATTAGCAAAAATGGAATATTGTAATAGTATAATCACCTGAAACTAAGAATCGTTGTTTTTTCGTTAGCTTAGAATGAGCCCTTCATATCTACATAGGGAGCCGATCCTCGGCACGGAGTCCGCCATGTTGCTTCGCCATGTTTCTACAGTAGCCCAGAACGGACAAACCAAACCCTGGCTCTAGAGAGAGACTTTCACGTTTTTACGTTATCTGAAGGCCACTGTAGTTCTCCGACATGCTTGTGAAATTGTGGTACCACCACCAGTGAGCGGAGGGGTACTCAGTTGGTTGCAATCTGCAACCGCACCACTAGATGCCACCAAATCTTACACACTGTGTGCTTAAGATCGAAGGCCTTAGCCCAGGTCAGACACCAGCTCAAGAGGAGGTAGAGGAACAAAATTAAGTCCTTTTCACTCTGAATATTATTGTTATTTGCCCTGTCCATGCCCTGCCCTGTGGTGAGAAAATCGACTTGTCCAAATCAGCTGGAGCGGTTCATACAAGGACAACCTTTAGAGATTTTCCCTCGGGAGACTCCACAAGACGAAATAGAGTCTAACTTCATCTTGATTTCCATTTCGCTCTGTTTCCTCGAGGAAGGCATGACGCAGCAGAATGGAACACTTCACGCACACAAATACTCTCTCACCTCCACTGGTTACCTCCATGTAAAAGATTAATAACGAAATATATTCAGCCATTGACCAGTCTGAGTGGTCGACAGCAGTTGTGCAAATGTCAGTTTCTAAACTGTCCCTCAGATCTTTACCGTGACCTTTAATACACCAACCCCATGTCATAACTAACCATATAACCTAATACAGTACCTACCCATAATCCCTAATTGCTGCATGGAAAGTGGAAAATCAATCTAAACACTCAGGGTATGCTTTGGAATAGATGACAGAAATGTAAATACACCTGATTTACAGTTAAAACATGCACAACTACTGATATTTTCCTTTAACCATCTCAAATGTATTTCTCAAGTCATACACAAATACCTTCCTTTTACCATTTCTGTATAAAAACACATACTGGGCCTCAAAATAATTCATTAGACACAATTTTGCCAAATTATAATCATTACCTCAAATCGTGTAAGACATCCTTTACCACTCTCTAAGCACATTTCCACACAGGTGGTTAGCTTTTTGCTTGTCATTTCCCAGTTCCTTTACCCAAATGAAGTGACCTCACAAGCTTCCCACTCGTTTTTACATGGCAAATGATAGCCAGGTCCTCACCGTAATGAAAAGACCTCCTCATTATGCTTAATTCAATAAAATATGATTTGTGGGTGAAGGAAATTGGAAATGAAATTACTCTTTTTGAACTGACAAATGTCTGGGGGCAAAACCACCTCCTCTGTAACAGTTTCCCATGGCGTACATACTGTAGATTCTCACTCACCCATGGAGCTTTCGCCTTCTGTTATTGGATGTTCTTCTGTCAGATGGAAACTTAAACAGACATACAAATTAGATTTTTGATTTTCCAGCGTGGAGCACATTTTCTGAGTTAGAAAGGACAAAGTCCCTAAAAAGAGCATCTCCGTCTCCTGCTTACAGAATGCACCTAGTTAGGTTGGTTTCTGAATTACCCCCCAGAAAATCTAGACATCATAACTTTGCAATGTTGACCTTTTTTGCATTTTGACTTAAAACACTTGTGGCTGTTCAGGTCACAGATTTGAGGACAACCCCGGGGTGAGGCGCCACCTGGTGAAGAAGTCGTCACGATGTCAGATGAACCGAGCCAGCAACAGTTCCACACCACTGAACAGCCTGAAGAGGAAGAAGAAGAGAGCATCAGATAAGAAAACCCATGAGGTTTGCAGCACACTCCCCCATACAACCATTAAGTTTCCATTGTTAATCATCATCTTTTGAAGCAGTATTCATTTCTTGGCCACTTGGGGGCAGAGGAACTATCTACAAACACAACACTTACATCCAAAACCGAATGGAAAAATCCCATTGGCTTTTTGTTGAGGGAACCCAGGGCGATGCTAACTTCCTGGTTGGCCTACAAAAATGGGTCATCTCTGAAGCACTCTATATGCACTCTCCTTGTAGCTCTGGTTTGGTCTCCATTAATCTCCATAAACAGTAAGCAAGATTTTGCTATCTGAAGTATTCTGGTTTCTGTTCTGAGTAGTATTGACCAATCACATTCAAGCAGGCTTTGGTTGCATGCAGGTACACAGATCGTGTTGAGAGCAAAAGAGGCGGAACACATTGGCCGAAATGCAATTTATCAATTGGCTATCATCTGAGAACGATTTAGCTTTTTATTGTTTTTATCTTTATTTATCTTCATTCATATGCAGAGAAACAATCTGGTCGTAGACAACGTCTCTCAACTCCAACTCCTTTCTCGCGTCTCAAGTTGCTAATTGGACTGTAAACAATGATGCATGGAAGAGGAAGTCGTGGCCTGGATGTCTGTTATCCGGATATCCGTTAGCTACACCGGAACCCCTGCAATATTGGCCGATGCCCCCAGAGGCTAAATTGTCGTCAGACCGATTGTCAATTGGGTCTCCGCCAGCGCCTCAGAGTAAATTTATGGCTCTTCAGCTGCTAAACTATCCACTATGTTTAACCTATGTAGTGCTAGGCAGGTAGCGTTAGGGTAAGTCAATGGTTTTGTGCTGAAACAGCTGCCTACTACTGCTGAGAACAAAACTTAGAGCCGTGGGAGTTAACCAAAAAGTCGTTGTGAGCCATAAAACCAAAACGATGAGCTGAAAGAGGCTAAATCACTTGGAGTACTAGAGATGGATGATAATCCTTTTTGTGTTTATCGACACCTCTTACTACACAGAGTCACTTGATCCATTGTTGATATAGAAATATTGATTAGTGCATACTTGTTCATAAGTATGACTCCATAAATATATATAGATAGGTCTTATAATGTCCAAGACTCCTGGAGTGTAGTCTTAGTTTAAGCACATTCCTCCTCATTGACCTGAGACCTGACAATTTTGCATGTTATGTTTCACCCCAGTTTGACTGCAAAAATGGCAGAAAAACACATCATACAGTATGAGTATCATATTGTGTTGCTAAAAATGAATATTATTTTGAAATGTGCCTAAAGGTCTCTCCAAACCATTTGGTTATCCTCTCAGTCCAAACCACTCTAAGCTGGATCCAAACCACTTAATGCTTCCCATTCATCGTCTATGTAAGCAGCCGTGCAATGCATTCCGGTAGCGTGGCGGCGCCCGCTCCTCATTTACATAAAGTTGAGGTTTAGGTTACTTTATGCTAATCGCGGGCGTCCGACACGACTCCCCTCCTCTGGAAACTCCAGAGAAACTTTTAAACTAAACGTTGTCGATCCAAAATGAAAACAGATTCAGCAACTGCATGGATTATTTCTCACATAAAATGTTCTCAGAAACGCATTTCTGTGAACTATTTTTGTGAAATAAGAGAAGAAAGTTTCCAAAGGAGCCGCCATGTTGGTTCCGGTTTGAAAGCTGGGAGCAGCAGCCCACGAGGGAAAGCGTTCGTCCAATCGGGTGTCTAGAAGCAGCCCATCAAATGTCCAATGCTAGCTGTCTTTGAATATATTTTCCTATCAGTATTTTATTGTGTTATGGTTTAAAAGAAAAACTATCCAAGATAGGAACAGCCGAACTGTGGTTGTGCTGGTGTTTTCTGAAGTAAAATTGTCTGTAGGCCTATAGGTGTTAGCCTTATTGTAGTTGCACTATAGATGATCAAACTGAAAGGGGGAATCTTCACAGCTTTTAATGCTTATATGTCTGCTCTACTTCATCTTCAGTTGTTTGTGGAGCTGAACGAGCTGATTGTGAAGGACCATGAAATGCGCTGGAAGGAGCGGGCCCGCTGGATCAAGTTTGAGGAGGATGTGGAGGAGGAGACGGACCGCTGGGGAAAACCTCATGTGGCTTCACTCTCCTTCCGCAGCTTGCTGGAGCTTCGCCGTACCATCACACACGGTAAATGGCTCCTGCAGCAAGGCACATGTTCACAGCACCAGTCTTTCAAAAATAAGCTAAACTCATCCAGGTTTTTTGGGCTAAATGACTCAAATAACAATCTGTAGACTTGCAACATTTTCTAACTGTTAACATTTAGCCGAGCGCTGGATGCGGATAACGATCTGGTATTATCAGCCAATTTGTCGCCTTATCTTCATGTCCCCTCATTCCGTAGGTGCCATCCTTCTGGACCTCGAGCAGAACTCTCTGCCCGGCATCGCCCATCTGGTGGTGGAGACGATGATCATCTCTGATCAGATCAGAGCTGAGGACAGACCCAGTGTTCTCCGGGCTCTGCTTCTCAAACACAGGTCAGCAGCAACCAGGCTAACACTCACTTTAATATTCAACTCATTTAATGTACCTTTCTCCAAGAGAACATTTGTTTCAGTGCAGAGTCGGTTAAACAAATATTTTACAGTACCTGAGTACTCATCAAGTGAGTTCAACTTACTTAGGCTCTCTTTGACTTACACTCTTCTTCACTAAAGCTAACAATTCTCATAAACAGGGTCACAAAGCTGGTCGTAGAGCAGACTATTTAGGAAGTATTGCAGGATTATAAAATGCTTACATACAAAGTCGTTGAGAATATTGATGAAGGTGTATGTGCAGGGATCAGATTCTTGAGTCCTCCACTAATGGAACATGAGTATGTTAAAGAGGCTACACTGATCCAGTCAGTGTCAGGAACGCTGTAAAAGAATTTCAGCAGAATTGATAACTTTACTTTTTATTCATTACTAACATAGGAGAATCCGGGGAAATACCGTCAGTAACCAAGTCGCCATTACTGCCCACTTTATGATAATCGCATGCAGTTTGGGGCAAGTCATAGTCAATCAGCACACTGACACAATGACAGCTGTTGTTGCCTGTTGGGCTGCAGTTTGCCATGTTATGATTTGAGCATACTTTGTTTTATGCTAAATGCATCTGTGAGTGTTAACTGAGTACCAATAATAAATATATACATACATTTGCATAAAGCAGCAGATTTGCCCACTCTCTGTTGATAAGAATATTAAATACTTGACAAATCTCCCTTTAAAGCGGCAATGGATAGAAATAGAGCAAATATGATTAAAAAAAAATATGTTTATAAAACGGTCACTATATCCTGACAGTAGTGCATGAGACACGTAATCTGAAAAAAATCATATGCCTCTGTGTCCTCTGGTGCTCCTAATGGCATCTGCAAGATTTCACAGACTGGAGGAAAACAACCAATCAGAGCCGAGCTGGAGCCTTGCCGTCTCTGAGCAGCTGTCAATCACTCACAAACTCCGATCAAACAGTCAAACTAGGCAGCGCTGATAAAATATGAATCAATATTCTGTTACTGTAGTGCTTATTTCTTGCCTCCAATGTTTTCAGAAACATTTTGTAGTGTACTGTTTAGCTGTAAAATGAGAACGTTTGTGACCCGACCGCCATGTTGAGATCAGTTGAGGAAATACCAAGCAGAGCCCACCAGCCGGAGCAAACTTTCTCATTTTACAGCTAAACAGTACACTACAAGATGTCAGGATATAGTGACCGTTTTATAAAAATAACTTTTTTAATCATATTTACTACAATTGTACCCACTGCCGCTTTAATATTAAATAATATTGCCCCACCTTATCCTTTAAGCACTTATGTGGACACATTATTTTTGACTCACTTTCTTCTTTTACATGTTTTTATATGTTTAAGCTGAAAGCCTGAACGAGAGCTCTGTTTCGTGTGTGTGGTTTTAGTTACCATAGCAACATATCTTGATTTCATTCCATTTAATACCAAAGTTAGATGACTTCAGTTGTTTCTTTATCCATGTATTAACGGACCTGTCAGTGTGTGGTAGTGTGGATGCAGCTTTGTTTACATTTCGATCATGGGTTGTACTGTAGGTATGGCAGCATGAAGAATAAAATCCTAGCCCTCTTACTCCTCCTCCTCATTAATCATCATCCTGCAGTGGAGGTTGTTACAAAAAGGCAAACTCAGGGGAACTGAACAGGGAATTTCCAAATTGTGACATTTAACAACACTTGGCTCATCATCTGGTGTACAGTACTTCCCCGGGGTTGACTAAGTTACACATGTTAAGACCGTGCCGTGGATGCACTGGGTCTTACAGCAGAGACCTTCACATTAAAAGCTTAATTCTTCATTGTGTGAGCCATCCTGGCCCTTTGATCTCTGCCTTTGTTAAGATGGTTTCTTTCTCAGTCAGACTTACTTCTATTTCATGCACAAAAGAGTGGGCCTTTCAATCTGATGCTCATAACTACACACAGAGAATGAAAAATACACTGACAGAGGCTTTGTGAACACATACAGTATAGCTTGAAACCAGCTTTTCTAACAATTACCTTTCATTAATCCAGGTTCATTATGTGTCTAAAATGTTTTGGTTTGAGATGAGACAGACTTAAAACCCAGGATTTAAGATGAGAGGAGACTGACTAACCATCAGGCTATTTAGGTGTCCTCATTCCAAAGGTTTCTCGCCAACAGGGTGAGTTGTTATTTTAGCCTTTGAGGTTTTCGGTGCTCTGTGGTTTCTGCATGAGCAGGGTTTTTTTTTTTCCAGCTCGCCCAGTCAGCCGATGTTGGTATCAAGCTCAATGGTGTCCAAAATTATTGGGTGTGATGTTGTTAAACCAGCAGAAGTGTATGTGAGTAGATTTGGAGAGGTTATGGTTATACTGGGACACCACAACTTGTTACGCCTCCGTGCTGACGACAGCAGAGGCATTATGTGTTTAGGTTGCCCGACCGACCGTCCGGTCCATTCTTGTGAACGTGACATTTCAGGAACGCCTCTATGGAATTTCTTCAAATTTGGCAGAAACGTCCACTTGGACTCAAGGATGAAGTGATTGGATTTTGGTGATCAAAGGTCAAAGGTCAAGGTAATTGTGACCTCACGTCTGTCCCAATCCTGTGATATCTCAGGAACACATTGAGTGAATTTTTTCAAATTTAGCAAAAACGTCCACTTGGACTCGAGAATGAACTGATTCGATTTTGGTGGTCAAAGGTCAATGGTCAAGGTCACTGTGACATCACAAAACATGGATGACACGGATGTCTACAATTTAGAATTTCATTTAGCAGATGCTTTTGTCCAGAGGGACGTACGTCTGAGAGTTCGTGCAACACAAGCAAGGATCCAGATAGGAGGAAACAATGTAAATAAGTGCCAACAACAGCTTCAAGTCTGATCGGACACAGTTGCCGATAGGCAGTGCACAGAGGCAATGCACAAGGTGGATAGAGGCAGTTTTTTTGTTTTTTTATCATCATCATTAGTAACATCAACAACATCATCAATATCATCATCATCATGAATATCCTAATCAATATCATCATCAACAATAGCATCAATGTCATTAGGTGCGGAGGTGTTGATGAAAGAGCTGGGTCTGTAGCTTTTTCTAAAGGTGGAAAGGGACTCTGCGGATCGAGTGGAGTTTGGTAACTCATTCCACCACCGGGGGACTACAGAGGAGAATAATCTAGCTAGCGACTTAGGGCCCTGTTATGATGGGAGTACCGGGCGCCTTTCATTGGCACAGCGTAGTGGGTGGGAGGGAATGTAGACCTGGATGAGGGAGTTCAGGGAGACGTTTTTGTTGCTGTTTTGTAAGCGAGCAACAGGGTTTTGAATTTGATGCGAGTGGCAACTGGGAGCCAGTGGAGGGATATGAACAGCAGAGTGACGTGTGCTGTTTCGGGTTGGTTGAAGACCAATCACGCTGCTGCGTTCTGGATCATCTGCACAGGTTTGAATGTGCATGCAGGGAGGCCTGCCAGTAGGGAGTTGCAGTAGTCAATGCGTGATATTACAAGAGCCTGCAAGGTGGTAAATCTATTTGTTTCCAGGTGTCAGGACCTGAATTCAAAAAAGCATTAGTGACCACTAGAAAAGCTCAAAGACACAAATTCTCTCAGCTGACCATTTTTCTATACATATATAAGTGCTCACAAACACCAGAAGGGATAGTTACATCACATCCTGTACTCTGCTACATACACTGTCAAATAAACACATAAAGCATATGGATGTCATACATGTGACATGTCATCTCCACATCTCTAGCTCTCTCAAATGGTCCCCACTTATTGATCGGCACTTGCATTGACATGTCAGCTAAACTGACCTAACACACATATGCCCAATGGAATAGTGCGCTACACATAGTGCATTATAGATTTTTTTCACAGTTGCATAACCCAAAAAAACAAGTGAACTAAATGTCGGCTGTCAAATTGAATTAGCAGTGGAAAGATAGGCCATGCCGGTCAAAAATACGAGTGCTGTCGTCATGCTCGCTCATTCCCCAGTTCATACAGTATTTTGTGTCACTTGAGGGATCCCTTTAAATGCTATTCAGTATCTAATGGTCATTAGAAACATATCATTTATAAAGTAAGTGTGTCTTTTGGTCGGCCGGTTAGCCATTACTTTGACTATCGGATGGATTTGCAAGACATTCAAGGTCCCCAGATGAAGCCCACTGACCTTTCCTCTGGCTCCACCACGAGTTTGTCATTTTCGTTTTTTAGTGAAATGGCTCGACAACTATTGGATGGATCACTATGAAAAGTGGTAGATGCATTCATGGTGCCCAGGAGATGATTCCTAATGATTTTGGTGATTCCCTGACTCTTTCTCTGGCGCCACAAGGACATCAAAGTTTTCACATATACTGTGACACATTTCAACATCTACTAGGTGGATTGGCACAAAAGTTGGTCCAGACATGCATAGTTGCCAGACGATGAATCCTAATAACTTTGGTGATCTCACATTAAATTACACATTAAGGTATGCGTCATATATACACACACACACACATCTGTTGATAATAGGTTCATTTATTTGTTATTATATCATTATTTATGAGCTAATTTTATACCTGTTGATTTTGAGATTGGTATCACACATGCTTCCTTAGGAGATCTCAGTTATAGAATTGTCGGTGTTTTTTCTGAGCACTTTTCAGACTTCTCGTCCATGTTGGCTTAAAAGTTCTCAACTTTTCTAGTGTGATACAATTGAAAGCTCCAGAACAGCTACTAAATGGACCTTGGGGTGAGATCGTTTCGACAACTGCTGTTGCCGAGGTCAAGAATAAACTTTCACTCATACCTGTTTTAGTTTTCAAAGGAACTCATCTTGTCTTTATGTCTCTGTACACAGCTCAATTAGGCCACTGGTCCAGTGTTCTCTGTCACTGCTCCCCTTCTGTTAAGCCAGAATGGTACAGCCTGGGGTGGATCAGCTATCTTGCATGGACAATGCATTGGTTTGATCGCACTTCAAATGTCTAACATTGTGGTGACCAAACGGCTGTGGCTCAGAGGGTACAGCAGGTCGTCCACCAATTGGAAGGTCGGAGGAAGGCTCCTCCGGTCACATGTCGAGGTGTCCTTAACACTTAATCCCAAATTGCTCCCGAAGGCTTAGCCATCGGTGTGTGAATGAGTATTTAGATTAGATCCTGATGGGCAAAGTTGGCACCATCAGTGTGTGAATGGGTGTGTGAATGGGTGAATGCTGACATGTAGTGTAAAGTGCTTTGAGTGGTCGGAAGACTAGAAAAGCGCTTCATAAACGCAAGTCCATTTACCAAACCTGACGTGCACGGGATGGATTTTGCACACACAACACGACACAACAGATGTTCACAAATGAAGATGGCCAGGGGACATTCTTAATAGCAGGCCATCATTGCGTTCATTCCATCTTTCACAGCCTTTTCTACATAATGTCCCAACATGTCACCGGCTGCTTCCACAAGGGAGAAAGAACTGCTGTCATTAGAGTCAACACCAATCACAGATATATAAAGAGATTTATGACGTGGAAAGAAACCCATCGAAGTGCTGCTAAAATTTAGCTCATCACTTACTCAGACCACTTTAAAGATCCTCTGGAAACGTCTCGAGCACAATTCACTTCAGTGTCACACCTCGTTCTTTTGTCTTGGGGTGCTGTTGTGTCCAATTCGGGCGCCTTCTTAGTGGACCGTGTGGGACTAATGAGGTGATGTCACCGCTGGACTGAGCAGTGATGTAATGAACCATTGTTTAAAATCTTTGCTGGTGTGACAACACAAAATACTTCTCTGTAAGAGAAACGTGCTATACAGATTAGTCTCCGGCTATTATGTTGATGTTCCAATGTAAATATCACGTTTTGAAAAATGCCTTTGTCAACTCAGATTTTCTCGTGCGAGCTTTCTAATTCGCTTTAATTGTAAGGTGGTTTAGATTTGGAAGGATTTTTGCGGTTCACTTTTCAAAATTTATGAGCTGCATTGAGGCAAAGCTCTTCAGCATGTCGAATGAACAGAAGGTAGATTAGGTGAACAAGAATCACAGCTGTGCTTGTCATTTCTAGAATCCAAATGATCCTGCAGCCCTCGTAATTAAAATACGTCATAATAATGACCCCCCTTTTTTACAAGCAAAGACTGCACTATCATATTATAATCATAATTAGTACATCTATCTAATCACACATTTTTCATCTGTTCAAAATGTACCTTAAAGGGAGATTTGCCATTTATTTAATACTCTTATCAACATGAAAGTGGGCAAATATGCTTACTTATGCAAATACATTAATATATTTATTATTGGAAACCAATTAACAGCACAAAACAATGGCAGATATTGTCCAGAAACCCTCACAGGTACTGCATTTAGCATAAAAAAACATGATCAAATCATAACATGGCAAACTGCAGCCAAACAGGCAACAACAGCTGTCAGTGTGTCAGTGTGCTGACTTGACTATGACTTGCCCCAAACTGCATGTGATTATCATAAAGTGGGCATGTCTGTAAAGGGGAGACTCGGGGGTACCCATAGAACACATTTTCATTCACATATCTTGAGGTCAGAGGTCAAGGGACCCCTTTGAGAATGGCCATGCCAGTTTTTCTCGCCAAAATTTAGCGCAAGTTTAGAGCGTGATTTAGTCTCCTTGGCGATAAGCTAGTATGACATGGTTGGTAACAATGGATTCCTTAGGTTTTTCTGGTTTCATATGATGCCAGTATCTTCAATTTACAACTGAGCTTGTTATAACCTCCAGATCCAAGATGGAATAGCATCCGAGACCGGCGGTGGTTTTTAAGAGATTAATTAAAAATTGCAAGTAATGTGTTAAAAGAAATTGCATTATTATTATTAAAACGCATTATTATCACGTTAACTTTGACAACCCTAGTTAGCATGCCAACCCACTAACTAAAACTAAGATGGCAAACCTGGTAAACAATGCTAATCACCAACGTGTTAACGTTGTCACTGTGTGCATATTAGTATGCTGATGTCAGCATTTAGATCTTACTCATGTTTCTTTTTTTATTTTATTTTCTTTCTTTCCACAGCCATCCGAGTGATCTGAAACATCGTTTTCACCGCCACCAATCATCCAGCAGTCTTCATGGAGCCTTCAATCACAACAACGTCCCGGACAGCAATCTGCCACTGGTGGCTGAAGAGCAGGAGGAGCACCTGGATAGCAAAGGGCCGGTATACGACCCAAAACAAGACGTGTTTGTCAGCCTGTTTGTAAGTTTTCTTTATCTTTTTCTACTCGACATTTGTTTGTGCTTCACCCTAAAGCAAAACCTTATTCTTCACACCTTTAGTCTTTGTGACAGAGATATCTGTTAGATATGAGATCTGGGTTATGATAGACTGTGAGGCAGACAGCACAGCAAATACGATTTACAAAAGCCAAAGTAAGCGATTAACTAGTTTTGACAAGAATCCACAAGGATAATTGAACTCAGCTATCTAAATGGACGGAGATAAAAGCCACGTTGAGCTGTCTTGTTCTCGGTCATGGTTTGTGTTACGTTCTAAGAATCGGCAGTAAGCACAGATTTAAGCGTGATTACACTAAATTCCTGATGTGAGGCCCGTGGCTCTCGCATTGTTCTTTGAAACGCCCCTCCATGAGGTCAGAAGTCATAGTAGGTAGTACTTGAAGTTGGAGAAAGCAAGCCTCTCTGTGCCACATGTGTTGAATTATGTTCTTAGTCAGCTTACAGGTGCTTCTAGTTAAAGCTTCTTGATGCATTAACTGTGAAAACTTAATGCTCCCCGTGGCTTAAACTGTTGGCAAATTTAAGACAGCCTATTAAAAACATTTTGTTCAAACAAAAAGAACCAGTCATCCAGTTGTGCGGTTCAAAACGAATTCTGCAGGGCCATTAGAATATTATTATCCTCACATACGTTGCTGTTCCCACAATAAGTTCACATTATTGGTCCCATGCTATGTTATGGTGTCACATGACGTTGGTCGGCGCAACAGTGTGGATAATCTCGGTTCTATTCTTCCTCCAAGAAATCTCTCCACCCTCTGCCTCCTGAGAGCCATCCAGCTGCAGCCAGATCGATGAAACTCCTCGCCAAGATTCCCAAAGATGCCGAAGCTGTCATTGTTTTAGTTGGTAAGCTCCGTGAGTTCCGACAAAGTAGATCGGTTCGAGGAATTATGTCTTTTCTTTTCTTCCGTTTTTAGAAGCAGCTAAGAGATGAAATCGGCTTGTCGTGAATTCTCCATCAAGCTGCGCTTCAAATACAAAAATAAAAGAATTAAATTACATCAGTTTAACACCATAATCATGTCATACACCAGTTTTTGTCTTTAGTTTGTACTGCAGTGTTACACTGCTGTTAATGTAAAGTCAACATCTCTGCAGCTGCTTTGCTACGCCCCCTGAGGACCTGGAAAGCTTTTGCAGTTAAGCTGCATGATTTCTTGATTTAGCAGCAAATTAGCACTACAAATAGATTTCAATGAGGAGGAGACTCATTTTGCAGATCCATTTATGTTCAGATATATATATATATAAACACCGATCAGCAATAACATTAAGACCACTGACAGGTAAAGTAAATAACATTGATTATCTCGTAACAATGACACCTGGCATTGGGGGGGATATATTAGACAGCAAGTGAACATTTTTAATTTTGAACTTTGTGATGGAAGCAGAACAAATGGGCATGCGTAAGGATGTGAGCGACTTTGACAAAGGGCCAAATAGTGATGGCTAGACGACTGGGTCAGAGCATCTCCAGAACTGCAGCTCTTGTGGGATGTTCCCGGTCTGCAGTGGTAAGGACCTACCAAAAGTGGTCCAAGGAAGGAAAACCGGTGAACCGGCGACAGGGCTGGCCCGTGTTGTCCGATCCAATAGAAGAGCTACTGGAGCTCAAACTGCTGAAAAAGTTAATGCTGGTTCCATTAGAAAGGTGTCGGAACACACAGTGCATCGCAGTTTGTTGCGTATGGGGCTGCGTAACCGCAGACCGGTCAGGGTGTCCATGCTGTCATAATGTTATGGCTGATTGGTGTATATACAGTATATATTTATACTTTTATTGCAAATTACTATGATTTATACATCCACAATATGTGCAGTATATATTTGCAACTTTTTTTCTTGTATTTTATACACCCAGTGGTGCATACAGAACAGCAGAGTAAGATAGAACAATGAAAAAAGGGAGAAAAAAATACATACATAATGTACATACTCACATACATACATACATGTACATAAGCATTTCCACACGTGCACATATACACACATACATCTATAGACATACACATGTCCACATATGCATACTTAGTCCATGCATGCATACACATGCAAACATAGATACATATATACATATCTTACGCACATCAACACTCACACACATACACATACTGTACATACAAATACATGCATACAAAAAAAAGGAGGGGTGAGGGTGTATCTGTGTCTTCTCCTCCTCTATATTGTGTATGTCTATTGGTTATGTCTATTTGTTGCCTAAGGTCTGCCTAATATAAGTAATTAATTTCATAACTTATGTTGAGATATTGTAGAATAAACAGGTGATGAATGCACTAATAGCTGAAGAACAATCACAGATTCTGTTACCAAAATATGTAACCCCTTAAGTGTCCGTCTCCTCGTGGCAAACAGACATTCTCAAAGCTCATCTAAGATATCCAATTGTTCTGCCCATCCGTGTCCGCGTAGCATAAATCACGCTTTGTTCAGAGGTGTGAAATGTCTGAAATGACTGAACTTGTTGTGGTTTCTTGTCGTTTCCTGTCAGGCTGTGTTGAGTTTCTGGAGCAACCAGCCATGGCTTTTGTCAGGTTGAACGAGGCAGTCCTTCTGGAGTCCGTGCTGGAGGTCCCCGTCCCTGTTCGCTTTATTTTCGTCCTGCTTGGTCCCAGTCAGTCCAACGTGGACTATCATGAGATTGGACGCTCCTTCTCCACTCTCATGTCTGACAAGGTAGATACACACAACTTTAAAGATGTAAAACCATATTTCAATCTGATGATTAACCCTTATGCCTCACTAGGGACATTTTTGGCTTTATGTTTATTATTATTTTGGTTGTTCAACTTCAACTTCAAGTCCAACGTCAAGTCTGTGATAAACTGTGTAGCCAAAATAGAGACACTCAGACCCTCAAGGAAAAAAAAAAGTCCCCATGAAACCCATTAAAAACCACAACCATTACAGCATAAAACCATGCATTCTGTCATATCAGGCTTTCAATGTAGAACCCTGGTTTCAAAAATGTTGTGTTTACTATTTTCCACCAGATTGAGCCATTTTCTCATGTTTGCCCTATGAGGCACATTTTCCACTAGGGGCATTGCTGCTGTATAGAGCACTGGAGTGTTTGATGCAATACATCAAAATCAATGTTGTTACTAATCATTGACATATCCCAAACTGGGAAAAATCCACCCCAGCACTGAGTATACGAAAAAAAACAACTTTCTTTTTCTTCATTTTTTCATTAAAAACAAAAGTATTATGGCCATATGTAAACAAACTGGCATTTAAAGGGTTGAATTTTGAAAATGAATGAATAATTGGTAGTTATGATCAGGACTGAAGTTGGTTAAAAGATTCAACTCAGTAAAAGTGGAAAATAATATTAATATATAGTATTTTATACTATGTTTTTGTCATCTAAGGACATCAGAGCTACTTTTTTAACGGGATGCACTAGTGTTGAAGGATTGAGTCGCACAAAAAAAGCAAAAAAAACAGACAAATTATGTAATTAATACACTCTTAAACATTAGGAATTTGATTAAGAATGGATTTGGTTTTAAAATAAGAAGACATTAAAAAGTAATTATGCTCTTCCGGGGCATATGTTTGTAGGTGCTGTTATTCAGTGATATGGTGGACATCTAAGGCTCATCATTGTTTAATTTTTTATTATTTTCTTTTATTTATTTACCAATTTTCACTGAATCACAAAGCTCTTGCAGAGAGGACAGAAAATGGCGCCAGTAAGTCGAGAGAAGGATGGGAAAAACATGCAAAAAAAGCTGCTAATTATCCCCCTCCAAATCATTTATGAAAGAGCCCTTTGGATGTCTTTGTGTTGCATCAAATTCAGTCTGGTGATGACATTCAATTGTATTTCATTGCAGAACTTCCACGAGGTGGCCTATTTTGCTGACGACAGACAGGACCTCCTGAATGGTATCAATGAATTCTTGGACTGCAGCATCGTCATTCCACCCTCAGATGTGGAGGGCAAAGACCTCCTGAAGACAGTGGCTGACTTCCAGAAGCAGATGCTGCGCAAGAGGAAGGAAAGAGAATTCAAGAGGCATCAATCAGTAGCTGGAATAGAGCTGAACAACAAAGGTACTCTGTCAAGAGCCTCTTTTCCAAGCCAAATCCTCAGTTACTAGGTTTCGCGGGAGGCACCTCTGATTCTACAAACCGATGTTAGGCCTGCAATGCAAGCACAGATCGACCCTGGAAGTCAGACTGTTTTTAAATTGTGTGCAGACCATTCCCTGCATTTGCATTGTTAAGAACATAGATGTGTTACGTTTTACAGCTACGAAACAACAGAACAAAAAGCAGAGAAAAACTGTTGTACCTTTCAGTAGTTTTGCAAATTAGTGATCTATTGGTTAGATTGGTTGTATATCCAAATTATGTATCAGTTAAAATTAGGGATGAAAATATTTAATCCCGCTTAATCGCATGATTGCCCATAATTAATCGAGATAAATCGCAAGTCAATCGCACATATTAATCTGTTCAAAATGTACCTTAAAGGGAGATTTGTCCAATATTTAATACTCTTATCAACATGGGAGTGGCCAAATATGCTTGCTTTATGCAAATGTATGTATATATTCATTATTGGAAATCAATTAACAACACATAACAAGAAACCAGAAACCCTCACTCATTTTTATTCACATATCTTGAGGCCAGAGGTCAATGGCCATGACAGTTTTTCCTCACCTAAATTAAGCACAAGTTTGGAGCGTTATTTAACCTTCTTCACGATGTATATGACATGGTTGGTTATACCAATGGATTCCTTAGGATTCCTAATTTCATATGATGGCAGTATCTTCACTCTAGCTTCAAAACTGAGCACGCTACACCGTCCAGAAGAACGATTGCGTTAACGCGTTAAAGAAATTGGTGGCGTTAAAATTAATTTGCATTAATTTGTTATTATTATCGTGTTAACTTTGACAGCCCTAGTTAAAGGGTCTTGAGATGAGTTAATTAATAATTAGCTTTTTCATTCAAAAGTAAGACATTTACAGTGGTTGTATATTATCAGGAATAACATAACTTTTAAAACTCGTAATAATATGATTAATGCTTTAAAGCTGCCGTTCACCTGTTTAAAGGTCCAAACAGTATTTTTTACCATATACATTTGGTGCATCAATATAAATAATAACATGAATAACTAAAGTGTTTGAGATATATTATAGATACAAAATTCATATTCATATTCTCTTTTTCTTTTTCTTTTTCAATACAACCACTCGGGGGCGCCAAAGTTAGGCATTTTCCAATCACAAGGATGGCATTATTCTATATTTTTCTTAAATCCTACGAAAAGAAATAATCCAACAATTCATTAGTCCATCTCTCAATACTTTCCAAATTCCCAACTGTGTCAGCCCCAACCCTTCCAACTAAAGAGGTAAATATTACAAAAACAAGTCACAAATATATTTTCTAAAAACGCTCAGTAATTTCCTAAAACAGCTGGGCACTAGTTTTTATGAAATATCACTTAATCAGGAGTAAATTTGTTGGGGACTATTTTCTGCCGCGGATTGATACACATTTGTTGCTCTAGTGAGTATTTCGGGTAGCAGGACAGTGTATGTGTGATGATGATGATCAGTAGTGGTTTCTTTATGTAATGGAGCCTGTATCACCCCCCCCCCCCCTCCCCTAGAGGTGAGTCCAGAGGAGGAGGAGGAGGGAGACCAGGAGGTGGACCCGTTAAAGCGCTCAGGGATCCCTTTCGGAGGCCTGATCCACGACATCCGCCGCCGCTACCCACATTATGTCAGCGACTTCAAAGATGCCGTGGACATGCAGTGCATCGCCGCCGTCATCTTCATCTATTTTGCTGCACTGTCGCCCACTATTACCTTCGGAGGCCTGCTGGGTAAACTGAAACTACAAGAAACAAGAAATTTGGATTCTATGTCATTTTTGCTACCTTGTGCTCTGAAGATGTGTTTCTGGCTGTTTTTTCACATACAGGAGAAAAAACAGAGGGCATGATGGGAGTGACTGAGCTCATTGTGTCAACTGCAACTCTTGGAGTTATATTCTCGCTGCTTGGTGGTCAGCCCCTCCTCATCATCGGCTTCTCAGGACCCTTACTGGTGTTTGAAGAAGCCTACTACAAGGTACTAAAAACAGAGTAAATGCAGTAACTGCCACACATAGATATAAAACAATACATGCGACATTACGTCATAGCTAATGGGATAATCGTCTGCCATCCTGGGTATTGTTTACAATTACCACCTATGACCTATGTAAGATGGCCGCCATATGGTTCCATCCCGGAATAGCAAGTCATTAGAACGTGTCACATCTAACGGTTGCGTCCGAAATTCCATACTAACATGCTATAAAACAGTATGTGATATATATAGATTTTGTAGTATGTCTGACACCTTAGTATGAAACCAATAGTACGCAAATTGCATGTTATTTCCAGTGAAATATTACAGTATGGAACACTGGACACTGCGGCGGCATAAATATCCCACAATGCAATGTGGTAGCGATGACAATGTTCATAACAGACGTTGACGGACGGCTCTGTAACGTCAATAATGCTTCAATTTAACTGTAAGTGTAAGATTTCACTTAGCTTAACATAATATATATTTTAAATTAATTCAGACTTTGATTCTCACAAACCGTAGTTTTGGTCACATGAGGTTGGCACGGGTTACCATGGTTACACGTCTCCAACCGGCAAGGAGGCTCTCAGGAAGTGACGACGTTAATTACTGCTCAGTGCATCCGAAAAGATACACACTACTGTTTATTCACACAAAAGTATGTTGCACGATAGTACACCTGTTGAGTATGTAGTGCATAGTATGTGATTTTGGACGAAGCCAATGTTTTCTATCTATGCTATAGCACACATCGCACACACGTTGTTTTCCCTGAACATGGAGCTAACATGTCTGTGTCTCTTCACTCAGTTCTGTCAGACCCACAACGTGGAGTACCTAACCGGTCGCGTGTGGATCGGTTTCTGGCTCATCTTCATTGTCCTGGTGATGGTGGCAGCGGAGGGCAGCTTCCTGGTTCGCTACATCTCACCTTTTACCCAGGAGATTTTTGCTTTCCTCATCTCCCTTATCTTCATCTATGAGACTTTCTCTAAGCTCTTCAAGGTAACAACCCCAGACATCGCACTGCACATCGAGTTCGATAAGAATTTGGACAGTAAAAGACACGCTTCTATGCATATTTTCCCATAACGAGAAACCAGAATATTTTCTCAATGATTAATTTATTATGAATAATAACACAATACTTATTTAGGTTGGTAGGTTATTAGGTTGAATCCTTCCCTTGTCATATCTGCAGAAAGCCACTGCAAACAGCCAAGAGAGGATAAACTGAGACTCTCTTCTTGTTTCCAGGTGTTTAAGGAACATCCTCTGATGTCAATGTACCCCAGTGACTTCAGCCCAGCTTATGGGCATCAACAAGTTGATGACACCCTCCTCAGCCAGCCCAACACTGCTCTTCTGTCTATGGTCCTCATGATCGGCACTTTCTTTGTTGCTTTCTTCCTCAGGAAATTCCGAAACAGTCGGTTTTTAGGTGGCAAGGTACCCTGCTTTACTGAGTCTCTTAAAAACGTTGAATACAAACAATGGGTGTCATGTACTGCAAGCCGTTTTAACATCTATTAGCCAGACAGGATATTCATTAGAGATATCTGTAACGTCATTTTGCCTAGTAAAGAATCTAATTCAAGATATCTGTAATTCTATTTAGACTAGGCAAAACTCTAATTTTAGACATATGTAATTACATTTTACTAGTACTATTCAAACTACTTTTGCCATTCATGTGCATGGGGTTTCAGATATCTACAATACAGTTGCAGATATCCGCAATGTGAATTATGACTAGTCAGAATTCCAGTTCAAGATATCTTCAATTCCCCTCAATTCAAGATATCTATATTTTCCTTTTTAGATATCTTAAATACAATTTTAACTGGTCAGAATGACATTATGGCTATCTTGAATTGGATATTTACTTGTCAAAAGTATGTTGCAGATATCTCAAACTGGAGTTATGGATATTCATAATTTAATTGAAGATATCTACTATCAAGTTGTAGATATTTTTAAATTAATTTTGATTAGAGATATCTCATTTGGAGATACATATTTAACTCACATTCTGCCTAGTCAAAGCTACTGGGAATATAAGATATCTTGAATTAGAGTTTTGACAAGACGTCGCAGATATCTGTAATTATGGGTTTTGGATTATTGTAGAAAATATGCTCTGTGGCAAACAAACGCTTATGATACTTACACGTTTTGTTCCGTAGGATAATCTCCACAAATGAACACCACGTTTATGATTTTTGAAGCGTGAATGCAATCGGCACAAGTAAAAAGCTAACGTTAGGCTATAAATGAACTACACCACGGTCGCATGACAACAAGGCTGTAACGGCGGATGAGTCGGCGTGATGATGTTTAGTAGTCTCATTTAGCCACTTGTTAGCAACCGCCTTTTTTAAGACACATAACGGCTTCAAAATTCACAATTGGGGTATTTTTTGACGTATTTTATATCATAAAACGTTGAAATCTCTTCAGCTTGTGTTAACCACAGACCTTATTTCAGGCATCTAACTAAAAACCCATTCAAAAAAACCATTGACTTCCAGATGAGGGAACTGGATGTGCAAAAATGCTAACTCATTTCTGGGTTATAGGACTCATTCCTGTACATTTGTATGTAATAAGAGGTGTGCTGAATGTTGACTTGATTTGATTGGTGTTTGGTTTCTCAATATCCCCAGGCCAGAAGAATCATCGGTGACTTTGGCATCCCCATCTCAATTTTAGTTTCAGTGTTGTTGGATTACTCCATTACTGACACTTACACACAGGTAACTCTAATGTCAGTTGCTTGAGTACAGTTGAAGTGCATTTTTATTACAGTTCCAACAAATCAGGTCCTTTTCTCAGAACTTTAAATTATTTTTATTTACTTTCAGAAACTCAATGTGCCGTCGGGCTTCTCCGTCACCTCCCCTGACAAGAGAGGCTGGTTCATCAGTCCCTTTGGTCACAAGCAACACTTTCCCCCCTGGATGATGGGAGCTTCTATTGTACCGGCCATTCTTGTCTTCATCCTCATTTTCATGGAAACTCAGATCACTTCGTACGTACAGTATGATTATCTACCGTGGTAATTTTTTTGTAATAGTGTGGTATGCCTTTTTTTTACTAGTTTTGCCTCTTCATTTTTCCTCCAATCTATCAGATTGATAGTCAGTAAGAAGGAGCGTCGCCTGGTTAAGGGCTCGGGTTTCCACCTGGATCTTCTGCTCATCGTCATTCTGGGTGCCATCTGTCCTCTTTTCGGCCTGCCGTGGCTCACCGCGGCCACCGTGCGCTCCGTCACTCATGTCAACGCCCTCACCGTCATGAGCAAAGCCACGGCGCCCGGCGAAAAGCCCATGATCCAGGAGGTGAAAGAACAGAGGCTGACCGGACTTCTTGTGGCTGTCCTTGTTGGTAAGAGGAAAGGGAAGGATGGGATTGTGGGATGCTGCTTGATCATTCGCTAAACTCCACCCCCTAACAGCAATTGTCCAATCATAGCTTATGCTGAGTACACACGACACGAGAACCGAGACGATTTTGGTCCCAATTCGTCGACAATCGTCAGCAAAGCCCCGATTTCTTTTCTATTTTCTAAAGATTATCTTTCCAGATGTCCCTGTGAGATATGTTAAGAGTGTTTTTTACATCAGCTCGGAGGTCCATCCTGGCCGCACCAATTTCAAATCGTTAATATTAAACGTTCATATTTACGATCAGATCTCCTGTTGTGTGTGGGGAATCCCGAGGACAGCCGACGATGCAGTCAAGTGGGAAAGAACGATAGCCAATAGAGAACCAATCTGACTGAAGCAGAAGGACAACCACCGCCGTCATGGCGGTCGCTGCTAATGCATGAGCTAATGCAAAATGTGAAGCGTAAAGTAGTAGTAAGATGGAGCTCAGAAACGGAGGACAAACTTGGTGATTTGTGGCAACAACGCAAGTGTTTATTTAATATGTCTCCATGTCTCCATCCTTCGTGAATTTTTGTTACAAAGTAGTGCAAAAAACTAACATTGCCAGGGTCTGACATCAGAACTGTGCCCATAGCAACGGTCTGTTATACATAGCAACGGTCTGCTATAAAGAAATAACAGACAGCAGAACGCCGTGATCAGAATCGATTATTCAACAAAGCCGTGTAATAATCTATTTTATTATCTGGCTGTGGGGGTTGTGTGTTTTTTTGTACAGTATTATACAGTGCAGGAATTTCCAGGCAATTATTTGTCTTGAAAGAAAACACGGGTGGCACTTCTGCAGCTCCTGCATGTCTAGACATTCGTGAAGTATGAATCATCCGATTTTACATTCTGTTTACTAATTGTCCTCAAAATGAACCGAAACATTATTTTTTTCCAAATGAAAATTGTTAAGCTCAAAAGGCCATGTCTGACATTGCAACACTGTTTTCATCCACTGACGACGGGTACTATTTTTGCCAGCAGAATATCTTGTTTCAATTAAGGTAGGGTTCCCAAAGTAGTCTCAAGTATTAGTTTGATCCAGTTTGACCAGTATACATCCAGTATACAACCGTAGTGACTCATTGTGACTGTTGAGTCTTTGTTTGATTGAAATGCTGTTGGGTTTAGGAATAAGACTTTTTGGATTAGCCCAAAGAGCGTTTCAATCAAAGCAACTTGAACAGTGAATATGTTTCAAATAAACATTGACAGTATGTTTGTCATGAGGGCTGTTCCCTCGTTGAATGAATAATTCTCTCCGCTGTTTGCAGATTCTTGTTCATGTGTGTCTCAAAAACAATAACATAATTTGTAAACCTCACCTTTAACACCTTTTTTACCCATCAGGTATGTCCATAGTGATGACAGATGTGCTCCGCCTCATCCCTCTGGCTGTGCTCTTTGGCATCTTCCTGTACATGGGGGTCACCTCTCTCACAGGCATCCAACTGTATGAACGCATCACACTGATGGTCACGCCCGCCAAGCATCACCCCGACCACATCTACGTCACCAAGGTAACACACGCAATGCGAATGTTGACGTGCCCTCGTATTCTATTATTAGTGGTGAGATGGAGAAGCCAAACCCAGCAGAGTGGTAACTGCAGCCGAGTCGAGGCAGCCTTTTTTTTCTGCAGTATTTGTTTTTTAGCTTGGATTGATAGAGAGACCTGGTTATTCAGATCCCCGTATACATGAACAGCATCCAGTTTTTTGTTTTTTTTGTTTTTACAACTATGCCAGTCTTGGACTCCTCCAAATCCAACAAATCTGTCATTTCTTTAACCAACAGAAAGTTACAAGCAAAGTAGGGATTTCATCTACTTCCAAGATGCATAGAGAAAGGAAAATGTTGTTGGGAGTTTTGACCCCAAACAGAGAGTTACCTCAACAGTTGAGGATAAACACATTTATTTTCTGGCTGCATTCATCACACTGTTGGATTTAGCTTCCCCAACTGATCATCAGTAATGGAATAATACAATTAATGTGTCCTCTGCATTACTAGTGTGAGATGTTAACTTTCATTTCAGTATGTAGATCCTCATTGTATTGTTTATCGTCATATTTGAACTGACTGACTGCTATGCAACTCTATCTCAGGACGCGCCTGCACACATAGCAGAGAATGATTTGAAACCTGGATAAGGCACTCATATACACATGGATGGCTTTCTAAACGGGCCTACCGGGGCACTTTGGGCCCCTGGTCTTCTCTTGCAAAAAATGGCACTCAGAGAGAACCAGGAAAAAAAGACTCAAATTGACCACAAAGAAACACAAAACAACAACGAGACACGAAAACACTTAACAGAAACCTGAACTACAAAGAGATGCAAACCAGCTGTAAAGAGACACAGAACAACTATGAAAAGGGGGAAAAAAAACCCACAAAGAGACATAACATGACTACAAAAAGACACAAAGCAGCTACAAAGAGACACACAATGACTACAAAGAGACACTAAGCAACTACAAAGAGACACACTGAATACAAAGAGACAAAAATCAACCACAAAGATACACAAAATGACTACAAAGGGACACAAAATGACTACAAAGGGACACAAAATGACTACAAAGAGATGCTAAGCAAATACAAAGAGATAACATTACTACAAAGAGACACAAAGCAACTACAAAGAGGCACATAATTACTACAAAAAGACACAAATCAACCACAAAGAGACACAACATTTCTACAAAGAGACAAAAAGCAACTACCATGAGACAACATGACTACAAAAAGACACAAAGCAACTGTAACGAGGCACAAAGCAACTTGAAACAGACACTAAATGACTACAAAGAGACACTAAGCAACTACAAAGAGACACAAGGTAGTTGCTATGCAACTACGAAGAGACAAAATGACTACAAAGAGTCACAAATCAACCAAAAAGAGACACAAAATGACTACAAAGAAACGTAAAATGACTACAAAAAGGGGCAAAACAACCAAAGGCAAAAAATAACTAGGAAAGACCAAAAAACTACAAAGTGACAAAAAACAACTTCAAAGAGACACAAAATGTCCTCAAAGTGGACCCCCATCCCATACATTAGAAGGGCATTATGAAATGATTGAAAGGATCTTTTAACTGCCAGTATGAACAGGAGGAATGGTCACAGCAAACCAAAACAAAACCTGTTTAATTGTTCATAAGGGCACCTACTGTTGTTTTAAAGGAACAATAAGTAACATTTAGGGAATCAATTGGCAGAAATGGAATATAATATTAATAAGTTGTTTTCTTTTAGTGTGTAATCATCTGAAAATAAGAATTGTGTTTTTGTTACCTTAGAATGAGCCATTTATATCTACATAGGGAGCAGGTACCCTCTCCATGGGATCCGCCATGTTGCACCTACAGTAGCCAAGAACGGACAAACCAAACTCTGTCGCGTCAGCCACCGTAGCAATCCTACACGCTTGGCACACAAGAGAAGATGTAATCTGCAACCTCACTGCTAGATACCGGCCAGATCCTACACACTGTTCCTTTAAGAAAGATTTGGAAAAAATGTGAACCTATCCTTTAAGCTGAGGTGAGGGGGGTGGGGGGATGATGAATATATACCTATCATGCAAACAACATACAATGCTTCCACTTCAGGGAGGCCAAGGCTAACATAATAAATGAAAATATGATACTGTAATAACTTTCATTGAATATAAATGAAACCAAGGACTTCAACACAAAAAATAGCAAAAACAAGCATTAAACTAAACCAACTATTCAATTAAACAAAGCAGGAAAATGGGAGGATTACATAGACACAATTAGACTAGCACAACCAACATGCTGGTTTATAATACATTGTAGAAGCAGAGTAGGATTTTCCACTAGATGGAGCCAAAAACATAGAGTTTTCTGTATGCTGGGGAACAGTTTTGGATTCACTGTGTTTAATGTGTCTTTATATGTCCTCTGTGTGTGTGTATGTCTCTACTGTGGTCTATTGGTTTTCTACACATTAACCATCACGTGTGTTGCTTCAGGTGAAGACATGGCGTATGAACATGTTCACCATCATCCAGCTGGCGTGCATCGTGGCTCTGTGGGTAGTGAAGTCTACCGTGGCCTCCCTGGCGTTCCCCTTCGTCCTCATCATGACGGTGCCACTGCGCCGCCTCATCCTCTCCAGGATTTTCGAGGAACGTGAGCTCCAGGCGGTACGTTGGGTAGCGGAGACGCTCCAGGAATGTGTTTGAATCTGTGCCAAAATAATCTGATCCCACACAGCCTCTGGATACTTATTTTACAGCAAATTTAATACTAGATGGATGTTGGCATGTTTTTACATCTGTCTAACAGCAACATCTCTTATAGAAATCACTACAGATGAACTATGAATGATTTTTCTGCTCCGCGACTGCTTTCTTATGCAAATATTTTCAGATGATATGCAAATATTTCTTTTTCTAACCACAAAAAGAATCACGGTCCATCCTGAAGCGGGGCTCCATGTTTTCTTGGTTAGATCCCCTAAACCCGTACATGTCATCACTGTCAGATTAAAACCTTCCATTTCCAAAATGTCAACTTTTTCAGGAGCTAGTATAAACAGCTTTGTTCTTAACTTGACCACCGTTCGTGTTGTGTTCATCCAAAGGTCTTATGAACCCAAGGCACTGTAGAATCAAACTACAGAGGACCTTGAAATGAAGTTAAAACTTGGAAATTAACAAAATTAGACCTCCATGATGTCAGATCCCTCACCCTTATATGAACCAGATTATACACAGTATATGTATTTCTTTTTTTATTCTTCGCTTTGTTCCTCTCTACCAAACACATTCTGATACCAGATATTTCTGAATCTTTCCCACCTTGTTTCATCTGGTCCAGACCAAAGATACATTGTTGCGTTTTAGTTCTGGTCCACTTCGTGTTCACACTTCACACTTTTTTGAAAACAAAGACCTGTAGCTTGCTCTATTAAAGGGATAGGCTGACATTTTAGGAAGTAGTTGGGCTTTCTTGACGAGAGTTAGATGAGAAGATCGATACTACTCACGTCTGTATGCTAAACATGAAGCTACGGAAGCTTAACGCAAAGATTGGAAAAAGTCCGGCACATAGCCCCCCGTATAACCGTGAATTGTTTCTACGCTTTGGTTTTTGTAAGGATTAAACTAATATAATAAAACGTATTCATTAAAGATCTTAAAGCTGAAGTAGGCGAGATTGGAGCAAATATGATTAAAAAAAGTTATTTTCATAAAATGATTGCTACATCCTGACAGTATATGAAACAGGTAACCTGAAAAAAAATCATGTGCCTCTGTGTCCTCTGGTGCTCCTAATGGCATCTGCAAGATTTCACATACCGGAGGAAAACAACCAGTAAGAGCTGATCTGAGGTCTGCTGTCCATCTGCTGTCTATGAGAACCAAACGGTCAAACTAAGCAGCGTTGATCAAATATGAATCAATATTATTTTATTATGCCTATTCAACCAACTCTCTGCAAGAAAGCGAATAAGCGGTTTTCCCAAAATGTCGAACTATTTCTTTCATAATAGAGTGCTCCAGGGATGACGTATTTTTGTAGGCCAAACAGGAAGTTAGCATCGCCCTGGGTTCCCTCATGAAAAAGACAATTGGGTTTTGGATTATTGCAAAAAATAAGCTCTATGGCAAACAACTTTTATGACTTTTGAAGTGTAAATGCAACCGCCAGAAGTAAAAAGCTAACGTTAGGCTATAAACGAACTACACCACAGTTGCATGAGCGCGAGTATACATAACGAGGCTGTAAAGGCGGACGAGTCGGCGGGATGACGTTTAGTAGTCTCATTTAGCTACTTGTTAGCAACAGCCTCTTTGAAGACACATAAAGGCGTCAAAATTTACGAGTGGGATATTTATTGACGTATTTTATGTCGTAGAACAAAACGTCAATTGTTAACCACAGACCTTATTTCAGGCATCTAACTGAAAACCCATTCAAAAAACCCATTGACTTGCATCAATCATCCTGAGTTGCCTCATTTGGGCCTATGAGCAAGAAGCCTTGAATGAAACTGACTTAAGATAATTTGTCTTTCCACAGCTGGATTGCGACGAGGACTCTCCCAACTTTGATGAAGATGGACGAGATGAGTACAACGAGATCCACATGCTTGTATAAATTTAAAATTGGACCCAGCCACTAGGAATTCCTCCGCCCCTCCAGCTCTGACCAATCAGAGCGAGCCTCTTCGGAAACCTCAGTGCTTCTGAGTAGTGGTGACAAAGCATGAGGAGCTACCGTAATGGTGTTTGTAAAATATCCAAAAGCTATAGGTGGACGATCACTACTTACCTTTGTTTATTCCAGTCCAGCACACCTAATGTTAGATCTCTGTGGTGGTGGTGGTGGTGGTGTAGTGTTAAACTCCCTGAGGCCAGAAAATAGCTCTGAGCACCCTACCTGAAGTGGACAGTGCAAATCTAGCAAAAAAAACTTAACTTACATGAACACTTTATCCAATTTTTTATCCTATCTTTCCCTTTAATTACTCTGCAGGTTCTGGGCATGAGTGCAATGTTGATGGCGACCTCTATAGGACTACAGCGGGCTGGATCATTTAGACTTATTTGTGTCCTGAAAGCGGGATATAGGGTCAATTTACTTTCATTTCATTTCATTCAGGAAGCAGATTTTCATAAAAATTCATACTTGTTGTGGTGAATTGACTCTAAATCCCACAGCCCTGAATTACACTGCCTGTGTAGTTTAGCTGCTTTTTCCTTTCTACTACTGCCACCGCCTATAGGTTGCAATGATGTGCAAACAAGGAGTTAAGTAGTCCTTTTCCTTTCTGTACAGCCTTTTAGTAATGAGCACTTTGACTGGGCAAAAGTTCACTTTCGTCACTGCCAACCGAGCTCCCTGGCACAAAGCCTCCTCTCTAAATGTAGTCTCCCCTTGAAGCCAAAATCTCTACAGAGACTGTGCAAGCCGCTTCAAGGGGGTGTTACTGTACTTTGTTAGATGTTTAATGCTCAACATGCCAGTCCACTGACCCCATTGTGTGACCTTGGGATGTATGAGTAAATAGCTAACATGCTCTCAACCTTATTTTTCTACTGTGTTGTATCTATTTATTTTGTGGACTTTGGACTTAATGCCATGCCAGATTCTCAGTGATGTTTAAACTCCAAAACAGCTCAAACTGCTACAAGAGTTAGTATAACATTTTGAACATTGTGTAGGTTGACACATTCAGCCTATATCCACCCGCGCATTTTTCAGAGATGTCATGAATAATATAATAACTCTTGGAAAAAGCATAGGAGCTAAGCAAACACACAAGTCCTGAAAAACGCTGGGGAACAGCGGAGTGTTGGCAGGATGTATGAATGATGCATTGTACAGTAAGACTGTGAGCTTGGAATCACAATGTACCATCTGTGTTCAGAGTTGTTTTGAAATACCCCAGAGATTCAGTTTTCACCTCCTATATTGCGAGCCCACTATAGAATTTTAACAACCCTTCAGTCGTGACACCTGTAATCAGAAACCTTACGTCTGCCTCACAGAAACACCAGTTGTTAGAGCTACTGTACATAGAAATGACACAAAATGTCATAAGAGACTTAATTATTCAGTAGCAAGCTGTGCACACATTTGTGTGATGCTTTTATTTAGGGAGAGGAGGAAGAAATTTAAGCGGTTTTACGAAAAGGACAGTGAGTTAGACTCCACTCTGATCAAATTTCCACTCAAAATACTTCATTGGGGAGCTCTCTATGAATGTTGTAGTAGAGGTCACATTTTCTGAAAGGTGCGAAGGATTGACCAATTTATAGTAGATGGTTTCTGCACACTGTCAATTCCCAAGTTCAATATTAAGGGCCCTATCTTACACCCGGCGCAAAGTGGCGCACAGCGCAGCGCAACTATTATTGCTAGTTTCAGACCGACGCAGTTGTCATTCTCACGCCCAGCGCCCTCTTTGCTTGCCCCCATCTGTGCGCCCATGGGCGTGTTGGTCTTAAAATGAGAGGCGGTCAGGCGCTTTGTTGGTGCATTGCTATCTTGAGGCAGCCCAAAGCGATTGTGCATTTGACCAACCCTGGTCTAAAGTCTGGTGCAGTATTTTCCTGCTATTTAAAGGGCGCATCTTTCAGATAGTAAGATTCGTCTAAAAGGGGGGTTCACAACACGCTTGTTACACACACACGGGGACGCAGCAGCTCTCTAAAAAACAACGTTTTTATTCATGGTAAGGAAAAAACTAAATTCAGGCAGCAGGTGATGATTCAGAATATAACATAATAATACATGTTTATCATATTTAGCCTAGTGCTTATTATCATATAATGAATTTTGCTCCCCTTTGCCGCCTGCATCGATTAAATAGGTTATTGGTGCATTTGCTCATATGCAGTCAAATGGAGTTGTTGATGGGTCAGAGGATTGGGAGACGGCAGAGGCAGAGGGTCCACCGGCCAATCACCACATACATCAGCACATCCATTTCCTCAGCAGAAAACGGCTCGCTTCTCCAATTTGCCGAATCCGCCTTTTAAATAGCAATGTGCAAATGTGCAGGCGTCCCTGGCTTTTAAAGGGAATGGGAGATGACACTCTGATTGCTTTGATTCCTGTTATGTTCAAAACACACCTATGATTAATTAAGAGACTAAATAGAACCCCTTTGCCCCTTGCGCCTTACTTTGCGTCCAGATTATGCGCCGCTTAACTAGCAAAAGAGGAGTTGGACAAGCCCTAAATGCACTTGCGCCATGCACTTTAGACCATGCACTATAGATAATTAAAATAGGGCCCTTAGTTTATAAACATTACATTTTCAGAGTTAATAGTATGCAGAATCATTCTACCTCCTATCCTTGCACCTTTCATTTTTCTGCTTGTATCTGCTGCGATGGATAAAGACATTTAAGGTGGAATCAGTAAAGAGACTGTGGCAGCTGAAGAGGTTTCTGTAAATAACTATTAAAAATGACAAAACCGAAAAAAAAGATGATGTTTTCTTGTATTCACCTTATAATAATGATTACTACTGCAGGCACACAATCAACTAAAAAAAACTAAAAAGTGAAGCACAGATTATGACATGCTAAAAGTACATTTTAAAAACAAATTTTCAGGGTCAGCAGTGTAGTATAGTTTTTTTTGTATGCTAATCACAAGAATTAGTACATCTCATTTCACATGTCCTACATTATGAGCCATGCAAGAATTCTGTCTCAGGGGAAACTGACCTTCGATCTGTAAATATCACTTCCCAGCCTCTAGTTTGTTGTCTCCTGTGTGTACATAAAGCGGTCAAGGCAATCCAACACTTGCAATGTAAAATATATGGCTTACAGTCCAGGCTTTTGTGTTATACAATGGAGAAAAGGAGGTCAAGTGAAGAGAATAATGTGTTTACTCCAGTGAAGTGACATGGAATTATACTGTAAATTAATCCTCTATTGTTCTCTTTAGGCCAACACTTGAAGCTACACATTTATTTCTGCAGCTCTCCAAGTTAATGAGTTACTGAACGTGCTTTACATTAGGACTCTATAGCATTTAAAATACGCTTAATGGACCTTTTCAACCACATGCTTATGTGTCAGGGTTTACAAATACTTGGAAGGCAAACTGAGAGCAAAGACACTGATAAGTTATCTCCATTATACTTGGCCCCACTGTGTTCATGACGTTATTGAATGTAAATGTTTGGCTGCCTGTGTTTTCAGAGTTTTGCTTGTCAGATTTAGCGAAGCTGATTCCAATTTATGGAATTCCATTAACGACAAAGCTATTGAGCAACCACAAAGAAATCCAAGTGACAGATTATGTGTGAGCAAACACTGAGGTTTAGCTAAGCAAATAATGTTGTATTATCTCATTTTTTTTATTCATCGACATTTGTATTGGTACCTTATTTTATGTTTTTATTCATTTAAAAGAATTATATATCAAAGATTCCTACATAATTGTCCAAAAGGTGTTTTCCTAAGATCTTTCTCCCCTCTGCCAGGAATTCAATTCTAGTCTGGAAAATTATTTTTCTCATCTATATATTTATTAATTTTTCTTGGCCTGAAAATAGTCACATTTAAAGGATCAGTGTGTAACATTTAGGGGGATCTATTGGCAGAAATGGAATATAATATTAATAAGTAAGTTCTCTTTAGTGTATAATCACCTGATAATAAGAGCTGTTGTGTTTTCGTTAGCTTAGGGTCCTCTTCACGGAGTCCACCATGTTACTCCGCCATGTTTCTATAGTAGCCCAGAACAAACAAACCAACACTGTTAAGTTTCCTGCTTTGGCTGGAGTCGATGCCGCCATTCTCTCTCTCTTGCTTCACCACTCACTTCTCTCCTACACACACACTCTGAGCACTGGCCCTGCTCCAGATGACCTACGCTACTCTTACAGAAACTGGCTCTAGATATGGCCATTCGCCTTTTCGTGTCAGACACTGTAGTTTTTCCAGAGTATAAAAGCAAAGAGGCAGAACTCTTGTGATTTTTTCTCGCTAGATGGCACTGCAGTAGCTCTGCAGCCATTTAGGAATGAAAATGCCAATGAGTCCATGGATGTATAAAGAGACGTCTGTAAATCAGAGGATCATTTTTTTGTAGTTAAATCAACTTCCCAGTACGAACACTTAAATAGCCCTCATTTAAATCGCTATGTCCTATAAGTTGTGAAATTAACTTATAGCTGAATCCAGAATTATTTGTCTCGGCATAATGAACACGCATCAGACCCACAGGACTGCACCGCCCTGTACGCTCATATGACATATCCGGTTCTGGCAGCTTCCTGCGAGCTGTATGCGGCTGTAATAATGGATACATTGGCTGTAATTCATTACTTTACATTATTACATTATGTACATTATTACTTTACAACATTATTATCTTATAGTACACCCATGGGCTGTATGCTGTAAGCCTGTACCATGGTGGATGTATTAACGTCTCTGTTCCCAAACAACGGCCAGTAGCTAGTAGTGCTAGTAGCATGACATAACATAATCTAATGTAGCTGTAGGCTATTTACTAACAGGCAGGGCAAAAGCACAGGACACAACCTCTTATACATCCATGCGCTGTGGTCTATTGGACATAGATTTTGGATATTGCTCTCAAAATCTGGATTTTCTGACTTCCATTTATGTCCATCGCTCACTTTATGCTCCTCTGGGAAGAGACCTGACAAAAAAAGTTAAATAAATAAATAAGAAAGTAAGTAAATAGTCATAATAGTATGCATATTTATATATTTTTTTGTTCAACACAGGTCATTTCGGTAGAGACATTAAATATGACAATAGAATAGAACTAATTTAGTTTTACTTTTGTACGGCTCTTTGTGGGCAGACGTTTTACTGGCGTCCAGTAGTCGCTTTCAGTCCAAAATGGCGGAAAAGTAGCCTTGCTGCTGGGCGCTGACGTTGCAATGGAACAAACAATTGACTGTCACTTCTTAGCAATATACGTTCTTTGTTTCTTCTACATGTTTGGCACACAGTTGAGGCTTCAGTCGGTTGCAATATGCAACCTCACCACTAGATACCGCCAGATTCTACACACTGCTCCTTTAAAAGAACCACGTCTAAAAAAAGAAAAAATGTGGGTATCAGCCTTTAAAACCATGTGTGTCTCTGAATTGAATGATGGAATGCTACTACAATTCAGGTCCCCAAATTCCTAGAACAAAAACACAGAGCAGTAAGACTTCCTCTGCTCTCTATCTTCAAAGCCATATGTTTTGGCACTTTATATTCCTTTCATGTAAACTCCAGCTGAAAGCAGAACAGTCCATTGGAATTAACCTGGAGTATCATCTGGTTAGAAAATTTTAATTGTGACCTTAATAGCTGGATGTGCGCATGTCTTGTTGAAGCCTGTTAGCCAACAATTATTGGCAGGCAGTTTGACATTCTCAAGACCTCAGACTCTGCTGAATTAGCTTGAAAAACGTGGGAGCAGATTTTAAACATGGTTGTATACAGCACTTGTTTTAAGCCGATAAATCTGTCCATACACGCTCTCATGGTGACCATCAGCTTTATAGAAGCTGCACCCGATTCGACTGTTATCAGGCCATTGAAAAGATGTTATCAGTTGCTATAAGCACCACAGATGTGGGCCATTAGGGGCCTACTACGCCTACTATGTTGTAAAAGTGAAATTGAAACTTGAAAGATACACGTTCTAACATGTAAAACTGAATGCAGTGTCACATTTTTAACACAAACAAAAAGGCTTTTTTATGTTTAGTCAACAAAACTACAACTTATTTAGGTTTAGGTTAAAAAAATTACTTGGTTAAGTTTAAGGAAAAAACATTGTGTTTTGGGTTAAAATAAGTACAAACACAAAGACAACTACACATAATTGGTTTTACACGGGTTGCAAATTCTAGTCTACTGGGTGAAAATCCTGTGTTTTGTGTCCCATCCATCGTCCCTGACTTCCAGCACATATAGAGTTTCACATTGTCTATACTACAGCACCTGACTTCCGCTTCTGCTCCTGTCATAATTACTACGGTCACTAGAGGTCGCTGTTTTGTTCTTTTATGTCTTTCTTTCGGTGATCTACCATGTGAATAGATGATAAAACCTACTAGTGGGTGTAGTAGGCCCCTATTGACCCACAATTATGGGGCTTATAGCGACTTATAATGCCTATTTAATAGCCTGACAACAGTCTAATTGGCTTTGATTTGTTTTGTGCTTGATGAATAGTTTTGTTATTAATTAACTTCCATACATAAACAGCACAGGCTTATCTCCACACAACACTTAACAAGTGTAATGCTATGAGAAACAAAGATTAGATGGACACCAGCTGTGATTAAGCTGCAAACAAAAGGTCCATTTAAGTAAGATTACAATCATTGATCAGGCGTAAATTTTGTCATAACAAATACTAAATTACCTCGTTAGCATCTAATGTGACTTTTGGCAAATAACTTGTTGGCCCAAGTAGTTGCCGCCGTCCATCTGAATCCAGTGGACATATGTATTTGGTTTGCTGGTTGACCCTCAGTGGTAAAAGACTCACAAGGGTCAATGTCCTTTGTTATCTGACAATACAAGTCTGCTAGGCTGCTCGACACATCCACGTGCTCTTGTTATGGTAAGAACCGGTGTGTCTGAGTATGTGTGGAGCTGCGTAGGCCATAGCCAAGACAGAGCCAGCGAACGTATGCTTAGCAAAACATCCTTTCAGTGTTTACACAAGAGAAAAAAGTGGAATTGTGGGTATTATTAAAGATAATAAAAGGTGTGGTGCTGCCACTCGGTCCCGTCTGGGCGCTAGATGTTGAAACACGCAAGATGAAAAGAAAAATATTTTTTTTGACCCTCAAAAAGTTCTGCCATGTCAATGTTCTGAGTTCACCACATTTAGTCGCCTCATACCACCATGGTAGCAGGGCAGACCACCCACCCAAATCTAAGACTTGGCTCGGTTATAGTTTTGAACCTCTTTTAATTCAACATCTATGGTTTGAGTAAAGACGTCTGGCGATCTTGGAGTTCTAGCATATGGAATAGTGTGTTAGGTTCGACCATTATTTAACTATAAATCCGATATCTGTGAAACTAGATCCACTATTACAAGGATGGCTGTTCACACTGATATAAGAGCACAGAATTATAGTGGATCAACACAGTCTCACGACAGTTTTTGAAATAGTCTCGAAATTTTTTATTAATAGTTAAATATTTAATTAAAATGAATTTGATTCATGTGCACAGACACAAATTTCCCTTTTTTTGTGACGCTCAGCGCGACTTTCAACAACGTATTTTTCGTGCTTTTTCCTACAAATGTCCATCAACACGTGACACACGTGTCGATTTCCGCTCCGGGCTTTTTAATATAGAACTACTTAGTTAGGTTTAGGAATAGATCGACTTAGTTAGGCTTAGGTAACAAACCTTAGGTAGGTTGAGGAAAAGATCACGGTTTGGGTTTAAATAACACCGTAATAAAAGTGCCGTAACAAATAAATCAATTTTGATACGGCTACAAACACCGGTCTCCTGTTTTTTGACCCACCCATCCATGCCAACCTCCTCCCTATGTGGCGTTCGCCGCTCTCCGTACTTCTTACTAATAATGTGGATTACATACGAATTGATTTTGTGCTGACCATCATGAATAAAAATTGGAAAGTGAAATTCGTGTCAATGTACACGAATCAGTGCTTTCAATTTCGTGACTATTTCACGAACTGCTGTGCGACTGGGCTGAGTGGATAGTAGTATCTTTTGGATACTATAAATGTCATTCATTTTTCTTTAATTGCACTGCATACCAAAGGATTAGTTCCTTAGCAGGATTAGTTTCCTAATTTTGGTCTTCATTGTCACATTTCGTATAGGTTATAAATTAAATACTACACCTTTGTTGATACTCTTTTTTTTAATTCGGTGAAATGCGCTCTTAAACATAAAAAAGTTGTATTTCAGTGTTGTGACAGGTACCTGCATTCAGGAATGATTTCTACAACCACGCCGCTCATTTAAAGCCATGCTTTCCATAAAACTTCAGTATTTATCTATTTTTTTAACCTCTAGAGCACAGAAAGCGACTTTAAAACAAGCTCACAGTAGCCTGTTACAGAGCAGAAAGCAGAAACAGAGTTACATAGCTATTCAATTGGATTGCTATATGCATGACTCTGCCCTCATTTCCTCCATGTCTCTGTGCACTCAGCACACAGCTGCAGATTGGGTTGGACTCTCAGTGACGGTATTGTAATATTGCTTAATGGAGCTTTGCATTGTTTTGATGACGCTCTTCATCAATCCTCTGATGTATACTGATCTGATGACAAAATTATGAAATGCAGTCCTGTATGTTTGCATCTTAACTGACACTTGGTTCATGTGGATACTTGAATAGCAGGTCCATCTTGCTGTAAAAAGGTTTTCAAACAATTGTAAAACATTATTTTTTGTCTGAAATAAATATTTATTATGTGTTTCAAATACATACAAAGCACCATTCTTTATTGTCCGCTTAAAAAAAAAGATGACATAACAATACAGATTATTCAAGTATCACATATAGACTTCTGGAATGAGGTTGGTGTCAAACAGAGCGGTAAATCATTAAGGTTTTGTTTTCCTCTACGTACTATTGCTGCCAGATGGGTGGGGTCACCATATATGACAGAATAATGAGTTCCAGAATGTTCAGACATTCACAGCTAAGTATTTAGACAGTCAAGTATAAATTTCTCCCTGCAGAATGTATGAAATGCTTAATGCATGCTGCTTTACAGGACGTCATGACACACCCAGCCAGTGAGAGGTAGAGAACATTTGAAATTTGAGGAGAATAAAAGACACTACAACATTAAATGGCTTGACAGTTGCTTTCGAAGAATTCTGTCATCTGGTGCACATCATATCATGCAAGCTAATGTTTTACGGGCCTTTCACATAGAACCCGGGTTTGCGCTGTGCTCGCCACACATCACAGTGCTCCACGAGCAGTGGAGTGGTATATGTTTGTGTATGTGTATGTACCTGAAGGAAAATTGCAGTAGCCTACTTTTTAACCTTATTTTCATAATTGTGGCTGAGCTGACTATGGGTCATGCCAACATTAAGATTAATAATTAAGATTATATCGGGGCAAACAGCTTGAGCCTTTAGATTTACACATCATTTCAAACACTTGTCCATGAGTCTGACCAAAAGTAAACATAGAAATTAACCCTATGGATTGGCTAATTGTTCCTAATAGGGCTGTCAAAGTAGCGATAATAACATGTTAGAGCGAATGCGTTTTAATGCCGCCAATTTTGCATTAAAGCAACTTGCGATTTTTAGGTTGTATCAAGCTCACTTGTAAAGCTAGAGCAAAAATACTGGTATCATATCTAAATAGAAAACCTAAGGAAACCATTGGTACCAACCACATTATACTGCTACGCTCCAAACGTATGCTACATTTTGGTGGGGAAAAACTGTCATAGCCTTTTTCAAAGGGGTCCCTAGACCTCTGACCTCAAGATATGTCAATGAAAATAGGTTCTATGGGTACCCACGAGTCTCCTCTTTACAGACATGCCCACTTTATGATAATCACATGCATTTTTGGGCAAGTCATAGTCAAGTCAGCACACTGACACACTGACAGCTGTTGTTGCCTGTTGGGCTGCAGTTTGCCATGTTATGATTTGAGCATATTTTTTTATGTTAAATGCAGTACCTGTGAGGGTTTCTGGACAATATTTGTCATTGTTTTGTGTTGTTGATTTATTTCCAATAATAAATACATACATACATTTGCATAAAGCAAGCCTATTCGTCCACTCCCACGTTGATAAGAGTATTAAATACTTGACGAATCTCCCTTTAAGGTACATTTTGATCAGATAAAAAATGTGCCATTAATTTGTGATTAATCACGATTAACTATGGACAATCATGCATTTAATCACAATTTAATATTTTAATCGACTGACAGCCCTAGTTCCTAACTAACTTTTGTAAAATTGAGGTTTATTTAAAAAGCTTATGTTATATATGTTGATTTGCTGGAGTCCGCATTTCCCGATATCTCTACACCACAGGTGGTGAGTGCAAAGTTACGACATGTTCTCAATCCCAACTCGTCACACACGGACACCAAACGGCGGTATTTGACGAGCTGGGAGTGAGAACGGGCTGAAAGTTAGCATGACCCACTGACAGAATGGCCACAATTATGAGAATAAGGTGACCTAAGCTGAAAAATCCTGCAATTATCTTTTGTCAGCTCAGCGTATCAGAGCCCCGAAGTGCTGGTCATATCTGAGTTCCAGGTGGTGAGAGGAACACAGAAAATTGGCAGGAGGAGTGTGGCAATGATAACAGGGCCTATTAACAGAATGAGAGTAGTGAGCGGGGGGTCATGGACCTGTCCACAGAGCTTAAAGTACACCTTATGAACCTCCAAGAAGGCCGTGTTTACCAGAAATCCGTGACCCCTACACCAAGACCTTTTTGCCCAATCGTCCACGCAAATCTCCAGTTGGTTGTAGATGCTGCAAAGGAAGAGAGCAAAGGCAGATCATAAAGTTAAGATGGCTGAAAATGATTCCAGCAGACTGGATGATTTCACTACTAACATTGTGAGCTTTTGAGAATATCAAGCTGGAGACACACCAAGCCGACATCAGAGAACTAGCGGCGATGAAGGCCGCTAGTTGAGTTGCCTCACTTTGCCTTTGTCTTGGCCAAAACGTTGCACTTGAAAACACCGCAAAGACTAGAGCCGGCCGGCCAACTACCACGCACGTTCTGTGCCTGCGTGAGATGAAATAACTCTCCACAACAGCAGATGGTGGTAGTCTGTATTCGTTATTCAAAAAGGCTGAGGACTGCGAATATACAAGCCATTTTTAGGATATGTACATGAAACAAAGCGGCATTTGCATTTTCATTTTAACACCACTCTCACTCACCATTAGCTTCATTTTAGATGGCCATATTGCTGTGAAAATGTTGTACTGGAATGACCAGATGAGATGAAGGTGAAAAATGAGAAGGGCCTTCTGTGTTTTTCCTCTTGACTTTACTCGTTGGCTTGCTTTCCTCACTTCCACACTGTTTCGTATAAGCTGAACAGCCAATCAGAGTGATTTCTCTCACCGTCTGGCTCCGCCGCCGATTCGGGACACACCGCAAAAACTACGGCGACAGACCCAAACTGTCTGACGGCAGACCGTCGGCTTGGTGTGTCAGGGCCTTTAGTCTGTATTCTGAGAATCAGTTCTTGCTAATTCAAGTAAGTTTAGTTAAGTGTACAGTGTACATCGTTTGTGCATTTAGGTTTAAATTATTACGTTAAAGTTGCATGGTGAAGCAAATAAAACATCTCACATTAATAGACAATTACAGCTAAAAGCATTATGCAACAGTAAAATTATATTGGACAAAAATACAGTAAATGCATGTTCATTGTGTTGTAGCCTACTACCAAACTAACATCTTTCAAGTCAATACAGACTTGAAAGATGTTTGTGACCCGGCAGCCATGATGAGATCAGTAAATACCAAGCACGGCCCACCAGCCGGAGCAAACTTTCTCATTTTACAGCTAAACAGTACACTATAAGATGTTTCTGAAAACATTTGAGTTGAGAAATATGCATTACAGTAAAATAATATTAATTAAAATTTAATTAGCGCTGCCTAGTTTGACCATTTGATCGGAGTTTACGAGTGATTGACAGCTGCCTCCGTTGAATGAACAGCCAATAGGAGCGCTCTCTCTCTCTCTGAAATGACCTGTGATTGGCCAAAGTCTCCCGTCACGGGCTACATTTTTTAAGGCCTGAAAACAGAGCCATAAGGAGGTGCAAAGGTCAAGTTTTCTCTCAGAACACTTGAATTACAACTTGCTGAAAGGCTAGTATGGAATTTTTGTCCAATGATGCTAAAAACATTCTGCCTACTGAAGCTTTAAGTTTTGATGTGTCATGTCCTCTGGGTGAAGAAGCGACCACAGCCTCTCAGAAGCAGCATAAATTGCACGAGCGGTTTTCACTGCAAGATTTTAGTTTGGAAAACATCCACTAAGATGCAATTGAGCCTGACAGCTGGAAGGTACAACAAGCTGGGCTCCTTGTGATGATGGACACTCCACCCTAAAACACCATTTGAGCTGTATGTGAGCTTAGCCTCAAACCATGTTAGCTGTAGTATTGGGTATCTCCAATACCGAGTCTGATCTGATACTTATATTAACTTGCGTGTTGATTAAATGTTGAAATAACAGCTTGATCCAAATACTGGAGAATGGAGAATGTGACTGTGAAAGAACCCTGCATTTGTTAAATGACAAAAAGGAAATATAAATAAAATGTACCGTTTTACAGTGGGCCATGGACAGCTGTCCTGATAGCCACTTGTCTCCATGCTCTTGTTGAAGTCTGATAGGCAGTTGTCAACGGCGCTATCAAACATGTGCCGGTTACATGGTTGAACAACAATTTTCGCTGACATTCCTAGAGAAAACAGACACAATCCAAACTATTGAATGAGCACATAACAGCTTTTTGATTTGAACCTGATAGGTCAAACATTAAAACCATCCCAGTATTGCCAACATTTGACAGCTTTTTTTTGTTTTGTTTTGTTTTTTGGATGGTGCATCACATTTATGTTTCTAACCTTTTTATCACTTTTGCTGCATTTCCACTGCGTGTTACGAGGCCGCTCTACTCGACTCAACTCACTTTGTTTTTCCATTAGCAAAAATTGTAGACAGTACCTTTTTTGGCACAACCTTGGTCGAGGTTCAAAAGTGAGCTGAGCCGTTACTAGAACCACTGATTGGTTAGAGAGAATCGTCACTTGTGCGAGATCCTGCATAAACCCGCCGTTTTTAAATAGTCAAGCTCCCGTCAATAGTGTCCGCGATTTTTGTATTCACTCAACCAAGATTTAAAAAAATGTCAGCCTGCAAAACTACGTCATACACTGTGTACACTACGCCGTACAATTGACGGAGTGAAGACGTCCCTCTGTTGGGTTGGCTATGAAAGGATCCAGCGAGTGTCGCGTTGAAGATGATGTCAAGGCAGTTTCATGCGTTGTCGCTATGGCGATTATCTGAAAATCCCACCTACACTGAGGGGGTACTATCAGTGGAAAAAAGAAAATAGAGAAAAGTACTGGTACCAAAAGTGAGTTGAGTCGAGCAGAAAATGAATAGTATAGCATGTTGAAAAAAGTCACAGTATAGTATGTCGAAAAGAAATCATAGTATAGTTTGTCGGAAAAAAAGTCACAGTACAGTATATCAAAAGAGTCATAAAAAAGACATAGTATAATATATTGAAAACAGAGTTTAAAAAGTCATAGTATAGTATGTCGAAAAAATGTCACAAAAAGTCATAGTATAGTATGTCCAAAAAAGTCATAGTTAGTATATAAAAAAACTTCATAAAAAGGCATAGTATGTATGATAAACAAAATTCATAGTATGGTACAGCATGTTGCAAAAAGTCGAGTATGAGTATAGTATGTTGAAAAGTCATTAAAAAGCCATAGTAGTATGTTGAAAAATGTCACAAAACAGCCATAGTATAGTACGTCGAAAAAAGTCCTAAAAAAGCCATGTTATAGTATGTCAAAAAATGGCACAAAAAAGTCCTAAAAAAGTCCTAGTATAGTATGCTGAAAAAAATGTCATGGTATATGATGTCGAAAAAAGTCAGACTATAGTAGGTTGAAAAGTCATAAAAAAGGGCATAGTACAGTATGTTGAAAAAAATTCATAATATACTATGATGAAAACAGTCAGTTTAGTATGTCGAAAAGTCATAAAAAGCCATAGTATATACTCAGTCGAAAAATGTCATAAAAATGTCATAGTATAATATGTTGAAAAAAGTCATAGAGAAGGCATAGTATAGTATATGAAAACAAATTCCTGGAAAAGTCAGAGTAAAGTATGTGGAAAAATCATAAAAATGGCATAAAAGAGACATAGTATAGTGTACCGAGTTAAAAAATGGCATAAAAAAGTCATTAAAAATGAGGCATACAATGACGATGCTTCTTGCTTTAGAGCTTGTAATGATGTAATGATGATAATGATCATTTCAACTTCAAACCCACTTGATGATTTATCTTTATGAGTGTATAGTGACTGACCTCATGCTAGAAAGCTAAGTACTTGGCTATATTGAAATTCTGACTTACCTGTCCAGATGAACATAAGTGCCAGCAAGTATGCAGTCAACACCATCTATTTAAAAAAAACAAAAAAACAATCATGGCATTCACATCAGTTGTGTTCTGTATCTATGTATCTATGTCATTGAGGGCTTTATTTTATCTTTTACAACAAGAACTGCACATGAAGTGGTCAGCTTTTTTACATGCATACATAATGAAGAGAAGATAAATGGACTGGTGGATATGCACGAGTGAGAGTGAGTTCTCTGCTTCTTCTTCTTCTAACTTTGTAAATGTTCAATTTGTGTTATCTGTCATGTCCAGGCCCACAGGGACACTTTTCTCCAGCTGGAAAATCCATTTCTTTCCACTTCCTCCCCCACACTTGAGTGACAATGTGCAAGACAGTACTTTGATTAAACACAGAAACAAATCACAAAGGCAGTGCAAGACATCTATACCAACAGTTTTTTCCTGAACCTGTCACTGCTTCAATTTTAATGCCACCCTTAAATTTACCATAATCTATTACTTCCCAAGCATAATTTTGAACATGTTCAAAAGTCCAGCTACACATTTTGAACAGCAAAAAAAACAAAAAAAAGACACTAAGCTCTGTATGAAACAGACATGGTGGCCATCTGCTTCCTGGACATTCCCACAAATTAATGAACTTATCTCGTGGGAGGCAGACACTGAAAACAGATGTTACCAGGGAATGCAGCGAGAGGAAGATTTTCTTTTTTCTTTTTTTTTAATAAGCACACATGTTATATCTGTGCTTGTATGAAACAAATGCACAGCAAATGCTGTGTATTCTGAAATTTACAAGTTAGTTACAGGTCCATATAGAAACTCACAGACTGATAAATATGCATTCAATGTATGGATTTAAACTCTTTTATTTTATTTACTTTAATAAAACAAGTGTCAGTTATTGTACTCAACAAATGTATCAATTATAGAAAGCAGGTTTAAAATCTTAAAACTGATAAGCAAAGACAAAAATGCTCTATAAGCACATACCCCAGCTTTTACGTTACGCTGTTTGAAGCAGTATTGTTTCCTCGTGGATCCCTGGTGAAAAAGCCTTGATTAGCACAAGGTGCTGAGGATGCTTCAAATGGTTTACCAGCCAACTAACAGATGCACAACTGGTCACAAAAAGCCTCTGTGTGATCTGGTCCAGTTTTCTTATCGGTGCAACTCAGAGCTAATTGGATTGTGCAACAGCAATGGACAGCCTGCTTCCTTTCCCAGACTGAGCCGGCTGTTCCCATGCTACCCAAAGACATGCTTCACACAGAACCCCCCAGAGACACTTGAACTGAGAGGCCTCAATGTCAACAAGCATGTATGTTGGCATCTCACAGATACCGATATATTTAATGTCAATATTTATGTGTTGTGGTCAGTCTTATTCCTGCACAAGGTCAGAGGGGTGGACTATATTCTGCTAATCCATCATGCACTGAGCAAAAAGTGGACAGGTTGTCGGGCTGTTATTGCGATGCTTGCAAACACAAAAATAGAAAGTCAATTACGGCCGCAAGCGGCAGTTTGCGGGTTCAAACCTTTTTTCGCTCAAAGAATTAAGCAGTTGAATTGCCAAAATCAAAGCCTCAAGCAGCAAAGCAATAAGCGGGATTTGGGCTTCTTAAAGCAGGGGATAGTCACTTAAACTGGTTTAATTCTGTATAAAGAAAGAGAGGGACCAATCACACACTTGTTTTAGAATTACAATGTATGCAGCCTTTCAGTAATTGCACAATCAAAGTCCTGCCAGTCATGTTTCTTGGCATTTTCTTGGCATATGTTTCAACAGCTTAATTAAAAATATCTAGCAAGTTTGGTGATGTTTGGACAAACTCATTGATTTAAGACCAAATTTGTGCCAGGCCCATGCACATATTTGGAACTGGTGGCGCCCCATTTTGAGCAAATAGTTTTACACACCTGGTTCAACATTGTTATGAATCATTCATAACCAGTCAATATCTTATAAACGCAATGAGATATCACCAAGTTTTTGGTTGGTAACTTTTGATAAGCTTAGTCCAATAATGATCCACAGAACGTTTGGTAGCACTGATCAAATATGAATTCATATTCTGTTTCTAATGCCAATTTTTTCGCATAAAATGTTTTCAGAAACATCTTATGGTGTACTGTTTATCTGGAAAGTTTGCTCGTGCTGGTGGGCGGTGCTTGGTATTTCTTCAACTGATCTCAACAATGGCGGCCGGATCACAAACTTTCTCATTTTGATCGGAGTTTGCGAGTGATTGACAGCTGCTCAGAGACAGCAAGGCTTCAGCTCGGCTCTGATTGGTTGTTTTCCTCCGGTCTGTGAAACCTTGCAGTTGCCATTAGGAGCTCCGGAGGAACATGATTTTTTTTTCAGATTACCTGTCTCATGCACTACTGTCAGGATATAGAGACCGTTTTATAAAAATAACTTTTTTTAATCATATTTGCTCCAATTCTACCTACTGCTGCTTTAAGGTGACCACTGGATACTGGATCACATTCAGTCCTAGCTCCTCATGAACAGCCACTGTTTGATAAAAATAAAGCCGGACACAGTTCTGGCTGCAGGGCTGTTTGGTGTTCTCTGGAGTAATGACATGATAATCTGCTTACACAGATCTGCTTCTGAGTCTGATTTCCTAAGCACCTAAATACTGCAGATAGAAAGAACAAGTGTTCCCCTGTGTGGGGAATATTAATAGATACTGCTTTTGTTGAGTTAGAGTTCAATGATAATATAAATATGTAATAACTATTATGAATAAACAAGCAAGAGAAACCCTTCCTTGTACTAATACTGCTATGTTCTTAATCCTACAACCTCATCAGTCTCTTGTTTGGTGCTGGATATCAGAATCCTCCCAAATATAGGCCTCCTTTTCCCCTTTGAATTATATCCATGACTGAGGAAAATGACTGACTGTGGAAAATGTGACCACCTTTGTGTGGCATTCCATTTGTCTCGACTAAATGACTCTTTGAAAGATGGATCTTTCAGGAGCCCAGTTAAAATATCTCTCAGCACTGCACTATCAGGTCGTTCCGCTTAAGTGTAAAATTAAACGTTCCAACATTGTTCAGCTATTCAGCCCACTCGTTTGGAGTTGCTTAGCAATGTGTACACATAATATAATCATAATCCATTTGTGAGCGGAGAAATGCTGAGGAGTGGTCATAAGAAAACATTTCCATTTCCCTAAATTGAAGGCATAACGGTGTAAGTGACAGAGCAAATAGAGTACACAGCAGATAGACACTGTTTGGTAAATGCTCTGTGCCTGTGAAAGGCAATGCACGTGCTGTTTGGACAGTGTCTCTCATTTAAAGTCATGGAACATATTTTGTCAGGTAGGAACAAGAGTAGAACAAAGAGGCCATATTATAAACGTGACATTTGCTTTACAAAGGATGGGGGAAACGTAAATCCTTGTTTTCGTCTGCAAAAACTACCTAACTCTTTTTCCATACATTTGTTATGTGCATACCACCAGCCTTGCATGAATTTGTATGGTTCTGTAATAAACTGGTATTTGTATTAGCCTGCTTTGCATCGGAGGAGATATGACGATTCACAGGATTGGGTAGTATGGCTAGCAGGAGAAATACACCCTAAAATGCAGTATTAAAGTGGCAGTAGGCAGCATATTTTTAGCATCATTGGGCAAAAGTTCCATAATAACCTTTCAACATGTTGTAATTCAAGTGTTCTGAGAGAAAACTAGACTTCTGCACCTCCTCATGGCTCTGTTTTCAGGCTTTATAAAATCTATCCTGACGGAAGACTTTGGCCAATTACAGGTCATTTCAGAGAGAGATCGTTCCTATTGGCTGTTCATTCAACGAAGGCTGCTGTCAATCACTCGCGAATTCCGATCAAACAGATCAAACTAGGCAGCGCTGATCAAATATGAATTAATATTCTGTTACTGTAATGCCTATTTCTCGCCTCAAATGTTTTCAGAAACATCTTGTAGTGTACTGTTTAGCTGTAAAATGAGAAAGTTTGCTCCGGCTGGTGGGCGATGCTTGGTATTTCCTCAACGGATCTCAACATGGCAGCCAGGTCGCAAACTCTCTGATTTTACAGCTAAATAGCGGGCCCGGCCGCTACTCTGTCTTTCAGATGTTGTCATGCTAGCTTTTCGCGAAGAACGCTAAATATTTCTACGAATTTACGCAAAATTTTGGCGAGGAAAAACTGGCATTGCCATTTTCAAAGGGGTCCCCTTGACCTCTGACCTCTAGATATGTGAATAAAAATGGGTTCTATGGGTACCCACGAGTCTCCCCTTTACAGACATGCCCACTTTATGATAATCACATGCAGTTTGGGGCAAGTCATAGTCAAGTCAGCACACTGACACACTGACAGCTGTAGTTGCCTGTAGGGCTGCAGTTTACCATGTTATGATTTGAGCATATTTTTTTTATGCTAAATAGAGTACCTGTGAGGGTTTCTGGACAATATTTGTCATTGTTTTGTGTTATAATTGATTTCCAATATTAAATATATACATACATTTGCATAAAGCAAGCATATTTGCCCACTCCCATGTTGATAAGCGTATTAAATACTTGACAAATCTCCCTTTAAGGTATAATTTGGACAGATAAAAAATGTGTGGTTAATTATGTGCTGCACCTCTTGGAGACTGTGCACTAACAGGAAACTTCTCGCCCATTACACAAGGAAGATATTTCCCTTCTTTGACTGACCCCAGGATGCACACTAGGGTTTCCAGCAGTGCAGCTCCATTGGGATGTCAGTGTAGCTCAGTGTGTAACACGCTTCAACTTAGCTGGTCTGGGAGTATGAAGTAATGTCTGTCAGGGCCATCTATCCTCACTTTTACTGATTCTGCCACTTACATAACATTTGTGGGATGGAAAACTACAGGACTAATGGGGGAAAAGAAAAGATTATGAATGCAAGTTTCATTGTTTTTTTTTATGCAGCTGACCTGTAAACAAGACTAAATTCTAATTCAAATGTATGAGTTTAGTTCCTGTCAAATGAAACTAAATATCTGAATGCCTAGTTTGAAAAAGTAACACAGAGTGTTAAAAACACTTGTATATCAGTAGTCATTACTGGCACATTATGAGCTTCATATACTATTAGTGGTTTTAATCAAAACCAAAACAATTTTATAACCAAAGATCACTCCTATGTCTCGAATTTGAAGATTTCTTGCTTTGGTTCCGCCCTGTGGTAATGTAGAAAAGACTGTGGCAGACAGCAATGCATTACTTTGCGTGTTGAAATTTCCAACTTTCTGGCCCAAACTCCAATTTGAACAAAAATTCCAACCTACTGACATTTTAAGGCACTTACAATTTCCTCCCCACCCACATATGCAGCTGCATGGTGATGGAATACACTTGTTCCACTGAACAACTGGTATATCACAAGACATGTCATCCTCCTCATTTGATGCTTTTATTGGGTCAAAGTTGACTTACTTTGCTTACTTTTTCAGTTACAGCCCACCAAACCTGTAAGTGGTGAGAGAGGGTGACCAAAACCATTCATTATTTTTGCACATCCTCCTGGTTTGCAGACAGCGTAGAATACATAGTGCATCTTTAAGTACATTGCTCTGCTTTGTTCTCCACTGGAGTCTTCAATCAAGACACATGGTCACAGATTTCCAGATAGGTTTGCAAAACTACTCATTCATTATGCATTTTGTTTTTCTCTCAAAACGCAGCCTATCACTAATCTCCAGAGGTTTGGATTCAAGTCACATGACTTGGACTCAAGTCAGACTCGAGTCACAAATTTGATGACGTTTGATTACCCCATAGAATCCAGTAGATGGCTCCCCCTGTGCTTATAGAACTAGGGTTACAATATCGTAACCTTTGTTACTTCATATTGGGCGTTTTTTCAATTAGGAAAAGCCTTTGTCTTGTTTATGTCTGCTTTTAGTTGATTTGTAACAAGGTCGGTATTATAAACAAAACTGTCCCAGCTGTTCCCGCGTAACTGTCCCACTGTTCCAGGGAGAGCAGACACACTTTGGACTCCTGTGCTAGCTACCAACAAAACAAAAAGATGAAAAGGTCTGCACTTTGAGGTTGAAAGTGAAGGCATAGTTGCTTTCTAACTTGCTAAACTTGCAGTCTCAACTGTCCCCATGAACCAAATGACCCTGCTCTCCCCTCATTTATGTTTATGATTTCAGCTTGGCACTGTAATGAACTTAACAAAAGAAGAGAAACAATGCAGTCCACCATATTTCTGTGAATGTTATATTGAATTAAAATGGGGATTGGAAGCATGGGTTTAATAAATGTATTTGTGCACACATGAAAATACCTGTAAATTCCTTATAGGCTTTTTTGGGGATTCCACTACATCTTACAATGTACTTTGTAAACTCACTGTATCTGCACAAATAAACCAAACCAAAATCAATCATTTCAGGATGTATAATTTGATGTAATGGGCCCTTTTGTTCTTCTAATTTATGGCAAGGCAGGAATATGACAGCAGATAGGACCCTGTTAGTGGCATCACAATGTTTACCCGCACACAGTTGGCTTTCAGGGTCCTGAGGTTCATACTGATTATCTTCCAAGGGTCATTTTGAATTTCAGTAGTCACTGATAAACGTAGGACGCGTTAGAATGGGAATATATTTTACTTGCGGTTTGCTGTTTGCATACTTTGCTTTGCCTGGAACCTTACGTGGAGATTTGGCTTTCCGATGCCCAAGTTGTACAGCGGAGCGTTTGGCTTTATGTCCCAAAGTCACAGCAGCATGTACAGAAATAGTACGGGAGCCTGGTTGTGGCTGCTGTCCACTGTGTGCCCGGCTGGAGGGGGAGCTTTGCGGGGTCTATACGCCGAGGTGCTCCGGCAGCCTGAGGTGCTACCCGAGCACAGACTCTGAATTACCTTTGCAACAACTCATCCACGGTTTAGGACGATGTGGACAAAAAGTGGACTTGGATGTCACAACAACTCTGGACCATGAGGCTACAAATGGTAAGTTGTTTTGGGAAAAAGTGTTGAAAGGGGGAAGTTAAAGTTAAAGCTGCAGATTTCACCAGACTCTACACCCTCTCTCAACTCTACGGAGCATTTTAGCCTCTTTCAGCTCATTGTTTTGGTTTCACAGACAACAGCTTAAATGTTTTGGTTCAGTCTCACTGTTCTCATCAAAATTGTTTTCAGCAGCAACAGGCAGCTCTAACACCAAAAGCTGACAACTAGCCGGTCCACATAGCTGGTCAACATAGTGGTATCTCACAATCTCATTCATTCGGTCACTACCCAAAGCCCATGACCATAGGTGAGGGTTGGAACATATATTTACTGGTAAATCGAGAGCTTTGCCTTCCAGTTCAGCTCCCTCTTCATCACAATGGTCCGGTACAGCGCCCGTATACTTGCAGATGCCGCACCGAACCGCCTGTCCATCTACTGCTCCATTTTATCCTCAATCGTGATCACGACCCTGAGATACTTAAACTCTCTTGCTTGGGGCAGTAACTCACTCCCCACCCGGAGGGAGCAACCACCGTTTTCCGGTAGAGAACCATGGCCTCTGACTTGGAGGTACAGACTCTCATCCCGACCGCTTCGCTCTCGGCTGCAAACCGCCCCAGTGCGTGCTGAAGGCCACGATCAGCATATCCAACGTGTCTTAATCTGAAAATGCTCCATTCGGAATAAGGCATAATTCAGATTATCCTGACGGAATATGCAGTTTACATGACCCGTATCAAATTTAGGATATTGTAATATTCAGAATAACTGTGGAATATTAGTGTGCATGTAAACGTAGTCAGTGTTATTCTCTAACAGTGCAGCCACAGCTTAAAATTATTTAATACTACTGTATAGAGTCTGCCAAGTATTTACTGTAATTCAATACAAAGCCTTCCAGTATCCATCATCATCATATTGTGTAACATATTAATTAATATTCTGCATGGGTGCCAGCATCACCAAGCCAGCTAGTTTCGACCCGTCATCACACCTGAGCATGAAGTTAAAACAGTATCCCTAAAGTAAAGACGGAGAAGCTGTCACAAAATATTTAATGTCAGAAAAAACACATCTACATCAAACGTATTTGGTCACAATAACTACCCAAAATACATAACCCAGAAATCCTGCGGGGACACTGAAATGTCAAGCTTTGCTCTCCCACATTACAGTTATTGGGGACAAAGGGTCACTGTTGATTCCTGAATATGAATGTTGACATGTGCAATATGTTTGGCAGCCAGTGGCAGGCTCACATCTGTGTGCATAAATAAGCAGTATCCCTCAGATGAACCCGTAACATGTCTGTAACCCATATCCTCAAAGCTCTCCTATTGGGAGTGCTTGGTTTTGACAGGATGTTGTTTATGGTACTTGAGGGAAGCGATATAATACACATTTGAAAATTAAAAACTGATTGAATTGTGAACCTTGTCACATTCTGTACATATAGAATATACAGCACCACAGACGCCCATCAGAATGTTTGGAGATGTCCATGGTAACAGGTGCAACCTAATTTCTCAATCAAGCTGTTTTTATATATAATCACTTTGGGTCATCTCTCTGAGGAATGTATTTTATAAGTTATTGGACTGAAATATTTTCAGACAATAAAAGACTCAACAGAGGAGATTTTTTTCAGTTGTTTTTAAGACTCTTTGAGGTTTTGTTGGGAGAGGGTAATAAAAACAAACTCAATCCCACACCCTGTAACTTTAGTTAAACGTGATCAACTTGCCTGCGCCCTCTGCTGTGATTTGCCGTCTTTGGTGCTCAAACTAGTTAGAACGCATAAAGGAAAAGCTGAAAATGAGCAACAGATCAAACTGTGGTTTGCCCTAAATTCACTGTGTTATACTTGGCTTTTCAAGCATGAGCAACTACAGGCTATCAGATGTCAACTTATGTGTCCTTTGTCCCCATTAAAATGTACATTTTGGGGTCGTTTCCTGTAGTTGTTCGAGATTACGTTCTCATTCCTAACTGATCACTTGAAAGGGAACAGAGACTTGTATTTTTAGGGATTTGCTTGTGGTTATTTGGTGTCATTCTGAGTTCAAATGGCCTTATTCTCACCTGCCTGAGCATGACGCATGACGGCCTGAGTAAACAGTCCAGAGTTCAAATCAACCACTGTGGCTTTGTCTGGTGGGAGCACACTTCATATCCCCTTATAATTTTGACATCATTTAGCTCTTTTACACTGCTGATGTCATTAACGCGGCATTTACCGCCTCTGCTTCTCCTCCTCCTCCTCCACACTTTGCGGCAACAGTACTTCTGCAAAATTTCCACATTGCAAAGGTGAAAGAAAACGGCAACCCAGATGATTCAAATCCGTGGCTTGAATTCGTCCAATCTGAAAATAGCGTGTAATATTAGAAATGGCACCTCATCTTCAGCGTTTCCACTTGAACTATTTTTGCAGTGGGAGTCGACTTGGAAATGTTCTCTCAGTCATGGTCCACAAAGGTTTCAGTCTGGTGATGAGTGTTTGGTTGAGCTTCAGTCTCCAAGTGAATCAAAATGTTTCCTTGCGTTTTAAACATGGATAAAGAAAAGGATTGCACGGTCTCTTATGGAGTTCTATCAGTGATATGGATGCATTATTATACAATGATATTTGCATTACCCATTAATGTCATAATGTACTTTACTGAAGGGAAGTTCTGTTCAGCACAACTCTGTGTTCATTTACTTGAAAGATGGAGACCCAATACTTGTATTTCACAACATTATTTTAAGTCCACTACCATAGACTGTATATAAGAAGTGGATGTAGTCACAGTGATGTCACCCATTGGTTTGTGGACTGACGTTTTGAAGCCTCGAGTGTGGCATTTCTGCCGTTGCCACAACATACAGTAGTCCGGTCTGGGAGCTGTCCGTGTTTTCATCTTAGAACTTTAATCAATTGTGTTTTCAGTTCATGAAAGTTATATATAACCTTTTTAGTCGCCTGAAAATGTCTTGTTCAGGGTTCGGTTGTTCCACCCTCTTGTGTCACTTCTTGTTGCAAAAAACAACAAGGCGACGGCCAAAAAGCCGAATTCAAAGTTTCAAAAGTCCAAAAACCAATGGGTGACGTCATGGCGACTATGTCCACTTCTTATATATAGTCTATGTTTGCAACCAGAGGAGTCGCCCCCTGCTGGCTATTAGAAAGAATGCAACTTTAAGGCACTTCTACATTGGCTTCACTTTTCAGACCCGGAGGTGGCCCACTGTCCACTACCAGCAGTTGTTGGACATTTAATCACTCAAATATTTGTGAGGGGAGAGTTGTTTTGGAGGCCTGAATAATCATAGTAATTGGATTAAACTTAGTTGGGCAGAATCAAATCTAGCTACCATTTGAAAAACGATCAAAAAAAGAAGTACCAAGACCACGAAATCCTAAAAGCATTCTAAATACATAAACAAATTTCCATTTGCAGATTGGATAGATCCACTGTTGGTAAGGGAGTGAAATATAATTGCACTTGTAGCAGTTTGAATGCTGTATATTGGACTGTGATTGCTATCCATCCCGGTAGTCTGTACTTGATATCACTGACAGAACCTCCTCAAAATAGTAGCACAGAGTTCAGCTTAATAGTATATCCCGTTACACTGCAAACCAGCCAGAGTGCATGACATTAAAGAGGCAACTGTAACAAAACAAGTAATAGCGTTAATAAAAAATCAAAGGAACAAGAGCAACATGAAGCCTTTTTCACAGCAGACATTTTGACTTGTCATAGCAAGAAAAGCACAGGTGTTACTAATAACATTAATGATGGCTATTCAAGTGTCCCAGTCAGCCATGACGGCGTGTCAGTGAGCCAGCCAATACCAGGACCCTGAAAGTGAAGCATCTAGATGGAATTCAGCAACTATTCATTTGATTATTTACCAGTGATTTTCCTACTGTGACATGTCAAAATGTCTTCTATAAAAAAGGCCTACTGCTGCAGTGAAACTGTGAAAAAAGTCACATGGGCGAATACAAAAGTTTAGGAGCCAGACTTAAAGATTCACTATACGATATTCAGCGCATTAATATAGCAGTAAACAACTTGCTATGTAAAGACATAGAGGAGTAATGTCTACCTGACCAGAGAATTAAGTCGCCCTCCCTCTGTGTTTGTTGTAATCCGAGCTTCTCGGTGCTTTGTTGACATAGCCGGGTAGTCTGCGTGTCTTTTAGTGCATGTAAGTTTGCCCCGCTGGCTAGCTCATGGCGACAGCTCTGCACTGCCAAAAAGTTCTCATCGCAATTCATCACATACGGCTGCTTTGTCACGCCCCTTGGCGTCATTTTAGGTTTAGGCAACAAAACCACTTAGTTAGGTTTTGGAAAAAACGACATGGTTGGGCTTTAAACTACTATGTTTATAAAGTGAATTAAACTGAACGTTGTGAACACGGGCTACGAACAAACAGCTGATTGTAACGTGAAAGTGAAATTTAACGCACGGGACACAAACTGCTGTCTCCTGGATGAAAGCCTTGTGTTTGTTGGACCGATCCTCCACCCTCCCACCCACCCTGTGTCTCTTTTGGCTCTTTATACTACGTCGCCATAGTCAACTCTGGCGTACTTTCCCTGTGCGTTTACTACTTTTGTGGACGGGTTTATATTGTAGTTAATGGAAAGCCCGGTGTGTCTCATACCGGCGCTAAAGGGTGTCTTTTGCGGCGGGATCACACACCGACAACCGTGACAAAGCCTCGGTATTTGACGCCCTGGGACTGAGAACGGGCTGGTACTGCGCTCATTTGGCGGTTACAGCTGATAACGCCGTCCCGACCGACGGCGTTCGGGCGGAGGCATAACGCCCACCCTCCGGTTCCTTCCCAGGTAACTCTGTTAGCTCTGTCAACACTGTTGTCCTTGTTTTCACTGTTACTGCCGTTAGCACCGTCGCCATGTTGAGAGCCGTGTGGAGGCAATACATATGCTTTGAATATTGTATTTAGCACCTTTAAGCCTTTAAGCCTAGCCTTATTTTAATTAATGATATCGATCAGGCAATGCTATGCTATGCTCATGGTAATTCCCTTACTTTAACCCTAAGTGTTTTTAACTATACATTGAACATTTACTTACTCACATGCTACACTATGACCTTTTCCTCAAGTCCAACTCACCACTATCTGGTAGGAGAAGGGCATGTGTGTATTCTTTGCTATCTGAACTAACACAGGCCACCAATCCTCTACTGACAAACCCCCCCCCTCTCCAGCCAATAAGAAACCGCTGTCCTGTACAATCCTTGTTTGCACTTTCCTCGCACATCTCTCTGTCTGCTTCTCTCTCCTTTCTTTTCTTGTGTTGTCGGCGGTGACTGCCCTTGTTGCCCTGCAGGTGATCCTCTGCTGAGACACGCTCCTTCACCCTCACTCACACTCTTTAATTACTCTAGTAATGTGCACACACACACATCCACAGGAAAAGGTGAAACCATAAGAGATCACTTTGGGTGGGAGATGCATGTCGGTGCCTGCAATTCTGAGAAAACTGCCCATGAGGTGTTAATAGGAAGCCCTGCCTCCTTCGTGCTAATTTAACAGTTCATGTTGGAAAGTCACATGTTGCATAACATGATTATAACATCAATGAGCTTGAATTTAATATCACAACAAGCTAGGTACATTCACTTAAGTACTCTAATTAAGAACAATTTTGAGGCTTTAATCAGCAGTGTGAAATTTGATTTTATGCTATGCTTTCTACTCCACTGCAGTTCAGAAGGAAATATTGTACTTTCCACAATATTTACCCCACAGTGATTATTTTTTAGTTACTGTATATTAAAAATTAAGATTAATAAAACACATAATAAAACATATACTATAATCAATTTATCAATCATAATGCACTGTTATAGCACACAGTATAATTCAAATTAGCTCCTTCTCGGCCAATGTTACTGCAACATTAAAATTCTGCATCTGTTTATGCATCAGTAATAAATCTTTATTTTGCAATATAATGCTTGAAATAAGGCCATTGCTGAGTTTTTACTGTTAATATCTCTATTGGCCTACTTTGAATGAAATAAAAATGTATATAAATGTAGTTTTGCTACACTTATTTAAACTTGTAATAACTGACTTTTGTGGGCAGCACAACAAGCCAAAAACACAACACAGAAGCATTATCACCGTATAAAGTTATAATGGTGACCATGCAAACAAAGGGTTTCTTTGCTAGTTGTTTGCTAGCAGGCATGCAGAGCAATATTAGCATCTTTTTAGAGTTGTATTTCTGGCCACCTAGCACATGTACGTTCAATATTAACTCCTTTTAGATCGGTTTGCCTCCAATGATTGAATAGTGCAGTTTAAAGGGCCAGTGTGTAGCATTTCGGGGGATCTATTAGCAGAAATATAGCTAATATTCACAACTATGTTTTCTTTAGTGTATAATCACGTGAAACTAAGAATCTTTGTGTTTTCGTTAGCTTAGAAAGAGCCCTTCAGATCTACATAGGGAGCGGGTCCTCTTCACGGAGTCCACCATGTTTCTACAGTCGCCAGAACAGACAAACCAAACACTGGCTCTAGAGAGAGCCTTTCGTATTTTTATGTTACCTGAAGGCCACCGTAGTTCTCCGACACGCTTGTGAAACTGCGGTAACATGAACTGCAGAGTGCAAAACCGTGGTACCACCAGCTGCCGCTGCTCCTAAAGTAGTGTTATCATGGTAAGGATGACCTCTGAGCGAGGCAAACGGCGTTACCACGGTTTTGCACTCTGCGGCTCACGTTACCGCCGTCTTGGGAAGGGAGGAGTGAGCAAAGCGGTACTCAGTTGGTTGCAATCTGCAACTACACCAGTAGATTACACATTGTCTATTTAAAGTAAAAAATCTCAATACTTTACACCACTGACAACAACTGGCAAGACAAAATACGTGAACAATGACATTTACTGTATATGTCATTTTTGGGAAGGGACTTCTGTCTATTGGTTGCAGGTTCATTATCATTATTATTGGTAGTAATTTGTCACAGACTCACAGACAGATATTTATTCATTATTTTTTTAAGCATGTTATACTGTGTTAGTCATAATTAGCTGTGGTTTTATTGTTATATCATTATACTTGGGCTATGCATCTTTTATAGTTGGCCTATAATAATCCAATAATATTCCAACTGGGACATTATAGGGTTAATGTGGTGTGTTTGTAGTGTTAATACTTAAAGTGCTTGCCTGTGTTATTTGTAGTCTTGCTATATAATATATTATATACCTGACACCTGAATTTCCCTCCGGGGATTAATAAAGGTTCATCTTATCTTATCTGATCTTATCTTATATAGGATGTCTATAGAATCAACAGCAGCCAGACAGACAGGCAGGTATGCATGCAGAGCTGAGGTGTGTGAGCTGTTCATTCAGGTTTTAGGAGCAGAGTCCCAGTCAAGATGCTCCTACATATTATACAGAGACACATTCTGAATTTATACAGTGAATAAAAGATACTAGGAGATATTGGGTTTTGGACTCCTCCTTGAAGAATATTTGAAGGTTTTTCACTTAAATCTATTCAATTTTACATAATTTTTACCATTTTGTATTATTAATTAAATCATTATTTTGTATTATTTATCACAGCCTTCATTTGAACATTCAATTCTTCTGGAAATGTTTGTCCTCTAAAATCATATTCTATAAATCAAGTAGCAGATTCAGAAATCTTTTAAATAATGTTTCATTGATTATATTTGTTCACAAATAAAAAATACAGCTCACTAATTATTTTACAAAAAGGACGTGAACATTGTATCGATAAACTACAGCACCCTCGTTCTCACCCCACTCCCCCTCCCTCGTGCCGTTCGCTTGTGAGAAGTTCCGGTACGCAAGGAAAAAGTCACGGTACGCCAAGGAGTAAAATGTAGAAATGCCGGTACTGCGTACCGGTGGGTACCGGCCCACTTCGAGCACTGGTTCTCTGCAATACAACAGTGGAGTGCACGTATTGTCTTTTAAGTCTGACAAACACTGTATGAGCTCCAATTGGCAACAGTTTTCCCTTAAAACTACAAAGGCATTTGGTTTGGATGACACACTCAGCCACATGGATGCATAGCAACATCAAGAGTTGAAAGAACTAGCTAACTGTAAAAGGTTTGAAGGGGGATCTCTGGCTGGGCAAAACCTTCTTCATTATTCAATTGCTTTTTGTCTGTTTGCCAGCTGTAAAGTGTTTGAAGTGGTCAAGCCTTGAGAGGAACCATTTACACTGACAATGGTTTGAAGTACTGTAAAGCCACTCTGTTGGCTGTGGAGGCACAGTTAAGTTTCTTGAGACACAGCTTCATTGTATACAATAACAGGGCAAATGCATTAATGCTAAGCAACTCTGGAAAGACATTACTCATTCTGTGCAGTGAGAGAACTGTGAAAGCATTGCTCAAAGGCAATACCCAGAGCCAACAGTCCCAACAGCTCGAGACAGGTAGTTTCTATGGCACTGAAGACAGAATCAACAACACAGTATTTAGATGACAGCTGCTGGCTAAAGATGTGTTTTGTTTTGGGGTTTTTTCTCCCTGGAACATGCTGTCATGAGTTCCTATAAGTGTCTATAGAAAACAGGATCTTAAACATAAACTATAGAAATAAGTTGGGATTTTTTACAACCTGTCTATAGTTGCATCCACTGTTGTCTTTTGAAAGTGTCAATGCAGTGTACTCGCACAGGGGGAAGAAAAACTATATCCCTTTTTAGAGCAACAGACGTTTAAATGAAATCATTAAATCAAGCCCTCTCTTGAATATGTTTAATGTGTTCTGCAGAAACTCTCACTACATGTGAGAGATTCTTCCACTGTTTGTGAATATCTCAACTTGGACCGAGATTCTAAGCTTGTGTGCTCAGCTGGAGGTTGGAATTTATGACTTTTGGCCATCGCTCACACACTGTACAGAACATGTAACATGTTTCGTCAAGTCTTGTTTGTGGCTGCACAGTTTTAACTGTTTCTAATTGGATTATCAGATTGGAAAGATTTCCCTGTGTGCCTTGAGTCACATAAAAACATACAGAGGGACACAGATGCACTGTCAAATTTGGTGCTTGATTGATGGCAATGTCGGCTCAAGCCACCACTTAAATCCAGAGTGAGATGTCTCGTCAAATATTGGATGGATTTCCATGACATTTGGTACAAACATTCCAGCCGATTAGACTGTTGTCAGGCTGTTAAATAGGCGTTATATAAGTCGCTATAAGCCCCATAGATGTGGGTCAGTCGGGGCCTACTACACCAACTAGTAGGTTTTATCATCTATTCACATGGTAGATCACCGAAAGAAGGTATAAAAGAACACGAGAGTGACCTCTGGCGAACCTAGTAATTATGACAGGAGCAGAAGTGGAAGTCAGGTGCTGTACTGTGAAACTCCATATTAGGTGGAGGCCCGGGACGATGAATGTGACTGGACTGGAGTTCGCATTCCCGTGTGAAACCAACACTGTGTAGTTGTGTTTTTAACCCAAAACACAATTTTTTTCCCTAAACTTAAAGCTGCAGAAAGTAGAATTGGAACAAATATGTTTTAAAAAAGTTTTTTTTATAAAACTGTCACTATATCCTGTGAGTAGTGCATGAGACAGGTAATCTGAATTTTTTTTTTGCCTCTTTGTCCTCCGGTGTCTTCCAGTGCTCCTAATGGCATCTGCAAGATTTCACAGACCGGAGGAAAACCACCAATCAGAGCCCAGCTGGAGCCTTGCCATCTCTGAGCAGCTGTCAATCACTCGCAATCTCCGATCAAACGGTCAAGCTAGGCAGCGCTGATCAAATATGAAACAATATTCTGTTACTGTAATGCCTATTTCTCGCCTCAAATGTTTTCAGAAACATCTTGTAGTGTAATGTCTAACTGTAAAATGAGCCATGTTGAGATAAGTTGAGGAAATATCAAGCACCGCCCACCAGCCGGAGCAAACTTTCTCATTTTACAGCTAAACAGTGCACTACAAGATGTTTCTGAAAACATTTTATGCTATAAATAAGCATTACAGTAACCAAATATTGATTCATATCTGATCAACGCTGCTTAGTTTGACAGTTTGATCAGAGTTTGCGAGTGATTGACAGCTGCTCAGAGAGCTCGGCTCCTATTGGATGTTTTCTTCGGGTATGTAAAATCTTGCAGATGCCATTAGGAGCACTGGAGGACACAGAGGAACATGATTTTTTTACCTCTCTCATGCACTACTGTCAGGATATAGTCACAACTTTTTTTAATCATATTTGCTCCAATCCCACCTACTGCTGCTTTGAGGCTAAACGTGAAAACAAATGTAGACGCCACACTTACTTTTACAGCTGGCAGAGTGTAGACCAAAAAGTACGCGCACAGACTCGCGTGAACACGCACGTAAACATTTCAGAAGAAGGTGTCATAGCATGTGTAAGGAGCTCTGAAGATTCACTGGGGGGGCCTTTCCCTCTCGGGTGTGATTTACAACCTCTGAGTTCTGCTCCTGTTTTTATAGCGCTAATTACAGACACACACACACACTCTCTCACACAAAACATACACGTACACACACACAGCCTCTGGCAGGCAGATTAGGCACCCAAAAAAAAAAAAAATCCTTACTCAGCATGAAAAGCCTTAATCAGAAGTGCTTCCTTACGAGTCTGGACTCACCACCAATGACTAGCAGTCGAGCTCAGCTCTGTAATTCAGTCACCGCTTTCCTGTTGAAATGTGTCAGACAATCTCAGATCATTATGTCTGTGATGACTATGTGTCTACAGTGTCTTTGTATCTGTGTTTTTACAATCACATTCATTGTGTGCACAGAGTAGGTCTAATTTTTTTTGCCATTCTACTTTGTTCTAGATTAATTTGTTATCTTGTTGTTTGTGTTTTGTCTCTCCTGTCTCCAACAAATGATGAACATGCGTTGCTATAACATCAGCAGGAAACCAACTCAGAGTGACCCCACCGCTCTGAGGTGACCTGTGCAAAACTGCGTCACAAGACAGCAAATGATCTCGTTCACGCTGTCGCCGTAGTAATTACAGCCGTTGCAGCGCCTGACTGTCCAGTATAGAATTAGTGACATGAGGTATGAGGGACACAGGATGCCTCGAGGACACAGAACGACTTTGTCTTCTAATTCCAGGATTAAGATGACTTGTAAAAGGGCCTGTTATTAGGTGGATGTTGGGTTTTAATAGCAGTTTGTGATTAAAGAATAGATACATGTAGATGAATGTGCGTGAGTATTTTAGAAAGCAGCAGAGATGGTGAGGCAGTTTTGTGTGTGTGTGTGTAACATCTGTCCATTTACGACATAAAAGACATGACTCTTTAATGCTCAAAGAACTGACTCAGCATGCGCCTTTTCTGAGAGCCACCAAAGCATTGAATGTTACACTGGGATTATAACCAGAAAGAATGCCAAAAGGCTGAATAGAGAGCTACAGGAATGAGTCCTAAAACCCTGAAATGAGTTAGCATTTTAGCACTTCCTGTTCCCTTAAGGTCTGTGGTTAACACAAGCTTAAGAGATGTTAATGTTTTGTTCTACGATATATAACATACATCAATTTTCAAGCCTAGACGTGCCTTAAAAAAGGCAGTTGCTTACAAGTGGCTAAATGAGTCTATTAAACGTCATCAGGCCGACTCGTCCGCCTTTACAGCCTCGTTGTGTTTACTCGTGTTCATGCGTCTGAGGTGTAGTTCGTTTATAGCCTAACGTTAGCTTTTCACTTCTGCTGATTGCATTCACACTTCAAAAATCATAAACGTGGTGTTCATTTGTGGAGATTATCTTGCTGAACAAAACGTGTAAGTATCATAAACGTTTGTTTGCCACAGAGTTTACTTTCTGCAATAATCCAAAACCATATGGAAAAATCACATTGGCTTTTTGTCAAGGGAACCCAAGGCGATGCTAACTTCCTGGTTGGCCTACAAAAATGCGTCATCCCTGGAGCACTCTATTAGCTTTGAATAGAACAGGAAGTCTGTTTTCAAGAGGGCCTATAGGCAGAGTTTATGTACAGATGCTGCCGATTAACTGTGTGTGTGTTTGTCTAAATGTAGAGGTGCAAGGGACCGAGAATCCAAACACCAAAAGACCTGCCATGGAGGCGTGGTTTTGGATGGAGTCCGCCAGGCAGCAACACCTGAACGAGCGCAAAACCAAGATGAAGACGAATCAACTAGAGGACCCTCGAACCCAGAAAGTGCTACAGGTCAGATCTAAACCTTCAACTATTTTTGAGTAACCATTGAGGATTAACTTCCTCACAATGTATTACTTAAAGGAACAATGTGTAGCATTCAGGGGGATCTATTGGCAGATATGTAATATCATATTAATAAGTATGTTTTCATTAGTGTACAATCACCTGAAAATAATATGGCTGTCAAAGTTAACACGATAACAACGCGTTAAAGCAAATTAATTTTAACGCTACTAATTTATTTAACGCATTAATGCAACTTGCGGTTTTAAGGTTGTCATGTTATACTAGCTTGTGGGGAAGAACGCTAAATGGCGAAGTTACTAAAACTGGCATGGCCATTTTCAAAGGGGTCCCTAGACCTCTGACTTCAAGATTTGTGAATAAAAATAGGTTCTCTGGGTACCCACGAGTCTCCCCCTTACAGACATGCCCACTTTATGATAATCACATGCAGTTTGGGGCAAGTCATAGTCAAGTCAGCACACTGACACACTGACAGCTGTTGTTGCCTGTTGGGCTGCAGTTTGCCATGTTATGATTTGAGCATATTTTTTTATGCTAAATGCAGTACCTGTGAGGGTTTCTGGACAATATTTATCATTGTTTTGTGTTGTTAATTGATTCCCTATAATAAATATATACATACATTTGCGTAAAGCAGCACATTTTCCCACTTCCATGTTGATAAGAGTATTAAATACTTGACGAATCTCCCAAATCTTCTATTTGCGATTAATTGCAATTAACTACGGACCATCATGTGCTTAATCGCGATTAAATATTTCAACTGTTAATTTTAATTTTGATTGAAAGCCCTAGAAAATAATAATTTATGTGTTTTTGTTTACTTAGACTGAGCCGTTTATAGCTACATGCGGCGCGGCTCCTCTTCATGGAGCCGGCGTCCATTTTTTCTACAGTAGCCCAGAACTGACAAACCCCAAACACTGGCTCTATAGGCTATTCGCATTTTCACGGTTCCCCGTCAAACACCGTAGTTCTCCTACACGCTTGGCACACAGGAGACGTTTAAGTCGGTTGCAATCTGCAACCTCACCGCTAGATGCCGCCATATCCTACACACTGCTCCTCTGATGTAACTCAACAGCTGTAAAGCGGACATAAACTTCTTAGATTAAAAGTTCATTTTTATTATCATATGGGCTGTTTTAAAACATTTTTAAGGGCAAAAACAAAGGTGAAAGCCAGTAAATGTATTTGAAAAATGCGGTGTCTCACACATCACGATTGATCAACTGGATACAAAATGAAACACAAGTCGTCTGCCCTTATTCTGAAAAGAAATATATATACATTTGATTTGTTTGTATGGAAATATAACTGACACCAGTCCATTTATAAGCTGAAAGTCTTAAGTAGCTGACCCTGTTTGTTATTATAACACTCAAAACTTTTGCAACTCTATGTTGTAACCTCTCCCTTATTTGCTAGTTAAACAGGGACAGTCACAGATACTGAAGAAAAATCCCAACGAACCAAAACCTTAGTGTCTTTTTCCCCGCAGAAGCATCCCTGCTTATATTTTGTGTGTAGTACAGTTGGGTATGGCACAGTGCAGTGAAATGTCTGCCTATCAAAAGCAAGCAGTGACAAACGGTCAACAATATGCTGTGTGAGCAACATTGTCTGGTACAGTAGTGCCCTCCTCTGGGCACTCATTCACTCAAACAAGCATACGCACGTGCACAAACACTCATTCCCTGGGCGACTTGCCCTAACCTTAATCGTAACAACCGCATGCCTAATCACAACTCTCACCCTAACTTAATCCTCACCTTAACCAAAACCCAAGTTTCAACCCCAAACTTTTACGGCTTAGCTGGTGTGGAGGAAGTTTTTGTTCCCATGTTGGAGAAGAGTCCCTTGACTGTGTGAACACATTTTTGTCCCCACAACATGACTAAAACAAGCACACATGTATGTGCTTTCATAGTAGTGATATGTGAAAAGGTATTTGTTGACCGCATTCAATTGTTGTCCAAGAATGTGAGACAAAACAACATGCAACAAAGTGGTAATAATGTAGGAAATGCTGTGGTAGTTAGCGTACAGATATATGCTGTATATCTTCCTTAGCAAATGCAGGCCTTTTGTTTGAAACTGACTTCATGGTGATGTCTTTCCACTTTTAGAATTATTTTAAGCACTACCTCTGTGCATTCATTGACGCATTTCTAATTATGTGTGAAGTAAGTAGAAGCAACATTAGCTGAATTAAGAAAAGAGAGTTGTCTTAGCTTTAATAATTGCCCATAATGAGCATCTTCATGATGAAAACTGATGTTGTTTTGCTCTTCACAGAGGAATGCGTGTTAATGCAGTATAGAGATTACAACCCCCCCCCCCCCCTTCGTATTCTTTAACACTCACTCCACATTTCCCAGTCTCAAACGCAGCTCCACAAAAAATAAAAACAGTTCCTGGAAAACCCTTTAATGGGGTGGCGTTACAAACACAGATATTTTTTTCTGTTTCATGCAAATGAGTTTTGGCTCCCAGGGGGGCTGCGCATGTTGAGGCTTGTCTCAACATGGCAAACAATTATGTGCATTTGCTCATTTTCTCCCTCACTTAACTCACTCGCTTGCAGCAAAACAAAACAAAACAAAACAAAAAAAATCATAAGCGGGAGGGTACAAAACAATTGTTAAGATCATTAGAAGCAACAAAAGAGAGAATGCAGTAAAAGGATCCGTGCAGCTGGGCAGGGTGGGGGGAGGAACTTCAGACAGCTGGTGTCAAGCATGGATGCACTTCGTTGTGGTTGTTCTTGTGAGGTCAAATACTGTACGCAAAATACATGCTTAGCTGTCAGCTGGGGTCGTGTCAGATTTGTTGCCGTCATTCCTTGAATATAAACACAATTGTTTTAGTTAATTAAAAGTCTCCTTTGCGTCACATTCATGTTATTGTTTTCACACAAAGACCCTGTAATCTTCTGGATTTTTTTCTTTTTTCTTCATCTTTGGCCTCATTAAACCTTTTTTAGTGTAAATCCTTTAATTGAATTTTTCAATTTATATAGAGTCAAAACAGCATACCAAACAACATAAGGTGCACAGCACATCAAACAAGCACATAAAACATTAAACCTTTTTTGATACTGCACTGCACTTGACTTGAAAAATGTGTATGTAATCAAGCTAAACCTAAACATTTTATTTTCAACTTTATGGAAAGCAAATTATGGAAACCAAATATTTTTCATGGTAATAGATGACTCACATTTCAATGTGTCAATGAAACAGAAAAAATTAAAGTTAAAAAAAAAAATACTGTTCACCTATATATTGCAATTTTTTTTTACTGTTAAATAGTGCTGTTCACACTACACAACTTGCGGTCTTGTAATTGGGAGTCTTGAAGTCGTTGTGGTTTTCACACTGCATGGCTGATCGGCTTCAGGGGGTCACACACTACAAGATCTTTCTTTTTTGTCATGACAACATGTGAGAAATGCACGGTAAATGACGTGGTACCATACGCGAGACACATTACTGAGGTTGTTGTTGGCACATGTTCATAAAATAGCCCGTTTTTTACCAGTTACCACACTCTTTTTTTACTATTTATTCCTCTAGGTGCAACAACAACTTTGCTCCGTGTTGCAAATGCAGCACATACAGTAAGTTACTATTGTTACAGGCGACCCCTTAGCTGAACCGTACATGCATTTTTGCTTGGAACGAGGACTGTTGAGTTTTTTTCCCTATACTTCTCACAGCATATGAAGGGATCTCTTCAAGGCCAGTATGGAGAGAAGGAATAATTACAGCAGCCAACAACCCTTTAAAGCGAGGGTAGGCAGAATGTTTTAGGCATCATTGGGCAAAAATTCCACAATAACCTTTCAGCATATTGTAATTCAAGTGTTCTGAGAGAAAACTAGACTTCTGCACCTCCTCATGACTCTGTTTTCAGGCTTTAAAAAAATCTAGCCAGTGACGGGAGACTTTCGCCAATCACAGAGCGAAAGAGAGAGCGTTCCTATTGGCTGTTCATTTAACGGAGGCAGCTGTCAATCACTCACAAACTCCGATCAAACGGTCAAACTAGGCGGCGCTGATCAAATATGAATCAATATTCTGTTACTGTAATGCCTATGTCTATCCTCAAATGTTCTCAGAAACATCTTGTAATGTACTGTTTAGCTGTAAAATGAGAAAGTTTGTTCCGGCTCATTTTACAGTACATTAAACAGTACATACATGATGTTTCTGAGAACATGCAAGAAATAGGCATTAGCGTAACAGAAAATTGATTCATATTTGATCAGCGCTGCCTAGCTTGACCGTTTGATCGGAGTTTGCGAGTGACACCGGAGGACTCAGAGGCACATGATTTTTTTCAGATTACTTGTCTCATGCACCACTGTCAGGATATAGTGACCGTTTTATAAACATATTTACTCCATTTCTATGCACTGCTGCTTTAAATGTATATATGGCGTGTTAGAATTTTGTGACATGAAATGGCCTGAACCTTTCCTTTAATATGAGAGCAGTGAGGCAGCAGAGAAACTGGAGGGTGCATGTACTGAGGTGTTGGTTCATGTGTGTCTTCATTATATGAGAGAGAGAGAGAGAGAGAGAGAGAGAGAGAGAGAGAGAGAGAGAGAGAGAGAGAGAGAGAGAGAGAGAGAGAGAGAGAGTGAGAGAAGGAATCAAAGACAGAAAGTGTGAAAGAGCGAGCCAGAGAGAAAGAAAGAGAGTGCTTTTCATCCATATGTTCAGATGTGTGATAAGGTTCATGGCAGACTGCACCTCCTCCTGCCCTTCTCTCTCATCTTCAGCCAACTAATCATAAGACTGGACCTCTTTGATCCCACTGGCAGCCTGATACACTCTATGTGTTACAGTGAAGTGTGTGTGTATGTATGTGTGTGCGTATATACACGTGGATACTGTACATGGTAAGTGTGTGTGTGTGCGTGCACATCCATACAGCAGGACTAGTCTGCACTGTATTTATGTAGGTGTACATGAACATGTGTCTGCACAGGTCCGCATGTGTGTGTGTGGCCGTGGCCACCTGCTGAGCGGAGCAGTCTCGCCACTCATGTTCCACTCCACCAGACTCACATCAATAATACTGGCTGAACTTTCTGCTTGCCTAACTGCACCTCATAAAAATGTTAGCTATAAATGTGTGTATTTGTGACATTTTTACAAGACGCACAGAAGTATTTTATTTCTCCATTCTTTTTCTTGGACAAGAGCACATTCCTTGGCCTCAAACTATATTCAAACTTAAACTTACTCTATTTCTTGTCTCGTGGTGATTCTATTTAATTGACTTGATGTTGTTTTTTCGCAATTAATCACAAATTAACCACTAATTTTTTTGAATGTTAAAAATTTACCTTAAAAGGAGATTTGTCAAGTATGTAATACTACTTGTCAACATGGGAGTGACAAATATGCTACTTTATGCCAATGTAAGTATATATTTATTATTGGAAATCAATTAACAACACAAAACAATGATAAATATTGTCCAGAAACCCTCACAGGTACTGCATTTAGCATAAAAATATGCTCAAATCATAACATGGCAAACTGCAGCCCAGGCAACAACAAACTGCATGTGATTATCATAAAGTGGGCATGTCTGTAAAGGGGAGACTTGTGGGTACCCATAGAACCCATTTACATTCACATATCTTGAGGTCAGAGATCAAGGGACCCCTTTGAAAATCACCATGCCAGTTTTTCCTCGCAAGAGTTTAGCATAAGTTTGGAGCATTATTTTGCCTCCTTCGCGACAAGTTAGTATGACATGGTTGGTTCATTAGGTTTTTTCTAGTTTCATGATACCAGTATCTTCACTCTAACTTTAAAACTGAGTCTGCTAAAACCTAAAAATCGCAAGTTGCGTTAATGTGTTAAAGAAATTTGCGGCGTTAAAGCGAATTTTCGTTGACACGTAATTTTCGCGTTAACGTTGACAGCCTTAATATTTCTACATCTGCTTTAGGCTTGTGCTAAATATTCATTTTCATAATTAGTATTGGTGTTAATCATTTTCTCCTTTCTCGTCCTTTCAGAGCGCCTGTCAGCAGGAGCTGGACAAGGTCTTAGAGGAGATCTCCAAAATGACCTCTGAGGATAACAGAGGCCCGCTGGAGAACCTTTACGTGCTCAAATTTCCAAACTGTGACAGACATGGACTGTACAACCTCAAACAGGTGAGCCATGGACTCGTCTCACATCACGGCATTTTACCTGCACACACACACAGTTTGAGTTTGAGTTTTTCTGTGGGACTATTCTCACATTAGAAGCTCCCAAGCGTTACTAGAATGAACATGGCGGCGTTATCATTGAAAAACATGGTAAACATGACAAAGGGAAACGTGTATAATAGGCACAAAACTAATGACATTCATCAAACATCATGGTCAACAAATCGAGCGACGTACTTTAGGGAAACACTTTCAATTAGGAACTGAAGACACATTGTTTCAAAAACTCTTATCAATATGTTTTAAAATCTGCCAGCTAAAGTCCTGTGCATTCTGACCCATACATCCACCCCGACCTCCACCCTTCGCGCCGTTCGCCGCTCTTTATACTTTCCAATTCACAATTATGTAGATTACATATGAATTGATTTTGTGCTGACCATCACGAAAAAAATGTGAAATTTCTTTCTATGTATACGAATCAATACTTTCAATTTTGTGACTATTTCACTAACTGCTGTGTGACTGGGCTGGAAAAGGACAACAGGAGAAGTTCACAGGAATGTCTTCATATCAATACATATTGAGACTGTTGGGAGACAGGATCATGAGGAAATAAATCCAGGGAGTTTCACATTGACGAAACCCTCTACATTCTCAGTACCAGTGCATCTCAGTGCTATTACATCATACCAAGCATTTTTACAATGAGCAGCCACAGGATTGGCATGGTCCACATGATGTCATCAATTTTATGCCGACAATATATACAGTATACCTATACTTCCTTGCCTTTAGCTATTTATCTGATGAAAAATTGCGGGCATAGCAGGAACTTCCCCAGGGCCCCAAAACTCCAGGGGTCCCAAAAGATGATAAGGGCCTGAAGGTTGGGCTTTATTACACCATGTTGAGGCCCTGTCTTGAAGAGGGTCCCTGTGTTTAAATCAAATTTTAAGGCAGGAACAGTGCTAACAGGGGGTCCAGCAGGCTCACTTTGGCCCCAGGGCCTTCTAGTTGCCAGTGGCCATGCCCATTTGGGTCTGTCTTTTCGTTTAATGAAGCTGCTGATCCAATCCGGCTAACATGTATGGATACGCACACAAGCAATGCTCTGTAACCAACTAAAAATGACAATAATAATTGTCTTGTGTGAAAGTGCCAAGGTGTAAATATGTACTGTCCCTAATATATATATATATAATTTTCCAAATTAGTTTTGATATCATAATGGCAACAGAAAATAATTTATAGAGATTTGTTTTGAGTGTGAATTTGACCTTGGAAAGATAATACTTTTAAAAATCTGGATAATATTTGGTGAAGATTGGTAGAAACAAGAATAAATGTTTTGCCACTCTCTATATATAGTTCCACTGCCCTGATTTACAAATGTATGTTGTCGATACGGTTCGTGGATGCTTGCTGAACTGTCCCAGTACAGGGGTCACGGTCCAGTGCGTGCAGCCGTGTCAATTGATGCATGTAGTGAGGAGCCAAAGTTCACAAGCATGAGTTCTGCCTAGAAACGTTTACCTGTATGAAGTTATGTGTTGAGGTTAGCAGATTGCAAGCTGATTGGCATGCGAGTCAGTCAACCTATGGCTAGCGCAAGTGAAATGCCTTTGTACCATTTGACCACTATTGTTGATACAAACACCATCTAAACACACATTTATTTTACATGCTAGTCAAGGTCCCAACATTTCCAGAAATACCAGATACAATATATCAGGCAGAATTTTAGGAAAATGTCAATAAAATGATGCTAAACACTGTATTTCGTACCTTTTTCCTTATCATTCATTCAAATTCAACTAAGATGATGTTTATTTCATATCAAGATCAGTGAGCTAATTTATGATATTCCAAACATCAAATTTTAACGCCAAAATGCACGGCAGAAAAAGGCTGCTCTCTATATGGGCTGAAACTCTCAAGAATGTCACAATACTGGCCACGCCTCAATCAGTGATGTCACAGCAGGTGCTTTCCGTCCGCTGTCGAAGGTGAAACACCTGCCGTGACATCACGCGTTAAGGTTTGTTGACATGTTGTGACATGTTTGAGAGTTTCATAGTCCCATATTGAGCAGTGCTGCAGCGGTTTTCTGTTCCGTATGATTCACCGGTGACTTGTTTCACGAGGAAAACTCCAGCAGTTGCATGTTATCAGGTTTCAAATTCTGCTGGTAGTGACCACTGACTTTGGTGATGGAAAAGGCTTCAGTATGTGTTTCTCCCTTCGTTGCTTTTCCCTATTTACCTTTTTAATATCTCTCTCTCTCTCTCTCTTTCTCTCTCTCTCTCTCTCTCTCTCTCTCTCTCTCTCTCTCTCTCTCTCTCTCTCACGCACACACACACACACCTACTGTATCATTTTGTTTAATTCTCCCTTGGATTTCCCCTCTCTTCTCTTTCACACTGACTCTCTCACACACACACACACACACACACACACACGCACACACACACACACACACACACACACACACACACACACACACACGCACACACACGCAAAACTCTCTTGTATCAGTCTGGCAAAATCACCCTGGAAAAAAATATATAACCTCCCCCTCTCTCCCACCTGCCACAACTCTCCACACAACTACCCCCCCTCTGTCTTTTTTTTTATAAACTCACACACACCCTTCTCTTCCTTAATACTCTGCTCTTACCCACACACCCACACACACACACACACACACACACACACACACACACACACACACACACACACACACAAATGCGTGTGGAGATGTTGTCATCATGAATGAGGCAACAGCTTCTGAGCTCAAGGTTACAAGGCAATAAAACTGTTTGGCGTACTTCATGGGAAGACTTTTGTTAAGCCGAGGAACGAACTGTGCTTCCGACTGGGGGCTTGAATTTGAATTCTGCTCATCCATAGAAATCAGACGGAGGAGGACAAACAAGGTCACATATCCAGTGTTTTCTTACGAGGATAGTAGAGCAGAAAAGAAGATTTGAATAGGCGCCACAGTTTCCTAAAGCTGGGCTCTCAACCACTCGGCCAATTTTCATCACTGGTCACAAACAACAGCATTGTTTCGGACCCGAGTCCCCGGTTCCCAGGGAGGAACACTGTACCTCCTCAACACTCGGCTCCCTTTTGGAGTTGTCCCTCCTTGTCGCGGGGTAATTACTGTAACTGTCACTTTTTTTGTTCTTTCTCATCGAAGGAAGAAAATGGAAAGTCTTTTCTTTCCCCCCAGCTCTTCATTCTTTTGGCCGTCCCCTCCGCGGCCGCCCCGCGTGCGCGGCGTAAACTGTGTCCACTTCAATTACGACCTCATTTCTGAGTAGAGGGGGGCTCTGTGGTGGAGGGGGATGGGGGGTGGTGGTGGTGGGGGTGGGGGGGGCTGGTCTACTGGCATGCCGCTGTTTGTGTGTCTGTGATGGCATGTGTGGCTGTGGACGGGTTGTTGGTTGTGAGTTGGGGGCATGACCTGAGGATGGGCTGTTATTGGGTGAGTGTTGTCCCACCCGAAACCATAGCCCTCACTCTCATCCAATGGCCCCCCGCCACCAGAACATCCACAAGCACACGCACACACACACACACACACACACACACACACATCTCAAGCCACCGTACGCCATGCTTCATTAACGCACCCCCTTACTTCCCACTGTGCATCTTTACCCCTCCCTTTTTTTTTCCAGTGTTTTCCAACTTGTCTAGTTTGTGTTTTTCTTCCTTCTCTCCAGTGCAACATGTCCACCCACGGCCAGCGGGGCGAGTGCTGGTGCGTTAACCCCTTGACCGGAGTCCAGATTCCCGCAACGCCTAAAGTCAGAGGGGATCCCAACTGTAACCAGTTCCAGGTGGAGCTGAGAGCGATGCCCACGGAAGCAGCGTCTTATTAGCACAGTCCAGCACATCCTGTGATGGGGTTGGGTTCTCTCCAAAAATTACAAATCTGGGAGGAGAAATTGAAGAAGAATATTTGAACGCTTTGTCTCTTTTTTTTTTTTTTTTTAATTTACAAGGTTAAAGGTTAAAGTATACTAAACTACCTAAAGAATAAAGTTGTCATTATTATATTTCACCTGTTGTCAACTAATCTCACGAAAAGTGCTTCCTGAATTCCTTAGCTTGTCTGTGGGACTCAGACCCAAGCCTGTGTATTCCTAAAAAGAAATGTAATATTTAAAAAGGAGGCACAAATATATATCTTTTTTTTTCAAGTAACGTCCTGAAACAGCTGGGCACTGTCGTTTTTAGCAAATGTTAATCAAACTGAAGTGAATGGTTCATTTGTTGGGAACTATTTTTAGCTGCGGATTAATACACATTTGGTGTGCTAGTACTACAGTCCCTGTAATAAATCTCATTGTAATAAAGAAACCACCCAGTGCATTTATAGAGGAAAAAGTTACATAAGGTCTTGGATACTTGCCCGTAGGATCTTTTCATTGTTGCTTTCAGTCATTTCATGGGATTTGTTAACAATAGAAAATACATACTGTATAGAATATTACCAGCTTTATCCTTTAAAGCTGCATTAATTATTGTTTTTCTGTTTGTTTTTTTGGCCACTTGGGGGCAGCAGAACAAGCTGTTAACACATTTGACATATTATTAATTTATAGGCAAATATTCCAACAAACAACTGCCCATTCCAGCAGACACAGAGCAAAAGTCCTTTGGAGTTGTGTTTTTGACCCCCTGACAAAAAAAAGTCCAATATTCACTCTTGTTTTAACTCTCTTTGGATCCACCAACTCCTGAGAAAAAATATATGGCTCTTTAGCCGCTAAATGCTCCACTATGTTTGCTAACTTTGTCTGTCTGCTGCCTGGTGCTGTGCAGCTAGCGTAGACCTACAGTGGGTTTAGTGTGTACAGTGGGTATAGGCTAATGAGAGCGGTGAGACGGCACCAACACAGTAAAGCAAAGAAAATCAAAACAAGAGACTAAATGCTCTTCAGAGCTGAGGGGAACTGCAGAGTTGGGTGATAATTGTCTGTGGGTTTGTCTCTATGAGCGACCACTTTCACATTGCACAGAGTCATTTGGTCTGTAGACGGGTTTCTATGTGACGTCATCACAGAGAGATGCGCTCGCAGCTAGGGTGGCATAAAGCACGGCATGTCTAGCAGAGCCAAGCTGCAAAGCAGAGACGACAAGGAGTTGTTTTGCAGTAGACTGCACCAACCGCAGAAAACATGGACTGAAAATGTTTAATAGTCTGAGGGGATCACATGCCTTTGCTAAAAACAGAAGGAGATTATGGATCCAGGCCTGGCGGGCAAAAGCATTCTAGTCACACAGCGCTAGCAAAGCAGTGGGTGGTCATGGCGAGATGTCACGCTCCACAGATCAATAAAAATGAACTGATCAACAACAGTGTGATTGACCCACACTCTAAGGAAATATTTATATACATTTAGTGACTATGCCTTAAAACTTAATTACGGCTCCAAATTGCTGTAACGTTACGCGACTACGGTGGGGATAAGCTCACTCCGGTATGCCGTAACGTTACATTTTGAAGGGAAGACGTCTGGTAGACGATCAAGAAGCGGCCATGGAAGCTAACGTTTGTTTAAATTGGAATCAGACATATCTGCAATAATGTATTGACTTTTGGCGTTACGTTTGCGACTGAGGGCTAACCGCTAACGCAGCAACATGCTATTAAATAGAGAGCCGTCAGGTGTCTAAGTTTAACGTTCACCTGCCCGACATACAAAGAGCTGCTGTGTGACTGGTTTTACTAATAACAAGACCAAAATCCACACTTCCAGTTTTATATTAATGTTATACCTGTTGAGGAATCGCTAAAGAAAAGTGTCTGGCGGCGGCCATCAAGTGAGGCTCACATAACTTGAACTCTGACCGGATTGTCAACCAAACAGACCCTGATTCCCACAGGTCAAAAATCACACTTAAGTCTGATCTAACGTTAGACATTTCATAACACGATTACGACCAGCTGCCAAAGCGGTTTTGCCCCCTGCATGCGCGCGCCACCAGTAATGTTTGTATAAAAGAAACCCGTCTATTGTTAGTATAGAAATATTGATTAGTGCAGCTTTAAGGTTAAACCTACTAAGGCTTTTATTTGCATTCAAAGGACTTATACACTATATCACTAACTGTTATGATTTTGTATTTCTTTTTAGGTTACCAATGTAACATCTGTCCAGTACTACAGAAACAATAATTGCCTTGGCTTACTCTGCATTTATGTTTATCTCATCTACACTGAAACTGTTACATAAACCAATAAATAAAAAAACATTCTGCATACTTTTATTCACATGTGTTCATATGTTGACATAAATTTCAGATAAAAAGTAACTGTGACTTTGTGCCGAATGCTTTGAACATTTGAATGCCCACTTTCACACAGTGTTGCTGGATGCTTTACCCGCCTCAGTCAGCAGATACTCGTGCCAGATTTGATGCTATGCTAAGGAATTTGTACTTTAAGCAGACAAGCCTCTGGTGCACTTGAGCTGAGGTTAAACCTGCAGTAAGCAGAATGTTTTTGGCAATCACTGGGCAAAAATTCCATTTCAGCATATTGTAACTTATGTGTTCTGAAAGAAAACTAGACTTCTGCACCTCCTCATGGCTCTGTTTTCAGGCTTTAAAAAATCTAAAATCTAGCCCGTAACGGAAGACTTCACAGGTCATTTAAGAGAGAGAGCGTTTGACAATCATTCGCGAACTCCGATCAAACGGTCAAACTAGGCAGCGCTGATCAAATATGAATCAATATTCCGTTACTGTAATGCCTATTTATCTCCTCAAATGTTTTCAGAAACATCTTTTAGTGTACTGTTTAGCTATAAAATGAGAAAGTTTGCTCCGGCTGGTGGGCGGTGCTTGATATTTCCTCAACTGATCTCAATATGGCTCATTTTACAGCTAAACAAGATATTTCTGAAAAAAATATGTGAGAAATAAGCACTACAGTAACAGAATATTGATTCATATTTGATCAGCGCTGCCTAGTTTGACCGTTTGATCGGAGTCTGCGAGTGATTGACAGCTGCTCAGATATGGCAAGCCTCGAGCTCGTCTCTGATTGGTTGTTTTTCTCCAGTTTGTGAAATCTTGCAGATGCCACCGGAGGACACAGAGGCACAAGACTTTTCCAGATTACCTGTCTCATGCACTACTGCCAGGATATAGTAACCGTATTATGAAAAAACAACAACTTTTTAATCATATTTGCTCCAATTCTACCCACTGCTGCTTTAAAGACTCACGGGTGCTCCTTGAAATCCTCTGACATATCAAAGATGTGTAATACACAAACCGGAGCTCATTCTAGTGCCAACACATTGTGTAAACTTGTTTCCATGAGTAGATATTTTGTAAGCAGGTAATTAAAATGTAATCACTGTCATACTTTTTCACTAATTGCATCTTGTCAAATTCCCCTGTTCATGCACCGACTTCGTTTCCTACATCGTTCGCTGTAAATTAATTCAAATTTGCTCTGACAATCTTTACTTGAGATGTAAAATCTGACACCATCTAAGTGGTTCTATGAATCCAGGCCTATCAGTTTGGTTAGCTGAAGAGAGCTGCTGTTGTTGTTGTTGTTGTTGTTGTTTGTCAGCAGTTTTCCCATCAACACATGTCAACTCCAACCAAGTGTCACTTGAGAAAAATGACACTTGCGGTGATAACGCTGGAAACTGCTGCGCGGCATCACTGCTGTGTGTGCAGACACATGTGTGTGCATGAGCATATGTGTGTGTGTGTGTGTGTGTGTACCCATGTGTTGCTGGAGTTACAAATGAAGTGTTGACAGGAGCATGGATTGGGATGGGGGGGCTGACATTGACAAATGTGATACTAAGTGGGTAAAGGTGTCTATGAATAAACCAACCCAAGTACGCAAATGCACGCAAACACATACACATATTTGTGATGCACATCATGGTCTAAAGATGGCTAACCAACAGAGGTATGTAGGGGTGCTATTAATGATTCTGAATGCCCCTGACAAAACTGGATATTGGGACCATTGTGACAATGTGTCTAACTTTGTGCAGTGCTTGTCTCACTTTTACAGGCTGTGCTGGAACAATGGGCTGTAAGCAATCTACTGTTATTGTCCCTTAGACAGTCAGGCCCATCATCATGAGTGATGGATCACATGGAATGATTCTATCGCATTTCAAAAATTGCAGCCACTGTAAAAAACACACAGAGAGTTGATTATTCAGCAGATGCAGCATAATCAGAAAGTTGTGTTATATATATTTCATTCCTGCTATGATAATAGAAGTATTCGCAAGGGCTTGCATGCGACTTAGAATAATAGTTTCGTAACATGTCAACAGGTCCTTGTTAAGTTAGAGTGATGGTGACATTTCATCATAATAACGTTTCATCACATTCTCATGAATGATGACTCTCTAAACCTCCAAAGGATTTTAAAATGTGACTGAATTCAAAAATAAAGTTGAATAGAGGTCATTTTACAAATGTTTTATTTTGATTGTGTAAATCACTGATACTAGCCTGAATGGAACAAGAGCTCTAAAGCCGGATATATACTATATGCTTTTAACTATGCGTCCATGTGTGCATGATGGCTGCCTCTCGTATCCTGAGTCTGTTTGGAGCATTGGTTGAGCACGTCCTCAGAAACAAAGATCCAGGGTCTTACAAACTGTCTACGAGGGCGCCGGTGTTGCTTTTTCTGCCATGATCTCAGAATTAACAATATAGTAACCTCCTCGAGTATCGCCTTTTTTATTGTTTACATCATCATGCAAATCTGGAAGTTTTATACGGTCTGAGTTCTCTGGTGTGCCCTCTAGTGGAATCCTCCACTGGTGTTTATCTAGCCTAGATCCATGACATGATAGACCGTACATTTTGGTTGATCGGATTGTTATCAGATAGTGCTTGACCACATGAAAGTACACATGTAAAGGCACCCAAAGCGCATTGAGGACTGATTGTGATCCGACCGGCCAAAACCACCTACGGACATGATCAGGAACGCAAGATGCAATATGTACTAGAACAGTAGGGGCAACGTAGGGGCAGAACAAAAGAAACATACTCGACATTGACACATGATACATGCTATCTGCTACAATATATACATAATGAATGCAATACTATCTACAATGGCGCCGCTGTTGCTTTTTCTGCCGTGATCTCAGAATTAACAATATGGTAACCTCCTCGAGTGTCGCCTTGTTTATTGTTTGCATCATGAAAATCTGTAAGTCTTATACGGTCTGAGTTGTCTGGTGTGCCCTCTAGTGGAATCTCAGGTGATTATACACTAAAAAAAACATACTTATTCATTTTATATTCCATTTCTGCCAATAGATCACCCCCCCTAAATGTTATAGACTGTTCCTTTAAAGTATATTCAGCTGTTGTTTGGAATGCATTTTCGCACAGAACAAGGACTGTGGATTTTGTCCCTCTCATCTTTCAGTGTGTAGTTGCATTAAGACGACATAATGCATAACTGCATGCATAACTCTTTAAATATTCATCTACAGTAGCGTGTGAGTATTGTATTAATGCAGACATGAAAAAAACTAATAAAAAAACCTGTTAATCCTCTTGAACAGTCTCAGTCAATGTAGAAAAGTCTACTTCTGATATACTTTGCACTGACTAATTGAGATATCTGATTGTTCAGGCGACAGTTAGGACATTATGTAACGTTTTTTTTATGTTATATAGCCTCAGTACATTTTATGTAAGGTTTTCAAAAAGTCCCCAAACAAAAGTCACCATTGATTTGCGATCAAATGATTCAAGACTTGGGTGTAAAGAAAGACTTCTTTGATGTTGTGGCCAAAAGTGTATCATATATTAGACCACTCCTGACTGGCTTTGGCCTTGTAACCTTATACATGTGCCAGTGTGCCAGTTAGCTGAGCGCCAGTCCCAGAAACGCTCTTTCAACTACAGCTTTACAGCTTTGTTCAGTTTTTGTGACACGCTGTTTTTTTTTTCTAATTTCTTTTTATGTCGTCTTATTAATGCTGGGTTTTTTGGCAGCGAGTCTGCTTTAAAAAATTTGACAGCTTGGCTTGGTGTCACCCACGGATCTCGGGCGTCCTCGGGTTGTTCAGCACATTTAATGGTAGTTTGAAGCTGGCCTTTTCTGAAAACAAATCAAAACAAGTGTCTTTTGTTTTGGGTTTGATAGATCAGGCACAATGGGCTGAGGAGGGTAGTTTAGCAGTGGGAATAAGAGTGGGGGTGAGTATGTGTGTGTGTACTGGCGTGATTGTGTCTGTGTGTGTGTATGTGTATGTGCAAAAGCACATGTGTGTATATTGGCCTGGAGAGCTGGAGATCTGCCCTACTTTCAGGCTAGTATTTCTTTTGTTAGCATTCAACAACTTCCCTTGATATGTTGATGGTGGGTCTGCGTCTAAGACTCACGGAAGCTGTACTTGTTGAATGTTAACAAAATAATTGTTGTTTTATCTCTGTTAAAATGACACGGTGCTCCAATGTTAGCAGGAAGTACAACAGCAGAGACATTTATCTGTGAATATGGACAAAGGAGCCAAGTATTATGTTTCAGCTTCCTAGAAAGACTGATTAAAAAAAACTAAAACAACCTGGAGGTACTGAGAAACAGAGCTGGGAATGTGTACAGATGTTGTTATGCACTTGCATATTGGCACTGTGCAAAAGGGGCACGAACAGAAGAATAAGTTAATATCTTCAAGCTAATATGTGTTTATTTAGCCTTTACACCTGGCATTAAAATGTGTTTTTTGGGTGATCACATTTTAATCAGATAGTGCTTGACCACATGATAGTACAGGTGTAAATGCACCCAAAACACACTGAGGATGGATTGAGATCCGATCGGCCAAACCACCTCCGGAGGTGGTCAGGGATGCATTGTGACCACATTGAACACAAGTGTAAATGCAAATGCGTTTTTAATCCACTTACAACAACTATGTGGGTGGTAGTGATGCACGGGTCGACCCACAACATTTGGGTAAGCTTACTAGAAAGTATCACGGGTTCAGGCGGGCGGGTCGAAAGTGACAAAGCAGCGTTCAGTAGCAGTTATTAATAACTTACAGAAATGTTACGTGCAATAGTCCATCTTCCACCTTACCTTCCCGCCGCAGCGCTCAGTCCTTGTCTCAATCCTGACAATAGTGCTACTACAATACATAAAGTTGGCCGTTTGAGGGTCGGTGGGTACTGTTGGTTGATCGTATTTTTGCAGTTTGGGCAGTGCGGATTGGCTCTCACAACGGATCAGGTGGGTCCTGACCCGTTCACCACTTGTGGGTGGTCTTAATGTGGACACTGGAGGCATATATTAATACCAGGTGTAATCAGGTTAAATCATTTGGTTTGTAATTTTACCATTTGTTTTCTCTTCCAAATAATTGGTCAACATGAGGGTTTATTTACAACCTATCTGACCACATGTGTTTCTAGCTCTACCACACTTATGTTTAGCTGCATTCTGAGATCCCAGCAATTACTTTGGTGAGTACAAAGTTGATAGAACCGATAGCCAGAACTAGTTGCAATTGTCAGATTGCTAGTTTTAATTGCTCAAATCTTTTGTCTTTCCCTCCTCATATAAAGCATAATTTTCTTACCAGACCATTAGTGAAATACAGGATGCAATGCATTATAGCTGTGACGTAAAATGCTCCTTTTATGGTATGTAGGATGTCAAATCTTAATCTCAAAGTTAGTTTACTTAATGTGCAGTTGTGGTTCTCACAGTCACATCCGATCCACGCTGAAGAAAACCTCCATTTGGGATTCCGGGTCTAAGTCCATCTTTGATGAAAGGGCTTGGATGAAAACTAGCAGACACTTGTCTGCCGTCTACTACCACCGGCATCGGAGGATTCCACCACTAAGTCATGTGATTTACTCCCAAGCGCTGTACATTCTTTCAAATCTCCTTTCATCTCCATCCCGGTGATGAAAAGAACCACCATTACCTCTTTAAGAGATAGTATTATACACGAAGCACAAGCGGTGATTTGCAAAGATCCCAATTATGCAGTGTAAACATCTGCATGCCATTTGTACGCTTATGTCTTTAAATGCCCCCATCATTGTTTCTAAAAGTCACATTTAATGATATGAGAGCCACGGGCAAATCGATGCACAAGCAAGTGAAAGCATCTCCAAAGCTCATGCATGTGATTTTACAGCATTTGCTTAACTGCATTCACAGAAATACAGAGAGGAGTGTGCAACCTTTGTGCATAAAGTTTAGCACCGTAATGCTCAGCGCAGCAGTTTGACTGGGTTTGGGATGCAGCGAGGTGCGTGAGTTGATGTCAGATGTAGCCATCCGACGTTGTTGGCCTAATTATGTAATAAAAGGGGCATAAATGCTTTGAAGTCCTAAGTGCAGTTGTCAGTTTCTTTGAAGGCAAATAGTAATTGTCATGTTCACTGCCTCACAAATCAAATCTTCTACACATGTTTCCTCCTCCCCGAAGTCAAAGCCCGTGCCCTCCCTTCCACATGTACGCACACAGGCACACCACAACAACCTTTACGGCAGCCTTGATCTGCTCGCTATACAGGAACTGCTGGGCCCTCCACCCTTTCATGCCCTGCTTCAGTCACCCACATCTGGAGTTGGTCAAAGTCCTGAGGTCCCCAGGGAAAGACTTTGGTGGCCCCCCAAAAAAGAAAAGTCCCTTTCTGTCACATCCTGGAATCTACGAGGGAATAAAAATGACCAGACATCCCTCTGAGGAGATGCACAAACCAGATCCTTAGATACTCCTCTAATATGCTACCATTATGTGTCTGTACATGCTGCATTCGTTCAAAACAAACGAATGCTAATCGAGAGCTGATTTGTGTACTAAATCTTTACTTAAACCTGCAGTAGGCAGAATGTTTTTTTTCTTCCAGAAATTTCATGATAACGCACATTGTAATTCAAGTGGTAAGTAAATCACAGGTAATTTCAGAAAGAGAGCGTTCCTATTGGCTGTGCTCCGGTCATGGGCCCGGAACTTGGCGTTCTTACAACAGATTTCACAATGGCGGCGGCGTCACAAACTTTCTCATTTTACAGCTAAACCGTGCACTACAAGATGAGCAGAGAAAAAGGCATTAATGTAACACAATATTGAGTCATATTTGATCAGCGCTGCCTAGTTTGACCATTTGGTCGGAGTTTGCGAGTGATTGACAGCCGGCTCTCATAGATAGCAGATGGACAGCAGACCTCAGATCAGCTCTGACTGCTTGTTTTCCTCCGGTCTGTGAAATCTTGCAGATGCCGGACACCGGAGGACACAGAGGCACATGTTTTTTCAGGTTACCTGTCTCATGCACTACTGTCAGGATATAATGACTGTTTAATAAAAATAACTTTTTTTAATCATATTTGCTCTGATCTCGCCTACCTCAGCTTTAACAAGTGACCTCATTGTGACTCATAATGTTTTTCAAAAGAGCATTGTGATAAATATATGGCTGTGTGAGTGTGAATATCACTATATTTACCAGACCTTAGATTTCCTGCATCAGATTCTGTCCACACCTTGTGTGTATGCACTCTTAGCTGCATGTGTGTGTCTTTATGAATGAATGTGTCCATTCTGCCTTTAAGTGGTAATAAAGGTTGGTTCTCCATAACATGATGAATCCTCCCTCAGGCTACAAATCCCTTCTTCCCAGTCGTTTGAATAGTGAGCTGGTCCCACTAGATTACACCCCCACCCCCCACACCTTGAAGTTCAAACTCATGCTAAATGACTTCCTTGTTCCTGTGCAACCTTTTTGACTACGGTGTTGAAAACCAGGTGACTTGCCCTCGGGCGAGGCTTTATAAAGTCACATCCTGCATGAGATCCTTGTGGGCTAGCCTGGGTGTCTCAGACTTATGTCTAAGAGGTTTATCAGCTCGTGCCTCGGAGATTAGTCAGTGCTTACTACCGGGGTGATTCCACTTCAAACTGTACCTTTCAAGCCATTTTAGCGGCTATATACTCACTCCTCTCAAAATATGCAGAACACTAGAAATGAAAAACCTCACCAGAATGATTAAATGAATACATAACTTTATTTAAATAAATGCTTTGTCATAACAAAAAAAAAAAGACAAAGGTTAAAAGAGTACATAAATTACAAGTTGAATAAATATTACACAGTGATATTCACTTTGATAATTTGAGATTTTTTTTTCTTTTTTTTCTTTTCTTATTTGTTTTTATGTAGTTCCAAATACTGACCATTTTATTTCCCACTGTCCTCCAGCCACCGATGGGTCCATTTTCACAAGCCAGTGAACACCAAATTATGAAAACCAATTGTATTGACTCATTACATCCAGAAAGTGTTATGTACTCAGAAAAAAAAGCTGAACTGTCGTTACTGTACTACTGACGTATGAAATGTGAGTTTAAAACCAAGTAGGAGATGTGAAACCTGAGGAAGTCACTACTCGCAAACGTGGGAAACAGGAAGTCACTGACACTAGTTGAGAGACCTTTTCTTTTAAACCTCAAGAAACAGATACCTGGAACATTGAAGTACACACACACTTGATTGATCCAGACAGTGAATGGTCCCAGATATATTTCTGACTGGAGAGTATCAAATCAAACTCTTCTCTTGGTTCCAGTATTGCATTCCCCAGATTTCCATAACTCCTGGTAACTGTCTTGCTAACTGTATCTATTGTCATGCAATTGGTGACCCCATATCGGGGAAGTGGCTAGGCCCTGATTACGACCACCGCCCATGGCGCTCACTCTTCCTCTTTCCTTATCCCCTCCGTCTCTTTCATCTCCCCTCTCTCTATCTCATCTCTGTGCAATTGGCCATGAGAACATCTCTAGCTGCGTGTTACTTTTAAATCTATTTTTTTCCCTAAAGGATGTTGCTGTATTGGAGGTCCCAGGCATGGGCTGCACAGCCCCTGTCGACAAATATTACCTCAAAAGCACCACCTTTAAAAGGTAAGCACAAGATAACACAACATTTAGCTTTTGTGGCTGTTTTTTTTTTTTTTTTTTTTTTTCTTGTTCCACCAACTTCATGATACCACATCTTAGGACGTCGTTGTGTGTCAATATCAATAGTGAGTAACTGAAATAAGTGCAAGCTGCTTTTTTTTTTTTTTTTTTTCGAAAGTGGTATTGGGGATTTGGTGTTGGAAGTGGGGCGAGGAGCCTTGATAATATATATTCACAACCTGGAAGCCATTTAGGATGCACATTATCATTTCTTTTGGAAGGTTGATTTACCTCCAAGCATCCCTTGGCTTCCCCCTCTCTGGCAATCATATACATTGGCATTCACGTGAAAAACAAAAGCAAGAATCTTAGCTTATTGGTTGTCGAAGAAGCGGGAGGTTCAACTTGACTGCGGTTGCGCAGCAGTTCCTCGCACATCATCCTTATCGTCCAGAATTGCCCCGAGGTACAGGCGGAGATTACGAATGGATTCGCTATGCGTTGCTGACACCATTTACAGGACCTACACCACATTCATTGTGCTTCTCTTAATCAGAACTAAACCTAGACCTCTTGATGGTTGTATCAGGTATCAGCCGCGGCGGGGGGGGGGAGAAAAAGGAAATCGCCCCGTTTGATTTCCATGTCACTTTCACGTCACTATTTAAATGTGTTTGCATGTAGGAAGGCACTGTGACTTGCACACAGAGAGAAAACAACTCTTAAATGACCCTGTAACCTTTTTGTTTCGATCATGCTCCTCATAGATGTATAACTTGAAGGCATGTAAGCAGAAGGCTTCCAGAAGGTTAGCTTCTTTGACTGCCCTGTATAGTCTAATGACTCTGGGTCATTCTCCTGACAGGCTACAAGGACCTATTCAAATTCTTTACAGGCTATTTTTTTTTTCCAAGCACAATTACATTGTTGTCATACTATGTTTCTACAGGAAAAAACAACATTCAATAACTATATTTAAAAGTAATGTAATACACCATGGTTACACTGTAGTAGCAGTACTGAGGGGAAACCACTTGATAAAGGAACATGGCTCAAAAGTGGGCGGTCTTTACTTCACTGAAGGCAAAGAAAACAGCACAAACAAAACCATACAAAACTACACTTCACACGACTGAATCAGAGAAGCAACTGGCCCCCCGACTGACAAGTTCGATTACGCACTCGACTCGAAAAAAGATCGAAGTCAAACTTGAGTCCCCATCGCTTAAGCTGAAAACACTTTATTCCGCCGGTAGAGTCAGCGCTCTCTAGGCTCTGTGTCGCCCTGCATGGCAGTGTCTGTTTAAATAGGCACAGTTGGCATATCAGGCTATAGCTACATTGTCGAAGAGCCACTTACATAGGTTCATGTGTGACGATCTGCTCACTCTTTTGTTTTCCAAACGCTCCGTGTCCCGAGACATACTTTACATCGGTTATAGAGAAGGCCAGCCCCAAGACCACTTCAAGCGCTAGCAATACTTGTTGTGACAAAATCAAACAAAAGAGAAAGAAAAAAAAAAAAAAAAGGACATTCTTTTTTTGTAATAGGCTCCATCATACACCAACACAGGCGGATACATACCACACACACGCACTGTACACATACACGCATTCATGCACGCATCATTTTGTGAAGTTACACATATCTGAGCAGGTTCCCCTATTCATAAGTGCTCTGACAGAACCACATATCCAGATAGAGTCAACTGTTACAGCATATCCCTATCTATTGTTTCTTTTTTTTTCTTTTGGAAAACAGACAAAAAAAAAAAAATACTCTGCCAATCATCAGTTCCACAGTGGCATCATGTTCCACAGCCTACAACTGATCTGTTTTCAATCAATGTGCCTGATACTTTTTCTTTTTTCTCTCACAATGATTCTGTGTTAATTTTACATCATACAAAGTGTTGTATTGAAACTCCCAGCTTCTATAAAAATATATCCATTGGGTGCATATATTTTCATGGATCTGCAGCCAGGGGACCCGCCTCATACGAGGGGTCCCGTGAGCAATAGTCAAGGGATCTAGTAAATCTTCTGGGACTTTTCCCCTCATTTGGAGATGAGTGCTTGGTCAACAACAGAAAAGAAAAGAAAAAAAAATACAGGTGTCTTTTTTTCAGCCTGTTCTTTCGTTTGGATTTTTTTTCTTCCTTTTTTTTTCAATTTGAAAAAAAAAAAAAAAATCTTGAAGTGAACGGAGGGCGGAGCATACAGATGTGATTCAGAGAGGAGGCGTGGGCCCTGGGTCACGTGGTGGTTAAAGGTGGGTGGGTAAGGGCGAAGGGGTTCGTGGGGGTCAAGGGTGGTCCTCCCCTTTTTCACTCGTTGTTGTTGCTGCTCTCCAGGTCTTTACATTGAATGTCCCCTCCGCTGTAGTCTGTGCCAGGGAGCTGAACGCCGTACTTGTCCACACACCAGCAGATGCCTCGTTTGCGCCCGCGAGATGGCTTGCACTGTGGGCAATAAAACATGATTATTAACCTTTTGATGAAAACAGGTACGAGGTTTTGAAAAAGTGGTGAGGGTAAAGGCCTGGTCATACCAGAAAGTGGCACAGCAAAATTGTATTTGCACATCTTCGCAAAATAGGCTACTAGCTTGGTAACATAAAGTGCTTCAGGGATGACGTATTTTTGTAAGCCGACCAGGAAGTTAGCATCGCCCTGGGTTCCCTCGACAAAAAAAAACAATGGGATTTTTCAATTGGGTTTTGGATTGTTGCAGAAAATAAGCTCTGTGGCAAACACATGTTTATGATACTTACACATTTTGTTCAGCAAGATAATCTTTAAAAATTAACACCACATTATATATATATATATGTTTTTTTTCTTTTGCGTGGGTGTGTAGATATCTTAATATTTGTATTTGTTCTAGTCTGTCATATTTTTGTGAATCTTACTGACCAGTCCTTGATACATAATGTTTGGTTTGATTATCTTCTGTTTACCTGTAATCACTGCTGTATTGCTGATTGTATGTCTACATCTCTTCGGTTCAAATAATATTAAAAAATAAAAAAATTTGATCACAAAAAAAATTATATTTGGAAGGCTTTCTTAGTGCAAAGTGCAAAGACTTTTCTGAAGCAAACCCACCTGCTTGCGCTTGAAGAATCCTTTTCTGTCACAGTTGGGAAGGTACAAAGACAGAGCCATGACACGAGAAGTGTCCTTCATTCCCTGAATGATCCCATCCAGTTTTCTCCTGCATGGACCCTTTGGGGAAAGACAGAACAAGGTTACAAAAGCTGTGCAAAGGGACTGAAATGCACCCTCACTTCTCAAATTATAAGTCTATTAAGATATAACAATGAAGGTGTAGCTTGCATTGCTATATACTACCACTAGGAGTCACCAAAGTCATAAATTCTACAAATAGTGGCTTTAAAAACAATACAGGTTCAAACTAACATTGACTACTTACAAATTCAGGCTCATGCTTGTCGATGGGCAGAGGGGAGTAGTCCATGGGGGACCCCATGGAGCGCTGCTTGCCGAGCTTCCTCTTCTGCTCCTTGCGCAACGCGTGGACTTTTTTACTGTTCACAATGTCTTTGGGAAGGAGTGGCACTTTAGCTGGCTGCAGCTCCTCAGTAATCTCTGTGGTAATGGCGTCCTCATGTTCTCGAGACTCACGATCTGCAATGGAGCAAATCAAATATGGTCAATTCATGTCACATATTTAAACCCACAACCATGCTGCAGCTTCACATCGATGCATTGACATCTTTATACGTGTTTGATCCTTTCTTGATTGGCAATGTGTGACAGATTATTTGCGATAGAATAAAACATAAGGTGAGAATAAGGTGTTTGGCACTGACTCACTCAAGTTGTGCCTGGCCTCTGCTGGAAAATGCACCCGATTCGACTGTTATCAGGCCATTAAATAAGCGTTATCAGTCACTATAAGTACCATAGATGTGGGTTATTAGGGGCCTACTATGCCTGCAACGTAGTAAAAATGAAAGTGAAACTTAAAAGCAACACGCTCTACATGTTGTAAAACTGAATGAAACGTCACGTTTTGAACACAAACAAAACGGCTTCTTTAGGTTTAGGCAACAAAACTACAACTTTTTCTAGGTTTAGGCAAAAATCAGTTAGGTTTGGGCAATAAAACTCCAACATATTTAGGTTTAGGTAACAAAACTACAAATTTTTAAGGTTTAGGCAATAAAACTACAATTTCTTTAAGTTTAGACAACTACACATTGTTATTTTCACATGGGATGCAAGCTGCATTAGAATAATTTTGGCCACTTGGGGGCAGCATAACAAGCTCTACTGTAAATTGACATATAATCACCATATACTGTAAAGTTGCTATGAACATGTTAGCAAACAGTTGCCTCTTAACACATTCAACAGACATTAGCACTAATTAGGAGTTGTGTTTCTGTCCATGCTGCAATTTATCACTCTCCTTTAAGTTCTGCTTTGGTCTCCACCAACTCCTGAGGTATCTGTCTCTTTAGCTGCTAAATGCACCACTTTGTTCACCAGCTAGACGCTAACATTGTCTGACTGCCGTTTGGTGCTGGGCAGATAGTGATAAGGGGATTATCAGAGCATTTCTGCTATGAACAGCTGCATGCTGCAACTGGAAGCCAGATTAATGAAATTCTTGTGACTGAAACAAAACAATAAAGTTGTCAATGAGCTTAAAGGTGCTAAAATGCTTTGTAGAGCCGAAGGGAAATGCAAAGTAAACAGTTTGATCCTTTGTTATATATAAAAATACTGATTAGAGCGGCTTTAAAAGACATTTCACAAACTTATTAATGATATTCAGAATGGTCTTGGAGATAGTTATCTGTGTCTTGATGAAGAAAAAGGACAGTGCAAAATTGAAGTCTGATGTTTGGTTCCATTTTGTGGTAAAATGTTACTGATAAGACAAAGACCCATGGGTGAAAATATAAACGGTTTGCAACAAACTGGTAAAATCTGTTTATAAAAGTCTCAGAAAATGTAGCTGTTAGTCAATGCACTAGAAGAGAGAAGAAGAAGAAAGGCACTTTATCGATCCTCCAGGGGAAATTACATTTTTTTCACTACTTTTTAAGTGGAAATTTCCAACCATGTTTGTTTATTTAATCTCCAGAGTAATTTTGTGATGAAACTTCGTCGTCGAATTTAATTTGAACAAGAGCATAAAAATTCAGGAATGTAAAATGTCTCTGTAAAGGGTAATGCCTGATCTAATAACAGTCATCACAGACCCATAATCAAGTATTATGAGGACCCAGTAAAATGTAAATGTATGATTGCAACATTTTACAGTCAACTGAAAAAAAAACAATCATTTGCTATCTGCATAAATGAGAGATGTGAAGGCCTGCGGCTTGTTAGTCCTTCCCACGTGAATACAATACCAGGTGCTTTTCCTGGGGGTTTGTGCCACCAACTGTTGTTTGCCATTTGTTTATAGAGTAGGGGAGGCTGGAGCTCCAATCAACAGCTGATGAACTTCTACAGCTAACAACCACCCACCAACCCCCTTACTCTCTACTCAGAACAGTTCTGGAAAAGTCATGCTAAAACACCCGTTCATGCAACGCCAGTTAGAGTTGATCTGCATCCATGAACACAAGTGACTTCAATGTCAGTGCGTCACGTTGATCTTAAAGTTAGTTGAGGTCACACATAAACACAGATACACAGACACCAGGCAGCACATATTTGTGAGCGTACAGTCCTCTACAGCTCGAGGAAACTGCATCACATGTTGCATGGCTGCCTCCACAGTGCCTGGAAAATTTGCTAACACGTTATCTGGACTGCTGTACTTCAGCGGGGACTATAAGGCCTCTGAGTGTCGTAATGTTTACGGCGATGTGTCCCACATTAAACTGATTCAAATGTCAAGCTGAGGAAATTCCAGTTGCTCCGCGGACTCGTATAAATGCCTGTACATTTCTGTCACATTTTATGCGCCTCTTAGACGTAATTTCAGCTCCCCCAGGGGGCACTATAGTCTCTTGATAGGATGTTCACAGGTTGAGGTCCTTTATCCTTTACCTACCCCCCCCCTCGTATGTTTGGGGCTCAGCCTCTTAAGCCTGGACCCCCAGCCAGAGGTTCTTTGAGGGCACAGAAAGAAGCCCTGAGCTCCCCCACCCCCCCACCCCCCCCCAACCCCCCTTTGGCTTAGCTGTACCATAAGTACAGAGTTATTGTGGGGACTTTGCCAGGCCCCAACTGGCCGAAGCGATGGTGCCAGTGGATGACCCTGGTTATATTTATCTGACAAGGAAACCCGCCGTGGTGCACAGGGCCAGACGCACTGAACCAGAGAGGAATGTTGGCTGCGGACTCTAGGCCAACTGCTGCTGAAAGACAAATCAACTTCAATACTCGGACAAGAGAGAGAATAAGCTGGAGAAAAAAAAAAAAAAAGATTTAACAAGTTGCCATAACTCGGCTGACTGGCCTGTTAGTACACAGCCACCGTAGAGAAAGGCAGTGAGACGAAACAAGGACACGAGCTCCGAGAAACTGATGTTCAAAGAGCCTGACACAGCATGAGCGTCTGGAGTCTCTGGGAGTGGAGGAGTTGAAGGGGGGGGCAGGGTGATTACCAGAATTGGGTCTTTGGCTTCTGCGCTGCACTGCCGTCTCTTTGAAATTAATCTCACAACTCATGACTTGGCAGGCCTTGGTTTGTGTTTAGATATGTCCTTGTGTCTCCCCGCTCAGACTACGGGGGCTATTACTCGCTATAAATAAATACGTCAAACGAGCATTCCTATGGACGCTGTGCATGTGACCGCTGTGGAAAAACTCTTCGTTTCTGCAGCACAGTCCAATAATTTCTCAGGGCGCTTGATTAAAATGCCACATATTTGGCAATGGAATATGCCGTCGAAAATAAGGGCTGTGTTTTTTTTTTTTTTTGGAACGTGCATTCTTGTTTCGTGTGTAATCTCATTTGAGCATATAAATGGCCGGACTAAGAGAGGTCTGAGCCGTGGAACATCAATTCTATTCACCTTACAAGTCAGTCACTTTGAGAAAATGTCTCTGTTAGGGTAGACAAAGGTTTTTCATTTAAAGAAAAAAAAAATGATATGGCTTTTGTGAAGACAATGGTTTCTGACTTGTTTTTTCTCCACCACTCAAAAAAAAGAAAATCACCAAAATTCATCTTTTCTTAAGTGGGCTCTTCGGCGCAAGCCACAAAAACTCAGTTTTTCCATGCTCAGGGTACCCAGCTTGTAAAGGAGGCTTACAGGGTCTGTGTTTAACTCCTGAAACTCTGCCAAGACGCTGGACGGGAGCCAAGTGAGCCAAGTCATGTGCAGCTCTTCCATTCAGCTGAGCCCAAAGCTGTGCCGCTATCTCTCTCTCAGCCTCCGCTCGAGCTAAAGATTTCATTAGGACGAGAGGAGCGGAGTAGCCAAAGGAGGTGCACCTGATACTCCTCTGTTTAAAAATTAACATCTGCACACAATTATGCTTCATGAATATCCCAAGTTTCTTACGGGCGACAGTCCAAGCATGAAAGATAAGCTGCTCCGTCTTCTCTCCTCTGGATCTTTAAGACTATAATAATACCATTTATAGTAAATAGCAAAAAAAAAAAAGAAAGCCAGGACAATAGATTCTCCCACCTTTCATTGGATTTCCAAGCATTACACCACGTTTATGTCCTGCCTTTGATTAAGAGCGTCTCTGTGCTGCATCTGAAATTACATCTTTACAAGATGTAAGAGAATGGACGTGCTGTTTAATCGCATCAGGGGGGTAGGACAAGATAATGTAGGGACAAATGAGCCTGAGGGCCTGTGTCATATAAGGTACGACATTAGTAAACCATCCTTCAGCCTCAGACTGCCTCCGCTACTTAATATTTGAAAGCAAGGCCATGGCCTGGTAACCCTGCAGTTTCTAGAGCAGAAAGGGAGGTGTGAACAAACCAGAGGAGTTGTGCAAGTCGCTGAGGATTCGTGTGCAGCAACACAAAAGTTTGCGAAGGATTGTGGGTCATAGAGGCTTCTTTAACCCATCTGTGCCCGCAACTGACATTTTTAATTTCCTTTGGTGGAAGGGTTCTCTGGGCTCGCCTAAGCATAAATGTGAAGACATGTCCAAATCTGTCAAACCGTTTTAAACCGCATGTGTCACAATGTCAAGACTTTTTACCAAACGGAACAAATGTTGGGGCATTCTTCCTTATCATACTAAAGATAGTCTTTGTGCACAAATGGGTTAAACTTTTTGCAAAGTTACCACTGCTGGAACACTTAGGTAGCAAAATGATTTGCAAATAAAAGGACAAGCTTAGTATCACTAGAGTAAAATGTTACGGCACATGTGGACAGTTGCATTGTCATATAGCGACAGATAATATACAGCCTCTGCACATGACTTGACAGCAGAGCACAACTCCCGGCTACATGAGAAGACTGAGAGACTGACGACTGAAAAAAAGAAAGGAAATATGGGCTTTATCAAATGTTCAGTCAGTGATGTGCATGTTTGACCACCCCCCTTATGTCCTGTTGTTTCCATGAAATGTCTGTTGTTCGACCCTGGTTGCGTGGTCTCAGTCAGCTTCTGAAAAATGCAGGAAATAACTCTTCCCACGGTATTGTGCACACAGAATATGTTCATTGCAATCAAAAAGTTTCCTGCTTTTCTGAATGCGCGCTATAAATAGCAACAAGAACAATTCAAGGATTATAAATCACAAAAACAGGACTTATGAGAGGATGCAAAACCTTTCCAAAGGGGGGGAAATGCTGCCGTTTGGTGAGCAAACCTTCTGACCTGTTTACAGTTTCCGCAGTGCAAGTAAATGCTTGATTCATGTTGCAACCAGTCATGTGAAAGGCACATTATTATCAGAGCACGGCGCACGGCTCTCTTACTGTACATTCTTAATTTTGGTCTGAGGTCTCATCCTATATCAGAGTTTGGGTTTTTCAACAAGCCACATGGACGGACGCAACCTCTTTTTTGGTCACCATCACCACAACACAATTAATGGGTGTGACGACGTTCTATCTCCCCAGTGGCAGAAGCAGCTCTTTTGGCGACAGTCGAGCGCTCCTGGGATGTACAGTACTGCGCAAAGCGGATCTCCAATCAGCATTAAAAAGAAACATCACAGTGGGCAGCAAAGTTCAACATTAATTAATGAATCAGTTTGCAGTATAACATTGTGAATATCCAAGAATGAGCAAACCACCTGTTTATGTAACATGATATGAACACCTTTTGATGTGACACATTTTTGGAATTCAAAACTTTTTCCTCTTATGCTTCTAAGTAGGGCTGTCAAAGTTAACGCTATAATAACGTGTTAACACAAATTTGTTTTAATGCCACTAATTTCTTTAACTTGTGATTTTTTAGGTTTTAGCGGGCTCAGTTTTAAAGCCAGAGTGAAGATACTGGTATCATATGAAACTAGAGAAAACCTAAGGAATTCATTGGTACCAACCATGTCATAATAGCTTGTTGAGAAGGAGGCTAAATAACGCTCCAGACTTGCGCAAAATTTTGGCGAAGGAAAAACTGGCATGGGGTCCTTTGACCTCTGACCTCAACATATGTGAATGAAAATGGGTTCTATGGGTACCCACGAGTCTCCCCTTTACAGACATGCCCATTTTATGATAATCACATGCAGTTTGGGGCAAGTCATAGTCAAGTCAGCACACTGACACACTGGCAGCTGTTGCTGCCTGTTGGGCTGCAGTTTGCCATATTTTGTTATGCTAAATGCAGTACCTGTGAGGGTTTCTGGACAATATTTGTCATTGTTTTGTGTTAATTTCCAATAATAAAGATATACATTTGCATATAGCAAGCATATTTGCCCACTCCCATGTTGATAAGAGTATTAAATACTTGACAAATCTCCCTTTAAGGTAAATTTTGAACTGATAAATGTGTAATTAATTTGTGATTAATCACAATTAACTATGGACAATCATGCGATTAATGGTGATTCAATATTTTCAACCATTGACAGCCCTATTTCTAAGTCATCAAAACTAAGAATCAACAATGGCGCAATTTCAATTCTTACGAAGTATTTAGGAGGGGAGCGCTATTCAATGATCAAAGACAAACTTACCTACTGGGACAGGGAACAACAAAAGCTTCACCTGTCCCACATTCTCAGACAACGGCGACATTTCTCCAGTCCCTGGAGCCTCTATTGTTTTCCAAATCCTCAGAAACTCAAGAGGCCCATTCCTGCTCCTTTTTTCTCGCACCATGCTAGCATGTAAACCAGGTGTCGGAGGTGAGATTACAGTACGCGGATCAGGTGTAAACACGACATGTGACATCACTTTGAAAGCCCAGCATGTGGCCATCTCCTGCCTTTTATTGAATCACATGCTCCCGGCGTATAGAAAGACTACAGCGGAGAGCTGATGTCTTTCACAGCTGTTGCCACCAGCGGGCTAGGTGTCAGTGACCAATAAGCTGTACAAATACCACTGTAAAGTTTTACAGGGAGAAATCAGGCAAGTGTGCCAAAAAAGGTTATGTGCTTGCCAGCGACAGCTCCGGTGCTGTAGACTGTCCCTATGATCATACAGGATCAATGTCACATCTAAGAAACCGTTTCTTTTTCTTGCATCACATTTTCCACGAATTGCGTGCTTTTTTTTTCTTCTTTTCTTTAAGTCCTCGTGCGATATCTTGACAAAGTGACCTTTCAAATAATTCACCCCAGCACCTGCAACAGATCAGTTGCAGCACGCTAAGCTCTCGCTCTACTGTCTCAGATGTTCAAGGTGAGACGGATGGAAAGCCACATACAGTCTTTCCTTTCGCATGAGCCCATCATGGAGCTGTCAGGCAGCTGGGGCCCCCACACGTGACCACCGGGGCTATATCTAACGTGGCATGTCCGTACGAGCACGCGACGTCCGCAGCAGACGGGGGAGAGAGCGCCGTGGCTGGTTGTCATTAGCCGAAACGTACGGGGTTCCGAGGGAAACGGCGTCTCTTTATACCGCTTGCTTGCTTTACTTTCTCAGCTATACGACCCGATAACCAGCTGTGTCAGTGAGGCTGTGGAGAGAAAAAAAGCAGATGGCGGCTCTCAAAGCTAAATCTAAAAGTATGTGATGACAAGTGATTCTGTATGCTGCTTAGACATGACAAGGCAGTGTGACCGTACATATGGGAGGCACTCTGGCAAACATCAGGAGTCTGACATGTGAAAAAAACTGTCTGGCAACGCGTTTAAAACTGCATCTACAAACACACATGTAAAGAGCCAAGACAAATGTAAAGTATTAAAGTTGTCAGTAGGGGCACCAGGCTTCCTGTTGCTATGCTAATAAGGGCCACAGTATTTCTGTCCATGTGTGTGTGTGTGTGTGTGTGTGTGGAGTACTCTGGATTTGGAACCACTCCCTAATCATCTTTTGTTTCTTGGCAAAGAGCAATCCGTTAAAACATAAGGCCCCCTTTCAGGAGCTTGAAGGACGAGGGGCCTGCTGCTATGAAGTCATATCTGTTGGCAAGCTTTCCGGGGTCTGATTCACTCGTAGGGGGGCTAACAAAGTGCCCCCGCAGCACATACCACCTCCTGTGCCTTACAATCCAAGCAGCGACCCCTGGGATCACAGTGCGAGAGCAAAAAAAAGTGAATTAATGCACCGCTGGGACACGAAACCCAGACGCAGGCAGAGAGATGGCCAGGATTCTTTTTTCTGACATGAGCAGTAAAGGGATGTGTGTGTGTGTGTATGTGTGTGTGTGTGGAAGGGGGTGGAGGTGGGGTGGGGGGCGGGGGGGGGGCTGTAGGATAGCAAAGATTCCTCTCTCCCATTGTTTGGCTGCCCCCAGTCAATATTTAGTAGGCTGCGGACACTTGAGCTCCTCCTCCCCGGTGTTTGGCTTTGCTCAGCTGGTGCAGCACACAAGACAGCTGCAACCCCACACCACAGGAAACCAGAAGCTCACCTCGCCAGTGCCCATCGGCGGGTATAAGCTGCCTCTGACAGAAGGCCCTTCAGAGGGAAAGAGAAGAGCCAGAGGCATTCTGCTGAATCACTGCGTTGTGACTGAGCAGCCCCGTGCGATGAATGCACCGCCAGAGGCAGGAGGAAAAGATGCTCTGATTACCTCTGTGGGCCAACAAAGAAGTCGAGTTCTGTGTGTGTGTTTTCTGTGTGTGTGCAAAGCCAGAGTGAGACTGCCTGAGGTGTCATCATTCACAACAATCACACACACAATGCACACCCAGACGCCCACACGGCCCCGCCCAAGTATACATAAGAGCAGAACACAAACACACACACACACAGAACTGAGAGCCTATAACTTTGTTTCCGATCTTTGCAAAAGACGTTTTTTTGTTTTAGAACATTCATGGACAAACCACATTGTGCTGTGATGTCACTATAAGAGGAGAGGTGTCCTGCTCACTGGGGTGCAAACAGCCTAATGACTCTGTCAACAGCCCAGAATGAGCCCAGTGGCAGCTTATTTTATAGAATGAGGCATGTAGCCAAACCCCTTTGTGGTTACCACCTACTTATCTAGTTGTTGACAAGCTGCTGCTGCTGCTGCAGCTCCTGAGTGACAGACAGTGGACCCTGACTCTGCTTCACCAACAAATACCTTAAATCATTCAAGACCATCCAGGCTCCTGCTCTCTTCCTCCCTGAATATCTGTGCGTCTTCCTCTCTTTCCTCTCTCACGCATGCAGGTTTAGTGGTAATCCGACTCTGAACACCACACTGTGGGTTATAGCCTGCAGACCTAAATCTATCGAAATTCCGCTTTAACAAGACCCAACGTTTGCGGGAGTGTTCCTTCCCATGTAGTCTCTCCACACACCTCAATATGTCTGGATGGATTTCACGTCTCCAAGGTGCGCATGGTGTTGGAAAGGCGCACAAAAAAAAGGAAAGAAGCTTAATGCGCTCTGGCGTGAGGATGGAAAACTGTGAGGTTTGACAGACACTTGTTACACTGGTGGATGTTAAGGGTTGGTCATTTGCAGAATAAGCTCCGCTTTAAGGGGTTCCCACATTTTTCCCTCTTTATATAAATACACTATCATGGAGCGCACAGACTTTGCATCAGCAGTGAAACCTCTTAAGACAAGAAGTGCGTTTAATAAATCGCGCTGCCCTAACATGGAACTATTTAAAACAGCCTGGATGGTTGTCAGCCAGCCAGCCGCTCCCGGATCTCGGTGGTAGACCGCAGGTTGACAGCCACACTGCAGCCCCGCAACTTGGAGGCTCCAACTCAGCCGACTCAGAGACGCACCATGTGCGTTTTACCGCAGCGGAGCCGCCCGCAAAACACATTATTATAAACCGGCACCGTGCGCGCACTTTAACCGAACTGTTGGTTCACCTCGTGTTAAAGATCCATAATGAGCAGTGTCGTTACAGCTGGATGCTGCAGACAACCAAAGGTGCGTTAGTATGGAGAGGAGAGGAGAGGAAGAGGAGAGGGGAGGAGAGGAGGAATAAGCTCCTGCAGCCAGTTTAATCACGGCGGTGGATAAAAAAGTTAATCAGATGGCACCTGAAACCATCTGTCAAACAAACAAGCGCTCTGTCAGAGAGCACCGGCTATACTTCTACAACAGTATACTGTGAGGACATGGAACCACTTCCAAGGATGAGGCAAACATATATAGCAACAATAATGCCACTTTATCTACAAAAACATGATCATGAAGGATTGTGATTTTTGCAGCTCGGATCCCCACAGGACCGAGCAGGTTGTCCACCAATCGAAGGGTTGGTGGTTCGATCCCCTATTTGCTCCGGGTCACATGTCGATGTGTCCTTGAGCAAGACACTTAACCCCAAATTGCTTCCGAAGGCATAGAATACAATAAAATACAATAAATATTTTTAAAAGCTTATAAAGCTCTGATTGGGTTTGGAAACTGATCTTTAGTCCTGAAGAAGCAGCTTGAGAAATCTGTCATAGTCCACAGCTCAGTGTTTCGCATAAATCCTAGTGTTGGTGCCCAGCATCCATTAAAACAAATAAATTAACACCAGGTGTGTGAATGAGTATTTAGATTACATCCTGATGGGCAAAGTTGGCACCTTAGCTTGAATGTGTGTATGAATGGGTGAATGCTGACATGTAGTGGAAAGAGCTTTGAGTGGTCGGAAGACTAGAAAAGTGCTCTATAAATGCAAGTCCATTTACCATTTACATAAGACAAGATCTCCTGGTCTATAGATGACACTCTCACATTCAGGTTGATCCAGAGCATGCATTCTAGTTCAGTGCGTGTCTCTTACCTATGGGCGGGTGTGCAGGTTTGTATCCTTTCTCGTTGGTGCACACTCCCCTGCCGTGGAGCAGCGCGTGCAGCGGCTTCTCCTCTCCGCTCCTCGGCAGACACCGGAGGCCCTGCGTGCACGTCCCGGTGTACACCCCGCACGCCTGACCCTCCGACAGGGCGCACGTCAGGCAGCAGCCGCAGCCGGGCTCCTTGACCAGCTGGCAGCCGACCGGGACCGGAGGGCACATGGACAGAGCCTTCTGGTCACACGGCTCGCACGGCACGTATGAGCCCAAGCAGCCAGACAGCCCCAAGATAAATGTCACCAAGAGGCAGAGACTCAGAAACATTGTTGGCCGTTCTCTTCAGTTTATAGCATAAAAAAGCTCAAATGCGAAGAGGAGGAGGAGGGGGGTGGAAGAAAAAAAACAGTAGACTGGTCTATAATGAGCACAATGCCTCAGTCAGATAATCCGATTTTTTTTAAAGCTAAAGCCAAGAGTCTTTATCCTGGGAGTGTTGCTATCTGTTTCAAACACATTAATTACAGGCTTGTGCGCTTGTGCACCCTGCAACAAAAAAAAATAATTAAAAATTAGTTTTTTTTATCCCGAGATGTTGTCCTCTTGCAGGAGGAATAATCTTTGCACCAAAAAAAAAAATCTCAACTTGTCTCCCTCTTCAGTTTTTGGACTCCAGTACTTTCTCTCCAGCAGAAGTTTCCTGAGCAGACTGATCAACTGGAGAGCTGCCTTGCCTTTTTAAAAACAGCCGAGCCCAAACCCCTAACTATGAATACGCTAAACAGCAGGGAAGGGAGGCGCACTTGTTCCACGGCTTGGCAGGCAGCCAAACTGCTTTTTTTTTTTTTTTTTCAGCAGCAGCAGCAGCAGCAACAGCAGCAACAGCAGCAGGAGGATCGCTCTTTCACCCTGAAGGCTGGACTGATGCCGAGGTGCAAAGAGGCATCAGAACAGCAGAGAGCAACGCAACCCTCATCATCCAAACATTTCAGTATACAGACAGTCAAAACCTGCACGGTCTGCCTGTCTGTCTGTCTGTCTGGAGAGCTTCACATGATTCTCCCCAAGAAGATCTTTAAAGTGCTCCACACTGCAAAAAAAAAAAAAAAATGACATTCTCACTCATATTCAGCTCTCTTGTGTGCTTCTTTTTTTTTTACAGTGGGCGAGATGATGGAGAGAAACAAAAATGGTCCAAGATTAGAAATCCTCCTTCCAAATGGAATAAATTGTATCATAAATAGTGTCTTTTATATGTATTTTCATCAAATGTACAGTCCCAGTTGTAGTAGTAGTAGAACACATTCAGTTGCATCATTATCTATGGGATCTTTGTTATAATGGCCATATTGCCTTTAAAATTAAGATTAAAAAAAAATTGTTTTGCTTTTCCATTGTAAACTCCATAATATAGTTTAGTTCACTTACAATGGATTCATATTCTTTAGATTCTTACAATTCCAATGAGATTAGATATATGAATCTAGGACTTGTGGTTGAGGAGATATCCTGCTTAATTTTGGGTGGTTCTTTTTTTTTCCGCCGAGGGATGGGGCTAGGGCTTAACAGGTTAATTCAAGAAAGAAACACTGTGTGTCGTCTCCCACTTTCACATTCATGGATTGTTGAAAACATCTGAAGCTTGTATTCAAGTCTCGGGGGGAAAAAAATCACGATCTGACATCATGATTTCTTTCGTGTCCATAACAAAATAAATCATCGGTAACCCCCTGCTTGAGTCATAAGTGCCTCATTGTCGACGGAATATCCCCAGTAAGGAAAAGCAAGTACGGAGAAGTGCTGCTTTGTACTGGAATGTTCATTACTGAATCATTCACTTATATAAGGGATGGAACAGGAACATGGGTTTGCAATTACTGTATTATTATTTGTATAATTTTTCCTTCCAATTTACAATGTTTCCACGCTGGACTGTTTTTTGTTTTGTTTAGATAACACGCGCAAGGGATAGCTGCTCGGGGCCATAAGTCACCTTTAAAGCCTACACCTGTTGCCTCCATTGGACATCATTTGTGTTACAAATGTAGCCAGAAGGGAAATCCACTAACATGCTCCCCCCCCCCTCCCACTCCCCTCTCTCACACACACACATACACATAGAGTCATGTGCAGAGAAGAAAGAGAGAAACAAGGGAGAAAAAAAGGGGGGGTGGGAAGGATGTCACGAACTTTGAGATTTGAGGCAACAGCCTGACAACTTAAGTGCAACTGGGCTCTATTATTTTATAGCCTGCATGCAGAATAATGCCTGATTGCTTCAGTGTGTGCTCTGCATGCTGCTTGCACCACATATGCGCTCTAAATCAGCCCCGGCCGGAGGTTGTTACTTCCATCTCTGCTGCTTTCGGGGCAGATTTTTCTTCCTTAAGTAACAGCGGAGTGTCAGGGAGCTGTATCGGCTGTCCTTCCCACATCCACTCACTGCTTGATAAACGGCCACACGGTCATTTCCTAAACGTGGCTGTCTGTTTTCTCTAACCCTGCATTTGCAGGATGAGGATCCACAGAGAGGTGATTGACTCTCACGTTAGTTTAGCAGTCGACCACTAGAAGGCACTGTTAGCAATGATAAACTCTACCTCTGTAAGGAATCAGAGCAATGACACACACACTAACTGATAGATTAATACGCCATCACAGCTGTAATAGCACAATCTAGTGCTAGAGTCTGTGTTGCTGTTGTATTGGTACACATGAATCTAAAAATAGAGCTACTGAAGTATTTATTTTATACCCAACATGTTCTCCATGGAATTAGTGACTGGATAATTACATAATCTCACTTACATGAAATTGAATTCACATGGGCATTTCTAATTTTCTTTGGAAGAGCTCTCAGAAATGTGATTTGTTTTCACCACAACATTAGCATGGCACATGTTTAGTGTTTCCTTTACTTCAATTCAGCCATGATTGTTTAAAACTTGGTTTACAGAGGATGTCGAAGGGTTCCATAACCACCGTTTACATATCTGGACTGGGTTTTTTTTTTCTTTCTTTCCGTGGCTTTTCCTCTGGTTTCCCTTACATGCCTCCATCCATGCTTATCACTTCCCATCTTTTGCATTCAACCATAAAAATATGGAGCGGGACTGACTTTTTTTTTTTTTTCAGAGCTTGACACAAAGGGACAGGTCTTGAGGAGAAAAAAAAAAAAAAAAGAGGTCACAAATTAATCCAGCAGCCGCAGAAACTGCTCCACCGAGTGAACTGTGATGGTTAAACTTCTCACCAGCCAGCTCCGGAGCGAAGGGCTGTGGTGTGAGTCAGTGTTCCCCTCCAAAACCAACAGGAGCGGCAAAACCCAGCAAGAGCAAACTAAGACATAAATCTGAGCGACTTTGGCCAAACTTGAGCAGCGATAATGAACCGGATTAAGACCGTAAAGCAGCGTGGATTAATGGTGCATCCACCAAATCTTAGCTGGGCATGAGACGGGGGATGAAGAGAGAGGATGACAAATTGCAAAGAAAATATACTCTCATTACAAGCTCCAGTTAAGGATGCACAATATTATACGTTATGATCTTGTCATTGAGGGGACACAATGTTCTTTTTTCTGTCATTCTTTCGCTCAATGCAAATCTTAATTCCCCAAATATCTGTACATGCATCCAGTCCATCCGTCCCTCCCGCTGTCACACCTTCTTTCCATCCATGCATCATTCTGTCTTCAGGTAACAATAACCGAGTTTTATGTTGCACCAAAACAACACAGGTAGCTAGATCTAAATGCCAGAAGACTCGTCACCTGGCACTGCAATTTCCCAGACTCCTTCTGCTCAAATACTGGCATTTTCAGCTGCTGTAGTCCAAGTCCATCTTCATACAATGGTTCGTATGATATCTTCCGAAAAGTTATTCCTTATTTTTTGTGCGTTTTCCTTCGAATGTCCAGCAACATGTGTCAATTTCCGTCTGTAAGTTTAGGAAAAGATCGACTTGGTTAGGCTCAGGAAAAAAAACTACTTAGGTAAGTTTAAGAAAAGATGGACTTTGTTAGGTTTAGGAAACAGAACTACTTAGTGAGGTTTAGGAAAAGATGGAATTGGTTAGGTTTAGGCAACAAAACTACTTAGTTAGGCTTAGGAAAAGATTGACATGGTTAGGTTTAGGCAACAAAACTACTTAGTTAGGCTTAGGAAAAGATTGACTTGGTTAGGTTTAGGAAACAAAACTACTTAGTTATGTTTTGGAAAAGATCAACTTGGTTAAGTTTAGGCAACAAAACTACTTAGTTAGGTTTTGGAAAAGTTGGACTTGGTTAGGTTTAGGAAGCAAAACTACTTATGTAAGTTGAGGAAAAGATGGAATTGGTTAGGTTTAGGCAACAAAACTACTTAGTTAGGCTTAGGAAAAGATTGACTTGGTTAGGTTTAGGAAACAAAACTACTTAGTTATGTTTTGGAAAAGATCAACTTGGTTAAGTTTAGGCAACAAAACTACTTAGTTAGGTTTTGGAAAAGTTGGACTTGGTTAGGTTTAGGAAGCAAAACTACTTATGTAAGTTTAGGAAAAGATCGACTTGGTTAGGTTTAGGAAACAAAACTACTTAGTTAGGTTTCGGAAAAGATCGACTTGGTTAGAATTAGGCAAAGACTACCCACAAACTGTGAAATAACACAACCCAATAGTTTTTTTGTGGGCTGCCATTCAATAAGCCGTTCAGATTTGGATCCCCTTCCTATGTCACATGCAGGCTCATTAGAATATACCACCCACAGTTTGAGAACTACCTTTGCAAAGGTGCTCCATATTTTTCTCGCAAACCACTCAGAGCATATTGGGCGTTTTCTTAAAGAGACAGATGCTGAAACTGAGCATTTCAGACAGAGGGTGAATACAGGTATATTCAGACGGACTGTATGAAAAAAATAATGTGTTTTTTTAACATTAAGGCATGTAAACATGTTCTAGTAGAAACCCAAAATACAAGTATGAAACTGGAAAATGAGATGCATGATATGTCCCCTTTAATGGCTGTTTCAGGCTTCTTTCTGTGTTTACTTTCGGTGAGACTCAGAGACAACATCTGAAACATTTGTAAAGCTTTAGTTATTTGGAAATCTGTAGGAGGCTCGTACAACCCTCGTTTCTTTAAATCTCTGCAACGGAGCCACAATAGCCACATTTAAGGGAAATACGCCAGGCTGGAATAGAAGGTACACAATGCATACAGTCAGTATTGTTCAACATTATCTGCTTCTTATTCAACTAAATACCAGCAGTAATGGTTTGCACATTGCTTACCTAACACATAAACTACTGACTTTATTATGACAATGTCAGCAATATCTGCCTGACATGCTAAGCTCTAATATGTGCCATGGGAACAAACTCGTGTACTTGTGCGATGTACTTGCTGTGTTCATATGTGTTAAACTGCGTGTTAAAGTATGTGTCAAAGAGGCTGTCCTTTTGTGTTTACGTGTTCAAATGTGCTGTAAATTGTACGTGTGTTTGTGTGTTTGTGTGGGCAGGTGTATTTGTGTTTTATGTCCTTGCATTCCCCATAGATGGAAAATAACGAACACGAGAGAATGCAGCTTGTAATTTGTCTTGTTCCACTTCGTCAAGTCGTCACTTTACATATACACAAGAGGAGTGCGTGATACACAAACACTCTTGGGCACACAAACAGTCCCATTTCCAAGGGCACACAGAAAAGTGTTGTTGTGTATATCTGTTGAGACCAGACAGCGCGGCTCCAGCAATGAACCTGTTAGCACTCCGCATTCTGTCATTTAAATTGTGGAGTAAAAACTCTGTCTGCCGTGGAGTCAATAATGCTTCACGAAAGTATGAGAAAGACACGAGGACGTGTTAGTGCGAGTGTGCGGGTTAGAAAGTAAGGAAGAGGTTGGAAGGAAGGAAGGAAAAGATTTGACTCTGGGCTTATAGGTTGGTTTCATTCTGTGTGAAAGCAGTGGAGCTCTCTCTCTGCTGCAAGGATCTGCTAAACCTAGAATTATTTAATTTATCTGGGTTTCACTGGAGCGCTTTAATATCTTATTATGGTATAAATGCTGTTTTACCGAGTCTTTTATTCACTGTCGAGAATGAAAATATTGACTTTTTGGTGCATGACTATGGTCAAACTTTAATGAACCGTATTGAATATCAGTGCAAAATATGAGCGATTGACAGCCCAATACAAACACACTGATATCAGTAGCAGCCTTGAAACATTTGAAATCCACATAACTGGACAAAAACTCATTTCGTAAATGACTGGGAAGAAAAGTCGTGGTTTTAGCTGTATATGTGTGTTGGCTCAATGAAAGCAATCTCCAACTCACTTCTGAACGAAAAAAAGTATCTCCTGGTCAGATGGAAGCGTGCACAAAGCTTTTAACCCCCTAAGACACTGACAGCCCGCCGGCTGGCCCGGCCGCTATTCTGTCTTTAGTTGCGTACTGAGTTTTCAAGCTGTAGTGAAGATACTGGTATCATACGAAACTAGAAAATCCATTGGAATCCATTGGTACCAACCATGCCATGCCAGTTGGAAAGATCGCTAAATGACGCTGCGAAGTTGCGCTAAATTTTGACGAGGAAAAACTGGCATGCTGATTTTCAAAGGGGGTCCCTTGACCTCTGACCTCAAGATATGTGAATGAAAATGGATTCTTTAGGTAACAACGAGTCTCCCCTTTACAGACATGCCCACTTTATGCTAATCCCATGCAGTTTGGGGTAAAGGTACGTAGGTAGGTAGGTAGGTACTTTATTCAAAATGTATTAAATTAATTAGTTTAAATGAAATTAAAATTAATTAAAACCCATGCAGTACTGTTCCTCAAGGTCTTGGTGTGTTAATGTTGTATTTTGGAGGGATTATTGATAATTTTAATCAATTATGGAATGGTAAAAAATGGTTAAATTTAGCACCAAATCTTTGTTAGAAATGATATCAACCAAAAAATTGCTGCAACAATTTATGAGACATAACACATATACTGCTGACTATTTATCTCCGCCTGAACATCCCCTGTTCCGCACCTCTACCCCTCTAAAAAAGAGGGAGGCATGGTAAGGGGTTAATTCACTAAATAGTGCGAGATATTCAACTTGCTCCCGCTTGGATTGCATCTCCCTACAGTTGACAGTGTTGCTATAGAGGCATTGTCAACAGCGTGGTGAACTTTGTGGCGACGAGCGCCCTGCGGGTTCCCATTAACGTGCAATCGCCTCGATGTCACCATGAGAAGACCGGCATGATCTTGTAACGCGACACGGTGCGAAGGCTTATCTAAAGCGCTGCAATGGAAACTCTGCAGATCAAGATAAGCTGGCTGTTAAGAGTAAAATCCTACACAAGTGGAAGTCTTTTTATAGTCTATTAATGTATGGTCAGCCTAAAGCATTTCCAAAACAAAGCCCATTCAAACATGTGCATAAAACTAAAAAGAGACTGAGGTGTGTGTGAGCACCATGGGATGGTTCTGCTTTGTGGCCTGGTCCATGGCCAAACCTTTAGCTTGAAATGGCTAACGTTGGCTTTTGTTAAAAGGTGATGTGTTTGTGGTCCCTCCTCCCTGCTTTTTCACTCCTTAATCACAATGGATGATTTACTTAAGGCTACATTTCTCCTCTGCATGTTGCCCTATCTTATTCCTCATGCTTGTATAATTGACAGGCCGTTTTATGCAATCGGCCTGACAAAAGAAATGTCTTTTTGTTCATGTGTGTATAAGTGAATGTGTGTTTGCCTGGGAGGCTGCAGGCCGGGTCAAAAGTGACTAATCATACTTACAAATATTTGAATTTTTACATCAAGTACTCCTCAAGTATTCTTTAAACACTTCCAAACAATGTCTTCAATTTGTCAGTTTCTGGTATTTAGCATAACGCTCTTCTCCATAATGTCTTACACTAAGATCAACATTAGAATTCCTCTGCTATAAATTAAATTAAACTAAATTCCTCCACTGGCAACATTTCAAGAGGGCATGGAGTGCAAAACAGCTACAGACACACAGTAAAACAACACAAATAAATCCTCATTAATCATCAGTATTTGTGAAGTGCTAAGCTGAAATGAAGAGCTAAACAAAAAAACAAAAAAATCAAAACCGAGCTGACATGACCTCTAGTTCATTCTACTGTGTACCAGAGCTGTTTTATTAGAATAGCTAACAGCAAATGTCAGGGTGGAAATTGAGAACAAGCAGTCAATTGCATTTATATAAAAATGTCTAATGAATGTAATAAAATGTCTACAGTCTAGGGGAAAAGAAAACAAGGTTCCTGTCGTTCCTTTTTGGGGCTAAAGCTAGTGCCTACTACTTCTATCCAGGCCATGCCAACATGCCCTTTTCAGTGCCAGCTGCTGCATGGTACAGTAACAGCTCCGGGCAAAAGACTTTGATACCGGCAGCTCAGGTATGCGCCAACCTCTGGGTATGAATGGCATTTTGGATGGTATAGGAGACAAGCTGGCAGAGGTCGAGCCTTAGTACCGGGACACTGCTGGAGAGCAGATCAAACAGATTAACATACTAGCATGATATGCCAGGCCAATGTGTGTGTGTGTGTGTGTGTGTGTGTGTGTGTGTATGTATGTGTGTGCCTGTTGATGAGTTAAAGCCAGTGTGGCAGGCGGAAATAACATTATGGAGCAACAATTGAGACAACATATGATTAAGCATGAGGTCGTACAGGTCGTACGGCACAGCGATGCTATGAGCTCAATGCTAATGCTAGCATAGCACCATGCTCAAAATGACTCACAAGAAAATGAGCCTACTTCTCACTTGATTTATTACCTCAGTTAACATTGTAAACATGAGTTTATGGTCTCAATCGCTAGTTTCAAGTCTTCTTCAATACAGCATGATGTTCATTTAGTAAATTATGGTCCCATTTAGAGTCAAATAGACCATAAAGCAGGGGATGCTTTAGGGCGTGGCTACATTGTGATTGACAGGTCGCTACCACGGCGGCCTGTCAATCAAGAAAGAAGAGTAGCAATTTATATCCCTACACCCTCTCGTCCGACGAAGTACGGGTACTTCTAGCTCCAAAAGCCAAGATGATGACGGGCAAAATGCCGAACGGCGTCACAATGGCTACGTCCACTTCTTTTATACAGTCTATGCTTATTCCAGCTTGTGTGCCCTTCACATGACAGCTTGATGTCTGGGACATCCAATTAAACACAAATTAAAAGTTGGATTAAACTTCTTGACATTTCTGCAGACTAGAAATATTTGACTCATTTTCCTGTTTCGTTGTGTTTTACTGAGCGTCATTACTCATTTCTTTTTTGAAAGCCTGGGTGTTATTTTTATGGTTTCTGAAAACATTCATAGGCATTACTGTAACATTTGACTCAAGCCTTTTTGGATTCATGCACCACTGAGCAACTCTCATAAGAATGAACGGGAGCCCACCTCCAAACACTGTATCCAGTTCTCTTTATAAATCCATGCGTCCAACACAGTGGCCGGATATTGCTGACCCAGACTTCTATACATATTTGATTGAATCACGTTAGAGTTGTCTGTAAATAACCAACCTGTCAATAGCCAACTGTTTGATCTACAGTATAGGCTGAGATTTAGTTGGAAACGACAGTCTGATGCTGCTATAATGTTAATGTATGACTGTATTCAGTCACCAGTATCATTTAGCCATTTACCACACTGACATTGAGTATTAACGTATTGTATATGACTCAAATCTCAGTGTGGAAGCCTTGGTTAACCTGCTACATAACGGCTTTTCATCTATTTCTCTCCTATGACAGCGAGTTTCTTTCCCCCAAAAGGGGGCGCAGCCTCGGCGATGACGCCATGCTGGTCTGGTCTATAGCTTGGAGCCATAAAGCCCCTCTATTGTATCTTTTCTAGGACATGGTAGGGAAACAAATCAGAGATCATCATTTTGGGATTTATTGTCGGTGCAACCAACTACACAGCAACTATTCGGCATAGCGTTATTACTATTACCGGTTTGTTTAAAGTAGAAGTTTGGAGACTTTTCAACTTCTTCTCTTTATGCTGTTACCTATGAGGAACTAGTCTATGAGGGACACGGGATTGTTTTTTCCCCAAAAGGGGGCGTGGTCGGGATAGCCTACTCTGGATGACGTATTGCCGGTCTGATGTATGGAGATACAATGACATCACTAGAGATACAATGTGGCAAACATATGAGTAATCCCACAGGTTTACAGGTTGACTCCTTTATATCCAGTTTTCCCCTTAAGTAGATTTAAGATGTTTTAAATCATCTCTAATCATATACATTCTGTATCAGGTTGTTCCAGCTCTTCATTGAAACTATACTTTACACAGCTTGAAATATTTAAACCCAAGACTCAAAATTGAAAGATGTTTTCTGCATCAATTTATTCACTTTTTCCCCAAATTCATCCTGATGTATGTGGTATATTTGAAAACTTTAAAAGAAATAGTAAAATAAAACTCTGTGGGTTTGGTAATGATTGACTCACTAGCAGGTCAGTGGGGTTCAAGAGGTTACAGCTGTCCAGTTTTATCTAAACCACCTATCTGCAGGCGAATGTTGAGGTGAATGTATAACTGTAGTGTCCTGTATCCCCTGTAACTGTGTGCTCACAACCATGGCAGGTGTTGTACAGACGGTCAAAGTAGAATCAGTACATAGCTGTGCAAATGCAACAGTCTGGTTAATAATTGTAACATTCATATCCTTGGCTTGTGGAAGGAGAGGTTAAACCTGGGAGCTGCAGGCCAGGTACAACTCCAATGAAGCAGCACATACAGTACAGTAGCTAGAGGGGGGATAGGGTCAGTGCTTTTCTCTGAAGGGAAAGAGGGGATAGGGTCAGTAGGTTAATTACTACTAAACGATTAGCCTCTTGTCTGTCAGCAAAAGCACAATATAGGCCTATTTCACTCACCATTCTAAGATATTTTTTATTCCATAAATATCCATGATTATTTCTTTTCCGACAAGTTATAATAATAATAATAAAAACATTATTTGTATATCACCTTTCATAAAGGAAATGCCACCCAAAGTGTTCTACACATAAAAACAGAGGACAAAAATATGGAAAATAAAACACACTAAAAAATAAAAATAAGATGAAATAGAATACATAGAATGCATTACACAAGATGGACAATAAAACCCACTGAATAATAATAATAATATAAGTACCCATATTTGCAGCATGCACATATACAGTACATCAATAAACACTGCAGCAGCACCACAAGGTCTCCATTTTCTTCAACACTGTTCTTTACTTTTCTACATCAGTGTTGGAGATTTGAATTTTAAAGATGAAAGTCTGCGCTTTCTTTACTATTCTTTGGTAATTACTTGATCACATGATCGATCGGCCCTCCTCGTCTACACAAGTACTGCATATTACAATGGACAACGTGAGCAGTTCACACAGGTTTACTCAGTGTACTCACACATCAACCACAGACCCACACTTTCCAAAGGCAAGTGATTGAGTGAGTGAAACCCAGCTCACCCCACAGCCTGACACCAGCCCACATGTGCTAATCAACAGCAGTACCACTGGTATGTTTGTGATTTCAAATACACGTGCACCAGTGATGGTACACAGAGGATGCAGAATGGATGAAACTTTGGCGAGAGCCAACATGCACGCCAACCTGAAGCAGGAGGCGTTCACTGAGCACTACATGGCCATTGTTTGGGATTCAGTCTATCACTGAATATTGGGAAGATTCTCCTACTGCTTGTGCCATACTTGAAAATGCATCAGTCTCTTTTCTGTTACCTGTCCAAGGCTATTAACTAGGTGTTATCAGTCGCTAATAACCCCCATAGATGTGAGTCAATAGGGGCCTACTACACCCACTAGTAGGTTTTGTCATCTATTCACATGTTAGATCACCAAAAGAAGGTATAAAAGAACAGGACAGCGACCTTTATAGCGACCGTGGTAATTATGTCAGGAGCAGAAGTGGAAGTCAGGCACTGTAGTATAGACAGTGTGAAACTCCATAAGGGGTGGAGGTGGAGGACGATGGATGGGATGTTTTTCCCTAAACTTAACTAAGTGTTGTTGTTTTTTTGCGTAAACCTAGAGTAGTTGTAGTTTTATGGCCTAGACTTAAATAAGTTGTAGTTTTATTGCCTAAACCTAAAGTAGGTGTAGTTTTATTGCCTAAACCTGTTTTTTTTGTCTAAACCTTAAGTTAGTTGTAGTTTTATTGCCTAAACCTAACAATTTTTTTGTTTTGCCTCAACATAAAGAGGTTGAAGTTTTATTGCCAAAACCCAACTGTTTTTTTTGCCTAAACCTAAAGAAGTTGTAGTTTTATTGCATAAACCTAAAGAAGTTATAGTTTTATTCCATAAACTTAAAGAAGTTGTAGTTTTGTTGCCTAAACCTAAAGAAACCTTTTTGTCTGTGTTCAAAACGTGACATTTCATTCAGTTTTACAAAGTGTTAGAAGGTGCTACTTTTAAGTGTCACTTTCCCTTTTACAACGTAGTAGGTGTAGTAGGCCCCACATCTATGGTGCTTATAGCGACTGATGACACCTATTTAATGGCCTGATAACAGTCGAATCGGGTGAATAATTTGTATTTAGTCCTCGATCTCAATCATGCATAAACCTGTGTGACAGTGGACCATATTGTTGACAGCAGATTTTCCCCGTCCTAAAATTACCAGTTGCTTCCCATCAGCCACAGTGATAACTCTGCTGTAGCGTGCTGTCATTTCTCTCAGCGAACCCCTGCCAAATGTAATGACGGGACATGTTTTGCAAAAGCACTGCGCAGACTGTAGCGTCTCATCGCCGAGAGCTGTTTTGCAGCGCCTCAAATGAAAACAAAAAAAGGTTGGCAAAGCTGCAAATCAGAAATTACACCCCAATTGTTGGTGTAAGGGTATTTAGCAAACTGCAGACATAAAACTGTGCCTCTGGATGTGAGTTTTCCAGTTTTTTGATTAGAGAGTGGGTTTGAGTTTTGATTTGGTCAAGGCTCTGGTTGTGACTGCAATGTTACAGAGAATCCCACTTGGGCCCAAGTGGACACAGAGGCTTTTGCAGAGTATGTAATTACATAGTAAATTATTCAGTGGGTCCAAACCAAAACATAAAGGCATTCATTTTCAAAACCAGCTTACAAGGAAGCCTTTGGCAACGCAGAGCCACGCTGTTTAAAAAAAAAATAGAGCTTCTACGTATCCTGGAACCATGTACCTGGAAGTGGTTTATTGTTTTTGTAAAGTAGGAGGATGAAGTTATGCATTTCTTTATTCATGTGGCCACTGTGAAATATTGTCAATAAATATGAAGTAAATTCATCATATCTGCAGGAGGGAACTGTGAGCCTAATCTTGCCTTGAAGAATCAAAATGAGGGTGTAAAAGAGTTCTTAATACAGCGCGATGCACACCAAAAAGTGACAGTAGAAACTCAGTGATGACAGAAAGCGAGAGAGAGGAAGAGGGAGATATGTTATGTGAGTCTGATGGGACTGGCCATGACTCTGATTCTGTGTAAGCAGATTCAACCAGAGTGTTTGTACAGGCCGAACTTATCCATCGGGTCCTGTGTCTGAAGGATGTAATACAAAGCACAAGTGACTGCCGCAATGAGTTAAGCAGTTCAACATCTTCTTCCTCGTGCAATAATTAAGGCATGATGAAGTTGCTGGGTTTCAAGACACTGCCAAAATATGACATATGCTTAAGGATTCATATCACATTAGAGACTACAGGGTCTGCGGTTATACTTCTCATTACTGATCTTTGAGATGACCTCTACTGCTCCAATCATTTTTTTTCTCCTGTCCAATATTGCTTTTTAAAATTTCTTAAACATCTGACATTCAAAAAAGAAAAAAAACCCTGTTCTCACTCCCAACTTGTCAAATACCGCCGCTTGGTCAGTGCCCCTCGGCATCGGATACCGAAACAGGGAGGCGTCCTTTAACATCTGTACGAGACACACCGGGCATCTGTGAAATCTTGTAGATGCCATTAGGAGCACCGGAGGACACTGGAGACACAGAGGTAATCATATTTGCTCCATTTCTACCCACTGCAGCTTTAAGTTCAGTGGTTCCCAATCTAGGGGTCGGGACCCTCCAAAGGGTCACAAGATAAATCTGAGGGGTCGTGAGATGATTAATGACGGGGAGAAATGGGAAATAAACACACACACACACACACACACACACACACAAACCTCATAGACATCTGAAACTGAGTATACAGTAACATAAAATAGAAATACTCAAAGTAAAGTACAAGTAACTCACTTGAGTAAATATACTTTCAGACAAGAAAATTAAAAAAGAAAAGAAATCTACTGCAAGTTCAAATGGTCCCAACTTTTAATCCTGAATCATGTCAGTCCCTCCCTGATCTTTGACCAACCTTAATAATCCTTCTTTCACGTGTTTCCACTCAGAGAAAGAGAGAAAGAGAGAAAGTGGCCTCATATGTTAGGATTTATGCAGTGTTGTCTGATGTTGTTATCATGCATTTATGTGCTTTGTTAAACAGAACTTTGTGGCAAAGCTGGTTTTGAAAGCACTCCATAAATCACAACATTGACTGGACCAGACATCTCTCCCTTCTTGCTCTCTCCGCTATGGAGATAAACTCGAGTAGGCGCAATCAGTCCAACAAATAAAGTGGCTCCAGCTGGTTTAGCGAGGGCTCTGGTGTTGACATTATTAAGTCAGAAAAACCTCCAGTGTGGTGGGGCTATTTGGGACTCTCCGCAGTGCATCTGCTCTACTTCAGCTTCAAACCGACGCAATAGATTTGTCACAAGACACCAAACATTTGTCTTACATCATCTCGGGGTCCCTAATTAGTGGTAAGTATCACTCCACCTTAATGAATGCGTACGAGAGTTTAGGACACTCAAACCAAACAACTGTAGGACTTGTGAGTGGGGCCAATGCTGTAATGCAGCATTTATTAATATTGTGGAAGCCAAATAGATGTCTCAAAAGAAAATATATTAGGTATGGTCAGAAACCAGATGCAGTATGAAATGATAAATCCACACGTCTTTGTTTGCAGTGGTTGTAGAGCTCAACTGCTCCTTAAACTCGCTGGCTGTCAAATTACAGCAATGACATATGAGATATGGACTGGTGCTTGGAGCTGGAGTATTTATCCTCCATTATTTAGTTAACTAAAGCATGTCTATTTCCATTGCAAATCAAAGTCAAAGATGAACAAGAAGTCAAAACTAGTCTCCTCACAATCCTCATTTCAGGTCAGGCCCCGGGCTTGCTTGATTGGGTCCCCTAATTACCCAGAAGCCTCAGGGGGTTGTTATCCCAGCAGAGTCTCGGTCGCCACATGTCGGAGCTGGGGCTGCATGGTTGAGGCGGCGGGGGTCAGAGGGTCTTCGTCAACATGTGGGCCTGCTTTCAGCATGTGAGTGCTGACCCATGCATTGTATCACATTGCACTCATTTAAAAGGTCAAGACTTGTAGAACCTGGTGCCTTTTGCCTAACCCGACCCTCGACCTGGCGTGGACACTTGCTCCGTTTTAATCCCCAACAATAGGTCCCATTCAGAGAGTGTGGGGCAACCTGTAGAACATCTGTTTCAGTGATCTGGAGAAGGAGCCGACTGTAGGTGCTGCTTTATCACAAACATTTATCTTTCACTTAGAGGGCTGACAGTAAATAGACCAGAAGATTTTGAGTTTGGGGTGAACATTTTTCAAGATTGTATGTGTTTAAATGTGATTGATTACAAATTCTGTCCTTACTCCAACAATTTAAACCAGTTTGAATGTGAAATAGTTTATCAAGATGCATTATGAATCTGAGAATGTACCCTTATCACAAGTCTGCTATTACAGTAAGCTAATGTTTGCAGCAGCATTAATGCATACAAACTGCTCTCGCTAGATTATTCTTTCATATTATAGCTATATATGTCATCATTATTATGGCATACTAACTTAACAAGACATTTTTGTGTCCTTATATAAGAAAATTATCCGGTACAAACCTGATTGAGAAAAATGTTGGAGTCCATAGTACTTGTGTATGTGCAAGGTGCACATACGTTTTCATATTTTAAGAATTCTACGTAGTATTTCATTTATGTTCCATTAAGTTTGATAGAAAGAGGACTGTACCTTGAATAGCTCCTACCTGTGGAGTAACTACAGAAAGCTAATTGAGTTTGCATGTGTGTGTGTGTGCATGTGTGTGGTTATGAGGTGCCCGCTAATCAGTTTTCTCCAACTGTTAATTTTTTTTTTAGTTTCTGTTAACAATATTAATTGAGTGTTAAATGGTTTAATTTAGCCTTGATACACTAGAATGCATCACATGACTGTTGCCATTTGCTAAAAATATGGATTCAGTTTTGCCTTTTTTATGTCGAATACCAAAGGCCCAGACACGCCAACCCGACATCAAAGAACTAGCAGCGACAAAGGCCGACCATTGCGTTGCCTCATGTCGCCTTTGACTTGGCCAAAAAGTTGCACTCGAACACACCGCAAAGACTACAGCCGACGGCCAACTACCACGTACGTTCTGCGCCTGTGTGAGATGAAATAGCTCTCTACACCAGCAGGCGGGGGAAGTCTGTATTCATCATTCAAAAAGGGAGCCCGGAAGACCGAAGACGGCCAATATACAAGCCGTTGTTATGATATGTACATGAAACAAAGAAGTGTTTGCCGAACATTTTCACACAATTCTCACTCACCACTTAGCTTCATTCCAGATGGCCATAACTTTGTGAAAATATCCGTGTGTTGGAACGATCAGATGCGATACAAAAAGAGCTTGCTTTCCTCACGTCCATTTCTCTTCTTGTGCACTGATTTGTTTAAGCTGAACAACCTCTCAACGACGGGCGCTGCAGCTCAGAAAAATTCAGACACATGCAGAAGGTATAAAAGAACACAACAGCGACCTCTGGCGACCGTAGAAATTTTGACATGAGCAGAAGTGGAAGTCAGGCGCTGTAGTATAGACTGTGTCGAACTCCATAAGGGGGGTGGAGGTCGTGGCACAATGGATTAGACACAAATCACAGGGTTTTCAACCAGGAGACCGAAGATTGCATCCAGTGTGAAACTAACAATGTGTAGTTATCTTTGTGTTCGTAGTTATTTTGAAGCCAAAACACGATGTTCTCTCAACTTAAGTAAGTATTTCTTTTTGCCTAAACTTAAAGAAGTTGTTGTTTTATTGCCTAAATCTGAAGAAGCCTTTTTGTTTGTGTTCAAAAGGTGACATTTCATTCAGTTTTAAAACATATTAGAATGTGTTGCTTTTAAGTTTCACTTTCACTTTTACAACGTAGTAGGCGTAGTAGGCCCCTAATGACCCACATCTATGCTATACTTAATGCTAATAGCGACTGATAACGCCTATTTAATGGCTTGATAACAGTCAAATCGGGTGCGTGAGCTCAAAACAGCTGGTAAAGGTGTTAAATACCAGTAGTAAACAAAGACAATTTCTGTGACCAGAGTTTGACAGACAACCGTCAATGTTTCAGGTTAGTCAGGTATGTCTATAACATCCATTTTATTATAGCATTTAACAGCATATCCAGGCTGCTGGTACCGACCTGTCTTCCATTATTTATCTCTTGCGGTGGCATTTTCATTGGTCCAGTTAATGTGATGTGTTTACCAGTGACCGATGACCACCTAGACGCAAACGACATATAATGTTTTCACAACTTTATGAGTCGATGAGGACTGCCGGAACGCACCGTTAAACAGTTGTCTGGTTTGGGGAAGCTGACGGATGCAACATATACAGCAGCTGTGTCCTGAAGTCACGAAACTTGCTGCATGTCTCAGCCAGCATGGTCGAGTAAAGTAAAGTGTTTATTTAAGCAACATTTATGAATTGGCACTCAATGCAATATTTAAACCAGTCTTGAAAATGAACAAATTAATCTTTACAGTGTTTTTTTTAAATATGAACTAGATGTTTATATATTAGGGATGCACCGATACCGATACCAGATCTGATATCGACTCAGATAGCTGGATCGGGTATCGGTGACAATGGGGCCGATCTATTAAATTCAATTCTATGTTTATATACTATACATTATAGACTGGAATTTTAATTCCTGTTTAAGTTTTGACCAAATTGTTGCTGCATTAAAAAGGTTTACACTTGAATTGTAATTTTGAAGACTTTATTGCCAAGTTGCTGGTGTACAATTTATTATTTTAATAATAAATAACAATTTACTAAATTTGTATCTACATATTTATTTGTTACATTTTGTTTTACCAGGTTAGGAAAGCAATGTTTAAGTCAAGCCTGATGTTGCCTTACACATAAAATAATGATCCCAGTCACTTCCACACAGTGAGGCATACAGTTTATTAACTAAACACTGGTATCGGATCAGTACTCGGTATCGGCTGATACGCAAAGACCAGGTATTCGTATCGGGACTGTAAAAGTCTGATCGGTGCATTCGTACTACAAATCTTAGGTGTTCTCATAATATTTTACCAGATATTGACATATATTTGGTTGCTGATCCAAAGCAGCACAGCGGTATCTAGGAAAAATCAAAAATAATACCCCTCACATAGACCAAACTACTTTTGGTTTACTGGTATAAGTTTTATATTCGCAAAACACACATAGAAACTTTATCCTTTCACATTCTCTTGTGGGTGGTTAGAAAAAAAACTCACCACATTATTCCCAACACACTTGCTTTCACCCTGTATTCATAATTCACACATGCAAACACATGTTAAGGCTCAGATGAATGCTACATTTATCATAATTACTAGGTAAGAGTCTTGTTCGTGGTATTTTATACTTTGAGTTCACCCGTTGAACCTGTTTAAACTTTGGTTTCAAAAATACGTGTCTATTAGTGAAGAAAAAAAAGGCATTCTATTCTCATTCTTAACAAACACGCTGTTGCAGATGCATGTTTTTACCCAGCAGCAGCAGCACTATACTTGCAGACTCTGCGCCATGCAGATCCAGTTACACATGTGAGCCCACTATCTGCTCCTCTCGTGACAGGCTCATAGCACCTCAGGCGCTGCAATGTTGGCAAGCCACAACAAGATGTGATGAGCCACTCTAACAAAAAAAAGTGCTGACACGCTTACTTCTCCCTGCCTTCGACAGTCAAGATGAAGCAGCCTTTTTTCTACAAAGTTACTTTGTAGTGTTTTGAGTATTCCTAGTCATATTTCTTTGGGTACCGGATTTTCTTTTGGGAAGGTTTTTCTTCTTTTTTAAATTGCACTAATGGTTGAGGAGTTGGCTGCTCCGCTGATGCAAAGGGCATGAAAAATAGGAATATATGTATTTCTCCCTGGCAATAATAACAAAAGAACGTTCAACCAGCTTTACTTTGTCTCTTTCCGTGCTTTCAGGACCATGGCAAATCAAGCCACATGGGGCCTAATCAAATGTCACGAGTGATTTTAAGCATGGAGTTTCTCGTCAAACTTCATAACCATCCTATATTTGCGTGTTTCCATCAGTTTCATGATGTCTTTTTCAATAGTCCAATGAAAATAAAAAATGGCAATATGCACTGGAGCAATACGTAAAACATCTCAAACCAATGATAAATCAATGGTTTAAATAAAGCTTATTTCATCGACAACTTCTCGTGACTTTATGTTCCATACGGGAAATACTAATGAAAGACAACAGTTGAAATGTGTAAACGCACAGTATGTGTGTCTTTGTGAGAGACTATCTGCATTCGTAGAGTGTGTTTTGCTTGTGTGTGAGAAAGCCAGCATGAGGTAATACCAGTATTGCATGCCTGCTAAGTATAAGCATATTCCACTGTCTTCACTATGGGCGTCTGTATGGTAAGATGTTCCATGTGTTGGGAGTTTCATAGAGCATTTCATCGAGAGAAATGATGCACAGGTACTCTGAAGTAATGACACAATGATGCTAATCTGATTAGCCATGATGATAGCACCAAGAGGGGAAACATATCGCGATGACGTGCTAATGATACTTGCAGAGATTGCCTCATGAATAATCTGATTGGTTTTCCCTCTGGCTGAGATCGAGTTTTGATAAACAATATTTCTAAAATGCGTACGGAGGGAGGGGTGAGTGGTTTATTTCTCTTTCCCTTTTCACAGTAACCACGACCTTCATGGTTTTCTGGATATACTCAACATTCTTACTGGGTCGTTTTTGGATGATGTGATGCACGCAATAAAAGTTTTACAAGGCTGATCCAACTTTTCCTGATTTAATCTAATAAAAATCTAAATGTATGGGGTTGCTGAGCAAGCACAGTGCTTTCCAGCAGCATGCTGCTTCATTCACATTGATACAATTATATGCATTCACACCTGGGAGTCGCGCAGTAAAACTGCAGTGCACAAACTCTTAACACTAAGCAGTTGCAATGCTTCATCTGGGGGCTAAAGGCCTTTCAACAAACCATCACCAGAAGTTATTAAAGAGGGGAGTGTATTATCCATTTACTTCACTGCTTTTAAATGTATGTGTCCCTCTCTTTTTTCAAAATTCCTGTATTGTTCCCTTATTTCTCTATGGCTGGGGCCCTCAATGACCGTCAATGAACTTGAACTACCTAACAGCACCCTTCTCAAAGCAGGTTAAACCAAGGATTAAGGATTATCATCTGATATAAACCCATTCATTGTTTTTTTAGTTTTTTTTTTAATGAGGGCTTTTCTCAAGGTCAACATCAAGGTAGCATATACTCACAAACGTGAATGTACAGTAAATATGTATTGCTAGAACAGCATTGTTATTAATGTCCTCGATCAATCTCTGATTGCCCCAAAAAACCCTAGAGTCCTCAGTCAACTCAATGGTAATTTCCCTTTAGCCTTCTCTTCTCTTTAACTTAACTGTGGTTGATAGACTGTTAAATCTGGACTATATAATGATCAGAGGCATGAGACTTAGAAGTACTTTGAAAAGAATGGGAATTAATGATGTTGCCAAAGTAGAGATCTAAATAGAATTCTCAGGTTTTTGTTATTTGTTTGACTTGGTCATTTATATACTGAGTTGACAAGTCTTGGTGTCCTTGAATCTTGTTATATATACATTCATCTATTTTTCTGCTGCTGTTCGAGGTGAATTGGTAGCAAGCTGAGAAAAAGTAGCATCAATGTTCCTTGCCTTAGTTTCTTCTTCCAGCTTTTACTGCGGGGATCCCAAGGTGTTCCGAGGCCAAATGGATAATCCCTCTAGCATGGTCTAGGCCTTCCCCAGGGTCTCCTTACAGTTGGACATGCCTGAAATATTTCCAAGGGGAAGCATCACGGGGGCCTCCTAGTCAGAAATCTAAACCACCTCAACTCACTCTGCTCAGTGTGAAGGAGCATCAGTTCTACTACGAGGTCCTTCTGTGTGCCCAAGCTCCTCTTCCTCCTGTCCCTAGGGGTATAGAATAGCGGCAACAGGAGAAAGTAAGTGTCCAATCAAAGCTGAGAATGTAGATTACTTGGTTAATACTAAACATGCTTGTAAGCTTCATGCTTGGAGGAAGAAAGAGGGAGGCTGATGCTTTGTGTCTATAAGGACTACATCATCTGCAAAGAGAGAGATACAGTCCTAAGGTCACCAAACTGCACACTCCCTAGTCCTGAAGCCGAACAAAAAAAACATTTTGGGTTGTCTTTGCTTGACAAAAGGGATGCACTATTTGCTCATGAGGGCATTGGACGCATGAAAATAAATAACCATGTGGAGTCATACTTTGAAACACATTTTCCATGACTGGATGAGCAGTTAATGTGCATTCTCCTCTCATTTAAAAAACACATGGCTTTCAGCAAGGAGACCGCTGTTTGTGTTCCGTGCATTATGTTTCACTTTAACTTTACATTCAGCTGATCGTTCGTGTCCCGTGTTCACAACGTTGTCACAAGCCCAATCCAACACATTCTCACTCCCAACTTGTCAAATACCGCCGCTTCGTCAGTGCCCCTTGACATCAGAGACTGACGCACGGGGTACATTTCAAAATAAACTTCCGTTTTCACAGGAATTTAGGTTTAGGCAACACAACCACTTAGGTAGGGTTAGGAAACAGTCGTGGTTGACGTTAACTTCACTGACTAGCAAGGACTGACAATATTGACGAGTCACGTGACTATCAACTCACATGACTCAAAAAGACAAAAGACTGACGTGACAAAATAAGTCAATGTTACTTTTAGTTTCACATGGAAATGAACACCGGTCTGCTGGTTGAAAGTCTTGTGTTTGTTTGACCCATCCACCACCACTCCAGCCCGCCCATAGCGGACTCTCACACTATTAATACTACGTCACTTGCACCGACCCTTGAATAACGCCACGAGTAGGTTTACATTGGCGTTAGTTGAAAGCCTGGTTCATCACATACTGTTGCTAAAGGGTGCCTCCATGGGATGGTTTCCGATGCTGATGGGCGCTGGCAAAACGGCGGTATTTGACAAGTTGGGAGTGAGAACGGGTTGCTCAACCATGTTGTTTTTTCCAAAACCTAACTAAGTGGTTTTGTTGCCTCAACCTAAGCAAGTGTTTTTTTTTTTTAAATTCACAACGTTAAGCATGTATTTATTGCAACCAAAAAGTGACGCCTAGGGGTCAGTATGTGACGAGTTGGGATGAGAACATGTTTCTCATTTCTAGTAAAATGTGCAGGCTAAAACATGCTCTAGATACAATCTTTTCACCATGTTGTTAGGATAGAGCGATTGAGCCATGACGATAAGCCAACACATCGCTGAAAACACTGGCCCTTTCTGCTTCTCTGTTTTCCTGCTAAGCGAAAGAAGAGAACGGAATGGGATGGTTGGTGGCAGTAAAGTTGATAGTAGGGGGGATGTGGGGGCCAGTGTGAAAGGGAACAGCTGGGGGTGGATGGTAATCTAAATCTGATAATGCTCATGTACCGTGCAACTGAGCGTGGAAAGGTAAAACATGATGCCACAGACCCCACTCCCTTTTCCCGTATCTGGGTTTCATTGCCTTCCCTCACACTGTATGCTTCACTGAGATGCAGATTACAGCTCTACACAAACACGCCTAGCATAGGAAATCATGTTTATTGACACATTTATTTGGTGATTCAGACAAGCCGGTGAGGATCTAGTGCTGCAGGTCTGGGGAAAAAACTTTTTTAGGGTTTTTATGAATAGCAGAACTTTCAGTTGAATACGATACTTTTGTACATTTTCTGTCTCTTGTTCGTTTCACCACGTCAGACATTGCCGGATTGTGTTTCTGCGTCTGAGGGCAAATGTGTCTGTGCAAACCAATCTTCTATTGTGTGGTGCTAAATGTCACAATCATGCCACAAAAGGAGAGAACATGATACACATTGTATTCAGATAGTGGGAACACAGCATTGCAAAAATATAAGACAATGGTTTTCTTTTTCTTTCTGTTCCTTTTTTTCCCCCTCATTTCAATTTAGTTTTTTATATAACGACTGTCAGACACATTGACAGATTTATGAACACTGATTTAGTGCTACACAGTTGGCACTGTAATTTACAATTTATTACCAAACGGTATGGATAATTCAAAGATGTTGGAAAAGGATTGCCTGATGACAGCTATATTTCACCATTCTAAGCATAAGATGAATATTCCTACTTCCCTTACCAAAAATAAGTTTATTCAAGTGTGCTTTTAGTATACTTCTTTTAAACTTAAAATAAGAGAGTAGGATTTCAGTTTACTTTTCACTTATCAGAGATATACTTAACAAAATTATACTTTAAGTATACTTGGCTCATACTGACAAGTATACAGAAAAGTCTAAGTATATTTGGCGTATGCTTACTTTTAGATAGAGTAGCCTATTAGAGGGTGTGAGAGTGTGTAAACATATGTTTTGATATTAATTTACTTTAAATCTTCAAGAATTTGCTACTTTTTTTAATTCTCCGTTCTCCGTAGAAGCATGTGAAAAAAACTAATTCCATATATATTAAGTCAAATAGCAAAAGTCTCTTTATGTAATGCATAAATCATATGTTAAAGAAAACTTACAAGTACACTTGCAGTAAAAAATAATAAAATAGTAGTTTACTGAGAGTATACTTTAAAGCAGGGGTGCACACACTTTTTCAGCATGCGAGCTACTTATAAAATGACCAAGTCAAAATGATCTACCTACTATAAAAATGCAAAACATATATTTATTTATAAATATATTGAGTATTCTTTATATGTACAATATATGTTGGTGTACCTTGCATAACTGCATGAACCCATATTGTACAATATAACTGTACATTTTTTGTCATTACCTTACTCTGATGACTTGCACTGAATGGAATCAGCCAGGGACGCATAGTCTGGACAGTAGCTGCTGATAGCCAGCCTCAAGCACACTTCCAAATGATCATCAGTCAAGGTGGAACGGCATTTGGACTTAATAATCTTCATGTGGGAAAAGGCTGACTCGCATAAATAAGTGGAGCCGAATAATGCAGTCAAGGAGGTAGCACATTTCCTCATGTTGAGGTACTTTTCCTCTGTGAGTAAGTTCCAGAACTGTCCATGAGCCCTGGACTTAAGCTGAATGTCAGCTTGTAGTGTCAAAATCTCATCCTCCACTCCAGATGAGTTCAGGTGAAACAGTGTTGCAATTTGTTGGCTGACGTCTATTTTAAAAAAAAAAAAAAAAAAAAATTTTTTTTTTTTAATGCCATGCGATCTACCCACACTACCTTCGCGATCGACCGGTAGATCGCGATCGACGTATTGGGCACCCCTGCTTTAAAGTGTACTTTCACAAACTAAAAAGTGGGCTACAAGTATATAACTAGTAAACTAACAGGATACCTATAATTTCACTTGTAGTATAGTTCACTTCATAATATAGTTGCTGTACAAAATACAACTTAGATGTAAACTAGTTGTGTTCTCAAAGTTTACTGTTCTTACACTTAAAGTACACTTAAAAGTACACTTTTATAAACTAAAAAGTATTGAGGTCGTACACTTAAAAGTATAATGCTAGTACTGATATTAGTAAACTTACTACATAATGTATAATTGGGAAATATACTTGAACTTTACTTAATTTTACTTAAAATAAAATAATAAACTTGAAGTATACTACTTTTTTGTAAGGGTTATCTATGCCATCAGAAGCAGCACGCATTAAAAGCTATTAAAATCAACAATAAATTGCTTCCAAAAATCTGCAGAGTGCAGTTTTCATTTTAATTTGCATCCAGGGTCAAATTGTATGCTGAAACAATAAATTCAATAAATCACTAACAAAGCAAAGGCCTTGTGGATGAGGCCAGCTGCAGTCGGGAAGAAAGTGTTTTTGTGACGGGTGGTTTTGGTCCTGATGGACCAGAGGGGAGTGGTTCAAAGAGTTTGTCTCTGGGGTGGAAGGGGTCAGCCACTATCTTTCCTCCATGGGTCCTGGAGACATGCAGGTCCTGGAAGGACGCCGGATTGCAGCCAATCACCTTCTCAGCAAAGCCTTAAAAGTGGCAGCAGCGTACCACGTGGTGATGGAGGACTCAATGACGGCAGTGTAAAAGTGTACCATTATTAGGCTCGTTGGAGATGAGCCAGGTCTGCGCAGAATCAATCACCAGCAATTCCACATATATTTACAAACAAATATAAATAAATCTTACATGGACTGCAAACTACAAGTAGCCTATAGATTGGATCAGACAGGATGTAACTATTCGTGTGACTTCCTGTAAATTCTTTGAATGCTGCTGGAAATGGCTGGAAACTGTCCGACTTGACCGCAGCTATTGTCACCGCTCCATGCTGCTGCCGCCCGATCTCGTCTACTCTCCAGGCGAGGCACAGTTTATCTCCATCGAGCCTATTGTCTTTGGCAGGTTGAACTTCTTCAGCTGCCGCATGAAGTACATCCTCTGTTGTGCTTTTTTGATGAGGGAGCTGATGTTCAGCTCCCACTTGAGGTCTTGAGTGATGACGGTGGCCAGGAAGCAGCAGGAGTCCACAGTGTCGACTGAGGAGTCACACAGGGTGATGGGGGCGGTATGGGGTTTCGTACTTCCGTGAATCCACAACCGTCTCCACTGTCAAAGGAGCGTTGAGCTCCAAGTTGTTTTGACCGCTCCAGGTCACCAGATGGTCAATCTCCCACCTGTAGGTGGACTCATCCCCACCAGAGAGGAGACCCATGAGGGTGGTGTCATCCGCGAACTTCAGGATCCTGACAGACTCATGACTGGGGGTGCAGCTGTTGGTGTCGAGGAGCAGGGGGAAAAAAGATGCAGCCTTGAGAGGAACCGGTGCTGATGGTCCGAGAGTCAGAGACACGTTTTGTCGGCTTCACATCTTCCTGTTGGACAGGAAGTCTGTGATCTGCCGGCAGATGATCCGTATAATGTTTTCAAGGCAGGGCTTATAGCTGATAGGAACTAACAATCCTGATAATGCTTTTGGCCTCTTTTAAACCTCATCTGACTGAACAACATAGTGTCCTCCATGAAGAGGACCTACTCCGTATGTAGATATGAAGGGCTCACTCTAAGCTAACGAAAACAAGATTCTTATTTTCAGGTGATTATACACCAAAGAAAACATACTTATTAATATTATATTCCATTTCTGCCAATAGATCCCCCTAAATGCTTCACACTGTTCCTTTAAATGTAAAAATGTTCAGTTTGTTCAAAAGACAAATAATTGGTGAAAACTTTTCAGAGGGACAAGAAAACAACCAACCAGTGCAAAACTCTTGTTGTGTAAACCATAATAACAACTTAGTATCAAGTCAATTGAATTTCAAAGGGCTTTATCGGCATGAAAGTTTCAAAAACAATGTTGCCAAAACATCAAAATAAAATGTGTCCAAATATTTAGACAGTACACAATTACAGTAATACAAACATTAACAGTCTATATCTATTGAAAGGGAATAATTATCTTACAAAAGTAACCTAAATAGTTCTTTGTGTAACCTTCGCCTCCACACTGTTCAGGGCCACATTGTTCTGTGACAAACCACACACAAGTGACACAGCAGAGACAACATAGCGTCATGGTCCGTGGCCTTGCTGCCCCATTAACCTTAAATGATAAGACTGGCGCTATTCTAGATTTTTGTTATTGTTAACAAATCCCATGGACCAAAACCATGTTTAGACAACTCAAAACAAAATGCACCAAGAGCTGTCTCTTAATGTTCTCCAACTCTCCGACCCTGTCTGGGGCACTAAGTGAAGATCTAAATATTTAAAAACAGGGTAAAAAAAAAAAGTAAAATAGTAGTTTATTTTTCTTTTCTTTATCAAAAGTTTCTCCTAAAAGTTGTAAATGGAGCATTTTTTGGGGACTATTTTCAGATGTGGATTAATACATATTTGATGCTATAGTGAGTACGGCAGCATTGTGGTGGGTTTATAGACTTTCTATGAACCAAAGAACTATGTCACTATATCTATGTGCTATATCCGGCTTCGCGGGCAATGCTTGTTAGTAGAATCAATCAGTCTGTAAAGGGGAGACTCGTGGGTACCCATAGAACCCATTTTCATTCACATATCTTGAGGTCAGAGGTCAAGGGACCCTTTTGGAAATGGCCATGCCAGTTTTTCTTTGCCAAAATTTAGCACAAGTTGGAGTATTGGAGTGTCCTTCTTGACAACCTAATATGACATGATTGGTACCAATGGATTTCTGACATTTTTATTGTTTCATACGATACCAGCTTCACTCTAACTTTAAAACTGAGCCCACTGCAACCTAAAAATGGCATGTTGCATTAGAAAAATTAGTAGCATTAAAACAAATTTGTGGTAACGTCTTATTATCGCTTTAACTTTGACAGCCCTAGTAGATAGATTTGTTTTAAACATTTGTTTAAAACATTCTGAGTATTGCAAACCCGCTACTATCTGAAGATCTCCTTCAGGTTGGGATAAGGCAGTAGTTCTGCAAACAAAACAATTCTGGATGGAGTTTTCCAAGCATTATGTTCACATTGGCTGCTTTTGGAATAAGGTAAGACAGTCAGTTAGTTAACAAGGCGGACATGACTGATGAAACTGTGAGTCGACAGATGAGTGGTTTCTTAATCAAATAAGGTTCAAAACTCTGAGGATGGTTACAATTTCTGGGCTGTAGGTCACAGGAATGCAAAGAAAACAGTGCTGTCAACGAATTCTAGGGTGACCTAAGGGCTTGCTCACTTTACAACAACAGCTCTCCTAATGAGTCTATTGTTTATGACTCAAACACTTTGGTTTCCCACTGACGGAAGCAAGATCCTCTTGGTTCGGGAAGAAGTTACACCTCAGTGAGGTTAGAAGCCTGATACTCCCTGTGGGTACAATGACGAGCACAGACACTGTATAGGAGATAAGGAAGGAGGGGGAACTGACAAGAAACATCATGAAAGAGTGAAAAACAAAAAGATGTAGGCTAACAGGAATGGACATTTGAACAACATAGAGAAAAAGTAGCATGGCGATAAGGCCCTGTCTCACTGCCAAGCAGATGACAACACTGACACCCTTGAACCAGTTAGTCATCTGAACTAGTAATGGAAAACATTGAGTGGAAATATGTACTACAACATTCTCTGAGGAGTATTCACCCACCAGAGCTTAGGAGAAAAATCAGTGTTTTTCTTTATCACGCTAAATGAAGCTGACTGCTCCTCAGTATTGTTTTAGGAGAGCTTGCGTCTGCATGCCGCCGAAGCGGGGCGAGAATTCATGTTGTCTTTCCTTGAAGTCAAGTTGGGCATTCTCACATCTCCTCCCTTGGGGAAACTGCCTCAAAGAAATACGGCCAAGGCCCATCGTTTCCCCTTTGGAATTTACCAAACGTGTTTTAGTTCATTCTGCAGCAATCCCATTTCGCAAAAAAACAAGGGTCTATAACTGTAATACGAATAAATCCTGGCAATAAAGAAGAGAAGACCTGTCATACCACGTAATTTTAGCCATTACTTCTCAAATGTTGGCAGGCACTTCAAAAAGTTACATTGTCTACTTTCTAGGTCTGCGTTTGAACTCATGCAGAGCAGGCTGTGTCCAAGCATAAATATGAACGTTTGTGAGCGGATTTTGATGAGAATCACAGTGCGCTCAGTTGGATCGATACTTTAGAAATGTATAAACAAGGGAGTTGCACATAAAAGATGCTTCCTACATTTTGCTTATTGTGATTCCAGGCCACAACGCGGGCCACAAGTGCAAACATCTCTGCCATATAGTCTCCGACTGCTGCCTCGCTCCAGCTCACTTTGATCACAGTTCTGGGTATTCTCTGCGGCGAACATCTGGTCACAAGCCGATTTTGTAGACATTTAGGTTTACCACTATTCCATTCAGGCTGAAGGGTAGCTTCTGTGCAGTTCTCTGTAATGGTGTCAGTGTATTTTTGGTAACACGCAACTTCAGTTGAGCCTTCAGTGAAACACATATTAAAAGGGACTCAATGTAAGAATCAGAAATTGCTTGTTAACAGAGACACTTGTGGCCGTAAAGTCAACAACAGAGGTGACACACTTTGAGACTGAACGTGATTGACAGCTAAAACCACAATATCACTGTATATTTCACACGCTTTACAGTAATGTTAGCTTACCTATCCAATAGGAATTTTGTCAGCTCTGGGTCCGTTTTGATACCTAAAACCGAACGAAGCTTCCTCCATGAATCGAAGGAACGGTGATGTTCATCCTAGTTTTCCCCCGACGTCAATCACATTCCTGTTTTGCAAGATGGGCTTCACCAAATATAACTTTGCGTTTTTTGTGCTTCCTTGGAGTTTGTGTTGGAGGCTGGTTGTTCGTTTGCGTTAGCAGACTCCATTTCGAACCAACTGTTAGCTGTCGTTAGCTATCCCTATAGCTGCGCTGAAGAGAGTAGGCACAAGCGAGCGCGCATGACGTCAAATCCGCTTGGACACCGGCCCGAGTCCTTCACATAAAAAGCAGTCTATAGAGGCTGATAATGGAAACAAAGAAAGACACAAAAGGTCTCATTTTTCAGTTTACAACCTGTTCACACATCCATCCATCCATATGTAAAAAGTTACATACAGTCCCTTTAACATTTGACATGACTGCAGTATTTGTTTGGATAAATCCTATATAGGTTGCATGCTAATAAGTGTATACGTGACCAACTCATGCCTTCATTTCAGAGTGCCTATACATACTGCAAGTCCTTGAAAGAAAGCCAAGAAGGCATGGCCATGTGTCATTAGAATAACAAGCAGTAAATATGATTTAATGCTGACATCCTTCAGTGTGAATTAGTCTTGGCATCCGTTGGTAGAGGCTGCGTCGTGATTGCCTGGCTGGCTACGTGCACGCCGCGTTGCGCATACCAGACTGAGAGCAAATCAAGTGATGGAGCAAAGATAAACAGGTGGAGACAAGATCGCCATTATCAAGCGGTGACGAAGGTTCGGGTGCATTGGGAGGGTAGCATTGTGATGAGCACAAGTTGTAATACAGACCTAATCTGAAGCGTCAGCTTTTGTTCAGAAAATGAGCTTCCAAGGCCTGAATTCCTTGTACCCAAACAACGCCTCGAAGGACAAGAAAAAGCCACAGTGATTCATTGGTTTACAGTTCTGGGGATGTGACTCAAAAAAGGGCTATTGTTTGACATTTATGCTCACCACAATGTGGTGACGGAGCCTGACAAAGCAACTGGCAAACGCCATGGCTACAATTTGGCCGTTAAGGCACCGTCATAGCGTTGCTTTTCTTTAGAAATGGCAATACAAAAGACTAATGAACACAATGAAGTCTGGTTGTAAAAAGTTTGCTGATAATTTGTAAATGTTAAAAAGAAAGGGTACCAGGCCGAGATAGCTAACTAGCCCACACACAGACTTCCAAAATGTCCCTCAGATTCAACAATGCCTTGCTGTTTTTGTGTTAGACCAATGGTGTGGCAATGTGGAACCAGCCTGCAAGAATTAACAAGCTCTCACTGAGGGAGGAGTTGGAGGACACAAAGCTCAGGGACAGCAGGGGAGCGACAAAGTCAAATATTCTGCATGTCATTGACCACTGTTAACTGGGGACCATGCTAAGACTCACTGGACTATTAAGGCTTTTCCCCCATTAGGCTTCAGTGAAACATTGACGTGTTGTTACACTTAAAAGTCTGAATTGCTGTGTGGTGAGAGCATGGCTATGTAGGCCTTCTGATCCGCCCTTCTGTGTTAATATAAAGCTTCCCACTCGTTTGGAATAAGACTTAGACACACATGGGAAGCTTTTGGACATTGCCAGTTCAAGGAAAGCAGGAAAAGTTCCTTGAATTCCTCCAATGTGGCAATCCTGTCTGGCACAAAGGAACCAGGAAACCACCCAATTTGACTGTTATCAGGCCATTAAATAGGTGTTATCAGTCACCATGAGCACCATAGATGTGGGTCATTAGGGGCCTACTACGCCTATTATGTTGTAAAAGTGAAAGTGAAACTTAAAAGCAACACTTTCTAACATCTAAGACTGAATGAAACATTTTGTTTTTAACACAAATAAAAAGACATCTTTAGGTTTAGGCAACAAAACTACAACTTATTTAGGTTTAGGCAACAAAACTACAACGTATAGCTTTAGGCAATAAAACTACAACTTCTTTAGGTTTAGGCAACAAAACTACAACTTTTTTAGGTTTAGTCAACAAAACTACAACTTATAGCTTTAGACAATAAAACTACAACTTCTTTAGGGTTAGGCAACAAAACTACAACTTTTTGGGGTTTAGGCAACAAAACTACAACTTCTAGGTTAGACAACAAAACTGCAACCTTTTTAGGTTTAGGCAACAAAACTATAACTTTTTAGGTTTAGGCAACACAACTACAATTTTTTTAGGGTAACGCAATAAAACTACAACTTCTCTAGGTTTAGGCAACAAAACTACAACTTTTTTAGGTTTAGGCAAAACAAATAACTATGAACTATAACTATGAACACAAAGACAACTACACATTGTTGGTTTCACACAGGATGCAAACTCTGGTCTCCTGGGTGAACCCTTTGTTTTATGTCCCATCCATCGTCACCGACCTCCACCCGTTATGGAGTTTCACGCTGTCTATACTACAGTGCCTGACTTCCACTTCTGCTCCTGCCATAATTACCACGGTTGCTAGAGGTCACTGTCGTGTTCTTTTATACCTTCTATCAGTGATCTACCATGTGAATAGATGATAAAATCTACTGGTGGTTGTAGTAGGCCCCTATTGACCGACAACTATGGGGCATATAGCGACTGATAACGCCTATTTAATAGCCTGACAACAGTCTAATTGGCTGAACATTGCCACCACTATTTTATAATCGCCAATAACAAAAGCTGAGCCTGAATCAAATGTTCCGCTTCGTTCAACAGCCCTTTATTAAAGGAGTGGTCCACACAAATGTAAATAACATTGAAAATAACTGTTGTTGTTTATTTGTCAAATTATCACATTTACACCGAGGTCACATTTTCCACAAACTGAAATGTTTATCTTTGAAAGGACAATTCATTTTCATCTCTTGTGTTGTTGGTTTGTTTTGATTTCCCCCCCAGATGTTCATGTAACACAACTCTGTCATAACAAAAATACAGATGTGGCTCAGTTTAGTGTGTTTTTTCCTTTCTTTCTAAGAATGAAGAAACCAAACGATGTTTCCCAGACCCCTTGTAAAATCTAATCTGTGTAGCATCAATCTCCACTGCGTTTTTTTGTTTTTTTCCCCCCATTTTTGCATAATGTGTCAGCATGTCAGCTTTAGAGCCCCGGCTACTTCCTTCCATAGGTGTCACATGATTGATTGCTGGTTTTTGTGCGTTGAGTCACTTGACATAACATCAATGAGGGAGAGGACACGCTCATAAAAGTTTTACTAGAAACAGACGGCAGCGTGAGGCATTTTGTCCGTTTCTGCTGTTCGCTCCCATCCATCATCGGATGCTTCAGAAAGGCCTGCTGAATGTGACAGAACACGGAGAAGGCCACTGACAGATTATTGGCAGCAGATAGTAACAAATGATATTTGGTCTGTGAAGGCTATGTCCCAAGTGGGTGAAAAATGAAAGTAAATCGAAGTAAATGAGACAGTAAATCTAATCTCTCTCGAACCAAAAAAAAGATTCCTCTTAATGTGAAAACGGCAAGAATAAAACACAACGACTGTAACAGAAGTGCATTGCCCCATTAAGCATTTTATCTCTCTGCTGGAGACACCGCTGTATCTGTGTCCTACAGAGCTTTGGTGCAGAAACATTTCTGCAGTGTCATAAGTGCAACGCCTCTGTGACCAGCTGCAAGCTAGATTAATTATGAGGAGATGTTTGTTAGGAGCCACAGCACAAATTTAAACTCCTAAAACTAAAGTCCATCCATCTTGTTAAGTGCAGAAAAATGACTGGGTTCCAAAAATACAAACAGAAACAAATTGTATAATGTGTTCTTCAGGCCAAGTATATGAAATTTTTCAGCACACAGTTTGTAGTCCTTGATGGTTCAAAATGACTTCATGCATCTATTTGTATTTACTCTGTTACAACTGGCTTATCTAGAAGCCAAAGTTGCACAAGTAAGAACTGGTATTCTCCCTCTGGCTATCGAGATTGGCATGCAGGAGCAAAATAGTATGTGTTAGTGGTGTGATTTGGCAGAGGTGCAAAGTTAATGCCATTTTGTGTATTGTATTGTATTGTGCCAACTATGATGACTTAAACATGGCCAGATTAACCTGCTGTGATCCCCGGGGGGAAAATAAGATGCTCTATATTACTGTACATGGTTCCAGATTTGCTGTGTGATAACTTGATTAAACACAAATTCATTTGGTAATGATGAAATAGTGAAATAATGAAGACTGTAAGACAAAAACAATAACCTGAAAGATGTTATTATGTCAGCTGACATTGTGCTTTAACCCTCTGAAACCCCCAATAGACCCATTTTGTCTCTTTTAGGGGAGGACAGGGGGTCTTTAGGGGGAGATAGCAGATCAGTATGTGTCAGTATATGACACATAGAAGTAGTGTAAATCATCTGAAAGCTGGGAACCTGAAGATTAATTTGAGATGCAGTCCAGCACTGTGTGTAAAGTTCTACTAGTCATAAATCAGAAATAAACATGATGAATGAATGAATGAATTAAAATAAATTGTAAAAGTGTATAAGTGTTTAGAACATTGTGATAGAGACATATGATGGACAATCCCATGCACACTTATGTCAAAGTTGTTGCAGCATTTTTTGGGTTGATACCATTAGTTGCACAAATGTGGTGCTAAATTTAAAAACATTTTACAACTCAAGAATTGATCAAAATTATCAATAATCCCTCCAAAATACTAAATTAAGACACCAACACCTTAAGGAACATCATAGAAAAAAAACAAATAATGTAATAAATACTACTACTACTTCTTCTAATAATAATAATAATAAGAAGAAGAAATAGCATGACATTATAAGGCCATTCCACATTTTGGGCTTTTTGCGTGTCATTTCATGCCATGATGGTAACGTTGTGAAACTGCTTTTGACATGTCATTTAATGCCATGTTGTTACCGTGAAATGACCACCGTTATGTTTAGATAACACAATCACTTACGTTTCGGAAAAACATCATGATTGGTCTTAAAATAAGTACATAAACTAAGTAAAATACGTATGTAAACAACGTAACATAAGTACAGGACACACGTCACAAACATCACTAACGTAACTTCACAAATAAATAACTCGATAACACTTTGGGACAAGAACACTAGTCTCAAACACCGCCTTCCTGGTTGAAAGTCGTGTCTTTGACTCGTCCACCTCAGAGCCAGGCTAGCTGTTTCCCCGTTTTCAGGCTTTATGCTAAGCTAAGCTAACTGACTGCTATAGCTTCGTAATGAATGGTCGTGAGAGTGGTATCAATCTTCTCGTCTAATTCTCGCCAAGACAGCAAATCTGCATATTTCCCAAAAGTTAGAAAACTTTTGAAAAGTGTGAAAAAGAAGACAGTATTGACTTGACCTTTTCTCTAGTAGGTTACAGTATTTATCAGTAAAAGATTTTAAAAAAAATTTCATAAAGGTCTGAAAATATTTTTATGTAAGTTTTGTGAATTTGATGGTCAATATTATTTGAAAATGTTTGTGCAGCATTCTGGATCTGGTTTGAATTAATTTTGGAGTTTTGTACACCCATATACACACGTAATATAAAACATCACCAAAAAACTGTCATCATCCAAAGGCTTTGATAAGTTTTGATCTAAGCCTTTTTCCATGATGCAATTAGTCAACGCACCTTTGTTCTTCAGACACAAATACAGTTTAATCTATGCCGAATGATGACGATCATTTATCCAAAGATACAAACAATATGTGTGTGATTTTCCTCTATTTATTACTCTCACTCTGATTTTAAAGAGACCACCTCGTGTATGTATTAAAGTGCTGCAAACCCAGATTGGACTTTCTCATATTGTTCACATTAGGGAGGTGGTGGTGTGTGTGCCAAGCCAGTTTTAAATGGATGCTGTTTTTATGATGTTATGTCTTTGGCAAAATCAGCAGCAATTACTTATCTGGACGAGTCACATTTTAACAGGCTTCTCGGCCCTCCCTTCACTGCCTTGTAAACCAGGTCCCATCCTTTTTTGAATATCGTGCGGTTTTGCTGGTATTAATGAGTTACTTCCTTTAGCTTGTTATAGAACGATGTCACCTTCATAAACTGTGTTGATTGTTGGAGGTTTGAGATAGGATACCTCCCAAATTTGTGTACTACATGATGTTTCTCTCCCATAACGTAATATTATTTGTTGGTTCATTACTTCAGAGTTGTGAGGTCAGACTGAAGAAAATGCAGCTCTGTCTTTAACCCCTTACCATTCCACCCTCTTTTTTAGCATTACCATACATGAATGGATAAAAAAATATTAATAATTCCTCCAAAATACCACATTAAGACACCAAGACCTTGGGGAACACCATAGAAAAAGACGTGCCATGATTTGGTTTCAAAAACTTTTGCCATTTGGAGATTTCTGCAAGAATGGCATTTTTCGGCGATTGAATAGCATGCACTTCTGTTCTGGAAACTGCTCAGAAACCCCCTTATTGTCAACCTAGCTAGGAAAACCATCCATTCTCCGAATGCTCTAGGTCTCTAGTTTGTGGTTGTAAAGTTTTATGAGGGTGTGATTATCCTAGAGGTCACCACGGGTCATGTTATACAGTGAGGTCAAGTTTCAAAAATAGTCTCACTACAATGAAATGTCTGGGGACTAACATCATCACACATGAATACAATTGGGTTAATGGGATCCACAAGAGTCTCAGCTTTACAGTCATACCCAATTTATGCAATTCCAAGCCCGTATAGGGACCCCAGTATGCAGAAATATTCAAATGCACCATTTTAGAATAGGCGAAAATAACCCATTTATACTGCATTAAAAAAACTGCATGGTCTTTGCCCCAAACTGCATGAGATTATCATAAAGCAGCATGTCTGTGAAGGGGAGACTAGTGGGTACCCATAGAACACATTTTCAATCACGTATCTGGAGGTCAGAGGTCAAGGGACCCCTTTGAAAATGTCCCTTTCAGTTTTTCTTCGCCAAAATGTAGCGCAAGCTTGGAGCGCTATTTAGCCTCCTTCCTGACAAGCTAGCATGATACCAATGGAAGGAAAGCAACAATAAAGTATAGCAACGCTGACAAGCTGCAGTATGTTCACTTACTCCACAACACAAATCTGCCTGACAATCAGAATTGAATTACCATTTGTTTCACTTTATTCATCCAGTCAGACATCATGTTCGTGTTAGCTGATCTGCTTGGGAGGTGGATATTTTGTTTTGTTTCCCTGACCAAAGAGGGGTAAGCGACATGTCATTTTTCAGTTGTCACGGAAGCTGCGGTCTCGGTTGCTAGAAGTGTTTAACGCTTAGAGAAATATGACAATTGAAGTTATTATTTCAGTATGTCGTCTAACAACAACCTGTAGTTACAGCTGTGTTACTCTCATCCACACTTGCCACCATATTTGTGGCCACTGTCACTGTTTTTTTTATGGATGTCGCCATGCAGCAAGCACGAAGTCAGCTGTGTAGGAAGACCACATCATCATTCTTATTCCTGGCTCTGATTGGTCAGTTGTTTCTCCTGTTTGAATTGAGCAGTCATTCAGATGTGTGGAACCTGGCTAACCTCTGTCCACCATAAAAGTTTGCATATTTGGGCCCACAAAGCAATGATTCTCAAAATGGGGTCCGTGGCACTCTGTCAGGGGGGCCGCAAAATAATTAGCTATAAATTATCAAATTGAGCTGTATCATTAAAAAGTACATATCTACAGATGGGGACCATTTGCACCAATAAAACAAGCATATTGTGTCCATTACTACCCATGTTAGCTTTGGGCCAATAGAAATTCATCAATTAGTTCCTGCCGCTGCTTAGCTTATTAGCCAGCTAGCCTAGCACTGTTCCTGGGGGATTGGTATCTGCAACCGTGCCATTCACAAGGTAACCATGTTGAGATGCTCGACAACTGCAGATACAAGAAGAAATCTCCAAGCTGTAAACCAGTTCCATTTCTCAGGTTCAAACTCAAAATGCAAAAGCACTACAGTCTTTGTTATCTTGGTTACACAGGTTGTTCTTATTTGTCATGTCTAAAGGTGATGGAAATTGATTTACATTGATAAAAATCTTGTTTTCATTATGCATTAGATTAGTTTTGAACCAGGACCAAGGTCTCTGTGATTGCCAGTGCTAACATTCTGAGTGTTGTTCTTTGAAGCCTGATCTGTGATGTTCCAGTCAACCTTTCATTTTGGCAGAATATGCATAGGGAGGAAGGTATTTGCTTCCAAGAACACAGTGCATCTTTCCTCCTCATACGGTCCTCTTGTGAACTTGTATGCACATCATCATGATTTGACATGTCGTGAAATATTGCTAAATTGCTCAGATATTTTCCTGAAAAGTGGCCCAATGCTGTGCTCGAGAAGAACCTGTTACTTGCACATCTATTCCACTTGGTCTTCAGGAACGTATTTGTTTACAGCGTCATAGGTTTTTAGGTGTGGTTACGAGTCCCGCTCGGAGCAGGCGGCAATGAAAACAGGCCTTGGAGTTCACAAACATGCATTCTTACATTAACGTTTTATCGAGGATGTCAGGAGTTTGTCAGAAGATTACACTCGGGAAGGCAAGGTCATGAAATTTTAGTGCAAACATATGAGAAGAGGACTTACGCACTCATCAGAGACACGGATACTTTATTGCCAGGCTGGTGTTGCACAAGCACACAATTAATTCCCTGTCTGCTTTGTTGAAGTTCTGGGAGTATGTGAATGTAATATATTGACCTGGATTGACCAGATATGAATGTGGTTGTCAGACAAAACAAAAGGCCCTTGAACAAGTCAACCAGTTCATGTTGTCTGGGTCAGTTTATGCGTACGCTCCACTTGAAAAATGACCAGGCAAACTGCAACAATAATCCAAGTGGTCAAATCAAATAAAAAAAAAAAAAAGCAAACAGGCAGAACACATCATTCATGTCTTTTTAGTACTCAGTTAAACACACAATGCAAATGGTTGCTTTGGTTTTGCTATGACCCTTTAGTGACTGCATTATACCAGGAATCAGACTTTGCATGTGGACAGGCAGACACACTGTAGATTGTTCCAAGAAATTGTCATTTGGAGGATCAAATTGGTTTGAAAAACAAATACAACATTGAGCTATGGGCAGTTTTTCTTGCGGCGGTAAGAAACGTCTCCGATTGTTATTTCATCAGTGGTCTTTAAGGGGATTTTTACTGGTGTTACAGAGCTGGAGATAATGGCTGTGGTCACCCATTCACCAGCCTGTTTTTGATTTATGATGATCGGTAGCATGGCTGTCGACCATGTGGTGGTTCGTGTGCTCTGCTCCTTGCTAGCAAGGAGAACATTTTGAATATCGGTGCCTTGACCCTGATGATGGTGAGACCCGGTGTGCCCTGCAACACTATTTTGTGTCGGGTGTAAAATCCAGCCTAAGACGCAAGCAGATCTGTTTACACCGTTATTTTACCCATACATCCAAAAGTCTATTGGCCTTCAATGCAGACAAAAGAGCTGAAAATGAGCTGCTGATTATGTGCGAGAGTCAGTCAGACTAATAGAAAATAAAGAATCAATGCTTACACTACAGTGTTTATATTGCAAAATTCTGTTTCCCCCTTGTATTCTACATGATTTTATGCAATTTCTACCCATTTTACTATTCAAAATATGTTATAAATTAGCCTTTTAAAATAAATATAATGTGCCCTGCTGATCATTTCACACCACATGCCTCTTGTTATGTCTTTGGGACAGGACATTTAATCACACAGTGTCACAGTATCATCACTTTTTCCCCTGATGTGTAGGCTTTATTTAAAACACTCGCCTACGTTCAAAAGGGCTTGAGTCATCATTGTAGAAATGATATCTCTCGCACACACTACAATCACCCCAAAGAATTTCTTTTTTCTCCACGTAGCTTCAAGATGCCTCGATAAAATCCTCCCCCAAAGATCTGAGGAACATGGCCCACTTGGTTCAAACAGCCATGAAATTGTAGCAGAGCCAGATAAGACCTGATTAGACTTGTCGGGTTTGCTGCTTACCAGCACGCTCAGCAGCACCACCTGCATCTTCTAACTCCAACTGTCTCAGCACTCATCCCCCTCCCTGGGAAAAGCTGAATGTGCACTTTCTCTCCTCACATCTGTGACCTCTTGTGCCTCGGTGAATGCTGTCTGCTCCCTCTATCTCCATCTCAAACACACACACACTCACTCAGACACAAACATGCACACACACAATTCGTCGTTGACTTTCCAAAGCCTGCGTCTCCCACACACAAACACAGATGCGCATGCACACTCCTCTGCCTAAAAAACTTGGGTCTTCCCTTCCCCCCGCTCTACCACTCTGCGGTTTCAACTTGAACCTGCTTCATATGAGTCTCAAGGGCCGCGTTCCAGCTCGAGAGCCATTTTCCAAATGCAGCGGCAACGGCCTGGAAGTCAAGTCGTTCCCGCTCCTCCCTGGAATTAAACATGACGATCATTTGTTAATGAAGTTAGATTTGGAAGTGAAGTTCATCATCTGCCATGTGTTATGCTTCAGCTTTGAATTTATGCGAGTTCTTATGTGTTTGGTCAGGCACAGCATACATGTAATTACAATTCCATAACTCCCCTCCCTTGTGTGGAAAAGGTTCATAGCCACAGTGTGTTTTCCACAACAGAGATTAATCCAGAATTGACCAAATATAAATCCTTAAATATACTGTAGCATATCAAATAAATGGTTATGAATAGCACCCGTATTGCAGTTTGATTTGGCTCCTTTGAATTTTGCACTATTGCACTCCTCAGCATGCAAGCTCCACTTTGATTAGGGCCCGGTCAGATATCCAACATTAAACCTTCAGTTCTCCTTTTGACAGCAACTTGACTTTTGATTAACATTCTTTTACCATGTCCTAATATTCATGATTAATTACAACCACTGTTAGGAATTCTGCATTCATTGGGATCTGCATAATTCTGCATCTAATTATTCAAGCTGATCTCCAATCAGCTCTGTAAGAAGATCAAACCCAAAAAATAAACAGTGAACAAAGAAATCTAATCAAAAATCATGTGCTGTTCATGAGCCAAATGTCAAGTCCTGGATGTTGAAGGAACCACAACACCGCCAGAGCAGCTACAGCTGCCTCACTGAACACAGCACGGTGGAGGTTACAGGCCGATTGAAGCTAGGGTTGGTAATCTTCTTCAAAAGACAGATCTGTTGAAATTCTCATTACATCCAGACAGCAATCAATAAAACAAATGCTCTGACAAAAATAGAAAAATATCTGGTTTCTATGGTTGTCGCAGGACTGTAATAAGCCTACCTGCCTGTGCACTCATTGTGCATCACCAGAGTCCTCCACAAGCTGCTAGCTTGACAGCTGTGAGTACTAACAATAGCCATGGTCGTTGTTTATGTTCATAATGATAATCTTTGAGGAGTGGATTTGAAGGAAGGTGTGAAGGAACGGACTGTCAGTGTTGCTGACTTGGTGACTTTCTCTCTGGATTTTCAGCCAGGACACAGTGGAAATGTAAGCAGCGCGTGGCGGCTGCGGAACCTGTTTTTTTTTAACAGGTTAACAGGTCAGAGCAGCCACACCGCCCGCGTGAACCACGCTGCTCACGCTGGGCTGCGTGTCATCTGCGTCTCCTATAGAGATTCAGACTTGCCTATTTTTTGTTTTATTATTATTATTATTTAACACTTCCTGCTTCTGTTTCTAAATAAAAGCCCTCAAATGTTTGTTTTTTCTGTGGATATTATTCCTTCATTTATCAACACAAGGCTTTTATTCTGAAATATTTACGGGACAGTGTTGTGGAAAATGCAGTGACTTGCACGGCTCCATGAATGAATAAAGTTCCAGGTTTCAATTGTGGATACTTACTATTATTTACAAATGAGCACACATTTCTTAACCTTTTTCTGCCAAAAAAATAAATATAAATGACATTTATAATGAAATGAAATGGCAATTATTAATTATGGAAGGCAAACTCTATGTAGAAAGAAAGGGCTGGCAGCGGCAGCGCAGGAGCAGAAATGCTGCCATGTGGACATCCCACGCGTGAGACAGGCAGCAATTCAGCGAAGTAGCTTGTCCCGGCTGTTAGAGACTTTTGCTAGTGCTGCTAGCTATTTTCATTGGAAAAGACTTGGCAACACTGGGTTGGGTTTTTTGGTTGGAAAGTTTTAAAAATCTAGCATGCTTTTGCTAATCAGTGTTAGTTTTGGCAGCTATTTTAGATTTGGTCTTAGTCTTAAGATGAAAATGCTTATTAGTTTAAGTAACATTTTATCAATTTTTATCCTTCATAGTTTCACAGACCCACCGGTCTGTAAAGAGCCAATCCACACAGCCAAAATGTAAAAATATGCGTTACTCAACCACCCCATCCCGACCCGCAAACCGCCAACTTCATGCATTATAGTAGCAAAATTGTCAGGATTGACGACTGAACGCCGCCGCGGACACCGCCACCACTGCCACCGCCACCACTGCCATCCACAGCCATCCACAGCCATCCACAGCCATCCACAGCCATCGCCGCCACCAGTAATTGCTTAAAATTACCAACCCTAACTTTAAGCCAGTGAATCAATGCAACATGCAGACAAAAGGAGATACAAAACCTCAAGGCACACCAGTTGCTCTCAGAGTAATCCCACAGGACACTTCCACCATGTGACACAGTCATAAAGCTTCACCAAGAATACAACATGCACGTAAACTCCCGTAACCTCTCCGGTATACAGTCCGAACTACTTCTCCTGAGTCCACTGAAAGGCAGGAGCCTCCTGTCCAACTCGCTTTCCCACAGAGGCTCTGGTTAGGTGATATTACTTTCCAACACACTTAGAGCGACCAAGCATTTTTAGTTGACTATCTTGCATATCTTGATCTACATGCAGCTCGTTTGACCTTTAGCTGAATAAGATTTTATGGTGCATTACTGATAATCTTAATGAATCCTATTAATTCGATTATCTTAAGTGACCACAATGTCAACAGTGACATCAGCATGCTTCTGTTCTCTGTGGTGTACCACGCCCACAAAACACTAAAGGATCTGATTAGAAACGGTGAAACTTAATAAAAGACCTCACTGTTGAAGTATAACATTCCAGATGTCTGAAGAGAGAAGTGCAGGCCGGGATACTGATGTTATCTTCTCATTCTAGTTGCTTATGAAAAACTCCTTTATCCTTCAATCTTAGTCAAAGCCACTGCTTACTTACTTAATCTAATAATCTAAATCAGAGTAATGGCTGTTCATTCCTTAATTTAGTATTTACACCATGACTTTATGGCTGTACTAAATACTGTATTTGTTTAAAGCTGTACTGGGTAGAAATGGAGCAAATATGATTAAAAGAAGTTATTTATATAAAACGGTCACTTTATCCTGACAGTAGTACATGAGACAGGTAATCTGAAAACTATCATGTGCCTCTGTGTCCTCCGGTGCTAATGTCATCAGCAAGATTTCACAGACCGGAGGAAAACCACCAATCAGAGCCGAGAGTGCCGTCCAGCTGCCGCCTAGAGTTTTTTAAAGCCAAATGTGCAAAGGAACTCAGCTGATGTTTACAACTATACAGTATGTTAAACATCACCAATCTTCTGAAAAATGTCCCTGCTAAACGCCACTTCTTCAATTCTGCTTACTGGACTGAATCAAATATTTTTATTAAAAAAATCTAGAAATCCTTTCATTCAGAGAATAATCTCTGTTTTGTTAGGAGTCTTTATATCATTGCTGAAGGGTCATGCATGAAAGTCAGCGCTTTATTTTAAAGCTAATACAAAGAACTTCCATTTGGTGTTAATTTTGGCGGTCCATGTGGACAAAAGCGGGAATGTTTCCGAGCACCAGATTCCCATTAGAAAACCTCTCATTGTACTGCAGCAGGGTCTGACAGTCTACCCCACTCAGTCCTGGTTCTGGTTCTCCCGTGCCTCCCTTCCCTCCAGCGGGCCCAGCAATACAACCTGGGCCTCCGGCAGCATGGTGTCAGTGTTGACTTGACCGGCGGAGCAGCGAGACGAAGCTCCTGGCCAGAGGAGGAGCCGGCTGCTGCCGGGTGCGAAGCTCTCCACATCGAACCGGGGCTCCGACTCCAAGTCGAAGGTGGCAGTGAAGCTGAATCTGGGTCTGTCTGTGGTGGGTCACTGCCGCAGCCCCCACTGGAGTCTGAGCTGAAGGAGTTTCTAGTGAACCTGCATCATTTGGTCTGATTTTGCACGGAATCTGACCCATTGGCACCGATGACAAGCATTAAGAATAACTATATAGAAGTAGGTGATGGACTTGTTTTCTTATGTCAAAAAGAGGCATCAGTGTTAAATTGAAACTGTTTTATAACCAGTTAAAAGTTTCTCACAGTAAATTTAAGGAAGGGAGTATTTGTAATAGACACTATACACTATAAAAGTTCACTAGTCACTATAAAATACCTCCACACAGCTTTGTAGCAGCACAAAGCAATCGTGGAACTCTTAGATGATGTCATCTACCCATAGCTCAAACTCTTGACTCAGTACCATCTGCAGGTTGGAAGTTCATTTCACAAGGGAGCGTTATCTCATTAGCTACTTCTTGCTACACTAACAGTGAAACACACAAAGCTCTGCACAACTGGATTTCACTAACGGCTTAAAACTAATCCTGCAATTGCAGATTGCCTGATTTTGCTCTTCCTCTGGTAATATCCATGAGCTCCCTGAAGTGGGAAACCAGAAGTCAGTAGATCTCTGTGTCTGTTGGCTGTTAACAGAAGAAATTGTGTATCTTGTACAGGGAACCAAACAGGTGTGAATGTAAAAGGAGGACATTGAATTTTGATGTTTAATCTTTTTATTCAGGTCTTGTAACAACCATGTTTTTAAGTTCCCTGTCCTCAGCTTTGAGTATCATCCTCTGGTAAACGAGAAATCCAGATATATCCAAATTGTGACTACCGTGAATAATGATATAGAGAAAGAAGTAAACATCAGGAAGCGCATTTGGTTTCAGAAGAAAAGTCATTGGGGGGAAATAAATAAACGTGCTTTTACAATCTATCTGGTTGGAAAATTTGAGAGGTGGCATTCTCTGTTCCAGACTGATATTGTTTGTGGACTGAGTACATCCTTGCCAGAGCTCCCCCCTTATCCAAGGGCAGCACAATGCTACATAGCAGGGCAAAGCCCCAGAAGATGATGTCATCCTCTAAGAACCTAATCCATGACCAGGATGTTGAAGGATCCCCCCCCCCCACTCTCCTCCTTCCTTTGCAATAGAATAAAACGAACAAGGGGCCATCACCGAAACCAACTTGAAGAAAAGGAGAGATTTTCTTCCGAACAGGATGAACTGAAATGAACCGCTTTTAAGAATCCCTGACTTAAAACAAGGGTACGTCCAAGGACAAGTAAGGGCTGCATTCCATTTGTGCATACAAACAGAGCCGTACCACAGAGCCACCTCACTCAAAGTTTGTTCAAACAATACAAGGTTATTGCTCACAAAGCAGACTCTTCATCTTTAGCTGCCATAAGCAATGCTCAGCAGCAATATTTCATGTGATGATGGAGTGGCGTAAGCACTTCCAAGGGGGCAAAGTCAACTTATACAAGTACCGTTGGATGAAAATGTGAGGTCATAATGTACTAGGCATTACCGAGAAGCTCTTGTATGCAACCTGGCACAAGAGACTGGCTTTTTATGGAATAACAGGGGGATTTTATACACAAGTGATGTGGCATTAAAACATCCCTACCGCTACCTTTCAAGGATACAACACTGTCAAACGAGCAGAGTTAGGCTCAGACATGAGTCTACTGGCTTTTTAAAGTGATTTTGAGAGTTTGTTTTAACCTGATAGGTGGTAGTAAGAGTTAAAAAAACAAGCCAACAAAACTTTCTAGCCAACATTAAAGGGACTGTTTGTAACTTTTTAAGCGTATAAATGTACCGGGTCGGGACACATGCGCGCTCGCATATGCGCGTTCGCGTGTGGCCGCTGCCTCTGCTCCTCTGCCTGCTCGACTTCACTCAGACAGAGCGCGCGTTCTCGCGTACTCGCTCCACCTCTAGACGTGAACGCGCGCTCACTCCACACTGCAGAAGAGTTAGTTTAGCTCTGAGAATATCTAGTGAATGTACAGTGGACGTTTGTGCAGAAATAAATGCTGCAGTGGACGTTTGTGCAGAAATAAATGCTGCAGCTCCTCCAGACCAACAGAGGTTTTCCGTGTCTTGTGAAGTGACGGAGCTTTGCAGAGAGACACGTTATCGTCTCGTTACCGACCGGGTTCCGGTCTCTCTCTGCTCTCTCCGGCTGCAGGCGGAGAGAGCAGAGAGACACGCTGCAGAGCCCCACTCCCTAAGCCTGCGCTAAGGCAGGAAAAGCCAACACTAGGATCAGATCTTAATCATGTTCATGGAGGGACCTTCGTCTGGTCAGCTAACATTACTGCCAAACAGGTGAAATATAGTTATATTGTGCTTTTAGCTGACGTGTGTCGCCTCACTGTTTTGAGCGATGCTCGTTCATGTCTATTTAGAGCGAGCACAAGCGCGAGCCCGACGCTGACTTTCGTTGATTTCATGGCCACAGGTGTCGCTGTTAACGAGCATTTCTGAAAGTTACAAATAGTCCCTTTAACTAACGTATTCAGAGAATTTTTCTTCCTCCACTTAATGCTCTGCCCACAAAATACGTCATCATGTTTACTTACATAAAAAGGGGTCTATAATTCTGCACCTCATTTGTGGATCTGTTGCCCAGCTGAAAGGTCTTTCATAACATTATCAGTAAATCTGAGATGTTTGTGTATGAAAACAACAGCTCCCTTCTATAAAAGTTATTATTTTCCGCATGACATATTCCAAAACATTTTCATTAGATGCCTCGGTGTGCTGACGTCTACTTATAGAACATATGACATCTACTTATAGGACATGTTTACCCACATTCTTTTTGGGAGTACTTCCAGTCTGCGACTACGTTTGAGGCTTCAGTGTCTCAATCTGTTTGTGTGTGTGTGTGTGTGTGTGTGTGTTTGTGCATGTAAAGAGAGAAGGTACGTAAATTAGAGATTATGCACGAGTTTTGTAGGGTTGTGGGGTTAACCTCTGATTAATTGCACAGCTCCAGTCGGTTGCGGTGAGGGCACGCTACTGTAATTTTGCAGCTGCTTGATTTCAGCATATGACACATGCAGTCCAATTGGCCTTCCGACCGCATACCAAAGCACTTAAAATAGTGTTCGTTTCTCAGGGCTCTTTTGCTGTCAACAAAACAATATGGGGAGTTATTAATACTGTGTTTTCCTTTCAATTGGTAGCCTGCAGTAACAATAAAAAAAAAGTTGTTAATGTTTTTTTTTTTTTGTCTCCTGCTGTGTCTTTTCAAATAGTTCTTTGCTTGTTAAGACTTGTTTTAATCTTATCGCTTTAAAGATGGGCTAAAGAGTGTGTTTGTGGCTAGGATTGAGTGGAAAGGAATATCTTCTAATGGCACGGCAGAGTATCGATGACTCAGTAAGCAATAAGCCTTAATCCTGACTCATGAGTCATGGTCGTTACTATTCATTTGTCTTGTTTTCATGCTGTCAGGATTTCGGCAGATTTGCCAAAAGCGCTCTCCTCTCCTCCTACGTCAAATTGCGCATCTCCCTCGAGAAGAATTTACTTTGTCACCTAGATTGAAGCCACACGAAGACCGCTGAGATTTACTCCTACACACACACGTAGCCGCATCTGCATAACTTTGCCCCGAGTCAGACTCGTTTGCCGCGATACAAGATGTGTTTAATCACCTACAGATTCTACAGAGTTGGAACTCGCGGGGCTGCGTAAAACACAACAGATGGAGATGTCTCTTTGACGTAGTTTGATAGTAGACAGCAGGAGGAGTGTCGCAAGCCTGACTGACTGAACTGAATATGCTGCCTAATGACCATGGCGCCCTGACAGTAGCGCTGCGGTAAAAATGTCAAGTCACATATCACATCATAAATCAACATACACGTTTTACTCCAACATTCTTTTTTTAACAGCCCCATCATATCCAACCAACCAGAGGGAGAGCTGAGACAGTCGTGCATTGCAATCTGAAAAACTTAAAAATGAGGATAAAATGGGATGCAAAACTGTCTCATAAGCCTTAATGTTACCAGGATGTCACAAAGACAGATTTGTGCAACTCATACAAGGTGACCAAAGAAAGAGGGTTAAGGGATAAAAACCTCCAGAAGGTTTTGATACGGTGCTTCTGGACTTCCTCAGAGTGTGTTTGACTTATAAAGGCTAATTAAAAGTGAGCTGGTGGGCAGGGAGCCACTTCAGGCATGGAGACAGGCAGTCAGGAGGCTGGAGACCGGCCAAGGATCCCTACCCGCCACACGGCAAAGAGCTCCGTGACGTGGCAAGGCCCCTCCGTGCTGCAGAGGTGCACAGTAATGGAAACCTCAGGCTGGTCTCTTCCTTTTCCCTCCTCACTTCTATATCTTTCCATCTGATTCTCTCCCACGTATAGACTCAACACAAAGTCACAGGAAGACAAATGTAGATGTTCACACACATGTCATGTCCACACCTGGATTAAATCACGCATCTTCCCTCGTGTGTGACTGTATTGACTCGAGGCATGCAGTCTGGATCCTGAGAAAGTGTTGACAAGTTATAAAAATAGGCTTAAAAAAGTTAGAAAAAGACAGTTTTTTTTTTGAGAAATAGTTCTTTATCTTTTAAAATTGATCGATTCAGATTCTGATGCTGCTTATTAATTCTGATGCACATTTATCCTGCCTCGGATTTTTGGCATTTCAATGAAATAGAAAGCAAAATGTACCTTTATTTTCAGCAGATTTAAAGCGGTTTCACACCAAGCACAGATTTTTGTCCGACACCCCTGCAGAACATTCATTCCGGGGAAAAAATATTTGGACGGAAATCTATTTCAGAGGATTTCCCAAGCCCGCATGAAGAGCGCTGGGCTGTGAAGCAAATTTTTGTAGTGGCCAAACGGTGGTACTACAACTTCCAGGTCCATCACGTGATTGGGCCCAAAAAATCCTTTTTCCTAAGAGACTAAATGGAAAATGGACTTGCATTTATATAGCGCTTTTTTTAGTCTTCCGGCCACTCAAAGCGCTTCACACTACATGTCAGCGTTCACCCATTCACACCCATTCCTACACTGATGGCAGAGGCTAACCTTATGCGTTGGTCAGACTTGAAGAGCCACTTAACATGCACTGCATCTGCATTTTACGTACATGTCGAAGTCAGTTTACAACACACAAATAGTGCTATAGTGACATCAGTTGCACTTTATAATACAAATTTGTTTTAACGCCACTAATATCTTTAATGCATTAATGCAACTTGTGATTTTATGGTTGAAGTATGCAACTAGAAAAACTAAGGAATCCATTGGTACCAACCATGTCATGCTAGCTTGCCGCGAAGGAGGTTGAATAACGCTCCAAACTTGTACTAAATTTTGCGAGCAAAAACTGGCATGGCCATTTTCAAAGGGGTCCTTTGACCTCTGACTGCAAGATATGTGAATGTAAATGGGTTCTATGGGTCCCCACGAGTCTCCCCTTTACAGACATGCCCACTTTATTTTTAGTTTATGGACAATATCTGTCATTGTTTTGTGTTGTTAATTGATATCCAATAATACATATATACATACATTTGCATAATGCAAGCAAATTTGTCCACTCCCATGTTGATAAGAGATAAGAATATAAGTACATTTTGAACAGATAGAAAATGCGTGATTAATCGCGATTTACTATTGACATTAATGCGATTAATCACAATTAAATATTTTAATCAATCGACAGGCCTAATTATTTTGTTACACACTGTTCTTTACAAGCTCCACCTATACAAATAAAATTGACGTGATTTGACTTGAATATGCACGTAGAAAGATGAATGAACTGCCTGGATTTACCAAGGGTCTTTGGTGTTTATCAGCCATAGGTACACATTAAAAATAATTTTATGCAGACTAAGTTTAGCATTGTGTGGGGAATGAGCTCTGTCCAGAGAATTTTATATTTTATTTTCCTTGTTGTGACACTTAAATAACCCGTAGCATGAAGAGGTCACAGGTGAAGGAATTGATTTCATGGTATCTCATGTGATGAAAACAACCATTCAGAGATTAGCGCATCTGAAAAGGGGGCCGTGCTACAACTTGTCTTCTGTGACACATCGTGGATCTGTTTTACAAATTCATCAGGGAGGACGTGGAAGGCACAGGGCTTCTTTTTTTTTTTCGCAACATCAACCCCCTCTCCTCTCATTCCCATTTTGGTATTCCCCTGTGGATATTCTTGCCACCCAGAGCTTGATACAGAACAGTAAATGAGGTTCCCCCTGACATTTCCAAAGTATCAGGGTGTGCCGAATGGTAGTGGCATGCAAAGTGAGTCTAAAGCAGTGCCTGAACTTTTGAACCTGTCACCTCGCCTTTCTTCCCTGCAACTGCATGTGGACTCTGCCTGCCTTTGTGTTACAAGCTGAAGATGGAATCAGGGAGGTTGGACTTTGTGTGAACTTTTCTCATTAACCTAATTCCCCCCTTTAATGCAACCACGCGCACAAACACATACATTTAACTACCTCCCTTATTCAACTTGTGACATGCAACTAATTCCAAATGGAATGTTTTATACATGAATAAGTAACTCATGCTCTGGAATTACTTCATTTGTCTGCATGAATTAATTAATTGTATTCCTTCGCATTAATCAGGGAGAGGCACCGTGTTAGCTATTGGCTGGCAGCTGTGTTTTAGTATCGAGATGTCTCCAAATTAAAGAGGACCTAGGTGCATACTTGTATTTTGGGTTTCTACTAGAACATTAATGTTCAAAAAACATTACTTTCCTCATACCGGCTGTACTGCAGCATCTCTTTTCACCCTGTGTCTGAAATGCTCTGTTTGAGCTCCTGCACTTCCCCATCCAAAAAGCCCAGTCTGCTCTGATTGGTCAGCTGGCCCACTCTGTTGTGATTGGTCAATCGAACCTAACTCTTCGGAGTCCGCTCAGGCTACCCCTAGCTTTGTTTGAGGGCGTGCCAAACTAGCCGTTAGCCAGGTATTATGCTAATATGTTACTTGGTGACATCACCACGTTACATAAGAAAAGGCGGGACTTCAAACAAGGCGTTTCAGGCAGTTCAGGAGCAGTGTTTCTGTGGAGTAAAAACTATATAACACACTAAAGGAAAGGGGAAAAAGCACTAATCCATAAAAGGTCCTCTTTAATTAATTAATTTCCAAATGAATTATTGAGTCATAGTTGTCTCCTTACATTGAATGTTGTTTCAGCACAATACTTACCATTGTTTTGATTTTGGATTGAAATACCTGAATATAATTCAAGATTTGATGTTTTCTTTGGCATTCCTTCAATACACTTTATGTAAAAGTCTACTACTGTACGGTTAAAACGGTGTGCATCACACCTGTGGATATAGGCAATGGCTAAACACTAGACATTAGTGGTCTCTCAACTGGGTAGTGCTCTGACATACAGCTCTCTGGCTGTCTTAAAGGTCCCATATTGTAGAAAGTGAGATTTCAATGTCTTTTTCGATTATAAAGCAGGTTTAAGTGCTCTATAAATACTGTGAAAGTAACAAAACGCTCAATCCACGGAGAAATGCACACAGCCCGTATTCAGAAACTGTGCCTTTAAACAAGCCGTCAGGACTTCCGTAAGGTTGTGATGCCACAACTACATAGGTCCCAGTAGAAGTGCAGCTAAACTCTGTGTATTTGACACACACAGTGAGTCCAACACATTCTCATCCCAACTCATCACATACTGCAGCTTTGTCACGCCCCTTGGCTCTTTAGGTTTGGGTAACAAAACCACTTAGTTATGTTGAGGAAAAATCAACATGGTTGGGCTTAAATATATACATTTGGAAAGTGAAAATGAACGTTGCAATAAGGGGACATGAACTGATTGTAGTGTGAAAGTGAAACTTAACGCACGGGACACAAACAGGGGTCTCCATCAATTCTGAAGTGGAAAAAGATGGTTACATTTTGCACCAAATCTGTGTAACAAATGGTATCAACCGAAAAAATTGCTACAACAACCTATGAGACATAAAAGAGCATGGGAATGAAAATCATATCCTTTGATCATAATGTTCTAAACCTTTATACACTTTTACAATTCATTTTTAAATTATTAATCAATTAATTTATTAATTCATGTTTATGACTGATTTATGACTAGACAGCACTTCTATGTGACAGCTACTGTTGGCCTGCTATCTGCCCCTAAAGACCCCCTGTACCCGACTAAAAAAGACAAAAACGTGTGGGTCTCAGAGGGTTTAAATAAGTCAACATTGACTTTTCATTTTAACTACGGCCATGTGGAGCGTCATAGTTTGACGCTTAGGGCCACTGACCAAGCTGCCTTATTTGACGAGTTGGGAATGAGAACGGGCTGAAATAGGTACCAGTGCTTCACTAAATACTTAACTATCAAAGACAGATGCAACACAGAATGATTATTATGATAAAACATATTTCAGACACAATTATAAGAATGAAAAGAGTGTACACTGTGTTGACATGTGCAACAAATGTATGCAATTCAATGACTACTTTTTCTGCTTCAGCCAGAAAGAATGGGGTAAGGAGCCTTGTGGCGGGGTAAACAGAGGGAAGATATGGGATTGGGGGTTGCGGAACAGTTAAACAGTGGGCTTGGGTTTCAAATCTTGCCTGAACACCTGGGTCTGCATATTGCTTGGTGGAAGCAGCTGGGGAAATTTTTGGCCTAGAGTCCAAAACCTGGCTCTTACTTGGCTGTGCTTTCCAGCTTGCTCCTATCTTGCTGGAAAGTCCTTTTCAGCTGGTGGAAACTGAGAGGACTCCTAGAGCCCCACAAGCCTCAATAAATAGTCTCAAGTGTCCCCTTGCATGCAGAGTGGGGGATGTCTCAATTAAGCATTTGTGACACACTAGTATGCCTTATGTGGTGTGTCAGATAGTTTTGTCAAGACCCGGTACCACAAACAAAAGTCATTGGACTTATAAGGTAATCAGAATTTGTTAATGTGCTTAATACATAAAAACCTATCCCAAGAGATTGGTGTTCAGTCATGTCTGGAATTACTCCTAAATCTGCATTAATCCGATATTTGGTCAAATAGTGTTTTCCCAATGTTCCCTATATCATAGGTGCAGTTTGAACTTTAAGGATGGGGGTTCACAAAAAAAAAGCTAGAGGTAATGCAATGTGTCCTGCGCAGAGAGGTCTAATGTATTGGGAGGCATGTAACTTACATATAACACCCTCCAAACAGAATGTAACAAGCAAGCGTCAGCAACAAAATCAGTTTGATTGCATTTTTTTCTGTTGGAATGTCCTAACTGGCCGCGAGCGACGAAGCGCCGCACAGCACGCCGTTTTGATCCGAACTTTTGTCAGACGCCCTGTTTCTATTTATTCCTGTCGCTAGCTTTGAAAGCGCCGCAACGGATGAGGAACGGCTGATCGATGAAGTTGAAATCAGGAGTTATCTATATGACGCCTCCTCATTTCGTTACAAAAAAATAAATAAGGAGGCAGCAGGCTGGAGGGAGATCACCAGGAGATCCCTTGGAAGTTTACTTAGGCTGCTGTTGGCTGTATTGTATGTCATTTTCAGTAAATATCGCAGTATCAAACCTGTATTTTCTGTTTAAAAAACACAAACGTCGGAAGATAGCGAGTACTACTCACCCATCTTTTAAACGGCTATGTCTCCAGTCTGATCTTGACCGCACAGCTGATAGGTGCGTGGTTTGTGTACATGGCGTAACAGAAAATGCATATTTAATGGTGTGTGGACAATGTCCAATGTTATTAGTCTATAAGGAAATAAAAGGACTAATCTTGTTGGTTTCTTATTCTGTCAATAAGAAGACACAACAAGGTCGATATTATTCATCATTACAATAAATTATTAGTCCTGCGTTATTATAAAAAAATATAGATGCATTTGACTTGTCATCCAGCAAAAGGTTGTATCATCAGTGGTGTTTTGTGATCTCACAGGCGACTTCCGTCTGTCCGGAAAGATAAAATCTTTTTCGAAATCACCATTTAATTCCAATATTACCACAGACTGAAACGAGCCACTGCCCCATTGCTTGTGAAGCAGAGTTAAAAGGTTACAGCAAATAATAGCAGAGCGTCGCAGCCCAATCTGAGGAAATGTTGAACTTTGATTTCACCCCAGGCAAACATCTTATCATTCTGGGCAGAAAGCAAACACCTGTGAGATAAGTGGATGTATCTTTGCCTCAATTTAAGTCTGGTACAGGGTACGCTTCAGCTGACTTTGTATGCAGTCCTTCTGCCTCTAGAATTTGCTTCGTGTTCAGTCTTGAGTACTGCCAGACAATGTCTGTCAGCCAGGAATAAATGTGCCAGAGGTACACCCTACATAAAGATTATCCTGTCACATATAGAGTAGTTTACTTTGACTCCAGGAGAGTGGCTACGCTACATTGTATGCACTTTATATCGACATTCAGGCCAACAGAGAAGTGAGAAAATGACTTTTCAGTCCTTCCCCCCCTATCCCTCCTCCTTGGTTAACCATAAATCAATTAGGCTATTTGCTGGGTACGGGAGAACCAGGGCCAGAGATGGGGGTAGGGATTTCCATCAAACCACCTCACAAATTGGTCTCCAGCGAGGGACTGGGATTAAGTTCCCTGTCCCAAACAGTTGCAGCCAGTAGTGACTGGGTTGCTTGGGTTGGACAGATGGGATAACTGGGCGGGTCAGCGGAAGCAGGACCAGCTCAGTCTGCTGCTGCCGAAGCCATCTGGAAAAGTGGAACGGGATTCCAAGGCCTGACGATGAGGTGAAGAAAAGTGCTTTCCCCTCTGGGCCTGCCGAGCCTAGCAGTGATTTGTACTAGAGCAAATAGGCGCTCGGTGAGAGGAGCTGCTCTTTCTCTCCAAGCAGCCGTCCTGATATTTTCTTCAGCGTTTGCCATTCCTCCTCGTCTCTTTCTTCACTCTGCGCCGTCTATCCCCTTCTTCCCTTTCTATCTGGCTGCGTCTGGCTTCCTCTCGGAGGTGCCTTTACTCTGCTTCTCTTGACTGCTCCTTCCTCTTTGTTTGTCTCCAAGAGTCGTTTCCTTTCGGCTGCCAAACTAAATGCACTGACAGTGGAAGAAATCAAATTCTTCTCACAGAAAGGCTCGTTGACTTTCTCTTCTGTTCTGATTTACAGTTCAAAGGTCATTAGAACATGCTATTCCATTTCACTTACCAACTCCTGGATGTGAAGTTTGCACTTCCATCTAACGTATCAGTTATGCTAGCTTTGTCTGGGACACTTACATCCGCTGCATGGGTGCAGTCAGGGATGGTTCCCATAGAAAAGCTCAGGTAAGCAGCTGCCCTGCTCTTTATCGGAGGTGATACATATTATTTGCCAAACCCTCCAGTTAATCTTCATCTTTTCTCTTGGAAAAAAATATATATATTGCGAGATACATGATAAAGCATAAATCTCACCTTGTCACTTGCCCAAGTAAGTTTTCCAGTAGCTGCGTCTTCGCCTCACTGTGGTGCACCAAACCGTAAGGGCCTCATTACTGCCTCCTGAGGCCAGAGGGCGGAAATCACCTACCGGTACTTGGCGGTCGTTGAGAATGACAGTTGTAGAGGGTGTTTTTTTTCTCCAAAAATGGCCAAAAGGAGCAACAATGAGTCCATTCCACACTCACAAACTTCGACAAGTGAAACAAAGGTGAGATTTATGCCTTATTGGAAACGTTCTCAAACTATGTTTGGGGGTTTTACAAGACAAAAGACTTCAAGGATGCTAACCTGTACCAAATGTTCATCTGGTTGACCACCCCACCTCTGATGAAGATCAGCCAACATCTGCTTCCCTGAGCTTTGCTACTATGGCAACCATCCAGTTATGCTTCCGTCAACCCTTGTGTATTCAATATTTACAAAATGAGGGGCTGGAAATCTAAAACTAGGCTTCACATGACAAAAATGTGCAAAACTAATTTCATCCATATATTGAATGTGTTACAGCTCTGATTTGGTGTGTGCTGTGTTATATATCTATATGTGAGGATGTGACATTTGATTGTTATCTCCACCAGGGATTATGCATTCGGTCCTGTGTGTGTGTGTGTGTGTGCATGAGGGTGTTCATCTCTGTGTCTGTCTGTCCACTGCGAATCTCGCATACCGCTGATCCCATCAGCCTAATATTTGTTATGCTTTTATTATGTAACAATTTAGGCTGAATTACAGTTATCTCTGGGACTGTGATATAGGTGCATTAGATTTCAATGTTGATCATGTTGATTCATTTCATGTGGACTGATACCTTACTATAATAAGAATTTCAGACTTAATGTGTTCTTAGACCGCTGCATTAATAGGAATATATTGCCTACTCATATTCTCTGTAAAATGAGTGGGGATTGCCTATTTGAAGGACCCTTTTTGAACCATCGACAGCAAAAACAAGTTACGCATGGCAGTATTTGCAGGTCAAAAAACACACAAAACTATTTGCGGCTGTAATTGTACTAGGGCTGTCAAAGTTAATACGATAACGCGTTAGTGGAAATTGGTTTTAACGCCACTAATTTCTTTAACGCTTTAACACAATCAATCTTTTGGAGGTTGTAGCGGGGTCAGTTTTAAAGCTAGAGTGAAGATACCTCAGGAATCCACTGGTACCAACCATGTCATACTAGCTTGTTGCGAAGGAGGTTAAATTACACTCCAAACTTGAAATTAAAACTAAATTTTGGCGAGGAAAAACTGGCATGGCCGTTTTCAAAGGGGTCCCTTGACCTCTGACCTCAAGATATGTGAATGAAAATGGGTTCTATAGGTACCCACGAGTCTCCCCTTTATAGAGACATGCCCACTTTATGATAATCACATGCAGTTTGGGGCAAGTCATAGTCAAGTCAGCACACTGACACACTGACAGCTGTTGTTGCTGTTATAATTTGAGCATATTTTTTATGCTAAATGCAGTACCTGTGAGGGTTTCTGGACAATATTTGTCATTGTTTTGTGTTGTTGATTGATTTCCGATAATAAATATATACATACATTTGCATAAAGCAAGCGTATTTTCCCATTCCCATGTTGATAAGAGTACTAAATATTTGACAAATCTCCCTTTAAGGTACATTTTGAACAGATATAAAATTTGGGATAAATCTTGTTTAAATATTGTATTCGATTGACAGCCCTAAATTGTACCTAACTATATTGATAACATTAGGTGTATGGGGGAAAAAATCCATGAAAAGCAGAATTTAAATTAAAAAAATTAAAAAAGAATTAAAATTTAAAAGACTTTATATGACTGACCCCAGATAGGGTATGCCAGTAATAGCAGTTTGGGAGGGGGAATTTTTTGGGAACAAAATGTACTGTACTTGTTTTGGCCTGATGCTTGGCATTTAAAGGCTTTTTCATGGTTAGAAGCGCTTTAAGAGTCCAATATCCCTATTCAAATGCTATAGTCCAGCAGAGCTTCAGCCTGTTGCGGTTGTCTTCAGCTGTTTGGGGGCCATAATGTGAGAGCTCTGGGCTCCTATCAGCCTCCCTTTGTCTCGTCCCACAGAGAGGCTCCTGTTGATGACTTATTTTGGAAACCAGAAGCACGGGCCTCTCAGCACTCAGGACAAGATGGCGAGTGACGGGGCCTGGCTGGCTGGGGCTTAAGTGTGTGAAAACTGGGAGCCTGATAACAGTTTTTGGGAACACATCCAAAAAATGACTGTTATTGTGTCAGTTTGTTTTTTTGTCTTCTTTTATTTTGATTTGTTTTGTTTTTCTTGGGGGAACATGTTGTTTTCCTGCTCAGCGGGGGATTTCCGATGATAAAACAGGAGAACGCGGTTTACTATTTAGTGCGGCCAATCACAGCGCTTCCTTTTATAAAGTTGTTACTGTTGATGATGTGCTATTGTGTTCCTGTATTAGTCTCACTTGGCTGCATTCAGTTTGAGGTATCGCTTGTTGTCAGTGTCGCTGAAAGGATGCTTGTGTGCTGCATGATGGGAAATGCTAATGTGGTACCAGCTGTGTATGAAACTAACTAATGCAATGCAACTGTAGTATGCAAAATGAAATGTACTTTGTGTGTTAAGTGTGTGTGTGTGTGTATGTGTGTGTCAGTAAGAGACAGTGAGAAATTAAGACAAATGTTCACAGCTCATACATTCTACAGAAATACCCGACAATAATGTGCACAAACCTACATCTGAGTAATTTAAAAGTCATATTTTTCTTTTAACTATTAGCGGACAATTTGTAATTAGTGAAAAAATCACATTGCAATTCTCATTCTGGGCTATAAGCTTAATAAAAAAGGAGCAGTTTCCCTTTTAAACTCATCATTTAGGTCAATAAAATTAAATCTACTTAGCATACTTCACATTGCTAAATGTGACATGTTGTGGCACATTATGACTGGAATGAGAACAGATCACTGTATTCACTATAGACAGCAACGTAAGATAAAGACACACGTACTAATTATCCATGTCTTGCCAACGATGTGAAAGTTTAGATTTCATACTTTTAAATCCATCCGAATCCCTCCAAAGACGTCTCTGCTGCATAATACTTTCATGATGTAAGACCGGCGAACCTGGCAAAGGCTTTCTTTTAATCAGAAAATTCTGACTCTGTCTAATTAAGTTGGAGCAGGAACAGAGGTTTGTGTAACTAAACTGCAGTGAAACACTGCCAGGACCCTAATAGTTCATCGCTGTGGCTGGGGAGTATTACAAGAGATCTTATCGTTTTAGTAAGAGAAGCTCCTAATTAGGTCTATTTGTGAAACGTTGATACTTACTCAAACTGAAGTACACCTAAGTCCCAACTTTGGCTTGTCTCACTCGAAATGCCAAAAGGGGATATTTGTGTTTCTGCAATGACTGAAAGCAGGTTTGCTGGTATTGACATTGTGTGTTATGTTTTCTATTATGACAAAGACCAATAAGCAGGCAACATTTGAATGAACTGTCAATGGCCTGTGTCTTTAAAGTGTCAGTGTAGGCAGAATGTTTTTGTCAACATTGGGCAAAAATTCCACAATAACCTTTCAGCATATTTTAATTCAAGTGTTCCTATGTATGTTCTCCCCGTGTAAGCGTGGGTTTACTCCAGGTACTCCGGTTTCCTCCCACAGTCCAAAGACATGCAGGTTAGGTTAATTGTTGACTGTTGAATCTAGCCCGTGACGGGAGACTTTGGCCAATCACAGGTCATTTCAGAGAGAGAGTGTTCCTATTGGCTGTTTATTCAATGGAGGCAGCTGTCAATCACTCACAAACTCTGATTAAACGGTCAAACTAGGCAGCGCTGATCAAATATGAATCAATGCTTTATTACTGTAATGCCTATTTCTCGCGTCAAAGGTGTTCAGAAATGATGATTCCCAATCTTTTCAAAGATTTCAGAGACGGCAAGGCTCCAGCTCGGCTCTGATTGGTTGTTTTCCTCCGGTCTGTGAAATCTTGCAGATGCCATTATGAGAACCGGAGGACACCGAGGAACCTGATTTTTTCCAGATTACCTGTCTCATGCACGTTTTATAAAAATAACTTTTTTAAATCATATTTGCTCCAATCTTGCCTATTGCTGCTTTAAATGTTAATTTGTAAAAGTCTGTCTCATTAGAATACTATAATAAGACCTGTAACTCTTTCAGTGCACACTGGAAGAGTTGTTGGTTGAGGTGATCATTCCTCCTGTCCATTCTGGCCATGAAACAATCCCCTTTTACTGTGACTGCACTGCAAAAGCTGATTTTTATGTTCCGTGTCCAAGTGGCCCTGAGACGGTCCGTGTTAAACATGATAAACAGAAATCTTGTCATCTGCGCAAGATAGATGGGGTCCGTGTGCACCCCGATTTTAATGTCAGTACTTGTGGGACTGAATTCACTCACAACTGGGTGAACTTGTCTATGTATGCAGACACTCAATGCAGTATAAAGAGAACTGCATCCGCATCAGTTTTTGGGTTATAGCCGTCCATTAAGAAGTAGGGAACAAAATCCACAATCCTCCTTCTATCCTTCCATCGGAATTATTATGAGGCTTTGGCCACGGTTAGCCGAATCAAATGGGAATCTTCAAAAGTTACTGTCTTTTTAGTACCACATTCCCTCTTTGTGTTTCCCTGGACAGCCTTGCTGAGCCACGGCTGAGTTCTACTTCTTGGTAGTCACGTGTAGGTTTGTTGCCAAGAAAAAAAATCTGTTTTGTTGTTGCTGATTTACCTTAACCCACCCTTAGCCGTAACCCCTACCAATTACCTTTACTACGCCTGACCTTAACAGAACCTAACCCCAGAGCTATGGGAAACATATGGGGAAACATTATTCATTCTGGCTTGGACATGAGACCGGCAATAAAGCCTCACAGCCGACCTCTCGAATGCATTTTTGTACAAAAGGAAGGAAGGAAGTTAGGGCCAGTCAGGGTTTGAGCAAATTGACAATGCCCCAGGCGAATGAGAACGCACTTAATGTTATGAGCTTATAACAACATAATATTGCCTACTATACTGAACAGTATCTGTGTCACCTTTGTAGTGCAGACATTTGGCGTCCAAAGTCCTTAAAGGTGGTCAATACGAAATACATAGCATATCTATTGCCTCTACACAGCTTTCAACATGGTGATGGCTGAGCCAGCAGCTCGCAGCCAACAGCGCTAACAGTGCAGTAACCGCAGTATGAGCGCAGTATGAGCGCAGTATGAGCGCAGTGCAGAGCGGCGGCTGTGAGCTAGCCAGTGGGGCACGCTCACATGCACTAATATCATGCTTGTCAACCCTCACGATTTTCCCGGGAGAATCCTGTTTTTCATTGCCATCGCCCAGTTTCTTCCCAACCTAAAATTCTCCCATATTTCTCCCAAGTTATGACAATTTTTCAAACCTTATTCCCTTTACGGTATCACAACCTGATTTTGACACTGTGCAGCATGTATAAGCCCTACTGTTTCCACCACAACCAAGCTACAACAAATGTTGGTTCCTGGCAGAAAAGAGCTGCTCGCGACCTCCCGACACAACGCGGTTTGAGCTGAGCTCGCTGCCGAGTTCAGCGCACATCACAGAGTGCAGCGCCAAAAGTTAGGCTTTGCCTGATGCAGTGAAAAGCCGCCGTGGCGCCATACAAGCTATTAGAAATAATGGGTTTCAGAGCGCAGTGGTGCCGGGGTCGCATATAATCTGAAAGGGCCTTCAGTGAGTGAGAGAAGGAGAGAGAAATAGAGAGTAAGAGAAAGAAATACTCAAGCAGGGGCAAAAAATTAATGAAAGAATGAATGAAAACTGATGAATATTACTTTATGACAGATATTCACCAAAATTCACGCGAGACGAGCAAATTATTCTATAGCCGTTCTTTCCTTAGAATTAAAAGTAAGATTAAAAGCATTTAAGATAAAAAATGCTGTTGCAGTGTACTTATTATTTTGCTATTTTGATTCTTTAAAAGTCACCAGAATGCAGGAAACAAAGTCTCCAAAGACCCCCCACTTTAGTTTTGAAATCCTCCCTCTTTTTGCGGTTTCAAGGTTGGCAAGTATGACTAACATGTACTAAAATGCATGCAAGGACAGCCGGGCTATTTCAACAAAGCAAGGGGAAACTTGTATTACAAAAAACACAGAGGACGAGATTAACTTCATTCTCTGCTCAGGTAGACATTGCTCCTCTCTATCTTTACATACAATAGTTGTTTGCTGCTATATTAATGCTCTGGATATCGTATAGAGCACCTTTAAATTCCAACAGTTTATGCTAATCTTCCATTAGAGCTTCCTATCACAAGTATGCTGTAAATAAAAAATGATGATATCAATACGTTTAGGGAAGTGCATCTCATGAACTGAGCCCACCTATATGCTGCTAATATAATACGTTGGCTGTTCATTCAATGGAGGCAGCTGTCAATCACTCACAAACTCCAATCAAACAGTCAAACTTGGCAGCACTGATCAAATATGAATCAATATTCTGTTACTGTAATGCCTATTTCTCATGTACGACTGTCAAGATATGACAGTTTTATAAAAATAACTTTTTTTAATCATATTTGCTCCAATGCTACCCACTGCCCAACACAACAATCTATAATGTGCAACATAAATGTTACATCAGTGCTCAACTCAACAACACACTGGGGAGAATATAATGATATCCATACACTTAAGTTTATGTTTAGTGTCACTGAAATTCTCAACAGATGCATATTTAAGGAAATACTTACAGTCCATCACAGGGATTCATTTCTATGGTATTATCACCCAGCTGCTCGCTTCATCACCACAAAGAGCACTGGATGTGGCTTTAATCAACCAATGTTCCACTCCTCATTCCGATAGGTTCGTCTGCCAGGGAAAAGTCAAACCAATTGCAATGTGACTCTTTGGAGACCTGTTCGTTTTATGTTTTAACGGGAAGGAACCAGGTTGTTGTCAAGATATTTCAGCTTCTGCAAAAGTAATTCACAGGCTGCACGCGGCAGCTATCGCCAGCGACCCTTGAAAAAGACAATTGTGGAAAAAGGAAATACTTATTGTAATGCCAGATTAATAGCTCGCTATGATTAGAGAGTCAATTATCAACACAAACAAGCCAAGCGGTGGCCTCCTGCTCAGCAAAGGCTGCTTCCTCTGCTTCTATAGCAACCAGTAAGCAAAGCTATTTCTTGTTTCAGAGCTCCATTGTTTTTGTTTCCCATTTTAATCGAGGGACCTTGTGTGCACTGCTTAATGTATTTAAAAAAAAAAAACACTTTCAGTGCCAGGCGTTTTGTGAAGCATACCCATTCTGCATTGCTGAAGTTAAACTGCAGACTGCACACCACAACAGTATACAACAAATACCATCATAAACGCCTGATAACCATTTCCCTTCCGTAATTGAATCATATGTCATCATCTCAGATACATTTGTGTCTTTAGCCGTTTCACCGCTGAACATATATAATAATTAATAATTCTCTTTCTCTGCTCAGCTGGAAAGCTGGAATGGAAACCACCTGTGTTTGCACGCATTCCTTTTGCTCAACGGTGCACCGTGTGCTTGCTTTGTGGCCTGATTGGTCTGTGAAGGATCATCTTGTCTGTTTATGAAATTATGAAATTGTTAAACAGCTTCACACCGCTCCTTTTTCCAGTGATGTAAGCATCTCCCTCTTCTCTGCTCATCAAATTAACTCCAGCTTCCTGCCCAAGTAGGGCAAGAGCAGATCTGTTGCACACATGGACGCATGTAACGCATGTGTACTTTGACAATTAGCAATTCTTTTTAGAAGTTTATTTTAAGCCGTCAAACATGAGCCACATCATTTGAGCCACATCTCGTCTCATACACAAGTGGGGGATGAATAAACCACATTTGTAATTTTATAGTAAGTTTAAAAAAATGTAAAACGTAGCACTCCTTTGCCACAAAACTGAAAGAGGATATAAAAAGGGGAATATACTGTAAACATCCAAGAGGAAATAAGAATAGAATGGAAAATAACTGAGACCAACACAAATATGAATCAATAAAATGTCACATAAAAGACTTGGGTCCCATGTTGAGATTTTATACACTCAGAGTTTGCTTGTCCTGACCCACAGTGAAACCCGGTCACTTGGATTCCAAATCTTTGAGTGCAGTGCAACTAAGAGACCTCGCTACAAGGACCTCAGGGGCCTAATGGAATTACAAAGGATCAGCAATTCGCTGATATAAGGTGGTGCCAAGTTGTGTAAAGCCTGTTAGGTAATGAGAAGGATTTTAAGTTCACTGCTAAATTTGATTGGAGGCCAGAGCAGTGAAGCCAGGACAGGAGGAAGATGGGATTGCTGTGGAGTCTTGGTAATCTCACAGCGGAAATTTGAAGTTGAGCTACAACTTTTTCACTTTAGCAAGAATACAGATTTTCAACAGTTGAGAGGGAGAGGAGGAAAAAAAAACATGGATTCTTGGTATATTATTTTGCCACAGGAGCTCACTAGCTCTAGGAATGGCAATTTCGTTTGGGTGGTCAGTGAGTTCACCACTTTCCTCCTGAATGAAATATCTTAGCAACTGTTGGATAGTTTGTCATGACATTCATGCTGACTTTGGTAATCCCATGACCTTTTCTTCTAGTGCCAATATGAGGTCACATTTTAGTTTTTTTTGTGAAATATCTCGACAACTATGGAATGGATTTCCCTGCAGACTAAAAATGTTCACTGAAGGGAAATATGTTGACATAAACCAGATGAAAACACGTTCCCATCCCAACTCATCATATACCGATGCTTTGTCAGATCCCACGGCGTGGTCGCAGTAAACACATGCTTAATGTCTTAAAATAAGAAAAAACACTTGCTTAGGTTAGGCAGTAAAACCACTAGTTAAGTTTAGGAAAAAACAGCAGGGTTGGGTTTAAAACTACTATGTTTGTAAGGTGAAAATGACATTGAAAGTTGTATCATTGAAAGTATTCCATAAGCCTCATTTGTACTCAGTAGACTCTTTAGTGCTAATTAGCAAATGTTAGCATGCTAAGCGGAAATGGTGACCATGGTAAACATTGCCTGATAAACATCAGCATTGTCATGCTGACATTAGACACAGCATTGATTTGAGCTAAATGCTAAGTATGCTAGTATGGCTATAGTCTTGTTATTTCTCTCTCTCTCTAGAACAATACCTTTGGTCAAATGTAATGTCTATTTTTAGTAAGAGAATATAACACAATCTGAAATACATTTCAAAATAGAGTGCTGCATGAGTCCTAAAACCCAGAAATGAGTTAGCATTTTAGCACTTCCTGTTTCGTCATCTGGAAGTCAGTGTTTTTAGTTGGATGCCTGAAATAAGGTCTGTGGTTAACACAAGCAGAAGAGATTTTAACGATTTGTGCTACGACATAAATTACGTCAGTAAATACCCCACTTGTGAATTTTGAAGCTGTTATGTGTCTTAAAAATGGCGATTGCTAACAAGTAGCTAAATGAGACTACAAAACGCCATGCACGCCTTTACAGCCCCGTTGTATACAGTATATTCATACGACCGTGTTGTAGTTCGTTTATAGCCTAACGTTAGCCTTTTTAATTCTTCAAATTGCATTCACACTTCAAAAATCATAAAAGTGGTGTTCATTTGTAGAGATTATCTTGCGGAACAAAACGTGTAAGTATCATAAAAGTTTGTTTGCCACAGAGCTTATTTTCGTCAATAATCCAAAACCAAATGGAAAAATCCCTTTGTTTTTTTTTGTCGAGGAAACTCGTTCAATTCTAACTTATACAAATAAAATCTATGTCCAAAAAAGGGAAATGTGAAAGTTTTATTGCCGTCATGTAGAAATGTTCTGTAGAAACTTGTGATTAATGATTCTTAAAATCATGTTAAAACATTTTTTTTTTTTTTAAATACATCACACATGGGAGTCTAATTCACGAACAGTACTCACAGTAGACTACATTACTGTACAGCAGTGTAGTCTACATGCTGCACAAATGTGGAGGCATCATGTAGCCCAATCTTGAGCTGCTTTTACACTGTGCTCGGTTTGCAGGTGGAAGATATCACTGAAAGTAACTTTAAATGCTAAACACATCTCAAGGGCAGAGGGTTTTTGGTCAATCACTGTTTGTTTAAATTACCATTTCCAAATGACCAGGTTGGGGAATCTCTTTCCCATCATGGTGGCAGAACATGCAGCCTGTTGATTAGTTTTCAAGGTAATAAGCTGGACGTGTAATTGTACCATTATGTTGTTTATATGATGATTTAAACACACTTAAGGAAGCTCTATAGTCTTGATGTGATTAAACACAGGATGAAGTTTTTTTTAATTCAGTCTGCCATACCTTTTTACTTTTAACATTTTATCTTTCTTGATGACTTGTATACAGCTGTCCTTGTATGGCCATTGTTAGGTTGTGTAACACTTGCATTGTTGGCAGGCAGTTGAGGAATTTTGAATGCTAAAATGATGGGAGGAAACATTTGGCATTGTACAGCTGTAGCACTTTTTTAAGTTTTACAATAATGTCCTTTTAAAGCCTCTTGAAGCACAGATTATTACCTTTGACCTTCAATGATATACCATTACAGATAAAAGTTTTTTTTGACTGATATCATCACTTGTTTAACCGTCTGAGGCAATCCCAACCGACTTTCACTGCCATGGATTTTAGTCCTTATTCACTACATTAAAGATGACTGATATGGTTTAATCACTAAATTCTAATATTACTGGAATCTAATTATTAATGTGTAATAGAGCTAGAGTGAAGGTACATGTGTCATATGAAACTAGAAAAACCTATGGAATCCATTGGTACCAACCATGGGGTCGCATGGGGTCATCTTGACCTCAAGATATGTGATGGAAAATGGGTTCTATCCAATGAGCCCAACTGCATTCATGTGTGATGTCAGTCCCCATCGTAGCCATTTCATTGTCTTGAGACCATTTTTTAAAAACTTAACCTCATTGTATAAAAAGACCTGTGGTGACATCTAGGATAATAACAGCCTCATGAAACTTTACAACCACAAACTAAAAACCTAGGACATTCAGAAGATGGATGCTTTCCCAGGTAAATTAACTATAAGGGGGTTTCTGAGCAGTTTCCAGAACAGAAGTGCTTGCCATCCAATTGCCGAAAAATGCAATTCTTGCAGCAATCTCCAAATGTCAAACGCTTTTGAAACCAAAACACAGCCCAGTTTTTCTATGGTGGTCCTCAAGGTCTTGGTGTCTTAATGTGGTATTTTGGAGAGATTATTGATTATTTTTATCAATTCTCAAATGGAAAAAATGGCTAAATTTAGCACCAAATCTATGTATAAAATACCCCAAAATTGCTGCAACAATTTATAAGACATAATAGAGCATGGTAATGGCCATCATATATTTCCATTACAATGGTCTAAGCCATGATACACTTTTACAATTTATTTTAAATAATTCATTCATTCATTCATTCATGTGTATTTCTGATTCATGACTAGAACAACTTGACACACAGTGCTGAACTGCATCTCAAATTGATCTTCAGGTTTCCAGCTTTCAGATGATGTACACCACGTCTATGTGTCATATACTGTTGACCTGCTATATCCCCCTAAAGACCCCCTGTACCCCCCTAAAAAGGACAAAAATGGGTTAACAAAGGGTTAAATGAAGTGATAGATAGATCGCAGTAACATCCAGACAATCATTTCTTCTGTCAAACAGGACGGCCAAACAATCAGAGCCTAACTCAAGTGACTTGGGGTCAAACTCTGAAGGCATCCCCAAAATGAGCTAAAGTAATGGGGTGGGTTCGTTTCTCAATCTAGCAAGTGAATGACATCTGAAATGAGAAACAGCAGGTGCCATTTCCAGCAAGGAAACACAGAAGCAAGGCTTTTGTTGCACCCCCGTCTGATGGCCACCGGCACAACAAGGCAGCTGGAAAGATTTCAAAGGGACTGGGTCAGAGCCCCGCTGGTTTCATGTTCTCCCATCATCCTTTGTGAATGTCCTGACCACGCCTGCTGGAGAGACTGTTCAGGCTATACTGTAGCTGCCTCATTGAACTGCTCTTTCAGACCTATGCGATTTATATTGAGCTTTCAGGATTTAGTTCATTGAGAACAATGCACATAAAGAAAGAAACAAACAAACACAGGGCTTTCACCCAGAAGTCCACTGTTTGTGTCCCGCATGAGTCAACGTTGATTTATTTTGTCACGTCCGTCATTAGACACGTGACTCATTAGTATTGTTAGTCGCTACTCACATGAATCGTTAGTCACTCTGTGCTCACGTGAGTCGTTACTCAGTCGAGTTAACGTCAACCACGATCTTTTCCTAACCCTACCTGGAGGTCAACGACTCCTTTGAAAATGGCCGTGACATTTTTTCCTCGCCAAAATTTTGTGTATGTTTGGAGTGTTATATAGCCTCCTTAGCAACAAGCTAGTATGACAGTATTATTAGTATGGTTGGTACCAATGGATTCATTAGGTTTTTTATTTTTCACATGATGCCAGTATCTTCACTCTAGCTTTAAAACTGAGTCCACTAAAACCTAAAAATCACAAGTTGTGTTAATGCGTTAAAGAAATTAGTGGCGTTAAATTAGTGGTGAATTTGTGTTAAAGCGTTATCGTGTTAACTTTGACAACATTAGTATATATATATCTATATAAAATGGTCGTAATATTCTAGCATTGTGGATTAGTGGTTGTAATTAATCTCCATGGTAAATTTTCTAGATGACATATTGACTTCCACTGCTCACTTTTAAGGCAAAGTGACAAGTAACTGATTGACTGGTATAATTCTGACGGTTTCAGTGAACAGCATTGTTTAGTGAATGCATATTTTTAGGCTACTTACGTATTCAGTCGTTCAGCTATTGTCTGCCACGTTTTTTCTCGCAGATGGCCATGTTTCCTTTTTACATATTTATGTTTCACTTCCTCATAATCTTCCATAAATAGATGTTGCTCACTGGTATGCGGAATGCGTTCACTCCTTTTCAGCATCAATTAATCTGTGATCGACCTTGTGGCCTGTTGAAGAAAGCCGTGAACGTGCATCTAACCAAACTACTTCCACCTGGCTCAACCTAGTCGCACCTCCTCAGCCTGGCTTGGTCAACGTGAAACGTATTAAACCAGGATGCCCTGACTAGACTAGGTCAAGCCTCGCTTTTTATGCTTTCCTGGATTTTTTAATACTGCTTTTGTGACAGCCCCTGGTGAAATGTTTAACATGCTGCGACTCTATGTTACACTCAGGACTGAGCAGATGTGTTGTAAGGTAAAGGGCTCTAATGTTTCTGCAGTTTTCAGGGTGAAAGTATGCATGCAAATATTTAGAGCCACCAACCAGTACATGCTGATAGGCACGCAGACAGGACTTGTACAGGCATTCTTCATCTCCCGCATCTTTTGTTGTTTAGAGCGTCTCAGATTGAGCAGCTGGGAAGTTAGAAAAAGTCCATCCTTCATCCCCATCACCGCTAGCTAGCTGCTCATGGTGTCACCTGCACTCCTACCCTGCAGTGAATAGTCAAGATAAGTGAAATTCCTAGAAGATGAAGAATATGGAAGAAGCTTCCTGGTATAGGGCGGATACTTGGAAAACTGACGCTTGACACCTTCTTTCTGTTGTAAGCACATATCAGTGAGGCATGAATGAACAAATCCAATTCAGAGATTCTTAGAAAGGCATGAGGCTTTTAGACATCTGATCTGTTTTCCCAGTTATACGATGTAGACACTTGAACTTGGGTTCACCTAATATCGGTGAGATGACAGTTTAAGCAGATACCACATTCATTTATGGGTGGCTGCACTTTGTGATTACCAGGGGGAGCATTGGGAGGGCTAGGTAGGACAGTTATTTTCAGACCCATAAAGTCTGGAGTGCAGGTCTGTGGAATAATCCACCACCCCAAAGGCCTCGCTACCTCCAGAGCAATAACAGCCTGTCTTTAGCCTTAAAAATAGCTGGACGCTGGAACTCTCATCATAACCATCCATCCCTGCAGTGGAAAACGTCTGACCGAGGGAGGGGAAAAAAAAAAAATGTTGTTTATAAACGAGGCACATGTGCCCTGCCAATATCTTTTAGTGACTGATTTCTGTATTTAACATGTCCAAGTAGTGATAAGTGCAGGATGCTGTAAAACAGCAACAGGGGAACTGAAAAGGATTTGAATTTTTTAGTGGTTGACTTTTCTCTTTGGTGATTTTCACAGACATAGACAGTTGAAGTAAATATACTGTACATGTGGCATTCACCTACATCATTAGTTTACAAATTAAATAAAACTCGTTATTCTGTCTTTCAGAGGTTGTTGCAGGCTCAGTTTTCAAACTCATATGAAACTAAAAAACATAAGGAATCCATTGGTACCAACCATGTCATACTAGCTTGTTCAGAAGATCGCTAAATAACGCTACAAAGTTACACAAAATTTTTGGCGAGGGAAAACTGGCATAGCAATTTTTAAAGGTGTTCACTTGACCTCTGACCTCAAGATATGGGCAACAACCATGCAGTTTTTTGAATGCAGAATAAATGTGTTATTTTTGCCTATTCTAAAATGGTGTATTTGAATATTTCTGCATACTGGGGTCCCTAAAAAGTCTTGGATTTGCATAAATTGAGTATCACTGTAAATCTGAGACTCTTGTGGATCCAATGAGCCCAATTGTGTTCATGTGTGATGATGTTAGTCCCCATTGTAGCCATTTTATTGTAGTGATACCATTTTTCAAAATTTGACCTCACTGTATAAAATGACCTGTGGTGACCTCTAGGATAATCACAGCCTCATGAAACTTTAAAACCACAAACTAGAGACCTAGAGCATTCAGAGGATGGATGGCTTTCCTAGGTAGATTGACAATAAGTGGGTTTCTGAGCAGTTTCCAGAACAGAAGTGCTCGCCATCCAATCCAATGTAGAAATCTCCAAATGTCAAAAGCTTTTGGAACCAAATCACAGCATGGCTTTTTCATTTTAATTCATTCTTGAATGGTAAAAAATGGTTAAATTTAGCACCAAATGTTCGTAACAAATGGTATCAACCCAAAAATTGCTGCAACAATTTACGAGATATAAATTTATTTCTTATTAATGACTAGAACAACTTCACACACAGTACTGAGCTGCATCTTAAATTAATCTTCAGGTTCCCAGCTTTCAGATGATGTACACCACTTCTATGTGATATCTACTGTTGACTATTTATTTATCCCCCACCCCCTAACCCTCTAGAAAAGAGGGCGGAACAATAAGGGGTTAAATTGCATGAGAGCTGCAAAAAGTTAAAGACGTAATACACCTTGTTGTTGTCGGGAATGGGATGAAGGATCCCCCGTTGAAAACAACGTCTTTTCTCACATCAAATAGCTCACAGTAGATCAGCCTCCGCGCTAAGCTGCTGGGAGCTGTTCTAATCGGCTCAACCTCCGAGGGTCAAAAAAGAAAAAAGGCGAAAAAGAGTGCGAGAGGGAGGTGGAACCCATACTGGGAGTTGGTGTGTGTAGGTGTTTTTGTGTGTGTGTATGTGTGTAGGGGGTGTGGGTTGCTGAGAGGCGGCCCTAGGCCGAGTTCTGCTAAATTCACACCAGCTGTAGTGATGTCAGCAGGCAGTGTGTCGAATATTCCGGCTCAGAAGCTCCAGCCAGGCTTGTGTGTAAATCTGTGTATTCAGGTGCGTTATGTGAAGTCATCTCGAGCGGAGCGGCCAAACTCGGGGTCCGCAGGGAAGCTGGTGTTCCCAGGCCAAAAGCTTTCTTCTTCTTCTATCATCCCAATTCACCCATCATTTCTCTGACTGTCTCAGCCTCTCCAATACTCGCTTCCCCTGTTTGAGTTGTTGTTCCACCTGCAGGTCAAACCATTCCACTCTTGACTTACAGCCACTCTCCCACACTCCTCCTTCTCGTCCGTCAATAACAGCAATTTGTTTCCAGCTCTCATCTGTAGCAGCAAAGTGAAATAAAGACTGTGATGTCTCTTGCCACCAACCTCATACACTATTTAAGAACTTAAAACATTATGTGTGAAGATAAAGAGAACAAATCTTTATGAATTATATTATTATTAGGGCTGTCAAAGTTAACGCGATAAGAACGCGTCAAGGCAAATTTGTTTTAACGCAACTAATTTAATTTAACCATTAACGCTATTCGGCCTTTCGGAGGTTGTAGCGGACTCAGTTTTAAAGCTAGAGTGAAGATACTGGTATCATATGAAACTAGAAAACCTAATAGCACTTAATTTTGGAGAGGAAAAACTGTCATGGCCATTTTCAGAGGGATCCCTTGACCTCTGACCTCAAGATATGTGAATGAAAATGGGTTCTATGGGTACCCACGAGTCTCCCCTTTACAGACATGCCCACTTTATGATAATCACATGCAGTTTGGGGCAAGTCATAGTCAAGTCAGCACACTGACACACTGACAGCTGTTGTTGCCTGTTGGGCTGCAGTTTGCCATGTTATGATTTGAGCATATTTTCTATGCTAAATGCAGTACCTGTGAGGGTTTCTGGACAATATCTGTCATTGTTTTGTGTTGTTAATTGATTTCCAATAATAAATATATACATACATTTGCATAAAGCAGCATATTTGCCCACTCCCATGTTGATAAGATTATTAAATACTTGACAAATGTCCCTTTAAGGTACATTTTACGCATGATAAAAAATGTGTGATTAATATGCGATTAATCACGATTAACTATGGACAAATAAAGATTATTATTATTAGTAGTAGTGTAACGTTGTGGTATTTATACGCCTTCCCGTGAGACTGTGTTGATCACTCACTCACTCAGTGACAGACTTTTGCGTTTGTAGGGCCGGCCCTCTGCGTTCCAGCCAACAATAGGCCCACAGAGAAAAACAGCTGGTGCTGCAGCAGTTGTAACATATTATTCTTTTAATGCCTTTTTTTTTTTTCTTGGCACAACATCCAAGATCCCAAGGCGCACTCACCAGAAAGTGACGTCATCAGGCCTCTTCTGCAAGGTACCGCTGTGCGTAGACGTGCACCTCCTAACTTTGCAACTAGGCACTCATTGCACATGCTCTCTGGCATGTGCATAAACAAAGCACAGGTGTAGCATCAACACAAATAGGGAAGTAAATGCAAATAGTTACGAAATCTTTTCAGTCTGTGTGAATGGTATCCTTGAACTTTTTGTGTGTATCTGTAGTTGTAGTAGAGTGGAGGTTATGTGGCTCAGGTCCAACCAATGTTTGGCAACACCCAAAGTTGAATGCTTCATATATGTTTTCAATCTATTCAACTAATATTATCATCTGTTTCTCCTTAATGTAATTTTACATTGACATTTTACATTATTTCTGTCTACTCTGTAGATTTAACATCTATTTTATGTCTGTCTGTCCTGGAAGAGGGATCACTCTGTTGTTCTTCTTCTTGAATCTTATTTTTCCCCCTGTTAAAGCAGCAGTAGGTAGAATTGGTGCATATGTGATTAAAAATATATATATTTTTATATAACGGTCACTATATCCTGACAGTAGTGCATGAGACAGGTAATCTGAAAAAAAATCATGTGTCTCTGTATTGGTCTGTGCCGGTGTCCTCCTGTGTCCTCCAGTGTCCTCCGTTGCTCCTAACGGCATCTGCAATATTTCACAGACCGGAGGAGAACAACCAATCAGAGCTGATCTGGAGCCTTGCCGTCTCTGAGCAGCTGTCAATCACTCACAAACTCCGATCAAATGGTCAAACTAGGCCGCGCTGATCAAATATGAATCAATATTCTGTTACTCTAATGCCTATTTCTCACATAAAATGTTTTCAGAAACATCTTGTAGTGTACTGTTTAGCTGTAAAATGAGAAATTTTGTGACCCGGCCGCCATGTTGAGATCAGCTGAGGAAATAACAAGCGCCGCCCACCAGCTGGAGCAAACTTTCTCATTCTACAGCTAAACAGTACACTACAAGATGTTTCTGAAAACATTTTACACAAGAAATAGGCATTACAGTAACAGAATATTAATTCATATTTGATCAGCACTGCCTAGTTTGACCGTTTGATCGGAGTTTGCGAGTGATTGACAGCTGCCTCCGTTGAATGAACAGCCAATAGGAACGCTCTCTCTCTGAAATGACCTGTGATTGGCCAAAGTCTCTCGTCACAGGCTTGATTTTTTTAAAGCCTGAAAACAGAGCTATGAGGATGTGCAGAAGTTTAATTTCTCTCAAAACACTTGAATTACAATATGCTGAAAGGTTATTATGGATTTTTTGCGCAATTATGCCAAAAACATTCTGCCTACGTCCCACTTTAAAGGGTTTTTCAGGGGCTTTCTTATCCAAATCAAGGTTCTAAGGATAGAGGGTGTCAGATGCTTAAACAGTTTGAGGCAACTTTGTGATTTACAACTTTGGGCTAAATAAAATTGACATGAAGTCTTACAGTAACATATTAAAGTATGTTAAAATTCCAAAAGGCTTTATTTTATAGTAAAAACATCTTGTTTAGATGAGAATTTCGTAGTGCACCCCACTGTTCCGATTCACGCCATCTGTATCTAAAGAGGATAGGCTTTCATAGTGTAGGCTGTTTCATGAACAATACAGCTCAATTGATTGCATCCATCCATGTAGGTCTACACAGTAGGAGGCCTATAGTTGAACCATGATTCAATTATTTTCTTGGTCTTTTTAACATTCTGAGTTTAAAAAGCAAAAACCAGACACAGTACATTTGGCCCACAGAAGTATCAGGAGCTTCCTTTAGTGAAGGAAACTGTGCATAACGTTGGCTGTCTTTTTGACGCCCACACTGGGAAACTGCTGAAATCACAAAGACAAATCTCCAGTTAATTTAGTCATAGGACAGGAGCAGGAAGTGATTGTGTGGACGGGATGTTTATATTACTAAACGCTTGTTACTCTAACCTTATGAATTGAGGAACAGTAGTCCCACATGAGCAAAATAGGTGTGTGTATGTGTGTGTGTGTGTGTGTGTGTGTGTGGGTGTGGAGGGGTGTGGGGCACGCAAAGGTTGTGCACCACTGTAACACATGTAAAAGAGAATTCCTCAGAGTATCCGGTTACAGTAAATCTAATTAGAGGATTACTGTTGTGATAAGGACTGGAGAGCTTGTTTAGCTGTTCGTATTCTGCTTCGACTTCAATTACACACTGGGTTGGTCTTGATGTAATGCAATATAATGACCTTGTAATTATACTTTTGAGGATGTTTAGTAATGCAATATGCCATTTTGCAAATGCAAGTTAAGGCCACGGTGTTAAAGGGAGCTAGATGAGTGCCAAAACAAAATGGCGACTTCGAGATGTTATCTGCGTCTCTGCTTCAAGCAATTCTGCTGCTCATATTACAACCAATAGAGAATGGGTTGAGGCTTGCCACTAGTAACTGGGTTGAAATCAAACTGAGATTAAAATACAGTTTTGCCAAGGAATCAGTATATACTATGCGTCCATGGTGTTTGTTTTCATTGCAATCTGTGTGGGAAGGCACTAAAAACAGGTTTGAAATATCACTCCAGTTCCAACGACTAAATGTGATTTCAGTTGGGAGTTTAACAGCACGATGGGTCCTCCCAAATTTTTAATGTTGTAAAGGTACAGACTGCTTAAATCTCTAATGGTTGATAGCTAACGCTGTGCAGAATTTTTCAGTAGCACGCTACATAACAGAAATCCTGTATATACCTGGCATTAACATGCATCTTGGGCAGTTTGTTATAGCCAGCAGGGGGTGACTCCTCTGGTAGCAAAAAGAAGTCTGATTGTATAGAAGTCTATGAGAAAATGATCCTACTTCTCACTTGATTTATTACCTCAGTAAATATTGTAAACATGAGTTTATGGTCTCAATCGCTAGTTTCAAGTCTTCTTCAATAAAGCATGATGTTCATTTAGTAAATTATGGTCCCATTGAGAGTGAAATAGACCATAAAGCAGCACACGCTTTAGGGTGTGAATACCTTGTGATTGACAGGTCGCTACCACGACCAACTTTATGTTACGATTCTATTAGTTTTGGTTTGTTTGTTGGTTCTTTTGTGTTTGCTCTCCCCCTCCTGTTTCTCTCTTTTTCTATTGGCAGGGCATGTGTGTGGCAGGTGGGCGTGGCTGGCTCTTCCCAGGGCAGCAAAGAGGCACACCAGGTTTCTATCAGATGATCAACCCCTCCATAAAAGCCTGGTCTTCACTCCACTACTCTACCAGATAATTCCGTCTTGTTCGGTAGTGCTTTGCGTACCTTCTCTAGTGTTTTTGCGTCTTGCTATTTTTGCTAGTGTTTTTCTCGTGACACATATACTTACCTGTGTTTTTCCTGAGCTCAGGTTTCCTGTGTGCCTCGCTGCTGTTCCAGCTTCCATGTCTCCTTTGGCTGAGATATTCCATGTGCTCAGGCCTTGTGTTCATTCTCTCCTCGCTACGAGCCGGTCAGCTCCCTGCCACCCTGCCTGCGTTTTTTCTTCCCGGTTGGAAAATAAACTCCGTTTAAATTTTTCACTTACCTGAGTCCATCTCTGCTTTTGGGGTCCAAACAAAACTAAAACCTAACACTTTAACCCTTTCACAGTGTGTTTTCAGTTCATTAAAGTTAATAGTAACATTTAGGTTGCCTAAAAATGTCTTATTCAGCGTTCGGTTGTATTTAGCTCCACCCTCTTGTGTAACTTCTGGTTGCAAAAAAACCCCAAGATGACGAAGGCCATAATGCAGAACTCAAGGCTTCAAAGCTGTAGTCCACAAACTAATGGGTGACGTCACGGTGACTATGTCCACTTCTTATATAATCCGATATCACGCCAAAGCATGTAGACCCGCCTGTCCATTAGAGGATAGCGTGTCACATTTTGCCTTGCCGAGGCATGAATATTACATGCGTACAGTACCAGCAGGGGGCTACAAAGCCACTGACTTTAGTTTAGACAAGAAAACTACTTTGAGAAGTTAAGGGAAAACATCATGTTCACTGACCTAGGATCAGGCAAGAAAACCACTAAGTAAAACATGTACAGAAACAACTTAACATCAGTACGTAAAACATATGACAAACATCACTAACGTAACTTGCAAACAAAACACCGGTCTTGAGCACAGGTCTCCTGCTTGAAAGTCCTGTGTTTGTTGGACCCATCCATATACCCAACCATCTGCTATAAGTAGTCTTTCTCAATTTTTATACTACGTAACGTAACGTAACGTGAAGTTAGACTTCTGTCACTACACAATACATGACAAATGTCACGTGACAACCATCACTACAAAACACAGCATCTTCATGCAGGCATGCGATATTCACGTCTCGGCGACACAAAACGTGACACTGACATGCTTTCTTCTGGTGGACAGGTGGGTCTATTACACGCTTGAGACTGGGCTGTCTTATATACAGCTACAGTCTATGGTCTTGGGTGATCCGATCACATGTGGACATCTCTAAGTACGTCAGTTCAAACCAGGTATTAAATGTGTCTCCACATGCGTCTGGAGTGACCACTTTTTTAACAATGCAGCAATGCACTTCCTATGCCTGGTCTGGTGGAAATCAAAAGAAGAAGAAGAAATCAAAACAATACAGACTGGGTCTGTTCCTTGGCTTGATCCAGGCAAACCAAATCGCCCAAGATGCGTTAGCTTTTACACTAGAAAAAAGTTGTTTACACTTATATTTAGCGTTTTCCACTTATGATCTGATCGCCAAAGACGCATTTTAAAACCAAGTGTAAACAGGGTCTCAGATGTCTGTCAACTGCTGCCATAACAGCCACCCAGAGGCTTGAAGCTGCATCTTTCCGTCGTCCATCTCTCTTTTAATCAATACAGGCATCTGTACAGGCCGCAGACATTATCTTTTCTAATATGCCCAAAAAAAGGCAAAACCAGGATCAGCAAGATCGCTTAGATGTTCAAATCCATATTGGTGCTTTTGGAAACAATGATGTCATCCTGCAATTACACTGTGTCCATGTGACAGAGCAACTCCTCATTTGACTTATTTTGATAAGACTAAAGGTCACACAAGGATGTCCTGTGTTTGGATACACTCACTCAGCCCATCCTGTGACGTATTTTATGAATAGGTCTCTGTGGAGACAAAGATGACAGAACAAAACATATTATTACTGTTGCTGATGACTCAAGTCTCAGCTGAGATCAGGATCAGATCCGCTGATCTACCGCACATAATCTCACGAGGTTGACAGCAGATCAAATAGGGTCGTGACTAGGTTACCCTAGATTTGCGAAAACGTGCAAAAACTCTCACGAGACTCGCTGCCTCGACAACCTATCCTAACCTTAACTATTCAAGGTCAGTGCCTAACCTCAACCGTCTTGCGACAGTTTCACAAACTGACTGCTACCATCTAGACACAACCCTAAATAAGATACCAACAGACCCCTGTGCTCTCTTTAGATGTCTGTTGTAGTCCTGCTTACACCGATCAGCTATAACATTAGGACAGCATGGGCACCCTGACCGGTCTGCGGCTACGCAGCCCCATACGCAACAAACTGTGATGCACTGTGTGTTCTGACACCTTTCTATCAGAACCAGCATTAACTTTTTCAGATATTTGAGCTACAGTAGCTCTTCCATTGGATCGGACAACACAGGCCAGCCTTCGCTCTCCACGTGCATCAATGCATCATCTGACCATGTCGGCGGTTCACCGGTTTTCCTCCCTTAGACCACTTTTGGTAGGTCCTGACCACTGCAGACTGGGAAAATCCCACAAGAGCTGCAGTTCTGGAGATGCTCTGACCCGGTCGTGTAGCCATCACAATTTGGCCCTTGTCAAAGTCGCTCACATCCTTACGCTGGCCCATTTTTTCTGCCTCCAACACAAAGTTCAAAGTTCAAAATGTTCACTTGCTGTCTAATATATCCCCCCCACTGCCAGGTGCCATTGTAATGAGTTAATCCATGTTATTCACTTCACCTGTCAGTGGTCTTAATGTTATGGCTGATTGATTAGGAATTTGGCTCCTTGATGTTGTCACAATCATCTGCTGAGTGGGTAGGTGTTTAGAGTTGAATACTGGGAAATGCGATCCCAGAATTTCCTGCAAACTTTCCCCCAAAACGCCCACATTTTCCTGAGAAAAACACCTACAGGAAACCAAATAACCAAATAACTGCCAGCTCGACCTTGAAATGCTCAATTATACGCATAATGAATGATTAATTGTTTTTTTAATAACTTCATTCATCCTGAAATGGCAGCTTGCAGATCAACTGGGTGGCAATAATATTTATCAGCGCAAAATCTGTAATTGGAGCGATGCCTGCGAGCCAGTTCAAGCAGTCAACTCGAGCTGAACTGCTATATACAGAAAACATGCCTCACTCTCCATATAATCTACCAAACACACCCTCCCAATTTGGCGGTCAATTTAATTTCTATTTAGGTGGACATTACAAATCACTTTGTTGATCTGAATTGTTACTTTACGTTACGGTTAATGGAACGTCGGCGTGAAACTCATCAATCGCATCACTGTTCATAATGTCATGTTAGGCACTGATTCTGACCGTCTTTAGTCCAGTTGTAAGATGAGCTTGTTCAACACTCAGTAAAGCACAAAACTAGGCCTATTCCTACACTGTTTATACAATTAATAGACAACATCATATCATGATAATTTCTGTGGCCTTCGCCAAAAAAGCCACAGAAATGGCTAAATCTGAATTTCGGAATTTTAGTTGGCCGTCGGCTGTCTTTGCGGTGTGTTTGAGTGCAGCTTTTTGGCCAAGACAAAGGCGACGTGAGGCGACTCGACAGTCGGCCTTCGTCGACGCTACTTCTCTGATGTCGGGTTGATGTGTCTGGGCCCTGAAGAGCATGGAGGTCCTAGTGTTAAGTTAGACAACCTCTGTGACAGAAAAAAACATGATGCCAACCATACAGAAGAGTTTGATCTTAATTCATTTTAGGTTGTGAGTGGTGTGTACAATGAATTTTCCACACCAAACTGAGCTGACTTGAATGAATCATCATCACTATCCAAATCAGTAACTTATAGCAGTCGTATAGTACGTTATTTTTTGGTAACGTAATGTTGAGCTGTAAAATGAAAACATTTTAGATCAGTTGAGGAAACACCGCCCACCAGTCGGAACAAACTTTCTCCTTTTACAGCTAAACAGTACACTACAACATGTTTCTGCAAACATTAGAAGCAAGAATAGGCATTACAGTAACAGAATATTGATTCATATTTGACCAGCGCTGCTGAACAGCCAATGGGAACGCTCTCTCTCCCTGAAATGACCTGTGATTGGCCAAAGTCTCCCGTTACGGGATCGATTTTTTTAAAGCCTGAAAACAGAGCCTTGAGGAGGAGCAGAAGTCTAGTTATCTCTCAGAACACTTGAATTACAATATGCTGTAAGGTTATTATGGAATATTTACCAAATTATTCCAAAAACATTCTGCCTACCCTCGCTTTGAGGGGAAAACATTCACCCCGTGGGACATTTAACTGTGTGTGATTTCAGAGTAACCTTGGAGTCCTTTCCCTCACATTGAAAAAAAAAAAAAAAAACATGAATACACTTGCACAGAGGCATTTGTGTGTGTGTGCGTGTGTGTGTGTGTTTGTGTGCATGCAAGATTTTGTGAAGTCTTGCACATTGTGATTCTGTTACACTACTGGTGTAATCATAATCCCAGAAACTGACAGAGTCATTAATGTTTACAGCACCTCATGATGGACATGTCAGTGTTTGGCTTCAGAGGGCCATTTAATATATGATCAAGCAAAAGGATAAGAGGTCACGCTCACCCCCAAGAGGCATATCTGTGCACATGCCAGGCGAGCTCTGCGGCGTGGAAACCTCGCCGCCACCGAGGCTCCTTGGCACAACCTCCGCATTCTTTTCTTGACCATCACCCTTGGATTCCTCAGGGGCACTGCCCTTAAACAGTATACCGCTGTCCATCTTGCCGGTTTACTGACTGAAATTCCTGCATGGTTTCCACCCTCCGCCCTTCGGTCAAAAGCAACATCCTTTTGCCAGGCCTTGAGTTGACTCTTCCCAGTGGTTATGAGGCAGTTTATCCGCGCTGGCACCGCTGCCAGCAATGCCAGCGTCCATGTTACTGCTGGTATTATATTACCATTGTCTCCAGACAGCGCCTTTAAACATTAGCAGAGCCCTTTTTTATTGGGTGTGTTGAGTTACGACTGATGCAGCAGTGAGACGGAGCAACTGCCCTGGTGTAGGGATTAGCTCGCACAAAGGATGAAACTTTGTACTGCTGTTATCACACCAACCCATCTTTTCTGGGATTGATAAAAAAAAAAATCTGCTTTTTCATTCGAGGCTACAAAAACAAAACGAGCTGACGTGGTGCCAAAGAAAATTCATACATGTCACTAATTGTTAAGAAAAGCTGGCTGCTGGACATGTCTTTTTAATATGGACAGTTTCCAAAACAAACACTGCCACTGCTGACATGGAGATATGAGCTGTGCTAACCTGACAAATACCCCAACCCTTCCTTGCTTTAGAATACCAAGCTTAAGTTTCTTTCTCAGCAATTTCGATGCATAGCTCAGTCTTCATGTCGGAACGTATTTTTTGTTGCACCCTTTAATGTAATTTTAGAAAACAGTCCTTCCCTCAGCCCTTGTCAGCCTCGGCTGTCTGGCCCCTGTTACATTTGTCATTTCAAGTGCCTCGCATGCAGACTCCAGATGACATTTAAGACACTTTCATTTACACTTAAAGCAGCAGTATAAGCAGAATGAAATGTTGGCATCATAGGGCAAAAAATTCCATAATAAGCTTTTTAAGCATATTGTAAATCAAATGTTCTGAGAGAAAACTACACTTTTGCTCCTCCTCATGGCTCTGTTTTCAGGCTTTAGAAAATCTAGCCCGTGACGGGAGACTTTGGCCAATCACAGGTCATTTCAGAGAGTTCCTATTGGCTGTTCATTCAACGTAGGCAGCTGTCAATCAGTCGCAAACTCGATATGGGTGGAAATCACTGGAGCCGCTTGTACCTGTCAATTTGAAGGTTCTATACACGCCATTTAAAGCATTAATTTAGCATCAAACAACTATTGTCTATGTAAGGATATAGAGGAGTAATGTCTACCTGAGCAGAGAGAATGAAGTCACTCTCCTTCTGCGTGTGTTTCTTTGTGCTCTGTTATATAGCCGGGTCGGCCGCACATTTCAGTGCATGTTCGTCCTGTGTGTGGCTAGCTAATCACCGGCACTCTGCACTGTGCGCATACGGCATGCCGTCCCGACCCACAGCGTTGTCGCAAACACGGTTGTCATTTTCACGCCCACGTTGTGTAAGTAGCAAATGTACTTGCGCCCATCTGTGCGCCCATTTTGGCGCATTGGTATCTTGAGGCAACAGAAAGTGATGGCGCTATTGACCAACAAAAACCTGGTCTAAAGTCTGGTGCAGTATTTTCCTGTTAGAGGCCCACAGCACGGTATACACTCTGCTTGTTACACACTCAGGGATGCACAGCAGCGCTCCTCCTCAGTAAAAATACAGTATCGCCGCTAGAACAACGTTTTTTGATGTTAAAGGAAAACACTACAAAAAACATGTTATGAGGCTGATGAAACGCGTCCGCGTTATGCACCGCCTCTCCGGCAGTGCCTGGCTGCAAGCCTATGCGTAATGCATCTCCGGAGGATGCGGATTGAGGATGAGGATGAGGATTCCGCTCAGCCGGTCCGAGCCCCCCGTGAGTTGCATCGGAAATTAATACAGTTTTCATTATTTTTCAATACATGTTTATCATGTTTAGCCTCGTGCTTACTATCATATAATGAATTTTGCCCTCCCATGCATCGGCGCATTTGCTCATATGCAGTCAAATGATGTTGTTGATGGGACAGTGTATTGCGGGACCCACTTTCACTTTGTGCACGAGCAGATCTGTTTCCTCAGCATAAAATTGCTTCTAAAATTTGCTGAATTTAAATAAATAACAATGCACCAATGTGCCGGCGCACCTGGCTTTTAAAAGGAATGGGAGATGACACTCTGATTGGTTTAATTCCTGTTACACCAAAAAAAAAAACTTTGATTAATTAAGAGACTAAATACAAAACCCCTTTGCCCCCTGCACCTTACTTTGCACCCAGATTACGCACCGCTTTACTAGCAAAAGCAGAGTTGGACACGCCCTGAATGCCCTTGGGCCATGCACTTTAGACCATGCGCTATAGATTGCCTCTTCCTGTACAGTATATAAAGTGATCTGGTGGTCTTAGCCTTATTTCCTGATTAAGTAGTTTAATAAAAAATGAGTTTATATCTGTCTCCTGAATATTTATCTCATCTGAACCATCACTAACATTTGGTTGGCAGAGACACCATTTCATAATTACCTCATTTCAAGTCTTGACATTCAGGCTATACAGTATCAAAACTCAGTGAAGTCGCAGTTCAGTCTCAGAGAGTCAATGTCAGCGTGAGCAGAGAGATGACAGTCCAGATCTCCTATGACCCGTGCACACTTGCGGACCACCCGCCGACACGGAGACTTTTGAGAATGACGTGACACGCGCTGTCTCAACCCTCCGCCAAGCACCTCATCAGGGATTCGAGGAGAGATGTAACACCCATGCAGTCATCCACATCTTCCCAATCGCTTCCAACATCTCATTAATGTGTTAAGTGTCAGTGATATGAAAATGGTGATCGCCTAAAGTGAAATGAAGTTGCACTGCTAACATGCATTTGCTCTTACACGAGACAGGCAGGGGCATGCATTTTTAATCTGCGGTGCTTCCAAGACTCCAATGTCAGTTCCAAAAAATAAACCAGAACAAGCAGGGGCCGCGTGACAAAGCCTCTAGCTTAATAGGAGATGGTGTCAGCGTGCAGACAGCACAGAGCCTGCTTAACTTTTTTGATCCGTCAAAATCTTCAGCTCAAGGTGAGTAGAGGTTGGAGGGATCCTAGTGTCTCATTTCTGTTAAGCACTTTACTCTCCGTCAACTTCACCTCTTCATGCAGCGGAGACCTTCAGCTGTTGAGATGTGTTTCATTTGCCCGGAGTGGAAACCAAAACAAAACCAGCAACACGTGTCGAGGCTGATACACAAAACTGCAGTTTCCATGGTTAGACATGTAAAATAATATAAATCAGAAGTTGGTGCTGCTGACATTGCTCCACCAATCACAGGCTGTGAATTGCATTTACATAAATATTTACTGTAACCCTGTTGCCATCGCAACCCTAACAGGGATCAGAAATGGATAAAAAATTAGAACGCCTACATATTATTCTACAGCTTCATAACATGCTACGACTTGCTAGGAATGTCAACAAAGCAAATGCATTCAATTAGATATTTTTAGTAATGTTGTACACAATCGGAGCAGCCCATGCAGTCATCTCAGAGACTGTTATAGACAACAAACTCTTTCTCCTAATTCCTTCTGTTGGAGGAAAGAAGTCACAGCAAATAAACCACAGTAAAGACTTGACAAAATGTTATGGGCAGCCACAGAGAAAGGAAAAAAAAACACCTATTACTCAGAGGCCGCGACTTTGCACTTCATTCAAAAACTACATGTGTTACCAAGTGTTTATGAGTCCCAGTGAGTGTCCTTGTGGGACGTGGTAATGGAGGACAAGGGCACAACAAAAGGGAGCAGTCTGCTATAATAGGTGTGTGCTGGGATAGACTGAGAAGTTACAAGTCTAAAGATGCATTCACACCAAATCATGCGTTGATGCGATTAGCACAGGGTTGTGAGGCGTTGTGGAGGTGTTACTTAAATGGCACATTTAATGCCAAGCGATTGCAAGACGATTTACGTATTTGTACTCTCTCATGGCAGTGTTGTACAGCTCTGGATTGACGGTTACATGATTGGCCACCGCAGCGTGACGTTGGGTTCCATGTCTCCAAAAGTTGATTATGATTCTACTTTTCTCTTGCTGTGTTTTTTTTTTTTTTTTTTTTTTTCGCTGTCCCAAACGCCACATCCTAAACACACTACTCACATTCAAATGAATGGAAGGACTGGAGTTTTCACCGCAACACCCGATTTGGTGTGAATGCAGCCTAAGACTGGCCAGTTTATCGCACTTATAAGTGAACTGGCAGCAAAAAAGCTGCAGTAGGCAGAATGTTTTTGGCATCATTGGGCAAACATTCCATAATAACCTTTCAGCATATTGTAATTCAAGTGTTCTGAGAGAAAACTAGACTTCTGCTCCTCCTCATGGCTCTGTTTTCAGGCTTTAAAAAATCTAGCCAGTGACGGGAGACTTTGACCAATCACATTTCAGAGAGAGAGCGTTCCTATTGGCTGTTCATTCAACGGAGGCAGCTGTAAATCACTCGCGAACTCCAATCAAATGGTCAAACTATGCAGCGCCGATCAAATATGAATTAATATTCTGTTACTTTAATGCCTATTTCTATGTGTTCGGAAACATCTTGTAGTGTACTGTTTAGCTGTAAAATGAGAAAGTTTGCTCTGGCTGGTGGGTGGTGCTTGGTGTTTCCTCAACTGATCTCAACATGGCTGCCGGGTCACAAACTTTCTCACAATTTCTCTCAGAAATAGGCATTACAGTAATAGAATATTGATCCATATTTGATCAGCGCTGCCTACTTTGACCGTTTGATCGGAGTTTGCGAGATATTGACAGCTGCCAAAGTCTCCCGTCACTGGCTAAATGTTTTAAAGCCTGAAAACAGAGCCATGTGGAGGTTCAGAAGTCTAGTTTTCTCTCAGAACACTTGAACTACAATATGCTGAAAGGTTATTATGGAATTTTTGCCCAATGATGCCAAAAACATTCTGCCTACGGCCGCATTAATCCAAACGTGGGAAAGATTTTACTAAATTGAGGGAGAGAATTATATCTTGTGTGCACAAATTAGTAAATTGTGGCCTCAATATATATTTTTCCTCTTTATGGCCACTCCCGGGCTCATTATGAAACTCAGGATATGAAACTCTTGAACAAGAGTTCAGAAACTCTTTCTGGCGGAGCATCGACAGAGCGGTGACACTTCACAATGTTCATGGATCTCATGCAGAGGGTGGAGAAACAGTTTCTGCTGATCGTGCTGTTGTTTCAGGATGATGTGTGTGTTAGTGTATGCGAGCGTGTCTGGCTGCTGTACCTGAACAGCTCAGCCTCCGGCACTGAACTCCACACCTCCTCCTGGCAGCCGACGTCTCTGATGAAGTCCATCAGTGTGAGCAGGATCTGGAGGCCAATTGAGTTCATGTAACAGATCAGGGGGGTGGATTTTGGAAACCTGACACACAAATGCAACACGTCACGACACATCAACATCAGAAACTCTTGAATCACAGACTGGAGCTCATTTTCTCTCATTAGTTCTATTGTAGTTAGTTTGGATGGGATGGCTTTCTCTCCTGTATACATTTGTTTGTTGGTTTAGTGTTGTGACAGGGCAGCATTCGTCTTCATCAAAAATGAAGATGTTTGACAGACAATTTCTAAATATGCAAAAACACCATTTATTTCTAAAAACTCCTCTTTTTAAAAAAACTCTGGGCATTTTCCCAGTTTCTGTCTAAAGCTTTAGTATGCAAACAAACAGCTATTCATTGCATGACTTTGCACATAATTTGTTCTGTCTGGGGAGTTAATGCATTTAATTGAAAAAAAAAGAATCAACAGGTTTGTTTCTTGTTACATGCAGATTTTCTCACCCTAGCCAGTCTGTGAAAGCACTGAATGTGGCTAATATGCTCAGTGAGCTGGTACAGCAATGTATTCTCATTAGAGCTGTCAAATTTGTTTTACTAGTTTCACTAATTTCTTTAACGCATTAACGCAACTTGTGATTTTTAGGTTGTATCGGGCTCAGTCTTAAAGCTAAAGTGAAGATACTGGTATCATATGAAAATAAAAAACCTAAGGAATCCATTGGTACCAACCATGTCATACTAGCTTTATGGAGGCTAAAAGAAACTTGCGTTCAATTTTGGCATGGAAAAACTGGCAAGGCCATTTTCAAAGGGGTCCCTTGACCTCTGACCTCAAGATATGTGAATGAAAATGGGTTCTATGGGTACCCACGAGTCTGTTATGTAACAAAAGTACGTAAAATAAGTCAATGTTGACTTTTGGTTTGACATGGGACATGAACAGCAGTCTCCAGGTTCTCTGGTTTCCTCCCACGGTCCAAAGACATGCAGGTTAGGTTCATTGTTGACTCTAAATTGCCCATAGGCGTGAATGATTGTCTGTCTATGTGTCAGCCCTGTGATAGTCTTGCGACCTGTCTAGGGTGTACCCCGCATTCGCCCAATGTCAACTTGGAACGTCTCCGACCCCCTGCGACCTTGAATGGGATGAGCGGTTACAGATAATGAATCGATGGATAGGTTTATGGAAAACATCACAGTTGGGCTTAAAATAAGTGCGCAAACTAAGTAAAATACATACGGAAACATCGTAACATAAGTACAAAAAACACGTCACTACCATCGCCAACATCGGTCTCCTGTTTGAAAGTCCTGTGTTTGTTTGAACCATCCACCTCTCCTCCCATACATTTCAAGCAGTCTTTTTCTCACTTTTTATTCTACGTCACTAGCTCTGAGGATTGCATATTCACACGCTTGCATTGCAGTCAGCAGCGTGAAATGACACGCCAAAAGCAAAAACGGTGTGTTACAATTGTCATTCACACGCCATTTGGTGGGACAGGGTTGATGGACCAATGTATGTGCTGTAGTGTTGAGAAAGGACTGATGTTCCTGTCTGCATAGCAAGTCTATTTAACTTAAAGCTATTTGTTTTACCTCCCCCATGGAGGTTATGTTTACGGCTCTGTTTGTTTGTCTGTTTGTCAGCAGGATTATGGAAAAACTACCATCGTGATTTTCATGAAACTTGGTGGAAGGTTGTAGCATGGGCCTAGGAAGAGCCCATTACATTTTGGAGTGGATCCGAATCACGCATTCACTTATGGAAACAACCTTGGCGAAGCAGTGCGCTCTCCGAGTGCCCCTTCTAGTTAATCAAGGTGTGGCTTTGTGGCTTCCTCGTATTTGGCGTGCCATTTGTTTCAGTGAGAACACGAGACAGAGCCTGAAAGAAGGCGTCTCGTGCAATATAAGCACGAGAGTTGTGTTGTAAAATGCACCTTAGGAGTTGTAATTAACCCCTTACTGTAAGTTTAACCCCAAGAGTTTTGTGTCCTGAACTAGGGGCGCCTAAAAAAAAATCCTCCCACTTCTCAAACCTCTACGGCAATGACTAAGAATTTGCTACACCTTGCAACATTGTTAAATTGTTTACAGTCAACAGAAACAAATTAACAAGCAGCAAGATGTATACGTGGTGTTAAGCATCCACCAAATGAAATCCCACATAGCCTAGTGTGCTGTATTTCTTTAATTGAGGCCCTTACAGTATGTTTAGGATTCCTTTCTCATGACACAATTGAGTTTTCAAAAGAGTGTCTAATGAAAGAGTTATTACATTTCCATTATCATTAACATCATTAAAATAACAAGCTAATGATCAGGTCTCGTGAGTGCATCTCTGACTTTCACACACACACACACACACACAGACACACAGACACACCTACACAGACGTAGTCCCAGGGGCAATCTGTGGAAACATGCCCCCGACTATCTTGATCTCATGTGTGAACAGAGGTTTGGCTCCCCTCTGTTTGGGCTTGTATCACACGAAGTCCCAAAGAGGAATGGTTCCAACATGACCTCATCAGGCAGAACAAAAGACAGAGTGAAGCAGAAGAGGTAGAGAGAGAGAGAGAGAGAGGGGCTGGGAGGAGCAGAGCTGCCTCAAGGGAGCCACGGCTAAAGCCTCTGCCGATGTTTTAGAGATTAGGATTTGGGAAGTAAATACGTCTAATTGGGAGGGGAAGGGAGGTAGGAAGGAAGGAAGGAAGGGAGGTAAGTGGGTGGGAGAAAAATTCACAGTGGAAGGGAAGGTAGCATCATAAAGAGATGGTAAAATTAAAGCAGGTCAAGCTTAGCTTCAGTTGAGGATTAGTTGGTGCTCATTAAGTTGCTTCTCTCTTTCTGTGTTGGGTCTCTTGTTCCTCGATATTATAACATATTGGGCCTCATGTAGCAACAATCTCTTAAATTTCTCTTATATTTTCTCCTAATATAGAAAAAAATAAAGAAGTCAACTACAGATGCACCAAACGTTCCTTAAAACTCCGACAGCCCGCCGGCGGGCCCGGCCGCTATTCTGTCTTTCAGAGGTTGTTGCGGGCTGAGGAAGATCGGGAAGATCGCTGAATAACACTACGAAGTTACACTAAATGTTGGCGAGGACATTTTTTTTCATGGACATTTTCAAAGGGATCCCCTGACCTCTGACCTCAAGATATGTGAATGAAAATGGGTTCTATGGGTACCCACGAGTTTCCCCTTTACAGACATGCCCACTTTATGATAATCACATGCAGTTTGGGGCAAAAACCATGCTTTTGAATGAAAACCACGTTTTTTAAACGCAGTATAAATATGTTATTTTTCTCCTATTCTAAAATGGTGTATTTGATTATTTCTGCATACTGGGGTCCCTAAACAGTCTTAGATGCATACATTGGGTATCACTGTAAAACTGAGACTCTTGTGGTGGATCCAATGAGCCCAATTGTATTTATGTGCGGTGATGTTAGTCCCCATAGTAGACATTTCATTGTAGTGACACCATTTTGTTTGTAACTTGATGTCACTGTATAAAATGACCTGTGGTGACCTTTAGGATAATCACAGCCTCATGAAACTTTACAGCCACAAACTACAGACATAGGGCATTCAGGGGATGGATGGCTTTCCTAGCTATATTGACAATAAGGGGGTTTCTGAGCAGTTTCCAGAACAGAAGTGCTCGCCATCCAATCGCTGAAAAATGAAATTCTTGCTGAAATCTCCAAATGTCAAAAGTTTTTGATACCAAATCACAGCATGTCTTTTTCTATGGTGTTCCTCAAGGTCTTGGTGTATTAATGTGATATTTTGGAGGGATTATTGATAATTTGTATCAATTCTCAAGTGGTAAAAAATGGTTGAATTTAGCACAATGATATCAACCCAAAAATTGCTGCAACAATTTATGAGACATAATGGAGCATGGGAATGGCCATCGCACTGTATCATCCAAGGGTTATAATTGGGATAAATTAACCAATAATATTTCTTTAATAATCCAATCATTATAATTACTTCAAAACATATTGATGATATTAAACTTTTTTTTATGTTCCTCAAATTTAAAACTGATGTTTCCTTGCATTGGACAAACAATTTGTGGACTGTGAAAGCGAGATATTTTTTTTCTCATCTTGGTAAGAGTGCTCCTTACCACTCTTAAAATGTTCTCTTACCAAAGAGAAGATACAAAATTAGAAAACATTGGTGAAACACAGAAATCAATGGGTACTAACAAGATAAGAAAAAATTGTGTATCCGAACAAAAATAAGAGGAAATTTGTTCTTATATCGCTTCCTACATGAGGCCTATTGATAGCCACTTTTCGAGGCAATATGTGTGTAATAGCTATTCCAAAGGAAAGATCACTAAGGCCTCTTCAAATAATTCAGGACTGCATCACCAGCAATAGGTATAATTCACATTTTTGATCTATTGATTCTTGCAGGACAAAATGAAGTGAGACCAAGCCCTAATCTACTGTATAGTATTGTGCTGTGCAGCTATTTTGGCTTATAGCAGCAAAGTTGAAACTGCAGGTCGTGAGATGCCATTTAGCTGAGAATCTGACACATTTACACACTTTTACTATAATGCAACATGTAAATTCAATTTACAAAACACCATCCTCTACCCTCAGCAGCACATTGTGGTTTTTCGACATCTGTGAATCTCCCGGACAACATCAGTGAGACGGGTTTGGTCTCTTCATGCACTTCAACTGTGTTTGGAACAGCTGTTATTAAGTACAGTACAAAATGATTAATGTGCCTGGCTGAAAAATAAATGATTTATCACCATATTCAAGTTTACCCATCCCATGGTGTGGTCGGATACTCCCTCATTGTCATTGTTCCACTGGTCATTATTGTTTCATTATAATAGTGATCTCATCTCGATGTTAGCGGCTTTTTTTACCACAATTTTTTAAGTTGGCAGATATCATTTTCAAGTCCTGGGTACAATATACAGTTTTAAATAAATAAATAATAATAAATAATAAATAAATAAGTTCTGTAGTAATTATGACAGGTGCAAATAAAGTCAGGTGACGTTACTAAAGAGCGACAAAGTCCATGGCTTGAGGAAGTTGGGATGGATGCTGGGGTTAACAAAACATTGGACTGTAACACCATCTGTATTCATTTATACGAGGCAGATGTCGGGTTCTGCCCCATTTCCTAACCTTAACCAAGTTTTTATCATTGTTACCATGGTGACGAAGCTCCCTTAACAAAGGACTTATTGAATTGGGGTGTCAAGATTTTGATTTTAGATAGGAAATTGATCAAAATTGGCTTCTGATTTCAATCAATATACATATACATATACCCAAGGCCTATTGAAAGAGGTGGGGGTCACGCTCCATCAACGGGTCATATCTTTGGGGTGCAACACATGCGCAGTAAAATCTGGTGCCGAAATTGAGCCAATCGCAATGCATGACTGCAGCTTCAGTTACACTGCGCATGTGTTACCCCATACCCCAAGACCTGTGTCTGCCCGTGTCCCAACCTCCTTCAATAGGCCTTGCATATGCCTATATCATTTTACAGTGCGTGAAGTAGCCTAGCGGCTAGCGGACTTCAGTAAGTTAGTATGTTAGTTATTTTTCCTTCCTCATAGCTCTTCTACTCTTGCTTAGTTTAAGTCCATGCATCTCCCAACAGAACAACAACAAGGTTGAATTTCAGCCAACATGCACGTTTTTTCAATTCAACATTGTTGAATCAGAGCAGCTGATAGCAACAAGCTAGCGGGTTGCTAGCGGATTCTCTCAGCGTAAACAGATTGTGTCCAAAGCTCCGCGTCCGCCCTCAGTGACACACAGCGATCAGACGAGAGAGGGAAAAAAAGACTTTAAAGCCTTAAAATCAAAAGTCAAATCGAATTGTGACACACCTATTCTTGAAACCCAATGACCTTTCTTTAAACCTAACCAACTTGTTTTTGTACCTAAACCTCCAGGAGACAAAGCAACATGGGCATCCCATGAGCCCTCTTTCTCACCACCTGTCAAATGCAATCGCAGGAATCGCTGTGGTTTTGTCTGCTAACTCCTGAGAAAAATGTCTGGCTTACTCCATGCTTGACTTTCTTCACCAGCCACTTGTTTACTTTGTCTGATATTATCAGCTTTGTTGAGGTTATGTGCAAGCAGTGGGCACCATGGTTTTATAGGGGGGATGATGTCATTGTGCTGGATGTGGTTGAAAGCTACATGGAGCTGCAGATCGGGTGTTGATTCCCTGTTGGATTGTCAGTACTAGTAATCTTATCACATTACAGGGCATCACTTGATTCACAAATAGCAAAACCTCTGCAACCCAGTTCCACTGGCAGATTGGTGCCTTTGACACTTACTATTTTGCTCTTCATAATTAATAAATTTACTTCCAGGTGATCCCTCCACGGGACTGCAGCAGGATGACCTGCTTGGTGGTCTTTGCAAGGAAGACAACATCTGGTCCCAGCTGTATTGCCTCAGATGTCTGTAACTGGTGACTCAAAATATTGGGGAGGACAGGATGATGCTATTTTATTACGTTATTTCTCTTATTTTGCACAATTTTATGTATACATATACAGTCTCAGTGCTGCTTGATGTATGTGCTCTCATGTTCCTAAGTAATGTGTCATAAAGGGGGGGGGGAATACATGGGATTCAGATTATTTAATTTTATTAAAAAAATTATTAACAAGCCAAGGGAGGATGACCATCCTTGGAGCATCATTTTACGTATTTTGGCCAATCACAGATTAGCATGAAACAAATTAAATGCATTGAATTGATAGAAGAGGTTCCGCCTCAAGGGACAACGGGGACCTGCCGTTCTCCCTTGCCCCCACAGCCACTTTCTTCCCTTCCCTGCAGTCGTCGCTGTTGAAGCTTTTAAATCAGAATTTAAGTAATAGATTTTTTTTCCAATGAAGAGAATATTACAATAAATTTGTATGAATTATACTGAGATTTGGTAACAGTTTATTTCAATCAATTATTCTTTTTATATTTTGATCTCCCTCTTGCATCTCCAAAATAGAAGAGGAGCAACCTCCTCTGCATCTATGGACCAGCCTACACTGCTGTACTGGATGTCTATGATCAGGCAATGAATTGGTTTTAGTGTCCTTGCAATATTGCACTGCTTGACAGATGACATCTACCAATGGCTTTCTCCGCTTGGTTGGCATGCGCAGGCAGCCGGGTTACAGCAGTGTGCGCCAAATTAAATTGAAGACCTTATAAGACCTTTTGAATACCACATAGAGCACTTTCATCAGCCGTAATCCATTTGGATAGTCCAAATCTGAGTGAAATCGATACTTCTGTTTTTTTTTCTATGAAAGTGGCAGTAAGTAGTATATTTTTGGCATCGTTGGCCAAAAGTTCCATAATAACCTCTCAGCATATTGTCATTCAAGTGTTCTGCGAGATAACTAGACTTCTGCACCTCCTCTTGGCTCTGTTTCCAGGCTTTAAAAACAGCCTCCCGCATGCTCGTTCCACTGTTGCAACAGTCTCACTTGTAGTTTATAGATGGGTAACATCTCCCGACAGCCCACAACCACATTTAAAAAAAAAAGAAAGAAGTTATAAGTAATGCAGCAGGCCAGAGAAAATATTCAAGACCTTTGTAAATTAAATTTAGGCTTCAGGTAACTGAATTCGATGCTTTTTAAGACTTTTAAAGATGTGCCGATATCCTCAGGCAGGGGTTACTGTCTTTCCCCAAATGTGCAGGTTTGACAGTTTTGGCAATATGCCATAGACTGCCTGGATGAAAAATCAAAAGGGGGTCTGGCTTAGTCTACATAGTCCACGAGAGACAATCCTTTCCAAACCCCCTTCACACTTAATCCAACTCCACTCTGCCTCAAGGACACAGTCTCGCTTAAAATACAGCTGACGAGTGATTTAACAGTAATGCTGGGGTCACTGAAAAAGAGGTCACACAAGTACATCTATTTCTGCATCTTCCTTTGGCATACCAGTTGATGCATTTATTACTTTAACTACCATGTAGCATGATAAACTTTGGTAATTATTTGTGGTAATTGACATATAAAGTGGATAAAAATGTATCTTGGCAGTAAGCATGTAAGCAGCCACTGACATGGTTCATGAGTTTGTTTTGATTCCAGTTTCCAGATGTTGTGGTTTCTGTTTCTGCACAGCACTAGATAGTTCAAGTTGTTGATATTAAAATCAAAGCTATTAAAGTTCTACTTTACAGGCCACAAAACAAATGGCGTGCCCTATTTCCCAGATGACTTTGGACACAGTGAGGAATTTTCTTATCTGGTGCTGGGAAGAAAGATTTTTTCTTTCTATCTGATAAAGACAGTAATATAAATCTTGTACAATCATTAGCTTTTTACAATTAAGAGTTACCAGCTTTTTAAATCTTCAGAGTGTTGTGGACATTGACATCACAAAAATCGCCAATCACAAAATAGAATTACACATTATTTCTTACACATTTTGGTCAATCTTGGGGTCTCAAAGCGTACCTACATCTTTCTCTTTTCCATAAATAGCCAAGTGAACACGCTGGTAATTGCAATTCTAAACTTATCGATATCAACGGCTTGGAAATGCATATGTTTCCAACTGTATTGTTGTACAAAAGTGTAAGTCATAAATGAGCAAATGTAATGATTGATTTGAATTTGAAAAGGCAATTTTTTATTTTTTTTCTATGAAAACAAGAAATATGCATATTATAAAAGGTGTCATCAGTTTACGCAAGCAGAAAAATGTTTTTGTGTAAAGAATCCACATTTCTTGCCATCTCATTATCCTCAATACCCTCCTACAATGCTGACTAATATAAATATGGCAGGGTCACTTTTAGCTTTATTGTCATTATCGTTGTATTACTAACTGTGACTCACACATTGTAAACAATGCTGCCAATGCTTAAGGGCACTTTTACAAAGCATAAGCTGTTTGGCTAGTCCGAGTCAGAGTGAAATTGATACTTTTGGTTCGTTTTCTATTTAGTCTGGTTCAGTTTCACAGTGCACAAATCAATGCGGACCAAATGAAAATAATAATTTGTTAAGGGCCGTGTATGAATAAGCTAATTTATCGTTTTCGTATCGAGAGCTGCCTCTTTTATGCAGGGAATCGCGGTTAGATATATTGCTGTCAAAGATTTTTCCCTTTGACTCACCACTGATCTACTCTTAATCCCTTCTCCAGTTCATCTTGAATTACTTCATAAAAGTCGCAATTTTTCAGGTCAGTCATCTCCCACTCATGTTAACCTGTCACTTACTTTGTGTCCATCTCAGTAAATTCCTGTGTGAGCAGCCTGCATTTTGGTTCACTTGGATACGGTCCGGGACCATCTCTTGCCAGCGGTCTTGGACCGGTTGTTTTGGTCCACACCAGAGTACGCATACTGCATTCACAACTGCCCAAACAAACCCCACCAGAGTTTGATTAAAACAGACTAAATGTTGGCTTGTGAAAGCGCCCTAGTATAGTATTTGTCATGCATCAATGCATGTTTTCAATCAGGCAGGCAAACTTATTCAAAAATGTAATAATTAAGATCAGTGTATATGATGGCATAGTCATATTAGAATGTGCCAGAGGTCACCAAATTTGGGCCCCTACCTGACTGCTGTTTCCCACTGGCTTGCTACTCCATATCCTTGTGGAAAGCCCTGATCAGGGGATCAAAAAATAAAAGCCAGGGTACAGAGGGAACAAGAAAATAAAAGGATAAGAGAGGTAATCAGAGATTGGTGACAGAGATTGAAGCAGATTTACAAAGATGGAAAACCCTCCCATTATCATTCCATTCTCGCATCTCCACTATTAAAATGAATGTCCTCCCAAGAAGCAACTTTCTCAGCTCAATGGTACCTTTACAACCACCTAAAGACCACTGGAAAAAAATTAATTCTTTAATGTTGAGGTTTATATGGGGGAATAAAAAGTCAAGACTGAAACTATTAACTCTCCAAAGGCCAAAAGATGAAGGGGGCCTCGGTGTACCTAACTTCCAGTGGTATCATTGGTCGTTCGTACTGCATCCTGTCTCCAAATGGTTAAATCCTGCTTCTCGGGTGTCTTGGAGGCCAATGGAAGAGAACATGGTGCACCCTCACAGGTTACAAGACCTGATATACTCCAACATTCCACTCAAACAATCAAAAGAGAAATTTGGCTCAATTATAACCGAAGTAATCTCTACCTGGCGTCTTGCCGAAAAGCACTGTAAAATTTTGTCTAACTGGTATCTTCACTCTCCCATTTTTAATAATGTTGACCTCCGTTTGGGTAGCCAACCAATTTCGTTTTCTCAATGGAGCAGTAAAGGGGTGCACACTTTTGGTGACATCTATGGTCCTCATGGCCTACAAGCATTCCAAGACATCCAGAAACATTTTAATTTACCTGGTTCATCATTCTTTTTCTATCTTCAACTCCGCACAGCGATGCGCACTTATGGTGTGCCTTGGAACATATCTCTTCCCATACATGCATTTCACACAGCTCTTACCAGCCCTAGTGGACTGGTCTCGAAAATATACTCTATCTTACATAAGGCCTCCTGTAAGCCACTAACTATTGACAGACTGTGGAAGACGGACCTCTCTCCAAATAACTCCAACCTAAATTGGAAACTAATCTGGCAGAACATCCAACTATCTTCCAGGAACCCCAACCATCAAGTTATACATTTCAATTTCATACACAGAACATATTTCACCCCCCACATATTGCATAAATTTAAAGCTTTACCATCACCAAACTGCACCTTATGCAATCAAAATGCATTAGGTACTTTTTTCCATATGGTTTGGGGGTGTCCAAGGGTTGCAGAGTTCTGGAAAAAGGTTGCAGAGATGCTATCAAACATATTGTCAAATACAATTCCTTATTCACCTGAAGTCCTGTTACTTAATGACAGCTCCAACCTGGAACTCTGTGTTAAGCAGAGACGTCTCTGGTTAGCTGGCCTTACAGCTGCAAAACGACTAATAGCTTGCAGATGGAAAGCTCCACATTCTGTCAATATACAAAGATGGCTTCTTGACTTCTTAGATATAGCAGGTATGGAACACTGGGCTGCAAACATGCATTTGGCAAAAAGGGAAAATATATCACATTGGAAACAAGCAATCACTACAATTAAATCCTTCATATAATTGTTCTCCGTGTCCCAAAAGTCTAGGGTGGGTGGGATGGGAGGGAACCAAAAGGGAGGGATTCGGGGGTGGGGGGAGGGGGGCGCAGAAGTTTTTATTTAAATTACTTTTTGTTGTTGTTTGTTGTTATTTTCCTTCTTCCTGTTTGTTTGTTTTTTTTGTTTTTCATTTTCTTTTTTCTGTAGCTGCTTGCCAATTCTGTATTGATTAGTACATGGACATTTTTGATTATATATATATATTGTTTTACTTTATTGGTGATCTATCAATTTGTAACCCCACCCTATATAATTTTGCTTAAATACCAATAAAAAATTGATCACAAAAAAAAAAGAGAGGTAATCACCAAAAAAAAAGTATGAAGAAGCACCAGGTAAGACAGGCGAACGTATAAAGATGAGGAGCTAGGCAGACTATTAAATAAAACCTGTTGTAGCTGGCTCAGTTTTAAAACTAGAGTGAAGATACTTGTATCATATGAAACTAGACGACCTGATGTGGGTGTGGATGAGGGGCCCAATTTGGAAAGTCTGTCCCCCTGTCCATTATTCCTTATGGCTGGCCTGCCTGAAGTGGTTAGCGTAGAATAGATGCTGCTTTAGCATCAGTTCTATCAGAACTGGAGAGTATTTCTTCATTGAAAGAAAAGCAAACAACGGCACTGAAGATGTTTTCACCTTCATTAAGTTTCACTTTTGTTAGGTTGATTGACATATGATTCATCCAATCACCTGCCAAGTATTTTTTTGAAAGTGCCTTACCTTTTCCAAACAGCTTCCAATGACGACTTCTCAGGGTAATTAAGGGTAAGTAATACACCTGTCAAGTGTGTAGTCAATTAAATGAACATTTGCTGAGAAAATCGAAGAACAGACATACAGACAGAGACTCCTTGTATTTTAGTATGATAGTATGGTATTAAATGTTGCCCGAAAAACAACTTTCGCACTAGCTCTTTTTCTCCTTGAGTTGTGTCTGCAGGTCTGCTTCTCATGCAGGCGGCAACCTTCGGGTCTGAAAAGTGAAGCCAATGCGGAAGTGCCTTAAACTTGCATTCTTTCTAACATCCAGCAGGGGGCGACTCCTCTGGTTGCAAAAAGAAGTCTGATTGTATAGAAGTCTATGAGAAAATGACCCTACTTCTCATTTGATTTATGACCTCAGTAAAAATTGTAAACATGACTCAATTGCTAGTTTCAAGTCTTCTTCAATACAGCATGATGTTCATTTAGTAAATTATGGTCCCATTTAGAGCCAAATAGACCATAAAGAAGGGTATGCTGTGGGGCGTGGCTACCTTGTGATTGACAGGTCGCTACCACGACGTCCGGCGTTGTCCATGAAAGTTAATTGTAACATTTTTGGTCACCTAAAAAATAGCTTAGCTCCACCCTCTCGTGTCACTTCTGGTTCCAAAAACCAAGATGGCGGCGGCCAAAATACCAAACTCAAGGCTTTAAAACTGTAGACCACAAACCAATTTGTGTAACGGTGACCACATTCACTTCTTATACAGTCTATGCTCTCAGGTTGTATACAGCCCGAACAACCTTCACCAATAACTTAGGGCAGCCTATATGTAGCCTATGAGGCAAAACGTAGAGCAAAAAAGCACAGCTAAGATCTTCTTTCCTCGGGACTATTGTGGCAGGACAGTAGGAGAACAATGTTCAGAAAGATTAAAATCAACAAGAAATATTAAAAGTGAGGGATATGCCCCCCCCCGCCTATCCCCAGTGGAAATTACGCCCTTACATAGTAGTGAAGGGAACACAACGGCCTGGAAATCCCCTAGCATGAACTTTTCCTTGTTTACACTTAAATTGACCTAAAATGGACCTACTTTCAAGAGGTTGAAAAAGCTGCTTCGCTTTAATTATGTTGTTTCAGGACAAAGAACAATGTCTGTGTTTACTGTCTTGTTGAGTAATGCCGACCAGTGTGCTCAGCAGTTTTTTAAGACAATAGTGGAGGTCAGTCACCTCCAAGATATAAACTGTATCTGGCGCTGGATAGATGAATTGCACTTGGTAGAAGAAGAAATGCTATAAAATGATGCTGCATTAAACAAACAGTATGCACAGACACACTGGATACTGTGCACACATATATGCACAGATGCCTCACACTGTGGCCTTTACCCCATCTATCCTGTACATGTACATGTACATATACATGACTCTTTGCTGATCTGCAGGGTCTGTTGCACACATCCGTATGATGAACATTTATGTTTTAGAGAATCTGAATGATAATGTTCTGGTAATGTGTAATAAATGTTTGAATCAAACTTATTTTGACTGTGTCGTGAAAAAATCCAGAATTTGTATAATTTGATTGAACTCCTGCAAGGGTTCTTGTGTGAATATGTTCTTGTGCTAACCGAGGCTGTGTGTGTTCCCAGGTTAGCGTCAGAATACTTGAGACCATTGAAGGTTTCAGCAGATACGAATGGCCTTGGTCATGGGAATAAAACTGTACAAGGAATGAAACGCAGGGAATAATAAACTTTAGGCTTTTCATTTTTAGTTGGCACTCTTCAGTTTCCCTGGCTGACATTTAAACCATCACTGAAAGATTTTATCAGCTGTAGTTAATAAAGTAATTGTGGTAAATGTGTTCTGCACTGTCTGTATCCAAAGAGCCCAGAAAAAGACACGCACTATGTTCATGGTATTCAAGGATGAAAACCACTGTGTGTTTTTGCCAAATAAAAAGACAAAGTGTGTGTGTCTTTTGGAAAGCAATCTAGTGTCCCAACAATTATTAAAAAAATATGCATTTAAAGGAACAATGTGTATGATCTGGCGGTATCTAGCGGTGAGGTTGCACATTACAACTTCTCCCGTGTGCTACGGTGACCGACGCAAAAACACGAATGGCCCTCTCTAGAGCCAGTAGTTGTAAGAGTAGAGTGCTTTGAATGTGTGTGCATGTGGGAAGTGAGTGATGAAGCTAGAGAGAGAGAGCGGCGGCAACGGGAATGAGTAACATTATTGACTCCAGACCAAGCAGGAAAAGTTAACAATGTTTGGTTTGTCCGTTCTGGGCTACTGTAGAAACATGGCGGTGCAACATGGCGGACTCCGTGGAGGGGACCCGCTCCCTACGCAGATATACACGGTTCTTTCATAAGGTAACGAAAACAAAATTCTTATTATCAGGTGTTTATACACAAAAAAAAACATGCTTATAACTATTATATTCCATTTCTGCCAATAGATCCCCCCAATTGTTACATACTGGTTCTTTAAACATAGTTATGTATGTATGTCAACATATATATATGTATATATATATATACATATATGTATATATACTGTGTATATAATGTACATTTAAATGTTTTAATACTCATTGAGTCTTAATTGGCCCAAGTTTAGGAAAATACATCGAAATATGCTCTAATTGAATTTGTTTACTGTAAAAGATCACAATTAATTTCACACAATTAAATTCAAATTCATCATTAACTTGGTTTACTTGTGTATCCTTCATATATAACTCACTTTATATTACTAAATTCTACAAACATACACAACAGGTGTTTGTCTGGTGCACATCAAAACTAAAAATAATTGCATGATTGTCCATAGTTAGTCACGGCTAATCGCAAATGAATCGCACATTAAGGGAGATTTGTCAAGTATTTAATACTCTTATCAACATGGGAATGTGCAAATATGCTTGTTTTATGCAAATGTAAGTATATATTTATTATTGGAAATCACAATTAAACACAAAACAATATTGTCCAGAAAACCTCACAGGTATTTAATTTAGCATTATAAAAATATGCTCAAATCATAACATGGCAAACTGCAGCCCAACAGACAACAACAGCTGTCAGTGTGTCAGTGTGCTGACTTGACTATGACTTGTCCCAAACTGCATGTGATTATCATAAAGAGGGCATGTCTTTAAAGGGGAGACTCGTGAGTACCCATAGAACCCATTTTCATTCACATATCTTGAGGTCAGAGGTCAAGGGACCCCTTTGAAAATGGCCATGGCAGCAAGTTTGGAGCGTTATTTAGAATCCTTCATGACAAGCCAGTATGGTATGGTTGGTACCAATGGATTCTTTAGGTTTTCTATGATGCCACTCTAGTTTTAAAACTAAAAACTAAAATGACAGCCCTACGTTTTAGTGGTGAAATGCTCCGTGTATCCATCCCAAACAGTTTGCAACAGGACATTCTGTTTGGTGCGTGACTTTCTTTGGTTCTGTCCCCCATGTGTACTAAATTATATGCTACCATTACCACAAATATGACATAACAGACATTGTAACATGTAAGTTCCACCCAGACACATTTGACAGTGGGACAGTTGCTCCAGAACAGCTACTAAACAGACCTTGTGGTGAGATTGTTGTGTCAACTACTGGTTCCAAGTTCAAAGAATGAGCTTTAAATCTCAACTCCATGTACATCTATATATCCTTGAGGCAGGAGTGGGAATCTCTGGGCTCATTGCACACTGTGACTGTTTTCACAGTGCTGTTTAACATTTGGAAAACATATTTTGACGTGACATGACTATGGAAACTAACATGATCTGTAATGGTCATTGGTTCATACGCCGGTGCCAGAAGCTTGTAAACGCACAATGAAACTGCTGATGGTCCAAACCTTCCTTCAACACTACAAATTAGAGATGACGGGCCTCGGGATCCTTTCAACCACATTTCATAAAGCGTCTGGCAACTCGCGGTTCTGTTGTTGTTTTGACACTGATGTACGGTGTCAAATGTTGGCACACTGTCCTCCAACACATGGTGACTACTTTTCTTGAATACACTTTAATGGAAAACAAAGAAATCTTGTTTACATTTCGTAATAATATCAACCTAATTTAATGGATCTCTGGAAAAGAAATAAACACGGCCAAAAGCAAACAATCCTTAGTTTACGTTTTGTTTATTTATAACTGAGGCTTAGTGAAGGTTTTACCACTGTAGGTCAACTGGATTCAGGCCAAAGGCACCACAGTGTATACTGTGTATTACTATTTCAGTTTACTTGAGCTCCTCTAAACTCCTGCAGTCAAAGACAGTGGAAGGAATGAGAAAATGACACCTAGGAAAACATTCCACGAGGGGACCCTGTTCATGCTCAGGCTGGTGTCCCCGGCATTCCCTGCATGTCCGATGAAGCTGTACGAGCGTATTAGCATTCTACTGACATGGGAAGGTAACGGGACACGAGGGGAATGCCTGTGGAGCTGCAACCAGAGCTGGTAATCATTTATTTCCAGGCATGCTGCTGCCAGAGATGGGCACATAGATTTCTTTGGAGCCCCACTGAAGTAGTTGTGGTAAGGACGACGAACAGATTGTGATTTTAGATTTTCTGATTGATTTTTAAGTCCACTTGAAGCATATACAGAGGAGGGATGTCTTTTATATTTGAATTTTGTGAAAGAAATTGTTTGACATCTTGTCAAAATGGGCTTATTTGCTTTCTTGCCAAGGCTCTTGCCATGATCAGAGTGATATCACTCTCTAATGGTTGCTTGGCAACTTCATGGTGACGGCAAGACTCCAGGAAATCACTGCACCCAGCCATGAAATAGCTCGATACCAAAGAACGTACATTGCTAAGAAGTAAAAGTCAATTGTTCGTTCCATTGCAACGCCAGCGCCCAGCAGCAGAGCTACGCCTCCGCCATTTTGGACTGAAATCGTCTACCAGACGCCAGTAAAACGTCCCCCGTACGAAAGTATGACAACATAATTTTTACTCTATTGTCATAATTAATGTCTCTACCGAAATGACCTGTGTTGAACAATATAAATATTATAAATGTAGCCCCAGGGCAATTTGTGCTGCCCCTGAGTGCCATTGTGGCTGGTTTCCTGGTCTACTACCAGTTTCCTGGTGGTTCTGCTCAGAATAAATATGTTTTTGTTAATATTGACATGTTCAGTTCAATATACACATACAGTATGTGTCACTTTAAATAGGCTGGTTGCAGTGTACTTGGTGAGCATGTGGTTTACTTTGAGTACAACCTATTATGTTTAATTTTATTACATGTAATTGGTTGTTTATGTGTCATATCACTTTACCTGGTTGTGATTGGCTGTGGGCGGGACTAGCGAGGAGCGGGTGGTCAGCGAGAGAAGTGAGGGAGCGGCGCAACAGAGAGGTTGGAGAGAAGAGAGTGGAACGAAAAGAGATTTAGTAATTAGAGATTTATGGTTTAAAGTGTGTTTGTAAGTTATAGTGCTGTAAAAACTAGAGCATAGGACTGCAAGCCAGTGAAACGCCGAATGTATACTTGCGAGTAGTTAAGTGGCTATCAACGCCATAGCTGATATTGCGCCGTTAGCCTTTCCAGCTAACTAGCCAAGCTAACTACCGCCGAAGGACACTCTGGACCGCCCAGATAGCCTCCAGGTGACCTGGATAAAAGCCTGGTAGCTCCTCTGGCAACGCGGGAGAAAGAAGGTTTCACCCATCGGACTGCCATGGTCAGCTATCAGCCTTTCTAGCTGTTTGCACCAAGCTTGGAGGTGCAACATTAGGACTCTGTGATACAAACTCTGCTACATTAACGTGAGTACTCAGCTTTTATTTGGCTGTTAGAGTGAAACGGTCTCAACTGTTTTTGGTCACCACGTTCCCGAGCATCGACCAGGCCTGCAACGGGGTTGTTTTCATTAATGGTCCTTTTCTGTTTGCTGGCTTGTGTGCGTGTGTGTGTGTGAGAGTGTGTGTGGGCCCACCAGGTTATTTTTGGTGAAAGTAAAAGAAATCATAAGAGTTCATTGCATATCCTTTTGGTACTGTTTTATGTTATTTTGGGCTAGACCAAGCACATTAAAGGGTGACATATATGCTAGTGACCCCAGAAGGTTAAAGGAACATGGAAGATTGACTTGGGTTAATACTGACTTGTTTATCTCTGTGAAAGGTCAAAGTACTATTTTCTTGGTATACTGTTATTGAGAGTATTGTAAACCTTTTTTATTTTACATATTTTTGATATCATTCCCTTTTAGTTAATACATTGAGTAAATTGTTGGGGACATATTTGTTATGTGATTTTTATTAGGTATAAACATAACCACAGTGCAGTCACATATAAGAAATAGGGAGGAAATAATTATGGGTTATTAAAATAAAGCAACAACAGGAATAAGGGTTTAACTAAAGCCAACCTGGGAATTAAGTTTTACGAACACAGGGCGCTACCTTTATAAAAAGGTGCAGAAAGCGCTACATAAATATGCATACTATAATAACAATTTTATTTATTTATTAAACTTTTTTGCCCGGCTGCTTCCCAGAGGAGAATAAAGTGAGCGATGGACATAAATGGAAGTTAAAAAAATCCAGCATACAGATTTTGAGAGCAATCTCAATCTTTTTCATGTCAAGGATCCAAAATGGATGTCCAATAGACCACAGACCATGGATGTATAAGAGGTTGTGTCCTGTGCTTTTGCCCTACGTGTTGATTAATAGCCTACAACTACATTAAATTCTGTTTATGTCATGCTACTAGCACTACTAGCTACTGGCCGATAGCTGGTTGTTTGGGAACAGAGACGTTAATACATCCACCACGGTACAGGTTTACAGCATACAGCCCATGGGTGTTTTATAAGATAATAAAAGTGATGAATTACAGCCAATATACCAATTATTACAGCCTCATACAGCTAGCAGGAAGCTGCTAGAACGGGATATGTCTTATAAGCGTGAAGGGCGGTGCAGTCCTGTGGGTCTGATGCACGTTCATTATGCCGAGAAAAATAACTCTGGATTCAGCTATTAGTTAATTTTACAACTTTTAGGACATAATCAGATGTCTCTTTATACATTCATGGCGTTATACTCGTTGGCGTTTTCAGTCCAAAATGGCGGCAGAGCTACCGCAGCACCATCTAGCGACCATTGTCAAAAAAGCACCAGAGTATCATCTCTTTGCTTCTATACTCTTTGTCAACACATAACTCCCAGATTATGTACAACAGGGGGAAACAGCGAGCCTGGCTCTGTCCAGTGGTAACCAAATCTGCCTGCAGTTTTAGCGAATGTGACTATTTCTTAGCTGGGAGCAGTAACTTCAGAAGTCTGTTGGTTGCCTGACAATATTTTTTTGGCCATTTGTGTTTGTTTGATTTTGATGTGGCTGTTTTGTTGCAGCTATGGTCTTGCTAAAACTGAGCTAAGCAAGCTATAACTTAAAAATCCTGCCCCCTGTTTGTTTGGAGCACGTGGCTGGATGTTACACATTCCACCTTTTAAGAAGGAAAAGCTGGTTGTGTCTAGAAGGTAACCCACAAGTTGGGAAACTCTTGCCAGATGGTTAAGGTTAACAATTGATCTCAATAGTTAAGGTTAGGTATTGACTTTGAATGGTTAAGGTTAGGCATTGACCTCAAATAGTTAAGGTTAGGCATTGACCTCAAATAGTTAAGGCATTGATCTTGAATAGTTAAGGTTAAGCATTGACTTTGAATAGTTAAGGTAAGGCATTGACCTTGAATAGTTAGGGTTAGGCTTTGACCTCAAATAGTTAAGGTTAGGCATTGACCTTGATATTTAAGGTTAGACATTGACCTTGAATAATTAAGGTTAGGCATTGACCTCAAATAGTTAAGGTTAGGCATCGATCTTGAATAGTTAAGGTTAGGCATTGACCTTGAATAGTTAAGGTTAAGCATTGACCTTGAATAGTTAAGGTTAGGCATTGACCTTGAATAGTTAAGGTAAGGCATTGACCTTGATTAGTTAAGGTTGGGTAAGGTCGTCAGGCAGCGAGTCTCGCAAGATTTTTTGCCTGTTTCTTTCAATTTGTGGGTTACCTTCTAAACACAACCTGAAAAGCTGCCTAATGGTTTTTCCTCCCTTCAAGCAGATTCTTAAATATCTCAGATTGTATGATAATAAACACAGAGAGCTATATTATCGCATGGATTTTGGCAAATCTATATTTGTGTGCTTAAGTTACCATAAATAAACGTTCTCTGGCACAGAAAACATGCATTAAGACACACAAGAACATGTGGAATACACAGTGCTGCAAAGTTCAGCCGGGTCTTCCCAGTTCACAGCTCAGCCCTACAGTACAGTATACGCTCAACCTTATGTGCACTGTAAAACGCATCACATTTTCCTCTCACAGTTGGACCACAGTGGAATAACTTTTAATAGCATGAGAAGGGGATGCACTCCAAAATTCCTGTGTGGTGAAGTTTGAGAGACAGCTTGCGCTGGATGTCAAGACAGCTTTTGAGCTTGATGCAGAGGGGCCGTGATCCCGGGGCCCCACGTGTGACAGCTTTCCTCATCTATCATTCCCGCATATTCTTTAAGTAAACTTTTGACTCGTAATCTTCCTGGCCTGCTGCTGCTGTCTCTTTGTGCTGAAACATGTTTGTTTTGCTCTTTTTGGACACTTTGTCATGGCTGGTTATGAAGCTGCAGACCTACCAGTGATGGAAGGCGGTCCTGGCTTTACTCAGCTGTATTATTGTTCTTCTAAGGCTTAAGGTATAAGTGGGAGGGCCCTGCCTTTAGTTTCAGGTGCTTTACAACAATGGAAATCAACTAAATTGTACATGTCTGAAGGGTGCATCATACTATACATTTGACTACCCCCAGATAGGGTATATTTTAAGGACATAAACACATTCTGACCTTCGATTCCTACCAAATAACGTCTCCGCAAGAGATGAAATCAATTGGACATTTTTCCCTCTACTGATGACCTCATGCTTCAGAGATGTCTGGCGTCATTATGGGAGCTCTCTCTTTCAGACAGAGAAATCCCCACAGGTTTCTGATCAGGACTTGCCAGGTTTCGATAAAGGAGGTTCCATCCCCACCCCGAGTCTCCATAGAGATTGAGCTGACTAATAAAAATAGCTTGGCTGCTCTGTTTACCCAGAGTGGGATGTTACTTTATTTTCCCTCTCTCCATCTCTCACTCTGTCTCTATGTTTAAGCCATGGATGTGACATTTCTTACTAACTTTGATGTAAATTCTTTGTTTTCTATAGGGCTGACAATCGATTAAAATATTCAATTGCGATTAATCGCATTATTGTCCATAGTTAATCGCGATTAATCGCAAATTAAATTCAAGTTCAATTTGAAAATGTACCTAAAAGGGAGATTTGTCAAGTATTTAATACTATTATCAACATGGGAGTGGACAAATATGCTGCTTTATGCAAATGTTTGTATTATATGTATTATTGGAAATCAATTACCAACACAAAACAATGACAAATATTGTCCAGAAACCCTCACAGGTACTGCATTTAGCATAAAAAAATATGCTCAAATCATAACATGGCAAACTGCAGCCCAACAGGCAACAACAGCTGTCCGTGTGTCAGTGTGCTGACTTGACTATGACTTGCCCCAAACTGCATGTGATTATCATAAAGTGGTCTGTAAAGGGGAGACTCGTGGGTACCCTAGAACCCATTTTCATTCACATATCTTGAGGTCAGAGGTCAAGGGGACCCATTTGAAAATGGCCATGCCAGTTTTTCCTTGCCAAAATGTTTTAAGCGTTATTTAGCCTCCTTCATGACAAGCCAGTGTGACATGGTTGGTACAAATGGATTCTTTAGTTTTTTTATAGTTTCATATGATGCCAGTATCTTCACTTTAGCTTTAAAACTGAGCCCGCTACAACCTAAAAATCACAAGTACCGTTAATACGTTAAAGAAATTAGCAGCGTTAAAAGGAATTTCTGTGAATGTGTTATTACAGCCCAGTCGCACAATAGGTTGTGAAATAGTACAAAAATGTAATGTATTGATACGTGTACATAGACACGAATTTCAATTTTTTTTCCTGATGGTCAGCACGAAAATCAATTCGTACGTAAACCATGTATTTGTGGCCGCATAGGGAGGAGGTCGGAGTGGATGGGTGGGTCAAAAAACACCGGATTTTCACCCAGAGACCTGTGTTTGTGATCCGTGTGAAACCAGAAGTCAAAGGTGATTTATTTACCACGTAACTTCCGTACTTAAGTTACGGCACTTCCACAGTTATTTTAACCCAAACTGCGATCTTTTTCTAAAGCTAACTAAGTAATTTTTGTCACAGAGCTTCCATACTTAAGTTACGGCTCTTTGGGTGTTATTTTAAGCCAAACCGCCATCTTTTCTGAAACCTTACTAAGTAGTTTTGTTGCCTAAGCCTAACCAAGTCGATCTCTTCCAAATCCTAACTAAGTAAACAAATCAAATAGTTTAAATTTCATCACTATTTCACGAACTTGCCGTGAGACTGTTTTCTTTTGTGATTAGTTTTCTAGAAAAATGATTTGCCTCCATCCACCTAACGTGTTTATGTACAGTATGTGTGCACGTGCACATTACATGAGGGATCGGAGTTTAGTGGTTAGACAAAGGACTCCAGGCAGCAGAGAAATCAAAGCCAGATGGCTGCCCTCAGTGTCTCTCTATACTTTCAAAGTGAATGGGAATGGGCCATAAACGTCAGGATGGACCCATAAACGTCAGGCTGAGGAGACAAGTAATAGGTGACTGCTGATGTTCATGGAGGTACCATGATCCTTTTCTTCTGGTAAAATGTTAAAAAAGGGACAGATGTGTAGGGGTAGCTTCCTCTCTTATCACACTGTGGACTTTTTTACGGTGACACGCACATGCATATCCCTCACATCCTGCCTCATATATACAGAGAGATGGGTGTAACTGCTTGACATTGGCTTTTTCAAACATACATTTATTTTAAAGAGAAGTTTAAATTTCATGATGCACAAGTTGACTTTGTGTAAAACGGCCCATAAGTATGAATGTTAAAAGTTATATTAAAGAAGTGTGACAAGATGGATATTTTATGAAATGTTAGGGTGGGATGGGATGGCTCGCAATGGGTAGATTATATTACTAGTATATCCATCCAGCTTTATGGTTTCAAACTGTCTCCTGATGTTCTTGGAGAGGCGATCATGTAGCACTCTTCAAAGGTGCAATGTGTAAGATCTGGCCAGTTTAAAACATAAAAAAATTAACTAACATAAACATAATATAACATATAACATAATGTGAAGAGGTGACAGTGTTGACGTTGCAGAGAAATCTAGCATGCTAACCAGCTAGCCCCGCCCATGGATGTATAAAGAGAACTACAGCATTGGAGGCGGGCTCACGTTCATACCTTTGAGAGTTGCACAGTGGCGCATGCAGCCAAAATGGCTCGACTGCCGAGTGATAAAGTACCCGGATCATGCGGCGATCTTCCGCATCTATTGGGCCCATAGACCAAGCGCAGTAGCGTTTCTTTTAATCCCGCCTCCCAGCCCTCAGTCTCCATTCACATGAACGGAGGAAAGGAAATAACTCTGGATTCAGCTATTAGTGCAATTTACAACTTTTAGATTCTATGATTTTTTTTGGGCCCAATGGCATCTTCTGATGGACACGGGAGTTGTAGGACCACCGTTTGGCCACTATGAAAATTTGCTTCAAAGCCTATTGCTCTTCCTGGGGGCTTGGTCCCACCCTGTCCTCTCTTGTAATACCACTTGTTCCTCGAGAGGCGATAGTGAGTCACCGCAGCGTCCATTCTGCCCTCAGTTCAGAGAACGAAAAAGTTGTCCCGAGGGCTTGTCAATAATACATCCATGGTCCGTGTGTATTTTGATCGTTTGTTAGATCAAATCCAAAGAGGCAGAAATGGGAAAATGATTTGGTTTGGCAAATTTATTGGTTTTGGATTATTGCAGAAAATAAACTCTGTGGCAAACACACATTTATGATCTTTACACGTTTTGTTCAGCAAGATAATCTCCACAAATGAACACCAATTTTATGATTTTTGAAGGGTGAATGCAATCACCAGAAGTAAAAAGCTAACGTTAGGCTATAAACGAACTACACCACGGTTGCATGAACGTGAGTATAAACAGCGAGGCTGTAGAGGAGGACAAGTGGGCATGATGACATTTAGTAGTCTCATTTAGCCACTTGTTAACAACCGCCTTTTTTAAGACATATAAAGGCTTCAAAATTCACGAGTATCTATTAAGGCATTTCACATCGTATCGAACAAAACGTTAAAATCTCTTCATTTTGTGTTAACCACAGACCTTATTGCAGGTATCTAACTAAAAACCCATTGACTTCCAAACGAGGGAACCAGAAGTGCTAAAATGCTAACTCATTTCCGGGTTTTAGGACTTATTGCTGTAGCACTCTATAAGATAGCACTGTTATTTTGAGTTGAATTTTGCTGTTAGTCAGTAGTTGGCTTATTTTTTTTAAAACTGAACTAAATATAGTTTGTATGGACCCATTAGTCGAGGTGAAATGCTGACCCCTATTTCTTTGTCAAGGTTCTACACATTACACCTTTAAGAAACTATGGGTATTGAAAATATAAAAGAGAAAGTGCAACGTGTGATGTTAGTTCACCTGTGATACATTTGCCCACACTAACAGTGCTCTGTATCAGTGTTGGAAGCATGGCGAATGGATGAGAGACACCCATAATCCGTCAGATACATTATGTAACACCGAAACTGTCATCTTTTCGATTCATTTATCACTTGTCCGTTGGTGATATACTGATCATCATAAACTCCCTGGAGCTAGTTTCCCAGGTAGTGTGCTACACCTGGCTCTGAGACTGCAATGCCTGGCAGAACCACGCTGTAGTTCTGACAGTAGTGACGGTTTATTATGTCATTGTTATTCATCATAACAAAAAAAGATCCCATAGCAACAGAAAGCAAATGTGACAAAATGAAATATGACCTTGGATGAAACCTGACGATGAAAGATTACCTTTGATGTAAGAAAGCGTCTCACCCTAAAGACAAAAGATGTCAGTATTAGAAGGAATCCGGGACCTGCATTTATCGAGCAGAATTACTCGTCTGTATAAAATTTGGGCTGTATAAAAATAATTTGACTTTAAATGACTTACATATTAAATTAGAGTAGGAATTACAGTTAATTATGAACTTTATGAACATATTTAAAAAAAAAAAAAAAAACTCCATAAACCCATTTGGCATCTTTATACAGTAATGCGATGCAGTAAAAAAATTAAATCTTGAAATTTGTGTCGCTTTTTTTTCTTTTATGACAAGCTGGTTCCACACAGTTACAAGCTGAAATATTTTGCATAAACCAAACTCAAAAAAACAAAACAAAACACAAATAATATTTCAGTGCAGCATTAAGGGATGTTTAGTCAGTACCTATTTGTTTTGTTGTATAAGAATACCAAATTCTGTGCTTCCCCGTCATAATATCAAGGCTCATGCATGCAAAAACCAGTATGTGCTGGAAGTAGGGTTGTCAATTGACTAAAATATTTAATCACAATCAATTGCATAATTGTCCATGATTAATCAAGATTAATTACAAATTAATCAAATTTTTTATCAGTTCAAAATGTACCTTAAAGGGAGATATGTCAAGTATTTAATACTGATTATTTCTCTCTTTTCCTTACCAAAACTTAGCACAAGTTTGGAGCTTTATTTAACCTCCTTCACGACAAGCTAGTATGACATGGTTGGTACCGATGTATCACTTAGGTTTTTCAGTTTCATATGATACCAGTATCTTCACTCTAGCTTTAAAACTAAACCCGATACAACCTCCAAAAGATCGATTGCGTTAATGTGTAAAAGAAATTAGTGGCGTTAAAAAAAATTTGCATTAACGCGTTATTATGGTGTTAACTTTGACAGCCCTAGTTGGAAGACTAGTCAGCCCGTTCTCATTCCCAGGGCGTCAAATACCGAGATACCAACAAACACAAGGCTTTCATCCAGAAGACAACTGTTCGTTGGGGAGGACCAAAAGAGTCTCGGAAATAATAATAAAGCATTTAATTGATTCTTAACTAATTGTATAATAAAAATAGGCATTAATAAATTTGTTTACAAAAGTATTTATTAATATATGAATAAATGGACTAAATTAAAAAATAATTAATTAGTTGACATCTTAATGGGCAATAAAAATAATTACAAAAACAATTTACAGATGAAATTTTAATCCATCAATAAATAGTTTAAATTCAAAAGGGATTTACAAAAACTTAAATTAATTAATAATTCAATTAAAAATACATTAATGAATTCATAAATAAGTAATGGAATTTCAAATTCTATTTGAAAATGAAGTTTAAAAAGAGAAATAAATTATCGGATTCACAAATTGAATTAAGAATACAGATTTTAATCAACTTTTTTCCAGTTTGCATAAGCATTTCCATACTGCTTTTACTAAACCCATTAGCTATTGCATTTGCTGAGTCATTTACTTCCTCCTTTTAGCCTCTGCATTTAGCCTTTCCGTAACACTTTGGGCTTCCGGCTAGTAAAATGAGCAAAAAGAATGCAAATTAGCCACATGGGATGTAACAGGCTCTCTGATTGGCTGTAACATGGCATGTCATATGTAGACAGATATGGAGGTTTTGATATAGTTTTGCCGTTGTTAAAGGCGGCGCCCATTTACTTAAAAAAACAACGACTTCTTCAAGAATTAAAGGTAACACAGGGTGAGTAAATGAACATTCTGTGGGTGAACTATTCCTTTAAAACAGGACCTTTTTACGGAAGACATTTTGACACGTGATGGCAGCAAAAGCACAGGTGTTACTAATAACATTAACGACGACTGTTCTATTCAAGTGTCCCAGTCAGCCATCTGTGCTTTTCCTACTATGTTGAAATGTATTTGTGAAAAAGGCATATGGAATTTAACTGTCCCACAGGTAGTTGAGAAGTGAGAAAAGTTATCTTACTCTTGGAAACTGTCATGTGCTCTGCCAAATGACCTGGTAAGAGCCAAAATGACTAAAATTGTGGAATTCTGGTGTGATTCAAAACAAATGTTTTATGTTAAGTTACAACCCAACAGGTGCTGCTCTGCACTTGTTTCCCAGCTCTGTCGTCACTGCCCACAAAACTTTATATTTTGAGCTTTTTTCTGAATCACCATGTTTTTTTAATCATTCCCTAACACTGGAGATCAATGTATTAAACTGATGTTGGTCTCGTGTTGACCTCAGATTTCAGTTTAAAGCATTAAACCAAAGAACTGTTTTTTTTTTATTGAGTACTGGCTGGAGAGGGCGTGTACGTGGGTAGTGACAGCATGATGAGTGAGTGTTGAGTGGGTGAGGATAATGACTCCATAGAAATAAATCTTACAATAGACATTGCGAGGGTTTTATAGTAGGTGTTTTCCCCAAGTCTATCATCAAACAGGTTAACAACACTAGTGCTAGAAGGGCTAACAGAGTTGGCATCTATATTCAGAGTTAGAATAAGGTTTATTGCCAACTAGGTTTTCACTTACAAAGAATTGAACAAGTAAGGTTCAAGGAAACCTGAAATTGTTTTCTCTATTATTGCTATGAAATGTAGGTTCTCCGATAGAGTGCTACAGGAATGAGTCCTACAAACCATAAATGAGTTAACATTTTAGCACTTCAGGTTCTCTCGTCTGGAAGCCAATGGGTTTTTTGAATGGCTTTTGAGTTAAATGCCAGGAAATAAGCTTTGTGGTTAAAACAAGCTGAAGAAATTTTAACATTTTGTTCTGCGCCATAAAATATGTCAGTAAACATCCCACTCGTGAATTTTGAAGGCTGTATATGTCTTAAATAAGGCAGCTGCTAACAAGTGGCTAGATGAGACTACTAAACGTCATCACGCCAACTCATCCTCCTTTACAGCCTCGTTGTGTATACTCATGCGACCATGCTGTAGTTCGTTTGTAGCCTAACGTTAGCTTTTTACCTCTGGTGATTGCATTCACGCTTTGAAAATCATAAAGTGGTTCATATGTGGAGATTAACTTGCTGAACAAAATCTGTAAGTATTATAAACATGTGTTTGCAACAGAGCTTATTTTCTACATTAATCCAAAAGCCAATGGAAAAATCCCATTGGCTTTTTGTCGAGGAAACCCAGGGCGATGCTAACTTCCTGGTTGGCCTACAAAAATATGTCAACCCTGGAGCACTCTATAACATACAGTAGTCACAATCATGGCCGGGTTTGATTAAACATGACTCTATTTAGGAATGTGTTCCTTGTGAGCACAATCCAAACTAAATTAGATTTTGACACAGAATCCCTCCACAACATGAGGTAACAATGTCGAGGTCCTTTGATATCTTGGGCCCCGGGGCGGTTACCAGTTTTACCAGTTAATAATCCAACCTTTGTCACAGCATTGGGGCAATCTAGTTGAACTGAAGATTTCCACACATTGGAGGCCGCTGACAAGCCAATTATTTTCCACCGAGCCTAAGATGTATGTATCAGATTTGACTTTGTTCAAGAAAGTGCAATATTTGTTTGGCAAACTCAAATGATTCAGCTCATGTTTACATCTGATCCGCGCCATTGTAACGTAATGGAATACCCTGACAAATTGACAGCGCCCAATATTGTTCTATGTTCCTGCAAGCCATGCCAGAAAAAAAAGAGTTTTGACTGGAATCCAATCAGTCATTCAAAGTGAGCGAGCCAAGAACCTGTCCACGCTGGAACAACAGTCTTTCTCTGGGAGTGCAGGACCTTGTCATACTGTTTACATGCTGTGTCTCTGGCTTGCTGAGTCAGGTTTTCAGCACACCCCGTGTGCGATAGCTTGTAGACCAAACATCTACACAAGAAATGTAGATTTTGTTAGGTTGCGTTGAGTGCATTCCGTTAACTTTTCTGTTTTTATCCGTACAGGTCCTGCACATGTCATTAGAGGTCTACTTCTGAGTACCGTTTCCTCACAGAAATGTTGATGCCACAATCCATTATTGTCGCTTGGCCCACGTAATGCATTTGGATTATCTGTGTGAATCAGTGTGAAAGAGAGGGAAGAAAAAAACTAGTGCCCTTCGTCTTTGTCCAAGAGGAAAAGTGTGGATGTGCTCAAGCAGTGGAAAGCATAGCTGAAATGCAGAATTCCTCACGCTCATCATTCTATATTAGGCAACTGCACAGCAAGGTACATTAACAAGACGGCAGAGTGACTCAACCATTTTTCCAGATCAACATGAGAGCATGTGACACGTTCAGCCGTACGTGATGGACAGATAAACCGCAGAAGCTGTTTCATCTAATGTTGTCCATGCATTCCTGCATCTCTACCTGCCAAAGATGATACAAACTGAGGCCCACTCTGTTGGAGTTTCTCTCCAAACACCCTGAAACTACCATTGAGATACTCTTTCATCCATTGACCGGACATGGCAGTAGTAGTCAAGCTTGTATTTCAAATAAACTGGATTTTTTTTGTTTTCCCTTGTGAAATCTATATTTAGGGCATACTGTAAGCCCGCAAGTGTCATCACTTGCAAAGCAGAACCTGGCTGTTATTCTAGTCTCCTCACTTGTGACCTGGAGATGTTATTTATAAGATAAAAATGAAGGATCGCGAGCCAACGATACATCAAGTAGATGGCAGCGAAGACATTTGTGCCAGTGAAGCATCAATAGCTAAACTTGACCAAACACTGGTTCATACCAAAGCCCTGTGCGGGCTCACCAGCAACAACATGACTGGTATGCACTTCTGGCCTTCAGAATAAAAGTACAGTAGTGTGTCATTTCTAGGGTGGTCAATCGATTAAAATATTAATCATGATTAATCGCAAATCAATTGCACATTTTTCATCTGTTCCAAGTGTACCGCGGGTCTCTTAGGAAACCCTCACAGGTACTGCACTTAGCATAAAAAATATGCTCAAATCATAACATGGCAAACTGCAGGCCAACAGGCAACAACAGCTGTCAGTGTGCTGACTTGACTTGCCCCAAACTGCATGTGATTATCATAAAGTGAGCATGTCTGTAACTGGAAACAGGCTTTGTGAAGATCCATTCCAGCGATGACGCCGAGACACGACGGACACTGGCGAGGTTCTTGAAGTGGCCACTCCATCCGTGGAGATGAGTAGTCCATAAATATATTTGGTTAATGACTAAACTTTTTTGAAGCTTTTTATACAAATCAAATTGTTCACAAATATAATATTGCATATATGCTACAATAAAACCAACTAAAAATATAATATCCGTCTGATTAAATTGGATAATGAGAAGGAATACCAAAGGCAAGTCCATAATGTATGGGCAAGATTTATTGATGTAGTCACATCAAATCTCTCCCTGAATTACAGTGTGTCAAATCAACATAAATTGAGTATAATTGAAAACATATTAAAAATGTTTTCCTTTTAACTTCTGGTAAATCATTTCCACCTTGCAATAATGGCATATCCATAGCATGACACAACAAAGAGGGAGAAAAGAGAAAGCATGAGAATAGAATTTAACTTATTGACAGTGTTGCATTGGCTCAGGCCTGAAAACATGCAGGCCTGAAAACATGCAGGCCTTTAGTGCTTGTCATACTTAATTAGATAAAAGCAGATGAATGCCATAGTTGAAGGATATGCACCCAGTGTGGAAATATTCAGTCATGAGAACTCTTTCCTGACTCGTCTCCATGATTATCTTATATAATATGAAAGAAAGTCGCTGACTATGCTGAATTTCGTTTCTCTGTTACAGCCATTCCATAATGGAAATTCATGTCATGCATGCATGTCTGTAATTCTGTAAAAGTGAAACAACACTGATCCATCAGTGTGTCCCCTTTGGTGTGTATTGTACTGCTCTATGTGGGAGACACAGAGGAAACTGGATGAAAAACAGAGAAATGATGATGATCAATGGCACACTAGAGTCCAGCATGTGCCTGCCAGTCAGTACATCACTGAGATTGTTTGTGGTTGAGTGGGCGGTGGTGGTGGTGGGGGGGCTTCCATTTTATGTCAAGATGGTACATGAACCTTTGCAGAGCGAGGACTTCGCCAACTGTCAATTGGCATGCCGAACAAGTCTTGGAAGCTAACAGGCATTTTGCATTCAAGTTTTAATATTCACGTGTGTGTACTGTACACGTGCTCTGACACACAAATACAGAGAGCTCTCCAATTACAAACTAACTCCCTGCCATTACTGCATTTAATATTGTACCTTTACAGAATGTTTCGACATGCTTATTGTATTCTACTGTAGAAAGAAAAGGCAAAATTCTTAATGAAGAAGCAATGGTTCGTATTATGTATTACAAAAACGTTATTCCCCCTTTTCCGTTCGTTTTCCTTTAAATATCCAGCAACACGTGTCAATTTCCGCTTGTTACATGCATACAATCTTTTCAGGCTCAGGAAAAAATCTACTTGGTTAGGATTAGGCAACAAAACTACTTGGTTAGGTTTAGGAAAAGATCATCTTGGTTAGGTTTAGGCAACCAAACTACTTAGATAGGCCGAGAAAACCATCCACTTGTTAGTATTGGGCAACCAAACTACTTAGTTAGGCTTCGGAAAAGAGTCACTTGGTTAAGATTAGGCAACAAAAACTACTTAGTAAGGTTTAGGCAACCACACTACTTAGTTAGGCTGAGGAAACAATCGACTTGTTAGGATTGGGAAACCAAACTACTTAGGCTTAGAAAAAGGTCAACTTGGTTAGGATTAGGCAACAAAACTACTTGGTTAGGTTTAGGAAAAGATTGTCTTGGTTAGGATTACGCAATGAAACTACTTAGTTAGGTCTAGGAAAAGACTGACTTGGTTAGGTTTAGACAACAAAACTACTTAGGTTTAGGAAAAGATTGTGGTTTGGCTTAAAATAACTCCAGAAGTGGCGTAACTTATGAGTGAACGAACAAGTACTGACAAATGAGTCAACGTTGACTTCTGGTTCCACACAGGACACAAAAGCTAGTTTCCTGGGTGAAAGTTTGGTATTTTTAGACCAACCTATCCACCCCGACCTCCTCTCTATGCATCATTTGCTGCTCTTTATTATTCCTGGTTCAGGATTACGTGAATTACACACAAATTGATTGTGTGGGATATACACCAATTACAGAGCATTACTTTTCGTAGGTATAGCTACGAACACTGTTCGAGACCAGCCTGTAGCAGTATACACTATATTGGATTATCTAAGTGAATTTATATCCATGACATGAGAATACCATGTTACCTCTTTATGGGATTGGACATTTGGTTTGATGGGGCACAGATTACAAATACCAGCTGCTTCAGGGGAGCGGTTCTTACAAGTCTTTGGTTTGACTCGGCAGCTTCTATGTGTGAACGCTGAATGCCGTGTCTGTGAAAGAACCTTTAAATCAACAGATGTCCAAACACTTACATCAGCTTTAGGTGTGCTTTAGAAGCTCCAAACCACCCCATTACAACTTGTGTTCATCAGCTTCAGGTGTGCTAAAACTCATGCACATTACACTCTGGTGCAAAACTCAATCCCAGTCAACCGCATACAAACAAATTGCAAACACATTTTGTTTTGTTTACTTTAACTCAGGGTGGGGAAATTAATTACCTTGCTATTTTATAAACGCTTTAAACCCTTTGTGATGTGGCACAGTACAACTCACATGACTGACAACATAAATGCCTGAAACTATACATAATTTTTACATCAGTTTTCCGCCGTTTCCGTGTCATAATCGACAATTCTAAAAAACATCCATGTCTCCGAGTACAGCCCAGTCACACAGCAGTTCATGTAATAGTCACGAAATTGAATGTATTGATTCGTGTACATAGACACGAATTTCACATTTTTTTCATGATGGTCAGCACAAAATCAATTTGAATAAAATCTCTGAACGATTGTGAAATTCCCCGTGGTTTCAAGGCACTGGACTGTTCCATTAACGGTTCCATTTGTAGACCTTTAAACTGAATATTCCGGAGGGTAGTTGGGATTCATATGTTGGACTGGGAAAATCTGAGGTATGACAGAACAACCACAATGCGGCTTGAAGTGTTACCAACAGATAAAGTGTACAATAAGCCGTCTCTAGTATCAACTTAACATTTTCCATAATGTTGTCTAATTAGTGTCAGTTTGCGGAGTCATCCGGCTGCACGGTTGTCAGATACAGATGGGATTTAGCACAGCTTGTCAAGCATCTCTCCAAGACATCGTTAACAATGAGACGTTCCACTGTTTTTGTTGGCTTGGGTATTATCAGTATAGCTTATAGGGTGGATGGACAGCAATAAAGCCTAAAGTGGTTAGCGATCAGTCACTCCACTTGTTCCAGTTATTCCAGTTTGTGTCTACATGTCTGTGTTGACTAATAAACTGGTAGTAAGAGACTCTTATTAGGACTCTCTGGCCCTCTGGGTGGCCACCTGGACCAGACAGCAAGTGCTGACTTGACTATGACTTGTCCCAAACTGCATGTGATTATCATGAAGTGGGTGTATCTGTGAAGGGGAGACTCGTGGGTACCCATAGAACCCATTTTCATACACATATCTTGAGGTCAGAGGTCAAGTTTGGAGCGCTATTTAGCCTCCTTCCCGACAAGCTAGTATGACGTGGTTGGTACCGATGGATTCTTAAGGTTTTTTAATTTCATATGATGCCATTATCTTCACTCCAGCTTTAAAACCCACTACAACCTAAAAAATCGCAAGTTGCGTAAAAGAAATTAGTGGTGTTAAAACAAATTTGCATTAACGCTTTATTATTGCGTTAACTTTGACAGTCCTAATTAAAGTACATCTACGTGTTACTAGCAGTACATTTCCACGTTGTTCAGGGAAAGCCTCTGTGTGAGCAACATCATGTCCCCTTCAAGAGTGCCATGCTGTGTCATTGTGGGCTCGTAGCTGCAGCTGTGTCTAACTTCCCACTGATGTCGATTGGTTCTGCTGTGTCATTGTTACCAGATGATGACCACAATGCTACAGTGCTGTGCCTTTGGCCTCAAAACAGAGCACCCCGCCTCCCTGAGTCCAATTCCTGGCCCGAGTGCAACCATTCTGATGCAGACCCCCTGGGTGTGTGAATCCTCTGGCAAGTGCCCATTTAGGCGGCGGAAAGGGGGTTAGGACATGGTCACAACCAGCGGGAACACCTGCAGTTCTCGGATGAGCCAGTACTGCAACTCTGCTAGGGGGCCGTTTGAGTGCACTTTATGAGAGAGTTTGGCTCGGAGCCAGAGGAAGTTTTATAAGGGGAACTGGCACAATATCAAGGCAAAAGCAACAAAAGTAAGAGAGTACAAGGGGGCAGCCATGGTGTAGAGAATTGGTCCCATTTAGGTTGGTAACCAATTATAACAGTGGAGGGTTGTCTCAGGTCAGTAAATGATAAAATGAGCGAGCCTCGACACTTGTGGCTGACAGACAAAACAGTCGCCCTGGGGCTCTAGTACTGCTTTTAACTCAGTAGACCATGAAATCCTACTCCAGACTAGAAAAATATATAATCACAAGATACAGACTTCGGTCATATCGGAGTGCCACTAAAAATGGTTCTGCACACACTCAATATTTAAAATAATGTCTGACTGGTGTGACGTCAACATTGACACGATAGCTCAGAATTGTTGATGAGGTATGTGTTTTTTAATGAACTGGTAGTTTACATTTGTTTCAAATCTTGGACATTTAAAAAATGCTGTTATCAGACATCTTAGAAACATTTTTTAAGTCTCTATAGTAGGAAAAGAATGTTACACAGCCTTGGAATGATAAACATAAGAATCCAAGTATACAATTGCATATTACAAAACAGATTTTTTTTTCTTAACCTGTGTGCGTATTTGTGTGTGTGTGCATGAGACAGAAGGTTGTCCACGTTCCTCCTTGTCCAGGCATATCAAAGGCAGGTGCCAACCCTTGTGTTCCTGCCAGCCCGATACTGTGCCAGATTCCAAAGGTTAACAAGAATCTGCACTCTGCAACCAGCCGCACACAATAGTGCCATTCTTCTCTTTGCACATACCTACTTTGGTTCTCCTTTCCTTGAATCTGCTTGTTGTGACGCACAAAACCAGGCTTGTGTGATTTGAACCCAGGGACGTGCTGGGGAAAGATGACATTTGAGTGTAACAACACTTTTCGCTGAAATAGGGGAAAATCCTTCTTTAGATTATTCTGAAAATGACTGTTTCAAGTGCATCATCCTTTTTTTCTATTCCTTTGTTTTTTACGCTATTAAATATATTAAAATAAATCCAGCACATACATGTGAATTATCTATTTTATAAAGGGGAGTAGAGATGTATTAACTGCAAACTGAGATACAGAGTATGAGGCCTGGAACAAATGATTATAGTTAGGGCGTTTTAATAAGGTGCAATGTTTTGACATAAAGCATGACTTCATCAGATTAAGTTTAGGTGCTCTTAAAGCTGCAAGTGTAATTGTGCGCTCCAGACCTCTCCAGGTTCTGTCACAGTTGTGTTGTCTGTGAAAGGTGCTCTATACGATATCCAGAGCATTAATATAGCATCATACAACTATTGTCTATGTAAAGATATAGATCAGTAATGTCTACCTGAGCAGAGAATGAAGTCACTCTCCCTCTGTGTCTTGTAATCCAAGCTTTTCTTTGCTTTGTTTTAAGGCTGTCAAACTTAACACGATAATAACGCAAATTTTTTTCTCCACTAATTTCATTAACGCATTAAGGTAACTTGAAATTTTTAATTAACATCTTAAAAATCCGATGGGCCCGGGCACTAATCGATCTTTCGGAGGTTGTAGCGGGGTAAGATGTAGATGTACTTTCACCCAGGAGACCCGTATGAAACAAACAATGTGTAATTGTTGTTGTGTTTAGAACCTCAAGTTTCACTTTTCAAATGTAGTTGTTTTAAGCCAAAACACAATCTTTTCCCCTAAACTTAACTAAGTGGTTTTGATGCCTAAATCTAAAGAAGTTGTAGTTTTGTTGCCTAAACCTAAACAAGCTGTTTTATTTATGTTCAAAACATAAAATTTCTTTCACTTTTACAACATAGTAAGGCGTAGTAGGCCCCTACTGACCCACATCTATGAGCTTCACGACTGATAACGCACATTTAATGAGCTGATAACAGTTGAATCGGATAAAAACGTATTTGATAGACTTAGAAATTGTCCTTGTTAATACTTTTCAAAATCAGTTCAATATAGTAAAGTAATACATCTGATTTAGAGACACCAAAAACAAGGTGCAGTCATTTAAAGGTCACATATTATGCTCATTTCCAGGTTCATAGATGTATTTTAATGTTGCACTAGAACATGTTTACATGCTGCAATGTTCAAAAAACCCTTTATTCTTCTCATACTGCAGCCTGAGTCTGCCTGCCTCAGAGCCTAATTCAGCCTCTGTCTGAAAACCACTGATTCACAGCCTGTCTCCTCCCACTCTGCTCTGATTGGTCAGCGTTTTCTGTCAATCAAACTTCCTCAACAACAACAGCGTCACCCTCCCCCTCCCTCCCGGAGAAGCTCTGGAGAGAGGAGTGGAGGGAGAGGCAGCTAGAATAGAGCTTATAAACCACTTTAAAGTTTATAAACCAGAAACTTCACCCAGCGCACGTTACCGGAGGAATCTGATCAGAAATCGGCGACACATGATGAACATCTGCGGTCCAGATTCCAGGTTTTCCTGACGGTTTCTCTCAGGTAAATAATACTATTTATAGCTCTGTTAGTTAACTCAGTGTTTACCTCATGCATCAACTCTGTAAACCGTAAACATACACTCTGTTTTACGTCTGTCTTTACAGATCCATCTGTGAGAAATGACCGACAGAATCATCCCAGAGGAGAGCAGACAGCTGAGAGCAGACAGCTGAGAGCAGATGGCTCTGTTTACATGGAGATACAAAGCTAACCCGTTAGCATGTAGCTACATGCTAACGGGTTAGCTACATGCTACCGCTATGAGACGGTGTGTAAACACAGCGACCATCAGGGTGGAAAATAGAAGATGTGAAACAGTAGTCAGTTCATTATTTCTGCTAAAAGATAAATGTATGGAAGATCAGAGTAATGGTATATTATTTACAGTAGTAGCTGTCTCTGTGTTACCATGACTACAGACCACCGGAGCTTAGCTTACCATAGTTTACCAGAGCTGAAAGACTTTCTCCTGTACCATGTCACATAACTAACTAACAGGTGAGATGATTACAAATGCTGTGAATAATTAATATTGTCATCTGTCAACTCAAATAAAGTTTGACTGTGAAACAGAAATGTGTTGTGTTGCTTACAAGTCACTATTTACTACCTGTACTCTGCTACATGCATGACATCAAATATATATAATATATAAATATCATCTGTTTAAACAGTGTAATTACATAAAGCCTTTGTGAAAGAACATGTTATATTTAGATAATGGGAGTACATGAAGCCTGTTCTGCTGGTTCTTGCAGACTTTGCTCAAGTTAGGTTGAGGAGGAGAGACAGTGACGCGCTGTGGGGCGGGGTCAGCTACTGAAGGTTCTCTCTGGTTCGACCAGGAAACCCTTACATGGCTTGCATTTCTCTAATGACGTCAGAAGAGAAGGAAAAAAAGCGATTTTTTTTTCTGCACCCATTTCTGGACAAACGGAGGAGGAGAAAAAGAGAGAGGATGGTCTTTTATGATACTATGGTGGCCTGTAGACACACTGGGGACAGATATTGATGTTTAAAAGACATGGAAAAGTGCATTTTGCATAATAGGTGACCTTTAAATCAGATGTACCTTTTCTGTTGTTTTAATTTAGGTTCAGCGATAGAGTATGCACCCGTGTCATGTTAATGCATCAGGTTCCATGATCAAGCAACTTTATTTCACTATGGTTATGTATTGGCTTTGTTCTTCTTCGTTGTGGCTATTTATTTAAATGTTTTTCATTCGTAGATTTTAAATTTGTGCGTAACCAGTAAAAAAAAAAGCTAATAAATGTTAACGAACCCCACTCTTCACCACTACCATATTCTGCACTAGTCTGCCTGTGTCTCCATCTTACCTATTTATTATTCATTCTGCAATGATGTCATAGTCCATAAGAGGTGGAATATCTGTCAGTCTGAGTTAGACTGCGAAATATGTCTATGTCTACTGGGTGATAAATAGACTGGAAGCAGGTTTCTGTAGAATCGAGTTGGATTGCTACAAAAAAAACCATCCTCCGCCCTTTAGCTACAATTTTAATTCACTTTTTTCTAAAATAATAAATATACGGATTGTCATGTGGACACAATTTTGGATCGGAGCTGTCTGAATACACATGCACAAAAATGCACAAACACGGACTGGGCTTCCATACAGTTGGGATTGAGTTTCACCACGGTTCTACGTGAGAGCCTGCAGAGATGTGCAGCCAAGGCAACGAGAGCAGCTCCACAGTTTAATTGCCTCCTTTTTTGTCCATTTCTAACATTCAGATACTGGAGCCAAATGTGAATGTGAGTGTGCTATTAGGCTCGTATACTCACATCAATCAGCACATGTCCCCAGCTTCTTCTTCTTTTCAACCTGCTTTGAGAAAAAGCATTCTGGAAAAAAAGAAGGAGGAAAGGGGTCAGGGGTTACACACCCATTGCAAACTTCAGATTTCTAGAGGACTGAGGTGATTGGTTTGACCGTACATTCAGTGGTCACTCATTTTACCTTCAGAACAGCCTGAAATATGCACGGTTCTGCCATGCTGAATCAAAGCGACAGTAGGCAGAATGTTTTTGGTATCATTGGGTAAAAATTCCATAATAACCTTTCAGCATATTGTAATTCAAGAGTTCTGAGAGAAAACTAGACTTCTGCACCTCCTCATGGCTCTGTTTTCAGGCTTTAGAAAATCTAGCCTGTGACGGGAGACTTTGGCCAATCACAGGTCATTTCATTGAGAGAGAGTGTTCCAATTGGCTGTTCATTCAACGGAGGCAGCTGTCAATCAATCGCAAACTCCGATCAAACGATCAAACAAGGCAGCTGATCTGAACATGGCGGCCGTATCAAAAACGTTCTAATTTTTCTTGTAGTGTACTGTTTAGCTGTAAAATGAGGAAGTTTGCTCCGGCTGGTGGGCGGTGCTTGGTATTTCCTCAACTGGTCTCAACATGGCGGCCGACCATTTCTCATTTTACAGCTAAACAGTACACTACAAGATGTTTCTGAAAACATTTTATGCAAGAAATAGGCATTACAGTAACAGAATATTGATTCATATTTGATCAGCGCTGCCTAGTTTGACCGTTTGATCAGAGTTGGCGAGTGATTGACAGCTGCTCGGAGACGGCAAGGCTCCAGCTCGGCTCTGATTGGCTGTTTTCCTCCGGTCTGTGAAATCTTGCAGATGCCATCAGGAGCACCGGAAGACACCGGAGGACACAGTGGCACATGATAATTTTTCAGACTACCTGTCTCAAGCACTACTGTCATGATATAGTGACCGTTTTATAAAAATAACTTTCTAAAATCATATTTGCTCCAATTCTACCTACTGCTGCTTTAAACATGTTGAAATTCAAAGCTTTTTATTGCAACTATATACTTAAAATATATATATATATATATATATATTAAAATTTGTATTTAAAAAATAAAACACAGAACCCATACGTAGACTATAAGTTCACATTTTGACTGGCATTGTAACATTCTGACATTGTGTTCACACTTGATGAGTTAAAAAGGACACACATTACTCATAAAGCTTTTATGACTGTGATAGTTGATACAATAAAAACGAGATCTGGAAACATCAATGGCATAAATGTTTCAATTCATGAGTATAGGGTCAGGATTATGTGTTCTTTTTATGCCTGACTCATTGTTTGATAGAAACTGTTGGCTTGGGTTTCAAGTGGCATTTGTGGGTGGCTATTGCAAACCCCGGGACAAGTTGAAAAGCTTAGCTCTTAGGAAATGTCACTCACTCAGACATGAAGTCAGAGTCTAACCAATGAACTCGCAGCAATTCATCATCTGAAGCGTTTCTGTTACACCGCACATGTATTTACTTCATGGTCTGCGGTGAAAAAGAATGGACTCTTGTTCTGCCCTGCCAAGGTGTGTGTCAGTGAGAGTCCGGCTCAGGTAGGCACCCACAGCGTCTCTGACGTGGAGCATTTCACAAGGATTAGGGAAATGTCAAACAATGTAAAGCTATCCCTATAGACAACCATCCATGGGAGGAAAATGTAATTTTAGATTACAAGATAGATCACATCCACATATTCTATAGGGATGATACTGTGATAAATCATGTATGTATGTACTGTACATCTTGATCATTTGATACTGTATCTACATTAAACACTGCAAAACAATTTATGTTGTACCTTTCCATCATGCTACTTTGTATGTTAGAGGGAAATATACTTTTTAGTTTCTTTGCTGATTGAAGATTTTACATGCAAACCACATGGTAGGCTTATTAACCCCTTAAAACTCTGACAGCATGCTGGTGGGCCCAGCCGCTATTCTGTCTTTCAGAGGTTGTTTCAGTGCTGAGTTTTCAAGCTACATGGAAGATACTGGTATCATATGAAGCGCTACGAAGTTACACTAAATTTATGAAGAGGAAAAACTAGCACGGCTATTTTCAAAGGTGTCCCTTGACCTCAAGATATGTGAATGAAAATGGGTTCTAGCGGCACCCAAGAGTCTCCCCTTTACAGACATGCCCACTTTATGATAATCACATGCAGTTTGGGGCAAGTCATAGTCAAGTCAGCACACTGACAGCTGTTGTTGCCTGTATTTGTTTATACATTTTGGTAATTCTGCACCGGTTGCCTGTTGGGTTTGAGTTTGCAATGTTATGATTTGAGCAATATTGGACAATCATGCAATTAATCAGGATTAAATACTTTAATCGATCGACAGCCCTATAGAAAACATGAAGAATTTACATAAAAGTTAGTTAGAAATGTCGCAGGTTATAATTTGGGCATATTTTTTATGCTAAATGCCGTACCTGTGAGGGTTTCTGGACAATATTTGTCGTTGTTTGTTTAGTTAATTGATTTCCAATAATACATATTTACATAAAGCAAGCATATTTGCCCACTCCCATGTTGATAAGAGTATTATATACTTGACAAATCTCCCTTCAAGGTACTAAAGTTTGAGCAGTTAAAAAATGTGTGACTAATTTGCGATTGATCGCGATTAAATGTTTTAATTGATTGGTATTGATTGCCCTAATTGTAACAACTTTTGGGAATAGCACTTTTATTTTGAAGTACCATTAGTGATGCTACAAAACGCAGCTTTACAGTGCAAGCAGCCCGTCGATGCCGGCTCTGTTGGTCATTTGACCCTCCCCTTGCAGGTGTGTTGACTGTAGCAGTCTTTAGAGAGTCTTTTTGCTGCTTGTAGCAGAGACTGAGGAGAAGCTAGCTCGTTCCACAACAGACTGGAAACAAGGACGACACAGAATATACAGTATTCAATTTACAACAAAACTGAAAAAGTTGGGGAAGACACTACTACTACTGTATGCAGTGAAGAAGATCTATAGGCCTTTAGGACTTTTTTTCTCTTCGTCGTTCTCTGCACAGCAGGCCAATGCATACGTTATAAATCATTTTAGTAGCCTGAATAAGCCTGAATTAGATGTATCTGCTATTGCAATGCTTTTAATGTTTTTTCCAATGTTCATTTTAAGCCCTAATAGCTGCAATGCTTCATTTTTATTAAGCTTTAAGAAGTTGTCCTATACTTATTTTCATTAGGTTGCTGTGGTGTGGTGTGAAAATTTGGACCCTGAAGCTCAACCAGTTGGGAACGACAGCATGTTAGCAAGCTGAAAAGCTAATTCATATAATCTTTATGTTTTCAGAAATGCTGCACTTTCCAGTCTGGAAAACCACACAATAATGCAAAGTATTCCTTTTTTCTTTTTTTTTTGACCAAGCCCCCTATGATCCACAATTTTAAATGTTAGAAAGCGGTCATTTAGTCATATCGAGCGTAGCGTTAGTTCAGGCAGGCCATGAAGTCAAGCGCTGCTCATGTGACAGCTGTCGGCTGATGGCGGCCGATCTTAGGCCGGCCAATCAGCTGACGCATCATCTGACAGATCAGCTGATTCCCTTCTAGGCATTCATTGGCAAATTTCATACAGGGCGCCTTATTTAAGCTCCTTCAACCTGGCCACCTGTGCTGCTTCTTCTACAAAGCCGCTCGCAACCCACCTCCACCCCACCACCTCCTTTAATAATGTGTGTGACTAAACCAATATCATTCTGTGTTATTGATGCTGGCTCTGTTCTGCACCCGGGGGGGTCTTTGCTGCTGCTCTCCCTGCCTTTGGCTTTCCATGTGTGCACATGGAAGGGCAAGGAGGAGTGCTCTCCTTGTCTCATGCTACCACGTAGGCTCGTGGATCCACGTATGCGCGTGGATGGGCAGGGAGATCCCAGAGCAGAGCCATACCGCCAAATATAAATGTATATATTACTGCATGTAAATAAAGTTCTTTGACTAAAGTGGTCCTGACTGAACTACAATTAGCCACAGATGTGCATGCCATTACTGGGGTGGCTGGAGTCTCATAAAAACTGTGGTTATAATCTGTAGATGATCAGTCGTATAACTTCATTTTCCCACTGAGGGTGAAATCCCATATTGAAACAGGTGTCAAAATATTGCCTAAGTCATATCTCCTCCAGCGCTCATTAAATAACTTCCAGACGAGACCTGCTTGGCAAAACCCTTGTAGTTTTGTAGTGTGAGCTATTACACTGACGGAGCCGTTTACATGCTGGCAGTTAAAACTATGGAAATCCACAGTATTCATATTTCTGGGTTTATATATACTGTATCTCTGATTTATTTATTGTACGTATATAAACATGGTTCACCTTTTCTTCAGCCATATTTTGCCATGACATACAAGCAAGCCTTTGGCTGATAGGGTTTTCCCATGACAGCATGATGTGTACACATTTATTTTAAGTCTGAGAACGCTGCGCTTCCAGGATTTGTGGGGAAGTCCCTCTTTTGCTATATTGGGGTGTGTGTCTGCTTACAGACATACCAAAGCATCGGGGCATTTAATCCTGTCTACCAGTTCAAATAAGTATTGTTGTATGCCAAGCCACTCTTACACAAGTCAGTTTTAATGGGTTCAGTGGAATGTATCCAGTCTACGTGTTACCGAGTGAGTAGCTTCTGTTCGCCGATGCCGAAAGGGACACCAGCTTATTACACGCAAACACAAACATTCCCACTTTGAAAAACTGTCCTCCTGATGCCCTACGGCCTCTCAACTAAACTGAATTTGGCAGGGGTGGATGTATCATTTTGATAAAAAATAATAAAGATGAATTTCTTCAGAAAGCTAAGCGAGTGGTGAACAGCATTTCATGTTTGTTTTTTTGTATTTGCCTTCAGGTCTCTTCTACCGGGGTGGCTTCCACAGTCTCCTCAGAGCCTGTCATCAGCCGTGGGATGTAGAGTTTTTTTAATTTATAACATGAAAAGATTCCATAAGGATTTACCTGGCTTTAGTTAAATATTCATTAGCAGTTACCTTAAAACTAATAGACAATAATCCCTGTAATACTGACTGGTTGAACGCTCCAAATATGTTATACCCCCGATCACACCCATTAGTGATGTCGCAGAGTACTGACACACCCTGGAGTACACTTTTACATCCCTGCAGTGATATGCAGTGTATAGCTTTAACCACAGCAACAAAAACAAGATTTTCAGGCCTGCTACTGTACAGTAGGAGGCGCTTTGAAAAAAAGGAACATATTAAATCTAGAAGCATGTGCACAGAGTCGACTAGTCATCTTTTAGTGCTTTCAAATGGAACTCATGAGCTCATGTTTACAACATGGGAAGTTGTGTACACAATATGCTTGGCGTTCAAGTGGATAAGTCGTGAGAACACCGCTGCTAGGCAACGGCAATATTAATGTTACTGTTGGCATCTAGAAGCCACAGAGGCTAACAATTTAGCAAGCAAGCAAGTAACATAATGCAGTTCTTATATGGACTATTGTCGTGAATACGGTAAACATGACCCCATTGAGAAAACAATGCATTTCCCATAAAACTAAACACTCAATTGTCCTGGTTTTCACCACAATTAAATAATGATAACAATTTTATAATTACATAGACGTTTATCATGTTACACTCATTAATTGATTTGTGCACATGAAATAAAAGAGCCAGCACAGCGCACCGCTGCAGTCTCCATAGAGAGTGATGTTTCACGCTGTCAAGCCACAATTACGCACGGACACAACAGATCTGCTGGTTACGTTTTGTACAGTTTTGAACCACAGAACCCTTCGTGCTTATATGCACATCAAACGTGTCGTTTTGATTAATTATTCACCACAGTTCCTTCGGCGCATCAACAGGCATTTCACTCCGCTTATAACGCTTTCACCCAGTGTCTCCATCCTGGCCAAAATCTCGTCTGAGCTCCATATTTTTAATTATAATAGTCTGAGACTGTGGCGAGCAAAAACTGATAAAATAGAGATGGTTCGGGTTCAAAACTAAAGTTGAAAAATAATTTCCGTAGGCCCAGAACAGGAAAACTCTCTCCAGGACACTCAAACTGACAGTGCGCCACAGGTGCACCACAGGTGCGCCAAGTTAGCCATCCTGATGAAAACGCCTATGGTGCATGCATATTAGCACGTGCCCGCGCGCACAAATGCGCATGGGAACGTGCGCGTGCATGAATGTACAGTACACTTAAGCGTTCCGGTTTGGGGGTCTGAAAATATGGTCACCCTAGAATAGACCCCTGTTCTGTTAAAAAACATGATGACATCTTTTATGGTCAGAGCGTTAAGTGGAGGCCGGATAATTCTCTAAAAATAAATAAATGAAAGCATGGCGGGATTAACAAGTTAGCTAATTAGCCAGCCAGACCAAACAGCAGCCTGGGGGCCAGCGGCAGCACTGTAAAGACAAATTGAGGGCGTATAAATCTTTGAATGCCTGTAGTTAACTATCCTTCATTTAAGTCAGTCAAAAAAAGAGTCGTACAATATCAGTGAAGTGTTTCAGAGATGAAGAGAAAAGGTTGCTAATAGTTGCTGCGGTTAGCAGAAGGCTAAACTACTACTACTATACTAGGAATACATGTAAAGGTTGCAGTAACAGTAACAAAGTAACATTGTTGCCCATTACTTATTCCTTACTGCTTGTCCACCTTCTTTGATACATTAAAATAGCCTCAGGTGTAACCAGCCTCAGCGCACTTAGCCTAAGCTAAGTTAGCCTGTTTACAATGTGTTAGCATGTTATGCTAACAAGCTAACACACTAGCTGATGGGTCTGATGGGAGGTTAAACTAGAGAGTTGGACAAGTGGATATTTGGACCCAATGGGAAAAAAAATCAGGGGATTGCCAAAGTCTTTAGGATTAATCATCTGGATACCATAAAGATTTTCACAGTATTTCACAACAATCCATCCAATATTTGTGATGACAAAACCACCTGACCAACTGGAATTGACATCAGAGTTGTATCTACTCCAACTGTGATTCAAAGTTTTTTCTAAGCCTCTCGTTTTTGGAAAGCTCTTCAAGTAATAGAAAAACGACAATGGGTCATTCAAAGTTTGGCATCCCTTTTGTCACACAACATATATCGATAATATAAACACACATATACTGTATACACAATATATGTATGGCTTTGATTAGGGCCCATGCGTGACACCACACATGGCGCTGATCTGATCGGGAGTGTGCTGGTTGGCTTCAGTTGCATGTTGGACGCCTCACTGCCACTGGCTTGCCAAATCTCTGGGTTTCACTCCTACAAACAGCCGACTTGGGGGATTTGGTTCTCCAGTAATTGTTGTGTGCGATCATCGCTGGGCTCTCCCCTGCTTTTTTGCCGTGCCCAAGTGGCCATTGTTGTGTAATGTTGTTCCCAAGCTGTAATCACAGGCAGATGGCTGCGGGCCTTGCCGCTCGATCATGATGGGGCTTTCCCCATACAAACAAATGAGGTCTCCTCACAAAGAGGTGTGATGTAAGGTGTTTGCTAGGAAGGATGCTTATTTCGGAGTACCGAGACATCCAGATTTTGGATGTTGGGATTTGATACATTGCCATTTGGCTATGAAAATGTTTTGGGGAAGGATATCAGCATAAGACAGTGTCCAGTTTTTTGCTGGAGTGCCAGCTCTTCATGATTTGAATATGCACAAGCATTACGAGAACTGGATACAGCGTTGGAGGCGGGCTCCCATACATTCCTATGAGAGTTGCTAAGTGGCGCATGATGCCAAAATGGCACGAATTCCGAGTGGAAAAGTACCGGACCTCCCGGCGATCTTCTGCATCCATGGGGCCCATGGAGCAGGCGCAGTAGCATCCGCTCGGTCACATGGCTCGGTCACGATGTCACAGCTGTCACACTCGCCTCAGCCTCGGTCTGGGTCTCATTCACATGAACAGAGGAAGGGAAATAACTCTGGATACGGCTATTAGTGCATTTTACAACTTTTAGAACCTAATGATTTAAATAAGGAATATTCAAGAGTTGGTACTGGGAACTTGATTCACCTAAAAAAGCATTCTCCACTGAGTTATAGATCTATCTTTCCCAATGTAAGTCTATGGGAAAAAGTATTTTTGGTCCCAATGGCATCACTTGAAGGACACGGAAGATGTAGTATCGCCGTTTGGCCACTACGAAAATTGGCATCAACGACCGGTGCTCTTCCTGGGGGCTTGTGCACAAGAGGGATTGGTGTCACTCACACCAGTAACAACAACAAAAAATACCCTGCAACCAATGTTATGTTTTTATTTAGTGTTGATCACCAAAATGCATTGTGTGTATCCTTTAGGCCTTCCTCATAAGAAAAAGAACTTGCAAAGCCAATTGTGCAACATTATAATTCATTGTTTACATCTTTTTTCACGCCTGCTAGCCTTTATAAACCATGCCTTTGTTTTGTGACATCTGCTGCCAACTGTCAGTGGATTAGCATGCAATTGTTAGCAAGCATGTGTATCTCATCCCTGCATGCTCCTCTGGCGTGCATATAGTATGTACTATAGCACATGTATATGTCCGTGGTACAAACACACTAGAGTGCTACAGGAAGGAGTCCTAAAACCCGGAAATGAGTTAGGATTTTAGGTCATCTCGAAGTCAATGTTTTTTTGAATGGGTTTTTATTTAGATGCCTGAAATAAGGTCTGTGGTTAACACAACTGAAGAGATTTTAACATTTAGTTTTACAACATAAAATAAATCAATAAATATCCCACTCGTGATTTTTGAAGCCTTTATATGTCTTAAAAAAGGCGGTTGCTAACAAGTGGCTAAATGAGACTACTAAACGTCACCACCCCGACTCGTCCTCCTTTACAGCCTCGTTGTGTATACTCACGCTCATGCCCCTGTGGTGACCGTGTTATAGCCTAACGTTAGCTTTTACTTCTGGCGATTACATTCACAATTGAAAAATCATAAAAGTGGTGTTCATTTGTTAATATTATCTTGCTGAAAAAAACATTTAGGTATCATAAACGTTTGTTTGCCACAGAGTTTATTTTCTGCAATAATCCAAAACCCAATGGAAAAATCCCATTGGCTTTTTGTCAAGGGAACCAGGGCGATGCTAACTTCCTGGTTGGCCTAAAAAATACTTCATCCCTGGAGCACTCTATAGGGACATGCTTTGCAACATTGTTAAGGGATATATTTAAAAAGGGGACCTAGCACAGATCTTACAAACTCATTTTTACAAAAAAAACTAGTGTTCACACTGAATCATTCACAGCAATGTTTGCATCCCTTGTAGTCTATGTTCACCACACACTGGCCTTTTCACTCACGCAGCTGCTCCTGCAGTCGTGTTTGTTAGCTTTGCTGGCCACAAAGCAGGTCAGGTTCGGCTTCAACTGACAAAACAATGAAATGCAATCAAAAGTTGTGGCTTGTAACAATTTATGCATGTGTGGATTCTCACTCAAGCAGAGCTGGAGTTGCTTAAACAGCCATCATCGAGCCCAGAGCCACACGATTCATAGGAGTGCAGGGAACATGTCCCACAGGCCTGAGGGAAATTAGTGGATTTTACCCCGTGCTGGTAAATTAAACTCAGACTGGATGCAAAAAACACATAATAAAAGAAATGACACGTTCGGAAATTTTGATGGCCAAATCAAAATATTTATTCATGATATCTGTGGTGGCAATATGTTTGTGGAGTGATTCCAACACACACACAAGAAGGCATCAGCGATTTCCCCGAAGATGATTGTCTCCTGCCTGAGGAAAAACACTGACCTTGCCAACTCTGTCAAAGTTTCACAACACTCTCACAGCCCCTCTCTCTGTATAACCTTGTTTTTTTTTTTCTACTCATCTCTTATTTCAAGTGCACTCTTGTTTGCTTCTCTTGGTCTCCTCTGATCTTTAAAGGGGACATATCATGCTCATTTCCAGGTTGTATTTTGGGTTTCTACTCGAACACGTTTACATGCTTTAATGTTCAAAAAACACATTATTTTTCTCGTCCTGTCTGTCTGACTATACCTGTATTCACCCTCTGTCTGAAACGCTGCGTCTTAGCGCCTGTCTCTTTAAGAAAAAGCCCAGTCTGCTCTGATTGGCTTGCGAGGTGCACCTTTGCAAAGATAGTTCTCAAGCTGTGGGCAATAAATCCTGAGCCTGCATGTGACACAGGCATACTTGCCAACCTTGATACCTCAAATATAGGGGGGGATTTCAAAACCAAAGCTGATGATCTGGGGGTCTTCCTCCAGAAACATTTGAGTTTCAGAGACTTTGTTTCCTACATTCTGGTGACTTTTAAAGAATGAAAATAACAGAATAATAAGTAAACTGCAACAAAGTTTTTTGTTAAATAGGCCTACTTTTAATTTTATTGTAATTTTCAGGAAAGAAAACTGAATAATTCGCCCCCCCCCCCTGGCGTAAACTTGAGTGCATCTCTGGTATTAAACGGCGAGTGCAGCTCAAACCACGATGCGATGTCGCAAGCTGCTCTCCTCCGCCGGGAAATGACATTTGGTGTAGCTCTATTGCCATCCACGTGGAAACAGTAGGGTTTATACACGCTGTACAGAGCCAGAACAGGTTGAGATAATGAAAAGGAAAAAAAAAAAGGTGTGAAAAATTGCCATAAATCAGGAGAAATGCGGGACAATTGTGACCCCCGGGAGGAAACCGATCCCAGCTGTCATTGGGCGAAGGCATGGTACACCCTGGACAGGTCGATCATGGAATTATGTCAGCAAGAAATAATCAGACTATGTAACATGGTTTGACTAATAATTCAGGTGTAGGTGAGTGATTTTCTTCTAAAATGACCCACATCTGAGCTCCTTATCAGCCTGGTTTTACTGAATAATGTGTTCTAACCTGCTGACGAGGCTCTTCCATTTCTCCCTGCCATTTCTGGACAGGCAAAGAGACTGATGAGCCAAGAGCAAAAGAGGAACTGAGGCCAAGGAGCGAAGGAAAGAGCGCACTGAAGTGCCTAAAATGAAGCCATGTGAGGTCAGGTGTGGGAAACCCTCCCAGTATGAGGCTGGGACAGAGAGAGAACAGTGACAGAAGGAGTGGTGTGGGCTGTGACATTCCAGGAAAGGTGAAGTCAGAGTTACAGAAGGATTTATGGGCAAAAGGAAGAGAGCAGGGAAAAGAACACCAAAAGCATCAAAAGCCATTAAGCGGCTAAATTATTTTTCTAGAAGAGCAATAAAAAAAGGTATTCGACATTCCCACACTGAATCACGGAACCTGATTCCTGGAAAAGGCTTCCAACCCACACATCCATTTGGCCATGACACACCTCAGTGTTACTTGTGTTACCGCTCTCTGTTTCACCTCAAAAAAAAGAACACTTGATATCATTTGTCTAATGAGCTATGACTCACTTTGAAAATGAAAATGTGAAACCCATTTACACCCTAAAAGTCTTTTATTGCTGTCACTCTTTCCCCCATTCTCTCGTTACTCCTCCCCTCATACTGTGCTGGTTTGTGCGAGGGAGGATAACGATGAGGACTAAGTCATGAGAAAGTGACTGGATGATTTTTTTTTAGTTTTTTTAAAGAGGCCGTGCTCCCTGTGCATGGCCAAGCGGCTAATTTACTGCTATGTTCTACAAGATTTACTGTTAGAGCAGTTGGCTTTCATTTGATTTAGGAAAGGAAACATAGCAGGCATAGAAAGCGTGGCACATGCATATGTTTGCAAGCGGCATGGAAATTGCTGCAGTTTGTAGGATTTAGATCCTATACACCATGTATGCTATTTCGGGAGTTCCCATGTACCTTATCATTCCACACTCTTTTATTAGAGGGGTGGGGGCCATGGGCGTGTCATCTGAAAGCTGGGAACCTAAAGATTAATTTTCAAGTTCTAGTCATTAAAAAGAAATATAAATGAATGAATGAATTAATCAATCAATTAAAATGAATTGTAAAAGTGTATGAGAGTAGAACATGATGATATAAGTACAGTATATGATGGTCATTCCCATGCTCTATTATGCCTCATAAATTGTTGGAGCAATTTTTGATAAAAATGATCAATAATCCCTCCAAAATACCACATTAAGACACCAAGACCTTGAGGAGCACCATGGAAAAAGCCATGCTGTGATTTGGTTTCAAAAACTTTTGATATTTGGAGATTTCTGCCAGAATTGCATTTTTCGGCGATTCGATGGCGAGCACTTCTGTTTTAGAAACTGCTCAGAAACCCCCTTATTGTCAATTTAGCTAGGAAGCCATCCATCTTCTGAATGCTCTAGGTCTCTTGTTTTTGTCTGTAACGTTTCATGAGGCTGTGATTATGCTAGAGGTCACCATAGGTCATTTAATACAGTGAGGCCAAATTTCAACAAATGGTCTCAATACACTGAAATGGCTACTATGGGGACTAACATCATCACAAATGAATACAGTTGGGCTCATTGGATCCACAGGAGTCTCAGCTTTACAGTGATACCCAATTTATGTAATTCAAGACTGTTTAGAAATATTCAAATACACCATTTTAGAATAGGCAACAATAACATTTATACTGCATTCAAAACTCTGCATGGTCTCCCTCACTCTCCTACTAATTGGTCGCATCTGCAGAACAAATTATAACTTTATCGTTCTTATTACTGCATTCTTTTTTTGTTTTGTCAAATTTCCGTTTCCAAGGTCAGGAACAAACATTCACACATTATTAAATATGGATGGTGCAATGCCATGTGCAATTCTAGCCTCAATAGAGATGTAACATCCTTAAGTCATTTCTCACATCTGTTTCCACAACAACACAACTAGCTACATAAATAGACCTGACACATTTTTTGTTTTAAAACCTGTGATCGGACAGGTCATTCACACTTTTATGTTCTCAATGACTCAATGTCCTGACCTGTAAGACTGTAAAAAGGGGTGAAAGGTGCTTTAAAAATGATTTATAGACTGACATTTGTTTTTTGTAAGCCACATAGTGTGTTTAAGAGAAGGGATAACACCTTATCATACCATATTGTGTTATATCATAGAACTCTATATTTCATTCTGCTTTAAAAAGAAAAAAAAATCATCACTTTCTTCGCTCTTTGTCCTCTATCTCACACTCTTTCCATGGCTTTTCTCTTTTCCTCTCCCTTTCTGGACCATAAATCTTCCTGTTTCTCTAAGTGGATCCTGGGCGTTTGTCCCAGCCCCAGTGCCTTTCTCCCAGGGTATTTATGAAAGCCTTTCTACTCGTTTATCACACCGTGACACGGCATCCTTGACAAAGCAAATCAGTCCTTTATATTAATGGCATTTCAATATGATGCACCGCAGCCATCCATTCCTGTTTCTAAACACAGTGTATGACCTCCGCTGGGAGAAAGAAGGAATTAATATCGAAGCACCTCTCATGAGCTCCTGTCAGACATGGAATACATCACATTGCTAGCTTCACCTATCTGTTAAAGTAGTGGCTTTTTGGCATTCAAACATAGGTCTCCATTACGTACATGTTCCCCAATTGTTCTAACCAAGTATGACAAGACTTTTTACAGATTGTGTTGCAATGCTTGTGTAATATTTGACTCCTGTTGCACAAGAGGGGCAAAAAGTTTCCCTTCTAATCAAGATGGCAGTTCGGTGTCATCATTCAGTGGTTCTGGGGGGTTGGGAGATCATTTCTGGGGGTCATCCGATGGTTGTGGAGAAAAAAAAAATAACATATTAAAACTTAAATAACATTTTAGACTGGGGAATGTTTTTTACATTACATCGCCTGTACCAGTGATATAATTAACCTCAGAATAGATTTTATTGAGTGTGTTTGTGAGAGTCAACGGGGGATTTCCAGCTGTTTATGACAGGTAATGTTGTCTTGGTTAAATGTGCAGTAGGCAGAACGTTTTTTGGCACCATTGGGCAACAAATTCCATTATAACCCTTCAGCATATTGTAATTCAAGTGTTCTGAGAGACTTCTGCACCTCCTCGTGGCTCTGTTTTCAGGCTTTAAAAAATCTACTTTGACCAATCACAGGTAATTTCAGAGAGAGAGCGTTCCTATTGGCTGTTCATTCAACGGAGGCAGCTGTCAATCACTCGTGAACTCCGGTCAAACTAGTCAGCGCTGATCAAATATGAATTAATATTCTGTTACTGTAATGCCTATTTTTGCGTAAAATGTGTTCAGAAACATCTTGTGGTGTACTGTTTAGCCGTAAAATGAGAAACTTTGCTCCGGCTGGTGGGCGGTGCTTGGTATTTCCTCAACTGATCTCAACATGGCTGCCGGGTCACAAACTCTCATTTTACAGCTAAACAGTACACTACAAGAAGTTTCTGAAAACATTTGAGTTGAGAAATTGTCATTACAGTAACAGAATATTGATTCATATTTGATCAGCGCTGCCTAGTTTGACCGTTTGATCAGAGTTTGTGAGTGATTGACAGCTGCTCAGAGACGGCAAGGCTCCAGATCAGCTCTGATTGGTTGTTTTCCTCCGGTCTGTGAAATCTTGAAGATGCCATTGGGAGCACCGGAGGACACAGAGGAACATTATTTTATCAGATTACCTGTCTCGTGCACTACTGTCAGGATATAGTGACCGTTTTATAAAAATAACTTTTTTTAATCATATTTGCTCCATTTCTACCCACTGCAGCTTTAATGTCAAGTTGTCATAACGAAGACATCTCAAACAATGTCAACTTTACATTCAAAAGGACATACTTGAGCGAATGGCACTTTATGACAACAGTCATAAACATTCATAAAGACTCCTTCATGTTCATGACAGGTGTCGTGTCAGTCATCCACACCCCTTTAAATAAAGTGTTACCAAATATGCTCAAGGGGGATTTTAGGCACAAACAAAAAAAAAGTTATTCTAGTTTCAGTAATATATCAATGCAACACAGTGCAAACAAATAACGACCATAAATCGGTTTCGCAATAGCACACTTTGTACTCTAATGGAATTTACCAATCAAACAACGTGAAGAGGCAGTTCTCAGAACTGTTGTTTTTGTCTCAGAACACCAGGTATGTATTTGTTCAAGTCGACAGGTGAATAACAACACAAGGTTCACTGCATGTTTTTTCTCTCTCTCTTTTTATCGCCATGGCACCTCCCTTTGCAGTATATAATGCTTAGCAAAACATTTGTTATAGTCCTTGAAGCTAAAGTTTAATAAGTTAGTTAAGTTAAGTGCACACCAGTAACTCCCTTACACAAAAGAAGCTTATTCAAGTATGCTTTTAGTATACTTCTTTTAAACTTAAATTAAGAGAGAAGGCTGTCAGATTACTTTTTATGTAGGCCTATTTATCAGAGTTAAACTTAACACAATTATACTTAAGTATTATTGGCTTATACCGACAAGTAAACAGAAAAGTCTAAGTGTACTTGGCAAGTATAAGTGTACATAAGTGTAAAAGTGTACTTGGTAAGTATACAGAAAAGTACAAGTATACTTGGCTTATACTGAAAAGCATACAGAACTGTACATTTGAATACTATGCTATACTACTGTATAAATTAACTTAAAGAAAACTTACAAGTATACTTGCAGTAAAAACTATTAAACTAGTAGTTTACTGAGAGTAAACTTTAAAGCGTACTTTCATAAACTAAAAAGGTGGCTACAAGTATATAACTAGTAAAATAACAGTGTACTAATAAGTTCACTTGAAGTATAGTTCATATTATAGTTGCAGTACAAAATACAACTCTGATGTAAACTAGTTACTTACTCAAAGTTTACTACTCTTAGATTTAAAGTATACTTAAAAGTACACTTTTATAAACTAAAAAGTGGGCCAGAAGTATTGAAGTAGTAAACTTACAAGTATACTAGTACATTGACATTAGTATACTTATTACATAAAGTATACTTGGGATTATATTTGTACTTAAGTTTACTTCATTAAATAAACTTGAAGTATACTTCTTTTTTGTAAGGGCTTTCAAGAAAATTTGTCTGTGTCTCTCTTAGTTGTCCATCGTGTCCAATGATGACGGTTGCTCCAGGGTACTGGGGGTGGGGGTGGGGGTTCAGCTCTGTTTGCGCTGGTGCCACTTCATGTGGCTGTCGAGGCCGATGCGTGAGCCACACACTCGCCTGCAGATGGGGCAAGGGAGCCCAGATGTTGGGGTAATGCCGGCTGCCCGCTAGTGTCGTTGGGCATGCTTTTCGGTCCTCCTCTGTTGGGTGATGTGATGTATTTGTTCGGCCGCTCTGGCACAGGTGACCTGAGTGACATCTCCAAGTCTCTTTCCCCTGAGTGTTTGCTACACCTTAAAAAACAAAGCTCTAATATTGACCTTGTAGCCTACTGTATGTGCAACATAACAGCATCTGAACAGCAAGCAGACATTAGGATAATAATGCTGAGCTGGCGTTTTGGCAAGCCACCCGCTATCTGTTCTGGATCGAGTTTATACAAAAAGGGGCTGGGGGTGGGGGGGGTCAGGCGTCAGCCACTGTGTAAGTCTGGGTTTACACTGAGAGAGACACAATGGAAACTGTCTCTCCTCTGCATTCAACATCCTTTGCAGTCTTTGCATGTGACTCCCGTACAGTGCAATTAAAGCTCTGTTGGGAGGACTACTTCATACAAACACCCTAAAATACACTGGGAGTTTTACAATGTTAGACTCCATTTCTAAAAATCAGTGAAATTGGCACAGATCAAAAATGAATTGCCTTGTCGTTTCTAGGTAAACACTGGCTTGGCTTAGCAATGTCAATATTTACTGCATTTGAGGCGGTTATTTCAACAGGCCGGGCACCGCTGGACCACGACCGGACCCCTCTCATACTGTATTGCAGTCAACCTTTGAACTCGAGTCACAAAATCATGCAACATTTATTTTTGTATTACCCCTTTTGATAAATGTTGATCAAGATGACAGATTGTCACTCAGCAACCACAGTCAACAGGGCCAGTATCACAGGAGTCGAGAGTGAGTGCTAGAAGTGCTTTTTTTTTTTTTTTACACTCACAGAATTTCCATCCAACAGCTTTGTATGTAATGTGTTATCATTGGCTCTGGGCACAAGAACCCCCCTTTGACAAATATGGTTGCACAATCAGATTGTAGCAGGATGGACCAACTGCATCCAAGTTAAGCGTGCAAACTTGGAATCTACTACCAGTCGACTGTGGCAGACTTTTTCCGATGCGTCAGCATGATTTGTGTCAGGAGATTTAACCATCTTAAAAGCCAATTAGAGATGTTGGCTGTTTCATTTTCGATGAATCCAGATCTTTCAGTTTCATCAAAGTTTCCCATATGCTTGCTCAGCATTACTAACAGATGTCACTAACCCGAGAGCACAGAGAGGCTGATGATGTGACCAGGGGCAGATGTAGTATGTTACAACTTCCTGAATATAATGACCCCGGCTTAAATGTCATTATCTTAACTCTCTATGGCATTCCACTCTCAATCGCTTTACAATGCAAGTGCAGTTTACCTTATATTGGCCTTTAACTGTGGGAGGCTGAAAAAGTTGTATCACCATTGTGAATCTGAGGCTTTCAGTTCTGTCACTGGTATCATGAAAGACACATGTTTATATACACCGATCAGCCATTACATTAACAACATTATGACCACTGATAGGTGAAGTGAATAACATTGATTATCTCGTTACAATGGCACCTGGAAGTGGGTGGGATATATTAGGCAGCAAGTGAACAATTTGTCCCTTGAAGTTGATGTGTTGGAAGCAGAAAAAATGGGCAAGCGTAAGGATGGGAGCGACTTTGACAACAAGGGCCAAATTGTGATGGCTAGACGACTGGGTCAGAGCATCTCCAAAACTGCAGTGGTGAGGTTGCAGATTGCAACCAACTGAAACTTCTCCCATGTGCCAAGCGTGTATAGGAGAACTATGGTCGCTGACGTAAAAACGTGAATACAGAGTACCGATCCGATACCAGTGTTTAAGCTGTATGCCTCACTGTGTGGAAGTGACTGGGATCATTATTTTATGTGTAAGGCAACATCAGGCTTGACTTAAACATCGCTTTCCTATCTTTGTAAAACAAAATGTAACAAATAAGATAATATACATAGATAATAGATATAAATATTTATTTATTATTAAAGTCATGAATTGTACACAACAACAACTTGGCAAAAAAACATTTTACAGTTCAGGTGGGAACCTTTTTTAAAGCAACAACAAATTAGTCAAAACTTAAACAGGAATACAAATTTCCATATATAAAGTATATAGTATAAACATAACATTTTTAATAAAAAAAAAAAAAAAAAAAAAATTAAACACAAAATTTAATTGAATAGATTTGTCCCATTGTCACCGATATCCGATCCAGCTATTTGAGTCAGTATCGGCCCGATATCCGATCGTTATCGGTGCATCCCTAATTGTATTCCATTTCTGCAATAGATCCCCCTAAATGCTACGCACTGCTTCTTTAAGAGGGATGAAATAATGATTCATATAAACATATATAATAAAAAAAAAATGTCAGCACTGCAAACACTGTATTGCCCGCAAAAGCAGGTTGTGTTCAATATGTTTAGTTTTTATTTTGTTATTACGGGGGTGGGGTCATTTTCATAAAAGCATTTTGCAATATCTTTTTGTGTGTGTGGCCCTGAAAATTATTACATTATAAAAAAAAAGGTCAGTGCAAACATTTGGAAAGCAAACATGCCTTCAGCAAAAGTGAATTATGTTCAGTTTCGATACAAACTCTTTATAATACATTGGGCTGGCCCCTTCTTAGTCTGTTATTTTAAATGGGGAATTCTCATGAGGGCTACTGTTTGTTTTTTATATTTTATTATTAAATTGGCGGTACCATCTTGGCGACTTCATTTCTAACCTTCTTCTCTTTCAGTTCCTCACCTAACTCCCACTCGTCTCCGTCTCTGGATCTGCTCTGGTCTCTCTCACCTCATTAGAATATGTCTGGTGCCACAAGTGCCTTTAGTTTCACTCTCGTCTTCCCCCTCCCAGTACCTGTATCTGCCAGGAAGGGTATGTCCAGTTGGTCTGCTGCATCGCCTTTAACTTTTGCCTTCCGTTGGATACAGAAACTACTCTACCTCATGAGAAAAGAACCTGGAAGTCTTTGTTTGAACATGTCCAATGTGCAATTATGCTGGATCATTTGTACTTGTTACGTGGGTGGTAAGTAGGTGTGCCCTTAAGCTAATTATAGATGTGGGTGCTCATAGGTTGGGGGCATGACAGGGTCTCTTGGCATGGGAGTCTGAGATGAAAAAAAAATGGAGCTATGCCAAGGGTGTGTGTGCATCCTGCATACGTTGAGGGAGAGTTTTTTTTTGAATGCCACAGAGAATACGTGCAATCGTTCTGACTTAAAGGAATCCAGCTCCAGTCTGTCTCTCCTACATCCTCATTTCCCAATCTGTCATCGCTCTACCTCGTTCCAGCTCTCGCCTTTCTTTCTCAGCAGTCTCTGTCTCCAACGGCCTTTTGGCCCGGCGTGTCTGTCACGTACAGAGGGAGACTATGTGGCCAAGAGGCTTCAACCGTATGGATCTTAAACTTTTCTCATCCTGACAAAGACCGGTGCTGTCAGAAAGTAACACTGTGGATATAGACTTTCTGTCACCCAGTCTTTCATAGGACACTGTTATGATGAAGCAACTAAACAATGGCCACATCAGAGCTTGTCTGATTATACAACGCAAGGTAAAGTGTAAGTCAGGCCTAAAGCTAAAGATCTGAGCTAGTCACTGACACTGACAAATGCACATTTATAGTAGTTATTGTACTGCAGGTTTTGATGTTTAGTGTAAAGCAAAACACCATGTTTTTACAGTGAAAACACACATCCAGATCCTTTTGGGAGCCAAAGAACCACATTGTTTATCCCAATTACAAACCACACTTGGGAAAAATACTTATTTGCTTTTTTGCTGAGTTAAGTGAGAACATTGATACCACTCTTATACTGTAATATGAAGCTACAGCCAGCAATTTGTTAGCTTAGCATAATGACTGGAAACAGGCAGAAACAGTCAGCACTGAGCTCGGCCAAGAAGTAGAACGGCATATGACCACCTGTGAAACCATACAGCCTAGTTGCCAGTAAACAAGACTCAAAACCGACCGTGTATGGTCAGTCTGTGAATTTGTGGCTAAATAGTTAAACAGATAATCAGTGGTCATGTCTATAATGTTAAATCTAGCGGTACATGTCCACCAGGTCTGGCGAAGACACTAGGGGTAACGCTGCTCCACTCAACTGGCCGTTCAAGCGGTGTCGTACCCTATCGTGGGATGCACCTGATTGGTCCCTGGTTTTCTGCTCGCCGTTTCAAACAGGAAACAACATGGTGGCCTGCTCATATACTTTCTGTTATTCCGTCTAAAAACTCCACCAAAATCTACTTCTGAAAACATTTTAAGCGAGAAATAGGCAATGCCACTGCTGGATCTTGCTTCATTTTAGAACTAAATTGCCTAGTTTGACAGCTTGGTCCAAGTTTCGTGAGCCGGATGCATCGTGCCGAATGGTCTCATTTACATAAAGGACTGTTCCCCTTCTTTTCATTTTGAAAGAGTAACGGCCAATGAGGAAACTCCAACACTCGGCCAACCAATCGTGTAACTTTACTCAGTCAGTCAGTCACTCATTTACAGACTTGTGCGTTTGTAGGGCTGGCCTTCTGCGGTCCAGACAAAAATGTTGGCATTGTACATTTCTGAAAACCACAGATACGTTGAATGTGGACGTTTTTGCATTCAGTCAGAGCAAGTGACATAGTACATCAAGTGACCGTTATTGAAAGTTACGTGGTATGAAAGTTATGTGGTATAATAACGAGTATAACAAGCCAGTAAGTCCACTAAGAAACACAAGACTTTCACCCAAGACACTGCTGTTCGTGTCCCATGTTAAACCCAAAGTAAACATTGACTTTACACTTGTTACGTAACGTTACGTAACGTTATGTAAGAAAGCCGCTAAAAAGGGCGCCTCCATGCGTCAGTATATTGCCGAGGGGCACTTACCAAACGGCAGTATTTGAGTTGGGAGTGAGAACAGGTTGTAATTTAACACAAACCATGATGGTTTTTCTAACCTTAACCAACAAGTTTTGTTGCCTAAACCTAACCAATCTTTTCAAGAGTGATACAAGGCTGATATGAAACGTATGGGTTGAAACATAACCTTTTGTTTTTACACTTTAGTTATTGTACTTAGTGAGCTTTAAAGGCTCTGGTAGGCAGATTCTGTTACCTCTGGTGAGAGCCAGGATATTTTCCAGACTTTGTGCTAAGCTAAGCTAACTGGCTTCTGGCTGTAGTTTCATATATACCATACAGATGTGCACGGATATCTCTGCGTGCCACTCCCCACATCTTTGTATCCCTTTTCTTCCTACCAATCATCAAACCATCGTTCATTATTATCTTGTTATCCGGCTACAATATCAGCATCGGGTTTGAACCACTCTTGTTGCCATGGTGGCATTTCAAGGCCAACTACTGTCACGGTTCAGTGCGAGGAAACACGGCAGCGCCCCTGTGGAGACCGGATAGCCCCGGACTACGACCACACTGTCTGCTGTGCCTGCAGTAAAATGCCATGTAGCAAATTTAATTACATGTCTGTCTACTTCTTGACAGATCATTAACGTCTTTATATCTGTGTAATAATAGGCTATTTGTTATCATTAGGTATGCGGATGATGTGGAATGTTCTCTCTGGTATGCTGTTAAGTGGGACTAGAGACATTTTGAGCCTGATTGTTTTTCAAAAGCTCTGCAGAGGACTAGGGTAGCTTGCTCTCTGTTATCTTTAGCTTCATCATGTTGTATTTGGACCAGGCTTATGTATTCTGTAAACTCAATTAATTGTAGTGCTGTCTACTGTATATCCTAATCTTTAATTGAAGCGGCCGTAGGCAGAATATTTTTGACATCATTGGGCTAAGATTCCATAATTACCTTTCAGCATATTGTAATTCAAGTGTTGTGAGAGAAAACTAGACTTCTGCACCTCCTTATGGTTCTGTTTTTCAGGCTTTAAAAAATCTAGCCCGTGATGAGAGACTTTGGCCAATCACAGGTCATTTCAGAGAGAGAGCGCTCCTATTGGCTGTTCATTCAACGGCGGCAGCTGTCAATCACTTGCAAACTCCGATCAAATGGTCATACTAGGCAGCGCTCATCGAATATGAATCAATATTCCGTTATTTCTTGCATAAAATGTTTTCAGAAACATCTTGTAGTGTACTGTTTGGCTGTAAAATGAGAACGTTTGCTCCGGCTGGTGGGCGGTGCTTGGTATTTCCTCAACTGTTCTCAACATGGCGGCCGGGTGACAAATTTTCGCATTTTACAACTAAACAGTACACTGCAAGATGTTTCTGAAAGCATTTTATGCCCTTTGATCGGAGTGTGCGAGTGACTGACAGCTGCTCAGAGACGGCAAAGCTCCAGCTCGGCTCTGATTGGTTGTTTTCCTCCGGTCTGTGAAATCTTGCAGATGCCATTCAGAGCACCGGAGGACACAGAGGCACATGATTTTTTTCAGATTACCTTTCTCATGCACTACTGTCAGGACATAGTGACCGTTTTATAAAACTAACTTATTTTAATCATGTTTGCTCCAATCTCGCCTACTGCTGCTTTAAGTCATCTCATTTATGTTTTGCTTCCTTTGCATTACAGCTATAAAAAGCTGTTATCCTTGGATGAGCCAGTGTATGCTAACCAAGAACGATGTGCAATCACATAACTGTGAGAGGTAATTCGTCACATGGCGTCAGGTAAAGTTTTTCAACTTGTGTTTTTATGTAGACAGAACAGGTGGCACGTTGCACTTAACTTCGGCTGATGTTGTAATGGTTTAATGCTCAACACAACTACAAATCACCACCCCAAACATCACTCCTGACGTAATTCTAAAATTAATTCTGCAACTGTAGGTGATGACATGTCCTTTCTACACCAGCAAGTTCTTTTCAGACCTGGATCAAGTAGCTGCTGCGAATAATTCTTGGCATTTAGTTTAGTTTGCAAAGACAAGTGATTTAGTGCCTGAGGTCAGCTCGCACAGTGCCTGTAAATTAGCAACCTCATTAAAAATAATCTATATCGACTCCGAAACTGACTTTCAATAGTCTTGCAGTGTTTTCAGTGCGTCCTGAAGTGACCAGCTCTGTTTTTGAGATCAGGTTTGAGAGCATGCTTACATATACACATACATTGCCAATTAGGTTGTAAGACATACGTATTAGGAACATACAGATTGGCAATAGCATGACTATGCATCATTATTTGGCTATTTATTGCCTATATTTGAAATAAGGTTGCTTTGTTGGAGTTCCATTTATAGTGTAAAACAGATTAACCCTTAATCCAAATGTGAAACATTTAAATTAGGGCAGTCAATCCATTAGAATATTTAATCGTGATTAATCGCACATTTTTCTCCATTCAAAATGTACCTTAAAGGGAGATTTCGCAAGTATTTAATACTCACTTATGAACATGGGAGTGGGCAATATGCATTATTGCATCACATTTATGCAAATGTATGTATATATTTATTATTGGATATCAATTAAAAACACATATTGTCCAGAAACAGGGTACTGTATTTAGCATTAAAAATATGCTCAAATCATAACATGGCAAACTCAAGCCCAACAGGCAACAACAGCTGTCAGTGTGTCAGTATGCTGACTTGACTATGAGTGGCTTCAAACTGCATGTGATTATCCTAGTGTTCCTATTGGCTGTGCTCCGGCTGGTGGGCGGTGCTTGGTATTTCTTTAACTGATCTCAACATGGCTGACGGGTCACAAACTTCCTCATTTAACAGCTAAACAGTACACTACAAGATGATTCTGAAAACATTTGAGGCGAGAAATAGGCATTAAAGTAACAGAATATGCATTCATATTTGATAAGCGCTGTCTAGTTTGACCGTTTGATCGGAGTTTGTGAGTGATTGACAGCTGCTCAGAGACGGCAAGGCTCCAGCTCGCCTCTGATTGGTTGTTTTCCTCCGGTATGTGAAATCTTGCAGATGCCGTTAGGAGCACAGGAGGACACAGAGGAACATGGTTTCTTCAAATTACCTGTCTCATGCACTACTGTCAGCAGGATATAGTGAGCGTTTTATAAAAATAACTTTTAACTTTTTTTTAATCATATTTGCTCCATTTCTACCCACTGCAGCTTTAATGCTTTATAGAAATTAGTGGCCTTTAAATCAATTTGTGTTAATGCATTATTATTTTTAACTGACATCCTTAATTGTAAGCTAAACTGTGGAGGAATGCACAGATTGGCAATAACACAACTATGCATCATTATTTGGCTATTTATTACCTATATTTGAATTATTTTAGTAGTCACTAAGGGTTCACTTTAGCCACTCAGGCTACTAGTAAAAGAAAAGAAAAAAAAAGAAAAAACAATGTCTGAGGGTGATTATATAAATGAAGTTAATGCTCAGCATTATGAAACCAAAGTGGTTTAACAAAACATCATCAGCCACAAATCATAGATGGAAGCTGAAGAAAAGCAAGAATGTGGGTGTAAACAGTGTTACGTGATAATCATATGGTATTGAACTTGCTGACTGATGCACACATTATGGTGTGATATAATATGTTTTTATGGTTCATGGTATGTTTTTTCTCTTACTCAAATAACTACATAATCCATTTTACATATTTCCACACTAATTTCAAGTTTGAGTTGAATTGTTGAAAGAAAAACCTGACTTGCACTTATCACATCACATATATCACAATCTCATCAATTATCTGTTATTTCTTATTCTGTTTTACCTTTGTAGCATGTGGCGGGGAAAGGGAAGATTGACCAGCTAATGATTTGCCACCACACTTTCAAATAGCTGACAACCCGCACTTATTGGGAACATGCGGTTTGACCTGACATTGTTTATTCTTTATGAAGTGGCAAATGCCGATCATTAGACATCTACATTAAAACGAGGGCTGTCAAAATTAACGTGATAATAATGCATTAACGTAAATTTGTTTTAACGCCATTAATTTCTTTAACGCATAAACACAACTTGCGATTTTTAGGTTGTAGCGGGCTCAGTTTTAAAGCTAGAGTGAAGATACTGGTATCATATGAAACTAGAATCTAAAAACTAAACCTAAGGAATCCACTGGTACCAACCATGTCATACTAACTTGTCGAGAAAGAGGTTAAATATTGCTCCAAACTTATGCAAAATATTTGCGAGGAAAAACTGCTATGTCGATAACGTTACTCAGTCCCGTCGCCGCCGCTCTCTCTCTCTTTCTTCACCACTCACTTCCCACATACACACACACACTCAACGCACTGCTTCTACTCCAACTGTCTCTAGAGAGGGACATTCATGTTTTCATGTCCACCGTAGCTTTCCAACGCGCTTATCACCCGGCAAAGGCTTCAGATGGTTACTATCTCCTCACCTGCACCACTAGATACCACCACTGGACCTCAGTAAGTCACCTTTACAGCTGCACTCGAGACATGAAAAAAACAGTTTCATGGTAACATCTTTCACAACAGCCATTGTTGGAGTGTGTGGGTTGTTACAAGGCTGTTTCGGTGACACACCTGAAAAACCGTTCCTCATGTTTTTTTCCTAACAGTATCAACAATTAGGAGAGTGAGAGAAGGGGAGAGCAACCTTTGTGTTTACAACTGTGTCCTAGGTACAGTATCTCCTCAACAGCAGCTATGTGCCCATGGCAGACAGTAGAGGCAGTGGGAGGGTTGGACATCACTCATCAACCACAGGTATTTCTATTAATATTCTCCAATGGTGTTGCTCTCAGCCGAAAGCAGTTGAACAGTGGAGGCATGTCAGTCATTGTTTGGTCTGTCTTCCAGTGGGTTTCAGGGAATGCAGGGCACAAGGCGTACCTGTACCTGGAGGCAAGACATGGATTTGTCTGACACAGTTTAGTCCAATTATCCAAGCAGAACTGTGTGTGTTCTGGCTTGGATACACAGCTCTGAATGCTTTACCGTAACAGCAACCAAGCACGCCAGTCACAAGCAAACATGACCCTGTTATTCTGTCAAAGTGAGGATTAAGAGCACTCACTTAACACTTATGGACGTGTTGTGCAATTTTTATTGCTATTATTACTATATTAACAGGTCAAGTACAGAGTACAGAATGGAACCACTTATTGATTCATATTCATTTGATTGGTATTTTCTTCAGTAAAATACCAATCTTTTTTTTTTATTCACTACAATATTCTTTAACCAGCTCCAAGTGGAAATGTGGAAGCACATGGCCATCTTTATTGTGTTGATGTGAAGATATTACTGCATGCAACATCAGCAAAGGATAATTTGTAGGGTTGTCAACGCCACTAATTTCTTTAATGCGTTAAGGCAATCGATATTTCAGAGGTTGTAGCGGGCTCAGTTTTAAAGATAGTAAGAAGATACTGGTAACACATGAAACTACTAGAACTTATGTAAAACGTATGGAATCCATCGGTACCAACCATGTCATACTATCTTGTTGAGAAGGAGGTTAAATAACGCTCCAAACTTGAATCACCTTGATAGTTTTGTTCATAGTAGTAGTAGTAGTAGTAGTAGTAAGGGTGCTTTCACGCATGTAGTCCGATTCATTTGGTCCGGACCAAGGCAATAAAATGATACATCGTTGCATTTTAGTTCTGGTCCGGTTCTTTTTAACCTCGAGGGGTAAACATGAAGTTACACAGAGTGACAGGTAGCTCACTGATTGGACAGTTTTGGCGATGGTCATCTTGCATCATCAGGTGGAGAAAATCAAATTCTGGTGACCGACAGAAGTTTATGCAGCATATATTATTGTTATATATTTATATTATTTCGTGTCACAATGAGCACACGAAGGAATATTGTTGAATATTATTGATTATATTGGTATTACTAGACTGCAAATCGACCGCATGTAATGAATAATGACTAACAGGTCGAGACAGTGTAAAAAGGAGGCGTCTTGTACTGTAATGAGTCGGGGCTTATTACTGTGGGATCGCCGTCATACTTAATGAACTTAATGAACTAACAAAGTACAAAGAGTGGGATACATGCACAGCAGTTTTAACCAGCCCGTTCTCATTGCCAGGGCGTCAAATACTGAGGTTTTATCATGGCCGTCGGCGTTCGATACCGCCGCACAAGGCACCCCTTAGCGCCGGTATGAGACCGGCGGGCGTTCCATTAACTACAATGTAAACCCATCTTCGACAACAGTAAATGCTCAGGGAAAGTGTGTAGTGACATAGCTTGAAGAGCATAAGACACACACCGGGCAAGCAAGAGGGGAGGTGGATGGGTCCAACAAACACAAGGGGAGGGACAAAGTGGTGGCATGTGACGAGTTGGGATGAGAACATGTTGTTTTAACAGCTTTTGACCTATAAATCAGGGAAAATACCTGCGCTGATCAAACTATTTGCAAGATTAGGTACATGGCTCTATGCCTAGTTAACACTACACGACTTTAGCCCTGATTTTCCACACAGTTTTGAAGCTCCCCGACAAAAGCGCCAGATTAGAGTCAAATCGGCGTCGGCTCGACGCTCGCACATCGGCGCTCAGGTGTTACGGGTGAACTGTTCAAAGATGCAAGCTGAGACGCTCGCCGTTGCACAGCAGACGCATTCCAGATATCTAGCATGCTGTCAGGGAGCTACAGCCAATGAGAACACAAGACGCGGGCTGACAAGGAAACCTGGCGGAGGGGTCGCCTGTACCTGTGTGTGCTATGTCTTGCATTTGCAACACGGACCAAAGTTGCTGTTGGACCTAGGGTGTTGGATGTTGCATGAATAACACATAGTAATTAGTACACACAGTTTTAGTCGTGAATCTACACAGGGGGTCAAATTTACAAAGAATGGATTGCGGCCACTGAAACAATTAACAAAAGATATGATATTACAGCGCAAACACACCAATAAAGTTCTGCAGCTGAGTGCAATTTGAACCTTTTCAGCGCTTCAGTTAGCACCAGCTCTCTGAAGACGCTAGTAATTTCACTGTAACTGCGTGTGGCTATTAGCGCTGATCGTTGTGAATTGGACTGTTTTTGCAGTGAGGCTCATTTGCATATAAAGGGGCCAATTTTGCACTAATATCGGCATATTACCTAATTTAAATATGTGCAAATTGCACAGACGCACCAAGATGCTAATTGCTTGGCAGCGCGGTTAAGGGTGCGTTTCACTCTTTGTAGGTGCTTTGAGAATTACACGGTTCCTTTTTGTCTTCTTTGTGCAGGTTTAGCGGCCGCAGAAGCTGCGCAATCCTTTTGTAAATTTGCTACGGAGTTTTATGCATCTGGCCCCCCAGGTGTTTGTCACCCTTCTAAAAGAAGGTTGAAAAATGATGATACAAATTCCATCTGCAGACACACGGCCGTGTCAAATTGATGTAAGGTAATGACAGACTATGCACTGGTGTGACAGCTGCTGCCTCAGGGCCTGTAGGTTCCATGGGCCTGATCACTGAAATGGTTGGATGGTTGTTGGATAGATGATGGATGTTTCAACAACCTTTGCTAATTTGCATTCCTTGGCTGTTGCACTGTGTTTATCATTGTTGCAAGTGCGCAAACCCAGTAATAACTTAATAAGAGTAACAAATTAAAAGTTGTCCTTAAAAGTTTAGGCTTTGGGAATCATCACAAAGGATTAAGATAGCAATCATTACATATAAATGAACTGACTTACTAAGATTCATAGTGCTGTCTACTGTAATGTCTACTGTAGGAAACTTGTATCATCATGTATCAGGTTCTAGGAACCTTCATAATTACACTTGGACCCTTTAGTTTTGTGGTATGTTAGGTGTATCCACATGCCCAGCAAATTCTTATCCATCACACAAGACTTTCCAGCCACATCATGCTGGACCAAAAATGCTTCTCTCCATACTAGTGATCAAGACACAGTATTTCTATCGCTTTGTTCTTCTGGATGTCTGATGATTAATCACAATCAGTATTACCAGATATTAATTTTGTTACACCTTTAATGGGAAGCAACTTGGCAAGAAAATAAGGGAAATTGTGAGATAACTTCTGGGCTGGAGGATATGTAAGAATATCCAGGGAAGGCTTTTCAAAATCATTGAATAGCAGTTTTAATGGAGGTTCAGGCAACAAAACTAAAACTCCTTTAGGTTTAGGCAAAAAAAACAGACTTGGTTAAATTAAAGGGGAAAAAACATTCTTACACGTTTCACATGGGATGCGAACTCTAGTCTCCTGGGTGTTTTGTGTCCCATCCACCGTCCCAACCTCAACGCCTCATGGAGTTCCACACTGTCTATACTACAGCGCCTGACTTCCGCTTCTACTCCTGTCATAATTACTACGGTCGCTAGAGGTCACTGTCGTGGTCTTTTATACCTTCTTTCTGCAATCTACCATGTGAATAGATGATAAAACCTACTAGTGGGTGCAGTAGGCCCCTATTGACCCACATCTATGGAGCTTATAGTGTCTGATAACACCTATTTAATAGCCTGACAACAGTCTAATAGGCTACAATGATACACTTCTTCACCAGCAGAGAACAGACAGATCATTGAAGAGAAACATCTGCTTTACCATTTGATTATCCGGTCTGAGACAGTATTGTCTATGATACTACAGTAGCAAGCAAGACTTGCTATATCAATCATGTTATATTGCTAACCATTTCAAACTACGACCTGCTCTATTTAGCTGCGTGATGAGGTGGATAGCAGCAGCCTGTGGTGAACAGAACACAAAACATCGACATTGCTTGTCGGTTGCTTATCTTTGACGGGATGCCTCTTCCACATTTGTTGTGAATATGACGATTTATTTTTACAACCATTAAGTTGTGGTAAATTACTTTTGTCCCACTTAGTTAGCTATGACAAAAAACAAACTTTAAACAAAAACACAAAAAACAATATTCCACAGTATACAATGCAGTTGTCTCAATGTCTTCTGTAATAGACCAGTAATGTCAGAGATGTCAGAGCAGAATGGAACACAGCTGCTGTAGAGGGAGTCGGTGTTTACACATTGATTTTACATTTCTTTCCATAGTCAGTACCACTCACCAAACAGTCGACATGCATCAGATCCACTCAGGTTTTATTTCAACATGTGTTTTATGTGAATGAAAACAAATGTTGACGACAACAATTAATCATAGGCCATTGTTATAATGAATGAATGATTAGGTTGTTCCATCAAAATCCTGTAATCCCAAACTGTACTGCATTGTTTGTTTATTACAGCAACTCTTACTATGCAAAGAGAAAAAAGATATTGTGAACCAAAGAACAATGACAAAAAATGCCAGGGGCCCAGAGCTCTGCCATCTGTCATTACAAAAAGAGCCATGAGCCCATACCAACTTTTGGGATGCTGTCAAGAGGCTGAGTGTGCCCTGTACCTGATGGTGAACAATTGTGCATTTTGCGATAAAAGCAACAAACTTAGCACAGATGTTGGTTTATATGTTATGAAAAGATATAGATATGGGGGCGCAGCAAAAAAACATTGTCGTATGAACCTGAAATGCCTATCCAAACTAAAAAGTTCTCATGCAACCTGTGACTAGAGGTTACCAGCTTCACCTAGCAATGTCTTTACCAATTTTACTGCTAATGAAAAGACAAATACACCGATGGAAAGCTGAAGGGGTGTATTGGCTGTCATTCTGTCTTGAAGGCAAGGGGGTGAAGTTTGACTCTAAAGTCACCTTAGAAAACATCAAGAGTCATAAAATCTATTTTTTTTGCAGCAATTAGGAATAATTAGCGCCTATTTGGTAGCCATTTTGAAAAATGGCTGCCATGGCCCCCCGGGACCCAATTAGCAGCGCCCCGATATCTATGTCTTTTCATAACATATAAACCCACATCTGTACCAAATTTGTTACTTTTATCGCAAAATGCACAATTGTTATGAACATTTCAGCTTAGCTGCCCCTCTATAGGAAACAGCATAGGATATGATTTTTTTTTTTAACTATGAGATCGCAGCCCAGCTGTCAAGGCATTTCTAACATTACATTTTTAAAAGCAGGCCTATGCGACACTTTTCATGTAAACCCAAAGTACAGGAAAAACTATGACTATTAAAAATGTCGATAACCTCCTCAAAAGCTAAAGAAAACACTTTCCTGAGCGCTTCTTACTTGGCACAGCAGCACCTTTGTACTGCAAATGTTCACTATACACAATTTTGCAAAAGACACCATGGTAAACAAATCCAAAACAATGATTCCCAGTTCCATTCAATGAAGTGTGATGTTAGAAACTCCAGCCATAGCAGCTGGTAATGGTAGGCTATACTTCATAAATCTGGGCTTCACCCAGAGACACATACACAGAAATAGGGAGGGAATGCAGTACATGTGTTTGTGGTAGATGTGTGGGTGTGATTCTGTAAGAGAGAGACGAGTAGGAAAAGAGAAGGGAAGAGTTAATATATGGTGGGCATAGCGCAAATCACTACACGGCTATAGTTACAGTGTGCCTTGGGCTGTTACTTGGCTGATTCCATATTGTTAGAGCTGTCAGTCACGGAGCGAACGTGCATGCCAAGGGGCAGAAGCAAGGCCTCCTAAATAAAGATGGACGTTTTCTTGGCGTCTGTCCCAACAGTTGCTTTAAGCTAGTGTATTCTCTCTCACCTGGGGACGGACAGGATTATGTCAACGCCAAACCGGCTTTACGTGATGTGTTATAAGATAAAGGTACCAATCTATCAGACATGTTTTTATACTTATTTTTTGGTCATCTGCTGCTTTGTACGGAGCCCCCCTAGACCTACTAGGAGAAAATTTGTATTAACTCGTTCCCTCAAGTTAGTAACTGGTTCCCTCGAGTTAGTAACTCGTTTCCTTAAAAAACAAAACAAATTGTCATATACTGTATATATTTTTGACAAATTCTCTTTAGAAATGGCTCTCACAGAAACCCCTTAATTTTTAGAGACCTCACTTACAAATGTTTTGACATGCATAAGCTCTACCCAAGAGCTTCATGTAATACCCCTCCACCCCCCCTCCTCGTTAGTGCCTGTCTAATATTGACAACCACTCTCTCCCTCTTGCCCTGTCTTTCTCTCCATTTCTCTCCCGTCTGCAGAACATGAAAGGTAAATGCTGCAGGTGCTGTTTGACAAGTGCAACTAGTTGGAGCCATTCGTCCCTCAATGTGTTTTTACAAGATCACACATCTCCCTTAAGCTCTCTTGTTTGCATTTGCGTGTGTGTGTGTGTCTATTCAAGTCAATGTGCATCCATGGGTGTACGTGCATGTGCTCACATGCACTAAAATGAGGACTGCTCACTGACTTTCAAACGAACATCATAGCAAATCTGTGACACTCGACTTGATTATTATAAAGATGTTTTCATTTAATAAGGATTTCAGTGAGAAGAACATTGACTCCACATTTGCAGGGATATCAACATGGCTAATATAAAGTCTGTTCCATTTATAGTGCAAAACAGATTAACAAAATGTGAAACATTAAAATGAGGGCTGTCAATGGATTAAAATCTTGAATCGTGATTAATCGCTTGATTGTCCATAGTTAATCACGATCAATTGCACATTTTTTATCTGTTCAAAATGTACCTTAAAGGGAGATTTGTCAAGTATTTAATACTCTTATCAACATGGGAGTGGATAAATATGCTGCTTTATGCAAGTGTATGTATATATTTATTATTGGAAATCAATTAACAACACAAAACAATGACAAATATTGTCCAGAAACCCTCACAGGTACTGCATTTAGCATAAAAAATATGTTCAAATGATAACATGGCAAACTGCAGCCCAACAGGCAACAACAGCTGTCAGTGTGTCAGTGTGCTGACTTGACTATGACTTGCCCCAAACTACATGTGATATCATAAAGTGGGCATGTCTGTAAAGGGGAGATTCGTGGGTACCCATAGAACCCATTTTCATTCACATATCTTGAGGTCAGAGGTCAAGGGACCCCTTTGAAAAAGGCCATGACAGTTTTTCCTCGCCAAAATTTAGCGCAAAATTGGAGCATTATTTAACCTCCTTTGCGACAAGCAATTCTGACAGTACCAATGGATTCCATAAGTCTTCCCCTTTCATATGATGCCAGTATCTTCACTCTAGCTTTAAAACTGAGCCCGCTACAACCTCTGAATTATCACTTGCGTTAACGCATTACAGAAATTAGTGGCAGTAAAATGAATTTGCGTTAACGCGTTATTATCGCTTTAACTTTGACATCCCTAGAAATTATCCTTTGCTGATGGTGCAAGTAGTAATATCTTCATGTCAGCACAATAAAGATGGCCATATGCTTCCACATGTCCACTTGGAGCCTATTAAAACTGGTAAAGAATTCTGTAGTGTATTAAAAAAAAAATGGTATTCTGTTTGGAGCATCATTTAGCCTCCTTCCAGACAAGCCGCTATGACTCCCTAGGTTTTCTAGTTTCATATGATGCCAGTATCTTCTCTCTACCTTTAAAACAGAGCCCGCTACAACCTCCGAAATCACAAGTAACATTAATGCGTTAAAAAAATGAATTGCGTTAAAACAAATTTGCGTTAACGCATTAATATTGCGTTAATTTTGACTGCCCTAATTAAAATGCATTAGCCTATAAGTAGTAACTGACATTCCACAGTGACAGGAACGACTCTAGCCATGAATGTTTATTCTAATGCTTCAGTGTACACACATACATAAATACACTCACTGCACCGGCTTGACAGAAGGAGGTAGCTAGGAGACAATAAGAGCTCCTCTCTGGCCATTTGTATTAGCCTGTGTGTTTTGTCAGCTGGACAGCTGCAGTGTAACTTAACCTCAATGCACCTGGAATCCTTCACCAATTCAAGCATCCCCAGAGTGCAACCATTGTGTCCTGTAGGAGACCAGGCGGGGTACACAGACATCGTGATGTCGGGCTCACCACTTCATAGATTTAATATGGAATTTAACAATTAAATATTCTTATGGGTTAAATGTTAAACATGTGAGAACCTTTTTAGAAAATTGCACAATTGGCTATGAGCAACTAAAGTACATTCAAATGAATCTTGAGAACAAGGGATGGGTTTCTATAAAGTAAGAAGCTTTACCAGACAATGTTTCCCCTGTGTCACCTGGGTCTGAAATGCTCCACTACATTAGATCATTAATAGTTCCCAGAGAAGAGAGACTGTTTATAGAGTTGCTTTGAATGTTGTGTGTGGGTCACATCTCTCTTTCCCTGTTAGCTATCATCGACTATAAACACAACATCTGGGAAACAGATCCAGCCTGAAACATGTTCTTTGTACAGTAGTTCAGTATTATTTCCATGACCAGGAAGCCATATCATACTGTATTTGGTAGAGCAGAAAATTCAATCCAGATGTATGAATATATAAAAAACAGCACAACACCGCTAGTAGATGGTGTGATAGTCATTAGCAGTGACAGTAAATGCATGGTGGGTAGCGCATTAGGGACAGCCATGTGTAAAGAAGATTATATTCTACTTACCTGTCAAAGCCTGGTCATTACACAATGATTAAAGCAGCAGGAGAAAGAATTGGAGCAAATATGATTTAAAAAAAGTTATTTTTTACAAAACGGTCACTATATACTGACAGAAGTGCATGAGACAGGTTATCTGAAAAAAAAATCATGTGCCTCTGTATCCTCCGGTGCTCCTAATGGCATCTGCACGATTTCACAGACCGGAGGAAAACAACCAATCAGAGCTGAGCTGGAGCCTTGCCGTGAGCAGCTGTCAATCACTCACAAACTCAGATCAAATGGTCAAACTAGGCAGCGCTGATCAAATATGAATTAATATTCTGTTACTGTAATGCCTATTTCTTGCCTCAAATGTTTTCATAAACATCTTGTAGTGTACTAAGCAGCTGTGGTGTCAATTTGTCTTCCTCCTTTGAGCCATAACTGTTGGTATAATGACTTGTTGCTCAATATAGAGAATGTTGTAACCAAAAAGAAATCTGCCTACACACAAAACCAAGAGTATCGAGGTTTGTAAGGGGCTTGGTAGACATACAGTACAGAGAGCAAAAATATAAAAGAATGCTGGGAAATAACAGCGATGAGGATACAAAACTACATGTTCATGTCAGCACAAGACTCATATCCCACAGGTTTCACTGTATTGCAGACTTCTGGCAGCGTTTACCTCTCACCTCCCATGATGCAGCTGCCTGACACATCATAATTAATTTGTATGCTCTAATCATGCGGAATGATTGAACGGTTTCTCGCCCACCCAAACCAGAAGCAGCATCAACACGATAAATCAAAGATGGAAATGATTCATTTGAAGGGAAATAGTAATGAGGCTTAGTATGTCTGAAGGAGTGTAACATGTGGAGAGTTCAGCGGTTGAACTAAAAGATTTATTTTTGGTAGAATGTTTTCACTTGTTGTCATGTTAATTTTAAACTCATTGCCTGCAGGTGGCATAAATTTGCAAAAGGTGTCACAACATGAACGTCTCCACATAAGCAGGTCTAAAGTGCTGCTGTTGTAGTTTTATTGCCGTTCTACCTGTCGGTCATTATTCATAACATGCAGTTGATTTGTAGTCTAATAATGCTCATCAGTTCTTCTTTTGTGAGCTCTTTGTGACACCAAAGAACATAAATATACTAGGGCTGTCAAACGCGATAATAACGCGTTCACGTAAATTCATTTTAACGCCACTAATTTCTTAAACGCATTAACACAATCAATCTTTTGGAGGTTGTAGTGGGCTCAGTGTTAAAGCTAGAGTGAAGATATTGGTATCATATGAGACTAGAAAACCTAAGGAATTGTCACAAAGGAGGTTATATAACACTCCAAACAGGAAAAACTGTCAAGGCCAATTTGAAAGGGGTCCCCTTGACCTCTGACCTCAAAATATGTGAATGAAAATGGGTTCTATGGGTACCCACGAGTCTCCCCTTTACAGACATGCCCACTTTATGCACTTCAAGTCAGCACACTGACACACTGACAGCTGTTGTTGCCTGTTGGGCTTGAGTTACGGCACTTCCGCTGTTATTTTAACCCAAACCACAATCTTCTCCTAAACCTAACTAAATAGTTTTGTAGTCTAAGCCTAATCAAGTCAATCTGTTTCTAGCCTAACTAAGTAGTTTGTTGCCTAAGCCTAACTAAGTAGTTTGTTGCCTAAGCCTAACTAAATAGTTTGTTGCCTAAGCTTAACTAAGTAGTTCGTTGCATAAGCCTAAGTAGTTTTTTGCCTAAACCTAACTAGTTTGTTACCTAAGCCTAACCAAGTCAATCTTTTCCTATGCCTAACTAAGTAGATTTGTTGCTTAAGTCTAACCAAGTTGATCTATTCCTAAACCTAACTAAATAGTTTTGTTGCCTAAGTCTAACTAAGTCAATCTATTCCTAAACCTAATTAAGTAATTGTATTGCCTAAGAGGACCAAGAGGATCTAATCTTTAATTAAGTGCTTTTATTTCGAAAAGACTGGAGTGGAAATTGACACGTGCGTCACGTGTTGCTGGATATTTGTAGGAAAAAGCACAAAAAATACGTTGTTGAAAGTCGTGCTGAGCGTCACGAACAAAAAGGGAAAGTCATGTCTATGTACACGAATCAAATAGATTACATTTCGTGACTATTTCACGAACTGCCGTGAGACTGTGTCGTACATACCAAAATATGTTGGGGAAGTGGCATATGCATTTTTTTTTCCTTTTTTGCCCTTTCTTTCTTTCTTTAGCGTATGCTTCACTTATACATCAACACAAGAGGCCAAACTCAGGAAGGTTTCTTTTTAGACTCAGGGAGAAATTCACCACAGAGACAGAGATAGAAACTCCTCTACCAACTATTGGTTTTAAAACATCAGAGTTTATGCAGTCACAATATATTTTGCATTTTGAGAAGGTTATGGTGTAGAACTTTCTTTTAACATTGTGACAACATTCGCTATGACTATCACTACTGCTCTCTTGAACTTTCATACATAACCTAGCCAGATACATCTGTGTTGGGTTGTTGACAGTCATTTTGGGAAGTTGTATTTAAAAATTAAAGCAGAAGTAGAAATTCTGAGGAAAAAGTGAATGCAAATGGGTACCTTATTGCAATTGCAGTGCAAAATCATTCCAGGAATAGACACTGATTGTGTATGAAAGTGGAGAGTGTATTTTCCTATACCACTCCCATAGGGCCAGCCTCACAGTAAATCTATTTTAAAGCTATGCCTTCCCTCTGGGGAACACACAGCGTGCTGTGTACTTGTCAGATAATCCATTATTTTTTGTCAAGCCCATTTACCTCAGTTTGTCATCTGAGATAATATCTGTTGAGAGATGGATTTTGAGGTGCGGGGGGATAGAGTTGCAATGGTCACCCTACCGCCACCACCACCACCACCACTATACCCTTCTCCATACTGACAGGTGCACAGTTGACCTTTCTCTGTACAATTTGGGATCAGATTGCGCTGTTCCAGCTTGCCGCATCTTTGAACTATGTGTTTAACCCTGTTAAACAGCTCTATCATGTTCATGGCGATCCAGGTTTTGCATTACACCAACTGCAGCAGATATACAATGGCACCCTTGACTTGGAGATTAGGAAGTGGTTTTAGCGATTTACCTCAAGCTCATTTTATTCATACAACACAAGGCAGTCTGTTCTGTGCAATGTAGCAACAGACTGTGGTTGGCTGTGATTAGGTGACTTGATCTTCATACTGTAGACAAGATGTAAACTTACAGTAAGGATACTGAATTTCTAATTCAGTATCACAGGTCCCACACAGGCCCCAATGTCAGAACTGAAGCCGGGACGTTGCAGTTATGTGGCATGCGCTGTAATTACTTGGCTTCCAAGGCGCTTCTCTATTTCTAATTCAAATGGGTTGTTTCCACTATTTTAGTATACTTACCCTTACAAAAAATAAGTTTATTCAAGTGTGCTATTAGTATGAGAGTATGCTTTCATTTTACTTTTTATGTACTTTCAGAGATACACTTAACAAAATGATACTTAAATATACTATAGGCTTATACCGACAAGTATAAAGAAAAGTCTAAGTGTACTTGGCAAGTATACAGAAAAGTCCAAGTATACTTGGCTTGAACTGAAAAGTTTACAGAAAAGTATATTTGGCTTAGGACTATAAGTTCACTTAAAGAAAACTTACAAGTATTCTTGCAGTGAAAACTATTAAACTAGTAGTTAACGGAGAGTATACTTTAAAGTGTACTTTCATGAACTAAAAAGTGGGTTACAAGTATACAACTAGTAAACTAACAGTATACCTATAAGTTCACTTGTAGTACAGTTCATATTTAAGTTACAGTACAAAATACAACTTAGATGTAAACTAGTTGCATACTCAAAGTTTACTACTCTTACATTTAAAGTACACTTAAAAGTATTCTTTTATAAACTAAAAAGTGGGCCAATTTAATCCCAAGAAGTATTCAAGTAGTACACTTACAAGTATGCTACTAATACATTAAAACAGTATATACTTAGAAGTATACTTGCAGTAAAAACATTAGTATACCTTTTACTATTAGTGTACAAGTATACTCGCAGTAAAAACTATTGAAGTAGTAGTTTACGGAGAGTATACTTTAAAGTGTACTTTCATAAGCTAAAAAGTTGGCTACAACAATATAACTAGTAAACTAACAGTATACCTATAAGTATCTAAAAAGTTGGCCAATTTAGTCCCAAGAAGTATTCAAGTAGTACACTTACAAGTATACTACTAGTACATTGATATTAGTATACTTATTACATAAAGTATACATGGGATTTCACTTGAACTATACTTAAGTTTACTTCATAAAATAAACTTCAATTATACTTCTTTTTTGTAAAGGTGCACACATAGTGTTTCCCAAAATTGTAAATACAAATCACAAAGTACACTATGTCAGTATGAGCTGACTAAAGTTACCCTACAGCCATGTATTAACAGCCTCCAGCTCCCTAGGACTTTATTCTTAACTGTTTATAAAAGTGCTGTGCATGCGGCAACAGCGAAGCACTGCCATTTAATTTGGAGTCCATTTCATGGCCGTCTGGCTATTTGTTTGGAGAGTTTTATCAGCATGTCAGAGTGTCTCCAGCAGGCTGGCTGTGTAATTGAGGGCTTTTTGAATGCAACCCCACTTGGCAAAGTTTCTCTCTCTCTCTCTCTTAGAAACACACACACATACACACAGGGAGAGAGACAGAGATCAGAGAGACTACCCTATATATATTTAACTTAACACACATATCCATATATCATGCTAGAATCTACAGGATCAAATGGAGGACAAGGAACATCCAGCTGATTCAGTTTGATTCAACATTTGTTTTAGCTTCTGTTTTTCTCATCAAAAGGTCCTTGCACCATGTTTGTGGAAGAAACTCAATCTCCAAATGTCCTCTGACGTGGGGGGCTGTGTTAGCCAAGGTTTTCTTTTAAAGGTAAAGTCATGAATTTAACCATTGTGAGCTCTGGCAGAACTCTCAAGGTCCTCCTTCTTCTACCTTGACCTCATAGACAATGGTTGGATACTGTCATTGTCAAAAGCTGATCTGCCACTGATTCACTTGAGAATACTACTACAACGCAATCTATTTTGTGTTTTAGTGCCCGTACATGTACAACCAAACAACCCTGTCTCCTACAAAATCAATACTACTAAACTGCATTCTCAATTTCTTTTCAAGGGAAACATAGTTTTTTTTTAGGTTGCAGTTTTAAACAGTGGTTAACATTGTAAATTGAAACAAAACAAACGAAAACACAACAAAACTACTTGGTTATGTATAGTAAAAAGATCAGGGTTTGATTTTAAATTACTACGTTTGTTACGTTATTTAAGCTACGGATGTAAATTAACATATTGCTGAATGTTGAGCTTCTGGTTTCACATGAACAGCAGTCTCCTGGTTAAAAGTCCTGTGTTAGTTTGACCCATGGATGTATTAAGACAACTGGATACAGCATTAGAGGCCGGCTCCCATTCATTCCTATGAGAGTTGCTCAGTGGTGCATGAAGCCGAAATAGCTCGCCTGCTGTGTGATAAAGTACCCGGATCTTCTGCCGATCTTCCGCATCCATTGGGCCCACAGAGCAGGCGCAGTAGCGTTTCCTTTAACTCCGCCTCCCAGCCCTCGCTCCAGCCTCAACCTGGGCTCATTCACGTGAACGGAGGAAGGAAAATAACTGGATGCGGCTATGAGTGCACAACTTTTAGGACCTAATGATTTAAATAAGGGCTATTCAAGTGTTTGTACTGGGACTGTACTGTTGATTTACCTAAAGAAAAAATTATCCGCTGAGCTACGGACGTCTCTTTCCCAATGTAAGTATGCCCAATGGCATCCACCGTTTGGCCACTACGAAAATTTGCTTCACAACCCGGCGCTCTTCCTGTGGTCTTGGTTTGACCCATCCACCACCCTGACTATTGTATATTATATACATTCTATAGACATCCTATAATATATTATAGAGCAATACTACAAAAAACACAGGAAAGCACTAACATTAACACACCAACATAACCCTATAATGTTCCAGTTGGAATATTATTGGAGCCTTATAGGCCTACTATAGAAGATGCATAGCCCAAGTTTAATAATATAGCAATAAAAACACAGCTGATTTTGACTGACACCATATAACATGCTTAAAGAAATAATGAATAAATAGTAATAAGTCACAAGAGATTGCTGATACTGGCTGACACACACGCCAACATGTGAATAAGGGGAGCACCATCAATTATTTTTTTTCCAGTTCAAGCACTGAATAGAAATGTACTTGTTGTACGTCAAAAACAAATGGAATCCGGGACAAAATACGTTTCCTTTCCTTATTTATGGAAACGTCATTTTTAGGTGACAGGCCTGGACCAAAATAGTGCCAGGTTTTAGCAAACTGGTAAAGTATTGACTTGTGCCTATAATTTCATGGGGCAGCTGTCTTTTACAGCAGGGAAACAGCATGAAACCCTTTCAGATTTACCCAGTGCCATACTTTAAAAAAATAAATGTGGATCTTTGAGGTTTTTTGGCGCATTCGCAGAAGCTATGGTTTTACACGATACACTATCATATGCATATACAATTCTCCACGCACTACAGCTGGAAAGATTCCCCAGTGAGCGCTGCTGAGTGGCAGCTGATGACAGTCGCAGCAGCAGATGTAGTGATGATCCTTAACAGATGCTACTTACATTTCCTAAAGATCCACACATTTACATTCAGAAGCAGAAATGTGGACGTTTTCAAAAAAAAAAAAAAAAAAAAAAATCTGATAGCCCATGTCAAGTGTTTTCTTAGTTCATTATTAAAGGACACATGTTTCCCTTGCCTAACAAACACTCCCACTCAGGGGCCAAGCAACTAGCTTCCATTTACTAAGGTCTAAGGTCTACTTGTGCCCTTCCAAAAAGGACCCAAATACTCTCCACAGCCTGTGGGTGGAGACGCCAGTCTGCCATTGCAGGTTGGCCCCTGGTTAACGCAGGTCTACCGCGAGGTTCAGCCTGCTCTGAATGTGATAGGCTGACAGGGATCGCAGACGGCTTTGAGCCCACAGCTACATTTTTGATGCCACCTGATGCATGGCCTGAGAGCAAACCCTGTCCTGACGATCGATATATGTGCAAGGTTTAGAAGTTAATTCATATATTTGAGTTAAGTTACTAAAAATACATTTACAATGTTTACACAGTTAATTATTTACATATTTATGTTTACAAGATTATTATTTACATATTTACATGTTCAAATATTTACGGCAGCATCTTTGAAATAGTTATAATGATATCTTGAATCTGCCTGAGTATCTTCCTGAGATTTACCTTAGTCCAGGTCCTTCTGGCCTCTGATAGGTTAGTTCTACGACATGTGAGTTAAGAACAAGGAAGTGTTGTTGTTGTGAAACCGATGAAGTCTCCATCCTGCTGTTTATTCTCCTAAAGAGTGATCCACCACCACACAACGAACCCTCACGTTACATATGCAATCTTTGCGGTGTTGTCGGACCGTATCAGAACATGTCTCCCCTCTACTTGACCTGCGAAATGGTTCAAGGCCAGCAGACTGTCTCCAGCTCCAGAACATTGATGTGTCAGTTCTCGTGTTCTCCTCAACAACCCCTGACTGTTCGACCCTCGCAGATCGCTCCCTGACCATAATGGGAGGCATCTTCCTGTTGAGAGGTTGAGGGGATTGAGTCGGAACAGTGTTTCTCGACACTGTACCGTGATTGTCATCACCCGAGAGAGATCCTTTTGGAGCAGACCCCAACGAACCGCAGTTGATGTTGCCGCCATCAGACCAAGTAAAACCATAAATTGTCGTGCTTTGGTTGTGCGTCTCCGCAACACCACCTGAGTGGCGTTGATGATTTTTACGCGTCTCTCTCGGGTCAAACGTGTCTGCATGGACACCGAGTTAGGCATGGGAGACAAAGTGCCAGTTCACTAGAAACCCCATGACTGTGAAGGTGGTTGACTAGTATCTATGTATGAGAAACAGCCAGCTTCCTCGAGCTCACCATCAGGAGTATAGGTCACCGAGATATGACCGAATCCTTATGCCTTGAGCATGGAGAAGAGAATTTGCCACATCCACAACTACTGAGAATATTTTTGAGGCAAGGGAGAGGTCGAATGGGAGAAAGAACTATCGCTTTATCCCGTGGATGCTGCTGGAGACAGCAAAAGGCATTGGTATGAACTTGAGTTCGAAATGAAGTATAAAAAAATTCTGAGATGAGGAAGGAAATGCATTCAACAAGTCTGATTACACTGGCCATCATTCAAAATAGTGCGTAAAGAGAGAGATTACAAAGAAATACCGTGTAGGTGAGGTTACTTAACATTTGGACACAGGTAAAAAGGTTCTCCAACTATCATGTATCCTTTCGCTAACTCCCCATTGAGGCATAGCCCCCTTGCAGATTTTTGGTCTTTGATTCTTCACCACGTACAGATGTCTCTCCTAGTGGTATACTGGAGCGGTCCTTTGGTGTAAAAGAACTAAAAAACAAAAGAGTGAAATGGAATAATATAATTAAAAGAGGGCAGTTTAAGCCAACTGAAAACAATTCAGCACCCCGAAGAACTCAAAACAAATGAGACACCGAAAACCCCTTAATAACATGAAACATAATACAGTAATACGTAAAAATCCAAATGGCTTCAGTGGAAACATGAATGATGTTCACCTAGACATGTAAACAAAGACATGCGATATCTTTTAAAAGCATATACATGAGAACGCTGTGCTTCGAGTTCTTTGTGTAACTTCCCTACATATTTGTTTCTGTAGGCTGACATCCTAGGAAGCAGAAAAGAGAGAGAAAGCAAAGAAGAAGGACAAAGTGAAGCGGTGAGAAAGAAGGGGTCGGATAGTAACAGCTAGAGTAGACAGTAAAAAATAGTAAGATGGAGAGAAAGAGGCACTGCAGCCCTGATTCAGAGGTATCGTATTCAGCCTAGCCCTGACAGAGACTCCTCTCCAGGTTGAATAGGCCCATTGTTTGAACAAGGCCTCCATGACACAGGCCATTTCATTACAGAATGAGCCCAGGCACAGTGAAGTAGATGGTGGTTGCAATGTAACCCCCCGCTTCCCCCCTCCGTTCTCCTGTCAAAGAGCTCCATTCTCTCCCCCTCGGGGCTACCTGCATGAGTAGGAAGACAGCCATAGGGGCGACGCACTCTCAAAAACAAACAGGCACCCTCCATCACAGCAACACACAGAGGGAATCTGTCTTTCGGTGAAAAGACGTAGGTAACTTAATAGTCTCTGATGTAATATGCTGCATCTCTCCTGTGATTTAAACCATCAGCAGTTGGTTAGAACATGTCACAAAGTCACCCTCTCTCTCTCTCTCTCGCTCTCTCTCTCTCTTTTTCACTCACGCACAAACATAAGTAACTTTGTAACATTTAAACCTTTGAATCACAAAGGCAGCCGGAAATTATTAAAGGATCTGATTTGGATTTTTAATGTGGAGTTTTCATGTTTTCCCCGTGTTAACGTGGGTTTTCTCCGGGCACTCAGGTTTCCTCCCACAGTCCAAAGCCATGCAGGTTAGGTTAGTTGTTGACTCTAAATTACCCGTAGGTGTGAATGTAAGTGTGAATGGTTGTCTGTCTCTATGTGACAGCCCTGTGATAGGCTGGTGACCTGTCCAGGGTTTGCCTGGCCTTCGCCCAATGTTAGTTGACATTGAGTAGGATAAGCGGTTTCAAATAATGGATGGATGGATGATTTACAGTCATATTACAGTCAAGTCTATCTTAATACAGTACTCACATGCTACATAGCATACATGTTGAAAGAGTTATTGGTATGTAATCTAAAACTGCCCCCAAAATGTCGATGATTCAAATCAGTCGAGAAGCCCCACCCCCCCCCCAGTCGACAGTATTTTGACAGTAGCATCACTGCACAGGATAACAGCATGGCGGGCGGCAGTAGCTCAGTCCGTAGGGACTTGGCTTGGGGAGGTGGTTCAAGTCCCCGCACGGACCAAGTACGGACTGTGAACTGGTAGCTGAAGAGGTGCCAGAACACACTGTGTGCTGTGCTGTGTACCAAGAACAATTTGTGACAATAAGAGCTGATTTACATTTTAGGATACAGATAGGCTACATCTTGGTCGTCACCTGTAGGTTCACTGCCGGGACACAACACTAGTAATAACATATGACAGCCTGGACACAAATAGGCCTGTGTATTTGATTTGACTGAAGCCTCATATTGGCTGCATTTGGCTGAACTGTGGAACATATTTTGCCACAAATTCAAGGCTGTGGATCGTATCCACTATTTGTTACAGTGTAGTTGTGTTCAAAGGTGCTGGATTCATATGAGAAGTGTGGGGGGGGATGTGAATATCTAACAAAATGCAGCTGGTCTCAAGAAAATGTTCCAGCCACCTCACTAATGGTTAAAACTATAAACTAGCCCAAAAAGTGATAATTACCAACATAAACCATCATGTTCTGAACAGACACATCACAAACTAACACCAACAAAAAGTAAGATTTGCATTTTGGAACAGAAAACAGAAAACTTATGATTGGAAATGCGGGCCGTCGCTACACATATGCTAGCCTTTCTGTGCATCCAGCAACAAGCATCCAGGGAGCGTGCTTTCAGCTCAGCTAGTTGGTGCTCAAAGCGCGTTGAAATAGGTTGAATCCTGGAACTGGGATCTCCATTATTGTTCTACACAGTGCAGCAAACGTTCGTAGTGGCCAAGTGGCGGTACTACAACTTCTGTGTCCGTCACGTGATGCCATTGCGTCCCAAAATACTTTTCCCATAGACTTACATTGGGAAAGAGATGTCTGTAACTTAGCGGATAATATTTGTTTAGGTAAATCAACTACCCAGTATGAACACTTGAATAGCCCTTATATAAATCATTAGGTCCTAAAACTTGTAAAATGCTCTAATATTCAAATCCAGAGTTAGAATCCAGACCGAGGGCTGGGAGGTGGAGTTAAAGGAAACGCTACTGTGCCTGCTCTATGGGCCCAATGGATGCAGAAGATCGCCGGATGATCCGGGTACTTTATCACTCAGCAGTCGAGCCATTTCGGCTTCATGCGCCATTGAGCAACTCTCATAGAAATGAACGGGAGCCCGCCTATGATGCTGTGTCGAGTTGTCTTTATACATCCGTGCTCCCTACTTCCTGCACCCATGGTCATGTTATTTCATGGCCAGGATGAATGATACCGCAACCAATAACTCTTTCAAAATACATTGGGCATGAGAGTAGGCTATCAGGATGAAGACAGACAAAACCTGTTAAGCCTTACTGCCTCAGTTTTGGTGGTTTAAACTGACAGTTTTACACAACCTTCAAGCATAAACTTATCCATACCAGAGACAACCGCTTGCACTCAGACCTGATTACAAACGCATTCTACTATAATAAGCAATTTGGGGTTATTAATGATAAACACTGAAAGTCTCTGCTGGGTTCCTTGTGTTCTTCACACGGTGTATTGCTGCTGCTCTGGAGATTCTCAGTAACAGCAGTGTGGTTATTGACACAGGGGTCCACAAACTCTATTTTCTTGGTGTTAAACTTGCGGTTATGAGGATCCAGTCTCTAGCTCTCAGCAGCACTTACTGTATTATCTCCCAGTTTTGAAGATGCAGCTCTTTTGTCAAAGTTTGTCCTTATGTCTACCCCTCTTCTAACCTTCTCTCTCTTTCTCTTTTTCTCTCTCCTGCTCGTCCCCTCCCTCGCCTATGTGGTCTCTCCGACCTCCCGGTGAACTCGTGTGGCTACTCAGAACTGTGCCTGTGTTATTGGAAACACCCCTCCAATATTCCTATTAGCCACGATGTAAAGATGATAGGTTGTGCTTTGTTTGGATATCCATTTCCAATCGCAGGTCATGGTTGGCGAGAGCAGTCCGAGATGATGGGTTTGCTGTGTGATTCTGCCAAAAAGAAAAAGGAAAAGCAGGAAGGGGGGGGAGGGAATAGAAGAAGAGGTGCAAACAAGGAAAGACGGAAAGAAAGGAATACAGTGAGAGAAAACAGTGACAGTTCCTTGCACAATATGTGAAAGTGTAAAGCAACCAAACATGGGAAGTTTGTTTAGGAAAACAGGAAAAGTGATGCTGACAAGTGTCAAGTAAGTGGAAACTGGAAAGAAAATCAGGATGGATTAAAAGTGAGGACCACTAGAGTCATAAATCAGTCATTAGCAGAGAGAAAGAAAAAAAAAAGGAGCATGCAATGGTTTTTGGACCTGAGAAGCTGGAAGCATAACCCTGCATGCTAACAGGTATGCAGGTAAACACAACAAGGTGATGGCACATGAAATGTGACTGGTTCTAAAGTTGGCCTCCAGGGGTCTATGACAGTGTTCCAGATCACACTTCAACAGGTTGCAATTTTGTATCTCACTTTGTACAAAATATAACCATCTCACATGCAGCAAAGTTGTAAGAGAAAGTTCTCTGGAGAAAGTTCTGCTTTACTAGCAGGTATTTTAGGTTAGATACAGAAGGATGGAGACCTCACTTCACCTACCAAGACAAGGTGGTGATGGAAAGCACTATGGGTGTGTTCGGCTGGACCAGATGGAGGAGGAACGGGGATGTGGCCTCAGCAAGTCGACAGCACTACCCTAAGGCCCTGTTCAGACCTGGTATTAACATGCGTCTTGAGTGATCGGATCACAAGCGCTAAGTACAGGTGTGAACGCACTCAAGACACATTGAGGACGCATTGAGATCCGATCGCTCGGACCACATTCTGAGGTGGTCTGGCCCACATATGTCCCCATTCTTTTAGCAGTGTGAATGTGTCCTGGGCCACATTAAGGACCGCCTACTCAACTGACGCCCCGCTTGGATTCCAAGATCACCACGCTCATGTGAATAGACAGCAAGACGCGAGCGCTTGTCTGCCTTGCAGCATTGGAAACGGCTTCTGAACTCTACTGTATTCTGTCAGTACAACTGTATTTTATCAAAAGATATCTTATTTATAGGCTACATATCTACAGACTATCGGACGTAAAGTGCATTATTATCATACTGTCAGAGACGTGTCAGTGTTTTTGTTCCGGTGCTTTGCACGGAGCTGACACCCGCTCGCTCGCTCGCTCGCTCGCTCTCATCCCCGGTTCTCTAAAGCTCTGTACCCCGCTGTTGCCTGGCAAAGGCAACGCTGCCTGCGACACGAAGGTCCCCGGGGACCGATAATTGCTTATGCAAATTAGTATGTAAACATAATTCATATGAGGCTGGATGCAATAAGAATTAAGGAACATCACATTTTGACTATAAAGGTGATTGAAATGGCTAATGACAGCAGAGGGATTCTATGGAGCAAGAATGCAACATAGTTTTTTTGTTTTTTTTTAATTAACAAGTTAAGTTCCCATTAGATTAACTTTTATTATTATTTACGGGCTGTCAAAGTTAACATAATAATAATGCATTAACGCAAATTAATTTTAACGCCACTAATTTCTTTCTAACGCATTAATGCAATCTATCTTTCGGAGGTTGTAGCGGGCTCAGTTTTAAAGCTAGAGTAAAGATACTGGCATCATATGAAACTAAACCTAAGGAATCCATTGGTACCAACCATGTCATACTAGCTTGTTGGACAAGGAGTCCAAATAACGCTCCAAACTAAATTTTGGTGAGGAAAACTGTCATTGCCAATTTCAAAGGGGTCCTTTGACCTCTGACCTCAAGATATGTGGATGAAAATGGGTTCTATGGGTACCCAGGGGTCTCCCCTTTACAGACATGCCCACTTTATGATAATCACATGCAGTTTGGGGCAAGTCATAGTCAAGTCAGCACACTGAGAGCTTTTGTTGCATGTTGGACTGCAGTTTGCCATGTTATGATTTCAGCATAATTTTTATGCAGGTTTCCGGACAATATTTGTCATTGTTTTGTGTTATTGTTTTCCAGTAATAATTATATACACACATTTGCATGAAGCAGCATATTTGTCCACTCCCATTTTGATAAGAGTATTAAATATCTTCCTTTAAGGTACATTTTGAACGGATAACAAATGTGTGATTAATTTGCGATTAATCAGGGTTGAATAGTTTAATCGACTGACAGCTCTATTATTATTACATAATTATCAATCAGTCATGTTTAGTGTATTCCCACTATCCCCCGACCTGGCTCAACAACCTCTACTTCTACTTAGTTTCCTACATTCTTCAGAATTACTAAAAAAATTTACATCATGAACCATCTATCTGTTCTCGCCTCATATTCGTACATGAAGAAAGACATTTGGATATCAGCCGTAACATTTTGTTCTCAATTATTAAAGCACAGTTGGTGTTTTTCTTCAAGCAATCGCCAATTCATTTTACTTCTGTTATTGTTGAATAAGCAAATATCTACTCGCTACTAAAATAATGGACTAGTTGTCCCTGCCAGCTGAGGAATGAGAATGATATATTATGGAGTACAATGTGTACCGTCAGTGACGAAATCAGAGCGTCTTACTGTCCAAAGGGGATTCAATGAGGTCACATGTCAGTGAGAAGTGCTTAAAATATTTGTCTCATTACGCTCCCTCTCTACATTGCATCATTATTCAGTTTTAAGTGTAGCTGTGTAGTGTAACAGGGGATGTGCAGAGTTCAGTAGATAACAAGTCAACATGTCACATAAATAGTGGTAACCTGGGAACCTGAAGATTAATTTGAGATGCAGCTCAGCACTGTGTGTCAAGTTGTTCTCGTAGAAATAAAGAAATAAAAAAGGGATGAATGCATCAATATTAATTGTGAACATTTGTAAGGGCTAAGAACATTATGATAGAAGTATGTGATGAACATTCCCATGCTCTATTATGTCTCATAAGTTGTTGCAGCACTGTTTGATTTGATACCATTTGTTACAAAGATTTGGTGCAAAATGTAACAATTTTTTACCATTTGAGAATTGATAATGATCAATAATCCGTCCAAAATATCACATTAAGACACCAATACCTTGAGGAACACCATAGAAAAAGACATGCTGTGATTTGGTTTCAAAACTTTTGACATTTAGAGATTTCTGTAAGAACTGCATTTTTCCACGATTGGATGGCGAGCATTTCTGTTTTGAAAACTGCTCAGAAACTCCCTTATTGTCAATCTACCTAGGAAAGCCATCCATCCTCTGAATGCTCTAGGTCTGTAGTTTATGGTTGTAAAGTTTCATGAGGCTGTGATTATCCTAGAGGTCACCAAAGGTCATTATAAACAGTGACATCAAATTTAAAAAAAATGCTCTCACAATATGAAATGGCTACTATGGGATGCAGAAACTATTTTTAGAATAGTAAAATAACACATTTGTACTGCATGCAAAAAACTGAAAGGTTTTTGCCCAAAACTTCATGTGATTATCATAAAGTGGGCATGTCTGTAAAGGGGAGACTCGTAGGTACCTATACTACCCATTTTCATTGACATATCTTGAGGTCAGAGGTCAAAGGAAATCTGTGAAAAAGGCCATGCCAGTTTTTCCCTCGCCAAAGTTTAGCCTAAGTTTGGGGTGTTATTTAACCTCCTTTTCTAGTTTCATGTGATACCAGTATCTAGTTTAACACAGTGTAGGATCTACACATAAGTCATCTCTCAATAGGTTTGAAATTACAAAGGGGTCACGTATCAGTGAGATAAGGACCACCCACAGTCTCAGATGGGGGAGTACTATGGTTCATACCACCATGTGGAGGAGGCAGCCAGCCCATCACGCCCTGAAACATTTGAGCTTACACTGTTTGATCAGGGGACCTTAGCCGAATCGGGGTGAATGATGCAGAACCGGATGGAGAATGAACATGTACATTCAACTCAGTGAACAGTACACGCATTGTGTTAGGGACTCACATTCACTTGCCAAATACATTATGTAGCTATAGGCTTTTCTAAAGGCAATATATGTTTATCAGATTACACATTAGACTTCACTTCATGCTCTTATTTAAGACCACATCCATAGTGCTGAAAGTAGACCCAGGTACAATTTAAAATAAAAGGGAATATCTCTACCAATTGAACCACCCAAAAAAACATGATTTCTGTTACCGGAATATCAGATTTGTGAGCTGAGGCTGCAGGGATGACGTGATGTACTTTATCCACAGGTCATTTACTTTGAATCCCCCCTGACTCATCGAGTCTACAGTATGAGTAAGTCATTTCGGGGACCTGGGGGATGCATCACAGTTCAAGCAGTGAGGCATTGTGTGTGATGCGTCATGTTGCATGTCCTTGGATTTCTTTTGGAAAACCCTTCCCGGACACTTTGCCAAGATGTTAAATTTCAGGGTATTTTTTTTTTCTCCTCTCCACCTGAGAAGTCCTATATATCATGTTTGAAAGCCAAATAATTGAAACCAAAACCTAGTTTATTAGGTATCCATTTCAGGGTTTGCGAGATTGATTTGCTTTTAATGAGAGAAACCTGTATTGGGAAAGTGAATTACCATAAAGTGCCTGTGAGGAAGGCACTTAAACAGCGGTTGGCGTGAGCATGTGTTTCAGCAGTCAAATATTCAGATGGTGGACACACCTGGGTGCAGCCCAGTACATCAAAAACCTACAGGCTACTGCCACTGAATTATACATATTTGTACAACTTCATAAAACAAATTAAATATATTTGTTTTGAAACTAATGGACGCCGGGGATGGTTTCCAATACCACATAATTCAGGGTAAAAACAACTTTTGCGTAACTTCCCTTCACCCCTCTGGGGTTCACTGTTTCATTAAAATCATAAAATATCACGGGGTATTTAGAGTGAGTACGAGGACTTCAAAAACCCGAAGAAACAAGTCAAGAGAACACACAAATAAGAATGAATAACAGTGGAAGAGTTCACATGTTTCCAGCGCTGACTTGCAGAGGAAGAATAGAGGCAATAATCCAACTTTTTTTGCAGTGGTTCTTCCCACGTCCTGCTCTTTTACATCTGGGAGCCTTCACATGCATGTCACGGAGCATAGATTAAGATAAGTGTTACAAGAAAGTCAATCTGAAAATGTGCCGAGGTCTATGTCCTAATAAAATGTGAGGTAAAGACATTTCCATCTTGCCGCTGTGATGGAACATCATCCCGACAAACAGCCAGCGCTGCAGTGTGCGTACACACCATGAAGCGATTACTCAGGATTCACCTGTTGCTAGTTAAAACGGAGAACGCGGCCGGGACCAGAATTCTTTTAAAAGCTGTCTCGGTGTGTTGTGACTCCTGGTTGCCAGGGTGGGGCTCCGTCTTATCGTTATATAGAGATTCCTGCAGCGACCGCCGTTCCCTAAAGCTGTCCCAACATCAGTCCTGAAGGTTCCTGTCGCTGAGCTACTCAGGTGGCTTAGGCAGTGTTTGATAGGATTTCCTCAGGGCTGAGACGAGAGCAAGGACAAAATTATGGCACTAAACCTCTCAAGTGCAAGTTCCCGCAGAGAGCCTGGCTGTAAGACCGGGGGAGCGTTTTCGGAGCCTCTCCAGGAAATTCCGCATGCACAATTTGTCTTTGTAACAGGAGAGCTGGCACGGCCCTCGGCTTAAGGATGTCATGACCGGACCAACTTAGCACGCAGCAGAAGTGCTTATTGCGCATTGTATACTCATTCCTGACACAGGGGAGCCTGGCGTGGCTCACATCCCGGTGATCAGACTCAAGCTTTTTCTCACCACAACAGTTTGTAAGAGACCTGGTGAATTTCCACGGACCTCAGCATGAACTCTACCACTTAACCATGAGAGACTCCTCATTTAGGGAGAGGCCAGAGTCTGATAAACACTGGGGAAGAAAGAAAGGGGAAAAAAGAAGGACAGGAAAATGGAAAACAGGGCTGGCACTTCCAGCAGGTTTATTTGAGGCCGTGACAGTGAGCCCTTGGAAAAGGGATGGCGTCTAAAGCCGGGTCCACAGATGGGCGGAGGGTGCACAAAAGGGGTCGTGACAAGTAGACATGGCATGTCAAAGCCCCCTCGCTTCTTCTCTGGAGTCTGGGAGATAAAGGAAGGAAAAATGGGATTATTTTACTCTCCCTGAACTCAGTGGGGCAGAGTGAAGACAGTGCCTGGGAACAATTTGTCCAGCCATTATCTCAATCCATTAAGGATGAGAACTGCAGGCCACGCTCCGGGTCCGATGTTCCATCGTGAAGATGAAAAGAGGATTTCTGAAGTGCTTTGTTTCTAGATTATCATCTCTTTCTTTCTTTCTCGTCTGTATTGTACTTGCTGATAATAGATTTTAACTTTACAGAAAAACACTGCACCTCAGGACTGCCTTTCATCTAGGTTCAATCTGCCTCTACCTTTGCACACCTGTGTGTAGTGTATGTGTGTATGCATGCAAACCAGGGCTGTCAATCGATTAAAATATTTAATCACGATTAATCGCATGCTTGTCCATAGTTAATCATGATTAATTGCAAATTAATCACACATTTTTATCTTTTCAAAATGTACGTTAAAGGGAGATTAGTCAAGTATTTAATACTCTTATCAACATGGGAGTGGGCAAAAATGCTTGCTTTATGTAAATGTATGCATATATTTATTATTGAAAATCAATTAACAGCACAAAACAATGACAAATATTGTCCAGAAACCCTCACAGGTACTGCATTTAGCATAAAAAATATGCTCAAATGATAACATGGCAAACTGCAGCCCAACAGGCAACAACAGCTGTCAGTGTGTCAGTGTGCTGACTTGACTATGACTTGCCCCAAACTTCATGTAATTATCATAAAGTGGGCATGTCTATAAAGGGGAGACTCGTGGGTACCCATAGAACCCATTTTCATTCACATATCTTGAGGTCAGAGGTCAAGCGACCCCTTTGAAAATGGCCATTCCAAGTTTTCCTCGACTAAATATAGCCTAAATTTGAAGCGTTATTTAACCTCCTTTGTGACATGCTAGTATGACATAGTTGGTACCAATGGATTCCTTATGAGTTTTAGTTTCATATGATAGCAGTATATTCACTCTGCAAACACTTTTCACTTTTCTTTGCAACACAGTTCCACACAGTAAAAACATAAATCCACAATACACCTTCGGTTTGAGGTCATTAAATGTAACAACCATTCATTTAAGACAGAATTCATTTTCAAGAAAGCTTAAGTGGATCTTCTGACATGAAAGTTTTATATTGAAAGGAGCCACATGATGTTCTGTAGCTTTGATAGAAGTTGTTATAAAACAGGTTTGGGTTCCAAACATATGCAGAACCTTTTAAAGTCTTTTCATTTCAAATGACTTTCACCCTCTGTTTCATTTTGCTAGCTCTCACTACACAGACATATTTTACAGGCCACAGAAATCCGGAGCAGAGTAGCTGTGAAGGTCACGCAGAGTGGCTGGTTAACTGGGGTTTGGTGTTCCACCAAGTCAAAGTGATGGCGATACATTGGTGGAAACACAAAAAAAACAGCCTGAATGTGGTTCTAGTATACTTCGTTGTTTGACACCAGTTTCTGGCCTGGCTCTTACTGTGAATCAAGCTGAGCTGAGACTTCATGACTTCAGCGTGACTTTATAGCATCTCAACAGTTTCCTGGTCAATATGACTCAAGCAACAGGAAACTCACAGGCAAGTGGTGTTGGGTTTCATCAAAGGACAAATCCACAACATGAAAGCAGACTTCTCCTCTACCAAGGAGGTTATATTTTTGGCTTTGTTTGTCTGCCTATTAAATCAGCAGGGTATCTCAGTAGGACTACAACCATGCTAGTCAGTCATGTCGCCTATACATGGTGCTACAGGAGCACGATGAATTTAAACGTGCTTTATAGTTTATCAAGAAAGAGTGGTATGGAGCACTATTAAATTGATATTGATTCGATAGCCCACTATAGCCAAGGGTTTGGGTTTTAGCTCAAAGATAGCCAACAGTATAAAAAATTGCTTTAATGGTGCTTGTGCTGCTCTGAGCCAAACAATATACAGTACTCGCACTGGCAACAGGCCTCCCCCAGAATAACTGTACGAACACACACAGAGTTCTTAAAACCTCTATCTATCAAATGCACTCTCGAATGAGAAACAGGAGTCTGGAAGGTCCCAAAAGATCTGTTCTGATGAAATTGACGAATGGAAATCTCATCCCACATGCAGCAACACAACCCACCTGCAGTGCCAAACCTTCCCACAGAGAGAGCCAATGGACGTGATTACATTTATAGAGTCAAATTCTGCTCCACTTCCTCTCTCAGGATAGGAGCCGGTGCCTTTGTAGCCTTGGAAGGGCCGTCTCAGTCCAACTTGGCAGCAGACGGATGAGACTTTGATGTGCTGAGAGTTGACTTGACCTATGTTTACGGCTTAATGAATGTAGGATGGGCGTCTGTTGAGAGGACAGACTGACGTAGGGAGGGAACAGATGGACGTCCCCCCCCTCCACCTGGGCCGAGGCAGAGCATGTGCTTTATATTATATGAATACAGCGAGGATAAAAATGTACGTCGCCACATTAGCGTTGAATTGTAACTCCACAGAAGCCAACTAATAACTGGCACAGTGGTTGGTAGGCATATGGTATATCTTATAAAACATTTGTTGTGTAAGAAAATACAACCCATTCGCACTCCCAACTCGTCAAATACCATTATTTGGTCAGCCCCACGGCGCCCTTTGGCGACAGTATGTGTTGAACCAGGCTTTCAACTAACTCCAATATTAACCCACCCGTGGTGTTATTGACGGTCGGAGCAACTGACGTAGTACTAATAGCGTGAGAGTCCGTTCAGGGTGGGAGGGGTGGTGAATGGGTCAAACACAAGACTTTCAACCAAGAGACCGATGTTTGTATCCCATGTGAAACTAAAAGTAAAGTTGACTTATTTTGTCTCGTCAGTCTTTAGTCATGTGACTCGTTGGTATCGTCAGTCCCGTCTGTCACGTGAGTCGCTAGAAACGTGAGTCATTTGGTATCGTCAGCCCTGTGAGTTACTAGTCACGTGGCTCATTAGCCAGTGAAGTTAACGTCAACCACGACCGTTTCCTAACCCTACCTAAGTGGTTGTATTGCCTAATCCGAAGTTCATGTGAAAACGGAAGTTTATTTTGAAAGGATACTTTCAGCAGGCACTTTCAGGGGCGGCTGTTGCTCAGAGGGTAGAGCAGGTTGTCCACCAATCGGAAGGACGGTGATTCGATCCCCGGCTGCTCCAGGTCACATGTCGATGTGTACTTGAGCAAGACACTTAACCCCAAATTGCTCCCGATGGCATAGCCATCGGTGTGAATGAGTATTTAGATTAGATCCTGATGGGCAAAGTTGGCACCTTAGCAGCCTCTGACATGTAGTGTGAATGCAAGTCCATTAACCATTTACCATTTCATAATTAACACCGCAAGTGGGGTACCCCTTGCGTCGGTCTCAGATACCGATGGCACTGACCAAACGACGGTATTGGACGAGTTGGGAGTGAGATTGTGTTGGAAAATACAGACCACAACACTAAAGACCACCAGTGGGTAACGCTGTCTTGAGTACGACATAAAAATACGTTGCCAGTTTAAGCTCTCAGAAAACCCACATTACAAGAAGTTGTGTTTATGTGGCGTTTGAGTGTGTTGGCCAGTTTCTGAAGTACATGAAATGTCTGGCCCGTGATGTCATTGGCGCTGAAGCGAGCTTATGGCTTCTAAAGCCACCTTAGATCAGTGTTTTATGTGTTTAGCACAATCAGTCTTATGTTGCAGGGGTGGAAAAACATCTCATGAAATATTTGTTGTTGGCCTGGGTAAAACTGATTTAAGGCGTGTGAAACACAGGGTCTTGTATGACTGGTCATTTCTACATCAGACTATATTATGAGTCATCTCTGCACTCCAGGAAACCCTCTGTGTTTAATATTCAGCGCTGTCAGTTATGACTCTACTTCTCTTTACTCAAAATAAGCTTGTTTTCGATATTTGGGGCCAATTTCTTTACAAGCCATGTATATTTAAAAGACGCCCTGCAAGGAATTTGAGTATCAAGTGTTTGCTTTTAAAAAACTGATACATAAATACAATACCGCTTATTCAAGCACCCACTGGCCAGATAGCCACAAACCATGATCATGCAAAATCAAAGGATTATTTAGCTGCTGGCTTAAGAGAGTCCATGAAAGCATATATACACGCACAAAGACCTTCAGATCCCAAGAGTCACTTCACTGTATCCAAGTAAAACCCACTTTGTAAAGATGTGGTGCTCTATGAAAGCGGACCCTGTATTTATTGCAGTTGCACGTAATAATATCTGAAATAATATATTTTCAACATAACAAACAACCAGAAAATTACAACACAGCCTCAGATACTGAGATCTGTACCAGTACTTTTGATTTACAGTTTTGTTCTCAATAGTCCAGTGCATGGAACTTAACCAGGTTGTTTTACGAAACAATGGTGAGCAGCTTAATTAACCCATATGGACTTAAGGTCAGACGGGGTTCTGACTGAGGCTCACTTTGGGGAGGTTGCACCAGATGGAGGGCCACACAAAAATACACTACTCTAGATTTGTTGCTTAAAAAACGTTATACTTATTTTAGGGCTGTCAATGTTAACGCTATAATAATGTGTTAAAGCAACATCATTTTATCGCCACTACTTCCTTTAACACATTAACCCAGTTGATCTTTCAGAGGTTGTGGAAGTCTCAGTTTTAAAAGATGATACTGGCATCATACGAAACTAAAAAACCTAAGGAATCCATTGGTACCAACCATGTCATACTAGCTTGTCGCAAAGGAGGTCAAATAACACTACAAAGTTACGCTAAATTTTGGTGAGGAAAAACTGTCATGGCCATTTTCAAAGGGGTCTCTTGACCTCTGACCTCTAGATATGTGAATGAAAATGGGTTCTATGGGTACCCACGAGTCTCCCCTTTACAGACATGCCCACTTTATGATAATCACATGCAGTTTGGGGCAAGTCATAGTCAAGTCGGCACACTGACACACTGACAGCTGTTGTTGCCTGTTGGGCTGCAGTTTGCCATGTTATGATTTGAGCATATTTTCTTATGCTAAATGCAGTACCTGTGAGGGTTTCTGGACAATATTTGTCATTGTTTTGTGTTGTTAATTGATTTCCAATAAGAAATATATACATACATTTGCATAAAGCAGCATATTTGCCCACTCCCATGTTGATAAGAGTATAAAATACTTGACAAATCTCCCTTTAAGGTACATTTTGAATAGATAAAAAATTTGCGTTTAATTTGTGATCAATCATGATTAACTATGGACAATCATGTGATTAATTGCGATTCAATATTTAAATCGATTGACAGCCCTACTTTATATAGAAGTGATGCTGAAAGTGTATGCACATATGCACACACACACACACACACACACACACACACACACACACACACTCCTCTCTGTAGCCAATTCTTCCTCATGCCCAGCCAGGCAGGGAAAGGAGCCAGCTTGGGTTGGTTTCTGCTCAGTGCAACGTGGGCCTGGTGTCACTCACTGACATATCCTGCAAAACGTTTCCACAATAGAAAGGGCTTCCTTCAGATTTAGTGAATAATTCCGTTGCATTTGTTCAAGGAAAATAATACTGCATTAAAATTCAACAACAATGCATCACTGACAGCTCTCTGCTCGGGGGCTGCAGCCAAGGCTCACAGCTTCTCCATGCGGACTCGTGCACTTACGAAGCATGTGTGTGACAGTTGTTTAGAAAACATTAAAAATAATATTCACTGATGCCTCATGACAGCTGTCTGAGCCACGGCCATTTTCTTCAATTTGCATCCGTCATCCAATCTTTTACAGTGCTTTCTTGGACAAGGTACCATGGGATGTCTTTGCTGGATGTAAGAACTGACCTCGTGGGGAACATTTGGCACAATCAATCTTGTTATTAATTAATCATAATATTTGCTCTGTCCACCACAGATGGAAGCCCTTACTTGGGGCTGGAACTTCCATTATCAAATGATGATAGCTGGGGTTGACCTTTCGGAGTGCACGTGTGCAGTTTTGCTTGTGTGTGTGTGTGTGTGCTTTGGAGTTTGTTCGTCACAGAGTTCAGAACAAATGAATTACTCATGGAATTTTTGAAACAAGACTGATGTGGTAGTGACTGATGTGAATTATTTGACATTTCATCGCGACGTGAAGTTCAAAGCAAAGTGAAATACCAGAGCGAGACCATGAAAGGAAGGGCCTCGAGGGCTCCGCTCAAACTATTACATGTTAATCGTAATATAATAAGTAATATAATCCATTGAATCACTCAAGATCTATAACGTAGTGTCATGGCTGTCAGTTTCATGTGGTTTATTTTTTACTTCCAAAACTCTGTCAGACATTCGTGGACTAAAAGGAATTCTCAAAGTCTAGTCTGACTGTAATTTTACAACAAATACCTTTTTTTAAAACCTTTTTTTCTGTTGAATCAGCCATCAAATAATCATATATTTTTATAAAAATTAATTGAAATTATATCAGTGTGAATGCTGTACAGCAACACTCACAGTATTGTTATCCAAATCTTTATTCCTCAACTTCTTTTTATTTTTATTTTTCTTCTGTAAATGTTTTGGACTGTAACTACTATAATCTTTCAGCTACATAAACCATTCAAATACCACAATATTCAGCTCTTTAAGGACATTCCTGCTTGTATACAACTTTTTTTATACCTTTTATACTTTTTAAAATATCAAACTTTTTCCAAAATGTTTTTTACAATGGAAGTCTGTGGAAAGAATCTTCAAATCCTTTTAAACCTACTGCACTTTGAACTTCAACTCATTCCACATACTTTGAACTACAGGCAACATTTAAACTTTAAACAGGTTACAAGACTTTGAACTATTAAACTGTCATTTACCTTTTTGATATCTTTTACAGTTTTTGAATCATCCCAGTTTAAGTTTTATGCTGTTTTCAGACTCCAATTCCCACAAGTTTCACTCTTCATACATCATTTCTGGTATAAATGTTGGAAATCTTGTGCTGATGTCAGTCATAATAGAATCCGTCGGACTTTCACATTTGGCTACAACAGCCTGAAAGTGACAGGAACTCCAAGCAACATCCCCAGAGGGACCTATGTTAATTTGACCACACTTTTCTATAAGAGAGCAAAAAGTACAAGTTAGGGATGGACCTAATGTTTTAAAATAAAAGTTTATTCTACCCAAATAAAACTTTCTGTCTAACGACTTACAGTTTTAATGGTTCATCTACGAAAATACTACTCTGTCCAACGACTTTGAGTTTTAAAGATTTATTCCACCCAAATGCTACTTTGTCTAACAAATTAGAGTTTTAAAGGTTCATTTCACCCAAATACTGTAGAACAACTAATCGTTTTAAAGGTTTATTCCACAGTAATACTACTCTGTCTAACGACTTAGAATTTTAAAGATTCATTCCACCAAAATATTAGTTCTAGAAGTCTATTCTGCATTTGCGCTTTAAGATTTCTGTATATTCAGCAATGCTTTGCAACTAATTTCATCTGTCAGCATTCACATGCCCTAACCCCTGCAGGAAATACAATCATCTAGTTACTCTTTTCAAGTTTCTCTATTGCATGTATAACTTCTTTGGACATCTACAGTACTCCACAGACAGATAGGTACATGACACAAGGCTCAGCTCTGTGCGGGTAAAATGATATGTCACTGAGGTCCAGTGATAGAACAGACCGGGTCAACAGTGCACAGGTACTCCCAAGTGTTATGTTCTTGTTTCTGACACTATTGGGCCCAACCCAAAGTAAATCGAGGAGCCTGTATGTGGGTCTCGACATGATAGGCTATCCTGTTATAATTTATTTTCTCTCTCATTATTTTAGAGGTCAAAAGGCCATAGTGGTTTCTCCTTGCACTAGTACATTTGTGATAGGGGACTATGTGTTTTTCTCACGCAAATTGTGTTCCTATAAAGGTCTTTGCACATAAAGTCTGTATATTTCGTATGTGTTTTTTTAATTCGCCATCTGAAAAAAAACATTAGGCACAGAAACCTTGCAAGTCCGATGCCTGTCATTATTCAATTTGTTGCAAAGATTCGTACAAGACAAGACTGAATAAATTGTGGGTGAAATGGATAGCGCTAGTACCAAACGGGTAATTAACGAATGACATTAGCAAGAAGCTATCGTTTGGCTGCCTATAGCACAATCATTGCTGTCTAATCTTTCCTACATCTTTGTTCCTACATCATCGTTTGCACAGATGGTGGCTCTGAGTGGTCAAACAACTCTCATTTGCCTTTTTAATGATGCGAAAAATGCAGAAAATTGACGGCCATATAAAATGACGGCTGAAATTTCAGAGTCGGTGAGTAAATGTGAATGCCACAACGTGATGTCGTATTTATTATTAGACTGCAACAATTTCGTATGAAAAATACAGACTTGATGTTTAAAGGCCTTTAGTCTTCATCAAAACCCCTCCAGGACCTAGTAAAGTGAATAATGGTGGTGCGCTGTATGAGTAATATTCAGGCCCTCCACAACCAAGCTTAAACGAATACCGAAGCCATGTCAAAGCGTAAATATAAAGGCGGACCTTTTTATATGGCTTCATCAGAGCACTTAGAAACAATGACGTGCTTGCATTAGCTGGTTAGCATCAGCTGTTTCATTCATGCTTCACAATCAATGGCTCATTCTTCAGCTGTTTTGGCACCAGCTGACTAGCAACGTGTTTATTATATGCGTGCAGATGTAGAGCACGAACATTACAACCTGACACCTCTCACTATTACTCTGCTGATATTCTTTGTAACTAAGTTTTAAAATGTTCATGTCTGTCTTTGAGAGCTCAAAATAGCAGAGACATTTTTTGCCAAATCTAACAGAATAAACCATTCATATAAATGTTAAATTCCTTGATATAAGTGTGAATTGTGGTGATGAAAGGTTCAAAAATGGGCCTTCTGAAAGGTGAGGGAGTCCTTCCAGGACAAACGGAAAACTTCAAATGACAGTGTAGCCATGTTTCAGAAAAGCAGAACACACTGCAGTTCCTCATGTCCCGCTGGGCGCTGATACGGCAGTGGAGCTCGTCTATCTTGTTGCCAATGGATTGCATATTGGCTAGCAAAATGCTTGGGATGGGAGGCCGACGCCGTAGTCTCACTGGTAGCCCGCCATGTCTTCCTCGTTTCCGCCTGTGTTGGCGCTTGTAGCCGGTGTACCAGGATACCTCCGGTTTAACAATGTCTTTCGGTACCGCAGGCGGTGTGCAGAAGTCTAGGAACATTTTGTCTGATAACAAATGACTTCAGAAGACCTGGATTGTTTTCATGGATGTTTTTATGGTTTTTAGGTTGTTTTATAATTTTATTCTCAGATATTGTCTTATTTATTGTAGTATGTATCAAGTGTACTATTTATAGATTTTAAGGGCTGAGAGAGAGCCAGGATAAAATGCATTTAATTGCATTTCACTGTACACTGTACTTTTAAATGCATATGACAATTAAACTTGAAACATCATGAAACATCTATAGAATACAATGGTAGTATATGTATGCATCTGTGAAAATGGGTCCCTTTGGAAGCACCAAATAAAAACGTTGGGTCCCAAGACAAATTTAAAGTTTAAGAGCCTTTCTTTTATGGTATGTTTATCACTTTGAGCAGTGGAGGCCCTGCAGAGAAGAGACCTCTTTAAAACCATCAAATCTTTATATGATATGCTTGTCTGTTTATAAATCCTGCAAGCTGGAAAATGTATTACACTACATTTTTTTTTTCGCATTCTAACCCACATATGGCAGTGGTTCAGTGATTGTGTCCAACAAAATTGATGTGTGTAATGATGCGTGGACAACACTGAAGGCCTATCTCCACTATGTTTCTCCTTCTTTAAAGGCATACTGTGGAGAAAGAGGGAGACGGACAGAGAGAGAGAGAGAGAGAGAGAGAAGTAAAACTGTGCCATATGAGAGAGATCGGGGAGATGTGCGGAGTTCACAGGAGCAGAGGGACCTGCTGGTAAAACATCTGATTTCACAGTGTGAGTATACACAAATACAAGGCATGGTTATACTACTCCTATAAAATAAAAGCACAAGTATCAAAATAACACAAAATTCACTCAAAAATTCACTTTTTCAGCTGGGAGGCAGGTGTTAAGGCCCAGTTGGTTGGCTGTTCTGCAACATGTTTTGTGTATTAGGGTTGGGGTCCTAACCCCTAAGTATCAGCGGGCTCCTGGATGAAGGCTTTGAGTTTGTTGGGCCCATCCAACTCCTCTTCCGCCCGCCCTGTGTGTTTCTTTTTGCTCTTGAAACTAAGTCACCAAAGCACTTTCCCTAAGTGTTTTATATTGAGGCAGATGGGTTTACAGTACTTTGCAGTTAAAGGAAAGCCTGGTGTGTCTCCTACACCTATCAAATGGCATCGGTATTTGACATCCAGGGAATGAGAACGGGTTGGCCTTCGCCATGGTGGGAAAGAAAATATTGAAACCGGGAAGGTCTGATGACATCATTTTGAATAATGATTGGTCATGTGATCTCTGTTCGTTGCACGGACAGTGTGTATTTTCAGAGCAATGGGTCTTCGGAACAATGGCTGTTTGTTTTCGGGATATCGGCTTTCGGACAAATGGACTTTTGGTCCAATGGGCAGTCCCAGAAAAATGTCCAGTTGTACCGAAAGCCCATTTGTCCGACAGCCCGTTATCCTGAAAACAAGCAGCCATTGTTCCAAAGGCCCATTGCTCTGAAGGTATACACTTTCCGTGGAACAAAGAGAAGCACATAGCTAATTATTATACAGAATGACATCATCGGACGCACAATTTTTTTTTTCCAACTGGCAAAGGCATGAGTCATCGCCAAGGCCACGCCCCCTTTTGAGGGATAGAAAACAGAAGATCCTATGTCATTGTAATTTGTTGTGTTTGGGATTCTAATTTTGACATAATTTTGTATGCATTTATTTCTTGCTAAGCAAATATTTGTTTTATAGACATGTCTAATAATTATTTTGCCACTTTGATAAATTAAGGTTGATCGCCATCATGCCCCTTTAGTCTGCACCATAGGTCTTCCCCATCCCAGTGGATGAATGACCCAACACAGTGGCCGGATATTGCTTATCCGGACATCTTTGACGCTACATATTTGATTAAATCACCAGGTATTGTTAAGGTTAGTGTTGTTGGTAAGTAATCAATGTGTTAATAGACAACTGTTTGATCTATAGGCTGAGATTTAGTTGGCGACGACAATCTGATGCTGCTATACTGTATGACTGTGTTACTGCAGCAGCCTCCCACTCAGCTAGCTATCCATCAGTAGTAACTGTCACAACATCATTTAGTGATTTACCACACTGACACGAATATTCATGTATCGTATGTGCCTCAAATCAAAGTGTGAAAGCTTCGGTTAACCAGCTACAAAGCAGCTTTTCTGCATTTTCCTGTTTCTCCATGTGTGACAGCGCGTTTCTTTCCCCCAAAAGGGGGAAACAGCTGATCAGTCATATGACTTAAATGTTCGCTACGTCAGCAAAACATTTTCTCATGCAATACTTCAAAATGCGCATAAAAATACGTTAATGGGAACACAGCTACTGACAAGCGGCAGAAAAAAAAGTTTTCTTTACAAATGCGTTTTTTGAAGGAACAAATAGACATGAAGACAGACAAATGCATTCACACTGCACATTCATTTAATTTGAAAAAAAAGTAAAGTAAAAGTTAAAAAAAGTAGTTCCTCCACATTTACAAAATTACTTTTGAATCCACTCATTATTCACAATTTAAGACAAATGAAAAACTGAATGCAAATCTTCCCTCAGCTTTTTCCGTTTAAGGAAATATTAATATAAACACTCATGTAAGAGAGGTCAGCTGGGGTAGTATTTCTTAATGGTTTGTTTCCTTTCACACTGCCAAAAACAGCCAGAGTGCTGTATTTATAGTAAATTACAATAATTTGTTTCTACCAACAGAACATATTCCGTCTTGCTCCAGTGTTCTGTGTTGCCTTTGAAGTTCCAGTGAAACAATCACATTCCTCTCACTATTTCTCACTTCCTATTGCCACCATTCATAGACTGAAAATAGCCTCTGAATCATCCCATGGCACCCACATTCGTGTTTACACTTTGCCTTCTTCCGTACTGGAATATTGTACCGTACTTCACACCAAGCGCTCAAAAATGTTCCGTTAAATTCAACAAGAGAAACCAGAATCGTGGAGTTTAGAGGTTTTTTGAGGGGAACTTGCTCAAGTATATGTCGTGTTTTATTTCAACAACAAGGGCTAAAGATAACTTTCTTTGCTCGAACCTGCGAGAGAAAACTTGTATGGAATAGTGTGTGGTTTCCTGGAGTAGTGTGAAAAGCCAGGGTATATATCACTGCATGAAAAAGTATGCTACTCAGACACCACTTCTTTTTACTTCGGTCAGATTGAAAGTAGGGCTGTCAATCGATTAAAATAATTAATCACGATTAATCACAAATGAACCGCACATTTTTTATCTGTTTATTTGTTACCCATAGAACCCATTTCCAAAGAGGTCAGAGGTCAAGGGTCCCCTTAGAAAATGGCCATGACAGTTTTTCCTCGCCAAAATTTAGTGCAGGTTTGGGGCGTTATTTAGCCTATTGCCAGACAAGCTAGTATGACATGTTCCAATGTATTCCTTAGGTTTTATAGTTTCATATGATGCCAGTATCTTCACTCTAGCTTTAAAACTGCTGCCACTACAATCTCCGAAAGATTGATTGCATTAATGCGATAAAGAAATTAGAGCTGTTGAAAATATGCATTATTATCGCGTTAACTTTGACAGCCCCAGTTGAAACACAATGCGTTTGTGATTTTTTTCTTTTACACCTACCAACACCAGCTCAAGTTAAATCAGTCAAGTGTAACAAAGTGATAAGCTTAAACTACTACATCATCAATATACAAGAAACAAAAAGAAATAGGAATCAGTTCCAGCGGGGGCAAAGGAAAAGCTTCCAACATAGAAATGTTACAACCGTTTCTGTGCTTTTCTGATAGAGAAAAGATCCAAATACAATGTCAATATAAGTCTCTAACAGCCTTTACATCTTCCCCAGCTGCCTTTGCAGCTGGGGAAGATGTAAAGGCGAGCAAGGCACTGGAACTCTAGTGACTAACAGTACAGCGCTCTAGTCACACTGCATAGTTCCCAGATTTGTATGTGTCAGTGTATGTAATCCTCTCTTCCTCTGCGATGACTCCCTCCTGCAATTACAGATGTCCTCTTAGTTCATGTCCAGTCGAACAAGGTTTAAGGTTTCTTTCCTTGATTCTCTTACAAATGCTGTAGGAATAACATAGGCAAACATCTTGTGTGAGAAATGACTGAGTGTTTTGGCAGAGTGTGTTTCCTTCCACTACTTAACCTTAAATGTTTCACAACCAACTTAAGTCTCCGCCGCTTCACTAGCAGCCACAACTGTGTTGAAGTGTGTAGTGCACAGTTTTTGTGTTCAGCAGGAACTCAATCTATATACTGTTCATCAGCCATGCCAAGGCCTCGAGCCCAACATGTCATATCAGCCCGTACATGGACACAAATTTCAAATGTTTTTGTTGTGATGGTCAGCACAAAATCAATTTGTATGTAATCCGCATAACCGGAAATTATGAAGAGCAGCGAACGCGGGACGTAGGGAGGAGGTTGAAGCAGAAAGGGAGAAAAGAGGAAAAACACAGAATAGCCCTTTTCCACCCTGAAAGGAAAAGAAGGAGGAGAAACTGAGGAGATAAATGAGACACACCTGTGAGCTGTGGGAAGGGGAAATCAGTCAATCAACTAAAGCAGCATGGAGGAGAACAGAGAGAGGAGTGAGAGTGGCTAAAGGAGGAACTAATCTCAGTTGAATTCAGTTTCTGGAGATCTTTGTAACTAAAGAAAAACAGTGACATATATGAAGTTAAACTGAGCAGCAAAGGAGCCAAGAACCGGCTGAAATTCAATGAACTGGCTTGGACAACAAGGCACTGTTGGAGGTGTGCAGATCCCTGGAGCTGGTGGTTAACTGGATTCTTGTTCAGCCTAGACCTGTTGCGATGCTACTCAGGTGTCCTTGCCTTTTTTGGGCCATTAACATAAGCTTTTTACAATCTACAGGCTTCTCCCTCTTTTTTAAAAAAAAAAAAAACCAACACCTAAACCCTCACACCTTGAACTGAACTGGACTAAATGGAACTGAACTGCCTTCATTCCCACACACATACTGAACTGGATTAACTGAATTGGATTCATACAACACCTACAGTACATCACACACACTCATTTACCTTCACCCCTTATCTTTTTGGTTAAAAGACTGACTTTTATCTGGAGTCCTCTTTAAATAAAGGATGATTTCTGATTTCTGAGATGAATTAATGATTTGAAGGATAATTGGTTTTCTTGTTGGACTCATTATTTGAGTTTGGTTTTTCTTGCTTTAATAAGAAATAAGTGTGACCCATACTTTTGATTTGATTACATATTTTTTGGGGGTTAAATACAACCAGATTTAATGTCTTTTGTAGCAAAGGTTATGGGCTATCCGGGATAAATCTCAGTGATTTCCAATATCTTTCTTTAAAGTGACATGGTAAAAAATCGGATTATTCTCCTCCTGTCTGGCGCCTAAATATTATTTTGGATATCTTTGAGTTATACCTACGCTACATGTGGATTGGTGGGTCAGAAAACGCAGGACTTTCGCCCAGGAGACCAGTTCTCTTGTCCTGTGTGAAACCAGTCATAGTTGATTTATTTGTCAAGTAACTTCCATGCTGAAGTTAAAGCACTTCTGGAGTTATTTTAACCCAAACCACAATCTTTTCCTAAAGCTGTCTAAGTAGTTTTTGTCACGTAACTTCCGTACTGAAGTTATGGCACTTCTGGTGTTATTTTAACCCACTCCCATGTTGATAAGAGATTTAAAATACTTGACAAATCTCCCTTTAGGGTACATTTTGAACAGATAAAAAATGTGCAATTAATCGCGATTAAATATTTAAATGTATTGACAGCCCTAATATACACGACTAGTCACATGAGTCGCCAGTCAGAGAAGTCACCGTTTCCTAACCCTACCTAAGTGGTTGTGTTGCCTAAACCTAACTTCTTGTGAAAACGTAAGTTTATTTTGAAAGGACACTATGCATGTAACGAGCGTATATTGACATGCCGTCCCCGGTCCGTCCAAAAGTAACGCAAGAGTGGTACCCCGTGCGTTGGTCTCTGATGCCTGGGGGCAATGACCAAGCGCCGGTATTTGACGAGCTGGGTGTGAGAATGTGTGCGATCTCCTTCCAGCCAGCGACCAGTTAGGACATAGAAAACTATGCAATCAAACTGATTTTGTAGCTGGCGCTCGCTCGCATTCAGTTAGGACATGGTTGTTGAGCTGCGTTGTTAATGGCGCAAGGCCCGAACTTCTAATATGTTTCTCTTTGCTATTATGGAGTGGGATCAGGGATTTAAATATATAGCAATGTAATTGTTACCTCTCTTATGTTGTAATCCTTGTCTGTAATAACATTTGGCCGCTGTGTCCAGGGCAGGTTGTTAAATTAGCATTGATAAATTTGCCGCTCTGTGGTGCTGATCAAAGGCAGCTTTGCAGGATGGGAGTTCCATGGTGAGCCTCTCCATGGTGGCATCGCAATTGTCTAGAGTGGTTGTGTGCGTGTGTGTGTGTGTGTGTGTTTGTGTGCGTGTGCGCACGAGCTCTTGTGTTTGGGGCGAGGGCCCAAGAAATAAATTTGCACCGGGGCCAATCACAATTATGTTACGCTGCTGGTCAGAACCTACAAATTTAGCCTCCACTGCCTCAATTAGTCAGTCAGCTTTCTGGCTCAGATCCTGTCAATTAAACACTTGACCACATCCTAATTGAGCTTGTAGTTCAAATTGTTCTGCTCTGATAAATGAGACGCTGTGTAATACAACGTCTGTTTTCAAAGGACTCCCGTTCTGGAGGAATTTAACAAGGTGTTGTGTACATAAAAGCCCTTTTTTGGTATAATTTCGAGAAGAACTTAAGAAAAACAACAGTGCTTCCAGACAGCACTGCATGCTAGGGGCATGTTTTAATGAGAAATGCCTTCTTTTTTTCACAAAAGCATCAGTCAGAGAGTTTTTATAAGCAATGACAGTGTCATTATGTTGCATAGCAGATACTTCTCAAGTCTCTGTAGCTTAATTAAAAGTCAGCACAATGACGGATTTAATTGGGAAAATACATGTCTTGAAAAGAAAAATGCGTGGATGACCTTCCAGCAGCTGCTTGCTTCTGCTTGGAAAGTAAAAAAAAGAGTTAATTTGCAAGTTTGTGCTTACAGAAAAAGTTTTTTACAAGCTGACACCTACATGACATCATTCAGTATCCCAAAATACCTGACCCTTTTAAAATAACAAATGTGCAGAATGAGTAACCACAATTGTCATGCATTAGTTTTTGGTCTGCTGGCACTTTTATTTGAGGAGATGCAGCCCAGAGATTAAAGCTGCAGTACGTAGAATTGGAGAAAATGATTTAAAAAAATATATTTTTATAAAACGGTCACTATATCCTGACAGTAGTACATGAGACAGGTAATCTGAAAAAAATCATATTCCTCCGGTGTCCTCTGGTGCTCCTAATGGCATCTGCAAGATTTCACAGACCGGAGGAAGCAGCTGAGCAGCTGTCAATCACTTCAGAACTCCGATCAAAAGGTCAAACTAGGCAGCGATGATCAAATATGAATCAATATTCTGTTACTGTAATGCCCATTTTTCAAGTAAAATGTTCTCAGAAACATCTTGTAGTGTTCTGTTTAGCTGTAAAATGAGAAAGTTTGTGACCCGGCAACCATGTTGAGATCAGTTGAGGAAATACCAAGCATCGCCCACCAGCCGGAGCAATCTTTCTAATTTTTGCCCAATGATGCTAAAAACATTCTGCCTACCCTTGCTTTAAAGGGATAGTTCAGATTATTTGAAGTGGGGTTGTATGAGGTTCTTATCCATAGTCGCTATATCACTTAGATTTTTTTGGGTGAGCCTTTCTTTTAGATGGCTAAAATAATTGCTTTGGTTCCGTTGGGTAACTCCTGTCTGTTTCTCCAAACTAGTGGTGTGCTGACCACCACCTACTGTAGGTAATACACTGACTATGGATCAGTACCTCATACAACCCCACTTCAAAACACCCAAACTATCCCTTTAATGTAAACAGTATTATCACCACCTGTACAACAGAAGACACTGTTTTTAGGGAATAGCAATCACATTGCGTTATCACTGTCATGCATTGGTGTTTGTTCAAATGACATTGAGTAAATAGGCAATTCAGAAACATAGCTCCTGATTAGCCTCCAAGCTTCTGGCTAAGCTGCTGTCGACACCTGACTCAGTGCAACAATGAGCATTCCCAAGAAGCCCCGTCTTCTTCTCTGTCTAGACTGCTGTAATAACCAATAGGTAACCACCAAGGAAAGGTGTGTGTGTGTGTGTGTGTGCGTGAGAGAGAGTGAGTGAGTGTGTTAACTGAATGGCACCTATTTGAATGGCAGGGGTGTGAAAGTGCATACATGCCTTGTAAAAGCCCCGGGAACAAAAGGGAGGACTGTCATCGGGGTATGTTTATGTTCTGTCTGTTTCTTGAATTCGTCTGGTTCTATATTTAGGATAAGTTTCCTTTTGTAATCTCATCTTTAAAATCTGGAGGTGCAACTCTGTCGCATGCTTTGCACTGTTGCTGAATAATTACATCTAGGGTGTAAAGATTAGAAACTTAATGTGGAAAAAAAACAAAAGTTTTTGTTGGACAGAAACGAGACACAGTTATAAATCTTCAGTTGCTTGTTTTTTTCTTTTGTATAGATTTAAGAAACATTTGCCAAAGTCGATGTAAATGAGGTGACTTCAGAAAATGACGTATGTAAGATTCTCCCTTGCAAGAAGCTGAAATGACTCCCAACAGCTTGACATCACATCATGGGAATAAGAGTGAAGAAAATGTAAATAGAGAGGAGATGAGAGGAATCCTTTGATGCATGAGTGGTTTCATGGCAACACAAAGGGGGCTAAATATTACATCGTGAAGCTAATTTGGGCACTGCATGTTCTGGCTTGGTCTGCCCCACCCCTTGCTGGGCCCAGGGGACCTGGGTTATGTTGTCCAGATGGGGAATAATAGTCCACACCTGGGCCTTGGCCCAGACCCCAAACAAGACTCCTTCATGGCCCCAAAAGCCTGATTCAGCTAAACCTCCACTGAGCCCTTTTCCCATCCATGCTGTGGTCTGACCAAAGGCTGCCAACACACAATAAACCAGACTAACCTATATCTCCACCAGCTAACATCAGTGCTCAAAGTGGGCCGGTACTCACCGGTATGCACATTCTACATTTTACTCCTTTTTTTTGTACTTTTATCTTGCGTACCGGAACTTCGAACAAGCTGCCGGTACTCTTCTCTTCATTCACTCACTCTTTATTCATAACAGCGCATATTTGCGCCTCGCCTCATAACATCTCGTCCTAACTGGACATGATGCGAACGAGCGGACATCAGATTGTTTCAGTTTTTTCCCAATGAAGATGTCCTAACCTGCTACGTGCTTCAGCGAACAGGCTGAGCGACGTGTCGCATGTTTAAAAAAACGTTCGCCCCGGCTCTATTTATGCAAATTTCCGCACACCTCCAACCTATTTTCACTGGACAAAATCAATGCTGACAGTAGCTGACAGTAGCTGACAGTTAATCAATATCACTCTCTCTATGTACGTAATAGAGAGTGACATCACTCGTAGTATCTGGATCATTTTTCACGCTCCATGCGGTAGAGTTCGCTCCGTCGCTGTATGTGAGGAAGAGGTGTGAGCCACCTGAACATAAAAACTATAACAAATAGAATTAATGAAACATTATTTAAAGGATTTCTGAATCTGCTCTTCTGATTTATAGAATATGATTTTACAGAACAAACATTTCCAGAATTGAATAGTTCAGATGAAGGCTGTGCTAAATAATAAGAGCTCAATAACAGCTCACACACCTCAGCTCTGCATGCATACCTGCCTGTCTGGCTGGCTGCTGTTAATTCCAGCCTATAGGCATCCTATAATATTATAGAGCGATACTACAAATAATACAGGAAAGCACTTTAAGTATTAACAATATATACAAACACACCACCATAACCCTGTAATGTTCCAGTTGGAATATTATAGGCCTTCTATAGTAATAGAAGATGCATAGCCCAAGTATAATAATATAGCAATAAAGCCACAGCTGATTATGACTGACACAGTATAACATGCTTAAAGAAGTAATGAATAAATAGGAATAAGTCGCAAGAGATTGCTGATACCGGCCGATACACACGCCAACATGTGAATAAGTACAGAGAGTACTGGCACTTATTTATTTCCACTTCAAACACTGACTAACATCATTTATAGGCTCCAGCACTGTGATTGAGACAGTGTTTGTTTCTGCTGAGTATGTATTTATCTTCATACACTCAAGAAGGAAAGTTTAATGTTATAATAAAAGAACAGTTTGTGCCTAAAACTCTGAAAATGTTAAATCTATTTTTGGCCTTTTAGCCTGTGAGCTGACGATGTCAGCAGAGAGAGTACTGGTAGATGAGTACAGAGTTACTTTCCTGGCAGGGAAACTCATTCTCTCTATTGCACATTAAAAAAAGAAGTGTCAAACATTAAGCAAAAAACAAGGGTCCATGTTGAAGAATACCTAAGTTACCCTTTAACCATCTGAGACCAGGATCCCGACCGACTTTACTGTCTTTCAGAGGCTGTAGCAGGTTCAGTTTTAGAGTTAGAGTGAAGGTACAGATATCCTATGAAACTAGAAAAGCTAAGGAATCCATTGCTGCTAACCATGTCATGCTACATTAGGCTATGTTTGGTGAGGAAAACCTGGCATGGTCATTTTCAAAAGGTTCCCCTTGACCTCTGACCTCAAGATATGCAAATGAAAATGGGTTCTTATAAATGTGTTATTTTTCGCCTATTCAAAAATTGTTTATTTGAATATTTCTACATACTGGGGGTGAATATGAGCCTGAATAGTTGTCCGTCTCTGTGTGTCAGCCCTGTGATAGTCTGTCGACCTGTCCAGGGTGTACCCCGCCTTTCACCCAATGTCAGCTGGGATCGGCTCCAGCCCCCCCTGCGACCCTGAATGGGATAAGCGGTTGCAGATAATGGATGGATGGATGCATACTGGGGTCCCTAAACAGTCTTGAAATTGCATAAATTGGGTATCACTGTAAAGCTGAGACTCTTGTGGATCCAATTGTATTCATGTGTGATGATGTTAGTCCCCATAGTAGCCATTTCATTAGTGACACCATTTGTTTTAAATTTTACCTCTGTGTATAAAATGACCTGTGGTGACCTCTAGGATAATCAGAGCCTCATGAAACCTTACAAACACAAACTAGAGACCTAGAACATTCAGAGGATGGATGGCTTTCCTAGGTAAATTGACAATAAGGGGGTTTCTGTGCAGTTTCCAGAACAGAAAGTGCTTGCCATCTAATTGCCGAAAAATGCAATTCTTGCAGAAATCTCCAAATGTCAATAATTTTTTAAACCAAATCACAGCATGGCTTTTTCTATGGTGTTCCTCAAGGTCTTGGTGTCTTAATGTGGTATTTTGAAGGGATTATTGATTATTTTAATAAATTCTTGAGTGGTAAATAATTGTTAAATTTAGCACCAAATCTGTGTTACAAACGGTATCAATTCAAAAATTGTTGCAGCAATTTATAATAGAGACATAATAGAGCATGGGGATGACCATCACAAACTTATATCATCATGTTCTAAGCCCTTTTACAATTGAATTCAATAATTAATCAATTCATGTTTATTTCTGAGCTGCATCTCAAATTGATCGTCAGGTTCTCAGCTTTCAGATGATGTACACCACTTCTATGTTACATCTACTGTTGACCTGCTATCTCCCACTAAAGACCCCCTGTAGCTCCCTAGAAAAGGACAAAAAATGATCTTTTGTGGGTCTCAGAGGGTTAAGGGCAAAACTCTGAAAGAGAGAAGCAAATGAGAATACAATCAAAAGAAAGAATAATGGAAATTAACCTCCTTTTATTTAATTTGTTGGTGCACCAGTCTCAAGTCTAATTTACCCCCTTCATGAATATGTCATCGAGATAAGCAAGTATTAACACCCAACTGCCTTTATTGGAAACCCTCTAACTTTGGTATGCCACAGATACCAGAGGCAGATTAATCAGTGTGATGTTAATAACAACAGTGCAGATAGTTGCCCCACAACACCTCCTGTTTTTCTTTTTCTTTTTGTGGGAACCAGTATTTCTACTGCAATGCAATTAAAAACTTTCTTCTTTTAGAATCAAATTACAAACTCAAACACAGTCTGCCATCAATGACATTTTACAGTAATGTGTTTTGTGTGCACTCGTGTTCATTTATGCGCTCGTCCAAATTCCGCTTCCGCCGTCAACTATGGCGGTGTGTTTGTAATACTGTACCAGCGCTCTGAAGTTCAAAGACTGTTTTCCCCAAAAAACAGCGTTTCCCCTCCACCCTTTCTCCCCGTTTTTACACATCCCCTTCCTTTAAGAGCACAGATAGTTTGGCTCTTCCCCTGAAACCGGAGCGTAGGCACACTGGTTAGACAGGGAGAACAAACAGCTCACATGCCTTGTGGCTTCTTGATGGCATACTTTTCAGCACTCAGGTTTTGGAGGGGTACTCGGAGAGTGCATTCCTGGTAATTAATAAGGCAAGAGCAGGTTTCTATTTGGAGTATTTGAACATGCCATAATAACAGAGCGTGCACAGTGGGATGGTGCTGAGTGTTACAAAGTCCTGTCTTGTTTTCTGTTTCATAACTGTGGAAACATTGAGGGAACGGGTGTAACACAAAAGGCATGGGTTGAGACGTTTCTTTTTTGAATACACATTATTGTGTTGTTAAGTCATGAAATAATGGTTAAATCGTTTTTTGCTTCTTTTACATCAATTCATGTTGACAATATCATTTTATATACATTTTTAATTCCTAGGGACAGAGATTTTAATTTGGGAAAAATAGCCATTGAAGTATTTTTTACTAGGGCTGTAAATCGATTAAAATATTTAATCGTGATTAATTGCATGATTGTCCATAGTTAATTGTGATTAATCTCAGATCAATCTCATATTTTTTATCTGCTCAGATGTACTTTAAAGGGAGATTTGTCAAGTATTTAATACTTTTATCAACATGGGAGTGGGCAAATATGCTGCTTTATGCAAATGTATGTATATATTTATTACTGGAAATCAATAAAAAACACAAAACAAGGATAAATATTGTCCAGAAACCCTCACAGGTACTGCATTTAGCATACAAAAGATGCTCAAATCATAACATGGCAAACTGCAGCCCAACAGGCAACTACAGCTGTCAGTGTGTCAGTGTGCCGACTTGACTATGACTTGCCCCAAACTGCATGTGATTATCATAAAGTGGGCATGTCTGTAAAGGGGAGACTCGTGGGTACCCATAGAACCCATTTACATTCACATATCTTGAGGTCAGAGGTCAGAGGACCCCTTTGAAAATGGCCATGACTGTTTTTCCTCACCAAAATTTAGCAAGAGTTTGGAGCATTATTCTGCCTCCTTCCCGACAAGCTAGTATGACATAGTTTTCCAGTTTCATATGATTCCAGTATCTTCACTCTAGCTTTAAAACTGAGTCTGCTAGATCCTTAAAATAGCAAGTTGTGTTAATGCGTTAAAGAAATTAGTGGAGTTACAACGAATTTCCGCTAACGCGTTATAATAGCGTTAACTTCGGCAGCCCTAATTTTTTCCCAAACTAATACATCTAACTATAAAGCAAGGAATCTCTGTCCGTATGTGTGTGTGTGTCCTTCGCATATCTCAAGAACTATTCATCCAATCTACTTTACTCTTAGCAAGTGTATTGCTGGGGACCCAAGGACGTGCAGTGTCAAAGTGTGTGCAGTTTGGACCTATGATATGTTTAATATTAATAAACTTTGAACAAACAAACAAACATCGCTCTTTGCATTAGCGGGGCGGGGTTTCAGTCGAGTATATTGTCCGCAGCGGGCCTTTACATGCAGCAGCTCATTGATTGCAGTTCAGTTTTGCTGCTGAATGCTGGGTGTACTAACGTTACGACCTAACTCTTCTTCACTTCCTTGAAGTCGACAAGCGGTTCACCACAATGCTGCAAGCAGCACATTAACTGAATGATCCCATATTTGTAGCATTATCATTGGCCTTTGTCTTTTGGTGAAGAGGGTATGCATTTGCCCTCTTCACCACCTGACTGTTATGAAGAACAGTCAGGCTACTCTGCTGGACACCTGTAATTTTGCTGCATGTATTTACTATTTTAGCCGGTGCATTTTTGATGAATGAAAAAGATAAGAGATTCTATATAAGATTTGTAGAAGAGAGTCATCAGGGTGCTGTCAACATGAAACTTGGCGAGTTTTCTTCGGCAGAAATGTCGTTGTTGACCTCTCCTGCAAACCAGTTCAGTATTACATTCAAAAGTGAGATTATTATCGATGAATGAACCAAGGTATTTGTAGCTGATAACAGACTCCACCTCCTCACCCTCAATGATGGTGCTCTGAGTGGGAGGGGGATGGCGTCTAAAGTCTATGCACGTCTTTTGTGGTTGATACATTGAGTTGAAGGTGTGAGTTTTTGCACCACTTTACAAAATAATCAACCACCGGGCCAGGACTGAATTCATCATCATAGAGGAGACTGACTATAACTGAGTCATCCGCAAACTTCAAGATACTGTATATCTGTTCTCATAATGGCTCCGACAATCATCTGTATACAGAATGTGAAGGAGTGGTGAGAGAACACAACCCTGGGGAACCTATGGATGAGGAGAGCTCCCTTGACGTGCACACATTAACCTTCAACCCTCTTGGTTCTGTTGGAGAGAAAGTCAAGGATCCAACCTGTCAAACTAGTATCAACACAAAAATAATTACAGAGTTTGTCCATCAACAGGTGGGGTTGATTGGTGTTGAAAGCAGATGAAAAAATCCACAAACAACAGTTTGGCATGGGTTCTAGTGCCCTCTAGGTATTTAAAGCTTCAGTGGGTGGAATGTTTTTGGCATCATTGGGCAGAAATTCCATAATAACCTTTTCAGCATATTGTAATTCAAGTGTTGTGTACCTCCTCGCGGCTCTTTTTTCGTGATTTTTTTCAGATTACCTGTCTCATGCACTACCGTCAGGACATAGTGACCTTTTTATAAAAAAATATTTTTTTTTTATCACATTTGCTCCATTTCTACCTACTGTAGCTTTAAATAAAAGGTAAAGCAAGGTGGCAGTAGCATCCTGTACACCCTGCCTGGCCCTATATGCAAACTGAAGCGGATCAACAAAGATGTTGGGTTTTGTCCAGAAGTTCCTGTTTTATCAGTTTCTCAAAGGACTTCTGAAGGACTGATCAGGGAGGTCAGGGCCACAGGCCTATAGTCATGGTTGTTCTTAGCAACAGGAATCACAGTAGACTGTTTCCATAATTTTGGGACCCTCTGCTGGCTGAGTGACAACATAAAGATATCATGAAAAATGGGACCTAGTTGTTCTACTGAGCAGGCGGCTCCCAATGTTATCAGGGCAAGGGCTTGTATTTCGTTTACAGCTCTTTAAAGTGTTGATCAGTGTGATCATCAGACGTAATGAGAGGGGGCTGAGTTGGAAAGATGAACCCTTAGTTGATCACATTCATTAGAGAAATCGTGGACATCAAATCTAAGATAAAACTCATCAAGCTCTTGAGCTAATGACTTGTCAGAGTTAAAACCAGCTAATTCCACTTTTTTCTCATATTGTCCTGCAGACCAACCATAGTTTTCATGACATCCCAGGCAGAGCCAAGATTATTACTAACGTATACTAAAGGTGTTCCGTACACTTTTCGCCCTTCAGCGCCACACCAGGGAGCATTCCTCTGTTGATAAGAGCCCGACAAGCATGTTTGTGTGCTCATTCTCCGGGCGACTATCCATTAGTCAGTCTACACTTTGATTGATGTTTTTTGGACCGATGGTTTTTGTGAAAAGTGGGGAAATGTAATACCTCCGCCTGTGTACGGAACATCATTAAGCTTAGCGGTGTTCTGTAAAGGTGATCAACGGTGTTCCGTACAAAGCGAATTACATGATTTCAACGGTGATTAATGGAAATTTTAAATATGAAAATATTCGATTGATATAATTAACTTTAACTTTTTTGACCTTTTGTTAAATTACACTGCTGCAACATCAATATTGGGCTCAGGATTACGTGGAAACAGCGTCTGCAGTTGACAGACTTGCTGCTGCAGTGCCGAGCAGTCAGTGCGAGCATTGATGTTAAAAATGCCCATTTCAAATCATTAATTCAACAAAGGGTAATATTTTTAATAATCAGTTCATACAGACTACAGTACTGTGAGAAGCATAAATTAAGTCAAAATGTACATCTTCGCTGCTCTCGTCATCTCCCCTCTCAAAGCTGCAGTCGGGGCCGGAGCTTCCCCTCCGGGTGCTGTGGGCGCACCTCACAAACTGACTGAAATGTCACAGGAACAAATGGTGGAGGACTCTTGCTTGGTCAGGAATGAAAGAGGGGGAACTGAAGATGACACCTATATCAATTTTATGCATGATTTGGAAGTATTTATTCAGCGATCGGCATAAAAAACTCATCTGCAGGGAACATCGTTAGTGTACAGAATAGTGTACGTTACCAAGTTTGTCTCCAATTTTGTTTTTGTACATCTGTTTAGCTCCCCTGATTTCACATTTCACTTACTTTTGCAGTTTGTTTAACTCAATAAGGTTGCCCTGCTTAAAAGAGCAAGAATTTTTTTAAATGTTGGCATTTGACACAAAGAAAATTAGGGGCTTTGCAGAATCGTATCAACATTGCACTCTTGCTGAGCCAACCTGTTTATAATAATACTCTGTTCCTATTTCTTAGCTGTGCCCCATTTTCATCTTCCTCGTGTGCCGAGAGGATACACAGAAAAGATTACTGGCATCTTCTCCTACCCTGGAAACACCTAATTCTGTTCAAAAGACATCATTAACTCTCCAAGAAGATGCATCAAAAAGGGGATGCATCTCAACATCTTTTTTTTTTTTTTAATGAAGCTTGGTTATGCAAAAGTATACATATCTTACTTTGGCTTTGTTACTGTGTCAGAATGTGGTTATTGCGGGGAGAAGCTTTGGTGTAGTTTTGATTGGAATATTATCTGTGGCTGCAGTGGTTTGGCACTTTCTAGGAAAGGCATACTTGGTGTAGGGGAATTCATCAAACCAACAAAATAGAACACATTCAACCCAGTGAAATAGTTATCTCTTTCATCTGTGGGAGTCTTTGCTCACTGCTGCTGTGCTGAGTCACCTCCTTCATCATCTGCAGACCAGTGAAACCAGTGACCCAGCAGGCCTCGCTTGTACAATGGAACTTAAGGCGGCAGTAGGCAGAATGTTTTTGGCATCATTGGGCAAAAAATCCATAATAACCTTTCAGCATATTGTAATTCAATTGTTCTGAGAGACAACTAGACATCTGCAGCTCATCATGGCTCTGTTTTTAGGCTTTAAAAAATCTCCGTAACGGGAGACTTTGAGCAATCACAGGTCATTTCAGAGAGAGAGCGTTCCTATTGGCTGTTCATTCAACGGAGGCAGCTGTCAATCAATCGCAAATTCTGATCAAACGGTCAAACTAGGCAGCACTGATCATATATTAATTAATATTCTGTTATCGTAATACCTATTTCTCGCCTAAAATGGTCCCTGACCACTCGTCTCATGCACAACAATTCGGACTAGTCATAATGACGTTTGAGATATCTGTAGTTGTTATTTAGGATAGTCAAAACTGAATTACAGATATCTCTAACTGTTGTTTTGACTAGTCAGAATGCACTATTAGTTAATGAGTAACTCTTAATCCATTTGTTTAGAGTAGGTAATGATTAGTTAATGATAACTTACTTAAAAAACAAATGAGGATCTAACTGCTAGTGAACCATTACTTAATGAGTAGCTCCCACTCAAATTTATACAGTAGCTAATGATTATACAACAAGTGAGGAACAACTCTCGACTTGATAATTGATGAATCGTTAGAGTTCTTTTTTTAATAATTATTAATGGAGGACTATATAGTAGATAATGATGAGTTATTGGAGAACAGACTGGGAGAACCAGTATTAGTGAATGTAATATAAGTAAGAAATGAGTCGTTCATGAATATATGTGAAAAAGTCCATAAAATATGTTTTAAAAATGTGTAAATCACGGAAAATACGACGGGTCCTTGAGCATACAGTCATAAATGTGCACAAAAAATATTAGCCTGATGGGTCCAGTAGTATGTGAGATTACCTGTGGACAGACAGAGATGCACACACACACACACAACCAAATACATAATCTCCTGGCGGAACTAGGTAAATTACTCAGGCAGCAGTGGAGTGGAGGGAAAACATACTTGAGCTCTGTCAGCTTTTCATTCTGTTCACTAATCATTGACTAATCATTACCTACTAAACTAAATTTGATTGTGAGTTACTCATTAAGTAATGGTTCACTAGCAGTTAGATCCTCATTCGTTTATCCAGTAACTAATCGCATTTTTGTGTACCTTATTAAAGGTAAAGTGTTACCGATTAATCAACAATGAAATGATTAATAGCTGCAGCCCTACACACAAATTCACCTTATGGAACTCAGTCCCTGCTGGATAAAGCTAAGAAGGAACACTGTTCAATCACAATGTGATCATCTGGCCGAAATATGCCCTAGTTTAAAGCCACCATGTGTGGAATTTGAAAATTTACAACATAAGCGCCCCCCAGTGGTATTATTAAATGATACACTGTGGTAGACAGTAATACAGCCTGATACCTATCAATTTGTGCACGCATGTTGACAGTCCTGCATGCATGTAATTTAGAAACCTGTGTACACATGTTTGTGATTTTTTCTTTTTCAGCCATGGCACTCCTTCCTTTTTCAACTTCTAATGCACTCTGCAACTCAGTTTGACATACTACTCATCCACAACAGTCAGTACTACACAATGAAAAAGCTGACAGAGCTCAAGTATGTTTACCCTCCACTCCACTGCTGCCTGAGTAATTTACCTAGTTCCGCCAGGAGATTATGTATTTGGTCGTGTGAGTGCATCTCTGTGTCCGTCCAAGGCTAATCTCGCATACTGCTGGACCCATCAACCTAATTTTTTTGTGCTCATTGATGACTGTATGCTCAAGGAGCTCTCGTGGTTGCAGTTTATCATTACCGTGAATCTAATTTTTTACTGGTTTACTTTTTACATGTTATTTAAATGTGCCACCCTTCTCTGAGTCCGTGCCGCAGCCTGGCCACCCTATCAGAAATTTTCTAGACCCGCCCCTGACTAATCAGTCCAAACTGATGTGGAATTTAATGTGCAGTTTTACACTACTCAAAGTCAGACAAAAGCATATCTGCCAAAGTAGATAAAAAAACAAACTTGTCCTGGATATGAATCATAAAGTTGTGCTGTGTTGATAAGCAGAAGCAACAAGATCTCTTCACAGACACACACATAGCAGAGCATCTGTGTGATGTGCAGCCGTGGAAGCTGGAAAGGACCGGCCTGTCAGCAGGGTGTGTGATGGGTTACACACCTAGCCAAATCCTCCGCAGTTCCCCCCGAGGCAAGTTTGAAGGGAGTGCTCTTCTGTCTGTAACGCTGTTGGATGCACTTGCAGCGCACCCAGCCCTCAAACACAGCAACACAGCTGGAGGAGACCACAGTTCCTTGCAGGGAAGAGGAGAACTGTGTGTGCTTCAACTTTGAACTTCTTGGCTGGATTCTGTGAAGCTGCTACTTCCCCCTCAGATCTGAGGTGGTAATACAAAGATCCAGCGACAGTATATATATATATATATATATATATATATATTAGCTCTCCGCCTACACTTAATTCATCTATTTCTTTGAGTGAGTGCCAAATTGTTTAGCGTGATACAGTGACAGGGTGGGGAAACAAAGTGAGGGGTGTGCCCAGTCAGGGATTCTGGACATGCCGGTTCGCAGTGGGGTGATATTTGACATTGGAAAAATCCTGAGAGTAATTTGTCAAAGCTGACATCCCAAATAGGGCTAATCTAAAACTGTGAAACCATTAAAACCTTGGCAAAACAAAGGAACTCCCATTGAGATCAAATTCTTTCCCAAAGAAACAGTATTGGTCCAAATCAGCTTGGAAAGCTTGGGTGGGAAAAGAGAATGAGTAATGTTCTTCCACTCAGATCATTAAAGGGGGGGGTTTTTCAAGAATCTCAACCTTTCACACCTTTTTTTCATTTACACGCCAACACTGAAAACAACTCAATAAGTTACACCTGCTGGTTCTATGCATTGATTTGGATGTCGATATGTAGTGCAGAGCTCCTGCAGATAGCTCTACATCTCTGTAGATTCTTACATTTCCAAAGACACTTAGAGTACTCTGTTGACAGCCTATTTTGGACTATGCGCTTCAGACTTCATCATTCCACATAGATTTTTCTCTGATTTCAGAGTTGGTCTTCACACCATTTAAGGTAATAGTTCACGATTTTGGGAAATCAATTGTTTTCTTTCTTGCTGACAGTTAGATGTTCAGATTGATACCACTCTCATGACTGTACAATAAATATGAAGCTATAGCCAGGAGGTGGTTAGCTTAGCTTAGCATATAGACTGGAAACTAAGCCCCCAGGAAGAGTGCCGTGCTTCGAAGCAAATTTTTTTGTGGAATCCAATTTCGAATTTTAACGGCACTAATTTCTTTCTAACGCATTAACGCAACTTGCGCTTTTAGGTTTTAGCGGGCTCAGTTTTAAAGCTAGAGGGAAGATACTGGTATCATATGAAACTACAAAAACCTAAGGAATCCATTGGTACCGATTGCTCCAAACTTACGCTAAATTTTGGTGCGGAAAAACTGGCAAGGTAATTTTCAAAGGGGTCTCTTGACCTCTGACCTCTAGATATATGAATGAAAATGGGTTCTATGAGTACCCACGAGTCTCCCCTTTACAGACATGCCCACTTTATGATAATCACATGCAGTTTGGGACAAGTCATAGTCAAGTCAGCACACTGACACTCTGACAGCTGTTGTTGCCTGTTGGGCTGCAGATTGCCATGTTATGAGTTGAGCATATTTGGTATGCTAAATGCAGTCCTTTCTGGACAATATTTCTCATAGTTTTGTGTTGTTAATTGATTTCAAATAATAAATATATACATACATTTGCATAAAGAAAGCATATTTGTCCACTCCCATGTTGATAAGAGTATTAAATACTTGACAAATCTCCCCTTAAGGTACATTTTGAACAGATCAAAAAAATGTGCGACTAATTTGCAATCCCGCGATTAAATATTTTAATCGATTCACAGCCTTAGTAATTATTCATAGGAGTGATAAAATGCACGTTAGCACCCGAATGAGTATTATAGTGTTTATTGTTATATGTATATCATTAGTCTTTTGGAGAACCAAACCTATAGGGGTGGTAAATAGACTGCATTTATACAGTAGCTCTTTTCTAGTCTTACCGACCATTCAAAGCACTTTACAACACAAGTCAGCATTCACCCATTCACACACTCATTCAAACACTGGTGGCAGAGGCCGCCGTACAAGGTGCCACCTGTTCCTCAGCAATTTGGGGTTCAGTATCTTGCCCAAGGACACTTCGACTGCAGGGGCCAGGTATCAAACCACCGACCTTCCGATTAGTGGACGACTGCTTACCTCCTGAGGTATGTAATAGTTGTGCTTAATATTTTTGGTCCCCCTAAAATCACATGTGGCCCCAGAAGGCTCCCACCCATTTGAAATGGTCTAGAACCACCACTGAAATAAATTGTTGACATGCTTAGTCGGTATCCAAGTGCCAGTGTGTTTCAGTTTACTTTGATATGGTTGCTTAGGAGCAACCACAGCTCAGGCAGACGCCTCATTTGTTCCCAGGCCTACAACCGCGCTCACATGGACAGTGGAGGCATGTTCTCACAGACAGAAAGTGAGCATGTGTGTGTGTGTGTAAATGACGTACCTCTTTAGCAAGTCTTTCATACATGTGCCAAGATCAATTTCCATCAAAGGTCCACAGGGAATAGTATCCCACCATCTCCTGGAGATGAGTCCAGTGTATTTTGGAGAGAAAACCACCAAGCAGCAAATGTTTAATCCACAACAGCAGACATCACACAGTCAAGTTTGCAGAAAGGTTCTCAAGGTATATTCATCCTGAGTGCAAACCAAGGTGAAAGTTTTTTATTGTTTCAACATCCAAAGCATACAATTAAAGGCTTTGAATTGGCAACGTTACGACACTTTGATCAAAATCATGGTATTGGACACCCCTTTTATGTGGTCCAAGACTGCAAAATGTACAACCGAAAATGATCTAAACATACATTTTTTAAGAGAACAAGTGAATATATTGAATGTTTACCTTTGTTTTCATTTTCAAATATATGGTTTAGGTACTGGTGAACTAAATATTATAAATGCCATCACATGGCCTGTAAGCAAATCCATTTTGTTTTGTGGTCTTTTTTTCAGATCTTTTTTAAAATCATCCCTAGACATGCATCTACTGACATGCTCAGACGTGCATCCACCTACGTGCTCGCTCATGCTCACGTTGTTTCTTTTCGAGGAACAGAAAATACTTAGAACTCAGCTTGACCTTTCACCCATAAAACCAAACCAAAAGTAGACAGAGTTGTTCTGATGGACATTTGACATTTGATAACAGCCCTAGGAGCTCAGTGGAAGCCTGAGAGTGGGCGGTGGCTCTGTTCCCTCTTCTTCCTTTTGCTCATCTACATCCTCTCCCACTGTGAGGTCAGAAACATGTCAGCCAGCCACGACGGTGTCGTTTGCTGGAGGTCAGCTGGCAATAAAGCTGAAAACAGATGCAGATGGGATTTCCTTTTACTTGTTATTGTGTCTTTTTATACATGCTCAATGCTGTATGCACTGCAGCTTATCTAAGTCACCTAATCACACACACACACACACACACTGTGTAAATATGACGTCACGTTCTTGTTGTAATCGGAGCGACTTGGGGAAAATAACTCAGAAGGGATCAGATGCCCTTCGCGACGGAGAGAAGACCGGCAACGACCATCCCAAAGCGGACAAACCTAGATCCGGATTCCTGCAGTCTGAGCTTCGGCGGGAGGTAGAGAGCTCGGCGCCCGGCTCCTGGCCTCCTCCCGGCCAGAAGCTGAGATTTGCCTTGCTGCTCCGCCGGTCCTTGCTGGGAGCCAACACCGACACCGCGTTGCCAGAGGCCCGGGCCCCATTACTGGGCCTGCTGGAGGGAAGGAAGGCACAGGAGAACCAGAACCAGGACTGTGTGGGGCAAACTTCCTTCAGACCCCGCTGCAGTAAAAATTGTTGTTTTCTAAAGTGACTCTGGTGCTCGGAAACACTACCGCTATTCTCCGTAGGTACCGCCAAAATCAACACAAAATAACAATGAAATGAAAATGTATATATTGATATTGAATTTGTTTCACGACTTCATTACATTACTAGAACTTTAATCTAAAACAAATTACACACTGCATTCAAATTAGCATGTAAAAATGTCACACAGAACTGCAAATGCAACACTCCTACAAGTGTAGAGATACAGGATGCCTGCAGAACGTAAATACATGAACACTAACTATCGCGAACACATACGAACTCTCGCGAGAGTTTTACACAAGATGGATCCTTTCTAGCCATAACCGAGTCATCGGAGAGGAGGCCTGTTAAACACATCCAACGGCTGACATTCATCATTCTCTCTCTTGGATACCTCTCTCATTCAAGAAGTCCCCCCCAAAAAAAGAGTCCATCAACACTGTTCCTGACCCATTTTAATCCATTTGCTAACCCACAGAGCCTCAGAGGATTCAAAATCCCAAGCACTTTCTGTCGGTAATGTTTTTTGGTAGCACTCATTATAATAGAAGAATGACACGAGAAAAAGAGCAGTACCATGTTTTACCATTCAGCCATAGCTTGGCACCATTATCATTTAACATTTAAACTATTTTTTTTTTCAGCTGAAAGACACAGTAGCCATATTTTTCTAGCCAGTGAGCAAACTTTCATTGCTTTATTATTCCTGCAACAGTGTACAGGATAGAGAAAATGTTCCCAAGATGAATAAATCAGAAATTAAGTACTTTCACTGCATAACCCATACTCGAGTGCAAGCTTTCACTTGGGAAATGGATTGTGGTTTTGGGCATTAGCACTGTTATATATTTCATCCAGACCCACTTGAACTGGTCTGGCATATTTTTTAAAATGGCAGTTCTGAAGTCTTGAACTTTGCAGAATGTTACTGCTAGTACAGGCCAGCGGTCAAAGCTGTGTGGTGTGTGCTTCGGACAAATTGTAGGTACCTAGATGTATATTTTATAACTCATAAATATCTCTGTTTATGATTGTGTGTGTTTTCTTTTTCATTTACATGAATAGGTATTGCTATCTGGCTTCTACAAAATTCTATTTAGATGAACGATCAATAGTATAGATAGTAGAGTATGTGCACTGTCAGCTACCAGGGACTGAGAAAGACATAAACTTCTGTTAATGCAGACTGAGTGACCACATCCTGGCAAACAAGTTTTGCCAACAACAAGAAGCAGAGATATGACAGCTACACTGAAGCCTGTACTGTATAAAGACAGAAGTTATTTACCCAGATAATACTCAAATACTAAAACGTTCAATACGCCCTCAGACCAAAATTAAATACAACATTTACTTGGAGTTGAAACTGATATGGAAGCAGCAACATATGTTGGAGCATGTCACAGCCTGAGGGAAAACCAGCAGAACAACTCCTGCTTTAGGTAGCACTTTTATTTTGATTTGGAGCAACCAGAGAACCAGGAGGAGCGTGTCTATGTTCCCTTCCGATCAGTACCTCTGCCGGTGCCATGCCATTATTTCGAAACCCCAGTAGTACAAAAAATGTCCCATTGGACTGAAAGCCCATTTGTCCACCAGCCCGTTATCCCCCCAAAAAATGCCCATTGTTCCGAAGGCCCATTGAAAATACAACAAACAGAAGAACATGGCTAATTATTATGCAGAATGACTCACTGAACCTTCCAGGTGGCAATACTGTTTTCCTACTGTGGCGAAAGCATGACCTGCCCTACTCTGCCTCTGATTGGCTTATCGTAGTATTCTCACCCTAACCCTGACCAATGTCACCCATCAACCCAACCAACCCAGCAGGCTCTGAAGTTAGCACCCGCCAAATGAGGGTAAATTGTTGGCGGTGGTGGGTAAAATCGTCAGGTCATCCGTCACTTTGGCAGACAGGGAAAACGATAGGGATAGCAATAGAGAATTATTTCCCGTTGAGAACCAGTTCCTAGTTGTCCGATTCCTTTGGCATCTCATGCCTCTATGACTCTTGATTCCTCTTATTGATGCTTTCCAACAGTTACACATGCGTAATGATGCATATGCACGCCATATCATATTTCAATTTGTTTTGGGACCGGAGCCATGGCGGGGAGAAAAACAAACGCTCAAAAGCATGACGCTACTACTAAACCTGAGGGACACACCCTAACCATTGGTACCAACCATGTCATATTAACTTTTCACAAAGGTTAAATAACTCTCCAAACTTGCTCTAAATTTTAGAGAGGTAAAACTGGCCATTTTCAAAGGGGTCCCTTGACCTCTGACCTCAATATATGTGAATGAAAATGGGTTCTATGGGTACCCACGAGTCTTCCCTTTACAGACATCAATCTCCCTTTAAGGTACATTTGAACAAATAAAAAATGTGATTAAAATGTATCGCGATTAATCTTGGGGTTAATTGTGATTAAATGTTTTAATTGATTTTTTGAATTCTTCAAACAGTTTGTGAACTTTGCAGAAATTGACCGTGAGTTAAATTGTAAGACCTTTCATGTCACTTCTGCGAGGAAAGAACTTCACTTTGGCTCCCAAGCCGTTTACTGCAAACCACATTATTGCTTTTTCATTAGCCTCATCATGAACCTTCACGGCAGTAAACTTGATTGACTAAAGTGGTGCAAGCCGAGCCCGTTTATTACAATCTCACTGAGAAGGATTAAAAGTGAGTGGTTTAGGTTACTTCAAATAAGTGCAGCGCGTCCACGGGAATTGAATTACAAAACCCCTTCTCACCTTGTCTGGTAACCCGAATCCCAAACTTTACGTCGAAAAATGTGGAGCTGGCACAAACAGATAATCTCCCTCCTCAGAGTTACCACAAACCACATGCTGCCTGCTCTCAGGAACACATGCGCCCTTCCTTTACTTTTAATTTTTTTTATTCCCACCTCTCCTGCTGAACAAGATGAGCAATTAAACCAAACCCCTTAATGTGGGAGCAGAGTAATTTACAGCCGTGACAGGGAGGGATGCGGCGATGGAGGCCTAATCTCAGCTCCAGAGAGGCTTAGTCATTCAAACCCTCATTGCCCTTATTTTCTGTCAGCTGCTAAAATAAAATGATCTATTCATATTGTGTTTCACCACAGTCTAATGTGTGTGTTGGGATTGGTATCTTTCTTAACCATTACCAAGAGTAATCTTAGATCTTAATTAGTGTTGTTCATCTGGTGAGAGGCCTTAGGAATTGAGAGGTTACCCTTGGGTCAAACTATGTGGCCTCCGATGTATTCCTCCCTCGTTAATTTTACTGTGGGCCTCTCCCTCCCTGTCACCCACTCTGGCCTTTCTTGGTAAAGTGATCCTATCTTCTCGTGGCGTGATTCTTGAGCACAGCACGACTCACACTGTATGAATCATAAAATTTAAAAGCTTCTGTCAGTTTCTGTGTTTCAACCCTCCAGCACGTTTGAACTTTGAATGGTTCTTCTCTCTGCAGGCCTGTAGATATGAGACAGGTGAAAAACATGGCAGATTTTCAGATTGTTTTAACCCTCTGAGACCCACAATAGACCCTTTTTGTCTTTTTTAGGGGGGAAAGCAGGTCAACCGTAGATGTCACATAGAAGTGGTGTACATCATCTGAAAGCTGGAAACCTGAAGATTAATTTGAGATGCAGCTCAGAACTGTGTGTCAAGTTATTCTAGTCATTAATCAGAAATAAACATGAATTCATTATTTGATTAATTAATTAATTAAAATCAATTGTTAACGTGTATAAGTGCTTAAAACATTATGATCGTAGTATACGGTGGTCATTCCCATGCTCTATTATGTCTCATAAGTTGTTGCAGCAATTTTTGGGTTGAAACCATTTGTTACACAGATTTGGTGCTAAATTTAACCATTTTTTACCTATCGAGAATTGATAAAAATGATCAATAATACTTCCAAATTACCACATTAAGACACCTAGACCTTGAGGAACACCATAGAAAAAGTCATGCTGTGATTTGGTTTCAAAAGCTTTTGACATTTGGAGATTTCTCAAAGAATTGCATTTTTCGGCGAATAGATGGCGAGCACCTCTGTTCTGGAAACTGCTCAGAAACCCCCTTATAGTCAATCTACCTAGAGGAACCATCCATCCTCTGAATGCTCTAGGTCTCTAGTCTGTGGTTGTAAAGCTTCATAAGGCTGTGATTATCCTAGAGGTCACAACAGGTCATTTTATACAATGAGGTCAAGTTTCAAAAAATGGTCTCACTACAATGAAATGGCTTCTATGGGGACTAACATCACACATGAATACAATTGGGCTCATTGAATCCACAAGAGTCTCAGCTTTAAAGTGATACCCAATTTATGTAATTCCAGGACTGTTTAGGACCCCCAGTATGCAGAAATATTCAAATACACCACTTTAGAAAATAACACATCAGAGGTCATGGGACTCCTTTGAAAATGGCCATGCCAGTTTTTCCATGCTATAATCTTTGGAGCGTTATTTAGCCTCCTTCCCGTCAAGCTAGCATGACATGGTTGGTACCAATGGCCTTAGGTTTTTTAGTTTCATACGATATCAGTACTTTCACTCTAGCTCTAAAACTGAACCTGCTGCAGTCTCTGAAAGACGGTAAAGTCCAACGGGTCTCGGAGGGTTATATCCATGAAATGTGGTGATACCATTATGAGTGTTTGCCAAAGCACAAACGATTTTGGGCCAACCTCTAAACTGATGATCTTTGTTGAGATTTGGGGGATTTCACTTCATCCAACATAGTGTTTTCCTCTCAGGTTTTTGGCTTCTATTGTGACAAAAATAGTTTGGTTCCCAACTGAGATTGACTCGCACGGCTAGCAAGAGAAATTGTACCATTTGTAGAAAGAGATGTTTTATTTTGAAATGATTGGTGGTTGGTGGTTGGTGGTCGATCGGGAGATATAAGACCTGAGAAACCTCTGAAACCAAAACTGATGGGGTAAGAATGAATCTGAAGTGAAACATTCAGATGTTCCAACACATTGCACCCCATCTGTCCAATGTCTTCATTTCACTTGCACATGCCATCTAAAGCCTCCCTTGGATGAGTAAACACAGCACTTGCCTTGGAATGGAAACTTTTGAGGGATGTGGGTGATAGCAAAATAAAAGTATCAATCTAGAGAGTTGACTCTTGGACGGTTCCTTCCCCCCCAAAACCAACCTTCATCTGAAAGCAGCAGCAAATCCACCCTGAGGACGGCGCTTCCATCCAGGCCTCTCGTCCTGCAGCAGCATGCTTGCACACATCTGAGATGTGGGTGTGTGGGCATTACTCTCTCTCTTGCAAAACACTTTGCTTTTCCATCAGTAGCCATAAAAATCGTGCATATTATTATTTTCCATAATCAATCAAAGGCAAAGTTGGACTTCGGTTAGACTGTGTGCTCCGGCCTCTTGGGGATCGGGGATTTTCCGCTCCTGGCTGAGTTCAGCTAATTAGCTATTTATTTATTCACATCAATCGCGGGCTGTCGACCAGCACTGCTATGTTTTCGTGAATTCAACACAAGATAAACCCTGACTTCTGGGAAGGTAGGCATGGAGTGGCCGCAGTATTTAATTTCCTGTCTGTGTTTTTAGATTTAGACGTGGCGTTTGCTCAGCGTCGTTCTTTCACAAACAATAAGAAACAAATAGAGCAGTAGCCAAAAGGACACAATAATCCATAAAAGAAAAACATTTATGAAACTTCTGAGGGTTTATCAAACGGCGGTAAACCATCCATTCTCTCACCACGGCTCTTCTTTCTGAATGTTGCGGTAGGATTGTGTGTTGGATTTGTTTTGGATGCGACGCTGTCCTCCGCTGTGTTTTGATATACCGGATCTGGCTGTGAGCTGCCCTCATGTTTCTTGAACTTCACACAGTTGTCTTTCTCAGGTTTTATAAGTAGAAGCGTCGTGGGAAAACCATCCTTTCATCTTTTTCTCTCAGCGTTTTTCTCTTTTACTGTTTTATTATTACACCTTTTAGAAACACCCTTCCTTCCTCTCACTACCTCATCCTTATCTGCCTTATCTTTTTTCCTGCTCCCATCTTTTGTGCCTGTGAGAATGTGAGACGTTCTCGGGTTTTTTTCTCCATTACTTGCATGTCCGACTGGTAGAAAAAGTAGAAAAATGCACGTTATGCCATGCTTCTACTGAGGGCCATGGTACTGAGTTCTTAGCCTGTGAGTCATTCTTTTCACTAAGGGATGATGTCATCCCCCACATGCAGTTGAAAAGTTACCTGATTCGAGGCATTCACCCGTGACAGACTCCATGATAAAAACGCTGAGCAGTGTTAGGGCCGTCTTTAAAATTTCAAAGCCCTACTTTCCCCTTCCCCATTCCCATCTTTTCTGCCATCTCTCGCTCTCTCTTTTCCTGTCCTACAGTAATGGCCTTGCTTTTGTTCACTCAGCAGCATGCTATGTGCTCCAAGGCCAGATGGTCTGATGTAGGTGGCATACTGAGGGGACTGAAAGAATATGAATATTTCACTCCACGAAGAGGCTGTGCATATACAGGCATGTTGGTGCGCCAGAATGCATGTGAGTCTATGTGTGGGTTGAGAAAGAGGCACAGCAGACATAAGAAGTGGCTGCCTCATAGACAAAGCCTGTCCCCTTTGGAATGACATGCTATACCCAACTATAGGGATTCGTTTTCTCAGGCTAGCGGTGGATTTCTCTCGCCGGGCTCGTTGCTGGGTCAAAGTTCATTTCACACAGCCAGCTGGTATATGGGCCATGCATGAGTTGCTTAACAGCAGCTGTGTTTACATCCAGATTAGATTGATACAGGAAAACCGGCCTCAGTCCTGCCACTGTGTCTTCTTCCCCCCTCTCTGGCTGTCATCTCGCCCCTATGCTGCATGGCCCAGAACAACACGTTGGCTTGAAAGGTTTATCCCCCCCTTCAAGCACCTCGACTTTACTGAAATGATGACAGGAAGCGTCACTGTTTTATCTGTCTGGATGTTCTGTGGCTCCTTTGCCGCCATTGTTCGAGACACCTGCAGTATGTGTGCACGTAACTCAAGAGATGCTGCAGTTTGTTTGATTGTGCAGATAGATATATAGATCCGATAGCACTGGAATGTTTCAAGTTTTTTTTTTTCCCTCATCGCCAGTGACACAATTTGCCACAGTTGTCAGATTGCTGGTTCTCGAGCAACCCGTTCACACTCCCAACACTTCGCAGCTTGGTCAGTGCCCCCTCGGCATCTGATACCGAAACACCAAGGCTTCCTTTGGCGTGAGACGCACTGGGCTTTCAACTAACTCCAATGTAAACCTATCCACGTCAATATTAGACGGTTTATACAACTGGGGCCTGTAACACGAAGCAGGATTTGTGGTTGGCGAGGTAACTTATGGGTTAACCCTTCAGGGCTTTCAGTCCTACCACAGTGGTTCACTTCTTACCGGGGTAGATCGCCATGGTAACTTATGCTGAACACCTAACCTGCTCCAGAGCAGGTTTTGTTCCAGATAAGAGATCAACTCGTATAAAAGCACCGCCTACTGACCAATCAAAGCTCAGTGTGCAGATTGTATGATAATTTTACACACATACAAAGAAGTTTAAGTCAAAATCCAGGCTTAAAGCAACACAGTTTAAACTGACAAATGCAGGAAGGACAGCTGTATTTATGCTGTGGGTGTTTGCCGCTTTGAATTATGTTTTTATATTTATATTTTTACTTGCTCTCAAGTCCGTTTCACATCGCCGGAGACGGGGACGCAGCTGAAAGAAGGCTGAAATAGTCACACACACCATAACTTTGTCAAAGGCCATAATGAAGTGTAATTTACTCATCCATTGCACTTGTAAAAGCTGTTTATATATCACTCCCCCATCTAGACGACTCTATCTGACTTTTGAGTATTCCGTTAAATAAGTCTGTTTTTTTCCGCATTCACTCATCAGCATTCATTTTCTTTTTGCCAGCTGTCCTTCCTGCATATGGCAGCTTCAGCTGTGTCCTTTTTAGTCTGGATTATGTGTTTAACTTCTTTGTATTTGACTAATATGGTTTGCTCTTCCATTGTAAAAGGTGCCGCTCTGCCTGTTTGTCTGCAAGTCAGTAGACTTGTCCATGTTTGTGATTGGTCATATGCTGCAAACACCGCCCCTTTCATGTGAGCGCGCTCATAGACAGACTGAGAAACCCTAGGTTGATAACCACCTTCGTAGGATCGCTTAGCGAGATCTCGTTGGTTAGGGTTAGTTAAGCCTGAGATAACCTTAACGAGAAGATACCCTGGGTATATTGAAGTCACTTTGTAGTACAGGCCTCTGATGTAGTATAAAGGGGTAGTTTTGCAAATAAAGATTAAACTTGATGATACAATACTGGTTCAAGTTATACCTTAAAAAAGGGCCCAACTTTATTTTCATCTGTTTTGAAATGGGGTTCAAATACAAATAATGCTTTATTATTTGATTCATTTAGGTATGAAATATGATATTATTTTCTATATTTTGTGAGCAGCTAAAGTTATGCATACAGCGTGAATGGCAGGCTAAAAAAATTAAATAACAGAAAATCAAGTAATCTGGATACCCCACCCTCTTGCGATATGACATTTTTGTGACATAAACAGTTGCTTTGTGTCACACCCTTTATAGATAGACAGATGGGAAAGAGACACAATTTGAACCTTTATTAATAGGCTGCAGTTCTTTGACTTCACTGTAGATGTTAGGAGTTCCCTTTCCCCTTAGAAAACTTTAAAGCCATTGAGGCAAGAGTGATGAATGTCCTCATAACCGCAGCGGATTTCAGAGCTGAGCAGAGGAAGCGCAATCAATCCGAGGCGGCTCGGAAAGCCACTGAGAGGTGAGAGTGCTGCCCTTAGTCTGACAACCCAAAAGAAGTGTCATTAAAAACACTCACTATGTTATGGTTAAAGAACTTGAAAGCATAGCAAGCAAGTTATGTTTATCATGCACGGCAAGGAAACACAATTTGCGAGAGGTCACGGGGAAAACACTGAGCCTCAGATCGGCCTCAAACAAGTGGGAAGCGGGGAGGAAAAAAGTTTGAGGATGGCAGAAGCAATTAGCTTCTTCTGGTTTCTCGGAGTTCAGGCGTTTTATATTTCCAGTTCACCCAGGCAATGAATGAGGAACACCATCACTCCCTTTCATATAAAGTTCACCCCTTGTGCCATTGACACTCATAAAAGCCGTCCATGACTCATATACAATTAGAATAAGATCTGATAGCTTCAAAGTAGGACAGGATGTCTGAATGTTCACGAACAGAGTCCAAGTCGTCACCAATTTATTAACTCCGGCAAATACTTATTACACCCAAAAGGCAGATGCATGTGTTTCATATCGAGGGGTCCTCACCCTTCAAATGTGTGACCTCACATGATTATCCCACAACAAGGCAATAAAGGACATCTGCAATGATGCATGTGACTTTTGTAAAGCACAATGTAAAGGGATACTGTGTCCTCCAAGGGGCCTATCAGAATCTATCAGATGTTACTGTTTTCCTCATTTGTCTTTTATTTCATTGCAAACCTTTGGTCCATGCTGCCTCTCTCTGTCTCTTCCTTACTTCTTTACTTATTTCCCTCACCACCACCACCACCCCAAACCTCTGCAGCTCCTCCCCCAACCCCCTCCGCCCAGTGCATTTTACTTTTCCAGCTGTTGGTAATCATGCAGGTGCCTGATTGGCTGACAAGCCCAGCTGCTGGCTGATGGGAAGGTCTATGCATGACCAGCTGTGGGAAGAAAGATGGACTGCAGTCAAAAGGAAAAGGTGACAATCACACTCAGTCTCCGACAAAAAAAAAGTTCCCATACAACTAAACTGCACTCTCAATTACATTTCGAGGGAAACATATTTTATCCCGGATTCCGAGTGCGGTTTTAAACACGTGGTTAAAGCTGCAGTTATTTTTATAAAACAGTCACTATATCCTGACAGTAGTGCATGAGACAGGTAATTGAAAAAAAAATCATGTTCCTCTGTGTCCTCCAGTGCTCCTAATGGCATCTGCAAGATTTCACAGACCGGAGGGAAACAACCAATCAGAGCTGATCTGGAGCCTTGCCATCTCTGAGCGGCTGTCAATCACTCGCGAACTACGTCAAACGATTAAACTAGGCAGCGCTGATCAAATATGAATCAATACTCTGTTACTGTAATGCCTATTTCTCACCTCAAATGTTTTCAGAAACATCTAGTAGTGTACTGTTTAGCTGTAAAATGAGAAAGTTTGTGACCCGGTCGCCATGTTGAGATCAGTTGAGGAAATACTAAGCCCCGCCCACCAACCGGAGCAAACTTTCTCATGGTTTCTTTGGAATTTTTGCCAAATGATACCAAAAATATTCTGCCTACTGCAGGTTTAACGTTGTAAATTGGAAGAAAAAAAAAGAAAGAAAAAAAGGCAACCAAACTACTTTGTTAGGTTTTGTAAAAAACATGGTTTGGCTTAAAATGATTGTTTGTTAAGTTATTATATGTATAACTATAATAAGCCTAACCCTATAAACTACGGAAGTAAATTAAAATAACTCAAAGTTGACCTTTGGTTTCACACTTGACACAAACAGCAGTCTCCTGGGTGAAAGTCCTTTGTTTGTTTGACCCATCCACCGCGCCGATCCCCCTCCCAACGCGGACTTCCACGGACCATCTTTAGAGACATATTAATCGCAATCTGCGACAAATGATGTTTCCCTCGAAACCTAATTGACAATGCAGTTTCGTTGTACGGGAACGTCATTTCTAGGAGACAGGGCTGGACAATCACACCCCCCCTCCCACACAACCCCTGTCTCACACACACTGCCAAGACTCCAGTTGGAAGGAAGAGATTAAAATAACCAACTTCCCACCCTCCACCCTACCTCCGGTTAATCATCATCAGTATCATCATCATCATCAATATTATTTAGCTATAACTGTTGCAGGACAGAACATGCTTGTCACAGACTGGGTGTAGGGTCGGGAAGGGATGGGGCTTAGCTCAGCTACCATTAAACATGTGACCTCATGTTGTCGGCACAGCATCGCCTTAGTGACGTGCGCGGCGTCTAGTGATTGTGTATAATGTCCTAGTCTTTGCCTGCATCCCTCGCACATGGGCATGTTCGCCTGACCACGTGTGTGAGATCTGAACAGCGCCAACGGATCTTGGGCAGGCCTTAAAAGGCCCGGCTGGTCTCCCACTGTCAGTCCATAGGTGGGCTCTACATTTCTTCCTCTTATTCATCACTGCTTCATATCTCTGTACAGCCCCAGAACAAATAGTGGAGCTTGTGGGAGGGCCCCCTGTGGCTCTCTTACCCTGTAAATTCCATTACAGGGAACACACATTGTTCCTTAATATGGCTTCAGCAGTCTCATAAAAATTGCAGATTGCATGTTATGGACAAGAGTAATATAAAGACTATTCCCCCACATTGATGAATTACATGACAATAGAATAAACTGAACTGTCGCAACGGGATGTATTGGACACACAAATGTTAAGATAGTTTAACCCAATCCAGAGATCCTTCTCAACTTTTAGCATTTGTTAGCTCAATATTTTGGAATCTTCATTTTCAGCAGCAGCAGCAGATAAATGTGTTTACCAAACAAGCTGCGATAAATCCACTGTAAGTTACCTGCCGAGCATCAAACAGCAGCGTCTAGTCGCAGCCACAACCCGACACAAAACAAAGACACTCATAAGTCAGGTGGCCAGGACCACAACTTCAAATGAATGCTGATGTTGCTCTGTGTCTCCTATTGCAGTGGTGGAAGAAGTATTCAGGTCCTTTACTGAAGTATAAGTAGCAATGGTACAGTGTAGATTCAGTACTCAGTTACAAGTAAAAGTCCTGCATTTAATAAATAACACATTTTGGTTTTTGGGTGAATAAGGACTTCACTTAAACTACAACCCCTCTGTGAAAGAATTGAACTAATGTAGCATTGTCTTTTGACTTCTTTTCCACCACGACATTTCAATGCCAAACTTCTGACAAAAGGGCAATGGTCCTGTCTCTGTCAGTAAGGCACTATGCGGTCTTGAAATGAGGAATTTGGGGCTTGGAAATAGTTAGGAATATGTGGCAAATACAAAAGGAAATACTTAAAAAATCCCTCTGTACTTCTTGTCACAAGCTGTTGTCACTCTGTCTACAAATACATTACAAAGCGCAGTGTAATGTAGAAAACCAATACGTATAAACCTAACATGTGCAAAGGTCACGATGACAGCCATTCCTCGTCTGGTGTTCTTGATCCTACTCGTGTCCAATTAATAGTTTCCGTGCCATACCTAATGCTCCCTTCAGTCTCCAAATACAGCTGTCGGATTCAGATGGAACAGAACACACCCCTCTCTCCATGGAAAAGTTGTGCTAATGTGTAAAATTTCAAACCACTTTGCCGTGATTTTCTCATATTTATTTGCGGTGCTGTAGATGGAATGTTAAAGGGCTAATGTTAGGTAATGAATGAGTTAGATTTTGGATGACATGCTGAATGAATCCACCATTAAACTTGCAATGCGACACCAACAGCAACCCACATGCTTTTCACTGTCAATTCTTAAAACTGCATTTAATTAAATTGCATTTGTCCATATAATAGGAGAAAAGACTCATAGTACTAAGCCTCAAAATGCTACACTGATTTTCTTTTTTAATTTTTCACATTGAGCAAAAAAAGAGCAACATGGGCATCCTCCTACTTGTGACCCATCAAATGAAACTTGAATATTAACTTGTGATTTAGCTCAGGTTTGGTCCGCAGACTCTCGAGAAAAAACGTCTGGGTCTTTAGTCCTGTGCAATGTCCCACAGTAGCAGCTGGTGTGTGGGAGACTCTCAATGGACCGCTATGAGCGAGCTATCTGTTAGCATGTTTACTGCTGGCCGACCACTGTTGGCTGTGCGAGCTGTTACAATGTTATCTCACAGACCACACTGACTGTGACAATATTCATAATATAGATTTCTCCAGGGATGACATATTTATGTAGGCCAACCAGGAAGTTAGCATCGCCCTAGTTCCCTTGACAAAAAGCCAATGGGATGTTTCCATTGGGTTTTGGGTTATTGCAGAAAATAATCTCTGTGGCAAACACATGTTTATGATACTTACACGTTTGGTTTGGCAAGATAATATCCACAAATGAACACCACTTCTATGATATTTGAAGTGTGAAGTAAAGAGTGTAAGTAAAAAGCTAACGTTAGGCTATAAACAAATTACACCACGGTCGCATGAGGGCGAGTACACACAACGAGGCTGTAAAGGAGGACGAGTCGGCGTGATGACATTTAGTAGTCTCATTTAATACACGGCGTTGTTGAATACTTGATTCTGATTGGTCAATTACGTTCTACGGTCTGTTATTTCTTTATAACAGACCGTTGCTATGTATAACAGACCATTGCTATGGGCGCAGTTCTGATGTCAGACTCTGGCGTACCGTTTTTGTGACAAATTATTGATTTCTTAAGTAATTAGCCGTGTAATAAGCGGTATAATGTACAGCTAGTGGGTCATTGTTGTGAAACAAACCCATTCAGGGCGATGAGAGACCACTGTGGCATCACCCTGTCGGGTTCTTTCACAACAATGACCGACTCAATGTACATTATCTCTTACTTAGCCATTTGTTAGCAACAGCCTTTATTAACACACATAAAGGCTTCAAAATTCACAAGTGGGATATTAACTGATGTATTTTATGTTAAAATCTCTTCAGCTTGTATTAACCACAGACCTTATTTCAGGCATCTAACTTAAAACCCATTGACTTCCAGACGAGGGAACAGGAAGTGCTAAAATGCTAACTCATATCCATGTTTTAGAACTCATTCCTGTTGCACTCCATTGTTTTATGACTTGTAATTTGGGAAAAAAAAGGTGAAATGACAGATTTTAGTAGCAATTATTGAAAATGACATTTATTGTCTAGTAATAACAGTGGCATTGAGCCGTGCTCATCTGATATTTCTTCAAACATACTGAACAGTGTTGCTGGAAACCTTAGGACCTGATCAGACAGAGTGCACTTTGCAGGTAGAAAACACGCCTTTTTGTTGCCTGATCAGACAGAGCATTTCATGCAGTTTGCTGCGTCTTTTTTTTCATTGTTGCTAGTAGGGCTGTCAGTCGATTAAAATATTTAATCAAGATTAATCGCATGATTGTCCATAGTTAATCGTGATTAATCTAAAATTAATCGCACAGTATTTATCCTTTCAAAATGTACCTTAGAGGGAGATTTAATACTCTTATCAACATGGGAGTGGGCAGATATGCTTGCTTTATGCAAATGTATGTATATATTTATTATTGATAAATCGATTTACCCTTTTTAACGCATTGGGTAGCCCACTGTGACGCTCCACTACAGTCGCAGTTTGAAACACTTGGTAAATGTAGGGAATTGAAACAAAACTACTTGATTATGTTTAGGCAAGAAAACTACTTTGTTGGGTTTAGGAAAACATAGTGGTTTGGGTTAATATAAGTAATACGTAATGTACGTAAGTTACGCAGTCAAGTATGGGTGTAAGCCCGGTGCATCTCATACAGACACTAAAAGGGTGCCTTGTGTGTCGGTATCAGATGCAGAGGGGCCGTGACAAATCTTCTGTATTTGGCTCTACAACCGTCATTATCAACTGCATGAAGTCACATTACAAAAGCTCAAGTGTCATTATACTATTCTGTACTCATATTCTCAATGAAGTATCACCATGACCATCACTACAAGCCAAAATCTGATTGCGAACTGTTCAAAACTATTTCCCCCAGTCATAAATCCAGTCTGTTTGCAGATGTTAACCTCCCAAAACATAAGTCATGAACCGACAGGGAATTAGTTAAGTCTTGTAGGGAGAGTTTGTGTTTTGGCTATGAAGTTTGTAACAAATGTGTTTTTAACAACCTCCTAACAGCTTCTTAGCTGCGGGACCTCATTTCTGTAGCCGTCCCATGAACTGAACGCTGTACAGTAGTTAAGTCTCTTTGGGCTGCAGCAGTTTGAAGAGAGAGCAGACACAATTTTAACTTGAAAATTAGACATATTTGAAAAATGATAATGTATAAAGTCCTGTCTTTATGAGCTGTAGCTCTCATTATTCAACTCAGTGTTTTCTTCGTAAGCCATTTAAGATCTTGAGATATTTAAGACTTCTTGCAGTTTGGGTGGACCTGGTTGGCAAATCACTGCCATGGGCACTGCTTTAAAATAAAAAAAATCCGAGTCTTTAAACCATTAAGGTACACCATGAACTTCAAGCTAAGAAGCGATGGTTATCGTGGACTAGTGTAATGCCATTTGACATCTTTTAATGTCTTCAATAAAATATCATTAAACATCTTATAAATGCAATTGACAGAGAGCAAGTGAATAAAGGGAGAAGGGGGATGTAAAGACTGGCCACCACACCCTTGGCAGATGTTGACAGAGTATATGGACTGTCTACAGTATGGGTGTGTCTTTCCTATTACATTCTATTGATCAGTTGTGTTTTCACAGACTTCATTCATAGAAAAATTGGAAGCAGCTGCTCCATCTGCCTGCTCTTTTAACAAACCTTTTCTAGGGTTGTGTATACAGGACATATTTTTTAAGTTATCACAAAAGTCTTATTACCAAGCAAGGACAGATGTTGACTATCATTTTCCCTGTGGAGTGTATCCTAATTGGGATCATGGTTACAGTTTTAGACTGATGAATAAATCATTGTAGCCTAATTTGTAAGGGTATGACCTTTTTAATGCCTTCATCTTTTGTTTCTGTGAGACTTTAAAGGGGAAATGTCATGAAAAACTCACTTTTTCAGTGCTTGTGCTCATACATTTGGGTATCTGGAGTGCCTACCAACCAACAGACTGTGAAATAAGACAACCCAGTCAGTTTTTTGTGGGCTGTCTATAGATAAGAAAACATGTGATTCAACAAGCCATTCAGATTTGGCTCCCCTTCCTATATGTCACATGCAGCTCATTAGAATATATCGCGTACATCTTGAGAACTACCTTTGCAAAGTTGCACCATATTTTTCTTGCCAGCCAATCAGAGCAGACTGGGCTTTTTCTTAAAGAGACAGACGCTAAAATGGAGCATTACAGATGTATTCAGAAAGACGGTATGAGAAAAATAAGCTTGTAAACTAGGGCTGTCAATGTTAACGCAATAATAACACGTTAACAAATGAGCGTTACATGCTAACATGTTTTTCCTGACATGCATTGGCAAAATCGTTTTAATGACACTAATTTCTTTAAAGCATTAACGCAATTGATCTTTTGGAGGTTGTAGCTTGCTCAGTTTTAAAGCTCGAGTGAAAATACTGGCATCGTATGAAACTAGAAAAACCTAAGGAACCCATTGGTACCATGTCATACTAGCTTAACCCTAATGCTCCAAACTTGCGCTAAGTTTTGGTGAGGAAGAACTGGCATGGCCATTTTCAAAGGGGTCCCTTGACCTCTGACCTCAAGATATGTGAATTAAAATGGGTTCTGTGGGTACCCACGAGTCTCCCCTTTACAGACATGCCCACTTTATGATAATCACATGTGGTTTGGGGCAAGTTATAGTCAAGTCAGCACACTGACACACTGACAGCTGTTGTTGCCTGTTGAGTTTGCATTGTTATGATTTCAGCATATATTTTATGCTAAATGCAGTACCTGTCAGGGTTGCTGGACAATATTTGTCGTTGTTTTGTGTTATTAGTTGATTTATATAATAAATCTATACATACATTTACATAAAACAGTATATTTGCCCACTACCATTATGATAAGGGTATTAAAATACTTGAAAAAATCCCCCTTTAAGGTAAATTTTGAACAGATAATAATTTGTGATTAATCGCAATTAATCATGGACGATCATGCGATTAATCACAATAAAGTATTTTACTCGATTGACAGCCTTAATGTGAACATGAACAAGTTGTCCCCTTTAAATTTGACTTGCTTTGGCTTTTAATGCAAAAAGTGGCCGTCTGATGATCACATGCTTACATTGCCAGACCAGATCAACAACCACCACTCCACCACACAACCTCACTTGGTCTTTTCTCCTCTGAAGTCTATGAGCAAGCCTGGCAGCTTCTGCTGGCAGTCTGCTGCCTTCTGAGCAGAAGTAGTGGGTGTTGCCACGATGTGACAAACAGTGAGCCAGCGCCATTGTCTGAGTCGAGCAGGCTTAAGAAAACAGACATCTACCTCCCGCTGTGGCCCGCTGTTTGGGCGCCACAACACTGGTTACCAATTGTGAGTTCATAGCCCATCATGTGCGTCATTCTTCTCAGTCTCTTCCCCTCTTTCGGATGTGGAGAAGCTGGCCTCTCCTGGTCTCTCCTCTCAGAGCCCATCAGGGATAACTCTGTGCTCTGTTATGATAGCTTTACGGCCCAGGCGGGCTTCAATCAGCCATATATGGATTATTCATCGGGGCTAATGCCCTAAGACTTCAAAGCCGCAGGCAAATTAAATATCAGGAAATTTCTCTTTTTGATCTTCAGATCTGTGTCAAAGCTTACAGGGAGTATTGGAATATCATGACTGGCAGTGAAACTATAAAGATTAATAACAGAGTGGAGACAGGCTGAACATGGAGGCCTCTAAATTAATCAGGTTTAATACAAATAATTGCATTAGGTATAATTTTATGGTGAAAATGGAGCTCTAACATTCATCTTCTTTGCAAGGAGCTGTAACAGGAAAATACATACATCAGACTCAACAAAAGCTCAGCAATCCTAAACAGCATAACTCTCTTTTCGAGTCTGTTTCTTGTCATGTATTCCAGTTCTATTGCATGTTATCATCGGTCATTGGCAAAATGATCAAAGCAGATAAAGCATGGATGATCAAAGGCACAGAAGAGAGTACTTTACTGGCCACGCTGCAAAGTAACATGACGTGCTTTTGATACAAGACACACACACAGTGAGGGATTGATATTATTATATTATGCTGCAGACTTTGATGGTTCAGTGCTAGTATGACAACGTATGTAAACTCTTTTGTCGTATTACAGTCGCATTTGATGTGTGATTGCATTACTTTTTGCTTTGTGGCCCTTTCTCATTATCATTCTGTCTATGAGTCACCGGACTGAGCTCAGGACAAAAAAAGGTTTGTTTTTTAACACTCCATACTTCGAAAGACTGAGGTTCATCGGTCACTCTGGGACATTCTAGACTTAACACGTCCTATAATGAGAGAGGACAGGCTGTCTTCGTAAATACAGGAAGGAAAACTGGCACAACCAGCGACTTCAACCAGCTGCGAAGTGATTAAACTGAAGGGGACTTTTATACGAAGTGATTCAACTGAAAATGGCGTTTTTCCATGGCCAGCACAGTAAGAGGCCAAAGTTCTTCTGTCTGGATAATTAAGTGCCATTTTGCTCAGTGAGGTGGCATTTAGAAAAGAAAAAAAAACACAAACCACACTGACAAAGCTGTACAAGTGGAAGGATCACAGACATCCATGAAGGCCTTGCAGTAAAGCCAAATATCAGAAGGTGTCATACACACAAGAGAAGATTAAGGGGAAATATAAGAGGTTTTCCAGTTTCCAGAAGAAATATGGGACAAAAAATTGACATCATCACCCATGACAGCATATTTGGAGTGTAGGGTTTAGCTATGCGGAGATACATTGGCACTCTCTCTCCAGGCAAGAACAATTTTAACTAAAGCCAGCCCGGGCTGACCTCCGGCCTATTAGGAAACAATCTGAGAGTGAACTGCTGTTAAAGGCCATGAGAGGACCTGATGATTGTGAAACATTCAAGTCTACCACAGCTCCATCTGCAAATAATGCATTGCTCTTAATGAACAAGAATAAAGGTGCTTTCAGAGGGGGCGAACAGTTGCAGCTGCCTCCGTTGCCAACATGCCAACATTCGCCCATTCACACAAACATTCATACACTGATGGCAGAGCTGCCATATATGGTGCCACCTGTTCATCAGATTGTAATGTAATAATTCATAAACACTCATACTGATGGCACAGGCTTCGGGAGCAATTTGGGGTTCAGTATCGTGCCCAAGGACACTTGGGCGGACGGAGGAGCCCCGGATCCAACCACCAATCGAAGACCTGCTCTACCTCCTGAGCCACAGCCGCCCTAGTTGATGATGGTTTCAACTTGCTGTTCGCGTGGCTTGCCGTGTGACCATGGCAACCACAGAAATGATAGGAGTTGATTTTATTGTATCTGAATGATACACCTCTTCACAAGCAGAGATCAGACAGATCAACGAAGAGAAACGGTACTGGAGCAACATCAGATTACAATTTGATTATCCGGTCTGGTTCAATAAACAATGTTTATTATACTACTTAGCAAAATTTACTATATCTATCTTGTCATTATGCTTATCCTTTCCTCTATTTTAAACTACTACTAGCTCTTTTTGGGGCCACTCCATGGTTCAGATAGGTACAGATAGAGCTGTGGTAGAGATCTCTATGGTCAGGGCGACCCTGTGACCAGAGGAGCACGCTACAGGTTGAGCCCTGCCCCCCCCCCCCCCCAACACACACACACGGCCAAAACTTCAAATTTTCTGTTGACTACCTCAGAAGCTCTGGAGCCCAAAAATGGTACTCTGGACCAACCCGTTCTCACTTCCAACTTGTCAAATACCGCCGTTTGGTTAGTGCCCCTCGACATCGTAAACCAACGTACGGAGGCCGCCTTTAGCGACAGTTTGTGATGAACTAGGCTTTCAACTCACTCCAATGTAAACCCACCTGCAGCACTATTCGACGGTCGAAGCAAGTGACGTAGTATTAATAGCGTGAGAGTCTGCTAAGAACAGGCGGGAGGGAGTGGTGGTGGACGGGTCAAACAAACAAAAGACTTAACCAGGAGACCGGCGTTCGTGTCCCGTGTGAAACTAAAAGTAATGTTGATTTATTTTCTCACGTCAGTCGTTGGTCAAGGGACTCGTTGGTATCGCTAACGTCAACCACGACCATTTCCCAACTCTACCTAAGTGGTTGTGTTGCCTTAACCTAACTTCCCAACTTTATTTTGAAAGGACACTATGCATGTAAGGAGTGTATACTGACACACTGTCCCTGGTTCCCGTCCAAAAGTAACGCAAAAGGGATACCCCGTGCGTCGGTCTCCAATGCCAAGGGGCAGTAACCAAGCGGTGGTATTTGACGAGTTGGGAGTGAGAATGAGTTGTCGGAACAGACCAAGCATTATGTATTTCCGCCCCTGTAGTTGTATGTGGACTGAAAACGCATTTGCATTTACACTTGTTCAATTTGGTCACAATGCATCGCTGACCACCTTTGGAGGTGGTTTGGCCGACCTGTACTTTCATGTGGTCAAGCACTATCCGATTGCAATCCGATCACCCAATACGCTTTTTAATTCCAGGTGTAAAAGGGGTCCCAGATTCACAAAAATGGAGCTTGAGGTGTGTTATTTTTTTCATCAGGGCAACATATTGGTGTCCAAGTGTAACACAGAGCAATGTGGAGCCTGAGAGAAAACACAGAGCAGATTCTCTCTGATATATGACACATGGGCTGTAACTAGTCTTTACAATCATGTTAAAATAGTTTCCCTCATCTACTGAAGTTGCTTTTTAGGGCCTGAATAACAATAGTGGAAGCAAACAGTTTAAACAAACACGATACATGTTGATGTCTGTAATAACTGTTATTCAGAAGAAATATAGTCTTTATGAATTTTGTTCATCCCCTTTCTTTTGACATCCTCTTGCGCTCTTATCTCCAAGAATCTCCTCGCTCAGCAGAAACCCAATCCACATTTAATTTACCCCGAGTATTAGGGAGTGATTGTTTGTACCCTTGCGTGCAGGATGCTCTGTGGGTTTCTCAGAGGCAGACTGTGAGAGCGGTAACAGATGCCAAGTTCAAATCTCGGCAAGCAGAAAGTCATAAATTACCGTCCATGCGATGCTGAAGCGGCTCCATGCCGATTTTCATTCCGATACATTGTGGTTTTATTGCTTATCTATTCCTTGCCCGTGGCAAACATTTTCCCAATAATATTTACACCAGTCATGCTCTGGCGTGTGGGTCTTTTTCCTCTGTCCTTCTTGTAAACGCTGTGTTTGGGCTAGGGGCGACACTGATGATGAACTGGAGGATGTTCTGGTCACTTCCCAGGAGTGCGGCTCCCACGCACCTTTTCACAAGGTATACATCTTCACGTCCTGTAGACCCTCACATGGAGACTGGTACCAACATTAGAGGAGAGTGGCTGACAATTGGGTAGACCTCAGGTAAACTGTGCCCAAATAGAAAGTCATTATTCGTTTTCTTTGTAAGGTTCAACAAAAGGGGAAATGTGTGTAACCATATAATTACAGTGTTGATGGTAACTGAGTTACACATTACAATCAGTAACAGCAGTTGTGGTGAATCTAAGCACATCGTTTTCTCATTGCACATCTGTCTGAAGTTCAGGGGGAAAATGTAAGCTGCATAGCTGGCATTGCTGGAAATATAGAGTAATGTTGTTGTACTGTACATCAATGGGTGTTCACCACCCTGACAGGCAAATACAAAGTTCTACTTTGCAGACATACAGTCCAAAAGTCAACTGCATTGAGGAATTGTTTTTACAGGCCATTTTCTTTTCATCTGGGGAAAGTTTGTTTAGGCACCAGTGTCTCAATTAGGTACTATGTTTTGATAAGGTGTGGCTCCAGTAATGTCCTTACTTCAACCTTATCCTCTTTCAAATGATTACATGTTTCCAGCATAGAATAAAGCACTAGTGCACCTACCTCCTACTCTAAACCGACTATCTTGCCTTCAGGAACGTAACCCGCCTTTCTGTGTTGTACCTTGGCTGCCAGGTCCTCCTTTTAAGACTCCAATGCAATAGCTTTTGAGGCCTTACCTTCTCACACCCCTGAAAAGAAAAACGTGCTTTGATGTTGGCTTAATTACCAACCTAAATATGTCACTGAAAAGAGAGTGTGGCATAACAGAGAGGGAGGGCATTGGGGAAGTGAAGTCTACATGAACGGCGCACACTTGGCCGAGTCCACAAAGAGCACGACAGGATCAATGGAGCTGCCTGTTGGGTGGAGGTAACATAATCTGGAGGGTTCTTTTAAAAGATCGGCCCAAGCCCTTATGATTGACTGTGCACTAACCTCGGGAGAAATGCTAGGGATTTGGCCAGTCAAAACATCGCTCTGTGATTATAGAAAGAAGGGACGGAGAGGGGAGAAAATGAGGGAGGATATATATTGTGCAGTATAGCGTGAGCAATAGATGGCTTATCCCGGACAGAGAGCCCCACTTAAACACAAAAGTGATGTCCTTTGAGACTTAAAACCAATAAGGCCTCTGCTTTTCTTTATTGTTAAAAAGACAGCAGGTTATTGTTAAAAAGACAGCAGGTTAATGTCAGTGCAGAGTGAGGCATTGTATGCATAAAGATGAAAAATCACTTAAAGTAAACAATATTCAACAAGTTTTTCATACTTTTTGCTAAATCTGATTGTTTAAAATGCCCAAATGTGAATTTATCACATGTAAAATAGTGTCTCACGTGTGATAAATTCACACTTTTTTTTTTTTTTTGCGAGGGCTATCCCTTAAAATCTTGGTCAGCTGTTGGACAATACATGATGTCCTAAGCATGCTTTCCTGGGGAGTGTTTCTCCCAGTGAACCGTTTCCATTCCTGTCAAACTTGGAAAGCTTGTCCGGTTTGAAGCCAGACTGACAACAGGCTTCGAAAAATAAAGAATACATCACTTTCTTCACAAGTGTCCAAGTAGTTATGAGACAGTGCTTCACATGAGACTACAGGGGTAAGAAAACACTGATGTTGGGGATTTATATATAGGGATTGCCAAGCCGTATGTCAAACCCTAGTATGTTTTTAGCTATGAGATACTAGTTGTTAAGCACATTAGCTCAGCCAACTGCAAAACTTGTTCCATCCGTGGAAAAAAACAATTTTTCCCAAACATGGACTGTAATTCAGCTTGTGATAGGGAAGCCCTCCCAGAAAGTGATCCTAAGCATTGTGAAGCCAAACATGCTGAGCCCAAAATGGTCTTGAGGTGAGATTTTATTTGTTTTCAACATGTTTCTGATCATTTTTATTGCAGGCTGGTACAAATCCCAAACTGGACAGCAATGGACAGATGAGGCTTTGGTCAATAGCTCACAAAGACGACATTAGGACTTTCTAAACATCCAGCAAAAATAAAGAATTCCAATGTTTTTGTAACACACCTCTTTTCAACTCACGCTTGATATCCAGTACAATTCTAATTCTATTAGGACATTGAAGGCCAAGTTAGCTTTTCCATTGTGGCTTAAAAAAACACGCGGAAGACTGCAGCAAGTGGCATAGTACAACGAGCGACGCTCAGAGCACGTGAGGTAGTATATCGAGCGACTGTTAATGAAAGTTACATGGTATAATAACGTTATTGAAAGTTGTGTGGTATAATAATGATTATAACAAGCGACAAAGTCTGCTGATGGTGGATGGGTCAAACAAACACAGGACTCAACCACTGTTTGTGTTTCAAAGTGTTGAGTTATTTTGAAGTGACGTTTGTGACTTCAATTCCGTATTTATGTTACGTTGTTTACAGACGTATCTTACTTAGCCTACGTGCTTTATTTAAGCCCAACCATGATGTTTTTCCTAAACCTAACTAAGTGGTTTTGTTACCTAAACCTAACCACGGCCACTACCGTAGTTTTGTTGCCTAAACATAACTGCGACCGTTTCACTGTAACGACGTAGCGTTAAATGACACGTGAAAAGTCGTTTCACAACGTTAACCCTGCAGCGTGAAATGACACACGGAAAGCCTAAAATGCGACACGCAGAATATCCTTAAAAAGTCTTGCTATTTATCAGGGCTGTGTACTGGCAAGAATCTGACGATACGACACGTATCATGATACAGGGGTTACGATTCAATATATTGCGATACTGTAAGCAAGGCGATGTATCGCAATTTTTTAAAAACTAATTTTAGGAAAACTGTCGTAGGAAGAATACACTGCATACAATCTGATTAAGAGTAAACTATTAAATAAAAATCTATAGTGTTTTTGAGAATCAAGACCGTATCACAAAACATTATATTGCGTTATTAAATATTTTCTTTATTGTCTTACACCCGTGCTATTTATACGCCTTCCCATAAGATCAGGTTGAATTAATACAATATGTTAGTCAGTCAATCAGGGGTATTGGTATTTTTTTAAAGAGAGCTAGGATAGCTGTTTTAGCCCTGCTTCCAGGCTTTATTCTAATCTAACCAATTGCCACCTCCCGCCCAACTCCAGCTCCGTACTCACCACAGTGACATGAGTGATATCGTCAATCTTCTCATCTCACTCTCAGAAAGGCCTCAAATAAGGACATTTTCCCCCAAAAAATGACTACTCCTTTATGTCTGCGCTAACTGACAACAAAAGATTATGGCAAAGTAAAAAAAAAAAAAAGCATTTCTTGTCCAACATGAGTTCGCAGGACTCGGAGGAGAGGAGTATCCCCTAGTGATTTATGACCTGAATACATTTGTTCCTTTCATCAGAGGGTCACATATAACCTGTACACAAGTATTTAATGTTCTCTGACCAGCTTGAATATTTCATTTGACTTTGTATTCATGATGGATGATAATGTGTGCCCCTCCAGGGACTACCCTCCTCTGACAGTCCAACCACACAGCCGTTATATTCAACTGTCTCTGGGTGAAATCCTTGTCTACGCGCTCTCTCTTAAAATCCCTTTCCAGACACTTTATTAATGACACTATTAAAATGATAGATGGTCTACTTATAAAAACGTCACATTCCTACTCAGTCAACCCCCGTCCTGTTTTGTAGCCGTTTATTCCCTCTGTAATATCTGCATCATCAAACTAGCTTTAAGACATGAGTGATGTAGAGTATACAGCACAGCTGGCTTTGGATCAACACCTTGTCAAAGGTTTATCTGGTTTTACGGTTTGAATGTCTTAATTGCAGGTGGATGAAGTCTGTGCTGTTGAGCTGGACTTCAGGATTATGTCTTTTTCTTTATTGCTTGACATATGACGTCTGTCATGTTCTGTAATCTGTAGGCGTAAACAACCAGACGAAGTGAGTGTTGAGAGAGTGTATTGTGTGTATAAATCATGCTCATACGTTTTGGAGCCTTTAAGCAAGGCTTTGCGTGCGCTATGTAAATGCCTTATACAGTGTTAAAGGAAGTTCAGTACTTTAAAGCACCTTTACATGTGGTGTTAACATGCAATCTGTATCTGTCTGTATCTAAAATTCAAGGTTCATTTATTGTCAATCTACAACAAAGTGTTGCACAACAAAATTTAAAACAAGTTTTAGTCCCTTGCTACACAAGAAAAAACAAAACTATTTTTTTTTATGTTGGAGTATGGAAGACAAGTTGAGGAGTCTTACAGTCTGAGGAGAGAAGCTGCTCTGTAGTCTGATGGTACGACAGCGGATACTTCTGTATCGCTTGCCAGACAGCAGCAGGGTGAACAGGCTGTGGCTGGTTTGGGTGTTGTCTTTTAGTATCCTTTGGACTCTGCGCAGGCACCTCACCACACCGATATCACTGATGCTCGGTAGATGGGCCGTGCACATCCCATGCCAGTTTGTAGTGTTTCCAGTCAGGCTGCTTTCTATTGCTATTCTGTAAAAGATTGCTCTGACAAAATCTGTTAAATGGCTTTCTCTTCAACTCGGATGGACTAAGCGTTCTTATTTTAAGATCTGGGACCCTTTCTTAGACTGCATGGGTCCTGATAAGGCCCAAAAAGTGATTTCAACACTCTGGGATCTAGCCTGAAAAAATGATCTGTAGGAACCACTGCAGTCAATGTATTTCATTGACAAAATGTATATGCCCTGTATGTGTTTTAGAGTAGGGCTGTCAAAGTTAAAGTGATAATAAAGCGTTAACGCAAATTCGTTTTAACGCCACTGGTTTCTTTAACGCAAATTGTGATTTTTTTCCTCGATACTGGCTCAGTTTTAAAGCTAGAAGAAACTGGTATCATAATGAAACTAGAAAAAACCTAAGGAATCCATTGGTACCAACCATGTCATACTAGCTTGTAACTAACGCTCCAAACTTACGCTAAATGTTGGCGAGGAAAAACTGGCATGGCCATTTTCAAAGGTCCCTTGACCTCTGACCTCAAGATATGTGAATGAAAATGGGTTCTATCGGTACCCACGAGTCTCCCCTTTACAGACATGCCCACTTTATGATTATCATTTTTATCATCTTTTTTATGCAGTACCTGTGAGGGTTTCTGGATAATATTTGTTATTGTTTTGTGTTGTTAATTGATTTCCAATAATAAATATATACATACATTTGCATAAAGCAGCATATTTGCCCACTCCCATGTTGATAAGAGTATTAAATACTTGACAAATCTCCCTTTAATGTACATTTTTAACAATTGATTAATTTGTGATTAATTGCGATTAACTATCATGCAAATAATCGCGATTAAATATTTTAATCGATTGACAGCCCTAGTTTAGAGATAGGCTCATTTTCCATTTTGATTTTATTTCATCTTAATATTTTTGAATGTATTCACTAAAATCTCCAAATGTCATTAAAATATTATCGTTTTTACAGTTATCCATCGCAGAAAATATGCATTTTTATGACTTGTCTTATACTCATTCTCAATAAAGTCAATAATTAACACGTTCTAGAAATACTTCTCAAATGTGATGTGACGGTGAACGTCCATATGCAGTGACAGTACACACAATCTGTAACGAATGTCATTAACGTCAATGATAATCTCCACACACTGAAGTTCATCATCATTACTCTCTGTCACGCTCGTCTTTTGCTGCCTTGTCACACTCAGCAGATAGAATACAACTCATGACATTTTCCCCCACTGCATATTTCATGTAATGAGAAGGAGAGACTCTGATCTGGGTGTCGTCTGTGTAAACAAACTGTGCCTGGGAGTAGCTTGTTAGCCAACATCACTCCCCAGTGCTGCTGATGTAAGCAGAGCTATTTTCCAATTTTTCCAGGCTCCCTGCTCGCATCTGTTTAGCCTTCAACGTGACCACATGACAGAGAGTCAATATTATTCAATATTCTTTAAAATGACTATAATTTCATGATAATATGCAACAGTCTTGATTTTGGCTTGGGAATTTTCCTTGTCCTTGAAGCTTTAAATCACGTGGGAATCAATAACCTTGTCCCACCGTATTCACCATTCATGATCTACAATAAGCTGATTTGTTTAGCTGCACTTTCCCAGTTATTTAGCTTTATGCTCTACTTAGAAATGGTTTTATAAGTGGCTTAGGTGAAAGCATCCTTTCCAAGAGTGTTAAATGATTTACTAATCACTCCTTGCTCAATCAAATGTCTGTACACGCCCATGGGTGGATAGATATGGTGACAGATTTAAGATCTGAGCAAGGACACCTTGACTGATGCAACCAGTCAACACGCTAAATGAGAAGACAACATTTGACTTATCACAACTGGTATTACTGAGGGATGTACGGGTGTGCAAAGCATCAGGGTGCGGAGGATGTTTCTGATACAAATATGAAAGCTTTATGGAATGTGTAGAAAAGTGCTGGTTGAAAGGTTCAAGATATGGCGCTGTTAAGTTTAATGTGGGGGAGCACGGGGCGTATGGGTTGGGAGAATTTAGGGAGTTGGTGAAGGGGGAGGGGAGCAGGAAATGTTGTGGGTGGTGGAACAGGAGGAGTAGGGCAACAAATGCAGGTTTGGAAAACGTCCGGGGAGTAGAGGATGTGCCAGAGGCCAGTGCAACCTCTTCCCTGTCTGTATGCACTATTTATCATCTGTGAGGATGTGTACATTGACCTGTGTTGGGCAGCGTCCTTCTCAGTAATGAGTTAAAGTCATGTGATTACCTTTGTTGGCTGAGTGTCAGGGGGTGCCGACCATCATCTTTTGTTAGTAATACTAATCTACTATGATAAGTACCTCATACAACCCCAATTCAAAACACCCGAACTATCCCTTTAAGGTTAGCATTATTGTCCCTTGGCATAGGTTAAAAAAAAAGGTTACATCTGACTTAATTAATCACTGATTTAAGTGACCCAAATCAAACACTCCCACAATGTTGCATGACCAACAGGTGCATTCTGGATCTGGCTAACATGCTAAATGCTAAAATGCTCGTGGTAGATCCTCCAGCGGTGACTTCTGCGTTCACTCAGCGAACTTCTTCCCTCAGTAACGTGCGTGAGGCCTTTAATCAACATGTTATAGCTTGTTTGTTTAATACATACAAAAACCTAAGTGTGAAAATGTTACGTTGTCCAAGCCAGGGGTTGTCAAACTTTTTGGGGTCAGGGACCCCCTGACAGAGTGCTACAGACCCCTGTGGGTCCCCGGACCCCACTTTGAGAATCACTGGTCTAATCCAGGAGACTTCGGACCGAGCCAGGCTAACTGTTTCCCCCCCATTTCCTGTCTTTGTGCTAAGCTAAGCCAACCGTCTCCTGGCTCTAGCTACATATTACTGTACAGACATGAAAGTAGTATCAATCTCATCTAACTATTGGCAATAAGCAGCATTTAAAATGCTGAGATATTCCTTTGAAAAATCTTTGAACCACCACATCATCAATGCCATAGTTATCATAGCTCCTCTTCTGCCTTCTTATAACAACAACTTTCTTGTCTGATTTGACTGCTCTATTTCACTACTATCCTCCTTTCTCTTTGTTTCGTCTTCTGAAAACCCATCTTTCATCCTCCATTTGTTTTCCCAATTTTTCTCTCAGCGTTCCCACCTCACTTTCCCTTTCTTGTTCAGTTCCAATTCATTAAACATTTTTGGCTCCGTAGGAACTTACTTTTCCATTACTGTACCATTAATCACATCAGTCGTTCTTTCTCCCCACCGGTATGTGGACACCCCCGCCCCCTCCCCTCCCAATATAATTAGTCTTGTTTGACAGTTGTTATCTTGGAAAACGGCAGTAACGGCAAGTGCCGCACAGAAAAAAAAAAAAAGCACATGAAAGGGAGAGGAAAATTGAACGACTACCATCTGAACGCACACGGTGAATTACACCGACCCGTGACCCGTCACAGGATGGGTGCAAAGTCAGTGAAAGTTTTGAGCCCTTGTAAAAACAGGGCAGAGCGGATGAGGGAGCAGCTCAGCAGTTGGTCCGATTTTGCAATGCTTTGGATCCGCTGGTGTAGTGGACACTTAAAACAAATGAAACGCCGGTGAGTCATCCTGGCCCGTGGATAGTTAATGGTGCAAGGAACACTGGCCATCCCAAACTGTTCTTTTGAGTGAGCGCATGTGTGCATACATATGTTTGAGTGTGTTTGTCTGTGATTGTAAGCCAAGTGTTGTGACATTGAAATTAAATACCTGCGAGACTAAATGATTAATTTTGCCTGAGACCCTGCTGAGTTATCCCACTTTAGCTCTGGATCCTGGCTTAGGAAAGCACTCGTGTGGTGCTATATGGAATCCCAGAAAAACCAGAGTGATAATTCCAAAGACTGTATATACCGTAAGAAGTGGACTTAGTCACCGTAACTTCACCCATTGGTTTGTGGACTGCTGTTTTGAAGCCTTGAGTTCGGCATTTTGGACGTTGCCATCTTGTTTTTTTGCAATCAGTAGTGACACAAGAGGATGGAGCTAAGTACAACTGAACACTGGATAAGGGATTTTTAGGCAACCAAAAAGGTTATAATTACGGCTGTCAAAGTTAACATGATAATAACGCTTGAATGCAAATTAATTTTAACGCCACTAATTTCTTAAACGCATTAACAAAACTTACGATTTTCAGGTTGTAACGGGCTCTGTTTTAAAGAATGAAGATACTGATATCATATGAAACTAAAGAAATCTAAGGAATTCATTGGTACCAACCATGTCATACTAGCTTGTTGCAAAATTGGCCAAATAATGCTCCAAACTTGCGCTAAATTGTGGCGAGGAAAAACTCATGGCCATTTTCAAAAGGGTCCCTTGACCTCTAACCTCAAGATATGTGAATGAAAATGGGTTCTCTGGGTACCCACGAGTCTCTCCTTTACAGACATGCCCACTTTATGATAATCACATGCAGTTTGGGGCAAGTCATAGTCAAGTCAGCACACTGACACACTGACAGCTGTTGTTACCTGTTGGGCTGCAGTTTGCCATGTTATGATTTCAGCATATTTTTTATGCTATCGATTGACAGCCCTAGTTATAGTTAACTTTCATGAAATGAAAACACACTGTGAAAGGGTTCTTAGACGAAACGCGGACAACTCCCAGACCGGACAACACCATGGCAGCAACTTTTCAATCAAGTATCCCCTGCTTTATGGTGTATTTGACTCTAAATGGGACCATAATTTACCAAATGAGCATAATGCTGTACTGAAGAAGACTTGAAACTAGAGATTGAGTTTGCAATGTTTACTGAGGTAATAAATCAAGTGAGAAGTAGGGTCATTTTCTCATAGACTTCTATACAATCAGACTTCTTTTTGCTACCAGAGGAGTTGCCCCTGGCTGGATATTAGAAACAATGTAAGTTTAAGGCACTTCTGCATTGGCTTCACTTCTCAGACCCACTGGCTGCCGCCTGGGTAAAACACAAGAAAGCTTTTCAATAACCTGAATTGACCTGATGTAAAAAAAAAAAAAAGTCCAACCTCTGTGGTGCACTGGGTTCAACAAGGACGACCAGTTATTTGCAGAAATGCTTTGACCGTGGTCGATGTGGAATGCGGCAGCACTGTTCAGACTGGAGGCGGACCATATGCTATGCTGTGCGTCAGTGTAGGCTAGCATGTCACATTTATAATGCAAACACTTCCTCGGGCGCGCATGCAAAATGCATGGTGATAGGAACACCGAGCAAAGACCATAGGACACATTGTTTTGTTGAGGTGCTGTTAAGGCCACTAAAGGCCAAGCATCTTTAATTGAGGAACAGTTACACAATAATTGGCTCTTCTTGGGTGTCTGACCTTTGCGTAAGCGGCTGATGAGTTGCAGTTTCAAATAACAATCCTCTACCCTGAAGTCACCAACAGACAATTGCTGTTCACGATGTGATCCTTCGTAATAAAAGTCTTGAACTGCAGAGATTCTACGCTTTTGTTTATTCATCCATATGTATAATAAAAGTTACTTGTAATTCCAGTTTTGGCTTTTAAATACATGGCATGTGAGGACACCATACTTGGAAAGCTAAACCATACAACTATTTTTTACTATCTTGTTTTTCAGAAGCACATTCTGCCTGGCTTAGACATCAACAGCCATGTATAGGAGCATGAGCAAACCTCCGCTGAAGGGTAGCCATATAGTTAATGTGCAGGATAGAAGGACCGACTTGTTATGTGCTGGGTAAAACCTGAGCCAGACGGGTGCGGTGTTTCCATAATACTGCCGCAATTTCACTGAGACTGAAGGCGACTGCGTAGCAGGGCCACCCATGTTGTGCCGTGCCGAGGCTTGTGCAGTACAGTAAACATGGCAGGGGCCTTTTGGACGGGCTTTTCAAGCCCCTGGCCAAGCTGTCTGTAGTGGATGCCAACCAGAACTGACTGAAAAAAAGAGGCAGAGTGTCCTATAAGTTAGCCTTGCCAGTGTAGTCCAAGGGCTTGCCCAAGTGGATGAAATATTCACAGCACTGCCAATGGAGATGAAAGTAACTGCAGACGCGTCATTAATTTGTCATGTTGTCCAGAGGAAACCTTTTTGTTCTAAATCATGGGTTTGCCTACGAGATCCCAAAATGTGATCGGGATGGATTTCCCCAATAAAGAAAAAATACGAAGGGCAGTGCAGCTCCAATTCTCTTAAGAATAATAATGATGATGAAATACACAGGCCATTCTCACTAAATACAGAACTAAGTGAATCATAGAAGTCTGATAAAACCCTTTCAGCCCAATCATAACCAGACCTTGTATTTTGCAACAGCTGAAAACAGAGGCAGAAATGTTCCCCTTGAACATGAAACTAAAGATTAGCAATTGTAGTCAAAGAAGAAAATTTACCTGCAGTAAATTTGGATAAAGATGTGATTGCAGGTAGGCTATCTTTTCCTATTTCCCAGTCATTTCTGTATGGAGTGTGAATGTTCTCATTGTGTTATTGTAGGTTTGTGCCAGGTGCTCCCAAGTCCTCCAAACACACATTTGAGATCTGTGTGTCGTATGTGACATGTACAGTATAGCATGCATCATGTAAATAATGTAGTGTGGCTTGTATGACATACTTATATGATAAATAGGGCTGTCAAAGATAATTCAATAACGCGAAAAAAAACCAATTTGTTTTAACGCCAGTCAGTCTTAAAGTAAGAGTGAAAATACCGGTATCATATGAAACTAGAAAATCTAAAAATCCGTCGGTACAGACCATGTCATACTAGCTTGTCAGAAAGAAGGCTAACACTAGGAAGTTACGCTAAGTTTTGGCAAGGAAAAACTGTCGTAGCCATTTCCAAAGGGGTCCCTTGACCTTTGACCTCAAGATATGTGACTGTAAATGGGTTCTATAGGTACCCACGAGTCTCCCCTTTACAGACATGCCCACTTTATGATAATCACATGCAGTTTGGGGCAAGTCATAGTCAAGTCAGCACACTGACACACTGACAGCTGTTGTTGCCTGTTGGGCTGCAGTTTGCCATGTTGTGATCTGAGCATATTTTTTATGCTATCGATTGACAGCCCTAGTTATCCTCATGATACACTCAAACATACACTCCTGATATTACTGATGTCCATGTTTTATTTATGTTTATGTCAATCCGTAGTTTGGCCAAGTAAAACCCTTCAAGGATTTGTTTGCGTGAGCTACCTCTTTTTTTGCAACTAGGAGCCAACTTGTAACCAATAGGGGGCTCGTCTGGGATCCAACCAGGTTTATTAATTTTTCCTTGAGTAAGTTTATGGACCTTGAAGGGTATTTCCTGGACTAGTTAGTGTTGGTTTTGTTGCCTGTTAGTCCACACCCTGTTTAAATTTTTGAGATGGTTGTGTGAGTGATATAAATTGCCATTTTGTAAAAAAATAAATAAAAGTCAAATGGGTCCTTATATTTTCTGAATTATGACACCTTATGGAGCAGAGTTGGCCTTGTACTTAAATATTTCCATGCCTTTAATTCTGTAAATGGTTCCTTTCCCACTCTTGTATTGCCCTTAAAACTGAGCCTACACACCCTCTGGAAAGTGCTGGTCCTGGGCTGGGTCCAACAGCAGAGGCCCCCTGGACAACAAGCCTTAACCCCCTCGTGTACCCCTCTGAAAGGCAGTAGCATTTTCTTCAGGCAACCAAGGGAAACCATACCTTCCTCAGTATTCTAAATATAGCTATCATTGTCACTATAATAAAATAAAAGCACTGTCTTTGTCATTTTGCAGCAGCTATTGTTTCCATATCCAGATTGTGAACCATCAAGATTCTGGAAAAAAAGGGAAAACAATGGTGTTCTGGTCTTAAACCAAACAAATTACAGCAAATGTAATTAAATTGTCATTCAAATTCATAATCGAGAACATTAGCTAGCTTACTCATTTCTCAGTGATGCTAATTATATTGGCTACACTGCTTCTTAGCTAGCAGGAGGGGATTTTTTGCACATGTACCACCCATTGTGATGAAAAAAAAGATCCTGTAAGTCATTATAATGAAAAAATGTCTCCATATAACTTAGTATCTCAAAATAAAAAGATAGTAGTTCAGAGTAATTTTGTAGTTATTTTGACATACTATGTGATTATTTTTAGAAAGTTTCTCATTAAGTTGCGATACTAAGTAATTATTTTGAGACACTAAGTCATTATTTTGACATACTATGTCATTATTTTGACAAAGAAGTCATTATGTTGCAATACTAAGTAATTATTTTGAGACACTAAGTCATTATTTTCAGACACTAAGTCATTATTTTGACATACTATGTCATTATTTTGACAAAGAAGTCATTATGTTGTGATACTAAGTCAATATTTTGACATACTAAGTCATTATTTTCAGATATTAAGTCATTATTATGAGAAGGTCTCTCACTATTTTGACATACTAAGTAATTATTTTGACATGCAAAGTAATTATTTTGAAATACTAGGTCATTATTTTGACGAATTAAGTCATTATGTTGCGATACTAAGTCAATATTTTGACATACTACGAGACACTTAGTCATAATTTTTAGATATTAAGTCATTATTTTGAGAAAGTTTCTCATTATTTTAACATACTAAGTCATTATTTTGACATACTATGTCATTATTTTGACAAACTATGTCATTAAGTTGCAATATTAGGTCAGTATTTTGACAAAGTAGGTCATATTTTTTGAGGTACTAAGTCATTATTTTGAAAAAGTTTCGAATTATGTTGTGATACCAAGTCATTGTTTTGACATACTAAGTCATTATTTTGAGAACGTTTCTCATTATGTTGTGATACCAAGTCATTGTTTTGAGATACTAAGTCCTTATTTTGAGAAAGCTTTTCATTATTTTGAGTTACTAAGCCATCATTTTGACACACTTCGTCATTAGTTTGAGATACTAAGACATTCTGAGAAACTAAGTCATTGTTTTGCGATACTAAGTCATTATTTTGTGATAATAAGTCATCATTATGAGATACCAAATCATTATTCTTGAGAAGGTTTCTCATTATTTTGTGATACAAGTCATTATTTTGAGAATGTTTCTCATTATTTTGCGATACTAAATAATAATTTTGAAAGAGTAAGTCATTATTTCGAGAAACTTTGTCATTATAATGACTAACAGGATCTTTTTTTTTCATCACAGCTAAGTTTTCATCTTATTTTGTTTCCTTTATACTGGGAGAAATGAGCTTCCATAACGATCACAACAACAAGTCCGGTGGGAAATTTTATGACACGGATATTAATTTACTCGCTTCCATGAAGGAAAAAGGAACAACCCTCATCTTAAAATAGCGCGAGTCAGATATGTCATGTAAACACGTTCTAGTAGAAAACCCAAAATATGTAGTATGAGTAGTATATGTATATAGTATAAGTATGAACCTGAAAATGAGCATGTTATGTCCCCTTTAATTTTGGTGACATGAATACCTATTTCAAACTCATCTGTGGACACATTTTCACATGATTAAATCGTAAGAATTGCTTCAAAAAGGAAAAGCACTGTCTATTTAAACCAAGTCAAGTGTACTGTGGTTGAACTCTAAAGTGCATTCCACAAACTTAATAAGCACGATTTTGTGACAACCAGTGGTGACATGACTCCTTAATTAAATAGTCTGAATAGATGTCATGGAGATCTTTTGCGTTATTGTTGCATGTCAAAAACCCATAACAGCTCTCTGCAGCTTTATATTGCTTTATTGCTTTTGACACTATTCTTTTCCCACCTGTTTTAATTATAAAACCGAGTCACGCAGAACATACAACAGTCCAGAAACAAGAGTAGCCTTCTCATTATTAACTGCAATGTGTGTTTTTCACAGCCATCAGTTTTCCTCCACAACTCATTTCCTCACAATAGCTTTTATTGTGGGCAAATTTATTGAATTGGAATTGTCGACCAGAAATACAATGAGGGCAGGGCTTAGTCATAGGGATTAAGCCTCCCCACATTGTGACCTCAAGGTCATGTGCTTTAAGTCGCTGACCCAACAGCGGAAATTTACAGTGCCTCATTCCTGTAGAAGAAGAGACATTATGCGTTGACTTTTTCCAAAAGGTTGGTGATTGGCCTGGCAAGATCGGATAAGCTTTTGCTCGGATCAGGTTTCATTTTAAGGAAGATAGACAATAAATGACTGACAGTTCTTTCCTTCATATACATGTCAACCAAAACTTTTGAACACTAGGAATGGGCGATACCAAACTTTTAAAATTTGATACGATACTGATACTTTTTGTTACAATTTTAATGATACCGATACTGATAATTTCTTAAATGGGATTTTTCAAAATAATGGTCATTTTTAGAAAAACAAAAAAGATCATTACACTAAAAGGTAAGTCACATGACACATACCGGCCATTAATAACAAATTTATTACAAAAGCAAATATAAGTACAGTTCAATAAAAATGTTTGTGTAAAAAAGTGCAAAAAGTAGTCCAGTATTTTACAGAAATACTATGATTATATAATAAGCCTCCTTATAACTTTCAGGGTGTTTTGCTTTTAAATGTTTGAAGAGGGACTCATGTTGCTGTGTGTGGCACTTTATTGTTACAAATAAGGCATCTTACTGTATTTTTATCTTTTGGCACAAACTTTATACAAAAGTAGTGAAAACTTTTGGAAGTGATGCAGCCACCCATATTTTTATATAATTTTATCATCAATATTGTTTTTTAAAGTAATCGATACCAAATGAGTAGCTTGTGAGTATCGAAGTACTGATATTTGTTTCTGACAGGAAAGGGCCATGCAGTTACAGAATATGTGCTTTGCTCTGATGAGATTTAAGAACTGGTGAGTCATATCATCGTCTAAATCGATTGGCACTGGGTTTGTTGGTTCGTCCAGCTTCTGGCTGCAGGGCTCAGTTAATTCTCAGTGTATATTACACTGTGTCATAGAAACATAGAATTAGCCAAATGAAATACAAAAAAAGTACAGTTCATGACACAAGAGATGCTGATGCAACACCTTCATTCCTGTTTCAGATTCATTCAGGCTTGAATTACAGCTAGATTTTTCCATCAGATAACATGACACTCACCTCATAATGCATGTCTGTTGCTCTTGTCAACCGTATACATAGCTTGGCTCGGAAACTTGTGTATGTGATGCACCTGTAATAGCAGTTGCATGGTTGACTTATTGTGTAAAAAAGGTTCGCATCACTCATCCACAGATATTTCTTGTGGTTGGGTCTCCAGTAAAGTTTTTTTCAAGCTAGGTACATTTCTACTTGTTATGTTTTTGTCTGAAATGGCACTTTGTAAAGTAGTTTTTCCGCTGCTTGTACTTCAAACATTGAAGTCCAAACATCAGCCGTAATCCTCAAGCATCAGGGTGGAGCAGATTGTCTGGGTGCAAATCATGCAAGTATAGCGCTGTCAGAATGGTACAGACAGCATTCATCACATTCCTCAACAGATGCCACAGACGTAAGACCAGCACGCCTTAAACGCAGCAGAGCTGAACCCGGCGCGGCCAAACCAATGAAATCAGAGCTGATTGGGGCACTGACAGAGAATGCTTTGAGGTGAAAAATACTGTTAAATGAACAGAATTCTTACCATTTCCTCGTCTGCTGCTTGCACCACCCAAAATGTATAAACAGACCTGATGAATATCTGTGTTGATAGATGCAATAGCACGCATGTCAACAGCAAATTAAAGTGCACATGGCAGGATGGAATGTACTCACGTTAAAGTTTCCTATTCTGTAGAAGTTCCAGGTTGGTATTACAGGATGAAGGGTTTCATTCCAGAATGAGAGGTATATACTGTACTGTATATACTGCCTGTAGCATTTTAGCAACTGATGGATACAGCATGTACAGTATGGTACTTGAGAATAACGAGTTATACTTTAATGATTAAAGGGGCTATATGTAGGAATCAGAAATTGCTTCTTGTCAACGACAGTCGGCGTCCTGTAGCGAGCATCAGTCAAAACAATGAGGCGACACGAACGAGACTGAACGTGATTGTAACATTAGCCAACTAAACCACAATATCACTATATATTTCACATGCTTGACAGTAATGTTGGCTTACCTGTCCAATAGGAATTTTGCCAGCTTGGGGTCTGTTTTGATACCCAAAACCAAACGGAGGTCCCTCCATGAATCAAAGTCGATAAATTGTCGTCAGTCACATTACTGTTTTGCAAGATGGGCTTCCCTGCTAGATATAATGCAGTTTTTTTTGTGCTTCCGTGAAGTTTGTGTTGGAGTCTGAGTTGTGGTGGGGGCTGGACGTTTGTTGGCGTTAGCAGACTCCATTTCTAACTGAACGTTAGCTATGGTTGCACACTGTTGGCACTCGCTAGCAAGGATGACGTCACAACTGTTGCAGCGCTACCGCAGCGTTATCTAGGAGCTATGGTCAAAAAAGTACCAGAGTTTCGCCTCTTTGCTTCTATACTCTTTGTCTCGTGTGCGAATAGAGCTGTAGTCAAGAACTTTATGTGGCTGTGAATGCCTTTTTCAGTGAGTAGGCAGTGTTGTTATTCCATAATTGTGTTACTTTTGAAACAGTTTAGATGTATAAGCATACACAGTCATAAATGTCTAAAGAGAACTGGATACAGCGTTGGAGGCGGGGCCTCGTTTATTCCTATGAAAGTTGCTCAGTGGTGCATTCAGCTGTACAACTTTTAGGACCTTATAATTTTAATAAGGGCTATTTATGTGTCCGTTCTGGGAAGTTGATTTACCTAAAACAAAAAAAATGATTCGCCAAGTTACAGACGTCTCTTTCCCAATGTAAGTCTATGGGAAAAGTCTTTTTGGGTAAATGGCATCAAATGATGGACACGGAAGTTGTAATTCCACCATTTAGCCACTACGGAAATTCCTGTGTTCTTGTACACAGTCTGGCCGTTGAAGTGTAGTAGGTTGATAATAGGTGGATCATGTCAATGCTGAGTTTTTTAAGTCCATAATTCATGGCTACTGTTGACAATGTTTCAAGTTTAAAAGTAAGCTATGACACTGGGAACTACCCCAAAGTACTGACAAAAATCCAAAGTTCTGCTGCTTTCCAAATCATAGTTTGCCAGTACAGGACATTCCTAAGAATTTTAAATAGATATCTAACCCTAGCACTGTGAAAACATGGAATGGATTTTCTGCCATCGTGGATAGGGATCAGACATGTGGTTTGTAAAAGAAAACAACACAGAGAATGTTGTATGTGCAGTAAGTCCAACTCTAAGATATGTTCTTGAGGAACCGAACTGAAAATCTTCAAAAGTGGCTACTTATGCGTCTTTTTCACATTTCATTTTTGACATTTTGTCCCGCTTTTCCTGTTCCTGTCTGCCACTGGGGCAAAACACCAGCAGGAGAGGGATTGTGTTTGATTGTGGTGGACCAAAACCCAGACTACTGACCAATACGTGTTTTGAATAAAGACTCAAAGGATCAGATTTAAAGTGATGGAGTGGAGAATGGAAGTAGGCAGAGCCCTGTGGGTTGGCAGCCATGAAGAGTTGTGAAAGATTGTAACCAGAGGACAGCACACTGGATGGCATCTGTGGTCAGCAAGGCATTGACTTTATTTCCTTGGATCAAAGGTAGCCAGTTCTCTAAGTCTGTTTAGAGTATGTCGGCTAAAGTTTGAATTTGGCAAGTTTTACCTGGAACAATAATACATTTTTTCTTCTTCTTCTCTCAGTGTGTGGACATTTCTGAACGACAGAAAATACATATGAAGCCAGTTTTTGTTATGTGTACCCTTGTCGGTCACAAGTATGTAATTTTGAACAGATGAAGACAAGACAGAATATACAATATAGAAACAGCCTGATGTGAGTGTTTTTGTAAGACTTTTTATCCCTAAATATGTAGTCTATAATCAGTGTGCACCATATGGCCCGCCTTGAAGTGGACATGAAGCAGTTAACCAAGTTAAGCTGACTTACTAAATGGATTTCCACTCTAATCAACGATTCTAATGTACAACAAACATGTAAGCATTTAAATTAAAAAAGAAGCGCCGCCACGTTGCAGTACTCTGGCCTGTCACATCACTAGAATGATCGGCTCGGCTGAGTTACACAGATACAACGGTAGAGACCGTACAAGATGGAGACTTAGGAGACACAGGACAAAAGAAAACAAAAGGGGGGACAGTATTGTATTGTTCCTGGATGTAAAGATGATTTTTGCAATGTTAAAATCAAGGACAAAACAGTCCATTTCATAAACTGTTGCTGAATCGGAGATCAGAAACGTTAATGCAGCGCTGGCTAGTGGCACTGAAAGAGCCCTCCAACAGGCACAGCTGGGGCTGTCTGTCTCCCCATCTCCCGTCCTCTAAACTAGGGCTGTCAATCGCTTAAAATATTTAATCATGAATAATCGCACGATTGTCCATAGTTAATTGTGATTAATCAATCAATCGCTAATCAGTCACACATTTTTTATCCGTTCAAAATGTACCTTAAAGGGAGATTAGTAATATTTTAATACTCTTATCAACATGGGAGTGGGCAGCTATGCTTGCTTTATGCAAATATATGTATATATTTATAATTAGAAATCAATTGACACCACAAAACAACAACAAATATAGTCCAGAAACCCTCACAGGTACTGCAGTTAGCATAAAAATATGCTCATATCATAACATTGCAAACTCATGCCATTAGGAGCACCGGAGGACACAGAGGCACATGATTTATTTAAGAATTACCTGTCTCATGCACTACTGCCAGGATAAAGTGACCGTTTTATAAAAATAACTTTTTTTTCTACCCACTGCAGCTTTTAGCTTTTATTTTTAATTGAGATTTTCACAATTTGGTGGGTAGCTTAGCTCAGTTAACCTGACTCCAGTTCACATTGGCTTCCCAAACTCTTAATACTAGTTTTTTTTTTCCCCAGCTTGCGTGGCTGCCCATGGCTCACTTGTGTATTTTAAGTATATGCTGCTCATGACACTAGAGAGCGAGCCAGCTTTGCCCGGGCTTTTTGACAACACCTGGCTCGTATTTAACTGGCCTATAAATAGATTCGTCTCCAAATGCAAACCACCTGGATGGGGTCAAACCACTGTCACACGCATCCATTTCAATGATTGCTAGAAAGGACAATGTGAGATGTGACAATTATGGCATGTGCGTTACATAGTTGACATGTATCCACCGGAGCCTCAGCCACACTTGATGACTGTTAGAGCCATATGGTCTGTGAACACTGGGCACACACATGCAGGCTTTTTGATGTCTACTCCTACCCGCTCACTAAGGGGAGCGGGAAACGAGGTTAAAAAACCCCAAAAAAACTGCATTTACTCTGAGTGAATTTTAATCGTCTTGTAATGGTTTTACTGCTTAGTCCTGTATAACTGATGAGTTTGGGTGGCCTCACTTACACATGAAATGTCTGTGTTTGGTTTTCACTAATTGCTTTCGCATGACTTGGTCACAGGTGTCAGGCAGAGACTTTTGGTAAATGTTTGGCATGGTCGAGTAAAGTGAAGTTTCAGGGCCTATACCTGGAGTGACTGAGGCTTTAAATAGCAGCGGGGCGTTACCCATTTCCTCCGCCGGCTCACTTGATGCAAACACACACAAACTGATGAATTACAAGTTGACTGGAAATTATGAAGGCTTAGAGAAAATAAGAGCAATTTTGCAGTAATTGCCATCAAGCTGTTAGGTCTTCCAGTGCAAAGGCTCTTGCGTGTTGGGGAGTGCGAGTGTGGTGGGAGGCAGGTATTTTTAGAATCAAACTCCTCTGTTCCAGTGGCATGGCACTCAAGCACAACATACCTTCTGTGTTGTGCTTTCCTCCTTAAGACAAGTACTTTCCCTTCTATGTTGTGTGTGTGTGTTGGGCACGCTGCCAAGGCTTTGGCTTCACAAAGGGTCACTGAGCGAGAGCTTTTAATAGAACTGCCTTTTGCTGACTCAAAAAAATCAGAGTCCACTGTCTATGGTATTAGGTGGCACTTGTATTCCTCCGTTTGATTTAAGCAAGGATTTATGTAACAAGTTACGCAAGATGAACTTGTGTCAAGCAACAACTGAACTTCTTTTTCCATGGATACCACCAAACTTTAAGGTTAGGTCTTAAAGAAAAACATTTGCATAAGCAAACATGCACACAGTCCATAAATAGGTCCAATCTAGAACAGCAGAGCTCTCTGTATCAGATGTGCCATTGTCATGACAACCAGGGGATGATAGAAACTGTCAGACTACAGATTAACTCCCAATCCCACTGAAAGCAATCATGTCACTACACTACTTACTCTTACTTGAGGTTCACAGAGGAGCTGACACACACACACACACACGAACAAACCTCACACACAGGTGTTCAAGATTAAACACGTGATAATATATGGGTCAGTATGGAGGAATCAGACAGCAGACACAAATGGCATGACATACTCACCACATATAGAAAAACATACATAAAACACACTCTCTCTCATAATCCTGCCCACATCAAACAAGGCAGTTTCAGCGTGTCACTTATGAATCATTAGCACTGTACTGTAAATACTTTCTTTGATTTCCACTCCCTCTTCTCACACACCCTCTCTTTCTCTCTTTTTTTCTTTATAGAAGATTTAGCACTTCTTGAACTGTGGAAAGTGGTTACATTTCTTGTCAGATACAAATTACCATGCTCTAAGAAAAGACTATTTTTACTTCCGCAGAACTGTACCTTTTGGTTTTGTCTTGAAGTGTAGCACAGAGAAAACAGGCGTGAAAACATAATAGCTTAGAAATTGATATTGACTATGTTGAGTTTGAATTTAAAACCAACCAGGAAGTTAGAATCGCCCCGGTTCCCTGGACAAAAAGCCAATGGGATCCATAGACTTTCATGCATGGTTTCAGATTTTTTTTAATTTTCAGGCAGGTTTTGTGGATTTTGAGCTACTCATGGTTAAACGTTGTGCCAGGGGCATGTGTAATGGTGATACTTGTTACCCGGAGAGGTTGAAAGGAGACAAACATTTCTAAAATGTTACGTTTTTACGTAAAAATTTATGGGGCTAACATTAGCAGTGTACAGCACATCATTAACGTTAGTACCTCTATGCTACGCTAGCTACTACTGAATGTATACACATACTGCTTTTGCTTTTTAATGATTGTAACAGTGAATAAAAACATACCCTATCTATATCTTTTAAACTTGTTTTCGCAGCTGAGACAGTTTGCCATCCTGGATATATCCTTGTAGACCCTTCTGTGAACAACAAAGGGGCGGGGCTTAATGACGGGTCAAGATGGTGTTGAAGATAACAAAACCTGGGATATTCATCTCGTATTGTGCCTAACTTTAGTAAATCATAATATATCAGCTATGGGATTAAACTTCAGATGCTCTGGTTCAAAATGAGACCAAACCTTCCTATCGATCATTTTTTCAGCCACGACAATGGCCAAAATGTGGCCTGCAACAGACTGGGTAAGGCTTGTTTTCAGCATAGCGGATTGCCGAAAATGCCTTTTGTTACTGAAGCAGTTGTTGATCACTTGCGGCCCCTACCGGCTGGTTAAGAGGAGCGAGGAAACAGTGATGTTTTAAAACAGTCAATTCATATATTTTTTTCTAAAACTGTGAATCACTGCATGGACAGACAGATGCGCACACACACAACCGAACGCATGATCTCCCCACAGGCTTATGCCTGGCATAGATGATGACTTTAGGAGCCATATTCTTTATTTTTCTTTATTCTCTTCATACACCAAGGGTAATTCATTCCCAATGTCATTGTGAGTCCCATCGGCCCAACAATCATACAAGAATTAATGTATCTCCACCACCTTGCTTGACCATCTACAGCCATAATGAGTATACTACTTGGAAAACGTTTGGGGCAGCTTCAACCCATCTGTCAGGCAGTCACATGGAAGCATGCTCTGACAGATATCCGTACATGTGCATTATACAAGTACTTACAAGTGTATTTGAGCATTACAAGTGTGTGTCTGTCCATGTACACAGACACACACGTGCTCTCTCTGGAAAGAACTAGAACATTGTCCTACTTGCAGTCTGATTGGTCCAAACAAGTGACTACTGAAGTGTTTTAGTTTTAGTGTGATCAAAGTGATTGGTTTTGTTGGAGAACCACCCATGTGACAGGTTGTCAGACGTGTGCATTTTACTCAAATCGGTTTGATGATGTGGAAGTAAAACTATCAAACCATTCAGAGAACAATCTGTACGTCAGCAGCGGCACAGTGGTTAATAGCATCAATCAGCAGAAAGAATCAACATGCTAAATGAGAGAGATGGAAGGGATTATTACTGGGTGTGGGAGTTTCAGCCGTGGGGCTTAAAAAACACCAAGCAGTTCTAGGAATACATAATGAAACTCACCCCTCTTGAAACTCTTCTTTCTACGATGCCAGAGGGCAGACCTAATAGGACTTGTACTGTCTCCAGCTGTTGCAATTAGAATGGTAGGATGTAACTCGATAACCTCTGCATAACACATCTTTCATTACTGTGATTAACATGATGATTTGAAGAGATTGCAGCAGACATGCTCTGGCTTCCTCTGAATTGTTTATGAAAAGTGCTCCAATAACACATGTTTATAATATTGACTTTCAGCTTTATTTGTGTGTTTACATCCACATCCAATGAACCATGTAAGCGATGTAGTCCTTTTTTATACATTACCCACATGGCTCCAGACTAAGGCTGTATTCGAAACCACCTACGACATACTACTGACCAACGCAGTATGCAGTATACTGCCCCATAAATGTGCATATATGCAGTCAGCTTATATGTAAAGCTGAAAGAAATAGTCAATTCATAGAACAGGGGAATGACAGAAAATTTATCAGCAGTAATTTTGATAAGTGATTAATCAGTCGCTGCCAAAATATCAAATATTTGCTGTTTCCAGCTTCTCCATTGTGAGGAAGCAATGGACAAGCAATTTGAAGATGTTACCGTGGGCTTTGTGAAATTGTACTATATGTGTATATTAGGGCCGTCAAAGTTAATTGCGATAATAACGCATTAACGCAAATTAGTTTTAACGCCACTAATTTCTTTAATGCATTAACGCAATCGATCTTTCGGAGGTGGTAGCGGGCTCAATTTTAAAGTATCATCAAATATATGTCAGATATATGAATATATGTCATACTAGCTTGTTGTGAAAGAGCCTAAATAACGCTCCAAACTTGTGCTAAATTTTGGGCGAGGAAAAACTATCATGGCCATTTTCAAAGGGGTCCCTTGACCTCTGACCTCAAGATATGTGAATGAAAATGGGTTCTATGGTTACCCACGAGTTTTCCCTTTGCAGATATGCCAGCTTTATGATAATCACATGCAGTTTGGGGCAAGTCATAGTCAAGTCAGAACACTGACACACTGACAGCTGTTGTTGCCTGTTGGGCTGCAGTTTGCCATGTTATGATTTGAGCATATGTTTTATGCTAAATGCAGTACCTGTGAGGGTTTCTGGACAATATTTGTCATTGTTATGTGTTGTTAATTGATTTCGAATAATAAATATATACATACATGTGCATAAAGCAGCATATTTGCCCTCTCCCGTGTTGATAAGAGTATTAACTAATTGACAACTCTCCCTTTAAGGTACATTTTGAACAGATAAAAAATGTGCGATCAATCGCAATTAACTAGGGACAAGCATGTGATTAATCGTGATTAAATATTTGAATCGATTGACAGCCCTAGTGTATATGTGACCTATTATACATTATACACTTATATCCTTGTCTTTGACTGAATATATTCTGTTTGAGTGTAAGCAAAAAAGCAGACTTTTTCACTCCAGCTGAATTAAGCTCTTGTCAAACATGGCTTCTCTTCATTACTTTCTCTTCATATAGCAGAAATATCCTTCTTTTTTTTTTTACAAATGCAGACTACAGCAGTGTCATTTGTACTCTGGAAAAAGCTCAAACAATAATTGAACACAGTTTACAAGCAGCTCTCTGCACTCTCAGGGAACGCAGGGATGGAAGAGTGGAGGTACACTGGAAGGAATGTTCAGTGTGCACATGTTTCTGCATAAAGTGGAGAGGTAAAAACGGGAGAAAGGAATGAAAGCTATATAGCGTCCGCCCATGAACCATGGCCCCTGACTCTCAGTGCCTGAGTGCGATAGCGTGCACAAAGAATTTATGCATAAACGAGTTAGAGACAGGGCGGGTCGGGTAGAACATGAATAAATTGACAGACAGACAGACATATGACCTGCGAGTGGCTGCGGAGCCGTTTGTACAGCCTCGCCTTTTATTGGTTTCAGTTTAAGCCCAATCTTTGAATCTACACACTGCTCTCATTTAGCCCAACTCATGCTAGGTGTGGCACAGTGGCAGGCGAAAGGAAACCAAAACCAAATGGGCCCCGGGCTTGGCCCCTTAGCTGAAGCCGCCGTTGGTCCCTCCAGGAGCTGGCTGCTGTCTATAGTGGCTGCCCAGGAAGAAAGGAGTGTAAATCAGGCTGCACAGGCGTGGTCCGCCTCACAGCTCACCACTGCGCAGCCAGCCACATTGTAGATTGGCAAAGGGACAGTCGACGGACACAAACGCTGTACTCTAACGTGCAGTGAGGGGCTCACAGGAGGTGGGAGAGGCCAGCTGTGTGTGTGTGTGACTGTTACTGAGGGAATTTGCTCTTAACGAAGAAAGACACCTCTGGCAAAACAGGTCAAGTAAGAAGAGGACAGGCCAGGGGAGGGGGTAACGGCAGCACGGGGGCACAGCGAGTGCACTGTGCCAGTACCATTGGAGGTTTGGAGCACTAAGAAAACAAGCGCCATGACCAAACTTCATGAGGCGAGCAGTGAACATGCAGTCTGGGAGGAGGAGGAGGAGGAGGCAACTGTGTGCCCTGCCAGCCCTGAGATTTAAACCAGAACTCTTGAGTTTGTTGACTTTCTCGTAAGAAGGCAACGGCCGTGCCAACTCCATTTTAATTCACGTGGCTACTTTGCATGAGAGACGGTGAAAGTGTACCTTTTAGTACTTGGTAAATGAGCCATTTGTTTTAATTTCACAGTTAGTGCACGTGTGTGGTTAGGCCTATGCATGCTTTTGCTCTTGAATGTGTCAACTTGTTTGTCTTAATAGCTATTAAAATAGCCTCAGAAACAAGGTACAATACCTACTTTTTCTCCCGAAAGGAAAAAGATGTGTACAGTATGTACTTAATAGTTGCGTCGACTTCCCCTGTGGTTGACTGCCACTGTTAGGTTCAATCATTTTAACTAAACTGTTTAAATCATTTAAACTAGTTTAAACTGTCATTTCATCCTTGTTCAAACTGTTTAATGGCAAATCACCTACAGCTACCTGGTTTTACAAAGGCAAGCAACTGAGTGAACTCTTAAAAACAATATATTCTCTTTTCTTTATTTTTCCTTCCCCCTCGTACTAGAGTTGGCTCTCCATCCTCGTGTTTAGTAGCATTCAATTACTTGAGATTGTATTCTTGTATAATGAAAACTCTCTCCTTGCAGATAGGAAAGAAAAGAAGTCACATTAAACTAGTTGAAACTAGAAAAACAGTTGTCAGTTGTCCATCTCTCTTGAAAGTGTCTATGCTCCAGGTCAGCCTTTCTTTTAGGTTTAGAATCTTTTAGGTTTCTTTTTGCTTAAACTCTCTGTGCAACAAACAAAAATGACATCGTCATCGAACCATCCTGGTCGCAATATTCTTTTCCCTACCATTGCGAAGGCATGACCCAACCTACTCTGCCTCTAGTTGGCTTAAGCTGAGCATACACTATACTATTTCTGGCCCGAATTTTGAGCCGCACAACTCAATTTACAGTTGGACCAAATTTCAGCTTCGTCGAGCGGCGTTTGCCGTACAGTGTACAGGGGGAACGAGGAGCGATTAATTCCTCCTGCTGTCTCCACGGACAGTCCGATGAATTAATGGATGAACAAATTATCACTTCCTGTGAGCAGGAAGTGATAATTTGAAAAACCTTGACATTTGGCATGAGAAGCTGCTAAATCAGCCACTTAAAATCCTGCATTTCGGCATACCCAAACAGACAGATGCCTTAAAATGGAAAGCAGCAGTTTCCCTAAAGCTGGAATGTTTACAGAAGTATCCTCGTGACCACAAATCACTGGTGTATATACACAAGCCACAACCAGACCCCGCACGCAGCAGGGGGGAACATGGGAGCGTCATATGGCTCTGATGCAAGGGGCCAAAGACAACTGGATGACATCAGTAGGGTCTACCACAAAGCACAGTGATACGGCAAGGTCATTTTTTGTGAAAAATTTAGAATCACTGTTGACTGCTGTGTCCTTGTGAACTGAACTGAGGTCAAAGTGTCTGGGAGATAATGTGTAATTGGTTAAACAATAAAGGGAAGACAACAGGACAATGAAGAGAATAGTCTGTTTATGAAATTGAATAAGCAAACGGATCTGAACTCCGTGCGTGGGAATCCATCTGTCACAAAACACACAATACAAAAACAACACAAGATGACATGAAGATACATTTAGGGTGCTTTCACACGGAACGTGTTTGGTTTGGCTAAAACTAACTCAGGTCCATTTGTGCAGTTAATTTGGGCTGGTGTGAAAGCAATCAATCGAACCCCGGTGCGGACCAAACAGCCGAAACGAGACAGCTTGAAAATGTGGGTCTCAGCTCGCTTCCAGGCGGACTCTGGCGAGGTTCGTTTGTGGTGTGAAAGCAAACGAACCAACCACAGGATTATATGATAGCAGATATGTGATTTTAGCACAATTTAAAAAGCTAAAGTACTGATAATTCCCTCTGCTGATCATGAAATCTGTTCAGGAAACAATGTTATAATTGAGTCTATAAGGCCATTTATATGCAAATAATTTGGTAACCATGGTAACACGTATGCAAATCAGTGCAGGTATTTTCCCTGAGGTCAAAAGCTGTTAAAATTTCCGCGCTTGTATCCGACTCTGTGTACTTTGTCAGTTCATTAAAGCAGCAGTGGGCAAGATTGGAGCAAATATGATTAAAAAAAGTTATTTTTTTAAAATGGTAACTATATCCTGACAGTAGTGCATGAGAAAGACAATCTGAAAGGCATCTGCAAGATTTCACAGACCGGAGGAAAACAACCAATCAGAGCCGAGCTGCAGCCTTGCCGTCTCTGAGCAGCTGTCAATCAACCACGAACTCCGATCAAAAGGTCAAACTAGGGGGCGCCTGGGTTAGCTCAGTTGGTAGAGCGGGCGTCCATGTATTAAGGCTTGGTCCTGACCGCGGCGGCCCGGGTTCGAATCCGGCCTGTGGCCCTTTCCGCATCCACTCTCTCTCTCCCCCCTTTCAAGACTCTATCCACTGTCCTGTCATAAAAATGGAAAATGCCCCCAAAAAAATAACTTTAAAAAAAAAAAAAGGTCAAACTAGGGAGTCACATATGAATCAATATTCTTTTACTGTAATGCCTATTTCTCGTGTAAAATGTTTTCAGAATCATCTTGTTGTGAACTGTTTAGCTGTAAAATGACAAAGTTTGTGATCCGGCAGCCATGTTGAGATCAGTTGAGGAAATACCAAGCACCGCCCACCAGCCGGAGCAAACTTTCTAATTTTACAGCTAAACAGTACACTACAAGATGTTTCTGAACACATTTGAGGTGAGAAATAGGCATTACAGTAACAGAGTATTGATTCATATTTGATCAGCGCTGCCTAGTTTGACCTTTTGATCTTAGTTCACAAGTGATTGACAGCTGCCTCTGTTGAATGAACAGCCAATAGGAACGTTCTCTCTCTGAAATGACCTGTGATTGGCCAAAGTCTTTTTGGCCAATTTTTGATTTTTTTAAAGACTGAAAACAGAGCCAAGTGGGGGTACAGGAGTCTAGTTTTCTCCAGGAACACTTGAATTACAATATACTGAAAGGCTATTATGGAATTTTGATGCATAACCATTCTGGCTACCCTTGCTTTAAGTCTATTAAAGTGTGTGACAGTGATCCCACAGTAACAAGCCCCAACTCACCTCTACCTGTTAGTCGTTATTCATAACATGCGGTCGATTTGCAGTCTTATAATACAAATAATGCTTATCGGTTATTTCTGCATGACCTCATTATGACACAAAATAACATAAATATACACTTCAGAAGCATTAGTGCAAGTGCTGCATAAACTTCCCCATGTGGGTCCTGATGATGCAGGATGACAATCAGTGACTTACCTGTCAGTCTGTAGAACTTCATGTTTACTCCTCTGGTTTGTTTGTAAAAAGGCAGTGTGAGCAGGAATCGGACCAGAACTAAAATGTAACAATGTAACATTTTGGTCCAGACCAAATAAACCCAACTTCAGCTGTGAAAGCACCCTTAAGCCCCATATCAGTTTGTGCATGCTAAATAATAACTTCCTTCCCTGCTCATATAAACTCTGACTCTAATATACTTTGATGCTGAATTAGTAAAAACAGCAGTTGTTGGTTTTGGGGGTTTTGCTTTTATGCCTGGTACTAATAAACTTTGTTGTTATTTCCACTCTGCTCGCCATGTCATTCATTTTTAAATATGTTTTTCAAAGAGAGACTTGTTCGCTACTAATGCTTGTTTAAGCTTTTGCAGGAGGGTCGTAGTGATTGCATTTATATCTGGCTGAGATCCGATTGCAACGTGAGCCAGATCACCTCCAGATCTGGCTGACCCAGTCATCGGTAACAAAGCTGAGACCACCTCTTGTGAAACACCAGAGTAAGATCAATAAATCTTCCTCAAACTCTCTATGTGCTCTTCTATATGCTGCTTTTCATTTATTCTTCCCATTTCACATGTGAAATCGAGGAAACGCTGCAAGCATTACGGCGCTTGCTACGTTCCTAGAACCATGCAAAACATCTGTGTGAAAACCGCAAACATTTAGGTAATAAGACTTATTCGAAGCTTACCAAAGAGCTCTTGGTGTGTCTCTGCGTTTTTTACACAGACCAACAATTTTATAATCTAATCAACTTCTCATTATGATGTGAGTCTATTTTTTTTGATTCGTGTGCCAAAAGGTTAACACCCCCGTCACAGCTTCCGCCAAGAACAAAATTAAGTTCTCTTTCTCAGCCAAATACCACTAAAGGGGGCTTAGGCAGGCCCCATTTCAATTGTCTTCCATTAGTGTTAACTTTTTGCCCCAAAGTTATTAAAAACTGGGGACTGCCTGCTCCAATTTGAAGACATGGAAGTCCTCGCTCATTCTATTATTGCTCTTGCAATTTCAAGATTTGGGATTATTCAGCAATATTAGTTTTAGGTTGAGATGCAGTGCACACATGCAGTACATAAAGTGGGTCATAATAGCTTTTCCATTGCAACGAGTTTATGGTAAATAATAGCGGTTGTTTTAATGATGGTTGGCCTCATGGCTTTGGTGAAATGTTTACTTCTCTTATGTGCAGGAATGACACATTTATTGGAGATCTGCACTGATGTTATTGGAGTCATTCTGAATAAACTGAGCTGAGAGATTATCCCATTGATCACGACCTTGAAATGGGCTCCCTGAGACCATCTCCTCCTCAAAAGCAGACACGGTCTATTGGCAAGCTACAGCTTGTTAAGCCGAGCTCTGGACCATCCTCAGATTTGGACTGTGACTCCTGAAGGGGACCATCCTGTCGGGCCAACTTCCTGTCAGCGGCTCTGAAGTCACACTAACTTGTGTCTTTGGCCCTTCACCTTAAAACCTGTTGAAGTGGATGGGGGTTTATACAGACCTCCCTGCCTAGTGATTCTGGGAACAATGCTGTGAATGTTCTCATCTGTTTCCTTCTTAGGTTTTTATAGAAAGGTACTCCAAGGTCTCTATTTTAATGATCTACAGCGCATGAGGCAAGTGCATTTAGGGTTAGTTAATTAATTATATGATAATAAGCACTAGGCTAAATATGACAGACATGTGTTGACAATGAAAACTGTATTGCTTTTCGTGACCACCGTGATCTCTCTGGTCATGGCGGTCACGCTGCAGGTTGATCAATACAGAATGCCTGAGAGCCTTACTTCATTATATTCAATTATATTCTGAATTGTCACCTGCCGCCTGAATTTAGTGTTTTCCTTACCATAAATAAAAACATTGTTCTAGCGCCCACACTGTATTTAACTGAGGAGGAGGAGAGCTGCTGCGTCTCTGTGTGTAACAAGCAGAGTGAGCACGTGTTGCAAACCCACCTGTAGACGCATCTTACTATCTGAATGATGCACCCTTTAAATAGCAGTAAAAATACTGCGCCAGACTTTAGACCAGGTTTTTGTTGGCCAATGGTGCAACCGTTTTCTGCTGCCTCAAGATAGCAATGCACCAACAAAGCGCCTGACCACACCTCATTTTAAGACCAACACGCCCATGGGCGCACAGATGGGCGCAAGTACATTTGCTACTTACAAAAGTGGAAGCTGGGCGTGAATATGACAACTGCGTCGGTTTGAAACGAGCAATGACAGTTGCGCTGTGCGCCGCTCTGCACCGGGTGTAAGATAGGGCCCTACATGTCCATCCACATGTGTAGGGTGAATTCAACTATACAAGACTAAAGCTACACCTGAACAATGTTCAGTGTCAGCCACATTTCTATAGAGGCATTTTTATAAACTTGAAACGTGAGTGCAGAAGACTCAAAGCCCCAAACTGCCACTGTAATGAGTGTTGGAAGAAAAGTCTAGTAGATAAGGCTTTTGTAAATATTGTCTGAGTGTATTTAGATTGTCACGTTGAATGAAGGTACCAGCATACTAGCAAGCTTCAGTGTTAGTGTAAGGCTGACAGAAGGCAAGCATGAAAGCCCTGTACAGAGCCTTTATGGTTTAAAGACTTTGTTTTGTGTCAGTGACATGATTGTTCAGAGTCGCTCTGCTTGCCAAAACACGCATTACACTTGTTGAAATGAACACACAAAACGTTTTTCTTTCTTAGAAATGTTGGACATGCTCTTGCATGTACACGATGAAGTAAAACTCCTGACCTGGTTTCGAAAGGCAGAGTTGAAACTGTCACAAGAAGAAGCAAAAAGTAGTGCATCATTCAGTTCTTGTCCAGATTGTACATCCCATGATAGTGGGGTTGGAATTTCTTTATCCATTCCATTGAGGGTATCTTCCTCAAGGGTCATTAATGGCATTTTTCCATACAGTCGGGATGCCAAGGCTGAGCCATGCCTTCAGAGACCAAGATTACATCTTGTGACATATAGACAAATATTTATGTTTACATTATATTGGATGTTTTCAGCAGCTTCTCATTTAAAAAACTCACTTGTGGCTGTTTCTCCATTGACCTGTTCCACCCCTTGATATCCCTCCTCCTGTGGCGCTACCACTCTTGCAGAGATGCAGTGCTCTTTCTTCTTTGGTGTTGCAGGGCCGAAACATCACATGGCTTTAAACATGGACATTAACATTGGTTTCTTTGAATATTCAAAGGTGAAACTATGGGGTGATTGCAAGGTAATATTGGAACAATGTTTCTCAAACTGTGGGCCGTGATGGGTGGGGTGCACGTGACCGGGGGAAAATGTGATGCGCAATCAATTTTTTGACGTTGAATCTTTTTTCAGAAACCTTAGCCTACCTTCCACCTTCTCAACCCCCTTCTCTCTCAAACACTCACAGAGCGAGCGACGTGGCGCTCCGTCCGTCTCTGTAATTACCTCAGTCCAAAAGTCAAAATTTATTTAAAAAAGAGAGTTCGTAAATTATTTCCAAAATTCACTACATGTTTTTATCTTAAGAAATATCCTGCCTCAGTCCATATTTGTTGGTGTTTAGCCATTCAAAAACAAAAATGTCACTGTGGTTAAACTCCCTCACACGCAACTGTAACAGGGAGGTCTAGCAGCAATCAACTAGCACCATAAATTACAAGTATATAGATAAATTATATATATAATAAGGCTGTTAAAGTTAACGTTATAATATTTTGGTTGAGACAAAATTGTTTTAACGCCACTAATTTCATTAACGCAATCAATCTTTCGGAGGTTGTAGCGGGCTCAGTTTTAAAGCTATAGTGAAGGTAAGTATCATCAAATATATGTCAGATATATGAATATATGTTATACTAGCTTGTTGCAAAATATAACACTCCAAACTTGCACTCAATTTTGGTGAGGAAAAACTGGCATGGCCATTTCTTTTTTCAGTCCCTTGACCTCTGACCTCAAGATATGTGAATGTAAATGGGTTCTATGGGTACCCACGAGTCTCCCCTCTTCAGACACGCCCACTTTATGATAATCACATGCAGTTTGGGGCAAGTCATAGTCAAGTCAGCACACTGACACACTGACAGCTGTTGTTGCCTGTTGGGCTGCAGTTTGCCATGTTATGATTTGAGCATATTTTTTTATGCTAAATGCAGTACCTGTGAGGGTTTCTGGACAATATTTGTCATTGTGAACAGATACAAAATGTGCAATTAATTTGTGATTAATTGTCATTAACTATGAACAATCATGTGATTAATCATGATTACATTTTTTAATCGATTGACAACCCTAATAAATAAAATTAAGAGGACATAACATCCAGTCACGTCAATAAAAAAGTGATTTGATAAAGCTTAACCCTCATCAACCTGTTTAACATATTAGGACTACAAAGGGTGGAATGACAGAAAATGTTTGAGAACCACTGTATTAGAAGTTCAGTGATAAATTATAGAATCCCTTGAAGAATTACGTAAAAAAAAATAACCATTTTTGAGTTAGAAATCTTTGTGACTATTAAAATGATTCTGATTCTTGACTATGGGAGGAGGTTTTTCCCCACTCAAAGCAAACTCATGCAAAACTTTATGACATAAACTTATTATAATGAACTTATTAAGACAATTACAACCTTCTCTGGCTTCAGTGTTGTGTAATTAAATCTTGAGAGACCTGCTGGGAAAAGCTAAATACCTTTCCTCATCACATCATAGGATTCTAATATGTTTCCAACCGTGCAAAAGAGCAACCATTATCAGTAATCTGGCTCTGGCTACGTGGCTGGATGAGGATGAAGCGTGTGTGTGTGTGTGTTAGGGCAGTGCTGATGTTCAGTTGGCCAGTTTACAGTGGAAGCTTCACTTTTTCCAAAATAAAGAAACGTAATTTCATTCCAGAGGTGACATCAGGTTATGTTTTCTAACTGGCTGCATCTAAAGAGGAAGTATAGCCAGGTGAAGTCCAATCAACATTTGTCAGTGCTAGAAACAATAGTTATAACTCAGGTCTGTGATGTTGTCAAAACCCAGAGCTGCATGAAGACAAACATTGAACCGATTAATAGGAGACTTATTTGTTGAACCTGTATTTTTTTTATCTTCTTTTTAATCCAAATAGGCTTTATTTTCCATTATTACAACTCCTGGAATGGAAAATTCACCCTAATTTCCAACAATATCTCTCCCTCTGTTTCCTGTCTTTTCCAATTTGCTATGCATAAAGTCACTCCAGATTTTACATGCTGATAACATCCCAGGTTTTCTGTGTTGTAGCTTTGAAGTAGAGTTAGTCACAGTCAGATATCAATTAGGTATTTCTATTTCCTTGCGTATAGAAAAATATTCTTAAGATTAAGTTCCCTTTAGAACGGTCCGTACTGTATTACCTCCGCCAAGGAGGTTATGTTTTTCTCTAAGCAGTCTATTATGTTTGTTTGCACTGGCTTCATTGTTGTGTTTGCCTGACCACTGTATGACCACATTGGAACAAAATCTGCCATACACAAATGTAATTATGGTCATTTGTATTTTGATCCAATCTCATGACCATATGATGTTTTTTTTGGCATAAATCACTTTGCGAAAACAATAAGAAAAACATTGATGATAACAGCGAATTGTTGTAAATTGATGTTGCTAATTTGAAAATACTTTTCCAATTTTGTATTATGTTTGCACAACACAAGTCTGAAACAAGAAAACATCCCGTGGCAACAAGAAATCTGAATATTTTAAAACATTTACTTCAGACCATATTTGTTGTGATTACAGAGTTTTATTTTACAACAACATTTCCACATTTTGAAAAAATCCAGCAACTTAATGATTACTGGGAAAAGGAAATGAGTCTTATAAGATCTTCCAAAGTAGTTATTTTTTAGGATATAACGAGGTTATGGTGGTATTGCTTAAAGCCTTTGTTCACACGAACTGTCATTCATACTTGCTGCTAAATAATGCTACTTTTATCTGTTTCTCATTCAGACAGCTAAACAAACAACATTCAGACTATAACATTGTACCAATGGATATTATATATTTCACAACCAAGGTCTTGTTGTTATATGTTTGGCTAATATACCTATAGGCCTTTTAACTTGCATGGCAGCTGGATTCTCACGATGTCTCACGATGTCACACGATCACGCGAGAATGTCAGACTTAAAGTGATGCATTTGTGTGAGGCAAGCCAGATCACGGACCAATCAGCGTCAACTCAAATTCACTCAGAAACATTTCTCTAAAAGGAAATTTAATAAAATAGCTTACAGGAGCTTAGATCAGTGATTCTCAAAGTGGGTTGAGTCAGTCGACATCGTCAACCGACGCTAGGAAAAACTACCTAAATTGAGAAAATAGGACGACAGCTACATCGAGAGACAGCGATGGGAGACCAAAATCCGTCGTGTGTCTTCAAGTGCTAGCGAACAAAACCATGAAGCCAGCCAAGCTAAAAAGACATCTGATTACAAAGCACCCGGAATATCAGAGCAAAATAAAGGTGAAGGTGTTAACATGATTCAAATTGAAATGTGTTTCTGTTTATCACTATCAAACAGGTCTGAAGTATTTCGGTTAAAAAGTTTTAGACTACTAATAGTTCCAATGGCATCTAAGAGTACAAATGGTAGTAAGCATTATGCTGAATCGTTGTTACGATTATGATGGAATCCTTGGAAATTTGTTCTCCTTTGCAAGGGGTCCCTGACCCCAAAAAGTTTGGGAACCCCTGGCTTATAGGTTATATACAAATTTACCTCAGACAGACGGCCAGAGACTGCTCTGCGTCAATTGGGTCCTGGTAGGACTAGTTGGTCCTCTGCCTGTGCAAATTCGACCTTTACTGAAAAAGTGCTGCAACTGTCGCAAATTCACATTGATTCCGGTATGAGTAGTTTTGATGTGAAATATTCACAGCCGGGTATTTTGAATTTTCGCGTTGTTTATTTGTCACCAGTGTAAAGGCCTTTAGTGGACTTTTCTCTTACGCCTGGGACAGACTGGGCACGTCATCAGCGCATGGCGGGTGCCTCGCTGAACTGCTGCGTGTATCATGCGTTGGGCGTCCACACTGGCAGCGTTTCTGCTGTTCTGCTTTTGCTGCAAACCCTTTCGTTCTGCATTGAGTTTGCCTTTCCGAATGGCCATTTCATTTAACCATAAATGTAATTTATATTTCTTTTAGACAGAAAAGGGTGAGAAAAAAGGGGAGAAGCTTGCACTCATTTGTAAATAATAGTAATAATCCACAATTAAAACCCTGTACTTTATTCATTCCTGGAGCCGTGCAAGTCGCTGCATTTCCTACAACACTGTCCTGCAAATATTTCAGAATAAAAGCCTTGTATTAATAATTGAAGGAATTTTGTCTGCAGAAAAAAAATATATATTTTGAAACGGAAGCAGAAACTGTTGATTTAAAAAGAAATCTTTACTTTAATCATGTCTGTGACATATTCTACAGATATCTAAACATTGAAACTGTAGTAATGTTGCTGGTATGATGTCAATATACTGTCAAAAGATCGTTTTCACTGTCTGATGCTGCCGCGAACCGCGCTGCACGCAGTAAAGATATGTGAGACCTAAAATCTGTAGAAGAGACGCAGCTAACAGGCAATCGAGTTGCGCTCGAGTCGCGCTGCTCACGCGGGCAGTGTGGCTGCTCAAACCTGTTAACATGAATGCCGAGATAAGAAGCAAAAAGTTATGCAGCCGCCACACACAGTTCCCTGTGTGGCCTGGGCTTTAATAATACGTCCGTTGTTCTGAGCGTCTAATAATGACACAGATGAGTTTACATTGGAGTAAAAGGTGCAAAAGGGTGCCTTGTGCGTCGGTATCAAGACGTTCAACAGTTTCTATAGGTTTAGCGAGTCATGAAATTAACATAAAGGTTGTGTCCTGGTCACATGCTAGCGGACCACCATTAAAGACTTCCAACACTGTTCCAACATAGCCTGGTTGAAATTACATAAGAGGCTGGCATCAACACTCCACTGCACCCAACCACATCAACGCGATCGGGGGTGGGGGGGGGCAACCAAAAACATTGCTGCTGGACACATGCAAAGATGAAAGAGCCTGCTAGATCCCTGTGGAGCAAACACCAGCCACTGGTGTACTCATGTGTGAATATTTTTTCAATCATCAGTCGTGCATGTTTTGAAAAGCCAGAAACCGCCACATAGTAGATCAGAATCTCCGCTTCAGAGAGGCATTTCTTCACTTTGTTGTCCAGTTAATTTCACTGTATTGTCTGATGGCCGTGCTTTCCAAAGAGTCTTCTGTACTGATCTTCCGTTTTCTAAGCGTCATCCCCAAACCTCTGGCTTTGTCTAGGAATTAATGCGTCGCAACCTCTGTAGTTCACTTTGTCTTTTCCTCTGCAGTTCCTTTCATATGCTCAGTGGGTCCTTGGACCTCACCCAGCACAGGAAGCTGAACTTCTTGTGTCCACCTTTCATGTGGTTCCAGGCAACAGGGAAAGAACAGTACGTACACACACACACACACACACACACACACACACACACACACACAAGGACAGATAGAGAGAGAGAGAGAGAGAAAAGGAAAGAGACAGATAGTCATACAGCGAAAACAGATTCCAAGGATAGATTTCATTGTGTGTGTTTGGTGGCTTGAATTTCTGACCTCTGCAGCTGCGAACACTGTTGCTTCTCGACTGTTTTGGTGCTGTGTTGGTCACGGCTATGACTTAAACACTGTCCTCGATGTTGTATGTTATGACCAGATGTCTAGAAACTAGAATTTTTTAGTCTTTGCCATGTGTTCATACCGTAGCTAGAGCCACCCTGAGCCATTCAGAAATAATGTTACAAATGAGACACATTTTTAAACATGTGAAAGGCGAAAAAAATGAATGAAAATAAAAAATAAGTTATCATAAGTTATTCCGACTTCCTACACTAACATGGCACCCCGACACAAAAAAAGCATTTATCTTTCCCTCCATTTTGTCTCCCTGCTCCTCTCTATTCCCTCGTGCGCTCTCTACACCACTCGATCACATCCCCCTTTCCCATTGCCCTTCGCCTGTGCTTCAGCTCTGTGATGACAATCCCAGATGTGGCTTAATAAATACTCTGTGGCCTGATGATTGAACCTTATAGCTTCGCTCGGGGGAAGTTCACTGGAGATCCATGTTTCAAGGCACCAGCAGATGAGCCCCGCTCATTCTGAAATGGGAGATGTTTTTACTCTTCAAGAACAGAGCGTGTCAAGGAAGGCTCGGGGGCTGGGAGAGAACCATCCTCTCCGCTCGCTCGGAGGGTATGGTTCGCATTAGGGACACATCATATTTCATGTCTTTTTATCAAGAAGATGGTCAGGAGTTGCGGGCTGTGTGGAGCTAGTGAGACCGCAAGCTAAAAATACATTTATGTGCCACGATTGAGGCTGCAGTAGTCCGCCCATCGCATGCATTGAAATGATTTAGTGTGGATCAACGTCAGCGGCATCAGCAGGCCTAAAAAAACAGTGTGTATTTACATGGGCATGTGTTATATAAGCCTGATGGGTCGCTGTCAACACTGACCACGAGTGGCCGATTTGGAATAAGTAAGCATGGGACAGTAGCTTGAATTTTAAGACAGACATAGATCGACAGACATGCACGTTGAGTTTATAAAAGCCTTTCATATCGGGTATTGGTGACTCTTGGCCCCTTTGTTCATGGTGGTCACAGTTTGTAAAATTAGCTTTCTGTACCCCTCAACAGGGGCGTAGCCAGACATTATGGGGCTCAGTCCAAACCTAAGGAGGTCCAGGGCCATCCATTTTTTTACCATTTACGGCAGCTATATGCTAGGGATGTGACGGTGAGGAAATTTTCCCACCGGTTAAAGGGACTATTTGTAACTTCTTACACGTATAAATCACCCGGGTCGGTATCCTATGCGCGCTCGCATATGCGCGCTCACATGTGGCTACGCTGTTCAGACTCAGACTCCAACACAAACTACACGGAAGCACCAAAACCACAAAGTTCTATCTAGTGAAGCCCGTCTTGTAAAACAGTGTTGGCCGCAGGCAGTGTACGCGGGGGAGACCGTAGCTTTAGTCTCCAGGGCCGGAGTCTCTGCTGTACTCTGCTCCTCTGCTCCTCTGCTCCTCTGCTCTGCTGCCTGCTTGCCTTCACTCAGCTCGCTCCACCTCACGTGCATGCGCGCACACTACACACTGCAGAAGACTTCGTAGCTCTGAGAATATCTAGTGAACAGTGGACGTTTGTGCAGAAATAACTGCTGCAGCTCCTCCAGACCAACAGAGGTTTCCCGTGTCTTGTGAAGTGATGGGGCTCCGCAGCGAGAAACGTTATCGTCTCTGACCGGGTGCCGGTGTCTCCCTCCGGCCGCTGAAGCAGGAAAAGCGAACACAAAGATCAGCATTGATTCATGGAGAGACCCTCATCTGGTCAGCTAACATTACTGCCAAGCAGGTGAAATATAGAGTGATAGATTGTGATTCTAGCTGACGTGTGTCGCCTCACTGTTTTGAGCAATGCTCGTTCATGTCTATTTAGAGCGAGCAAGCGCGAGCACGACGCTGACTTTCGTTGACTTAATGGCCACAGGTGTCGCTGTTAACAAGCATTTGTGATTCTAACAAACAGTCCCTTTAATAAACTTGTGACAACACCGGTGTTACCGATTACACCGGACATTTTAAAAGACAAGATGATGGTCAATATGTGTAGCGCACCTACTTTGATCTTTAACGTCGGATGGCTGTGTGCCTGGCCTCTCCGGTCGAGCTTTCGCTGTGGGGCCGTAGGGGTCTACCACACACCGGCTGTGACCGCTCCGTCCTCCTCGCGGCGACTGCCTCATTAACGTTATGGTTCCCTTATAGCATTGGGTTTAACTCTGAAATATTGCGCTTTAGCTTTTCGCTTCGACACCATATCATCCGCCATCGTCTTGTCTGTCAACTCTCTCTCGTGCCGTGTGTGAAATATGACTCCTGCTACTCTGAGCTGAGACTTCGTATGGAGCAGACACTTTCACTTTCAGTTTGTAGTGTCCGTCGTTCGACTATGTATTGATAACACAGTGATAATACGCGAAAAAATTAACTATATGGGTTATATTTCTGTAAAAAAAAAAGCAAAACGACAGCATTACTAACCTTGAAACACATTTTAGTTTATGATATTTTGTCTAATTCCCAGTAATAGAACTTTTGCTCCATTCATTTGCCGGTCCAGTCAGAGAGACTTAGAGGAAATGACACAAAGTCGAAGGGATTTTAAAAACCTAAAACCTTCGGGGCTGGAGCCTCAGAAGCCACCGCCCCACCCCGGCCCCCTCAATATTCATGCAGCTTACTCTTATGCAAGCTGTGATCATCTATGCACTTGTAGGTGGGCTTCACTCTCTCTCTCCAGTGTCGTCTTCATAAATTCTGAACATGTGAGGTGATGTCTACATGCTAATCAGTTGTTACCCATTACTCAGATGTGCTCGTTTATGTGTTCCCTCTCGTCCTCTGTTACTTTTTTCCTACTTGGGCCTCGATAATTCAGAAGACAAGCATTGAAAAACCAAGACAAACTTCACAGATGGCAGAAAGATGCACAATTATGTACAATCATTTATTCGGGTCCTTTTTCTTTTTACAGAAATAGAATCCATCCCTTTTCCCCTTCCATCCATTTGGCGGTTTCTCTCCATTGACTATACTTCTCTTTACCAGCCGCGACAGTGACGCTGGTATTGTTTCCACCTTGTGAGTTTGTGTGTCTGTCTGTCTGTGGACAGATTTTTGTGACCGCGATGGCGTTGCAACTGTGCAAGATGCAGTCACGAAACTTTACAGATGTGCTGTTGACATCAAAATGAAGTTTGGAGATGAGTGTGGTCCAAGCAAGTGGGGCGTGTCTGTGTGTCTGCGGAAAGATTTTGTGAGCCGTGACGGCGGCAAAACTATGCAAGACGCAGTCACGAAACTGTACAGATGTGTAGCGGAGATCAAAATGAAGGCTGAGTTTGAATATGGGTGTGATCTGAGAAGGGGTGCTGGAAGTAGAGGGAAGGAAGTGGAGAAGGGGCCATTGGTCCTCTGACTTTACGCCCATGGCTCGATTTGGCTTCGCCGCTGGTGTGATCCCATTGCAAGATGGTCTCTAGTTTGTTTTACTCACCTTCTATAGATCAAAATTAGGGCTGTAAAAGTTAATGCAATAATAATGCGTTATCACAAATTTGTTTTAACGCCATTAATTTATTTTACGCAATAATGCAACTTGCAACTTTTAGCCTTTAGCGGGCTCAATTTTAAAGCTTTTAGATACTGGTATCATATGAAACTACCAACTGTCATACAAGCTTGTCAGGAAGGACATTAAATAACGCTCCAAACTTTTGCTAAATTTTGGCAAGGAAAAACTGGCATGGGCATTTTCAAAGGGGTTTCTTGACCTCTGACCTCAAGATATGTGAATGAAAATGGGTTCTATGGGTACCCACGAGTCTCCCCTTTACAGACATGCCCACTTTATGATAATCACATGCAGTTTGGGGGCAAGTCATAGTCAAGTCAGCACACTGACACACTGACAGCTGTTGTTGCCTGTTGGGCTGCAGTTTGCCATGTTATGATTTGAGCATATTTTTTATGCTAAATGTAGTACCTGTGAGGGTTTCTGGACAATATTTGTTATTGTGAACATATAAAAATGGGCAATTAATTTGTGATTAATCACAATTAACGATGGAAAATCATGTGATTAATCACGAATCAATATTTTAATCAATTGACAGTCCTAATTAAAATGTATCATGAAGTATTTGTAGCATTCGTTGACCCTTGACCATGACCCACTGACTCTCAGCACACCCTCTATGTTCCAGCTGCTCAGCCTTAGACAACATTTTATAACCGAACAACCAGAAGCCTAGATTTAACCAACACTAGGGCTGGCACGCAGGCAGCAGTGCAAAACCCAAAAATATTTAATCTACACTGATATAATGTAGAGACAAGCAGCAAATCAGCAAGCTGGAACCAAATAATATTTGCCATTTTTGCTTGATTAAACAACTGTAACAAATAATCAACTATCAACATTGTCGCTGAATTATTCTCTGACAATTGACTTATTGACACAGAAAACACAGAAAAAGCTCCAGTGTCTAGTGCAGTAAGCCGTTTTATGTAAGTAAAATCACTTTGCGAAAGGCCTCGGGTGGAAACTCTCCTCGTCCATCACCTCAAGCTCTTCTCCCTCTTGGCTGTGAAGTACCAGAGCACATCCATCTTTCTGTCTCCCTTCTGGCTGCCATCTCTTTAACACCTCTTTAACACCACCTGTGACTTATTTCACCTCCAGCTCTGGCCCAGTTCTTGAATGCCACCCACTGCCGGGCCTGTTGCTTGATCGCCTGCTAGTTTGGGTCAAAACTTCCCCAACATTTGCAGTGCAACGTTGAAGGCAGGTGTTACCCGACCCGTACTTTGAGGATGAAACACTCAACCCCTGTTAGCTTAACATCAGCTATGGTCAGCTTGGATTTACGGCAGTTACGATGGATTCCGATAGAGGCATGCTGTCAGAAATCAATCACATTCCCTTTCGATTTCCCTACAGTATTAGAACGTGGTTTGATTTACCAGAATGAGCAACTATTCAGGAGACAGGGGGCCTCAAATATGACCCATGTTGGACGACCAACCCTCCTAAAGACACAGATATCTTAAAAAAAAACACAATAGTGTGGCGGTGCGTTTGAGTGCAACTTTTTGGCCGAGACAAAGGCGACATGAGGCGACTCAATGGTTCGCTTTCTTCGCCGCTAGTTTTTAGATGTTGGGTTGGTGTGTCCTGGCCTTAAGACTGGCCAATAGTAGGCCCAACATGAAAACTCCAGGAGATATAAAGACATGTCTACCCTATAAAGTATTAAAAACTAACTAAAAACTAAAACAATATTTACGTATTGTTTGCAAATTAAGATTTAAGGACAAAAAAAAAATCACTCAACACAGCGTCACGGCAGTTTGTGAAATAGTCACATAATTGAACTATTTGATTCATGTACATAGACACAAATTTCACATTTTTCAACAACGTATTTTTCATGCTTTTTCCCACAAATGTCCAGCAACTCTTGACGCACGTGTCAATTTCCGCTCCAGCCTTTTACAAATCAAAACTACTTAGTTAGGTTTAGGAATAGATCAACTTGGTTAGGCTTAGGCAACAAACTACTTAGTTAGGTTTAGCAATAGATCAACTTGGTTAGGCTTAGGCAACAAACTACTTAGTTAGCTTTAGGAAAAAAATCGTGGTTTGGGTTAAAATAACTCCGGAAGTGCTTTAACTTAAGTACGGAAGTTACATGATAAATAAACCAATTTTGACGTCTGGTTTCACACGGGACAAGAACAGCGGTCTCCTGGGTGAAAGTCCAGTGTTTTTCTGTTTGCCGCTCTTTATGCTTCTGGTTCACAATTACGTGGATTACATACAAATTGATACCGTGCTGACCATCACAAAAACATTTTTTAATTCGTGTCTATTTACACTAATTAATATATTACATTTTGTGACTATTTCACGTACTGCTGTGCCACTGGGCTGTTTCACAAGTAACCAGTTCACAAGCTAATTTTAAACTAGTAAAAAGCAAAATCATCGTGTGACGATAGCCGGTGGGTTGATATATTGCATTTTGTCCAATGCGTTACGCCTTTTTTGCTCTCCACACAGACTGGCCTCCATTCAACCAAAGCTTGCTCAAACGTGATTGGTCAATACTCCCCGGAATCCTACAGAATCAACACGTGAATGCAGAATCTGTTTATAGAGATTAGCCCTTAGTTGGTTTGGGGATTGATTAATATACGATGGCTTTTTGTCATTACGTTTGCTTGTATGTATGTGTGTCTTGTGTTAGCCCACACCACAGACAGACCTCTGCTCAGCAGAAGGCGTGTCTCTCCTCAAATCAAATCAGCCAATAGTTGTCCTCATTCCGCATGTATGAGGGCATGTTGAATTACACTATGATCTTGAGTGCAATCCACACAATTGCACAATGGGATCACAATTCACAGAGATGGTTCAACAGGGTGTTACATGTAATAAAGCACACAATAGTTTGGCATCCCCTAGTTACATGAGAACCAACTGGTCAGTGCCCTTTCACTCATTATTCCATGTGTGCAGTGAAGTCACCTCCAGGGTGTATTTGTTCTTCAAGTTTTTTTCTTATTTGACATTGCTGATGAGGCAAAAATGCCAAATGAAATAAGGAGAAATGATAGCTCATCTTTGCACAGCAACACGATTCCTTTAAGGGTGGTTTCACTCGTTTATAAATCTGTCGGGGGTGGCAGCCATGCGTGCGGTTACAATAGTTTGCGCTCAACATAAATAAAAGGGGGCTTTGCATGAACGGTTGATTTTGTTTAGGGGAGAAGTTGGGGTTCAAATGGAGCATGATCTCATACTGTACCTGGCCTCGATTTTTTACAAACCTGGATGCAGTTAAATGCATGTGTCTCTGCATGTAGATATGGAGAAACGTGCGCATGCCCCGCATATAAATGCGTCTTCTTGTCCGTCTGTTTGTTCAAACACGACCCCTGACACCCTCTTAAGTAGAAGTCATTGTTTACACGTGGGCGTGTGTTTGTGTACGGCACATATACCCATATGGCTAAAAGAAAGAGGGAGGGGCGGGAGGCGGGAAAGTTCCCATGGAAGTGCTGTGAGCTCTATGATGCCCTCAATTTGTTTGGTCGCTCCTGTCAAGCTAATGAGGTGAGTGAGTGAGGGCAGCCTGGTGGAGGCAGAGGTCAGCCAAGAGCCAGCGCTGCCTGCCAGGCTGCTGTGCTGCTGTGAGGGCTGTAGCCCAGGGACCGGACTCAACTCTGGTCACGGCACAGCCCCCTCCATCCCACCCAACCCCCAGCAATGCCTGGCACACGGCTTGCCCATCTGTCACACATGAACACACACAGCCTGGCAAAGGCAGATTTACACTCATGTATGTGTGGGCTACTTGTCCATGTAAAAAGCATGTATATTGGCACATAGTGTATGTTCTTGAAGGCTTGAAAGAATGCACACACTATTCGCTGTTTGGAGAGGTTTCCTTCTAGCCCCCACAAGACCGCCATGAGGGCGGACTGCCCCCACCAGCTGCCAGTAGAGCACTCAGAATGGATGCTTCAGTGCATGCATCAATATGAGCAATTCTTTTAATTATGGGTGTTGTGCGGCTAGTGACGCTCTATTTCCTGGACACGGTTCTAGTTATTGGGTCATTCTCACAGACTGAAACCAAATCTGTTCACGATTTAAATTCCTGCAGGAGTTAAAATATATTTTCTATCTTTTTTTTTTTTTTTTTGTATGTGGTGTATATTATGTGTCTTACTTTGGTTTGTTTTCCAATGTTATTTAGCGGTCGATAGGCATACTTAGTTGTACAAATTGGGGCTATCCGCTATTGGAGCCACATGTTGTGCTCGGATGCCGTTGAGTATAAATGTCAGATTAAACCTCAGAGTGGGGATATCATATATTCAATGCATATTTTCCCTTTATAGGAAACTGTATCCTCTCTATAATACCGTTTATTTGGCTGCAAAAGTTTCTTTTGAATGTTTATATACTAATCTCTAATTGCTTGATTAGTGATTAACTGCATAAAAATGTAGTATAATCCCACAAGATGGGAGTATTATGTTGCCTCTGAATATAGAACATCCAAACAAACACTTATTCCTGTTTATTTTTATTTTGTAGTAGTACTACTTATGAGTATTTTCATCCTCCAGTGTTTTGGAGCAAACAGAGTCTCAAATTCCTTGTGCCCCCCCGAAACTCAACGCCTCTACAGCGTTCAGAGTTGCAGCTCTGAGCTGAAAATGAGTCGCCACACCTGCTGGATGTTGCAGCTGTGGCTGTGACACTGAGTCCACAGAAATGGAGAAAGGTCAAAGGTTGTCACCTCTCCATCTCCCCAGCAGCAGCAACCCCCTGCCCTTATAAACCCTCGGGGTAGTGTAGCAGCACCGGTGTCACACATGTATGTATACATCAACGCGCTCACATACACACAGCTGAGGGTGATTTGACGCAGGGTTCAAGGTCAGGGAGCAGATGGGGCTTTCCGTTGTGACCTTTGTGTGGACAACAGGGGCTTGATTATCCCTCTGTTGGCTCCACTCTCGCTACCCCGAACTGGACTTTAAGCAGTTACAAATCTCTGCCTCTCCGGTCATTCATTGGGATGGTAGACTATATTCCAAGCCTGGTGATTTATCCATGCAGACAATACACTATGTATGTTTTGTTTTTAAAAAAACGTAGTTTCCATCCAAATTTGGAGCAAATTTTTAAGGTATAATACGTAACTTTTCCGCATTTAAATGTCTAAAAACAACTTATAACTAAAAACAACCAGACCTCTTATATATTTTGTGTACTTACATGATCCCAAATGTTTCCAATAATTTTCAAACCTAGAGGTCAACAATCCATTTCATTTGATCACCTGTCAATGGCGTCATATCCCCTTTGTGCATGCGTCAGTGTTGTGGTTGTCTGCCACAAGCTTGGTGGTTTTTAACTTTGTATTTTAACCGGATGAAGGATTTTAGTCATCGGACGTCTGGATCTTAAGTATTCAGAGAAACAAGGAGAGCATACGGTAGCAGCAGCTCATGTTACAGCCCACCCTGTGTCCGCCGAACAGTGTCAGAGAAACACAGATTTTTAACGTGAAACTGCTTTATTCAGTGTTTTTACCGCTTTTAAGCACCGGGTCCATTTGTTTTGGAGAGGAGGAGACCTCTGCGGTAAAAAAACTCCTGAAGGATGAACACTGAAGGAATCCTAACCTGGAGAAGCTGACGGAAATGATGGCAATGATGAGACTTTCTTATGGCATTTTTATGGCATACTATATACTATGAACATTTTTATGACATACTATGTTATTAAATTTTTTATGGTATACAGTGTACCTCACTTTTTCATTATGTACTATACTATGATATTTTAATGTTTGTTTTTTTATGGCATATTATACTATGACATACTGTATTATTATTTTACTTATTATTATTATTTATTACTTTTTATGACATACCATACTATGACACCTTTATTAAATTTTTTATGACATACTATTTTATGAAATTATGGCATTTTTATGGCAAACTATACTAAGACATATGTGACACTTTTATTATGGCATACTATTTATGCCATATTTATAACAATTTTACTATACTATGACTTATGTGATACTTGTATATGTCATACTATATTATTTATTTTTTTATGGCATACTATACTGTGTGGTTTATTAATGATTTTTATGGCATACTATGTTATGACTTTTTTATGACTTTTTGCGACATACTATACTATGACTTTTTTGACATACAATACAATGACTTTTTATGATTTAATTCGACATACTATACCATGACTTTTTTATGGCTTTTTTATGGCTTTTTTCGACATACAATACTATGACTTTTTATGACTTTTTGCAACATATTATGATTTTTCGGCATACTATACAATGACTTTTTTATGAGTTTTTGACATACTATACGATTACTTTTTTATGAGTTTTTGACATACTATACGATTACTTTTTTATGAGTTTTTGACATACTATACGATGACTTTTTATGACTTTTTTCGGACTATTCTATGATTTTTTAAAAAATACTTTGCAATGACTTTTTTATGAGTTTTTCGACATACTATACTATGACTTTTTTATGACGTTTTGCGACATACTATACTATGACTTTTTTCGAAATACTGTAATGACTTTTATGATTTTTTTATGACTTTTTTCGACATACTATTCTATTACTTTTTCGACATACTATACTATGACATTTATTTATTAGATAATATATATTTTTACTGTAAGATGTTTTAATATTGTTTCTGACATTCTATATTATGATACTTTTATGACTCTTTATGACATACTACACTATGACACTTCTTATGACATTTTTTATGACACATTATTCTATGACGTTGTTATGGCATTTTTATGGCATACTATACTCTGACTTATGTGACACTTGTTTATGGCATAATATATTATTATTTCTTATGGCATACTAAACTGTTTTCATGACACTCTTCTGTCATATTATACTCTGACATGTTTTATGACATTTTTATGTCATACTCTACTATGACATTTTTATGACTTTTTTAATGATATACCATACTATGACATTTGACATTTATGACTTACTATATAATTTTTGGGCATTTTATACCATGACATTTTTTATTACATACTACTTTTTTATGCATACTATGCTGTAAGTTTTATTTAATATTTGTTTATGCCATACTATACTATGACATATTTTATGATGTTTTTAATGACATACTATACTATGACATTTGTTTATAACATACTACACATTTTTATGGCATACTATATTATTTTTTTATGGAATATTATACAGTCACTTTTTTTAAATGATTTGTTATGACATACTATACTATGTAAATTTTTTATGACACTTTTTTGTCATATCATGCTATGACATTTTTTATGACATGCTACATTATTAATATAATAACAATATCGATCCCATGCTTTTATTGACACACCAACGTTTCCATATCAACCAAGCCTAAAGGTAAAAACCTTTACCAATTTCTGGTGTATTCTCTCACGTTGTATATATGTACAAATTGAAAATGCTCATTAAGTGTATGGAAATGCACTTATGGCGTGTTTCCTTGGGGCCTAATAAATGTCTTAAATGTATTTCCTCCCTGAAAGTAACATCTGTAAAGATGATTTTTGAAATTTGAAACCTACATTGTTTACATCCATGTTTGCTTTCTAGTGGTCTCTTCCAGCAGACTCTGTGTGTGGCATTTTATTCATGTGGATATAGTATCTGTCAAGTCATTTTGATCACACAGGTATCTGTCTATAGAGAAAGAGACAACCCAGGTAAAAACTGGTGCAGTCTACTGGTTGTCCTCAATGTTCTGGGTCGGATCCGTAGATAGGTATGGGCATTGCTGTCTGCCACAGAGTCTTTTGTGAAATTATCATCAGGGGTCAAAAATGATGCCAACTTCCTGTCACTTGTTCCATATTTATAGTGATGATACAAGGACGACTGGGTTACTGGGTTTATTTATTCAACTGGGCAGGCCAGACCTTGTTACAGGTGGTTGGAGCAGTGTGTAGGATGTGGTGGCATATAGTGGTCCGGTTGCAGAATGCAACCGAGTACCCCTCCGCACACTCCTCCCTGTCCAAGACTGCGGTAAAGTGAGCTGCCGAGTATAAAACCGTGGTAATGCCGTTCGCCTCGCTCAGAGGCCATCCTTACCATAATAACACTACTACAGAACTACGGTGACCTTCAGGTAACGTAACAATGCAAAAGGCTCACTCTAGAGCCAGTGTTTGGTTTGTCCGTTCTGGGCTTCTGTAGGAACATGGTGGAGCAACATGGTGGACTCCGTGAGGACTATGTAGATATGAAGGGCTTGTTCTAAGCTAACGAAAACATGATTTTTGAATGAAAACATAAACAGGATGACAAAAGTCATAAACATTATGAATATTTGATTCCATTTCTGCTAATAGATCCCCCAGGATGCTACACACTGGCCCTTTAAGGAGGGACTTTGTCAGCCTGGATTAATGGCTCGGCATTCTGCACTGACAAAAAACGTCTATTTTTGTGTTAGCTGAAGAGCTGTATAAATGTGCACATATTTATAGTCAAACAGTAACACTGTACAGACACCCTTTACTCCCAGTCTTTAATATGTGTTTTTGTTTTGGGCCTGACTCTTAGTTTTAAGGAATGCCATTTGGGAAAGACATCAGCTACTGTTGGCCACAATGTTAACTTAAAACTTGACAGTTTGTGTCATATTTGGACGGTGCGGTACGGTTTGCACAGTAGCTGCACAGCTCAAGAACTTCCTGGGTCATTCAATACTTCATGCTGAGGTTTTTGTCTGAAGACTTTTAGGATAAATCTCTGGATTTTTTTTAAGTGTGAAGAAAAAAGGAGAGAAAAGAAAGACATAGAGCTTGTTAACTTAATGAAACACTCAGCGGATCAGTTGTTGTTTTACTGCGGTGGGAGCCAGAGGCCGAGCCAGCGAGCGGTTTGGGTTCATGTCAGGGTCTCCTCTTTCACAGCACAAGTGCAAACGTGACAATGACGCCAGCTTCCACTGTGAGTGGCAGACTCTTTCCTCATCTGGCTTATGATAGGAATTGTCATAAGAACAGGTGTCGCAAGCAGCTATTGGACCTTATATTACAACATGTACTGGATTATTCTCTGTTATGTAACAGAATCTTTTTGAATGAAATTCATTCTCAATATCCGTCTTCCTTTTTTTTTACAAGAGGTCATCGCATGAATTTAAGCAACGTATCTGTTATACTCCACACTTTGAGCCCAGATGTTGAAGCGCTTTTGCTTCACACTGATTGTTATTAAATAACTTATTATTTGTTGGCTTTAGTTTAGCACAAAAATTTGGAGATTGATTGCCTTTTCAACCGACTGCTCATCCACATCCAGATGTGATCTAAGCTGATCTAACCGGACTGCGGTCACAGCTCACGTCATACGTGCCCCTGAGCATGCAATGAGGAGAGATCTGGACATTACTCACAGGCGGTGACAGACATAGACAGACACATGCACTGGCACGCAACAAACGCGGGAAGTAGACTGCGAAAGAGGGAAGAAGGAAGAACTCAATACCAGTGGCTGTTTACAGTTGCCACGATTACAGCCCACCCCTTCCACACACACATCCCCACAGTCCCACCAGGCAAATGCATCTGCCAGCGAAGATCCGGCCTGAGCGAGAGAACACTTTCCCAGAGATATCAGTGACGTACATATGTGAACAAGCACACTCACAAGCACGCACAGATATACACACACACACATACACACAAATTCATGTTGCGTCACTCGCCGTTGGTTTTCATTGTTTTCATTTCTTGCTGTAGTGCCTGTTTATTTTAGAAGGGCATCCTCAGGGAACCAGTGGTGGTCCAGTGAGCTATGGAATCCCAGAGAGCTCTCAGGACATCCCGGACATTAATAACTATGCAATATGTGTTTAGTATATTGTATGCAATGCATAACCATAACCATAACCATATATGTGTTGTATAGAGTGCTCCAGGTAGGGTGACCAGATCCCAACAAACCAAATGTGGGACAAAGAGTATGTTTGTGTGGGACAATGTGGGACACGTTACACAGGCTGAGAGGTAGTCTACAATTGTGATATAATGTCTATCTATCTTAGTATAATAATATATATAATATATATATTATATTTATCTTGTAACATCTCTATACTTTGCCCGAATGCATCCATAGATCGGCACATCTCTTTTGAGCCGCATGTTTCTTGTGAGACTCACATGAACTGTCGCTTCAGGTCGTATTTTCCCCCCCATGTGAAACTGAAAAATAACTTGAAGATTTCACAAGAAACTCTGAGAATCGCCTTCAACCAGCTTATAAATACTTAATAAGTAGTTTCACAGTCTTTGTTGTAGCTGCTCTTCCTTTTCTTTGTGGTAGTTTCCATCATATTCCGCCTAAATCTGCAAAGTGACTTTGCGGTGACTCACAATTTTCTCCGCTGGGCGTAGCGTAGCAAAGACGGTGACAGTTCAACCTGCACTTGACCCACATGTGAGTAGTGACACGTGATGACAGCCTTCCCTGCTTTATTCACAGTCACTGGATAAAAGCCAGATTTTGAAAAAGCGTCTGTCCTGCAGTGGATTGACTTTTGAAAACTAGAGCCAATGAAAATGTGGCACATCGTCTCAATATGTGGGACGTGGGACAAGGGATAAAAATGCGGTGCAGTCCCTCGTAAAGTGGGACACCTGGTCACCCTAGCTCCAGGGATGAAGTATTTTTGTAGGCCAACCAGGAAGTTGGCATCGCACGGGTACCTTCGATGAAAGCCAATGGGATTTTTCTTTTGGGTTTTGGATTATTGCTGAAAAGAAGCTCTATGGAAAACACACATTGATGATACTTACACATTTTGTTCAGCAAGATAATCTCCACAAATGAACACTACTTTAGGATTTTTGAAGTGTGAATGCAATCGGCAGAAGTAAACAAACTAAACCACGGTGTCATGAGTGTGAGTATACACAACGAGGCCGTAAAGGAGGACGGGTCAACGTATTGTTGTCTCATTTAGTCACTTGTTAGCAAACACCTTTTTTAAGACACATAAAAGCTTCAAAATTCACAAGTGGGATATCTACTTATGTATTTTATATCGTAGAACAAAACGTTAAATCTCTTCAGCTTGTGTTAACCACAGACCTTATTTCAGGTATCTAACTAAAAACCCATTAAAAAAACCCAATGACTCCCAGACGAGGGAACCGGAAGTGCTAAAATGCTAACTCATTTCCGGGTTTTAGGACTCAATCCTGTAGCACTCTATTCAGTCTTTTTGAAGCCACCGACCCAGACATCACCTTCTTTCAAGTGGAGTCAGGAAGTTCGTGGCATGGCCCGAAACTGGAAAGAATGTCACAATGAAAACCTTTGATCAGTATAAAAACTGTGATAGGCATTTTGGGATTTAGAGTCTAGATGGAAGGGAGTGTTTTAAGGCATGATGGAAAGACGAGAGGGAGGGCCAGGGCAGGTCGAATTGACAGGAGTTCATACTCAGGTTCTGGACGGGGCGGTGATCAGAGGCTAGACGCTTTGTAGGCAAGATGAGAGGTTCAGTGTTTGCTTTGCTGCTATGAAACCAATCTGCCCGTGATCTTCACTTTTTCACCTCTAATTCTTCTTTTCTTCTCCTCGTCTCTGACTGTAATTGAGGAATTTGCATCATAGCTTGCAAAGTCTGGGTTTTGGCATTGACGCAACAAATTTCCAATCTTCTTTTATTATAGACGGTACAGTTACAGGCTTGGACAAACCTTTTGGAAACTACTAATCATATGTCTTTGTACTATGTCTGTGAACAAATTAGGGCTGTCAATCGATTAAAATAGTAGTAGTTAATCGTGATTAATTGCAAAATAATCTCTTATTTATTTACCTGTTCAAAATGTACCTTAAAGGGAGATTTGTCAAGTATTTAATACTCTTATCAACATGGGAGTGGACAAATATGCTGCTTTACACAAATGTATGTATATAATTATTACTAGAAATTAATTAACACAAAACAATGACAAATATTGTCCAGAAACCCTCACAGGTACTGCATTTAGCATTAAAAAATATGCTCAAATTATTACATGGCGAACTGCAGCCCAACAGGCAACAACAGCTGTCAGGGTGTCAGTGTGCTGACTTGACTTTGACTTGCCCCAAACTGCATGTGATTATCATAAAGTGGGCATGTCTGTAAAGGGGAGACTCGTGGGTATCCATAGAACCCATTTTCATTCACATATCTTGAGGTCAGAGGTCAAGGGACCCCCATCATCAAGTCAGCACACTGACACACTGACAACTGTTGTTGCCTGTTGGGCTTGAGTTTATACTTGTTTATGCTCAATGCAGTACCAATATTGCATAAAGCAGCTTATTTGCCCACTCCCATGTTGATCAAAGTATTAAATACTTGACAAATCTCCCTTTAAGGCACAATTTGAGCAGATCAAAATGTGTGATTCATTTGTGATTAATCGCGATTTAATATATTAATCAATTGACAACCCTGCTCTTATTCTTTTATCCATGCTCTCGGGACCATGGACGTCTGTACCAAATCTCATGGCAATCCATCCCGTAGATATATGACATTGTCATGCTTAGATAGACTAACATATGGCTGCAAAGTGGATGCCTGAGAAAATTTCAACTTCTGTCATAGTCTAAGTCTCTCGAGTCTTAGACATATTTGTCTGTCAGTACACGGGAGCCGCATTTCTACATTTTTATACAATAAATAAATGAATCAAAAAAAAAAAAAACTCAAATAAACAAGTTAAAACACACCTTCAATAAACCAAAAAGGTCAAAGGTCTTGGGGGTTAATAAGCACAGATTAATCATGGTACCACGCTGACCAGGTTCATCAGTCCTTCCTTGTGCCCTGTGTTTGCTTTGGTCATTCCCCCCCCCCTCCTCGGCTTAACACTGCACTTTTCCAGAGCAGGTGCGAGGGGGTGCTGAGTAAGCCCAACACACAGATTTTTGGGGGTTGGTCTAGCATGACCACTGAATCCCTCCATCCTTGACCTGCAATCAAAGCCCTGACTTTGGGAGAGTACACGGTGGGAGGAGGGGGATCGGAGGCCACATGCTACTCATCCACCTGCATACTGACAGGCAGACAGGCCGTGTCACAACAATCCCAAACACCCCTGTGCCCCGGCCTAACCTTAGCCAACCCCCGCCCTGCCCCAGCTAACCCCTGCTGACCCCTGCGGCCATCTGTTACAGGGCTCTGGGATGTGTTGATTGGCTGGGGGGGTGGGGTTGGGATAGGGATTGGGGCTCCTGGATTGGTGATGGGTGACTGAGGAGCTTTGAAGGAATTTGTACACAAAGTGACACATAGTCTGTAAAATGTCATTTTTTAACACTTGTCTGCTTGGCATTGCACAAAGGTTGTAGAATATGGAATGGTTGCACTGTTAAGGAGCACAGCATACATTCACAACAGCTTGGGATGAGTGCTGGCTCACGTTACAGTGTCGCATCCATCTCTGCCTGCTGTCTTTCTTCACTGGAGCCATCAGTGGTGCTATAAAACCCATCAGGAGGTGGAGGAGGAGGACTGCCCACTCCCCCGTAAATACAAACAAACAATCCATTTCCCGAGTTGCATGAAATGATATTTTCCTACAAACATTTGCAATTGCATTACCCCTTCACAGGTACCATCTTGTTTTTAAAGGGGTCCCATTTTACCAAAAGGGGTGGGGTTTACCATATTGCAGCTGTGTGAAAATTTCAGTGCACGTTTTCCCTTTCAGTTGGACAGAGGCCAATCTATGTTGGATAAAACAAGTAATATAAAGTACTATACTTATGATTCATGCCCCAGGGTCTTTTTCCAAGGATTTAGTTAGTTAGTTGGGCTCTATCTCGGCAACCCACTTGCCAGAAAAAATTTTGGCATTGTACGTTACTGAACCAAAAATACGGTTCATAAATAGGTTTCATATCAGCGTCGTATCACGCTTGCAGAAACACACAATGCCACGTGGTTAACGTTGTGAAACGATTGGTTTGGTTTAAGCAACAAAACTACTTGGTTATGGTTAGAAAAAACATCATGGTTTGCATTCAAATAATAACATAACATAATGTAACAACCGTAACACCATAACTACCATAAATAAATAACAACCGCCCTTAGCGGTTTTAGCATTAAAGGGGCTGGATGTAAGAATCAGAAATTGCTTGTTAAAAGTGACACCTGTTGCTGTTAATTCAACGACAGTCAGCGTTCTGTTACTCGCGCTTGTGCTCGCCCTACTGACACACACGGGAATGAACGAGATCGACAGGCATCATGTTGATTAACGTTAGCAACATACTGTAAGCCAGCTAAAACCACAATATCACTCTATATTTCACATGCTTGGCAGTAATGTTAGCTGACCAGACAAAGGTCCCTCCATGAATCGATGTTGATCCTAGTGGTACATTTTTCTACTTCAGCCTCCCAACCATCCAAAATGGCCTACATTACTCCAACACTAGTTTCAGCAGTCTATAGGCCAATAGAGGAAACCCAGAAAGTCGCAGGGTCAACCAAATTGTTTAGGTGAAGTTACACCCTGCGCACATATTGGCAATAAAAAAGCGATTAAATAAGCATTCATACGTGTAAAAACGTACATACGGTGCCTTTAACTCAACTCAACTTTACTTTTGGTTTCACACAGGACACAAACAGCGGTCTCCTGGGTGCAAGTCCTGTGTTTGTTTGATCCAACCACTACCCTTCCCATCCGCCCTTTGTGGACTTTATACTCGTTATTATACCACGCAACTTTCAATAACGGCAAGTTGGCTACTCATTATACTACGTCACTTGCTCTGCCCAAATGCAAAAACGTCCACATTAAAAAAATAATAATAAAAAATCCACATTCAAAGAAAAAACTAAACACCCACATTCAACGTATCCGTGGTTTGCCACAATGGCAATTTTTTTTCCTAGCGACTGGGCTGCTCTTGGATACCTGGCTTCACTACAGTTAACAATGGCAGTCCGGGAACACCGGTCTCAAAAAGCTGGCTCCCGTCAGCTGTGACTTTGTCCACCATGAAAATATGTTTTGTACTCAAGTTTACAGTAGGAGCTGGCAAATACACAGATACAAAATTAGCACAAATTGCCATTGCAAAGCCTGATCTGCTGAAATACAACATCAGCTGCTACACTTCACCAACCTCTGTGCAAGTGGGTTCTTTTGGAAGTGTGCAAGTAAACCAAACAGAGCATCCAATCAGCCCACATCGTCTTTCCCTATGTCCCTTTTTTTGCCGCTAAAATGTTGTACTTATTTATTCCACCTTTTGAGGTTTAGAGAACTAGCATGTGAAAATGAAACAGCCTTGGAACAGGTGTGTTCTGTTATGCAACTCACTCGCCTTCTTTGGATACATCAGGTGGCTTTCTTCCTCCTGCTCATTTCTGTCCTCATTTGGACAGAAGAGGGCCAGTCTATCTCTCCCAACCCAATACTGTGGAAGCACTATTAAGGCTGACCTTTGCCCCCTCTCTCGTGAGCTATTTTTACTGGCACGTGCTTGACATGTACCCAGTGACCAGAGAGGGGAGGGGCATAATTCACCTAAACCATACTCAGTCCTCTTCATTAACAGAGGTAATGCACATATTTAAATGGTAAATGAACTTGCATTTATATAGCGCTTTTCTAGGCTTCCGACCACTCAAAGCAATTTACACTACATGTCAGCATTCACCCATTCACACACACATTCATACAGTGATGGCAGAGGCTGCCATACAAGGTGCCAACCTTCCCCATCAAGATCTAAATACTCATTCACACACTGATGGCTATGCCTTCAGTAGCAATTTGGGGTTAAGTGTCTTGCTCAAGGGCACTTCGACATGTGACCGGAGGAGCCGAGGATCGAACTACCGACCCTCCGATTGGAGGGTGACCCTTCTCTACCTCTGAGCCACCTATGTAGCATGCTAGATATCTGGAATGCGTCTACGATGCACCTCCTTAATCTCAACACGGCTGCCGGGTCGCAAACTTTCTAATTTTACAGCTAAACAGTACACTACAAGATGTTTCTGAGAACATTTGAGGAGAGAAATAGGCATTACAGTAACAGAATATTGATTCATATCTGAACAGCGCTGCCTAGTTTGACCGTTTGATCGGCGTTCGCGAGTGATTGACAGCTGCTCTGAGACGGCAAGACTCCAGCTCAGCTCTGATTGGTTCTTTTCCTCCTGTCTGGAAATCTTGCAGATGCCATTAGGAGCAACGGAGGACACCGGAGGACACAGAGGAGCATGATTTTTTTTTCAGATTACCTGTCTCATGCACTACTGTCAGGATATAGTGACCGTTTTATAAAAATAAATAAATATATTTTTAATCATATTTGCTCTGATCTTGCCTGCTGCTGCTTTAAGCTGTTCCTTCCTTCACTAGCTAGTTGCTGAAAACAGCTGCCTGTTCTAGCTGGAAACATGAAAGCAAAGATTTGGGCCATAAAACCAAAACAAGGAGCTAAAACAGTAGCTGCTCGTTAGAACTGAGGATGAGTCGATGATAATTCTCTGAGGGTGAGTCGCTACAAGCGACCGCTTTCACATAACACATTACACATTTGGTTAATATAAAATATTGATTAGTGCAGCTACTGTATAAAAACCTGCCTCATAAACCTCCAAAAATTCACTGTCCGGGAACGGCATTTCATCAAAGCCATTGCATGCCTATTAGACAGCGTGACAACATTATTACTACCGTATGATGTGTGTGTGAGCCATTTCACCTTCGTTATTTATGGAAAGGAGACAGAAACATCAAGTGCCAGAAGAAGAAAAAAATCCAGGCCAGTCATGTATTGGTGCTTTTACAATAACATCCTGAAGGTTGTATTTTTAGTTGAAGTCTTTGAGTCAGGGACATGAGGCGGCCAGCCCTGGAGGGCCTTTACTGTCCAGATGGTGACAGCACTCTGATGGTTTTGCCTTTGAGGCGCCAAGATGGAAACATTTGGAATAGGAGTGAGTCACACGTACCGGTCACAGGATGGACAGTCACTCATGACTCCAGAAAACACACACACACACACACACACACATATACAATTTGTGTGCGTACACGAACACACACTCGCTCAAGCACACAGAGGATACATGATGTATTTATATCACACAATTGTTAGTTCTGTACGTACACCAGTGAGTTGTACATGGCCACAAACATCCAGTACACAAAGGTGTACTTAAAAAGTGCAACCTTTAAACATGCCGCACACAGAAACGGTTCTCTCCCGTATGGTTTTATCATCTCGTTTCGAGGGCTCAGTTATGCTGAAAGGAAAAACGAGTGCCAAGCCAGATACAGGGATGCATAGCAGCTGTACTAATAATCTACTATTTGCCAGCATTATTTCTTTTAATGAACTGTACTGTATCATATCTGAGTAGCATGAATACAGTAAGAGTCTATACATTTTCTTTCCTTCTTTGAAGGTTTATACTCCATCTGGCAAAGTGTAAACTGACTTCTCTGTGTATCCAATTGGAGGCAGGAGGCCTCACACTCCAAATGGTGACATGTTTCCATGTGTGACAATGGGCAACAGGCTTTAGCAGGAAACGAGACACCTGTTGCTCTGGTCCGATTACAGCTCTTTGCCAACCAGACGAATATTGCTTATCAGAATTTCCCTTCAAGTGAGTGGGTAAACTTTACTTATATTGTAGTTTAAAAAACAGATATTATAAAGTGATTTGCAGGAACGGGCAAAAGAAAAGGGCCAGACAAGAGAATATGTCAAAAACACAACCACACAATATACATTCAGTATAACTTTAGGAAAATGGTTTTATGAAATGTGCATTCTCGGAGCACTTTAATACTATTACGCATTCAGTATTTCATATACTGTATGCAGTTGTAACTGTGATGCCATCTTTTTTGAAAAGATTAGTGGTACTCGAAATGATTTACCTATCACCAAGTTCCTGTCCAGAATCCCAGAGAAAGTATTCCCAATAGAGTGCTCCAGGGATGATGTATTTTTGTAGGCCAACCAGGGAGTTAGCATCGCCCTGGGTTCTCTAAACAAAAAAGCCAATGGGATTTTTTCATTGGGTTTTGGATTATTGCAGAAAATAAGCTCTGTAGCAGTCACGACGGTCGCATGAGTGCAGGTATACACAACGAGGCTGTGAAGGAGGACGAGTCGGCGTGATGACGTTTAGTAGTCTCATTTAGCCACATGTTAGCAACCACCTTTTTTAAGACATATAAGGGCTTCAAAATTCACCACTGGGATTTACTGACATATTTTATGTCGTAGAACAAAACGTTAAAATCTCTTAAGCTTGTGTTAACCACAGACCTTATTTCAGACATCTAAATAAAAAAAACATTAAAAAAAAAAACATATGACTTCCAGACGAGGGAACCGGAAGAGCTAAAATGCTAACTCATTTCTGGGTTTTAGTACTCATTCCTGCAGCACTTTACTCTTAGTTTCAGGTGATTATACACTAATGAAAACATAGTTATGAATATTACATTCCATCACCTGAAAATTCTACACTAGCCCTTTTGTTCACCATGGAGACATGCAAGAAAAAACAAAGTTTTCTTCAAGAATTCAAGGTAACATAGGGTCAGTAATTGATATAGAGATGATTTGGGGGGAGGAGTATTCCTTTAAATAGAGCTTTTAACTGTAGAAAGCCTGTTAACATAATGTGATCAAAACTGGGCTCAGAAACAACAATGAATCACTTAAAAATGCATAACGGTTTTGCTGAACACACATTTGGATCCACAGACCTGTGGTAGGGATAAGTAGTTTGCAGGGTACGTCCAGTGCTGTGATAGCATGTTGGTAGACCAAGGCGGACAGACAGCCTGTCAAACAGACACAAAACACAGTCAGAGACAAGTATCGGAGCCATAAAACATTTCATACAACTTGTTTTTCACAGATGCATACATGACGACAAAACTGGCCATTGGTCAGTGCCTTCCAAAATGACTCTTTTGACAGTTTGATGACCTGCCACATATGGTTCACGTGTAGTTAAGGTTGTTTAAACAACTAATTGATTAAAGGGGACCTATCATGCTCATTTTCAGGCTCATGCTTGTATTTTGGGTTTCTACTTGAACATGTTTACATGCTTTAATGTTCATTAAACACATTATTTTTCTCATACTGTCTGTCTGAACATACCAGTATTCCCCTTCTGTCTGAAACGCTCCGTTTTAGCGCCGGTCTCTTTAAGACCCCCTCCTGAAAAAACACCCAGTATGCTCTTATTGTCTTGCAAGAAAAATATGATGCACCTTTGCAAAAGGTAGTTCTCAAGCTGTGGGCGGTATATTCTAATGAGCCTGCATGTGACATAGGAAGGGGAGCCAAATCTGAATGGCTTGTTGAATCACATGTTTTCTGATCTAGACAGCCCGCAAAAAAACTGACTGGGTTGTCTTATTTCACAGTTTGTTGGTTGGTAGGCACTCCAGATACCCAAATGTATGAGCACAAGCACTGAAAAAGTGAGTTTTTCATGATGTGTCCCCAGGCCTATAAGTAAATCCAACATGTCCATGCACAGGTAAGGTTAGCCTTCTGGTTAAAAAGCAACCAAACTAAAGCTAAGCTAGGTAAGATAACAGCAAAAGCCATGCAGTAATAAGTCCATAATCAGCTGATCAAAAGCAGTATTAGACAAGATGGGCTTGGAGCTAATTGGTCATAAGATCGGAAGTTTGAATATGAAAAAGTGTCAGAATCATGTCCACTGTAGAGGAGAGACTAGTGGGCAGAACAGAACACAGACGCAAACACACCTTAAAAGGATAATCCCCCCCCCCCCCCCCCCCCCCGTCATCCGCCCTTTCTGCCCCTAAATAGACCATCTAATTCCCCACATCTCGTCATCTGGACCCCCTGTGGAGAAGAAATTACCATTTTCCAGAGTCACAACTCTATTCCATGGTGTAAGGGAGGTATAATGATTGTAATCCTCCTCTCAGGAAGCATTACGCAGGACTTCCAGTGGCGTTGTTACATTTTCCCATGAACTAAAGCTTTTTTTGTTGTTGTTTTTGGGGGTGGTTGTAAAAGTACAGAAATATTGAAGAAAGAGAGATATTGCACTGTTTGAACATTTGATGCAGACATTTCTGTGAAAGATTAAAAGACTTGGGGTGAACGTAGAAATATTTGGAGGAATTTGCAATAGTTGGCCTGTTTAAAATGTGTTGCATAAAATATACAAATTGCTTCTTCATATTTGATCTGTAAAACGACAATGCTTTCCAAATCCAGACCTAAAATCAGCTTAACACCACAAAGAGAAATAAACCCAGCATCTAAGAGTTGAATAACATAGAATCACAAAACACAATTTACTGTTAAGGAACTTCATAGATGAGATAGAAACAGTAAACACTGACCATCTTAAGTACAGTTCAAACAAGTTGGACAAATGTCAGTGGATTTACAGCAGACTCCCTCTGTGGCTTTGTTTCATCTGAAAAGGAAATACTGGCATCAAGTGGCCAAACATATTATTACAGACACTGGGCACACAGACTACAAGAAACTACTTTCATGCAGTAAACTGCAACAGTACAGTAAAGTAACTGCAACCACCACATTAGTAGTACATTAGTTAAACAACCACATCCAAAGTAAAGACATGATAAGATGGATGGATGGATAGATAGATAGATAGATAGATAGATAGATAGATATAGATAACAATATATTTTACCATTGCAACCACAAATAATAATTTACAATATTTATCATCACCGAACACTTCCAATATGCTGTACCATAGAGTGCTCCAGGGATGATGCGTGAGAAGAATATAAGTACGCGTGAGAAGAATATATGTTTTGCGTCAGAATTTATAGATATTAGTTACTCAGTACTATCTAAAGTTACCGCTTTTATGCGCGGTCAGTCATTTATGAACAGCTGTTTTTGACCTCATAGTCAAATGTCACACAGAATCAAGTCACCGTCATCTCAGAATAAAACCTCTGCTTGTTTAACTGTTAACTCTGCTCTATTTAACCTTTAAATCACCAAACACATTATAACTGGATCAGACTGTGAGTTTATAATCATGTCTCTATGTTTGAATATATTTTTCATCTTCAGTTGCTGCTCCTGTGTTTTGTCCTGAACAAATATATAGTAGATGTAATGTAGGCTACAGTCTAATACACAGTCAGATCCCACCACTTTATCATTAAGGAAATGTAAGTCTGGTAAAAGATGAATTAATGGACCACACTGAATAAAACTTTATTATATTATTGATACTTTTCCCCGCTCTGACTTTTTATAGATAAATGTGCACAGTCAGCATATACTGTACGTACATGTACTACAATCTCTACGTCAACTGGATTAAAATGGAGGCTCTGCCTCTTGTTTACCTGTCGCCATGTGAATCGTAGTATCAGAGCTCTATTGATGATGGCTTTTTATGATCAGGTTCAACCTACTCAGAGTTGATTGAACTGACCCTGATCGGCTGTTCTGGAACCGAAAACTCTGAGGCTGCGGTCGAAAGGTCCAAAAATACATGTGTTTAAGTCTAAATTTGTGTATGTGAGAGTGAAAATATATGTATGTGTTGAAAAGTAAAGTGTATATGCATGTGAAAGGAGACTATATTTATGTGAAAGGATAATATATGCATGTGAAAAGAGAATGTATGTATGTGAAAGGAGAATGTTTATGTGTGTGGAAGGAGAATATATGTGTGTGCGAGTGAAAATATATGTATGTGAAAGGAGAATGCATGTGTGTGTGAGTGCAAGAATGAATTATGTCTTGTATGGCCTGTCATAGTTCAGTGCTCTTTGTATTTACATTTCTTCACAGCATCAGATACATTCAGCTCACAAGCTGTGGATTGAGGATTACTGGTGCACTACAATGTAAGGGTGTCATGTCATCTCATTCTGCAGTCTCACGCTATACCACTTTTTTTCCATCGAGTGAGATATTACAGAGTTTATTTAATACATCACTATTTCTAAACATTTTTATGTCCTTTCATTTTATAAGTTTGGAGTTCTCAAGACTGGAGCAAAAGCAGCCTCATTACATCACTGAAATAAAAATGAATGACAATGTTCAGAGAAATTTTATAGTGTCACATTCCTGCAGCCTGCTTATTTTAAATGTCTGCATTTTTTTTATTTTATTAAGTTGGTAAGGGCACAGAACATTGCTGTCCATAAAATTTTATTACAACAGTTTCAAACTTTTATAGACTAATGCAGTGATGTCATGAGACTGCACTACCAGCGATCCCGGTAGTTGAAGCTAGACTGAGTTATGTATTTTAATGGAAAAGCCATTTGTTGCTGTTCTACTGTAATTCACACAGTTTGGCTGTGACAAAGACGTGCCTCATCCTCCTGAAGCCTGAAGACATAGTTCATTCTCCAACCAAAAAAGTGAATTAAAACTTGCTAAATGCAGATGTTGCACATAATTTGTTAGTTCTATTTCGTGACCTCATTGGTTTCTTTACATTTGTTTGTGTTATTGTGTTACTTTGGTGTCAACAACTAACCGTTCTGCGGGGTAAAATTACTGTTTTTGTCAAAGGAGTCTGGTGGCTTTGAAGAGAGCATAGGTAAGGTAAATTGTTGAAAATATTCTAAATATAGCAAACACTTCAACTAGGGCTGTCAATCAATTAAAATATTTAATCACGATTATTCGCAAATTAATCACACTTTTTTTCTGTTCAACATGTCTTAAAGGGAGATTTGTCAAGTATTTAATACTCTTATCAACATGGGAGTGGACAAATATGTTGCGTTATGCAAATGTATGTATATATTTATTATTGGAAATCAATTAACAAAACAAAACAATGACAAACATTGTCCAGAAACCCTCACAGGTACTGCATTTAGCATAAAAAATATGTTCAAATCATAACATGGCAAACTGCAGCCCAACAGGCAACAACAGCTGTCAGTGTGTCAGTTTGCTGACTTGACTATGACTTGCCCCAAACTGCATGTGGTTATCTTTTATCTTTCATTAACTTTATGTGATTATAAAGTGGGCATGTCTTTAAAGGGGAGACTTGTGGGTAACCATAGAACCAATTTTCAGGGTCAAGGGATTCCTTTGAAAATGGCCATGCCAGTTTTTCGGAAATCTAACTTAAATTTCTAGCGTTATTTAACTTCCTTCTTGATAATTTAGTATGACATGGTTGGTGCCCATGTATCTTCACTCTAGCTTTAAAACTGAGTCCGCTACAACCTAAAAATCACAAGTTAAGTGAATGCGTTAAAGAAATTAGTGGCTTTAAAACTAATTTGCATTAACACGTTATTATCGCGTTAACTTTGACAGCCCTAACTTGAACTGATATTGATTTTTTTTGGGTGAGCCTTTTTTTTAGGTGTTTAAAAATGTGTTTTTCTGCTGCCCCCGTCCACATCAGTACATCGCTTTGCTTCTGTGCAGTCTGTTTCTCCAAACTGGGGGCGTGCTGACCGTCATCTACTATAGGTAATACACTGACTATGGATAAGTACCACATACAACCCAACTTCAAAACACCCAAACTATCCCTTTAATCAACATTGCAGTTTGGTCAAGCCCTCCAAACTAAATTACAAAAACAAAAAATAGGTTGTTTGTCATAACCTTTCAAAACACAGCACATCATAATTTGATTTGCCATTGCTATGCTGATGGTTAAGGTTTGGTTAAGGTTTGGTGAATGTTCTGCAAATAAAACGGCTGGGTTACGGTTATGGAGACAGTGGTTTGAGTTAAAAAAAATATATAATTGGTTAAGGTTGGAAAGATTTTGTGACACTATGACTGCATATTTTGTCCTAGGCTTGTTTTTATCTTATCTCTATATAAATAAAGACCCAGTGATGGATGCCAAATTACATGTGTAACAAAAACACAAGCAATGTTGTATACATTTTTGATTTGTACTGCTTTTTAATGTGTTTTTTTTTTCCATCAGAAATAGTAAAAGCCATACAATGTAGCAAACCAAAAAAAATGACAAAGCTCTATACAGGCATAGTAGCTCATTCACACACATTCTACAGTCCGGGCTGATCTGTCAAAGTGGGCAGACGCCACTAGAGTTTCCATCTTGGCAAACAAATGGCGAACATTCAGTTTGAAGAAGAGGACGTCCTCTCTTCTCAACGAGCATTTTGAAGGCAAAAAATATAGCTTCCTCTGTCAAGACACAGTCAGTCGTCACGTGAAAATCAAAACCTGATGATAACTATCGATGGGCATCTTTCTGGAACTGGCTGGGTTGAGTAAGACTTGAGGATACTGTGTACGGATTACAGTCAGCAGCGTTAAGATAACTTGACTTGAGCATGCAGGCTCTTGCTAATAAATAATGGAACATTCTAGTCAGATACAAAAGCCCTGTAAGTGCTGAATTATTTTTTTTTTTTTTAAGAAGTACATTTGAGTCAGAATGTAACTAACCCTTATTTTAATTAGTTTACATCATGCTGCCAAGTGATCCTAGAGCATCAGGCATAAAGGAGGGTGTCATAACCGCTACTACTCAATCCTTGAATGAATGGGACCTTAAAGGGGACATATCATGCTCAGTTCCAGGTTCTTATTGTTGTATTTTGGGTTTCTACTAGAACATGTTTACATGCTTTAATGTTCAAAAAACACTTATTTTTTCTCAAACTGTCCATCTGAATATACCTGTATTCATCCTCTGTCTGTCGCTTTAAGAAAAAGCCCCATAATGCTCTGATTGGCTTGCGAGAAAAATATGGTGCACCTTTGCAAAGGTAGTTCTCAAGCTGTGGGCGGTATATTCTAATGAGCCTGCATGTGACATAGGAAGGGGAGCCAAATCTGAATGTCTTGTCGAATCACATGTTTTCTCATCGAGGCAGCCCACAAGAAAACTGACTGGGTTGTCTTATTTCACAGTTTCTGGGTTGGTATGCACTCCAGATACTCAAATATATATGCACAAGCACTGAAAAAGTGAGTTTTTCATAATAATGAAAAAAAAAAAAAAATCATACGTCCCCTTTAAAATGCAAAATAAAACGATTTTTTATGAAAATTAGCATATGCAATTAAAATTGAATTTCATTTTCTCAGTGATCAGATTACTTAACTCAAACGTGTACCCTTTTTACGTGCCATAATCACAGCTAAAACACTGTTAGAATAAAAGTGGTTCCTTTTGTAATTATTTTTCCGCACCACATGAGGGCAGCAGCAGCTACTTACTGATCTGACTAGTTTTCCATGAACAAGCTCCAGAACCAACGCTGAGGTTACTGTAGAACTACAGGAACTAGTTAAGTCTGCCTCCACACATGCAATTATTATGACATGAAATGAGGGTCTGTCCATATCTTCTCTTTTTTGACACGTAGAAACACACCGATAATACTTCAACATGTAAGTGCTAAACTTGGACAATGTATTTTCTAGGCAGGTTTAAGTTAATAAAACAATTGTGTTGGCATCGCTTTAGGATAACTCCAATTTGGACTTTAGTAACAGCAATCTTTCATACAAAATATTTTCGCCTCACTTAAAAAAACAAAAACAAAGCCTCCCCAAGAAAACAAGAATGTTAACAAAAGGAAGTAATGCTGTGAAAAAAACATAAAAAAACAACAGTTTGAAATGCACACACTTTACACCTTATATATATGTCAATGCACTTGACTTTAGCCAAAATAAAAAGCTTTTCTTCTCGTTTTCAGTAATCTTGATGTATACTTTATAATACATGTATACAGAGCAACAAAGCAAAAAAATAAATATCTTAAGTCACTGTTTGGAAGTTTTTTTTTTAATATATATCTATATATATGTATATTTATATGTATAGCTTACTTTTGGGTAGGGTGTGAGTTGTTAACAGTTTTGGCCGGCTGACGCAAAGAGCTTCTTTTCTATTGACGGAAAGTTTGAACACAGAAAACTGAAGAGCGGTATAGCAGGACTAGACTTTTCTATAAAGATCGTCCTCACAAAAAAAACGTTAGGCCCTTCAGTAATGAGTGGAATAGTGTGGCGATGTGCTGAACAGAAAATGATGGCAGATAGTGATCTGATCCTCTCCTTTACTTGTCTGACCAAAGCGATCAAGAGACTTTGTGATTCAGCGACTTCAGTGATGACGCACAAGAGAAACAGTTTTAGCCGATAAATGTCAGACTCTAGCTGCACTTCAGAGGAATAACATCCGTTGCACTACTATATCGAAGGACCCGTGGGAATTTTGGAGAGCAACCTTATGTCCAAGTTTGGCTATTTTGCATATTTAAGAGCCTCGGAAAGTTTCATGATGTTCTTTTTTTCCTACGCAGCTCTGCATTACAAAAAGAAAGTCAGGCACCAAATGTCATCTAGAACAGTCCTACTCATAAAGCAACCTAGAATATTTACACAGACCTCACCAGCCGCAAAAAATGTCCAACAACATTTGTTCGCAAGACGGCGACGGTGCAGAATTGACCTACAGTATCAGTACATACAGAAAAGAAACAGTTCAGTATTTTTGATTAAGCAGCCATATTTGTTTTTACAAAAGAATACTTCCGACCCCTCAGACAGTGGCACACTATACACGCCCTGACTACTTTTTTTTAAATCTTTGGTTGACCGGTCAAAAGCCTGATAGATTTACAATCCACCTTTACATCACACAACTTGACTTCTTCTTTTAAAAAAATAAAAAACTGAAACAATTGCTAAAAAATAACATTTGCACACACGTTGTCATTCCCTCTTCCTGTTTCATGCGTTACCCTGCCAGGGGAGATCCCAATCACCTCCCGTCCCATTGTCACACACAGCCACGCCCCATCCCTGCACTTCCTCTGGTCCATTCTGGAGTCCGTCCAAGAAGAAAAGCACATGCATGCAAGCCGCTCACACACACGCATACACCACACACTCTCCGTCTTTCATGCACAAACACACACGCAGACACGCACGCAAATGTAAAAAGAGCAGGAAAAATAAGGTGACGCGTAAAACCAAATGCTAAATTGTTCAAAACAGAAAGTTAAGTGTCCGAGGTTAAAGGGCAAGGAAAGAACCAAAGGCGTTAAAAAAAAAAAAAAAGCACGCCGTTTTTTTTTTGCTGACAGCTCTCATCGTTTCTGCGCGGCGATCATCTTCGAGACGAAGTTGACGATAGCGCTGGCGGGCTGGTCGGGGTCCGTCTCGGCGAAGAGGTGGCTGACGTTGTCCGTTGTGCTTCCCTGCTTACGCGCCACAAACCCAAACAGCCTGGAAAGACAACGTTGGAGTTTTATTTGTAAAAGCTGCCATGTTTAAGCATTGGACTGTGTCTACAATGGAATCCATATCAATAGACAACTGAAATTATATATAATCACATATACTGTATATATATATAATCATTATCATTATCTGTAACCGCTTATCCAATCACGATTTTCACATAACCCCCCCCTTTCCCCCTTGTTCTGTAGAAACATCAGATCAACGGTAGCACTGTAATCCACAGAAGTCCACTTACTTGGCCGTGCCTCCCTCAGGCTTGTTCCACCTGTAAAGATTTGATATGTGTTAACATTTTCGAGACAGACAGCTGCATACTGATGAATTGTGGGCTTGCTGGTAAGTTTTCTGAGAAGTTAACTGCATCGAAGGAGTGAAATGCAGGACTCACACAATCAATAATAGTACAAATAATAATACAAACAGTAGACAAAGACCTATTAAGAATAACAAGATTTTTAAAGTATTTTGGAACTCAGTAATTTTGCATCTGATCAGCCTAAAACAAACTAATGGCATTTTAAGAAATCATTTTCATGTCTCTGTACTCACTTTCTGTCCTGAGGGTCAGTATCGCAGAACGTGACAGTGTTGGTAGGATAGTGGCGTCGGAAGAAAAGCCTGAAAAAATTTAAAATGAAAATGAAAATGTGCATTATGTGGACATAATTAGTTTAATCTGGAGGTAGCCTCCATCATCATGCTTATAATTATAGCATGACTGATACCTCGTTTCCTCCATGAAATTGGTCAGATGATCACAGCCATTGATTATACAAGTCCAGTTGGTCAATATGAACTTTAAACTAACTTCAACTCAATGCAGACTCTTTATTGGGTGAAATGTATGTCCAACTGGTGATTGTCAAACTAACTTCAGCATTGTCTCTGATAGAGGTGAGCAGAGACGTCATTATCTGTCTCTGTATTCGGATGGGTGCGGGACGTGGGCATTGTTTATACGGGAAGTCACATTAAATCAGGCAAATGTTGTATTTTCTAACCTGATATCCATTGGCAATGCAATTTTTGTGCATTCAAACAACACACTGTATAGTTGGACGACGCGTCTCCACTTCCTCCCACTGTACAAAAGTGAAGCCAAAATACCCAGGGTACGGGAGCTGCCATCTTGAGATTTTGCCGTCAATTGGTGTCGAGGTCCCGCCCACACACCTGCCCGAGCCAATCGCGAGCTGAACACGCCCGGAGCTTGCTAGCCACCTAGCTGCTACATTAGCACCACGGTAGCTGTTGGCTACCGTGGCTGTTGGCTATAAAGACACAGCAACTAACCATAATATCTCTATAACTACAAGGGCTGTCAAAGTTAACGCGATAACACCTTAACGCAAATTCGTTTTAATATCACTCATTTCTTTAATGCATAACGCGACTTGCAATTTTAAAGCTAGAGTGAAGATACTGGCATCAAATGAAACTAGAAAACCAAAGGAATCGTTTGGTACCAATCATGTCATACTAGCTTGTTACAAAGGAGGTTAAATAACGCTCTAAGCTTACACAAAATTTTGGCGAGGAAAAACTGGCATGGCCATTTTCATGACCTCTGACCTCAAGATATGTGAATGTAAATGGGTTCTATGGGTACCCACGAGTCTCCCCTTTACAGACATGCTTACAGACTTTATGATAATCACATGCAGTTTGAGGCAAGTCATAGTCAAGTCAGCACACTGACACACTGACAGCTGTTGTTGCCTGTTGGGCTGCAGTTTGCCATGTTATGATTTGAGCATTTTTTTTATGCTAAATGCAGTACCTGTGAGGGTTTCTGGACAATATTTCTCATTGTTTTGTGTTGTTAATTGATTTCCAATAATAAATATATACATACATTTGCATAAAGCAGAAACTTGTGTCTCTTTACGACATCAATCTGCAGCAAAACCTCCTTTATCTTGTGAGTCAAACATTTCAAATGGTAATTTAACAGTTGACTGGTGGTATCCAGACTTACTTCCTCTGGTTGTCGGTCAGCGTGATGCCTTGCGAAGACACCTTGAAGTGCACAATGGTGGCAGGAGCTGGAGAAGCGGCAGCCAGTGTCTCAGATATGGCCTTGGCAACGGCCTGAGGGCCCGTCAGTGATTCCATCTCCACTGAGTTGATGTAGAGCACGTTGCATGCTGGGAAGAGAGCAGACGTCCCAGTCAGATAACAAAAGAAATGTCAAATGGAACGGTCATTCTGTGAGGGCAAAACTATACAAATTGTATTTATCAAAAAATGATTCTTGTTCAAAATCTTATTAATGCCTGTTTTGACTGATTCATGCAAATAAATATTGATTTCCTCTCATTAGAGAACATGCTGTCTGGAACAAAGTTGGGGTCAAACCATTTTAGAAACAAATCCATCCAATATCATTCCACATAAAACATTCTGTCTGTTATGGACAAGAAGCTGGACACTAATGTTAACGGACAAGATCTAAATACAGCTCAAGGAATTCTGTTACATTAATCATTTATCTTCATTTCTTGCAGGTTAAAACATACACGGACAAACAAACAGGATGCACATTCCAGATGTCGGATTCCAAATAAAAGTGCACAGGGTTTACCATGGGAATCAGCAGGGGCCCTCTGCACTGGGATAACAAGGATGTCACGTTGTCAGAACAAGCGAACGGGATGATTCAGGACACATTAATAACGTGGTCATTAATGTCCTAAAGCTGTGACAGCACTGCTTTTAACAAAGAGAATGAATGAAAGTGAGTTTATGTTTTACCTGCTCCTTGTTTCAGCCTTTCGGCCAGTGGATTTGGTGCGGCGACTTCTGGCACTTCCTCGATGAGATCTACATATTAGCGAGAGAGAGCAGGTTAACGGGTGTTGTCATAAAGTTCAGTTTTCATTTAGGCGCACTGAGGGCTCCTGCAGGGGGTAACTTTGTTATCACCATCATTTCCTTCACTAAACATCAACATGTGTCTATTACTATGTTAATTACAGGTTCCAGTCTCACCACTGATTTTATACACTGTATATCTACCTGCAAGAAAGACACTTTTATGGTAATCACTTTTAAATCATACCTAGCAACAAAAATATTCACAGATGGAAATGCCTGGAACCAAACTGATTTAAAATAATGGTGGGGCAACTCCTCATGATTGTTTTTTTCTTTTTTTGGAAAGTTAATTGTGTAACTTGTGTAATACTCTTTCAGTTTAGAGGAATACTTCACCCCGAAACGATCATTTGTCTATCTATTACTCACACCATGTTACTTTCTTCTTATTTTTTCGCCTGCCTCCACAAAGACTCAAAAAACGTAGAAAGGTCTTGATGAACTGAAGTAAATGGGGGCCATGTTTAACAGCAAAACTATAGCAAAACATCCGTTTACAAACTCCCACACAAAACACACAGTATAATAAGTTTTGTAGTCTCATTTACCAACTTGTTAGCAATGGATGTTGCTAACAAGTTGGTAACGGATATAGTTTTGCTGTTGTTAAACACATCCCCCAATTAACTTCAAATCATTAAGACTTTTCTGTTTTTTGATTCTCCGTTCACCGTGGACGCATGCGAGAAAAGGCAACGTTTTCTTCAAGAATTCAAAGTAACACGGGGTGAGTAATTGATATACAAATGATTTGGGGTAGAAGTATTTAAATAGAGCTTTTAACTGTAGATGTGATCATAACTGGGCTCAGAAACAACAATGAATCACATAAAAATGCATAACGGTTTTGCTGAACACACATTTGGATCCACAGACCTGTGGTAGGGATAAGTAGTTTGCAGGGTAGGGCCAGTGGTGTGATCGCATGTTGGTAGACCAAGGCGGACAGACAGCCTGTCAAACAAACACAAGAAACGGTCAGAGACAAGCATCGGAGCCACAAAACACTTCATACAACTCATTTTTCCACAGCTGCAGTAGTACTCTGCCCCCAAAACCTGTAAACAGACCACGAGAATCAACCCACATCTTGCAGATGCTATTAGGAGCACCGGAGGACACAGAGGCACACGATTTTTTTCAGATTACCTGTCACATACTGTCAGGATATAGTGACCGTTTTAGAAAAATAACTTTTTTTGAATCATATTTGCTCCATTCCTAGCCACTGCTGCTTTAAATGTTGCTTGTTAGATTTACAATGGTATGTAAAACAAACTATTAGTAATGTAGAAAAAAAACACCACCCATCATTCTTTTGGTATTAGTAGTTGTACAATAATACAAACAGCAACTTCACACAAGGAAAAGAGTGATGAATTGAGTTATGAGTTGAAGACAGCAGAGAAAGAAGAAACAACGAGAGGCAACACAAAAAAATCAGCTGGCCCCATTTTGGATTTGGCAGAGGAGACAAACACACACACATCATACATCATACATCATACATCATACATCATATAGCTTTGCAGTGTAATTAGTGAGGAGAACAGAAGTTACAGTAGGTCGCTACAGTCAATACTATAATTACAGTAGGATTACATGTTATAGAAGTTGGAAAAGGGTGCAGGTCTGTGACAGACACACAGAAAGGAGCACAAGTGTTTTGACTTTTCCTCCAGACTCTTCACGGCTTCACTAAGCTGTCAGTGCACATGTGAATGTCATGCAGGCCTCCACTAACCAAAGTAAGGCTCGTTGGGACACCCCTTCAGCTTCACTCCTTTAGGGCTGCTCTCGATCAGGAAGTGCCTCACCAGCTCGTTGTTGATGTCACCTGAGAGGGAGAGACGGGTCACAGCTGTTTAACACGGAGACATCACCTCATATATCTGGTATTAAGACATTAACTTCAATTATGTCTCCACCCTGACCAAAGAACACACCAGGGAGAAAGATGAGACACAAAGCAGAGGAGTAAATACTTGTTGCATTAGTAAGTCACGTAAACCAGCATGCTGCCGCCTACCTTTCTTGTTCTGATGCACTGACGGTGGAGGAGAGGCCACCTTCATGGCCAAGCCGTACGCCCCTCTGAACGAGTGACTGTCCCGTATAACAAAGGCTCCAGGCTCCCTCTCTCTCAGCAGGCCAATAGCTGTAACACAGTGGACATTCAGTTATTTATTACTGTTGAACATTAATTGTGCGGGTATTGATACATTAGGCCACTTGGACATGATCAACTCTTTTAATTTAAGCCATGCTAGCAACAAGTCTCTATTGATGGAAAAAGGCTCAGTCAGTCGGTCCACCACTTTGGTCCACGTTAAAAAATCTCAACGACTATTAGATGGATTGCCGTGAAATTTTGTACAGATATTCGTAGTCCACGAATCCTGATGACTGAGGAGATCCTCAGACTTTTCCTCTAGTGCCACCATGAGGTGGACATTTGGTTTGTAGCAAGGGGCAACCTCCGGTTCTGAGAAGTGAAACCAATGCTGAAGTGCCTTAAACTTACATTTAAATAGACCATAAAACAGATTGAAAGGTGCCTACTACGGTGTTGTCCGGTCTGGGAGTTGTTCGTGTTTTCATATTAGAACTTTAACCCTTTCACAGTGTGTTTTCACTTCATGCAAGTTAATTGTAATATTTCGGTCATCTAAAAATGTCACTTCTGATTGCAAAAAAAACAGATGGCGACGGCCAAAATTACGAACTCAAAACCTTCAAAACCATAGGCAACAATCCAATTGGTGATGTCACGGTGACTATTTCCACTTATTATATAGAGTCTATGAGTTGTAGTGAAATGTCTTAACTACCAGACGTCATAATTTGAATGTGTCCGATGCCAAACACCTGCAAAACTAACAACATTCCCATCGACCTCAACTGTACTTTGTGTTTAGTGCTGACTAGAAAGTAACAGAATGCTAATATGCAAAACTCAAATGGTAAACATGGTAATCAATATACCTGCTAAACATGAGAATGTTGTCATTGTAAGCATCTTAGCATGCTGATGTTAGCATTTAGCCCAAAGCACCACTGTGACTAAGTACAGTCTGACCGCTATTTGATGTTGTGTATTAGAGTTAGCTTAGAGCGAAATTACATCTGCAGTCCCTTGACAGGTCACTAAAAGAAAAAACAGGACAAGACACAGACATAGCAGTACAGTACTTGATAAATGAATAACAGGGACATTGGTAATTGAAAAGCCTTGTATACTGCACTGGCTAAGCCAGCTCATTAAAGCATCAAGATGAACTAAAGAAAAAGGTAGCAAAACATTACAAGAACGACCAAAAAGCAAAAGGCACGAGCCAAGTCCTGACCTTTCGTTTGAAATATTGATAGTCAGTCTGTATTTCATTACAACTACAATGTTTAACAAGCCACTTCGTTTTAGACACGCTATTGTTTCAAGGAGAGGAGCTTTAGATCAATTACTTCACTATTTAGTTCAAGGTCTCCGCCCGTCCACATGTGATAGTTTAAGGAAGGAAGATGGATGAGATGAGCAACACATGCAGATGTTCCCTAATTCTCTACATGTGGTGTGGCTTTTCTCCTGGGAGCACACGGCACTAAGTATAAACTCTGTGTGCATGTGTGTGTGTGTGTGTGTGTGTGTGTGTGTGTGATGTCATTGCAGTTGAGCATGTGCTTGCATTTAACATGATATAATCCAATACTGGACATGAGCAAATGCAGATGGGGCAGCCAATAGCCACTGACCTCACAACCAAACACACATGTACAGAGATGTTTATAGACCGGTGTGTGTGTATTTTTATCTCCATGCATATTCATTATCGCATAATGTGTGCACATGCATTTATGAGATGTGATTACGTCAGGGCTCGTTTGCGTGAAAGTTAACGCCGTGCCTTCCAATTTAGCAAAAGCATTAAAGGTCGATCATCCCAACCACATTTTAAATGCTCCGTAGGCATACTACACCAGAAATAATGGTGACGTAGTTCCACATTGAAAAAGAGTATCTAGGATATCCATGCGGGAGGAAGCCGGAGGAACCCGGAGAAAGCCAACGCTGACAAGGGGAGAACATGCAAACTCGACACAGAAGTGCCAGCAAGGGCTAGCATCTCCACAGCGTATACGTGGTGAGTCTTTGATATTGAAACCATAGGTGGAATAGGTGCAATATTCCTTAATATAATTGTCTAAACATTTTGCCACAGTGGCACACACTGATCCCCAGCAGGCACCTGGCACCATGAAGTAGAAATGAAAGGGCAAGGAATGTTACAATAATTGTCTAAAGGTCAAATTTGAGCCTCTCAGCATCTTACCTTGCTCCCTGGAAATGTCTGGCTTGTACCAGAACTTGGACGTGTCTTGGACAAACTTGACATTCAGCCTGCTCTCAGGACTTCCATCTGCCACAAAAAAAACAAAAGAATGTCACAGAAAGGGAGAGGAAGGAGCAACCAGAGAAGAACTACAAAATCTGTTTTCACGTCACTCCAGATAATGTATTGTATGTCCTTACCGGGCATATTGAACCTGGAGAAGTCAGAGAGGGTGTGGAAGTAACCGGGATTGCTTCCTCCACTCACTGCTGGGGACATTATCTTCCCGTTCAGCGTGCCGTAGGACACTGCTCCGTTCGGTCTATCGCCGCTCGACATGCGCCTCTTTTCTGGAAGCTGAGGCTGGAAACCAGGGGCTGGGCTGCCCTGCCGGAACCCTACACCCATCCCCATCCCCATCATCCCCCCATCTTGGTAGCCTGCAGGCGAGATGGGGAAGGAGGGAGTGGGTGGTCCCTGGTAGCCCGAGGAGCTGCTTTGTCGTGACAGGTTCCCGTGTCTCTCATCTGGGGTGGTGTAACCGCTGTGCATGGGGTGACGGTCCAGACTTGGGCTTCTCTGGGACACCTGCGATACGGAAGGGTGACGACCCAAAACTGGACTTCCTTGGGGGTTCGTGATGGACGGCTGTCGGCTGAGCACGGGGCTGCTCTGCATGGGCTGGCCCAGGGACGGCTGTCTGCTGAGGACCGGGCTCCGCTGAGGCCCCGGTCCCGAAGAGGCCTGTCTGCTGAGGACTGGGCTGCTCTGAGCTCCCTGAGACGGACGACGACCAAGGATGGGACTGCTACCGAGACCCATCATGCCCACATCAAAGCCGTTAGCAGGTGATGTTTGCTGGCCCATGATAAAACCATCCTGATTAGCACATGAGCGCTGCTGGAGGAGAGGGTTGTAGGGGGAGCCAAGGACGTTGGTCCGGTGCTGTGCACGGGGACTTCCGTGGCTGAACGTCGTCTGGGAGGGTTCTGAGGTGGGCAGTCTGGGATCTGAGGTCGCATAGCTCCCCAGCATGGTGTTGGGGCCAAGGTAGGATAGTGTAGGGGTAGTAGTGCCAAGGTAGGAAGAGGTCGGAGAGCTGGAGTCTAGGTAGGAAGAAGCGGGGGTGTTCAGGGCTTGGTATGAGGGGGTGGGAGTCGGGTAGGCACTCTCTGTCGCCTGGGAGCGGAAGCCCGAATCAGTAGTGGGTTGGGACGGAGTGCTAACGTTGCTCTCTGCTAAGGGGTGATCACTGGAAGAGAATTGGAATTGTTCATTAACCAGCTGAAGTTTTCCACACATCAAACTGTTTACTTGGTTGCATGACTTTGCAGAATAAAAAGCATTAACCTTAAGGCCGTTACACACCGGGGGGGGCGCTTGTTCCGTGCCATTAATTTGGCACATCAATATATTTTTTCTAACTGTTTTTTTTTTCATGAGTACTTTCACATAGAACGTGAATACTACGCGGCAAAAAAGCGACACACTTTTTTTCGGGAACGTGGTTGATTTTCTGAGCTTTTGCATGTTGAATTAAGGCATCGACCAATCACGTTGAGCAGAATGGGTTGAGTTGCGCCTATATTTATGAAACAACAACACGAAGGCACCATGGTCCAAAGCAGGACGGCTAACTTATTACTCCTTTCAACCTTGACAAAGGTAACGCAGACCAGATCCACTTCTTCCGTTCTTACCTTTCACAATAAAAGCCCTGGACATATAACATTCGCAGGCGAGTTTTTCCGCATTTTCGTGTTGTTTATTTGTCATGCCAATGGTGTGTAAAGGCCTTTAGTTTATTTGTACCTAAGTAGAAAATCTGAATATTTGAGTAGTAAATAGTGATTATAAAAATGAGCGATTAACAGGGTCCTTGCCAAGAAGAAGCCACCTGTGGCTCCAAAAGACAGCTCTTTATTTGTAAAGACTATAAAAGATGCACCTCATATCTTCTTTTTTTTAACACATTCTCTAATTTCTGGTCTAACATCTGGTCTGGGACCAAAAAGCAAAAGAGCATTATGTATTGGGCTCACCTCTGGGAGATCTGGATGGGGCTGCTGCTGGACAAAGGTGGGTTCAGCGTGTGGGTGTGGGAGGAGGGGCTTGGACTCCTCTGCTGGCCTGGAGTCTCTCCCGGTGGGCTAAGGCTCCGAGGCGGCGTGGGCTGCTCCCCGCCCGCCGCTGCCGACCTCGCCACAGACTCCACATAGCTTCTTGGTGCTGCGTGAGAGAGAGAAAATAATTCAAGTGAGTCACACATTTACTTCACTTTAGCTTTTTTTCTGTCCATATTTGTTATTCCCTTTAGTTTTGCAGCATTGTAGTTGTGTGACGGTGACACAAAAATAAAGACTGTGGAGACAATTTGTGGCACAAGATGGAAATAATATGATGTCATAGTGTGTGTTGATGTGAGAGTGGTTGTGACTTGGTGAAATGGTTTTGCCACACATGGTATGTACAGTAGGTGGACTACAACTGAGCACTAGGTAGAGATGCAATGAGGTGGAGGAGATTAAAACGTCGATGAAGATCTGTGGCAATATAGCAGCAACCTTACCTTCCTCATCCTCACTGCTCTCATCATCTGTTGTTGGAGATAATCCAGAGAAACAGAATAATGTAAACGAAAAGAGGTGCAGCGAGGGAGTTTTTTCTGTGCCATACATTTTTTTCTTAATACGGTGTGTGTGTGTGTGTGTGTGTGTGTGTGTGTGTGTGTGTGTGTGTGTGTGTGTGTGTGTGTGTGTGTGTGTGTGTGTGTGTGTGTGTGTGTGTGTGTGAGTGACAGGGAATATCAGAGGAACTCAATTCATGAGGAATATCAGGCTACTAGCCTTCAGTTAAGGTTAACGGTTGTCAAGCATGTTGTGTTGGTACACTACCTGCTATGCTAGATCTAAGGGTAAAGATGAATCCAACTTAAATGACCATATACATTTAGAATTTGCATTGCATTTTTGTTTGTCAGATGATCAAACTTACAAAAATAAATAAAAATTGTACTTTATTTATTTTTAGGGCTGTCAATGTTAACGCGATAATAATGCGTTAACATTAATTTGTTTTAATTGCCATTAATTTCTTTAACGCGCAATCGATCTTTCGGAGGTTGTAGAGGGCTCAGTTTTAAAGCTAGAGTGAAGATACTGGCATCGTATGAAACTAGAAAATGTATTGATTGAATTGATATTAACCATGTCATACTAGCTTGTCGTGAAGGAGGTTAAATAACACTCCAAACTTACGCTACATTTTGGAAAAACTGACATGGCCATTTTCAAAGGGGTCACTTGACCTCTGACCTCAAGATATGTGAATGAAAATGGGTTCTCTGGGTACCCACGACTGGGGTACTCCCCTTTACAGACGTGCCCACTTTATGATAATCACATGCAGTTTGGCATAAGTCATAGTCAAGTGAGCACACTGACACACTGACAGCTGTTGTTGCCTGTTGGGCTGCAGTTTGTCATGTTATGATTTGAGCATATTGTTTCATGTAAAATGCAGTATCTGTGAGGGTTTCTGGACAATATTTTTCATTGTTTTGTGTTATTAATTGATTTCCAGTAATAAATGTATACAATCGCATAAAGCAAGAATATTTGTCCACTCCCATGTTGATAAGATAATTAAATACTTGACAAACCTTCCTTTAAGGTACATTTTGAACAGATAAAAAATATGCAATTAATCGCGATTAAATATTTTAATCGATTGACAGCCCTATTTTTTTTCTACAAAAAAGACTGATGTAAACAAGCATTTTAACAGCATTAGAAAACAATAACAATCTTGGATTTAGTGTGTCACGGGTGTTAAGTGAGTGTTACAACCAACCTGAGCCTGTTTGATTGAGGAGGATTTCTGCTGGGTTGTGGGGCTTCAAACCCAGCGCTGACAGTGGAGTCCTGGCAAGACCAGGAGGGGACCGACCTGAAGAGAACGGGACACTTATCACCACAAAGCATTATACATCACTGACATCTTGACAGCTGCTACCTGTTGATGCAGTCTAACAACGATTTATCACTTTTTTGAGAAAAATGACTAAATCAGAAAATGATGCCAGGGTGTATAGAAACAACCAACACAAATTCTAATGTTCTCAAATGTCATTATTTCCATATGCTGTATTTTTTGTAACGTCAGTCTAGTCCGCTTAAAGTTGACGTTCAGTCTTGATAATTATACTGTATACTAATACACAGGTAAACAGCTGTCAAGACAATACAGCATCTAAACAGCTAAACACACAGGAGCAACATGTCCAGAGGGGTGCGCTCATGCTCTGATGGAGGGGCAAAACATGCATGTGACTATAATCACAATGTGACAAACTGGCAGTGACACCACCTCAGTCTACCAACAGCAGAATAAGGTGTGTGTCGAACACAAAGCAGAGCTGGGTCAAACTGAATAAAGGGTACATACTGTAGTTCCCTAGGAACTTGTCATGTTACAGGAGAATGGCATTTGTACTCCTCAGCTGTTCATTTTTTACATTTGTGAGTCTTATATAGACTCTAACTTGTTTTAGTTTTACATTAGCAATGCTATCGATTGACAGCCCTAATTTAAACCCATATTACTGTAATCATCCCGACTGTGACTGTGTTTTAATCAAGGGGACTCCTTCCACTTCAGGAATCTGTCTTGCACCTCTGGTCTTCCTTTAACAATGCCAACTACTCCTTTATTCCCCTCCAGCGTATACACAAATAACCATGTGGGAGGAGGGAAAACAAAACTCTTGTGATAACAAACACATATCTTGTGATAACAAACACATATTGCTAGCACAAATACCAAAGGACAAGACATAATTGTCTGGGTAATTAAGACTGCTCGGGGATGGGGAGGGGCAGGCAGGGTGCTGGTTGTGGTGAAACAAGGCAGCAACAGGGACTCAAACACAGATATCAACAGCAGCACAGAGAGCAGCAGCAGCTGAGAGAGTGGAGGCATGTCTTTGTGTTTTATGGGTCTATGGATGAGTGTGTTGTTATTATTTCAACAATGTCAATTCATGAAAGCGGAGGTTATTCTTTGTTTTTTTCACTGCATGTATCTATTTCATCAGTAAAAGTCTTGCAGTTTGTTGGCAGTTGAATATGTCTGACGTGTGTCCTACATTGTGTTGCCGGTGCTGCTCTCATGTGGCTCCCATGCCAAAGCGGTGCAGACCTGTGATAAGTGGTGGGTAAAGCTCACTCGGGCAGAGGGAAGGGACGGGGATTGTGGGATGGGGGATCCGTTTGGCTGACGGTGTCGGACAGTGGAACTCCGGTAGAGAGACGTGCATCCTCTACTTACCAAAGAATCCAAATCAATTCTTTGTACTTGCAACCTAGATGCCCCACATTGAATCGGGGGTGGTGTGTGTGTGGGGCAGGCTAAATGAACACTTGGGAATGTGCTACTCGAGATAAATAAATCTGGTGTCGTGCACTAACTAATTAGCGAAACATGCACCTTTAACGAGTTTTGCAAATGACTGCAAAACTTATCTCAGTTAACTGATGACAGTTAACTACAGTTTGTGCTCAGAAAAAAGACAATCGGCTTTTGAGGTCTATTAGAAACACAAACAATGTAGGACCTCGCGTCCTCTTACATATCTAATGCAACAATTTAATTTTGTGTCCCAGTTAATTCATTAAAAGATTCAACATTCTTTGGTTCATCTCAGAAGAGGTTGCTGTTCAGCGTCCCTGCGTACGCAGTGTTCCCACTTTGAGGGGAAGGATGGATGTTGCGCCACAGAGCGGGTGTTAAAAATATGGAGTGAGTCTTTATGACTAACTTTTATGGGTGTGCCCCGGGGGAGATATAGGCAAGAGGACTGGATGAGGTCATTGGTAGAGTTGGCCAACGACGCGTTACCTAATACAGTCTAGTTTTAGTGTGGGGTGTATGTGAGACTGGGAGAGGGGGTTGGGGGAGATGGGTGTGTGTGTGTTGGTTTGTCTATCTATATCTTTTCTATTTTCTGGACTAAGTGAATAACGGGTGTTTTAAATTTATGTTCAAATTTGCAGTACAATATTTGAAAAATATATACACAGTGTTATTAGCCATCTTGACATAAAAATAATTATCATTTAATAAAATGTATCAAGCATGTTATGGGTCCAAACACCACTTTTCTTCATGTCCCACAACTGTGGTCTCAATGTTGAGATACTGTACGTAAAATGAGCTTGTTCAATTATAATATGACATTATTTCAAATGGAATTGTTTCATATACATATTATTTTACACAATGTTAAAATATTCTTTTTTGTTTACAAATCATTTATATGATTTTTTGTATCAATATTTACAATGGTGCACAAAGCTTGATGAAAATTAATTTAAATGTCTTAAAAATATTATAAAAATTACAAAAACCCAAATGTATAAAATGAACATTATTGTAATGTAAGGACATTTATTATAAGAACAAGTGATGAAAATCTTAAAAAAAAATACACATTACAGATTAAAATCTTAACCACTATATGTAATTGTGTGTACATGTTTATACTTATTACATACTCTGATGGTTAGAATTAATATTCATAGAGGTTTATTTTTTATTTTTTATTTGGGTCTAAAGTGACCGTAACATGTTTTTCTTCTACTTATTTCTTCTATGTGAAACAGTTTTACTAGAAAAAGACGTTTACGCGTGATCAGGTAACTGGCTGAATTTTGGACATCAGTTGCAGCAAACTGGCTTGGCTTTTTTTTCTCTCTTCCCCCTTTTTTTCTTATTCTGCATCTCTTGAATGATGACTGCAGACATTCTTGTGAGAAAAGAGGGATTCAGTCTTCACGAGACGCGGCCACTCAGGCATTTTGATGAGCCAACAAAAGGCCAGAACGCTCCAACGGCCCACTCGTGCACTGGAAACACAGCCCATTTACAATCTGAATGAAGATAAGATGAAGTAGTAGTGGGGGATATTTTCTCACTGTTCGGAATATGTGGTACCAAATGAAGTACGGAAAGAAAACAGTTAGTGTAAGTCAAAATAAAGTACCTCGAGAGACTCCAGAGAGCCTCAAAACATGAAGGAACCATTTACGCCTCAAGACTTTTCCTACAGTAAATTCAGCATCACAACTTAATCTACATTTCTGTTGTTCCATTTCAAAACAGATAAAGACATTTATAAGTTAATGCTAAGTGCTAAAATAAGCCATTTAAGAATGAATGTCAAATATCAAGACTAATCTCAAAATAAGAATCAAACCATTGTCGAGGACGACCTTCAGATGGGCTTTGATATAAATCGTGTTCTCATTTTGAATATCTACAGTAACTACGTCTGAGCTCCACAGTGCCCTCTGTCAGCCAGAGGGGGGACTTACACAGGTTGAAGTAAGGGGTTTGCGGCGAGATGGGGAAGGCAGGGGTTTGGGGAAACACCTCACCACCAACTACGGGTGTAGGACTGATGGGGCCGCCGTCCATCTCCTCGAAGGCCTCACGGTAGCTGTGCATGTGTCTCTGAGGAGCGGAACAAAAACACATGTCAACAAAGAGAAAAAAAAAAGCGGAAGATCATGTTCCAAAATGTACGCTCCCTACCTCCTTAGGTCGTCCTCCGGGGTTCATCGCTAAGGCGTTGACGAACTCTGGAGAAACACAGCGGATGGGGGACCGAAGTGGGACATCAGGAGAGTGGCCGTCGTCGGATGCGTTCTGGTAGTGGCCGTCGCTGGCGATGCGGTGGCGGGGCAGGGTCGCTGGGTCGTCCAAGAACACTTCGCGGGCCTGGACACCTGAGAAGACACGCAGGTTGAGTGATAAAATTCAGCAAGGACTGGTCACAGGTTCTCCATCACACCACTTTCCTCCAGCAACACCATCACCGCCATCAGAGGTTAATGGTTGTCAGCCATTGTGAATGCTCACTGCACTGGCCATCGTGTGCATTTTGCAGAAGACTGTGGTTCTTCAAACTTTTGAATTTAACATGCACACACAAGGTTAATAAGCTGCTGATCAAACCGAAGCCCATTAAGAATTTATATAATTCATTAATAAACACATTCCATGATATCACCAACAAAACACACAAACGATTTTAAGCGTTTAAAAGTTTAGGGAAAAACTTGACCTGGGAAATATGTTACATAAAGTGATTTTCAGGCTTTCTAGCAACAGCTAAAAATATGTTTTGGAATGCCATGGGGGAGAAATGTTCTCTCACACTAATGGTCAAGACTTTCTGATACACTGGTGCGAGCTGTATGTTCATTATCTAATGTGTCAATGTGGCCAGATCTGGCTGAACCTCAAAGCAGCCAGTAAGCTCATTTCAGTTAATCTGGTTTGAACTAAAAGCGCCAGAGAGAGAGAGAGAGAAAGCTACCGGCATAAAACAAACAGGATTTGAGTTAAGAGTTTTATGCTAATGTGCGACGCCATTGACTGGCGGGTGGAGGTAGCCAAGCATGAAACGCCAGCCAAAGCTGCACGGCCAATGTGAAAGACTATCACTGGCTGCCCTGCACTTTGGAACAAGATGAAGGTCAACGGGAGAAAAAAAAGGGAAGCACAATAGGTTTAAGAAACAAGCGGGATAATAAATCCTGTGGTGATGTTTGTGCTGAGGCAGATTACCCTCTGGTTTGTGTTTGTAAAAGTGTTACTTTCTTGGTGTTTCAAATTCTGTCACTGAAACAGTTGGATGAATGTTATGCCTGATGGATCTGGAGTTAAAGCAGCAGTGGGTAGAAATGGAGCAAATATGATTAACAAAGGTTAGTTTCATAAAACGGTCACTTTATCATGTGCCTCTGTGTCCTCCGGTGCTCCTAATGGCATCTGCAAGATTTCACAGACCGGAGGAAAACAATCAATCAGAGCCGAGCTGGCGCCTTGCCATCCCTGAGCAGCTGTCAATCACTCGTGAACTCCGACCAAACGGTCAAACTAGGCAGCGCTGATCAAATATGAATCAATATTTTGTTACTGTAATGCATATTTCTCACATAAAATATTTTCAGAAACATCTTGTAGTGTACTGTTTAGCTGTAAAATGAGAAAGTTTGTGACCCGGCAGCCATGTTGAGATCAGTGGAGGAAATACCAAGCACCGCCCACCAGCCGGAGCAAACTTTCTTATTTTACAGCTAAACAGTACACTACAAGATGTTTCTGAAAACATTTGAGGAGAGAAATAGGCATTACAGTAACAGAATATGAATTCATATTTGATCAGTGCTGCCTAGTTTGACCGTTTGATCGGAGTTCGCAAGTGATTGACAGCTGCTTCCGTTGAATGAACAGCCAATAGGAACGCTCTCTCTCTGAAATGAAACCTGTGATTGGCCAAAACCTCCTGTCACGGGCTAGATTTTATAAAGCCTGAAAACAGAGCCATTAGGAGGTGCAGAAGTTTTCTCTCAGAACACTTGAATTATTTTCGCACAATGATGCCAAAAACATTCTGCTTACTGCCGCTTTAACTTATTGTTTGTTTCTTAGAGCTCCTCTTTCACACCTACATGAGAAAATTACCATTACCAGTATTAACATTAGGTTATGGTTAATAAATTAATGTACTTCTATATGCTTATATGTACATGTATGATTTTTACATAATAGAAAGAAATCAGTGCCAATCATGCCATCTGTTAGGATCGTTTAGGATTCATCTCCAGCTTAGTATTGGCAGGGTGTTGGTTAAAAAATCTTGGAACTGACAGCATTGAAAAGCATGTTGGTAGTCAACACCCCCAAACAGAAACACACCCACCAACGTGCCGAGCCTAGAAACTGAGAACCAGATGTACCCGCGATGCTGTGCTCGGCAGCAGAGCACTGTCAAACACTGCGCTGTTGCCCCTAGCGACGGCTAATGGTTTCCAGCTGGGGTGGCTGGAGACTCTCGACTTTTCTCAGCTATTTAAAATCCACTCATCACATGGATGAGCGTGGGGTTGGTTCCCAAAACATAAACTTGATCGGTGATCCTTTTTTTTTTTCTTCTTCTTATTTTTTAAGGAAGGGAAATCACAGTCTCCATATGTGCACACCTACAACTGAGAGAGGTCATCTAAGGAAAGAGTGAGGGGGTTGCATTCCTGGTGTTTAAATAGGACCTATTATGCTGCTACTTGTATTTGGGGTTTCTACTAGAACATGCTTTAATGTTCAAAAAACACTTTACTTACTTACAGGAATGAACGGGAGCCCGCCTCTGATGCTGTATCTAGTCTCTTTATACATCCATGGCTCTAACTAGCTTTGTTTGAGGGCGTGCCAAAATAGCGGCTAGGCAGGTAGTATGTAAATGTGTTACTTGGTGACATCACGACGTTACGGAAGAAAAAGTGGGACTTTCACTGAGGCATTTCAGGCAGTTCAGGAGCGGTGTTTCTGTGGGAGAGAGTAACTCTCTTCGGAGTGGACTTTGTGACTTTGCAGACCTTTCACGTGCACGAAAAACTATATAACACACTAAAGGAAACACAATCAAAGATCTACTCTGTAACATTTAACTCTGACGTTGTATTGCATCACTAAAAAGGATATTGCTGTCTGCGGTAAAGAGGCCAGACTGGCCCCTGACACCCCAGGACCCTGAACAGAAACAATCCTGTCTGCATTGTGGTCGCTGTCTCCCACTGGACACATACGGCTTTAGTGATGTTTCCAAGTAGGACTGTGGTCCCCCTTCTCCTGGATTTGGTGTCCTTTGTCTGGCTTTGTAAATCTTCAAAATAGTGCGAGTGAAAAAAAAGCAGCCTTGAATGAAGCCAGTGTATCCTGGCCTCGGTATTGTTCCCAGAGTTTGGCAAAATGGATCTTGTGACATGCTCTCTTCTGGCAAGGGACAGAGCCTCCTTTGTGCCTCCCCTGTCTAGTTCTTGTGAAACTTTAACATTATCCAATTGGGGGTCTTTTTTTGTTTCTATGCCACATTGAGGTAATTCCCTAACCTTGAGGTAGAAAAACTGCAACTCAGAACAAACAGGAATGAAGGGCGAGTATGTATGCAGAGTGGTTAGTTGGATGATGCTGCTGCTGCTCTGCAAACCCGATGATGACAGAGAAAAGCGTGTTACGTATGAAAAGGAGAAAGAGGAAGTGAAACAAAGACAAAGTGAGTATTTGCAGATGGATGCAATTATTAAACAAGAGATTATTAAATGAAAACCAAGGCCCACCGCACTCAAAGGCAAAGCAGATACAGGCTTGAACTTGGACAACTTGAAGGAACACTTGGAAAAAAGGACTTAAGTGTTCCTTCAGACAGGATGGGAGAACCAACCCGAGAGGGAGTGAGAGCGGCGGTGGTCAGACTGAGAAGAGGTCATGCTGGGGATGACACGTTGGACACGAGCCGAGTATTCTGGGTAAACAGATGGAATGATGAGAGAAAGGAGAATGATGACGACAAAACTAAAAGGGAGAAGAAAACAAGTAAGACGAGATCTCGCCTATGAAAAGAACAAGAAAGTAACTGACAGATGTTTTTCATGTATATAGATAAAAAATGCTCATTCCTGTTACCAGATGGGAAATCAACCTATAACTCCCTCAGTAAAAACCATAAGTGAGACAGTTTTGTCTTTACGGTCCCCGAACAAGTCATGAAAAAAATGAGGATTTCTATGATACAGGAAGTAGAAAGTATTTAAATGGCAGTAAATTGAAGTGAGCCGTATGGTTGATTCCAGAAAACCTCTTTCTGGTGTTTGTTATATCTGAGGGCTCGGCTATCACACTGCTTTATGTTGACTTTCTTGCTGCTCTGCAGGATGTCTGATGTGCTTATCTAGGGACGGTCAACCTGCTGGACTGGAGAGATCACTTCCTGTTTGAGCCCGTGTGCTGAGGTGACATTCAGGAAATGAGATATGGACAGAGCTGTGCTTTTTCCAAGAGACATGTGTGCACAGTGCACAGCTGGTAAAATCAATTTTACTCTTTGTTACATATTCTGTCCTGCATTTGCTACCACGATAACAACGATTGTGCACAACTGGTACAATGAATAATACTTGGTATAACTTCAGACTCATCACTGCACTTTCTTGGGTCGAGAAACTCGAAGGATAAAGTCTTCTTCCATTTGAGTTAGATAGTTTGATGTATGTGTAATAGGTCATTTTGAATTTAGACCATTAACCAACAAGGTAATATTGATGTCTCTACCAGATAATGGATTGGTTGTGGAAATAATGAACCAACTGTAGTGTTCGGATGCTTCACGGGAGAAGTTATAGTGGAAGGCTACAACTAAGATTCAGTTCTGCGCAAAGCCTCATGGGAGAATTTTGCAGTTTAAGCCCCTATAGACAACAAGTGGGCTGTAAAATGAAAAGGACAGCCAGAGTACAACTCTTTAAACCTAGAAAGGGACTGCATGAATTATATGTAAAATGAGAATTAAACAGCTTCATGACATAACTATAACATACTGTATTTATCTGTGTCATCATGCTATGTAAAACTAAATGCGTGCGGCTTCTTCTGCAAGTAAAGGTAAAGTTAAGTAGTCACATCTGTGACCTCAGCAGTCTATCACATACTGTTCCTAACACAAATCCCGAAAATAAAAAGATTTTATAACTTGTTTTCCAGCAGCAGGTTGCATCTAGTATTGTGTAAGCATTGCCACAGGCAAAACCAAAAGATTAAAACCACAGACTGTGCCACCCCACAGTGAACAGTGCAGTGTTTGTGGAAATATTGGATTTTAAGTTTGGTTTTGCCGCGGGCAAACATTTTATCATTAGAAATCTGTGAGATCACGTAAATACATACTGCTGTTGGATAACAGGTAATTCTTTCTGGGGGCTGAGGTCATAAAAGGAGCTTTAGTAGCAAGGTAAAATAACTTAATATTAGCTCTTACCAGCCACTCTTTGGGCCACCAGACCTTCAACGTTGAAGACTTCATCTTGCTCACTTTCTCTTGGCTGGGGTGACGCTGAGGCAGCGCTAGGGCTTCTCTGGGGCTCAGAGACCTCTGCAGACTGGGACAATGTGCTTGGTGGATAGCTGTTGATGGGTTTGATCTGGAAGTGACCAGCTACAGTGGGGGAGGCTTGTTGGGAAGGACTCGTTCCAGCCCTTTCAGACGTGTAACTCAGAGATCCCTGGATAGGTGCAGGCTCCGGTGTAGTAGGCTTCCCAGGTGACACCTGAGCCGGTGACGAGTGGCCGGCCAGGCTGGACACGGGGCCAGAAAAGTGGGTGTGAATGGCGGCGTCGGGCTGGGGGGAGGGCCTGGGTTGGCTCTGGGAAAAGGACGGCTGGGTGGTCACTACAACACTGTTTTCCCGCAGTGGAGCACTTTGGGACTTTGGCACCAGAGGACGGCCCGGTTCCAAGTCCAACATGAGGAGATTAAGGGTTTCAATAGATTGCTCAATTTCTTGCTGGGAGGCGCTGTGGCGATGAGGAAACTGTGGGAGGCTGTGGTGGCTGGGCATCGCTGCTACAGTAGGAGGCGGACTAAAAATGAGGCCTTCAGTTACTGGCTCCTCTGGTACGCCGAACTGCTGCCAAACGTTGAGACCACGCTGGACGGCATCCCTGCTACTGGTGGTGCGGGTGGGAGCTGGTGGCATAGAGTTTGGCTCTGCACCAAATGACTGAGAGTGGTACAAATTGCCATTCTGGGTAGCCATGTAATTACCAGAGAATGGCGCTGAATCACTATGGGTCAAAGTGACAGATTTCTTGGGTATGCCAACCTGTGACTGGACGGTTTCCAGAGGCTTTTCTGGGACACTGCGCTCCAGATATGGCACATGGTCCTGGCCATTGACAAGTGACTCGGGCTGGTAGTAGAGATCAGCTGGTGTAGCCCGACCGTCTGTGGAGGAGAACGTCCCCAGACTGTCCACACTGTTGCCCTCTTGACTGGTAGGCAGCTCATCATCTAAAATGTCCGTCTCACGGTCAATGCTGTTGTGCCCATTGACATGGACCTGGGCAGGAACCAGGTGAAGCATGCCTCCAACAGCAGAGGGCGGGGTGGACAGGTAGCCCTGTCGATGCATGGGCCCCTCCAAGCCGCTCAGCAGCTGCTCCAGCTCCTGTTTCTCTTGGGGACTGATTGGTTGTTGTGCAGGCGGGGCGTGTTGATGGACCGAGGGCAGCTCCTCACCTACAGGAACGTGCGTTTGCTGGCTCACCGTAGAAGCCTGAGGAGCGGCTGCCGCTTCATCAGTTCGGTCAGTTTTGATGGAGGCAGTAGAGTTCCCTGAGTCGCTGCTCACCGACAAGGCATGGTCAACCGCAGGTAGGGCGTGTTCAGCAGCAGTGGGCGGGAGGCCGTTCGCCGTGACCGTTCCTTCAACAGACTCCTTTTTGCGAACTTTGGCGTAGAGGCTGCCGTCCAGGGGCCCTTCGGTATGGATGACCTCTAAAACAAAAAAGAACGACAGAGGCTAATTAGAATCAGATTAAGCCAGTGATGACAATCAACAACCGTTCAGCTTTCCACAACCCTTTTTATTTTCAATTGCTCAAGTATTTATCCTGTAAATATAAGCACACAGGATTCAGCAAGACACTATGAAGCAAACAGTGAGGAACTATCATAGAGAGAGAAGCAGGGGTATCGGGGAAATTGTGTGGGCATGGCCAAAACAGCTGCAGTTAAATTAAACACTGGCTCATGTCCACCTATTCTACCAGCTTCAGGAAATGAGCAGGGTCTGTGGCATGCGCTGTGGAAAAAACGATGAAATCACAGGGGCCTGCCTTGCACTTTCTCAAGCCAATCGGATTGATCCGCATCACCCGAGGGATACCGGCATAATGGAAGATGACTCAGTTGAGGATTTTATTTTATTTGCTTATGATGCCCCACGACTGTGAACAGGACACACTGGTGTAGAAAACGGATGGATGAATGGACATCACAGACTTTTAATCAGCTGATTTGCGTCTGACTGTGCCCACTGAACACAAATGCACATGCACACACACTGTACATAAATACACTCATGCACATACACATTCACACACAGCCACACCCGAGTCCAGTGAAGAGGAAGTAGGGTGCCCCGATCAGAAGAATTTAGTCATCACTGGAAAATCAGCCTCACTGAGTAAGGAAGGCCTGCAGGCTTTTCCTGGCCCCCGAATCCCAAAGCAAAACAAAAAGCTCGACACACTGAGAGTCACACTGAAAAGGTTGACACACACACACACACACACACACACACACACACACACATACTTTTTCCTCCCTCCCTCATTCTCTCATACAGCCAACACAGTGCATCAGTGCAGACAGATTTATGTGTAATGTCTGAAAAATCACAACGCCACTCCTCCACAGCATTTAGCAACACTTTGTGTGGTTACGCATTCAATAACAAAACAATACCTTGTCACATACGTCCTCCTCTACTGCCCATTAAAGTTCCCAAGAAGCTCATGATGAGGCCTGTCCTGATAACCAAGTCCAGTTCTACAGCTGGGAAAGGAGCTGCACACAAAGAAGCTGTCTGTGTCTCTGTAACTTATAGATATCTCCATCTCAGCTTTAGTGAATACGGAGCTCTGTAATGGAGCTTGGTGGGCGTACACACATGCTGGGTAGTGCGAGGTCTCCTTGGCTGGCCCCAGGGCAACTTGCCAAGGGAATGGCGCACTGTAGCGACTGCACTGTCAGACTGCTGGTGGAAACAAATCTGGTGGCTTTGGTCACGGACGAACACATTCTACTGCTAACCCGTTAGTGAGTTTACTTTGATTGGTACATTGGTGGACCACATGCTGGAAAAAGAGGCTATGGTAGCTTCTAGCATGTCTAGTCTGATAATGGCCAGTTGCAGTAATAGTGCATGCCATTTGGACAGTGTATCTTCAGTGTCAGTAGGCCTACCCATGGTCTAGTGCAGTGTTTCTCAAAGTGGGGTCCGGGGACCACCAGGGGTCCGTGGCACTCTGCCAGGGGGTCCACAAAATAATTAGCTATGAATTAGAAAATTGTGCTGTATCAATAAACAGTGTGTATCTACAGATGGGGACTATTTGCGCCAATAAAACAAACATATTGTGTCTATTATTCCACCCCATGTTAGCTTTGGGCCAATAGAAACTCTGATATGTTTGTGACACATCACGTCAATCTGTCATGAATTAGTCACTTCACTCAGGATGCAACGAACGGCTCCTGGTGCTGCTTAGCTTAGCTTATTAGCCAGCTAACTAGCTGGCGAGCATGGAGAGATATTTGAGTCAGTCCGCAATGTCAAGTGACGCCAAGCCCAAACTAGCTAAATTGAGAAAATATGATGACAGTTATATTGAGTTTGGTTTTATTGAGCACAGAGACGGGACACCAAAATGCATCATGTGTCTTCAGGTGCTAGTGAATGAAGCCATAAAGCCGGTCAAGCTAAAGCGACATCTGATTTCAAAGCACCCGAAATATCCGGGCAAAACAAAATGGTGTTAACATGATTCAAATTGAAACGTGTTTCTGTTTATCACTATCAAACAGGCCTGAAGTATTTAGGTTGAGAAGTTTTAGAATACAGTTAGTTCCAATGGCACCTAAGAGTACAAATGGTAGTAAGCATGCTTTATCGGGGTTACGAATACGAGGGGGTCTTGGAACATTTACTCCCATGTAAGGGCTCCCTGGCCCCCCACAAAAAAACAGACCAATTACGATGCAGACTTTCAGAGTTTTGGTTGCTGTTAATATGACTTCTCCACTAAAGTCAATGCTGTCTCCCATTGAAAAGTTAGCGGCTAAGACAGGAGGCTCCAAATCAAGTCATCGTTACACATTTATATAGCTCATGAAACTGCAAGTATCAAGTTTGGGGCTGTGGATCCATTCCCGTCCACACACGCAAACACACACACACACACACACACACACACACACAAACACACACACACACACACACACACACACACACACACACACACACACACTTTCAAAGCATCAGTCATGTAGATAAACATAGACAGAAGTCGTGAAAGAAGAGCTCCCCCTCACTTTCTCCATTTCAGCACCTTTTATAATCACCTGCCCTGCTGCCAAATGTGACGCTCGCGATTAGGATGATCAGTCACACAGCTCAACTGACTTCACATCCTTAAAGCCTGAATTACAACACTTCACCTTAACGTAAATCAAAGCCTTGTCAAAGGGAAATAGCAGAAACACCTCCCCTACCTGTGCGAGCAGTGGACGACGGTACAGTCCCAATCTAAGCTGAGAAAAGCCCCGCGGAGTAGCCCCCGGTCAGGGACATGAGGGATTACAGCAGGAGTTGGCTACTGTTCCTTCTCCTCCTCCTCCTCCCCTCTCCTCAATAGCTGTGTGGCCGGATCAGGAGAGCTACTGCTGTTTTCTGGCTGCTCAGTGGCTCGCACCAGTCTAAAGGCTGCCCCTGCTGTGTGTGCGTATGTGGGAGGTCTATCACAACAGCCTGCTTGACGGTGTATGTGGGAGGTGGGGGTAAGGGACCATTGAAATCCAGAGAGTTTGATAGAATGACGTCAGTCCCTTTAGGTTAGGCTCCCTCACACACTTAGTTCCTTGAGGGACAGTACAGTTTGTTACTAGCCCCCACTGGGCAAATAAAAAGGTTTTTGCTTTATTACAATAGTTGTGTCTACAAGAAGTGTTTAACCTGAGATACACAATAAGGCAAACACCGTCAGTGGCATTCGTAGAAATAGGCCCTTTCCATGCACACATATACACAGAGATGCCCCTCCTTTAGCCCACTGGTGTCGAAAACACACATGTAATGGAAAGAGTTAGTTCGTCCAACAACAGCCATTTAATGAGCTCTCTCCGAGCTAGGAAGCAGGGAGAAAACTCCACCCTGCTGCAGGCAGATGGAGAAAACAGAGAAGCTTAGTGGGTAAAAAAAAAAATAAAAATAGAAAGATGAATGCATGGAGTGGCTGCTGATCTGACATAGAATATAAGACTGTCTTACTGGCAAAGACATAAAATGATGAAGTCAGATGTAGATGATTTACAGTTGTGCACTTGGACGGAAGGATGGTTTACAAATGCAACATAACACGCAACCGTATTTCCCACAGTTTGAAAGCTCCTCAGTCTTCCGTTCATATCTCCAAGCCCATCTGTACACATTAGCATGCAGGACAGTGACTTTACTATCCAGAACAATTCCACATTCGTCACTCTGGCTGATAACAATAAACACATGCCTTTGGCCTCCACAAATCTTTGTTTCCTTATTTCAAACAGATTCAATGGAGGTTACATGATTCTGCATTACTATGATACAGTTTCTCCTAGGGCTGTCAAAGTTAATGCGATAATAACGCGTTGACGCAAGTTCGATTTAACGCCACTAATCTCTTTAACGCATTAATGCAATCGCTCTTTCGGAGGTTGTAGCGGGCTCAGTTTTGGTGAGGAAAAACTGTTATGGCCATTTTCAAAGGGGTCCCTTGACCTCTGACCTCAAGATATGTGAATGAAAATGGGTTCTATGGGTACCCACGAGTCTCCCCTTTACAGACATGCCCACTTTATGATAATCACATGCAGTTTGGGGCAAGTCATAGTCAAGTCAGCACACTGACACACTGACAGATGTTGTTGCCTGTTGGGCTGCAGTTTGCCATGTTATGATTTGAGCATATTTTTTATGCTAAATGCAGTACCTGTGAGGGTTTATGGACAATATTTGTCATTGTTTTGTGTTGGTAATTGATTTCCAATAATAAATATATACATACATTTGCATAAAGCAGAATATTTACCCACTCCCATGTTAACAAGAGTATTAAATACTTGATAAATCTCCTTTTGAGGTACGTTTTGAACAGACAAAAAATGTGCCATTAACTTGGGATTAATCGCAATTAATCATGGACTACCATGCGATTAATCACGATTAAATATTTTAATTGCTTTGACAGCCCTAGTTTTTCCTCATTTGACTCACAGATTTTTCCCACCAACTCTCTTATTATCTCTCTTTAAGCTCTTTCTTCTCTTCTCTCTTTCTTCCCCCACATCCTCCCGTTGGCCTCACACTCAATTCTTTCACTGATGATGATGATGATGATGATGATGATGGTAATGACTGCGATGAAGAGGCCAGCTGTTGTCCTATGGTCCCACTCTCACATCAAATAAAAGCCAAATTTAGTCGTCCCTCTGTCTTCACTTTAGAGACGACGTGACTGATGAGCGATCCGCAGAATCCCCACTTGTACTTCAGGAAATCTAATCTGTCACTCTTTACGCCAAGCAGACTATTTATGTTGAGACTGCTTCTGTGCACGGTGCTACGTCTGCTGCTGTTTTCATTTGGTTGAAATGAACACACGTAATCCTCTACAAATAACCTTTGACGGTGTTCCTTCCCGTGATAAGAAAAGGGCATGTGTATGTGCGATGGCTTACACCGTGTGTGTCCACATCGGTGTGTGTGTGTTTTTACATGCTCCGCAGGAGGGAAATACTTGCTCTGTGATCCAGAGCGCGTTAGTTAGAGGAGAATGTCTGCGATCCCGACCCCATCGCTCTGACTAATTATACAAGAGCAGGGGAGAGTCACTCATGTCTGACCAGTCTGGAATGACTGGTACATTGCTATGTCGTCTGCTTTAGAAACACTTTAGGTTTATCACAACAATGCTTTAGAAAGCAGCAGCAAGTAAAAGGCAATCCTCAGAAGTTCCTCAGACTATGGAATCTGGTCCTACAGCACATCTAGGATCAATAGATATCTCTCTTCTGTGTAGCTCGACCTTGTACCCCTTTTCTAGATGAGCAGTGACAAAAGTTTTTTTTTTAATTTTTTTTTTTTTACTAGTTTTATATAATTCCTTAATGTTTTTTAAAATAATAATAATTTTTTATTTTTATTTATTTAATTCTAATTATTATGGGGGAGGGGAATAGGGATGGGTTTTAATGTAATTATTATTTAATCACTTATTTATTTGTATTAGTAATATTATTATTTGTACTGATTTTTATTTAGTCATTTATTTTATTAATATCATTATTGTGTTTTTATTGTACTTGTCTACTTGGTTTGAGTATGTTTTGTCCGCTTTGTTTTATTATATATGCAAAACCACAATAGATAAAAAAATTAAATAAAACAAGCATATCATGATCATAAAATGCAGTACGAGGCATATACATATACAAGTTTAGACAGTCAACAAATTATTGCAGACGCACAACACCGTAGATCAAAACACAAAGTGTTGAAGGAGGAAGGTGCTGCCAGATATTTTGAGGTTCTGTGGGCCAGATGGTGCAACTGTGTGACCTCTTGATCTTTAAACTTTGAGCTCCGACCCCTGTGGCAATAGATCCCCTTTACAGCGGAAATAGCATGTTTCCCCTCTAACTTACATGGACACACACAACATGTGCTGCTCTGTGCGTGTGTGTGAGGATGTGTGGGCATTCCAAAACAGTTGAGGGTCCGTGTCTGCTGGCCACAAGTGTGACATTAATGAAAAGCAATGATGAAACATTTGCTGGTACGTCCTGGTGCCATATTTGGTCAAAGTTAATGGCTGTTAACTATTGATTTGGCAACAAAGCATGCCTGTACTGTGAAAGGGCTCAAGGACAGCTATTAAAGTAATACTGTGGCCTTGTAAATGATCTACACAAGAGGCTATTACATCTTCTGAGCTGGATTAATCTGACTTGTGAGGATCAGAGAAGGCCGATGAATTAAAAGAGTAAACAGAGACCTAGTCTCGTGACAATCGGAGATCTCCACCTGCCAAATGTCTGGGGATTTTTAAATGCAAAGTTGTTGCTATAGAGAATGGCCGCTAACCAACCTATGCCCCTTACATGTCCTGGATTTGGACATGGGCGTACGGAGGGTGCCACGTAGGGATAACGAGCTGTTATCGGTCGACATCATCTATGAAGTGGCTCCGGGAGAGAGAGCCGGAGATTCTGGAGGAATAAAGCCAGTGACCGCGAGTCACATTCTGGAGCTGTTTACTGGCAGAGATTATTATAAATATATTTTTTTACTTTGAACAGCAGCAACAGTGAGTGAACTGTCTGTGTGTGTCTGTTAGCACATTAGCAGAGCAGCTGTACCAACAACAGTTCTGTGAATGTGTTTCTGCAACGTTTCCTCATACAATGGTTCGCATGATATCTTGTGAAAAGTGATTCACCATTTTTCATGCGTTTTCCGACGAATGTCCAGCAACACGTGTCAATTTCTGCTTGTTACATGCATACGCTCTTTTCAAAATAAACTTCTGTCTTCACAGGAAGCAACTTTGTTACGTTTAGGCAACAAAACTACCTCGGCTTAGGAAAAGATCAACTTGGTTAGGTTATGGCAACAAAGCTACTTTTTAAGGCTTCGGAAACGATCGTCTTGGTTAAGTTTAGGCAACAAAACTACTTGGCTTAGGAAAATATCGACTTGGTTAGGTTTAAGCAACAAAATGAGAACACTCAGTTTTAGCATCGAAACCAGGGAGATTGTCGTCAGTCTCTATGAGCGTAGCGTTGAGATTTGTGAGTCTAACAGAGAACTGTTCAAAGATAGCAATGCAATAGTTGTCTTGTAAGTGGCTTACGGACTGCGAGAGGACTTGGTGCCTGTCAAAAATGATGTATCTGTAGTATTTATTTCAATACAAAATATCAGTCAAATGATGCTGAATGCTAATGATGTAAATGCCAATGCAAGAACTTCTCATTTGAATCTGGATGGGTATTCTCAGTACATTAGTGGAGAGGCACAGCAGTATATAAAGTACATTTAAATACAGTTTAGTTATTGCCAACATCAATAGCCGCAAAGCGCTTAGTCAAATGTAAGTACAGGAACTCCTTCTAATGAACATTTGCCCTGCAGCTCATTAAATATGCATCAAAAGATTACTGTGAATCAATGTGTGTGAGTGCAAGCTCGCTGGGATTAGAGAAACAAAGGCCAAGGTAATGGAGGGTGGTTTGGAACAGTGGTAGTGATTGATATTGATGTTTACCTTCAATGGTATGAAGGTGAACATAAGGTGGCCCTTATGGTATGGCTACAGGTATTTGTATTCCACAAATATGCGGTAAAGTTAAACACAAAGTCAGTTTCTAAAATAACATGTCTCATATCCACGTGTATCGAGGCTTCGGTATTTAAAAGTGCCATGCAACCTAAACTGTAATCTGCTAGGAGTAACCTGTAGCCGGTATTGGTCAGAGGTCGGGACTATATTTAGCACAAATACTACTGAAAACAAACACAAATGCATAACACACACATGCACCATGTGCTATATATCAGGCAGACAGATCATCCACGCCGAGCATTATGTTTCACTCTGGATGAGGTTGTGTCTCAGGAAAAGTCATCAGCGGTTGTTAGCAGCAGGGTTGCGTAGGGAAAATTTTGAGGGCCAAATGAGGCGAGCGTCTGATGAGCTGGCTGTAGCTATCTCGCTCCAAGAGGTGAGGAGAAGCTTTGATGGGCTAACTCTAGCTAGCTATGGTCTGGAGAAACTACAAAGACGGAGCCACTTCATTTTGCCTGCAAGCCTTTATAGTTTACGCAGTCCTCCTCAAAGTCTGCTCTTGTGCTGTAATCAACATAAATGCTTCAGGCACAAACGGGTCTTGCTCCTGACCACATACTTGGATACTTATTAGAGCTGTATCAATATGATTCTTTACACCGAGTTGAACTGTCAAGATTCTTTGGTGTACAATCAGGCGATAAAAACTTTGTTTGAGATTATTGGGATTTAGAAATTCCCATTGTCCCAAATGACTGCTTTTTATCCCTCACTTTTCAAAATGCAAGACAGAAACACAGATCTCTGGTGGTGCTTTTGTAGCATCTTACTAAAGGCCCAGACACACCAACCTGACATCAAAGAAATAGCAGCGATGAAGACCACCATTTGCGTTGCCTCACGTCGCCTTTGTCTTGGCCTAAAAGTCGCACTCGTAGCAAAGACTACAGCCGACGGCCAGTTAGCACGTGCCTGCGTGAGATGAATTAATTCTCCCAACCAGCAGGTCACGGTAGTCTGTATTTGTCATTTAAAAAGGGAAACCGGAAGACCGAGGACGGCGGATATAAAAGCAGTTGTTATGACACGTACATGAAACAAAGCGGCGTTTGCCGACCATTTTCAGACCACTCTCACTCACCACAGCTTCATTCCAGATGGCCATGTGGTTGTGAAAATATCCGTGTATTGGAATGATCAGATCAGATGAAGATGAAAAATGAGAAGAGCCTTCTGTGTTTTTCCTCTTGACTTTACTTGTTGAAAGGAAGAAGCAAGGACGGCCCGAATCCTCTTTTTCCCTGATTTTCCTCCCATTTTCTCCCCAATCTGGATAAGCCAGTTCCCTCGTACTTAGGTTCATCTCACTGCCGTCTCAGTCTCTCTGTTGGCCTTCACATTGTACCATCAGCCATTTCTTTGCACCTGCCAGCAGGGACGGAAAACATGACTGGGATGGCGTAACACTTGTAGAGGTTATTGCTATCTGTTCACATCCCATCCCTATCCATGCAGGTGCCCTGAACAACCAGTAAGAGTCACTCGTGCAGTTACACGGGCATGACCCCTCACCGGCTCTCTCCCTTCCTGGCTTTGTGTTGGTAGGAACACATGAGGTACCGCTATCGAGGGCTGAATGAATCCTAAACCAACTGATGAAGGCGTACAATTGAGAGAAATCGACTTGGCCGCTACGTGTTCCTTAATTTTACTAGCAGTACAACGGCTAGCATAACACTGCTTTTTCTAAGCAATGCTCCTTGTGAAGTGAAGAAAACAGTGTTATGACAAAGACCAGGAAAGGGCGGTGCATGAATAGAACTCTCTTTTAAAAGAAAGATAATAACAAGGGAGGAGAGGCCAGTGTTCCCAGTGGAGCCAAAATGAAAGCGTTTGAGTTCATGCTGAAAACGTAGTCCCTCTTTTCTTGTGAAGTTCATCTTCCGTGTCCGTCCACCCTTTGGCTCAGGAGGGGTCCATTCAGTACACTGAGTGACCCATGCAGAAGGATGCCCCGGGCCAATAACACACCCGTAACGAGACATCGGTGCCTGATAAAGAAAGTTCAACTCTTGGTCTTTGTCTCTCTACTTATTTTCCCATCCTTGCTTTTACTTGATTTCTATGTGTCTATTTAGCACACACACTTAGAAGGACTAACAGATTAAGGAAAAAGGGTTAGGTAGACCAGTTGCCATGCAAAGCCATCTCATATTTGACTGTCTGCTGGAAACAGTGTCCATCAACTGCTGTCTACTTGAGGTGACTGCAAAACAGCAGTTGAGCTTGAAAGGTTAGGCTTAGAAAAGTGAATTATGCAGAATTTACCGGAATTATCAATGTCCTGGTTAAATATATCCACAAGAAACACTGTTGATTGAGATTTAGTGACTTGTAAGACATCAATACTGGATAAAAGATCTTGTGAGAAGCACTTGTGGAAAGTGATGATGATTAATTACGGCTCTGCTGTGGCATATTAGCCAGATCAGCTGTGTAAAGATGGCTGGAGAAAAAGAAAGAGTGTCTGGCCAACAGCTGGAGCAAAGCTGCATCCTTGAGGAGGTAACAGGCCACTCATTTATTCCCTCCCATTATGGACTGCAGATAACCCTCTCACCCAGGATTAGCCATGTCCTGCAAAGATCTTTATAATACTCACGCTGTCGCCCAGCAGAAACCCCTTGTCCCTGTCCCCCCGCAGCCAGGGTCCAAACGGGGACACTCAACACAAGGCACTTGTTCTCTCTTTGTGTCCAATGCAGTCTTTCTCAGAAGGCCTTTATTTTTCTGTCTTGGCTGTTATGCAATCAGAGTTGCACAAGGTTTGGAGTCAAAGCAGCCTAATCCGTCCAAAGCCTCGGACTAGACTGAGGGATTGATAGCATGGAGGCCTGTTGCCAACACAAAGGACCAGACGTTTCACCTCTGCATCTTCTTGGAGAAACGCCACGGCCAATGACATTTTGATGATATCACATTCTTGTGGAGCAAGTTGGCTTTTAGCCTCAGGGGGGAGGAGGTGGTTGTCAGAGTCGGCTGAGAAGCGTCAGATGTGAGAAAGTTGAGGCCAGCGGTTATCACAAGAGGTGGACAGCTGCTGTCCAGCTGCTGTCCAGAGCCTGATGTTCACACTCAAATCAATTCACACAAACTCGTACAAGTTAATCTCATCTTCATTTAATCATGACACAACGCATCCGGAACAGCATGACTACCTTAACATCTGCAGTATGGAGTCACGCTGTCCTCCCTCATCCTGCTGAAGGACCCATGAGCAAGATGCTGACCTCAGACAAAGAACGTATATTGCTAAGAAATTAAAGTAAATTGTTCGTTCCATTGCATCATCAGCGTCCAGCAGCAGAACTACACCTCCGCCGTTTTGGACTGAAAGCGACTACCGGACACCAGTAAAACATCCAACTACAAAGTGGCGTACAAAAGTAAAACAAGATTATTTCTATTCAATGTTCATAATTTGAATGTCTCTACTGAAATGGCCTACTTACTGTGCATACTATTACAACTATTTACTTACTCACTTATTTAATTATTAAACCTTTTGCCCGGTCGCTGCCCAGAGGAGCATAAAGTGAGCAATGGACATAAATGAAAGTTAGTAAAAATCCAACATGCAGATTTTGAGAGCAATCTCAAACTTTTTCATGTCAAGGACCTCCAGAATCGATATCCAATAGACCACAGGCCATGGATGTACAGTATAAGGGCCGTGTCCTGTGCTTTTGCCCTGCGTGTTAGTAAATAGCCTACAACTAAATTAAATTATGTTTATGTCATGGTACTAGCACTACTAGCTACTGGCCGATAGCCGGTTGTTTGGGAACAGAGACGTTAATACATCCACCACGGTACAGGCTTACAGTATACAGCCCATGGGTGTATTATACGATAATAAAAGTGATGAATTACAGCCAATATATCCATTATTACAGCCGCATACAGCTAGCAGGAAGCTGGCAGAACCGGATATGTCTTATAAGCGTGCAGGGCGGTGCAGTCCCGTGGGTCTGATGCACGTTCATTATGCCGAGGAAAATAACTCTGGATTCAGTTATTAGTGAATTTTACAACTTTTGATTTAAATGAGGACTATTTAAGTGTTCATACTGGCAAGTTGATTTACCTAAATAAAATATCTTCTGATTTACAGAAGTCTCTTTATACATCCATGGGTATGAACTCATTGGCTTTTTCAGTCCAAAATGGCGGCAGCTTCGTCTCTTTCCTTCTATACTCTTTGCTCCAAATCAAGTATGCAGTTGACCCTGACCTCCTTGTTGTGGGGGGTGGGGGGTCAGTCAAAAAGAGTTTCCCTACCAGATCAATTCATGTATCAGATTAGTATTACCTTTTAAGCACCATTATACAAAGACATGAGCAACATTTGAGTTGAGGAAATTCAAATTAATATTTAGATAACTATTTTGGGCTGAAAGTAGCTGAAGAACCAGGTGAAGTCAAATACTAAATGAGCAGGACTCATTCAGTATTTAGCCACAGTAATGTATCAACAGTGCATTCATTTAGAATTAGTAATGGCTATATTTCACTGCTGTCTTTGGTAATTTACTGCTCACCTGGCTCTTTAAACTACTCTTGGGCCGACGGACCATTTGAATCTCAATCATCCGTTTGGCCAAAACATCCTCAGCGGTGATATCATTCTGTTGCATCAACTTCTATCATCACCCCCCACCCCTGTCTGGATCTCAGCAGGCAACACAAATACAGACTTAAATTTGACTTGACTCATTTGAGCCCCACTCTCTTGCTACAGGAATGCAACAACACATAGTCTGTGCCCAACAGGCCAGGCACGGTCAACCCATCCCTTCAGTTTGATAAGTTAAGGCCGTGGGGACGGGAACACAGACATCTCCCTCTGATTAATGTGTAAGGGATCAAAGAGGAAGCATTTACCTCCTGGAGAGAAAGTGCCAAACAACAAAAGACACACACACACACATGCACACGCACACGCACACGCACACGCACACGCACACACACACACACACACACACACACACACACACATTCACACATTCACACACACACAAACACAAACGCTGCCTCTTCTCGACAAAAGGAAATGCTAAACAGTAACTTATCAGAAAATAAGCTTACATAGAGACATCAAGGAGACTTGACTCATTTTGTCTACAGTATCTGAAAATGTAATTTCATGGCCATCAAAAAACTTAATGTACAGTTTAATGATAACCATAGACTGAGAAGTGGACGTGACATCACCAATTGCTTTGTGACTACGGATTTGAAGCCTTTAGTTCAGCATTTTGGCCGACGCCATCTTGGTTTTTAGGAACCAGAAGTGACACGAGAGGGTGGAGCTAAGTACAACCGAACAACGCCGTGGTAGCGACCTGTCAATCACAAGGTAGCCATGCACTGAAGCATCCCCTGCTTTATGGTCTATTTAACTCTAAATGGGACCATGATTTACTAAATGAACATCATGATGTACTGTAGAAGACTTGAAACTAGCGATTGAGACCATAAACTCATGTTTACAATGTTTACTGAGGTCATAAATCAAGTGAGAAGTATAGGCTAATTTTCTCATAGACTTCTATACAATCAGACTTCTTTTAGCAACCAGAGGAGTCGCCCCCTGCTGGATATTAGAAAGAATGCACATTTAAGGCACTTCGGCATTTGCTTCACTTTTCAGACCCAGAGGTTGCCGTCTGATGATATTACAGATTTATCACAACTTGGTTTTTATTTTTGTGGCCATTATTTGCTGAGATCTGGGAACACTATTGCTACAATGAAGTTGACCACAATTGAGGCTTTGTCACGGCGGTCGGCGTCCGATACCGCTGCACAAGTTACCCTTTAACGCCTGTATGAGACGCACCTGGCTTTCCATTAACTATAATGTAAACCCATCCACGTCAATATTAAACGCTCAGGGGAAGTGCTGTGGTGACGTAGTTTAAAGAGAGACACACAGGATGGGAGGGAAGGAGAATGGTTCCAACAAACACAAGGTTTTAATCCAGGAGACCGCTGTTCCTGTCCCATGTGTTAACTTTCACTTTCACGTTACAATCAGCTGTTCGTTCGTGTCCCGTATTAACAACAACAAGTCCCATTTTCACTGTAAAAACGTATTCATTTTAAGCCAAACCATGTTGTTTTTTTGTGTTTTTGTTCAATTCACAATATTAAGCATGTGTTTACTGCGACCGAAGAGTGACGCCAAGAGGTCTGACAAAGTGTCAGTATGTGACGAGTTGGGAGGAGAACGTGTTGGAACATCTGCCCGCTTGTGTTTCTTATCCCTTTAGACTTGTCACCACATTCCCAGATCTCAGCAATTAACTTGATCAGTAGAATACTATTATTCCTGATGGGAATGATGGCCAGAACTGCAAAAATAGAGCCAAGATGTAATAAATCTGAATTATCCTTTTAAGCCACTAAAAAACAGACAACCATATGTGCCTGCAACGTGCCACAACTTTTCATCAGTACTGAATAAAAGCATTTGTAAAAGATTAAACTTCAATGCATAACTTTCCATGTGAGCGTGGTTGAAAAAAATAAAGATTAACATATAAAACACAATGTGGCCAAGTGTTTGGATAATAAACAACCTGATGTCAAAAAGTAATTACGTTTCCAGATAGAGAGAAAATCAAGTTTCTGGTTCGCTGCAAATCACTGAGAGTCCTACTCACATGTTGTGAAAGACGTCAGCGGCTGACTTTGTGACAACTTTTCTCTGCGGCGTCCAGAGGACAGACTGGACACAGGTTCACTGCTGGACTCAAAGCTTGAAAAAAGGCGTCCGTTGCCTCATGCTGAGGGGACATCGAAGAAATGCTGGACGCAAATTGACCATATAAACCGCTAGATTCTGTCCGTCTGTGCTGAGCAGCAGCATGCACAAACCCACTCTGACATTCTCCGTCACTCCTCCTCCTGTGAATGTGTGCACAAAAGAGCTTCACAGTCCGCCTTTAACTCCTCCGACTCCTCAGAGGAGAGGCAGATTCTGGGAGAGAGAGAGAGAGGATCTCTTAGAACTTTAAGAGAGAAGTAAAGTAGTATTAAAGCAGCAGTAGGCAGATTGGAGCAAATATGATTCAAAAAAAGTTGTTTTTATAAAACGGTCACTATATTCTGACAGTAGTGCATGAGACAGGTAATCTGAAAAAAAAGCATGTGCCTCTGTGTCCTCCGGTGCTCCTAACAGCATCTGCAAGATTTCACAGACCGGAGGAAAACAACCAATCAGAGCCGAGCTGGAGCCTTGCCGTCTCTGAGCAGCTGTCGATCACTCGCAAACTCTGATCAAACTGTCAAACTAGGCAGTGCTGATCAAATATTATATATTATATTATTATATAATATTATTATATAAACCTTGTTATGTAGCGTTACGTTAGAAAAATCCGCTACGGGTGGTTGATATTTATTCAAGCTAGTTAAGTTGTTAAAGTTGTTATGTTGTGTTGTTACCTTATCATTTTACCACAAACCATGATGTTTTCTCTAACCTTAACCAAGTAGTTTGGTTGCCTAAACCTAACCAATCGTTCCACAACGTTAACCACATGTCATTGTGCATTTCTAAAAGCGTGATACCTGGCTGATATGAAACGTATTTATGAAACATTTTTTTGGTTCAGAAACGTCGGCATTCAATGTATCTGTGGTTTGCAAATTTTTTTTCTGCCGACTGGGTTGCAGTGAGGTTTTTCTAACCTATAGAAAAAATGTGAAGTTCCAAGTCAAAGGGTAACATATGGTGCTGAGGTCTTGCCCACCCAGCAGCAACAGGTCATAAGGACCAAGTGCATTCTTGTTTGATGACTTGTTTGACAACTTTCATCAGAGATATACCCTTTCTTTTGATAACCACAATTGTGTGTGAAAGTTATGGTGACTTCAATCATGTAAAGTGTGATATTTTGGATGTTTCCTTGTTGTGTTTATGCAAGGTGCAGGCACGACAAAAATCCCTGTGCTGAAACCCACAGCAGCTGTAGCTGTTTTTTACGGGATAAACACAATGAAAGTCAACATCAATCTTTGGAAACCGACAACCACACAGACAGCGCTTACCCAACGTTGAACCCAACAAAACATTGGCCCTATAATTTGAAGCTTTATGCAATGCCTTGATAAGCAAAGAGTTGTTGTAAGTAGCCCAGCGCCTTCCTCAGAAAAGCAACTGCAACCCAGACAAACTGTGAACACAACAACAACATCTACAACACTTTTTGCTTCTAACCAACACTTGTGAAGATATACTGTACGTCTTCTCCCGTTTTCCCTCTCACCTCTAAAAGCCATTAAGTGCCTTTTCAGCACCAACACGTGTGAAGCCAAATGACAGTGGAAACACTCCAGTTTCCTGGAAACCCTTACTCTCTTGTTCCTGTGAGAGGGAACCATTTTTTTTAACCGAAGCTAAGGCTGTTTAAAATGTGTATCAGTCTGACTGTGCTGACTGAATGAAATCTAGTCACAAACGGCCACTTATTGGACACGTTTTAATACTCGTGGAGAGCTCCATTTCTCATGATTGTGTGTGTGTGTTTGCGTATGTGCAATCGCTTGCATTTATCATGCGTTTCTGCTCATGTCTAAAGCTATAATTATGTTCATGTATATGTGTGTGTGATGAAAGTCAAGCTGAGCCTTGACCACAGTATCACCATCATATGACAGAAGGCAAGATGATGCAGGCAGCTTGGACCGGACTGAACTAAGATACGTGTACAAACACAAGAATCAGAATCAGAATCAGATCAGAATCAGAATGGTGTTTATTGCCAGGTGTAAGAGGTATACACTAGGAATTTTCTTTGGCATTTTTGGTGCGAGACAAACTGTATAATAACAAAAGAATAGATAAAAACAAAAGAATAGATAAAAACGTTAGAATAAAATAATAAAAATGTACAATTTACAAATTACAATAAGCTATAAACATGATATAAAGATAGTGCAAATATTGAGAGAGGGGGGAGAGTCAGTGTCGGCAGGGGTGTGGGGGGGCAGTAGTGTGTGTGTGAGGGAGAGGCAGTCACAGGGGGGCGGATGGGCTGTTGGAGAGCCCCACTGCCATGGGGAAGAAACTGTTTTTGTGACGTGAGGTTTTGGTCCTGATGGACCTTAACCTCCTGCCAGATGGCAGAGTCTGAAAAAGATGGTGTCCAGGATGGGAGGGGTCGGCCACAATCTTCCCTACCCTCCTTAAGGTCCTGGAGGTGTACAGCTCCTGGAGGGAGGGAAGGTTGCAGCCGATCGCCTTCTCTGCAGAAGAAGCATGCACGCACGCACGCATGCACGCACACACACACAAGCTCACCTCCACTGAAACAGAATGAGAGGAGCCTTACACCTATTCTATTTTAGCAAGGCCTATTTCAAGCTGCCGCCGGGACACTTTATAGGCAGTGATAGAAAGTAGCCAAGTAACCTCTGACCTTTGGCTATCTGGGAGACCAATAAAACATTCGGGGAGGAGGGGAATCAAGGACATCGAATAACCAGCGAGTATCCCTCTTCAAAAAGGTCATTTTGTGACTTATCCTTTAAAGCTGCAGTGGGTAGAAATAAAGCAAATATGATTAAAAAAAAGTTATTTTTATTAAACGGTCACTGTATCCTGACAGTAGTGCATGAGACAGCTAATCTGAAAAAAATAATGTTCCTCTGTGTCCTCCGGTGTCCTCCGGTGCTCAAACTAGGCAACGTTGATCAAATATGAATCAATATTCTGTTACTGTAATGCCTATTTCTCACCTCAAATGTTTTCAGAAATATCTTGTAGTGTACTGTTTAGCTATAAAATTAGAAAGTTTGCCAATAGTAACACTCTCTCTCTGAAAGACCTGTGATTGGCCAAAGTCTCCCGTCACAGGCTAGATTTTGTACAACAATATGCTGAAAAGTTATTATGGAAGTTTTGCCCAATCATGCCATAAACATTCTGCCTACCCCAGCTTAAAATGCCAGAGGGGAAATGACATTCAGAAATGTCAAAATGCTAGAATTTCTATTTTAGTTGTGGTTTTTCCTCAACAAATCCTTATCTTAATGAAGAAGTTCTATACAAAACACAGCAAAGTTTACTGCTAACGTAGTGTTATGCAAATGATATGAATATATATGTTTCTGAAAACATTTTTCGCGACAGATATAACAGAATATTGATTCATATTTGATCAGCGCGGCCTAGTTTGACCGTTTGATCAGAGTTTGCGATTGATTGACAGCTGCCTCTGTTGAATGAATAGTGTTCACTTTCACTTCATGAAAAATGCTTTAAATTGCAGTAACTTTGCAATTGTTGCAAAATGATCATTTGCAGGTGCTGGAGGAGAACAGAACCTCTGCATGAGCTGATATAACAGACTGCAAATGGTTATGCACACAAACAGGAGGAAAGTTATTGCAGTGCTTAAAAAACAAGCTGACCATCCCAACAAGCGCAGTACTTTGGGACGCCAAACAACAGGCTCGCTGCTATCACTATAAGGGCGTAGCATTGCTTCCTTTTTTGGGTGGCAGAGAAAGTAGCACTTTGGTCACAGAGTGACCACCGCTCCCTCGACAGGAAGGCCCTTTCCATGCCTGTGGCTCAACGCAGGAATGTCTCGCACTGCGCTCCCGTCCCACAGGGCCGTCGGCTTCTCTGCGGTCGTAATTTCACCACAAATGAATTCAGCGACAGCAATGCCGTATACTCCCTTTCAAAACATGATTTACCATTCACATCGAGGACAGCGCGAAGACCTCATAATGCTGATTTGGGGGGCAACTTTGTGATGCATTAAAGTGACTAAACAATACTGTATACTCAAAAAGCTGAAGCATTTATACCCGCAGACACAACTGTTAGCTTGTGTCTGGTTAAACTTAATAGTGACTTCAGTCTGACCCTGTCGCGTGGGAGTTTTAAAGACACTAAAGTGTGTGAAATGGTCTTTAAACTCCATTAGGACGCAGGCGGATTCTTTCCTATGTGTCACGCAGAAACACAAAAGCAGCCTTGTTACAGAGGTCAGTTTGGTTAAATGCTGTTCATGTTTGTGTGTGTGTGTGTGTGTGTGTGTGTGTGTGTGTGTGTGTGAGAAAGAAAGACAGAAGCTGAAATAGAATCCCAGCTTCTTCTCAACCACATTAAAGTGCATTTCCACGGTCACATGTTCAGTTCACTGATGTGAAGAGACCTTTCAGTGAGAAGTTCATGATGAGTATGTCACTAAAAATACACTTCAGGAGACAATCCACTCTCTGATACAGCCAATGAAGAAAGCTTGTGCAGGAAATTAACTCCTACTCAGGTGTGTTTGCTCCAAATTGACAAAACTGTTCAAGTGATCCAGTATTATTGGGTCACATGTAGTTACGTGGATGTGATAGTTTATAGGGGGTACACACTACACGAGAATCAAGCCGAATTTGGGCCCGATTCCTCCGTCTCGACAATCGATTTTTTGATGGTTCTAAAGATGATCTTTCCAGATATTCCTGTGGTGTGAGGTATGTCAAGAACATTTTTTACATCCCCGTTCGGCTCATAAGTCCATCCTGGCCGCACCGATTTCAAATCGTAAATATTAAACGTGTTCAGTTTTTACGACGGGATATCCTGTTGTGTGTGGGGAACGCCGAGAACAGCCGATGACGCAGTCACGTCGGAAAGGACGATAGAGAAGCCAATAGAGAACCAAGCTGACTGAAGTGGAAGGACAACCGCCGCCGTCATGGCGACCGCTCGAAGCATAAAGTAGTTGTAAGATGGAGCTCAGAAATGGAAGACCAACTTGTTCATTTGTGGCAACAACGCCAGAATTCATTTAACATGTCTCCGTGACTTCATCCATCCATCCTTCTTGAATTTTCAGTACAAAGTAGAGCAAAAACTAACATTGATCTTCCTGCCCATTGTCCGCCATGTTTGTTGACACTAAAGTCACAATTTTGCAAGATTTAGGTTTATCTTTTTTGTTTTTTGGGACTCTTGTTGTTCATGAATGAATCTGTTAGGGTGTGGTGTTCTGTTTTGGCCAAATTGTTGCTCTCCACACACTATAGGAACAAAACTGTTAAATTGAACAGAACATGTCATAATGTGTGGGGTCTCTCACTTTTTCAACATCTGTTAAGATTTGTAAAGACTTGTAGTGTGGGCCAGCCTTTACTTACTTAAAATAAGTTAAAAATACAAGTTGTGAGAATTATTGCATGTTAGCCTAAAGTGGCTATTAGGGCCATGGCTGTAAACATTAACACCTTGTTAACTTTACAACACGCAAGAGCTGGGGAAGGTGGGGGGGGGGGGGCAGAGGGAGTTCTGCCTTCTTTGTGCGATAGACATAAAGACAACATATATGTATTCATTTTGAATTGTGCTGTATGTGCAGCAAGGTGAAAAAGTCACTACCCAGCCCATCTCCTTCATGAATCACAAGTGAAAGATGAATCATGTGTTATGAACCCAGACACGCCGCGTTTGGTTTTCTGACATATCTGGGTCTTCCACAACATGTACAAAGCAGCAACAAGTGGTTATTTCTTCCATGGTTGCGTCTAGCGCAAATGAACACAAATGATACAGGCGGTCCAACTTGCGTGAGAAAAGCGAGGCAGAAATTTGCCCCGCTCTTGGTCTGAACACAGCCTTAGTGAGTACATACATGTTTTTATGTTTGGACTGAACTGAACTCAGGGACGTACGCAGGACAGAATCTGTAGAGTTTAATTAAAAAAAACTACAGTATATTCCAACTGTTCTTACCGTCTGTGTTGTCCTCACAACTCTGATTGAAGTTTTCGTAGGAGTCCCAGCGGATCAGAGGGTCTTGTGTGTTGTAGTCAACCGAGACGCTCGGCCCGTTTTCCAGCTGATCCACACCTTGACCCGAAGTACAAGGAGACAGAGCAGAACATGTGAATGTCTTTAAATCACAAGAGAGAGAGAAAAACAGATCACATTCATTCACATCAAACGAATGAAGAAGAGCCTATAATCCTTTAATTATCATGAGTTTAACTTACAGTGATATCATTATTTTTTCCTTTTGTTCGCTTCATTTGATTTGAGTGACAGTTCCTTTTTTTCACTGAATGAACAATAATCTTTTATAACAAAATTAGAAATATGAAGGTGCAGGGCATCATGTTGACTTGTACCAACTGATAATGTCCCTGGATCAGATCCAGCCGCGGTCTTTTCTTGCATGTCATCTCACCCACATTTCCTGTCTGCATCTCTACTATGTACTGCCCATTAAAGGCAATAATTACCTAAAAAGTCAGAAGTACAATGTGTGCTCCAGTATACCAATAAAACCGTGCACATTGATTCTTACCATGTATCTTCTCTGGTCCAAAGGAGAAAATAAACTCCACTTTTCCATATTCTGGAAACCTGTCATCTGCACGCAGGAAATAAGAAATGGAACATGGTTACAGCAAAACGATGAACGTATTAATTGTACATCATCAATCATTGCAGCAGCAAATGGAAGGAAACATTTACAAACAATAGGAGGAGGTTGAGATGTTTGCACTGAGACAGTCATTGTGGACATTCTTAGGACTTTATCCCAAACATCTTACCTTTGAACGTCTCATCAAGCTCATCTTTCCCGAACACAATCCCCAGGTCGTGAACAGCGCAGGTGTGGAACTGCACCCGGAATATCACGTCTCGGCACGGGCTACGGTAGCGCTTGTGGTAGCACTTGAGCTGGAGGGTGAGAACCATCAGAGGAAGTTCAAACAACACTGTACAGTAGCAGCATTGCACCAAGCGGTGCCAACAGAACTCAACAGGCCAGTTTAATAGGGTTGGATAGCAGATTCCTTTTTAGCTCCACAAGTACACAGACTATCAAATAAATAACCATTTCAGGATGTTGCTTATTTATACAATGTGTCAACTCCGATAAGACCCAAAAAACAGGTTTTCAGCAAAAATAAACTGCAGAATCAAATCACTTCTAAGAGCTGAACAGCTGAGCTGAACACAATATGAAGTGATCTTTGTGAAACACGAGCCAGAGACATGCCAGCTTGATTCAGTACTCGTTCTTTCTCTACACTTGCCCAGAGCTAGAGAAAGCCTTCAAGACTTATATATATTAGGGCTGTCAATCGATTAATGCTTAATTAATCAAAATTAATTAATTATCTGTTCAAAATGTATCTTAAAGGGAGATTTGTGAAGTATCTAATACTCTTATCAACAAGGGGGGGTGTAATTATGCTTGCTTTATGCAAATGTATGTATAAATGTATTATTGGAAATCAATTAACAACACAAAACAATGACAAATATTGTCCTGAAACCCTCACAGGTACTGCATTTAGCATAAAAAATATGCTCAAATCATAACATGTCAAACTGCAGTCCAACAGGCAACAACAGCTGTCAGTGTGTCAGTGTGCTGACTTGACTATGACTTGCCCCAAACTGCATGTGTTTATCATAAAGTGGGCATGTCTGTAAAGGGGAGACTCGTGGGTACCCATAGAACTCATTTTCATTCACATATCTGGAGGTCAGACGTCAAGGGGACCCTTTGAAAATGGCCATGCCAGTTTTTCCTCGCCAAAATTTGTTTAGCCTCCTTTGCGACAAGCTAGTATGACATGATTGGTACCAATGGATTCCTTAGGTTTTCTAGTTTTGTATATATACTGTATATATATATGAGACTGGTATCTTCACACTAGCTTTAAAACTGCAAGACAAAAACACAACACAAACGGCTTTAAGGGCAACACTAAAACCCCACACAGGAAAATCTTCTCTTTCCCGCCTGCTGTTTCCTGATGGGCAGCCTGGACCTGTTAGTTTTTTACAAGGACCTCACATTTACAGGTACTGGAAGAATATCCCTCAACACCAAACAACTTGCAGCTCACAAACTGTGGCTGTAAAGAATTTTAAAAAACTGACATAATTATATAGAATTTACCATAATGCAGAAAGGAATGCAGGAAATCAACAGCAGCTCAAAACTGAATTGGAATATGATTTTGAGGAAGGTGGGACTGACTTGCGTTCCACAAACCTATTTTCTACGTGTGGGGCCAAATAAGACCAAAACATATAAGGTTCCCAAATCCACACAAGCACATAAAGGATTGAGGACGAGAGGAAGGTAAAGTAGAATATCCTGTGGCTTTGTGCAGCTTTCTGGGGATATGGCAAACCTCCCGCCGAGGGGTCCGTTTCACAAGGAACACAATGCTGCCGCGCCAAGTTTGAGAACAAAAGTAGAAGGAAAACATTAATTTTAAGCTTACATGTTGCCATTAGAGCCCTGACACATTTTCATTTTCACGCACAGGCTTAAACCTAACCAAAGCCCTTTCCAGCCTCATGTGTAGATAAATAATCTGCATTGTTAAAGGAACGGTTCGACATTTTGGGAAATAGGCTTATTTGCTTTCTTACCGAGAGTTAGAGGAGAAGATTGATACCACTCTCACGTCTGTACGGTAAATATGAAGATAAAGCCAGCAGATGGTTAGCTTAGCTTAGCATAATGACTGGAAACGGGGGGAAACAGCTAGCCCGGCTCTGGTCCAAAGGTATGAAAAAAGTCACCTATCAGTACCTCTAAAGCTCACTAATTAGCACATTATATCCTTAGACTGTACATAAAAAGTGGACGTAGTCACCATGACGTCGCCCAATGGTTTGTGGACTACAGTTCAGCATTTCGGTCGTTGCCATCTTTGTTTTTTGCAACCAGAAATGACACAGAGGGTGGACCGGACAACATCCCCTGCTTTATGGTCTATTTGACTCTAAATGGGACCATAGTTTACTAAATGACCATCATGCTGTATTGAAGAAGACTTAAAACTAGCGATTGAGACCGTAAACTTATGTTTACAATGTTTATTGACTATTTTCCAATGGTTCCAGTGTTTATGCTAGGCTACGCTAACTGCAGCTTCATATTGCCCCACAGACATGAGAGAGGTATTGATCTTCTGAACGAACTCTCGGCAAGGAAGGGAATGAGCTCATTTCCCAAAATGTTGAGCTATTCCTTTTAACTGTTTGCAAACTTGAATTTTGGAATTAAAATGACGAACACACTGGCCAATGAGAGAAGCAAACAGCCAAAACCTGAAGAATTTGAATCTTGGTCATAAAGATTTTCCTCTGAATATCTTTTTTTTAATCTAAATTAAAATTAAATCTAAATTTAATCATTAGTCTTTTTTTGGCAGTCATATTATCCATAACTCATTTCCACAAACACATACCAGTGCAGTTTTTAAATGCAGGAGCACACTCCACGCTGACTAATGTCTCTCCCATTCGGCCATAAGGCCACAGCTCACATTCCCTGTGTTATCTGAATAATAACGAGCATCGGCGGCCACGGCCCGGCGCGATGATGCATTCAGCAGAATCCATTAGTCCGTCTTAAATAAAGGATGAGATATGAGCTCAGCTCTGAGGGGCCAAAACGGAACGGCCTTGAGCATACAGTAAGTGCTCCTTTGAAAATTCTCCACGCTGAAGTTATGAGCCCCGAGGACATCTCATGGATAACATTATGGCCTGAATGACAGCAGAAGCAGAAACTTTGCTGATGTGTGCAGTTCTTCTGCTTCAACGAAATGTAAAAGAAGCCACAGGTGCCACTTTATTGAGGATCTCTCTTCTTGGAACGAGAATGATTTTATAGCAATCCCCAAAATGTGAAAATGTCTCTCACAAAGAATTAAAAATAACCATCATGTTAAAAATAGCAACCTGTGTATCCCAGATGCAGTTGTAAAGGAAGTACATCGCCATTTTGACGTCATAGTTTCCAGCAAACATATTGTGTGCTAATGAGGGACTATAAACTGCGGTAAAGGACCCGGTCCAACTGTCTTCCCCTAGGTTTTTATGGTCCTATTTCTTCTATGAATGGACTCTATAAACTGCTGCAGCACATGCATTCAGTACATACACGTCATACACATCAGCTTGGAAGAAAACCAACTGGATTCCCTCAGTACTAATATACAATAAAAATCATTGCATCCTCCGTACATGTCTGCAGCTGCTCTCATCGTACGATGATAATCATCATTTAACATCCATTTATTTTTCTTTCTGTCTGGCAGTGGTAACACACTGGAAAAAGTAAGACAATAAACTTCCTCTGTTATTGGCTTCACACAGGAATTAACCCAGTAACATTAGGAACTAAATCTCCAGTTTCTTGTTTCCTTGTTGAAATGAGACAGAATGTGATACAGACACTCTCACACTCACTCACACCCATTCTTACCAGGATGTCCCCTTTCAGAAGAAGACCAGGTTCAATGGTGATACAGATGCTGGTCTGGCTGTCACCCTGAACATTACTGCAAAAGAAAAAAAAGAAAAAGCATGTTAGATCAGTGATTCTCAAAGTGGGGTCTGGGGACCTCCAGGGGTCCGTGGCGCTCTGCCAGGGGGTCCGTGAAAAGTTTTCAGATTCATTCATTTAAATTATCATGATATCATTTTCTTTTACTAATGGCTTCATAGTTCAGCGAATAATTTTTACATTTTTAAATCTACAGTATAATCAGCCTAGTTGCTAGAAAAAAAAACTGTTAGCATTGTACGTTTGCAAACCACTGATACGTTGAATGCGGACGTTTCTGCATTCGGTCAGAGCAAGTGACGCAGTACAGCGAGCGGCGGGCAGAGCAAGTGACGTAGTAGCAATGCTGTTTTACGCAGTGCTGTTTTACGCAACGCTGTTTTACGCAACGCTGTTTTACGCAACGCTGTTATGCTTGTTGCGTAAATTATGTAACGTTATCTAAAAAAGTCTGCTAAGTTTATTTAAGGTAGTAACATTGTTACGGTTGTCACGTTGGTACGTTATTATTTTAACACAAACCATGATGGGTTTTTTTCTAACCTTAAACAAGTAGTTTTGTTACTTAAACCTAACCAATCGCTTCACAACGTAAACCACGTGGCGTTGTACGTTTCTGCAAGCGGGATACAGGGCTGATATGAAACATATTTACGGAACTTTTTTTTGGTTCAGAAACGTCAACATTCAACATATTCTGTGGTTTTCAGAAACTTACAAAGCCAACATTTTTTCTGACTGGGTTGGTAGAATAGTGCATAGATTACATTTTAATCTAACGAATCTATAACTCTTAGTCTCTGCAAATATGTTTAATATATCCCTAGGCTAGGTCAAATCAAGACATACATGAGGGGGTCCTCAGTATATTCTCTATCTCGTAAGACGTCCTTGGCTGGAGAAAGATTGAGAACCTCTGTGTAAGATAACAAGCCTGCCTTCATCATTACTGCTGTAAAAATGATCACAGTACAATCCAGCATCACTCCACTGCATCAGTTTTCTTTTTGATGTTGATTGTCTGGGTATTACCATGCCCACATGATCTACATCGCCTACTAACAATCCCTTATTCGCTTCAACAGTGGTCATCATGGAGCATAACGGCGGTGCGGCTCTGGGCTAGTTTTGGGTATTAGTGTCTACATGATTGTCTAAGTGGGAGAGTAGGATCAAAGGGTGGAGAGTGATAATAGAGAGCATGTGAGAGAAAGTGGGGAGGAATGTGATTTGGGGCTTTAAGCGGTTGACAGTCTGGAAGTTTATGTGCACTGATTGTGTCACACTTAGTTATGGTGTATGCTGTGAATGTGTTTATAGTATTGACACTATTGTAAGAATGGACACAGTAGAAACAGTTCCATACCAGCAAGCTTTACTATTTACAGTAGTGACTTTAACACATTTCATAACAGCTCCACAGTTAAAATGAGGGGAAAAGGCAAATAATGAGATACAGGCCGGACATATAGGGATCAGGGAGCTGCACTAAGACATATTAATATTAGCCATAACAACTCCAAAAAGGGGATAATATGTAAATGCTTTGTTCACAGCTTGCCGCGCTGCCCCCAAGTGGCCAGAAATATTCATTAATGCAGCGTTAAGCACCGCTTCATGCTTGCATTAGAGCCGAAGACTTTTGTCATTTGTCAACATTTGTATTGAAAAGACTTAATTTGAAAATATTAGTTAATATGTGTCTTTAACTTTGTACTCAATTTCCAGAGTACCAACCAAGTGGGCCGTATTGTGTTCTTTCCATTGCTGAGTCTCCAGCTGCAATGAGTGACAACATTTAAATCTACTAATTAGTTTATTTTGAAGGTATTAATGTACTAAAGTACTAATTAAGTGTATACTTTGCACTGTTAGATATAGAAGCTCCATGATCTGACCTTGGCACACATGTTTTTCAGATAGGAACAAGCATATCTTTACTGTTCACCTAGATATAATAATCAAATGTGGATTAAATGTAGCCTGCATGCCTGCCTCACCAATCAGTGCAGCTCTCTCCTCCTATCATCTCCTGTAACCTCCTCTCTTCCAAAACAGCTACAAAAAAATCATAGAACCCATTTTTTTTTTTCATTTTTCCTGGCCCTGGGAACCAGTGGGGTCCTCTGGCAGGAAATCCCTGCAGGCGTCCACACAGATGCCTGTCTGCCTGTTTCATTGGCTCTCCAGTCACAAATAACACTAGAAGTGATTGCGGGATCTAAAGTAGGGAAACAAGAGCCTGCAGCTGGGGAGGCTGGCTAAATACAATAATGTGAGGCAAGCACAGAGTGTAAACTGGCAAAAGTGATGGTGTATGTGGATATTGGGGAGCAGGGGAGTTAAGGGGAGAGGCTATAAAGGAAAATCTGGGTTTTTTACTATTGAGCCATTACAAGCTTGCCATCCCTGGAATCTTATAAAAGCATTTGAGTGCGAGTTCAGACTTACTAGATGCCAGATGTGTACACGGGCTGCATGGCCTGGTAGATTTTGAGAAAAGGACGACAACCTGGAACACAATTTTTATGAAAGTTATTAAAAAATTAAAAGTGTGTGTGTGTGTGTGTGTGTGTGTGTGTGTGTGTGTGTGTGTGTGGAAATGCTGATGTGGGAGTGCATTTCTGTGCACGACACTTACCTCCTTTAGACTCGAAGTTGGGAATGCCGTGCATGATGACATGGTGTAGGAACAGGGGTTTGTTGTTGATCTTGATGTGTCCGGAGAGCAAGCCGCTGAAGTACTCCACATACCTGAGCAAGGCAGACGTAGAGAAAAATGAATTGAGACAAAAGGGATGAAGGTATAATCATGTGTTCATCACAACAAAGAGACGCAGTCTTTGGCTTTAACCTCTACAACAATGAATGTTTTCAGCTCGTCGGCCGTGCTGATCGGGTCCACCTTGCACCTTGTTTTTATTGTAAACTCAATCAATCTACTTAATGCTTTAAAGCTGCACTAATCAATGTTTTGTTTTATATCAACAATGGATCAAATGGCTTTGTGTAATGTGAAGAGGTTGCAAGTAGTGACAAAACCCACAGAAAATCACTACCCAAATCTGCACTCCCTATCAGATCTTCAGAACCTTTTAGCCTCTTTTAAAAGTGATAGTAGGCAGAATGTTTTTGGCATCATTGGGCAAAAAATCCATAATAACCTTTCAGCATATTGTAATTCAAGTGTTCTGAGAGAAAACTAGACTTCTGCACCTCCTCATGGCTCTGTTTTCAGGCTTTAAAAAATCTAGCCCGTGACGGGAGACTGACCAATCACAGGTCATTTCAGAGAGAGAGCGTTCCTATTGGCTTATCATTCAACGGAGGCAGCTGTCAATCACTCGCAAACTCTGATCAAACGGTCAAACTAGGCAGCGCTGATCAAATATGAATCAATATTCTGTTACTGTAATGCCTATTTGTCGCATAAAATGTTGTCAGAAACATCTTGTAGTGTACTGTTTAGCTGTAAAATGAGAAAGTTTGCTCCGGCTAGTGGGCGGTGCTTGGTATTTCCTCAACTTTCTCATTACAGTCATGCTATAAACAATAAGTGAGGGAAGGCTGACCTTTTCTGAGATGGCTGGCCCACAGGAAGCACTTTGTCTTCATAGAAGCGCTTCATGGCAAACCTGTCCAGAGCTTGGTCAGCACTGCAATCAAACAGAAAAAAAATTGGTACACATGAAGGTTAACTTACTTTTAAAGCCCTTTTATTTCCACTCAAGTATATGCAATGTATATATACTTCATCTCAAGTGTATAATGAGCTTTATGTGTGTGCAGCCTTCTCACAGTAAGCTTGGTCGTGCCATGTTAGACATCTGTCTGTACACCGTGACTTGAGCAGAAAATGATTTTGATGCAAATTAAAGCATTATTATAGCATTATATAGTTAGATCATCTCTCACTAGATCATCAGACATAGATGATTCATAACATTTCCTATCATATCAGGCAAGGTAACCTATGTGTGTCCGGTACATATCTAAAGATCTTGCCGCCAAAGTGGCCTCAGTCTTAATGTCTGACAGCTGGTTCTGTGCAACCTCTGTTACATACATATATTACAATATTGTACGTGACATCTGTATTCTCATGTGGCAAGTGTCAGTCTTTTCATGTTCTGGTATTTTGCTGCTACTTTAGTTTTCAAAGCGACTTCACGGCAGCTTTAAACAGATTTGTGAGATGATGAGTTTATAGAGAAAGAGAGGAGAGGGTGTTAAAAGTTTGTCTTGGTCAATTAGTGTTTTTCAGAAACAACACCAAGTCATGCGCTCTTCTGATTGTTTAACAGTCTGCTTTTTGTAACAGAATGGCATTTTACTATGACATAAAATTAGGGGTGTCAAAGTTAATGTGATAATAACGCGTTAATGCAAATTAGTTTTAACGGCACTAATTTCTTTAACGCTTTAACGCAGCTTGCCATTTTTAGGTTGCAGCGGGCTCAGTGTTAAAGCTAGAGTGAAGATACTGGCATCATATGAAACTAGAAAAACCTACGGAATCCATTGGTATTAACCGTGTTATACTAGCTTGTCGCAAAGGAGGCTAAATCATGCTACAAATTTACGCTACATTTTGGCAAGGAAAAATTGGCATGGACATTTTCAAAAGGGGTCTCTTGACCTCTGACCTCAAGATATGTGAATGAAAATGGGTTCTATGGGTACCCATGAGTCTCCCCTTTACAGACATGCCCACTTTATGATAATCACATGTAGTTTGGGGAAAGTCATAGTCAAGTCAGCACACTGACACACTGACAGCTGTTGTTGTCTGTTAGGCTTGAGTTTACCATGTTATGATTTGAGCATATTGTCTATGCTAAATGCAGTACCTGTGAGGGTTTCTGGACAATATCTGTCATTGTTTTGTGTTGTTAATTAATTTACAATAATAAATATATACATACATAAAGCAGCATATTTGCCCACTCCCATGTTGATAAGAGTATTAAATACTTGACAAATCTCCCTTTAAGGTACATTTTGAACAGATAAAAAATGTGCAATTAATTTGCTAATTAATAACGAATAACTATGGACAATCATGCGATTAATCGCATTTAAATATTTTAATCGATTGACAGCCCTACATAAAACAAATCCAGTACAAACAAAGAAAAAACGGGTCTCTTATAACGTGTCTAGCTAACTCATTGCTTTCTGCTCATGATTATTATATCAAACACTTTTCCTTGGATTTCCCCAAATAAAAGTGTTTTCTTCCAGTCTCATGTTCCACCCCTCTTCCTTCTGTTCATCACATCTCCGTCCGTTCTTCCAATGTGGGCTTCAGTCTTGTGATGAACAATGCTGGTTTATCTAGTTTTTTTCTCCTCCTAGCATCTCCCCCCTCTGCCTGTTTTTCTCCCCTTCTATTTTTTTTGTTTCCTGAAAATTTACAGATTAATCTCGCTCCCTCTCTCCCCTGTTCTGTCTGACTGTCCTTCCCCTCTCTCTCTTTCTCTTACCCCTCTGCAGTTATAGTTGAGATTCATTATAGACCTACCTGGCAGATATGTTGCTGTAATGCATGTAGGCTGCCACCACCACTCCAGTTCTGCCCCGATTGCCCTGAAAACATATAAATCAAGCATGACTCAATTACAGATTTGATCTTCCAGGTCATGATGGTGTCCCAAAAACAAGTTTTCCACATCTTTATAATATAGAATTTGCCTTAATAGGGTTATTGGGGTAGTTTTATTCGGGTGTTGTTTTTAAATGCAAAATTCAAGATCCAAATGTAAACCAAAGGGTAGGCTCACCAAAATTCAAAACACAAAAGTAGGACCTGCGCTCTTTGGTCTCAGCTTCCGTCAACAATGCTCATAAAATATGAATATATAAAAGGGGAAATGTAAGTATGTAATAATGAGAAGTACTAAAAATATACAGTATATACAAAGGATGTAGTATGTATAGAGAAGAAGAATATGTACACAGAGAAGTTTAACAGTTTGCAAAACAGTATGTAAAGTAAAAAAAAGGGTAAATAAAGGATAAAGTGACAATGGTAAACTGACAAGTGAAGCGCTCAAGAGCTCACAAGTTTTAGTCCCTTGTAGAGGTCAAAATCCAAAATTGCAGGATCCTACATTTCCCATAATGCAATTTGATAGCATCTTTTTGTTGAGCCATAGCTGCCTAGTAAATGCCCACATATTTCAAACTCCATTCACCCAGTTTGTAACTGTCTGTTATACATGTAGAGTATCCAAGCCCAAGCCTGATGACATCATCGGGGTTATTTATTCAGGCTTCAGAGACCTCCTTAAGAACCACAGAGGACATTTAATACTGTTGTTACAGGCTCAATAGTACCCCTCAGGACTTGTCAGCTGACTGGGAAATTGGTAGAGTACCCCTTTAAAGATTATTTACATTAGTAATATCAATTTCAATCATAAAAAAAAAAATCTATTATATATGTAATAACAGGTATAGCTGTTATTTATATGGCAAAAAAATACTTGCATTTAATGGGTAGTTCACCGAGCCGAAGTTCAAGCACATGTTACTATGGCAACAAAGCAGTCTCGGATTGCATTCATTTCACATATCCATCCATCTTTAAAACAAGGGTCACTGTGGAGGATAAGTGTGTTCCACATTATAAATATCGCGGCCGCTTAAACAGCGTGGAGCCCAGTGGAAATGATTTGTTGATACGTGTAAACCTAACACGGCCTGCTTCCTTAGTGACCACCACAACCTCCAAGCCCACACTCACACACTCATGACCGGCATTACTCAACTCCAAGTAAAATAACACCAGTTGTTATGGCAGCCGACTTGTTTGTAACCTCCCTGTGGGAACATGGTGGAATGCGGCACGGATCCCATGGTTAATTCGGATGTTGCAAAACGCAATCAGAACAACGGTGGGGTTAACATGAAAATGATTTGGTATTACGCTCGGGACCTCGGCCTAGTGGGTGGATTTGTATATACTTTTTTATGGTTTGTGCCGGCATGTTTAGGAGCCAGACGAGTGTGGTTTGCCACAAGAGTATAATGTGATGCAAGTAAGTTTAGGCAACAACACTAAAGTATTGGTCAATTCAGTTTTTATTGTATTGTTACAAGTAAAAGGATAAATAAACCAAAGTAGACATGATGAGTGGCGTGCCTCACCTCCCTAATTTGTGTTTTCCTAACCCTCGCCCAGCACAACCCAACCCAAACAAGCACACAGAGAGACACACTCTCACACACACACAAACACTCCGCCCTGAACACACACAACAGCTGCAGCCTCAGGAAGTGGGGGTCCCGAGAAGAGCCTGAGAGCACCCTCTACTGTCTACAGATACCACTGTCAACAGCAGCGTCCTCACCGTCTCTTAGTCTCACCTTGTTGTGTATGACCACCACATTGTGGCTGTCGGCACTCAGCCAGGTGTCCATGGCCTTGCAGATGCTGCAGATTTTGTCCAGGGCTGGAGCATGGTGGTCAGGCCAGCCGAAGTCCAACACCTGAGAGAGGAGAGAGAGAAACTGTCAGACACAGGGGAGGAGAGGGGAGGAGAGGAGAGGAGAGGAGAGGAGAGGAGAGGAGAGGAGAGGAGAGGAGAGGAGAGGAGAGGAGAGGAGAGGAGAGGAGAAAGGCTTACCTTTGGATTAAGTTGGCTGATGTCATAACGCTTCTCACTGAGGTTGAAGAGCTAAGGAAGAAGTATAATTAAACACCATTGTTACACATTCTTGGCATTACATTGTACAGTATATTGACAGAGAACACAAAATGTTATTTGCATAAAAATCTCCCTTTAAGGTATATTTTTAACAGATAAAAAAAGTGATTAATTTGCGATTAATCGCGATTAATCATGGACAATCATGCGATTAATCGAATTTAAATATCTTAATCGATTGACAGCCCTACAATTTGTATAAATGACATTGTTTTACAAACATACACAGTAGGTTCTGAGTCTCACAAAACCCACTAAAACTGCAGAAAAGTTTCCCACCCTTAAGGTTCAGTAAGAAACAAAGTAGTGAACTGTATCAAATAGCAGCAGCAATGGCTGAAATCAAATAACATATCGGTGAAGGCTAGGAATTTGGGTGAGTTTTCAGCTTGACTGCAGTAGCAGCCACTGGCCAGTGAACGCCACATAGCAATAACAACAGAGATGTACGCTCTGCTGTGTGAATGTGTGTGTAGATATGTAACTGTGACTGAGAGAGATCAGCTGATGATTAACTGATCCGGGCAGCTCTAATGATTTCATGTTCCTGCCTGAGCTATTTGTTTCATTTATTGTGAAAGTTAATTGCTGTGTTCCTGCCAGAGTCATCCAGATGTTCACAGGAGAACTGTACCAGGTAGTTGTGGCCGTGTTTGGAGCGCAGCATGGAGGCGACCTCCCGCAGGTTGGCGGCGTAGCTCTGCTCTTCCACACTGCTGGGGAAGGAGACGGAGATGATCCTCTCTGTGATGTAGATCAGGTCCAACTCGTAGCTCTCATCCAGGGCCTGCAAAAGACTCACACTCCTGTCGGAGAAAAGCAGAGAAGCATTTTGTCTTCAGTGTGGGTTATTGTGATGAGTCAAACAGCAATTTTTCATATCACAAGCCCTGCTGCGCAAAAACAAAACTGAGGTAAGCTGCTGGACTGCAAGATAGGCTAGGAATTTAATACCCAGAAGTAATGCAGCACATGTGATTTATACACGAGTGCTTGTGTTTATCAGACCAGATAGTGCGTGATCACTTCAACCACGGCATGAGAAAGAGTGCCAAAAGGCCTAAAGTTGGTGTGTTAATGCTTTAATAGGCTCAGTTAAAAGTGATGGATGCTCCTCTAGCGGTCACAGTTGGTGATTTAGGCAATAAGCTGACTGTACAATCTGCAGTGTTGTTTTAACAGTGTACAGTAAATCAATTTGAAATAATCCCGAGTAATGATTAATGAGTATGATAAGAAAATGGCTGTATCTCAGAAACTACAAGTAGCACAATCAAGTATTTGGTATCTATGAACTCCTAATAACATCAAAGATGTGCAAACATATGCAGTGCAAAATAAATATTTCATATGGAAAACATTTAATAAACATAATTGTAGTGTTTTTCCTAATTTTTCAAAAATTCTGACATTGATCATTGATAAAAGTGTGATTTTTTTTATGTGATCAAAAACATTCGAAGTTCTACTGTTAGATATTTGCCCAAAGTATGTCTGTACCAAATTTCAAGACTTTTGACCAATCAGAACAAATGTTGTGGCATTTTTCCTTATCATACCAAATATAGTCTTTGCGTCATTGTCCCACGATTCATTCCAGTGATTTAATACGGACACACACATTTCTTTCACAGAGATGTTTCACAAGACGCATCATATTAGGACAGAATAACAAGTTAGTCTGTACTTTAAGCTCTATCATTCCGTAATCAATTCATCACTGATTTCAAGCCAAAGCATAAAAAATGTGGCTGCTTACTTCATCTGTAAGCCGTGTTACACTGGACCTCAATGCAGCTAATTATATTTCAGATTCAGTTGAACACACAACTATGGCAACACACCACATAAATACCATATCCACAGTGACATCATTTATTCCCAGAGGGCTTCACATTGGCCTCCAAAAGAATAAGCTCTCCCCACAGTGTTGGCTGTCTGAGAGGGAGAACAGAGCGACTAGAAATTGACCGGATATCGGTAGATTGCCCCCTCTGGGATGAGTCACTGCCCCAAGCGAGGGAGTTCAAGTATCTCGGGGTCTTGTTCACAAGATGGATGGATGGATGGATGCATGCATGGATGGATGCATGGATGATTAAACATGCCAGATTATGAAAATATCGCAGCATACCAAGTCTTACAGTCAGTGTGCACCTCACAGACCAAACAAAATGCGATGGTCGTTGGTGGAGTTGGTGTCAAATCAGGTCAAAAATGTGTTGAAGGAAGGAAAGGAGGTATGAATGAAAAGAAATAGTAAAGGAACTGCTCAACCCCAAAACAATCAGTCACTTAATTAATTCACCCTTATGTCAAAAGTCCTTAAATGATCAGTAATTTAGTCTCAGGCTTCTTAGTAAAAACAGAAAATGACAGAGCAGCCGTTGCTCCGAAACAAGCATTAAGTTTCTGTCAAATGTCTCCAAACGGCTTTTGCAGCATAACCTAACGCTTTGTTGCCAATTGATTTCATTAAGAGTTCAAACACTTATCTCATTATCTGAGATTTATTAGATTTCTTTTTTGGAGCTATGAAAAATGTCTTAATACGAACACTTTTTTAGAACTTGTCCATTTCAAAATGTCTACAGAGAACGTGGACAGTGAGATGAAGAGGTTATGGGAGAGGCGTCTGGACCCTTGGGGCCCAGACTGCAGCATATTTCCCACATTTGTCAGCTGTGAGTCGCCCTCTGAGGAAATTGCTCATATGTCTGGGACAGAAGAGCGCTCTGGGTTTACCATACAAGTTCTGTAACCTGTTCTGTACATCTGGACCCACTCAAAACATGCTTACTGGAAATTATTCGTGAAACTGATATGTCACACGTGTTCTCTCTCATGTGTCGCAACAGACATCTCACTTTGAAATTGTTCTGAAGGGATGAATCTTTTTCTGTTTGTGATTTGCCGAAAGCTTTTTGAATTTTTTTATTCCTTTTACCTGCATCTCTCTCTCATTCTCTCTCTCCTTTTTCCATCTTCGTTAGTACTTCCTTTTCTCCTCTGTTTCCCTCTCTGCCTCTGCATATGTATGTCTTTGGCCTCTGGGTGCAGTCAGGGCCAATTTAGACCTGTGGTTTGGTCCTATTCCAAATCCACCGGCATAAAATGACCGGCCGAGCGCCAACCTGCTTCTCATCAGCTGAATAGATGAAGCGATTGCTCTTTTTCTGCACGTCGCGCTTAAAGAATGACGCATTATCTCCACACGCTCAATTTCAGCGCTGCAGGGAACTCATTGGTGCATTTGGACAAACACCAACTGGGAACTAGGAATGTTTTTATCAGGAAACCTGAGACCCTAGGCTGTAAAACATCTCGCCAGATAGTTCTTAGTAGTAAAAGTGGACAACTGGGACTTCTGTCTCTTCTATCCAGAAACACTGATTTGATCCCATTCTTCCTGTGGGTGAACACCGACAGTTTCTCACGATCTCAAGGGTCAATGATGAGTCTAAATCAAACTCAGTAATTGGATGGAATTGATCATCTTCATCAGTAGAGTTTATCTATAGCAGGGGTTCTCAAACTTTTTGGGTCTTTAACTCCACTTTGGTTTGCCCTGATATTCCGGGTGCTTTGTAATCAGATGTCCCTTTAGCTTCTATAGTGTAGATCTATAGTGTCAGGACTGTAATGTCAGGACTGACATTACTAATGACTCATGTGACAAAATAAGTCAACGTTCACTCAAATAACGCCGCGGGTGACCAAACGGCGGTATTTGTCGAGTTGGGAGTGAGAACGGGTTGATCGGACTGCTCTTGCAATGTTCCTAAATGTGCACATATATATGAATGAACGATGTGAGATTGATCTACACTGCATTTCTGAATGTAAGAATGTAAGCAATAACAGTGTGATGCACGTTTGCAAACCACAAGCTCTCATCAGCTTATCAGCTGTTCAGCACAACCCTCCATACAGATAAACTATCTGTCTTTATCAGAATGTAAATAAGCCCGTCTGGACCCACTAGTTTGATTGGATAGCCGGAGCATTACATAAGAGACAACATTCATATGACTGTGCTGTTATGCACGTTTGAGAAGCCTTTGATTTTTCCTTTATATGGAAGGAAAATGGACTGCAATCCAATACTCTGCATGTGCTGTTATTAGTGCCGATGTATCAGATGTTGAGCTGTTTTCATAACTCTATATCAACTCTTTGACTTGCTGTGAGGGAATCAAACTGTAAATCAAGCTCAGCGCGGCACTTTAGCACGAACTGTTTGTGGTGTCAAGTTTTACACATTAATTACACAACTGACAACATCTGTGACTCCCTAAGGGCCGAGGTGAGAGGGGCCGACACCAAATATCTTTGTGTCTAACAAAACAGCGTGAGGTCCAGGTCAATGGCGGGGCATGCTGCTTCACTAATTCCCCTCGGTCAAATCAGCATGTTACATCGAAATGTCTCATTTCAAATGCTTCATAACTCAAGCTGCATGTGACAGAGGATGGATAAGGTTGTGCTTAATAGTTGTTTCACCTCCTTCTTTATCTTTTTGTCCTTTTGGAGAAAACAGTGGAGATAAGTTCCTAAAATAATTCAATAAATACAGTCCAATGTGCCGAAAGAAGCCTTTTATGGTAAACTTGAAGCTTCAATGCAAGAGAAGAGAAGAGCTTGTACCTCGATGGTCTGCGCCGTGACTCCATGCTCTTTGAAGACTTTGTTGAGCCCTGCAACACACAAAGAAAAAAACACCAGAGCTTTAATATAGGTCCATGCATATAACTGTGATACTTACGATTGTGCTTTAAATATATATATATATGTATATATATATATATATATATATATATATATATATATATATGGTGAAACAACATCAAAATATACTATTTGTCCAACAGAGCTTGTTTAAAACAGTTGGTTTTACGTTACATCAAGACTTCCATATAGTATCATAAAGACCTAATCCAAGAGGAAGCCATGAAAACAGGCGAAACAGCGCCGCTGGCTAGGGGTGTTAGAAAATATCGATACACATGAGTATCGCAATATTATGTTGTTATGTTGTACTGTATCGATTCTCTAAAACACAATCGATTTTTAATTGACCTCTTAAAAATCTGCCACTATTCGATCTTTCAGAGGTTGTAGCGGGCTCAGTTTTTAAGTTAGAGTGATGTTACTGGCATCATATGACACTAGAACTAGAGCCTAAGGAATCGATTGGTACCAACCATGTCATAGTAGCTTGTCACAAAGGAGGCTAAAAAATGCTCCGCACTTTTGGTGGGGAAAACCTGGCATGGCCATTTTCAAAGGGGTCCTTTGACCTCTGACCTCAAGATATGTGAATAAAAATGCGTTCTATTGGTACCCACAAGTCTCCCCTTTACAGATATACCCACTTTATGATAATCACATGCAGTTTGGGGCAAAAATCATAACGTTTTTTTGCATGCAGTATAAATGTGTTATTTTTGCCTATTCTAAAATGGTGTATTTCTGGTGTATTCTTTATGCTATGACAGTTTTCCTAAATTAAAATTTTTTAAAAATCGCAATATATCGCCTTACTTACAGTATCACAATATATCACAATACAATGAATCGTTACTGCAGTATCATGATACATATTGTCACATTCTTGCCAATACACAACTCTAGCTGGCAAGCACTGTAACCACGGTCAGGGGGCGAGGAGAGGAGGGGCCAACTTTGAATGTTGTGTTTACAAACCGCTACCGACAAATCTTACCCATTGTGCCTTTAATGTTGTTGAAGAATAGTTGAAAATATAAAATTTTTCTAAATGATGTAACTCTTTGTGGGGTTCCTAGTTCTATTATTTATGCTGCCCTGTTCCAATTGAGTGGGATACCTTCAACAAAGCAGTACTCGATATGGCTGAAATGAGCCTGAACAAGGAAAACCTCATGTGTGAACCAACTCGCTGCAATGCTGTCATGCAATACAGCATACGAGGCAGTTGCATGCAGTTTGAAATTCTATTCATCCCTCTAAAATGAACAGATAGAGAGACAAAGTCTGATTATTGTTTCACTTTACATTTAAGGCCACATTTTACACACTGTACACAAAGTGCACCTTGTGAAGGGTTCTCTTCCACGATGCTGTGTGAGGATGGCGTCACATGACACCGTCTCGAGGGCAAAGCAGAGAGACCCTTTGCAAGAGGAAGTGTGGCTGAAGGTGATTGACTGTTTGGCTCCGCTATGCCTCGTCCGCCTCGCCTCCCCCTCAAACCAGCTCAAGGAGAGGGGTCAAAGGCCATGTGGACTTGTTCACTCCCCTGTGGTGTTCGGGTCACATGTACACAGGAGGGGGCTGTTATCCATCACCATCCATTAGATCAGACTGGCTAGCTGAGCGTCGGTGTCAAGCCCACCGCTCGCCCTCCCTGGATGAGTTTCAGCCTGCTCTGCTCTCCTAACGCCTAACTAACTGTCTGTCAGTGTTCACATTTCAATTTACGGAGACAACATCCATGCGTGTAGTTAATCATGTGAGTGGGGCTGTTCCCATGCTTTGTTATTGCAGCCCAAGATGACTACATTTGCAGCAGATTTTAAAACAAATTGCAAGAAATATCTGGAACCATTTTGTATTTATTTCGCAATACATTGCGAGTAACATTTAAAACGTACAAGTCAGCTGTAAAATGTTGCAACACTAAAAATAAGTTGTCAGGATGCCCCGTGTGTGGGCATTCCTGTAGCGCTGGTGCCAGACCGCTAGCTCGCAAGGCAGCTGAATACGCTTCTGCAACTTTTTTCTCATGAATTGAGTCTATGGGTCCTAATTCTGTGGTGGTGCTCTGATCGTATTTTCCTGACTTTGATAGGTAGAAAAAGGGTGTGCTATTGAACCGGATGAATTGGAGATTGAAAGAAACAGAAGTCAAATAAAAGAAAACAGGCAGGATTATCTAACGTTTGCGTGAACATAACTTCATGGTGGTGGTACAGGGAAACTATTTTAATTTTGGTAAGGCTGTAAGCCTTATCTAGCACCAAATTTAGCACCATCTGCTCTGGGGAAACAAAGTCAGATCTATTGTAGTTACAAGGAAGTTTGTTGAGGTTGATGCTTGACTTTTACTTGACTTTGTCTTGTTTTGAATAGATACCGGGGCTGCACGGTGGTGCAGTGGTTTGCACCGCCGCCTCACAGCAAGAGGGTTGCAGGTTCAAACTCGGCTTGGGGCCCTTCTTTGTGGAGTTTGCATGTTCTCCCCGTGTTAGCCTTGGTTTTCTTTGGGTTCTCCGGTTTCCTCCCACAGTCCAAAGACATGAATGTTACTTTAATTGTTGACTCTAAATTGCCCGTAGGTGTGAATGTGAGCGTGAATAGTTGTCTGTCTCTATGTGTCAGTCCTGTGATAGTCTGGAGACCTGTCCAGGGTGTACCCCGCCTTCACCCAATGTCAGCTTGGATCGGCTACAGGCCCCCCGTGACACTGAATAGGATAAGCGGTTACGGATAATGAATGACTGAATGAATGAGTTTGAATGAAGTGCGTTCACAATGATCAGCAAGGTAAAATAACTGCTTCTGTCAAAGGAGTCCGGTGGCTTTGAGGAGAGCATATTAAATGTATGTTTTGTACGTAAATAAATTAAAATAGTTGCTTAAATCCCTGTTGATTTTATTTGTTTTTTTAATAGGTCTACATTTTCCATTTTGGACACGTAAGTTTGGGCAAGTAAAACATCTCATCTACTTGCCCATAGGGCAACTTGCAACTCTCAACAGAGATGAGAAAGAAGATGGCTCACTCAGTCGCTACTTCCATCATTGATTTCGGACACATTTTTGTCCGGAGCTAATGATGGAAGTAACGAGTAACGAGTGAGCCGTCTTCCTTCTCCTCTCAGTTCAGAGTTGCACATGCTCAGCACGGATCGGGCAGGATGTACTGCTTAGGTAGCAGGTGACACGTGTTGTTGTTGTTCCAACAAATGAGCTGACAGATGATATGATAACGTGATATCAGCTCGGTGCATAGACTCGCGTACTCGTCGATACCTGATCCTGCATTTTAGACTGTATCAGAGGCATTTCCGACACTGGCAGCGGAACAACTCTCGTTTTGACATTAGATTGCATTCCCGCAGTTTGACCATTCCTTGCAGAGACCGAATGAATACTCATACATGTACAGGCACGAATGCTGTCACAAACAAATCAGATTACACAGCGTTTGCCAATGTTCTTTTCTGTCCCAGCAAACCAACTTCATTTCAACAAATCCAATGGGCCATTCCTTTGCTCCATCTTACATCCCGAGTATTCACATGAGTCCGTGGCCCGACCGAGGCGACGCAAAGCAAATCCCCCCCCCACCCCACCACATTTTCTGTCTCTGTGCTTCGGCCTAAACGTTTCAGCATGTTGCCAGGGGCTATGAAGTGCAGAGTCGCCGGAGGAGGACAGAGATGAATGAGCAAGACACGGCCTAAAAGAGGGTTCAGAGACGGACGACGAGCATGAAGAGTGCGGTGGGACTTATTGAGCATGAAAGTCGGGGGAAGCCCAAAGAGTAGAGAAATCCCGTTAGCTGGACGGCATGATGCCGCCGCTTCAACCAGCATGCAAACAGATATCTTAATTAAATAATGGGAGAGAGTTTTGAGGAGATGGTGTTTTTTTGTTGTGCTGCAAAAACGGCAGTTACTACATACATACTGTTACTTCAAATCAGTCTGAATCGGTGTGCAGAGCATTTTATAAGCCACAACATGTACGCTTAAGTGCATCCATCTGGGTCAATAAAAGCGACGCGGCGAAGCTACGGTCAGTAATAAGACAATAACTTTCTCTGTGGTCTCTGTGGATGTTTTTGTCAAAAAGTGAAAGACAACGTGATGTTCATGTACTGCGATTCTATGAATGGAGTGCACTGTGCAGCCATGAAGATCAATTAATCCATTTTCTAGTCATAGCTGGAAGATTTAAAGTAGAAGGCATTAGATCCTGAACATTACACAATCTGCATCCACAGACCTGCTACTCTGCTTTGAGAACTTGTGTTAGGAAGGAGGGAGTGAGGGGTGGGGGGGGTGAGGAGAAAGAGGAGGAGGAGGAGGTGGGAACTGGAGTGGGGGGTCCAGCAGGCCTGTTTCCAGATGAAAACCATCTGTGGAGGTTGACTTTACAAGCAGGCCATTCAAATTAACCATCTGAGAAAGAGCAAGGGAGCGAAGGGGGGGCGGGAAAGAGGGGGAAAGACGTTGGGGGCTGGTAAAAGTCCACGAAGGACACGAGAGAAACTGTTCTACAACAAAGGAAAACAAGCGATGGAGGAGCGGACAAGAAAAATACAAGCAACAGGTCCCTCTAAATCCATCCATCCATCCATCCATTTGCACCTCCACCGCATCCTACCTTCCTGAAAAGGTAGCCCGTACTCCATCGCCATGCCCCCCTCAGAGAGGAGAGCCGCCTTCTCAAAGACCCTCCTCGGTTCATCTCTGGAGAGCTCCCTTTGCCTCTCACTGCTTTCTGTCCGGCAGTGAAGTTTCCTCTATGTGAGACCTCTCCCTTTTTCTCTGACAGCGGTGGAGGAAGAGAAAATAAAAAAACCCAAGGGCTCTATTTTGGGCAGCTGCCTGCAGTGGGCCACAGCATGCTCCAGCTCAGACCCGACTCCTCCACAAGGCTCCTTGTCTCTGTCTTCTGTCCGCTCCGTCTTCTCCCTTCCTTCTCTCCCTCTCTTTCTCTGTCTGTGTGTGTGGTTGCCACCCTCCCCCATCCTCCCCCCTTCCACTCAGCCTCCCATCACGTTATCTCTCCCCCCTCATATTCAACTTTTCCCTCCTACTCTCCCTCCTTCTCATCTGTGTACGGATCTAAATTGCAACTGCTAACCCTTTCCGTCTCTTTAGGCAAACATGTGGGGTCTGATGCATGTTGTCACACACAAACACACAAACACACACACACACAAATCAGCTGACTGTATCTCTTCACTACTCTGCGTGTAAAGTCATGGCCGGTCAAGTGTGTTTATATTCAAGTGATTTTAAAAACAAACACGCTCTTCAATGCTGTTATTGTTAAGTATGTAATGTTTAGAGCTGTCAATCGATTCAAATATTTAATATAATTAATATAATATATATATATATATATATATATATATATATAATTAACTGCATGACTGTCCATAGTTAACATGATTCATCATAAATTTTTAATCAGTTCAAAATGTACCTTAAAGGCAGATTTGTCAAGTATTTAATACTTTTATCAACATGGGAGTGGACAAATGTGCTGCTTTATGCAAATGCATGTATACATTTATTACTGGAAATCAATTAACAACACAAAACAATGACAGATATTGTCCAGAAACCCTCACAGGTACTGCATTTAGCATAAAAAACATGCTCAAATCATAACATGGCAAACTGCAGCCCAACAGGCAACAACAGCTGTCAGTGTGTCAGTGTGCTGACTTGACTATGACTTGCCCCAAACTGCATGTGATTATCATAAAGTGGGCATGTGTGTAAAGGGGAGACTCGTGGGTACCCATAGAACCCATTTTCAGGTCAAGGGATCCCTTTGTAAATGGCCATGCCAGTCTTTCCTCGACAAAATTTGGCCTACGTTTGGAGCGTTATTTAACCTATGGGGAGACTCGTGGGTACGCATAGAACCCATTTTCATTCACATATCTTGAGGTCAGAGGTCAAAGGACCCCTTTGAAAAATGGCCATTGGTTGGTACCGATGGATTCCTTAGGTTTTCACGTTTCATATGATACAGGATCTCCACTCCTAGCTTGAAAATCGAGCCCACTACAACCTAAAAATCACAAGTCGCATTGCGTTACCATGGCGTTAACTTTGACAGCCCAAATAATGTTATTATTATATTGAAGATTTACTAAGTATTATGCAAAGTACGGTATACGAAAGTCTCCTCTATTTCCTATCATGTTCTCACCTTTCTGTCACAAATACAACAAGAAGAAAAATCACAAGACTGAGCAATCTCTCAAGGAAAAATTGGCACTTGAAACGTCTTTAAAAAGGTACAGTTTAAACTTAAATAAGTTTTTAAAAAAAGGAGTCAACAAAGCAAATAGCAGAAGAACACCAGACTAGCCAAGGTAGAAACTGATCCGGGGAAGCGAGAGAAGCTAGTCATAAGACGAATCTTTTCGATGCTCCGAGGCGATGAAGCAAACATCTCCCAGACGTCACAGTGTAACCACACAGCAGATGCCCATGACCAGACAGTAGCAGCTGCACTCCAACGCATGCATACTATACAGACGTGATCACGCAATCTCACACTTATAACCACTGACCAAATTATGACCTGAGAGGGAAAAACACATGAACCGTGCAAAACACTGTCTGATATGAAGCTCCTGCATGACAGAGGCAGGGAAGCGTGTGCTCTTCTGCACTACACTGTATGAGAAAACTGAAGAATAACACAGGGAATGCCAATAAAAGCAGCCACACACACACACACACACACACACACACACACACTGGTACATTTGTGTTTATTTTGGTCCTTGTGGAGAAAGTGGCCACACGGCTTTGGGTGGTAACTCTAAATCGGTTACTTGATCCTTCCTTTCCCAGACAAAATACAACTCACAGGAAGTTGCGTCATCGACGACTATAGTGCCCAGTGAGTCCAAGGCAAACATGTACGCTCTAATTTTCGCGTGTGTTGACCTAACATGCACGAACGAAGGAGGGAGTCGTTACGCTGAAGCGACGATAACTATTTCATTAAAGTTCCATCAATATTTCTAAAACAACCAGGCGTCAGGGTGACATCATAGAATTAGTCAAGTGTGTCTTATTACACATCATGTCTAGGCTGAAATCCAATACATCCGTGGTGAAAGCCAACAAAGTAGTGATGTAGAGGGACAGTACAATGTTCCAGGATGTTTCCTTGTCAAGTCATTTTGATTCCGTCTATTTTCAAATATGTATAGCAGCAAATTACATTTTGCAATATTATAATCTCTCTAAACTAGGGCTGTCAAAGTTAACACGATAGTAATGTATTAACGCAAGTTGTGATTTTTAGGTTCTAGCGGGCTAAATTTTATAGTTAGAGTGAAGATACTGGCATCATATGAAACTACAAAACCTGAAGAATCCATTGGTACCAACCAATGGCCATTTTCAAAGGGGTCCCTCGACCTCTGACTTCAAGATATGTGAATGAAAATGGGTTCTATGGGTACCCACGAGTCTCTCCTTTACAGATATGCCAACTTTATGATAATCACATGCAGTTTGGGGCAAGTCGTAGTCAAGTCAGCACACTGACACACTGACAGCTGTTGTTGCCTGTTGGGCTGCAGTTTGCCATGTTCTGATTTGAGCGTATTTTTTATGCTAAATGCAGTACCTGTGAGGGTTTCTGGACACTATTTGTCATTGCTATGTGTTGATAATTGATTTTCAATAATAAATATATACATACATTTGCATTAAGCAGCTATTAACTATGGACAATCATGCAATTAATGGCAATTAAATATTTTAATCGATTGACAGCCCTAATATACAGTGTATATATATATATATATATATATATATATATATATATATATACACAGTACATATAATGTATATACTACCTGTCAAACAACAGAGCTTGTTTGAAACAGTTTTTTGTTGGTTTTACGTTACATCAAGACTTCCATATATCCTACATAGTGACCAGGTGCCAGATCGTAAGCATGCATTCAAGAGGAAGCCACAAAAATGTTGGACAAAACGCTCTGCGCTGAACAAAACAAGCCCTAAGCGGACAAACCTCATTCCAAAACAAGTGAATCTGGAGTTGGCTTTCACCCGCTGGCAAGCACCGTAACCATGGTGATGGTTGAAGATGAAGGTACATTTTGAACAGATAAAAAATGCGTGATTAATTGCAATTAAACTAGCCCTAGCGAATATAGAAGTGATCAGTGTGCATTCTACCTGTTGGACTATAATTGACTTACATACTAGAGGCTACTCTGAGACTATGCTTACAACTTTTGATTACAATTAAAAGGGAAAAGAAAACATTATTTTGATTTATATTTAGTAATTTCGCCTCTTCGACTTCATCAAATGGTGAAATTGGGTCAGAATGGAAAATGTTCTGTGAATTTGATTGAATAACATGTTGATGATGACTAAATCAAATGTAATGAATTATATTTAATGAAAATTATCAAATTAAATTAAATAGGAAAGATTTGATTTAACAGGACTTTCCATGATTGCTCGACGAATACTTCCTTTCAAATATTTTTTTTTTTCAAATATTTCTATTTTTTAAGCAATTGTAAGTAATAAAAACACATCTCTATAACGTTTCAGTAATAGTTCATGTCATAGAGGGATATATGTCATATATCTTGTTTGGTGGATTTGTATCATTTTGTGAAATTAGGATTCAAAATGTTTATCTGACTTTGGCTTAAGAATTTCCATTTGTTAACGAACTTGTGAACTTTTTGCACTCCGTCGCTGACTTTGACCTTTAACCTTCCTGCATGTGTGTGTGTGCAGCCAAAAGGCACAAATAGAAAATAAGGCTGTCAAAGTTAACGCAATAATAACTCGATCGTCTTTTTTTTTAAATTTCCAGAAAGATAATTAGATTTGTTTGTAATCATCTAGAACAGAAAGCTGGTATTTTGTGTTTGATGTTAACATTGGATACAAGTTTTCTTGGAAACCTCACGAGTTGGTCAGTAATGGAGCTGCACTATTAATGGCCTGTCCAAACTGCCAACAGTAGACAAAAAGTACTTCCTGTGGACACAATACTTCAGAAGACAAATGACATAATGAATATTAGACCCTGTAATGTATCAAATATACACCTGAAGTTGTTTTCAGCTATTTTAAGGTGTATTTGCTGTAAAAGAGGTGTAGCTGTCATTCACGCCAGCTGGAACGCCTCTATCCACTCACAAACAACTCCTCTCCGACATCAAAAACATAATCTGTCTGCAAATGTCATAGAGGCAGACTAATCTGCTCTTTCACTTCAGTAATCTAACCAAAAGACATGGTTGGACCTGAGAAAAAAACAAAAACAAAACAGTGTGTGAAGCAAGTTGAAACTCACCATGGTGTCTACATGTTTGAGAGGGAGGTCACTGCTCGGTGCCTGTTCAGAGAGAGGACAGAAACAGAGAGAAACAGAAAGTGAGTTCAATACCTGCAACACTTCATACCTCAAAAAACTCATGTTATATTATGTTGTGTCTAGGGCGATTTAAAATATTTAATCGTGATTAATCGCATGATTGTTCATAGTTAATGACGATTAATAATTTTTTACCTATTCAAAATGTACCTTAAAGGGAGTTTTGTCAAGTATTTAATACTCTTATCAACATGGGAGTGGGCAAATATGCTGCTTTATGCAAATGTATGTATATATTTATTATTGGAAATCAATTAACAACACAAAACAATGACAAATATTGTCCAGAAACCCTCACAGGTACTGCATTTAGAATAAAAAAATATGCTCAAATCATAACATGGCAAACTGCAGCCCAACAGGCAACAACAGCTGTCAGTGTGTCAGTGTGCTGACTTGACTATGACTTGCCCCAAACTGCATGTGATGATCATAAAGTGGGCATGTCTGTAAAGGGGAGACTCGTGGGTACCCATAGAACCCATTTTCAATCACATATCTTGAGGTCAGAGGTCAAGGAACCCTTTTGAAAATGGCCATGACAGTTTTTCCTCGCCAAAATGCAGCGTAAATTTGGAGCATTATTCAGCTTCCTTCCCGACAAGCTAGTATGACATGGTTGGTACCAATGGATTCCTTAGGTTTTCTAGTTTGATAGCAGTATCTTCACTTTAGCTTTAAAACTGAGCCTGCTACAACCTAATAATTGCAAGTTGCATTAATGCATTTAAGAAATTAGTGGCGTTAACGCGTTATTATCGCGTGAACTCTGACAGTCCCAGTTGTTGTGTGACGTCACATCATCTCCTCTCATCATGCTATGTCAAAGCTACACTACACAGCGCCATTCTTTGCCCTAATGTGGCCTGGAGCAGAGTGGGACTCCACCTTGAAAGCGTGGGACCATCTATAATCCCTCCGTGCAAATATTTACACAAAGAGACAAGTCTGCTTCCATTAGCCAAGAGCGGAGAGTCCATCCGTGGAACTCTCTTTCTCAACGCCATATACAGCTATAGACAGAGAGAGAGAGAGAGAGAGAGAGAGAGAGAGAGAGAGAGAGAGAGAGAGAGAGAGAGAGAGAAGGGGAAGAGAGAAGTAGGGGACACAGAGAAGAGAAGAGGAAAAGGAGGAAGAAGAAAAGAGAGAAATGAAAGAGAATAAGGAGTGGGTGGATGTACAGTCAGGGCTGTCTGGGTATAGGCTATAGACGGAGAGAGATGAAGGTAAAGAGAGCAGAAAAAGAAAACATCAGAGCGATCCATGATGTCATGAGCTTGTGTGGGCTTGGCTAACCGCAGACTAGCACACATGCACAGATGTTACTTACTAGATGAAGCATAATAAATTCAGTCTGAGCTGTATTGAAACCATCAGTCATATCTATATGTAGCAGAGAGGACAGTAAATGACTAGTGGCACTTTTTATTACAGCAGAACTATATACAGTACATTGTATATGTGCATCCTGACTGACGAGCCGGGATGTATGTAAAGTTGGAGTTTGATCTATTGTGAGGATCCCTGTCTCTGTAGATCTTCTTGGTATAGTGCAGAGGCGTAGTATATCATGGACCTAACATTAACGTGCGTCTTGGGTGATCCGATCACAAGTGGACAGCTCTAAGTACGTCTGTTCACACCTGGCATCAGAATGTGTTTCCACATGTGAATCGGATCTCACTTCCCAGCTCTATATGCAAATAAATATGTAGTAAAAAGACGGCTAAGACAGCAGAAGTTGTGATGTAATATTACAGGAATGTCAGTAGTAATATCCTACATATTTGTGAATTTGATTACATTTGTGCTGGGAGACGAAGTGAATGTTTATCGTGTCATTTTGGATGACATTTGTGCGGACGGTGGCTCAGAGTGGTCAAACAACCCTCTTTTGCCTTTTGAGAGATACGAAATAACTTGCAGAAAACCAAACCTGTTCCGAAAACTTTAATGACGGGCGAAAGTTTCAGAGTCGGTGTGTAAACGTGATTGACACAACGTGAGGTTGTATTTCGTGCGACAATTACTGAAGGAAAATACAGACTTGGTGTTCAACGGCCATTAATCAGAAAATGCTACGTTCGGAATATCCAAACGGAACATGATGTTTACACGACCCATATCAAATTCAGAATATTTTCATATTCGGAAATATAGTGAAAAATTAGTGTGTATGTAAACATAGTCATTGATGAGTTTTTAATAGACAACAATAGTGTGAGTGCTCCAGGGATGATGTGTTTTTGCAGGCCAACCAGGAAGTTAGCATCGCCCTGGTTCCCTCATCAAAAGCCAATGGGATTTTTCCATTGGCTTTTGGATTATTGCAGAAAATAAGATCTGCGGCGAACACAAGTTTAAAGTACTTTACTACATAAAGGCTTCAAATTTCACGAGTGGGGTATTAATTGATTAATTTTATGTCGTAAAACAAAACGTTAAAATCTCTTCAGCTTTTGTCAACCACAGACCTTATTTCAGGCATCTAATTAAAAACCCATTCAAAAAACCCATTGACTTCCAGACGAGGGAACCGAAAGTGCTAAAATGCTAACTCATTGCCGGGTTTTAGGACTCATTCCTGTAGCACTCTATGGAGCTGTGTGACTCAGAGGAATAGCATATATCAGGCTTGGGATACACAGACAATAACAAAAATATGAAACATCACCAGACTTATCCTTTAAAGTACAGAACACCCAAGAGTCCAAAAAAAAAAAAGTCAAATGTTGGAACTTGAATCGAAGCACTTCATAGTGGAAGCCTCCTCCACGGTAGTGATCACTGGACAGTGCCCACACAAAGAGCTGCTCTGTGACACAGAGGATGCTCTGCTTCTGTAGCGAGCTTCAGTGGAATATAAACAGTGAATGCGAAGGGTAAATTATAGTGTGGCTGTGCAGGCCCCAGAATACAGACTAAACGCCCAGAGCAAACCACCAACCAGGGAGAGAGAGAGACTTCATCTCACCAGTGATATACCAACTTATAACATTTAAAAATAATAAAGGGATTGGTTATTAGATCACCAATGCAAAGGCAACACAGACGGACATTTTTACTTAATGTCAGATCATATCTGCTTTCTCTGCCAGTAGGTAGGTGTGTCACTGAGTGTTATTGCTGTAAATCAGACAAGTGGAAGACAGAGTTGGTTCTAGGAATAAAGGAAAAGGAAACACCAGACCGATGTTTGGGCCTCTAAATGCAGACTGTGGATTTGCTCGGAGGTCAAAATGTGCAGCCGCAGGCATTCTCACACAAATAGAGGCTATTGTGTGTACACCCAGAAAAACACACACAGACACAAACAACTCTCACATTGATATATTCTGACATGTGCGTTTCCGTTTTGGTACAATTACAGCCAGATGGCCGGAGTGCGTGTATGTGTACTGTCGTTGGGGCAACTAATTCAGAAAGCATGAGAAAGCCTGGGAAGTTGTGTATCAGCAAAATAGTCCGTTAGAGGAAGTGTTTGCAGTTCCTCTTCAAAGGAAACATTTGAAGGGGAACTGCAGCACTGAGGCCAGTAATGGTATCATTATCGTATTATTTTTAAATCAAGTCAATTCTTGCGAGCCATGCACAATAAATCTCTGTTGAATCACAAATTCCAAAGCCAGGATTGGATCTTGGCTTTTATCGACCGTATATTTCATAAAATCAAATGATGAGAATTTGCTGTGTCACAGTGACGTTCAGATTCAAGGTCAAGAGGTCGATCCCCAGGGCCCAGTGCTGTGTTCAGAGTCAAGTGATTACGGGTTGATACTGGATAATAGCAAACTGTCTTGTCATTGCTTTGAGGGGAACAGAGAGTCCAAAAACAGAAGGAGGTATAGTAGCTCCCTGAGAACAAAATGCTAGGGGGAATAAACAACACAGTAGAGAGAAAATAGAAAGAAGCTTGGAGACTGACTAGTAGGCGTAGGGGGAAAAAATGATTCACCTATGTATTGCAATTTAGTTTTTTACGATTTTGAAATAGATTTTTTAATAATAGAATTTATACATTTGCTTCACTTGAGTCTATGTGGAGGCAGAAGGAAGTTACTGCTTTTATTGTTGTAGTCTAAGTACCGTGACGTCACATCCGTTCCGTGTCCGTCAACCAAAACAAACCACTGGCCGCAACGAGGAAGCACAATACAGCAGAGGGTCCGCGTGGATAGGACTTGAACCCTCACATATTAAATCCAAAGTGGTAAACACTACACATCCAGTAAAGTATGGAAACACTTTGGGTTTCACACATTGCAAGAAAAGCAGAGCTAGACATCACGGCTAAAGCTGCATGCTAACTTTGTCATGGACAGGAAATGTTATCGTATCCCGGTAACGTGCGGTCAAGCCAGCCATCGCTCTCATCTCCGTGGTCAAATGGGCTGACGCTACAACTGTAGAGCACCATATGCAGACATTTATGTTAAATGCATTCAAACGGCCCCGATGGAGCTGACCATGGATGTATAAAGAGAACGGAGCTGATGGGAGAGCTAGAGACCACCTTGGAGAAGTTAGCAGAAGCATACACATGTGACTACGTCCGGTTTTCAAAATAAGATGTTAACAAAGGGAACTTTATACAAAATACATATATGGAAATAAGATTGATTGGATTATATTCACCAGAAGTATAAAACATTACATGTCCTTTAAAAGAAAATACCACTAATTTGTGAATTTGGGAAATGTTTATCCTTTGATTTTTTGGGGTTGCTGGAAAAAAAATAAAAATAATTCCTTACAATAAATTTCATATATATTATATGACAAAACATTTTAATGTATTATTTTAGATATTTTTTAGTATTAAAAGTTCCTAGAAGTCGCAATAAATTGATACTTAAATAATTAATACTTAAAAATTGTAATACATATTGAATCGGTACTCAAGTATCATGATAGTATCGAATCAGGAGATAGGTGTATCGTCCCAGACCTACTGACTAGCGCTAGCATGTTAGCCATCGGGGCGCCAGCTAGAGAAGCTCAGCAACTAGCCCTGCAAGTAGTCCCCATGTCACCAAGTTTCTAGAACAACATATTTCTTGAAGACATGCGAATGAATTTTTTTATTATGCCACAATCTTGTGTGACGGGGGCTTAAGGCTGCAGGATTAATTGTATCATGTAGTGCAGTCTTATTTATACATGAAGATCATGCCACATTCGCATCAGCAGGGAGATCTATCACACAAACCAAGCGCTCCTAATCAAACAGCTTGATGTGGCACTCCCATACCAGTCATGGTCATATTGTTTGTTGTCTGCATTAAGACCAAAGAAAATGCAATTAATATATTTATCTAAAGCAGGGAATTTCACAGTCTGAGACTGTGGGCCTCCCTCAGATGGGATGGGCCTATGCCTATGGGATCATGATTATGTTATTTGATCCCATAGACGCTCAGCAATTGAGCCACAATAGCTTAACATTGCTGTTTGACATAACTCTGTCCTAAGGCATTTATTAGTTTCTGACTGGGAAAGTGGGAAAACAGTAAAATTACCTCTATTATTTTTACGTTATCGAGTTATCGTACGATATACGGACATGGCCTCGATTATTTTTACGTTATTGACTTATCGCACTATATACGGACATGACCTTGATAATTTTTATGTTAACGATTTATTGTACGATATATGGACATGCCCTAGATCATTTTTACGTTAACAACTTATTGTACGATATATGGACATGCCCTCAAACATTTTTACGTTAACGACTTATTGTACGATATACGGACATGACCTTGATTATTTTTACGTTATCTACTTATCGTTAAAATATAGTAACATGACCTCGATATTTTTATTTTATCAACTTATCGTTGATATACTGACATAACCGTGATCATTTTTACATTATCGACATATCATACTATACACAGACATGACCTCGATCATTATTACGTTATAGACTTATTGTAAGATATACGGACATAACCTTGATAATTTTCACGTTATCGACTTATCTTTCAATATATGGACATGACCCCGATATCGATATTGCGTTTTTTGTGTTTGTATATTGTGTTTAAATGCGTGTTTGTTTACATAAGAATGTCACCAAATTTTAGCCAACATGATGCCAGAATAAACACCAGGGTTTCCCCGACCATTATAAGACTGGGGCATTGCCCAGACATTGCGCATTTTAGTTAACCGAGCCTGAGAGCCCATTTTATGTATTGTTTATGTACTTAGAATATAAAAAAAAAAGAAATTCACATTCCAATTCCAATGTCTGAATATTCTTAAGAATTAAAAGTTCATTGCTCTTTAAAAAGGCTGTATTTGCTTTATTGTGCTATTATGCTATCATTATATCGGTGACATAAAATGGCCTTAAAATGATAATACTGTTTATCGCAATTATTTCTGGGACAATATATCGTCCAACAAAAGTAGTTATTGTGAGAGGCCTAACAACAGCAGAGGTCAGCCACACCACCACAGAGCAGAATGCTTGACACTCAAATAAAAACACCAGTATGGTCTTTAAACATAATTACAAAAGATGGCGGTAATTGTTTTATAGCCAAGAGCTTTGTAGCACCTGCAGGGAGAGAGAAAACACAAACCTGGCATTTTCAGAGCACTTTATGAAAGTATACGTCTTATTTCTCTAACTATGGATATCGTTTAGACAGTCGTTCTATCAACTTAAAAGGGAGGAGAGAAAAACTTTATCTATTGCAGATAGTCCTTGGCACATCACTAGCTCGGGGCCATGCCATCACCTTGGCCTAGTCAGCTGAGCATCATATTGCATTTGTTCTCATGAGAGGAGCTAAATACAGACTGTTGATCTCCCATGTGGTAGCAAAATAATAACAGACATAATAACAGATGAATAGTATGATAACATTTTGCCTAAAAGGAAAACAAGTTCATCATTTCCTGTTTCATATCGCAGAATGAATAAATCTGGGAGGTGACAGAGCATCTGCATTCTGTCATAATTTACCGATATTGGCCTTTTTGGACAGCTTCTGCCAGTGTTCTACTGATTATAAAAAATTAATATATCGGAATTTCCCTTCTTTGCCCTCTTGAGCCGAACATAGGTTAGTATTCCCTTCAAGAATACAACACACAGCTTATTCACAGGCGAGCTATAATTACATGCGATACGACAAGTCTGAGTCTGTTTTGTTACTCAAACTCGAGTGTCCTTATGAAAACTGTCGTGAGGAAACACACACATGATGAGAGAGCGTGGACGCAGCCACGTGTCTGTCCCCTATAAGTACAGCATATCACAGTGTGACTTTCACCCACAGCTCTTTATCTCTACCAGTGCCGTAGCATGTGCTTTCTTTCACATGAGCACAGTAGCTCCTTTGACCAATTTACCAAATTATAGCCCGCTCCTTTAGGAAGGCAGGGGCATGCTGGGAGTCCCACCAACCCCCCAACTCCCTCTGAGTGGCTGGGATAAACGTAGCCCAAAGCAGCGCCTCTGGGGAAACGACCCAGGGCTAAATATACAGCCGTTCATCTTTAGAGCTCGAGACGCAGCCCATTTAGCCGGGCCCAGCCCGCTCGGTGCGGACAGCAGAGCGGTTAAAATCACAGCTCTGGGTGTATGAGCGTGGGTTTGAGACGAGGAAAGAGAGCGAGTATTGCTCTGTGACAGGAAACAGACAGCAGTGATTGTGAGTGTTGGAACAATTCAGCGTTGACGTTAAGTCAGTGAGCTGAGCATGCAATAACAAAGAATACCTCATTATCCATAGCTATATTCAAATGATTGTGTGTGTGTGTGTGTGTGTGTGTGTGTGTGTGATTGTGTGTTTGTTGGGTGTGTGTTCAGATGCTCCCCCATAGAGTGAGTATCACTAACCACTCACACATACTTGCCAATCCTACCGATTTTCCCGGGATACGGTTTCCTTCCGGTGTCACAATTCTCCTGCTTTTCTCTAATTTTATACACTTTTTTTCCCTTTTCATTATCACAACTTGTTTCTGGCACTGTACAGAGTGTATAAGACCTACTTCCATCCGGACGACAATACAGCTACACTAAATGTTTTTTCCTGGCAGAACTGCACATCACAGCATTCATAGCGAAAAGCCGTCATGGCGCGACGCAAACCATTGGAAATATGGGTCATTAGGGGCCTACTATGCCTACTACATTGAAAAGTGAAAGTGAAACTTCAAAGCAACACGTTCTAACATGTAAAACTGAATGAAACATCACGTTTTGAACACAAACAAAAACGTTTTTTTAGGTTTAGGCAATAAAACTACAACTTCTTTAGGTTTAGGCAAAAAAAAAAGAAGTTAAGTTTAAGGAAAACATTGTGTTTTGGGTTAAAATAACTACGAATACAAAGACAACTACACATTGTTGGTTTCACACTGGATACGAACTCCAGTCTCCTGGGTGAAAACCCTGTGCTTTGTGTCCCATCCATCGTCAACAACCTCTGTCCCTTATGGAGTTTCACGCTGTCTATACTACAGCACCTGACTTCTGCTTCTGCTCCTGTCATAATTACTATGGTCGGTAGAGGTCGCTGTTGTGTTCTTTTATAACTTCTTTCGGTGATCTACCATGTGATTAGATGATAAAACCTACTAGTGGGTGTAGTAGGCCCCTATTGACCCACATCTATGGGGCTTATAGCGACTGATGACGCTTATTTGATAGCCTGACAAAAGTCTAATTGGCTAATTTGTTCATGCCAGAGATTCATAGAAGTTCACGCCAGAGGGGCAAATTATTCAGTTTAAAATTGTAAAACAGATCTATTTAACATTAAAAAAATGCTTATTATTTTTTTTATTTTCATTCTTTAAAACTCACCACAATGCAGTAAACAAAGTCTCTGAACTCAAATCTTTCTGAGAGAGGACCCCCAGATCCCGCCATATTTGGGTTAGAAATCCTCCCTATTTTTCAGGTTGGCAAGTATCCACACACGGGAAGTTCCGCTGTTGTTTTCGGAGTATATCCTTGTGTCTATATGTGAGTCAGACCAAGGGTGTGTGCCGAGTGTCACTCATCCTTTCCTCTCCCCCACACCTCCTCCCTCTCTCCCTCTCTCCCTCCTTCTACCCTGAATGGCCCCATACAGTTTTAGGACGACTCTTTGGAAAGTTAAAACACACACACACACACACACACACACTATCTGGATCGGCAGCAGAGCGGCTATACGCACCAGCTCTACTCCTGTGTTTACACTCTGCATTTTGGACAATCGCCCACGCTGAGAGCTTAGCAGGCCTTAGACATGCCTTGATGTGCTCGTGTTTTCAACTAAGCTGCTGGAATGATGCAGATACTTTCATTTTGCTTTGATGAGAAAAGATGCAGCATTCCTCGCCGGTAATGACACGAAAAGATGGAACGCTAAATTGCAAGCAATCTTAAACGAAATCACTGTCAATGGGCCTAATTTGCAAAAAAAATAAACACATCCAGAAAAACAGAAAAGAGTCTACATTTTGACAGTGTTTTCTCACCGATTCATGCCCTGATGAAAAGTCCCAAAACAATGCAGGCTGAGGAAAGAAATGCAAACCTAAATAGTGAGTGGTTGGTTCTTCTGAGGCCCTGTCTGCACGTATACAGATATTTTTAAAAGCGGATATTTTAATCTGCATTTCGGCCTCTCATCCACACGCAAACAGAGTTCTGGGTCACAAAACAGATATTTTTGAAAACGCCTTTTAAGGTGAAAATTTGAAAAAAACTTTTTGTATCGGTGTGGATGTGTAAAACGGAGCGTTTGGGAAACGATGACTTTGTGTATTGAGCATACGCCAGAAACCATAACAAAGATGGCAGACTACCAGCTTTTTTAACGTTTTATTAGCACTGCTCGTACTAATTTCTACTTAACATTTGAGACATGTTCCAGTCACAGGAGGCCAAAGCAGGAACACATTAAAACATGTTGAGGCCGAATGGTGATTGAATGTGCTTTTTGGTGATTGAAGGCGATGTTTGGAGCACTCAGAAGGGCTGTGGACATAAACCTAAGTGACCTCCCTTTCATCATTTATGCATGTAAAGAGACAGTTGATGACAGCAGAGTGACGACAGGAATCCTAATATAAATGCTGAATTGATTTAAAACGATGCAGGCTGAGGAAAGAAATACTCCCTCTGATTGTCTTCATATCTCGGTATTGTGAGTGTCCCCTTTGTATCAAACACTATACATCACAGTGGGCGACACAGAGCTGACATGCCCAACAGTGCCTTATAGTGGAAATAAACACAAACTGCAGGCCTTGACACCAGTTGGCATAATGATGGTTTACCTGAAGCCTCAGTCCTTCACAGTATGCTTCCTTCAGACAGCTGCTGGAAACAGCAACAGCTATTAATGTCACTCTGAGAAGCTGATAGTAAATGTAAAGTCTAAAATGATGCTCATTCCTACAGTGACAGAGCTTCCTGAGATTATCGACTTTTAGGAAGTGGGCGAAAACGGTGAATGTGTTTGTTTGCCTTCAAAGTAAAAGCGCAGCTGTTTGGCAAGAGCCCTAAAAAAATGTTTTCCCCTCGAGTGGCTGCCTAAAAAGGCAATCCTGCTCCGCTAGAGCTGAAGCCCCCCCAGAGACACTTCCTGTTTGGCTTAAAAGATGCTAAATGTAATGTTGAAAACGCAATGTTCAAAGCTGAGGGGACAAATTAATGCTTGCTGTCGGTTCACTTCAGTTTTCAGTGTAAATCATCCAAACATTCAGGCTTTCTTCTCCCTCATGTAAAAACATGTGACATACAAATATGCATAGTATTTAGCCATCACACTTTACAACTCCTCCCTCATACACTGGACATGGACTTAGTTCACCCGTCAGCTGCTATAAACAATACTGACTTAACTGTACAATAATTTGTGCAATAATAATTTGGCAATATTTCAACTGTCCAATACTGTCATTAATACTGCATTTATACTGTACATTCAAGAAATATTCTTATTCATTTCTTATTATACCTTAATGGCATTTATATTCAACACACTTAATAGATCCCACTTCTCAGCAGTTTGTATTTACTTAAAGTAATTTTGTATTTACCTTTTTTGTGCTGTGGTAATAAGCTATATATTGCACGTCTTCATGCAAATATTTGTACATACTTCATATTTTTTTATATTCTCATTTTCTTATTTTCAATTTTAGTACTTCAGTACTAGCATTATTTACATAATTTACATGTTACATACTGCTTTGGTCATATTCTAGGCCAGTCACACAGCAGTTCGTGAAATAGTCACACAATGTATTGTATTGATTCGTTTACATAGACACAAATTTAAAAAACAAAATTGTGATGTTCAGCACAAAATCAATTTAGATGTAATCCTCGTAATTGTGAACCAGGAATTCTAAAGATCGGCGAACACTGCGTAGGCAGGAGGTCGTGGTGGATAGGTGGGTCAAAAAACACTGGACTTTCGCCCAGGAGATGGCTGTTTGTGTCCCGTGTGAAACCAGAACGTAACTTCTGTACTTAAATTATGCCACTTCCGGTGTTATTTTAACCCAAACCACAATCTTTTCCTAAACCTAACTAAGTAGTTTTATTTTGAAAAGACTGGAGTGCAAATTGACACGTGCATTACGTGTTGCTGAACATTCGTAGGAAAACACATGTCATGCTGAGCGTCACGAAAAAAAATGCAAAATTCGTATCCATGTATACGAATCAAATAGATACAATTTTGTAACTATTTCAAGAACTGCCGTGAGTCTTTGTTGCATATTCATAACTATATGATACCTCTAATAACATTCACTTATGGTCCAACGCTACCACTTCATCAGTCTCAATAACACACAAGCAAAAGCGCACACACACACAAACACACACACACACACAGCTGTTCCTCTCTCATGCTCCGCGGTCCTTCATCTGCAGCGTTCACACAGCCATGTCCCAGAAATGTAAACATAGTGTAGTGCTGAGGGAGGAGGCTGTGTGTGTCCGGGGTTAGGGTTCGGGTTGGAGTGCGTATGCTTATTCCCGTTCCCACCCCCCTTGAGGTATAGAGGGGGGCGGGGGGGCTTCCAAAATGCCAGGGATCCCTACGGACCAGAGGAGAGGAGAGTGGACGGCCCTCGCTGTGGGAAAAAACCCTGAGCCGTCTGTGACCCTAAACCACCTCTGCCTTCTCTGTGTTTCTCACATAGCGCTCCTCTGTGTCCCTGCTCCTACTGATAGCGACCGGACCGCTCTCTCTGTTATGTAACCAAAAGCCTTCTGCAACATGTGAGAGAGGAGAGAGGAGGGACGCTCGATAGGCATCTGCTGCCAAGTCTTTTTACTCCTTGAGTGTACACACACACACACACACACACACACCTACTAAATTCATCCACTCTTAATATTTCAACTCTGCATCTGTCCCAATATGGTAATAACACAGAAACATCAGGAAAAAAAAGTGAAAAGGAATTGTGCATGCCTTATCTAGACGACTGTACTTCATCACTACAATATATATATTTTTTTCATTTCTTTGGCCTTACTGAACTGCTCATGCACATGAAATCTGAGAATGTTCTGTATATATTACAATCATTTATTTAATAAACAAGTATGTATTAGGGATGTCAATCGATTCAAATAGTTAATCGCAAATGAATCGCATATTTTTATCTGTTCAAAATGTACCTTAAAGGGAGATTTGTCAAGTATTTAATACTCTTATCCACATGGGAGTGGAAAAATATGCTGCTTTATGCAAATGTATGTATATATTTATTATTGGAAATCAATTAACAACACAAAACAATGACAAATATTGTCCAGAAACCCTCACAGGTACTGCATTTAAAAAAATTTGCTCAAATCATAACATGTCAAACTGCAGCCCAACAGGCAACAACAGCTGTCAGTGTGTCAGTGTGCTGACTTGACTATGACTTGCCCCAAACTGCATGTTATTATCATAAAGTGGGCATGTCTGTAAAGGGGAGACTCGTCAAGGTCAAGGGATCCCTTTGTAAATGGTCATGCCAGTTTTTCCTCGACAAAATTTAGCATAAGTTTGGGGCGTTATTTAACCTCCTTCGCGACAAGCTAGTATAATATATAAAAAAACTTGTCTAACCTGAAATCAATTCTTCTTCGCCGGGCAAAATCAGTAGCCTTCACTGTGTTCTCACCCTGGATGTATCATGGCTGCCACTGGCAACTACTGTTTTAGAGCAGCGAAGAAGAACTGACTGCAGCTAGTTTGTCACGTGGTGATAGCAAACAACAACAGTGCAGTGCTAGTGGAGAGTGTAACGGTAGTCAGAGCAAAGAAAATGCCAACCATTACATAATATTTCACAGTGGATAATCCAACAAGTAAAACATTGATATGTCCAGTATGTAAGGCTTCCGTTTGGAGGGGGGGCAGTAGATTCCAGTAGAGTGTGTGAATATTGCACCCTGCAGAACAAATTAGCACTCAGGCTGTCCACTGAGGAGACCGCTAGGACAATATGGAATTGTTATTTATTCCTAGCTTCATTTATTTGAGTTCTTTGTAACTGACGAACTGAATAATAAAAGAAATTCTATTGCAGTCATTCTCTGTGTGTATTTGTTCATATTTTACAAAGAGTTTAACCTGAACTAGGCCATACAACAAAGATATTAATCATCACATCCATACATGGTCAGTAGTTAACAGCTGTTAAACAATAATAATAATAATAACAACTATATTTTTTTATCACGCTGGTATTGGATCGGTACTTGGTATTGGGCGGTACCGCAAGTTCAGGTATCGGAATCAGTATCGCGAAGGAAAAAATGGTATCGGAAAATCTCTAGTTCACATCCACGTCTGTCCAAATTGTCATCGCTACATCATTTTATCCTGTTAGACATTTGTGTGAAATTGTTTTCATACATATGAATTTTTGAGTTATGGCCGAAAACATATTTTGTGAGGTCACCTGATTACCTTGACCTTTGACCACCAAAATCAAATTAGCTCATCCTTGAGTCCAAGTGAACGTTTGTGCCAAATTTGAAGAAATTTGCTAAAGGCGTTCCCGAGATAACACAACATTCACAAGAATGGGACGAACGTGAGGTCACAGTGACCTTGACCTTTGACCACCAAAACCTAATCAGTTGTGCCACGGCTGCTAACCGGGCAATTAATGAAGGAGTGGGAGTTGGGGTTGCATTTGGATCATCAATCGTGTCAAACAAGATCATCAGCATCAAAGCGACTTTCTCACTTTGACCCTGTATTTAACTTTCTCACTCTATCTTTCCTCCATCTCAGCTAAAGTGGATGCCTGCAGGGAAAAAATGTACCAAGACGTTCAGTCCTTCGTAGAGCACCCTTATGTAATATATACACACTATAACGCCGGCTGGATCATTACGTAGAACACATAAAAAACACTAACGCATGACGCCTGGCTCTTGGTTCAATTTTAAACAGGTTTTTTTATGGCCTAGTTTGCACATTCCCAGGGAACTGGGATCATACTGTATATCATTACAGGATGCCTGGTTGGTGCTTGTATACACAGCGTAATACAGGGCACATCAGGGAAATATGTGTGGTTCTAAACACAGCGCTAATTGGACCACATCTAGACCATCTTTGCCCTGCAGTTACTCATTACTCAGCAATGTCCTGGCCCTGTTCCCCCACTACACAAGACCTATATTAAAAAAAAAAAGAAGCTGGATGACGTAGGTGTTAGTGGTTTATGGTTTTCTGAGCGTGTGTGTGTGTGTGTGTGTGTGTATCTTTCCCTGTGGGTGCATGCATTCTTTATGTGTGTTTCTGGGGGGGCATGTGTTCAGATGTGCAGTCTACGTCACCACAATATCTCTCTCTCCCCTCTCCCTCCATCCATCCCCCCATCCAAGCTTTGTGTTTGTGCAAAGTAAAACCTATTCCTGGCAGAGCCGGCTCGACATGAGGGCACATCTGAAGAATGCTCCCAGCATGCTTTACAGCACGCCGTGGACGTCCAAAGTGCAGGGGTCCGGTTGTGGGTAGTCTCTTCTGTCATCATCGCCGTCGGGTGGGATCTTCCAACAACACATCGTCAATTACAATAAACGGACTGCCAGTTGGCATCACCTTCCCACCGTGGGATGTTTCTAAATTCACTCTATGGACTCTGTAGTTAGGGTAACTTACTCCAATCAGCACTAAGAGGCCGCTAATTTCATAATTACACTAAATTTACTTGTAAGTGCAGGTGCAGCCTTGTAAAATTCTTAGTTAGCAAAGCTGTAACGTCCTAAGTACGTTCATCCACGGTGTGAAAACAGAAGTTATCAGATATTGCTCAGTACCTGTGAGGGTTTCTGGACAATATTTGTCATTGTTTTGTGTTGTTAATTGATTTCTATTAATAAATATACATACATCTGTATAAAGCAAGCAAATTTGTCCACTCCCATGTTGATAGAGTATTGAATACTTGACAAATCTCCCTTTAAGGTACATTTTGAACAGATAAAAATGTGTGATTAATTTGCTTTTAATTATGATTAACTAAAGACAATCATGCGATGCAATGACATTAATTGCGATTAAATATTTTAATCAATTAACAGCCCTAATAATAACTATTGCCATTTTTTATTTAAAGTTTGTTTGCGAAAAAATGGTAAAGAGCACCTCTGAGACCAGTAATAAGGCAGCACTTGTTATTCTAAATATCAAATTGTTCATTTCATTCAGAATGGAACATCATCATCTGGTAATAGTGCAGTGTATTGTTTTTGTGCTTCGTCCCATCTGAGTGGAATGTCTGGATTCTCAAAAGGGTTGTTTTTTTTCAAACATTTTTCCCCGACTAAGTTAATATATGGTCGATGTTGCAATCAGTCTGCACCTGAGCGGGGCGGTAAATCATGCTAGTCTCAGTCTGTGAAGGAAGGAATTCACCAAACAAGGTGCTGGAGGAGAGCTGACACACACCTCAGGCTGGAGTACTGCCGCTTGGAACGCTCGCAAGGCATGCATGCATGCTCGCACGTCCACACACACAAACACAAACAGCGCCTTCCAGTTCCTGTCATACAGAGCCACTACCAGAGGGATGACACATACTGTGTGCACAAGTAGAATGACTTAATCATCTCATAGAAAATTGAATACAGCACAGCAGGGCCCTCACCCTAACTCAGCTTCAGGTGCATAACGCATTAACACAATCGATCTTAGGAGGTTGTAACGCGCTCAGTTTTAAAGCCAGAGTGAGGATATTGGCATCATATAAACAAAAGAATCTAAAGAATCTCTTGGTACCAGCCATGTCATACTTAAACTAAACTTTGATGAGGAGAAACTGGCTTGGCCATTTTCAAAAGGGTCCCTTGACCTCTGACCTCCAGATATGTGAATGTAAATGGGTTCTATGGGTACCCACAAGTCTCCCCTTTACAGACATGCCCACTTTATGATAATCACATGCAGTTTGGGGCAAGTCATAGTCAAGTCTGCACACTGACACACTGACAGCTGTTGTTGCCTGTTGGGTTTGAGTTTGCCATGTTATGATTTAAGCATATTTTTTATGCTAAATGCAGTACCTGTGAGGGTTTCTGGACAATATTTGTCATTTAGACATTAAATAATGACATTATGTTATTAATTAATGTCATTAATGTCATTATTTTGTCGTTCATAAGAGTATGAATTACTTGACAAATCTCCCTTCAAGGTACATTTTTGAACAGATAATAATGTGCAATTAATTTGTGATTAATCACTATTCAATATTTGAATGGATTGACAGCCCTAATTATTATATCTCGTATTTTTCCAGTGCCTGTGTTCTCCATGTATTTGAGGCTAAAAAACTGCCATTGTTAGCCTTGAAAGCCAGTTTTCTTTTCTTTCTTTTCCCTCCACTCTCCTCAGTGGTGAAGGTAAACCAACAAATGTTTTACATCTCAGCTCATCAGCATTTATGAGAGCAATCAGCAGCTTTAATGCAGCCACAAAAGCCTCTGGGGAGACTCCTGTTGGCAAGCCAGGATAAAAAGAGATAAAATGGAGGCAGATGCCCTACGGCTTCTATTTCCTTCAGGCTCTTTTTCAGTCTATTAAAACAGATCATTGATGGGGAAGAACAGATTCTATTCTGTGTTTGCATTGACTCGCTGAAAACGAAGTCAACTGAGCCAAACAACTTCACTAACAAATGTTTTCCTGTGTACTGTGTGTCTGCAGATGTGGTCATAAAAAAAGATCATTTCAGATCATTAGAAGTGTAATGTTTATGTCATATGGAGGCCAACATGTACTGTGATAGGGTAAGGTGTTGGTACTCTGTGTCCAAAAGTGTTCATTTCAGAAACCAAAGAGCTCAGGGTCTGCAGAGCAATGCCAAGAAAGCTTGGCCCGTGCGGCGGCACATCTCAAACAGATGCCTTCATGTAGAAAGCATCTAGTGCGAAAGCATCTGCAGAGGATAATAACATGTTCTCGCTTGATCACTGCAGCTTTTATGAAAGAAAAACAAGACATTTCGAGAAATATTTTCTCAGCAAGCGTAGAAAAGTGCAGGGGATATTTGCTTTGGTTTGTCAAGCACCCAAAACCGTTTAAACGCACAACATGCGAGAAAGAGAGTGAGCACATAATCTCCAAGTCTAACACGGCTTCTAATGCCTATACCAAATAAGGCAACAGAGCAAGCATGTTTTTTGTTTTTTTTATTGCCCTTGCAAAAATCACTTTCATACTCAGACTCAGACTCAAACACCAAAAGACGTCATCATGATATAGCAGATTCAAGGACATAGCTTTTTATTTACCGTTCTTATCTAGGGGGTTTTCATGCCACAGCGGCCAATAGATCCGAAACTTCATCACAAAATCACCTTTTTACAGTTTTAGCAAAAAAGCAACTGCCAAACAATGATTTAAGTCGAGCAAAGACCGGTTAATTTACTGTATATAGCCCCAAATCACAAGTTTGTCTCAGGGGGGGCTCCAGATAATGGTTCATTATGTGCAACAGTAACTACCTTGTTAGTGTAGCTGATAGAGGCTGTTACTTTCCAACCCTGTTTACAATAATTCTGCACCAGGAAGGACCCAATAATGCCTGCTGAGCACGTACAGCATGGAAGCAATTACTAAACCAAAAGAGAAAAAGAAAAAAAGTGTTACTTACCAGCTCGTAGTTTGTCGCTGGAACACAAGACGAAGACACCTAAAAGCAAGAAATAGAACCGGTCAGTCATATTGTTGCTTATTTTGCAGTTATTTTATGACATGAACATTATAAACAGCAATGGACTTGTAACATTCCTGCATTCGTTGAATTTAGGCGAGGCTTTATAGCTTCATATCTGGAAAGGGCGCCCAACACCATTTAACATGCAGCCAATGATGTATTCCATAGCTACTGTACTGTATGTACATGCAGACAGGCTTTATTGGACTTAAAAGGTGCGCTAATCAATATCCTATATTAACTATGTAATAAATGACTATGTGTAATGTAGAAGGGACGAACCCAGAGAGAATCATCACCAGACTCTGCAGTCCCCCTCAGCTCTATAGAGCATTTTTTAGCACTTTTCAGTTTGTGTTTTTGGATTTACGGCCCACAGCTTTACTGTTTTTGGTCAGCCGATTAGACTGTGGCTATGAAATAGGCATTATCGGTCGCTATCAGCCCCATAGATGTGGCTCAGTTTTGGTCTCTGACCAATCAGTGGTCTGCAGTGTTTTAACTCCACCTTCTAGTATCGGCTCAGCTCGCTCGGAACCTCGACAGAGGTGGTACCAAAAAAAGAACCAGGTACTATCCACAATTTTTGCTTATGGAAAATCAAAAAAAGAGCGAGTCGAGTTAAGTATAGTCGTGCAGTACAATGCAGTGGAAATGGGACATTAATGTTCAGTATGTAGCATCTCCATCAGAAAGGACAGTGTTTAGAATTGGCACTGGTCGAGCATTACCGCTGCAATAATGGCTACAGAACTCAGAAATGCTATCATGTCCAAAGGACATGGAAGTAACGACATGATTGAAAAGCTTAAAGGCAGGGTTGACGATGTTATCCAGTATATACTATTTGTCATATTGGTTAAAATGGTCTTTACACGGCGACAGCGATCCATTACTGATGAGCTCTAAAAGAGGACCGGAAAAGAGCCCTCATCTGTAGCTGCTGTAATCCTGTAAAAACGTCTACCGATCACTGCCTCGAGCTCCGCATGGAAAGAACCAATCAGATGCCTCCCTGCGTTCCTGCTCGTACTCTACCCTTGGCGTCCACCAGCCTGAACTCAGAGCGCGTCGCCACCGCAAATTTGCACAATATTGTTTAACACAACTGAAGTACCAGCAGAAGTTAGTCTGCAACAGAACTCATGATCTGTCAAGTGCCCGAGCTAATCCGATTACCGTCCGACAGTTTCTATAATCATTCCTTGAGCTCGGAGCAAGAGCATGAGGACCGAGGCTGATAAACAGGAAGAATATAATGATAATGTCCTCTAACAGAAGATTCAAATGAAGTGTTTCCAGAAAAAGATGACCCCCCCCTGATGAGGATGAACACAAACAGGATGTCCCCGCTGATGTTTCCTTCCTGTGCCTGTCTGCATTCTGCCCCTTTGCTCCCGTTTCACCATCACTCTTCTGACGCTGCACGCAGAAGAAAATCCCTTCTAACTTAATTTTCACCAGTTAGCCATGTACCACGTACCATCTCCTCTACAGATGACTGACAAACGGCAAACAGGACAGCTTTATGATTCCAGTGGGCTTTTGACCTGTTCGTATCCTTCATCCTTCCTTTATTACTAACATAGAACAGTGTCTGTTTTAGCTTTGAAAGATTAGGCCTCGGCTCGGGGGGTTATCACAGCCGTTGACCTCTAAAAGCACCTTTCATCTTTGCTACTACTCCACCACTCTCCTTATCCAAGACTAATTGCGTCATTGCATGGACACAAGCCCACTGCTCTGTTGGGGTCTGCTTTTTGTTACCGTTCAAGGAAGCACATTCCGCGTTTGCCCGCAAAAAATGAAATACAATTCTGGCCTAAAACGCTGCATGCTTTTGTTGCAGCTTTACAGAATGAAATTGGCCTGAAATTGGACTGAGAGTTACACGCATGCAGAATGTATCACAGCTTAGTTCAGATAGTAGATATTTTGGATAATGTTTTAAACATCACCCTGAGATTAGGGCTATCAAAGTTAACGTGATAATAACGCGTTGCCTGTTGGGCTTGAGTTTGTCATGTTGTGATTTGAGCATATTTTTTATGCTAAATGCAGTACCTGTGAGGGTTTCTGGACAATATTTGTCTGTGTTTTGTGATGTTAATTGATTTCCGATCATAAATATTTTCATACATTTGCATAAGGCAAACGTATTTGCCCACTCCCATGTTGATAGAGTATTAAATACTTGACAAATCTCCCTTTAAGGTGCATTTTGAACCAATGAAAAATGTGTTATTAATGTGCGATTAATCGCGTTTAACTATGGAAATATAATATAAATAAAATACTTTAATCGACTGATAGCCCTACCTGAGACGCAATGATACCAAACCAATATTTGATTTTTGAGGCCAATATAGATATCAGTATTTAAGAGGGTTTAAAAAAAAAAAAAAAGTATATTGACTGACCTTGGCTGACTTTTTTTGTTTTGTTTACATTTTACATTAACACATAATATATGAAAATATTTTTGATAAAGATCTTCTAATTTATTCTTTTTTTTTTATTCAAGATATGTCCTGAGCAGGACTCATTTTCTAAAACTGCTTCAACATATTTTTGGCATTTCTTTACTACAATCTCTTATTATTATGACTTATCGTCCTACATACAGTATACGCTGATATGGATATATATACAATATGCTAATACTGCCCTCCAAGGCTCTAATTCCAACCCCAACCAAGTAATTTAAAACTGGCAAAGCTCCAAACAGCTAGTATGGTTAACGTATTATCTAATTTGACTATCCACCATGGTTGGTTCCAAACCAAACTAAATGGACCACTGAATGACGGTCATTGCTGTGTTAGGATGGCTGATTGGATTAACAAAGTCACCTTGGGTCATTAAAGTCTCTTTTAGAGCTGTTACCCCATCTGGAATACAGGAATGTTAACTCTAAACAGGAAATGACCTTTATCAGATTACATTTAGTCCCTTTTAGACGCAGAAGCAGCTGATACACTGATAGGAAAAGTGAGACAGTGCCTAAATTTAAGACATGCCCCAATACACTGGCTGTTAGCACCTTCCCATGCAAGCTTGTGAGATGTCAAATTCAAAATCTCCAAAGTGATGCCAAAATCAGAATGTTCCTCTTTGCTGCAGTCTGCCCAACACGTTGTATTATGTATCAACAGCCTACTTGAATGATGGCATCGCAGTAGAATGCGTCTCTTGTTTTTGAGAATTTCGTCTGGCATGGTGGAGTGTGTCTGGAGACGACAGGGTACTGTATCTCCGTCTGGCTCAAATCACCTCCACTACAAGTTATTCTAACCCTCCCATAACCCCCTCCGTTCCCCATAACCCCCTTCCTACTCCGCCATCCTTATCACTCCATGCACAACGACGTGCCGTCCCCCCCCTCCCTCCTTCTGCCCTGGCTCCTCAGGCCTGGTCAGTGTTTCCACCAGACGCTGCCTCTGCCCTGCAAGCTGGCGACATCTAGTCCACCTGCAGTCAGGAATCATCTTGCATGCACACTAGTAGCCAAATTATGGCCAAGTTTTTGGAGAATCCTGTTTACATGTTTGAACGTGCAAGCATCCCACTTAAAGAAATGTGGAAATGGTCTCATCTCATCCTGATTTTGAGAAAAAACATGTAAACTGGATAATGTGGCATGTTTTTACTGTCTGCTCTTTCAGCCAATTAGACAGTCAGTTGTCAGGCTATCAAATAGGCATTATCAGTCCCTATAAGCCCCATAGATGTGAGTCAATAGGGACCTGCTAAAACCACTAGTAGGTTGTATCATCTATTCACATGGTAGATCACCGAAAGAAGGTATAAAAGAACACGACAGCAACCTCTAGCGACCGTAGTAATTATGACAGGAGCAGAAGCGGAAGTCAGGAGCTGTAGTATAGACAGTGACAGTAACCCAAAAGTGTTTTTTGTTGCCTAAACTTAACTGTTTTTTTTGTTGCCTAAACCTAAAGAAGCCTTTTTGTTTGTGTTCAAAACGTGACGTTTCATTCAGTTTTACAACATGTTAGAACATGATGCTTGTTGAAAGTTTCACTTTTACTTTTACAACATAGTAGGCCCTGTTGACCCACATTTATGGTGCTTGTAGCGACTGATAATGCTTATTTAATGGCCTGATAACAGTCTAATCGGGTGGCTCTGCTCAGGAAGGTATTTAGTATGAGAGTAACAACCAATACATTGATAAGTGATGAAATTATGTGTTATTTTATCTTGTTCATGTATATGGTTTGCTTCTATTTTGTTTATATAGACACTTAAAGGTGGAGTCAGCGATTCTGGACCCAAACAAATACCCCCCTCCAGATTTACTACTACTACTGCTTTGCGCCGGGTGTAAGATAGGGCCCGATGTGTTGACCAATCAAATATGTCCAAGCACACAAACCAGGAGGAATACATTGTAGAATTGAGCTAAAGAACACTCTGCTTTACAAGTATGGAGTTGGAGGAGAAAAAATAACTGCCGGTTTCTGGCCCCATTAAGCCATAAATATAATGAACACTACTTTGACTGGACACCCTTTCATTCAAACATTCAGCCATCAGATACACTGGTGTTACATCTGATACATTGTGTGGAATTCATGTGAAATTTAAATCATGAAATGTGACGTTATAGTGACACAAAGAGCCATTTCATGAACAAGTCTCCTCTCCAAACATCAAAAAGGCTATGACAACTGGCATTCAGTTGAATGCCATGTCTAATAAAAGTCATGCTTTTTTATTTGTGCTAAACAGAGTTAATTATGTTTGAAGATGATATCAGTGACGAGTTAGCCAATGTCCCCAGTGTAATAAAAAGAAAAGGTCAGACTGAGCGGGTAGGTAGTCCGCCCACATCAGAATAGCTCACATTCTCCCTCATGCTAAGTAGTTGCCTCTTGACTTGGCGCTGGCGTGGAACTTTTGCACTATTGCAGTCTGGTAAAGCAGTCACAGCCAGGATCTCCCAGAAACCACAGGGAATATTTATGTCAAGGCAGGGGGCAGGTGAGCACTTAGCAGTGGGCTAGCCACAAGTCAAGCAGCGGGAAACCACTGGCTGGAAAACACTCCTGACAAAAAAAAACATCTTATCTGAGAAGTATGTATGTTAACATTGAGCATATTAGCGTGCTGATGTTAGCATTGACAACAGTGTTCTTAAAGTGGCAGTAGGCAGTATATTTTTGGCATCATTGGGTATAAGTCCCATAATAACCTTCCAGCATATTGTAATTCAAGTGTTCTGAGAGAAAACTAGACTTCTGCACCTCCTCATGGCTCTGTTTTCAGGCTTTAGAATATCTAGCCCGTGACGGGAGACTTTGGCCAATCACAGGTAATTTCAGAGAGAGAGCGTTCCTATTGGCTGTGCTCCGGCTGGTGGGCGGTGCTTGGTATTTCCTCAACTGATCTCAACATGGTGACCGGGTCACAAACTTTCTAATTTTATAGCTAAACAGTGCACTACAAGATGTTTCTGAAAACATTTGAGGCAAGAAATAGTCATTACAGTAACAGAATATTGATTCATATTTGATCAGCGCTGCCTAGTTTGACCGTTTGATCAGAGTTCGTAAGTGACTGACAGCCGGCTCTCATAGACGGCAGCTGGACGGCAGACTCTAGATCAGCTCTGATTGGTTGTTTTCCTCCGGTCTATGAAATCTTGCAGATGCCATTAGGAGCACCGGAGGACACCAGAGGACAAAGAGACACATGATTTTTTTTCAGATGACCTGTCTCATGCACTACTGTCAGGACATAGTGACCGTTTAATAAAAATGACTTTTTATTTGCTCCAATTCTACCTACTGCAGCTTTAAGTTCAGCTTCACAGAACTGCAGAACTGGCTGTAGTTTATTTGTATCCTCCAAAGATAAGTCAGTTAAAGGACAAGTTCAGATCTATCTTAGTGCAGTCCTCACATGCCATATAAGAGTACTTTCAAGCAATCACAAGACAAGATCAGAACATGCCACTGGCCTAGAAACATATTATTTTTACATCTGAATCAAGCATACGGTGGACACGATGTGACCAAAGGCTTCTGAATCCAGTTTGAATTGAGATGAGAACCTACAGAAAGCCTTTGTCCGGGCTCGGCGGTGCGTGGGGAGGGGGCCTGGTGAGTGAGCGTGTGTTGATGCTATCGGGAGTATTCAAATGAGTGTAATATAATAAAGAATAATTGTGTTGTTGCATTCCGTGCATGCTTGTGTTAACAGCATTAAACAAGGGCCCATTTCCTGCAGACAAAAAGACCATGTCAGACGTCTCTGGCTTGGAGGACAGCGTTCACATGCAGTTAGCTACTGACACACTCCAGACTCAGCCATGTTATGCAACTGATGTCAGTCCCCCAGGTCTGAATATGTTAAAGCAGTGGGTAGAATTGGAGCAAATATGATTAAAATAAGTTATTTTTTATAAAACGGTCACTACATCCTGACAGCAGTGCATGAGACAGGCAATCTGAAAAAAATAATGTGCCTCTGTGTCCTCCGGGGTTCCTAATAGAGTGGTGCAGGAATGACGTATTACTGTAGGCCAACAGGAGGTTAGCATCGCCCTGGGTTCCCTTGACAAAAAGCCAATGTGATTTTTCCATTAGGTTTTGGATTATCACAGAAAACAAGCTCTGTGGCAAACACACGTTTTGTTCAGCAAGATAATCTCCACAAATTAAAAACACTTTTATGATTTTTGAAGTGTGAATGCAATCGGCAGAAGGTAACGTTAGGCTATAAACAAACTACATCACGGTTGCATGAGCGTGAGTGTACAAAACAAGGCTGTAAAGGCGAAAGACTCGGCGTGATGACATGAGATGTTTACTGACGTATTTTATATCGTAGAACAAAACGTTAAAATCTCTTCAGCTTGTGTTAACCACAGCTCTCATTTCAGGCATCTAACTAAAATCCCATTCAAAACACCCATTGACTTCCAGACGAGGGAACAGGAAGTGCTAAATTGCTAACTCATTTCCGGGCTTTAGGACTCATTCCTGTAGCACTCTGTGGCATCTGCAAGATTTCACAGACCGGAGGAAAACAACCAATCAGAGCCGAGCTGGAGCCTTGCCGTCTCTGAGCAGCTGTCAATCACTCACGAACTCCGATAAATGGTCAAACTAGGCAGCGCTGATCAAATATGAATCAATATTCTGTTACTGTAATGCCTATTTCTCTCCTCAAATGTTTTCAGAAACATCTTGTAGTGTACTGTTTAGCTGTAAAATGAGAAAGTTTGTGACTCAGCAGCCACTGTTGATCAGTTGAGGAAATACCGCCCACCAGCCGGAGAAAATGTTCTCATTTCACAGCTAAACAGTACACTACAAGATGTTTCTGAAAACATAGAAATAGGCATTAGAACAGAAGATTCATTCATATTTGATCAGCGCTGCCTAGTTTGACCTTTTGATCAGAGTTCAAGAGTGCCTGACAGCTGCGTCCATTGAATGAACAGCCAACAGGAACGTTCTCTCTCTGAAATGACCTGTGATTGGCCAAAGTCTCCCATCACGGGCTAGACTTTCTAAAGCCTGAAAACAGAGTCATGAGGAGGTGCAGAAGTCTAGTTTTCTCTCAGAACACTTGAAGTACAATATGCTGAAAGGTTATTATGGAATTTTTGCCCAATGATGCCAAAAGCATTCCGCCTACTGCCGCTTTAATGACCCTCGTTATGGCGTGACCGGTGTAGAGCCTTAAATAAATGATGAATTGAGTCATTATTTGGGTAAACAACGTGCAGTAAAATCTCTGCGATGTCTATAAATCTCAAACTGAGTAGGGAAAATCAAACAGCGTAGTGATAAACTGCGGCAGAGAAAAAAGCACATTCCAGCTTTATTCAAAGCAGTGAAACGATTGCCACGCAGGTAAGCTTGTTTCCAGCGTGGAAAAGAGCGTGGGGCAGTGCGTCGAAACTTTCCCCGGCCCTCTTTCGCTGGCATACTGTATAAACACACGGCTGCCCTGAGTGCTTTTATGTTTATCCAGCTCCTTGCATCTGGCACATCCCAGCAGAACTATTCAGTGTGCAAATTCAATTTGCGAGCCGTAACCAGTAACAGAAGGCTTTTTCTGCCGCCGTGATGGTGGAGTGTGCCAGAGTGCGGGTCCATATGGACTTATTGGGATGTTATCAAAGCACAGAGGAATGATGGGAGGGCTCTGGTCCAAGTGTCCATGCCCTATCACTTTGTGTTTATCTAATTCCTTATTGATATATAACTGTTTTGATGCATCTACTGTACGTATACTGAATTATCATTTACTAGAATCTCGATGTCCACACTCATTTTGTTTTCTATAACCTCTCTACAGCTTTTTATTTTTTTTCTTCTGTCTCTGTGAAAGTTATGGCCTCTGTATTCCTCCAGGGAAAGTTGTGGAACATCTCAGATTTATTGAGCAGCTTGGACTACAGGACATGTACACGACTGACCAGCCATCTCCGAACACTGTTCCCTGTAGAAGTAACTGGCATCATATGAAACTAGAAAACCTAAGGAACCCATTGGTACCAACCATGTCATACTAGCTTGTCGCAAAGAAGGTTAAATAACGCTCCAAACTTACGCAAAATTTTGGCGAGGCAAAACTGTCATGGCCATTTTCAAAGGGGTCCCTTGACCTCTGACCTCAAGATATGTGAATGAAAATGGGTTCTATGGTTACCCACGAGTCTCCCCTTTACAGACATGCCCACTTTATGATAATCACATGCAGTTTGGGTCAAGTCATAGTCAAGTCAGCACACTGACACACTGACAGCTGTTGTTGCCTGTTGGGCTGCAGTTTGCCATGTTATGATTTGAGTACAATTTTGTTATGCTAAATGCAGTACCTGTGAGGGTTTCTGGACAATATTTGTCATTGTTTTGTGTTGTTAACTGATTTCCAATAATAAATATATACATACATTTATATAAAGCAGCATATTTGTCCACTCCCATGTTGATAAGAGTATTAAATACTTGACAAATCTCCCTTTAAGGTACATTTTGAACAGATACAAAATATGTGATTAATTTGCGATTAATTGCGATTAACTATGGACAATCATGAGATTAATCACAATTAAATATTTTAATCGATTGATAGTGCGTACTGATAATTTTGGGGGATTGGCTTTGGAGGGAGGCCTGAAGCAACGGACTGTCAGTGTTGCCGACTTTGCGACTTTCTCCCAATTTTTGGGGACATTTGGTGCTAGTGCTGCTACCTACTTTCATTGGAAAAGAGTTGACAACACTGGGCTCGTTCTTTCAGCTGAATCCCTTTTTTAAATTTAGAGTACTCTTGCTAGTTTCTCAAGATCGCCCACCCTGCCTTTAAGTGATTTAAGTGTACTGTCTTCTTGTATACAGTGCAATTTGTTAGAGCAGAAGCAATTAGCCCATTAATCAATTATCTATCAATTATAAACTATAAAAATAAAAATAACTATTTTTATTTCATTTCAGAGATTTATTGAGTAAAAAAAACAAACATTGTTGGCAAACAAAACAAGATATTTGAAGAAGTCACCTTGGAATGTATGATGCAAATTTCTGAAATGTTATAGTCTCAATGATTAACTGAAAATAAAAGTGTGCAGGTGTATGCACCATCCATGTGTGCTCCTGTGTGTGTACTGTACTGTAAATTAAAGCGTCATGGAACAAGTATGTGTACTGTATAAAGATTAAGATCGACATCACTGCAGTAGCAAATAACCAAACGGAGATAAATCTGTGTAGATCTAATAAATATGAAGATAAAAACATAACGAAGAACACACACTGTATGTTATTCTGCTTGTGTATGAATAACTGGATTCCCAGGGAGAATTCTGACAGCCGCTGCATGTCCCTGCCATGTTTCCTCTCCACGGCCGGGACTCAAGAGTGGCCTTCTGCCGACCGGAGCGCCTGTTCATTCTCACCCCGTCTTTGTTGGACAGGACTGACGGCGTGGAGAGGGGAGAAGCTACGGCTTGTTTCTTTTGTTCCAAAGTTACAGCGGAGGTCACGTTCCCTTCCCAGGCTCTTTCAGCTAAAAGCTGGTATTTACCAGCACGCTAATTTACACATTTAGCATGGCTCTCACTGTCTGGCACCAGGCCAAGTGGTGGGGACGAGGAAGGAGGAGGAGGAGGAGGAGGAGGAGGAGGGGGCGAGAGAAGAAGGCAGTTTTGAAGAATCCGGGTTGAGAGAAGGGGGTGGGGAAGTGTACGCCCTTTGGCATCCATACTTAAAGTCCCTTGTTTATTTTTTGCTTTTGATGGGAAGCAACCTAATTTAAGTTTTCACTGCCAATCCCATTTCAATTTATTCCATACTGAAGCAACTCTTGGACATTTCGGGCAGAGTGCTTGCTTGCCGTGTTACCGGAAGACAGATGACAAGATCAATATCTATTTCATCTTTCTATATACTGTACAGAGAAATGTCTCAGAGGTGTTTTCCTTAGCTTAAAGTGGGGGGTACGCAGAATGTTTTTGGCATCATTGGGCAAAAAATCCATAATAACCTTTCAGCATATTGTAATTCAAGTGTTCTGAGAGAAAACTAGACTTCTGCACCTCCTCATGGCTCTGTTTTAAGGCTTTAGAAAATCTAGCCCATGACGGGAGGCTTTGGCCAATCACAGGTCATTTCAGATCATTTCAGAGAGAGAGAGCGTTCCTATTGGCTGTTCATTCAGGAGGCAGCTGTCAATCATTCGCGAACTCCGGTCAAACGTTTAAACTAGGCAGCGCTGATCAAATATGTATTAATATTCTGTTACTGTGATGCCTATTTCTTGTGTAAAATGTTTCCAGAAACATCTTGTAGTGTACTGTTTAGCTGTAAAATGAGAATGGGCGGTGCTTGGTATTTCCTCAACTGATCTCAACATGGCGACCGGGTCATAAACTTTCTCATTTTACAGCTAAACAGTACACTACAAAATGTTCCTGAAAACATTTTATGCAAGAAATAGGCATTACAGTAACAGAATATTAACATGATTTTTTTTTCAAATTTCCTGTCTCATGTACTACTGTCAGGATATAGTGACGGTTTTATATAAATAACTTTATCTAATCATATTTGCTCAAATTTCACCTACTGCTGCTTTAATGCTCAAAAACAAGAAGCAGGGGAAAACTTCAGCCTCTGTCAAGAGTGAATAATAGTCTTTCAACATCTACCCCATTTGGTATCTTAGTGACACTGTTAAAGATGAAAACATTTTTCCACATGATGTCATTGGACATCTGCTCCCTCGCAGGAGATGTTAGGAACCAGTGTAAAGACATGCGCGCATGATACGTCAGACAGGAGAGGCTTCAACGGAAAAGGGTTGCAGGAATGACTATGAGCCAAAATAATTGGGGTGTATCAGGGGAAATAGTTAGAGATCCCCTTCAGATATGTTTCAAGGCATACATCATAACAATATTGGAATAAGTATTTGTGTCTGATAGAGTATTTTAACATGAAAAAACGTGAAAACATACTTCACATGCATTATTCTGCACAGTGAAGGTCAAACAACACAACAGTTACAATAAGCAAAACACAGTTTTGAGTGGAGGGAGACTTTAAAGTTTATTCTACCCTTAAGCCACAAGACTGACTGCCAGGTCAGAAACTAGTCCCAAAAGTGATTGAAAATGATGCTGTAGGCCTTCCACTGTGTCCCTAAATACACAGAAAAATAACCACATAATATGATGTCATGGTTATTACAGTTATTGTGGTAACTGTGCACACTAATATTAAACATGGCAGAGTGCAGGATTTGCCACAGTCTTAACCATATTATATCACCGTACTGTGCTCTTGAGGACAGGCTAATGAAACGGGATTTAGTTAACAAAAACAATCTCAGCACCAGGTCCATTTAGTAGCTTTCAATCCTATCACTTCATTTTCATCAGCAGATGGAGCTGCCCAGAAATGTGTGTAATGTTGAAATCATCACTTTTCAGAGCACTGAAGGAGATTGTCCTCCCCCCTAAAAAACATTATTCCATAGGTTGTTTGTACAAGCAGCTTATTACAACCCGTATTTATGTTTATTGTAAGACTTCTAGAGGCCGTAGTAATTATGACGAGAGCAAAGGAGGAAATCAGGTGACATAGTAAAGACGTAGGATGGAGGCCGGGATGGATGATGGGCCAAAAGGACTCTAACCCAGGGGCCGCTGCTCGTGTCCCATGCCAAACTAAAAGTCAATGTTGAGCTATTTTAATTCATGTACGGTACGTACGTTAACTTACACAACGCACTTAACATATGCCACATAAGTAACGTACTTAACTCACATCAAGTATGTAACGTTTTTAACTTACGTCACATACTTAACTTACGTCACATACTTAACTAACTTAACATACATCACATAGGTAACGTACTGAACTTATGTCACATCCTTAATTTACGCCACATACGTAACATACTTAACTTACATCACGTAAGTAACGTACTTAACTTACATCACATAAGTAACGTACTTAACTTACATCACGTACGTAACGTAATTAACTTACATCATGTACGTAATGTAGGTTAACTTACAAAGGTAACTTAAAGTTACGTAGCAAACATGCTTATTTTAACCCGCACCATGCTCTTTTCCTAAACCTAACCAAGTAGTGTTGTTGCCTAAACCTAACCAAACTACGACCGTTTCACATTATTAAACACATGTTTAAAACTGTGAATGTTACCTTTAGGTATAAGGACGTGTTGTTCTCTTGCCACCGGTAGGGGCACTAAATAGAAAACGCTCCTGTGGGTCGTATTAGAGGGTCGTAACAAATGACCTGTGTGGTCGTATGGGTTGGAGGACTTGTTGAAGATGAAGATCAGCTACTAAATGGACCTTGTGGTGCCATTATTTTGTCAACTACTCAAAGACACATTGGGTTCAGTGCAGTCTGTGATGCTCTTACCATGTATATTTTGTGGAAGCTTGAACTGTGATAGCTGCTGTCTTTCTAGGCTATATTGACTTTGTGTGAGGAGTGCCTCTGTCTCGGAAGGCAGGTGGTTGTTGTCAGCAGGGAAATTGGACAAGCTGAGGCGAGCCTGCGCTAAGAGTCAACCACGACAAGATAAGCTATTAACTTATAACTCTGGCAAAAAAAGCCCCGAGGAGGGAAGGATATTTATGTTAACATGCAAGGATCTTACAGGCAACTAACTCACACCTACACACTTTGCTGTATGTAATGACAGATGGATGGGCGGGTTTGGGGTTTCACATTTAATCCCGCCAAAGTCTCGCCTCGTCTTTCTCCTCCTCCTCTGCCTCCTTTATCTATTTATCTTTCAACTCCCCTTTTCTTTTTTTTTTTTTGCACAAAATTGTTTTCCTCACGCATGCATCAACAGTTGAATATGGGAAATGTCAGAATAGAGATTATGTAAGAAGTAATTGTGAGGTTCACTCAACACGTGCATTCGAAATCTACTGACAGATATATCGATACATTCTCAGACCTGCATAACCAGACTCCTGCAAGCATTAATCACTGCTGCACAAACACTACTATAATAAATATTAATAACACGTCTCGGGAGGCAAAATCAACACTGCCATTAGCAAGTCATAAACAAGCTGGGAAAAACTATCAAGGCCATTACAGTCTTCTTTTGATGTAGAACTATCCAGCAGAGCAACCATGCCAGTACTGTATGTACATCCATCCAAAACATAGAAAGCTATTGAAAATGAAGTGCAAAAAAACTACCCAAAATACTACATTTTACATTACTTCCTAGAAGTAAGAAGAGACGTATTAATGCTTTAATGGCCAGACAAACATCTCCTCATCTTTTAGCACACCAGTCCTCAAGTCTCAGCTGCGTGGAGAGATTCAGGAACCTGGCACCGACGTTTCCTGTCTTTCTGTTCAAGACCAAGCCCCCTTCCCCATCAATCAGCCATGAAAAGCAAACAACAACATGAGGCCTTTCTTGCAAAACCAAAGAACCAGGTCTGCTTTCTATAAACATTCCTCAGAGAGACATGAAGGCTTGATAAGAGGGGGAAAAAAAAGGAAAACAACCTCTTCACCCTCCCAGTCGACGATTGGCACACACACACACGGGCACATACTTCACATAGTGTTCACATGGATGCTCAGTCACATGGAATCATACCGCACTTTCACTCATGTTTTTAATAGATTTGGCCGACTGACAATCAAAGGTAACTGATTGCACGATTTTTATCCATCACCTGAGCATGACATTTAAAGGGGATATTTCATGCTCATCTTCAGGTTCATACCTGTATTTTTGGTTTCTCTTAGAACATGATTACGTGGTTTAATGTTCAAACATTATTTTTCCTATACTGTCTGTCTGAATATACCTGTATTCCACCTCTGTCTGAAACGGTCCATTTTAACGCCTGTGTCTTTAAGAAAAAGCCCAGTCTGGTCTTACTCGATTGCGAGAAAAATATGGTGCACCTTTGCAAAGGTAGTTCTCAAGCTGTGGGCGGTATATTCTAATGAGCCTGCATGTGACATAGGAAGGGGAGCCACATCTGAATGGCTTGTTGAATCACGTTTTCTGATACAGGCAGCCCACAAAAAACTGACTGGGTTGTCTTGTTTCACAGTTTGTGGGTTGGTAGGCACTCAAGATACCCGAATGCAGAAGCACAAGTACTGAAAAAGTGAGCTTTTCATGATATGTCATAGGGCTGTGAGCGCGTTAACGCAAATTTGTTTTAACGCCACTAATTTCTTTAACGCATTAACGGAACTTGCAATTTTTAGGTTGTATTGGGTTTAGTTTTAAAGCTAGAGTGAAGATACTGACATCATATGAAACTAAAAAGCTAAGGAATCCATTGTTACCAACCATGTCATACTAGCTTGTCGCTCCAAACTTACGCTAAATTTTGTCAAGGAAAAACTGGCATGGCCATTTTCAAAGGGGTCCCTTGACCTCTGACCTCAACATGTGAATGAAAATGGGTTCTATGGGTACCCACGAATCTCCCCTTTACAGACATGAACACTTTATGATAATCACATGCAGTTTGGGTTAAGTCATAGTCAAGTCAGCACACTGACACACTGACAGCTGTTGTTGCCTGTTGGGCTGCAGTTTGCCATGTTATGATTTGAGCATATTTTTTATGCTAAATGCAGTACCTGTGAGGGTTTCTGGCTAATATTTGCTATCGTTTTGTGTTTATGATTGATTTCTAATAATTAAAATATACATAAATTTGTATAAAGCAAGCATATTTGTCCATTCCCATGTTGGTAAGAGTATTAAATAATTGACAAATCTCCCTTTTAAGGTACATTTTTAACAGATAAAAATCTGTGATTAACTATGGACAATCATGCAATTAATCACGCTTAAATATTTTAATCGATTGACAGTATGTCCCCTTTAAATTCTTCATAATCTGAAAGCTGTCATTTTATTGGGCAACATGGTAATCATGAAGATTTACAGTCAAAAGTTCATACTTGTGCAGGGCTATACCATTTTTCCAGTACATTTTAATTCATAACAATTCCAGTAAAAAACAATATACCCATCCTCATCTGAGGACTGGATTTACTGTAAGCAACACAGGGATAAGAAGGTTAGGGAAGTTCAGAGAGTTCAGAAATGGTTATTACGTCAAAGTAATAAAAATTGTATCATATTCAATGATGAAAAAACATTGAAACCAGTTAGTTTAGAAAACCTTACAAAATAAACAAGGTGGCAAAAGCGGCCCCACCCACTCGATTCCCTCCTGGTGGCTGTACCACTGCTTTCCAATAACTTCTAATGCAAGTTGATGCCTCGAGAGCACAGCCAGGAGCTGCTTCTCCAAATCTGCCATAAATCTTAAAAGAAGCTGTATGCAGTGATGTAATATGTGACCACAGAGGTTCAAAGCAATGGCATCTTGTCAAAGTGCATTAGAATCACGTCAAAGTATTAAAGTCAGCAACTAAATCCAGAGTTAGGATAGAAACCCACTAGTGGGGTGATGGAGGGGAATTCTTAAAATGTGACATCATGAAACCTTGCCTTTCTTGTGCCTTCTGAATAAACACACTGAAAGATGTCATTCTCCCTCTCCGCCAATGTACAACATCCTATAGCCCATCTGCATCTGAGGGCATCGGGCAACAAAAGCCGAATAAATCTATAGATCTGCAACTCTCCGCATGGCCTAAACATCACAAAACTTCAGCTGAGTTTCATTGGAGGAGCCACATTCAATAAACATCATGTTGCTTTTAAGCCAAAATAGATCTGTGTTAGGGAATCAGGGTTAGGGTTTGCAAGATGGAGCCTTGCAAGGGTCAAATAAGGCCTTCTACCTCCACAACAAAATCATACTATGTCTATACAGCTACAATATGTGATGAGAAGGCAGTGTATAGCCATTGGTTTGAGTAGTTTTGCAACTGATAGGGCAGCCATCTTGGCGTTGTCATGGCAAATGGGGAACAATATCATTTGGTGGTCAAAAATGTAAAGCTGCTTGTCAAACTATAAAGCCATGTCAAAGACTGGGAACGTTTTTTTCCCATTCTTTCTTGTTTCTTGACTATGAAAAATGCAAACGCTGTGTAAGAAAGGGCCATTATACCAGGCTTTAAGCTTGATTGCACGGAGTCATTTAAAAGATTAGCCGTCATTAAACGTTTCACTATAATGTTCCTCTTTTTAGGGGTATTATGAGAAGTTCCTCTATTTAAGGGGTATTAGACTGTGAAGGTCTGCAGAAAGCTTTGGTCTGAGTGTGCTGGCACCAGTTGTCACTGAAGGACAAATGGGGAGAAACAATGATTGTGGGCAAGTGGTTTCATTTAGAGTTGAGCTTTTCTTGAAAGGAAACCAACAAAGTCACTTTCTACCCATTCTTGTCTGAAACACCGACCTGATTTAATGCACAAGTTTGGTGAAAACACCAGTTTGAGTTGCAGCACAAAATAAAACCAAACAATGAAACTGAAAACATTTCTTCCGTTCCGTGTGAATGAACGAGGCATGACTTGGTCCAAGTTGGTGGTCTTTGTCGCGTCTTAACCGTACTGAGCTGTTACAGCCTCAAAGCAGTAAATTCTAAAGGGGACCACTGTTCATTTTAACTGCAACCGGATATGTTCCTTCATACACTCTTTAAACGCCTTCCTCTGGGCCTATGACAGCAGTTTCTCACATGTGCCAGACGAGCTGCTAAGTAACGACCATAAGTGAAACATATGACGCCCTTGGAAAACGTGAAGCTTTTACTGTGCCTTCATTGGATACTATTAATCATACTAAAAGCCCAACGGTATGGCATGATGCTTTGGCACGGCTATAGATTATTTATGTTGCTAATGTATTGCAGGTTCACAGTTTGTGCCAGAATTTAGTCCAGAGGACAAACACATTGCTGTGGACACATTACAGTTCTACGGAGCATTTTGTGAGGATGAAAGAAATTAAAAAAATAGAACATAATTAGTATTACATTAAGCAGGATATGTATCAAGCCATGTATTGATTTACCATATGCTGTATATGCAAACTTTGTACTTGAGCATAGCTTTGAGTAAATGGTCAAACTTGTCACTTGCTCATATTTCAATGTAACTTTATGCCCTTGAATCAAGGGCCAATGCCAAGTTTTCTATATATCTAGTAGAGGTGGGGGAAAAAAATTGATTCACCTATGTATCGCGTTTTTTTTTTACGATTTTGAAATTGATTTTTTTAATGCCAGAATCTATATATTTGCTCCATTTTTAGTCCATGCGGAGGTAGTAGGAAGTTATCGCTTTTATTGTTGCAGTCTGAGTGACGTGACGTCATATCCGTTCCAACTCCGTCAACCAAAACAAACTAGCCAGCCACCACGAGCCGAAACGAAAAAGTGAAAAACGGTGGAGGTTCCTGCGTGGATACGACCTGCACCCACACGTGTTAAATCCAAAGTGGTAAACACTAAGTATGGAAACAATTTAGGTTTCACTCATTGCAGGAAAAGCAGAGCTAGACATCATGGCTAAAGCTGCATGCTAACTCTGTCATGGATAGGAAACATTATCGTATTGCGGTAACGTGCGGTCATGTCAGCCGTCACTCTCATCTCCATGGTCAAATCGGCCGACGCTACAACTGTAGAGCACCCATATACTGACATTTATGTTAAATGCATTCAAACGGCCCTGATGGAGCTGACCATGGATGTATAAAGAGAACGCTGCTGACGGGAGACGGACTTGGCGAAGTTAGCGGAAGTCTACATGTGTGTCTACGTCTGGTTTTCAAAATAAGGTGTCTCTGACCACATACATGCTGAAAATCAAACATTCTTACTGTATTAATTTAGATATTTTTCAAAGTAAAAGTCCCTAGAAGTGTATGATTCAACTTGTTCCCATGGTCTAGTGTTAAAAAAAGGTAACAAAAATCGCAATAAATCGATATATCACATCGCATTACTTGTAGAATCGCAAAACTTAAAAATCGCAATACCTATCGAATCAACACCCAAGTATCGTGATTGTATCGAATTGAAAGATAGATGATTCGTCCCAGCCCTAATATCTAGTATCCATCAATCTGTTTGGATGCATGGGGAGAAGAGGAAAGGAGAGGAACAATGAAACAGCAAATTAAAACTAGAATTATCGCCCTACGGTTCCGCCAGCCGGTCAAATTACAGTTTACGTCCATGTCCGTGTAAAATGTCATCACTTCATCATTTCATCCTGTTAGAAATTTGTGTGAAATTGTCATAATTAGCATATGAATTCTTGAGTTATGGCCAAAAACATGTCTTGTGAGGTCACAGTGACCTTGACCTTTGACCACCAAAATCGAATCAGTTCATCTTTAAGTCCAAGTGGACGTCGGTGCCACATTTGAAGGAATTCCCTCCAGGTGTTCCTGAGATATTCACATGAATGGAACATACGGACAGACATACAGCTGGACATACGGACAATCCAAAGACATAATGACTTCAGCTACGGCTTTCGCCTGCACGGAAAGCATAAAAACAAACTAAAATGTTCTCTTTTACAATACATAGTAATGTAAGAGGTTGAGCTGCGTCTGCAAGGACTGAAACACACACACACACACACCAAGGAAGGATTACGTCAGCAGAGAAGCATGAGAATTCATGCTGGTGGTTTTATATGGTCCATGGACCACTGCCTTATCCCTAATCCCAGAACCTCACACACACACACGGACATAATCTCCCAACACACACCTTCCCAAACTGCCCAACCCTTTCTATATGCCCGTCCTGGCTTCATGTGCGGTTTATGTGTGTCTGTGGTTAGGCATCTATCATGAGCTGCCTAAAGGAGGGACGGGGGGTTGACTGGAGCACTGTTTCCCTGGCAGATGGTAATGATGAAAAATGTCCTCTCTGAAATCCAGTCCGGCACGGGCTCCCTGCCAGTGGATGTATACGCCATTCCCACACAACCAGGAGTCATGGGTAATGCCGCTGTCCGGGCAGGACAGTGCTGTGTTACATTGAAATGTTTGACAAGGAATGCTTAACAGGAATGTGTGGGTCACACATCATGTGACAAGTGCCGACAAATCTGATGTCAAATATCGCACAATACAGCATATAGAGGTGCTCTAATCAATACTTTTATACCAACAATGGATCAAATGCAGCGTTGCGTCATGAAGAAAATACTACGTTTCTGCAAACCGCGGACATGTTGAATGTGGACATTTTTGCATTCAGTCAGAGCAAGTGACGTAGTATATCGTGCGACCGTTGTTGAAAGTTACGTGGTATAATAACGAGTATACAGTAACCAATACAGGTCCACAAAGGTCAAACAAACACATGACTTTCACCCAGGAGACCACTGTTCATGTCCCAGGTGAAAGCAAAAGGAAACGCTGAGTTTACTCTTTTACCGTTGTTTCACGCACCAATGTTTCACGTACCGTTGTTTCACGCACCAATGTTTCACGTACCATAGTTTTGTTTATGTAACATTATGTAAGACAGTCCGCTAAGGGCGTTACATTGTTGCGTTATTTCAACAAAAAAACTTGACGCATTTTCTAACCTTAACGTAGTTTTGTTGCCTAAACCTAACCAATCGTTTCACAACGTTAACCACGTGTCATTGTGCATTTCTGCAAGCCAGATACGGGGCTGATACGGACCCCCTCGAAAACGAGATGATCATCTCAATGGATTATCCTGATATAATATACTTCATTCATATGAAACATATTTATGAAAAGTTTTTTTGGGATTCAGGAACGTCAACATTAAACGGATCCCATGGTTTGCAGAAAAGCCATAATTTTCTCTGCCGGCTGAGTTGTTGAATGACTATGTGAAATGTGACTAGTAGTGACGAACCCACACAGGATTATCACACAACGCAGTTCACCTCAGCTCTATCGAGTGTTTTAGCTTCTTTAAGCCGAAGTCACAGCCAACAAATGTCCTCAATGAGCATCTTAAATCCAAAATCTAAAAGTTGTGTTTAATCCAATTATCACAAATCAACTCCAGTATAGGATTACTGGGCTTCTGGTCCTCTGCGCATATAATGAAGCTGCCATGTAGATTATAGACTGCTGTGCACACTGTACTTGATGGGAACCTGGAAGCTGCAGGGTACTGTACATACACAATGCACAGAGAGCCAGAGATGTATATAGCCAGGACTGATTTGACTCACTGGCCTGGTGCAAGACCGTTCTACAGTATAACTAGAACGTCACAGGGATGACACCAGCAACAACCAACAGGACCCGCATCTGGCTGCCATTGTAGTTCTATTGAAATACAGTACATTAACGCATTTATTTGCAACATATTTGAATGACTAAACACAATTTAAGTCTTATCTTACATAGTATAATGGTGGTGCTAGCAGCACTACATCCTCCTAAACAAATAAGAATCCGTTAAGAAGCCATGCACCACCACAGACCGGGTTGATAGGGAAAATCACAGTTGTCAGCGTACAGTGCTACCTTGCAAAATCTATGTATCTCACACTATGCCCTTATTCTCTTTCTCCTAAATTTGAAGCAAATCGGAGGCAATTGTGACTCACTCTACGTGCCAAAAATTCCCAAAGCACTGTCGTTTTTTCTCACGCCTGGGGCGATGTTTTCTGTGCAACAACTTTTGTGAAACTGCGGCTGACTTCATGGCTGCAGACACACCGACATGGAAATCAGTGGAAGAGAGCTTACGCACACACACTTTCTCCCTCTCGTGAAAAACATAATACATATTTCATAGATGAAACACTTTCTACCACAAATGTGTGTTCTTTTTCAAACTGTGCTTTGAAAATTGGGTCAGAAAGGGATGAATACAGACACACACGCACATACAGTACACACTAAAGTACCGTCGATAGGTGCTGAGAAGAGAAGAGAAGAGGCATACAGTACAGTACGCCACCGCTGTCGTTCCAGCCATGACCATGGGCCACCAACCGCAAAACATGGTAAGCCAAGGAGACCACACACAGACACTCCAGCCCTCCAGAAAACAAGCAGTGCTTTACATTACATCCACACATACATACAACGTCTACAGTGATACAACAAACACAAATTCCAAGCTCTTACATGCTCACATTCCTGTCATCCATACCAGTTACACATACTAGAAGCAGCGCTGTGCACACACACACGTCATGATTACTTTTTCAGACACACATATCCATACAAACTGTACATCTACTGCATGAATGCATGTGCAAAAAACACATTAAAACCTACTAGTACCGCAGCAATGCCAGGATGCATACATGCCAAAAAAAAAACATACATCTGAGAGCACTTAAAGCTTTCTCTTTCTCCCTACCGAATAAAGCAAATCCATAATGCGGAGGGTTTGCTGTGAAACAGAGCACAGCACAAGCCAACACTTGGGACAGCCAGGCGCTCCAACAGACAACCAGACATCAGCAGCTCTTTTCCCCCCTCTTACAACCACACTCCTTACCTGAAACACTGCGGTGGCCATCCTCTCTCAGTGTGTGTGTGTGTCGTTCTCTCTTTCACTCTTTGGTTCTCTCTGTGTTTTTAGTGCTGCATGGTCCTTTCCCCCCCCTCTCTCTGTGCAGCAGAGAGGTTTTCTCTGCGCTCTCCGATCCAGATGGTTAAAGCTAAATCCACTCACTGTTACCTTGGTGCAGCACGGAGCTGGAGGAGTGTACAAGTGTGTGTGTGTGTGTCGGAGAGAGAGATAGATAGAGAGAGAGAGTTGGTGTGTGTGTGTGTGTGTGTGTGTGTGTGTGTGTGTGTGTGTGTGTTTCAGGCTCCAGGCTAATAGGTCTGGCTAGTCTCTCCCTCTCTCACTCCTCCTCCAAGAAAACGAGCATAAAAATGTCTAAAGAGTCTTTATGTGAGCGCGAGAAGTGCAGCCAAAGGCAGATCTCAACATCCCACAACTGGAAACGGCGCAGTGCAGCACTCGGCGCTGAATAAGCAGGCAAAGTCTGGCTACGGGCTAGAGCTATTTCCCCCTCTCTCTTTCTCTGCCTGAGGTTTTCTCCTCCTCCCTCTCGTTCAGTCTATTTCTCACCCTCCTCCCGAAACGGGGAGACACACGAGTAACGAGAAAGGAGAAAAAATATTGAACCGAATTTCCCAGGGAGATCAGGGGGGAAACGGGACGTGAGCTCCGAGGAAACAAAAGCACAGCTCTTTTCTTTCTCTGTCTCTCACTGTATTTCTCTCTCTTTCACCCACACACTCATTCCTCACAAGCTCATTCTTCATTCGCTCCTTGTTATCAGCTTCTCAAGTTACAGGTTAAATATGAGTTGCCCCCCCGCTCCACCCGGCTCTTTTCCTCTCTGACTTTCCCTCTCTCTCACACACACACACATTATGATACTCACACACTCGCTCTACAGCTGCAAACTAGAGAGAAAGTAATGTACCATGAATGAATCCATTGACTTCACGGCGACTCCAGAGTCAGACAGCGTCAACAGCAGTGTGGAGATACATACTTATCAGTCACCAGCTCAGCATGTCTTTCTACTCACAACACCAATAAATCACGTTGATTCCAAGAGTTCAAACTCTGTCTCGATATGCTGATACAATGAGATATGAAAGTGAACTTTAAAACCTGAAAACACAACAACATTGTAGAGTACAGTACAATACAGTAAGCCAGTTGAAGACAACCGCTGATCACTATTGATTCATTCATTCCTATGGATACAGAAAAATATCATATATGTATTAATTATATTACCTGAAATGTATTGTCTTTAAATTAGGGCTGTCAATCGATTAAAATATTTAATCACAATTAATCGCATGATTGTCCATAGTTAATTGTGATGGATCACAAATAATCACACATTTTATATCTGTTCAAAATGTACCTTAAAGGGAGATTTGTCAAGTATTTAATACTCTTATCAACATTGGAGTGAGCAAATATGCTGCTTTATGCAAATGTATATATTTATTTATTATTGGAAATCAATTAACAACACAAAACAATGAAAAATATTGTCCAGAAACCCTCACAGGTACTGCATTTAGCATTAAAAATATGCTCAAATCATAACATGGCAAACTGCAGCCCAACAGTCAACAACAGCTGTCAGTGTGTCAGTGTGCTGACTTGACTATCACCTGCCCCAAACTGCATGTGATTATCATAAAGTGGGCATGTCTGTAGAGGGGAGACTCATGGGTACCCATAGAACCCATTTTCATTCACATATCTGGAGGTCAGAGGTCAAGGGACCCCTTTGAAAATGGCCATGACAGTTTTTCCTCGCCAAAATGTAACGACAAGCTAGAATGGCACGGTTGGTACCAATGGATTCCTTAGGTTTTCTAGATGGATGCCAGAATCTTCACTCTAGCTTTAAAACTGCTACAACCTCCGAAAGATCGATGTCATTAATGCGTTAAAGACATTATTATCACGTTAAGTTTGGCAGCCCTAATTTATTTGTTGCATTTTGTTTTACAAAGTTAAGAAAGCGATGTTTAAGTCACTTCCACACAGTGAGGCTTTACGCTTATTAATTAAACTCTGGTTTTGGATCGGTGCTCGGTATTAGCCAATACCCAAAGCCCAGGTATCGGGACTAAAAAAAGTTACGCTGATGAGAGCGCTGAGACTCAATCAAATCAGTAAAATTGTGAGCTAAAACAATGAGCTGAAAGATGCTAAAAAAAATCCCAGTAGAGCAGAGCAGGACTGCTGAGTCAGGTCACGATTCTCTGTGGATTCCTCACTAAAAGCGACTTCTTTCACATTGTAGTTAGTGATTTAATCCACTGGCTTTAATCTCACCTGGAATCATGATGATAGTCAGGTAGCCTTAAAGTGCAGTCAGTGTTCTGGCATTTTAATTTGTTTCCTCAGCCTCACCAGCTTTTTTCCAGTAGCAGACAAAGGGACATTACTGAAGAATGTTTGGTGCAAATTTGTAGCATCATTAAGTAGTACGCCCCTACATGGAAAGAACGGCCACCTTCTTTGATGTTGCTCGGAAGTAATTACACGGAAGCTACTTCTAAAAGTAACACCTTTATAGCTGAAGTCGTGTTCACCAGATGTCGGCCCAGTGAGCGTCATTTAATTCACCATTAATGACAAGGGCCAGGAAGGAAGCGAGGGCTGCCACGGAGGAGACATATGGTTTATGGTAACAAAACAACATGCTTGTTTATGTGAGATGCACACCTTTAATGTAGAGACCAGGCTGAACAGAGGAACGTGGGAATTCCCCACTTGTTTTTTTTGGTGTCTGTGTTTGTCCATGTGGTTATGACTTACTGTATTTAGAGCTTTGCGTCGCCACACTCACTGCAATGCAATGCAATTTCCAACTGTGACGTCTTTGTGTGTTAGGGATTGTAAAGCATGGGAAAGGTCTGTCTGTATTTGAAGCTAATATGTTTTTCTTAGTCTGGTCTATTTCCCCGTGTCCTGGCTTTTATTACCTTCGTGATCCTGTGACTGCTGTCCGTTGGCCAAGGGTTCTTAGTACAGTATTAGCTTGAGGAAGACATTATCTCAAGTAAGTTAGACCACTAAATCATTGACAGATCCCACGACATCAGCATGAGTCCTTCCTGTATGCGTGAGTGGACAAACGCACAATTTGACTTTTCAAATGTGAAAAACATGAGGGCTCTTCCGGAAATATTGAGTGGTAAGCAAACCAGAGCAGATCAAGAGACCAATAGTCCTATGCAGATTTTGCTGTAGGGTGAATGAGCAACCCGTTCTCACTCCCCAACTCGTCAAAAACCGCCGTTTGGTCAGCGCCCCTCGGCATCGTAAATCCGACGCACGGAGGCACCATTTAGCAACAGTATGTGAGGAACCGGGCTTTCAACAAACTCCAATGTAAACCCCCAGCCATGGCGTTATTCAACGGTTGGAGCAAGTGCCGTAGTATTAATAGCGTGACAATCCGCTAAGGGCAGGCAAGAGAGGTGGTGAATGGGTCAAACAAACACAAGACTTTCAACCAAGGAGGCCAGTGTTCGTAAAAGGACACTATGCATGTAACAAGCGTAGATTGACACGCCATCCCCAGTCTATCAAAAAGTAACGCAAGAGGGGTACCCCTTGCATCCGTATCTGATGCGAGGAGGCACTGACCAAGTGGCGATATTGACGAGTTGGGAGAGAGAATGTGTCAGAATGAGAGGAAAAAGAAAGAGACAAGGACAGGAAGAAAACACAAGTACAGTGGTCTTGAGAAAAAAGTAGTTAATGAAAGATAAACAGAGAATAAGACAGAAAGAAAGGGAGGGCGTATAGAGAAAGAGGGCTGTCTGGGTTAGGTCCAGTTTCACGAGTCTGACTCAGGCTTTCCCAGGCAACAGCAGAGCCGAGCAGATCACTGTCCCCCAGCGCCCAGTGGAACGTTTCACCAACGCCCATGCAGCGTACAGACCAGATTTAACATGGATTTTTCTCCTGGATGGTCATGATTAGGCAGCAGGAGCTCAGACACAGTGGAAGCAGGCATGGGATGGAAAAAGTTGTCACTTTGAATCAAAAGACGGGCTGGAGAACTTGAACAAGAAAAAGAAAAAAGGTCTCAGAGCTCCTCCAGCATGTAACGAAGAGGTGTCCTCAACTGAGGCATTTCACCCACAGCTGTTGTAGTGGTCAGGGAAGATTAGCGTTACCGGAAGAGAGAGCGCAAGCTCAGCAACAAAAATAAAAAGGTTGAAAAACAATTTTTGTAGGGCAATTAAATCTCATGTAATTTATGCAATGGCATGCTCTACCAAGTCATTTCCCTCACTTCTTCCTTCAATCGCTGTCTCCTGCATGCACTTGGCCCATTGTTGACATTCTTTCCAGCAACTCTTGATTACTCCATCATGTTAAAGGCTGGGCGTTCCTGTTTGTTTTTCTCTGCTGTATCTATGCACATGTCGCTACCATGCAGTTACTAAATACATGGCCATGAGCCACTGCTGCTTGTGTAAGCCATTCACTCACGCACTGGAACAAGGATGAAGCTCACAGATCACTGATCTTGTTTTGCCTCTCGCAGCTACAATCATTCCCATTGAGATTGAGCAACAACAGCAACAGCAGCGTTTGTTGACGAGGTTAAAGCTGCAGGATTTTGGTCAACAATGGATTAAGTGAGTATGTGTAATGTGGAATATGTCCGGCACAACAAACGCACAGAGAAATATCACCAGACTCTGCACTTCCTGTCAAGTCTACGGAGCACTTTGGCGTTGTTTTGCTCAGTGTTTTGGTTGTACACGGCCTGCGACTTTACTGTTACAGTTCAGTCTTGTCGACTTCAGGTGGCCTGAAACATGACTCCGATCCATGTCTGCTGAATGTTTAAATAAGAAACTGTTAGCTAACATGTTAGCCGTAACAACTCTATAAGGTGATAATATGTCAATGTTGAGTTTACAGCTGTTTTTTGCTGCCCCCAAGTGGCCAAAAAAAAATCAATGAGTGCAACCCTCATCCTACCACCCTATTTAACACACAAGGACTGCTACCGACTGGGGACCCCAAGAAAAAAAAACACTGTAAGAAACAACCATCAAAGCAATATGTGCTAAAATTGAGCGCTTTGACAATACATTTGTATTTTTTTTAAAAAAGCACTATTCAATTCAGAAACAGAAAACAATGATATGAAGTCATTAACAATTGATTGACAAAGTCATACAAATTGGAATGATAGCATAAAGCAAATGACAAAAAGTATACTCTCAGGGCCTGCAGGTTCACCAGTTGGTAGGATTAAGGTTAAAGTCTCACTGTTCTCCCAAGACTGCATTACCTTCAACTGGGCCATCAAACTTAACGCAATAATAACATGTTAATGCAAATTCGTTTTAACGCCACTAATTTCTTTAAAGCATTAACATTAACTGGCTATTTTTAGGTTGTAGCAGGCTCAGTGTTAGAGCTAGAGTGAAGACACTGACATCATATTAATCTAGAAAACCCAAGGAATCCATTGGTATCAACCATGTCATACTAGCTTGTTGCAAAGGAGGCTAAATAACGCTTCAAATTTACGCTAAATTTTGGCGAGGCAAAACTGTCATGGCCATTTTCAAAGGGGTCCCTTGACCTCTGACCTCAAGATATGTGAATGAAAATGGGTTCTATGGGTACCCAGGAGTCTCCCCTTTACAGACATGCTTTATGATAATCACATGCAGTTTGGGGCAAGTCATAGTCAAGTCAGCACACTGACACACTGACAACTGTTGTTGCCTGTTGGGCTGCAGTTTGCCATGTTATGATTTGAGCATGTTATTTAGGCTAAATGCAGTACCTGTGAGGGTTTCTGGACAATATTTGTCATTGTTTTGTGTTGTTAATGTATTTCCAATAATAAATAAATACATATGTTTGCATAAAGCAAGCATATGTGTCCATTCCCATTTTGATAAGTATTAAATACTTGACAAATCTCCCTTTAAGGTACATTTTGAACAGATACAAAAATGTGCGAATAATTTGCGATTAATCACGATGAACTATGGACAATCATGAAATTAATCGCGATTTAATATCTTAATCGATCGACAGCCCTTCCTTGAACATTACAATATATCTCTAAATATGACGCCTTTGACTGCACAAGCTTAGACTCAGTGAAGCATTACCATCCTCATCATATGGAACTAATTGAAAATCCTGATGAAACTACAATCAGAAAGATAATTTCTCAAATTAAAGGCCGTATGATTCATCCCGTGCTGGTGTTGTTGTTGTGTTCCTGCAAATGCTTGCTGTCATAAGGAGGAGGGCAGAGCAGCGAGCATGTGTTCTGTCCTGTGACTGCTAATTCAATTCAATTAGCCTCAGAGCTGTTGGCTGGCTCTGTATTTGAACAGACTATGAGCTGCTTACTTGAGAATACAGTACAAACAGACACTATGGCAAAGACCCAAGGGAATGTTTTTATTATGACGCCACCACCCCATCCATTTCATGTTTGCCCTCACTCGTTCCTAGCCCTCAGTCTCACGGCGATATGAGTTCACCCTTCCCACCGCTCCCCCCTCTCACTGCAACTCCCATGTCCCACTATCTGCAGAGCCGCCACCGCATGGAAAAGGAAGGAAGTTGTTAATGTTCTTTCTAGGATTCAATACCACGCCGACATCTTTGAAACTTCACTTGGGGTTATGTAACGCCTCCTGCACTCACAGTACAGTCAGAGAACAATGTGTTGAGTCTTTCTAGAGTTTATCTCACTCTGGTGTGAATTATCTATCAGGAAGTTAGCTCTGTGATTACATTTAAGTCCCAGAATGGCTTAAAAACAACACCATCAGCATTAGCATGAAATCAATATCAGCCTGTGATTGCCAATGCATTGTGACCTTGTGTAAACTGTAAGCACCGAGAGGTTTGGGCACTGAAGTACAGTTGCCTTTTTATTAAGCAGTAGTGATGCACCGATCCGACTTTTTCAGTCCAGATACAGATACCGATACCTGGGCTTTGGTTATCGGCCGATGCAGAGTACCGATCCGATACCAGTGTTTAATTAATAAGCTGTATGTCTCACTGTGTGGAAGTGACTGGGATCATTCTGTTATGTGTAAGGAAACACCAGGCTTGACTTACACATTGCTTTCCTACATCTTTATAAAACAAAATGTTACAAATAAATACATAGCCTAGATATACATTTACTGAATTGTATAAAAATAATAAATCGTACTCTAGCAACTTGGTGAAAAATCTTCAAAATTAATAGGAATTACAATTCAAGTGTAAACCTTTTTAATGCAGCAACAAATTAGTCAAAACTTAAACAGGAATACAGTTCCAGTATGTAATATATACTGTATGTAATATATACTGTTTTGAATTTGAAGTTCTTCATTTGAGTCTATGCAGAAGTAGAAGGTAAAATGCACAGCTATTACTGTTGTAGTCTGAGTAACGTGACATCCTATCCGCCTCAATAACCAAAACAAAGCCGCTGTGAGCCGAAGCGAGAAAGCAGCAAACGGCGGAGCAGAAAGCTCCAACTCCGATTCGCTCAGTTTGTGAATGTTGTGCTGCCATTCATTTACTTTTGTGGCTTCGCTGCGGGCACCGCGTTTCAACCAGTCCCCAGTCTGGGCCTCGTTCCAACCGGAGGCCTCCCCCTCCCCTGAGAGGCGTGCTTTGCGGCCTGTTCCGAAGGTTGAAGCCTCCCGAACGGATGCGTTCAAAGACAGCTGCGGACACCACAAACGCATAGTAGTTCTGTTTTTACTGTCCGCTCTGAGAACGTGCTCCACACGCTTGCGGCATGTGGTTTATTATTCTAAATAAAAAAATTTTTGAAGTGCCCTGAACTTATAAGATAGACACATTTATTGACCTCAGCGGGGAAATTTTGTTGTCGCAACAGCAGAAAGAGATAAATAAATACTAATGCCATTATAAGCAAAAAAACTGAAATCCCTTATGCATGTGTCAAAGCTACAGTACTTAGTCACACAGTGACAGCTTTCAAAGCTTCCAGTTAATGCCAGTGTGATAATCAGCCTTGTAGCAATGTGTGCTATCTAAATGAAGTCACTGGAACAGAGGGCGAGGTGAATCATGGCAAATAATCTTGACAGCCGCTGCTGAAGAAAGAGGTTACGCCAGACAGAGGACAAAAAGGACTTTCATTTTTGTCCAATGACTCTTCAAAACTACCTAAAGTTAACCAAAGTTTAAAGTAGTAGTGTTAGTGCTGAAATGATTAGTTGATTAATCCATCAACAGAAAATCATTCAACATCAATTTAGATGACCAATTCATTGTTTGAGTCATTTATCAAGCGAAAAGAGTCTACAGCCATGTTAGCATCGCTGTAAAGCTTGCAGCCTTAGGCATACTGCTAAATGCTAATGCTAGCAGGCTCACAATGACAATGCAAACATGCTGATTTTAACCAGGGATAGTGTTTACCAAGTTCACCATCTTAAATGCTAACGTGCTAATTTGCACTAAAAAAAGGACAGCTGAGGCTGATGGAAATGTTTCTTGTTTAGCAGGTATTTGGTCATAATCAAAAAAAAAATAAAGCATTGGGCAAATTCAAAATTTCACCTGATAATGATGCTTGGTGGAAAGTGAAAGGATCTCCGACGTTATTACAATTCATCCTGAGAGGAACATGAATGTTTGTACCAAATTTCATGGCAATCCATCCAACAGTTGTTGAGACATTTCACTCAAAACCACAAATGTTGACCTCATGGTGGCGCTAAAAGAAAAGTCAGAGGATCACCAAAGTCATTAGAATGAATCTTCTGGGGACCATAAATGTCGGTCAAAAATCCCATGGCAATCCATCTAATAATTGTCAAGATATTCAGCCTACAACCAAAGTGGTGGACCAAGAGACCGACCTTGCCACCCCCAAAAACCACACTATAAACATTCTTTGGGTCCAGCTTCTTAAATCTGAGCATATTCTTTCTGTTTTAGATCATTGCAAATTGATGAACGTTAGGTTTTTGGGCTGGGCTTAAACCCCCTGCATTGCTGTTGAAGCATGGTCTCTATTTAAAGACCGACTCCAACTGGCTTAGTGCATGAAGCTCCTGGTGACCAGACAGCTACTGTAACCTTCCACGGTAATAAATCTAAGCAGTGTTCAGCAGGTGAGGGGAAGGCCAGCTGCAAACCCGATGTTCTCTCTCAGAAACGCACCTCACATGCGTGGATGCAGATGCTTGGATGTGTCAAAGACATGGAGGCAATAAACACTGAATGAGAGATAGATGGATGGCCTTATTCTCAGCCGCACTGAAGACTTTCAATCTCCAAATTATCGCCCAGAAATGTAAAAAATGTTGGGTAACGGTTGGCACCGACAAGCACACAGTGGTATGTAGTTTTCCAGAATAACAGAAACTTCCTGGAATGGAGAAAGTGTAGGTAATAGATCACGAATGTGCAGGTGTATCAACAACTACTGTAGAGAACACAAATTATTGATTTGATTGATTATCCTTTTTAAAAAAATATCTACTGTATAAATTCCTCATTAAAGTCTATTATCATTTGTCTTCTAAAATATTTCAATAGCACTCATTTGGCAAGCATGAAAACATTCAGAGCGATCTAAGACTGTTACCACATTCAACAATACAAAGAAGAAATTTGCAGCTTTTCTCTTGACAAACGCGATAAGCGAAATGAGGACATATCCATCAGTAAGCTGCAAGCACCAGATCTCTACCTCAAACATGTTGTGCTCAATGAAAGGAACTGAAGGGGTCACAAATAACAAATCTGAAATAACAAAAACACACAGTGGTTGGCAGCAAGCACAAACGAACACGTGATTTTTCTCCAAACACGCATTGGGAGAATTTCAGGAGCTGGGAAAAATGAAAACAAATGCTTCATCATTTTGGAGCGGGAGAATGAAAAACTAGTGGAGGCAGAGTGTGTCAATGTTCTTTCCACTTTGCTTTCTCAAACCTCCTTCCTCATTAACGGTGGAACATGGTAGTTTCCTTCTCAAAACACACTTGACAGGCAACGAAGGATCAGTGAAATCTAATAGGTTGTACTCAGCACCTCAGCTTATTCCTGACTCTAAGTGCTTCCAACCCAGTGGAGTCCTACCGGTGCATCAGACATATAATGTAGTGCATGTGTTGGCTGAAGTTACAATAAGTTGCAGTACGGACATGCCAAAAAAGTACCAATAAATGAATAATTAATATATAAATTAGGGCTGTCACAGTTAAAGTGATAATAACACGATAATAATGCAATAATAAGGCAATAATAATACTTTAACGCCACTAAATAAATTAACCCAACTTGCGATTTTTAGGTTGTAGCGAGCTCAGTTTTAAAGCTATAATGAAGACATCGGTACCAACCATGTCATACTAGATCACATAGAGCAAAACATTAGCCCAGATGGAATCCTAATCAAAGTCAGGACTAGATTTTCTTTTTGATCTATTTGACCTTTATTTCATTGTTGTTTAGAATGTAGTTGTTATTGATAATGATTTAGTTTGACGTAAAGGTGCTATGTTTTTGAAAAGTTGAGTTTGATTCAATTATGCTAAAAAAATGGCTGAGATATTGTAGTACAATCCACATTTGTAAATATGATGAAATGTGTGCAATTCTATGCTTTAAATATCTAAAACAATAACATAATAAGGGTGGACTCAGCCTGTAAATAAAGGGAGTGAAAACTGAGCAAAAAGAGCCTGGGGTTGAAATGGATGAGGGTGAGTGTTGCTGCCATAAACAACACAGACCACAGACCACAACTGAGGATTATTTTTTACAGCGTGTTTATACTGAATGTCAGACTGAATGGGAAAATTGTTTTAACTCCAGAAAACAGGAAGAGAATGTCGATTTGTGAAAGATTAGAACGTAAGGTTCACTGTTCATTGTACAAATATAAAATGCAGACTGAAATAATCCTTCTATAGCTACGACTGCATTGTGGACAAACCAATATGGGATAGTGAACAATTATCAGCCCTACTGATGTTGTCTTGTTGCAACTATGGCTTCTACTATGGCTGCTATTACACTGTATGTCGTAGACTGAAGTTAGTAGGGGTGGGAAAAAAAATGTATTCACCTGCGTATCGCAATTACTTCTTTTAAGGATTTTGAAATAATTTTTTTAATGCCAGAATCAATATATTTACTTAATTTGAGTCCATGCGGAGGTAGAAGGAAATTACCGCTTTTATTGTTGTAGTCTGAGTAACGCAACGTCATATCCGTTCGGTATCCGTCAACTAAAACAAACCGCAGTTGGCCGAAACGAGGAAGTACAAAACAGCTGAGGGTCCGCGTGGATACGACCTGCACCCTCACATTTTAAATCCGAAGTGGTAAACACTACACAACATACAGTAAAGTATGGAAACATTTTGGGATTCACAGCAGAGGTAGACATCATGGCTAAAGCTGCATGCTAACTCTGTCATGGATAGGAAACGTTATTGTATTGTGGTAACGTGCGGTCAAGCCAGCCGTCACTCTCATCTCCGAGGTCAAATGGGCCGATGCTACAACTGTAGAGCACCCATATACTGACATTTATGTTAAATGCATTCAAACGGCCCCGATGGAGCTGACCATGGATGTATAAAGAGAACGGAGCTGACGGGAGAGCTAGAGACCATCTTGGAGAAGTTAGCGGAAGTATACACTTGTGTCTACGTCCAGTTTTCAAAATAAGATGCTTACAAAGGGAACTGTATATACAAAATACATATATGGAAATAAGATTGTTTGGATTCACCAGAAGTATAAAACATTACATGTCCCTTATAAATACCACTAATTTATGAGGGAAATATCTTTATTCTTTGATTTTTGGGTTGCTGGAATTTTTTTTTTGAAATAGTGCCTGACAATGACTGATATATTTGACTTCAGGACATCTCTGACTACATACATGCTGAAAATCAAACATTTTTACCTTATTAATTTAGATATTTTTCAAATCAAAAGTCCCTAGAAGTGTATGATTCAACATTTTCCTACAGTCTGGTGTTAAAAAAGTGAACAAAAATCTAAATAAATTGCAATATCGAATAGCAACACTTGTAGAATCGCAAAACTTAAAAATCGCAATATACATATCGAATTGGCACCCAAGTATCGTCCCAGCCTTAGAAGTTAGCGTGAGCAGACTAAGAGCTCTTAAGTAGTCTAGGGTTTTAACTTCCCTTAATGCTCTAACAGCAGCACAGTGGGAAAGTCCCAGACTTCCTGCCACTGTGTTTTCAAGAAAGAGGTCAAGTTGGGGCAAAGGAGGAAGCTATGTGAAAGAAATGACAGGTAGGGAATTCAGCACAAACGTACAAGGATTTGGGAAAATTGACCTTGAAATCCCTCCGACCTCAACTTCCACGGTGATGTAATACGCTCTCCCTGGCTCTCACCTGTCATCACCCAGGAGCGAATCTTACACACAAGATTTAAAGTATTTTTCACATCCAGCTGAGAGCAAACACACCTCAAGGTGGGGACACACACACACATGGTCACACACACAAACACAGGTCTAGCCATTTGTTTGCAGTTGCCAGATTAAATATGGGCCACATATTAGTCTTATCTGGAGACAGAGATTTATAACTGTAGTGTGTACTTGGGATAACTGTCCCAGCTAAGAGTTATTATCAGGCGTTTAGATTCCTAACATGTAAGGTCATATATGACTGACGGGATATAGAAAACAGCTTTATCTGTTTTTTCTAAAATAAATGATTCATAAAAATGTACCCGATTGGTCTTACAGGCCCGACCGAGAGCCGATAGTGATCAAGCTTGACCCTGTCGTGGTCACTCCCTTGTTTTTCATCTCAGGCTTGTTAGCAAATTGCTTCCTGCCAAAGCTATGACATTTTCTGCTGAAATGTTTAGAAAAGGAAATGCTGCTGTGATTTTTGGAGATGGAAAGTTCCAGTCTTGTATATATAGACACTGGGAGTATGTTCTGGGCTCCTTTTACGTCTCCTCCCACAAATTTGACCCGTGACTTCCTGAAATTCAAATGTTATCAGCAAGTATGTAGCGTATCTTTCATACATCACACTTTGTTCTGAAGTACAGCGACATAAATAAATTGAGTGGGTTGTGTTGACCAAGGAGGAAAAAATAAATTTTTCACCCTATGTTTTGGTTAAACCTGCAATAAGACCTGTCCACGCAGGAGTCAAAACGGGTGATTTTGTAATTACGTCCCTACTTTTTAAGAAATAGTTCATATGGACATGTTAATATTCAGAGTGATGGGGACGACGACTTTTGGGAAGCGATGCCACTTTTGAATTGTGAAAGTGTTATTTTTTGGACTACAAACAAATATGTCATTCATCCTCCATTTTTGTCTCATTTTGGGAAAATATGTTGGGTTTTTTTCTAATTTTAGTGAACCCATTCATTAAAGTGGCAGTAGACAGAATGTTTTTGGCATCATTGGGCAAAAAAAACAACCTTTCAGCATATTCTAATTCAAGTGTTCTCAGAGAAAACTAGACTTCTGCACCTCCTCATGGCTCTGTTTTCAGGCTTTAAAACATCTTTTGTGACGGTGGACTTTGGCTAATCACAGGTCATTTCAGAGAGAGAGCGTTCCTATTGGCTGTTCATTCAACGGAGGCAGCTGTCAATCACTCGCAAACTCTGATCAAACGGTCAAACTAGGCAGCGCTGATCAAACATGAATCAATATTCTGTTACTGTAAGAAAGTTTGCACATTTTGAACAGATACAAAATGTGTGATTAATCACAATTAATCATGGACAATTATGTGATTAATCCCGATTACATATTTTAATCGATTTACAGCAAGCACTGAAAAAGTGGGGTTTTTTTTCATGATATGTCCCTTTCACATCTACCAAATCTCCTGGCACTTTCGGCGGTAAAAGTTAAAATATTGCAATGCAAAGACAAATGATAAAGGTGGCATGGGCTGGGCTTATCATTTCTGCTATTTTGTTCTACTAGAGGCCTGCCCTGCATGCCTGGCCAAAGTCCCCACCTCGTACTTAGCATGGCCCGTCTGCCCTGCACCCCTGGCATTTCCTGTGAGTAAAAGAGGGATTGGGCAAAGCTGGCAAGTAGCACCCATTTCAGTAATGGACACCAGATGAAGGGTGTGTATAGGTGTGCATATGTACTGTATATGTGCGTGTGTGTTCACATGTGCAAATCCTCCTGTAAACCTCTCATGGCAGTTGCACTTTTACACACACAAAACACACAACCTTCCCTCTTTAACAGCCCTGCAGGAACTTCAGCTTCAATCTGTTTTCCCTCCCATTTTCTCCTACATGCTCTTTGCCTTTCCAAAACAAGATGAATCAAGCGACGGCTCCATCCAGAGGTCTTTTATTTTTAGACGCAGGGGCGATATCCAAGACGCAGGAGTTTATCCAATATAAACACATTCTGGTACAAAGAGCACTTGTTTAGACATTCTTAAGATTTTTTTTTTGCAGAACATAAACTCCCCAAACTCCACCTACCCCTCCATCTGCATGTATACACATACAGAAGAGCGGCTGACTCCACCTAAAACATAATATTTCCTCCCGATAAGCTCAGATGGATTTTAAAGGGCAAGTTCAGATTTTTTAGGAGCCTTGCTCGTGTTCTTTTCCATGTGGAAAGCAAAGCACATCTGGTGCATAAAAACGTAAGGAAATCTGCAAATACCATTGAAACGTGACTTTTTTTTATCCTTTTTGTGTCTTTGGGTGTGTAGTTTTTTTTTTTAACTCTTACCTTGACTTCACATTTCTTGTGGCAGGCTATTCGGCACACTAGAGAAAACGGGAAAAGAGAAAATGGAATTAACATCACAGCTCATAAAAATCTCCCAAACATTGCGGACGAATCCAAACACCGTGGTCCAGTATGAATCATGACATTGAGTAGTTGTCGAGGAGGTACGAAAAAGCAAAAGGTTCATTCAAATTCCGCAGAGTGTTTGTTCTGTGGTCAAAGTCAAATATCGTCTGCTGTTAGCACGCTAATGCTGCCCGGTGTTAGCTTTGTGTTCTTTGCACACCGGCTCCCTATCAAAGGCTGAATTCATCATTCTGATACACTTTAAAAGACTTTAAGATTGTGATCAGCAGAGTACCTTTAACATTTAATAATAAAATCAATGATAACAGGTGTGTCTTTCTACTGAAACTGCTCTGATGAATGAAAAGCTTCGACATTTTTTATCCACACCAGAACAGAGCTTTACGGACATGCTTATCGAGACAGCATAGAAAAAAACTCAACAGCACATAATAAAGAAACCACCAATCCGGCTTTTTCAGTCCCGATACAGATACCTGGGCTTTGGGTATCGGACGATAATGAGTACCGATCCAATGCCAGTGTTTAATTAATAATCTGTATGCCTCACTGTGTGGAAGTGACTGGGATTCTTTTATGTGTAAGGCCACATCAGGATTGACTTAAACATTGCTTTCCCAACTTTGTGACAGAATGTGACAAATAAATACATAGATATAAATATACTGAATTGTAATTTATTATTAAAAATATAAATCATACACGAGCAACTTGGTAAAAAATCTTCAAAATTAACAGTAATTACAATTCAAGTGTAAACCTTTTGCAGCAAAAAATTGGAGAAAAAAACTTAAACAGGAATTGAAAATTCCAGTATAAAAACATAGAATTGAATTTAATAGATTTGCCCCATTGTCACCGATACCCGATCCACCTAATTGAATCAGTATCGGCCCGATATCCGATCCAGTATCGGTATCGGTGCATCCCTAACCGCATTGATTTCCAGAAAAACAACTTTCAGTCCAGTGAATAATTCATGATATTTCTCCTCTCTCTCTTTCGCACATATACAATGGTGCACCTTCAACGTTTGGTTCCTACATTGTGACAAAGGTCTGTCACGTGACATGCTGTTTTTTTTATTTCTCTACGGGTCTGCCGTTGTAAAACATTCTTTAACAATCATAAAAAATATGCTCAAATCATAACATGGAAAACTGCAGCCAAACAGTCAACAACAGCTGTCAGTGTGTCAGTGTGCTGACTTGACTATGACTTGACCCCAAACTGCATGTGGTTATCATAAAGTGGGCATGTCTGTAAAGGGGAAACTTGTGGGTACCCATAGAACCCATTTTCATTCACATATCTTGAGGTCAGAGGTCAAGGGACCACTTTGAAAACCTCCTTTGCGACAAGCTAGTATGACATGGTTGGTACCAATGGATTCCTAGATTCCTGATACCAGTATCTTTACTCTAGCTTTAAAAACGCATTAGCTTTGACAGCCCTAATTAATATAAAAAAATATAGTTTAAAACTAAGATGACATTTTAAGAAAGGTCTGAGTGTATTCACAGCAGGCCGTGTTATGTGTGAGTCAAAGGAATTCATAAAAATCTAGCACACAATCAAACAAGATAAAAGACATTGTTCGACTATTAAATTTCAACACATTCTTTGCAGCTTCCCTTCTGCCCCCGAGCCCTCTCTCTGGACTCCCACTGGGTCTACAAATAGGGCGGCTCATAAATTGTTAGAGCCCCTCGAAGGACGGAGAGTCAAAACACAGCTCCGTGTGCCGAGGCGTAAGCTTTCCAAATAAAGGAGAAGACCGTATGCTTTTACTGGAACACCCAACACCTTATGTAATGAGTTATTCTTCCTGTCTCCAGCCGCATTTTTCAAAGCAAATGTAATACCTATTGTGATTAGCTGTTAAGTCATTGATATGAATTTTGGACGTGGCCAGTCCTCACATTGTGTGAGAGTGGAGATCATGTCCGTGTTATACTGTGTTATGTCTTGCGTTTTCTGAACGCTATACTCCCTGTTATCTTTATTACCTCAGATATAGGCTACAGTATGCTTCTTAAACACTCTGTTCTCTCTGATGTATGTCCCTTACTCCCACAACAGATTTGTCAAACAGCCTTTTGTTCTTATTAACTCTATTGTGAATTATGAAATTTCCATCCTCTCATGGCCCGATCATTTAGCGCATGGAAAGCCACAATTACACACAAATCCGCCCAGGGAAGATGTGTCCATGTGAGTTGGAAATGTTTCAAATTGAGCAGAAAATATTATACCTTATAGTTGCGTTTTTATTAATGTGCTTCATATGGAGATGAGGAAACTGGAGAGAGAGCCCGAGCTGAACACCGATACACAGCTACGGTCACCTCCACACACAGTCAGTGCATCTGCTGCTAGCTACCTTACAGCTATGTACAATTAGTTCATGAGCTGTTTGGGGGCGAATAAGCACAAACGGTCCAGCAGTCAAATTTGTGCTTTCCTCAGTGCTTTCATTGGGCTGATGTCATGCGGCAACCTCCGGTTGTGAAAAGTGAAACCAATGCTGAGGTGCCTTAAACTTGCATTCTTTCTAACAGCCAGCAGGGGGCGACTCCTCTGGTTGCTAAAAGAAGTCTGATTGTATAGAAGTCTATGAGAAAATGAAACTACTTCTCATTTGATTTATATCCTCAGAAAACATTGTGTTTTCGTCTTAGAACTTTAACCCTTTCACAGTGTGTTTTCAGCTCATGAAAGTTAATTGTAACATTTCGGTCGCCTAAAAATGTCTTATTCAGCGTTCGGTTGTACTTAGCTTCACTGTCTCGAGTCACATCTAGTTCCTAAAAACCAAGATGGCAACGGCCAAAATGCCGAACTCTGCTTCAAAACGGCAGTCCACAAACCAATGGGTGACGTCACGGTGACTACTTCCACCTCTTACACAGTCTATGGCTGATATCTGAATTAATATTTTAACAGAATTTTAAAAAAGAGATTTCAGGACTGATATTTGGATTACTTTGACTGACTGCTTGATTTCAATAAAACTTGCTTCAATAAAAGGATTGCAAAACTTGGACCAGAACTCATGCACAGTCAGACTAGCTTAGAGGTGCACCAGCTATCAACAGTGCTAACATGACAAATCCATAAACAAAGAATGTTTACAACCAATAGGAGTTTAATATGTTAACCTTATCATGTATTGAAGGCAAGAGTTGAGGCTCCCAGCCGTTTATTAGGTTAGCTAAATCATTATGAACACTGATCTGAGTTTGTCATAGTCTTGGTTTTTTATTGGTACTTCACTTTTTAAATGTTTTTTTACGGTCTTCCCCTTTTAATTTAGCTTTTTTTAGTACACGTCTTTGCAACTTTATAGCTTCTTATGAACCTTAAACTGGTTCGGGGTCAGAGGTTAAGTGTTCAGAGCAGCTTGGGGTTAACCAACAGCTACAGGGCCTTGAATCTTCTCCATACATCCAGACATTTATTTAGCTTTTCTTTTTCCCACAGGCACACCGGAAGCATTCATTCATTTTGAGGAGACTTGATTGACACTAGTAAAACTCAGGCGTACACCAAAAAGATGCTCACTGTTAAATGTACATAAGATGAAACAATTGAATTAACTTCCATTTCAATAAACTGGTAGACGAGGAGTATAGACACACTAAAAGTAGGAAAAGTGAGAAGCTTCCTTTTTAGAGCTAAATGTGTAATTACATCATGGTGCAGTTAGTTTCTATTTAAGCACACGCCGGACTATATTTGCATCTGGGGGGTAACATTTGAAAGTCAGTTTGACTTCTTAATTATAGGCCTTCAAATGTGGGTGGCACATGAAGTCCTACCGGGATACACATTTCCAAGTCTTCCAGAAGTACTTGAGTTCCCAGGGTCAAACCAAATGGAGTTCTTCTATACAACATCACCCACATACAGTAGTATGTCACCGAGTACAGACTTTGACATAATGAATACACATTAGTTTATACTTGGTTTAGAACAATACACTCTGAATGAAGTTAGAATTTTTTTTTTTTTTTAATTTTGCATTTTCACCTTTCATATTTTTTATGCTAAATGCTGTACCTGTGAGGGTTTCTGGACAATATTTGTCATTATCTTGTGTTGTTAGTTGATTTTCAATAATAAATATATACATACATTTGCATAAAGCAGCATATTTGCCCACTCCCATGTTAATAACAGTATGAAATACTTGACAAATCTCCCTTTAAGGTACATTTTAAACAGATAAAAACATGTGTTATTAATTTGCGATTAATCACGATTAACTATTTTATATATATATTTTTCTCGATTAACAGCCTTAGTTTTTAGAAACCTGTATTATGGCCTGCATGTGAAGTCCTGATGGGGTCGTCCCATGTGCGGGAGCATTTTCCACCACATTTATAACTTTTTTTTGTACAATTAAGACATGAGAGTGAAAGCCCACTGAGGCCTGCATTCCAAGGGAGTTACGTAGATGTGACACACAGACATACTTGGCAATTTGCTTGATAAGCATAAAAGCAAAATGTGCCTGTCCATCGGGACAATGTCCAGCGCCGTTTCCCAGCACGTGCGTCCCCAGTAAACAACACTCCTCCTGGGCCACATGGGAAGAAGCAGGACTTCCATATTGGGTGTGAAAACGCCGAGCCCAGAGAACTCGGGTTAGGCTTTACCTTGTTAGGAAGCTGGAGCTTTGGAGAATAAACAGAGCAGAAATGTTTCTGATGGAGGGAAGGAAGAAAGGGAGGGAGGGGGGGAGGGATTGCAGTGATGAGGAGGGACACAGAAGATGAGGAGAGAGAGGTAGAAGCCAGAAAGGAGAGAAAATGTTGGGGGGAAAAAAAATGGATGAATAACAGAGTGGGGGTGCAAACAACTGTTCGCATCAATCATTAAGCAAATGAGAGGACAGCAGGGACGGAGTTGGTCAAAATGAGGAGATGATGAGGAGCGTGGAACACTAAGTTGCTATCTGACTCTGGGTCTGTGGTATGCTATAAAACATGCAGGCGGGAGGGTGGAGGGGGGGAATGATAGAGGTGTGTGTGTGTGTGTGTGTGTGTGTGTGTGTGTGTGTGTGTGTGTGTGTGTGTGTGTGTGTGTGTGTGTGTGTGTGTGTGTGTGTGTGTGTATGTGTGACTGGCTGATTTCCTTTCCCTGGTCCCTTGGAATGAGCGTATACTCCCACAGGGCTGGGCTGGACCCCCTTACACCACTGAACACAATCACAGGGCAGGGCTGGAGAATTTCCTCTTCCTCCTCCCCCCCCCCTCACTCTCACTTTCTCCATCTCTCTCCTTTTCCTTTTTCTCTCCCTCTCATGCACAATCACAAACACGTGAGCACCAACACGTGTACACACAGTGTACCAGCATACACAGTACGTCACTCCTGCGTTCAGACACATACTGTACTAACTCTCTGACGAATGACTCTTAGAAGGTTTTGTTTCTCCTACCTAATGTGTGAAGAAGAGGGATACATTTTGGGGTTTCAGATGGTGCTCATGATAAGCTAATACAACTACCAGCATTGGCTAAAATCAATTCAATTTTTATATTGTTTTTCCACAATCCTCATCCCGACATAGCTTACATCAATTTGATGCTACTTCCCAAAAACTGATAGGTACACTTACGTGGGTTTACTTCCTACTTAATTATTGCATTTAATGACTGTGCTATAATTAAAATCCCTTTACAGGTTGTAAACCTCAAAACCAAATTGCTCACAAAAAACAAGCCAGTGTGTGTGTGTTTGAGTTCGAGTGTTTCTTTGAATCTTTTGTAGCTACCTGAAAACATCTCAGAGGTTTTTAAAGTGTCGGTATACGCAGAATGTTTTTGGCATCGAACATCCCATAATAACCTTTTCAGCATTTTGTAATTCAAGTGTTCTGAGAGAAAACTACACTTCTGCTCCTCCTCATGGCTCTGTTTTCAGGCTTTAAAAAATCTAGCCTGTGACGGGACACTTTGGCCAATCACAGGTCATTTCAGAGAGAGAGCGTTCCTATTGGCTGTTCATTCAACGGAGGCAGCTGTCAATCACTCGCAAACTCTGATCAAACGGTCAAACTAGGCAGCGCTGACCAAATATGAATCAATATTCTGTTACTGTAATGCCTATTTCTCACGTAAAATGTAGGGCTGTCAATCGATTAAAATTGTTAATTGCGATTAATCGCAAATTAATCACACAGTTTTTATCTGTTCAAAATGTACACTTTGACGGCTAAAGGCATTTTCTTGATTTTTAAATACTTTTTAAAATCACCTTTAATGGTTCTTGCATATCACATGATACCCATGTGTTTCATACCAAAATGTGCAAAACACTCTCAGCTCTCTGTTCATGTGGTTGTCATCTGTCCTAGTGCACTGTGTAAACATGCCAGTATCTTCACTCTAGTTTTAAAACTGAGCCTTCTGCAGCCTGAAAATCACAAGTTGCGTCAATGCGTTGAAGAAATTAGTGGCGTTAAAACGAATTTACATTAAAGCCTTATTATCGCATTAACTTTGACAGCCCTAATACAAAGTAAAAAGCTAACATTCATAGATGTCACTCATGTTTTGCTTCTTTCTTTTTTTTTTAATGGGATGAATATAGTTCAAGATTTCCCCACTAGGGTTCCCATCATGCTTTGAGTGATGTAAACAGGAAGCACAGTATAATGCTCAGTAACCAGTTATGACCAATCCTCATGCACTGCCTTTAAAACAGGCTCAACCAATAAGCCACTGATCAGTTTTGCATCTGTCTGATAAAAGTGAAATAAAGTATGAATTTCTGTGGCAAGTTGGCAAAACAGTTATCTGGAAGGTACAGTATGTACAGTATGTAGGCTATAGAGCTAGAGACGTTTTCAGGTCATGTAATGTATCCTCTGAGACAGGCAGCCTTATTAGAGGTACTCAGCTGTTGCACAAACAGGACTGTAAACAGCTGATGACCTTACATGACTAAAGCTCCCTTTTAAACTGCTGAAAAATAAGTTTCATGTGCCTACACGCTCTCTCTAATGCTCTGTTGTGTCTCTCTGTGTGCTCACTGCAGTATTAATGGTAGTAATTATTGACACTCAGTCATCCCTATCCATCATTGGACTTACACAGGGGTGTCATCATTCAGCCCACACATTTTCCCAACCAAAGTCCCTGCCAGTGTTGGGTTTCTGTGGGTAAAGCCCCACCTTCATCCAGCTGCTAAGGCTTTCCTAACATGGGAGATTCCCCAACACATCGCAGGACAGCAGAATCGACCCTGAGTGAGAGTTCCCATGGAAGCATTCTGGGATCTCTGTCATGTGTTTGCTTCGACCTGACAAAACACAACTTCTGGTTGTTTACTTTCCCGTCTATTTTTGTACTCACAGTGGGTATTAGTCTGACTTTGTTTGGATGAAACAGCTGTTTCCCTTGATTCAAGCAGCAGCTACCAAAAACACAGCAAATTAACGTGTAAATATAACAAGAAGAAGCCTGACAAATGTGGCTAACATGACATGCAGCAAGTTCAGGTTTGAGGTTTGTGCTGTACACTGTAAGTCAGCAGCAGATGTAGTTGCACAGATGGATGAAGTTATTCTATTAGAAACAGAGGACTCTGCTGCCTCCTGGTGGCTGTTACAGAAGCTACAGGTGGTAGATGTGAGTTAGGAGCAGCTAGGATTATACTGTATAGTGCGAGATACAGTTGTGTGCATTCAGTCCTACTACATACCACATCAAGTGCAGTGCTTACTTATTAGGCTATTAATAAAGGGGACACATCGTGCTCATCTCCAGGTTGCTTGTATTTTGGGTTTCTACTAGAACATGTTTACATGCTTTAATGTTAAAAAAAATATATATATTTTTCAGGGATATAGCCTTTGTACTGTTAAAAAAAGAAAGAAAATAACACTCCAAACTTGCGCTAAATTTTGGCGAGGAAAAACTGTTATGGTGATTTTCAAAGGGGTCCCTTGACCTCTGACCTCAAGATATGTGAATGAAAGTGGGTAAAGCTGTCACATTATTTTTTCTCATCCTGTGTCTTTAAGAAAAAAGCCCAGTCTGCTCTGATTGGCTTATGTGGAAAATACGGAGCACCTTTGCAAAGGTAGTTCTCAAGCTGTGGGCGGTATATTGTAATGAGTCTGCATGTGACATAGGAAGGGGAGTCTGAATGGTTTGTTGAATCACATGTTTTCTGATCTATAGACAGCCCACAAACAAACTAACTGAGTTGTCTTATTTCACAGTTTTGGGGTTGGTAGGAACTCCAGATACCCAAATGTATGTGTACAAACACTGAATAAGTGATTTTTCCATGATTAGTCCCCTTTAAAATCAAATCAAATCAAACAACAACTGACTGATAAAAAAAAAAAACCTGTCTCACTAAGATCTATTTAGTTGCTCTTCTGGAGCCTTCAATCATATCACATGGTCTTCATCAGCAGGTGGAGTTTGCCCACTTGTCATGGAATTGTGGATATTGAATATGCTTGTAGATGATTAATAATTGCATGATTAACAACAGTAGATGTTCTAATCTTCATCTGCTGATGAAAATCATGTGATAAGATCAAAAGCTCCAGAACAGCCACTAAAAAGACCTTCTCAACAGATTTTTTTGCAAGCATTAGGGTTAGAGAATAAACTTTGAAACTCAAGAAATAACTTTATTTTAAAAGCTACATGCATGCATAGCATGGGAAAAGTCTGTAAATGAAAATATTGACAGGGATGAAGAGACTATTTGTATGGTTTAAAATAGAATTCTGAATTAGAAAACAATCACAGAGTTTATTTGTAATGAATCTAAAATATTGATATTATTAATATTGCTGTACAAATAAGCAGCGACAAATACAAACAAATAAAAACACAGAGGCACGGATATACACATGTTGAGCTGAACAATAGATTAAATTAAATTCTATGGCCCTTACAGTACACTAAATCATTGATTCTCAAAGTGGGGTCCATGAAATAATTTGCTATAAATTATATATATATTACTTGTACTGTATCATAAAAAAGTGCATATCTACAAATGGGGATCATTTGCACCAATAAAACAAGCATATTGTGTATATTACTACCACCCACGTTAGCTTTGGGCCAATATAATTGTGACACACAGCAATTTCTCCTTTCTAAGGGGTCCCTGGCACCAAAAGGGTTTGAGAACCCCTGCTCTAAACTACAGTTCAGTTGCAATGTTTGACCTCATCCAACAGGTGGAGTCCTCACTGCACACTAACTGCTCTAGAGCTGCCAGTGTGTGGACTATGTTAGATTTATTGAAACTTACTAAAAGCCACACTGTGTGTGACACAGATGTGAGCATGTACAGTTTGTCAGACAGTGAAACTGACATGACAGGAGTGTAAAAGATCTCCTGCACGCACAAAGAAGAAGCTGAATTCTCAAAATCAGCACAAATGTCTCTCCCATTCACTCTGACAGCGTAGACTGAGCCTCTGTCCCCTGGCAGGGCTCATGGAAAGTCATTGTCTGGTCAGTTTAGTAGATTAGGATAATGATATTAGACTGGGAGACAGTCACTATCCATCATCCACAGAAAACCAATGGTCATGTTCATCCATCTGCTCCACTTATTAGACTAATAACTTCTGCCAAAGCACCAAGGGAAACACAGCAGTAATCGTGATTAAGTTAATTGCTATGGGTCTATTTATATAAATGTATTTATATATATATATATTAGGGCTGTCAAAGTTAAAGATAACCATAATGAAAGTTAGTAATAATACGTTAACGCAAATTCTTAATTTTATCGCCACTAATTTCTTTTCGGAGGTTGTAGCGGGTTCAGTTTTAAAACTAGAGTGAAGATACTGCTATCATATGAAACTACAAAAACCTAAAGAATCCATTGGTACCAACCATGTCATACTAGCTTGTCCTGACGGAGGCTCAATAATGCTCAAAACTTATGCAAAATGTTGTCAAGGAAAAACTGTCATGGCCATTTTCATAGGGGTCTCTTGACCTCTGACCTCAAGATGTGTGAATGAAAATGGGTTCTCTGGGTACCCACGAGTCTCTCCTTTACAGACATGCCCACTTTATGATAATCACATGCAGTTTGAGGCAAGTCATAGTCAAGTCAGCACACTGACACACTGACAGCTGTTGTTGCCTTTTGGGCTGCAGTTTGTCATGTTGTGATTTAAGCATAATTTGTTATGCTAAATGCAGTACCTGTGAGGGTTTATGGTCTATATTTGTCATAATTTTGTGTTGTTAATTAATTTCCAATAATAAATGTATACATACATTTGCATAAAGCAATAATATTTGCCCACTCCCATGTTGATAAGAGTATTACTATATATACTTACTATGTATAATACATGACAAATCTCCCTTTAAGGTACATTTTGAACAGATAAATATGTGATTAATTTGCGATAAATCGCAATTAACTATGGACAATCATGTGATTAATCGCAATTAAATATTTTAATTGATAGACAGCACTAGTATATACAGTATATACACTGTATTAACAATGTTATCACAACTTAAGAACATCAATGCATGATACTAAAGCATGTGCATTTGTGTTTTAACCCTCATTGAGATTTGCAGCATAACAGTTGTATGAGCTCAGCAGTCAAGAACAAAGCTCTGATAACCTTCTCTCTCTCTCTCTCTCTCTCTCTCTCTCTCTCCCACATACACGCACACACACACGTACACACACCTGTGACCATGGTGTGTCTCCAGCCAGTCTTTGAAGATCTGTGTTTACATAGTGACGGCGGTGTGTTCACCTCCAGATCAAGGACAAAACCAGTCGCCACAGAGCACAAAAGCTACACCCTTTGCAGAAAAACACTTCTAAATCTTGAGGCAAATCTAAATATAGATTTGTTTGAAGGTATTATTAATGGTCTGCCTTTACAAAAGCTAAATGCAGCAGCTGTGAGAAGCAGAAGACAACGGATTCCACATTTTAGTGTTTTCATTCACTTCTGGTGACAAACTCAAATCAATTATGAACGAAGAAATAAGGTGTCCTCTTTAAATTATACTAAGCGCTAAATCATCTACAGCCAAATTGCCATTCTCTTTACCCTTTTAAAAGGCACAACAGCACTCTGTTGACCTGATCCTGCTGCACACAAACCTTCCATTTAACCTGAACTGCATTACAGTGAATGAATATAAAAGCCAGTTCCTGCCCCCAGGGCCAGTCCTCCAAAAATACCCTTCAACAGAGAGCCTTTTTTTTTTTTTTACTGGAAAACTGCGGTCCTGACCTGCGTCAACATGCTATTGTCAAAGTAACTAACACCTTGTATCCTGGCAACCGCTGAAGAGACAGGAAGTCCAAGCGCTTGTGTCATTACGAGACCATGTGACTGGAGAATGTTAGTAAACAGGAGCAGCAGGAGGGAGGTACTGTACTGTGACTGAGAGAGCAACAGTTCCTTTCACAGTATTAAATCACTGATGCATCTATGTCTAACATACATTTTAATGTTGAATGCTCATAGTATTTCAGTGCTTCATAAAAGCTTATGGAGTGTTTTGGATGTAAAATCGTAGACTGTATATATAGGAAGTGGACATAGTCACCGTGACCTCTATAATCACAGCCTCATGAAACTTTACAACCACAAACTAGAGACCGGCATTCAGAGGATGGATGGTATAAGGGGGTTTCTGAGCAGTTTCCAGAACAGAAGTGCTCGTCATATAATCGCCTAAAATGCAATTCTTGCAGAAATGTCAAAGGTTTTTGATACCAAATCACAGCATGGCTTTTTCTGTGGTGTTCCTCAAGGTCTTGGTGTCTTAATGTGGTAATTTGGAGGGATTATTGATCATTTTTATTAATTCTCGAGAGGTAAAAAATAGTTAAATTTAGCACCAAATCTGTTTAACAAATGGTGTCAACCCGAAAATTGCTGCAACAGCTTATGAGACATGATAGAGTCCATCCTATGGTCTATTGTGGGTCTCAGGTACAAACCCTCATAAAATGGCATATTGTTGTTTTACACAAACAAGCTATAACATGTTAATTAGTGAACAGAGACAGCTATTTTCCCCGATTCCAGTTTTTGTGCTAAGCTAAGCTTACCAGCTGGCTGTAGCTTCATATTTAGCATATAGACATGAATACAGTCGGGGAGACAGACGGCGAAAGCGAATCAGAAAGTGGATATTATATTGTTCACTTTATGCTGTCCTCGTAAATCTGTCTCAGCCACACACACACACACATAATTCAGCCTACTCGTACACATGACCAAACCCAGACATGACTAGAAGGGAAGAGAGAAACAAACGGAGGTAAATTAAATCAGAACCGACTTAAATACAGCCTTGTCATGAGGGTTTATTTCCCCTATAAATCAGTTCTACGGATATGGTCCCAGGTGCAATCTTGAGTTGTTTTATGACAACGTGGAAGTGACTGTCTGCACACACAATTGAACATTATGTATCCTGAACAGATATCAACAGCCTCTACAATTCATGGAAACTTAACCGGAATATAAACAATGTTTTCATTCCAAAAATTAGCAAATCCTTTTTGGGGGGAAGAAATGGTAACTTTAGTCGATTGGTCATCACTTTAAAAATTCAGCGATTATTTTCTTTCAAATGTTCCTATTTAGTAGGCCTACGAATGGGAGGGTAGGATTTATTTTCCATGAATTTAACAGATTGCTTTCATTAGGTTTGCTGGTATGACTACTACTTACAACTCAGTCTGGACAGGTACTCTCTTTATAATGATAAAGTCACTTCAGAGGTCATACAAGATACCATTGTGCTTCTGCAAAATGCTGTCTGTAGCACACGGAGCATGTAAAACAGAGACGCCGACATCAGGATTTAATGACATACGCATCCCACTGTACAACAACAACATCTGGATTCAGCAGCTAGATCACAGAGTAAAATGCAGAGTGAATGCAGGTGGTGAACTGCACTGATTTTATAAGCCTTTCTCTCAGCAGTAGATAAAGAAGGAGGCGACAGTGGTAGTCAGTCACTTTGCACTTTTCCCAGACAATCAGAGATTCAAACCACAAGCTCTGTACTAAGTGATAGATTCAGCGAAGTCCAAATGCAGCCATCTGTATTGTACTTTCAACGTATTTCTAGAGACGGCAACAACACGTCGTCTGTCACTAAGATATTAACTTCTTAATTTATACTTTATACTTTACTTTATACTTTATTGTCAGACAGGTCTGAAATTTGTTTTGCATAACAGCAGCTCCGTTTGCAACATCACAGAAAGGACAAAGACAATAAACAAGGATACAAACATTTAAACATTACAATCACAGAAGACAATATTCAGGGCCCTTTAACGCACATTTGATCTGGGATTAGATCTTAATATTTAGTTTAAGGATTGACTGATGCAAAAAAGAGTGCTTCAGTCTAACCTTATTTACCTCTAGATATTAAGTTCTTAAGATTTACTTGTACCCATATGATGGAAAATCCACAAAAGAGTCTAAAGGGGAGCACCATCTAAATTAAGAATTCAAATTTCCATGGTCTAGGAGAGTTCAATCAATATTGGTGAACATGAGCTCCTCTCTCTCAAAGCCAGAAACCAGAGAAGAAAGTCTCAAACTTTTGATGTCATAGGGTATAAAGTCTGGAGCTGCTCCATGGACAATGAATGGGAGACCCACAGAATGTTTGATTTACTTTCTATACCCAAATGAGCTTTATTCTATTGTAGTGTTGTCAGTTGTGAAACAGAAAATGTCACATGTCGAAGTGTCCTTGAGCAAGACACTTAACCCCAAATTGCCCCAAAGGCTGTGCCATCGGTGTGTGAATGTGTATTTAGATTAGATCCTGATGGGCAGGTTGGCACCTTGCATGGCAGCCTCTGCCATAAGAATGTGTGTGTGAATGGGTGAATGCTGACATGTATATAAATGCAAGTCCATTTACCATTTATTATTACCAAAACCGAAGATCCCATAGACTTCAATGCAATTTGACGTGTGTTTGGATTGTAATTTTGACAAGTTCGTATGCATCTTGTTATACAAACATTTGTTTTATGCACGTCTAATAATTATTTTGCGACCTTGCCTGAACCTGATTAACATAGCCTATCGTATGTGCATCAAAACTCAGTGTGAAAGCCTCGATTAACCCACTGCACAACAGCTTTTAGTCATTTTCTCTCCTGTGACAACGAGTTTCTTTCCTCATAAAGGAGCGCAGCTTCGGCGATGACGTCATGCTGGTCACTATTTAATTCACTATAGAAGTAAGTCCAATGTGAGTGAGAGTCAAGAGTGACTAATCTCATCATAGATTTCACTTCCTCCAAAGTTATCTCCTAAACTGACAACTATAGAATTCTAATCATATCTAACAACCAAAATCTTTTCAGATGGAGGTCCCTGAATCAAAATCTTATCAAATGGGGGTCCGTGACCTATAATGTGTATCAATTTAGGGTTCCTTGACACGATAAAGGTTGAGAACCAACGATCTAAAACATCTCTACCAATTTATTGTCTATGGAGCAGTTCCACACTTTATACCAAATAGCATCACAAGTTTGAGTTTAAGAACTATAGTTTTTGGATTTGAGAGGGAGTTGTTCATGTTTACAAATATTGTTTGTACTGTCATCTGTCTATCATAGGAATAACATGAAGGAATTTTGAAAATGGTTGTAGTTCCCCTTTAACTCAGATAAGAAACAGCTGAATTATTGTCTGACTAGTTACTGTATTGGTCATTAAAGTGATATAATGCACCTTATTGTTATCTTAGACTTTTTATATTTGCACTCTTCCCGATTTGTATTGCAAGCAACTGCTGCACAGCAATTTCCCTCAGGATAAATAAAGTTTTATCTTCTCTCTTATCTTAAAGGGTCTAAAGGTCAGGGAGGCAAGATGGTGACAGAGAGGCTGTTGGTTTGTTCCCTGTGGAAGCAGGGTCAATCTGGGTGGGGAAATAAAAAGAATAAAATGACCTCTCCCTCATTACCATCTCTAAGATGCCCTTGAGCAAGGCACATAAACCCCATATGCTCAGATCAGTGGCCACCAGACCGGACTGAGGTTGTACTGAGAACATTTTAGACGTGACTGTGCAACAGTGTGATTGTGGAGCAGGGCGTTCCTGCAAAGGACTAACCCTTGATAAATTAGGGTAAAAAACATTTGTATGTACAGTATATTTTACTGTATAGCAAAAGCAGATGGAACCGTACCTTACAGCATCATAATAAGAGCGCTAAATTATTTGATTGACACCTGTCAAATTGACCATTTTCCTATGAACATAGGCCTGCAAAATGTCATTCTGTCAAACAACCTTTAGGGTTCAAAGAGAAAGCAATGTGCAGAGAATGCTCCTGTTTTTCTAAGCTGTATTCTTCAAACATTTATCCGTTGTGTGTCAGGTTTGGGAAGCTGCAAGCTGAATACTCCCCCCTGGTGTGCCAAACTAAACATCCAGTCATTTCCGCATGGTTTCACTTGACGTTATCTGTCTGAAAACAGACATTTCCACTACAGCATGATGTGGTGAGCAGACTGGGGTCATATATTCTTTGATTTTTTGTTTTAACCCACTTGGAACACCAGATGGGAAAGGTTTACTGCGTGGACACTGTTTGGAAAATGGTGACCACATGTAAGTCCATTATTGAATCTCAGTTACTTTCCTGCTATTGTTTGCGGTTTCAAATTATACTTGAATGTCACCCAACTGGCACCTGCATAGACTAAAAAAACGATAGAAGCACAAATAGTGCTTGATAATGGGACCCTTATGAAGTTACATATGGCTTAAAAAACAACAGAAAGTAACCTTTGTTCAAGAACCAGCCATGATTTATTCATACAGTACAATTCCATTTATATATGTAATACTTTCTTGTCTTATGTTTTTATCTTATATATATGTAATACCTTCTTATCGTATGTTATTATTTTATATGTTTTTGTGTTCTATGATCTTTGCCTGTTTATTGTTTTTATTTGAAGCACAGTGAGTCTACGCCGGTCGTATGAAATGTGCTATATAAATAAAATGTGATTGATTGATTGACTGCATCAATCAAACCATGGAAATCACCCATCATCATCAGTAAACACCATTAAGGAAACTGAGAAGCTGTTAACCTTTAGCCTTTCCGAGGCTTCTTCTTCCCTCCTCTGTCATTTGACTGTCGAAACCCTGACACAAACACGACCCCAGGTAACCTCAGATGACCCCTGATTTAGATCACTGACGGATGTTGTAACAGATATTGCCTCACCGGGCCTTAGCTCCAGGTTGGGGGAATTTGAATACAACTGAGTTTAGTCTACAAGTCTGCTGAATGCAAATTGCAAATTGCTAGTTTAAATGTTAAGTAATGATCCATAACAGATTACATTTTGGCTCAGGGTAAAGTTTCCCACCGATGGGAGTTGGGACCTAGTAGGGATGTGATAACAGTTTACATATAACGGGCTTCTCATTACAAAACAATGGCCAACTGCTTGAATCACACTGTACAATAAAAGCATCATTAAAGTGTAAAAAGGGACTAAGATTGGCTTTTGCATTGAGGTCAATGACAGTCGATATCTTGTGAGGTTGTATTGCCTTTTTCATTACCATGCCAAGAATAACTGTGAAGAAACCACAGAATCCTGCCCACTGTCAATCTCTTGTACTTATTGTACCTTATTAATGGCATTTAAATGGTATTAACAACAGTCTAAATTTAGTACAAGTGATCAGCTGTGTGCAGGATTCTTTGGTTTTGTCTCAGTCAAGACTTTTTGATCCCACGCACATGTCAATAAAACTTTTTTTGGCTTGCAAGAACTTCCACGTAATCGGCCACTAAAAGCCTCCATTGACACTCACAGTAATGAAATTCTTTTAGGCTGACCGGCTGTGACAGAGCACACAACTAAGTGGCCGCGAGCCTCTGGGACATGTCGTCATCTTTAACTAAACAATAGATTAACAGATTCTGATCTAACAGAGTATCTTAACACCAGGTACAACTTAGTTAGGTTTAGGAAGAAACTACGGATGGGTTTACATTGTAGTTAATGGAATGCCCAGTAAGTCTCATACCGGCGCTAAGGGGTGCCTTGTGCAGCGGTATCGCACACCGGCGGCCGTGAAAAAACCTCGGTATTTGACGCCCTGGAAATGAAAATGGGCTGTCCCCTCTGAGCAGGCGCTCTGTTGCACCCATAACCACACCCAACAGTGATGTCACTGTGTCCTGTAATACACCTGTAGGTCAGTGTTGCAAGGTGAGAAGTTAAGCCACTAGAGGTCAGCAAAGACAAGACTTGTCTTGCCACAGTAAGTCGAAGAGATCAGGGTTTCAGGACAGGTGACTGACCTCGGCAGATGAGTCCGTCTTGGCTGATGGCCTGTTTGCAAACGCTGCAGTGCTTGGCCTTCTTGAACGTCTTCACCCGGAACGTATGGGAATGAAGAGCCTCCAACTCATCCGGCTGCAAATGAGAAAACAACAACAAAAGAGGTGGAATGTTAGTGATAAAATGTTGTGACCTGATGGGACTCAATGAGTCCAGGTGGGGTGAGTCATGTTGGACTGTTTGTGTTTCTTTTCCTTTTAAAGGGACAGTGTGTAGGATTTGGTGACATCTAGCGGTGTGGTTGCAGATTGCAACCAACTGAGTACCCCTCCGCTCACTCCTCTCTTTCCAAGACTGCGTTAACGTGAGCCGCCAAGTGCGAAACTGCGGTAACGCCGCTCATTCTAAGCTAACGAAAACACAAAGATTCTTAGTTTCAGGTGATTATAAACAAATGAAAATGAATATTATATTCCATTTCTGCTAATAGATCCCCCCGAAATGTTACACATTGTTCCTTTAATGCAGGTGTTTCGCAAAAAAAACTAAAAAAACATTCTTAGTCCATTTGCAATATGTGACATTACCATCTGGCCACGCAAATAAATGGCATGCATCCTTGCTCACATTCATCTCAGACGTGACCCCTTGTCCAGATCATGACTACTTTTAGCGGTCTACGCTTAAATTGCTACATAAAACAGTCAAAATGCCCTTTAAAGTCCATCCAGGAAGTAAGGTTGTAGGGGCTTAGTTTGGTAGAACAAAAACTATTGAAAAAGAGAACACAGCTTAATCGCTGTTATTTCCCTTCTTTCTTTCACTCCTCTTCCTCCCTCCCCTTCCCAACTTTTGTCCTGTCATCTCATTTCCCTCCTTGCAGGTGTGTTATGCAACTCTTTGGAGCAACTCCCTGACAGCGCTCCCCACCCCAGTTAAACATCCCTCTGTGTCTGTCTGCAGCCTGCTGTTTTTCCTCTACTGTACACCATCCTACCCCCCCGCCGGTCCTTTTCCTGTCTGCTTTGTAAACTTGGCATTCAGCAATGCTGGGGAACAAACAGAAAAGTCAAGCTTTGGAAGTTTGACTGTTTCCTGCCGTGTCTTTACGAGAAACCCGCACCGTGTTTCCATTTGCCCCCTAATGACCGACCACAGGGGGGAATGTGACATCATTGCTGGGGTGTATTTGCTCAGCTGGTCCCCATTTTTACTTTGAGGTTCAGCCCTATGGGTACAGTGGTCCAATGAATCCCCCCTGTAAGCCACACAAGCTTAGCAAATTTGAATATTACAGTTATTATGTTGTAAAAGTCCTTTAGCCACAACAGTTTTATACTGCACCAGATACAGTTGAATGGCATTTATCGTAACCTACAATTAAAGCTGAAGTAGGCAAGAATGGAGCAAATATGATTCAAAAAAGTTATTTTTATAAAACGGTCACTATATCCTGAGACAGGTAATCCGAAAAAGATCCTGTGTCTCTGTGTCCTCCGGTGCTCCTAACGGCATCTGCAAGATTTCACAGACTGGAGAAAAACAACCAATCAGAGCTGAGTCTGTCATCCAGCTTCCGTCTATGAGAGCCGGCTGTCAATCACTTGTGAACTCCGACCAAACGGTCAAACTAGGCAGCGCTGCTCAAATATGAATCAATATTCTGTTACTGTAATGCCTATTTCTCGCCCCAAATGTTTTCAGAATCATTTTGTAGTGTACTGTTTAGCTGTAAAATTAGAAAGTTTGTGACCCGGCAGCCACGTTGAGATCGCTTGAGGAAATACCAAGCACCGCCCACCAGCCGGAGCACAGCCAATAGGAACGCTCTCTCTCTCTGAAATGACCTGTTATGGGTCAAAGTCTCCCGTTAAAGCCTTAATTTATTAAGGTATAGCGATCGCTCAGGTTCAGGCAAGGTCGCAAAATAATTATTAAACGTATATAAAACAAATGTTTGTATAACAAGAGATGAATGCATACAAATTTATCAAAATTACAATCCAAACATACGTCAAATTGCATTGAGGTGTACTGTATGGGATCTTTGGTTTTTTTTACCCCAAAAGGGGGCGCAGCCTTGAATTTTTGCGAAGAACCCATATGTGCCGGTCTGATGTATACACAATCAAACACCAGAACGGACAGGGGAAATATTACAGGGCCTTCCAATACATAAACATTTCTAAAGTTTCTGTCTTTAATGTTCTATACAGGGATTTAGATGAAAAAGTGGTGTTTGCAAGACAGGATGTGCCAGTTTAGCATCCAGCCATGAGGCTTCCATTAAGTGTGTGTGCATGCAGGACAGGGCTAAAAGTGGCCATGTGGTTGGCATATTGGGGGACTACTCACAGGAATTTTCATATGGGGAGACCAGGGAATGTCAAAGACCGGCAAGGAAAATCCCTTTCTGAAAGAATTCCTGGACTAACAACCACAGTAACTTAACAGTAACTTATAACCACTAATGACACCTTGTTTTCTCTTCTCATCAATCCTAAAAGGCAACGTGTTGGAAAAGCGGCCTAGGGTGTGCAATCACAGTACAGACCTATGACTTGAATGATAAACCAGACTGAGTATCTGTTGGACTTTCCTCACTCCTCAATTCACTGACGGTCCTCTCCTCTGTTATTAGCAGAAGGAACTGATTTAGCAGAAGGAAAGAAAAGCCCCCTTATCTGTTTCCCATGATGTCTTATTTCCAGGCAGTGCAGGATCCCGTTAATACATAGCCTTCATACTGAGACCTTCATATGGATCCAGATGTGGAAGAAGCAGTCTCATTACACATCGCATGTTGTTATATCTCAAACTGTAACAGTAAAGTTCACTGGTTGTGGGGGGTGCTACTGTGAAAACAGTTATGATGTCTTCTCTAGAGGAGCTTTGTCTTAGCTTTTAATGTCTAAGAACAACACAATGTTAGTTTGGGCTTAGAAACTACACATTTTTAACCGAATGCATGTATTACAGGGGGCATGGAGATTCAAAGAGACAGGTGACCAGGCAGGTAGTGTCTAACAAAATATAATAGAGATTTCTAATGAAAGTAGCTAGCTCTTGTTCTAAAAGTCGCCAAATGACACCATGCACTAATACATACATTTGTGACATCATCGCTCATCATTTGCATACAGCTTAGTGGTTGTGTTGGCTGACTGTTTGCCTGGGCATGGCATGGTGCACGGCGCTAGAGAGCAGCATGCATGGGAATGAATTACAATATAATTAGGGCTGTTAATCAATTAAAATAGTTAATCGGGATAAATCACAAATTATTTTTTTTATCTGTTCAGAATGTACCTTAAAAGGAGATTTGTCAAGTATTTAATACTCTTATCAACATGGGAGTGGACAAATATGCTGCTTTATATAAATGTATGTATATATTTATTATTGGAAATCAATTAACAACACAAAACAATGACAAATATTGTCCAGAAACCCTCACAGGTACTGCATTTAACATAAAAAATAGGCTTAAATCATAACATGGCAAACTGCAGCCCAACAGGCAACAACAGCTGTCAAGTGTGTCAGTGTGCTGACTTGACTATGACTTTCCCCAAACTGCATGTGATTATCATAAAGTGGGCATGTCTGTAAAGGGGAGACTCGTGGGTACCCATAGAACCCATTTACATTCACATATCTTGAGGTCAGAGGTCAAGGCACCCCTTTGAAAATGGCCAAGCCAGTTTTTCTGACAAAGTTTAGCACAAGTTTGGATTGTTATTTAGCGTCTTTCATGGCGAGCTAGTATGACATCACTCTAGCTTTAAAACAGAGCCCTCTACAGCCTAAAAATCTTAAATTGCGTTAATGTGTTAAAGAAATCAGTGGAGTTAAAACGAATTTGCATTAACGTGTTATTATTAACTTTGACAGCCCTAGTAACAATATAATATAATCCTCCCTTTTTCTCTGATGTAATACTTGATAAGTTGCTAAATTTGTCGCTAGTCACTTAGCATGCTAACATTTGCTTGTTAAAGTCCAGCTGAGACTGATGGGAATGTTATTAGTTTTGCAGATATTTGGTCATAAACCAAAGCAATGGACAAATAAACATTTTGACCCAATAATGGCACTAGAGGAAAAGTTCAATGATCACCAGTCATTATGATTCACCAGCTGGGTGAGAGTAGTGAGACACTTTTAGTGATGTCACTAAAAAAAATGTCAACCTCATGGTGGCACTAGAAGAAAAGTCAGCTATAATAAATGGACTTTTAGGGAGAAGTTGTGTCACAAATATCTCAGTATATTTTAGTTAACAGAAACCTTTCTAAAATCTCTGAAAAGCATCAAGACTCTGCAATAGGAAGGTGCTCTGAATAATATATACCAATTACATCTCAGATTCTCAGAATTGGTGGTTTTCAGTAATTCATGAGCTCATTTGGAGGTTTAGAAACTCAGACAGACTGATATTAGGCCACTTCTGTTGTTTATCAAGCTCTAAGTGACAGTTCAGTGTTTGTATCGCAGAGCCACATGGCAACAGCAGGACAGCCGACCCTTCATTCCATCTCCCGGCTACGCCTTAGCACTACATAACGTGATTAGCTTAATCTAGTTAGGCTGAAATAATGACCATGGCTGTGCAGGACGCGCCATGTTGGCAAGGGGGCTCTTGTGGGAGGGCTGGGGGTCTCTGCCTGGCATCCGTGGACGGTGTTATCAAAGGCGCCGCCATGCCAAGGCTCCGGCTGGCACCTGCTGGGTTGGGAATCTGGATATGGATTTCAGGGGATTGGAAAGGGGTGATAAGTGGGTTTATTGGTACTCTAGTGTGTGCAGTAATTGTGGATGAGTGTTTGTGTCTGTCAGTCAGAATTTCTGTGTTTTAAGGGGGGACTTCAAACATTTCTCTGTTCTGTCAAAATGACACCACTTTGTGGGAATTGATACCTCTGGAATGAGACAGGACACCAGCTGTGTTTTGACTAGGGTTGTCAATTGATTAAAATATGAATTGCCATTAATCGCATGATTGTCCATAGATAATCGCAGATTAATCGCATATTTTTTATCTGTTCAAAATGTACCCTAAAGGGAGATTTGTCAAGTATTTAATACTTTTATCAACATGGGAGTGGGCAAATATGCTTGCTTTATGCAAATGTATGTATATATTTATAATTGGAAATCAATTATAAACACAAAACAATGACAAATATTGTCCAGAAACCCTCACAGGTACTGCATTTAGCATACAAAAATATGCTCAAATCATAACATTGCAAACTGCAGGCCAACAGGCAACAACAGCTGTCAGTGTGTCAGTGTGCTGACTTGACTAGGACCTGTCCCAAACTGCATGTGATTATCATAAAGTGTGCATGTCTGTAAAGGGGAGACTCGTGGGTACCCATCGAACCCATTTTCATTCACACATCTTGAGGTCAGAGGTCAAGGGACCCCTTTGAAAATCACCTTGACAGTTTTTCCTCGCCAAAATTTAGCGTACGTTTTGAGCATTATTGAACCTCCTTCAGGACAAGCTAGTAGGACATGGTTGATACCAATGGATTCCTTAGGTTTTGTAATTTCATATGATATCAGTATCTTCACTATAGTTTTAAAATTGAGCCCGCTACAACCTCCGAAACATTGATTGCGATAATGCATTAAAGAAATTAGTTTCATATGATGCCAGTATCTTCACTCTAGCTTTAAAACCTGTTACAACCTAAAAATTCGCAAGTTGCGTTAAAGAAATTAGTGGCGTTAAAACAAATTGCGTTAATGCGTTATTATCACGTTAACTTTGACAGCCCTACTTATGTGACTTTAAAGTTTAAGTACATTTTCCTAATTATACTTACATACTTTTACTAAAGTAACATAACTTTATACTTGTAACAGAGCACAGTGGCCACTGGCTGTAAGGAACATTACATAACGGACACCTACAGTATGTCTGAATAAAAAAAAGACACCACTTAAACACATGGATGAAACCAGCAATGTTATGTATTCCATCCATCCGTCTGTATAGCGCTTAAAACTTAACTTAGGCTTTCACTCTCTGCCTCTTTCACTCACACACACACACACATACACACACCTATACACTTCTGTGTTAAACAGGCAGAATGTCTCAATCCAGTAGTCTATTCAGCGGCCACTCCTGAGCCTTCTCACACTCTCCCAGCCTCTACCCATTCACACACCAGAGCTTATCCAGTAGGACGGACACTGGAGTGTGTGTGTGGGGGGGCGGATGGGGTCCAGCCATCCACTGGTATGCCACTTGTCTTGTTTGCACATTTGTCACTCTCTTATTTCTGCGGGTAGAATGGGTGAAACAAGGTTCGAGGGCTATATTGTGCATGGGGATACTCAAATTGAAATTCCCTCTACTTTAAGGGTTTAATTCCCAATATCGCTGGAGTGGTTAGTAGTCCAACATATCCTTCTTTACAAAGCCAAACAAAAGCAAGATCTCTTCAGCGGGCCCGTCTATTCCAGTCCTCTTGCCCTCACCAGAAACCCTGATCTCCGGTCATTTAACCTCAAAATACTATGTAAATACGGCACAGAGCAATATAGCAGGACGCTCCCTTTTGTGAGCCCTTAATTGTTTCCCATCATTAGCAATGCACCCGGCGCTCAGAGTTTGTTTATTGTTTGGGGGCGTGTGGGGGGGTGGCTGGAGTATACGGGAGTCGCTTAGGGAGATATGGGGGTGACGGGGAGAGGTATGGGGGTGGGGAACACGGAATGAAAGCGTTAAAGGCAACCCTGCCGGTACATTCAGACGTCTGATTATTTTCTGTTTCAACGTGTTGCAGGACCCATGCAAATGGCCTCGGTTCCTTCGCATTCGCGTCACACTTCTGGCTCTCAAATGGGCCACAAAGGAAGGAAATGGTTTCAGACAGGCAACCGGGACCCCCGAAAGCTGGGGTCAGGGTGTACACATACCCCCCTCAGCTCAGGCACTGCAGCTCCTGGGAACAGACTCCCGTTCCCTTAGAGACGCACGCATAATCTCCTGCCTCACACTCATTAGCACGCACGGGCAAAACAGGCACTCTCGTGCATAAAAATGTGCAGGCACACATACATACACACAGATGAACACACTTTTACATCAATACACAAACATTTCGTAAACACATGCCCAGCCATCTTTCAAATATCCCACACTCCTTTTACACTTTTTCCCCCTCTGCTAAAAGTCCTTGAAGAAGAGACAGATCCTCCGACAAGCATCTTTTAAAATCCTGGGTTGTGTACCGTTTCTACTGACACAGTGGTGTGTGTTTGGGTTGGGCCCGTCTACGTCTGGCTGCAGGGTTTCTCCTCATTATCAGAGGCATTTTCGCCCCGTCATTTTTAATTTCACAGGAATTCCAGGAACCCTCGAGGGAGGTGTTGAATTGCCCTACCTTAGTTTTAGCTCCGACCTCTACTCTCGACAGTTTACACTGATGTTTTTGACAAGAAGTCCAGACCAGCCAGCTTCAGCAATTCCACTCTCAAATTAAAGCTGAATTATTATATTTTGGCCACCTGGGGGCAGCAGAACAAGCTGAAAACAAAACATTGACATATTGTTGCCTTATAAAGTTGGAATGATAACACAGAACTAATAATTTTTGTAATGATGAATAATGTCGACCTTGTTGTGTCTACTTATTGACAGAATAAGAAGCCAACAGTAGGATGTAGGAAACTTTCGGGCGAGCTCCCTCCAGCCAGCTGCCTCCTCATTTAGGTTTTTGTAGTGAATTGAGGAGGTATCGTATCAGGTAACTCCTCATTTCAGCCTCACCATAGCCGTTCTTCGTCAATTGCTGCGTTTTCAGAGCAAGCAACAGGAATAAATGGAAACAGGGCGTCCAACAAAAGTTCAGCTCCAAACGGCGTCGCACTGTGCAGCGCTGCAGACAGTTAAGACACTCCAATAGAAAACAATGCAACTGTTTTTTTCCACCGACGCGAGCGAGCGCCGCTTTCAGTTAGGACACGGTGTGATATGTGGGCGACACACAGCATCCCGATACTCTACACCTCTCTGTGTTGTACACATCACATTCCCTCTAGATTTTTTTTTTGCAAACCCCCAACCTTGAAGTTGAAACTACGCCAATGCTTGACCTGGATGTCAGGATGCTCTGCCAAAGTAAAGACAGGCAGGAAAACAGCCAGACAAGCAGACAGGAAAAGAAAGAAGAGAGACTGGTACAGAAAAAACAGACCCAATATCACACTGACTCGTGCACCATTCTTGCAACTATGCTGTTTTCTTGCTGGTATGGTTAGAGATGTACAGTACATTAAAAATAAGCTGACACATGATCAGAAGAGAAACTTTTAGATGCAATACCAGTCATATAACTAAAGCCTCCTCGGTTTGTGTGTTCTTAAACCACTAAGACGAAAGAAACACATAATTCATTGCAAAATGAAAAACCAAGGGTGACAAATGATATGGAAAAAAACCAGCTACTTATTAAAAATGATACTGATAGTTGAAAAATGAAATGCTTGGTTAATATTAACATTATTCAAGTAATAAAAACTTTTAAGAAAGACATCTGGAAATCTGGTATTTGTCAAATGCGGAGTCACAAATTTCAGATAGTAGCGTTAATCCCATAATGGATATAAAGTGTTTTAGAATCAAACTGCTCACACTGAGCAGCTTCAGCATGTGTTAGGTAATGTTATAGTATGAAGATAAATCCTTCCAGACTCTGCTTTGCGACAGACATTCCAGCTGAATAAGGTAACCAAGAGGCTGTTTTTCTCCTTAAGTTTAGAACTCTAAACTATTACCTCAACTGCTTCCAGTGTGACTCATGCAGAGACTTTATGAAGACAAACACACACACACTGATTTCACCTCTGATTACACTGGCATTCACTTTGAGCACTTCATGCATTACCTCATGTACACATGGAGCCATGTTTGCATGTGTTCGGTGCACATGCACACTCACTCACTCACTCACATGCATAAATACAGTCAATATAAAGGCCCAGACACACCGACCCGACATCAAAGTACTAGCGGGCGACGAAGGCCAACTGTTCAGTCACCTCGCGTCGCCTTTGTCTTGGCCAAAATGTTGCACTCGAACACGCCGCGAAGACTACAGCTAACGTCCAACTACCACGTACGTTCTGCACCTGCGTGAGATGAAATAACCTTCCTTACCAGCAGGCGGTGGTAGTCTGTATTTAGCTGTAAAATGAGAAAGTTTGCTCCGGCTGCTGGGCGGTGCTTGGTATTTCCTCAACTGATCTCAACATGGCTGCCGGGTCACAAACGTTCTCATTTTACAGTTAAACGGTACACTACAAGATGTTTCTGAAAACATTTGAGGTGAGAAATAGGCATTACAGTAACAGGTTATTGATTCATATTTGATCAGCGCTGCCTAGTTTGACCGTTTGATCAGAGTTTGCGAGTGATTGACAGCTGCTCAGAGACGGCAAGGCTCCAGCTCAGCTCTGATTGGTTGTTTTCCTCCAGTCTGTGAAATCTTGCAGATGCCATTAGGAACACCGGAGGACACCGGAGGACACCGGAGGACACCGGAGGACACCAGAGGACACCGGAGGACACCAGAGGACACAGAGGAACATGATTTGTTTCAGATTACCTGTCTCATGCACTACTGTCAGGATATAGTGACCGTTTTATAAAAATAACTTTTTTTAAATCACATTTGCTCCAATCTTGCTTATTGCTGCTTTAAATTAAAAAAAAATGTTTTATAAGGAAAGAAACACATTTGTTAAACCTGAAGGGTACACACAATTCAAACATTACTTTGTTTACAAGAAAACTCCACAGGGCACCTTTGACAATGGGTCACAGAAAGTGATCATCACACCACTGGGTGTAATTATTACCACACTCCGACCCAAAACACCCGATGTGATCCTGATCGAAAGTTAACTAAAGTGCAATTTTTTTGGAGTTGATTAGAAAACACCTGATCACTTTAATGGGTTACATGTGGGGGGGAAAAAAGATCAGATCTGGGACACTTTTAGCTGTGAGTCAGAAAGAGGCTAAAAGGCAGACAGGCAACAACACTGACAGACGGGTAAATGGACAGAGTGAATGTCAGGCTGACAGACAGACACATTAGCCACTAATAACATGATGAGACAGACAAGCACGAGCAGCCTGGTCTCCTTTTTCTATTTTCCTACAGTCTGAATGAAGTCATATACACGTACACACAGCACAGCACTACATGATGGCCCCCACCAATCAGAGGCTATTGTTCGTCCTGATGGAGCCAGAAGACTAAATGAGACCTCTCCAGTCAACTGGGTTAATCAGCGGGTTAGCATGCTGCCGTCTCTCATATGGGACACCATATGCATGGGTGGACATTTTAACAAGACGCACTGGGGTGACCACCTCATGTCTCCATCTGTGACTGTGTGTGACTGTGTGTCTATAGAGTGCTCCAGGGATGACGTATTTTTGTATGCCAACCAAGGTCGTGGTTCCCTCGACAAAGAGTCAATGGGATTTTTCCATTGGGTTTTGGATTATTGAAGAAAATAAGCTCTGTGGCAAACCAACGTTTATGATACTTAAACGTTTTGTTGAGACAATCTTCACAAATGAACACCACTTTTATGATTTTTTAAGCGTGAATGTAATCGCCAGAAGTAAAAGCAAACATTAGGCTATGAAATCTCTTCAGCTTGTGTTAACCACAGACCTTATTTCAGATAGCTAACTAAAAAACCATAAAAAAAAACTAAAAAAAACACTGACTTCCAAACGAGAGAACCGATAGAGCTAAAATGCTTATTCATTTCCTGGTTTTAGGACTCATTCCTGCAGCATTCTATGAGTGTTTAAGCAAGTAAAAGCTCATTTTGAGTATTCATGTTTCCCAAGACACCCCTCTTCTCCTGTTATGTCCTCCCCCCCTTCCCTCTGGGCATATTCCCTCTTCACAAGGCAGCTATTCTTCATCTTTCTCAGCTAAACAGGAGCTACCAAGGGCCAACTGACCTTTGACCTATCTCCCCATGTCTTCTTCCCCTCTGCCTGACCTATTCCCCCCACAACCTTCTACTCTAGACTTTCCCCAACTCCAGATCATCCTCCTCTTCTCCTGTTCATTCACCTTCGCCGTTAACCCCCGCTCCCTCACACATCCCTCCCTGTCTCTCCTCTTGTGTTGTCATGTGACTATAAAGAACTCAAACAGCACTGAAGGTGCATGGGGAAGACGCAGAGAGGTTGTCAATTTGAACTAAACAGAAATCACACACACACACACACATACAGTATACTAAATGTCAAAATCAAATGGAGGCTCAACTCATTCAGGTATCAGTTCTTCATTGTCTTCATCCTATGTGTCATTTTTATAACTAATAAAAAATGAAATGTTGAACAGAATCAGAAAGAGATTGCTTTCCAGGAAATGTCATGTGCTTATTAAATGTTACTATAAATATTACCATGCATATGTTTCACACTGTACCTTCAGCATATGATAAAATGTCACTCCAGTAAATCACTCTGACTCCAGAGTACATGTACATGTACGTACTATACAGCCGAAACAAGCACAAACACAAAAGTAACATTCACCACAGGTACAGAATCGGACAGGGAACTGTTTACCTCACCACCCAGGAGTCAGATGAATGGGAAGAAAAACCTATGAGTCATCTGCTATACAATGAAGTGACTGAATTATTCATCCCACCCCAAACAAGAAATGGCAAGTGTAGAAAACACAAGCTTAAACAACAAAAGAAGGATTCACCAGAAGGCTTTGTTTCACAAACGCCTACAGTGCACACTATACACTATTTTCTGCTGATCCCCATATTTATCCCCTTCTGACGCCACCTGATACCAATAAGCAATTATCTGCACAGGTCTAAACATTGTATGCGTCTCTATTATTCCTTGTTTTACACACCTAGCATTCATCCTCAGTTTGTTAAGACCATTATTCAACTTCCCTTGAAGTATTTTAGGAAACAATCCATGAATGTTTTTATCTAGTTTGGAAGAACAGAAGAGGCTCTCTTCAGGAAATTATGAGATCTAATCATAAGAACAAAATCCCTAAAAAACATTCCCGTGTGTCAGTGTGCTGACTTGACTATGTCTTGCCCCAAACTGCATGTGATTATCATAAAGTGGGCATGTCTGTAAAGGGGAGAATCGTGGGTACCCATAGAACCCATTTCCACCCCTCTGAAAATGGCCATGCCAGTTTTTACTAGTCAAAATTTGGCGCAAGTGTGGAGCGTTTTTTAACCTCCTTTGCGACAAACTAGTATGACATGGATTCTTTAGGTTTTGTAGTTTCATACGATAGCAGTATCTTCACTCTAGCTTTAAAACTGAGCCTGCTACATCCTCCAAAAAATCAATTGCGCTAATGCATTAAAGAAATTAGTGCCGTTAAAACGAATTTGAGTTAACGTGTTATTATCACGTTAACTTTGACAGCCCTATTATTTATCCATTTATTATTCATGTTAATTCGGCCCAAATTAAATGGTCGGACGGGTTTCTTACAGTCCTGCAACTGCCACAGATTTTCGGGATGCAATGACAATTTCAGTTTGTGCAGATTACCAACCCTAGCTTTAATTTCGTTAAACACCAATCAAACTTAAACATTGTTATGATTTTCACGGGTTAACATCAGTGTGATTGAGAGTTGAGATGTTACCAACACACAACAGACATGTATGATTTCCTAAATACTAGTATCACACTAGTGATGTATAATGTTTAGGAAAGCTGTTGGATTAAAATATTCCCAGATAATTGGGCAGAGACTCCTTGATCAACTCTTAAGGATGAACGGAAAGCAGATAACAATGACTCAAATAAGAATAAGCCTGGTTCCAATTAAGGTTTTCAACCAGCTTCTCCTGAATGACAAGTTACAATACATTCAGTTGAAGGAGGAAGTGTCTGAGAATCCCCTAATTGTAAGCAGCCCACTACAGAACAAGTGCAACGGGCAACAATTCACAGCTAAATACCAGAAAGAAGAGAGCTTTCCTTTTTTTTTTTCAACCTTTCCTTCTTCCCTTTTCTTCCGCTCTCCGCTTCCCACTAAACAAACGGCCTTACAATGAACAGTCACCTGCTTTTCATTTGGGGGAAAAATGCACCCCAGGCATTCCAGTCTCTCCTTCCTCCCCCCTTGCTACCCCCTCTCTAACTCCACTCTCTACATGCATTTCATCTCAGTGAGGTGGATCCCAGGGAGGAAATTACTCAGTCATCCAGAAGTGAAAGTGGGAAAAAAAAATCTATCCTTTTTCACAGGCCATCAGCATCACTGAGAGAGTAACACCGAGTGGTCATCCTGTCTTGGTTGTCAGGATTTTGGTACTCATTCAATTTTCTGAGTATAGACCAGGGGGTGACAAAGAAAGATTTCTTTGTGGGGGCAATTGATGTTCCTAAATTGAATGCAGATGAAACCTAAGTAGCACAGCGTTGGCTCTAATCTAACTATAAAGCAAGTGACACCATGAAGACATCGACAGCGCAGGAGATCAGAGCGCTGTCCAATCAAAGCAGACTGGGCTCTATCAGACGGAGCGTTTCAGACAGAGCGTGAATACAGGTATATTCAGACAGTATGAGAAAAACAACATGGGTTTTCTTTACATTTTCTATGTTTACGCATGTAAACATGTTCTAGTAGAAACCCTAAATACAAGTACAGTATGAATCTGGAAATGAGCATGATATGTCCCCTTTAAATGAACCCAAGGAAAAAGACAAAGACTGTCCATGTGGTTTTATGAGGTGATTTTATCAGCCGAAGCACCTCAGGCATCTCAGGAAAAAACTAAAAGTTAGCAAAGTAGATGAAACAAATGGTATCGCGCCAAAACAAACAGTACGCTTGTAAAGAATTCCAAAGTGATTTTGTGATTTGTCTTGTACAAGGGTGTATGCAGGCACAAGGGCTCGTCTCTGTATCTCTTTATCTCCAGATAACTACATGACTAAAACAAGTCTACTGAAGCCACATTCCACAAAGATCAATACAAACTACTGAATTTATAAAAAACAGGAAAATACTGTCATATTTAGCTTTAACTCCTTGACACGTCCTGCTTTGCTTATTGATTATATGTTCAGCTTTTCTCCATATATCCACTTCTTCTTTGCTGTTGTACGCCTTCTCTTTTTAAGTTTTGTAGTCTGTTATTCTGATTTTGTATCTTCAAGTAAACACTCATTGTAAAATAAAGTCTTTATTATTATTGTAACACCATAAGATTGTCAGTTCCTGGCCCGGATTCAGGTATGTGTTTTGAAATCTTACGACAAATCCATTTTAAGTCATTTGTTTTCAGTGAAAATCTCAAAATCGTTCGAGATAAGCTTTCTTTTTTAAGAAAACAAAGCTCTAAACTTTCTCTCACAGTATTGCGATATAGCAGCCTATGAAACTTAATTATACATGCGGAACAAAGATGGCTACGAGCCCCGAATACAAGCAAGAAGTACAGCCTTTGCCAATAACATCGATTCGGTGGGATAAAACAGGTTTAATCAAAGACAGCCAAAGTTCATCATAAGAGCCAACCACCAAGGGAAAACAGCATGTGTTCTATATCGTGCTGGGTTGGCAGAGACTCAGAGGCACTTGGACGAGACCGATGAAACTAAAACCACAAACCAAAATGTTCTCTGGGAAGGATGGGGATGACATGTTTTTTAGGGATCTTGTTCTTATGATTAGATCTCATAATTTCCTGAAGAGAGCCTCTTCTGTCCTTCCAAACTAGATAAAAACATTTATGGATTGTTTCCTAAAATAAGTCAAATAAGGAAAATCAAATAAATCCCATCAAATCACGTGTGGTACTGACAATACTACAAACCAAGTCACTTACTGAGTATAAGTTAGAAGAATGATAAAAACCCTCAAATGCAAATCCCTTTGGAGAAATGCACAGGCAGCGCAGCAGGACGCTGTCAGTGCCACTTCCAATGATCATTGTTTGGCCTCGCACTTGAAAGCATAGGTATCCACGGGAGGTCTCAGATCACATCCAGAGTTAGAGGTTATCACGGCATTAACAAGTTCTGTGGGCCTCTTCAGTGAGGGCCCTTGACTGACAGATTGGAGAAATGAGTGCCAAGAAAGATCTCGATCTCCTCGAACAATCAGGACTCTACAGTCGGCATAGTCATGACATAAATACTGGTGTAATGGAGGAAGCTCCTTGCTCGTTCTCTTAATCTCGGCACAGTGCTTCATCATGATCTCAGAGCTCTCATATTCATTCACACAAACGCACACACGCTCAACGTCTTGGCAAAAGCGTGACATGTTTCCTGGGTTTGATCAGTGATTTGTTGCCATGTGTTAAAATATCTTTTACATAAGTTTGACTTGGCCGCTCTGTTCTGATCTGGCAGTGAAAAAGCACAAAGTTTGAGTCTACGTGTACATGTAAGGAGAGTTTTGGCTTATAGTGATTGTTGCACACATGAGATGTGAAGCATAGCCATATAAGGCGGCTTACATGGGGTTGGTAAACAAGATATTAAAGCCAGGCTACGTAACCTTTGCTGTACAGCGGCCACTATGACCACAAATGGAAATCAACAATTTGCTGTTTTTACTTCCTGTTTTAATTTTTGTGATGAACCACTGAAAGCTTCTGTAGCATGCTGAAACATATTGTAACAGTAGCACAAGTCAAAGAAGTTAGCAAAATTACTGTCAGTTATGTCAGTTTGCTTTCATTAGCCACAATACGCTGATCCTACTAGACCAAAATTGAGCAAAGGTGTGTTTTATTGCTTATAAATTAAATTTTTCATTTGTATGAGTAAGATTGTGTTTTTTCTTCTTTCAAAAGTCACAGTCTCATTTTAAGCAGAAATGAATACTACAGTAACTGCTAATGGACCAATTTTAAAAATATGCCTAAAAATACATTTTACCAAACGTGGTCTGGCCTATAAGCTCAGAAAGATATATTTCATAAAAATAAGTGAGAAGAATACATAAACAAACTTGACAATGACAGTAGTAGGCCAGCGAACAGCAATCAGCAGCAAGAGTTGGCAGTAGCGATAGCCTAAACTGAGTAATGTATTGGTAAAAGTTGGAGTGAAGGCTGGCATGTTTTCAGATTAGTATATGATAACTAATAACTACTGAATAGCAGCGATCACAACTAGGTGTACGGAGCGGGGGATTGAAATCACAGACTGTATATAAGAAGTGGACGTAGTCACCGTGACGTCCCCCATTGGTTTGTGGACCACGGTTTTGAAGCCTTGAGTTTGGCATTTTGGCCATCGCCATCTTATTTTTTTTTTTAAATCAGTAGTGACACGAGAGGGTGGAGCTAAGTACAACCGAACACCGAACAAGACATTTTTAGGCGACCTAAAATGTTATAATTAACTTTCATGAACTGAAAACGCACTGTGAAAGGGTTAAAGTTCTAAGACAAAAACACGGACATCTCCCAGACCAGAATGCCGTGGTAGCGACCTGTCAATCACAAAGTAATCACACCCTAAATCATACTCTGCTTTATAGTCTATTTGACTCTAAATGGGATCATAATTTACTAAATGAACATCATGCTGTATTGAAGAAGACTTGAAACTAGCGATTGAGACCATAAACTCATGTTGACAATGTTTACTGAGGTAATAAATCAAGTGAGAAGTAGGGTCATTTTCTCATAGACTTCTCTACAATCAGACTTCTTTTAGCAACCAGAGGAGTAACCCCCTGCTGGCTATTAGAAAGAATGCAGGTGTAAGACACTTCCGCACTGGCTTCACTTTTCAGACTCGGAGGTTGCCGCCTGGTTTAAATAGACCTCTCAGTTTTGTGAATGGAGGTCCAGTGACACTGACTTTGTGTCTGCACAGGAGGCGCATCGTGAGCAGCATGTTAGCAGAGCTGTAGGCCACCTGCGCCGTGGCAGTGCTCAGAGCCCAACACATTATCACTGTAGTTACGAGCCAAAAACGAATGACTTGAGGCGTAAAAGTGCACTTCGGGTCGCATTTACCCACGTGTAGCGAGAGTAAAAGGTGAGCCGTTAAAAGCCTGTAAAGAAGGCTGAATTGATTGAAATAGAAGCGTTCTCTGTTCCGTCAGACGTGCGTGAGAGCGGTCACCGTCAGCTGATGATCACCTACTCCAGAAGGCATATATGGTTTCATGTTCCTGCATGAAAATACAATATAATCTCAATTCCTCTTACATTTTTTGGATTAGGAGAATATATTTTTTTTTGCTTAACAGAGTCTTAGATGATTTCTGTACTTCCAAATAAACACAAATGATGCTGATGTGTTACCGAAATCACTGTATCATTAGCCTAACATCACTGTTGACTGCGTAACATACCGGCAGGGGATTTGTTTGGCTCCAGTATTGAGGGGGGCCCAGGACCCACAACGAGCTTCCTGTTAGCTATCCAATCTTAACTACTACCAGGTCCAAACACCTCTGGACACACACACATACTCTAGAGCAAAGTCTGCAGCCAGTCCCTGGAGATGTTTCACTTCTTAAACAGTGACCTCTGACCTTCCTTCTCAAGGGTCTAACAGGAATTTCCTCAAGTAACCTGTCACCTGTATACATTTACTGCCCACAAGAACAAATTTAAATACGGCACTGAACCCAGAGAGGCTGACAAAAAGAACAGAATATGTTGTTGAACATATTTTTAACATGTTCAGCTCAGGGTATAAAGAGTGATTTTACATTACATCACGACTGAAAATTTCTGAGACAGAGACTACTTTAAAAATCTACACAAACAAAGATACAATACATAAAATACAAATAAATTTAGAAAAATAAAAACCAAATAGAACTTAACTTTTGATCTGCAAAAAAAATGTAATCAAAACAACAAGACTGTAAGCTGAAAGCACCGCTAGCAGCCCCTAGACGCTGAAACTGCAAAGGTGTGGAACACAACAAACTGACAATTTATTCTATATTCTACGATGTTCTTAACAATGCATCATCAGTGACAATAAACAAGAAAATTAAGTCCTGAAGGTGTTGCTACATAAAAGAGCATGGGGTACTTCAAATCAAAAGGGTAAATCTTTCAGGACTAGAAATGTGAAATCTGTCCAAATTATGAGATTTCTTGTGGCACAAGAGCAAAGGTAATGAAGATAAATAAATAGAACTGTTGAAATGGAAGGAGTCTATGCTATAGGATCCATGAAAGTCATCTGTATATTACATGATTATCTTCCCAATAGAATAGATGAAGACCAGGGGATATCCCAGGCAGATTTAGATATTTAGATATTCATATTCATAAGATATTCATGCCAAAGTTGATGCCAGTTGTTGAGATCTTTATGTGGACATTTGTTTTTGCAAAAATGTAACCAAAACTAACCAGTACCCATCAAGATAGAGTGTTATTTTGGCTAATTCTAGCATCAAAAGGTGAAAAAGCAAAGGGATATATTTGTAGTCCATTACAATACTTTCATACAAATAGCTAGACTTGCTTGTCATTGCAAAACATTGCCATTAATATAAAGTAAGTGGGCCTGCCGTACATAACTCAACACAATCAAAAATGGAACTAAATGGCTGTACAAAACTCATGACATGAAAAAACTTGTTGAGTCTAAAAGGTGTGGTGCAGTAAATACTCACCGGCCACTTTATTAGGCACACCTGTTCAATTGCTTGTTAACAAAAAATGGCTAATCAGCCAATCACATGGCAGCAACTCAATGCATTTAGGCATCTAGACGTGGTGAAGACAACTTGCTGAAGTTCAAACCGAGCATCAGAATGGGGAAGAAAGGGAATTTAAGTGACTTTGAACGTGGCTTGGTTGTTGGTGCCAGACGGGCTGGTCTGAGTTTCAAAAACTGCTGATCTACTGGGATTTTCACGCACAACCATCTCTAGGGTTTACAGAGAATGGTCCGAACAAGAGAACATATCCAGTGAGCGGCAGTTGTGTGGACGGAAATGCCTTGTTGATGTCAGAGGTCAGAGGAGAATGGGCGGAGTGGTTCGAGATGATAGAAAGGCAACAGTAACTCAAATAACCACTCGTTACAACCAAGGTATGCAGAATACCATCTCTGAACGCACAACACGTCCAACCTTGAGGCAGATGGGCTACAGCAGCAGAAGACCATCGGTACTAGCACCGGACACTTTATTAGGTACACCTTGTACCTAATAAAGTGGCCAGTGAGTGTATTCAGACCGCCATGACTTTATTTATTGCTGTTAATCTGGCTATAACGTGTCCTCATGATGTCGTGTCCCACCTCTGACAGAATTAAAGCGTGTGATGGACATGACACAAGATATAACCAGAGGTTAAAAGGTCAAATACTATTACTTTCTAGGGGGGCAAACTGGTTACAGCCCTTCAGAGACATGAGGTCATATTGCACTAACTAAATCAGACACAAAAGTTAGGGCGGCATGATGTCAGAGATGATACAGACGATACTACTGGATGTCAGAACGGAAGAAGAAAAATACTTTAGTTCACTCTTACTCTTGCTTCAGGCATGAGAGTGGAAAAAAATGTGCAAAATATACAATTCATATGCAGTAAAGTAGGAGTTTGGGGAAACTTATATCACCAGTAAAATGAGGATAAACTGACTTTATTAAGTCAATAATTCTGGATCAAGTAGAGCAAAATAGGGAAACAAAAACCCTGTCAAATTTCTGAATCCGAAACTCCCCTCCAGGGAAAGTCAGAAGGCCATGGGAGGTTTAAGGCCAATGTGCCCAGTGAAGCATGAACAAAGCTGGGGGTCTCTTCAGGAACGAAAGGGGTGGGTGGGAGGTGTTACACAAAGCTCAACAACTCTCATAAATCAACTGAGCAAGGGGTTAAACTTCCCTTTTTGTTGTTCAAGATTTTTTTCAAGCAAGATCCAAAGAGCAACGGCAAGATGAGACATCACGTTGCAAACTTCCCCCGGGATGGCAACGACGGGGATGAACGTCAAGACAGAAAACAACTGCATGGCAAATCCATTATAGTGAAAACATTTGGGGGGCAACGTGAACCCAGATGTTACAATTACTAGAAATGTTGCCGTATTTCAAAGGGGCCCCACATGTGGAACATTTTTCAACACAAATCAGAGGTAATCTCAGGAACTCGGATTGGGGGGGGAATCAAACTAGCAACAGACCAAGAGAGAAAAAGGAGGGTGGAAAAGGAGCCAAAAATATACAAATAGAAGAAATAGTGGAATCCTTTTGAATCAGAAGAGCTCAGACCTCCTGATACTTTTACATATCCTGCTTTCAGAGGCAGAAGTTAAGTCAGTTTGAAACAGCAACACCAAGGTTTGGGGTTTATCTTTTTTCAAGTCAAGACAACTAAAGACCAATGACCTAACATTCCTGAGATGACACCATTTCCCAGAGTGATCCTTCTGAGACCAAACTCTGAACCTAGATGGACTGAGTGTGTGTTAATGGATATCGATCATCCCGAGGAGTTCTTTGAACGCCGACAGCTCTGAAGGTTTAGCCGTGGGTCAATATTTGTGAGGCAGCGATCTGAGGCGGTGTGTCCTACAACAGCACGTGGCCACCGCGACCGACAGCTTTGCAACTGGCAACCTGGCACACGTTCGATTACACCTGCAAAAGCCACAGTGAGCGGATGCAATCAGAACCTGCCATTCTTGAATGTCACCAGGATTTGCAATGCCCTTTAAACTTTCTCTCATATCAGCAAACGGGCAGGTAGAGGACATTTGATTGCTTTCGTGGCCCTTTCAGAGAAACCTGATAAAACTCTCCCTAAAACCCTTTTTTTGGCTTTCATTAATTATTCAGTGTTCAGTGGAGGAGGGGCACTCTTACGAAGGTCTTCTTTCAAGGCCTTCTTGCACCATCCGTGCTTATACTTTGCCCTCCGATCTTGCCCGGACCATCTTCTGTTCATTTCCTTTGTCCTTCGAGTTGTCATTTCCTATATCTCCCTGAGCATTTTCTTTCTGCTTCTGTGCTGGAAATAACTCCCGTTTATCCAGGACCATCCAGGAGGAAACCCTCCCAATATAAGGCCAGGGCTAAGGAATAGATCTTGTATAGTTGGTGGAGATGGTCTGTTTCCTGCATCTGTACTAACTCACTCCCTCTCCCACATGCTCATTCTCCCCGTACCTATCTCTCTCTTCTACTTCTCGGTTGCCTCCTAACAGCTTTTGCAGCTGTTCTCACTTTCCCAGCTGTAAAAGGAGTATGCCTGTGTCCATACGCAAACCTGATCAGTCTAGACAGAAGTGCAGCAATGTATCATCACAAAGATGATGAGCATTTGACAATTCTTCCAGATCTTCAGTGGTCTTTGGAAGAACTTACTGGCGAAGGTTCATGTTTTGATTGGAATGACGAGCACATCCCTTTAGAGAAGGGCTAGTGTTAACCCCTAACTCTAACTCTAGTGTGTTGGAATAAGGTTTGCCCAAATTAAGGCTGTTTTTGGACTAAACAAAGATCTGCTATTAACGCAGGGGGCTCCGATTGAACCCCGCCCCCTTAAGTGAGCTCTCTTTGTCATACAGTGCTCTGATGCAGTCAATCAGTGACCCAGAGCTTAGCTGGGGGGCTTTGAGATTCTTTTACGACCCCCCCCTTTCACCTCGCCTCCCGCTCCTCAAAAGAAAGAACGGTAATTAACTGATGAAGAGCTCTGTAAGATTATCCAGTCTCCTCGCCAAGGACCCGCAGCTCTGTCAGTGGTGTGCAGTCATGTCCCAAAGGACCACTGCAGAATGGGGAAGGATGGATCTCAATGGTCTATTCAGCCGCTCTCCTCTTTCATCCTCTATTCAGCTGGAAAAAAGAGGAGAGCAGCATGCTATGTTGTATATTTGAGCCAGGAATGTTCTTTCATATCAGCACAAATTAGGAAAAGCACTCACTGGTGTTTTAAGACAAATGTCGAGACCACGGTCGCAATGCTTTTAGCGTGGACACACACGCATGAACACAGTTCTACGCTGACCACGTCGCAAGCTCAGAGGGCACACGAGAGCACAAACAGCCCCTCACTGTGAGCGGGAATGCGCGGCAGATTGAATTATACAAGAGAAAGCAAAAAATAGCTGTGTGTCCCAACCACCTAGAGCGGGACACAGAGGGAGTGAGGGAGTGGGAAAGGGTGAGAAAGAGAGACTGAGGGGGGAGAGAGAGCAGGGGATCCATTTAATTCAACTGTGTGTCAGAGCAGACATATTTTTAGTGTGTGCATGGAGAAGAAAATATGAAATATGTTTCTCAAGGGGAGGAAACCCTACAGAGTTTGTCTCGCGTTCGCACACCCTCCCATCCGCCTTCATAATATCTCCCTCATTCAAATGTGTCACCGTGCAAAGGCCCCCCACGGCCGGGGTCCCAACCCTCAACCCAACCCCCGACAAGCAGACCACCCAATAGATCCCCAGCTTGATTTGATCAGGGTTTCCCCAACGGCACTGGTCTGAAGTACCACCACTTGAATAAGCCGGCAAACCCTTTCTCGATGTGGTGCAAATCACAACAAAACCACTGTGGCTAATTGCATCATCAAGCTGATTCTGTCATTCAGCTCACTCATGCACTGCGTACACACACTCTTAATTCTGCAATGATGTGGCAAAGATTGAAGTTTTGCAAGTTATTAGATTTGCATGGCCAGAGGTCTGCAAAACTGGTCATAGCGAAAGTGACAGAAGTCCTGTGCAGCTGACAGGTTACAAATCAATCATGATGATCCAGTTGAAATGTTATCTCACCCAGAACATGCAGGACAGGCAGACCCAGGTGCGTGCAGGTCCAGCCAGAGCTGCTGGCAGGCTTAGAGAGACAGACGGCATGGTGACGGGCAGGGGTGATGCTGCTGCTGCTGCTGCTGCTGCTGCTACAGACCGGTGGGCTTCCTTAAGTATAATCCAGCCAGGAGAAGAGTTGCCCAACGCTGCACAGCCATGACTACCCTGGATGTCTTTCACCTCGGGCTCCTGCTTTCTCCCTCTTCCTCACTGTCTGACTTGCTTTCTCCTCCTTAGTGTCTCTCCCCCAAATTGGTTCCTGACTGCCTCTCCTCTGCGCTCACTCTGGCTCTCTCCTCTGCCGGGGAAACTTTCACAAAGCCTTTTTTTGGGTGCGGGGGGGGGTTGTAGGCTGCCCCCACCGCTCCACGGGAGTAAAGGGGGAGGGGGTGCGCTGCTTATTATCCATCTCTTTTGCCCCTCCTCTCTCTCTCTCTCTCTCTCTCTCTCTCTCTCTCTCATCCCATGTCTCCCTCCCTCTTTACCCCTCTAAGTCTCACCACTTTTAATTTCATTCATTCCTTGATCCCACCCCCCTCCCTGTTCTGTTCGCCCCCCTCAGCATCCGTCGCATTTCACCTCCCCCTTCCCTCCATCTCTCTTTTGCACAGTTTCCCTGTGTATTTCTGTATTGAGCCCAATTTTAATATTTCATAAACTCCGTCTCCCCCTGCATTCACCCGTGTGATGAATAACCACTGGCATTTCTCCTGACACTGGAAAATGCTTTGAGTTTGGATGTCAAGGGTAGACACCTGCTATTGAGATTGCCACCCACTCTCCTCAACATTATTTGACATTATTTGATGTTCGATTTTCAACAGAAATGTCAACACCTCTCCCAATTACAACGAACAACAGCTGTAAGCTTACATATTAAGTTCTTTAAGTAACAATATTGGTTACAGCCACCTGTTCCCACTTCATACCTTTGAATTCATATTAATGATCAGCACATGCAATATCAAGGAAGGTATCTTTTCCAAACAATCGTACAATTTAAGGATAAAACGTACATGCTTCTGTTTTTGTGATCATCAACAAATCCCATGACAACACCAAAATCAACAATGTGATCCGTCTCACTTCCCTACCCATTGGCACTCAGCTCCAAGTTCATTTTTTGCTAATAAAAAAAGACAAAATCTCGAAACACGGTTCGCAAATATATAGTTTCATTTTTAAAAAAAGGCAAAGTAATTTCCTCTCACAGCAGGGCACTGTAGTTCTTAGCAAACGTTACTCAAACAGGAGGATATAGGGCAGTTGCTGGGGGACTATTTTCAGCTGTGGATTAATACACATTTGGTATGCTAGTGTGTATTTACAGCAGTATGTGGGATTGAGTCGAAAATATACTACAGTGTGGGTTCATGGTAAAGGAACATGTCATGCAACAGTGTGGCTCATTGATGTGCTTTTAATAAAACGCGGAAATGAGTTAACATTTTAGCACTTCCGGTTCCCTCGTCTGGAAGTCAATGGGTGTTTCGAATGGGTTTTTAGTTAGATGCCTGAAATAAGGTCTGTGGTTAACACAAGCTGAAGAGATTTTTAACGTTTTGTTCTATGACATAAAATACATCAGTAAATATCCCACTTGTGAATTCTGAAGCCTTTCTGTGTCTTAAGAAAGCCAGTTGCTAACAAGTCTGTAAATGAGACTACTAAACGTCATCACGTCGACTCGTCCTCCTTTACAGCCTCGTTATGTATACTCGCGCTCATGCAACCGTGGTGTAGTTTGTTTATAGCCTAACGTTAGCTTTTTACTTCTGCAGATTGCATTCCCGCTTCAAAAATCATAAAAGTGGTGTTTTTTTAAGATCATCTTGCTGAACACAACGTGTAAGTATCATAAACGTGTTTGCCACAGAGCTTATTTTCGGCAATAATCCAAAACCCAATGGAAAAATCCCATTGGCTTCTTGTCAAGGGAACTAGGGCGACGCTAACTTCCTGGTTGGCCTACAAAAATACATCATCCCTGATGCACTCTATAGAGATTAGATATTAGATAATATTAGTTGGAACACAGTATATGTAAGATCTATCAAGCTTTGGATGCACACACAATACTTGTTAGTAAGATCAATTCATTGTTGGTTTTGATCTTTTGCTTGTATTTGTGTACAATAAGAAAAATATAGAATATCAGCATACATCTTAGGCACTCCTTTACCATTTTCAATCTCACCTTTGGCCCCCCACATATTTAGTGGCCTCAAACAGAGTCCCGCCTCCCCTCCATCTTCACCCTTTACTGCAGAGACGGAGCACAGAGGGGCCGGGAAGCAAAAGCTGCTTCATTAAGTTCTTACTGCTCATCAATGACTAGGTTAGCCCCATGCGTGACTCTTTATCCCCTTGTGTGGGTACTTCGTTTTTGCACACAGACACACACAAGTACTGCAAACCCTCCACACAAATGTAACCATTACCCAATAGTGGGCTCCATGCACCTGTAAACACTCATGGACCCATAATTTTCTGACAAACACACAAAGATTCTCACACAAGTCAAGACGGAAATCTGGGGTCCAGGTCTACTACTTCCTGAAAACATAAACACATAATTTAAACTACCAAACTCGCCGCATGCATATACACAAACATTCACCAATAACCACCTATTTCTCCCCCACTCTCACACGCACACATTCACATCTTTCTAACACGCTATATAAATACACAAACCCACCCACACACAGAAACATACAAACTCACTCACTAACCCAGTGGCACAGAGGATTAATCCCCTGGTATTTCCTGCAGGCCACCCCTACAGAGACAAGTTCGCTAAAGGAGACAATGTTAGAGAGAAAACATTTGAACTTAATCCCCCCCAAACCAGCACGCACACACACACGCACGCAACACACACACACACACACACACACACACACTCCAGCTGGAATTGTCTGAGAAATTGAAGAACTTTGCAGAAACAATGGTCATTCTTCTACATTATTGCACCCCTGTGTCTTTTTAGGGCTTCACCAAAAAAATATTTCTATTACTGCTTAATATAGGCTATTTTTTTTTTTTTTATTATTCAAGCATGATAAATGCCCAGTTACCAAAGTTACCCCAGTTCACATCAGGAACGGAAGCTCCACAAAGTGCCTCGATTTTTTGGAGAAAATCTGGGTCATTGCCCATTTCTTGCCTCAAATGTTTTCAGAAACATTTTGTAGTGTACTGTTTAGCTGTCAAATTTGCTCCGGCTGGTGGGCAGTGCTTGGTATTTTCTTCAACTGGTCTTAACATGGCGGCCGGGTCACAAACTTTCTCATTTTACATCTAAACAGTACACTACAAGATGATTCTGAAAACATTGAGAGGTGAGAAATAGACATTACAGTAACAGAATATTGACTCATATTTGATCAGCGCTGCCTAGTTTGACCGTTTGATCAGAGTTCGCGAGTGATTGACAGCTGCTCAGAGACGGCAAGGCTCCAGCTCGGCTCTGATTGGTTGATTTCCTCCGGTCTGTGAAATCTTGCAGATGCCATTAGGTGCACCGGAGGACACAGTGTCACATGATTTTTTCAGATTACCTGTCTCATGTACTACTGTCAGGATATAGTGACCGATTCTAAACCCAGCTGACATTGGGCAAAGGCGGGGTACACCCTGGACAGGTCACCAGACTATCACACATCGAGAAAGACAACCATTCATGCTCACATTCACACCTACGGGCAATTAAGAGTCAACAATTAAACTGCATGTCTTTGGACTGCGGGAGGAAGCCGGAGAACCAGGAGAAAACCCACGTTACCACGGAGAGAACATGTAAACTCCACAAAGTAGACAGATAATAGATAATATTATGGTATGCAATTTACGCAATGAAAATATAGATTTTTCTAAAAAGGAAACCAATTGGTTGTTCCTTTTAAGAGACCTGTCTTATATTCTCTTTTGTATATTGAGTATTGCTCCTTATTAAATCAAAATGTATCCGATTACTCGATTAATCGATGGAATAATCGGTAGAATACTCCAGTACTAAAATAACCGATAGCTGCAGCCCTAAATTCTGGTTCTTAACGATTCTTGATTCCGTTTTTTTTGAGGGGCGGGGTCAAAACAGGTCACATGCTTATTTCATGCTGTTTGTTGCAGGTAGTGTACGTTCGTGTTTTAGAGCTTTGTCCTTAAAAACAGCTGCCTGCTTCTGGAAATTAAATAGTTTCTGAGTTCTGCTCCGGAAAGAAAAGTGTGACACGCGAACGGACAGAAAGACGGACGGACGCACACGCGAAGCACTATATACCCCTAACTACGTTGTCGCAGGGGTATAACAATTAACGAGAACTGTGAGACTGAACGAACATAGCAAAGTTGTGTGTCGAAAAACCAAAACAATGATTTAATAGATGCCAACATGCTCTGTAGCTGTGGCTGTGACTGAGGGGAATGATAGTGGTTGTGGTTGGATGATAATTATCTGTGGGTTCATCATTGACCCCTTTCACGTTACATATTTAATCCATTGTTAATATAAAAATATTGATTACAGTAGCTCTAAATGTCTTCTAACTTGATTGAATTACATTAAATTACATCTCACTTCACACAGTAAAGTTTATACAACTGCTTGAGGCTATTTTGGAACATAACACAAAGTCACTGACGCCAACCTTCCTGATTTTCCCGGGAGACTCCGGGAGATGAGAGCAGTCTATGCTCGCCAAACAACGCAGTTTGAGCTCATGTTTGAGCTGCGCTCGCTGCTGTTCAGCGCACATCACAGCGCGCAGCGCCCGAAGTCGGGTTTTGCTCGACGTAGGGAAAGGCCGTCGTCACGCGATGCAAGCCACTGGAAATAACGGGTTTCATAGCGCAGTGGTACCGTTGTCGCGTTGTGTCTGAAAAGACCTTCAGTGAGTGAGAGACGGAGAGGAAATGGAGAGAGCTGACTGAAAGAAATACTAAAGCAGGGGCAAAAAATTAATAAAAACTGATGAATATTAGTTTATGCCAGAGATTTACACGCCAAGTTTACGTTTTCTTTCCTGAGAATTAAAGGTCAAATTAAAAGTTTAATATAAAAATGCTGTTGCAGTGTACTTATTATTTGTTTTAAGTCACCAGTCACCCAGACCCTCTGCTTTGGTTTTGAAATCCTCCCTATTTTTAAGGTCTCAAGGTCGGCAAATATAGGTCACGGAATGACTGTGCACTTGAGTGTTGTCCAGCGGGGCTTAGTGGTACTCAAATTAAAACTAAACCGTTACAACATTGCACGCCATGTTCTACTCTTGCATGAAGTCATCTTCCAATTCCCTGTCAGCACACTCTAGTGTGACAACCGTGCATGATGCATCATTTGTTTTTAATAAACAGAATATCTTCTATATATAACATCAGGATTTAGTGCACAGCCAACAACGAGAGCATATGAGTAATGGTATCTAACTTTAGCCTGGTTTCTAAGTTAACAGTAAATAATATGAAGCAGTTGCAATAAAAGACAGAGAAACACCTTTTGCAGTTTTTGCAAGTCAGATATCATGATTTGATAGAATGACTATTCAAAGACAAAGTGATCCGGGACTTATAGTCATTTTGGCACAATACTGGTGACAGACTGTATTACTCCCTAAAGACCATGCACAGTTCACACAGTACAGCAACCAAGTGCAGCTGCAGCACCCACTGGTGGTCACTGAACAAATTGCACCCCACATTTTTAATCAGACACTTGTTCAGAGCACAGTTATTAAATATAGGAGGGATTGCAGCGATACTGGAGGGAGTGTGTGTGTGTGTGTGTGTGTGTGTGTGTGTGTGTGTGTGTGTGTGTGTGTGTGTGTGTGTGTGTGTGTGTGTGTGTGTGTGTGTGTGTGTGTGTGTGTGGCTGAGGGAGGTTGTAATGTAGTGAAGGGAGGGGCGGCATATTTCTAAGGCATAATCAGATCACTTGTGGGATTTGTTTTAGTGCCTCTTTAACCTTGACCATTTCTGTCTTCTTTTGTAAACCAGAGCCACGAGAGGACAGCGAGGCACTTACACAATTAAGAAGATTAACCGGTGTCAGGTCAGTGTCCTTGAACCAAGTAAAGATGGGTAAACAGCAGAGAGAGATCAAAGCTGCGCACCCTGTTACAAAGGATTCAATATTAAGAAACGATTTCAGCAAAAAATGAAGCAAGCGAGGAGGTAAAAGAGGTGGGGAGAAAAACACGACAAACAGATAAACTGGGGTCTGATAAGCAGATAGAAGATCGAGGTAGTAGATAACCACAGATAGATGGGGAGAGAGTGAATGTGTAAACAGAGGGGTGTGTTCTCTCATCTTGGCTGACGTCCTAGAACCTGCTAGATGAAGGGGGAGTTCACTTGTTGACAGACAGAGGAAGAACACACTCCAGCAGGCCCCCAACACACACAGACATGCACACACCCTTTCCCACCCCCGTGACTCCCATCTGTTGAAAACAATACAGACCCCGGGCCCTCCCTTTTGCAGAACACTCACATGTGTGTGCACGTTTTTCCTCTGTTCTCACTCGCTGTGTAACACTGAGAGGAAGGGCTGTCGTCCAGAACACACTGACCCGTGAACACAACAACAATACTCCTACAGTACACGGTGTGAAGCCTTTTTGGGTTTGTCAGGCATACTCTTTGAAGATTTATTTGTAAAAAAATAAAAGTGAAATTTTTTTCGGGACCACATTTTTTTCACTTTGGAGACATCTTTGGATTAAAGGGTTTTAGGAGGGTTTCTGCTGGTGATGTGCGTGATAAGTCGACTAGTCATTGCTACCCTCGCTAGCTGGCACCTGAAATACTAGTCAGTTAAACTTATTGTTATTTTATTAATGTACACATTTAAAGTACATATTGACTAGTGCTGTCAAGGTTAACGCGATAAGATGCAAAAAAAATTTAACGCCACTAATTTCTTTAGCACATTAACGCAACTTGGGATTTATAGGCTCAGTTTTAAAGCTAGAGTGAAGATACTGGCATCATACGAAACTAGAAAACCAACCATGTCATACTAGCTTGTTGTCCAAATTTACGCTCCAAACTTACGCAAAATTTCCGCATGGAAAAACTGTCATGTCCATTTTCAAAGGGGTCTTTTGACTTCTGACCTCAAGATATGTGAATGAAAATGGGTTCTATGGGTACCCACGAGTCTCCCCTTTACAGACATGCCCACTTTATGATAATCACATGCAGTTTGGGCCAAGTCATAGTCAAGTCAGCACACTGACAGCTGTTGTTGCCTGTTGGGCTGCAGTTTGCCATGTTATGATTTGAGCATATGTTTTATGCTAAATGCAGTACCTGTGAGGTCTCATCCTACTAGCCGCACAACCACACCGCCCCGTTTAGCCGCTGTTGCAAACACTTTAGCCACTCACAGTCAGTGTAGACAGGCTAGAACTGAGGGCAACTGCAGGTAAAGTGCTTATTCGCCCCCCCGCTGAACGCCACCTCATGGCACAGAGACCATCAAAGTGCCAGCAGAGAGAAGATGCACAACCCCAGGAGAGGGAGTCGCATGTTAAAGACCTTCAATGTGTCTGTGGCCAGACAGCCATTGACTAATAACACTTTCTGCTTTAATTCGGGATGAGCTTGGTGTGTGTAGATGAATGCTGTGTGCATGCCAAGGTGTGTGTACTAAAGCACCGAGCAGCGGCTGCATTTGCAAGATTAATGGCTCTGTCGGACAGCACAGACCTACTATCGGGAAGAGTGCCCAAGTCAAACTCGCAATATCCTGGTCTGTGTGTGGGCGTGTGTGTGTGTGTGTCTGTGTGTGCGTGTGTGTGTGTGTGTGTGTGTGTGTGTGTGTGTGTGTGTGTGTGTGTGTGTGTGTGTGTGTGTGTGTGTCTGTGTGTGCGTGTGTGCGTGTGTGCGTGTGTGCGTGTGTGCGTGTGTGCGTGTGTGTGTGTGCGTGTGTGCGTGTGTGCGTGTGTGTGTGTGTGTGTGTGTGTGTGTGTGTGTGTCTACGCCCATGTGTGTGTCCTAATATGCTTATCTCTCCGGCCTGTCTCATCCTCTGTGCTCATAGCAGGCCTATCGCTGGCTGGACGTCATATAAATATTAATTTTATTTCCATTGTCATTTGGAAACTGAAAATAAAAATGTTGGGACATTTGGGGATGGGGTCATGCAAAAGCTCACAATCCCAAATACACCCTGTGTCAGAGGCTATAGTTCATTAGGTCAATATTTTTGTTGATCACACTGAATGTCTACAAAGCTACAAAGATCAATTGCAATTCTAACAGGGAGTTTTTTGAAAATATCTATGATCTGTGACAAACTAGTCAAAACTTTTTTGCAACACGGAGTAAAGACAACACCGTGAGAAAACCAATGAATGAATAAATGTATTTCACAGTCTACGAAGACACTGAATTGAGTGCTCCATGGATGATGTATTTTTTTGTAGGCCAACCAGGAAGTTAGCATTGCCCTGGGTTCCCTTGACAAAAAGTCAATGGGATTGTTCAATTGGGTTTTGGATTATTGCAGAAAATAATCTCTGTGGCAAACAAACATTCATGATACTGACATGTTTTGTTCTGTAAGATAATCTTCACGAATGAACTCCACTTTCATGATTTTTGAAGTGTGAATGCAATCACCAAGTAAAAAGCTAACGTTAGGCTATAAACGAACTACACGACGGTCGCATGAGCGCAAGTATAAATAATGCTCAAAACTTACGCTAAATTTTGGTGAGGATCTTGGCGGATCTTGGGCAACTGGGACATGCGCAGTAGCGTCTGCTCGGTCACATGACTCGGTCACGGGGTCCCAACGTCACGCCGTCGTCACGGCTTGCGCTCCAGCCTCGGTCTGGGTCTCACTCACATGAACGGAGGAAGGGAAATAACTCTGGATTCAGCTATTAGTGCATTTTACAACATTAAAAACTTAATTTGTTATATAAGGGCTATTAGAGTGTTTGTACTGGGAAGTTGATTCACCTCAAAAACAATATCCGCTGAGTTACAGACGTCTCTTTCCCAATGTAAGTCTATGGGAATAAGTGTTTTTTCTCCCAACGACATCACGTGCCTGACACGGAAGTTGCAGTACCGCCGTTTGGCCGCTACGAAAGTCCGGATCGTCGACCGGCGCACTTCCTAGGGGCTTGATGTAAATGTGTTCTATGGGTACCCACAAGTCTCCTCTTTACAGACATGCCCACTTTATGATAATCATTTGCAGTTTGGGGCAAGTCATAGTCAAGTCAGCACACTGACACACTGACAGCTGTTGTTGCCTGTTGGGCTGCAGTTTGCCATGTTATGATTTGAGCACATTTTTTATGCTAAATGCAGTACCTGTGAGGGTTTCTGGACAATATTTGTTATTGTTTTGTGTTGTTAATTGATTTCCAATAATAAATATATACATCCATTTGCATAAAGCAACATATTTGCTCACTCCCGTGTTGATAAGAGTATTAAATACTTGACAAATCTCCCTTTAAGGTAAATTTTTGGAACAGGTAAAAAAAACGTGTGATTAATAGCAATTAATCATGGATAATCATGATTAAATATTTGAATTGATTGACAGCCCTACTAAAAATGACCGTTATTTGTCTCAACCAACAGAGTTAATGCAGCACTGTTCCAATCAATGATCATTATGTGTTATTCTCTATTACAATCAGGGAAATCTGGTAGTCACTGAAGCCAAGTTCAACATGAAGGTGCATTCAATTTAATCTGAGTAAATAGAAGAAAAGAAAACACTTGAGTTATCCCGATTCACATTACATCTAAAATATGAACTGTACCTTGTTTTTGCTTTTCCTTTGTTTCCGAAACGGGAAGATGCAGTAGAAGAAAAATTTTGCCCAACTGAAGACTGTGGCAAGACACCAGCCTAGTCCGCCCATTCTCTCCTGAAAACCTCCTCACGTCCTCTTCTGTATAACCGCCTCTCCTTGCTCCTCGTCTCCCCTCCCTCTCTAGCCTGTCCTTCAAAACCAGTGTCCAGAGAACCCTAGTAGTCAGTCCTTGAGAGAATCCCGGGATGGTTGCTGATCTGATCCTAAGAAATGGTACATTTGTCTTCAGTTTCTGTGACTGGAAGTTCCCTTAAAGTGTGGTCGAGGTCATTCCTAAATGCATCCTTCCCTCGCTTTGCCTAGCATCCCTACAGCATCCCTCCATCCTGCTCCCCTCTTTCTCTGGATGCTGCAGGTTCTTTCATTCAAAGCATGAGGAGGAAAAAGATTAGGAGAGAGGAAGACAGAAGTGGGCGGAGGTGGGGTGGGGTGGGTCGGGCAGAGCCGTCTGTTAAAGAAGGAGGCACTTATAGTGATGGAAAAAGGAGGGGGGGGTCTGCAATTTAATGTAAAAAGGGGGGATTGCTCTCAGGGAGTCTTTGAAGCAGTGTAAGAACAATGAATATAAGATGTGTTGAGTGGAGTAACAGTGAATTCCTAGCAATTAAAATGATGAAGCTGTAAATACAAATTACGATGCAGGCAATATCCAGCTTATGTTACGATTACTGCTTGTTTTATGTCAAAAGATCAGAGGAATAAATATCCAGAAGGGGGATGAGGTGAATGAATATGAATGTACACTATGTGAAAGAAAAAGAGATGGAGATTAAAAGAGTGAATGTGTGTGGGGGTGATACATGTTCTCAGTGGAGTGTGTTGGTGCATTTGTAGCTGTCAGGGTGGGGGGCCTAATGAAGATTGGCAGTCTCAGACCAATCATAAATGGCCCTGGAGCCTCTGGGCCTGTATGCATTCTGAGTAATTAATATAAAGACTGAGAGCTGCATCAGTGATTTAAGCCAGCACGTTTCCCTTATTAGATAAAGTGGAGGGCACATAGGTGAATTGTTCGGACAACAGGGAAAAAATGACTTCATCACTGAAGAAGAGAAAACTGTGTGCTTTTAACCCATTACCATTCCGCCCTCGTTTTTTAGAGGGGTAGTGGTGGGGTACAGGGGGTCTTCAGGGGGAGATAGCAGGTCAGCAGTAGACGTCACATAGACGTGGTGTACATCATCTGAAAGCTGGGAACCTGAAGATTAATTTGAGATGCAGCTCAGCACTGTGTGTCAAGCTGTTCTAGACATATATAAGAAATAAAACCTTATTAATAAATTAAGTATGTGATGACCATTCCCGTGCTTTCTTATGTCTCATAAGTTTTAGCAGAAATTTTTGGGTTGATACCATTTGTTACACGGATTTGGCGCTAAATTTAACAATTTTTTTACCACTCGAGAATTGATAAAAATGATCAATGATCCCTCCAAAATACCTTGAGGAACACCATAGAAAAAGCTATGCTGTGATTTGGTATCAAAAACATTTGACATTTGCAGATTTCTGTAAGAATTGCATTTTTCGGCAATTGGATGGCGAGCACTTCTATTCTGCAAACTGCACAAAAACCCCCTTATTGTCAATCTACCTAGGAAAGCCATCCATCTTCTGAATGCTCTAGGTCTGTAGTTTGTGGCTGTAAAGGTTCTTGAGGTTGTGATTATCCTAGAGGTCACCACAGGTCATTTTATACAGTGAGGTCAAATTTCAATCTCAATACAATGAAATGGCTACTATGGGGACTAACATCATCACACATTAATACAGTTGGGCTCACTGGATCCACAAGAGTCTCAGCTTTACAGTGATACCCAATTTATGAAATTCTAAGACTGTTTAGGGACCCCGGTATGCAGAAATATTAAAATAAACCATTTTAGTATAGGTGAAAATAACACATTGATACTACATTCAAAAACTGCATGTGATTATCATAAAGTGGGCATGTCTGTAAAGGGGAGACTCGTGGGTACCCATAGAACCCATTTACATTCACATATCTTGAGGTCAGAGGTCAAGGGACCCCTTTGAAAATCGCCATGACAGTTTTTCCTCGCCAAAATTTAGTTAACTTCATAGCGTTATTTAGCATTCTTCACGACCAACTACACATGACCATTGTGGTTGGTTGGTACCAATAGATTCCTTAGATTTTTTAGTTTCATATGATACCAGTATCTTCACTCCAGCTTGAAAACTGAGCCCGCTACAACCTCTGAAAGACAGGATAGCCGCCGGGCCCACCAGCGGGCCATCAGAGTTTTGCAAGAAGTGTAAAAGAGGAGACAGAATTAAAACACCTGATGCTAAATTCTGCTGATAAAGTCTGAAATGTAACTTTGTTTTCACAAGGCAATTTCAGAGAATCAAACCAGAACATTTAGCTCTATGCTCTGTCACATCAGCCGAATATACAGACCAAAAAAGAGTAACCTTGTTCCAGATCATGTAGCTACACAGGAAGCTCCCTTCTTTGTTTCATTTTGGGGAAATGACCGAAAGAAGCCTCTGACTTTATGGTGAAAACACTGCAAGATAGGTCTACTGCTCTATTTGGGTGTATTCTAAGCTGCTTCCTGTTTTTTTTTGTGGTCAGCCTAATCCAGACCCAAATCCAACAATCGTAGCAAGGTGTTGAGAATGTCAGAGTTATGTTTTAATGTTCATCCAAATCTTTACAGTACAGCAATGCACTGTTGTACACATAACCTTTATACTGAAAGTACAGAGACCAGCAGGTGTAATGGAGGAAAATGAGAACCAATAAGCAATTCTTGCTCTCTAATTAATTATTTGTGCATCATATTGCTAGCCTACCACTGTATTGCCTTAGATTAAAGCATTGCAAGTTGTCAGGCCACTTAGAGTAACCAACAGAATCATCTGACCGTGTGACTTTTACCGAATCATGGTCAGCTATAGAGCAGTTAGGCAATATTCTGTGCGTAGCTCGCAAACACTTTGGTGAAACTGTAGGCAATCAGGTTTCGGCATAGCCTCACCGCTTTCCTGCATTCCCGTTAAAGAAGATTACACAATACTGGCAAAGGGACAGAGAAGTTCCAGAGTAGGAGTACAACATCATGCGCACTTCCTGCCTCTCTGCAGTACAAACAATGGGCTGGTTTCAAGTCTCATTCTGGCAACGTCGGGTGTGTTGTCTGTTCTAGGAAACCAGACAAGAGGTTAGGGAGTTAAGGGTCATTGTTCCTGAGAGAATAAGAGGGGAAGTGGCCGGTCATGGTTTTAATGGGGGGCTGACAGAGGTGTTTTGGTCACAGCTGGTGGTATCCAGCTGGAGTCAATTTAATTTGGTATTACCCATCAATAGCATGCAGTGTATTACTAAAAGCATCAATAAAGAAAAAATAACTTTGAATTAGTGCCGTCAATCGATTAAGATATTTAATCACGATTAATCGCAGATTATCGCACATTTTTTATCTGTTCAAATGTACCTTAAAGGGAGATTTGTTAAGTATTTAATACTCTTATCAACATGGGAGTGGGAAAAAATGCTTGCTTTATAAAAATGTATGTATATATTTATTATTGGAAATTAATTTACAACACAAAACAATGACAAATATTGTCCAGAAACCCTCACAGGTACTGCATTTAGCATAAAAAATATGCTCAACTCATAACATGGCAAACTGCAGCCCAACAGGCAACAACAGCTGTCAGTGTGTCAGTGTGCTGACTTGACTATGACTTGACCCAAACTGCATGTGATTATCATAAAGTGGGCATGTCTGTAAAGGGGAGACTCGTGGGTACCCATAGAACCCATTTTCATTCACATATCTTGAGGTCAGAGGTCAAGGGACCCCTTTGAAAATGCTAGTATGACATGGTTGGTTGGTACCAATGGATTCCTTAGGTTTGGTAGTTTCATATGATACCAGTATCTTCACTCTAGCTTTAAAACTAAGCCCGATACAATCTCCGAAAGATCGATTGCGTTAATGCGTTAAAGAAATTAGTGGCGTTAAAATTAACTTGCGTTAATGCGTTCATATGGTGTTAACTGTGACAACCCTAGTTTTAATGCTGTCTAGGCTACTGTTATCTCTACCAAGGAGTTGTATTATTATTATTGTAAAGACTCTGTGGAATATCAAGTCAACATTCAAAATGTCTGACCAGAGTTAGTATTCAACACCCAGTGCCAGTTAGCCACAGCCTCCTCATCAGACTTAATATGTGCAGACACAGTGCTACACTGCAGCTCACTGCAGACTCTGTGATTAAACTGTGTGCTGTGTGCTCTGACCTAAGCCCATATTTCACACATACTGCAGCTATGTGCCATGGTTTAGCTGAGCCTCAATGACATCATGCAGCCGGTTTACACCCAGTATGCACATGGCTGCTGTAAAACACCGTTATTCCCGTAATGTAAACTGACATCTACAAAGTACATCCAGAGTCTACTGCAAAAGCACAGCCCATTTAAAATGAAGTTAACTAATAACCAATAATAACATTTGCATTGGAGTCCCATTTGTTTAAATATTACGTTTCATGTTATTGCCCCCAATAAAGTGGCTGTGATTAATGCAGCAATTATCTCCCGCCCCTCCCACTATTGATCCGAGGCGTCCATTTTTTTGGGATTGAGAGCTTGGCGAATGTATGCACATGGCAGAAAGCCATGGGGAATTAAGTGAAAGCTCATTTCATCTTTAAACATAGTGAAGAGACGCTGCTCTATCTTAAGCCGGCAGATGGAAACAGTTTTGGTAAATTGGCAATCATGGGAAATTTAAGCCCGGATCGGTTGACAAAATGGAGCGCACAATGAAATATCCTGTTTTAAGAAAAGCTATAATCTCAGCTGTTAACCCAAAGCCTCTTTTAGACGGAAGGAGGCACAAAGAACTACAAAGCTCCCCAGGCACAGCTTCAAAGCCCAGGGACTGCGTGCAAGTGATACTGACATCCTAACCTATAGCAATGTAGTCTGGTGAGAAATGATAAAGAATATTCAGAATTTGATGCCGTGCGATGGTAAAATTTGGAAATCCGAATTATTTTTTCCAGAACCATAAATGTTTTAGTGAATCACTGAGAATCCAAAGTTTCAGATTAAGTGCTCTGCACCACTTTAAAAGGTGTGAAACCTTCCATGGTGTTCCTCTATAACGTCTGCGGGTGACAAGTGAGTTACAGAATGGATGCATTATATACAATCAAATAATTCACATTGTTCACAATGACTCCGATCCTGAAGTCTGAGAAATTCCCCACATTTTTGGTAACGGATATGCCCTCTATGGAACCAATAAATCCGAGGTGAATATTTTTTTAAAAATTCCTTGACAGCTTTATCCGTGTTGGGGGAGTAAATTATAAATTCCAAAGGGCAGGGGTGAGCTATTTAACCTTTAATTAGAATCTACAGAAGCACCCGCCAAACACAGAGCACCCACAGTGACCATTTCACCTTTCAAGCCGCAATTATCAACTGGCCTCCAACACTAAAGGCCTCTAAGCAGTCATCAACTGCCTCATAAAAGCCCAGGCAGAGCAGAAATGAGCAGAATGTAAGCCAAGGTGATGAAAAGGTATGAAGGTCCAGTGTAGCGCCGGCTTCGTCTTTCTTCCCTTTAAGTACACCTGAAGATTGTATATCGATCATTTCAAAGTTTTAAAACGTTTTAACTAGGGCTGTCAATCAATTCAAGTATTTAATCGTGATTAATCACAAATGGATCGCACAGTTTTTATCCATTCAAAATGTACCTTAAAAGGAGATTTGTCAAGTATTTAATACTCTTATCAACATGGAAGTGGGCAAAATACTGCTTTTTGCAAATGTATGTATATATTTATTATTGGAAATCAATTAACAACACAAAACAATGACAAATATTGTCCAGAAACCCTCTCAGGTACTGCATTTAGCATAAAAAATATGCTCAAATCATAACATGGCAAACTGCAGCCCAACAGGCAACAACAGCTGTCAGTGTGTCAGTGTGCTGACTTGACTGTGACTTGCCCCAAACTGCATGTGATTATCATAAAGTGGGCATGTCTGTAAAGGTGAGACTCGTGGGTACCCATAGAACCCATTTTCATTCACATATCTTGAGGTCATAGGTCAAGGGACCCCTTTGAAAATGCTAGTATGACATGGTTGGTACCAATGGATTCATTGGGTTTTTTAGTTTCATATGATGCCAGCATCTTCACTCTAGCTTTAAAACTGAGCCCACTACAACCTCCAATAGATCGGTTGCGTTAAAAAAAATTAGTGGCGTTAAAATGAATTTGCATTAACACGTTATTATCGCATTAACTTTCACAGCCCTCATTTTAACATGTCCTCTTGTAAGTAAATTTCCCCCTCACACCAGTTAGTCATCCAGTAAGTGAAATTAATAAAGGTCAAATGAAGGTTAATTAAAGAAGCCTGGTGTTCTCTCCTCCGTTTTCACATAACAGACATCCAGCTGAGGCTGACCATTGCATGTGAGTCAATGACAGACGTGGGCCCACCTCCAATGACGAGCAGACAGCCCCTTGTAAAACAGTCATCAGAGTGAAAGTTATTGCGTTCTGTGCGGCTATAAAGTGATTAGCTGTCCGGACACCTCTATGAGTGACACACTACCGCATCAGAGGACAGGACAAAAGAGAGACAGAGAGACATATGATATGGGCAGATGGAGACTGTCTCAGTCTCTGAGGTCAAAACTGCGTCAACTAGACAGGGCAAAGAGTTTATGTCATAAAATACCTACTATGTCAGGTTTGGTAACTTTAATAAAAATAACGCTTTGTCATATTCGCTCAAACTGTCACTGTATCCTGAAAGTAGTCTATGAGACAGATAATCTGTGAGAAAAATCATGTTCCTCTGTCTCCTTTTAGTGCTCCTAATGGCCTTTTGAAAGATTTCACCACAACCGAAGAAAAAAAAAACCAATAAGAGCCACGGAATCTCTAACACAGCTGTCAATCACTGCTCGTGAACGCTGATCAAACGGTCAAACTAGGCAGCGCTGATCAAATATGAATCAATGTTATGTTATGTTAATGCCTATTTCTCTCCTCAAATGTTTTCAGAATCATCTTGTAGTGCACTGTTTAGCTGTAAAATGAGAAAGTTTGTGACGCCGCAGCCATTGTGAAATCTGGTGAAGGAACGCCAAGTTCCGGTCACATGAATTACAATATGCTGAAAGGTTATTATGGAATTTTTGCCCAATGATGCCAAAAATATTCTGCCTGCTGCAACTTTAACCGGCGGAGAGCAATATAGAAAACATGAACATCAGCAATCCACTCGTCATTTTTAGCCTGTGTTGATGTCATATCAGCTAGTTGATTAACATTCATTTTGAAAGAAACAAATAAAAAAAAATCAATCTTCAACAGTAAATGGACTGTGTGTTTTTATAGGTCAACACATGTGGCGAATCTTCTCCAGAGAAATGATATAAGAGATATGATGAGAAATGACATCAATGTAAGGATGTCATAGTAATATCTTAAGCTTCTCTGCTTAATAGTCTGTCATTGGATCCTCCAGTATTTGGAGCAAGTAGGTCTTGAAAAGAAACTCAAAACTTGAATGTTTCTACCTTCGCAGCCAACAAAATGTTATAAATGTTATAGATTAAATAAAGGCTTTCGAAAGGGTTCAGATTCAATTAAATGTTACACCGCAAATCTACAAGTTGGTTATCATAGCTCACTTGCCTGAATGGAGAACAGCTGCTGCCAAAACAAGTAGGAAATCAATCTAAAACTCTACGGGGTCTTTGGAAAATTGTTGGAAGTAACATTAAGTCAGGAAGTTTCAGTAAAGTCGCATGTTAATAACCTAAAACAAGCAAAACCACCAGTAAAATCCTTTGACTCAGCCTCAATATTTTGTGTTCTGGGGTTGGACTGACCTCGAGATGGGGAGCGAGTCCGTGACCACCCACGGTTCAAAATGACATGTTGCAACAACACTCACCAGCCAGAGGGACATCGCGGGGTTTTCTTTGAAGACACCTGGGGCAGTAATTCCCTTTCACAGATCCACAGCTTTCTTGAGCACTGAACCAGCTTTTGTGGGATTAACAAGACTATGTTATTGTCCCTCAACGTTGGATGCACTGGCCAAAGAGAGCCCAGCAGTCTGGCCCTTATCCTGACATACTTCCTGAGCTGCATTGTTAGCAAGGGGAGAGGAAACACACACACAGACACACACACACTCACACTATGGAAAGCCAGTGTCAGGAGATCATAACATGGAAAGTGAGAATACCAGGAGCTGTTTGCTCTCTGAGATTTTTAGTTTATTTTACTTTTGCCAAGGTCGGTGTTTAAGCCGTGAACAGAGAGGGCTTGATTTTTACAACAATCAAAGTCTGGCTCTCTGTTAGCAGAACACAGAAACTTCTCCAGATGCTTCCAGGTTTCAAACCAAGCCATTTACAGATACTGTAAATCAGAAAAAGTTCAAGTTTTAATCGCGTTAAATTACAAATTACTTGCCCATTTATCTGTTCAAAATGTACTTTAAAGGGAGATCTGTCAAGTACTTAATACTCTTATCAACATGGGAGTGGACAAATATGCTGCTTTATGCAAATGTATGTATATATTATTTATATATTTATTATTGGAAATGAATCAACAACACAAAACAATGACAAATATTGTCCAGAAACCCTCACAGGTACTGCATTTAGCATAAAAATATGCTCATATCATAACATGGCAAACTGCAGTCCAACAGGCAACAACAGCTGTCAGTGTGTCAGTGTGCTGACTTGACTATGACTTGCCCCAAACTGCATGTGATTATCATAAAGTGGGCATGTCTGTAAAGGGGAGACTCGTGGGTACCCAGAGAACCCATTTTCATTCACATATCTTGAGGTCAGAGGTCAAGGGACCCCTTTGAAAATGCAAGTATGACGGTATGTCGTTGGTACCAATGGATTCCTTAGGTTTTCTAGTTTTATATGATGCCAGTATCTTCTCTTTAGCTTTAAAACTGAGCCCGCTACAACCTCCGAAATATCAATTGCGTTAATGCGTTAAAGAAATTAGTGGCGTTAAAATGAACTTGTGTTAACGTGTTATTATCGCGTTAACTTTGACAGCCGTAGTTCATGCATGACAGTTGGACTGCTGGGACATTTCCGATGTACAAAGCCTACAGAGCACCACATTGCTGGGTCTCTGTTTAAAATACTTCCGCGTTTTAGAGGATCAGGGGCGAGGATTTTTAGCTGCATTGACCGGGCGCAGCCATTCTTGCGATACGCCGACGCAAGTTATGCAAATCAACGTATTTTTCTATCGATTACGTTGATTACGTCGCCCCAGCCCCAGTAGCCACGATACGCTCGTTAATATATTAAGTTTAATGTATTAAGTAAAATGAAGATGGAATAAAACGGCTCTGGCTCAGTACTGTGTTTACTTTTTGTGTTCCTACTACAAGAGGTAGAAAACTGTTCCAGGCAAATGAATCAATACACTGGAGGTGCTGGCAGCTGAGGTGAAGAGGTCGCCCCTTTTCACCGGGTCCCCGAACCAAGTAACTCCCAACTAAACGGGTTTCATCATTGTTTTGTTTTTTTAACAGACCCTTAATGGGAACCACCTCAGACCTGACAGATTCATTGCCACTCATCCATGAGCGAGGAGGGGACTTGGGAAGCAGAGCGTACAGGGTAAGGAACACGAGTAGCGTCGGACATTAACATTCTTCAAGTTGACTCTTCTCCTCTCGACACGACTTTTACAAGGTTTTGAAGAAAGAAGCGATGTTTACTTTGCTGGAGACACACTGGCAGCCTACTCACCTCAGAGGAGGCCATATTAGCAGAACACACACACACACACACACACACACACACACACACACACACACACACACACACACACACACACACACACACACACACACACACACACACGCACACACACACATTGGAAGTACACTGATCCAAGAGGCATAATTCAATCCTATACACATGTTCATCATTAACTAATCCCCAAAAACCCATGAGTCATGTCTTGTCACAGTGAAACCATCTGAATTCATGTGCAGTCTATATTGGGCCAGTGTCTTAAAGTTCTAGTATTTCTGTGCAGTAACATATATGTACACTTTGTATTTACATGCATGTATAAGTGTGTAAGTATGTAAGTATGAATGTAATGACGAAGTGCTTTACATAAACTTAACAACTGCATGTCAGTAAACAACTGGAAACAAATTAAAAGAATCCCATTCTTAAACCTGCAGTAGGCAAAATGTTTTTGGCATCATTGGGCAAAAATTCCACAATAACCTTTCAGCATATTGTAATTCAAGTGTTCTGAGAGAAAACTCCTCTGCACCTCCTCATGGCTCTGTTTTCAGGCTTTAAAACATCTAACGCCTTGATGGGAGACTTTGGCCAATCACAGGTCATTTCAGAGAGAGAGCGTTCCTATTGGCTGTTCATTCAACGGAGGCAGCTGTCAATCACTCGCAAACTCCGATCAAACTAGGCAGCGCTGATCAAATACAGTATGAATCAATATTCTGTTACTGAAGTGCCTATTTATCTCCTCAAATGTGTTCAGAAAACATCTTGTAGTGTACTGTTTAGCTGGAAAATTAGAAAGTTTGCTCCGGCTGGTGGGCGGGGCTTAGTATTTCCTCAACTGATCTCAACATGGCGGCCGGGTCACAAACTTTCTCATTTTACAGCTAAACAGTACACTACAAGATGTTTCTGAAAACATTTATGCTAGAAATAGGCATTACAGTAACAGAATATTACTTAATATTTGATCAGCGCTGCCTAGTTTGACCGTTTGATCAGAGTTTGACAGTGATTGACAGCTGCTCAGAGACGGCAAGGCCCCAGCTCGACTCTGATGGGTTGTTTTCCTCCGGTCTCTGAAATCTTGCAGATGCCATTAGGAGCACCGGAGGACACCGGAGGACACCGGAGGACACCGGAGGACACCGGAGGACACAGAGATGATGATTTTTTTTCAGATTACCTGTCTCATGCACTACTGTCAGGATATAGTGACCATTTTATAAAACTAACCTTTTTTAATCATATTTGCTCCATTTCTACCTACTGCTGCTTTAACTGTTAACAAACATGCTGCATTTCTGTCCATGCATGTGTATGTAGATAGAGGGACCCTCAGGGATCCTTGCATTGAAAACACTGTGAAAGCCCAGAGCCGAAACTATATAAGGTTCATTCTTCCTAAAGCCCTTCCAAACCCCCCTCAGCTGGATCAAAGTGTGCCTTGTGTGCTTAGGTTTTAACATGGGGTGTGGGGGCCTTTACTTTCTGGCCGATTGTTATCACTCCTCAAAGTGCTAAGCCATGAGTGAGGCCTCGTTGAATGCTGCTGCCAAAGGAGTGTCTGAAATGTGTGTGTGTGTGTTGTGTGAGCACTCCTCCCTCCCATGTGCGCTGGGGATAAGGCAGAGGCATGGGTTTAAATTGGAAGCGCATGTTGCATGACCTCACACTTGTCATTTGTGATTAAACCACATGAACATCCCGCTGCAGCAAGTCGTTTCTTTGGTACAGATAACTGTTTCAGGCTTGCTACTGTGCCAACAAATCACAACGCTGACTGCCCCCTTGCTGGTCTCTTTTCTCCACAATCACCAAATGTCAGGATCGTTTTAAGAAAGATCAAACTATATGACGTCCTCTAGTAGTGGAGGAAATCCAACATGGCTAAAGCCACTGGTCAGGCTGTGAACATGGTAATGGGGCCTTACTTTTCTCCACCCAGGAAAGTAAACAATGTACTCACAACATCCCTGAAACACTTAATCATCTGCACACAGGGTGAGTTCCATCATCTCTTAGAGGATTTCTACGAAGCATAGCGGCGTTACTGGCAGATTATAAAGTACTTTGGGAGCGCATGAAGTCATCCACATGTGCAAGAAATGATGTAGTATGTGGAATGATGCTGGCAGATTATCAAGGATGATCGGCAAAATTATAATCCCTGAAGATTTATGGTTTGTGGCTACACAATCCTGGGATGATGACTAATAAAGACAGACCGAATTTGGTAAAATATGACTCAGTGCAAACACAACTTTGAACAACTGCGTGAAAGCTCAGTTCATCAACTTTTAGTTGTTTATTTTTTTAAATCAGGCATGCTCATTTTTGAGGGATGAGAAAGCTCCACGCATCCAACTTCTACTGCCACTGATCCAGGTTTGAATACCGTTGGCAGCGAATGAAACAAAACCAGAAGCATCTCCCCTGGCAGATCCTGCACCGCCTCAGGCCAAACGCAGATATAAAGAGCGCATAGAGGAGCACTTTAAGAACAATGACTCCAAGAGCATGTGGCAGGGGATAAAAACCATCACGGGCTACAAAAACAACTATACAGCCTCAAGTCCCACAGACAACACTCTTCCTGATACCCTGAATCACTTCTTCGCTCGGTTCGACCGGGAAAACAAGGAAACCAACATCCAGCCTGCACTAACTGAGAAGGACCAACCGATAAAGCTCCAACACCACCAGGTCAAATCCGTCCTGCGCCGAGTCAACATCAGGAAAGCGTCAGGACCGGATGGGGTCTCTGGACGAATCATTAAGGCCTGTGCAGACCAGCTAACAGGGGTATTTACAACCATCTTCAACCTCTCACTTGAACAGTCTGTTGTTCCCACATGCCTTAAGGAAACCACCATCGTCCCTGTACCCAAGAAAACAAAAGTGAACTGCCTGAATGACTACCGGCCAGTTGCTCTAACCCCCATTATCACAAAATGTTTCGAGAGACTAGTTCTGTCCCACATTAAAACTGTCATCCCTGCCGATCTTGACCAACACCAGTTCGCTTATCGGACAAACAGATCGACGGATGATGCAATCACAACAGCTCTTCACGCAGCCCTTACACACCTGGATCACAACAACACATATGTAAGGATGCTGTTTGTTGATTTCAGTTCTGCTTTCAACACAATAATTCCACACAAACTGGTTCAAAAATTGAGCAACTTGGGCTTAGGCAGTTCACTGAGCACATGGGTGCTGGACTTCCTCAGGAACAGACCCCAGTGTGTCAGGATGGGGGACCACACCTCGGCCACTCTGAACCTGAGCACTGGAACACCACAGGGGTGTGTCCTCAGTCCTTTTCTCTACTCCCTCTTCACATATGACTGCTCAACTATTCACCCCACCAACACCATGGTCAAATTTGCAGACGACACTGCTGTAGTAGGACTGATAACCAACAACAACGAGACAGCCTACAGGGAGGAGATCCAACATCTGACACAATGGTGTTCCCATAACAACCTGGATTTAAACACAACAAAAACAAAAGAAATGATAATAGACTTCAGGAGAGCAAGACGGGTGGAGCACTCTGCCCTCTGCGTACGTGGAGAGGAGGTGGAGAGGGTGGACTGCTTCACGTACCTCGGAGTCCACATTTCGTCAGACCTCACCTGGTCCAAAAACATCTCTCATCAGGTGGGGAAGGCCCAGCAGAGACTCTACTTCCTTCGGAAGCTGAAACAGGCTCACCTTCCTCAACACCTGCTGATCAACTTCTATAGGGCAACCATTGAGAGCCTCCTGACCTACTGCTGCACTGTGTGGTTTGCTAGCTGCACAGTGGAGAACAGGAGGGACCTGCAGCGGGTGGTGAGGATGGCGGAAAAAGTGATTGGGACCACATTACCCCCCCTCAGTGACCTATACACTGGTCGGCTCTGTAAGAAAGCCAGCTGTATCTCCAAAGACCCCACCCACCCTGGACATGTACTGTTTGCTCCCCTTCCCTCCGGAAGGAGATACAGGACAATTAAAACACACACCAACAGACTACGAAACAGCTTTTACCCACAGGCTGTCAAGTGTGTAGAACCCCCCCCCCCCAAAGGCTGAGGACACTAGCTGCTGAACCATAATTTGCACTTTATGATGATGATCCACTTATTTATTGTTCTACTTGTGACTGAATGTTTTAATGTTTGTTTTTCACTGCAAAGAGCTGCTAAACTGTTTTTCGTTGTTTTCAATGACAATGACAATAAAGTATCTATCTATCTCCTGGAGAATCCAGAAGAGCTCCCAAGCCAGATGACATCTGCAGTCCTCCTGCATCTTCCCCGAGGTCTACTCCCAGTTGAACAAATACCTTTGTAGTGAGGATTTCTGGGAGGCACCCTGGCGCCCATTTCACATTTGCAAGCATTGTTTAGCGGCAATGTCATGTTGTCATGTGATCGTCGCTCACAAACTGCAGAAAAACAACCCCGTCTCCTATAAGATTACAAAATATGTTTCCCTCAAAACATAATTCAGAATACAGATTCAATTATCAACGATCCAATATCATCGATACAAAGTGAAAACATCGATACATATCATCATTGGGTCGGTAATGCTGAGAAACCAGCAAGAGTACACTAGATTTTAAAAATGATCCAGCCGAAAAAACCCAGCCCAGTGTTGCCAACTCTTTTCCAATGAAAGTAGCTGATTTATAGATGTCTCTTTATACATTCATGGCGATGGACGTATTGGCGTTTGCAGTCCAAAATGGCGACACCGCTACCGCAACACCAACTAGCGGCTGTAATCACCAGAGTTTCGCCTCTTTGCTGCTATACTCTTTGCTCCGGTGACGCGCAATGAGTGTACGGGCACGCAGGTACGCCGGTAGGTATTTAGACAGGTAGGTAGCCCGTCCAATCATTTCATTCTGCTCCAAAGAAATGATTGGACGGGCCTATAACAGTCCTGTGACAGCCACAGATACCTCTTTTCTTTTCTTTTTTTAATACTGTCGGAATGTAATGAAAGTTTCAACTAATATAACAAAAAAAAATGTTTTTGAAGAAGATTACCAACCCTAGCTTTCAGTTACGCCTTTATTTTGAAATTCCCATTGCACGTCTCTGTCTGTGTCACTATTTAAACCCAAGCGCATCTCGTTCCTTGTTGTGAGTTGATATAAGTATAACTGATTGTATTAAATGGGCATATGATGATGTCTCATATTGATAACAGGCCCCTTAATTTAATCCAATCAAAATCATATCGTGGCAGACTTTGTGATATCAGCAAATATTGTATCGTTGTCCAAAGAATCAATATATCGTCTCGTGATGAAACTTGAGATTTACACTTTTAATTAACAGGAGAGAAAATTATTTCATGTTGCAAATAGCAGCATGCATGTCGTAAAGTTGGTGAAACAGGCCTCTGATCAGATGCATGAAACCACCGCAGCCTTCAGGTTCAGCTCTCTCTTTACTACTATAGTTCAGTTAGAGATTTGGAAGATAAGGGTTTATAGGTGTAAGGAACAAAGCGGGGTCTTTACAAGTATAGTAATACAATAGTGTGTGTATTTGTCTGTGTGTGGTGGTGGTGAGGACACCCCTCCTGTCAGCGTCAGACAAGATACACCCACTAAACACGGAGCTGAATTTCTTCACAGCACCAACTGTAACCCATGGCGACGGAGAGCCTGCCCAGTAGCCGGGCATTATGCAAATGTAAATCACGCTTGACTGGCCACAAGACTGTGTGTGTGTCCATCGCATGGCTTCACATTTCACCCAAACTTTATTGGTGCCAGTGGCCTTTTGTCTGCTTTAATTGAATTAACTTCTCAGAAACGGACCTCGTTGCAGGAGAACGATGGGACATTACACAGCCATCACCTCGGCATGGGAGCTTTTAATAGTGTTTACATTGGAATCATTCAGTGCTTTAGAAGAATAGGGGCTTCTCTTTCAGTACATTTTATAACTCGGTAACATTTTCTTTTTAGGAGCTACATGAGGCATTTGTCACAGCGTCGGAACATAATAGATTAGCAAATAAACAACCGCCATTGAAAGACTCGTGTCACTTTTCTGTCATTTTGTGTCATGTTTCAGGCCCTTGGGAAGAGGCTTACATAAAAAAAAAGCTCCAGTGCTTTCACTTCAACAGTCACATCTTAATATTGGCTGTCATTCCTACTTGAGCCAGTGACTTTGAATGGCTAAAATAATTCCAGTCTATAGAAAAAGGCGTTGTTAAAGGCCCGGGAAACCTATTCTCTCAATCAGCTTTTTACCATTAGCCATGTGGTCCTAAGGCCCTGACACACCAAGCCGACAGTTGGCCAGTTTGGGGCCGTCGGTGAGCGTCCATCAGCCTAGGTTTTGTGGTGCAGTCCACTGTTTTTTTGTTTTTTGAGTTACTTCATCTCAAGTAGGTGTAGAATGACGTGGTAGTTGGCAGTCGGCTCTAGTCTTTGCGGTGTGTTCGAGTGCAACTTTTTGGCCAAGACGCAGGCGACGTGAGGCGATGTCTGGTTGGTGTGTCTGGGCCTCTACAGGAACACACATTTTTCTGCCAAAGTTGGAAAAGATTGGGTTATTTCTCAGGACTGAGGTCTTCTCACTGGTTTGACATTGATGGGATTCAGTTGGAAAAAGGTGATGTCACATGTTTCTGTGTACCAGAAGCATTTAAATCAAAACGTAATGAAGTTGGTGGGTCGTGGGGTGTGCTTACATTGCCATTGGAGACGTGCCTTGGTAACAATGGTACAGAGGGATAGAGGACTACTGCAACACATGTATGAACCCTAGTATACAACTTCATTTATACAAACACTGTAATTTACATAGCACTAATAACACTGCCTTTTAAGTCCATGGGTCCAAGTAAATCACAGTTTAAAAGGTAGAAAAAGTCAATGGCCATGTCCCCATCTGCTGGTTAAAAAAGCACAGCGTCATTACAGTCATACTGTACTATACTGGACGTGGTCATGAACTACTTTGAAGTGCCTGGTGTATTTTAGACAACTGGGTTCAGATAAAATACAGAATTCGCCCATTGCTTTGGTTACAGGCCACAGTTTGGAAGAAAGAACGTGTTCACGGTTGTGGTTGTCTTCCTTCGTCTTTCATGTCTGCTTGTCCCCAGTCAAAATGGCCAACCCAGACATCAAGCAAACAGTGTCACGTGGTTTTGTCCACCGGACAAAAGAGTCGTGGAAATGCAAATGTTTGGCCAGTCTCTGAGATAATGTGGAGCAAACCAGTCTCCGTCATCTTGATGTGATTGATTTTTGCAGACTACAGACTTGAACAGACTAGGGCTGACCCGATTGCTTTGAAGCTTTGACTGTCGTCATGGTAATCGACATCCAAATTAGTATTTGAATGCTTCAAATGTTGTTGTTGAGGTTTTTTTTACACATGTAAGTATGTAATAATTAGGGGTGGGAAAAAAATGTATTCACCTATGTATCACGATTTTTTTTAATTTTAAAATTTAAAAACAATTCAAGACTTTCTATGACAGCTTACATTATTTTTGGGGAGTGTAAATGAGTGCCTTGGCCCTTAGTTTGGTAATGATATGGTCTCCAGTGACTACTAATCTCATAGTCAGAGTCTAAACTTAAGAATGCAGATGGCAGGTGTTAAAGGATTGGCTACAGTAGAGCTTAGTGGTAATATAAGACACAAGACAATCGCACGGATTGACAAAGAGATCCCAGGAATGCTCCACAAAAGTGAAAGTGCAGGGAACGGAATGTTATCCAGCGGAGTGATAAGTAACAGTGTTGCCGTGGTGGGAACGGTTAACTGATAATGCAGCCACTCAAACGCCTTGCTCGCTTTCATCTGACACTGTTTAAAGGCACTTTATCTAACTGCAGACTGTTAAATCCATTACTGTTATCTCTGCTGAGAGCAGCCCAACCTTTCAGGACAGATACAGTATGAAACATTCTCAGTGTTTTCCCATCAACAGTGTGATTAAATATAATTAACAACGCAAATATTTTATCTGAATAAAGAGCTGCATGTGTTAATGTGTAGGAAATGAATACCCAATGAAATATTAGCTTCAAACCTGAGTTGCTGCACAGCCATTGACAACACAATACAATGATGTGGAGGTATTCAGGCTATTTCAGAGTCATGCCATGAAGGCTTGCCAAGGCAGACAGGCACGCAGAAGGCAAAGAAGTAGCAGATTATGTTCTCAGAACTTCTCTGACAACTGTAATGTAAAAAAAAAAAAAAATGAATGGGGCTTAAAGGGTAAAACCCCTCAATTAAGGTAATCCAATATGCTATTCTTGCAGTCTGGGAAAGTCCATGTAGAACCTAAGAAACTAGGTCTGCGTCACGACCAAAGGATTTCATGCTCGATACCATGTTGCTGCTGTAATTCAACCCTACATGCTGCTTATCTTTGGTGAGTGTCTATAATGAGGATGTTACATACAGTTGCAGTATGTCCCATGCACATGTACAGCTGTGCAGGTACTCCAGGTATGGAGTCAGTTCTTACTATCCACTGGAAAGGGGGTTGGTGTTTTTGTCTCTCACTAGAAGATTGCCATACACTTTAACGCTGTTTTTGCTAAACTATGATGACGGTCTGTTGTCTTGATCATGGAGCTGGATCATTTTTAATAACTTGCTATGTCACCCTTAGAAACAATTGAAATGTTTAAGGGAATTGTGACTGAAAAACGTAGAAAGTAAGAAAAAGGGAGAAAAAGCTGTTGTTCAATGAAACGTGTTATGCTGGATTGGATTGGATTGTGTTGCATTAATACAGTTTACATTATTCGGAAAAAATGTTTACAGATTTTTTAAATTATGTATCGATGGAAATTATGTTTCAGTTTTAACATAAATTGTATGACTTTTTTGATTTAAATGTTGAAAGTGTAAAGAAAAATGTCATTGATTAATGATGTAATGATTTAGGTTAATAAATGTGGGAAAACATTATTTTTGACGGTTTCTCTTGTTTTACTGAGTGCAAATTTGCCATCATAAAGGTACAATGTGCTTCTCACTAGGCAGTGCTCTCTTAAAGGTCAAATTTGTACCATTTCCAAGGGTATATTTAAGTCCTAGAGCATTAAGGTCCATTTTTGTCCCCAGGGGTACAAATTTGCCCCCATAAGGTACAAACTGTAAGGGTACTAATATGCACCCTTGTTAAGGGGTACAATGGGTTAACCTATGAGGATACTGCCCCAGCAACAAGCTGTTGGACCCCTAAAGGTACAAACTTAGCCCATTATTTCTGACAGTGTACTGTATATTAGCTTATTGCTGATATACTGTATCTGTATTGGTTTAAGGGATCCTTATTAAGATTCTTTTTAAAAAATTGGCCAATTTTTTAACTCTTTAATATCAATATTAGTATCTGCCTAAAAAATTCAGTATCAGTCAGGCCATACATGATTTTTATTATTTTACTATTATTTTTTGTAGGACTGCCTCGACCAAAGAAATACTTAAGGCCAAGCCAACAGTCGGCCGTCGGACAGTTTGGGGTCGTCGATGAGCGTCCGTCGGTCTAGTTTTTGTAATCTGCCCGTGAATTTTTTGGGCCAATACAGTATGTTGAATCAGTGGTGGAGCCAGTCAGTGAGAGAAGTCACTCTGATTGGCTGTTCAGCTTAAACGAATCAGTGCACCAGGAGAGAAACGGAAGTGAGGAAAGCAAGCCAACGAGTAAAGTCAAGAGGAAAAACACAGAACGTTCTTCTCATTTTTCATCTTCAGCTCATCTGATCGTTCCAATACACAGATATTTTCACAACGACATGGCCATCTGGAATGAAGCTAAGCGGTGAGTGAGAATGGTGTAAAAATGGTCGCCAAACGCTGCTTTGTTTCTTAAAAAAAACGTTTCACTTTAAAAAAAAAAAAAAACATAAACTTAAAATTTTATTTTAAAATTTAAACTTAAATTTTTTTTTTTTTATTAGAATCATCAAATACATGCGGCCTGTAGACGGATACGGAACGGATGTGATGTCATGTTACTCAGACTACAACAATAAAAGCAGTAACTTCCTTCTACCTCCACATAGACTCAAATGAAGCAAATATATCAATTCTGGCATTAAATAATGTATTTCAAAATTGTAAAAAGAAAAAAAAAAAGAAATTGTGATACATTAGTGAATCAACTTTTTTTCCACCCCTAATATACAGCACTGCCTAATGGACTAATACAACCAATGACAGAGAAAGCCAGTATAAAAATATATAACTAAATATGTAGACAAATTCCTATCATCTCATATTGCATATCATTTTATCGCCTCATATATACATATATTTGAGAATAAACTAGGACCAATATATTCTCAGTGTGAACACAGCCTTGGGGGTAACCGTAAATAACCTCTCAGCCGTTGTGTATGTATATGATATATATATGTGTGGCACGCCGGTGATGCTTGTGTAGGATTTCAGGCGCGTGCAACACATGTGCAGCACTGTGTCCAAGAGTGTGATTTAATTAAAGATTCCTTTGCCTGGTGCATATGATGGGACACACCCGCTCTCATTAACAGGGATCAGGACTGGAACGTGGAACATGTGCCGTTTTTTTTTACGGAGGGCTATCGAGTTTCTACTCCTGTTCTACTAATAATAACGGCATGACAAAACTTTTCTCTACAGAACAATCCTCTGTTGTGTCCCCCCTGTGTTATCTGTAAGGCACTGGAGACACAGAAAAATAACGTAAAGAGTTATGTTTCTCCAAAAACATTCATAACGAAATGAATATGTTCACAATGCCTTGGTCACTACCCAGTGAACCCTTTATTTTCTTTGCCTGTGACAGTGAGTGGCCTACATGTTTATCAGACACTTCATGGTTACAATTCATAATGCTCATCACGTTTCCCCTCCCAGTCCAGTGAGAAACCACATTCCAGTGCGAATACCTATGAAATTCCTCCACAGCGGAATGTCTAAGTGTGCAAACCTATCCTTTTAAAAACCTGTGAGGGCGAACTAGCAACAATGATCTGCCTCAGCTTGTTACAAGCATTGGTGCAAAATAGAGAGAGAGAGAGAAAAAAAAAAAACTGGGGTCTTTCTTCCTGTGTGTATTCAGAGTAAATGCAGCATGTCAAAGGGGGGATTTATTACGTCCCAAAAGAAAAACATTCTCCCGATGATGAAAACATGATTGGGCGACCTGGGTAGCCCAGCCTAACTTCTGCTCCACTGTCACAGTAATTACCCTTGGAGCCCTGTGGCATCCGACCTTGGTGAAAAAGACCCCGGGAAAAGAGAAGAGCCACAAAGACGCATTTGGAGGCGAAAGGGATGCGACCTGGGAGAGCCGAGCTCCCTGTCCATCACTCGGAAGTGTTGTGAATGGCTACAAAGGCCCCCAGAGTGAGACTTTGTGGGATTTCGACGTTGCCAAGAGCAAATGCCACATCGCCTTGCCAAGTATTAGGGAGAAGACAAGAAAATCCCCCCCACACGTAGAGAAATATCAACAAAACTGCAGCATAAAGGCCACATTCACAGCGCACAAAGCCATAGAGGGCTGGATGGTATAGGGCTAAACGGAGTGTATTATGTTGCGCTGATGCCACAAGGTCTGAAGCAGAGGTGGAAGTTAGGCCTCTGCTTTACATTCCAAGAAAAGGGGCACACAACCGTGACTCTGGGGGGGGAAATACAGTTGCCCTGTGCCTTAATCTATCATTCTGACTGTCATTCTATCCACTGTGCATCGCCAAGTGAATTAAAGACACTTTAAGAAACTCAATGAACGCCTTTTGTGTCCCATTATCTCCTTGTTCCAGAGGCTTTGTGGGCGACGTTACGCATCACCGAATCAGTAATGTCTTGAAAGGCTGTTTGGAAAAGAAACATCCGCTCATCGGATTCACACATCCTTTCACCACGAGGCTTTGAAAGTAAAAGGCGTTGACTTCCAAAAATGGATGAAAAGGCTCAAATTATCAGACGATTCCATGCTAGCTGTTGGCTCAAGCTGAAGGACTTCTTCCCAAATGTTTGCAATTTAACACACACATCTACATTCCTGGACAGCATTTTGAATACTCTGATGTTGTACGGAACAATCTACGCATTGAACATGTCACTCTACATTTACACAAATACATTATCACTACATTTATATATACTTAATGGTTAGGATTTTTAGGTCATTATCTGGAGCTCATGTCAACAAACATCTGATGGGCTCTGAAGATAAACTGAAATATCTCAGTTTCTGTGAATTTGTCTCTTGCATTAAATTTAAATGGTATTTTATTAATATTAAAGTTACTATGAAGAACTTTTAACTGGTTATTAAGCAGTCTCAATTTAATACTGATGCCTCTTTATGACCTACATAAGCAAACAAGACCATCAGGGAGAATCTGGGCTGTTTCTATATAGTTATTCCTAATGCTTGTCATCGGGTCCGATTCCAGAAAAAAATCCGTCAAAACAATTTATACAAGTTCAACAGAAACTCCTTCAGCTCAGCCTTCAGCGGGACTCCGGCAGCATCTCAGTTTTAAAGCTAGAGTGAAGATAAGATGGCATCATATGAAACTAGAAAACCTAAGGAATCCATCGGTACCAACCATGTCACACTTGCTTGTCGCTATGGAGGTTAAATAACGCTCCAAACTTATGATAAATTTTGGCGAGGAAAAGCTGGCATGGCGATATTCAGAGGGGTCCCTTGACCTCTGACCTCAAGATATGTGAATGAAAATGGGTTCTATGGATACCCACGAGTCTCCCCTTTACAGACATGCCCACTTTATGATAATCACATGCAGTTTGGGGCAAGTCATAGTCAAGTCAGCACACTGACACACTGACAGCTGTTGTTGCCTGTTGGGCTGCCGTTTGCCATGTTATGATTTGAGCATATTTTTATGCTAAATGCAGTACCTGTGAGGGTTTCCGGACAATATTTATCATTGTTTTGTGTTGTTAATTGATTTCCAATAATAAATATATACATACATTTGCATAAAGCAGCATATTTGCCCACTCACATGTTGATAAGAGTATTAAATACTTAACAAATCTCCTTTTAAAGTACATCTTGATACACACATAAAAAATGTGCGATTATTTGTGATTAATCACAATTCACTATGGACAATCATGCAATTAAATATTGACAGCCCTAGTTTCTATTAGTATGGTTGTGTTCCTTCAAATTTTTGTTGTTTCTTCTCCATGTTTAGTTTTTTTACTTTCATGCTTGCTGTGCACGAGGTTGTCATTAAGTAACTGGATCAAATGATCCAATAACTGGGAGGTTTGCTGGGGAGGATGCAGAGTAGCAGAAAAGCATTTTAAAGTGTGCCAACTCGTACTGATATTTGCTGCTCAGAGCTGGTTTAACCTGCCGGGAGCAGCATGTGGGAGAGGATTACCACATCAAAACAGACCGATGCAGGTAAGGTACAATACCTTAACTCACAAACAGTGTCTTTGATATCATCCCTTATTATGTGAAAGCCTCTACATATCACCGTCAAGTCAAATCCGGTGCAGTATAGTCTGCCCAGACTGTCATGTGAAGAATAGGTCTATTTAAAGAAGCGGAAATAAAACGCAATGTCCACAAGAGGTTAAATTCCTGTGTGCATTAAAAGGTAAAATGACAGGGGTTAACCTTGCGGAGGCATCACAACTCTTTCCCGGGTCAAGCACACACTGGGCACATTTCCACAGAGGAACACACAGAGAGGGTCTTGTTCTGCGGCCCATGTGCAGGTCAGTGCCGGCAGGTAGGAGTGAAATGATAGGCCTCCCCAGAGACACAGCACAGAGGACACACTGTTTTCTCCACAGCTAAAGCATCCACTGGAATGCAATATGGGGCGGCAGGTAACTTTCAGTTCACCGCATACCTTTATCGGAAATCTTCAAATCCCAGGAAAGCCCCCGCCTGCCGTCTGACACTTTGGTGGGAATTCAGAAACAGGGAAGGTAGAGAGCTGGACTTGACAGGCATCAAACTGAAATGAGGATTAGTTTCTTAAGGAGGGACAGTCGGCGGTGTTGCTTATGTTGAGAGTTGGGTTTGCCCGTTACTTGAATCCCATTGAGGGCTGGAAAACAGATACCTGCCCTAGATTGGATTTAATATCGCTTGTTGTTTTTTTTGTTATAGTTTGCATCATGTGCATGTGTACACAATAAGCATAATTGTACTTCTTGTGTACAGCTTTTACATAAAAATCATGAAATAAAACCATTGAAAACATTTACTTAAAAGGACCAGTGTGTGACAATCTATTGGCAGAAATGGAATAGAATATTAATAAGTAGTTTTCTGTAGTGTTATGAAGACCATGTAGCTTTATTTATATAGAAACTTTATCTCAAGGCCAGTCAAATGTACTTAAAATGCCTCACACCCTCCCCTCTGACGTTGCTACAGCAACAGAGGGTCAATATACTCTCCTCTATCCGGTTCATGTGGCTTACATGTTAGAAAACTATTTCCTTCTCACACTGCAGCAGAAATTGCAACATGGGCGTTCCATTGGAGTCACATTTCTCTCCACATGATTAATACAAAGTACAATAATACAATACAATCCACTCAATTTATTTCTGCTGTATTGCTCTGCCAAATATCTCAACTCTGAACACTGAACATCCATCCGTTATCTGTAAACGCTTATCCTATTCAGGGTCGCGGGGGAGGGGGGCTGATTCTGATCCCAGCTGACACCCTGGACAGGTCGCCAGACTGTTACTGTAGTTAATGCAATACCTTATTTGAACTAAAACACCTATCATGTTGCTTCACTGTATTTCAATCATATAGCCGCATATGATGTAGTAAATACATGTGTAAATAGGTTATGCATTTTGGTTTACCTTATTTCAACTGATGCACCCTATCCTGTTGATTCACTAAAGTTGATGACAGTTTTTCCTCACCAAAATGTAGCTTAGGTTTGCAGCGATATTTAACCTCCTTCGCGACAATTTAAATAAAGAATGCAAAATCCATTGGTTGTGTTTCTGTAAAGAATAGTATTCTCCAAGGTGTCCCTGACCTGGTTTGCAAACTGTGCCAGCCCAAAAGTGTAATGCATCATCTTCATTTAATGCCATTCTTGCAAATGTGCGGTTGCAGTCCGGTTATGTTGTGTCTCTCAGCCCATGTACTGCCATTATACAACAACCCCTAGATGCAAAATACACAGCACGCATTCTTCCTGAAGCCTATTCAATATCCCCTCATCTGGTCTTGGCTGTGTACTTTGGTTTTACATGAGGGTTTTACTTTCATGGCCGATTGTTATCGCTCTTCAAAGTTCTGCGCCGTGGGCCTCCCTGAGCGCCCCTGACAGGAGCAGCCAAACTCCTCTTCTTCTTCTTGCACACAAACCACAAGCAGCACACATACAAGGAGCAATTACCACAGGAAGCAATTCCTCTGCACCTGATCACACCTCCGACAAAAACATCAGCATGAAAAAAAAAAGAAAAATGGTATGTAAAGAAAACAGTAGGGCGTGCACAGCATTTGGCATTCAGCACGAAAAGCCTTCTACAGTGCCTTCAGGATAAATCAGAGGACAATTATAGTATTTGGAGATTGAGTGATCCAGATTCTGACAACATGAACTGTGTGTCAGTGTCTTTCTTCAGCCAGGTCATACAGAAAAGCAATGAACAGCTCCACATGTTCAAGCTTCTTCTGAAATTTTCCTTTTAAACCTGCGGTAGGCAGAATGTTTTTGGCATCATTGGGCAAAAAATTCCATAATATCCTTTCAGCATATTGTAATTCAAGTTTTCTGAGAGATAGCTAGACTTCTGCACCTCCTAATGGCTCTGTTCTCAGGCTTTAAAATATCTAGCCCATGACGGGAGACTTTGGCCAATCACAGTTCATTTCAGAGAGAGAGAGCGTTCCTATTGGCTGTTCATTCAACGGAGGCAGCTGTCAATCACTTGCGAACTCCGATCAAACGGTCAAACAAAGCAGAGCTGATCAAATATGAATCAATATTCTGTTACTGTAATGTCTATTTCTGACCTAAAATGTGTTCAGAAACATCTTGTAGTGTACTGTTTAGCTATATAATGAGAAAGTTTGTTCCGGCTGGTGGGCGGTGCTTAGTATTTCCTCAACTGGTCTCAACATGGCGGCCGGGTCACAAACTTTCTAATTTTACAGCTAAACAGTACACTACAAGAAGTTTCTGAAAACATTTGAGGAGAGAAATAGGCATTACAGTTACAGAATATTGATTCATATTTGATCAGCGCTGCCTAGTTTGACTGTTTGATCGGAATTTGCGAGTGATTGACAGCTGCTCAGAGACGGCAAGGCTCCAGCTCGGCTCTGATTGGTTGTTTTCCTCCGGTCTGTGAAATCTTGCAGATGCCATTAGGAGCACCGGCGGACACAGAGGCACATGATTTTTTTCAGAATACCTGTCTCATGCACTACTGTCATGATAAAAATAACTTTTCTAAATCATATTTGCTCCATTTCTACCTACTGCAGCTTTAAATCACTAGTGATTGTTTATACTCAGCATGACTGACACTTGGCAACTTCACTTGAGTGACTATTTTCAACACTTTAGCACCACTTCATTACTTCAACCGCAGCGCTGCTGGCTGGAGTCGGGGCATTCGTTTCCCACAGCTCTCCATGTGCCCACAGCCATACACGCCTCTGTGCAGCTGTTTGTCTGTCTGTGCCACCGGACAACTCAGCGTATCTGGGAAAAAATCATCCGAGATGTCTAGAAGTGTCACTTCCCAGCAGCACAAGAAGTATACTGATTAATATGTCTGTGTGGTGAGCATCTAGACCAGTGATCCCCATCCAAGGGGTACTTGTACCCCAGGTATGCAGTAATAATACTGGGTAACTGGATAGCTTGTGTGATAGCTCAAATAAGAAAAAATTATATTATGGTTGGAAACAAAGGATAAAAGAATATAACCACATATTTGTATTTAGGAAGAAAATAATCAGCCAAATAGGATATTTTCTAACATATTTATTGTCACAACAGCCAATAAACTACCAGCTACATTAGGCAGACTGCACCGAATACGCCTCCCACATCCTCAGTCAGTGGTTAAACCTTATCGACTTATCGAGTGTGTGAAAACTAGTTTGCAAATGAGCAGAGAAGTCTAACTAAATGGCTAAATGAAACGGAGAAATAGTTGAAACATCCAGCTTCTGCCACCCCAAGTGGTGGTAGTACAAATTTAAACTTAGCCAAACCTTCTGATAAAAAGACCAAGCTTAAACATCGACATAACTTCCGGTTTAAAAATCAGTCCAAATGAGCACATACACATTTGGAACAAGACGGGTGGTGTTGATGAAGGGGTACTCGAGCTCATCTGATAGGGCTGCAGGGGTACGTCACGCAGCTTTAGTGCGCAGCTGTCTAGACAGAATAAAACTACAGTGTATCATAAGTGCAAACATTTCTAAAAAGTCGTATCATATTGTGTTCATTCCACCGCATGTCTGATTAAATCAACTCAGTGTTTAAATATTACTACACAGCCTTTTGGGTAGGGCTGGGACGACACACTTATCTCCCGATTCGATACTATCACGATACTTGGGTGCCGATTCGATATGTATTTCTGCAAATAGATCCCCCGAAATGTTACACACTGTTCCTTTAATACAGCCAACCTCATATCATATTATAGCTCTGTGAATGGGGAAAGATGTCCTGAATCCTTCTTGATCAACTCCAAATAATTGTCACCAAACTGACTCAGCTGCTGGAGGCTCACAGCCACAATTTGGCATCGTGACATGACGAGCCCACATCACATGGCAAATGTTCTACTGCTTTTTCTGTGCTAATAAGAAGGAGTTGAGTGTTGTTTATCTACATACAGAGTTTGGTCAATTTTATTTAAATATATCTAAAAGTGCAAAAGTAACTCTGATGCGTATAGATTCATAATAAACACAGGCCAAGGGCTGATGATCACATTATAAGAAATAAATCAAGCCTGACTGGTCTGCTGTGTGAAGTGAGGTTTGGGGTCAGACGGAGAGTTTAGTGCAGGTCACTGAGCACATTCCACAGGGCAGAAATTAGAGCCTCTGCCTGAAAAGCACTATTATATTTAACAACTCTGAAAAATCGAACTAACCACCACAGACACAGCAGCAGAGGGCAAGATGAAGAAACTATTTCCATTACATCAGTACAGGTAGGGTCACTTATTAGGGAGACCGGGGGCAATTGGAACATTTTTGGGTTTCTGATGTCATTACTCAAAAACTTCTTGATCTATTTGGATATAGTTTCTATGTAGGTAACTTCTTTTGTTTGTGTTCTACTTGTTAACAGTCATCAAATGTTTTTACAAGCAATGTTAGAGTCCCAATATTGGTTCAAACACTAGAAGTCGAATGTTACATCTGCCCCCAGGTGCAGGGGTGATTGTAACAGCATATGGGGGCAATTGAAACAATGCAAGTAATATCTTCATATAAATGCCAAGGACCACAATAAACTACCAAGAATACGCATATAATTAGAAGAAAAACTTTGACAAGCACGAGACATTCCATTTCAAAGAAGAAGAAGAAGAATAAAGGCATGTTATTAATCCCCAAGAGGAAATTCAATAGCAAAAAGCAACCCAGCTGGCAAGAAACAACAACACTAACATTTGACAAAAATATCAAATGTTAGACAACACAATGGTTATCAAAACTAGACATTTGAATTCATAGACATTCAAATGTTAAGACTGTATGAGGAAAATACTGTAGATGAAAAAATACTTTTATACCTAAAAAAAAAAGATTCTTTGCAGAAAAACTTTGATAACTTTGAGACATCAGTTTGTCCTTTGGCAGGCAGAGAGGGGTCATCACAGACCATAATGAGTTCCATGGTTGTGTCTTGTGTCTGATTGGAGATATTATAGATGTATTATAGATGAGATGTTATCATTGCCCCCGGTCTCCCCCCTGATGATCCCTGTGAGCTTTGTCTTGGAGTGCAAGCATGACTGAACTTGGACTTCTCAGAGTTGCCCTCCAGTCATTATAGTGAATGGTTTACCTCATTCATTTACACAAGCTGTGTGAATGCCTAATGTCAAAGCAGGTATTAGACAGTATATCCCTGGATTGATGGTTTCTTACTTATGTAACATATCCCCATGCTGACTGAAACATGCTGCTGATATTCACTATGTGCTTCTAGAGGACTCCGTACATGTTTAGTTTGTCAAGTGGAACCAAAAGTCAACATAAAGATAGTCAGTTGGGTTATTAAAGCATGCATTTAATAAACATATCCAACCTGCAGCGACAACAACCTGAAGAAACACGCAGCTCGTGTTTTGACGCCCACCCTGGTCTTGCCACTCTCTGTGCCAGCAGCTCTTACCTTTCTCAGGCTCTCTTTCTTCTTCTTCTTCTCCTCCTCATGTTGGTGAACAGGCATTTGCAGAAAGTCCTCTTCACAGCAGATGAAGCTCACCGTGCATCCCATCCGAGCAAACCCAGAGCGCACACGTCCAAACCCATTCAATCCAAAACCTCCACAGCTTCTTTTTCGCCTCCTCCTCCGTTGGGTGTATACCTACTTATTGTGACTTTACTCCGCTCAAACAGGCGACTAATCTGCGCACTAAATCTGGCATCACTGCGTTGTCAGTCGAGCATTGCAAAGGAGTTTCCCGCTCTTGTTTTCAGCCTGCACACCACCATACATGCGCTGACTGACGGCCACACTGAGGTGCGCTGACTTCCCACTGATGACTGCAGACTGACTGACTGACTGTGGAGACTAACAGGTAGCCTGCAGCATGTGTTGCTCTCTCTCTCTCTCTCTCTCTCTCTCTCTCTCTCTCTCCTCCACACACCTTTACGTTTGTGTTCATATGGTGTTGTGATTGGTGGTTGAGGCTGTCACTCAAAACTGGAAGGAGACTGATGATTTAATAGCCATTTAAAGTGGCAGTAGACTTCTGCACCTCTTCGTGGCTCTGTTTTCAGTCTTTAATAAAAATCTAATCCTAATCCAATCACAGGTCATTTCAGATAAGAGAGAGAGCGTTCTTATTGGCTGTTCATCAATGGAGGCAGCTGTCAATCACTCGCAAACTCCGGTCAAACTAGGCAGCGCTGATCAAATATGTAAGGGATAATGTACAGCGAGCCGGTCATTGTTGTAAAAGAAACCCCGGCAGGGCGATGAGAGACGTGCGTCATCGCCCTGTCGGGGGCTCCCTATCACAGCAATGACCCGCTAGCTGTACATTATCCAGCTTATTACATGGCTACTTACTTAAGAAATCAAGAATTTGACACAAAAACGGTCAATCAGAGTCCGACATCAGACCTGCGCCCATAGTAACGTTCTGCTATATATAGCAACGGTCTGCTATACATAGCAACGGTCTGCTATAAAGAAATAACAGATCACAGAACGCCGTTATCAGTCTATTTCTCTGTTTCTGTTTTCAGAAACATGTTGTAGTGTTCTGTTTAGCTGTAAAATGAGAAGGTTTGCTCCGAGTGGTCATGGATGTATTAAGAGAACTGGCTACAGCGTTGGAGGCGGGGCCCCGTTTATTCCTATGAAAGTTACTCAGTTGCGCATGATGCCAAAATGGCTCGACTTCCGAGTCGAAAAGTTCCCGGATCTTCTGGCGATTTTCTGCATCCATTGGGCCCATGGAGCAGGGGCAGTAGTGTCGTCATGGTTTGCTAACTCCGCCTCCCAGCCCTCGCTCCAGCCTCGTGGAAGGGAGGAAGGGAAATAACTCTGAATTTGTCTATTAGTGCAATTTACAACTTTTAGGACCTCACAATTTAAATAAGGGCTATTCAAGTGTTCATACTGGGAAATTGATTTGCCTAAAAAAAAAGTTATAGTACCACCGTTTGGCCACTACGAAAATTGGCATCAATGACCAGCGCTCTTCCTGGGGGTCTTGCGGCTGGTGGGCGGTGCTTGTTGTTCCCTTAACTGATCTCAACATGGCGGCCAGGTCACAAACTTTCTCATTTTACAGCTAAACAGTACACTGCAGGATGTTTCTGAAAACATTTGAGGCGAGATATAGGCCTTACAGTAACAGAATATTGATTCATATCTGATCAGCGCTGCCTAGTTTGACCATTTGATTGGAGTTTGCGAGTGATTGACAGCTGCTCAGAGATGGCAAGGCTCCAGCTCGGTTCTAATTGGTTGTTTTCCTCCAGTCTGAAATCTTGCAGATGCCATTAGGAGCACCAGAGGACACAGAGGCTCATGCTTTTTTTCAGATTACCTATCTCAGGATAAAGTGACCGTTTTATAAAAATAACTCTTTTTGCTTCAATTCTACCTACTGCTGCTTTAAAGGGACTATTTGTAACTTTCAGAAATGCTTGTTAACAGCGACACCTGTGGCCGTGAAATCAACGAAAGTCAGCATCGGGCTCGTGCTTGCTCGCTTTAAATAGACCTGAACTAGCATCGCTCAACACAGTGAGGCAACACACGTCAGCTAAAACCACAATATAACTATATTTCAGCTGCTTGGCAGTAATGTTAGCTGACCAGACGAAGGTCTCTCCATGAACATGATTTAGATCTGATCCTAGGGTTGGCTTTTCCTGCATCAGCGGGGCTCTGCAACGTGTCTCCCTGCTCTCTCCGCCCGCAGCCGGAGAGAGCAGGAAGACACCGGCACCCGGTCGGTAACGAGACAACAACGTAACTCGTTGCAGAGCGCCGTCACTTCACAAGACACGGGAATCCTCTGTTGGTTTGGAGGAGTTGCAGCATTTATTTCTGCCCAAACGTCCACTGTACATTCACTAGATATTCTCAGAGCTAAACCAACTCTTCTGCAGTGTGGAGTGAGCGCGCGTTCACGTCTGGAGGTGGAGCGAGCTGAGCGAGAACGCGCGCTCTGTCTGAGTGAAGGCGAGCAGGCAACGGAGGAGAGACAGCGGCTACACGCGAACGCGCATATGCGAGCACGCATGTGTCCCAACCCGGTACATTTATACGCTAAAAAAGTTACAAACAGTCCCTTTAATACACATGTGCAAACATTTTAACCCCCCAACTATGCTTCATTTTAAGGATTTGGTCCTAGACAGTGTGAAAGAAAAGAACAAATTTCCCATGTGCTTTCACATCAGTTGGTGTGTCCATTTGGTCTAAAAGTCCACAGGTGGCCTGGGCTCAGATGACCTCCAGTCCCAGCTGATTCACCAAACCACTGGACTGAGATCAGTCTGTTGCACAGTGCAGGATTCCCTGCACAAGCCTGAGTAGCACTGAAGTTCAGAGCCTTTATTCTTTTCATGCAATCATGCTTCCCCCTGCTAGGTGATTTGTGAAGTAGTAGTCAGAAGCGTCAATTATTTATAGGGATGCTCTTTTATTGAACCTTTTTGTGTTTATATCGCATATAAAAAAGTGAACATGCATGAATCCATACATGTGCTCCTAAATACAGCAATAGAAGAGATTCAGATCATAACAACATCTTTATTTAAGTGCAGTCATGTAAGTTTTAGCAATGAATAAACCAAAAGACACAAAGCTTTATTGTGCTATATGAAGTGAAACCATACAGTTATACATCTGGCATATAGAGTGATACAGTAGGCCAACCAGGAAGTTAGAATCACACGGGTTTCCTTGACAAAAGGCCAATGGGATTTTTCCGTTGGGTTTCGGATTATTGCAGAAAATGGCGGACATTCATGATGCTTACATGTTTTGTTCAGCCAGATAATCTCCACAAATGAACACCACTTTTATGATTTTTGAAGCGTAAATGCAATCACCAGAAGTAAACAGCTAACGTTGTACTTTAAATCATAGAACTAAATGATAAAATCTCTTCAGCTTGTGTTAACCGCAGACCTTATTTCAGGCATCTAACTAAAAACCCATTCAAAAAACCCATTGATTTCCAGACGAGAGAACAGGAAGTGCTAAAATGCGAACTCATTTACGGGTTTTAGGACTCATTCCTGCAGCACTCTATTGAATTTGCTATGAAAGGAATGGAAATGAGGAGTTGATTTACTTTCAGTTCACACATTTACATTGAATATACAATTCATGTTTTGTTAATCTTTAAATAGATTCTTACCTCCATTGTGAAAGTGCTGTGAATACCATGAAATGCAGGGCCAACTTTGATTTTAATTGAAGTGAGCCAGGTACAAGGCAAGTAGGAAACAGCAAAATACTTATAATTTTACTCTTCATAACTCATAACATAACTCTTCACCCCCCTTGTTGGACTACAAAGTAAGTTTCCAGGAAATCCAAGAAACCACATTATAACTCTGTTTTCTCGTTTCTTATCTCATCAGAAAAGCATGATGTACTTCTATGCATTCTGCAGATCTTGTCTGTGGGAACAATGACCACTTGTTACAGGTTAAGTGCTGTATATCACGGTGCTAACAGTCCAGAAGTGCTCAGTGTTTCCTCATTGTTTCAAAATATTGAGTGGCAAGTCATTTTGTGAAGTGCTTTTTTTGCAAAAAATATATATATATATAACCTTAAAAATGCATTTTATATTTACTTGCATAACAAAAGTTCCAAACCTGTCTCGCTCTATACATCAAACATTCTTAAAATATATATATAAACCAGGGCTGTCAATCGATCAAAATATTTAACCGCGAATAATAACATGATTGTCCAGAGTTAATCACAATTAATTGCAAATTAATCGCAGATTTTTTATTTGTTCAAAATATCCCTTAAAGGGAGATTTGTCAAGTATTTAATAAGAAATTTGTGGCGTTAAAACGAATTTGCGTTAACTCGTTATTAGCGCGTTAACTTTGACAGCCCTAATATAAACAAGCTTTTCATTCATATGCAACATTTGCATTCAATCAACCTTGCAAAAGCAAATCAAGCTGTGTTTTCACATCCTCTGTCCACAAAGTGTAAGTTTACTGGTTGGTCTGGTATCAGAACAATGCGGTTGATGCATTTCAACTCTCCCATGGTGGGGTCTGGTTTGATTTCAAACTGCCTGATTACCTGGAGGAAAAAGAAATATGGAGTTATTGAAGTCATTTTATTATTAAACCTGACTGAATGAGGCCATGGTAGCACACTGGCCTTCTGATGTGTCCAATGTGCAGCTGATTCAGTATGGGGTTACTTCTGTGTCTTCAATATGTAATCAAACAGAATAAGTTTGAGAGCAAAACTTTCTACAATCAAAAAATGTTTTATTGCAAGTACAATAAATTTGTGATTAAAAAATGTACTAATGCGAATCCTAAAGTTTTGTTTGCTGTTGAGCTGAATCTTGTGGGTGGGACCTACACTGAAAGATGTAAGACATCTATGATGCCAGTCTTGATCGGAGTGCCAGCTTGGCAACATGTAAGGGGTAATGTACAACGAGTGGATCATTATTGATCCATTCAGGGTGATTCAAGACCCCTCCATGATCACCCTGTTGTTCATTTTGCAATAATGACCCGCTCGCTGCACATTATCCTGCTCATTACAGGACTACTTACTGAAAAAATCAACATTTTGACACAAAATATTGTGTTGTGTTTGTATTGTCAATTTAAAAGATAATTTTGCATGTCAAAAAAGTCACAGCCAGCTCACGGCTGCAGCTACAATTAGCAGAAAGCTAAACTATTAGCAACATTTTATCTCCATCTCTGAAACACTTAACCAATATTGTAGCTAGATAGAGCCTTGATCACAGTGTGTCATCTCAGAGGGCTTTACAGGCCCATTGTAGTTCTCATAGAACTGCCGCTATATAACAGCATCAGGATAACAATGATGATCAGGATGATGTTTGAAATGAATGACTAGTACTTGTACTGGTTACTATATGAAACGTGTGCATATGTCCATGCTCATCTAGTGGTAGGGGCTTTGGACAGGGTGGAGAGAGAAGAGCTGCAGGATGAGGATGTATTTCCAAATTCTGGAGGTTTTATTTTTTTTTTTGCCTTTCCAGAAAACTGCCTACCCTGGGGTACCATCTGAATTACAATATGCTGTAAGGTTATGATGGAACTTTTGCCCAATAATGCCCAAAATAAACGACCTCCCCCAGCATTAAGATTTGAAGCAACGTTTTCAGGGGTTTTGACAAGAATATTCCTCTGCTGTTGCAAAGAATAAATGCCGAAATACAAATATTTCTCTTTCATTCGTGTGATTAGGAACCTGACTTCAACACCCCAAAAGACCCCTTTTTTCATCCACTTTACTCAAAGCAGTGTTTCACCGACACTGACATCAGATCATGTGTATTCCAGAGATTTTCTTTTAGTCACTTACCCGAAACAGAACCAGATACATCTCAAGTTCAGCAATCCGGCGACCGACACAGCCTCTCACTCCGAAGCCAAAAGGGATGGAGCCAAAGGGGTTTGGCCTCTCGCGGCCGTCACGGAGCCATCTCTCCGGCTTAAATGTGAACGGCTCTGGGAACGTGTCCTCATCGTGACTGATGGCGTAGTGACAAAGCGTGAAAGAAGTCTGGAGAAACAACAGTCAAGAGATAAAACACTGAGACTCCGATCTTTGCTATATAATGAAGTTGTGACACAAGTACACACAAAACAAGTACAAGTCTAATAATGTTTGTTAAAAAAAAGCAGACCCACTTTCTTTGAGAATTGATATCCACCAACAGCAACACTCTTTTCTGCAATGATCCTTGCGTTTATAGAAACCACAGGGTACATCCTACGAAACAAGAATAAATCATTTCATTTGATTTAGGTTGATTGTTGTTGCTGACACATGCAGGACAAGTAAGAATGCAAACAGACGACAATGTGTGAAATTTTACGATACAGAAAAAAGTGAACCCCTTAAATCTAGATCACCTTCCCAGTATCATGTTTTTACATAGCTGATGGCCTCTGTGGAAGTTCACCTCACCTCAGTGCTTCCTTGACAACAGCCCTTAAATACTGCATCCGATTGACCTCGACAGCAGAGGGGATCCGGTATGCTGGCACCAATGTGGACACCTCTTCGTAAAGTCTGTCCTGGGCTTGAGGGTTCTTGGACAGCAGGTGCAAAGTCCATGTGAGGGTGTTGGAGGTCTTGACAACAAAGAAACGTCTTTAAGTAAACAGGCAGAGCGATGAACACCTGTACAAATATGTACCTCACATGCATAAGAAAAATGTGGAATTTGAGTGGCAGCCCGGCTTATATTTTGACATTTCATGATGATGCATTTTCAGAATGTCATTTTTGATGAACCAGGAATAGCATGAGATGTTTCCAGAATGAGTCATAGCACGGCTGAGGTGGTTCGGTTTTTCGGGGGAGATTTCTTGAGGCATTTTTGTCTTCTTATTCTACAGTTACTATTTAAATGGAAAAATAGGAGGAGACAGAATAACATGCCAGATCCAAACCCATGACACTGATTTAACAGTGTGTACCACAGTCAATTGAGCCACCACAATATGTCTTTTTCAGTGGACTTTGGCATTACAGCCTGGCTTGACTCTGATTGAGAATAGCTGCTCTCCCTACAGAAAAAAGGACATAAATCATACTCCCAGAGTGCCATCTAGTGGGACACTGAGGTACTGCCAAATAGTAAGGTTAAAGAAGACCTAGCACACTTTTGTGCTTTTTCCCTTTCTTTTAGTGTGTTCTATAGTTTTTTGTGCATGTAAAATGTCTGCAAAGTTACAAAGCCCAAAGTCCATGCCAAAGGGAGTTATTCTCCCCCACAGAAACACTTCTCCTGAACTGCCTGAAACGCCTCGCTTGAAGTACCGCCATTTCTTCCGTAACGTGGTGATGTCACCAAGTAACACATTTACATACAACCTTCCTAGCGGTTTTGCACGTCCTCAAAAAAAGCCAAAGCTAATCAAAGCCGAGCTGGAGCGGAGTCCAAAGAGTTTGGTTCGGTTAACCAATCACAACAGAGTATTATCATATTTGCTCCAATCTCGCATACTTCAGCTTTAATGTGTTAAAGAAATTAGTGGCATTAAAACAAATTTGCGTTAACGTGTTATTATCGCGTTAACTTTGACAGCCCTAATTCACATGAATAAAAAAACTTCAAATAAAATGCATAATTTGAATGACCAGTTACGTTTGAATATCACCATGCCAATTACAACACATCATCAGGTAGAGACAAAAGTGTTTCGCCACTGTTTGCTAGTCACTGAATATATATATTGGTCATTACAGCTGACAGTGGCATAACACATATTTACAGCCCGGTTTCTTTTTTCCCTTTTTTTTGTTATGTTGTGTTTTTTTCTCATTTATTTGGGAAGGTGGTCCTCGGAATTTTTTTGACAATCGGAAGTGGGCCTTAGGTTACAAAAGGTTGAGAACCTCTGGGGTAGAGTGTCACATTCACCGTATCTACTCCAGCTAATAGAAGCTCAGCGATGCAGCCATACACATCTTTAGTGCTCATCTGAGTGTTTGAGAGGAGGTATGTTAGGTATTCGCCCTCCACATCCTGGTTGTTGTCCACACGCTGCTGAATGACCTCCATCTTCTTGTCAATCAACTCGTTAGCTAAAATAAGAACAGAAATGGAAGTACAAAATGTATTTGGTTCTACTTCATTTTAAAGGTAAAATAAAAGGTAAGTAATTTAACATTTTGGGAAATATTGCCTATTCAATATCTTGCAGAAAATTGAAACCTCTAGACACTAAAAATTAAGCTTCAGGTTTCTGCCTGCCAGGGTTACAGTAACTTCATATTAACCCAAAGAGTAGTATCGATCGTCTCATATAACTCACGGCAAGAAAGCAAATCAGCGTACACTACCATTCAAATATGTTTGGAAAAAAGTTTTGGAATCAGGTGTTATTGATGTTTTTCTTCTTTCCTTCAATAATGGCTATTTTAAAGGTGCTCTATATGATATTCAGAGCATTAATATAGCATCAAAAAAATATTGTCTATGTAAAAATATAGAGGAGTAATGTCTACCTGAGCAGAGAAAGAAGTCACTCTCCTGCAAGAAGGGGCACCAGCGCCTGTTCTGCTTGAGGAAGCTGTCCCACTTCCACATTAGAAAAACCATGATGACGCTTTTTTATCGTGCTTTTATTGAGTCTGTTCTATCCTTTTCACTAGTGTCATGGTTTGGTACTCTGCCTCTGAAGGACAAAAATAGGCTGAGTCAGATTATTAAATGGTCCAGTCGGCTGATTGGTGAGTCACAGCTGAGCTTAGAGTCACTGTATACCAGGCAGTTACAGCGGATAGCCAGCTACATCTCACAAGATGACTCTCATCCTCTGTCTGGTGAGTTCCAGCTTCTCCCATCTGGTCGGAGGTTTAGGGTCCCAAGGTGTAGAACAAAGCACTACAGGAACAGTTTTGTTCCAGCTGCAATTGTTCACTTAAATAAGTCCTAGCAGCTTTTATACATATTTATTTATTGAAGTTTATCCCTTTTCTCATTTTATTGTGTCTCTTCTGTCCTGATATTTCAGTAGTTTTTTATATTGTTCTTGTGGCCTTCTTCTTTTTGCTGGGTCCTGATTCCAGTAAGCCTTTGAATACCCTTTGTCATGTTTTTGGTATGTCTGTCTCTTGTCTGTGCTCTACCTCATTGTCAATACGGATGTCATCCTCTATTTTTGCTGCAAAAACAAATCTACCTACGGGTACAAATAAAGTCACCTGAACCTGAACCTATGTGTGTGTTGTAATCAGAACTTCTCTGTACTTTGTTTACATAGGCGGGCCTTTTTAACCTGTTTTCACTGCTCAGTCAGTTTGACATACTGATATACTGTATCCTCCAAATGCATATTGTAGATCCTAATTAATTATTGTTCATTGGAAATGATTGAAATAGAGTAGTACTCTCAGACATCTGACTGTTCCCAATCAAGCTTTCATGACGGGAGATTACAAATCTTTGAACGGTAGTGTATTTCCCAAAATGTTTAACTATTACTAGTACTCATAAATGTGGGGCAACAGAATAGTGGGAGCAGTACTTGTTGTAGTACAAGTAGTTTTACTAGTAGCACTAATGGTAGTAGCAGATCCATAACAAAGACAGTCAGATCATTGTGTGGCTTAACCTAGCTATCACCTCAGCTGTCACCTAGCTGTGTTTCTCTCCTTCACAACTCACCAAAGCTGAAGATGCCCTCCCAGCCTGCGATGTAGCGCCCCCAGTAGGGTAGTAGACTGCGGCTCCACTTAGGTAACAAGAGAGCAGCCATGTGGTTGGAGAACATCTGGGCTATGGCGTTGATGAAGTCGTGTGTACCTGCAGGGATTTCCTTTTCCAAACATCCAAGCCTTGTCTCAAACAGTATGGAGGCGATGCCTGAGTGGCAAAGGTTAAGATTTAGGATAAGAAATTATCTGATACCATGTCTGAAAATTGCTCTCCCTTAGTCTTAGTTGAACTCAGTAGGTTGAAAAATATTAATTACATTTTTAAGATGTAATTCTAAACTAAAATTTTGTTTGATTTGAATGATTTTTCCATTCAAGTGCACAAGATTTAAATAAACATGCACCGTGCACATGTTTCAGCATTACTGTGCAGCTTTAACTATCTACATACCCTCTAGTGAGAAACGATAGAACTCATTGGCCATATCGGTCACCATATCTCCTGTCGGGCTGCACTGACGCAGGTAGACGATCCTCTTGAGGAAGTCTGTAACCACGTCATTGATAACACCACCATACTGTGCAGAGTCCTTCGGCTGCAGCATGCGCTTGTTCAGCATCACCCTCAGGTTGTACCACTTCTCCCCCTCCCTGGGGACAGAAATACAGTCACAATGAGAAACAAAAACAAAGATGATCAAATCTTTTTCCATGTTTTAGGTTTGCAAATGTGAGGTTTGTATTCATTTGTGGGATGGATGCCAAAACTGATTCTTTGTGTCAATCAAAACACCAGAGATTAGTTGTAACTGATGTAGGATCAACTACATTGTGAATAACATCCTTAGAGGAGAATCTTGGAGAATTTCTTGCTGTCCACATCTACAACATTTCCCTCCAATAAATGTTTCCGATCTTTTTTTTTTTTTCTTACAGTAAAATACAAAAGGTGGTGACTAATAAAAAATCTCTTAAATTAAACAATTTTTTGCTAGCAGGAAGAATGTAGGAGTGCAACCACGGTAACCTGCACAAACACCATAAAAAACACTATAATTATCCTGTAGTTACATAGCAATTCAGATAGAAGACTCAATGAAGCTTATGCGTAAATTCAGACAGGAAGACTAGGGGTGCAAGCTCATTCATCCTCATTCATTCTGGTTCTCTCTCTCTTATGGGCGTCTCTCTTTTCAGTGACCAATCAGAGCTTGCCATGTCTCCCTCAACCAATAACATGCTGCTGTCAAAAGTTCAAAAACCATTCTCCTCTATGAGTTTTCAGTGTCAGCATTCAGCACTAACGGACGCGACCCTCCACCACCCCATCACCTCCAGATTCATCACATCAGAGTAATCCTGCTTCACTTCATTCATCGGATCTGCATCAGTCTTCACCACCACCACCACCACCAGTGTCTAGACCCGGGGGGAATATTTCTACATCCTACTACAGCTTCACTTCCCCTTTATTATTTCACATCGGGTCTAAATCGCCAAAGACTGTTACTATTCATAATTTGTGCACTTTGTAATTCAATTCATACGAGTCTTTCCTGATTGAAATAGATTTTAAAGACATCAGACCATCAGCACTCCTGCTTTGGAGAGTTGGACAACTGCTTGTTTGTGACAATACTGCACTATAACACATGTAAAAAAAAACAAAAAACTGCAACCCAATATCACACAACCAAAAACAGCAAAAGCTAGTAGAGGTGAATCAACACCTCTCTGACACCTAACCCTAACATGCTTAGTTTACGCTACGATGTCGTCGGTCAGGACCAGTGGTGGGTAGAATATCCAAAAACTGTACTCGAGTAAAAGTACTGTTACTTTGCAAAAAAAAAGTACTTAAGTTGAAGTAAAGTAGTCATCAAAATCGGTCTGTCTCACTTTACTTGGGGGGGGGACACAAAAAGGGTAAGTAATCATAAGTTAATGATGAAGTAATGAGTGACTCCTCATTAACTACTACGTATTATGTATCACCGTACTTGGGTTATGCACTTATGTAAAGTGTTACTGACATGAGTACTAGGCATATTCAAATTCATTGCCAGTCTACCAGTTTTTCCCCATATAATTTTTTTATATAAACAACTCAGGCCCATCCAGATTCTTCCATGCCCAGCCATTAACCACGCTCTGTATCAGCCACTGGGTTGAAAGCTCAGGAAAAGTAACAAAGTGGTTGAGATTATTTTGTCACATAACTGATCCCGAGTTCAGTGATGAGCTTCGTTGCTTTTACGCACATCATTTTGGAATTTCTGTTCTGCAGTTTCTTTTTCTTTATCAGCTAACATATTCACCAATACCAGCCCAACCGGCTTATCGGTCATGCTCTAGTTCCCTGCAATAACAAGTTGACATCAAATACATATTTAAAGTTAAAATATGTTGATGTATTCATGTGTTTGTTCACTTAATCCATCCCAATAGGTGAATACTGTTGGAGATTTAAACATCAACCTTCCAACCTGAGAGCAGTCTCTTTAATACTAGCAGGTCACAATCATTCCATCACATGACAGGACTTTGCCCTGGAAAGCCTTTTATGTAAGTTTTTCAAGATTTACAAGGTATTGGTAAGACGTGGGACAGTGCTGAACACATTATACAGTATCAGGCAGTCTTACTCTGTGAAAGGCCCGTAGCCGAATCCTCTCATATCACGATACTCTTTCCACGAGGACATGTCTCCTCGGCAAGGGAACTTCTCATCGTTCCTCATGACTTCCTCCAGCAGCTTTGGAGTGTTCACGGACACTGTCTTTAGTCCGTCTACGTATATGGGCCCATATCGCTGCTTGTTATAGATCTGATGGTAGGCAAAGTGAATGCAAGAAAGGTGAGTTAACAGAGAAACGTGTGTGTAAGCAATGTCAGAGGCAAGAAGAACTATAACAACTTGAACTACTGTTTCAAACAGGCCTATGACAAGTTAAAAACAACAAAGTTTGAATATCCATCCCATCAATCAAATGTACAGTGGTGTGTATTATATTGCACATTTATAAAGCCCATGTGCAGATATCACATGTGTGAATGAATGCTGGTCACCTTGCAGACAATGGTCCTGCAAACAATCCTCTCCTTTGTGAGTAGGCTGAGACTAGCTGTTAGGTTACTATGGGAGCAAAGGTAATACAACCAGCCTGAGGGTTTCTATAATGCATTGTTACTGAGGGAAATCATATCACTCCTAGCACACCCTAATCCCCGGAGAAAATTATCAAGATTTTCAGCAGGTCAACCTTTCAGGGATTTCTGGAATGCATGCAGATTAAAACAACCATGTTTCCCTGTGGCATAGACCTGCTGAATATGTCTATATACTGTACATCTGTGTCATCCAGAAACCATGCACAGCACTTCAGCCTGGTGTACCTGTAGCTCATGCAAACGGTTGTAGAAACCCTGAAACAACATCCTGTAAGTTAGCTCCAAGAAGCTGACGTGATGGAGGTCCTCCACTGTCCGAGGCTTTTCCTGTAGGGCAGAGAGGGCCTCCGGGGCAGAGGACGGGCCTCTCACTCCCCTGGAGCAGGCTCGGGCCACGGAGTCAGGACAGGACAGCAACCAGCTGCCATTTCTTCGCATCACACTCCGGGACAGCCATGCAGCCATGGTGAGAGCAGTATGGAAAATACAAGGCTCCTGTTACATCCAGAGGACTGGCTGAGCAGGGAGGGGCCATGTCTCACACAATGTTTAACCCTTCCAGCACAGCTCTCAGGGATCAACCAGGACCAAGGGCCAGTCCACCATGTATCTTCATGTATGGTGATGGTATTCTTTCATTTATAAAATTGTATGTAAAATTAAAAACAGGATGCCAATCACAGAAATCTCTAAATGACAAGTTAACGTTCAAAAGCCAAAGAGATGGTAGAGAACGTAAAACAATTAGATCCATGATGACATATACTAAAATTGGCTCACATACAGATATTATAATCTCAGAGATATAGAGATTCAACTACATAGTAAATGATCTAATCATTGAAGCTTGTTGCTTTTCAAGAACAGCCTCCCTCAAAGAAGCCAAATCAGTGCAGATTATTAGCAAGCATCTCAATTCCACAACGCTCCAAACTTACGCTACGTTTTGGCGAGAGAAAACTGGCATGGCCATTTTCAAAAGGGTCCCTTGACCTCTGACCTCAAGATATGTGAATTAAAATGGGTTTTATGGGTACTCACGAGTCTCCCCTTTACAGACTAACCCACTTTATGATAATCACATGCAGTTTGGGGCAAGTCATAGTCAAGTCAGCACACTGACACACTGACAGCTGTTGTTGCCTGTTGGGCTGCAGTTTGCCATGTTATGATTTGAGCATATTTTTGTATGCTAAATGCAGTACCTGTGAGGGTTTCTGGACAATATTTGTCATTGTTTTGTGTTGTTAATTGATTTCCAATAATAAATATATACCTACATTTGCATAAAGCAGCATATTTGTCCACTCCCATGTTGATAGGAGTATTAAATACTTGACGAATCTCCCTTGAATGTACATCGAACAAATACAAAATGTGTGATTAATTTGCAATTAATCATGGACAATCATGCAATCAATCGTGATTAAAAATTTGAATCGATTGACAGCCCTAATAAATAATGATAATTTTGGGGGAGTGACTTTAGAGGGAGGCCTGAAGGGTAGAGCTGTCAGTGTTGCCGACTTAGCAACTTTCTTGCTAGATTTAGGGACTTTTGGAGCTAGATATTTCATAGAGTTGGCAACACTGGGGTGGGTTTTTCGGTTGGATAATTTAAAAAATCTACCGTATACTCTTGCCAGTTTCTCAACATTACCAACCCTAGCTTTAAACTTCTGGTAAACATGCAATTAATAATACAGATACATACAATGTTTGGACCTGTGCAGATAATAGCTTATTTGTATTAGATGGAGTCAGAAGGGCATACTGTAGGCGTTTGCGAAACAAAGCCTTCTGGTGAATCCTTCTTCTGTTGTTTAAGCTCGTGTTTTCCACACTTGCCATTTCTTGTTTGGGGTGGGATGAATAATTCAGTCACTTTATTGTACAGCAGATGACTCATGGGTTTTTGTTCCCATTCATCTGACTCCTGGGTGGTGAGGTAAACAGTTCCTTGTCTGATTTTGTACCTGTGGTGAGTGTTACTTTTGTGTTGGTGCTTGTTTCAGCTGTATAGTAGTAGTAATAGTAGGTAGGGTTTCTGGACAATATTTGTCATTGTTTTGTGTTGTTAATTGATTTCCAATAATAAATAAACTGGAAAAACAAAGTTTGGAAACTTGTGTTTGGTGGATTATTTCTCTGTTGTTACAATGCTAATGGTCATTGTATTTTACATCGTTGGAAAGCCTGTTTATTTACCTTCGCAATGATGTCCAACTTGTAAGGATCATGCATTTGTGGGATGAGCAGCACAGCTGATTATATGGGGAGCGCCCAAGAAAAATTTGCCAAAATGGATTTTCTCCGGAAGTCCTTCACCAGCACCCAGTCTCCTGGTTCAATAGAATGTAGCTTTCCTCCTTCGGTCGTTTGAAGGGCACTTTTTACTGAGTGGTAGATTTGAGAAAGTTGTTTTGTTAGTTTTACACAATATTCACACATTTCATCAAATACTGGGGCCCCCAGGCTCGGAGGAGCCTTAGTCATGTGTCCTGTTGGAAATGGTCGTGCATGGATGATCTCAAAAGGTGACAAGCCTTTAGAGCCTTTTCTTGCCCTCATCTGCATTACAGCGATGGGCAACGCTCTGGTCCAGTGTTTGAGGCCAGTTTCAGCCATGATTTTACACAGTTTTAGCTTCAGATTACCGTTCGCACGTTCCACAATTCCCGCCGATTGTGGGTGGAAGGAACAGTGTCTACGGACATTAATACCTAGCCACTTTCCTAGGTTATCCATGACCTCGTTTCTGAAATGAGTGCCATTGTCACTGAAAAGTTTTTCAGATCTGGACGGGCGCTGGTTACAGCATGCGTCACTTCTAGGCAGTCATGGTGTGGTTCCCCATCATCTGAAGTGGGGAGAAGAGTGGCAGGGTTTAGTACAGTGCAACGTTCTATTTTAACATTTGGGTGTGAAAGTAGAGCTGTTATGCAATGCAGTTGTCTGGCAGGAGAGAGAAATGCTGTTTTTTTGCTCTAACAATAATATTGAGACCTCATGGGGTACCAACAAAGTTAGTGGTTGGTACAAGACTAGTGGTCGCGATGTCTGTAACGCCACAGCTGCTGCTACTACGGATTGGAGACACTGGCATTCCGCAGGTCACTGGGTCTAATTTAGAGGAGAAATACGCGACAGGTCTCCTTTTACCCCCGAAATCCTGTAGCAGTACAGATGACATATAACCATCTTTAGCACACACAGTTTGAATAAATGGTTTTGTTGGGTCAGGCAGTCCTAAGGTTGGTATCGAGGCTAGTTGAGTTTTTAAGTTCACTAGTGCCTGTTCAGCCTCTGCAGTCCAAGTAACCTTGTCATGAGCTCTTAGGTTATTGCCATGTGTGATGGCTAATAAAGGCGCCGTTATTGTGGCATAGTTCGGAATCCACTGTCTGCAGTAGCCGACCACGGCCATTAGTGACATAAGTTGTTTCTTTGTCTGTGGTTTTGGTAATTCACAAATTGCCTTGATGCAGTCTGTAGTTAAAGTTTTACCTTCATTAGAGATGTGAAACCCGAGAAACTTCACCTGTGGTTTCCATAGTTGCAGCTTAGGTTTAGACACTTTATGTCCCTGTGTAGAGAGAAAGCGTAACAAAGCAAGACTATCAGTTTTGCAAGTGGTTTCATCAGGAGAACAGACTAAAATATCATCCACATAAAGGACCAGAGTGCTTCCCCCTGGAGGTGTAAATTTCTCCAGGTTTTCTTTCATTGCAGCTGAAAACACAGCTGGACTTTTGGCGTAACCCTGCGCACATCGGGTAAATGTCCATTTTTTACCTTCAAAAGTGAAAGCAAACCAAAATTGACTATCCTTGTGTACAGGGATAGAGAAAAATGCATTAGCCAGATCAATTACACAAAAATGAGTGGCTGTTGATGGAACCTGAGTCAATATTGTAGACGGGTCTGGTACTACAGGTGTGCGTGGCTGGATTGCAGCATTAAGTCCTGGACCATCCGCCAGCCGCTGGAAGGCGGTGTCTTTTTCACTGGGTAAATAGGAGTGTTACATGGTGAGTCAGGACATGGTATAATTATTCCTTTCTCTTTTAGAGCTTTAAACACCGGTGTTATGCCTTCTATAGCTTCTGGTTTTAAAGGATATTGTCTCTGATAAGGCCTATATGTTGATTTAGGTGTTATTATTAAAGGTGCAGCACCAGTCATTAAACCAACATCAGTTTTGTCACAGGCCCATAAGTGGGAGGGGATGTCTTTTAAAGCATCATCCTCCTCTGTCGAAAACAATCATGTTTCACTTACCATGCTCCCCGTCATATGCACAGATTTACTGGTCGCAGTGCACCAGTTAACCTTCTTACCATATACTTGCCCTTGCTTTGAGTAACTGACACCTGGCGTACCGGGTACTGGTTCCCAATCGTAGAGTTCTGCACAGATGGTTGTGAATGGACCACATTGTTGCCAAGAGGCGCCTTTAGGTTTGGCTAGGGAAACATGTGGATAAACATTTAGTTTAAACAGCTTTTGTTCTTCTGGTCTCAATACAACCAATCCAGTGCAAAAACCTTTTCCCCAAAACATTTTTGAAATCCTGACATGTGCATGTGAAGTCTTAAAAAATCTTTCAGCGTAGGATGTAACTGGACCTGGCGCGTGCCTGTAGTACATGGTGCAGTGCATATTTTCCTCCTTCTGTTTGTCAGAAGTGGGGGGTGTTAGCTGCAGCTAATGCTGAGAGATCTTTAGTGATAGAAGCGGGCCCCTGTGTGATTAGGTGAAGTGTGTAATAATAGTTAGGAGCGCCTGGAGTACAAAGACACAGTCTCCTTCTCTAACTATTTCAATGCCATCAGGGGAGGCTTTCACAGAAATACCCAGTGCACACATCAAATCTCGGCCCATTAAATTCACTGGACAACATGTGGAGAGCAAAAACCTCTGTTTTACTTCTCTCCCAGTCACTTCATCAGTTACAGCTACAGCCTTGCTCAAAGGTTCCGGAGTTTTAACTCCATTTGCAGCTTGTGTGAGAATGTAGTCACTTGTCGCAGTAAAAGCACCCTCTAGTGGACCGCTTATGTTGACTACTGACCTAGAGGCACCAGAGTCTACAACCATGTTTACCTTAAAGGGTCCTATAGTTAGTTCAACAGTGGGTAATTGGCTGGGATGCATTACTGCCATTAACAACGCATAGTTTACTTCAGGCTCTACTTCAGTGTCATGTGATGTTATGTTTATGTCTGTGGTGCAGTTACCCTCCCTTGGATGTCCGGCCTCCCCTAGTCATGCTTGATCCTGCTGGTCTCCGTCTTTCCGGCCTTTTCGGTCTGGGCAATTTCTTGCCCAATGTCCTGTTTTTCCACAGACATAGCAAATGTCTCTGTCGTTGTAATATCCACCTCGGCCTCTTCCCCTTCCCCGGCCTCTGCCACGTCCTCTGCCACCATCCCCCTGATACATCAAGGGTTCTCCGATGTTTTTCTTCTTTTTGTTCTCCTCATCCCTCCTGGCCTTGTCCTCTTCTCTGTCTTTCAATGTCCTTTCAGCATGCACCGCATGTTCTTTTACTACAACGAACCTGCAGTTGTCCCATGTGATATAGATGGTTTTCACTTCAATCATGGGCATGACCTGGCAGGTCATGTTAGAAGGGACAGGTTCAGGTGGAGGGAGGCACACTGACTTGTGCACCACTTCGGGAGTGAGGACGGCTTCCTTCAGGTTCGATACAGTAGGGCTGTTGATCAGTTCAGTGGCAAAAGGGTTAGTTGGTTTCCTGGGAGGGGAAAGCTGAGGGTAGTGGACCTGGGTGTGGACGTCCAAGGCTTCGGCTGCCGGTCCATAAGCTTGCCCCGATCGGGTATGGCTGGGGCTTAAGAAAGCCGGTGCCGCAGCTCCCTGGGTCTCATTTCCATCTCCGTTGGTCCCAGCAAGGTCTCCGTAGGGCGGTGGAGGTGCCTTCGGTCGGTAGTTGTCACCAGAGCCAGCAGGAGGTGCATGAGGGGGTGGCCTTCGTCCTAGGGGGGTCACTAATTCATTATCGCCGCGTTTATCTGAAAAACAAATAGACTCAGGGGAGTGAATTGGTCCAGTACCTTCCTCCTTTTTACCTCTGCTTTCTCTATCCCTCATCACATCCTCTCTTTTTAACATCTCTCTATTCCACACTTTCCATTCCTCAATCCCATATTTCTTTAATTTACTTTCTTTAGCACCCGACTTCTCTTCAATTTTTTCTTTAAGATCACTTAAGTCTTGTTTCTTAAGACTTCCATTAACAGGGAATCCCCATTGATTCCATTGCTTCAAATGTTTTAGGACCCTGGACCCATAAACATTTTCCATCTGAGAAGCAGGTCCCTTTGCGGGGATCTTGCTTCCACTCTTTCCCATTTTAACCCCTGGTTAAATTGAACTGTCCCCAGAACAGTTATTATAAGCCCCCAGGACTTCACAAAGATCTGTTTTCTTTTTAACCCCTGGTTAAAATTATACTGTTCCCAGAACAGTTATCACAAGCCCCAAGGACTTCACACAGATCTATTTTACTTAACCCCTGGTTAAGTTAAACTGTCCCCAGAACAGTTATTATAAGTCCCCAGGACTTCACAGTATTGTTTCAGAACTGAAATTGACCAACCTGATTCAGTTGTCTAGGAGGAATTATTTTGGATTCTTCTCTTATGCCCGTATTGAGTCGAGATCCTGTCACCCTGTGTGTCTCCACCAACACTCACCGGCCTCTCAATATTCCAAACTGTTGAATTTACTTCACCGGGGCGGAGGTCTTTCAGTCAGGAGTCCCAGACTCCCCCGTGCACGGTATCAGATGAGTCTCTGTTGGTGAGGAGAAACAGGGGTATTTAGGATCCCGGACGAGCCCCCAAAATGTTAGAGAAATTATCTAATAAACAGTCTCTGGTCATTCAGTTAAGAAGCAAATACCATTTATTAAGCAAATGCATTTGGGTTCATACAGCAGACAAGTCAGTGTACAAAGACCAAGAGCTACCTCACTACATCATTCTTTATAATCTTGGTTTAGCCTTCCCCCCCTTGTAGCCCACACCTTCCACCCTGCTTCTGAGTGAAAGCATTGTCTATTGTTAAAAAGAGTTACTTGTGATTAGCTAGTTTTAGCAGAGTGCAGAGGCGAGGATGATAAGTAATGTATCTAAACTAGTAAAGTCTGTGCTTTCCCAGGGTATTCAGATTTATCTGAGTACACAAATTCTACACAAAGGGACATGGTATTTTCTCTCACATCTTCCTGTCTGAATTTATGCATAAGCTTCATTTCAATCAGGAAAGACTCGTATGAATTGAATGATGATTTATTACAAAGTGCACAAATTATGAATAGTAACAGTCTTTGGCGATTTAGACCCGATGTGAAATAATAAAGGGGAAGTGAAGCTGTAGTAGGATGTAGAAATATTCCCCCAAAGAAACATGGAATAAATACATTGATTTATTGCCTATGAATATGAGGTTAAGACGTGCACACCTCCTTACCTTACAGCATCTGGGAAAATTAAATCAAGACCAGGTGATTGTGTTAACCTAAGAACAGTGCTAGAGTGGAGTTGAGAAAGACCGTGCAATATAAGGTCGCATGCGAGTGTAATAAGTGGGTTAATGATATACATGATAGCAATTAAATTATGAAGGCACGTTAGCCTACTATGAATGATGTTGAATCAGACTAGTGTAATGTGAGATCTCGATAGACCATTTAAATTTGAAGGCCTAGTGGACCATGTTGAAACGCCGGTCATGCTGACCATGAGACACGTGAGTCTCGGACCTTTTTGGGACGAAGGTCGTTCTAGTGTTAAATAAACATTGCATAGTGTGATTAATGAAACGAGTGAAATAGTTTGAATAAGGTGGTGCCAGTGTAGCCGTAGTCCTGAGAGATGAAGTATAGTATTTGAAGAAAGCATAATAGAATAAATAACCACCACTACCAGTTATATGAATGACTTACCGAAATCAAGGTTTTAATGATCTTTGATTTGCAAGGATGGTGTTGACATCGGGGCGAACGTAGGAGGTATAAGCAGACTAAGACCAGAGTATTAGAAAGGTCACGATAGCCAGAACATTAGAGAGGTCACGATAGACCAGAGCAATAGAGAGGTCGCGATAGACCAGAGCAATAGAGAGGTCATAATAGACCAGCATATAATAATAATAATAATAATACATTTTATTTAGTGGCGCCTTTCTGGACACCCAAGGACACCTTACAAAGATCAATTAAAACATTGACAGATAAAACAATATAAAAACAACAGGACATGACGAGACATGATTGTACAGACACATAGGATGGGTGATGATGAGTACTAGAGAGTGAATAAGAATAATTACCTTAGCTGTGAATAATGGAAATAGCTGATATAAGATAATAAAAGAGTGTAGGAGTATTCAAAGGTAATGAATTGATTGTAATGATCTGAATTAATTAATCTGAACAGATGATTTGATAAATGCCGAGGTCAGCTGTAACAGAACCCAGATAAAATAGAGGGACGATTAGCAGCAATGCAGCCGCTAAACTGAACACCACCACCAGTTATATGCATGAATATAGAGGATCTGCTGTCTGCTGTTATTTGTGTGAAGGTCGTGATGACTTTCTGTGCAGAGGAACGCGTGATGCTTCCGTTCGATCTGAAGTGTACTAAGGCAAGATCCGATTCAACGATTAGTTGAATATGAGATAAGAAGAGAGTGTATGGTTATGAAAAGGTTGAGAATACGATGATAATAAATGAAAGCATTTATTAGAAATGATGATACGAAGCACTCGCCTGAAATATGATGAATATAAACATTTGCAAAATAAAACGTGAATATGTAGTAATAAAGAACCCATACTTGAGAGATTAGCCGGAAGGCCAAGATTTGCTTGCGATAATCCAAATTAATTAAACTGAATGATACCTGATGAATTCCGAGGTCAGCTCAACCGGAACCAGCCAAATAGAGGGACGATTAGCAGCATCCAGCCGCTAAATGAAAACCAACACCAGTTATATGCATGAACATGAATATCTGTTGAATGACGCCGAGGTTCCGCAAATTGCTGTTGCCGCTGAGATAGGTCGTGATGACCCTCTGTGCAGATGAGCGAGTGATGCCTCCGTTCATCCGAAGAGTTTACCATTGGGATGCCGACGATTGAGGGACACATGAACCAATGTGATTGTGCTCCGATGAAGGCCCCGACATGTAGCCCACGAGCCTATGATGAACACTGGAGCCAAAGGGAGGCTGGCGCTGAAACCGTACCGTTATATTCTCCCCCCAAAAGAAACCCCACGGATGACGTCCGTGGGAACTGAGACTGTGTAATTTGCTTGCTCGTGAAGAGAATGTATGCCGTTATGCCACTGCACGGGTGTGTGTGATGTTGAGATGAGGTCAGCCATGACTAAACACTGTTTAAAGTGGATCGTGTGATCGAGCATATGTCAGAGGCGACGCGTCCCCAGCCATATGATCCCAGTTGAACCGTGGTTATGAGGTGATGCCAGAGGTGACGTTGTTTCCACGTCGAATACATTCGTAGAATGCATTCGCATTCCCGGCGTCGGAACACCGATGCTTGTCGCAGCCATCGCATATATATATTAGCCATTAAGGCTTTGTTGTTTCCGCGAGGCACTGGGCCTTCCTTTACCACGATGTTAGACTTTTATTTATTTATTTCGAGCATGGTTTTGAATCTGCCCCCAGCTGCCGTCCATGAGAGCCACGAGACGGTCATTTGCCAACACCGACCGACTTTCAGACCAGTTGCTATGATTATTATGAATCATATTCTGTTACTGTAATGCCTACTTCTCTCTCAAATGTTTTCATAACATTTTGTAGTGTACTGTTATCTGTAATTGTTCCCAACGCATCTGCAAGACCTCAACTCGGGAGGAAACAGGCAGTAGGAGCTGATCTGAGGTCTGCTGCCCCTCTACCGTCTATGAGCCGGCTGTCATGAATCAATATTCTGTTACGTTAATGCTTATTTCTTTCCACGATGTTCTCAGAATCATCTTGTAGTGTACGGTTTAGCTGTAAGATGGAAGGTTTGTGACGCCATTGTGAAATTGGTGAAGGAACATCGAGTTCTGTTCACATGACCGGAGCACAGCCGATAGGAACGCTCTCTCAATGAAAAGACCCGTGATTGGTCAAAGTCTCCCGTCGAGGGTTAGATCTTTTAAGCCTTAAAACAGAGCCATGAGGAGGAGCAGAAGTCTAGTTATCTCTCAGAACGCTTGAATTACTATATGCTGAAAGGTTATCGAATTGTTCCCAATGCAGCCAATACTGACTCTGAGTTTTAACTGATATAATGACTATAATGTATTAACTTGCATTTAAGTCCAATTACACAGGACTTGTAGGAACGTATTAGCGCCACTAGATGGAGACAGCATGAAGACAGCGTATGAGACTTGCAGTGCTTATTACCGTAATACACGTATTTAAGGTTCCACGTGATTTGCGATGCTTTATGAATTATGCTGAGTGATATTTGTAGGGTTTAAAACACATAATGTTGTCGAGATTACCCAAGTAAACCGAGAGTTTGATATATGTCACAGATTTTAGGAACAGAAGGCTGCTTCAGTCCAGAGTCTGTAACCCTGTACGCTGTAGAATTAGAGCGCACCGCTATTACAGTATTAGTTCCCTGTGAGCCGTGATGCGCCGAGAGAATGAAAAGTGTTACAGTTTGAACAAACACCTCGAAGACTAGTTAAAAGACAGCTGGTTATCTACAAGTACTGGATCCCGTGAGACCACCGGTTTGATGTACCCGCTGAACTTGTGGATTTCGCGTCCGTTTGAGCTGAATACTGACGCTCTATTTGCCGTTTGCATCAAGCTCTCTTTACTATCGATGACTTTGAATCACGTCGGTTCTTCTGTGAGGAACCCGGGATGTTTTAACTCTGACTGAATACGGAGCGAGATGAATGACGCATAGATATTGAAGCTATCCAAACATTATGACCACGTTTCCTCGATGGTGATAAGTGGCCTCTTGCCAGGTAATATGAGGCTGGTGAATTTGTGAAGCCTTTACCTTTATTGAAAACGCTGATGAGGCGTGAGCCTGAGCATATGAGCTGAATGCATAATGTTTGCTAGATTTACCCGAGACTGCGAGTGCGATGTTTGTAGCCTGGAGTAGCAGATGATGCTGCCTGAGCAGTGAACCAGAGGGAGGAGAAACTCCTCTGCTGAGGATCAGACGTCGCTTGTTATGCCACGAGACTGGATTAAAGTACGTGAACTATTTGCCGTTTGCATCGAGCTGCTCGCGTCCGTTAGTGCTGAATGCTGACACTGAAAACTCATAGAGGAGAATGGTTTTTAAACTTTTGACAGCAGCATGTTATTGGTTGAGGGAGATATGGCAAGCTCTGATTGGTCACTGAAAAGAGAGACGCCCATAATCAGCTGACATATTAATAGCCCATGAGAGAGAGAGAACCAGAATGAATGAGAATGAATGAGCTTGCACCCCTAGTCTTCCTGTCTGAATTTACGCATAAGCTTCATTTAATACAATATGTCAGGAGCCTCAGTAGCGGGTGGAAGATCCATACGCAGCCACAACAGCCTGGCACCTCCTCCTCATGCTGGTCACCAACCTGGTCACACATTGCTGTGGGATGGCGTTCCATTCCTCAACCAGGATTGGTTGGAAGTCAGCCAGCGTGGTTGTGTTGGTCATTCTAACACGTACAGCACGCCCAAGCTGATCCCACAAGTGTTGAATTGGGTTGAGGTGTGGACTCTTGGCAGGCCGTTCCATTCTCTCTACTCCCACATTGTGGAGGTAGTCTGTGATAACCCTGGCTCTGTGGGGGCGAGCGTTGTCATCTTGGAGGATGAAGTTAGGTCCCAGATTGTGGAGATATAGGATCGCCACTGGCTGCAGAATCTCATCCCGATATCTCCCTGCATTGAGATGGCCTTCAATGATGACAAGCCTTGTTTTGCCAGTGAGGGAGATGCCGACCACCAAAAACTGTTACTCGATCGGTGCAACAATCAGCATAGCGTTCTCCACGTCGTCTCCATACTTTGACCCTGCCATCCAACTTTGGCAGACAGAACCTGGACTCATCACTCAACATGACATTCCCCCACATGTTCAGGTTACATTGTCTGTGTTGTCGACACCAGCGCACACGGGTCTGACGGTGAAGGGCAGTCATTGCAGGCTTCCTGGTAGTCTTATGAGAATACACTGTTTACCATTGGCAGAGCATGTTGGCAAATTTTTCTTGGGTGCTCCCCACATAATCAGCTGTGCTGCTCATCCCACAAATGCATGATCCTTATAAGTTGGACATCATTGCGAAGGTAAATAAACAGGCTTTCCAACGATGTAAAATACAATGACCATTAGCATTGTAACAACAGAGAAATAATCCACCAAACACAAGTTTCCAAACTTTGTTTTTCCAGTATATATACATAAATTTGCATAAAGCAGCATATTTGCCTTCTCCCATGTTGATAAGAGTATTAAATAAGTGACAAATCTCCCTTTAAGGTACATTTTGAACGGATAAAAATGTGCGACTAATTTGCGATTAATCCCGATTAACTATTTTAACTGATTGACAGCCCTACTTTTTAGTAATAATTCTCTTCCTGCCTGCGATTGCTTTCACTGAGCCTGCGCCTTGTTTTATTGTCAGTTTTCTGTTTTATGCTCATCTAACCATCCATTCATATATATATATATATATATATATATACACACACATACATATATATTTTAACCATGTTGCAGTTGTATTTGACTATAACTGCTAATTTTTCACCATTGCTTAAATTAGCAATGGTGAAAAATAAGCAGTTGTCTTATTTGTGTTCACTGATCGCACAAACCATGAACAGCATCAGAAAACAGGAAAACCTTAGATTTAGATTTGTCACACATGAAATAAAGAACTGCCAATCAATTTGGGACCGAGCAGGACCTTGTCCTGTGTTGGGTGGCACTTTTGTTAACATGTGAATTACGGACTGTGCCTTTAAACCAGGCATGTGTACAAAGATGTGGACATGGTTTACTGGTTGCAGGTTAAAGATGAGAAGAGATTAACATCAACACATGCCTTGTGTTCTGTGTTTTCAAAGCATTTTTTCAGAATGAGTGAAACTTTACTGCTGTCCATTGAGCAGCTTCACTGAAGCAGCTGCAGCTTCAGTCCCTCGCTCAAGGGCACTCCATACTAGACTGAGATGGGGAGTATGGGCCTTTAAAATGATGGAATGGACTGAACAGAAATGTATTTATTTGGTATCAATCTATATATTGCATATAAAGTCCATGGATTCAATGCACATCTATGTTATGGAAATGTAAAAAGAATGTTTCTCAAGTTTCTCTTTATTCAGCAATCAGTCTCCAAACACCTTGCCGTCCTGCCATTATTTAATTTGGGCAACATTGTCTATAGATCCTGCAGGGTCCATTTTGTGCAGCAGAAAGTGTCCTTGCACCTGGGCAGCGCTGATCTCAGGGTGGGCGGCAAACGCACTCTCCGCAAAGCGCTCTCCTTCAGAGGCAGGCTCGCCTGGGTAGAACCGCCAGAACATCTGTGCAAGCTGCGGGTGCGTGCAATTCCCAATGTACTGCTTGAAATCGACACGGCCGGGTCGGATCAGTGCTGGGTCTAACCTGTGTGCAGACATTACAAGCAAGACCGGCAGTGAATGTCACTGAAAATACCCCTAAATGAATGTAAAACTCAGCAGTGAAAAGTCAAAGAACACATTTAGGTAGACATAACGTAGGTTGTACTGCCCATTTCAAAAGGTATTAATGCAACTGGGTAATTATTATAGTTTTAATTATAGTTCATAATACTTTAAATTAGTTTAAATATTTTAAAGCTGCATTACTTGATATTTTTAGCCACTAGGGGTCAGCATAAAAATTTGAAAACACAACATTGACATATTGGCTTGGACAACACATATCATAAGAACTGTGTTTCCAACAGTACCTGTCAATGAAGTTGGTGGTCATAAAAACTATTCTGGCCTCAGATGAAGCCACTCCATCCAGAGCATTAAGCAGGCCACTAAAGGTCAGTCTCCCCATTCCCTGGTAGGCCAGCGGGCCTGGGAAGCAAACACAGAAGGGATTAGAAAGTCACCCTCAAACGAGAATGAAACACGAAGAGTCTGTTTACAAGTTACCTCAGTAGTTACTTCTACACCCCAAAAAATTAAGTTGATACATAAATGAGAACAGCTCACAAGGTAATGTAAATAGAGGAGAAAAAGTGTCATTTCTACTCATATTGGTATAGTCCAACCTCTTCTTTATGTTACCACTTGTTTCTCTGCTACTTACTCTCTGTGGGAAGCAGGTCTCGGCTGACAAAGGCTGCATCCACGTCCTCCAACAGTATGATGCTTTGCTGCGGCGCCACGCTCAGGAGGTGGTTCAGACGGTCATCTGAAAGGCTTCGGTCACTCAGACTCAACAGACAGATGCTGTAGCCCAGCTCGCCAGCCAATGCCGTGCTGGAATATAATGAGCCACAAAGATGTAGGTGAAGTTACACCAAAGTACTTCTTTCAACCACACAGACCCTAAACAGGAAAGGGCAAGAATTTGAATCCAAAGCACACTCACATAAAGCTGCTTTTTCCACACCCCGGGGGGCCATACAGCAGATATCCTCTTCTGTACGGGATGCCTGCATAGACAAAAGAAAATATCAACATAGAAAATTCTATACTTTTTTCAAAACACGTAATTTAAGAAAAAAAATCTATTAGGAACATGCTCTTTGTTTTGCATGTTTTAGTGTTTAACTACATATCGTAAATGTCAGAACGGCTTTATTCGCCAAATGTACAATGTAAACAGGAATTTGACTTAGTGATGCAGAGTAGTAAAAAACAAGAAAAGGTTCAAAAGGTTAGGTTAAAAAGGTAATGACAGAAAAATACAATAATTATATAAAACTGTAAATGGGCACGCTCCTTCCTACTTGTCCGATCTACTTAAATGGTATGCTCCAATCAGGACTCTCTAGTCTCAGAATACAGGGCTCCTGTCTGTCCCCAGAGTGAAAAAGAAGTCGGCAGGGCCAAAGGGGCCTTTTCTTATTGAGCCCCTTTCCTCTGGAATAACCTCTCTATGGACATCAGACAGTCTGAATCTGTGGAGGCCTTTAAATCCAAACTCAAAACCCATCTTTTTGCCCTAACTTTCAATTAGTTAGCTTGTTATTCTCTTATTATTTTGCTGGTGGGTCGGTCTCAATCTCAATGTATAATAATAATTTAGGCCTAGTAGTCCTATAGAATAATATTAACTTGTGTTATTGGGCTATACAAATCAAACAGACTTGACTTGAATAGTGCATGTAGGAAACTGCACTTTGCACAACTCTCAAATTTTAGACACCTCGCAACAATAACTGTCATGATATGAAACCATAAATTATATAACTAGATCATATTAAAGTAAAACACCCAAACACGACTTCCATATGCACTGAATGAATGAGTTTGAGCCTTTAGCTGACACCAGGGTGTTGTACAGTACCTCTGTCTGTGTACCACTTGGGGTTTCCGATGAAGTCCTTCACATCATCTACGATCCTTTCGGCCACGCCACCTTCCAGGACCACAGAGCTGAGGGGTCTGCGTCGCCGTGGAAACCCAAAGGGCCTCCACTCGGCACCCATGGCTGTGTACATCACCGTCCGTCCCTCTTCCTGCTTCAGGGCCAGCTCTCTTGCTGTAAAAACATGATTTACAACTGCACTGAATGGCCTCTAAATGGTAAAGAGATGCAGCACAAGTCAAGTGTAGTGCAGCTCTCATACGGCGAGCCTCTGTGAGATGGTACATACTGCAGACCTGAGTAAACTTTTACCTTCTTGTAAGATATTAAAGAAAATTTGTCTGTCTCTGCCCAAAGCGGTGAAGGTTACAGACTCCCATGGGGTTCCGGTGTGCAGATCCACCATCTGCTTCTCTCTGGTCCTCTCCACCCTGATCCACTTCCTCCCGTACCTGCAGGCCACAACAGATGACAGAGTCAGAGGATGGACTGTTGACAGACAGAATGGTATTTGTCAAGCAGATTAATAAATCTGCTCATCTTCAAACTGATGTACAGCTTTAAAAAAAGGGGTTAACAGTTTGTTAAGTGTATTGGTACCATGCTGAAGTAGATTTAAAGAAGTATAGAACTCTTCTGACCAGATGATGTGGTTCCCAGGACTTGGGTGGAAGTCAAACTGCGTGTGAACCTTTCCACTCTCATGTGCCAGGTAGGAGGTCTCCACGCTCAGGTGCTGGGTGTGCTTGGCGTGCTTGGTGATCCAGCTCAGCAGCCAGTGGTAGCTCTTATCCCTGCTGGGCACCTCCAGAGTGATCATGTAGTTCCTGCGGAAGAAGATCATTCCCACCTGGGCACCTTTCCGGGCCACTGCCATCGCTGTCCCAATCCCAACCAGTCCAAAGCCAGCCCCAAAGTAGGGGTTGTCCTTCAAGCTGTCCAGGAGGTCTGACAGGGGCATGTTGCTGATATCAGTGGAAGCACACTATATGGTTGTTATAACACTTTGTAGGAGCACAGACCTGCAGACAAACTCATTTGATCTGTGTGACAGTCCAGACTGGTGTACTGACATGTATGATATCTGTCAGTAGCTGAAGATCTGCTGCCAAGCTGGGAATGTTTAAATCTAATAAGATCTGGTGCTAGTTTCTGATAAATCCGGTCATGTTAAAGCTAATTAGCTCACGTTAGCTAGCCTTCTTTGTCTCCATACTTCTGTCTTGGAGGCTGTCGTTTCCAGTGAACCGTTTCTTTGTTAATAGCAACTGTTCAGCCAGCTAAAGTCCCCATGCGTACAGTGTGTGGATGTAGTGCAGTAGAGTGGCAGCGACTAGTGATGTGTGGTTCACGAACGAGCCGGGTCTTTGAGCCGACTCTTTTAAGTGAACGATAAGAGTCGGATCCCGTCCGAGAGCGTTTTTTTTCTTTTCTTTTTTCTTTAATTAATTCAAGGCAGAAAGATAGGACGATCTTCTCCGCGCCACGGGCACTCCATGAACTAATGGTACGTGTCCACAGGCTACGTGCTTTCCCCGCTCCCCATTTATTGTCTATGTAAGCAGCCGCGCAATGCATTCTGGTAGCGTGGCGTCGCGATTCGTGAAACTGAGTGTCACAACGCCCGCTCCTCATTTGCATAAAGTTGAGGTCTAGTCTACTTTATGTAAATCACGGGCGTCCGACGCGACTTGCCGCCTCTCGAAACTCCCGAGAATCTTTTAAAATAAACGTTGTCGATCCAAAATAAAGACGATTCAGCAACTGCATGGCTTATTCCTCGCCTCAAATGTTTTCAGAAACACATTTCGGTGAACTATTTTCGTGAAATAAGAGAAGAAAGTTTCCAAACTAGCCTCCATACTGGTTCCGGTTTGAAAGCTGGGAGCAGCAGCCCACAGAGGGAAAACGTTTGTCCAATCAGGAGCCGAGTGCCTTGTTTCTAGTGACAGCCCACCAAGCGTCCAATGCTGGGAAGCGGCGCGTCCCCTCGCGATAAAAAACGCCCCTGTGGACACGTATCATGACTGAATGTTGTGTTAATGACATACATGCGACCAATCAGGTGATGACAGACAAGGATCATACCATGAAGCAGGGAGGGGCGGGGGTGTGCGGCGCGCTGACGGTCTACAGGTACAGAGTAGGAGGAAGAGGAGGAGAGAAAGAGAGAGAGGAGTGTCGTGCGCGAATAGCAGACAAGATGAGTGACAGTCGGAAACGAAGCAGCATGTAAAGTTACGGTATTCTGGAAATTATAAGGTTTAGTATACTTATATTGAATAATTTAAGTGATATATGTGAACACATACTAATCATAGGTCAAAACAGCGCTAAGTCTGGCTGAATTACAAAAAGGCAGAAATGGTAAAAACGAAGAGCCGTTTGGGAGCCGAAGGAGCCGGATCTTCTTGGTGAGCTGAGCCAAATGATCTGGCTCACTAAAAAGAGCCTGAATTCCCATCACTAGTGGCAGCGACCTCTACTACACTTCCTGTGTTTGCCAAATAACATTCCGACTGTTCGCTTGCGCTCAAAATATTCGTTCCTCGTCCCGGTTCGTGTTATCTTAACACAATTCTGCTCGCAAGCAGATGACAAATAACTTAGATAAATATGTTGGAGGATAATATAGTTTGTGCATTTTACTGTAGACTGTACGGACTGTAACTAGCAGGAGCAGTAGAGACTGGGGCAGTTTGCGACCAAAGATCACCAGAAGCTTTAACGCTACAGCTCAGCTAACGTTAACAGAGACGTTGTTACCGTGTTGATACCAGGTTATAATATCATTAAAGTAAGTGAAACTCCGGCTACTAGCTGTATCAGTATTATTAAAGACAGCCTTTAACTAACACTCAGTAGAGATGGATGTTACCAGCTGGATGCTGTTGAACTGATGATGGTTGATGTTGTGTTGTTCAGATAGAATGGACGGAGGAAAGACAGGCGGTAGGTTGATATTCTGTTTGTATTGAGAGCATCAAACTGATCTTAACACAAGGCAACAGATAGGAAGCCTCATAATGAAAACACAGTTTATTGTACTAAGCATACAAGTTATTGTAGATGCCTCGAGCATCAACAGTGCAAAGATATGTCTTTTTTTTATGCATGGCCAGGAATTTCAGTGTTTCTGAACCATAAATCCAATGCAAAAAAAATCTAATTAATTTAAAGGCTCGCTTTCCCCAAATTACCAAAAAAGAAATAAATTAAATTAAATTAAAATATCCTCACTTCTCCTAAGGGGTATCTACTAGCCATTTAGATTTGAATTTGAGATATCTTAGATATAGGATATAGGACAGATAATAATGCACAAAGTGCACTTTCATAGACTAAGCTACTGGAGTTACCCTGCACTATATTCATTTTTAACAGTCTCTTCTGCACTATATTCATTTTTAACAGTCTCTTCTGCACTATATTCACTTTTTTAATAGTCGTGTATCACAGCTGTTACCCTGCACTATATTCACTTTTAACAGTTTTCTTCATCTCTTTGTATTTTTATATCTGGTATATTTTTTTGTACTTTGCACTACTAACTTTTTTACTGCCTTTTTACTAACATGTTTTTGCACTATGGAACTGTGATGCTTGAAACTTGAATTTCCCTCGGGATTAATAAAGTTACTATCTATCTATCTATCTATCTATCTATCTATATGTCTGTTATCTATAATAGACATGATCTTGTACTATGGAGGTGAATGGAGTTTAGTTTATGGTGCAGCATTTATTTTAATTTTTATGTAAAAGACATTTAGGAAATTCAACAGCAACATCTCCTTCCACAAACAACCACTGTTACTCTGGACTATCCACAGAACACAATGTCTATGGTTTTCATGGGAACTTTTTTCTATAGAAGAAATAGTCCCTATGAAAACTGTCATCAGTGTGGTTTGTGGAAACCACCCCTCACATACCCAACCCCACAATGAATCTTCCTCATGAATCCCAATTTAAAGTGTCGGTAGGCAGAATGTTTTTGTCATCATTGGGCAAAAATGCCATAATAACCTTTCATCATATTGTAATTCAAGTGTTCTGAGGGATAACTAGACTTCTGCACCTCCTCATGGCTCTGTTTTCAGGCTTTAAAATATCTAGCCCGTGACGGGAGACTTTAGCCAATCACAGGTCATTTCAGAGAGAGAGTGTGTTCCTATTGGTTGTTCATTCAATGGAGGCAGCTGTCAATCACTCGCAAACTCCGATCAAACTGACAAACTAGGCAGCACTGATCAAATATGAATCAATATTCATGCATTTACAATCCTCACAGAAAAAACTGTGGTGTTTTTACTTTATTGTGGCGCTGAATAAATAAGGATTTGGTTGAAATTGGTAATATATCTAACAACCCACTAACGGCTAACACTTATGTGAATAATAGCATGTACTAGATAATGTACAGTATTATATGTACATGTGCACTCAAAGTGATAGTAAATTGATACAAACATGGCTGATTGTCATGCCATTTTTAAATATGTCAAACTGTAACTAAATACTGTGCTGTTCTTTCAGACACAATGGAGACGATGGAACCTCGTGGATGTGAAAGACGTGGGCAGAGTGTCCCAGACAGTGGCTTGTCTACCTCGCTCCCCTGTTCAGAAAATCGGACCACTCCATCCAGTAAAAAAAAGTTGGGGAACTACAAGTGTTCTCAATGCAGCGAGGTGTTTTCAAAGCCAAGTGTCCTGAAACGCCACTTCAAAACCCTCCACAGTGGACATGACCCTGAAGGCCCCTTCCCCTGCTCTGAGCAAGGCTGCCAGTTCAGCAGCACAGACCGTCAGGAATATCAAGCCCACGTGACGTCCACACATGGTCTCACTCTTATTCCTTGCACCCTCCAGTCCTGCAAAGTGTCATTCCTCACACAGGAGGAAATGGAGAGACACTTGCGGGTCCACAAGCCCTTCGGCTGCTTTCAGTGTCAGTTTGTCACTCAAAATGTCAAAGACCTGAGTGACCACCTCTTGGAGCACAACCACGTGCTACCTCGCGCTCAAGGTAAACAGACACTGCAATGAGTCGGTGTTACGTTACACAAATGCAGAAATCTTGTCTTTCCATTAAACCTGTGTTTGGTTTTGTAAAGGTAGGATTCAGTTGGCCACAGCTCTGCTGCTCTGTCGCTGAGAAGTAGATTTTACATTAACATTTTGGCACATCTGTTCTTAGGGAACGAGACTGCAGCCACAGCTGTATGCACTAATGGAAGCCACCAGCCTCAGGTGTCCGGCAGGCCGAAAACAAGACTGATATCCAACCCAGCTTATGCATCATCGGTACCAGAAGACGGGAATGAGGAACAGCCCGAGAGGCAAAGGCACAATATCGAAAGAGCGAGACAGGCAGTGGAAAGAGACAAACCTTCAGTAGTGGATGCTGCACCACTGCCATCCAAAGGTACGCACACCAATCTGCTTGGTATGGGTAAAATCTCTTAATCTTGTGTTAACCACAGACTGTATTTCAGGCATCTAACTAAAAACCCATTCAAAAAACCTCTTGAGATAAATGCTGTTATGATTTGACCCTATATAGAAATAATTGAATTGATATCAGGGCAATTCAAGTGTTCGTACTGGGAAGTTGATTTACCTCTTTCCCAATGTAAGTCTATGGGAAATAGTATTTTTGGGCCCAATGGCATCGCATGACGGACACGGAAGTTGTAATACCACATTTGAAACTAGGAAAATTTGCTTCAAAGCTTGGCGCTCTTCATGGGGGCTTGATGTAATCAACTCTCACCTGCGATTGGGTGTAGTTTCAGTGCCTTCGGTGGACACGGTTCCAGCGTTCCAGAGCAGAGAATACTGCTTATTTTTTCACGATTTTTAGACCAAATTTTATATACTTGGCAATTTTTTAATCATTCAAATTTGGCTGGGTGGTAATAACTAGGGCTGTCAATCGATTCAAATATTTAATCGCAATTAATCACACATTTTTTATTTGTTCAAAATGTACCTTCAAGGTTTCATATCTAACACATCCATTTTGAAAATGGCCAATTTAGCGTAAGTTTGGAGCATTATAGCCTCCTTTGCGAAAAGCAAGTATGACATGGTTGGTACCAATGGATTCCTTAGGTTTTCTAGTTAATGCGTTGAAGAAATAAGTGTCGTTAAAACAAATTTGCGTTAGCGTGTTATTATCACGTTAACTTTGAAAGCACTTAATAACATATTTTTCTGTGGTGTGACAAACTCTCGAACTTTTAAAGAGTCTGACAGTACCAAGAAACACCAGAGGAGAAAATAGTGTAACAAAGACAAAGTACTGTATGTTGTATTATTATTTTATTATTAGTATGTATGTATTATTATTATATGTGTATTATGTCAATGGGAAATATACTTACTTGTATCACAAACTTTGTCACTATGTTCAAAATGGATTTCATATGTTCTTGTGCTTCAGAGTACCTTGCAGAGGGATCAGAGCACACCTATCGCACCCACACCTGCCCCAAGTGTCGGCGCTGCTTCAAGATGCGCTCCCACCTGCAGGAGCACCTGCATCTACATTTCCCTGACCCCAGCCTCCAGTGTCCCACCTGCAAGCGTCACTTCACCAGCAAGAGCAAGCTACGCATACATAGACTCCGTGAGGCGGGTAAAAAGGTTCACCGTTGCCACTTGTGCGAATATTCTGCCGTGGAGCGGAACGCGGTCCGCCGCCACCTTGCCAGCGTGCACGCCGACGAGGCAGAAGATGGCGCGACGAATCACAGCTATCCCTGCCCCACCTGTGGTCAAAGCTTTCGCCAGAGCAGGTCGCTTAAGGCCCACATGAAGACGCACAACATCTTGTCGGACAGCAAGCCGGTGGCCTGCTTCCAAGAGGGCTGCTCTTTCCAGAGTTCTTCACGCAAAGAACTTCTCAGACACGCTGCCGAGGAGCACGGGGTCACGGCGGTAGGGTGTCGTCATCACGCCTGCGGTGCCGTCTTCCGAAGTGAGGCGGACATGGAGGCTCATTATCGGACACACCTGGCCTACCACTGCTCACAGTGTGACTTCTCTTGTTCCAATAAGACCGTCTTCCTGCAGCACCAGCGGCACGGTCACCCAGGAAACGACGAGCTTTACTGTGACTTTTGCTCCTTCGTCACATTTAACCCCGTGGAGTTCGAGCGGCACGTCGGACATTTGCACGCCAACGAGAAGATCCACCGCTGCCCTCAGTGCAGCTACGTGACCTCGCATAAACGGGGCTTGAAGCGACACATGCTGATGCACAGCGGTGAGGAGGGAATCAATGTTTAATGTCCTAATGGTTTTCTCATCTGATTCTCACTTTACATATTTGTTGTTTGGCACGACGTCTCCTGATTTGATCTTTTTCCGTGTGATAGGTGAGAAGCCCCACAAGTGTAGCCAGTGTGACTTCAGGTGCCGAGATGAGTCCTACCTCTCTAAACATATGCTCACCCACTCAGACGACAAGAACTTTATGTGCGCTGAATGTGGATACGTCACTAAGTGGAAACACTATCTGAATGTCCATATGAGGAAACATGCTGGAGACCTCAGGTAGATACTTCAGGAGTTTCTCACACAACCGTTGGTTATGTTTTCATCTTGGTATAGTATATACAGCAGTATATTGCTGGGTACACACAGAATTATCAAAAAATGATGATGTGTTTTCAGTAGGGCTGTCAATCGAATAAAATATTTAATCTCAATTAATCGCATGATTGTCCATAGTTGATCGCGAATAATCACACATTTTTTATTTATACAAAATGTACCTTAAAGGGAGATTTGTCAAGTATTTAATACTCTTATGAACAAACTTAGGTATGTATGTGTAAACTTATGTATTTATTATTGGAAATCAATTAAGAACACAAAACAATGACAAATATTGTCCAGAAACCCTCACAGGTACTGCATTTAGCATTGAAAATATGCTCAAATCATAACATGGCAAACTGCAGCCCAACAGGCAACAACAGCTGTCAGTGTGTCAGTGTGCTGACTTGACTATGACTTGCCCCAAACTGCATGTGATTATCATAAAGTGGGCATGTCTGTAAAGGGGAGTCTCGTGGGTACCCATAGAACCCATTTTCATTCACATATCTTGAGGTTTTCTAGTTTCACGTGTTGCCAGTATCTTCACTCTAGCTTTAAAACTGAGCCCGACAAAACCTCCGAAAGATCAGTTGCCTTAATGCGTTAATGTGAGAAATTAGTGGCGTTAAAACGTTAACTTTGACAGCCCTATTACAGAGCAGAAACATAACTTCTGTACACTTAAAAAAGGTCTTTGATACAATCTTTCTTTCAATCTAAATCTAAATAATTACCACATGCTATTTCCAGTGACAAAACGACATGTCTACTTAGAAACCAAAAAGTAAAGAATACATCAGTTGCACCCAAGGTTTGAGCATATTTTTCATGCTAAATGCAGTACCTGTGAGGGTTTCTGGACAATATTTGTCATTGTTTTGTGTTGTAAATTGATTTCCAATAATAAATATATACATACATTTGCATAAAGCAGCATTTTTTCCCACTTCCATGTTGATAAGAGCATTAAATACTTGACAAATCTCCCTTGAAGGTACATTTTTAACAGATAAAAAATGTGTGATTAATTTGTGATTAATCATGGATGTTCATGTGATTAATCGCAATTAAATATTTTAATCGTTTGACAGCCCTACTCTGTATATGACGTAGGGAAGGGGGTTCAGTGTTCTTTTGTTGTTAAGACTAAACTTCCTGTCTCCTGTCCCAGGTATAAGTGTGACCAGTGCCCCTACCGCTGTCACCGCATGGACCAGCTCAATAGCCACAAACTACGACATCAGGCCAAATCACTCATGTGTGAGATCTGTGCTTATGCCTGCAAGCGCAAATACGAGCTTCGCAATCACATGTTGGCCAAACACTCCGGTGAGGAGAAACCGCCATCCGTCTATAAGTGCAAATACTGCACATACACTACCTGCTACAGACAAGCCCTTCAAAACCACGAAAACTGCAAACACACCAAGCTGAAAGAGTTCCGGTGCGCCCTCTGCTTCTATTCCTCCTTCAGCAGCATCAGCCTCTTCCTGCACAAAAGGAAAGCTCATGGCTACGTACCTGGGGACAAAGCATGGCTGGAGAACTACGCCTTGAAGGAGAAGGAGAGGAACTCAACCGAGTTCTTGCGGGATTTTTACAATAAGTCTTCATCAGTTCATGAGCAGTCTGAACAGTCCACTTCTGAAGGACTTCCACCTTCTCAAGGAGAACAATCTGATCTTCCCGGCTCAGCAGATCACAGTGCCAACAAAGGATCCGTAGCTGGTTCACAAACTGTGGCTGCTGTAGATGTTTTTGATGTTGTTTCTCAAGAGGTTGTTAATGAAGGTATTTCAGACAATCCTCCATCTGTGAACAGTCCTGAGGAGTACTGTACTCTTGTTTTAACAACACTATCGATCGCTGACTATCAGACCCACTCTTTGCAAAATCAGGAGGAAAATTGCAATGCAAATCAAACTCCAAGCTCAACCACTTTAAATTGTAACGGCTCTGACATGTCACAAAAGAAGGGAGACTTCTCTGCATCTTCATCAGAGGAAGACGACGTAGCTGTGGCAGATGCAGAATGTGAACAAAGTGACTTAGATGACAACTATGAACCTCTGAATAATACAAGTCAACCAGATGAACCTGGAGAGTGTCCAACACCTGAGGTGGAGTATGACGGTGGAACAACCAATTCCACTTTTCCATCTGAACAAAATCAGCCGTTAGAATCTGAGATCCGTCTCAAAGCTATGAAGAAGCACGACAAGGACCAAGCAGAAGCCATGGTTTTGGACGGACGGGTGCAGATGCTCGTGGTGCCGACTAAAGACGTCTACCGCTGCGACAAGTGCTCTTATGTAACCAGTAAGGAGACGGCTTTGAAGTACCACTGCCAGGCGTTGTGTAACGGTAGGATAAAGGGACACAAGTGCCAGGCCTGTGGTGCGCAGTTCAAACAGAGGCGAGGCCTCGACAGCCACCTTGCAAAGAAGTGCCCAGCACTTCCACGAAAAACAAGGGCATTTGTAGGCGTTTCAAATATAGCAGAAGACGACTCTGCTGTAGGCCAGGGAGGATCCAAACAACTGGATCCAAACAAAATGAAGACAAAGAAGCTTTTGAAAGTTAAACTTGCAAAAAAGCAATCGTTTTCTAACAACAAGCAAAGAAATGTTCCACTGCAGAAGTCCCTTTACGCTAATAAAGATGGGCAATTCAAATGCGAGCTGTGCAGTTTTTCATCGGTTAGGCTTGCAACGGTTGAACGGCACCTCTCAACCTGCAGAAAAAGGAAAAGATGGAATCGGATCGTTCCGGAAGTGGAGGATGAGCGTGGTAGCGAGTCAGTCAAAGATAAAGAGGACTTGGTGGAAGAGTCCAATGACAGAACTGGGAAAGTTCCTGAGAAACAGCAAGCCTTCTCATGTCCAAGCTGTGCATTTAAGTGCAATCAGAAAAGGGCATTAGACTGTCATGAAAAGAGAGGCTGCTTGAAGCCAGGTGAAGTCCAATGCAACGTGTGTTCATTTATAGCCAAATCTCAAATTTCTTTGACCCGTCATATCCGGTGTGTCCACAACAAAAAAAAGGTTGGTGTTGCTAAACTTTTGCATTGCCAGCACTGTACGTTCACCTGTAAACAAGAACGATGCATGGCGCAACACGTTGTGCTCAAACACAAAGGTGCGCGACCTCACCATTGTCGATATTGTCCTTTTAGCACCACAAGGCGCTATCGCCTGGAAGAGCACGAATCTCTCCACACAGGAATCGGTCGCCACAGCTGCGACGTGTGCGACAAGACCTTCGGGGCCGTCACCAAACTGCGTCAGCACAAAATGCGCATCCACGACAAACAGCCGACGCACTTCTGCTCACTCTGCGACTTCAGTGGCTACACGCTCGACGATGTGAGACGGCACAATCTCAGGTGCCACACGGGGGAGTTGCGCCACACTTGCACTCACTGCGATGCCCAGTTTAGTTCAGAAGTTGCGCTGAGAAACCACTGTAAACGTGCGCACCGGCTCCAGGTCTGTTTCTCGTGCAAGCAGTGCGACTACACATGTGGCAGCGAGGCCACTCTGAAGGCCCACCAAGAGAGCAAGCACCCGCAGGTAAAGTGCAACACCTGCCAGGAGTCTTTTAAGACAAAGGAGAGCCTCGAGATCCATCAGAGAACTCACCTGGCACATGCGTGTCAGCTGTGCCCGTTCGCTACCAAAACAAGGCAGCTGTTAGCTCAGCACCTCCTGAACGAACACGAGGAGGGATCTCCGGAGGACAAGCCCCTCAAGTGCAGCTCGTGTCAGTTTGCTTGTCGGCATCAGCTGGTGTTGGAGCAGCACCTCCGTTCACACGGAGGCAAGCGGCTTTACAAATGCACAGACTGCGAGTATTCAACCCGGAACAAGCAGAAGATCACGTGGCACATCCGTATACACACCGGAGAGAAGCCTTACAGCTGTGAGCAGTGCAGCTACACCTGCACCGACCCGTCTAGGTTGAAGGTAAGTTTCTAGCATGTCGTTTGTAAGATAAAAAGGTCATTAAAAGTGCTGTTTTTTTTGTATGAAACATGATACAATTAGGTCATTTATTTCTTTACAGGAATGTCAGTACATTATCTTGGTCACAATTCATGAAAATGACACATGTTTTTTTATTTTTCTATGTTTTATGATTAATTCTACCATAGCTTCACATGAGGGTTCACCAGGAAGAGAAGAAGTACCTTTGTCCAGAGTGCGGCTACAAATGCAAGTGGGCGACTCAGCTGAAGTACCACATGACCAAGCACACAGGTATCAGCAAGACATAAAGCTGGATGATTATAATCATCACTTTTTAAGATAAGGGAACTACTAGAAAAATGATTTTGAACAAATTATTATATTATTATTATTTTTTGCATGTGTCTCTCTTTGCAAAAACTGTTATCATGTTATTAATGTGAGGCGGGATATTTCTGTAAATTATCATTAAAGGTGCTAAATTCAAAATTCAGAGCATTAATATAGCAGCAAACAACTATTGTCTATGCAGATATTGAGGAGCAATGTCTACCTGAGCAGAGAATGAAGTCACTCTCGCTCTCTGTGTGTGTTGTAATCTGAGCATCTCTGTGCTTTGTTTGCGTAGCCGGGCCAGCCGCGCATGCTTTTTGTGCATGTTAGTGCATGTGAGCGTGCCCCACTGGCTAGCTAATCGTTACCGCTCTGCACCGCGCTCATATGGTTGTTACCGCTGATAACGCCGTCCCGACCCACAGCATGTCGCGGAAGCGTAGCAGCGCGTTAGCACTGTTAGCCGCTGGCTCAGCTGTCGCCATGTTGAGAGCCATGTGGAGGCCAACCCTCCATCATAGATATGCTCTGAATTTGGAATTTAGCACCTTTTAATGCTCAGCCAAACTGCCCAAGATTTGTAACACATAATATCTTTGCTTACGCATTTTTGTTGCGTGATTTTCACCTGTCTGCACGGTTTTTCGAGCACTCGTCTGAATTTGGTTTTGTGAGCGTAGTTTACAGATTTAGTGTTGAGAATGTTATACAGCTGGGGAAAAAAACACATTTATTTGTCCTCCGCAGGGGACAAGCCATACGCCTGTGATGAGTGTGACTACCGCACTAACAGGGCGGACGCTCTCCGTGCCCACCGGGACACACAGCACTGCGACCTGCGCCCTTACGTCTGCGAGAAATGCGGCAAAGCCTTCAAGACTAGTTTCATACTGAAGACCCACCAGCGGCAACACAGTGACGATCGGCCATACGCGTGCGGCTTGTGCCAAAAGGCCTTCCGGTGGCCGGCGGGTCTCAGACATCACTACCTCTCGCACACCAAGCAGCAACCTTTCCGCTGTCGCCACTGCTCCTACAGAGCCAAACAGAAGTTCCAGGTGGTCAAGCATTTGCGGAGGCACCACGCAGAGATGTCAGTGGAGCAGGGGGTGGTGAGGGACTCTGGAGCAGTTAGCCTGACCCTGAAGGAGGCCTTGCAGGGGACATTGGATGAGAGAACAGCAGAAGAAGTGGAAGAGGAGGAAGGAAGGGCCAACGAGGTACAGGTAGTAGCTGAGGAGGTTGTGCAAGACGGCGAGACAAAACGCTGAAGAGAGGGTACAATAGATGCAGTGGTCAGTTCAGATTGTAGATGGCTATCGTTGCTAAAAGTAACAGTGACAATATTTAGAATTGACCACTTTTAATGTGCTGTAAAAGGATAATAAAACACATCAGTATATTGTTCAGTGAGAGAATGTGGATTGAAAGAAAAGGCGTGTTCTGTGAAAAAGAAAACATGTTTTATTTGATATTTGCTTGTGATAAAGAACTATAAAGTGAATAAATGAACTACGAACGAGTGAATGTTGAACCATTCAGACAATGCATTGCCAGGCCTATATATACATACATTTACATTATAGACAACATGACTTTGTGGAATTTGTACATTAGTCAATAGAAATAACTCAAGCAGGCACTTAATCCTAGATTAACCAACATGATGCAAAGTTCTGAGGACTTTATAATAGTAGGTTTATAATAATACTATAACACTGAATTAGAATTTTTATTCTAATTCTAGTGTTCAGTTTTTTCACGTACTGTCACTGCCGCATATACGGTACATTTAAAGGCAGACGGGTATATTTAGACATTGTAGACATGCAGCAATCCTTCTTGTTCCTTCATTCCCCAGAAAGAAAAATTAAAAAGGAATATTTTCATTTTAAGCAATATTTTCATAAAAAGTTGAATTGACATGAGAACAGAAATAAATACAGACATCTTTCTAAAAAATATGTTTATAGTACTATCTTTTGGTCCTGTTTCTGTCTAATTTCTTAGTAAATTTGGTGAATGAGATGCATCAACCTTATTTTATGATTCCCTTTAATTGATTCAATCAATTTGAGTAGAGTCCTCTATTACAGAAACCCACATTGTAGCATTATGTACATGTTACATACTCTTTTATTTCTATTTTCTTATCATTCTTGATGTTTATACCAGAGCAACTGGGGATCAATATAGTATTTCTGATTCTGAACTCCTTGTTTGAGTGAATAATGCTGAGAAACAAATAACTGAGTCTGATTTCTGCTGATTGCTATTTTAAAGGTGCAATGTGTAAAGCCTGGCCACGTGCTCCGAACAAATAGGGGGCGGCATTTCACCTCCTCCAAAATTCGACCAAACTGCTGAAACTCTGAGAGCCGGTCAAAATAACAATGCAATATTATAATCTTCACAGAATTTACGTTATGGCTGACTTAGCTCAGTTTTAGCAAGACCATGGTAGCAAGACAATAGCCAAACCATATCAACGCCTTTTGGAATGTTTGTCGGTATGGTTTGTGTTGTCATTAGTTGGACTAAAGATATGTTTTTCAACGCTGTATCCACTTCTCTTAATACATCCATCGGGCAAGCCCTCGGGGCAGCACTACTTCTTCGTCCTCTCATGTCGGACCGAGGGCAGACTGGACGCTACAGTGACTCACTATCGTCTCTCAAGGTACATAAGTGGTATTACAAGACAGGACGAGGCGGGGCTAGCTGGTTAGCATGCTCATTTCAGTAGCTATCTCTGTAACACAATACGTAGACATCTTTGACATAATTTCATCACTGTTCACATGCTGATAATGTCAGATCAGTTTTAAACTAAAATGCTGGCCGGATCTTACACATTGCACCTTTAAGTTAGCAAAAACAGGATACATTTTCCATTTTCCTACCCTACTTTAGCCAGCCAATATCAGATAAAAGCATCGTTGCATGCTGTTCTCATCGTTCTTCAGGCAAATGAAGACACAGGACTCGTGTCCTCCTCTAGCCTCATATCCTCAGATTAGAGTTCTTCATGTGAGCTCTGAGATGCCGATGTTGACAAAGAGGGAGGCGGGAGGGATAGCTGTTCCATCTTTGGAGAGCAGATTTATGTGACGATACCCTGGAAAGGGAAAGATGTTGAGACGAATTTGGATTAGAAAAAGCTTTCAAACTGAGTTTTATTGAGTTCTCCTGCATCTGGTCTATGACGCAACACATGATTTATTCGACATATTAAATAAATACTGCGGTGAGCTACAACAGTGCTGGGCTTTGTTTATTCAATCTTGTGAAGGGCTCATTGCATGGTTGGAATGTGATCTCAAAAAAGTACAAAATGCAAGTCTACTTCAAAAATAATCCAAGGCACACTGTAGAGTTTGAAGAAATTTAAAATGCCTTTATTTTACATAGCAATAATTGTTCAAAATGACCAACCGACATAGGTCTTCATCAGGGTCATTGTCAATTTACTTTTTTGAGATCATATTCCACCAATGCAATGAGCCCTTCATAAGATTGAATAAGCACAGTACACCTGAAGGATCCAAAGAGGACCTGTATGTGATTACCACAAAGACCCAGCAGCGCTTTTACTCAGTTGTCTTCATGTGCCGTGCTTTGTGTTTTGGCTGACTGTAGTCCCTGCTCACCTGGTTGGATGCACGTAAACGGAAGAGTGAACTGTCCAATGAAGTCGTTCCTGGACGCCTTATCGTAGTCCTCCACCTCGAAGCGAACCAGGGCCAGCTCAGGGACGTGGATGACAAAATTTAAAGTTTCATTCCAGACTGGGTTGAAACCTGCAGGTAGAGGGCAGTAGAGGAGTGAGCAACTGGGATGTGACTTTTTTAAAGCAGCAGTGGGTAGAATTGGAGCATGATTAAAAAAAGTAATATTTATACAACAGTCACTATATCCTGACAGTAGTGCAAGAGACAGGTAATGACAAAAAATTAAAAAATCATGTTCCTCTGTTTTCCCCATTTCAGAAACATCTTGTAGTGTACTGTTTAGCTGTAAAATGAGAACGTTTGTGACCTGGCAGCCATGTTTTGATCTGTTGAGGAAAAATCAAGCACCGCCCACGAGCCAGAGCAAACTTTCTCATTTTACAGCTAAACAGTACACTACAAGATGTTTCTGAAAACATTTGAGGAGAGAAATAGGCATTGCAGTAACATAATATTGATTCATATGAATTATCTGTACAAAAGAACCTCACCATTGTTATTAATGTGACTGGTCTCTTCCTTGGCCTGGTCCTGTGGCACTCCATAGATCTCCACTCTGACCAGGGGGTCTACAATAGAGCCCTCTTTCTGGTTCACCTTTGGTAGCTGCTGCCCACTGATCACCTGATGATGAAACACAAACATATTTGCATATTAGATACAGACACACATACCACATACATGTACCTCACATGATGGACACACTGACAGTAGTAGCAGCTCATTGCAACCGCAAGCCAACCAGACTGTCATGCACTTTTGAACCTGTATGGATAAGCGGAGTGGTTTGTAGCCTGGTCGCTCTTCTGGTTTCTCTGGACTGAACTGGGTGTTGCCGTCTCTCATGAAGGCAGGCTTGAGGACGTATCCGCAGCCGCCGTTCTGCCCGAACAGCCCATCGTTCAGATCCATCTCCAGACCAGCTGTCTGGAAGTTTAGAGCCACTTTGGGAAAGACAGAGAAGGGAAATAATGAAATTAACTGTGAGTTTTTTGGGGGGGCTGCCTGTATCACATGATTTCCCAGACTCAGAGTCTTCATCTAGCTTGCTAAATCTTTCATCCAGACGGTGTCAGTTTGAGGCCTCATGACAGGAAGCATCTGTCCTGTTAAACTCCTCCAGTTGCTGGGTGATGCTCTGTGTCTGACCCTGAACTCTGACCTCCCTGAAGGAGGAGGTGGGGGTGGCAGTAAGGGCGTGCACAAAGAGAATTACTCCTCAGCAGTGGTCGAACGTAACTAAGTACATTTACTCAAGTACTGTACTGAAGTAAAATTTTGAGGTACTTTACTTGAGTATTTTCATTTTATGCTGCTCTATACTTCAACTCTACTACATTTTGGAAGCAAATATTGTAGTTTTTACTCCAATACATTTATTTGATAACCTTAGTTACTATTTACTTTGACGATTTAGATTGATAATACAAAAATATAATTTAAATAATAAATAGTGACATATCATTATAGTTTAAGCTACCCAGTAGTATATAAAGTAATAGAATTAGCTCCACCTTTACCATCTGCAACATTAAAGTGATGAACACATTAATCCATCAGTAATTATAATACAATAATATAATATACATTAAATTATACATTAATATACATTATACATCACCTTTACTTAAGTCAAATTTTGAATGAAGGACTTGTAACAGAGTATTAACTACACTACACTGTGGTATTGCTACTTTTACTTAAAGGGAGAGTTTGAATGTTTTGAAGTGGAGTTGTATGAGGTACTTCTCCATAGTCAGTGTATTACCTACAGTAGATGGTGGTCGGCACACCCCTAGTTTGGAGAAACAGACAGGAGTTACCACACGGAACCAAAGCAATGTGCTGCTGTACTTAAGACATCTAAAAAAAATCAATATCACTTTAAGTGTACGCTATATTTAGAATCAGCCGGTTTACCTTGCTGTGAGACAGCTATACAGTTGTTTCCGAAGGGGAACTGAAGCCGAGAAATAGGCATTACAGTAGCAAAATATTGATTCACATTTAATCAGCGCTGCCTAGTTTGACAGTTTGATCAGAGTTTGCAAGTTTCACGAGCAGTGATTGACAGCTGCTGTAGAGACTCCTCAGCTCTGATTGGTTGTTTTCCTTCGGGCACGCTGAAATCTTGCAACTGCCATTAGGAGTACAAGGAGGAGGTAGAGGAACATGGTTTTTGTCACAGATTATCTGTCTCATTCACCACTGTCAGGATATAGTGACAGTTTTATAAAAAAATAACATTTTATCATTTTTGCTCCGACTGTTACCGACTGCATCTTTAAGATTGGGAACAGGAGACATCAGTGATTTTAGAGGCAAAGTTTGGTTTAACCAGCAGAGGGCGACCTTCCCCTCACCTATCTGATTGCCCACATTCCACATCTCCTGCGGGTTGTAGTTGGAGGAGTCCGTCCTGAGGCCACCGGGGTAGATCCTGCTCAGCTGCCGTGTGTTGTACTGCACAAAATCGGTCCCTAAAGAGAGTATAACATATATGTATGTATGTATATAAATATAACATATTATAGCATAAAACAGGCCTATTATTTTATTTGAAGAATATGACATCTATTTAAAGGTGCTAAATACGGGACTGGGAGCATTTCTATTGCCTCTCAATGTCTCCCAACATGGTGACGGCGAGCCAACAGCTCGCAGCTAACAGTGCTAACGGGGATAACAGTGCAAACAACAGCAACAGAGCTAACATAGTTTCCCTGAGGGGGAACCGGAGGGTGGTCGCTATACTTCCGTGACGACCCCGTCGGTCGAGACAGCGTTATCAGCTGTAACCGCCGTATGAGAGCAGTGCAGAGCGGCGGCCGTGAGCTAGCCAATGGGGCACGAACATGCACTAAAACAAACCTGGTCGGCCCGGCTATGTCAATAAAGCACGGAGAAACTTGGGTTACAACGCACACAGAGGAAGAGTGACTTCATTCTCTGCTCAGGTAGACATTACTCCTCTATATCCTGAGACAATAGTTGTTTTCTGCTATATTAATGTTCTGAATAGAGAATAGAGCACCTTTAAGATTTAATAGGTTTCCACTCTTTTTCGAAATACTCTGTTCCCACATGTTAATGTTTACCTGCGTCCTTAGCAAGCCTCTTGGCCTTGGACTCAGAGAATGAGGACATCTCATTGCATTTGGCGTGTGATCGAGCATACTCAAAGCCATGGAAATGCACACTCTTGCAGTAAACCACCAAGTCTGACAGCTCCCTGGACAGTTTGGACTTGGATTTCTGCAAAAGGGGAGAATAAAATGCAAAATTAGTCAACAATCAAATCATATTCCCATCACTTTAAACATTAATAACTTCTTGGGTGAGCAGTGGCCATGGTTCGAAGGTAACCCTGTAAATGAGAAGCCAGTGATTAAATAATAATTACTCAGTAATTTGTTTACCACTAAAATGAAATAACTTATTAGTGTGAAAACAGTTCGAAATTAAATAATAATTATCTGGTAAGTTTCAAATTGTTGTGGAAAAATACATAAACAAATAATTACAAAGTAATTAAACAAAATTATTATTAGTCTTTATTTTATTTTTTAAAAGGACCATACACAAAAAATATGAATCTTAAAATGAGAAGAGTTGATTTATGCCAGATTAATCTATGAGCTAATTTCTATCTGCAGTCCCTGGGCAGGTACACACAGAACAATCACCAGACACTAAAACATTCATCAACATGCAACACCACAACATAGTCTCTATCACACTAACAATTATACAGACAAATCTACAAGCACACATCAACATATAAATACAAGCACATTGAAGATTCAATACTTTATTGCCATATCAACATGATTGATTTTAATTTTTTAATTTGTGCTTTAATGTTCAAAAAACACATTACTTTTCTCATACCGGCTGTGCTGCTGCACCTCTTTTCACCCTCTGTCTGAACCACTCTGTTTAAACTCCTGGGGGCTTTGTAACTTTGAAGACCTTTTACATGCACATAAAGAACTACGCAACACACTGAAGGAAAGGAAAAAAGTTCCTCTTGAAACAAAGACGAGAGAAAGATAAACGAAAAGACGCATGACAAATAGTAAAGCCACTCACTCATAAAGCACATCATACATTAAATAAAGTATAAAACAGATAATAACCATACCCATACAACATTTATAAAAGCATAAAACAAATGGGTAAAATAAAATCCAACACATAAAAATTACATAAATAAAACACTAGCACCTGTAATTAGCAGCAACATCCAACGACCCACTAAAGTGCTGCAAGTGCATTTAAACATCCGCCCTAATCCACAATTATTTAACCTGCTGAGTGGCCTGCAGCGCTAAATTAAGGAGGGGAACAGCTTCCCTCAGCACATTCATCCAGTACAAGTATACAATTACAATTCACTACAATTAAAAACCTGAGTCAGTCAAATTAGTGTTGCCATTCTTTTGCACCAGGGTCTGTGCAAGTTTTAAACTCAGCTGGAAGCATATTCCAATGCTTGATGGCCATAAATGAAAAAGCAGACTAGACTTAAAGAAGTTTAGTTTATTTATTTTCCACAATATCAGAAAAAGGGAACTTGTTTGGTGGAAATTATTGCATGATTGTGAGGTAAATGCTTTGGGAATTTATACATAATTCTCAGAAAATGGTCATGATGTTACCACATCACTACAAGTATATGTCTTCATTCACAAAAAAATCATGTGTCTTAACTATTTCACGAGCCTTGACTTATCTCATCACTTTTAGAAACCATGCACATGCAATTGATGCATACATATCAAGTAGTTTTCAATATCTTCTAATATATCTGCAGGAAAATGTGCAACTATTGTAAACAAGCAGGTACCATCATCTGGTTTCATTCCTCTGATACGGACATATTCAAGTGGTGTCTTAACTTTTTCACTCTGTATAAGCAATTATTACACAATCATGTGGATATTCAGCTGTAAAGATTATTTATATATTTGATATACAAATATTGAGCTAATTACTGAGTATTTATAAGTTATTTCAGAGTGATTAGCATGAGTTTACGGGTGTTTTTCAAGGAATATGACCAACTTCTTTTAGTCAAATTATTAGCTGTTTTATTTAAATTCTGAAAAAATTACAAGATAATTATTACTTTATTCATGCATTTTTACAAAACAATTTCCAACTTTTTTTTTTAACACTAATTGGTTTCAATTTTGATTATTTTATAAATTTTCATCTTTTTTTTCCACATAGTTCGATAGTTCATGTTAGTAGTGGACAATTTACTGGGTAATTATTAATTACTTACTCGCCTGAATTTACAGTGTTACCAGATTGACAAAGAAAATCTTAAGAGATTAACTTTTTGTGGACATGGGATCCACAAGACATTCAGATTTGGCTCCCCTTCCTATGTCACATGCAGGCTTATTAGAATATACCGCCCACAGCTTGAGAACTACCTTTGCAAAGGTGCATCATATTTTTTCTCACAAGCCAATCAGAGCAGACTGGGCTTTTTTCTTAAAGAGACTGGCGCTAAAACAGAGCGTTTCAGACAGAGGGTGAATACAGGTATATTCAGACAGACAGGATTAGATAAATAATGTGTTTTATGAACATTAAAGCATGTAAACATGTTCTAGTAGATAAAATACAAGTATGAACCTGAAAATGAGCATGATAGGTCCCCTTTAATATTGCTCAGTCAAAGCTTTAAAGCAGCTAACTCTGGTGAAAACAATTAGAATTCCCTCTCCCTCCCTCATTACCTCTAATTAAATCATTAAAGCCACAAATGCTTCCAGTGAACCTCTCACTGCCCAGCAGGGAAATGATGTAGCTGCACTAGGCAGTTCACTGATATAAGTGTAAAAATTAACACCCCTTAAGCTCTGCTTTGAAAAATAATGTGTTCTTGATTGACTTGCTTGCTTACTTGAGTTAGATATTTTCAAATAGATATGTTCACAGGGGACACAGAGTTTTTTTTCCCACAACCAAGGAGACACACATTGGATGCTGTTTTCTTTCTCCCATATCTGTCTTCTTTTAAATATCCCTGTTTCCTGTTTCTTTTCACTTATCTCCTTTCTTTAACTCCAGTCTCGCCTCACTGTCTCTGATGTCCCAACCCAGTTTCCTGTCTCTCTCTCTACAATCAAGCTCCATTCATTTCTGTCTTGATTTACTATCACTTTTGATATAATTCCCTGACTCTGTCTATTTCACTTCCACAATCTATAAGGAAAATGTGTATACTTGAGAAGCATGGTCAAATCAAGCTAAAAGAAATAAAGCTTCTTGATTTAAAAAAAGATGAAGAGCTCTTACAGAAAAATCATAAAGTTCATGTACCTTCCCAGTGTGGTTCAAACACTCAGCAGGTTGGTCATCTATAGACAGGATCTCAGCATCATCGTTGGCCATCTCTTCGTCATCGCTAACTTCGTCTGTCAGGGTTTCATCGAGGCAGTCTTCCGGACCGCTAATCTTCTTGGCTTTCAGCAAAATTTTCCCCTTCAGCTCCTGAAATGAAAACCAACACAAGCACAGATTGGTGAGAGCAGTTTGTCTTCATGCTGTCTGTGATAATCGCCTCCACTTCATTTGTAGTATTTTTCTGTTCATTTGAAAGTACATTAGAGAACTTAATTTAATAAAGATATCCAGTAATGTTGGTTGAATGTGCTCACATTTTTTCAGTTCTTGCTGTCTTCGGTACCCAGACTACTCATGAAGGTGGTTCATCTTCCTGCACTTTGCTGTCTCCTAACTAAATGCAGCAATGCACCACTATTTAATTGCCAAAGTCCTTGATGGATTTCCCCGTAGCATGTATCTGCCATTACTTCAAGTTAGCATTGATTGCCCTAAGTGCTCTAATGGAAAAGAGTTTGTAAGTTACTCTATATGGTTGGTATGCTTTCAGTATCAGTAGAAGATGGATAGCAAGGCACACACGAACCATTAATATTTAAAATGTCTCTGAATTGTTAATGCTACCTAAGTTTCCCCCAGATCAGGAATTGTCTGAAAACATTTCACTCCTAAAAGTTAATCACAGACTCAAAGCAGAATGTTTACTGAAGCTTCATATCAGATTTCAACTCAACACAGTCCCTGATATTAAAGCTGCAGTCGGTAACTTTGAGCAAATATTATAACAATATATTTGTATAAAACGGGCACTATATCCTGCCAGTAGTACATGAGACAGGTCATTTGTAATAGTAAAAAGGTAATAATGTTCCTCTGCCTCCTCCTAGTGCTCCTAATGGCATCTGCAAGATTTCAACGTGCCCGAAGGAAAACAACCAATCAGAGCTGACGAGTCTCTAAAGCAGCTGTCAATCACCGCTCATGAAACTCGCAAACTCCAATCAGTGATTGACAGCTGCTCAGAGTTGAGCTAAATGCTAACATCAGCTTGCTAGCATGCTCAAAAAGACAATATTAACATGATGTTTAGCAGGTATAATGTTTACCATCTTCACCATCTTACCTTAGTGTGGTAGCATGCTAACATTTGCTATTAGCACAAAACAAAGTGCAGCCTAGGCTGATGGGAATGTCATAAGATTTGCAGGTGTATTGTCATAAACCAAAGTATTGGGCGAACTGAAATTATGACCCAATAATGGCACTATATGGAAAAAATCAAGGGATCACCAACGTTACATTTCATCCTCTGGGGACCATGAATGTCTATAAAATTTTGAGGAAATCCATGGAAAAATAGATGACATATTTCAGTATTGACCAAAGTGTTGGACCGACATTTGGATGTTTGTGTTCCTTTGTAAACGTTTCATGAAAGGAAAGGAAAAATGAATCCCAGGGTGCGTCATCCTCTGAAGTGCACATCTGACGAAAAAAGAACAAAACCCAAGCAGATTCTAACCTCTGGAGAAGGAAGCTGTTGAGGGACCTGCCCATCCAGTAGGGTGGTCAGTAGTGTGTCACCCAAGATCTGGCTAAGGTGCTGGGCCATGACTGTCTGCTGCTCCACACTACAGTGATTCTCAAGGGACAGGATGACTGGGAAGTCCGATACCTGTCAAACAGGAAAGAGAAGACACAATACTGGCTTTTAAATCTGATCTGTTTTCTGTCTTATTTATGTTGAAATCATATCAGCTCCTGCAAACTCAGTGGTGACAGTATGTATTGAATTTCCATTAAGCACAAGTTTCCACAATCCTCCAAAATAGTTTCTTCATCATAATATCGTCCTGAAGTTGAGTAGGAAAGTTTGAGTAGGCTGAAATAGAGAAGTGGAGGCTCGTGAGGAGTTCCTGGTTGCTTTCCATGTAGGTCAGTCAGCAAGGGTACATTTGATTCCAGGGGCAGGGAGAGTTTCCAACTGCTCCATGTGTGCTTCACACTTCTCTGGGCACACAGACAGTCCTGTTAGTGGGACTTATAACTGCTCTCAAGGGTTGGAGCAAATATGTTTTTTTTCCAATTACTTAGTGACGTGTAGCAATGAAGATACCTTTCATTTCATTTAACTTTAATTTGATTTGTGATGCTCACAGCAACATCTTTTATTCTGGATATTTTTTTTATAGGGACTATTTCATCTGTTCGAATGCAAACTTTTCACAGCAAGGTCTGGAACTGGACAAATTGATGCTTGCCAGAAGTTTTGAATTCAATATGAAAACGTGACCGGGCTGCATGGCTGGATACCGCTAGGGGTAAGTGATGAAATGTGTTTTCTGTGTCATTTGAGTGAACCAGCCCTTTATAAGCAAATAGTGCTACATGTAGTGCTGCTCACCTTGAAGGCGTATTCCTTCAGCGTTGAAATGACGTCTTTAAAAAGAATCTTGGAAGTCAAAGTGTGGCCGTGATACACGACGGGTTCCCCATCGCTGCCGTCCCAGCAGTCCACCTCTACACAACGACAGCCTCTCTTCAGGGCCCTATACACACACACACACACACACACACACACACACACACACACACACACACACACACACATAAGAAATCTACATTGTTTGTTTCATTTGTAAGAGCATGTTGCATTTCAATCTGTGAATACATATTTTTTATCTATGATTCACTAAATAAGGACGTGAACAAACTTTTAGCATTAAATACTGTCTTGTGATTGTCTAATCGCCGGTTCAACTAAAACAAGTGTTAAGAATAAACTGTGTTGCATCCAGTGTGTGCAGCAGCCCTCACTGGATGTATGCCTCCTGGCTGCTCTGTCCTCGCAGCTGGTCCTCCAGTAGGTAGGTGTTGTGTGAGGAGGAGATGAAGTAGTGGCTAAGCGGCTGGCTCATGTCCTGGTGAAGCTGCCGATGCTCAGGTTTAAATACGGAGCCCTCCTGTGAGCACAGGTAGTTCTGGAAGCCATCTAACGACATGGCGCCTTGCTTCTTGGCTGCACAGAGGGTATGATACAGATGGGTGTTGGCACAAGAGCACAATCCAGGTTTATATGAATTTCTAAATAAATCGACCACGACTCTAAATGAAAGGCTATTGACTTCACTACTATGCACAGATCAAGTGGTGGCACAGGTTACATGGTATATGTCTTTTGTCTCAGTTGCTGGAGTTTAATAAATATAAGTAGACTGGAGAAAAACAAGCATCCACACGATCAAGTTACGTGCCATATGTACATACATATTTTGATGTATGAGGTAGGTATAAATCTGCAAAGTGCTACTGCTCTCTGAAATGTCCTGAGAGAATATTAAATATGTATGTGCAATAAATATTCAACAACAGCTCATGCATGTTCCTATTATTGCATCAATCATGTGTGGCCATATTTTAGGGAAGTTGTGCAACTGGGAAACTCCTCTTGAGCTCCAGCCTGCCCTCAGAAATCATGTGTGACGTATGTATGAAGATCAAACACGTCAGTCACAGCCATCTTTACCGGATTCAGATGGTTCGTAGCGGTCAATCAGCTCCTGGGCATGCTGGGAACTCTGCTCTCCCTCCTGCTGCTCTACGCTCAGGAAGTTCTCTAGCTCCTCCAACATTAACTTCTCTCCATCTCCGGAGTAGTCCTGGAACACCTTCCACACTTCATCCCTCTGAGTCAGCATCTTATAGAAGTGGACAAACTGCTCGATTTCCAAAGATTCACAATCCGACTTGTCAGCCATCTGTGGAAATAAAGGAAGAGCTTAAACCTGCAGTAGGCAGAATGGTTTTGGCATCATTGGGCAAAAATTCCATAATAACCTTTCAGCATATTGTTATTCAAGAATTCTGAGAAAACTAAACTTCTGCTCCTCCTCGTGGCTCTGTTTTCAGGCTTTAAAATATCTAGCCCGTGGCAGGAGACTTTGGCCAATCACAGGTCATTTCAGGAAGAGAGCATTCCTATTGGCTGTTCATTCAACGGAGGCAGCTGTCAATCACTCGCAAACTCCGATTAAATGGTCAAACTAGGCAGCGCTGATCAAATATGAATCAATATTCTGTTACTGTAATGTCTATTTCTCACGTGAAATGTTTTCAGAAACATCTTGTAGTGTACTGTTTAGCTGAGAAAGTTTGCTCGGGCTGGTGGGTGGTGCTTGGTATTTCCTCAACTGATCTCAACACGGCAGCCGGGTCACAAACAGTACACAACAAGATGTTTCTGGAAAAACATTTGAAGAGAGAAATAGGCATTACAGTAACAGAATATTGATTCATATTTGATCAGCGCTGCCTAGTTTGACCGTTTGATCTGAGTTTGCGAGTGATTGACAACCGCTCAGAGACGGCAAGGTTCCCATTCAGCTCTGATTGGTTGTTTTCCTTCGGTCTGTGAAATCTTGCAGATGCCATTAGGGAGCACCGGAGCTCAATTGCTCAATCTTAAATCAAATGCCAAAGATTTCCACCTAGAAGCAACAATATCCAAAGAAGTTCAAAAGCTCACCGTGAAGAGATGCAAAGCATGGTCCTCATTCATGTCGACATTCATCATCTTCAGCAGTTTCCGCACCTCTTTGAAATTCATCTTCCCATCTTTGTTTTTGTCAGCTTTCTGAAACCAGTCCCAGACCCACCTGAGAAGATGCTGAGGGAAACGCCAGCTCACAAGTGTTGTGGAATAACAATTCAAAGTTAAATTTTCCCCTTCAAAAGTGTCACAATCAGCTGGAGAGTTCTATTAGAAAAATCCACAGATAAAATAATCTCATGTTTAGAGCAAACTTCAATGGTTTTACCTGAATTATTGTTTGTTTTGGTGCCGTTTGTTTGTTGCTTTTTACCGGCTAAGTAACGATAGAGAAAAAGCACAGCACAAAAAAGCAGGTACCTAGCTTCCTCATCGTACAGGACCAGGCTTGATTACACTCATTGACTTTTCTTCCAAGCTAATATCATAGTCATTTATGAATAGATGGTCGTGGTCGTGGATGGGATGGTCGTTGTGATGGAATTTTCTATTAATTCCTCTCTCTTTTGGGAGGTCAGAGTGTTTCTCAGAGTGTCCCTCTGTTGACATTATTGGATTGGAGTCCTGTATAGGGGAGCCACCGTTATCTGTACAGCTGTGTCTGTTGTAGGGACCATGGGGCCAGTCGCCGGGGCAACCAGGGTAAGAGATGCCAGAGGAACCGAGTAAGTCAAAACATGATAAGGGTAAAACACTGAGCACCAGGGAGGAAGGGCAGAGTTGTGAGACCTTCATGCAGAGAGCACCTCAATGGTGGAGACCTGACAATTGCTCCTTGATCAAGCTTCAATAAACCTTCTGTGTAAGACATCATCAGCTCCGGGGCCTCTTCCTTCCTATTGAGTTAACTTGTGTATCAGAAATTCCACCACAGACGTCTCCATTTGTTTGCCTGTAACTCTAACTCAATTTTTTGTAGGCTTGTAAATGAACCTCCAATCCATTACCGACACATTTTTTTCAGAAAGGATTGTACTTTTAGCAAGTCTACTTTGTTCAGAGAAGAAGGTTGGATGAGCCAGTGTTTGATACCAGCTAACACAAGAAAGAGTAATCTACTACAGTAAAAGGATACTGGTCCAGCCTCTCCTTCTCATCCATCGTTTGAGACTTGTGAATCAGCTTACGCACTCCCTGGATCCAGGCCTTGGCTTCCTCTGGCGAATCGGCCACAAGGTCCAGGTTGCCTTGGCGACCGTGAAACACCAAGGTGAAGCAGAGGTCAGCGGGGAACTCCTCAGCGATGCTCAGCAGGACCTCCGACTGGTGGCCCTCACGCACAGCCTCCACCTCGGTAATTGGGACTGAGACACGACCGTGTATGGTTAAGGAAATAGTTTCAACGTTTGGAGGATTACACTATTTTAATTCTTTGATGCATTTCATACGCTTCTGTTTGTCATATTGTTTTTGTAGGCAACTTTCTACTCGGTAGCCTGGTGTTCATTTTTAAAACAATTACTCTCAGAAGAACATAGAAAATACCTAGTAACAAATCTTGAGTTATTGTTGGATTATATATAGATTGTATTTTGTATGTCCACTAATGTTATAACTTTTCATTCAAATTCCTACATAATTTTGCAATTAATCAAGTTAACCGATTGATATGGAGTGAATTTGGGGCTTCTGGGGCCCCTGGATGGCCCCAAAGATACCACTCTTATGTCTGTATGGTAAATATGTAGCTGACACATGCAGCTGCTCAACTAAAGCTTAGCATAGCATAACGACTGGAAACAGTGTGGAACATCTAGCCTGGCTCTGTCAGAAGGTAACAAAATTTGCCTACATCTGCACATCTTAAACTTGCTAATTAACATGTTATCATGATGGTAAATGGTAAATGGACTTGCATTTATAAAGCGCTTTTCTAGTCTTCCGCCCACTCAAAGCTCTTTACACTACATGTCAGCATTCACCCATTCACACACACATTCATACACTGATGGCAGAGGCTGCTAAGGTGCCAACTTTGCCCGTTAGGATCTAATCTAAATACTCATTCGCACACCGATGGCTTAGCCTTCGGGAGCAATTTTAGGGTTAAGTTTCTTGCTCAAGGACACATCGACATGTGACCCGGAGCAGCCGGGGATCAAACCACCGACCTTCCGATTGGTGGACAATCTGCTCTACCCTCTGAGCCACAGTCGCCCAACTGATGATGCACGCTTTGACAGGGACAATCAGGTGTGCTGTGCTCCCAGAAGACTATCAGCCCGTCACATTCTCCTCCCCTGACGTGTGTGCTGCACTGAGCAGGATTAATGCACGCAGGGCTGTTGGCCCTGAAGGCATCCCCGGACACATGCTCAGGGCCTGTGCTGGGCAACTGACTGATGTCTTCAACCTGTCGTTGGCCCAAGCAGCTGTTCCTTCAGAACTTCAAAACCACTTCCATCCTGCCAGTGCCAAAACACTCCAGTGTCCTGTTGCACTCACCCTCACCATCATGAAGTGAGAAGCTGGACCTGCCTACCACCCACACTAGGCCCCCTCCAATTCACCTACCGGCTAGCTGTTTCCAGTCATTATGCTAAGCTGAGCTGTCCTACTGCTAGCTGTAGCTTCATATTTACCATACTGACTTGAGAGTGGTATTGATCTTCCTCTCTAACTCTCGGGAAGAAAGCAAACTAGTGTATTTCCCAAGACTATTCCTTTAAGAAGTACTTAGCCCCACTAATTAAACGATTATGTTAAGTTTCAGACTGAGGTTAAGGTTAGGGCCATGAGGTTGGGGTCTAGTCTTAGTAAAGAAAATGGGGTGTACACAGCCAGAGTAGAAATGCTGCTTATGTACAAGTTCACGTTTTTAACATGGGAATTGACCCCACAGTTTCACAGAACTTGAACCCAATATACAGTATAATGTGGTCATTTACTCAGAGTCATATGAATAAAACAATGGTTAATATGTCAGTACAATCGTGCCTGCAAACATGTGCATGCAGTTTCGGTACTCACATGTGGAGTGGCCTCTCCCCGCCCATCTGGACTTGTACCAGATTGTCACGCCGTCCTCCAGAAGGCGGAAATGCCGCTGCTTCTTCCACGATCGTGACTTGACTTTTCTCAGAGTCGACCCTGCCATCATCACCTTGACGTCTGGGTCATCTTGGATGCCTGTGCAGAGTCATGTAAAAAGTCAAAGGTCATGATAATGTCATACCTCAAATACTACACCATCAAAACTGGCAGGCCAGAAAGAGGTTTTAACTAATTCCAATGATTCTGCTATTACTGATTCAATTAGGATATATAGACTTCTCTATACGGTATTCAGAGCATTAATACTTATACAACTACTTATGTAAAGATATAGAGGAGTAATGTCTACCTGAGCAGAGAATGAAGTCACTCTCCCTCTGTGTGTATTGTAATCAGAGCTTCTCTGTGTTTTGTTTACATAGCGGGGCTGGCTGCGCTTGCCTTTTAATGCATGTGAGCGTGCCCCACTGGCTCACTTACGGCTGCTGCTCTGCACCGCCCTCATACAGCGGTTACAGTTGAGAATGCCGTTGTTGTGGAAGCCTAGCACCCACCCTCCAATTCCCCCTCAGGTAAACATTGATAGCTCTGTCAGCACTGTTGCCGTTGTTAGCATTGTTAGCACTGTTAGCTGTTAGCCACCGGCTCATGTTGAGAGCTGTGTGGAGGCAAAAGAAATGCTCTGAATTTCGAAATTTGCTCCTTTAACACTGAGCTCAACTTCTATTAGACCATAAACCCTGAAACAAATTGCAAAATAATCCCAATCCCAATAACATTTACTCACGTGAAACTTCAGGATCCATTGCTATACTTGAATCATGCCAGTGGAAATGTGCTGCTAAAAAGAAGCAGATGTTGGTGAATTGTTCCAGATGCATTTCCCTGTTTCCAAAACAAAATCTATTTTGTAAAAGCTCCGTATTCATTCAACTGATGCATATACAGTATAATTACAGCATAATATTATTGTTCAAATGTCCACAGAACATTTTCGGAACACCCTACCAGCAACACCCTGGTTCAAATTGATACAGATACACAAAACCTCCACCCGATTCGACTGTTATCAGGCCATTAAATAGGCGTTATCAGTTGCAATAAGCACCATAGATGTGGGTCAGTAGGGGCCTACTACATTGTAAAAGTAAAAGTGAAACTTAAAGCAACACGTGAATGAACTGAATGAAACGTCCCGTTTTGAACACAAACAAAAGGGTTTCTTTAGGTTTAGGCAAAAAAAAAAACAGTTAAGTTTAGGGAAAAACATTGTGTTTTGGGTTAAAATAACTAGGATCACACGGGATGCAAACTCCGGTCTCCTGGGTGAAAACCCTGTGTTTTGTGTCCCATATATCGTCCCCGACCTCTTCTCTTCCACCGTTTGTGTAATTTCACACTGTCTATACTACAGCGCCTGACTTCTGCTTCTGCTCCTGTCATAATTACTACGGTCGCTGTCATGTTCTTTTATACCTTCTTTCTGTGCTCTACCATGTGAATAGATGATAAAACCTACAAGTGGGTGTATTAGGCCCCTATTGACCCACATCTATGAGGCTTATAGCGACTGATAACGCCTATTCAATAGCTTGACAACAGTCTAATTGGCTGAAACCTCAGTGCAGCTGCTTCAGTGCCTTACTGTAGGGAAGTTGTTGTTAAGGAAGTACATATTTCCCTTTGCCCATACAGGACTTTCCTGCTATTCAGTTGGGCAGTAGGATGGTGAAGGGAATCTATTACTGTTATTTCTAACTTTAAGATTTGGGCTCAAACCCCTGAGATGGCAAGTGACTGTTCTACTGAAGTGTCCCTGAGCAAAATAATGTATCCCTACCAGCTCTAGGTCTGCTGAACCTGACCTCTGTGACATGAAACTGGGGCAAACAAAACACAGTTCCCTTAAAAGAACATTGAAGAGCAGAGGATACTGACACAATCTGCAAGGATGTAGTAGACTAGACACTAAATGCCAAGGTATTTTCAGGGCAAGTCAGCATTTCAGTCTTGATCCACTCACACCATCAATCTTTGATCATTTATTAGAGTGGCTTGTGCATGGCAACTCCTACAGTCTGTGTGTGCTGACTAAGAAAAACCACACACACTCAGCCCTCACCAGATAAAAATCAATAGTAGACATAAAGATAGATTAAAAAAAAAAATGGATTTGTTATTGTAATGCATTCAGTCTAAGATTATTATTTCCCAATTCTGGATTGTTATGAAATAAAAAAAAAAAATGCTACAAAAACAGGGCACCAATAAAAGGGCGCTTTCATGTATCATTCACAACAATAGCATGTGTATAATTTTCTTGCCATGCTGGTGGTGTGGCTCTATAGGGACGGCAATGCCGGTGTGTCGATCTGTCAGTCGGTCAGGCCACCACTTTTACTGGAGGGATTACCATCATCATTCATGGTTCCCAGAGGATGTATCATAATGACTGTGGGTGATCCTGTGACTTTATATCCAGTGCCACCATGAGGTTGATATTTGTGGTTTGGACTGAAATGTCTCGACAACTATTGGATGGATTGCTGTTCGATTGGATACAGACATTCATGTTCCCCTCAGGATGAATTGTAACAACTTTTGTGATGCCCTTAAAGCAGCAGTAGGCATAATGCTTTTGGCACCATTGGGCAAAAATTCTGTAATAATAATCTTTCAGCATATTGTAATTCAAGTGTACTGATAGATAACTAGATTTCTGCACCTCCTCATGGCTCTGTTTTCAGGCTTTGAAAATTGTAGCCCGTGACCGGAGACTTTGGCCAATCACAGGTCATTTCAGAGAGAGAGCGTTCTTATTGGCTGTTCATTCCACAGAGGCAGCTGTCAATCACTTGCGAACTCTGATCACCCAATGACCACTTACAGTAACTTATAATGTGATCATAAGGTACTGTAAGTGGTCATTGTTTGCTTTAAGTAAAGTAAAAATTAAATTTACAATGTTTTGTGTGTTGTTCTTGCATAGATTTAGTGTTTTTTTCACTTTACTTAAAGCACCCAATGACCAATTAGATTAAATTATAATGACATAAAAATGCATTATAACAGTGATTATAATGCATTATAAAAATAGTATAATTCCTCACAACTATGGGAATTATAATACACTATGATCCATGCTAAAAAGGAATGTCAGTGAATGACCAGCAATTATTAAGTATTTTGATGCTTGACCTTATGAGTCCTTATAATATGCTTTATCATGTGTTATGATTATTGTGTAAAGCATTATGAATAGTGCTTAGAATTATACGGTGCTATAAACAGATTATAATGCATTATAAGTATGTTTATAACGCATTATAGACATGGGCATCATAGAAAGTGTTACCATATCTGAATCAATCCTAAAAAACAACTCTGCATCTACTGAGTTATACAAGAGCATTACTTTATGAAACCGGACACGTCCATTATTTTCCATGGCCCAAAATCATAAATTTGTCTCTGAGTGTTTTGCAATCTGACCATCATACAACCCTTTCTGTCCTTACACCATTGTAATGTGTCTCAAACAGAATGAGAATGAGACAAATGTGCAGCAGACTTGCTGCTTATCAGTGAAAACCGATAAACTCCCGCTATCTCGGTTGTTCGCTGATAGACGTGGATCAAACACTTCCTGAAAGGGAAGGTTTTTCTAAAGTCTGTATATCTGTATTCCGGTCTGACAGCTATCCTTTCCTTTCATTGTCTCCTGAAACAACAAGATCTAGTCTTGGGTTCTACATGTTTAACAGTCTCCCTGTGCCAGCCCCCCCCCCTTTTAAGTTAGATTACAGAGTTCTCACCACAGTATGACTGACGCGATGCAAGGAATGCATTCACAGTTGCTTCACAATTTAATATCATACTGCTACTGAGAGAAAAAAAACAGACTGACCATGAAAGTGAGGCTTATTTTCCACAGCTATTTGCTCCATAAAATGATGTGGTGTGCTTTCATGCAGAGCCACATCAAATACATTTTTATTTCCTATACAAGTTTTTCAGATTCTACTGTTGAAAGTGTAACACACCCTCCTCCATACTTAACATCCAGACTTTTAAGCAGCAGTTAGGTCACGTTATGTTTTATTTTTGGGACCGCGCTTAAAGCTTTAGGCAAGATGAGTCACACATGGCCTCTTCTTCAGGGATTTCAATGACCACGCACACAAACACATGACTAATGGGCATATCTGACAGGATGGAAATTGGGAACAAACAACTAAGTCACAAAGACCAACAGTTTTGTACGTTTATCTTGTGTGTGTGCTTCTAATTTTTGTTGAATCTTTAATCCGTTTTATCCATCATAGGAATGTTCCATTTCCCCTGTACACTGGGATATGTGTCCTAATATTTACTCGTGACTGTTTTTTTTTTCCTGCACACAATTATGTAAAGAATTCTACAAACAAGTGACAGGCAGTGTCCGACCAATAAAATCCATACATAACTCCAAGCTGCGGCGGGGAGGGAGCTTTGTGCCCAGTAAATTAGAACCAGAGGCAGAAATATGAGACATAACAGCATCACTTCAGCAATGCAATGCAGAATGCAACTGCAGCTAAAGAAAGAAAGAAAGAATGAGTCAGACGTGCTACAGTTTGACTTGAAAAAAGAGGGAAAAAAGAGTTAGACTTACCAAAAAGTACAGATCTCTCCAGGGATACTGTGAGGCAGACCCTCCAGAGGTGGGTACTCTTAAGGAGACTGCTCTCCCAGGGTGGGCCTCAGATACCGAGGGGGTTGGGGACCCTGGATGGACAGCCCAAGATAAGGTTCAGCGTTGTGTTTACGTCACACTGGCCCTGTACGCTGAGATCCACACTCCAGTTGAGTCCAGGGACTGTTAGCTGAGCTCAGGGCCTTTAAAGACGGGGAGTGTCTGAAGGGAAATCTGGCTCAGCCCTCCTGTCTCCTCCTCTCTTACTGCTAGGTCTGAGAAATCCGATTCCCTAGTCACTGCTGCACACTGGTATACGCTCCGACCCCTCCTCCTCCTCCTCCTCCTCCTCAACACTCCCTCCCCCCTCAGCCTTCCTTCCTTCCTTTCCTGCCACTCCCTCACTCCGCCATCCACAGACCCCTCGCTGCATCTGGCGAAGGTCACTCCCCTCAGTCTGTCCGTCTTTCTCCCCCATCCTCTGGGTGAGATAATTGATGCTCTGCAGGGTGACTCATGTTTCTGTATCAGCACTGATAACGGGGAACACAATTCAGGGAAAAGGCCTGCTGTGTTGAGGGGGAAAAAAGCCAAATCATAAAACAATGAGAAATACATAATGTGCAATAAAAAACTCAGATATCTTGAAATCTGATATCAGAAGATTGCAATAGTCTGAGTAAAGACTGATAATGGGCTATCCTGTAGAACTTGGCAGTATGCCACATACTACAGAGCAGAGCCTGGATTGGTAGACATCCTTTTAGATGCAGTTTTTTATTACAATGCTCACTTTAATCTATATCTCTCCACTGTCCAACACGCATGTGAAAATGCATTGATTAAAGTTTGAACCCGTTTTTAAATGCGAACAAATCATGGTTGAATATTAGACGTCTGAATCAAAAATAGCAACATAAAAATGGAAAACATCACTTTCCCCATTCTCAACCCAGTCAAACTAATGTACTCTTCCATTTGAAAGGGTCCCTGGATCAGGCCTATAACGACTTTAGCTACTGCACAGTAGCTCTTTCCTCATAAAGGGTAAACGGACAAAAACACACAGAGCATACTTAGGAACATCCCTGGCCTATGGGGATTGGATTTGCTCACAAATGGAAGGCTTGAGCGGAGGTGTTTCCGCGATGGATCGGTCGCTGTGAGGATAATGGAACCTATGGGGGCCACAATCCGGTTAATGTACTGTTGAAAGGAAATTAGGGCTCATCATTGTAGTCTGTGAGCACCCATCTGATCTGACTGGAAAATAATTACCCGCACTCAAAATAACTTCAAAACTTTTTCATGCAGTTGGCATTTTTGAGATTTTGGGCTATTTTGCTTCCATTCTTTCAGACAAGTGGAAATAATAAAAATACACATTTAGGTGTTTATTTTACTACACTGTGTCTATATGCAGCTGTAGATTTCTCTTAAATTCATCAAAAGTTAGCATTAGATTGTAAGAATGCCTCACTTACATATTTAAACATAACATTTTAGAAAACTTGTAATACAAAACAAATATGTGTCTTAATGGAAGCAATCAACTGAGGACGTTTCATGGTGATATCTATTAGTTGAAATTTTTACACTATTCACCTGTAGTGTATTAGAATATGTATGGAATTTTACAATACAGTGAGTTTTTTTTCTCACTTTGATCCAGAATTCTCCACTTCTGTAGCACTTACATCCACCACATGTTCCAGTTTCATTCCTATCTATATTCTGAAGGTTTTTACTGAGGGGTTTGTTCATATGTTCATATGTGAAAATTGTATTTTCTGATTTATGGAGTGATAAAAAGAGATATCCATAATTCCCTCTGTGAAAAGCTTCGACTCCAAAATCAAACAAGACTTTTGAACCTGGCTTTATCCAGTTTTCAGATTTCTGTTCTGGAAATGATTGCAAATTAGCACATATCTGATAACATAATGCCTCATTTGCATATTTAATGAAATGCAAAAAAGAATTGACTTAATGCAAGTTATCAACTGGGGAAGTTTCATGGCGATATCTTTTTTGTACCCTATTCACCTGGGAGGTCTCCCCTTAAAAAAACATCCTCTTGAAAGAACTGTGTTTTTCTATATTTAGAATCACTAGTGAATATGACACTGTTGATCCAAGACTCAAATTTAGTTGAAACATTTGATTAGTCGACCTGTCCAGTGTGTACCCCGCCTTCGCCCAATGTTGGCTGGGATCGGCTCCAGCTCCCCCCGCGACCCTAAATATGATAAGCGGTTACAGATAATGCGTGGATGGACTTGATTAGTCAATTGACAGAAAATGAACCAGCAACACATGTCCTTCAAAATCAATGTCACTGTCTTCCCAGTGCATAAGACTGAAAGCAGTTCCTCTAGCCACATGTCAAAGGGACTATAAACACACTACTGGTTGAAAACCGTTCATTTATGAAATATCTTGAACAAGACCAGCTTCTGAGATTTCACTCTGGACAGAAGTCATTTTATGTATTACTGGGCCGTTATATATAAAGCCAGTAAACACATAAAACTATTCAGAAATACATCCGCTGTTTTACTAAACTGCTGCATATTCTGTAATAGCAGTTCACTGAAGCTTAGCAAAAAAAGAGACACAACCAGTCATATAGAAGATTTTAAAAAGTCTAATTTGAAATGCAAGAAGCAAAAGAAAACCAAAACATTTCCCACTTTGAAGTGGAATGTTACAGTGATAAACGGGAAAAGACAAGCGCTGACCGATATTTTGGAAGAGCTGATATTAACAACCGATACTGACTTATCATTGATATATCAGTATTGATATGCTGACAGACACCCAGATAGAAATTGCAGTGCAGTTAACTGCAGCAATAAATGTTTTACATGCTGCAATTTAATGTACATTTGGCCATGTTTCCTTATTCCATGTTTAATGTATTTTTCTGTTACTTATAGTTATTTGTAATTTTCAGTGAAATTTAATGTTAAAAAAAAAAATACTGTTATTGTTTTGATAATGAAGTCTTTTGTTCAACTATAAAACATCCTTCTCAGACATAACTTTCATTTTGGATCTTGCCAAAAACATTGACGTCATAAACACATATCAGCCAATATGTCATTATTGGATTTAAATTGAAAATCTACGATCAGTCTGGCGCTCAAAAAAACAGATTTTTAGTTGTGAAGAAGTGACCTTGTGTGGAAGTGACATACTGGTGTAAATTATCTATCCAAAAGCAAATCTTTCTTTTTTTTTTATGTCCTTCACTTTGCAGACAGTCTTCGAGCCACATTTGGCAAAATACAAAATCTAGCCAGTGATGAGAGAGTCCCTCTGTATCAGCTGTAAACATACACTCTGTCCCAATCACTGCGGAGCCAGCGGAATGCCTCTGGCGTCGGTAACTTGGCCCTCCTGCAGGTTCTTGACCAACTGGGCCAGCCAGCGCTTCGTGGTGGTGTCGTCCTTCAGCACCTGGGCAAAGGTGCTGTCTTTCAGCTGGTCTGGCAGACACTGACGCAGGGCTTCTCTGGCTCTGGGGAAGGAAAACCACATGTCACAAACCAATGTCCTTCTCTGTCATCATCTTGCGTCTCATGTTGCTGGCTCCAAATGGCAGCAAGGGGTAAACCTTTTAAAACGTCTGTACTTCTCTACCTACAGCATATCAAGATTACGCACATATGTGGAAAATGTATTCCTTAGATAAAGGCTGATATTTATGAAGGTTCTCCTGCTTATTATCACAGACCAATCTACTGTATGTTTCAGGTATAACCTCTCTTCTGCAAGCAGCTGTAGCTCTGTGCTCTTCCTTAAAATAACTTTTGTATTGATGCAAACACTTCTAGTGGGTCAGAAGTGAAGTGGCATTTTTTTTTTTTTTAGGAAAATCCTACTCATTGTGCCTTTAAATATATGGTATATATGTAGTAAATAATAATAATAATGGCAAAAGCCCATCACTAGTTGCCAGAGCTCAAAGCAATATTTTAAAATTGCTTTCCTAGTACTGCCAGCAGCCAGAAAGGGCAAAAGTATGTTTTATAATGATTTAAAAAGGAGAAAGGAAAGGTAATCTTAGCATCTCTAATGCTGTAACCAATAAATATTTAGGAATTCATTGGAAATCATAATAGCGTTAGTAAATTAATTTAGTGATCATTATCTGGGGGCGGCTGTGGCTCAGAGGTTAGATCAGGTCGTCCACCAATCAGAAGGTCGGTGGTTCGATCCCCGACTGCTCCAGTCACATGTCGATGTGTCCTTGAGCAAGACAATTAACCCCAAATTGCTTCTGAAGGCATAGCCATCGGTGTGTGAATGAGTAGTTAGATTAGATCCTGATGGGCAAAGTTGGCACCTTGCATGGCAGCCTCTACCATCAGTGTATGAATGGGTGAATGCTGACATGTAGTGTAAAGTGCTTTGAGTGGTCGGAAGACTAGAAAAGCGCTTTATAAATGCAAGTCCATTTACCAATAAACAATTAGTGTGCAAACATTAAGTTCTGACCACAGGCTGACAAGCCACAGTCACCACATACTGTATTTGTTTAATAGCTCCTCCTAGTGGCAAGAACTGATAATCAAGTCATATTCTCTACCCTGTTAAAAGTTTCCAGAGTCAGGAGAGATGACGGGTGTCGCGATATACTGGTATTGACAATTACCATGATATTTTCAAAATGAAATATTGATATCATGTTAATAATACACATATGATAATATTGTGTAAATAATCCAGCACCTCTTAAATCATTTTATAAATACAGTTATGGTTACAGACTCTCTCTCCACCTCCCTATACTCGTATTTTGAGTGTAATTCATTCGCCAAAAAATAAGACAAAACACACAAAGTTAAAGATGAATTGATATAGATATCGTGATAACGTTATTGTGAATTATTTTGGCCACGATAATCGTGTAGGGAAAATCTAATATCATGACAGCCCTATGAGGGACTGGAACCTATCTTACACAAGTAAGTAAAAACAGATGACCACATACAGTATACTGTATAAAACACTGCTCTACCTGAGATTGTCTGAGAGGCGAAGGTAGCAGCGAACAACATGCTTCAACAGGCGAGCTGAAGGTTCTTTAGAGAGCTGGAGCACCATTTTGCCCTGCACAGAAAAACATGAAAGTGATATTGTGACAATCGATGCCAAGTGTCACACTGTGCAGAGAGACTCGGACGGTAAATCAAATTCAGTTTCTCAAGGAACACTTACAAGGATCATGGCCACATGGGAGAAACGTTCATACGTCTGACATATATAGGCCAGCCCTGTGTCATCCAACAAGATCTTCTGCAGTATGAAAGTAGCAACCTGCCAAACAAAATGAAGTAAAGAATGGGGAAATGTTAGCCGACATTAGAACCCCATTAGGCACAGAAACAGTAGGTTAATATAGGATTTATTTTTCTTAGGGCTGTCAATCGATTAAAATATTTAATTTGCAATTAATCACATTTTATATCGGTTCAAAATGTACCTTAAAGGGAGATTTGTCAAGTATTTAATGCTCTTATCAACATGGGAGTAGGCAAATATTATATAATATATTTATTACTGGAAATCAATTAACAACACAAAACAATGGCAAATATTGTCCAGAAACCCTCACCCTTCATTTATCATAAAAATATGCTTGAATCATAACATGGTGAGACAGGGGAGACTCGTGGGTACCAATAGAACCCATTTTCATTCACATATCTTGAGGTCTTTGAAAATGGCCATGAAAAATTCAAAATTGAGCTCACGTTTGGAGCGTTATTTAACCTCCTTCTCGACAAGCTAGTATGACATTGTTGGTTGTTGGTACCAATGGATTCCTTAGGTTTTTAGTTTAATATGATGCCACTATCTTTACTCTAGCTTTAAAACTGAGCCCACTACAACCTCCAAAAGATCGATTGGGTTAATGCGTTAAAGGAATTACTGGCGTAAAAATTAATTTGCGTTAACGCGTTATGGCAGACCTACTTTTTCTATAACTTAAAAGAGTAAAAAAAAATGTTTTAACTTGCACTATACAGCAGTTGTAAGTAGTCATAATTCTTAATGAAAAGCAGCAGGTTGGGAGAAATTACTGATATTAGATCTAGTCTTTTTTTTTTTAGGAGAAAAGGCTGTGGTTGGACACATGTTTTATCTATGACTGTATACCAACAGTCAAGTTAAGGTCTGTGTCAGTTAAAGGACTGTATGAAAAGCAGTTGGAACAGTTAAGTACCGTCTTGGAGAGCTCACTCCCTGATTCCATGATGCGGAGACACAGCGGGATGATTTCAGTGGTGAGGAGGAAGTTAATCACTTCTTGTTCATCGGTTTTGACCAAGGCACCTGCAGTAAACACAAGAAACAAGAAAGAGAGCTTGTTGACAATAATGAAGACACAGTCTTGTGGAAAGAACCATCAATCAAGAAGTAAAACACCTAAGCAGGGGTAAAGTTTACCTATGACTCCTAGGCTGGTAAGTCGCAGGTACTCAAACGGACGTGTTTTGCTCACAGTGTGCAGAAAAGGGTAAAGGAAAAGAGGGATGTGAGCAGCAAGAAAAGCCGACCTGGAAAGGAACAAAGAAAAAGCATTTTAAATCAATGTGAGCACACTTATAATCGCAGTAAATATCAGACGTAAGCTACAAGGTCACCTTTATACCTTCATGGATGTTACTGACAATGGAGAAAAAAAATACCTACATTCCAAGCAATTAACTTTACAAACAACAGGGATTAATGCCCCAGTTCTCAGATGCAAGACATATTTTTGCGTCAATAAGAATTTTTTTAAAAAAGGAAATGAGTCAGGTGTCATGTCAGATAAAGACATCAGTTCTGAGGTGTTACCTTTAACAGTCACTGAAGAATTATACGGTCACATGAAACATCCAAATACTTCAAACAAGTATCACTGAAATTGTTTGCCAGTGACTATTTGACTGTGTCCTGGATGATAACTGGACCAATTGATGAAATTTCAACAACTTCAGAGCAAATGTGTCAGATGTAGTGGAGCAAAACTGCCTCTGTCCTATAGGTTAAGTAGTATTACATAGTTTAAGCTTCTAAAGAGAGCCTCATCACCAGCATTAACAGAAACAAATTCAGTTTACAAAAAACACTAATTCTTTCATTTACTGAACTCCCTATTACCGTGTCTCTGGGTGTGAGGCAACGCACTGCAGAAGTGCCAGGGCATTGCACACTCTGTTAGACTGGTGGGCTGTAAGGGTAGGTGGGTTTATAGATGGATAGATGTTCACTATTTCCTAATAAAGAGAAAGAAATAAGATGAGAAAGAAATCAGTTAAACGTATCATCAAGGCAACGCAACAGCAGATATAATTAACATACACAGATAGTGACCAAAGAGATACTATGTGCAACAGCTAGGGATGGGACATGGATCATACCTGCAACAGGGCAGCAATAGTGCCACAGGAATGCCAGAGCATCGGTGCCAGGTCTGGCACGGACTCTCTTTTTTTGCTAAGCTCCAGCAAGGCATTTTCTCTGGTCTCTGGACTGGACAACTCATTGATCCATTGGTAGATCTTCTCCCGGTCTACCTGAGCCAGGGCTGTGACGTTAGTTACAGCCTGTGGGAAAATAATCAACAAATGCACCCATCATCGCCATCCTATTAAACCTTCGATACACACTGTATATCATAGTATGATAAAATACATTATCTGCTCATCATAACAATGTAACATACATAATATGTGTATATTATTATGTGATGATAACTACACAGGTCCACAATATGGCATCTCATAATTTGATATCAAGGTATTCACAAATATCATGTCTGAGTTTGTGGTAGCAAGCAGCTTTATCCTGACAACATCACTGTGAATGAATTGGCAGTTTTACTTACTGAGATCTCTCTAATTATTACAGACATAATATCAAGTTTTTACTTAGTCAGAGAATCAACCATTGCAAACTGTGCAGCCAGATCTTGTTCAAAGCCACAAACCCTTACCAAATGTGGGGAAATGTGAACAGGTTGATGCAGAAGACATCTAGAATATTTCCATTTGATTGAATGGTGTAACCATAAAAAAACATCGTCTTTCCTCAGTGTAAACATTATAAAGCTTCAATTAACAGCTGGAACATGATACACAATACATAAATAACAGTTATAATACAGTCACAGTGTTGAATGAGATGGTTTAACAATCAGAGCAACACAAAGAGGGTGAATGTAACTTGTGTTCAGTAACAGTAACGTTGCTGTGATGTTAGATACTCACTGCTCCCGTCGCCAGCATCCTCTGAAGCCCTGTGTGATCCCAAGCTGTTGTTAAAACTACTTTGTCAGCTGAGCTGCAGCGTAGTGGTTTACTAACGTGGCTGCAATGAAACAAACTAACGTAACTAACACAAAGTACGAGCAAGCTAGCCCGAGCTAGCCTAAAGCTAGCTGCTAGCGTTAACCGCCTCGACTAATAGACTCCAGTAGTTCAACATTACATGCAACACAACATAACTGCGATAACAGGATAATGAATGTTAATATTTGTTCATGTATCTGTATTAGTAACAGCCTAAAGAGCTCAAAGTGGACCGCTATCGATCAGATAACATAAACTAGCTGCGAGTTAGCAATGGAGGCAACCGAGCTAAATACAAAATAATTAGAATCTCGCGAGACTAGGACCCGGACCGGAGGTAGTCTCGCTAATCATTTCCGGTGTAAATGTTCACATTCCCGCCATCATCATCGCGCAGTGTTTGAGGCGTAGTGTGTGCGGGACCACTGTCAACAACATAACCTACCGGAGAGCAGCTGAATGCCGGCGAAACTAACTTTCTGCCCCTCGGAGGACCCACGGAAACGATACTGTGATTTAAAAGTGTAAAGACGAGCAGCTAGCATCGACAGGTAAATGACTGAGGCGGTTTAATGAAAGTGTGACTCTGTTTTCATCTGCACATTAACATCAGGCAAATTAGCCCGTTAGCTAGTTCCCGCCAAGGTCTATGGAGAGGAGGCTGGGACACGCGTCATCAACTCGTCATAGTTTCGGGGGTATTGCACATGCGCAGTAGAATCTGGCCTGCCAATCGCAACGCACGACCGCAGCTTCAGTTACACTGCGCATGCGTTATACATCCAAGACCAAGACTAGTGTCCCATCCTCCTTCTATAGGCCGTGGTTCAGCTAGCCTGCTAGCCAACTAGCTAATGTCGGCCTCCCCCATCCATCCATTCAGGGTCTGTGTGAGGGGACGACATCTACAGCCCAGACATTCAGACCTTCAGCTGGGCTGTAGTGTCCTCCTAGCTGAGTCTCTGTAACTTTACAGGGTTATCTCATGTGTGTGACTGTTGGTGTTGTTAGAATAACGGTAACCAGGCTGGTCGCAGGGTGTCGGGCATCAGCCGTGCTACAGACACAGACTGGCCATTTGGGGCTAGTTTGATGCTAATGCACACCACCAGGCTACGTTGACTCTTATTGGAGCCGCTAGCCAGCTAACATAAGTGTCCTGAGTTTCCCCACGCTGTGAAACAGTCACCTCTGTCAACATGTAGTTGTGAGTGTCTAGTCTGTGTTAAAGTGAGCCGTGTAGTTGGGGTGCTGAGTTGACTTGTGGAGTTTGTTGTGACTTTCAACCAACCAGCCCTCAGTAGTCAAACCTTGGCCATAGCTCGATTGCGTTATTAATAGTTCATTTTAGCTGAGTAGCGAGATCACAAATGAGTGTTTTGTCATTTTAATAAGCAAGTACAGATGATGTCTTTCACATTTGTAGAGTTTATCATTGAGCTCATTGGCTTGCATCTCCCTGTGGAGTAATGTGCAGTAATAACGGTAATTTGATGGCACTGATCATCTGTGGCCGTTAAGTCAACTAAAGTCATGGTACTGTCCACAGGTGTGTTTTTTATCTCGAGGGGATGCCAGGCTTCCCAACATTGGACGCTGTCACTAGACACAAGGCTGTCCCCACCTGATTGGACGAACAAATTGGTATTGTTTATCATTGACCATCTCCCTGTGGAGCAATGGCAGTAATAACGGTACTTCAATGGCACTGATATGATTAAAGGGACTCTATGTAGGAATCAGAAATGTCTTGTTAACAGCGACACCTGTGGCCGTTAAGTCAACGAAAGTCAGCGTCCTGTTGCTCGCGCTTGTGCTCGCTCTACATAGACATGAACGAGCATCAGTCAAAACTAGTGAGGGGACACACGCAGGGCTGGACTGGGACAAAAAATAGGGAGGATTTCTAACCAAAGTGGGGGGGTCTGGGGTCCTCCCCCAGAAAAATTTGAGTTCAGAGACTTTGTTTCCTGAATTCTGGTGACTTTAAAACAATAAACCCACGCGGCGCAAATACGCTGGCGCTGCGCTGTTATGTATCACCATTATGAATATCTCAGAGGACATGATATGGAGAGGGCAGAGGAGGGTAGTTTGCGAGAAGCTCCGGTACACATGAAAAAGTCATGGTACGCCAAGGAGTAAAATTAGTAAAATACTGCGTACCGCTACGTACTGGCCCACTTCGAGCACTGCTCATCTCTCATGACATATGTTGAGCCAGGCAGTCCATAACTGCTTACTGCAAACTCTACACTCCCTCCCTCATCTCTCTCCCTTTCCTCCTCTGTGGCCGCCCGGCACAGAGCGATTGGGCCAGCCCAGTGTCAATTAAGGAAAAAAGGGACGATTTACCCGTTTTATGGGCCAAAAAAAAAAGACATACCGTGGCCCAAAAGGACGTCGGCCCACCAGGTAAATGCCCGGTATGCAAGATGGCCAGTTCAGCCCTGGACACATGTCAGCTAAAACCACAATATCACTCTATATTTCACCTATATAGACTAGACATGTATAATGGGTAAAACACACACTGTGGTTGTACTGACACATTTGATTTAATTTCCTTTTTGTTTAGGATTTGTTTGCTCACAAGTCCCAGCCTCCCAAGTGCACCAACTGGATAGTAAGCCATGTCAACCACAGTGCCCAAACTCTCCAGCGGTGGCGCTGTTACTATCCGCGTTACAAGCATTGACCTGGGCACCACCAGATGGAAAGAGGGAACTTTTGAAATTCTGGAAAAGGACAACAAAGTCAACCTCTGTATAAGATTCAACTGCGGCGGAGCTTCCAAAACTTTCCAGGTATTGTTCAGTTTGTTTTGTTTGTATTTATTCAAGAATGGGCGCAACCGCTAAAACATTGATTTGGATTCTGAGGCTGTTCCTTTGTTGCATTTTTCATTGTGATATTTTGAGATCCACTACTCAAATTTTTGGAAACATCCGTCTCATCTGTGGAAATGTCATCAGAGCAGTCTTTGATGTTTCTCCCTTCATAGCTGTTCTTTACTTGGCAAAATGAAGCAATGGCTAGTTCGTACAACAAGCAATAAGATACAATTTCAAGGGTTTTGCAGAAACAATACTGTGAAATGTAGAGAAACGGAAAATAAAACTTGGGTAGGAAGGAACGCACCACAACGACGAGATACACCGATTTTTTGTTTTCTTGACAGGCATGAAGATGAGTTATGAATTTTACAAAATTAAGAAGGACCTGCATAAAGGGCAGAAATGTTGTGAATAAAGTTAGCTCAAATGTTCGGCAATGTGCAGGTCAGGCTTTTTCTGCTGTCCTGACAGTCATAAAGGAGTACATATTGAACTACTGAGTAAAAACGGAGGACAACACACTGAACGTCTCGTAGACTGAGTTGGCAACTATCAAAATCATATGAGAGACGTTGCTCGTGATTGTACCAAAACATGATGACATAAATCAAAAATTGTTTATCGGGCTAATTGATGCTGCAGTTTGCATAGAAAAGCCAAAGAAATGGTTGAAATGTGCTACATTTGGATGAGAGGGAGCTGGAGGAAAGGGAACTTTATGAAGGCCTTATACATTGTGTGATAACAGAAATTCTGCAGGTTCGCTGCATGTCACACTATGCAAGATGAGATTATTTCAACCTTGTTCACACTTTGTGTCAGATAGTACAATATCAGCTTTGAGGCATGGCACCATGTGCAATGAATGAGCTCTGCACAGGAACAAGAAACTGGATTATAAAATAAATCATGGCACACCAAAAGGTGTTTTCCTGCTATCCTTTGTTTATTATTCTCATGCTCAAAATATTATTAATGAGAATGACTGGTAGTGACTGGATCTGAAGGGAAATGATGAGAATCATTTAACACCATACACTGTATGATTTTCGGAAAAGCGCTGCCAGCGAGAGAGCGCAAGAGCGAAGCCAGGCTTCAGGTCACGAGACGATTAACATAGAGCAGCTCTTCCATTCTTTATGTGAACCCACCGTAAAAGTAACTGATACATATTTAAAGAAACCTTTAAGTTGTTAAATTTGAGAAAGGAATTTGGTGTGGTGGTACAGTGAGTGTTAAATTGGGTTAGCCCCCCCCCCGACCCATCCGCCAACCCAAAGCAGTCAGCCTAGAGGAAGCACTGATCTTGCATTGTATTCTTGCCCTCAGCTGAACCAGAACTTGAAGAAAGTTAGCCCGAGTTTGAGTCGACTCATGCTGACTTTGAAGGACAACAGTATCATCATCCTGGACAAGATGCCCCCGACTTTGCTTCAGAAGACTAAAGATTACCTGGAGAAGCTGAAGCTGGGAAAGCCAAGTAATTACACCACTGTTCATTTTAAGCACTTGCAAAGCTTTGTTGATGGTTCACAACACGATGGAAACCAAAGGGCCGTGATTCTTATTTGTGACGTTGACTACCATGGTTTCTGATTTTGCAGGGTACAAAGTCATTATTTTTAGTTACTGCTTTGCTTTAGTTGTATTTCTCATGGTAATGTTGAGAGATGGAAAGGAGCATCTCTGATATTTCACCAAATACCTTTTCTCTCTCTTTTAATAATAAACTATTAACAGTATATTTCAAAACAGGTAAAAAATATTTAGCTACAAAAAGGAAGACTACATGTTGTTTCAACTGGACTTTAACATAGCCTCAGGTAAAGAAGGGCCAAATTAGATAACACATTAATCCTGTTTTATTTCCACACTGTCCTGTGTCTTCTGATTCAGGTTTGTCCTGTTCCTTTTACTGCTGATACTGTGTAGTTCCCTTCCATTTTGATACACAATCTCTTCTTAAAGAACACGGGTAGGTCTAAAGATGACAGGCAGCACTGCATTGAACCTCTCTCGGCTGATCTGGCACCACTTTCTCAAAACAGGCCTTTGAATTTGAAATTAAGTTGAGCAAATAATCATACATCCTGACCTCATGCTGACTATAAATTGACTATGACCATGGTTTCCCTGACTCCTGAAGTCATGGCTAATATCACATGAGGAGCTACAGGTTGTTGTAGCTTAAAACCAAATATGATGGTGTTTTGTGAAAGGGGGGACTCAACCCCAGACCTAATTGTTCAAAGAATCATTTCATTCACATGCTTTGTCCCAAATTCTTATTCTTTCTTAACAGCAGTTTTAAAATCATCCCATGGAAGTGCAAACTTCAGTGTGCTCGGGAACCGCTCTTTGAAAAATGAGACCAGTCCGTCAGGGGAGAGACAGGTGAGCAAGAACACAAAACCACATGTTTTAACTTTTTTAGATTTAGACAAGCGTACCTTGACATTTTGACTTGCATGTCCAGATTCCTAACATCTTCCAGACAACACCGAGGCGGCAGAGTGCAGAAGGCAGAGACGACACAACACCGCGAAAGCCTCTAGGCAGCCCGAGTAGAGCTACCTCCACTCCCACTCGCACTGGACTCTCTGAGAATAGGTATGATGGAAATTCCTGTTGCTGTTGCTATGCAAATTATGTTATGTTATTCATTTGATGAGGTGACAATGCTTGGCATTATTACAAAAGAGCTAGCCTCCGAAAAGTGGGAAAATGCTATAGTCAGTATTTGTTGTTTTGTTTTGACAAAGTAAGAGCTACTGTTTGTGTTCTTTCTACCAATAAAAAACAACAGGCCCTTGGCATGTAGTCCTTGTGACAATCTACCTGTATGTGACTGTTGTCCTAAAGGAGAACTTTGACACCTGTCATTTTTTAGTTGTTGTGGTTTTGTCTTTCTTCCCAGTTTTAGGAATCAAATCAGGCTTGTGACATGAATTGTTCTGTGTCACTGTTTTTCAGGAGTGAGAAGAGAAAGCGACTCCTTACCTCTGAAAGTGACCTGACTGAGGACTACCCCAAGGAAAATGACTCCTCAAGGTAAAGGCAACACGCTTCGCTCTCCAGACTGAACTTTAGGGGTTGTTGGCTACACACGGAATGATCTGACGTCGGTAGCCTTTTGTCAGATTTGGTATCTAGGTTTTTGGTATATTTTGTTCCCTCGTCTGGTGATAAGATGGAGTGTTAATATATACAGTACTGTAGGGCTGTCCAAAGCGGCCAAAAATGACATTCAAATTAGGGATCAACCGATTTATCAGCCTGAAATTTGTGTTATTCCCATTTTTGACACCAATATTTTCATTTTTACTGTAAATGTGTATCGGTTCAAAATATCAGGTATCGGTCTCCTTGATTACTTATAATCGCTATCAGTCCTGAAAATAACATATCGGTTGATCCCTAATTCAAATATTTGTTCTAAAAAAATACATAGATTCAAACAATTTGAATACAAACATTGCCCAAAATAAACAACCGATGCACTCGTCTATAGACGGTTTATTCTTCCAACACCTAAAAAAGGTGGCATTTCCAGTAAATATCACAACATAAAACGTGTGTTTTCTGTTTAAAAAGTACACACGTCGGAAGACAGCCAGTACGACTCAACCATCTTTTAAGTGGTTACGTGTCCAGTCTGATCTTGAGTGCACAGCCATCATTACGGTTGTTGTTGCATTATTTCTCATTCAGCTTGACCTAATGTTACATTTCATTTTCAATTAATGAAAGTGACGTTGTGTGACACCCGTCATGTGGTGCATTCAGTGTGCACGAGGCAGACGGCGGCGGTAGTGCTGCTTTTTTTGCACAATCAAATAATGTTCATATTTTAATTTTTTTCTTCTTTTTTTTTACTATTCAAATATGTATTCAAATTTAGACTATATGTTGACAGCCCTACAGTATTTTAATCTGTTTCATATACATGTATAATGGCCGTCAGTGGCAAAATGGAAATATTTAGATCATTGATCAAAATGTATACAAATGCTTTTTTTTGTTTCCATAAATTCTTCCATAGTCAGGTAACATCCAAATCTCTCTCTCCCTCTCTCTCTCTCTCTCTCTCTCTGTGTGTGTCTCTCTCTCTCTCTCTCTCTCTCTCTCTCTCTCTCTCTCTCTGTGTGTGTCTCTCTCTTTCTCTCTCTCTCTCTCTCTCTCTCTCTCTCTCTCTCTCTCTGTGTGTGTCTCTCTCTCTCTCTCTCTCTCTCTCTCTCTCTCTCTCTCTCTCTCTCTCTCTCTGTGTGTGTCTCTCTCTCTCTCTCTCTCTCTCTCTCTCTCTCTCTCTCTCTCTCACACACACACTCTTTGTCTCTCTATATATGTATATATATATGTATATTTTCTTAGCAACAACAAGGCCACCTCGGATTCATCCAGGAAGTTTCTATTGAGCTGCAAAGATAAGCTGAAGCAGGCGGAAGAGAACAGGAGCTCAGGTAAACTTCAGCAGCAGCACTATCTATATACTGCTTCTTATGTCTTCAATTACTTGGTAAAATTCTTCTTGCACATTCAATTTACCTATTCACCTTCATAACTTCTGGAGATTATGTAACTGCCCTTTGCAAAGTATGAGACAATAAATTGTATTATATAGAACATTAACCTGCATATTCAGATCTAAAATTGTCTTTATGTTTCTTTATGTTTCTTTATGTTTCACCACACTTTTTTTCACTTGCCCTCAGCTCCACTGGGTTCAACTCCCCTTCAGCCAACGTCATTCTACGGCAGCCGGTCTGTGACTAAAGACTACGGCCAGAGCCACTCGTTCCTCGACAGGTGAGTTTCTTCAGTGGGCAGCTAAAATGCAAAGTGAGCTGTGTTAAATCAGGGCTTCAGCTTAAGGACGTCCCGGGGCCGAAAAAAATATGATCGGGAAGGATGACATTTAATTTTGGGACGAATTTGGGACGAGAGTTGAAATAATTCATTTTACATTAGAATGAATGGCAATGAAAATGACTCCACGTTTTGCGTAGCGCACCGTTATTATTAAACCTCCTTAACAACATAAACGCACGGAAACACACTGTCAGTGCCCCGCGGTCTGTCACGGTCTCTGACAGGCGGTATGTGCTGTGTGTGTAGCCTACGTCAGTTCCCAAGTCAATGAGGTAAGCTTTCCAGTATTTACGTTAGCAGTTAGCTAACGTTAGACTGTTTGATGTTAACAGTAACGTTACGGTTAACGCTCGCTAACGAGTCAGCAGTCAACTTTTGCATTTACAGTGAGTGAGCTGACGATAACTTTACGTTAACTATGAATAGTCGAACTCCGCAACAGCTCAAATCCTGTTGCTAATGTTAACTTATTTATTTATTTATACTTACTCCTCTTCATCCCCTATGGCTAATAAGGCTGCAATGAGATCTCTCCATCACATTTTGTCCGTGGCAACATGCTGCTCCTCTCCCCATGACAGGAGCATCTTGTCCAGCAGCTCCTCCAACTTTAAGATGCGCAGCTAGCAGGGCCGGTTCGAGCTTTTTGGGGGACCTCTGCAAAATCTTGTTTTTTGGACCAAATGCTACTTTTTACACATAGAAAATATTTTAATTTAAGTTAGCTGCATCGTTAACATCAATTACAAATTATGCAAATTATAAATAAAAAACAAACAATAAAATTAATTTAAAAAAAAAATTGATTTTTGATTTTCAATTTATTGTAAAGGTCACTTTGAATGATTAACTAATGATGATGTAGAAAAACAAAGATTTTAAATTTGGGACGGTCCTCATTCATTTCGGGGCGGCTTAGGTTGTATTTCGGGAAGATTCCGGGAGGATGGTGAAAAAGGTTAGTTTAGAGCCCTGGTTAAATGCAAGGGGTCAGCACACATTTACTTCTCCATACAAAGATACTAGAGCAGTGCAGTGAAACATAATTCCATCTATTTTTCTGCTCGTGGGAGAATACTGTCACATTATTGCACATTTATTTTGTATGGATACACAATTTTGGATTTGTGTTTCTCAAAATTGAATTGAGAAATTTTAATTGTACTTGAATTTAATTGTCAAGTTGAAGCATCAAATCATTGAGAGGCCACTGATTCACATCTGTATGATCTTCACTAAAATCCCCCCAGGCCATCCAGTACATCACAGACCACTACAGCCAAGAGAAGCCTCATACTGCCCAATCACTCCACTCCCTTCAAGAAGGTACGCACCTCTCTGGACTACGGTGGCTGGAACAAGCAGAGGCCTTCCACTCTGGCCCAGCCTCAGCCCCCACTGCAAGGGTAAGAATAAGCCGCATTTACTGTACTAAATGTGAGCATAAAGCTTCGGTTATGCTTTCCGCAAGGGTGGCCACACGGACATGAGCTGACTTGGAACCGTGACGAGGAAACGTTTGGATCTTTAATTTTATTTAATTTTTTAAGATTATTTTTGGGCTTTTTTGCCTTTTATAGATAGTGACAGAGATAGTTATGAAAGGGGAGAGAGAGAGAGAGAGAGGGGATGACATGCAGCAAAGGGCCACGGGACGGATTTGAACCCGGGCCGCTGCGGTAAGGACTCAGCCTTGGTACATGGGGCACCCACTGTACCAGGTGAGCTACCGGGGCCCCCGGTGAATGTTAAGAGAGGCTGGATTGCATTTATTTTGGATATTATGAACCCAAATGATGCACAAAGAAAATCATAAAAGACTGTTTATGCCCACCTTCTTAGCTACTGCAAGAAAAATAAATGTCTCCCAAGGGTCCATTTTGCTTTTACAATTTAAAACATAAACATTTGTAACATCATGAAAACCATTTCTCTGTAAGTCTTCGAAAGGGTAGTGTTGAAAATTCTGTTATCCAGATTCAAGGCCTTACATGTTTTTTTTCTTTGTGAATCCGTTGTGTCAATCCTTTCATTCATATATCGCAGATTCTCCAACCTGGGCAACACTTGCTACATGAACGCCATCCTGCAGTCCCTTTTTAGCCTTCCCTCCTTCTCCACCGACATGCTGAGGCAGAGCATCCCATGGAAGAAGTTGCCCATCAATGCATTGCTCAGGTACTACGTTGGGCTCTGTAGATGGGGCCAGATCGAAAGTGATGTCTTTCAGATTGTTAAAGGGACTTCAACAAGGTTTGTTTTGTTTTTTTAAAGCAGCGATCCCCCGAAAGCATTTAATTCATGAATCCAAAAATAGGTCTTAATTGGTATTAAAATGTCTTAAATCAAATCTTTCAAAAGTCTTAGAAATGCTAAGACATTGGATGTCGGATTTAATGAATGTTTTTATTTCCTGACATTTAAATTTAAAATCTCAAAATACTTTGTCATATCTGTTTTTAAAATAATTCAGCGAATGCCTCTTGCATTAATTTCACGCAGAAAGGGTAGTGTAACCAACAACATTCATATTTTGTTTGCGACCGGGATGCTCAGAGCAGATGCACTGTCTGCTAGCCAGCAACGACATTAGCACTCATTAGCAACCCGCCAACAGACGCCGGGTATTTCCCAGTTCTGTTCCTCCACCCCCATCTCCGACACCAGCACCAGGGCAAGCAGCAACAGATCTCCGAACAACATTTGGGTGTATGCCTAAAATTGTTCCTAACATTAAGTAATGGATGTAATTTTTTTCTTCAGTTTTGGTTATTGTAAAGTAACTTGCCTTAAGCTGTAGGAACCCTGTAAAGGAACTTTAACAATCTGGGTAGAACATTGTTTTTTCATTAATGTGCTTTGTGAACTGACTCCTTTTTCAAAACCTGCCTAAAAGTACTTCATTCTGTGTGATATCTTCACTGCCTGCAGGCGTTTTGCTCACCTTATGGTCAAGAAGGACGTGGGCTGTCCAGAGACAAAAAAGGACCTCTTGAGGAAAGTGAAGAGTGCCATCTCCTCTACGGCTGAGCGCTTTTCTGGAAACATGCAGAATGTAAGATCTCCCTCGAGAATCAACAGTTCAGAGCAGTTGGGGTCTACTCATACTTTGAGACAGTGCCTTAATGGATAAAATGCTGTGTAGTTGTTACAGATAGAGGCCATGCCACACACTTTACCAGAAAACTATATTTGTTTGTTTATGACGCTTACCTGCTTTAGCGCCAACATGTCAAACAAATCCCTAAAAAATCCATTTATAGCCTGTAGTCTATAGATGTAGATAGGACTGTCTCAGCTTTGTTCTGTCCATAACCCTAGTCTTATATTAATTCATTGTGATTAATTAAGTGCATGCGTGTCACATTGTTGACCAGGATGCTCACGAGTTCCTGAGCCAGTGTTTGGACCAGTTAAAGGACGATGTGGAGAAAATGAACAAGAGCTGGACAAATGAAGCTTCGGCGTCCTCACCGTCCTCTGTGGCGTGTGATAATGGCCAGGAGGCAACGTCGTTGCCAGCCAAGGCAGAGCCTGGTGAAGAGACGGACACCTCCCGTATCTACACCTGCCCTGTGGCTGTAAACATGGAGTTTGAGGTGCAGCACACCATCACCTGCAAAGGGTGAGGCCTGTCTCCTGCTTGATCATCTGAATTTATCCTTGCAATGCATCTTTTGTAATGTGTTTGCCAAAAACTGTTCATGACTCTGGAGAAAATAAATGTTATTTTATATGCCTCCATGTTCTTTTGCAGATGTGGCGAGGTAGTGACCAAGCGAGAGCAGTTCAATGACTTGTCCATCGACCTACCACGGCGAAAGAAAACCCTCCCTCTCCGCTCCATCCAGGATTCTCTGGATCTCTTTTTTAGGGTAAGTCTTTCTCAGAAACAGGTTTTGAGTTCAGATCAGTTTCTATGAAAGATTCATCTTTGACCACTTTCCAAGCTTGTTAAAAATCCTTTTTCAAGTAGCTACAAGAAACAGGCCTCAACTAGATGTATAACATTTGAATGTGTAATGATAGAAGTTACTTTTTCTTTTTGCAGATGGAGGAAATCGAGTACTCGTGTGAAAAGTGCAATGGGAAGTCGGCGACTGTTATGCATAAATTCAGCAAACTGCCCAGGTATCTACATACGGACTATTGAGAGTGAAATGCACGATGAGAAGTTCTCACACTTATTGTCAAATGCTTGCAGTTGAACATATTTAAGAGCTGAGCAGAAGCACACTGCATTTCAAATATATGATTAGAATCTCAGCCGGTACTTCCTGTAAACATCTGTTGATCACTAGTAGAATAAAAGCAGCACCTGATAAACAAAGAAGCCAACTACTTTCAGATTCGTGATGATCTTTTCTCCCCACAGAGTGCTCATCCTACACCTGAAACGGTACAGCTTTAACGCTCAGCTGTCTCTGAACAGCAAGCTGGGCCAGCAGGTTGTGATTCCCCGATACCTTACCCTGCTTTCCCACTGCACTGAATCCACACGACCCCCTATTAGTCTCGGATGGAGTCCCCAATCCTCCACGTAAGACATCCTTAACTCCCTCAAATAAAAATAAGAACTATAAACATTTCTAATCAGATGGGTTTTAATTAAAAGCTTTGCAATTGACTTGTATGCATTAAATTTAAATTGTCTCATTTGGCTGAGAGATGAGGCGAATGTTTCTAAACACTTTCTTTGTTTTCAAAGGTCCAGAACACTCAAAACGTCACAGTTGGTCAACTCCTCCACAGCACCTCTCCGGTAAGTTCTGCAAAACTTTCCCTTTTATAAAAGAAGAAAAAAAAAAAAAAAAAGTTGCTCTGATGTAAAAAGAAATACTGCCATAAAATTATAGCAATATTATTTTCCACTTTGACTGAGTTAAATCTTTTAACTTACCTCAGTCCTGATCATAACTGTAAACTAATATTCATTTTCATCATTTTAACCCTTTAAATGGCTTTTTTTTAACCTCCTGCGCAACGAGCTAGTATGACGTGGTTGGTACCAATGGATTCCTTAGGTTTTCTAGTTTCATATGATGCGTTATGCCATTTGATATCTTCACTCTAGCTTTAAAACTGAGCCTGCTACGACCTAAAAATCACAAGTTGCGTTAATGCATTAAAGAAATTAAGGCCAGGGCTCTGGATTGAAAGAGTGATAGGGTCTGAGGGTCTGTAGGACTCAGGGTCTGAGTGTCTATATTTTGGCTACACTGTTTATTATAGGAGATGAGGTTGAACTTCCAAAATCTGAAGAAAAAAAAATCCTTGCCAAAATGTATGCCATATGCATTAACACAGCCAAAATGATCAAAAAATTAAAAAGCCAAAAATATCCCTAGTGATGTAGTGATGCACAGGGGTTAAACAGAGGAAAGGAAGGAAGAGATACATTTAAACTGACCACAACTTGAGTAAAGCTCTGAAGTGTGCTGCAACTTCAGCCTTTATAAATTGTGTGTGCAAGAGTGCCTTAGTAGTAAAAATGCCAAAAAATAAATCCTTTTTTAAAAAAGTGTTATCTGTCACATATTGCATGGCTAGGAAAAGGACTGAAAGTGTGCCCAGACCCGGGTTTTTTTTGTACTTTTTGCTTGTAAATTCAATTACTGAGCTTATGATGTGTGTGTGTGTGTGTGTGTGTGTGTGTGTGTGTGTGTGTGTGTGTGTGTGTGTGTGTGTGTGTGTGTGTGTGTGTGTGTGTGTGTGTGTGTGTGTGTGTGTGTGTGTGTGTGTGTGTGTGTGTGTGTGTGTGTGTGTGTGTGTGTGTGTGTGTGTGTGTGTGTGTGTGTGTGTGTGTGTGTGTGTGTGTGTGTGTAGAAGGATTGGAGGGAAAGTGGCCAACTCTAGCTGCACCTCTATCCTCGTGGACTCTGACTGTGAAGAAGAGCTTAACAGAAAGGCAGTTGTGAGCCGCAAGCGACGCCTCAGCAGCTGTCTGCCTGATGATGATGACCGACCGGAAGTGGTAGGCATCTGCTGACATGCCGTGACAATTATGATTCAGCCTCCTTTTTTTTTTTACTGTAGCTGTTTTGACACTGTTTTATGCGTCTTCAGCGAGGAGCAACAATAGATTCAGCAGACTTCAGTGGCATAAATGATGATGAAATGCTGGCAGCCGTGCTGGAGATGAGTCGTCAAGAGGCCGGGCTCTCGGCTCCACCCCTCATGGAGGATGAGCCAACCAGCAGCCCAGACACAGGCTTTGGGGACACAGATGCCCATGACCTGGCCTATCATACAGATCTGTTGGAAACGGACAGCAAACAGCCTGCAGGTAGTCCAACGTCATGAGATTAAAACATTCAGCAGATGGAGTTTATACAGGGAGCAGTCCATTTTTAACTTTGTTTTTCAAATTGAAACGCAGTATTTGTATGCATCGTAAAATGTATTGCAATGATTTGTACTGCATCAGTCAGTTGTCTTGCTAGTTTCTGCATTCATGCAAAAACTGGGTCGGCCGAAATGAATGTCTTAGGTAACATTATCATTATTAAACTCAAGTATATGGGTGTTTATAATTCAAGATAAGTATTAAGTCAACTGACCTGTGTATGTGTTCATCATGTATAGATGTGCTGGATTCCCTGGACCTAACCATGGATGAGAACAAGGAGAACCAGACTCCAGAGAGTGTGCAGCAGCAGGGGGAACTGGACTGGGTCCAGCAGTACAGTCTGGATCAGGAGAGGGAAGAACAGGAGCTACAGCAGGCTCTGACCCAGAGCCTCCAGGAGCATGTAAGATCACATGACATCGGCAGGGCTTTCCTTTAAGAGCGGATCAGTGGTGCTGTAAAAACAGTAGATGTGGTAACTGTCAAATAAAGACACCACAATTTTCTTTTCCCCCCCATCCTTAATGAGTAATGTTGACTCTCCAGGGTTGCAGGTGTAACATTACAGTAGTTTCTGGCAAATACCGTTGATCGCACTGAAGCATGTACTTGATGAGCAAGCAAGACACTGATCACCCAGCAGACATGACCTGAGTGAAATGCAAATGTTTAAATGTATAAAGGCCCTGACACACCAAGCCGACAGTCGGCCGTCGGACAGTTTGGGGCTGTCAGTAAGTGTCTGTCGGCATAGTTTTTGCGATGCGTCCCACAGCTTCGGCTCTAGTCTGACCGTGTTGAAGGCTTTTCTGCCAATCGAGCATGTTGAATCAGCGGCGGAGCTCGTCTGAGAGAGAAATCGCTCTCCCTACAAGAAGAGAAACTGAAGTGAGGAAGGCAAGCCAACGACTAAAGCCAAGAGGGCACACTCAGAAGGCTCTACTCATTTTTTGAATGACGTATACAGACTACAGCCGCCTGCTGGTATAGAGAGTTATTTCCTCTCACACAGGCGCAGAACGTACGTGCTAACTGGCTGTTGGCTGTGGTCTTTTCAGTGTGTTCAAATGCAACTTGTCAGCCAAGACACAGGTGAGGCGACGCAACTGTCGGCCTTCAACACCACTAGTTCTTTGATGTCGGCTTGGTGTAACTGGACCTTTATACTAAATCTCATTGTAAAACCTTGTCTCCACCTCACCCCATATAGGAGGCCCAAGAGTTGAGAGAGGATGATGATCTAAAGAGGGCCACTGAGCTCAGTTTACAAGGTACGAACCCCGAATGATTGAATGTTGAGTATCTGGTTGTTGATTGAGTATGTTTAACTGGTAGTGGAGGCAGTGAGGAAGAAATCTCTGAGTGATTGAATCAGTTTTCAGTGCAGTTTCTTCTCATATTCTCTTTGTCCTTTCCATTTTTACACGAGCAAAAGACCCCAGGCTGACAACATCAGTGCAAAACAAAAGTATACAGTGCTCAGAGCACTTAGTGACACTGTTTAATCAGACTCAGTATCAATATCTCCTCCTCACCCAACAGAGTTTAACAACTCTCTGCCTGAGATACTGTGCTCGGATGATGATTCTGGCAACGAGGACGTTCTGGACATGGAATACACTGAAGCAGAGACTGAGAACCTGAAGAGGAACGCTGAGGTAATTAACATCCTGCTGCCACACAAACAACTGCCTTGTGATTTTTTAAACAAAGTACAACGGTCCAGATCATAAAGTAAAATACGAGTGATTTTGTTTGCTTTATTTCTACAATAAACAGAAAAGCAGCTATCATGTACTAAAAACAAGTAAAAATCCTTTCTGCATCAAAGAAGTAAAGTACTAGTGTAGCTTTTCTAGCTGTATTGATAATATACACTATACATTGGATATACTGAACCCCTTTCATTCATATTAACCTGCTTATAAACGTTGCAATCCACAGTGCGGAGACTTGGCCAACTCTTTTAGACTCATCAGTGTCGTCAGTCACATTGGGAGCAGCTCCTCCTCTGGTGAGCACTTGTGTGTGTTTGTGCTGCTTCTATCTGCCGTGTAGATAAGTCTTATATGCAAACTACTGCAGCCCGGTAGCTGCCAGTAGCTCCTCAGAGGAGACTGATTGGTCAGTGTTCTGGCTTTGCTGGACACACACACTCACACACTCTCTCTCTCACACACACACACACACACACACACACACATTATTTGAAGCCTGACGTGATGGATTTTCGTGTCATATTTGATCCTGCGTGTTTCGCGTGATCTTGTGACATCACCTGGCATAGTCTTTGGCTGGAATGAGATCCTGCCTACCTTAGGGATAACCATGGCATCATTACCTGTCCTCACTTGAGTATCCACAAATAAACGTTATTTCCCACCCTAGGCCATTACATCAGCGACGTGTACGACATGAAGAAGCAGTCTTGGCTGACCTACAATGACCTGGACGTGTCACGCACACAGGAAGCAGCTGTCCAGCGAGACCGTGACCGCAGTGGATACATCTTCTTTTACATGCAAAAGTGAGTTGGAAGAATAACCAGTGTCTTTAAACAACTAGTGTGTTATGTTAGCGTAGCATTTGTGATCATAATAAAACTGCTGGATCCTGAGCAGTCTCTTTGATCTGTCTGGGGTAGGGAGGTCAAAATTTTGATCCCACATCGGATAGCGATCAAAATTAACTTCCGATATCAACCATTGAAATCAAAAGCAGTAGCGTCTATTTTTTTTGTCAGTTGTTTTCTCTTCGCCCCCCGCCTACTCCCGTGTATGTCAAGGCATAATACAACTATACTCAAGAAGTCATATAAAAGGGTAAAATGAATGATGTGTAACTTATTTTCTCAATAAAAAATAATGAATCACAAAAAAAATCATTAAGTCACTGCATCTCCCGACAGAACACCACGGTTGAATTTCAGCCTCAACTTTGTTGAATCAGAGCAGCTGATATTGGTAGCAACAAGCTAGCTGACTACCGAATGCTGTCTCTCAGCTCACACAGACTGTGTCCAAAGCTCTGCCTCCGCCCTCGGCGACCGACACAGAGCGATCAGAGGGGGAAAAAGAGGGGAGAAACAAGCGTGACAGTAAATGACAACAAAACCGTATTTTGTAGATTACAGCACACTTGTAATGCACTGCAGAAGGATTTATGTTTTGTTTTTGTAATGATTATGTACTGAGTTGGGTCACACAGATACTGGTATTGAAAAGATGAAGCTTTTTATATTGTAGACTGTCGTAGTCTCATTTGTGAAACACTATCTAAATAAAAAGGGAGTTCAGTTCTCTTTTTAAAGAAGAGTTTGAAAGTGTAAATGACAGTTGTCTGGGCATAAAACCAATGATCTGTTGATCTTTATGGAACAAGACTCAACTAACAATGGCATGTTTAAATCGAATCAAATTGTGACCTAAAAATCAAATCCCTAGTCTGGGATGATTGCTTATAATCTTTAAGTTGCATTACCACAAAGGGATGAATACTTTTGCAATGCAAAAATATTTTGTAATTCCGGTGAGTCGCAGGTTTAACACCACAGCGAACACTAGACACTGGTAAACACACACACACACTGGACTCAGTTTTGTAGTAGTATATGTTTGTGTGTTCATGTCTGAGGGCATTACATGAGTTGACTGTAAGATGTTCTGACACGTTCTTACCTTGTGTATCCACCGTCCCCAGGGATGTGTTTGAGCAGCTGTCCGAGGTGGAGAGATCTGGAGGCAGCACCACTTCAGAGGCAAGCAGAAACGTCCTGCAGCCCCTCTGAGCGCTACATCTTTGGACAGCCAGCCACCCACCCACACACACACATCCACTGCTGAACCCGAGTAGACGGAGCTCTCCTCTGAACAACCTCGAGTACTACAAATTGCCGTCCTCTTTTGGTCGTCTTTAGGCACTTCCTCTACAAATCATGCCCTGCTAAATTGGCACCTGTAAATGCCAACACAAGTGCTAAAACTGTCAAGAATCTTCAAGACCAGAAATGCAGTTAAAAATGTTCAGTGGATCAAATTTTGCCTCCGTGTTTTTGAGGCTGGAGTTTTTTCTTTGGTTTGATTTTTCTCAAACAACCGTTTTGTAAAAAGTTTTTTTCTTCGTTTGTTTCTTGATACACTTCGTTCAAACTTTAATGCCGTTCATTCAGACTTTCACTTAAAAGCAACTATCAAGCACCAGATGCTACTGGTGCGTTATGAATTGTATGTTTTGCAGACCCTTTATTTCCCATATAAACTAAATAAAGATATATTCTATGTTGGAGTATAAGCTATTATAGCGTTAGAGGGGTGTTGTATTTAGCGGGTACATTTGGTGCAATATTTATGTTCTGGCACAAACTGGCCATCTCAAATCAGCTTTCGGTCAGTGTGTGTGTGTGGATGTTTTCCCAGTTGCTTTTTGTGCTTGACTTATGAACTAATTTGTGTGCGTGTGGTTGTCTCCATATTATAGATTTGAGAAGAGAGAAAAAAAATCTGTAAGCTCAATAATAACAAAGCCTGCTTTTACTGAGCTTTTCTCAGTAAAGCCTACTTTATTCTTTTGGGGATTTGACTTTGTGCCTCCCAAGAAAACTTTTCTAAATATGTATACGAGCTTTACTTTGAAAGTTGCACAACCATTTTGCTTTTGAATATGTTTGTCAAACCTCAACAATGTGTAAGTCCGATTTTTTTTTCCTTCATAAAAAGCCAACAGATTTTCTATTTATTGCAAAAATAGGGTTGATTCATGTTAATTAACCCATCGAGATATGCCACGGCAAATACAAGTCCTTAATACTAGACCACCAGGGAAGCTAGCTATAGCGTAATGTCTTTTGATTTCACCATCTTTAAGGCCAGTATACAGTACTCGACACTTTAGACCTCTGCTGTTCAGCTAGTTCCTATCAGGCGTGCTTGCTTATCAAATGGAACAAAAGTATTTTGTTATTCCTATACTGGTTCCGATACTAGACACTGGTTGTACAGCTTTTTTTGTTACCACTGTAAAAATGAAACATGGTGTCTGCTGGACATATTCAGACCACACCAAATAGATTTCCTCAACTCCCCTCACAACTATATATAATATAGCATTATAAAACATGGGTAATACAAAAACAAATCAGTATGGACCGATTGATATGCTTGCTGCCCAGCCATATAAAGTTGGGTGTTTGGAAAGTGTGCATTATTATTATTATTATTAGCTGACTCCTTGAAGTACAGTATTGTGTTGCACCATGAACGTATGTATACCTGGTTATGACAGCAGGCAAAAGTTACTCAACAAATTGGTTCTCCTTTTTTATGTCAGCCTTCAATTTTACATTTCTGGAACATTGCGCTTTCCTGAACATCCTGTCCCAAAGCGTAGTGTAAAGAGGGTATAATGTATTTGTGAAGTAAAAATTAACAGCTTTTTTTCTACCCTTCATACACAACTGACTCTTCCTAAAGCAGATTTTAATAAAATATTACGGTGAAAGTGCACAGACTTTTTAATTTGATGTTCAAAAACTCTTTAACAACGGTCACATCCAGTGTTTGAAATGGATATCCACAGTCAAAAAGCTGCATGTCTACTGCCAGGTGAATAAAGTCCTTCGAGCAGTATAGCCGCAGATTGTGTGATTGTGGAGAAGAACAACATGACGGTGAATACAGTCACAACAGTAGTAGTGATTAGTCCACCTGGTTACAGGATAGTGAACAACAATATCAAGCACCATAGTACAACTGTAAAGTTAACAGGTGTCCGTCAGTGTCACCTATCCTGACTGCATCTCTTCATCAGTGGCTCCAGATGTCTCCCTGTGAGTCGGTTGTACTCACTTAGAATGTAGCTTTCCCTCTGCAGCATCTGGAAACAAATTAAAACATTTAGAAACACATTATCCCCTATGGTGCTTTACAGTGTGACAAAACACATTCAGATTTAAATGAGCTTATAATTCATATGTTGCAAAAAAAATTCACTTTAAGTAGCACCCAGAAACAAGCCAATTAAATCATACAGGTCTACAACAATTATGTGAGTATGTCAGTTTGCCATTTAAACATGTTATCTATATGCTTGAGAGATGAAACCTGATTAAACAGAATGCATTTCAAAGATGGATAGGAAAGAAAAGCTGCAACAAATGAGACTTTTCTCCAGCTAGATTGCACCCTTTTTACAGTTAAAGGGCCAGTTCAACCAAATTTCAAAGTTTCTGAATTACCTCCAGCGATATCTAGCCATGCTTTTATGTTTGTTTTGAAATGTCTCTGAGATTTATGCCTCCACCCCTACACAACAGGGGGGAGGGGGGGAATTGGAATTTTGTTTTTGGTTCTCTCAGCTTTAAGAAATTACATTTGAATAATACAACAGCAACTTCACCTTCCTGAAACAGTTCACATGACTCTTGATGAGCCACAGACCTGCTATTAACCACTTTTACTGGAACTACTTGTATTACCAAAGAAAAAGTCCCATAAAAAGTGATGACGGTGTCGTTAGCGGATTATCAAGAGTAACAAGGAGTGTTGTGGAAAAGCGTTTCTGATAAATATTTCAAATTACAATTTTCAGTCGTGAGTGGAAAAATAAATACCATTCGCCTCAATTGCTTTTGGGGTGGAGGCAGAAATATATTTATATATTTGTCTATTGTCACCGATATCCGATCTAGCTATTTGAGTCATTATCGGCCCGATATCTGACATCAGTATTGGTGCATCCCGAAAAAATTTGACTTTGTAATTTGGTTGAACTGACCCTTTAAATATGCTTTGCGCATTAATATCCTTTCACCATGTAATCTCTATACAAACCTCAGTCCATTCTTCCTCTGTCTCATGTCTGTAGCCCAACAGGTGACAGATACCATGTGCAGTGACAACCTGAAATATGAGGCAAAAGGGGAACAATTAATGTCAGCTAATGTCACTGCAAACAGTCATAGTTTAAGACCTGAATTGTATGAGATATGGAACAAAGCAGTTTTATTTAAAGCTTCAGTAGGCAGAAAGATTTTGGCTTCATTTGGCAAAAATTCCATAATAACCTTTCAGTATATTGTAATTCAAGTGTTCTGAGTGATAACTAGACTTCTGCACCTCCTCATGGCTCTGTTTTCATGCTTTAGAAAATCTAGCCCGGTGACGGGAGACTTTAGTCAATTACAGGTCATTTCAGAGAGAGAGAGAGCGTTCCTATTGAGCGTTCCTGTTGGCTGTGCTCCGGCTGGTGGGCGATGCGGTTTTTCAGATTACCTGTCTCATGCACTACTGTCAGGATATAGTAACCATTTTATAAAAATAACTTGTTTTAATCATATTTGCTCCATTTCTAACCACTGCAGCTTTAAAAATCTATTTATTCATTAAAGGTAATGATTTATTTATCAAAATGGTTAAGTGCCGATAAATAACTTGCAACAACAAATGTGCACCTTGAAGGAAAAGGTCACTGCAAATAAATACATGACAGTAGGTGGAATTCAAAGAACATTGAATATGAGAAACAAGTTTGTGAAATAATCAACAGCCTGCATTTCTAAGAGGTGCCACAACTAAAGTTTATCTTGGACAAAATCTGGTTAACAGTGCTGCAGCTACTCACAGTGAGGATTCCATGCAGGTCTAGGGATTCCTCCTTACACTGCTTCATCACAAACTCCACCCCCAAGAAAATGTCCCCAAGGTTCAGCTCATCCCTCTGAATGGGGCAAGGCAGCTTCCCAGGCCTCAGGTCCTAAAACACAGGTGGAAGAAGTACCATTACAATTGGGATTGTTTCAAGAAGTCCATAAAATATCAACTTAGATTCTAGTTGGTTTCTCCCCCTCGACACAGTGGAGGTGGTGGTGGTGGGAGAGAGGAGGATGATGATGGCTAAGCTGTCATTCATGATGGAGAATGACTCCCACCCCATGCAGGACACCATCTCAGCACTGGAGGGCTCCTTCAGCGACAGGCTGCTCCACCCGAAGTGTGTGAAGGAGCACTATCACAGGTCCTTCCTTCCTGCAGCTGTCAGACTCCACAACCAGCACTACGCCCAGTAGACCACAACCAGCACTGCACCCAGTAGACCACTTACACTTACACACCAAAAAACTGACAATAACCTGATATTTTCAGGTGGAATTTCATTCATTCATTCATTCATTCATTCATTCATTCATTCATTCTCACTGAGCAATATCATTTTTCACTTGTGCAATTTTGTTAAGTCTGTTTATTGTCAATTCTGTATATACTGCTCCTGTTTTTAAACTTCCTTCTATTTAAATGGTTCATATTTTGTTACACTTTGTTTAGCTCTTTTTTACTGTGTTAGCTGATGCATCTTGTTTTCTGCACTATCCCCTTTGCTGCTGTACACTGCGGGACTAATAGAGGAATATCTTATCTTATCTTATCTTCCCAATAGACATTTCATGGGAGAAATGGCAGTAAATGAACAGGTTTACTGTCACATGTTGGCATGTGGTCATATTTACCTCGTAGAATGGGAATGAGAGGACATCCGTGGGCACATTTTTCTTCCTGTAGATGCTGTTAATCCTCTGGATCCGTTGGTTATCCACGCAGACGATGCCCAGGTCAAACTTCTGGATGCCCAGGATGTGCCTCAGTGTATCAACATCCCTCCGCAGCCGGGCGCGGCGGAGAGGCACCACCTTCTGGAGGTTCCGCAGTACTACTCCCATGGTACAATAAGCTGTCAAAACTAAACACTGTTAAAAAATATCCTGAGACATAAAGTTAACGTTAAAACTAACCCACTATTCATTCACAATAACTGTGGCGGTGAGTTTACGAGGTGATGGTTGGTCAGCTTTGTGTTAGCAGCGAGATGTTCAGCCATTCTGGGGCAGAATTCAAGGTGACACCGCGGTAGCAACGGTAGCTAGGTCCCTTAGAAACGAGTTCTGTAACTACGCTGTTTCTATGTTGTGTACATATCACAATATATTTGAGAGAAAAAAAACATATTCTGTCCTCTAAGGAAAGTGGGCCGTCGCTCGTTCAAAACATATCGGAGGAATGAAACGGTCCGTTGGCAGCAGCGGAATGAGATAAGCATTGACCGGCCGGGGACCTAAAGATGTGTCGGACCGGAACTAGTGATGGGAATTCAGGCTCTTTTTAGTGAGCCAGATCATTTGGCTCACCAAGAAGAGCCGGCTCTTTCGGCTCCCAAACGGCTCTTCATTTACCACTTCTGCCTTTTATAATTCAGCCAAATTTAGCTTTAGCTGTTTTGACCTATGATTAGTATGTGTGCACTTATATCACTTAAATTATTCAATTTAATTATACTAAACCTTATAATTTCCAGAATACCATAACTTTACATGACGCTTCGTTTCCGACTGTCACTCATCTTGTCTGCTATTTGTGCAACGCACTCCTCTCTCTCTTTCTCTCCTCCTCTCCCTCCTGCTCTGTACCTGTAGACCGTCAGTGCACCCCTGCCCCTCCTGCTTGATGATATGATCCTTGTCTGTCATCACCTGATTGGTCACACGGACGTCATTAACACAACATTCAGTTACAGTCAGTTTATGGAGTGCCCGTGGCGCGGAGAAGATCGTCCTATCATTCTGCCTTGAATTAATTAAAGAAAAAAGAAAAAAATGACTCGGACGGGAACCGACTCTTATCGTTCACTTAAAAGAGCCGGCTCTTTGAACCGGCTCGTTTTAAACGACACATTACTAACCGGAACCGGATGTTGGAAAATTCAACATAGCAAACATAAACTACGGAAGGTGAGATTGTTGTCGTATCAAAGTTGTACAATTTTACAGTAACAGTTATTTATAGGCAAGTTGTTTGTGTTATTATAACAACTGTGAGGACAATGGAACACACTTAACTAACTTTAACAGTGTTAGTGGTGTTATCTCAGTCTAACGGCCGAGTCACGTAACGTTAACGGCTCTGTATGTGTCTCCATAGTGATAGAAGCTGTTACTCCGGTAACAGTGTTACAGATGTCCGCCGGTTGAACGCCTGGATGAGAGACATTCCGTTCAACTAGTAACCAAGGATACTAAACATCCGCTAACATGAACACATCCAATCCGTTTGGTAGTCCACAAGGAGGAGCTTTCCAAGCCCCCAGCAACATGATGAAGACTGGTGGTTCGTTCCCGTCATTTGGACAGCAGCAAGCTTCCAGCAATCAGCCCCAACCTATGGGCTTCTTCCAACCATCAGCGTTTGGACAGCCGTCTGTCTTAAATCAGCCCCCTACCATGTTTGGACAGAACCCTGCCTTTGGACAGTCGTCCACACAGCCCCCCTCGCTGCCTACAATAAGTCAAGCTCCAGCATTTGGACAGCAGTCGGTAGTGATGAATAGCTCAGGCTTTGGTGGTGGCAGCACCGCTCCAGCTTTTGGACAGACTGCTGCACCGAACCAGAGTTCAGTCTTTGGCCAGACGCCTTCATTCGGGCAGCCGTCTGCATTTGGGCAGGGACCAGGATTTGGCCAGCAGCCACCGGCATATGTCAAACAGCCACCAGGGTTTGGCCAACAGCCCCCTGGGTTTGGAAACTCCCAGATGGCTACTAGCTCTACCGCTGCCTTAGGGCAACCTCAGCCACTTGGTTTTGGACAGCCATCATCATCTACTAGTGTCACCACCAGTGTATTTGGTAGCCCAGCTCCGAGTGTGACCCAGAGCAGAGGATTTGGATCATCCAAATACAGTTTTAAGCCGGCCAATGAGGCACTGTTCAAGCCCATCTTCAATGCCAGCCCTGAGCCCGCTAACCCTCAAACTACTTCAATGTCCAGCTCCCCCTTTGGCAGCAGTGGGTCCCAGACAATCGCCAGCTCCATGAGTAGTAGCAGCAGCAGCAGCACCACCACCACCACCACTGGCTTCCCTCTGTCGACTGGAGCTAAGTCTGGGCAGCTGGGTTTCAGCTTCTCACAGCCAGCTGCAGCCCCCTCTATCTCTTCTGGAAACAATCCACTAACAACTGGCAATAGCAACGCTCCTACCAACACACTGCAGTTCACCTTTTCCCAGCCAGCTGCTCCCTCCAGCTCCAGCACTAAGGCCTCTACCACCGAGCCCACCACCCCATCATCCTTCAGCTTTTCAGCCCAAACCCTCCAGCCCCAGCCAACACCCCTTTTTGGAGGAACCAATTTTGGTCAGGCTTCAGCTTTTGGTGACACTAAAGCAGAGACTAGTACAGAGGAAAAAGGGCGCAACCTTGAGGGTCCTGGAGAGACAAGTATATTTGCACGACTTGGCAAAGTCACCAAGCGCAAGGAAGATCCAATGGTCCCCGGCGTTGTTCTCGAGAAGCCTGCTACAGCAGAGCAGGAGGAGGATGTTCCAGCAGAATCAGATTCACCAAGACCTTCAAAGAGGCCCCTGATGAGGTCCCGCGGCCCACCACCAGGCTTATTTGGCAGGGCGTTAAGTGGTCTTCGTAGAGAAGGTACTACCCCAGTGAGGCGAGAGGCCACAAAGGAGACCCAGCAGCAAGCATCGAAGTGGGACATGACAGAGAAAAAAGACTTTCAAGCTCAGGGTGAAGACCTACCTACTGCCACAGCACCCACAGCACAAACTCTGACCCGGGATGTGCTGGAAAAATTTGAAGCGTCAGGTGAGATTACAAATGATACATACTGTGTATTACCTGCATTTTGTATCGTGGTCTGTTAAACCTGCAGTAGGCAGAATGTTTTTGGCATCATTGGAAAAAAAATTCCATAATAACCTTTCAGCATATTGTAAATCAAGTGTTCTGAGAGAAAACTAGACTTCTGCACCTCCTCATGGCTCTGTTTTCAGGCCTTAAAAAATACTTTGACCAATCACAGGTCATTTCAGAGAGAGAGAGAGAGAGAGAGAGAGAGCGTTCCTATTGGCTGTGCTCCGGTTGGTGGGCGGTGCTTAGTATTTCCTCAACTGATCTCAACATGGCTGCCGGGTCACAAATTTTCTCATTTTACAGATAAACAGTACACTACAAAATGTTTCTGAAAATATTCGAGGCATTTTTTAATCATATTTGATCCTTTTTTACCCACTGCAGTTTTAATGCACTTCTGAGATCTATCTGCACTATAAAAGGCAACTCTGCATGATAAAAATCACTCTTAAATTTCTCTTGCTTGCCTTTATAAATTGTCAAATCTCCTTTTTATTGACCTGTTTTTTTTTTTAATATTGGTGAGTTTTTACTGAAATTAAATATACATGGATCAATTTTGTTCCAATCTACTGCTATGAAAATCTCAATAGTGAAACGCACACAGAAATCTTCATCCTGCTGAAATTCAAGTACACATTTAACAGGAGTGGATTGCACTATTAGAATATACTCATCCTGTTAGTTGTCTGCATATTACCCATCAACCCTCTCTAGACTCAGCACAAGCCCCAGACTCGACCCTCGGCCTCACAACCCCTATGAAACGTGGCGTACGCAGGGAGAGCTCGGACAGCCTGGGCGGCATGTCGCCCAGCGACCTCACCGTCATCCAGTGCAACAATGTGCCTCCAGCTCTCAACAGGAAGGACGTGATCCTGAAGCACTTTTGTCGATTCGGCAAAGTCCAGAAGGTCTTATGCCGGCCTGCCAAGAACATGGTCATAGTACATTTTGATGATCATGTGAGTTTACTCTATTCTACTCCCCCCCCCCGACCCCCCACCCCCCATTCACCATACTCTGGCTGTTTTGAGTTTCCTGGCTTCACCAAATCTGGCAGTTAATGATAACCGTTCTCCCAGTCTGGTCCTCTCCTAGCTTAGTTTTTTCAGCACACATCATGTGCTATATTAAGTTGTATTCATTACTCATAGTGTCAGTTAGCTAACTGCTATTTCCTGTTTTATGTGGCCAGAATGGAGCACTGATTTTACTGCAAGTTGTTTGGACTTCTTATTCTTTTTTTTCCTATTTCAACTGAGCTCAGTTTAATACGTTTTAAGTTTAATCCACTAATCCTGCTTTGTGGGACAGGCCAAAGGTGATGATGTGTATGCTTCAATGAAATCACAATATTATTTTGCTTTCTGTCACTGTTAACTCTCTTTCAGGCATCAGCGGCAAAGGCAAAGAAGAAAGGCAAACACCTGCGTAGACACGAACTCCTTCTCTTGTGGCAGAGAAAGAAGCAGAGTAAATACACTATATTACCATGACGTTTAATTAATATAGAAATAGTAGTCAGCACCTAACAGGCGATAGGACTGTTAAGATGTACACACCTACAGGCAAAATTGACTGTAAATCAAGTCTTTTGTTATCTGCTGATGTGAAGAGTCCTGAGCAGTTTATTTCATAAGACCTTTAATTCCTTGCAGTGAGTCACTGTATTGCTTTTTGTGCTTTAGGCCCAGGAGACAAAAGGAGCAGAGCTGCAACAGAAAAGGATGAGGCAGAGGGAGAAAGTCCGGAGGACACAGAGTCCAAGGCGGCTTCCTCCCCACTCCGAAAACGTGAATCCAGAGCTCCCGCAGTCAGCAGCATGATGACCTCCAGCCACGGGTACACTTACAGTATACAGTTGCACCTGTGTGAAAGTGTTAGTCTTAGCTTAACTTTAGTTGTAATGCCTTCATCTAACAGGCCTGGACCAATGGACTACCCTAAAGATAGTTGTAAAAGTTCCTGTAGTGCTGTGACTGTCTTTCATGTGTCTTCAGTCCTCTGATGAAGAAGACTCTGCAGTTCGACACTGAACAGAAAAAGAGCAGCACAGAGGCCCAGAGCTCAGAGCGCCAAGTCCCCTCCTCCCTCCTTTACAACATTGGCCAGGCGTCTGAGAACGCTGAGGACAGGTACCAACTCCTGGACCAGAAGGACAAGAGCCTGCGTAAAGGTCGAGTCGCCGCTCTCACACCAATCTATTGCAGCCATTAAAAGGGATAGTTTGGATGTTTTGTTTTAACTGTGTGCATAATATATATCCACACAGATCGACCCAAGAGGACGGACCTGGACCTGTCTAAGGTGTTTGTGGGGACGTGTCCGGACATGTGTCCAGAGAAGGAGAGGTACATGAGGGAAACACGGAAACAGCTGAGCGTATTCGAGGTCATCCCAGATACTGAGATGGTAACGTCCTTAAACTGTATTTATATATAATTTAAACCTGTTTTATAATATAAAAAAACTGAAAATCTCTCTTTTTACAATATGGGACCTTTAAAGGATAATGACAAATAATGTTTTGCAAGTGGTAGCTTTCAGGTACGTTGAAGACCGCAGGGACACAGTAGACAAAATCTGAAACTATAACCTCCTGTCCCCGACCAGGTGGATCACTCAGCAGCCATCAAGGAATACAGTCGCTCATCAGCCGACCAGGAAGAGCCCCTTCCTCACGAGCTGCGCCCCCTGCCTGTGCTCAGCATGACCATGGACTATCTGGTGACTCAGATCATGGACAAGGGCCACGACAAATACCGGGACTGGTATGACTTTGTCTGGAACAGGACCCGCGGCATCCGCAAGGTAAGGGCCTGCTGCAGGTGAGCTGCTCTCTTCAAATGTCAGCTGGAATCACGCTTACATCAAAATAATAGTTTGGTTGTCCTTAAGTACTTTTGTCAGTCCACAGATCAGTTCACCATAAAAAGTTAACATCCCCACGAAATGAAAAGTACATTTTCCCAGTTTTAATCCAGTGTCCCTCTTGTTATATGCCAAATATAAGTCAAATAAGCAATATCCGCCCACTGTGTTGGACGGGGGACGACTGAAGGGACATGATGACGATCAACCTTCATTTATTGAGGTATCGCGATCGCTCCGGTTCAGGCAAGATCTCAAAATAATTATTAGACGTGTATAAAACAAAAACAAGCGTTTGTATAACAACAGATGAATGCATACGAATTTACATAAAATTACAATCCAAACATACATCAAATTGCATTGAAGTCTACTGTATGGGATCTTCGGTTTTCTTTCTCCCAAAAGGGGGTGCAGCCTTGACTTTTTGCGAAGTACCCGTATGTGCCGGTCTGATGTGTAGGATAAAATGATGAAGTGATGACATTTTGGACAGACATGGATGTAAGCTGCAACTTGACTGGTTGGCGGGGGCAAAAACCGCGAGGCGGTAATTCTAGCTTATGAATACCAATTTTGCCATCAACTCCTCCTCACACACGACTATCTGTGAATATTGCCCATCAGTGTGTAACAGCAAACCTGTTGTTTCAACACACTTTTCTGGGTTCAGTTGTGGTTTTGCAGAGGGGAGGACTTAACAAGTTGTTAGTCGTGACACATGTCTTGTTTCCTCTATCGTACCCGCAGGACATCACCCAGCAGCACCTGTGCTGCCCACACACGGTGTCGCTGATTGAGAAGTGCACACGCTTCCACGTGCACTGCGCTCACCACCTCTGCGAGGAGCCTTTGTCGGCTTTCGACGCCAAGATCAACAACGAGAACATGACAAAGTGCCTCCAGAGTCTCAAAGAAATGTACCAGGACCTGGCCATGCATCAAATCTACTGCCCCCTGGAGGCAGAGTTTCGCCAGTACAGCGTGCTGCTGAAACTCAACGATGGTGACATCCTGCGGTCAGTCTATTGAAACTTGCATACACAAATATGTTGGTGAAATGTCATTGAATTATGCGTAATGCAAATTTTGTACTTCTTTCTTTTTTTAAAGAAATTAGCACATTGAAATGATTTTATACATCTTCAGCTGTTCTTCTTCACCTTTCGGGGCATGTTTATTTGCATTCAATGCATATTGTAGCTCACTCTATACGGTACTTCTTCACACTTCATATTCACGCAGTGAAGTGCAACAATTCCGCGACGAGGTGCGCAATTCCCCTGAAGTGAAGTTTGCCGTGCATGTGTTCGCTGCACTCGACAACAACAACTTTGTGCGCTTCTTCAAGCTGGTGAAGAGAGCCTCATACCTCGCCAGCTGCCTCCTACATGGATACTTCAACCAGGTCAGAAACTGTTTCCTTCATGAGACTGAGAAAACCTTGAACTTGTCTAAAGTCTTTTCACTAGTTTTATGTGACTTTGGAAATATCATGAATGAGAAAGAGTTAGATAAGGGTGATCAGTGTCAACTGAACAATAGTTTGTATAGCATGGGACTGCTCTATTATGTATGATGCTTTTTTGTATGCCTTTTTGTACCACACACAGGCGTTGTAACTGCTGCTGTTAAAGTACTAGATGTATATAATGTTTGGAAATGTTGCATGACGGAGCAGGTCCAGACAGAAGTGTGTGTTGTTCAATATTTATGTTGCTTTTAAATGTGTGTATGCGTGCGTACAGGTCAGAGCTAAGGCCTTGAAGCTCTTGAGCATAGCCCACACCGTGGGTCCACGATCGACTGCGTTTCCAGTTGAGGACATCGTTCGGATATTAATGTTCCCCAACACTGAAGAGGCAACTGACTTCATCCAGCAGTATGGCCTGGCTGTCAGCGATGGGTGAGTGTCTACTAGTAGAAGTTCCAGTGGCTAAATTTGATAATAATGTTTTGGGGAAAAAAACGTAATTGGACAAAACTTGATTGCATCCCCAGAATTACATACCTCTGAGTTAAAGGTGCTAAATTTGAAATTCAGAGCATTTCTATTGCCTCCGCACAGCTCTGCACATGGAGACAGCTGGTGCTAACAGTGAAAACAACGGCAACAGTGCCGACAGAGCTTACAGTGTTTACCTGTGGAGGGAACTGTACAGTCGTGGGAGAGCAGCGGCCATGAGCCTGCCAGTGTGTTATTCATTTGTGATAAATCGTGATGGACTATCATGCGATTAATTGCATTTTTGCATATTTTTAATCGATTGACAGCCCTAATTAATATATTTAATCAATATTGTCCACAGAGTGGTAGAGCTGAATCGGGTAGCGTATCAGGAGCCAGATATGCCTCTGTCCCAGAAGAAGTCAGACGTCATCCTTGCAAAGAAAATGGTGTTGATTGGAGAGGTGGTGAGCGGAGGCCCCCTCCCCAGCCCTCTCCAGCACACCCCTGTCTGCAGCTTTGACTCCCAGAGTAGGTCCTATAGAGCAGGCCCTCTGGCTGAGCCCACTCCAAGCCAGATTAAAGGTATTCACTCCTTTCTCTAATCCATGGCATTGTCTGCATGCAGAGCTGAAAAATATTTTGTGTTGTCATTTTTTAGGTCTTGGAAGTTTCCTCCTATACAATACTTATCTGATCGCTTTTATTCTGCATTGTACATTCTACTTGAATTGCATTTTTTATGAGGAATAAATCCCTTTACTTCTAAAGTGACAGGGCCTGCATCATTTTACGAGCAACCGCCTTAAAATGAATTCTAAGAAATAAGCTGTTTTGGGAAGGTTACGTTAGTCATGTCTTTGTTTGTCTTTGTTGTCTCAGCTGTTGCCGCCAAGGTGGAGGTTAAGGCACCACCCAGCGTTGATTTGCTGTCACAGGTCGTCCCGCGTATGCCCAGTGAACCGGATCACAGCCCGGCTCCCCCGGCAGAGGCCCAGCAGATGTTCCAGCCGATATTTGAACCTCAGCCTGTCAAACAGCCATCACCTCCACCCAAACCTCAGCCGGTGTACAGCAACGAGGTGGGCAAGATCTCTCTGCTCTTTATCTCCGACCACATTAGGTGTCTCACTTGGAGGACTAATTTATTCTCACTGCATTGACTGCACTGCAGTTGTAAATTAATTAACCTCTATTTCTCCAGTACATGATTATTTGATGTAGTACCTTTGCTCTGATCCTTGTATTCCTTACTGATGGTGCCTTGTAAATTTGGTTATATAGGAACAGTGGTGGGAAGCAACTAAGTACATTTACTAGGTACATGAGGTACTTGAACTTGAGTATTTAATTTCTGTGCTACTTCTACTCCACTGCGTTTCAGAGGGAAGTATGGCTGTGGTCGTGCGTTGCTATTGGCTCAATTTCAGCGAGTGCAGACTGCGCATGTGTTGTACCCCAATATTATGACGCGATGATGACGCGTGACATCTCCTAGAGAAGGAAATGCCTCCCATCACAGGATAGATTTTTTTAAAGCCTGTAAACAGAGCCAAGAGGAGGCGCAGAAGTCTAGTTTTCTCTCAGAGCACTTAAATTGCAATATGCTGAAAGGTTATTATTGAATTTTTGCACTGTTTTTGTTCCCTCCTGCAGGACATTATGGCCGAACTTGACTGTGTGATTGAAGAGGTGGTTGGAGCAGCAGTGAGGGAGGTAGCCGACGCTGGTGCCTGCTATGCCGCAACAGCTCTTTCGTAAGTTCAAGTGATCCATCCATCCAGCTATTCTGTACCAGCGTTTCAATCCTGTGCTGCCTTTATTTAACTTCTTCACAGTTATCATTAATTATGTGACCACAGTGTGTAGATGCAGTGGAGATCCAACCCCCCCCTAGATGTTTTTTTATTAAGATGACTGACTTGCTCTCCTATTGCCTTTGGTTCTGCAGGGAGAGCAGCGTACAGGTGGAGTCTCTGGTGAGCGACGTGCTGGGACAGATGCTGCAGGAGATGTCCTCCACCGAGATCCAACTGGAGCAGGAGCGTGTCGCTGACGAGAAACGCAAGCTTGAAGATGCCAGGTTGGTCTACTGACAGTTGAGGGCAGCCTGATAATGACCTGATAATGAACTGTATGAACAGTGCGTAGGATCCACACTAAATGTTGGCATACATTCAAATGGAAAAATTTACGTACGCCCAAAAATATTCAGATTTATAAAAACGTCCATACGCCTCTCAGTGCACAATTTCCTTTTATAAATCCCAAATCAACTTGGAATTGCCTTCACGTGGATCAGCCTTATACCCCTCCGTCGACACGCCCACATTCAGTCATAAATTGTCAATGCAAAGCACCCAAAGTAGCTTTATTTGCCACAGCTCACCCCCCCATTTCCTTTTCCATGTCCGTCGGTGGCAGGAGGAGGCAGGAGCACGAGGCCTTCCTGGTTCAGTTCAGCTTCTCTCTCTGCACAGAGCTCGTCTACGAAGTTTTAGATGAGACCATCAAGGAGACCGCCACCTCTGAGATCCAGTAAGGCTTTAAAACTCAACCTACTTCTAATGTGGTCTGATGTGAAGTTACGTGATTAACAAGACTACTTAAAAATGATATGGTGCTAGAATTAAAGAGGAATATCATGAAGTGTAATGTCTTTGAGTGGCACACTTAGGAGTTTCCCTGAATTTAAATTGACACTTTTCTTTTTCCTTTTTCAGACAGGCAGTGAATGAGAAAGCAAACCGTGTAGCTAAATGCACAGAGGAGATCTGTACCAGTCTAGTTGAGGAGACTTTGATTGAAGACATTGCTGTGTTGGTTGAAGATCTCCTTGAAGCTGAGCTGCAGTGCATCCACAAGTACATCAAAAGGTAAGAAACTGAGCAAAAGTGCAATTGATAACAGGCCAACATCAGTCTGACACACCAGTATACCATTCTAAAGCCGGGGCCACACTGGGAATGTCGGCAGCGCGTGGCGGCTGCGGAAACTGTTTTTTATTTCGGCGCCCATGTTCACAGGTTAGAGCAGCCACACTTCCCGTGTGAGCAGCTCGTCTCAGGCACGGCTTGGACAGAGCACCAGCAGACCTGGGACCAGCTGACCACCTGCCTCTTAACGGATCATGAATGCATAAATTAAAACTTTAAAAGCGTGATGAATGTATCCAAATGTAACGGAGTAAGAATGATGATTTTTCTCTAAAAATCTACTCAAGTAAGAGTAAAAAAGTATGCTGCATTAAAACGACTCTGACAAGTACAATTTACTCCAAAAAGTTAATTGAGTACATGTAATGGAGTAAATGTAACTCGTTACTACCAACCTCTGGTGTCGACCGTCATCTACTGTAGGTAATACACTGACTATGTACCTCATACAACCGTACTTCAAAAAAAACAAAACTATGCCTTTAAATACCCTTTCACGATTCATCATCCGTTTCCTTTCTCCTCTCATCCGAACCACCAGGTGGCGTGATGTGGTTGCAGTACGTCGGCAGCTGAAGAGACAGATGAGAGGTTTCCCTGCAGCTCCTTGCTGTGTGGACCCTCGATTCAAACTCAAGGCTCTGGCTCCCAGCGCCCCTGCACGGCCCTCCATGGCAGACCTGGCACGTGGTCTGGTCAATCTGGGAAACGCCGGCACCCTGGCCCTCTCCAGCACCAGGTATGTTCATCTGATTGCTTTAATGAACAAAAAAATTGGTGAATATGGTACATCAGCATATTTGTCACTGTACTATTATATAATTTACAGCACATGATATATGGTTGTTTGCATAGATTGCAGCATGGCTGAATCATTTGTTTGTTGTCTACTAAGTATGAAATGTGTTTTTGTTAAGGGTGTTGAAAATGAGACAAGAAGCGATCCACCAGATGAGAGTCCATTCCTACTATCAGCGGCTGCTCGAGTAAGTCATGGGTGTGTTTATTCAGTCAGTGGTCCATGCATCAATGCAGCATTTTCACCTCTATTTGGTGTTTCTCTCAGTGAGACCGTGTGGGCGCCACTCGACCTGCCAACACTGGTGACGGAAAATATCCCCAACCCACCTGACCGAATCTTCTGGAAAGCTGTTCTCCTCCTACCGAGCGACCACGAGAGTGTAGCCAGCGTGGCAGACAGGTAAGCAGCAGCACTTCACCGACAGTAACAGCAGTGGTGACAGGAAGATGTTTGATTACCTTAAGATTTAGGCTGCCGTCGAAAAGTCTTTTTTTGCTTAGGGAGGTTCCTAACGGAGTGAAATGACCCGGAAGTATCTCAGGAGCAGCCATGATAAGAGCTGTTTGAATTCTCCAAATGTTAAGGAAAGGTGCTTCAATGCTTCCTTTATTATCTCCTTTAGCATAGGATACACTGAGCCATCTTTTACCAAAGGAAAGGAAAGAATGCCATCCCACAATTCCTTGCGGCCGCAACTGTTAAAAGCGATGCACCATTCGCCATTCATCAAAACAAACAATATGCTTATCATTCATATTATTTTCATACAGTCATATACTAATTGGGATTCATGTTGATAAATATGAGTGGACAGTGGCAGCCTTTTCATTTCACTTTATTTCTATTTATTTATTTCGAACAAGTAACAAATAGATAAATAACAAAACAAGAATAACAAATAAAATAAACAGTAAACATATAGATGTCAATAAACAAATAATCAACATGAATAAATATTACGTCCGAAAAGGAGTAGGAAGAAATATGCATTTAATGGTTCTACTCCTGCAATATAACTCAAAAAATAACTCAATATTTATCATATAAACCTTTTGTGGCAGCATGTTGGTTATTCCTTTTTTATTTCAATTACAACCTTGGTAATGAAGTGATATTTTTCACTGGTTGTCCACGTTAGGTCATATGGTCCTTTATTATAAGTTGATGTAAAGTGTTCCAGCAGCAGAAGGACTTGTGGTATCTCTCTTTTACACTAAGCGGCCGGGTGAAGCAGCCTTTCACTGAAAGAGCTATTTTAGACTGGGGGATGCAGAGCCTTTTATAGTCCATCTTTGGAACATTGTAGTTTCACCACGGCAGACCTGTCTCACTAACATCCGCCGCCGTCGCATCATAATTACGGAGCCTAGTGTTAGTGCAGTCGGATTCTCTTAACACCACGGTTGTCTTTTCCTTCACATCTTTCCTCGACCTCATGACGTTTTCCATCGAGGTCAAGGAAAAGTGGTCAGGAAAAGACTTAAGGACGTCATTTTTTGTCTTTTCGACCGCAGCCTTAGTTACATTTCTTCTCATTGAAGGCACCCAGTGTTCACTGAACCTTCCATTGAGTGTGTCCTCTCCTCTGTCTGTTGTCTTCAGGATCCTGTCAGACTGGCTGGAGGTGAAGCTTGGTGGAGGCAAGGAGTCAGAGGTGAGCGAGGAGCAGCTAGATGGCACACTGCAGACCCTGTGTGTCACCAACACACTACAGGATAAAGGACGACGCACTCACAAAGTCCACATCAGCATCAAGGTAGACTGCAGCTTGAATGAATGACTGCAAACAAATGCAAAGAAAAGAGATCACAAAGTCTGTAAAGGGCTCATCTGCTGGTTAGAGTACACAGTGCATATACTGTAAGTGCTCATTTAATATGTGTAGTGAAATGCAGTGTGGCACACTCTAAAGGCTGAGCTAAAAGGCTAGTGTGCAATAAGTATGGGATAATGTACAGCGAGCCGGTCATTGTTGTGAAAGACTCCCCGACAGGGCGATGGCGGAGGGGTGGTCTCTCATCGCCCTGAAGGGGATGCTTTCACAACAATGACCGGCTCGCTGTACATTATCCCGCTTATTACACGGCTACTTACTGAAGAAATCAATATTTTGACACAAAAACGGTCCGCAAGAGTCCGACATCAGAGCTGCGCCCATAGCAACGGTCTGTTATCCATAGCAACGTTCTGTTATACAGAAATTACAGACCGCAGAACGCCGTGATTGACTAATCAGAAACGAGCATTGAACACAGCTTCGTAATAAAGAGTAATAATTAGAAAAAGAACTATAAAGGATGATAATTCAAAGATAAAAATTATAAATATATATAACATATATTTTGTTCTTTTCTTATAGTGTACCATGAGATTGATGACCAGTCATGTTTTAGGTCATCTCTATAAACAGATATCTGATAATCTGTGGGCAACGGGACAAGATTTTGGTATTGGAAGCGTTCTGGTTTCCGTTTGTAGTCTGAGTAGTATTGACCAATCACGTTTGAGAGCGGAGCCTGTATGAGTTGTTGCCATGTTGCTCCTGCGCCGCTCGCTAAAGAGGGTGTGGGATGACTGACAGCGAGGGACACTGCCTTATATACCGTCGGGTCCGCACGTATTCGGGTAGGCACGTCCTGATTGGCCGGCTACGTTTATGCAAAATTCAGTGGGCGACTGTGTGCACGTTATTGGAGGAGAGTATTACCCATAGAGTCCAGTAGAGGGGCAGCTTGTGCCTGTGCTTATAGAACTAAGGTCACAATGTCATAACCTTTGTTTTCTGACCATTCTTCTTGGTGATGTGTCCCAGGCGTCCCGAGGCCCCCTGAATGAAGATGACCTGTCCAAAACGGAGGAGTGCTGTGAGCTCCAGGGAGCAGGAGCTCTGATCGTGTTGCTCCCCGCCATGCCCATCGTCGAGCCCAGCCTGGACGAGCAGGATGTACCTCTGCTGTCAGCCCTGCTTCAGCTCAAACAGCTACAGCAGGCCAGCACCTGGCACTGCCCGCTGCCTGTGGCCATTCTGGTGCCAGGGCCTGAGTGTGATACACAGACACTTGAAGAAGGTAATCATATAGATTAGATACATTATAAAGCTGCATTGTATGTCAGTTAGTAGTTCTGGAACAGTAGCTGAATTCATCTGGACACAATGTGTAAACCCTGAACTATTGTTCTCATGGTGCCTCCTTGTCCCTCAGCCCTGATGCTGGAAACACTGGTCCAGGAAGGCCTGATATCGGAGTACACATTCTTCTTCATACCAGAGACCACAAGTGACCTACAGGGATCCAAACAGGTATTAGATATACAGGCACATGCATGGCAACTAACAAAACAGAAAAACACATTTCTTTTGCACTTTTATGTTTTAATGTCCTTCATCTTCTGGGATTTCATACATATAATGATGTCTTTAGGTTAAAGCGGAATTACCTGAATCTGCAGCTCTCCTAGGCTTTATGGAGCTATCCGGCCAGCAACTTTTCGGCCACAGCAGACAGCTGTTTTCAACGCAAATAGCTCTTAATATCCCACTATACACCACCGGCTCAGCACCAAACGGGCCAGCTGGTGAACATAGTGCAGCATTTAGCAGCTAAAGAGCCAGATATTTTCCTCCGGAATTGGTGGAGACCAAAACAGAGCTAAAGAGTAAATATTGGACAAAAAAACAAACTCCACATGACTGATAATTTTGCTCTTTATTCTTGTAGTGGCCAAACGGCGGTACTACAACTTCCGTGTCCGTCACGCGATGTCATTGGGCCCAAAAAGACTTTTTCCCCTAGACTTACATTGGGGAAGAGACGTCTGTAACTCAGCGGGTCATTTTTTTTAGGTAAATCAACTCCCCAGTATAAATTCTTGAAGAGCCCTCAATTAAATCATTAGGTCCTAAAAGTTGTAAAATGCACTAATAGCCAAATCCAGAGTTATTTTCCTTCCTCTGTTCATGCGAATGAGACCCAGACCGAGGGCTGGGAGGTGGAGTTAAAGGAAACGCTACTGCGCCTGCTCTATGGGCCCAATGGATGCGGAAGATCGCCGGATGATCCGGGTACTTTATCACTCGGCAGTCGAGCCAATTTGGCTTCATTCGCCACTGAGCAACTCTCATAGGAATGAACGGGAGCCCGCCTCCAATGCTGTATCCAGTTCTCTTAATACATCCATGGTGTAAACAAGTAACTGTTTGCTAACAAGTTCGCCATATCAACTTAAAAGCAAGTAGACCCTCCTTCGTTGTGAGGGTTCATAAGCCAAAAAGGTTCAGAATCACGGATATAGATTGTCTGATAGTTTTGAAACATTTCTTCTAAGTCTTCTCCAACTTCTCTCCCACCTGTCCTGTTGTTTGTCTCTAGCTAAGCCAGGCTACACGTTGGCTGCTGGCCCGTGCTCCACCACCCACCCCACTCTCCTGTCAGACCCTGGTGCAACTCGTAGAGTCCGGTTTGAGTCGCGAGTTCAGTCCCAGAGTTTACGCCCACCGGCAGGACCGGGCCGCTGCATGTCTTCCTTCCCAGGACCCCGTGCCTGTCATCCAGCTGTACAACGCCATCCTGGCTCACATTGCTGACAAAGTGGTGTCCCAGGATCTCAGCAAACTCTCGTGGCCGCCAGGCGAGTTCTGCCTGCCTGATACCCGTGACTTTGTCCCTCATCTTGGCTGGAACTCTGTCGAGCACCTGGCCTGGTTAAGCAATGGCATCCTCAGCCTGCAGCTGCCCGAGTGGGAGCAGCTATCTGTCACAGGTCGGTGTAGATGTAGATTGCAGAGTTTTTATTAATGGTTCCATCACTGTACAAAATCCTCTTGAGTACAAAAGAAACAGAAATATGTGAACAAGTAAGGGATAATGCCTGATGAGGTGTCCACTATTAGGAGTTAATGGACAACATTGCCTCTGCGAAGTCCATTAGTAGAAGTATAAGAGACCAATAATCCATGTATTATACTTCCTTCTCCTTCCTCACTTCTTTTATTATCCCTCCCTCTCTCTAGAGTCGTGGTCTGAGCTCTGCTCCTCCATCTTTCGCTACGCTGCTCAGATCCCAGTCTCAGACCGCAGTCAGCCTCTCCTAATGTCACGGCTGGAAAACCTTCTGGAAAGGGTCAGGCTCAAGGGTCACCATATCCGAACCCTTGGATCCAAGGTAACCATGAGCAACTTGGGCGACGGGGACGAGAATGTGTGTCCAGCCTTCAGTGAAATTCCTTGGGACGACATGCTGGAGATTTGCATAGACCACAAGCTGAAAGACTGGCATATCCCTGGACCACCTGTCTGGGAAGGTGAGGACATTCTCGGGGCAAAGTTATTTTACTGTGATTTAGAAAAAGAAACAATGTTCTTTGTGAACCTACTGATGATGTATGACTTGCATTACAGTATGTCATTATTTGTCTTTTAAGATGCTGTGACGGATGATGGGGAGATCCTGGTTTACCTCCCCACAGAGTCATTGAAGGGTTTCCAGCCACCTGAGGAATGGACGCAGGCCACCAGACAAACCCACAGAGAGAAGCAGCAAGAGAGGGAAGGGTAAGCAGGTCCAAGTGTGAATGAAACATTACTGAAGGGGCTCCTAGTTGTCAAAGAACATAATAAGCAAGAACAAGTCACATTGTCACGACCCTGCAGCTACACAATCACAGTACTCATCCCTTTTTTTTCTCTCCCTCCAACATCAGGGCGGGTGCAGCTGCTTGTGCCACGCCCAGCAGTCTGTCCGTCAGACAGAAGTTGTTCCGCAGTCTGGTGGAGCCTCTCGAGGCCCCGACAGCCCCGCTGGACATCACGCACACTCCCTCAGCACCAGAGCTCCTGGCCGACAAACTCCTTCGGAGCATAGAGGAGGAGAAGGCTGAAAGCAAAAGGTACATCTACAGCACTGCTGTTAAATGTTTTCATTGCATCGAGAATTCATGTTTATAGAATACTTTGGGACAAGTCCCAAGTCCTAAACTTTGAGTTTTGAGTCCTAAACAAGTCATAATGCGCTCTTCACCAAATGTAATGACATTTTAACAACAGAGTAACTGGCGCCAACTGACGCTCAGTAACGCAACGTTAGGTCTTCATGGTTTTCTCCTGCAACTTGATTGGATGCTGTCGGATTGGTTCAAACAAAGTGGATCTGAGAAATTAAGTGTAAGATAATCTAATGCAAGTCCCAATATTATTCACCAAAAAAAAAGAGTGCAGAGTTCAACAAAAAAAAAATAGAACTTCCGTCTGTTCAGTTTAGTTCAGTTTTTCCCCCCACGAGTTTGGGAATCTTCTGCCCAAACAAATAAAGTTCAGTTTGTTCAGTTCAGTTATTTCCCCAACGAGAAAATCCTCTTCCCCAAATGAATCAATGAAGGATCTCTCAAAAAGTAAATAAGCCCAACATCACCAACACTGTTGGAATTACCTCCGGTACCGGGCAGTTGATTGTCTTCGTGCACACACTTTTTAAATAACATACTTTTTAATCTCTGCGCTTGGTGAAAGCTATCAAGTATTTTCAAGTCAAAAGGCTCAAGTCCAGGTGAAGTCACGAGTCACTGCTGTTAAAGTCCAAGTCGAGTTGAACGTCTTTTTTGATTTTGTCAAGTCAAGTCTAAAGCCATCAAATTTGTGACCTGAGTCTGACTCGGGTCTAAGTCGTGTGATTTGAGTCCACACCACTGGAATACGCCATGTTGAAAGAGGAGGTGTGTACGAATAAAAAAATGAATAACCTCATCAAAAATAGATAAAAAGGTCTTTGCTTGGACTGTTTATTGACAAACTATTTGAATCATGCATTCAGTGACATAGCTCACTGCCTATGTTTAGCTTATAGAGGAATTTTAAGCACATTTTCTTGTGACATTGGTAATGTGGTGTTCATGAATTTGGCATAGACCATACAAAGAGAGTTCTTGAGACTCCATTGCAATTGTTTTTTGCTGAAAATAATCTACAATACGTGTGTAACTGCTGTCTGCAGGAGCATGGAGCAGCTTCAGCGTTGGCTGGATGGAGAACCCGTGGTGCACTTGTCCACACCGCTTTTCCTTCCATCCTCCACTCTGTTGTCCATGCCCACAATGATGATGCATGCAACCACAGCCAAGACTGTCACACAGGTACGACACGTCCCCTCACCTCACTCAGTGATCCTGGTACAAGTGATGTCCTTTTTCAAATAGTGTATGTTTCTTAGATAATAATGTCTAGTATGTGGCTGCATATAATAAGAGATTCAGCAACAATATTTTCTAAATATCGCGATCACGGATCGCAGTAATCATGATGCCCTTTCATCGTTTTGTCTTTCCAGGTGCCAGAGCCTGATGATCTGTCAGACAAAGCAGACCGGCCTAAAACCCCGCGCATATCTATGGCTTGGCGTCTGGAGGAACTCGAGCGACAGATTTTGGCGAGTCATGAGGAAGAACTGGCCTGCAGACTGAAGCTGAGTGGTCTGCTGAGCATTGTTGATGATTGATGAACTGTTGAAGGAAAATTAAAACAAATGACTCTGCAGATATGAAAATATTTGAAAACTGAGGACAAATAAAACTTCTGCCTGCAGCGATTTTTGATTTTTTTTGCTGAGCTCATTGCAGTCTGTGGCGTACGGAGTTCAATATGTTGTTAATTTCTCATCTTTTAGTCTGTTGAGGACAGATTCACTGATTACAACAGTGTGTGTTTTATATCTTGTTTGTATTAATGTCTGGGTTTATATAAGAGTAAAAGAAAATCAAGATTTCTACTCTTGATTTTGTAACATAGATTTTGCATTTATAACTTGATGTGTGTGTCTAAGTCTAATCCCGTGTCTATCATGCTGTTTGTTTAGCATAAATCTGATGAGATGCTTTTTCTCAAAGTGTGTTAAAATCTCTGAAAATGCTGCTTTTCTTGTCGGTCTTTAACACACCTTGTAGTACTTGGATAATAATACTTGAGAGGCCATGTGTACACTTGTTTTTGTAATGTTGAGTTGTGAAATTGTCAGATGAATAAAAATTTTGTTTTTCAAGTAGTATGATTTTTACAAGTGCAAACAGCTGCTGACTGCAAATTATTATATCAATAACAACATTGTCTACTTTCTTTAACGCATTAACACAACTTTCCCTTTATTATGATTAAATTAATCTGATATTCCAGTAGTGCTAACCCTAGACTAGAGGTTTAAACTGGGATTGTGTTCAGTTGATATTCCAGTAGTGCTAACCCTAGACTAACCTTCTGTTTCTGCTTTGCTAAAGCAACACGTTGCAGACACACTGAAACAGGAAGCTGTTCCTGTTTAAATCTGCAGCTTCCAGTTTCTTTCACCAATGACTGCTGATTTCTTCTGTTCTGATTCAACTGGTTCTCAGAGAGATCGACGTCTCTTTCAGTTGTCAGTCTGGTTGAACCACTGGACAGCATTTTGTTCTCCATCTACTGAACTAAATAACATTTATTAGTAAAGAGGACTTTCTACAAGCTGAAAGCAGGAAAGACCATTCAGACAATATGAAAAATATCAGAAAATGTGCAAAAGAATTAGTAGTAAAATATCCAAAAAATGTCTGATAAATATTTGGAAACTAAACTAAATAACATCTATTAGTAAAGAGGACTTTCTACCATTCAGACATATGTGAAAAAAAAATCAGAAAAATATTAGGAAAATATGTGAACAAATATTCGAAAAATGTCAGAAAAAATTATTGGTAAAATATGTGAAAAAAATATTGAAAAAATGTCCGAAAAATCTGGGAAAATGTCTGATAAATATGTGAAAACTAAACTAAATATCATCCATTAGTAAGGAGAACTTTCTACCATTCAGACATATAGAGTCGTCCTCTTACACATCTGACTGCAGCAGATTACTAACAGCAGGTTTCCACGACTGTGACTGAAACCTGATGTATAAAGCAACATTTACAAATGTTTTGACTCTGACAGTTAGTTTACTGAGGACCATAACAGAAACTCTTCATCCCTTATGTGTTAAAGTTGTCAAAAATAAAAGCACCATCAGTTTCTGCTTCATGAGACACTTTAATTTTCCAGTTGAAGCTTTAATCTCATTTCTACTGATGAATTACAGTGAACAGGTGATGTAAAATAAAATCTCTTTAATACTTTACATTAATAAACAAATCAATGTTTGAACCTGCTGTTCAAATACACAGGAACTTCACATTAAAGATATAATCAATAATGGTAAACCAAAGACCACCATTATCATGTTACTAAATGAACCCATAATCCATGCAGCCAGGCACAAAGAAACAGGAACTCTGCTGACTGCAATGATGCCTCCCACAAGAGTCTGTCCAGCTTCAATTATATAAAGTTTTACTGTTGATGTCATCCACATCACCATGACAACCAACATCATCATCAGGACAACACAGTCACATGTTCCTCAAAGACTCAGAGAAGAAAATTCAATATCTTTTGTCTGTTGTCCTACAGTCACAGAGACCTTCACTGGTAAAACCTTCAGTGGGAGCTCATCCTCAGTGGTAATATATGGAACCATCCTCTCAGTGAAAGTGTGTGTGAAGGTGTGTATGTGTGTGTTAGTATCAGGATCAGAGAACGACAGCTTTCCTTCGTTCCAGTCCAGATTCACTCTGATCCTCTGGACCTTCCTCTGCACTTCGAGATCAGTGACATCTGATGAGCAGACTGCTCTGTAGTCACCATCCAAGAACCATATTGTCCATTGTCCGGACAATGTGACTCCATCCCACTGGGCAGACTCTGGTACTACACCCAGTGACCAGTCTGCGTTGTCTCCAACCTCGATGTCCCAGCTGTGAGTCCCTGAGTCAAAGCCCTCAGAGCCCAGGACAGAGGAGAAATTGATCCTCTCTGGATTACCAGGAAGCTGCTGTTCCTCTCCTCGTCTCACATTGGTCAGATCTTCTGACAGGATGAGTTCTGTACCAGCAGTGTTTGGATCCAGAATCAGAGGAGTGTAGGAGACCATGTCCTTCATCTTGTTCCAGATGTTGAAGGTGAGGTTGCCCAGGTGTTTGGCCTGGTCTATCAGAGCTCCTGAGAGCAGCTGTGGATCCTCCAACAGATGGCGCTGCTGGACTCTTTCCACTGCAGCCTTGTAGTTGAGCAGGAATGAGACATCTTCAGCTCTCAGCTTGTCCTCTGTGGCTCTGACTGTGTCTGAAAGAGCTGCTATCTCTCTGCTCACAGCCTCCATCTTCTCCTTCATCATCTGACTCTTCTGCTCCTCTTCCTCCCTCAGTGCAGCCATCCTGGCTTCCTCTTCCTCTTCGAGAAACTGGTGAAGCTTCTTAAACTGCTCCTTAATCTGCGTCTCTGTGCGTCGGGCCTGGACCTTCAGGTGTTCTGATGTTTCATCAGACTTCACTTTAACTTCTTCAAAAACCTTTAACTTCTCCTTTAAGGGCTCCAGAGTTTCCTGAAGTTCCTTCTTGTGTTGTCGTGCAGCTTCATCGATGGGTTTGAATCTGTGGTTGGTGTGTTTTTCTGAATCTCTGCAGACGTCACACACCAGCTGCTGATCGTCCCGACAGAAGAGTTTGAGTTTCTCAGAGTGCAGACTGCAGAGAGCCTCTGAGGAACTCTGGTCTCTCTCCATTTTTCTCTCTGAGTGAAGCTGAAAACACAACAGGCAGACGGCTCAGCCACTCCCTGTTCCCTGAGTCTTTGTTCTTGTAAAACTCTCGTACAGTTTGTGGATTCAGCAGCTGGTTGAAGTGGTAGTATTCCAGTATTCCCAGTATTCCCTCCTGTAGATGTCCTCTCTCAGTGGAAGTGGTGGTTTTAGTCTGGGTTTGGTCAATCTTATCGTCCGTCTCTCAGTCAGTGTGTGTGTGTGTGTGTGTGTGTGTGTGTGTGTGTGTGTCGTCTCAGTGAGGCACAATAACAACCTTTGGGGTTGGGTTATGACACATGCACAGTGTAACTGAAGCTGCGGTCGTGCGATGCGATTGGCTCAATTTCGTAGAGGACAGACCAGATTTTACTGCACATGTGTGGCACCCAAAGAAATGACGCGTTGATGACGCATGACCCAGCCTCCTTCAACAGGCCGTGGCCTGTCTCAGGTGAGTCAGGTGATGGGCGGAGATTCATCATTCCAGTTTGTCAGGTTGAGTTTCATTCCACACTGTGTTGGCATCATTAAATACTGTCTACTACTTCTGTCTTGAGTATGAAGTTCATTCACACAAGAAATGATCCAAATATATATATATATATATATGTATATATATATATATATATATATTATCAAATAATCTCAGCATGCAAACTGAAATAACCATATTTTTCTTCAAACTAACTGAAAATCATGAATTTGTCATGTCCTAGAAACGTCATGAAGCTGACCCTCAGGCCCCATTTACACCTGGTACAACAGAGATGATGACTGTGACCATGGCAACAGACTTGTTCTATAGGACTAGTTGTTGGTGTCCCTTAAATTGCACACCTTAAGGCCAGTTTGGGGCAAGTCATAGTCAAGTCAGCACGCTGACACACTGAGAGCTGTTGTTGCCTGTTGGGCTGCAGTTTGCCATGTTATGATTTGAGCATATGTGTTATACTAAATGCAGTACCTGTGAGGGTTTCTGGACAATATCTGTCATTGTTTTGTGTTGTTTATTGATTTCCAATAATAAATATATACATACATTTGCATAAAGCAGCATATTTACCCACTCCCATGTTGATAAGAGTATTAAATACTTGGCAAATCTCCCTTTAAGGTACATTTTGAACAGATAAAAGATGTGTGTTTAATCGTCATTAACTACTTTAATCGATTGACAGCCCTATTTTAACCCTTAATGATGTCATGTGTTTGTGGATGTTCCATCCCTCTCCTAAACTTCTAACAGGCTTAATCATCATTTATTAGTTGATTATATTTAGTTTTAATAATCTGAATCTGTAAAGTGACTAAAGCTGCCAGATAAATGTAGTGGAGTAAAAAGTGCAACTCCTCTGTCCTCGCGTTTCCTCCTCGCCTCCTCTCCTCGCATCTCCCGTGGGAGGGACGAAGATGTGAGGAGAAGAGGTGAGGAAAGGAGTCGAGGAGGTGCAAACTTGTAAGTGGGAAAGACCTCTGGTGTGTTGTGTTCTGAAGGCCTTTTACACACTCTGTACTGCAGGAGGAAGCGTTGAGCATCCTGCTTTCCTCTGAAATATCCTCTTTTCTCCCACAACAGTTAGATTGAAAACACATTTTAAATATTGAAACGTTGGCAAACAGACTAGACTGGTGAATGTTAAGAGCATTCTGTCAACAGTTAGATGATAAATGGAGATACATTGCCACCTACAGAGTATAAACCTTTGATTTTTGTAACATTGCATACCTCTGACGCCACCTTCAGGCCAAACTTTTGTTTTTGCCTTGTGGTATCCAAGAATAGCAGTGTTTTTTCTCCATTTTTTCATCTTTCCAATATTTTCTGTGTAAAGTAATCGTTACATCCTCACCACCAGCATGGCTATAGACGTTTTGTTTTATTGTATGTGTGGAGAAAGCATCATTTGTTTGTTTCAGACCCAAAGTTATGCTTAATTGCTTAATGAAACACAGATTTTTCTAAGTGCATCAAAAACCATATGTATATTTAAATTAATTTCCTATTACCATTCCTTCAAAGTGTTAACCTTCTTACTTCCCTGATCTCTGATGGTTTCTCACAACTCATGGATATGTGGGAATGCTTTCATCTGTATATTAAAGATCTGCTCTGTGTTCTACGAAGTAATCCAGATGACTCTGTGTACTTGCTTGTTGAAAAGAGGCAAAGTAGTTTTAGCAGCATTTTAACCTGCAGCCGATTCACCATTTAAAACGCTTCACATTAGCTCACTGAAGTTCACATAAATCTCAAAATACAAATTGTCAATTTAGATGTTTTGAGTGTTTTATTGACTGCAACGCCAAACCAGTGAAGTTGAGAAATTAGGGTGACGAAGTGTGTTCAGTGGGCCGCTGGGATGCTGGCTTTGTGTGGTTCGGTTCACATCCACTCCTCAGGGGAACCCACGATTTCCAAAGACACAAACTGCCCTTTGGTGATCAAAAACAAGACATGAATAGGTTTGTGCTCTTTGTATTACGCAAGAATGTTGTCCAGAATTCAGGTGTACTAATGGACTGTGAAGTGTAGTTATTAGTTAGTTATTTTAGTCTAGAAAACATTCATAGGCTTCATCTTTTACATTGACTATTGGAGCAATGAAATATGCATTTAAAGAAGTTAGCTATAAGAAATATCAGAATGTGATAACACTTTGTCTCTAATGCTTAAAATTAGGGCTGTCAAAGTTACAGCGATAATAACGCATTAACGCAAATTCATTTTAACGCCACTAATTTCTTTAACGCATTAACCGAATTTGCAATTTTTAGGTTGTAGCGGGCTCAGTGTTAAAGCTAGAGAGAAGATACTGGTATCATATGAATCTACAAAACCTAAGGAATCCATTGGTACCAACCATCATACTAGCTTGTCGGCAAGAAGGCTAAATAACTCTTCAAAGTAACGCTACATTTTGGTGAGGAAAATAGGTCATGGCCATTTTCAAAGGGGTCCCTTGACCTCTGACCTCAAGATATGTGAATGAAAGTTGGTTCTATCGGTACCCACGAGTCTCCCCTTTACAGACATGCCCACTTTATTTGTATAAAGCAGCATATTTGTCCACTCTCTTGTGAGAGAGTATTAAATAATTGACAAATCTCCCTTTAAGGTACATTTTGAGCAGATAAAAAATGTGCGATTAATTTGTGATTAATTGCGATTAACTGTTTTAATCGATTGACAGCCCTACTTAAGATACTTACTGTTGTGGTGTGGTACAGGTGGACCCAAACGCAGCGCACAGACTAGAGGCTGGTGGATCCAAGGGGGGGGGCTGGTGATGGAGTGGAGACCGGGCTGGATGAGGGAGAGCGGCGTGGGCAGGCTGAGCCGGGAGAGTGAGAGAGGTGACGGGCAGATTGATGGCAGCCGTGTAGGTAACCCTGGATGTAATGGAGGAAAGTTGAGTCTCTCTAAAATAAATGAATAAAACTGATTTAAAGTACAATAGAATGAGTAAAACGAATCATCTTTGAATTATTAAATGAGTAATATTAATACTAGCAGGAAACGTCTGTTCATGTTGTCATGAATTGTTACCTCTTGTCTGCCCTCCAGCTCATCCTGTGGGTCGGATGTAATTATCGCTTCTTTGTCGTCAAGGTAACCCTGGATGTACTGCAGGAACACTGAGTCTGGGTCTGGAGGCGGGTGGCTCATTAGGTGGAGTAAGAGAAGGAAAACACAAACAATGTTTATTTTATTTAATAAATGATATTACATGGAGAACCAGTTTTACCAAATAGCATATATTATTTTGTCAGTCTTTATATTTTAGCTTATTCAAAGTGAGTTTCTTTTTAAGTCGGAAGCTTATACTCAACTTTTCCGTCCACAGTGATCAGCAGCTGCTCAGATGGTAGAATAGGATAAAAGTAAAGTATGTAGTTAGTAAAACAATATTTGGATTATTGAATAAGTATGTTTTTTTATTTATTTTCTATTTAAACTTTATTTATTTCCTTACCTTTTCCGTCAACGGTGATCAGCAGCAGCTCAGGTGGTAGAGTAAGAGAGGGAACAATAAATAATGGTTAGTAAAACAGACAGATTATCTTTGAATTACTAAATTAGTGATATTGTGTGAACACATGGATGTGGCATACGAGTAGGTTACATAATATTACTTTCCCTTGTTTTTATATTCTAGACTATAGGTCACTTTGTCTACAAAGCAGAAGCTCGTACTCACCTTTTTCGTCCAGGTGAACAGCAGCAGCAGCTCAGGTAGTGGAGTAGGATAAAAGTAAAGTGGGATAAGAATGGTTAGTAAAACAATATTTGAATTATTGAATAAGTACGGGACAGTCACTTTGTTTACATGTCAGAAGCTCGTACTTACCTTTTTCGTCATGTAGTGACGAGGGAACCACAATAATGGTTAGTAAAACAGACAGATTATCTTTTAATTAATAAATAAGTGATATTGTTTGAACAAAAGGATGTGGCATGCTTTTTGTAGGTGGGTTACATAATATTACTTTCCCTGTTTTTATACTTTAGACTCCACTAAACACAAGCTCATTCTTACTTTTTTCATCCACAGTGAACAGCAGCAGCTCAGATGGTCGAGAGTAAGATAAGAGTAAAGTAAGACCAAAATGGTTAGTAAGACGAATAATCTTTGAATTATTGAATATTATTGATAATATATTTTATATAGTTACTATACCTTTTTGGTCCATATTGGTTAGTATCGGTCTTCAGTGATGACACGTTCAAGCTGACCAACCGATAGGAGCCACTGGTGCTATGTGAAGGAATATAGTGTTCATTTGAACACCGACTGAGCTGAAGGTTCCTCGCCCCGCCAGACGCAAGGGCTACATGCACGGGGTGTCGACAGCCCCGCCAGACGCAAGGGCTTCCTGGGGCATCGCCTCAGGATAAAGAAAGGTCGATCAATCCACCGTGCAAATATGAGGAGATACTACAAACCTTGTAGCACTTGTTGCACACCGGTGCAAGACGCTACCTGGGGCGTTGACAGCCCTGCCAGATGCAAAGGCTACATGGCGCTTTGCTGGCCCAGCCAGACGCAAAGGCCAGCCCTCAGGGTTGAAATGGGTCAATCCAACGGTCCCAGTGCAAGATGCTACCTGGGGTGTCACCAGCCCTGCCAGATGCAAAAGCTGCCATGGGACCCACTGGTCATGCTGTGACGTGATGATTCAGTGAGTGCTCCGATGCTTCCAGGAGGATTGTGAGCCCATCCATCGATGGAATCAATCTGAGTCGCTCTCCTAAGACCACCTGGGCCTCTTTGAAGCGACCACCGCCCCGTCGCCTTCTTCACGGCGTCTCCTCATGGAGGAGCCGAGGCCAGAAAATGGGCCGAGGCCAGAAGCTGAGGGCGATCCAGGGACCACAGCCTCTCTGCGTTCCTCAGGAAAAAGCTCCTCTTCCCAGCGTCTCCAGTTGAAGGAGCAGGGGCCAGAGGCTGAGGGCGATTCAGGAACCGCTGCCTCTCTGAGCTGGTCCGAAGCATAGCTCGGATCCCAGCTAGGTGGTAAGCAAGGTGCAGGAACCACTGCCTCTGAGAGATCCTCATCAGAGGAATCTTCTCGGCCCCATGGCCTTGGTCTTAGTATGGGTGTTGGCTTGTGCCTGGCCTCAACATCCATTACGGGGAGCTCAATCACAAACCCAGAGTCCTCCTCCTCACGAAAGTACTCGTCATCACTATCGACGGGCTCAGAATCCTCATAAGGAGTTAACTCACCATCACTGTAGACATCGGGCTCAGAGTCCTCATAAGCAAGTAACTCGTCATCGCTATCGACGTCAAGCTCAGAGTCCTCATAAGGAGGTAACTCACCATCACTGTGGACATCGGGCTCAGAGTCCTCATAAGGAGGTAACTCACCATCACTGTGGACATCGGGCTCAGAGTCCTCATAAGGAGGTAACTCACCATCACTGTGGACATCGGGCTCAGAGTCCTCATAAGGTGGTAACTCACCATCACTGTGGACATCGGGCTCAGAGTCCTCATAAGGAGGTAACTCACCATCACTGTGGACATCGGGCTCAGAGTCCTCATAAGGAGGTAACTGGTCATCAAGACCAGCTTCCTGAAGCCCGTCCACATCACCTACCTCCACATCACCCACCTGGTCTTCCTCGTCCAGGTGATCAGGCAGTACCAGGTCATCGGGAGGCCTCTCAGCATCAGGGTGCTCATTGTTCAGAGGCCAGAAGAAGCCACCTGAGGAAGAAAAAGGACAGCCTTAAACAGGAGGCTTAAAGGCCTAATTAAATCATTTTTTGACCAGATGCATTTACAACTTTGTAGAAAAGCCTCCAACAAACACAGAGCCTCTAAAAGTAATATCAAATATTGTGCACCTGTGCTACTGTAATTTGAAACATTGTGACAGGATGAGAGTGATCTGATAATGCATTCATACTTGATATATCTTGACTCGACACAGGTAGCTAATCAGTGGCTCCGCATGTGCTCTCACGTAATCATCATGTAATATCTAATATCAAAGCTAGATGAAAATTTATTTAAATGTCTTAAAAATATCATAGAAATTAAAAATGCAAAATGTTGCGGTAAGGACATTTAGTATAGGAACAAGTTATGAAAACCATATATAATAAACATGTTACAGATTAAAAACGTAACCACTATATGTCATTTTGTGGACCGGTTTATATAAATATATTCCATACTCTGATGGTTAAAAATTCATAGAGGTTGATTCATTTCTTTTAATTTGGGAGAGTCAAAAGTGACCATAGTTGCAGAAACACCCTTATACTGTATGTATTATATTTATCTCCCAATTTATGATCAAATCATGCGGAGGCATCTTGGTTACTAAACTGTTTGAAAAGAAAATCATGAAATCCTCTATTTAAAAAAAATAAAAAAGTTTTTATATTAATATTTACAATAATAAACAAAAGATTGATGAAAATTAATTTAAATATTATAGAAATTACAAAGCAAAATAATATATAATATAAAATGAACCGTATTGTAATGTTGTGGTAAGGACATTTAGTATAACAACAAGTGATGAAAACTATAAAAAATAAACATGTTACAGATTAAAAAATCTGGACCTGTTTATATACATATTCCATACTCGGGAGGTTAAAATTAATATCCATAGAGGATGATTTACTTCTTTTAATTTGGGAGAGTCAAAGGTGACCGTAGTTGCAGGAACACCCTTATATTTATAATATTTATATCCCAATTTATGATCAAAGCATGCGGCGTCATCTTGGAAGCAGGATGCGCAAAGTCATTTTGAGGAATATCTGAAAATTTGTTTCACAAATGTGATAAATGTGAACTTAAAATGACCGGACAGCATCTCCGGATCCATGTTAATAAGCAGCAATCTCAACTGCAGCGTGATGGAACGTGACCTGGCGTGTTTACACCTGCGCGTCCTGACGTCATGACATCTGCTACCTAATAGTTCCATCGTCTCCATGGTGATTGGTGATGGAGATAAACTGATTTTTCTAGCATTATTCGAAAAATGGCCCAGTCGCCATTTTTGTTTCCTTAATTTTCAACAAAATTTGGAAAAAGTGCCTCAAACAATAATAAACAGTGTTTAAAGATCACTTCACAGATGTTAACACACTCAGGACATTCTTACACTATATTGTTTTACACCCAGGAAACATTGAGTTTCACCAAAAACTGTTTTCCTAACAGGCCGACAAACATTATATCAATTATGTATCTTTAAATTCACATTAATTTATTAGCTACTCTTGTACAGTTTTAATGGATTTAAGGGACATTAATAATCACATTTGGCATTAACAGGTGTCTTACCTGCAGAGTCAGGTGAGAACCTGGTCAGCTGCTCCACAGCAGAAGAAGACATGTCTCAGCAGGTTATTAGTCTCCTTGGAGATTTTACCTTTAGCTGTTTCTTCAGATCAGTTATCCAACAGGTGCTTCCTCAGAAGATGTTCAGTCCAGAAGAAGATGTTTTCCAGGTGATCAGTTATCAGTTAGATTTCAACTTTCCAGCAGAAAAGGTTTCACAGGTCAACTTGAGTCAAGTCCAAGTGTGAATGAGGATTCGTTAAGGCCTGCGGCTCTTACGTCACCTCGGTAAAACGTCACGTCTGATGCGCGTGCGTGTGCGTGAGTGAGATGATAGGAAGTTAATATAGATATATAGTTATAAACAAGAGAGGTGGAGATATAATCTCACTTCTTACTGTGCTGTGAAAAATATTAGAATGTGAGAGATGTTTTCTTTGAAAAAATAAATAATCCTGAGTTCATCCATCTCCTCGATACTCAGAAAATACCATACTTATGTGAGGAGAAAAATCAATGTGCAATATTAGCTGCAAAATATGTTGATTGTTGCAATACAATAAGAGGTGCTACAAGCTCTGAACATGTTTCTGATTGACTACATCTGTAAAAGAATGTATATTTAAAATGTATTTGGTATATTGTGATTGCGATTATTTTGTGATTATTTCTTGTGAAATGTAATTATTCATTAATATATTAATATATGTATTTCGCTTTGGCAATAATGTAATCTGAACATTCATGACAATAAAGATTATTTGAATTTGAATATTTGAATATATATTGTTGGATTTATGTCTTGTGATGCGCATCATTTGCCTCTGCAGAAACTCCTGCAACATCTGACACAAAGAAAATATCTTAACCCTTTTATTTACACATCTTTATTTACATATTAAGATAGAACTAAGCTGCCAACTGTAAGCTAAAATCAAAGTAACAGTATATTGTAATCTGAAATTATTACCAAGTTAAACTAACGCAATAGCCAGCTGTTGTATTGCTGTTGTATTGTAAACAGTTATCTGGTTGTCTGGTTGGTTTATATCCCATACAAAATCTGATATATGGCCATTTATTAAATATTCATTTATTAATTTAATTTACATTAAATACTGGTACATATAACTTAACACATATGGACATGTTTGAGATTCAGATAAAGTTATATGTGAAAAGATGCAGCGAGCATATCTGAAGTCTCTCATATAAGGTGACATAAATGTGCATATACTAGACCCATTATTTATTTTCCACATATATGGAGAACTTTAAGTGTGAATATGTGGCAAACATATTTGTTTTGCACATATATAATGTAATGTATGTAAACATACATGCATATTAGATATATGTTTAAAATAAGATGTGCAATATGTAGTCAATTATTTAATTCAAAAATATGTAGTCATTAGTTATTAACATATTCATATTTTGATGCAAACCAGTTTCCAGAGGTTGTATAAAAATATACAGATTTAAAAGTCTTTATATCAATAATGGACAGACACTTCATAACTTCTGAAAAAGTGTGCAAAAGAAATCACCTCATTTTATCTGCAAACTTAAAAATACTTAAAATTGTATCCAAATCAACTAATGCAAATAGTTATAATTTAATGCATACAGGATTATCATATATATATATATATATACACACACACACACAAACACACACACACACACACACACACACACACACACACACACACACAGACATACACACACACTATATCTTCAAATCAAATTTGTATTCATAGGGGCAAATAAACGTCTTTATAGTTAATTCATACAGTCACTACCTAACGTGTGAAATATTAAATGACTTGTGTTGGAGGACAAAGTTAGACAACATGATGACAAAGATTAAAAACAGACACAAACGAAAAGGAACAACAGATATATTAACAAAGTAAAGTCCTAATCAGAAATAATGTGGACATTTCAACAGATAATTGACATTGGCTCATCTTAATCAGTGTGAGCCCATGTGTAGTATTTGTCAAAGGAGCGCTCTGATTGGAGGACCTCGCGGGCAGACCCGTCCATTTCTCCGCCCAGCCGGTTTGTGATTGGACAGCCGAGTCTCTGCTCATGTCTCTCCATGAAGAGCGCTCCTCGGACGGCACCGCGGGGTCCGATGGGAAATGAAGTGTGAACTGTACTGAACAGTAACCGTTACTCTCTTCAAAACACTACAACTCCCGTGAACAGAGTAGAAGGGGGCGGAGCTTTCAGAGCACCTGAAGAGAAGTTTCATATGGTCCATCGGAGGATTCATCTCTGTATCTGTCAAACACTAATATGACTGAAGGAACGTAAGTACAAGTAGTTTTGTTTTATTTAATGGATAATGTCGCCAAAACGACTTGTTTTCAGCGTTTTTCATCCGAAATAATGACGTGAAAGCGACGGGAGTAACCGCTAATTAGCTATGTTTCTGTCATCATGTTGTCTAACTTTGTCCTCCAACACAAGTCATAACTATATTCAAATTCAAATTCAACTGTCTATAACTGTAACGTGACCACAGTTGCTATACAGGTGGCAGGTAAAACCTTCAGGTCACCTGCCACCATGGCAGATAGGTTTTCCTTATATTAAGAAATATTAGTTTTAAAAAGCAATTCCTAAATTAAAAATAGTCAGGGATTAAGGTTACATGATCCGTATTTCTACTGTCTGTTACCACTGACTCAGTGTTTACTAGGGGTGAACGAAAAATATTGAGTATTGCAATATTGTGTTTTGTGATACTGTATTAATTCTCAAAACCCCTGTATTGAATTCTAATTAATAGTTTACATGCAAAGATGATACACTGTAAGCTTCACAAAGGTACAGTGTTATTAGGTCGCAATGTACTGTATAGGTTTTGAATGAATAGCCAGGTTGTAGTGTAGAGTTCAAACTTGGTCTGACAGGGAGGAAATGCTGCCTTTAAATAAAGTAGACACTGTTTTTGATTGTGTCACATTTAAGATGAGTATAGGGTTTTGAAAACAGACAAAAATAACATCACCTGTATTATCGACTGAATTATTGGTTTCACTGTTGACCGGCTGAGTAAATATTTATTTTTGGTGAGACTTTATAGTAGCTTGCATATAATCAGATGATCTAACATTAAAATATTTGCTGTTCTTGTAGGCACCTGCGGAGGCGAGGGGGGCCGTACAGGACAGAGCCAGCCACAGACCTGAGCCGCTGGAGGCTGACTAATGTGGAGGGCAGGCAGACCTGGCGCTATGTGGAAGGTCAGGACACCCCAGACAGAGAGCAGACTATGCTGGAAGCCCATTCTCTAGGCTTGGACACGGTAGGCTTTGAATAATATATAATGTTTGGTTTGTTTTCGTCCTTATTCACTACTTTTTTCATTGCAGTCTGGGTTCATTTGAGTTGACTGTGTAATTCTCTCTGGACAGTTTGAACAACAGTATAAAACAGACACACTAAACAATGGTATTATACAGTGAGAGTAAAGTGTTCCTGCTGTTTCTGTTAATTTCAGGAGTCTACCAGACACTTTCGGTTATCCGAAAGTGTCTGGTAGACTCCTGAAATGTATGGCACTTGTTTGGAGTTCATTTCTAATCACCTGTTCTCTCCACAGAGTAAGTTTGTGTCTGACTCATCAGCTGCCCACACGGCTGTAGATGCATCTCTGAAAGGTATGCACTTCTACAGCCACCTCCAGGCCGAGGACGGTCACTGGGCAGGGGACTACGGCGGACCTCTCTTCCTGCTCCCAGGTAGGCAAATTCATTCTCCTCCATGTCGTTATATTTGACACCTGTAATCTGCAGCATTTTGTCCTTCCCTGTAATAGATAAGTTTGATTTAACGGGACTGTATCTAAGTTTATTCATGTATAACAAATTTTGTATTGCCAATATGTGAACAGGTTGTAACATAACCTAAAAAATTTGACTTTTTGAGACTTTCTAGGTTTCCTCTATCAGCCTTTAGACTGCTTAAAATGTGAAGAATGATGGTCGGTTTTTCCTGGGAAATCATTTCTAGCCAAAAGAAAGACATGACAGTAATGTTACATAACTTGCTAACACGCAATATATGTACCTTCATGTTTAGAGTGCACGGAGAACCTTAAATCACCTGGAAGAAAACATGGATGCTTTTAGTATTTAGAACATGGGGTAGTGGTGCACTTTAGCCTCATGTGGCCAAAATGAGTATTACAACAACAAACACTTCACCTGCCAAAACTTTTTTTCCCACCTGTTTCACGGATTATTTTTTTATTTTAAGGAACTGAGAAAGATTATCCTGGCAAAACCTTTTTTTTCCCTGTTTTTAAGTCATAAACACAGGAGAGAAAACAATTTAGATCAGACATAGAAAGATGATCACCAGAATTACTTTTCTTACTTGCTTCTCAGGGCTTCCGTACATGACAGATGATAGTGAAAACAGGATGTGCAGGTGGAGCTGTAACACTAAACAGAATGCAGCAGACGATTTCATGACACCAGTGTTTTTGTGCATGTGCTTGTGTGTCTGTCTGTCACTATATTGGTGTCCATTTCTGTGCTTCAGGTCTCCTGATCACATGTCATGTGGCTAAGATCCCTCTGGCCGAATCCTGGAAGAAAGAGATGGTGAGGTACCTGCGCTCCGTGCAGCTGCCAGATGGAGGCTGGGGTCTGTAAGTCAACAGCACACTTTTTTTGTCTTATGATATCCACGCATGCCATATCACTAATGCGCTTCTACTGTAAGATGAAGTCACATGTAAGGTACAAGTAAAAGTTGTAGACATGTGTTTTGCCTAGTACTGTTTCAGCAAAGCTGACCTCCAAAAGTGGAAAAATGTCCATAATTTTGTCATCTTATTCCAGAAATTAAAGGGTCAGTGTTTATAGTGAAATGTAATGTTGTGATACAAGCATCTACATATAGCTGTTATTAAACTGCTACAGGAAAAAGACTGGTGTAGTGATTACTAGAAGTGTCCATTCATTCTTGCCACTACAAGCTAAATACAGGAGAAACATCTAAAAACATACAGACTGTGTCAGACTGTCTGAAATATTGCTTATGGCAGGATGTGGATGTGTTTTGTTTTTCTTCAGACATATTGAAGATAAGTCTACCGTCTTTGGCACAGCGCTGAGTTACATCTCATTAAGGATCCTGGGAGTAGAGCCTGATGATCCAGATATGGTTCGAGCCAGGAACAACCTGCACAGCAAAGGTGGGAAGGAATAAGTTCAAATGGTTCCTAAAAATGCAATGTCAGTTATTATTTTTATTATGCAGTCAGTCACACACAGTAATATAGTCAGCACTGATTACTGATCATCTGTCTGTACTGATAACGCAGGTATACAAATGTACTGCTATCCCAAAAATGTCCAAATGTGAAAAACACATTTTCTTTTTAATAGGGAATATGTTACTGCTTTGTGTTTAGTAAAGGCCTATAGCTATAGTCCATGCTAAGAGTAATAACCATGTCAATTATTTATGATATCAGCTTTATACTGAAGCATTCTGTGTTTTTATATTTTGTACAGGTGGTGCTGTGGGGATTCCCTCATGGGGTAAATTCTGGTTGGCCATTTTAAATGTCTACAGTTGGGAGGGAATGAACACACTGCTGCCAGAGATGTGGTAAGTTCTAACATTCCATTATGTCCCCTTCTATCATCAGTCATGCCTTAAAGCTGCAGTGGGTAGAAATGGAGCAAATATGATAAAAACATTTTCCAATTTTTTATAAAACGGTTACTATATCCTGACAGTAGTGTATGAGACAGGTTATCTGAAAAAAAATCATGGGCCACCGGTGCCCTCCGGTGCCCTCCGGTGCCCTCCGGTGCCCCTAATGGCATCTGCAGGATTTCACTGACCGGAGGAAAACAGACAATCAGACCTGATCTGGAGCCTACCGTCTCTGAGAGCCGGCTGTCAATCACTCGCGAACTCCGATCTCTCAGAACACTTGAATTACAATATGCTGAAAGGTTATTATGGAATTTTTGCCCAATGATGCCAAAAACATTCTGCCTACTGCAGGTTTAAGACTGTTGAGTAGGGATATGTGCAAATAATAATCTTATCTAAAACCCAAGAGCTCAAGATAAAAATTATTATTATTATTATTATATAATTATTATGGAATTTTTGCCCAATGACGCCAAAAACATTCTGCCTACCCCCACATTAAAGGATAACTTTGGTATTTTTCAACCTGGACCTTATTTTCCAATGTTTTTGTCTCTAGTTGAATAATGGGGACAACACTTATTGAATGTGGACTAGTATTGAGTACGCTGTGCAGCCGTCAGCCGCTAAACGAGCTGTAATGTAATCATTTTAGACGGTGGGCTAAACACATTTTTCGTGTTGTTGATCGATCTCCATCGATAGAGTAAATCATTTTTTAAGTACGATATAAAGTAATTCCATAAAGTCTGATAAAATTTGTTGGCAGGTCTGGTTTGTTCAACTGGGTTTAGATGTGCACACTATGAACCATTTTAGCTTATTTATGCTGACTGTCCAGTTTTTACTCTGTCTTCCTCGCAAGCTGCTGTTGATGCAGCTGGAAATATAAATGGTATCACTGCCTTTTTGCAACAGAAGATTTTTCATGGCAAAGACCAGACATCAGGTGTTAGAACAGTGAATTGAAATTTAAATAAATTGCCACAGGTCCATAAATAAGGGAAATTATTTTTTCCTCTGTATCAATTAAGGGATGATGGTTGTATTTTTTATCTGTTCCAGGCTGTTCCCCACTTGGATGCCAGCCCACCCCTCTACCCTGTGGTGTCACTGTCGCCAGGTCTACCTCCCCATGAGCTACTGTTATGCTGTCAGACTGGCTGCAGAGGAAGACTCCCTGGTCCTCAGCCTCAGACAGGTGCCGAAACCATCTCATCCCACAAGGGGGCGTGATAAACCCAGAATTTTAACACAGTTAGAGGAGAGCCTTTGGTGTGCTTTCCATCGTCCAACAAGTAGCCCAATACCCAAAGATGTTAGACTTACAATGATATAAAACAGAGAAAAGCAGCAAATGTTTGGCATTTTTGCTCTATAAAAGACTTAAATGTTTAATCAATTAGCAAAAGTGTTGCCAATTAATTTCCTGTTGGTTAAGTTATTCAAGAATTTATTAATCAACTAATTGTTTCAGTGCTATTAACAGTAAATGGCAGCTTGTTCCTGTCAAATGCTTGGAGTTATAGTGCAAAAGTGTCTTTCTTCAGTCATAATACTTCTTTTGAGTTCAAATCTAAAGTTTTTTTCTACTGGAAGAATCTGCTACCTGAGAATGCAGTACGTTTTGGGCATCCTTTTCTGTGATCCACCTTTAAACTATGCAGAGGGAGCAGCCCTTTATTTTGACAAGCTTGGACTGAAATGAGATAGGAACCACCTTTAGATGTAAGATAAACACCCACATACGTGCTATGCTTATACGTGTGCATAACAGAATGTTGTCTTGGTGATTGTTTCCTAGGAGCTTTATGTCCAGGACTATGCCACCATTGACTGGCCTGCCCAGAGGAACAATGTGGCAGCATGCGACATGTACACACCTCACAGCACTCTGCTCACCGTTGCCTACAGTAAGTATGCACAACACACTGGGCACCATGATGATAAACCACTACCAGAAGCATGTTGCTGTAAAACAGGCAGCGCATATTGACCAGTCACAAGAAATGTCTTATGTCATTACAACAACAGTTTGTAACTGATTCAACATTTTTGACCATAAAGGTGTTGACACTAGGGTGCACTCGAGTGAGACATAATACACGGAAAAAAAACATTAGGCGTATCCCTGGCAACAGGGTTAGTTTTGCAATGATAGAATGTGTTTTTCATTGGAATTTCCCTAAAAGTTGCACTGTAAATCACCCCCCTAACCTTGTGAGTCTGTTCCTGTTGCCCTGCAGCGATGCTGAATGTATACGAAGCCCACCACAGCACAACACTGAGAGGAAAGGCTGTCAAAGAGCTGTATGAACACATCCAGGCTGACGACCGCTTCACTAAGTGTATCAGCATTGGACCGGTAGTGTATACGCAGATACAAAAAAATACAGATATACAAAAACAAAAACACAACAACACAGATTGAATAGTATTGGATATGTCCATGCTTGATGCAGGATGAAAAACACTGCAACTTATGCCAAAAGGTTTTCAGATCACCCTATTTAAACTGAGTCTGTAAAAGAAGTAGAGGGTGTGAACATGAAGTATTGGCCTTCCTCCTCAGATCTCCAAGACTATCAACATGCTGGTTCGCTGGTATGTGGACGGTCCCTCCTCTCCGGTCTTTCAGGAGCATGTGTCCAGGATCCCAGACTACCTCTGGTCAGTCAGCCGGTCTCTAACAAACTTAATTACAAAACAAAGCAAGCTTCTGTTCCATCACTGATCAGCATTAGGTGTTATATTGGATGTATTCCAATAAATAATGTGTAAATGTTGAAAACTGGTCATTCAGTGGTAATAGATCCTGAACCAAAGATAAACTAACAGTAAGTTCTCTGTGTTCCAGGTTGGGATTAGATGGCATGAAAATGCAGGTGAGAACTTGTTCTCTGCTCCTTTTGTATATTGAGTGTGACAGTACATTGTTGTACAGATGTAGTAATAGTTTTGAAGCGGTACAAAGTTAAATCAATCAGGGTGTCGTTTATAAACGTTTGAGGAGCTCAGATATCCAGAAGGAACTCTGAGTAGAAACAATCCTTTTTTTGCAATGAAAGGAGCCTGTTATGGTGCAGATAAGTGGCGGGAAACAGATGGACGGACTTAAAACTACCATAAAACTAAATCAACTTTTCACCTTCCAATTACATTCTTTTATCCTACTTGCTGGTCCCATACTTTGATTTTGTCCTGCAGTAAGAGTTTCGGTTTTTGACCACTTTGTCCTTTATTTTGTTGTGCGCAGGGGACCAATGGATCTCAACTCTGGGATACTTGTTTTGCTGTACAGGCTTTCCTTGAGGTAACGCAAAAATGGCTGCTAATGTTTTCAGTGTTGTCAATGCAAGCTGCATTTTGTGTTACATGCAGTCCATCCGTATTCTTTTTAGGCAGATCAGTGAGCAGAGCAACCAACAAGGGATGCTGTGTATGCATGTACAAGGGTTTCTGCATCAGCCTGAGACAAAAAGATTCTTACTCTGGATACGTTTATGTGGGTGAAGTGGCTCCCGTTCAGAAACGAGGACAACACCCAGATTTCTGACCTACAATGTATGTGGTACTTTCCAGAGAGAGTGAGGCTAAATGAGAACATGTTTCTTGTCACACAGTTAAAGCATCAATGACAAAAGTCATTTAAAGGTGGTAAATTTGATATTTAGAGCATTAATGTAGCAGCAAACAACTATTTGCTATGTAGAGATGTAGGTGTTTAATGTCTACCTGAGCAGAGAATGAAGTCGCTCTCCCTCTGTGTGTGTGTGTGTGTGTGTAATTGTTTGTTGGGGTCTTTCAGGCAGGAGCCCAAGATAACTCCAGTCTAGCCAAGTGCCTCCGAGATGCCCATCAGTTTCTCACCATTACACAGGTACTCCCAACATCTCAGTTACATGGTTTTCATTATCCAGCAGGAGTATAACACATTTTAATATTCTGCTGGTATAAAGAGTTTGGCAGTGATTACTTAAGCTTGTGTTTTTCACTACCAAAGACATTCAGGTGTGCTAAAGATCAAGACAGTGTAATATGAACTGCTTTCATAGAAGTGATTTCTTATACCTGACTAGTTTTTCCACTCTAACAGATACCTGAGAATCCTTCTGAGTACCACAAGTACTACAGACAGATGAACAAGGTACAATTTATATCACACAAGAGCCACTTTGTAAAGGAAGGCAAAAATGGCCTCTGAGAAAAGTACATTTCTTAGCCTGTTGACCTGCATGTGTATGTGCATACACCCTGCGTTCTTTTTTGTCAGGGAGGCTTCCCCTTCAGTACCCGTGACTGTGGTTGGATCGTGGCTGACTGCACAGCAGAGGGCCTGAAGTCAGTGATGCTGCTGCAGGAGCTCTGTCCCTCCATCGGCCAGCCTGTCACCAAAGAGCACCTGTATGATGCTGTCAATGTGGTGAGTCTGCATTGAATAAATGACTGGAAGACTAATTTACTTCAGCACACACTGGGGCGGGTTGCAGTCGGGGTGAGAGTCAGTACCTCCAAGTCTGAGGCCATGGTTCTCTGCCGGAAAATGTCAGATTGCTCCCTCCGGGTTGGGAGAGAGTCTTTGCCCCAAGCGAGGGAGTTTAAGTATCTCTGGGTTTATGAGTGAGGGAAAAATGGAGCAGGAGATGGACAGGCGGTTCGGTGCGGTGTCAGCAGGTATGCGGCCACTGTACCGGACCGTACTGGTGAAGAGGGAGCTGAGTCGGAAGGCAAAGCTCTCTATTTACCAGTACATCTATGTTCCAACCCTCGCCTATGGTCATGAGCTTTGGATAGGGTGACCGAATGAATGAGATTGCCGATACAAGCGGCAGAAATGAGTTTCCTTCGTAGGGTGGCTGGGCTCAGCCTTAGAGATAGGGTGAGGGGCTCAGACATCCGGAGGGAGCTCGGAGTAGAGACACTGCTCCTTTGCGTCAAAAGGGGCCAGCTTAGGTGGTTCGTCTGATCAGGATCCTTCTGGACGCCTCCCTTTAGAGGTTTACCGGGCACGGCCAACTGGTAAGAGGCCCCGGGGTAGAACCAGAACACGCTGGAGAGATTATATATCTCGTCTGTCCTGGGAACGCCACGGGGTCCCCCAGGAAGAGCTGGAAAACGTTGCTGGGGAGAGGGATGTCTGGAATTCCCTGCTAAGCCTGCTGCCCCCGCGACCCGGCCTCGGATAAGCGGAAGAAAATGGATGGATGGATGGACTAATTTACCTTTTATGAAGTTTCATAGTTACTCCATGAGCTAAAGTAATTTTTGGTAGTGTAAGCACAGAAATATACCAGTCATCTTTTCCAAAATTCTGCTTTTATGAAAAGCTCCAGAAGTTATATTTTGATAACATTATTTTAAAGGAATAGTTTGATATTTTGGGAAATATGCGTATTCACTTTCTTCCAGAGAGTTACTCGAGATGATTGATACCACTCTCATATCTGCCCGTAAATGTGAAGCTACAGCCGGATGTTAGCTTAGCTTAGCACAAAGACTTAGAAACAGGGAGAAACCGCTAGCTTGGCTCTGTCCAAAGGTAGCAAAATCGGCCTACCAGCGCCTCTAAAGCCAATTAATTAATATGTCGTATCCTGTTTGTTTAATCCGTACACAGACCAAAATCAGACTGCCGTCCAAACTGAGACCACAGTCCTTCTGGAACACATGTAGTCTTTCAGTATTACAGCTCCTTCACCATGTGTCTATTGTCTCCTTGTAGCTGTTGAGCATGAGGAACTCTGACGATGGGTTTGCTACATATGAAACTAAGAGAGGAGGGAGACTCCTGGAGCTGCTCAACCCCTCCGAGGTGTTTGGTAGGTCTGTTGCTAACTGTCAGTATCCATTCAATGCACTTCACTGCCAGATATGTTCAGTCTTAAAATATAACTTTCAATCTACTGTGTGTTATTATACAAAATTGTGGAGATTATATATAATTATAAGTCCATGGCTAACAATTAACAAAAAAGCATGACCTGACCGAAGGTCACTGAATTGATTTCTTGGAATCACAGATATATCATAATAACAGCATGATGCAAGTTGGCACATGAGGAACTTGCAGCCCTTGTAAAGGAGCTCAGTTCACTGCTCAGTGCTGCCAGCTTTACTCAACCTGCAAATATGCAGATGTGAAAAAGGGAAACAGAAAGAGACAAAAATAAATGTGACATTTCTGTTTCCTTTCAACATTTAAAGGCTGGAAAGCTTTTCCCATGACACTTTGGATATGTTGCAATATTACGCACTTTTCAGTATCAGAGATTGGCATGTTTCCCTGTTAAAAAGAGGATACAGTTTGTTGTGAAATGTGATGTTTATTAGTAAGACTATGTGTGCTCTCTTTCTCTCTCTCTCTCTCTCACTCTCACTCTCACTCTCACTCTCACTCTCACTCTCACTCTCACAGGTGACATCATGATAGATTATACCTATGTGGAGTGTACCTCAGCAGTAATGCAGGCTCTGAGGCACTTCCAGAAGGCCTTCCCTGAACACCGTGCTGAGGAGATAAGGTACACTACCCATGACTGCAATGAAACACACATAACCCTCGACAAAGCTAACTTCAAACTAAGATGGCTTTAACTGCAAGTATTAAAATCATATGTGTTGCCATTCTGTTTTTGTTTCTTCTTTTTTTTTATTTAGTTAAACAAGATTAGAGAACAGGTGATACTTGACAAGACTTGTATAAGGTTCTAGTGTGTGTATGTTGTCCTTTAGCTGCCTCCTAGCCCTGGGGAGCGGGCTGGCTGTCTGAGGTGTATTCCATTGCCCCTTTGCCCATTCTGAACAGCCCTCATTCTGTTTTTGTTTCATAACTTATGTCTGAACTTGTTTTAAACAGAAATGATGACAGAGAGATCCACAAAAAAAGCAAAAGAAAAAAAAGCACTGACTCACAAAGACATTCTTACCTGAATAATTTCTCAGTTCTTACTGAAGTTCAGAGGGAAAGAGGCAGAGGTTTTCTGTTTATGTGTTTGTTGATTTCTTCTTCAGTTCCACTCTAAGAAATGGATTGGAGTACTGCAAGAAAGTGCAGAGGCCTGACGGATCCTGGGAAGGGTGAGACTACCCTTTTTATTTCACTACCTGATATCTTACCCAATAGACAGTTCATGTTTAATAGAAAATAATCCTTTTTGTGCTCATGCTCAGGTCCTGGGGAGTGTGCTTCACATATGGAATATGGTTTGGCCTTGAAGCCTTTGCTTGTATGGGTCACGTCTACAAGGATGAGTAAGAGTTCCAGACACTGATCACTGAAGTTTTACACTGAACCATGAATATAATTTTTGATCACTCTCAAACTCTGACCAAACGGTCAATCTAGGCAGCGCTGATCAAATATGAATCGATATTCTGTTACTATAATGCCTATTTCCCGCCTCCAATGTTTTCAGAAACATCTTGTAATGTACTATTTGGCTGTAAAATGAGAACGCCTGTGTCCCGGCAGCCACTTCTTTTTTTATACCACGGTCACACATACACAAATTTAGACGAGTGACCATCGCCTGCGGAGGCGATATTTGCCTGAAAGTTCACCGAAGTTGAACTCCACGTGAATTCGAAAATGCAAATTTGCTTTGCTTGTGGAAGCAAAAGTTTTTTCACCTTTTTCACCTCGTATAGAATGGAAGTAAACCGGAGTGGAATGTTAAAGGTGCTAAATTTGATATTCAGAGCATTAATATAGCAGCAAGCAACTATTTGCTATGTAAAGATATAAAGGAGTAATGTCTTTCTGAGCAGAGGATGAAGTCACTCTCCCTCTGTGTGTGTTGTAATCCGAGTGTCTCCTTGCTTTGTTTACATAGCTTCATACTCTATGAAATCCAATTTGGATTTGGGAGAGAGTTGTTCATGTTTACTAATAATTTTGAACTGACTTAGACCATAGGAATGTATGAATTTTGAAAATGAGTGTAGTTCCCCTTTAACGTGCCAAGCCACACAGGACGTCCATGAACTCCTAGCCTATATACCTAATTACACTGCTCTTCCTCTGTTACCAGGGATGTGTGTGTGGAGGTGCAGAAAGCTTGTCAGTTCCTGCTGGACTGGCAGATGCCAGACGGAGGCTGGGGGGAAGACTTTGAGTCGTGCGAGCAGCGGCGCTACGTCCAGAGCAGCAGCGCTCAGATCCACAACACCTGCTGGGCTTTGTTAGGCCTCATGGCTGTCAGGTAAGGCAGTGCTCAACTCAAAGGCTTGGTGTTTACGCTGGATCACAATGCAACTGGATATGATGGAATCAGGTTTGGCAAATTTGCATAGGTTATGGGTTGGTCTAGGCCAGAGTAAAGCTCCACTGTTGATTTGAATTGTGTGTCATGTATTTATGTTATTTATGTATTTGCTGTTGCCTTTGATTGCATGCACGCTGTGCTGTTTAATTTGTCTGTACAGTTTATTCACCTGTCCACAACAGGAGCCTCCAGTTGTTGACAGTAAATCGAATCTAATCAAATTGAATTGAACTGAATCCAAATAAAATGAATGAAATTGAATCTCTTGTGTGCATAACCAGGCATCCTGACAGGCGGGCCATTGAGAGAGGAGTGCAGCTGCTGATTAACAACCAGCTGCCCAACGGAGACTGGCCACAGGTGAGTCCCATATGTCTTATTAATTATGTGTCCTATACTCTAATTATACTTAGCTCACGCCGCCAATCTTACAACTAATAATGTATTAATCTGACAGTATAAAATTAGGGGCTGACAATTGATTGAAATATTTAATCGCGAATAATCCCACGATTGTCCATAGTTAATTGTCATTAATTACAAATTAATCTAAATTTTTTTTCATCTATTCAAAATGTACCTTAAAGGGAGATTTGTCAAGTATTTAATACTCTTATCAACATGGGAGTGGGCAAATATGCTGCTTTATGCAAATGTATGTATATATTTATTACTAGAAATCAATTAACAACACAAAACAATGACAAATATTGTCCAGAAACCCTCACAGGTACTGCATTTAGCCTAAAAATATGCTCAAATCATAACATGGCAAACTGCAGCCCAACAGGCAACAACAGCTGTCAGTGTGTCAGTGTGCTGACTTGACTATGACTTGCCCCCAAACTGCATGTGATTATCATAAAGTGGGCACGTCTGTAAAGGGGAGACTCGTGGGTACCCATAGAACCCATTTACATTCACATATCTTGAGGTCAGAGGTCAAGGGGACCCCTTTGAAAAATCACCATGCCAGTTTTTCCTCGCCAAAATTTAGAGTGTTATTTAGCCTCCTTCTCTAGTATGATATGGTTTATATCGATGGATTCTTTATGTTTTCTGGTTTCATATGAAGCCAGTATCTTCACTCTAGCTTTAAAACTGAGCCCGCTACAGCCTCTAAAACCGCAAGTCGCGTTAATGCGTTAAAGAAATTAGTGGCATTAAAACAAATTTATGTTAATGCGTTATTATCGCGTTAACTTTTACAGCCCTATATAAAATATATGTGAGCTTTGATATGTGATGTTCTGTGCTCCCCCTCCTCAGGAGAATATTGCGGGTGTGTTCAACAAGAGCTGTGCTATCAGCTACACCTCCTACAGAAATGTCTTCACAGTCTGGACCCTCGGCCGCTTCTCAACACTTTACCCCAGCAGTCCATTGGCTGGGAAGGTCAAGCTGTGAAGACCTAGAAAAGGTCCATCAGACTACGTGCCAGGATAAGAAAACTTCAACTACAGCAAAATAAATGTACAACAAAAGCCATGAAGCTGTGTGTTCAGAGACTAATCCATCAGATAAAGAAACACATTTCATTCTTTGAATCACTTTCTCTGTTGACATTCCAGGATGGCTCATCCACCAGAGCTACTCCCTCAAAAAATGTTGTGATAACCTGCTGCTATCCAAGACGCCCAGTTAATGTGCTCTGGTTTATAAAGTAATTTATATTAAAACATGTATGTCAATGCTGCCTTATATACCTGCTCCCTCTCTGCCATTTTCATTTGGAATAAATCATTTTTAAAGCCCCCTCAGGCAAATTTGTGATTTTGGGCTATACAAATAAAACTGACTCGACTTGACTTCTATGGTATTATCTTGACTGGATGTGTGTTCTATGAATGGACTTGGCCATGTACTTGTGCCTGACTTGCTTCACATTGGTATGTGCTCAGCCACATATCAAACACAGAGCACATACTGTTTTTTTTCTTTCAGAAAAAGAATGTTGCTGATGAATCAGGATTTTTGATTGTATTGATAAGACCAAAGGAGACAATGTAGCGTTGCTACCAAAACAGAGGCATTCACAGGGTGAACATGTTGACTACTTTTGAAACACCCACATATGAACAGTGATGTCCCATGATGAATTTAACCTTTATTCAGAGTGAGGAAGTTGGCAGAGCAGACACATTTTTCCAGCAACGCCTTGGTACTTGACTCCCTTAAGACTTAACTTGAGATTTGACTCTCTAAATACAAGACTTAAAGCGATAGTTCGGGTGTTTTGATGTGGTTTTGTATGAGGAATTTATCCATAGTTAGTGTATTACCTACAGTAGTCAGCATGCCCCCAGTTTGGAGAAACAGAGTGTACCAGCACGGGAGTACCACCACGGGAGCAAAGCAATGTACTGCTGTGGACGGGGGCAGCAGCAAAACGTATTTTAGCCACCTAAAGTGTACGCTATATTTAGAATATTTTCGCCAGTTTACCTTTCCATGAGACAGCTACTGTATACGATCAATGCAGCGGTAGACCAGTAACTCCTGTGCTCTGCAAGGTAAAATTACTGTTTTTGTTAATGGAGTCTGGTGGCTTTGTCGAGAGCATAGATGAATGTAACAGCTTCAGTTCCCCGTCGGACAGGGCTGTTTGACGGCAAGGTAAAGCGGTGAAAATATTTAAAATATAGCGTTCACTTAAACTGATCTTTTTTTTTTTTTTTAGGTGAGGCTTTCAACATTCAAACTATCCATTTAACTTGAGACTCTAAAATCTTGACCTGAGACTTGATACTTGATTCCCTAAAGACTTAACTTGAGACTGGACTCTCTAAACCAAGGGTTGCCAACAAGTAGCTACCAGCAGCTTGCTACCTGTGTCTGTGTGGCTCACTAAAGGTTACAATAATATGGAATGGAAATTTATGTGTGTGCGTGCATGCGTAGGTGTGTAGGCATGCAAAGAAAACAGACAGCTCAGACTAACAAGACATGTTGCTGATCAACTGATAAGAGCAAATGTTGACAGATGTTAGTTTTTGTGTGACACAGACAATGCAGCCTTGCTATTAAAACAGAGGTGTTCACAGGGTGAACAGGTTGACTTCTTTGGAAACAGCCGTTATATGAACAGGGATGTCCCATGATGTTTTAACCTTTATTCAGAGTGAGGAAGTTGGCACAGCAGACACATTTTTTCAGCAACCACCTCCTACTGCATTGGTATTAGTTTTACTGTTAGCTAGTGTTGATTGAGTGTACAGTTGCTAGGAGGAAATAAGCAGAGAGAATCCAAACCTGCAACCTGTCAGTTTACTTCTTTAACCTTTAGGTGCAGAGTGTGTACATTTTGTCACCTCTGCAACGGTAAAAACATACAAACTCTGAAGATTGTCAGAATGAATCATTCACACTGCAAACACTTATGGCATGTCACAGTTTGTAATGTATATGGGGCTGGGCTCTCTTCCATTCATTATACCGTGATTCTGTGAAGAACAAATTAGTTACCAAAGTTCCAGATTTTTGCCCTTTTACCACTATTGCCGTCTCTGACATACCTGATTTTTTTCAAGTAGAGTTAAAGGTGTGGTTGTGAGGAATGTTTTGAGAGGTTTTATTGATTAAAAGGTGCGTGGGACTCTAAATGTATAATTATGTGGCCCGGGCCCAACAGCCAATGGCAAGGCCGCAACTTAAAGTACCAGTTAGATTTACAATTAATGTTTTTGCTTAGAGCCGACAACGCCACCTAGGAAATATTTGGAGCGTAGGACTCTGATAAATTCAGGTTCTTTTACATTAGGGGAGCAGAGTTAAAAACACAGGCAGAAGTTTAAATCAATTTAAAACCAGATTTATTGCAATTAAAATAGCATGGGTCTAAAAATGAATGATTAATCTAAAAGCTAAAAGGAATAAAATGTTACTAGCAACAAGGTTAAAAACCCTATAAAAAGTCCAGTCCAATGAAGTCCAATCCGGCTCTTTAATCCAGTTCAGTCCAATCTAGTCCAATCCAATCCAGCGATCCTCCTCGTGTCCGCGTCTTAAGCCCGGGCCACACAGCGCGCATCATGCTCGCGTGACGGCAACGTCGCGTGTTGTTTTTTATTTCGGCGTCCATGTTAACAGGTTAGAGTGGACACACTGCCCGCATGAGACGCACGTCAGACGCGCGTCAGACGCACGTCAGACGTGCGTCTATTTTATAGAATAGAAGGCTCGCCTATTTTTCACGCTTGCCGCTTACCTCTCGGCTGCGTCTCCCAGCAGCAACAGACAGTGAAGGTGATCTATTGACAGTATATGAGCAAGATTACTACAGTTTCCATGTCTAGACATCTGTAGAATATGTCACTGACCATCAATATTTTACACTTCCTATCTAGATTTCAAAATAAAAGTCCTCTAGCGTTTTTAGTGCACAGAATCATTCATTCATTAACACAATGCTTTTATTCTGAAATACTCTAAATAAAGCAGTTGTCTGCTTGCAGGTTTCCATCAAGTTAATATAGTACAGGCTTTTAATTATGTAAACACTGTAGTAGTCATAGCAGAAACCCTACATATGCTATACATATAATAGACTGGGTTAATAGGTTATAAGAACATCAGGTGATAGTTGGCAGTATTTTTCCGATGCGCTCTCTCTCTCGCTCTCTCTCAACAAACACCACGTAACTTTATTGTTCTTTCTTTTAGAGGTGTTATTTAATTTTTTTAAAGATATTTAATAATAATTTTCGTTTTCTAAAGGTTAACAAATAACGAAACTGTTTATTTTGCTTTGTTTTATAATAATAAAAAAAAAAACACTTTACTTATATTTATCATTCTGAAATACTTCAGGTGTTTTTCTCCATCAAGGCGCAGTTCAGCAACAAGGTGGTGAAAAGCTCCAAGTTGCCTGAGATGTCGGAACATCAGCATTTATAATGTAAATTGCTGTCCCGCCCCAGATGTAAATTAATAATAACCCTAATAGAGTACACCTGTTACCCCCACTGTCTCAAGCACTATTTGTGGTTCTGGGTCCCAGCTGCCACGTAACTTTCCCTGGCCTTGTCTTTTCCTATTGCGCACCCACACCCTTTCGCCTAAGAGCAATGGTGCCGCATGTGCCTTGCGGTCGTAGCGCTGTTTTGCCTGCTCAGCTGCCTTCCTCATCTTCCCACGGGCTAGGTCGTAAGCATAGGATAGCTTCTGGTGATGGTTATGAACCCAGTTACCAAGGTCTCCTGTCGGCTTGACGTCCACTGTCCCCAACCCAACATCTACAGGGAGCCTCAAGTGTCGCCCAAACATAAGGTAGGAAGGAGCAAACCCTGTGGCACTGTGAACTGTATTGTTATAAGCTTGTAATAGCTCAGGTAAATGTTCAGGCCATCTGTGCTGTTTTTCAGTCTCAAGTGTGCGTAGCATACTTAGCAGTGTCTGATTCATTCGCTCCACTCTGCCATTTCCTGCTGGGTGGTATGGGGTAGTACGGCTTTTTTGGATGCCATACAAGTCACAAAGTTGTTTCATCAAGTCAGATTCAAAATTTGGGCCTTGGTCTGAGTGGAATCGTGCTGGGCAACCAAATGTTTGAATGATGTGAGACCAGATTGTACGTACAGTAGTCTTTGCAGTTTGGTCACGTGTTGGTACAGCCCAGGCATAGCGGGTGAACATGTCGGTCATAACTAGAATGTTCTGGTAGGTGTCATCTGGCCTACTGAGGGACAGAAAGTCTAACGCCACTACCTCCAAATGGTATGTGACATCAATGGGGTTTAAAGGGGCCCGGGGCTCAGCTCGATCCTTCTGAAGGCTACATGTGATGCATTCAGACTGAAACCCCCGTACCTCCTTGTCCATGTCGATCCAGAAGAAGTGTCGTCTTAGGCTGGTCAGTGTCCTCTCTGCTCCTGCATGGGCTGCGGCCTCATGATGACGCTTCCACACCTCTGGACGCCTGGACACTGGACACACAATCTGAAACCGTAACTCATGCGTGTTAGGAATCAGTGACCTTACGGCACAGGGCTCCTCCTTGGATACATAGTCTCTTACATTGTCGCATTAGTCCGGCCGCACCGGTGGACAACACTCTCCTTTCGTGCTCGCTTGGCATTTTGCATTGTTCCACATACCTTCGCACAACCTGAATGTCTGGATCTGCCAACTGTGCAGCTTCCCATTCCTCACATAGGTCCTCCGGCGTGTTGTCCAGTTCAGCCGCTGCCACTGCCAATGTAGAGACGCCAGCTGTATTATGGGCAGTCCTCTCCGGGGGTCTTTGGGTTGTAGGAAACCTCGAGAGGGCATCCGCATTGGCGTTTTCTCTCCCAGCTCTGTACTTGACCTCGAAATCAAAGGAGGCCAGCTGGGCCACCCACCGCTGCTCCACTGCTCCCAGCCTAGCGGACTGAAGATGAGCTACAGGGTTATTGTCAGTAAACACCACAAATTTGGCTCCGGTCAAATAGTCTTTGAACTTCTCTGTGATGGCCCACTTCAAAGCCAAAAGCTCCAATTTAAAGGAGCTGTAGTTTGCATCATTCCGTTCAGTGGGTTGCAGACTCCGACTAGCGTATGCTATCACTCGCTCTTTACCCTCCTGGACCTGTGACAATACTGCTCCCAGTCCCTGGTTGCTTGCATCTGTATACAGGATGAATGGTTGAGTAAAGTCTGCATAGGCCAATATAGGAGCCTCGGTCAGTCCTTCTTTCAGGGCCTCAAATGCTACTTGGCACTCGGCTGACCAAGTCAATGTACGGGAACCTAATTTCTTGTCATTAGGGATGCCAACCATCAATGCATTTAGGGGACGTGCAATTTTTGAAAATCCAGAGACAAAGCGTCTGTAGTAACCAGCCAATCCCAGGAATGCTTTAAGCTGCTTTGCTGTCGTGGGGACTGGCCAATCAGTAACAGCAGACACTTTATCTGGGTCAGGCATAACCCCTTTTTGGTCAACTACATGGCCCAAAAACTTTACCAGGTGGTGAAATAGCTTACACTTATCAGGTCGGAGTTTCAGGCCATGCTTCCAAAGGCGCTCAAACACTTCATCCAGGTGTTTCAGGTGTGTAGCAAAGTCTGGGGAGTAGACAATAATATCATCAAGATATACCAACAAAGATTCAGTTATTTGGCCACTGAGGCATTGCTGCATCAGACGCTGGAAGGTTGCTGGTGCATTGCAAAGGCCAAATGGCATGCGCTGGAACTCAAATAAGCCTACTTGGGTGTTAAAAGCAGTTTTCTCTCTGTCTCTTGGATCTACCTCTACTTGCCAATAGCCACTAGCAAGGTCCAAGGTTGAGAACCATTCTGCCTTCGTCATGGAGGTAAGTGTCTCTTCGATTCTGGGGAGGGGGAAGGCATCTTTGTGAGTGACAGAATTTAGTTTCCTGTAATCTACACAGAATCGCCAACTTCCGTCCTTCTTCCTCACCATGACAATGGGAGCAGCCCAGGGGCTAGAGCTCTCTGTTCAGTTTTATAAGTGAGGGGAGCTTTTGGACAGCATACTCTGGGAATTCCCTAAACAGCACACTGTGCCTCATTAAAGTGGTTTGGGAACCAGTGTCCAATAGGCCAGTCATCTTAACCCCTCCTATCATGACTTCTACATGTGGGCATTCGCCAATCAAAGCTGAGGTGACCCCTTGCGTTTTATTCTCACATCCTAACCCCACTGCTTGGGTCTCAGCAGCAGGGGCAACTAGTTTAAAGCCGGCGAAGGGCCGGACTGGCTTCTACAGAATCTAGCAATATGGCCTGTTTTTTTACAACGTCTGCAAATAGGCTTACCATCAGAGTCCCAGACATTAGAGGAGGACGGGGGAGCATACGTGCGTTCCGGTTGACGTTGGGGGCTGGCTCCATGTGGTGGACTCCTGGGCTTCAATTCACGGACTAGTTCTTGAGTCCAATCTCTTAGCTGGTCTTTTAGCTCAGTCATAATTTCTTTCTTCAGCTCCTGTTTCCAGTCAACATCCTGGGAATGAGATCTATAGTTATTAGTGCCCCCAACAGCTGTGCAGGTTACCTCTGTCCTCCTATGTCCTCTTTGGTCTTCCTCCAGCAGCCGGGCCTCCTGTTGTAGGGCATCAAAGGTCCCATGTGGGTGCTGGCGGACATGCCTCCTTAAAGTTTGTAGTAGTGGGCCCTCTTCCAGGCCAAGCAGGAACTGCTCCTTCAGGTGGTCGTCCGTAGGGGCCTCGTCTGGGTCATGTTGCTGCAGCCTGCAGTGGAGTTCCCTCAACCTGAGAATATATGACTGCACAGATTCACCTGGGTTCTGTTGGCACCTAAAAAACTTTGACCTAATTAGTGCTGTGGGGGTTCTCTCTCTATAGAGGCCGTCTAGTGCAGTAAATATTTTAGCTACTGTATCACGGTCACCCTCAGCCAACACCTGAACCTGTCTTTTAGCTAACCCAGTCAATGCCCCCATTAAAATGCTCAATTTTCGTGGTTCTGTTTGGCCAGCATACTCCAACATTCCCTGCAGTTGTTCCCTCCACTCCCCATACTTCAGTTCAGAGTCTGGTCCCCCAAACTTAGGTACCCATGGTGCACCGGGGTAAATAGGCATCATCATCATTTTTAAACTTCTGTAGGTTTCAACTCTGCTTGTTAACCCTGATCCTGCCGACCAACGCCAGAAATGTGGCCCGGGCCCAACAGCAAGGCCGCAACTTAAAGTACCAGTTAGATTTACAATTAATGTTTTTGCTTAGAGCCGACAACGCCACCTAGGAAATATTTGGAGCCTAGGACTCTGATAAATTCAGGTTCTTTTACATCAGGGGAGCAGAGTTAAAAACACAGGCAGAAGTTTAAATCAATTTAAAACCAGATTTATTGCAATTAAAATAGCATGGGTCTAAAAATGAATGATTAATCTAAAAGCTAAAAGGAATAAAATGTTACTAGCAACAAGGTTAAAAACCCTATAAAAAGTCCAGTCCAATGAAGTCCAATCCGGCTCTTTAATCCAGTTCAGTCCAATCTAGTCCAATCCAATCCAGCGATCCTCCTCGTGTCCGCGTCTTAAGCCCGGGCCACACAGCGCGCATCATGCTCGCGTGACGGCAACGTCGCGTGTTGTTTTTTATTTCGGCGTCCATGTTAACAGGTTAGAGTGGACACACTGCCCGCATGAGACGCACGTCAGACGCGCGTCAGACGCACGTCTATTTTATAGAATAGAAGGCTCGCCTATTTTTCACGCTTGCCGCTTACCTCTCGGCTGCGTCTCCCAGCAGCAACAGACAGTGAAGGTGATCTATTGACAGTATATGAGCAAGATTACTACAGTTTCCATGTCTAGACATCTGTAGAATATGTCACTGACCATCAATATTTTACACTTCCTATCTAGATTTCAAAATAAAAGTCCTCTAGCGTTTTTAGTGCACAGAATCATTCATTCATTAACACAATGCTTTTATTCTGAAATACTCTAAATAAAGCAGTTGTCTGCTTGCAGGTTTCCATCAAGTTAATATAGTACAGGCTTTTAATTATGTAAACACTGTAGTAGTCATAGCAGAAACCCTACATATGCTATACATATAATAGACTGGGTTAATAGGTTATAAGAACATCGGAACATAGGTTATAAGAACATCAGGTGATGTCGCTCCCGAGACGTGGGTAACTCGCGTCTAGTGTGAACACCCTAGGTGGGCATGACGCGGCCACGACGTGACGCTGCCGTCTCGCGAGCATGATGCGCGCTGTGTGGCCCCGGCGTTAGCTCCTCCCGTACTCCAACAGCCGTCTGCCCGTCTCGGCCGTCTCTCCAGCACCGTCCGAAACTGTGAAACAACAAGAGACCAGGACCAGTAGTGTGTTCTCCACTACTTTGCTATCACAACTCCAGATAAAAGCTATCCTGGTCTGTTTTCAGTGTGTCCGCCACGTAAATGTACCAAAAGGGTACTTACGTTTTTTGAGTGAATCTGCGTTGGCGGACACGGTCTGCTGCATGTAGTCTCACAGGACTCTCAGGTCGCTGGGCTGGTAGGTAGTAGCAGGAGGGCTTTTCTGCTGCACTGCTGTCTCTGGACTGTCTCTGACTGAAGATCTCCTCCGCTGCCAGCCGTTCTCTCCTTTTGTGTCCTCTCCATCTGTGCTGCATCCTGCTAATTGCAGGCTCTCCGCCACACCTGCCGCTCCTCTCCTAATCAGTGTCTTTGATTGGGGGTGTGGCTGTCCATGGGTCTCATTCCAGTTCATGACTTCTTAAAAACACTTCAATTTACATACTAAAAGCAATCAAAACAACCAACATGCAGGGATAAAACACACAATACAATAAAAACCATAAAACATGCAAAATAGAATAAAATCAACCATAAAACATAAATCATGCACAAGTCATTTTTGACCCTGTCACAATTACATACTGTATGACAGTCTTCACATGTCATGGGAGCATGTTTGTTTGTGCAGCTGAGGTGCAGGGACATGTGATGGAAAAAGTACAAGATAAAACTATGGAGCTGGTTTAGCCAGTCCTTTCTACTGTTATTTCTTTCAGTCTTGAGGGTGCCAAATGATAAGAAAGCTGCACCCACCTTTTTCACAACTGGAGACTTGACTCCCGAAGGACGTGACTTAACTTGAGACTTGACTACATAAAGGCTTGATTTGACTCTAAGACATTACTTAACTTGAGACTTGACTCTCCAAAGACTTGACTTGAGACTTGACTCCTTAAGGATGTGGCTAAACTTGAGACTTGACTCCCTAAAATCTTAGCCTGAGACTTGACTCCCTAAAGACTGAACTTGAGACTTGAGACCTCCTAAAATCTTGACCTGAGACTTGATACTTGACTCCCTAAAGACTTGACTTGAGACTTGACTCCTCAAGGATGTGACTAAACTTGAGACTTGACTCTCTAAAGACTTGACTTGAGACTCGATACTTGACTCTCTGAGTACTAGACTTGCCTTTACACTCTAAAGCAGAAACATTGAACTCTCAAGTAAGGAGCCACATAGCTTTAATGTTTACTTATTAGGCCTTAGTTATGCAAAACAATCACATTCAAAAGGAAAATGTTAAAATGCATTGCCATTTTTAGTTGTCAAAATTCAGACACCTAGATTCAGTCTGAACAGAAAGGAAGTCAAATTTGACCACAAACTATTTTGTATGAGAACATTAAAAAACAAACTTAGAGTATTTGTTCGTTATCGCTCATTTTGTACACTACAGGATAGTTCAGTTTTCTTGATTTGTGAAGACAGGTAAGCATCATAAAGCCAAGTGTGTGTGCGTGTGCAGGTGTGTGAAAGCACGCAAACAAAACAGACAGATCAAACTAAAAGTCTTTCGTCAGTCTTCCGAGGACTTTTGTCTCCTGATAACATCACCCTGCTTAGCTATGAAGAAAATGTTTCAAACAAACAAACCGGCTTGTCAAACACGCTGTGCAGAGGACAAAAGACTTCAAAATGAACAGATTGGGTTACTAGCTGTAGATGTCAGTGCAGTCTCACTATGTTCACAACACCAATATAGTATTACAAATAACATGTAAATGCTAAATCAATATATTTGCCGTATTCTCATTGTGTACATATAGCAACATTTACAGTACATGTACTTATCATACAGATCATATACACTGCCACTCACATACAGTACCCTCACAGTACAAACATCTTCTGATAAGAGGGAGGCACCGCCCCGGCCTGATGGACTGCTTCAGGTTCAGGTGTGGCTTCACATGAAAGGAGGTAGCAGGTAACAGCGGTGTTCATTGCCATCTCAGGTGGTTTTTATTTCTTGTGTAAGAAGACAGGGGATCTTTGGGACATGTGTGATCAACAAGGTAAATAACAGTTGCTTTTGGTTCATCTTCTCCTCTTTCTTCCAAATGTATTGAATGTGTATTACACACATTGACATTGACAGTCACTAAATATCAATTTATGACTAATTACAGAAGTACACGGTCAACACGGAGGCCATGGCCATGGCCATGGCCACGGACATGGACATGGTCATGGACATGGCCACGGACATGGACACGGACATGGACATGGACATGGACATGGACATGGAGACGGAGATGGACATGGACATGGTCATGGACATGGTTGTTGCCAAAAGCATGCACACAAAGGACCTGGGTGCAAGCAGAGACGCAGGCGTAAGCCTGGCCACAAGCATCGCAATTGTCACAAGAAAGGAAAGGACCATCACGGGGTAAGCTTCAACAGAGCAGTGCTCAGTTCATTCACAACAGTGGATTTTGTTCAGGATTCAGAGAAACATGAAGCATAAAAGGTTTTTGCAATCCGACGTAATGAAAACAGGAATACTCTGTTATTGATCAAATGTTTTTTTTTCTTTCTTTTGAACTGTATTTTCATTAACATACATTAACAGGCAATTCAAAAACAAAATTAACTTGAGATTGGGCTTCACTTGACATACATGCACATATAGATGAAATAACATCAAACCGAAGTATAACACACACATCTACCTACGCATATGTACATACAGAAATTAGACCTGGAAACAGTAAGATTCCTAACTAAGGTAGTCCATAACTGACACTAATATCTCTTTCTCAGTTTCTCCAGCATTTATTTTTAGGATTGCTTTTAAAGACACAGGCTGTCAGCAGGGTCCTAAAGAACCTCATTTTAACCGTCCAATCAAATTCTTTCCATACCTACCTCCCACTACCCCTGTGACGTCTAGATTCTAGACATTGATGTTTTCTCAGGCGTCATCGTCCTGTATTGTATTCAGCCCCAGTTTTGTCCTTTTGTCATGTAGAATATTATCTGGCGTGTCGAGCATTTTTGTAAACAGGGCCAGATTAATAGGCCATAGAGGCAGTCGTCTAGGGCACCACCTTCTGGGGGGTGCTGGTCACCTTCTAAAAATTGTTTTTTTAAATTGGACGCCCTTGCTTATTTTCTGCATTGAGGTAACAAATGAACAAATAAATAAAGGAAAAGAGAAATACACTTTTCACCCCTGTAACTCTCGTTGAAGTGAAACTGACTAAACACCTTTAATGTATTATAATAAATACAGTTATTTATGAAAATAAAAATCTAAATTTTTGTTTTAAAACCTTTGTGATGTCTGATATGTGTAGCGGTTCACGGGGCTAGGGTTAGGGTTCTGGGGGGTTTAACCTTAACCTTAATCCTAGAGCAGCGCCACTGGCGGCAGCGGTGGTGGTGGGGGGCTCCAAATCTGAATTTTGCCTAGGGCAACCAAAAGGGCTAGGGCCCTATTTGCCCTATTTTTAAATATAGGATATGTCATTTTTGGTTATTGCAGGGTGTATAAAATGTAATAAAATCTATATTGGTTGTTTGTTTTTTTAATATGATCCCGGTCTGTATTGTTTGTGATATAATGTCTAATGTGTAGATATCTATATAGGTCACTTGAGGGTAAGCCAAACTTGTCAATAAAATGATTTTTTTAAAGGTTATTTTTCCAAAGGTAGGGCAGTGAGTACAGATGCTCCATCCTCCACTTTCACACAGTTACACACATTCACACCTGGACGTTGCTTGCTACAGTCTGATCTGTTGGTCAGTGGAGCAGTTGGGGATTTAGTGCCTGGTTGAGAGGGATGGACAAGTGCTAGTCTTTCCCTTCTCTGCCCACAGTTATCCTGTCTGCCCAAAGAGTGACCCTGTAACCCTTGGGACACAATTGCTCTCTTCCCTACTCCAAAACTGAAAATTGTGCCAAACTCATTGCAACTGTTTTGTCAAGAATTGAATGATAAGCTGATTGAATTGTTTTCTTTGTGCCGTAGTCCTCCAGCAGCTCTTGCAGCAGCAGCAGTGACTCTGACTAGATGAAGGGTCCTGGATGGGAAAAGAAAGAAGACAAGTTACCACCTGCAAATCTTACACAGGAATCATGTATGACCTGAAAAACTTCTCATGTATGTTCTTGTCCCAAAAAATGTATACAAGCTTTTGTCAAAACGGACTGTTTTCACTGATTGTATGGCTTTGTATCAAATACTAAGTTAATAAAGTTTAAAGTGAAAACAAATTGATGGATTCTCTTCACACAACTTCAGTTGTTCTGTCCTCTGAATGGTGGTGGTGGGACATTCCATTCTCTCTTAAGACACGTCACTGTATTCAGGGCAACCTGTTGGTTTGATAGGCTGTGTTGGCTTCTCATAACTTTCGTCGCAATTTGCCAAACAATCTTAACAGCATACGACACCCTCTATCCTTAGACCGCTTCAAATTATTCTGATGCAGTTTTAGTTTGTAGGATATTGAAACAATCCTGAGGGAAACCTCAGCTGGATGTGTGAGAGACGGTGGTGGGGTTGGGTGTGATAGTGGTGTGCATTGCTGCCTGCAGTGGTGGCTGTTTAAGAGACACATATCTAAGGACTTATGATATCCATGTTTGTCAGGAAAACAATATTGCTATGTAATTCATTTAAAAAAAAACCTCAATGATTGCCTGAGATTATTGGTTCTTCTAAGGTTTATTCAACTTCTTCAATCAACTATTTCTTCCGTACGTTTTTTGGCCTTTAACTAGTCCTGCATACTTTCAGCTACAGAAACCGTTCAACTATCAAAATATTCAGCTCTTTAAGGACATTAGTGCTATATCTTGACTTGTTTCAACTATTTATACTTTTTAAAATATTAAGCTTTTTCCACATTTTTTTTACAATGTAACGCCAATGGAGAAAATCTTCAAATCCTCTTGAACCTACTCCACTTTGAAATGCTACTGCTTCCGCATACTTTCAGCTACAGACTTCATTTAAACTTTAAACGGGTTGCAAGTCATTGAACTATTAAGCTATGATTCAGCTTTTTGATAACTTTTTTTAATTTATCGCAGTTTACGTTTTATGAAATTTTCAGACCGTTTCAGATTTTATAATGGGTGTGTATTGCGTGGGTCGTTAAGGGCTAGAGTGTGTGACATCATCGTTAGAGTGCGGGAAAGCTTTGAAATCTTTTGAAAATTTTCTGAACAAATTGCTCCGTAGCCCACAATTTTCACTCTTAATAGATAATGTTTTCATGAAATTGTAGTAAATTTTGTGCCGGTCGCAGTCATGTAGCTATGGAATCAGTCGGACTTACACATTTGTCTCTAGGGTCCCGAAAGTGAGAGTAAGTCCAACAAGCCGCTCATAGAGAGCAATGTTAAATCAGACGGCAAATGTCTGACAGAAAGTTGACAATGGCACTTTTCTAAACTGCTCCCATGATCCCATTTTTGACTCCACACACAAAAAAAATGACATCAATGCGTTCGGCAGAGACACTTCTCTCTGATGATGACATTATTTTGCCGATTGGAATCACAGTTTTTATCTGAGAGACACATTTATGACATGTATGTCTCTGGTTAACTCCTATTATAAACTGTCTCATTGAGGGTGCAGTGGCCATCGCCACGGCAACGTTTGATTGCTGCTAGACAGCTGATTCACATTAGCCAATCAGAGCAGGCTGACTAACACACACACACACACACACACACACACACACACACACACACACACACACACACACACACCGTCTCTATAGAGTAACTCTATCTACTATATTTTGTCTAACGACTTACAGTTTTAAAAGTTCTAGCTGCTACTACTACTACAACTATTACTAATACTACTACTGTTGCTGCTGCTGCTGATGCTGCTACTAATACTACTAATACTACTACTACTACTACTACTACTGCTTCTGTTCCTACTGATTCTACTGCTACTACTACAGCTGGTGCTCCTTCTGCTACTAATACTACTATTACTACTACTACTATTACTACTACTGTTACTGCTACTACTACTACCAGTGATGTTACTGCTACCACTACTGCTACTATTACTACTGCCCCTGCTCCTTCTGCTACTACTACTCCTACTGCTACTTTCCACCCAAATACCACTTTCTGTGTAACAACTTATAGATTTTAAAGGTTCATTCAGTGAAAATACTATTTCTGTCCAAGCACTTATAGTTTTAAAGGTTTATTTCACCCAAATAATACTCTCTCTCTCTGTCTCTGTTTGTGTTTAGCAATGCAGTTCATTGTCTGATATACATACAAAGCATTTCTTCTTTACGCCTATTCAGGAAAATTAAAATGTACCACTTTTGACAGTATGACAGTTTAGCTTCCAGCTTTTCTAGCAATGTATTTCAGCTCTTAGCTTCTTTAGATAATGCAGTTCAGCTTCCAATTCTGCCAGTTGTACATTTCATCTTCTAGGGTTTTCAGCAGTGCAGTGCAATACATTTGAGCTTTAACATTTTTAGGCAAGTCATTTCACATTTCTGCATTTTCAGCAATGCTTTGCAATAAATTTCAGCTGTCAGCATTACCACGCATTTTCAGCAGGAAATGCATTTTCTAGTTACCATTATTGCTTATCTGGTGCCACATGGTGACAAAAATAATAGCTATGTCATAAATAGTAATAAAATCTCAAGCGTATATTTAAACATGTCACAAAAATGCATTGTTGGTGAGAGGTTAGGCTCTGCCCCCGACGATAGCCATTGGGGCATTTTTTCTAGCTGAGGTGTGGCTTCATATAAAAGGAAGGAAGAGCCAGCTGACTGCTGTGTCTGTGGAGCTGCACTCCAGCACACGGTAAATTCACTAGTAGCTATTTTGGCAAAAGTACCATAAACTGTGTGTGTGTGTGTGTGTGTGTGTGTGTGTGTGTGTGTGTGTGTGTGTGTGTGTGTGTGTGTGTGTGCGTGCGTGTGCATGCGTGTTGTGGTTTGTGGTCATGTATTTCCTTTGTTGACTGTATTGCATTATTTTGTGGTCATGTCTTTATCATTAATCTCCCTCGTGATTAATGGTAGCTGGTAGCTTTGTCTTTATACAGTCATGTGACACATGGCTTTGTTTTTTTTGTTTTTTTATTATTGACAAAATGATAATATCCAAAATAATTCCAGTAAATAGTAGCAGCACATACAGAACATATATGAGTGGTACTGATACGAGGCTTTGTGATATATTTACTACAAATGGCATGAGGCAATACTTGCGACCTGCACTGCCTGTTTTGCAACATTTTACAAGCCCACTGTCTTTGTCTCAGGGGACTGCAGTTGCTTTGTTTCTGCACAATCTTGCATTTTAGGTTTTACAACCGCTCATGAAAAGTCCTTTATTTTCTTATGTTAAGAGGGGATTTGTGTGCATTTAAGTGGCTTCTTTCAGTTTCAGGGTATGGATCTGGAATTTTGAGATGTTCGGGAATAATGGAGGTAAATCACTCTCTTTTTCACTTTTACTTAAACCTCGGCTCTGTCCATTATGTCAGACTTTTTTATAGAATTTTCAGGAGCAAAAATTGACATCAAGTGTATACAAACTGAATGAGAAAATGATGAGCCCCACCCCTTTTGTTTGACCAGGAAACCAGTATCCCACTGGCTTTAATCCTCAGCCAATGCCAGGAGGATACAATCCTCAATATCCACCAGGCACTGCCCAACCCCAACCCTGCACTCCTCAGCCTAGTGTTCCGCCTGCGTGCTATCCTGTAGCCCCACCTTCTGGAGGGTATGAACCAAGCTGTTGTTCTGATGGGCACGGACATGGTCATGATCATGGTCATGGGCACGGACATGGTCATGATCATGGCCATGGGCACGGACACGGACACGGTCATGATCATGGTCATGGTCATGGTCACGGGCACGGACATTGTCATGATCATGGTCATGGACACGGGCACGGACATGATCATGATCATGATCATGATCATGATCATGGTCATGGACACGGGCACGGACATGATCATGAACATGGTCATGGACACGGGCACGGGCACGGACATGATCATGAACATGGTCATGGACACGGGCACGGACATGATCATGAACATGGTCATGGACACGGGCACGGACATGATCATGAACATGGTCATGGACACGGGCACGGACATGATCATGAACATGGTCATGGACACGGGCATGGACATGATCATGGTCATGGTCATGGTCATGGCCATGGTCATGGTCATGATCATGATCATGATCATGGTCATGGGCATGGACATGGGCGTGGACGTGGACGTGGTCATGGTCATGGGCACGGGCACGGGCAGAACGAGTATGGTTATGGCCGCAGACACAAGAATGGTCACATGCATAACCAATGCCACAAGAAAGGAAAGAAGTGTCATGGGGTAAGTTCCAGTTGATTTATTGATCAATGTAAAGAGCAAATGATGGAGTCTCTATTGTATCAACCATACTGTATCACAGTCCACTGATATTAAGTTGCTAATCACACTCATGCAAGTAATCGAAATGTTAGTTCAACAATGAGATACAGTTTATTCACAAATCCCATTCTTAAGCAAGCTAAAACGAATGCAGTCTAATACAACATTCCTGCACTAAATCCTAACTCAAGGTTATTATGTGAATCTGTTGAATCTATGGGGTGGACATAATAGTAGAAACACCTGTCACATGAGGTTTACTCATGTGCTGCTGCTCACAATTTCTATTTGTCCAACAGTTTGCTTCTTTAAAAGATATTAAGTAAGATCTTATCATGACAGCAACAGTCCTGGACCCTAATGGTTTTAATTTGATTTTGCCTTGGCCTTTCTAACAAGTCCTCAGTCTAAAATGACAAATTAAGCCATTTGTCAGTGTCTTCCAAAGCAACTCATTTGACTCTTCCCTAACCTTAACCTTAACCCCCGAGAGTGGCGCCACTGGCGGTGGTGGTGGTGGGGGGCTCCAAATCAGAATTTTGCCTATAGGGCATCCAAAAGGGCTAGAGCCCTATTTGCCCTATTTGTAAATATAGGATATTTAGTTTTTGGTTATTGCAGGGTGTATAAAATGTAATAAAATCTATATCGGTTGTTTTTTTTTTTAATATGATCCCGGTCTGTATTGTTTGTGATATAGTGTCTAATGTGTAGATATCTAGATAGGTCACTTGAGGGTAAGCCAAACTTGTCAATAAACTGTTTTTTTAAAGGTTATTTTTCCAAAGGTAGGGCAGTGAGTACAGATGCTCCATCCTCCACTTTCACACAGTTACACACAATCACACCCGGACGTTGCTTGCTACAGTACAACCGCAGTCTGATCTGTTGGCCAGTGGAGCAGTTGGGGATTTAGTGCTTGGTTGAGAGGGATGGACAAGTGCTAGTCTTTCCCTTCTCTGCCCACAGTTATCCTGTCTGCCCAAAGAGTGACCCTGTAACCCTTGGGACACAATTGCTCTCTTCCCTAATCCAAAACTGGAAATTGTGCCAAACTCATTGCAACTGTTTTGTCAAGAATTGAATGATAAGCTGATAGAATTGTTTTCTTTGTGCCGTAGTCTTCCAGCAGCTCTTGCAGCAGCAGCAGTGACTCTGACTAGATGAAGGGTCCTGGATGGGAAATGAAAGAAGACAAGTAACCACCTACAAACCTTAGACCAGAATCATGTATGACCGGAAAAACTTCTCATGTATGTTCTCGTCCCAAAAAAATGTATACAAGCTTTTGTCAAAACGGACTGTTTTCATTCACTGATTGTATGGCTTTGTATCAAATACTAAGTTAATAAAGTTTAAAGTGAAAACAAATTGATGGATTCTCTCCACACAACTTCAGTTGTTCTGTCCTCTGAATGGTGGTGGTGGGACATTCCATTCTCTCTTAAGACACGTCACTGTATTCAGGGCAACCTGTTGGTTTGGTAGGCTGTGTTGGCTTCTCATAACTTCCGTTGCAATTTGTCAAACACTCTCAACAGCATACGATGCCCTCTATCCTTAAACCCCATCAAATTATTCTGATGCAGTTTTAGTTTGTAGGATATGGAAACAATCCTGGGGGAAACCTCAGCTGGATGTGTGAGAGACGGTGGTGGGGTTGGGTGTGATAGTGGTGTGCATTTCTGCCTGCGGCGGTGGCGGCTGTAAGAGACACATATCTAAGGACTTGTATGATATCCATGTTTGTCAGGAAACGAATATTGCTATGTAATTCAATAAAAAACAACTCAATGATGCTATGAGTTTGCCTGAGATTATGACAATTATTGCTTATCTGGTGCCAAGTGGTGACAAAAATAATAGCTATGTTATAAATAGTAACCAAATCTCAAGCGTATATTTAAACACGTCACAAAAATGCATTGTTGGTGAGAGGTTAGGCTCTACCCCCGATGATAGCCATTGGCATTTATTCTAGCTGAGGTGTGGCTTTATATAAAAGGAAGAGCCAGCTGATTGCTGTGTCTGTGGCGCTGCACTCCAGCACACGGTAAGTTCACTAGTAGCTATCTTGGCAAAAGTATCATAAAGTGTGTGAGTGTGTGTGTGGGGGGGGTGGGGTGGGGGGGTCAAGTGGGTCATTTGTGGTCATGTATTTCCTTTGTTGACTGTATTGCATTATTTTGTGGTCATGTCTTTATCATTAAGACACTCCCTCGTGACTGGTAGCTTTGTCTTTAAAGAGTCATGTGACACATTGCTTTGTTTGTTTGTTTTTATTATTGACAAAATGATAATATACAAAATAATTCCAATAAATAGCACATACAGAACAGATATGAGTGGTACTGATACGAGGCTTTGTGATATATTTACTACAAATGGCATGAGGCAATACTTGCGACCTGCACTGCCTGTTTTGCAACATTTTATAAGCAAACTGTCTTTGCCTCAGGGGACTGCAGCTGCTGCTGCACAATCTTGCATTTCAGGTTTTACAACTCTCATGAAAAGTCATTTATTTTCTTATGTTAAAAGGGGATTTGTGTGCATTTAAGTGTCTTCTTTCAGTTTCAGGGTTTGGATCTGGAATTTTGAGATGTCCTGGAATAACGGAGGTAAATCACTCTCTTTTTCACTTTTACTAAAACCCCGGCTCTGTCCATTATGTCAGACTTTTTTATTGAATTTTAAGGAGCAAAAATTGACATCAAGTGTATACAAACTGAATGAGGAAATGATGAGCCCCACCCCTTTTGCTTGACCAGGAAACCAGTATCCCACTGGCTTTAATCCCCAGCCAATACCAGGAGGATACAATCCTCAATATCCACCAGGCACTGCCCCACCTCAACTCTGCCCTCCTCAGCCCTACCCTCCTCAGGCCTACCCTCCTCAGGCCTACCCTCCTCAGCCCTACCCTCCTCAGCCCTACGCTCCTCAACCTGGTGTTCCGCCTGCATACTATCCTGTAGCCCCACCTTCTGGAGGTGTTCATGTTCATGTTCATGGTCATGGATATGGGCATGGACATGTGCTTGGACGTGGACGTGGACGTGGACGTGGACGTGGACGTGGATGTGGACGTGGGTGTGTGCGTGGTCGTGGACTTTGGCATTGACACGGTCATGGGCACGGGGATGGGCATCACGGGTATGGTTATGGCCGCAGACACAAGAATGGTCACATGCATGGCCAATGCAACAAGAAAGGAAAAAAGTGTCACGGGGTAAGTTCCAGTTTATTTATTGATCAATGTAAAGAGCAAATGATGGAGCCTCTATTGTATCAACCATACTGTATCACAGTCCACTGATATTAAGTTGCTAATCACACTCGTGCAAGTAATGGAAATGTTAGTTCAACAATGAGATACAGTTTATTCACAAATCCCATTCTTAAGCAAGCTAAAACGAATGCTGTCTAATACAACAGTCCTGCACTAAATCCTAACTCAAGGTTATTATGTGACTCTGTTGAATCTATGGAGTGGACATAATAGTAGAAACACCTGTCACATGAGGTTTACTCATGTGCTGCTGCTCACAATTTCTATTCGTCCAACAGTTTGCTTCTTTAAAAGATATTAAGTAAGATCTTATCATGACAGCAACAGTCCTGGACTCTAATGGTTTTAATTTGATTTTGCCTTGGCCTTTTCCAACAAGTCCTCAGTCTAAAATGACAAATTAAGTAATTGTCATCATTAAATCATCATTAAACATAATGAGAGATCACCATAAAGTGGCAACAATCAATATTTGTTAGAATAACAATGGATCAAATGACTGTCACATGAGGTGTCACTTTACCGCTCTCTTCAGCTCTACAAACCAACCACTTCTGGTTCAGGTTTAAGGTTGAGCGTGGCCCTAACCGAAAAAACACAAACAGAAAAGCAGCAATCAAAGTCATTCTGAGATAGAAAATGAAAAGGCAGTGAAAAATTAAATGTTAAAGACTAATTTTATAAATGGAAATATATTCGTCATCCAAAGACACACTAATGAAACTGAATTCATTATTCACTCATCACTTTATTAATTTCACAACAGTGTTATTGATTATATCATTCAATTGTGAATGCATAACTTCATTAATTCACTGTCTGACACGTCATCACTGAATGAAATAATAATATTTGTCCCTGCTGTATAGTACTCCAGCAGCGACTCGGACTAGATGAAGATGTCTGGAAATAAACAAGACAAGGTGGCACCTGGAAAGCTTCAACCTGCTACCTTACAGTATATAATAATAAACTGTTCATTTGACCACCCACATGTCAAAGCATGTTTTTTTTCCTTTTGTTCAAATGTTGGGCTGATCAATGTGAAGTTAAAGCAGCAGTAGGCAAGATTGGAGCAAATATGATGAAAACGGTCACTATGTCCTGACAGGAGTGCATTAGACAGGTATCTGATCATCACCCGCACCAAATCCTCCGACCACATCACCCCCATCCTCATCCAGCTGCACTGGCTCCCTGTTAAATCCCGGATCGACTACAAAAACCTTCTGCTCACCTACAAAGCCCTCCATAACCACGCCCCCACCTACCTCACAGACCTCCTCCAGGAGTACACTCCCTCCCGTTCCCTCCGTTCATCATCAGCCGGACTTCTGAAGAAGTCTAATTTTCTCTCAGAACACTTGAATTACAATATGCTGAAAGGTTATTGTGGAATTTTTGCCCAATGATGCCAAAAACATTCTGCCTACTGCAGGTTTAAAGTCAGGTTTAGCTGCCACATATTATGAAGTGTTAAGCCAATACATTTTAAAGTGAAAACAACAGACTCTGGTAGGTTACCAGCAGTATTGCTTTTCTGAAAAGGACCTTTACAGTAGTCCTTGTGCAACATAGTGTATTCTTTTGATGTATTAGACACTGATCTTATGTCCCCTTGTGATAAACAGCATAAAACTGGTTTCTTTTTTTTACAAAAGCAAGTCATCTCTACGATGCACCTGCCTCTTAATTCTCTATTTTCATTTGACCTCATGGTTTCCTATTACATTGTGTGTGTTATCTATCAGTGTGTTTTCATATTATCTTTATTTACCGAGGGAGCGTTGAATCAAGACCTTTGTTCTGCAGTGTTTTTCACTAATAGTTACACACCGTGCTGCTCCCCAGCACATTCACATCCATCCTATTTTAATCACCTATTTTATCACTGTGAATCTGTCATTCGTGCTATTTATGGTCTATGGTCGATTTAGTCTTTGACACATAGATTAGTGTAATATGATCAGCAGCTATACTCTTTTTAGTGCATAACATTAAGGCAGAGTAGCCTGGTGCCTTTTTGGGTCAATGTAAACTGCCCGGCGGGCCAACTGTGCGCATGGATTATTACAAATTCTCATTGGGCAAGCAACTGCTGCTTCTGCTACCGCACTGCCTTCTATGGAGCCAAACTTTCTAACAGGCTGCACATCTGGCCCAACCCCAATCAGTGGAATTTTGTGTTTGACAGTGCAGTGTACTCTACTGTGATTAATACAGTATTAATTGATTTCATGTTTAAACTTGGATCTATTGCTTTCTGTCTGATTAGAGTCATCCATATATGAATCATTTAAAGCAGCAGTATTGGAGCAAATGTGATTGAAAAAAGTTATTTTTATATAACGATCACTATATCCTGACAGTAGTGCATGACACTGGTAATCTGAAAAAAACAACTCATGTGCCTCTGTGTCCTCCGGTGCTCCTAATGGCATCTGCAAGATTTCACAGACCGGAGGAAAACAACCAATCAGAGCTGATCTGGAGCCTTGCCGTCTCTGAGCAGCTGTCAATCATTCGTAAACTCTGACCAAACGGTCAAACTAGGCAGCGCTGTTCAGATATGAATCAATATTCTGTTACCGTAATGCGTATTTCTCTCCTCAAATGTTTTCAGAAACTTCTTGTAGTGTACTGTTTAGCTGTAAAATGAGAAAGTTTGTGTCCTGGCAGCCATGTTGAGATCAGTTGAAGAAATACCAAGCAGCACCGCCCACCAGCTGGAGCAAACTTTCTCATTTTACAGCTAAACAGTACACTACAAGATATTTCTGAAAACGTCTGAGGAGAGAAATAGGCATTACAGTAACAGAATATTGATTCATATTTGATCAGCGCTGCCTAGTTTGACCGTTTGATCGCAGTTTGTGAGTGATTGACAGCTGGCTCTGTTGAATGAATAGCCAATAGGAATGCTCTCTCCCTGAAATGACCTGTGATTGGCCAAAGCCTCCCGTCATGGGCTAGATTTTTTAAAGCCTCAAAATAGAGCCTTGAGGAGGTGCAGAAGTCTAGTTTTCTCTCAGAACACTTGAATTACAATATGCTGAAATGTTATTATGGAATTTTTGCCCAATGATGCCAAAAACATTCTGCCTACTGCCACTTTAAGACTGTTGAGTTGGTATTTGTGCAAATAATCGTCTTATCTAAAACCCAAGAGCTCAAGATAAAAATGGATCCAAATGTTTTAAATGTTATGAGATTGCAAATGATGAAAACATCTGTCATTGCCAGACAATAAGATTAGTAGTAAACCAGATTGTTAAATAGGAAAGTACAACGCAATTTCAGAAGTTTTTGTTTGGGTGTGTGTATCCATATCTTGGTTCATATTGACTGTATGTTACAGATTATACACACACTCACACACCCATTTAGGTCACCGAGCAAAAATGTTGTGGTGGGAGTTCAGGCACTGCCCCCAGCGCCACAGGTGAAGTGGACTGTGCATAAAAAGGAGCAGCATGTGACGGCTGCGACTGTGGATCGGCTCTCCAGCACACAGTAAGTTCACCTCTAAAACTCTGCTGAGGATTTGCAGTTCTCTCAGATTTTTAAAGATAGAACCATTGCATATGTGTGTGAAAGACGAACTGTGCTGATTTGTTTAAAGTGTTTTTTGTTTTTCTTTGCTTTCAGGATCTGTGGTTTCATCTGAGGTTTCAAAATGTACGGACACAACCAAGGTAAATAACACAACCACTTTCAAATGAATGAATATGCTTTACATACTTGATATTCACTTTAACTTCCTGATTTCTCTTCTCTACTTATGTTTAGGAAACCAGTACCCTCCTGGTTACCCGAACCAGCCCCAGCAGATGCCAGGGGGATACCCTCAATATCCTCCAGGCACTGTCCCACCACCACACGGCCCTCCTCAGCCCCACAGTCCATACGGAGGTCAACCTGGAGGCCAACACGGAGGCCAACACGGAGGCCAATACGGGGGCCAACACGGAGGTCCACATGGAGGCCAACAAGGAGGCCAATACGGGGGCCAACACGGAGGTCCACATGGAGGCCAACACGGAGGCCAACACGGAGGCCAACACGGAGGCCAACACGGACCCGGACCTGGTTATGGTCACGGCCAAGGACATGGACACGGACCTGAGCACGGGCAGTGCCACGGACAGAGCCATGGACATGGACATGGGAACAAGCACAAGCATAAGAATGGTCACAAGCATGGCCAATGTCACAAGAAAGGAAAGGACTGTCACGGGGTAAGATTCAGTTATTTTCTCAAATATGATGTATATATGCATGTTGGTTTATTTGCTCCAGAAATGAGATTTTATTTAGAATTTGAACAGTGAAAAATTTGTGCAATGCAACCTAATGTGAATTAATCACGCGAAATGCTCTATTATAGTTCCAATATTAGCTAATTATTCCAAATTTTTAGTCAATAAATGAATGACAGCCTGTCATTTTTATATTCTCAAATGTAACGTAGACAAAACAAACTTCACATGGGTTTGTAGATGATTGAAGTGATTCATTGATGTGTATGTTGTGTTCATACTTGCTGTAGAACTCCAGCAGCTCCTGCAGCAGTGACTCTGACTAGATGAAGATATCTGGATTGGAGGAGAAACAAGACAAGTTGGCACCTGGAAACATCCATCCTCCTACCCTATATTATAATCAATATGTTATGCGTAAATGTTTCTTCACATATAATCTTTAAAAATTATATTTATAGGTTGTTGAATACCTGCATCTGCACCATCAGATTCTCTGACTCTCACCTGACAGGCATCCAGGATCCAACAATGTTGGATGTTTGATTTTAGATCAGCCATGTCATGACTTGTTGACATGGTATGATGCAGTATACGCTTTTCTTAACATTTCATAACTTTGGTGTATGAGACACATTACGGGCATTATTGTATCGATGATTGTGTTTGTGAGAAACGTAATAAAAGGGCTTTCTTTGTATGATAAATGCTAGTAAAGTAACAATGCAATGTCTTTGTCTCCATTCTTCTTAATGCACCCATTTGCTACTGTGGCTAATGTCACCAAGTTGTGTTTTTTATTTGCCCAGGGAATGTAGACTGAGCACATTCCCTCAGCCACACCTCGGTCACAGCAGCACATCACACCCTGCACCTGCCAGTGCAGTCACCCTAATCTCATTTTGATTGCGTGTGCAATCAAACACTTGTTCATGTAGATATCCACCCTTTTAAATGACAAGTTCACATAGTCTTTGAGAGATTCTTGTTCTTGAATTTAACTTATTTTTCTTTCTTTTTTTAACTTGCACAATATTTGTAATGAGTGGTGGAAGATGCATGCAGATCCTTTACGTAAGTAAAAGTATGCAATGCGTCGCTTAAAATACTCAAATCCATGCATTCATAATTTTACTTAAGATAAAGTATAGTATGGTGGAGTCAGGTAAAATGGGCCAGATAAGGTTGGAGCATCATAGCCCTTTAAAATATTACAGCCAATCATAATAACTGATCTTGCATTGTTGCTACAACATTAGTTGACATGAAACAATTGTTTTGATTGGAGGTTGCTAATATGGGCAAGACATAGTGTTACATGAAGCATGTCAGAGAAGGTTTAATTGAGCATGACATGAAGTGTCACTCATCACTAATAAGGATGATAAAGCAATTATAAGTAATCTGAGCAATGTTTTGACAGGCTCTTTCAAATAAAAAAGTTGAAATTTATTAAAAAAAAACTTAGATACTGGTCTATTTTAGTGTAACCATATCAGCTACATTTGGCCACATACACACACACTTTTACACAGAAGTTACACAGAAATTGAGGGTGCAAAACAGGTTCATAGGTCTAGGTATGTATTCAAGCAAAATCTTAACAATCTTTTAAAAAAAATATTATTAGATTATTATTAAGACCTAACAAGACCTGACTAGATGAGATGTTAAGACCTAGCTACAGGAAATGTTAATGCTTTTTGGTGTTTCGATTTTTTGTCGAAGAATTTCCCCCGGCATTTCACAGCAGCCCACTGCTCCTAAAAGCATAGGATAGGTTAATGCAGAGGTCACACACACGCACACACACACACACACACACACACACACACACACACACACACAAAACAAACACAAATGTGCAGAAACACACACCCATACAACATGATCTCATTTTTAAATGCATTACTCAATGAAATATTTGTTCAGCTTTTTATTGCATGAAATTGATTAACTCTAGCTCTCATAATTCCAAAACAATTATACTTTTCCACATGTTTTAACAAATAAATGTTTAAGACCCATGCCAATTTATAAAATATAATTAGATCTCATGCATAACTTATAAATTAAATAAATAATTAATAAATACTTTATCAAAAAATGGCCCATTTTATCTGACTCCTCCCTAGCTATAGTATAGTATAGTATAGTATAGTATAGTATAGTATAGTATAGTAATAGCAGCAAAATATACTCACAATATCAAAATTAAAAATAGGCTACTCATTAGGCTACAGAATGCCCCCCGCCAGAGTGTTATATAATATTATTGGATTATTATCACCTATGCATCACTGTGTTAGCAATATTTATATGTTGTAGCTGGTTGAGGGAAAGCTCATTTAACTACTTTATATACTGTTGGGAAGTAAAAAGTACAATATTCCCCTGTGAAATGTAGTGGTGTCAAATGGAATACTCAAGTAAAGTGCAGGTAGCCTACCTTCAAAAGCTAAGTAACCTACAGTAATTGAGTAAATGCATTCAGGCTCAATACTTTTAACCACTTTTATCAGTGAATTCTACCAATGTAAACACAGTCCAAACAGCATTGTCATACTGTTTAACTGCTGGCCTAAGATAAGATAAGATAAGATAAGATAAGATAAGATAAGATAAGATAAGATAAGATATTCCTTTATTAGTTCCGCAGTTGGGAAATTTGCAGTGTACAGCAGCAAAGGGGATAGTGCAAAAAACAAGATGCATCAGCTAACACAGTAAAAAAAAGAGAGCTAAACAAAGTATAACAAATTATGAACCATTTAAATAGAAGGAAGTATAAAAATAGGAGCAGTATATACAGTATTGACAATAAACAGACTATTAACAAAATTGCAGAAGTGGAAAATGATATTGCACAGTGAGAATGAAATGCAATAAGGACTAGGACAAGGACTTTTTTTCACTTTTGTTTTTCACTATTTCCAGAAGTGGACAAAAAAATATACAAAATAGTGAAATAAATGTGTTCTGTATATTAAGAACACAGGAGTGACAGTGCCTCCTCTGAACAATAGGGGGCAGTGTGACAGAAACAAAGCACCGACTGATGAGTCTCTCTCGGTGGTGCGTGTCTACCGTGACGTCACCACCCTGACCAATCAGAGGTAGCTCTGTGTCTCTTTCAGGAAGTAAACGCAGAAGAGTAGAAGACAGAAGAGGACAGCAAACAGCTGGACCTGAGTGTGCAGCCACTCGCCACAGGACATATGTCAAAGATAATAATGTCCTTAACCGTTTTCACATCCGTTAACAGGTATGTAACCTGTACTGTATATGTGTGGTGTTGTTGTCCTGACACTAGGAGTCTGCTGACATTATGTGTCTTGTTATTAAATATCAGACATGCTGTAAAATGTTGATATAAGTCTCTGGGATGCTCCTCTATGTATATGTCGTTAGTAATAATAATAACTTATAATAAGTAATAGTAAATGGTTGAACTTACAGGTTTAGGTCAAACCCCATATGTTAGTGTTCTGAGTTTGAACTTGGCAACAGATTCATTCATAAGTTAATTGATTCTGATGCTGTGAAATCAAATGTTTCCTGATGCTATGTGTGTCCAGCTTTATTATAGTTATTATTGATGTTTGTCGCTACTGTTTCCTCCAGATTGAGGTCCCTCTGCAGACTGCAGAGGATCCAGGGCCACATGGTGAGCAGCCTCCTCTCCTAACCTTGCATAACCTACTCATCATTACATGTTGTATTACAGTAGCTACTGTAGGTTTACACTTATGTATAGTGAGGATTGTATGGATGCATTTTCATGGTTTTCTTTAGCTGTACTGCACAACTTTTACCTTTTTATTTTTTACTATACTCACTAAACATGCAGCCTCATGACATTTGTTTGCAACATGTCAATCTGGAGGCAATTGACAGAATATATTAGACTAAAAAATGCAAAAAAAATCAAATTCAGCCAAATATTGGCAGTAGAATTAATCAGTATCAGTTTTTATAATGCAGTGTTAGTTTGCCAGTGTATGGATACAGTGTTCTCTTTCATTTATTTTTAATACTTAGGGCCATTTTTCAGATTTGGGTTGCCATCACTCCTGACACATCACACATTTTACTGCATCGTTGATTCTGGTGTTTCATCTAGCAGTGGGACAGTGATATGCAACCATCACGTATTTTAAACGTGTGGTGTGTTCAATGAATTTCTGGTTTAAGTTAGGGATGCACAGATACCGATACTGGATTGGATATCGGGCTGATACTGATTCAAATAGCTGGATCAGATATCGGTGACAATGAGGCCGATCTTTTCAATTCAATTCTATGTTTATATACTACATACATTATATACTGGAATTTTAATTCCTGTTGACGTTTTGACCAATTTGTTGCTGCATTAAAAAGGTTTACACTTAAATTGTAATTCCTGTTCATTTTGAAGATTTTTCACCAAGTTGTTGGTGTACCATTTATTATTTTAATAATAAAGAACAATAAAATAAATGTATATTTATGTATTTATTGGTTACATTTTGTTTTACAAAGTTAGGAAAGCATTGTTTAAGTATAGCCTGATGTTGCCTTACACATAAAGGAATGATCCCAGTCACTTCCACACAGTGAGGCATACAGCTTATTAATTAAACACTGGTATCAGATTGGTACTCATACCGATACCAAAAGCCCAGGTATCGCTATCGGTATCGGGACTGAAAAAGTCGGATTGGTGCATACCTAGTTTTAGTTACCACAATCTAGTCAAGTCTAGTGTGTCTACTTTAGACTATCAAAATTACTTTACTCAATTTGAAATTGCTTTCTAATTTGTTCTATTGATTTATTCATTAAGAAGTAAATATCACTCTATTATAACTGTATGTATTTTATTGAAGTAATGCTATGTCATCAGTGACATTCAGTTACTTTCCTATAGTCTGTCAAAGTAATTACACTTAAGTTTTATTACAGTGTGTTGTTAAGACTTTTACACAATTGTCCTGTTGTCTCTATTTTGGATCAGATGTCAAGTCAGGTGGAATCAGGGGTTCTTCTGGAGAAAGTGGGCTGCGCAGGTGTGATCACCATAAACAGACCCAAAGTCCTGAATGCCCTCAACCTGCCCATGATCCGACAGATCTACCCTCAGCTCAAGGTACGTGGAAAGCTTGGTTAATGCTCAACTGGGTCAAATGTCAACGCCTCGAGTGTGTCAAGTGTCATTTATTCTAACACTGTGTTACTGATCGTAAATGGCTGTCAGTATCTCGCTTAGTTTGAAATTGTCAACGTCTTGATGTTTTTGAGAGTTGGATAGATTTGCTCATAAACCTATTCAAGACTTGTTAACAGTTACATATTTGTGCTGTGTATAAAAAATAAAAAAATTAAAATTATTTAGGAATGCAATTACTTAAACTTCCTGAAATACAATCATTAGTTTTGATGTAATTGAATACCAGAAGACACACATAAAAATATGTTTAATGATACAGAATCATCCCTCCCATCAAATAAAAACTGCTCTATTTCATTGAAAATTGGAGGACACAACTGTTGTATAATTTTTTGTTTTGAATATCCCAAAATCCATTGTGTCATCCAGTGTACCACAAGTTGTGATGGTGTTGTGTTTTAAGGTCTCAATATTAAGTTGTGGTGTTTTGAATAGCTGTGTTTCGTGGAGTTTCTGTTTTGAATGTCTAAACTTTCACTAAAATAGTGCACAAACCTGTTTCAGCTCGGGACACATGACATTAATTAACATTTGTTTTTGATGATAATTCCCTATAAATTTGCTGCTTTTTTTGTGATTCTAGAAATGGGAAAATGACAATGAGACTGACATTGTGATCATCAGAGGAGCAGGTGGGAAAGCCTTTTGTGCTGGTGGAGACATCAGAGGTAAGCAGTAGCCTTGAAGGATCAATCACTGGGGTCTGTGTAGCCGCAGTATGGGCCTCTCCTGTATGAGCACACATTCGGATCACAGAGGTAACCATCAGTTTCTCTAAAAGAGAATTTAGCGGTGATGTTTGAAAAACCCAGAAGGTTGTTTAAAAAAAACGTACTGTTGTTCTGAAGGTATTTCCAAAATCTTCTAAGACTCTTCTAACCATCTGGATGAAAAAATATGCTGTCCTCTGAACGATTAAAGTTTTTAACCCGTTTCCTAATCTGTGCCTCTGTTTCTGAATCAAAACAAAGATGGCAGCCCGCCGGCTAAATAAATAGTGAATAATAATGAATAGGAAACTGAGTCACAACTTGGGAAATGGTTTATAAATCTTTTTTCTTCATGCATTGGACAGAATATGGATGGTTTCCTCTGTGACCTGGATGTATGCTAGCTAGTACATGACAGGCACAAACTGGGGCTAGGGTCTGGGGAACCTTTATGTGCAACACAGTGTGACCGTACAGTAGCTAGACATGTTGCTTCATTACTGTTTTGATCTGTTTTCTGCTGTCAGCGGTCACAGAAGCCGGAAAAGTTGGAGACCCTCTGGCAGAGGACTTTTTCCGTGAGGAATACGTTCTCAACAATCTAATTGGTAAGCGTCACAACACGTACAATTACACCTGTAGTATCAGTTATATCTGTTATGTATGGGTACGTATAGTCTCACTTGATACTAAGGCTGTCAATCGATTACAATATTTAATCATGATTAATCGCATGATTGTCCATAGTTATTTGTGATTAATCACAAATTATCGCACATTTTCTATTCAAAATATACCTTAAAAAGAGATTTGTCACGTATTTATGTATTAACAACACAAACCAATGACACATATTGTCCAGAAACCCTCACAGGTACTGCATTTAGCATAAAAGAAATCATAACACGGCAAACTCGAGCCTAACAGGCAACAACAGCTGTCAGTGTGTCAGTGTGCTGAATTGACTACGACCTGCCCCAAATGCATGTGATCATCATAAAGTGGGCATGTCTGTAAAGGGGAGACTCGTGGGTACCCATAGAACCCATTTACATTCACATATCTTGAGGTCAGAGGTCAAGAGACCCCTTTGTAAATTGCAATGCCAGTTTTTCCCCGCCAACATTTAGTGTAAGTTTGGAGCGTTATTTAGCTTCCTTGATATGATACCAGTATCTTCACTCTAGCTTTAAAGCCGATCCCGCTACAACCTAAAATTGCAAGTTGCGTGAATGCATTAAAGAAATTAGTGGTGTTGAAAAAAATTTACATTGATGCGTTATCGCATTAACTTGTACAGCCCTACTTTCTACATTTCCAAACACCTAGGTCTCTACTTTATCACTTTGCATGTTTGAAATCTCTTTTCCTTAATTTTTACACACTTTATTTTATCTTTCAAGGAGCATGCAGGAAACCATATATCGCCCTTATTGAAGGAATAACAATGGGAGGGGTGAGTACTTTTATTTTTAATGTATAAAGTTCATATTATAAGGTTGGGTTACCCTTACACGGTTTCTTACTGTGCATGTCATGAGGCATTGAAAATGTTCATCCCGGTGTTGAGGATCAGAGATTCCTTCTTTTTTGGCAGTTTGGGTGCCTTTTATGAGTTCTCCTTCTATGAGGTGTGATATTGAAATTTGCCGGTAGGTGTCAGTAGAGAACTATCTGGCGCTGTCACCAGCTGCCAGTGGCAAGGTGGCCTCTGATTGGACGGCATATGAAGTGACAGAGCATTGTTGCTATCTCTGGTTTTTCCCTCCAGGTGTCAGATATGTTTGGAATTTGAATCGGTATCTTTGCCCCACATTAAGCATGATGAGACATAATTCGGACAGAGCTGCACAAATGCCCATTTATCAGTAATGACCTTGATCTCAAAGGTCTGTAGTTTATTAATATTATTTAACTCACCTGGTCAGACAAAATGTCTGGCTTTTGGTTGAGTCTGTTCTATTTTCCATCTCATGACCTTGACCATGAGTTTACTCCTGAGGTGTCACTGAGGTTGCTCACAGCCACTAGCATCTACAGGGTCATTACTCATCATGCCTCTCTCTCTCTCTCTCTCTCTCAGTGTTTGTGTGTCTGTGGCACAGAGATGTATGAAGACCTAACAAGCCCTTTCGCAGAACTCACCGTTCAAATACTGGCCATCAGTTTGAACTATACAAATGTCTTTAGGAGTATTTTACAGCAGTATGTGGTACAAATCAATATCTTGATCAGGTGGCTGTGTCTTCATGTTTTTTGTGGCTGTGTTGTTTGTTCAAAAGAAGATGAGGAATGCCATGGGTGTGTGGACCTTTCTGTCATTTTTGGTTTTAAAAAGTTTATTCTGCTGCTTTTTACACATCATGCTTATATAGTTATTTTGGATGGGAAGTCTTTGATACTCAGTGTAGCACTGTAACCCAGATCGAAGCTTATAATGGATTGGATTGGAACAGGAAGGGAGTTGTTTGATGCAAGCTTTTCTTGCAAACTGACTGTTTAATTCTTAAGTTGAGGGAATCAGGAATAATATGGCAATGTAATATGGGCTGAAGAAATACAATGCCAGCAGTTGGCTCTTGTATGGTTTAGTCTTCTGTTGACATAGAGGACAAAAAGAACAATACATACCGAGAAGGGTTTGGTTTCAGTGATAAACGACCAATAAAAAAAAAACTAAGGCTGTCAGTCGATGAAAATATTTAATCACGATTAATCGCAAATTAATCGCACACTTTTTATCTGTTCAAAATGTACCTTAAAGGGAGATTTGTCAAATATTTAATACTCTTATCAACATTGGAGTGAGTAAACATGCTGCTTTATGCAAATGTATGTATATATTTATTATTGGAAATCATTTAACAACACAAAAACAATGACAAATATTGATCCATAAACCCTCACAGGTACTGCATTTAGCATAAAAAATATGCTCAAATCATAACACGGCGAACTGCAGCCCAACAGGCAACAACAGCTGTCAGTGTGTCAGTGTGCTGACTTGACTATGACTTGCCCCAAACTACATGTGATATCATAAAGTGGGCATGTCTGTAAAGGGGAGACTTGTGGGTACCCATAGAACCCATTTTCATTCACATATCTTGAGGTCAGAGGTCAAGGGACCCCTTTGAAAATGGCCATGACAGTTTTATCTCACCAAAATTAATCGCAAGTTTGGAGCTTTATTTAGCCTCCTTTGCGACGAGCTAGTATGACATGGTCGGTACCAATGAATTCCTTAGGTTTTTCTAGTTTCATATTCTGGCTGAAATTGAGCAGATGACGAGAAATGCAGAGATAAAAATAAGTTTGTTGATATGTTGTGTTGAGTGTCAGTCAGGTGGAACATTTTACCACCCACTGTTCCCAACAGCGGGTTGCTAGCACTTTGTAACACTTCCACAGACCGCTGATACTATGAAAAGTTCCATGAGTATGAACATGTAACAATGTACATGTAGAAAAACAACTGAAACCTTAAAGCTCCAACAATTTGACTTTTTTTGTTTGTTTGTTTTTTATTATCTAAATATCTGTTTCTTTAGCAACTAGTTGCTCACTTTGTCTACCTGCCATTTAGTGCTGGGCAGGTATTGTGCAGTTGTTTTTTTCTACTGAAAACACTGCTTCTAGAAATGAAGGTTGATGAAAGAGGTGAAAGTGAAAGTAGCAGGCCATAAAACCAAAACAATGAGCTAAAATGTACTGTAGAGCTGAAGGAGCTGTGGAGTTGGCTGATTATTGTCTTTGGGTTTGTCACTATGAGCAAGCACTTTCCAATCACATATAGTCATTTGATCCATTGTTATTCTAGAAATATTGATTAGTGTAGCTTTTAAGATATTTTGTTTCCCTACCTCCGAAACAGTCTGCAAGATGACCGAAAATAGTTCAGTTGATTTAAGTTTGACAAAGCGGGGGTGGGGTTTTGAAGGGTCAAACTTTGGACTTTGGTGGCAGTAGAGGGACTGATGATCCCAACAAAGGGTTCACCATCTTGGCCTGATCTGTACCAGGGTGTCAATTTTCATAAAAAATGACTAGTTTGGTCTACGGGCTGCTATGGAATTGCCAATACAGGAGAAAACATTCTTTTTTTGTTGGTACTTTCAGTGTAGTAAACATTTCACACTGTGGAATTCACCAGGAAATGAATCCTAGAAGCTGTGAACCACAAACAAATCATCTTGTTTGCTTGTTTTTCCTATGTTTAGACAGCCATGATGACAATGACACCCCCTGTTAGTGTTTTCCTTTCCAAGAGAAACGGAAGCTGTAATTGGTTTGTCAGAACAAAACTGAAAAAAAAAAAAAAATGTAGAGTAGCAGCGTGCAGTAATGGATGCAAGGGGACAGCTGAGTGCTTGGTTCTGATGTATATTACACTATATAGTGTTGTACAAGACAAGTCACTTCCGTTCACCATCCCAGTGGAAAACCTTAAAAGCTGTGATGTTTGTTGAATCCTTTCGGCTGCTTATCACACAATCTTCTTCTACTCTCTTTCTTTTTTTTCTTCTATGGGTTTATAGCTCTGGGAATAAAGTGATTTGTACACCTCTCCTGTCTGTCCTGTCAGTACAGAGAAGACACTAATGTTGATGCAAACCATCCTCAGGGCGATTGCTGTTTAATGTGCCTGGTGGTTGAAAACAGGCTAGTTCTATATATGGAAAAGTCCAAGAGGCACCAGAGTCCCTGTTCCCAGATCTGCACTGAGCTCAGGGCAGAACTCCCACGAAGAACAAGTATTCTGGCGTTAGTGATAACAAACCACCGGGGAGTAAAGGCATGTCCTTAGCAGGTCAAAGAACAAACACGCACACACATACACACACACACATACACACACTGTCTATCTGTTTGCCTCGCTCTTACATCAGTGGGATCTCATCTCACGCACATCATTCATTGCTCTCCAAGTTTAAAATCCCTAGAATTAAGGTCTGTGAATGCTGAGTTATTAATCCGTGTCTGCTGTGCTTTCTGTTTGAGCAGACACTGTGGGCCCCATTTAAACGATCCATAGCGCATGGTATGAAGTGCATGGCGCAAGTGCATTTAGGGCGTGTCCAACCCCACTTTTGCTAGTTAAATGGCGCATAATCTGGGCACAAAGTAAAGTGCAAAGGGGTTGTATTTAGTCTCTTAATTATTCCTAAGTGTGTATTGGGCGTAACATGCCTGCACCGGGATCATTGCTATTTAAAGGAGCAATATGTAGCACTGACAGCTAGTGGTTAAAATCAGTAACAGCAGTCCAAATTCAAAACAGTGACTGATAGTAGTTAGTGTGTGTTAGCATCACGGAGTTAGCCACTGGCCAACAGCAGTAGTCGGAATCACATCACCGGCTGTGTGTCTCAAATACTCGCTGCCTTGATAACCCAGCCGCACACAGACCACAGAGAGATGTCCCGAGGCTTTTCAGGTGGGTAGAATCTAATGTTCACGTTATCTCTGTTGATCCAGTTTGTTTGTTTGCTTCCATGGCTGCAGAAGGCTGTGTTTGCGTGCCAGTTTCTTTCACATGTGGCAACAAGGTGTTGAAATGGGCAGTGGACGGGATCACACAGGCCAAAACAAAAACAGACGTTTTCTGTTCTGTTTTTTGACGGTTTCCTTAATCTCTGATGACATATCATGGTCATTTTATGATTTATTACAGTAAATATATATATTACATATTGGTCCTTTTTAAATGGTGGATTCGGTAAATTAGAGAAACGAGTTGTTCCTGCAGTGAAAATGTTGTTTTTTGAAATGCTAAACGCCAACAAATGTATTTTAGCAAATCTATTATGTTTTACGAATATTTCATTAGATTAAAAACATGTTGTGAATTTTGGAATTATTCTTTTTTCGAGAGTTGTTGTGTGTCTCTCAAACAGCTACCGTGGTGCTAACATAGCAGCTAGGTGGCTCGATACCGCGGCTCCAGCCCCCCGATCACTACTGCGCACACTCTGGCTCCAAATGACATCAAAATCTCGAGATGGCAGCTCCCTTATCTGGGATATTTTGGTTTCACGCTTGTACAGTGGGAGTAAGAAGGGAAGCGTCATATACACCTCTATATACTGTACAGTCTGAGTCATACAGTAGGCAGCAGTCAGTACACTGCTTTTAAGATGGTTAGTAACAGGCCTGGCGTAGCGGTTGCTGATGGATATTTGTCTGGAGCCGCATAACTGTAATCTCTTTCCTCTGGAGAACAGAGCTCTTGTTTGCGAATGTCCACATCATCTAATGAGAAGAAAGTGAGAGCCAAAAAATACCTCAGGGCGGATTTTGATCCCTGCATCGAGGCTCTTCCAGAGCCTGTGCCGTGCTTGTTTTGAAAGTGAATACTTTGTGCAAGAGTGATGTGGAAAGTAATTTTCAAACAGACTTCACTTTCTCTTTAAGTGTTTATAACTGTTATCCGTCACTTGCGTCTCTTCAAGTGAAGAGAAGTGAACTTGATTTCATGATTATTAGGGAGAGGTACCTAGATTCCGCCTGGTGTGTAGAAGTGCAGAGAGTAACATCATTTTAATGGATTTCACCCCACCTGTTCTATCAATATTTGGTTTGTATCCAGTAAACCAAATATCACACTGAGGACTTCATGAAGCCCTCCTTTTTCTTAGCCAATGTAAACTTTTCCCAGCCAAGTTGTAAATTTTGCAGCCCATTCTGTTTGTGAGCATTAGCTATAAACAGGCTCGTCTGCACACTTTTGTACAGTTCCTTTGTTTACAGCAGGATCCGGAGACATGTTCTTATATGGTGCTTGGTGGTACCACACCAGCACATGACAACGTTCCACTACTTTTATGGTAAAACTCGGGTAATGTGAGATTCAACGGCTCCTCATTCCTCTGGGTGCATCCAGTGATCATTCTTTTTTACTTTTTTTTTTCTCTCATTTAAAAATAAAATGTTGTCTTCAGGTTGTTATTTCTACACTTTGGAGGAAATGGCTGCTATGATGTACAAGATTCATTTATCTTATATTTATGTGCACTCCATTTTACATGACTCATTCAGTATCTAATAATAGATCCAGATCCAGCAGGTATTTTCATATACATATGTGAGCGTAATGATAGACCATCTGTTATCTTGGAAAGACCACATTGAATTTGTCTGTAAAAAGACAAAACAAAGAATTTACTTTCTCCGCCGCCTCAGGTCTTTTGGGGCGACTAAACATATTCTTCTTTTGTTTTTTACTTCTTGTGTTCTACAGTATTGTTATACTACATGGTACAAGAGTTTGTCCACTACTTTAAAGTCAAAACTGCTCCACCAAATGAAAATCTGCTCAAAGATTGTAGGTCAACCTCTTGAGAAATTCTATAAATCAGCCTATCATAATAACATATGATAGGCTGATTTGATGGCTAACACCATCGTCTCTGACCACAACCATGTTTTGAACAGTGAATATGAATTATTACCATCAAATCGGAGATACAGGGTTCCACGATTTAATAAGGTTAGACTGAAGCACTCTTTTGTACACCAGTCAATCCTAAAACTAAATATTGAGCCTAATCCCAGATCAAATGTACGTTGAAGGGCCCTGAATATCGTCTTCTGTGATTGTAATGTTTAAATGTATGTATCCTTGTTTCTTGTCTTTCTCCTTTCTGTGATGTTGTAAATGGAGCTGCTGTGATGCAAAACAAATTTCAGACCTGTCTGACAATAAAGTATTATCGTATCGTAGATGAAGACAAGAGGGACTCTGCGCGTAAGGTAACAATGCTAAATTCGTAATTCAGCATATCTATGATTAGGGTCTGAAATGAATTTCTTTCACTGCCTGGAAGGCAAGGATTTTTTTTTAATCTTTTTTTTTTTATCTGCCACTTTTGAAATCTCTGCGCTAAATGAAGAAATAACCTTTTAGATCTGATGTCATTCAATGTTCGATATATTTTACGTAAAATACAAATGCATGGTAAATTCCATTGTTTCGAATTACACCGTAGCTTCTGGGGGAGCCCTATTTTCAGGGGTGGGAGTGCAATGTCCACAGTACTGTATTTTGTTTTTTTCAACCTGCAGTGGTTATTTGCATCAAAACACACAATTCAAATAATTGTGATCCGCTCTTGAACTACATGGTCATTCACCTGTCACAGTCAGGCAGTACAATACACCTGCTTGTGTATTGACATGTTTTATGCATGGAAGTCAAGGATGTATGCAAGGGGATATTGTTTCCATGGTAACCTTATAATTTGACACACACATGGAGTCCTAACTGTACCGGAAATGTCTTCTGGCCAACACTGCTCATTAGCCTTCACCTGTCTCCCGGCTGGGAGCCACACACATAAATCACACACACACACACACACACACTTACGCTGGGTTGGCCTGGTTTACTTTTTATTTTTTCACTCCGTATTTTCTCAAACTTCATCTCAGTGTTTCTCAGTTATTGATGTTTTCTCCATGCCCTGTTTCCCCCTCTGTGTATTCCTCGGCCTCTGTTTCCTTCTCCTTTCATCATATCATTGTTTTTTTATTTTTTTTTAAATGTTTGCAACCTTGTTCTCCTCCACCTGCAGGGCGTAGGTCTGTCAGTTCATGGGAGATTTCGAGTGGCCACTGAGAAGACGCTGTTTGCCATGCCGGAGACTGCCATCGGTAAGACTGTCCAGCTGCACCAGCTCCTGTCTTCCTTGAGGGATGGGGGGATGTGGGGATGGGTTGCGGTGTCACTGGTCGGCCCACATCAGTGTGAGTGGGTATCTAGACCATTAATTATGTAGGAGCAGTGATTTCAGTTGCAGACCCAGCTGGATCCAATTCATATGCATTCATATCAGACATGAGGTCTGTCTGCCTGGGAAGCTGGGAAAGAATACACAGAGGGACAGATGAGTTGTGATCAGCACAGCATATGATGGATGACCTCATCCTAGTGAGAATGGAGGAACATTTCCCAACATGTCTTCTTTGCACCTTAAAGCAGCAGTAGGTAGAAATGGAGCAAATACGATTAAAAAGTTATTTCTATATATATAACGGTCACTATATCCTGACAGCAGTGCAATGGACAGGTAATCTTGTGTCTTCCAGTGCTCCTAATGGCATCTACAAGATTTCACAGATCGGAGTAAAACAACCAATCAGAGCCCATCTGGAGTCCGACTCAGACTTCAAACTAGACAGCCTAAAAATTGCAAGTTGCGTTAAAGAAATTAGCGGCGTTAAATTTGCAATTTGCATTAGCGCGTTATCGGGTTAACTTTGACAGCCTATATGATTTTTGCATACATTTTTTCCATATTCTGATATGGATTAATATAACTATGAATATCAATTAATATTCTTATTGATAACATGATATTGATTTAAAGCCCCAGCCCATCCCATGAGAAGCTGACAATGGCAGTATGAATGTAAATAAAGCCATGCCTACAGACCAGTGGCGGCTGGTGGATTTTTTTTTGGGTAGGGCCAATCAATTTCAACAAACATCCTAGTACGATTCAATGCAAAAAAAGGTATCAAAAACGCATTACTACTTTGCAGTTACATTTTTATAATTTATTTTTGAGTCTTGCAAGAGTAGCGCTACTAGTGCTTGGCTGTTCCATTGTCATGCCGTTAAAATGGGCTGTGAGAGAAGAGAAGTGGAGAGAAGCGAGAGACGAGAAGACAAGATCACGCGAGAACTGACATGAGCCCTGACGAGAACAGAGAGAGACACACGTGAACGTGCGCGCGCACACCATGGGCCAAATCAGTTTGGCCCTCCCGGAAGTCTTTTTTACGGCGCTGATTGGATGAATTGTATGTCATTCATGCTTGTAATCATATATCTTTAATCAGTGATTGGCTGTACTGCTTATTAGACCCGCCTTCCTTGGGCCAAATCCATTTGGCCCCAGAAAGTGCACGTGCAGCAGAGCAGCTGAGAGGTGCACTAGCAGAGAGTTCAAGGAGGAAAGCAGATATTTGGCGCAGTTATCCTATTTTACAAATATTACGGGTATATTCCATAGGTCAAAAACACACATATTGACAATTTTTAGAATTTTTAGAATTAATAATTTTATAATTTTTTTTTTTTTTTTTTTGGTGGCTCAAGGTGGGTGGGGCCAGGCCCCGTGGCCCTCTATTGGCCGGCCGCCACTGCTACAGACACACAATCCTGACGTGGTGGGAGAACAGTTGACCTGTAATAGTTTTATTTTGTCTGACTCTTTTAGGAGGAGGAGAAATAAAACAATGGGATGGGCGCGATGGGATCCACCATTCTTTAATTTTCAAATAAGTCAAGGAAAAGACCAATGTTTAATGTGTGTGTTTTCATTCAGATAGCACCAAAAACATGCAATGATACATAATATAATGATACTTTACCAGTAACTAAATGGCTTGCTGCATGTAGAAATCATCAAGAACTTATCTTTGTGTTTTTACTGAGCTAAGCTTAGTTTGCTCTTTAGCTAATTGACCCCTGTGGACAGATGGCCGTCTCCTGAGGCACTGAGGAGATTAGTAACGAATTACAGCTGACGTTGGCAGAAACTAGCTGGTTGTCACTTAAATCCAGATGGCAGTATCACAGTGCTATAATTGTGTATTAATTATTTGCAGGAAACGTATTACACCCAAGCATTAATCACATTGTCTTTATTGCAAGAAAGAGCCAGTGAGGGGACACAGACAGCTAATGTTCCCCAGCTCTCCTCAGTCAGTGTATTCACCTCATAAAGATAGTTAATGGATATTGAGTTGGTCCTCGAGCATCTTTGATGGTCAGTTTAAAGGCTCGACCAACTTTCTGCCCAAATTCGATCAGATTTGGGTTTGAATCAAGTAACGCATAGGAAATGGGAGTATTTTGTGCAGAAGTTGCTAGGTTGCATATATCTGTTCATTTACTGATAAATTGACTGTGTGCGTTCACTCCCTCACACTCGCAAACTTCCAAGGCCACTCACATCATCCTCTATTTGACACACGAGCACTCGCTTAGACACACACACACACACACACACACACACACATCAGGCTTATTCCCGAGCATTCTGGGCTCGGACCCCATAATACATCTTCAGCTGATGCTTTGCTCTGTGTGGTGGTGTGTGCAGTGGAATCTGACTCATGGATGAAGATTATGTTGTCAGCGAAGAGGAAATGAGTGTAGCAGAAAAGAAACCGCTGAGGTTCTTGTTGATGCCGTCTGACTGTTGTGTGTGTGTGTGATTTTATCAAAGGCAATGCCACAATGAGGAGTAGGAGGAAATGGGACTGCAATTCAATTGCACAGGCGGAGGATTGGCTATATGAGGGGATTGATATACTGCACAGGATGCGTGCCTATTAGGGTGTGTCTAGTATTTTGTTTCTAATCCATGCACAAACACCTTTGTGTGCTGTCCAGTACTTTCTGTCCGAGTAACATACAAAATACATTCCGTTTAGTCTCATTATTCGTTCTCAATAATAAAGCAAGAATATCCTGGGGGCTTTAAAACTCTCCAGTCGCTTTGGCAAGAAGGCAGGAAATCTTTGCTATTCCTCTTCGGAGCTGCTGTGGTCACACATTGTCGCTATTGTTTTTACCAAAGGCCCTTTGTTTCTAGGCCACCGCACCACCATTATCAGCACGTCCCCTCTGAAATCAGAAACTTGGACTTCGCATGGCACCATTTCCATTAGGGAACAGCATTTTCACAGACATCGCAGCTGCTTCGAGACCTGTACTTGCTTATTTTAGGCTTGATCCCTAAAGCCCTCTTCTGTGCTGAGTTTACTGCAACCGCAGTCACATTGTGAAATCAGGCTTTTTCCATTGAAGTATGCCAATATTATACTGGTTTCAAGTGTTGGAAAAGTCCTAAAGTTATCTGAAATTAAGTTAGACAAATTCCTGAAGTTTATATATGGTTTATTTGGCTGATTAGACCTCCTCTTAGGACGGTATAGGTGTGTATAGTCAGGATGGGAGCCCCTAGAAAGTGTGCCTGACTTTTGAAGCAAATTTTCGTAGTGGCCAAACCCTGGAATTACAACTTCCGTGTCCGTCACGTGATGCCATTGAGCCCAAAAATACTTTTTCAAATAGACTTACATTGGAAAAGAGACGTCTGTAACTCAGAGGATCATTTTTTTGGAGGTAAATCAACTTCCCAGTATGAACACCTGGATATCCCTTATTTAAATCATTAGGTCCTAAAAGTTGTAAAATGCACTAATAGCTGAATCCAGAGTTATTTTCCTTCCTCCGTTCATGTGAATGAGACCCAGACCGAGGGCTGGGAGGTGGAGTTAAAGGAAACGCTACTGTGCCTGCTCTGTGGGCCCAATGGATGCAGAATATCGCCGGAAGATCCGGGTACTTTATCACTCGGCAGTCAAGCCATTTTGGCTTTATGCATCACTGAGCAACTCTCATAGGAATGAACGGGAGCGCACCTACAACGCTGTATCCAGTTATCTTACTGTACATCCATGGGTGGGACAAATAACATCTAATCATTCTTATGCTGCGTTCAAGACAACTCAGAGGTTGGAATTTTCCCAAATGAAATTTTCAACTTCTGATCTCCAAGCATCCCAAACCCAGACCCTGGCTATGATTTAATAATGCCCCCCCCCCCCCCCCCCTTCCTTCCTCCACTCCCCCAACACTACCAACAACACTTTATAATTCAGCAGCCACCCTTCAAAAACCCTTTAAGGGTCGTGTTGGGCCCATTGCACAACAAAAAAAAGTAATTAGTGTTATAGTTACTGATGATAAATGTGTGTTTTTAAAGTTTAGACTACTTACTTCATACCTTCATAACTACACGTACTTCTATCGCACTCATTCCTCTCTCAGTCACACACAAACCCAGTGATACCCTCACTACGCTCACGTGTTGGCGTTAACCCCTTCTGTGGCGGGATTAACAGATTTAACCCGGCCCTGCTAGCATTCTGAACAACAGCCATAATCTGCCGCATTTATGATATTACATTTGCAGCCGTGAATCAGGTCAACCGCTCTAATCCCATCTCTCCCATTCACATGCCACGATACAAAAGCTGTCAGAAAACCAACTGTGACCAATGGAATCTCATTTCCCGTCAGAAACGTTGAAATCAAATGGGAACATCATCGAGAATACAGAATACATTCTGTTCAGATTAAGGCTGAGCATTTTTTTTAATAATCATAATTGCTCACATAAAAGCTGCAGGTGTAGCTTTTTGTAGTGTGCCAGCAATCATTTGTTTTGTTAATGGTTGTACTTCATCATACTGTATGTCACCTCTGGGTGAGGAGGAAATATATTCTAGGAAGGAGGGGCAATGTGGAGGACAGTGCTGAACCACCTGGTGCAATTCTGACCCTTTTTTACACTCAAGCAAAACAATGCAACGTTATGCTGGTTTAAATAGAGACTTATTGAGCTGCAGTAATTATTAATCCATTTGTCAATCAAAAGAAAAATCAACACCAAGCTGTTTTGATGATCAATTCATTAATAAAGTATTTTTTTCAAGCAAAAATGACACATTTGTTGTCAAATATGAGAATTTAGTTTTTCTTATTAAATTGAATGTCTTTAGGTTTGAGACTGTTTTTCTGACAAAACCTTCATGACATTTGATGACATCACCTTGGGCGATAGGAATCTATGATGTTTCCACTTGTTTGCAGATGTTTGGTAGACAAAAGGATTGATTGATCAAACTGAAAATAACCAGCCTATTAATCAATATAATGAAAACAATAGTTAGTTCCTCCCTTAGCTGTGTACTGGTCGTTAAATAACAGATGCTAAATATTCTTTACATGAGTCACTTGTTATTTGTGGAGTAGTTGATGATAAATTCCCTGCTCATTTCCGAGAAACCTTGCTAGCTATATATCTATAAAGCTATAAAGCTATAAAGTAATTCAAAGGGATCCGTACCAAGATTTTTATGCCTCGGAGCCGGCGACAGACATTGTCGGAGACATAATGTTTTCAGTTACAACCCATTCTTGTGAACACGATATCTTAAGAAAGCCTGAAGGGAATTTTTTTTAATTTGCCACAAACGTCCACTTGGACTCAATGATGAACTGATAAGATTTTGGTGGTCAAAGGTCAAGGTCACTGTGACCTCACAAAACATGTTTTTGGCCACAACTCAAGAATTCATATCCTAATTATGACAATTTCACACAAATGTCTAACAGGATAAAATGATGAAGTGATGACCTTTTGGACAGACATGGATGTAAACTTGGTGGAGGCATACATAGATAGGGATGCACAGATACCGATACTGGATCGGATATCAGGCCGATACTGATTCAAACAGCTGGATCGGGTATCGGTGACAATGGGGCCAATCTATTAAATTAAATTCTATGTTTATATACTATATACATTATATACTGGAATTTTAATTCCTGTTTAAGTTTTGACCAATTTGTTGCTGCATTAAAAAGGTTTACACTTGAATTGTAATTCCTGTTAATTTTGAAGGTTTCTCACCAAGTTGCTGGTGTACGATTTATTATTTTAATAAACAAAATACAAAAATATATTTTGTTTTACAAAGTTCGGAAAGCAAAGTTTAAGTCCAGTCTGATGTTGCCTTACACATAAAGAATGATCCCAGTCACTTCCACACAGTGAGACATACAGCTTATTAATTAAACACTGGTATCGGATATCCGATATCCAATATCAAAAGCCCAGGTATCGATATCGGTATATCGGTATATATAATGATATGTCATTTTCTATTTTTTAACTCTCAAATAAAGATATCAGTGTCAGCCTCAAACATCCAGTATCTTTCTGGCTATAGTCACATGGTTATGTAATGTTTTATTGCTGGGCATTTTGACAGGGTTAACAGTGACAGATGGTCGTGTTGCTTCATGAAGTGCATGTGTATTGAAACTGTGCAAGAATGCCTAGTTTTCTGTTTTCTGTTGACAGGGCTTTTCCCTGACGTGGGAGGTGGCTATTTTCTGCCGAGGCTCCAGGGGAAGCTTGGACTGTTTCTTGCCTTGACGGGCTTCCGTCTCAAGGGACGTGACGTGCAGAGAGCTGGAGTTGCCACTCACTTTGTAGAGTCTAAGAAGGTACGGTAACTCAAGTTAGTCGATCAAACTCAATGCCCTCTCAAAAATGTGAACATGGCTGCATGTAGGCCTATTTTTTTATGAAGGACTTATGAAGGAATAATGCTGTCATATGAAACATATTTTATACAAGACAAACAGTTGACAAGCCAAACTACCAGCATTTTTCCTATACTGCTCTCAATTCCTTATCTAATCCACTTGACAGCCCATGCACTGTGTGCATGTGTCAGTAGTGCTGCAGGGAAGAGGAGTGCAGGACAGGAGCATGGTGGGGGGGTTGAGGTTAAAGCTCTACTGGAAAGCCGGATGCTGAGTCACTGGCTGTCTCACTCTTGTTTAAACATACGCTGGGCAGGTTGTGTTTGTCATGCTGTTGGCGTGAGGTCAGAACAGTGGGCGGCAGAGTTTGTTTAAGACTGCGACCTTGATTTTCAGGACAGACGTGCAGTGGGGTGGATTTAGTTTGTTTGTACAACTTTTACAGCAGTTTGACTAAAAACAAGGCTGGAAAAATATCCCCAATATCTATCACATGACATTATTTTCTCATTGAATGAAACCATAACTACAAATTGAAAAGTATTTTGGTGGATGCAAAGTGCCCTTGCACTGTCCCAAGTGCTGCCTTATTAATTAAAAGCTGCACACAAGTCCACAAAAGAAGAAATTTAAAGTAGCCAGTCCTTCAAAAATGTGTTATCAAGAGGGGAAGATCTGCCTGCATCCAAAAATGGGAAAAGATAGACTGAATCTAGTGTAGTGGCTTTTAAAAAAAACAGTCTATTGCACACAAACAAGCAGATTTACAAGCATTTTTTTCAGTGGCTTATTTTAATGTCAAGCCTTCTACTTCAATAGATCCAAGAGCTGGAGAAGGAGCTGGTGGACTTGAAGTCTCCCTCTGCTGAAGACGTCTCCAGAGTGCTAGATTTCTACCAGAACCAGGTTAGAATCCTTACCCGTGTAAGCCCTACGACTAGCGTTGAACTTGAAACATAACATACCGTGAAACTTGCAATGAGTTGCCCTTCAGACATCTGTTGTCATGTGAACGCCTCAGAGTCTTAGCGTCTGTCTGTGTTGATGATTGTTCTCTGTCCACAGAGTAGTCTGGATTCTGAGAAGCCTTTTGTGTTGGAAAAGCACGTGTCTGATATTGACAGGTAGGCCTTGAATTTCTCTCTTCCCAAATATACACATAATCTGACTGTGCCAGGAAAACTAGTCAACAGCTAGTTACTTGTTGTCAACAAATGCCATATGAGTTTTAGCAGATGTTACTCAAACAGGTGTACAACAGTTAGTGTATGGCAATTTTGAGTTGTGGATTTGGTGTTCATTGATGTTTTTAATAGTTTTTGGACAACAATGGAGCTCTGTGGCCCAGAGGAATAAAATATATTAGGCTTTGGCCACACAGAAAATACTTATTACATTTAGTATGATCAGGTCATTGTTGGTTTTGGTCTATTTGTGGGTTTTGTATATGTAAAAAATTAAGAATATTGCCAGCCTTATGCTTTAAAGCTGGACCCAACAGACCATGAAAGCTGGGAAAATGACATTTCTGAGGAAACTGATGTCAGTTAAATGAGTGCTGAAAATCCATGTTGGTCCTTCCCTCCCTTCAGGCTGTTCAGCTCCAGCAGTGTGGAGGGCATCGTGCAGAACCTGAAGGCAGATGGCTCAGAGTTCGCTAGCAAACAAGCTGCGGTATGATCTTGACCTGTGGCTTTATCAGAATCACTGACAGAATTAGTTTATTCTCCAAGTAATCGCACAGAAATGTAGTTTCTACCATCAACTGCTCTGAACACATGTACACTTTTGTCGTGGTTATACAAACTATTTGAAAGAACTGCTGTACCTGTGTACATACCCCACCATCAGATAAGTACCACGGATGGTGCTGGGATGGAGCCAGGGCGTTATTTGGCTTTAGCACTATATGTTAGTAATTAGTGGCTACCTCAGTTTAATCACTTAATGGTCTTAGTCTTGTTGGCTGGACCAGAATCCGTCCTGTGAGATTTCAGAGCTCTTAGCAGACCACAGTGGCTTCATTACACAAATTTTCCTTCGTGATTCTAAAACTGACTCTTCATGGATGTGACTCGTATCTCTGATTTAGTTTTTTCACGTCATTTCCACTCAGATGGTCCAGTGAGATCAAACCTGGGAAGGAAGGCGTATAACCTTATGTAACAGTGCACATGCCCCAGATTAAACCCCCTTCTCCTCATTGTTCCTCTCCTGATCACTCAAGGATTAATAATACTGTACCACCAGTTAGCTGTTATTTGTTATTATTAGGGCTGTCAATCAATTAACATATTTGATCGCCATTAATCACATGATTGTCCATAGTTTATCACAATTAATCGCAAATTAATTAATTTTTTACGTGTTCAAAATGTAACTTAAAGGGAGATTTGTCAAGTATTTGATACTCTTATCAACATTGGAGTTGGCAAATATGCATGTTTTATGCAAATGTATGTATATATTTCTTATTGGAAATCATTTAACAACACAAAACAATGACAGATATTGTCCAGAAACCCTCACAGGTACGGCATGTAGCATAGAAAATATGCTCAAATCATAACATGGAAAACTGCAGCCCAACAGGCAACAACAGCTGTCAGTGTGTCAGTGTGCTGACTTGACTATGACTTGCCCAAAACTGCATGTGATTATCATAAAGTGGGCATGTCTGTAAAGGGGAGACTCGTGGGTACCCATAGAACCCATTTTCATTCACATATCTTGAGGTCAGAGGTCAAGGGACCCCTTTGAAAATGGCCATGACAGGTTTTCCTCGCCAAAATAAATATTTGACATAAATATTTGATGCCTGAGCTCAGGCATCAAATATTTATTATAAACCCACTTCCTCAGTTAATACTACACCACTGACTCACTGTCCCGCCTCGTACATTAAACATTGATGGCGATCTTTGTCCTTAGTTACTGTACATGTTGATTTGCCTGTTTTTCTTCATATTATTTGATAAATTTGTAGATTTTTTTTATTTATCTAAAAGCAAATTAAGCAGTCCATCACCACCTTTTTGTTTGAAGTACACAGAACAGTTGCCTGTGTCTTCTCTTTCAGACACTGTCCAGGATGTCTCCCACATCCCTGAAAATCACCCATAAGCAGCTGCAGGCGGGTGCAGATCTGAGCCTGCAGGACGTGTTGGTGATGGAGTATCGACTGAGCCAGGCCTGCATGGTAAACACCAACTCTACTGTAACTACAGAGAAGTTCTCAACATCCTTCAGCTTCATTTTCACACTTTTCGCTCTTGTAGTAATCATAATTAGATAGGAATTGGAGGATTAGTAAATTATTCTGCAGGTTGAGGATCCCATTGCATTCTTTAACATATTAACTTGCATTTATCTTTAAAGGTATAATAGGTTTTAGGTATAATATTTGTCGGTTGCTGTTTGTAAACACACCGCATTCAAAGTTGGCCCCTCCTCCTCGGCTCAACTCACGAGCGAGCGAGAGAGAGAGCAGCGATGGTTGAGAGAGCTGTAGAGTGAATGAAGAGAGGGAGCGGTGTTAGTGAGAACAAAGCAGCGAATCAGGGAAATAAAACATTATTTTCGTATTGTTTAACTGCGGTTACATTCTAAAGCACAAAATAAACACACCCACACCTCCCTGTGGGAAGGTGCAGCATTGCCAGATTTTGGATAAATGGGACCCAAAGGCTGTTTGCTGAAGCCCAGAAGAGTCCAGATCACAGCAAAATAAGAAGAAAAAGAGGAAAGGCAGGCAGAGGGCTGCAGGGTTCCCTGCAGAAACAGACACCACCACAACACTTCTAATGGATCAGAAGGGATGATTGAGAGGGATTAGTTTTGTATCAGGCTATACATTGTATATGTTTTGTTTTTTAAGGATTATTTTTTCGTCAGCTTTGCCTTTATTTGATTGACAGGACAGATAGACTGGAAAGGGGAGAGAGATATGCAGCAAAGGGCCACCCGGGCCGCTGCGGTAGGACCGAATGGGACGCCCCATATACATTGTTTTTTTTAGAAAATACTGCATATTATACATTTTTAATGTTAAAATGTCAGTATTACTCCACAGCTGTTTTAGTTTAGCTATGACTTAGAGTAAAATCTAAAAGGATTTTATCTCATGGGATTCTTTCCGTTTGTTTTGCAGAGGGGCTGCGACTTTTACGAGGGCGTACGAGCCGGTAAGTCACTGCAGTGCATGGGAAACAAACGTTGAACAGGGCGGATGTGAATTTCAATGATGTAGACATAAAGCACGATGAAAAAGATGGGATCAATAAATACTAGTTTTCCTTGCTTGACATCATCTCAGTCACATCATCTGTTTCCCCTTCTATGCGGTGACGTTTCCAGTGCTGGTTGACAAGGACCAGAATCCCAAGTGGAACCCGTCAACGCTGGAGGAGGTGTCTGAGCAGGCCGTGGAGCAGTGCTTCTCCTCGCTGGGAGAGAAAGAGCTGACTTTCTAGATGCTTCCCACCTTCAAAAACCCACTCCACTGAGCCTTCGCCAAGCCTCCTGTCCCTACATCCCTTTATGGTCAGTCATGTGAGAGGACTGTAGTGCTGAAGATGAGAGAAAGTCTTTTATTTTATGACAAGCACATAGATAGGTCACATACTTAATAGTTTGACTCCGTACTATTAAAACACTGTGGTGACATTTTACAAGAAAATCCAGGCTGCTCCTCTCCAGCTGAGTATAAGGTCTGATTCATGTTCACTGCCAGAAACCTAAAATAGAAGAAGAAGAGGTAGCTAACAGATGCCGTGTGTGTCACACATGAAAAATCTTTAGTGTAAACTTGCTCTGCAGTGGAAGTGGAGGGTTTTGTTTTTTTCACATAAATTGCAGTAACTCTCTCTTCTGCTGCAAATGCAGGGAATCTGCCGCACAGCAGCATTAGCAGGAGGACATGGGAGGAGAGAATGATCTCACCACTGAGTGCTTTATTACATTTCCTGTGGGTGTTTGTTGATGTGACATGGATCGGTATCATCTGTATCTCTGCAGTGCGATCCCTTCTTCTAATTCAGATAATGTATTGTCTCTATTTCTGTTAGTTTTTGTCTTTTTCCATTTTTCTTTTCAGTGGTATCTGTATTTTATCAGATGTAACATGGATTAAAAAACAAATCCAAACAGGACAAGGCAGATTTCGAATTATATTAATATTGGTTAACTTCATCTGTTTTTCAGTCGGTATCAAATCACCTCCCTAAACGTTTCAATAGCTGCATTATTTATGAGACAACCAGTCAGATTCGGCATCGATGCTGGAACAGAGGCCAATAAAGAGAGTTGGTAATAAAACATAAAATGTTGTGTGTTCTTGGTGAGTGAAGAAACGGCTTGTGTTTTAAAGGTTACGTTTATTGAGGGTAGGATCGTTTATCACCTGCTTATAAAGTGTGACGGCGACAGTTTGTTATCAGCATGTGAGCGCTAAGCTGCTGCCCAGATGTCAAGTCAAGAAAGCAAACATGTATTTTGTCAGGCCTGACCACTATTCAATCTCTCAGAGGTTGTAGCGGACTTTTAAAGCCTGACTGAGCTACTGGCATCTTGTGAAACTAGAAAAAGGAATCCATTGGTACCAGCCATGTCATACTAGCTTGTCGGGAAGGAGGCTAAATAAAGCTCCTAATTTACGCAAAATTTTGGCGAGAAAAAACTGGCATAGCAATTTTCAAAGGGGTCCCTTGACCTCTGACCTCAAGATATATGAATGAAAATGGGTTCGATGGGTACCCACGAGTCTCCCGTTTTACAGACATGCCCACTTCATGATAATCACATCTAGTTTGGGGCAAAAACCATGTAGTTTTTTGCATGCATTTGTTGTTTTTCTGTATTCTAAAATGGTGCATTTCTGGTGTGTTCTTTATACTATGACAGTTTTCCTAAAATTACATTTAAAAAAAATCGCAATAGATCGCCTTGCTTACAGTATCGCAATATATTGCAATATATAGAATCGTTAACCCTGTATCATGATACATATCGTATCAACAGATTCTTGCCAATACACAGACCCATTATTTTGGTTGCATGTTGGGTTATAAACTGGTCTGTTGTGTCTTCAGTGTTGGCAGGAAGTGCTGCATATTTTATGTGACTGGTATAATTGTCTAATAGATCATAAGAGACTGCAGTCTGTTACAAATGAATGACCAAGTTATTGATCTGATATTTCTACAGGCTCACAAATAACACCCAAAACAGGTTTCAGACCAGTTTTTTTTTTTTTATGATTTGGGACACCTTTACCTCATGTCTGTTTAAATGTTCTCTACCTGCTTCGCATTCACAGTCTGACTCAATAACACACATTCCATTTCAAACGTAGCCTCTTATAATCGGTGTCATATTCGTCAAGCAGCAGTACTGCTGCGTGCAGTCTGAGTCTCTCGCAGCCTTCAATCGGCAGACAGGATGACCTCCACATTAGGGCTGACCCGAATGCTTCGAAGCTTCGACCGTTGCCATGGTAATCGACCTCTAAATCAGTATTCGAATGCTTTTTTTGGTTGTTTTTTTATTGAATAGGTATGTAATAATATAGTATAAATCCCCAAATAATCCCATGAAATAAGGAATAATAACAACATTATTCATTTTCAACATTAATTATTATGAGTTAATCTCAGACGGATATTTTAGATAGTTTGTTGTGTGTGTGTGTGTGTACAGTAGCGCGGCAGTAGCACTGAAACGGTGGAAATGGAGAACGACAGACACGTCAGCCTGCTGCGTCGCGAAGCTTCGAATATCTTTGAATATTCCTCACTGAAGCTTCGAAGCCCAAAAAATTGGTATTCGGTACAGCCGTACTCCGCATACTGTAGACAATAAACTGCCATAAACACTGAGAACACTGTCTGAGTATTCCTCTCTCTGCGTCACAGATAAGCCCTCATGCTTTATGGCTACCCTTTGCTCTTCAAACAAGCGCTGACCAACAGTCACTTGTAAATCCTTTGTTTGTTCTGTACTCTTAAACCTGCCGTGTGTTCACCCTCAAACAGGATGCAGCGTAATCTCGTTTGACAGGTATTTTAAATAAATACTCTTGAGTCCGTATGTGCCACTAATATGTTGAACAGCACCTGTGTGAGGCTGTTCTGAAGCAGTGGTTTAGAAAATAACAAAGAAGTATTTCAATAATGATAGAAGGCATAAATCAGATTTATTGGCATCAGTTGTTTTTTTTACACATACTGTCTGTACAGTTTGCAAGTTAAATCAATATTGTACAACAGGAATATGCAAAAAGTCACACATTTTAAGTTATTAATGATGATATATTCACAGGCCAACATGTGTCATCTTACAGAGCTGCTTCCCGGAGGCCATTTCTCACTTATTTGGCAGCAGAGAAGTCGTAGAGAGAGTGCAGGTGGGCTCTGTCACTGCTCATCTGGCTACTTGTGTTTCACTTCATAGTCAAGTCAGCTCATCTAGTTTTGCTTCAGCTTCACCTCTCTCTGACTGCTGTTTCATCTCTGCGTCACTTTGACTGGTGTAAAACACGGATACATCAGAGGCATTGTGGGTACAGGAGTCTGAACCCTGTAATCAGCAATAACAACGATGTCATAGGGTTACAGGTAACACTTTATAATAACCATTTATAAATGGTTCCGTTGATAGTTAATTAAACTTAGTTAATAGTTATTTTACTGTTAACAAACAATGAAATGATAATTAATAATGTTTACTAATTACTATGTTATTGTTAACCGTTTATTTTTGCACACAACATTTGATATACTATATATATAGTTATTTGTTTTTGATTACCAAATGATTGTAAATCTCTAAGAAATTGAAACATTACATAGATAGATATTTGTAACTCTTTGTTAATGGTTAATCGGTTTGTAAACCGTCTATAAACATTATTTGGATGGCTATTATAAAGTTGCAACTGATGATTATAATACCTCGTTAAATGGTTAATAAATACTTTGTAAAGCGTCTATAAACATTATTTAGATAGTTAATACTTTGTCAACGGTTAATAATTGGTTTCTGGTCCATCTATCTATATAATGTTTATAGATACATACAATTTCTTAAAAGTTTACAAATCATTTGGCATCACTAACAAGTACTGAATATAGTATATAAAATGTTATGTGTGCAACAATAAACTTAATAGTTTACTTATGTAATGAGAATGTAATTGTTCGTCTCTTATCAGCTATGACACAATATAGAATTTATAAACTAATTATTTCACAATACACAAACTAATGATTAAATAACATAAATTACAAATAATTAGCAAACATGAATTATCGTTGCATTGTTTGTTAACAGTGAAATAACTATTAACTAAGTTTAATTAACTATCAATTTATCATTTGTAAATGATGGTTATCATGGTGTTACCAGGTAACATCACTTGCTGATTTACCTGTCGTAGGTAGGTATGGGATCAGCTGACTTGGCGTCAGGCTAGTGGCACAGCTTTGAATCTTGGGCTAATACCTGATTTCAAACACACTTCTTGAGACAAACAAATAAAAGAATAGTTTTTCTAAAACTTAAAAATTAAACGGATCATTTACTGTCATCATCATCATCATTCGTAGTGTAGGGATTTAGCAGTTCAAATGTCACTATTGCTCTGGCTGCCAAATAACCCATAAGCAAGTCATTTAAACAAGAGCTGCAACAATTAATAGATGAATTTGCAACTAGTCGTAATAATCGATTAAAGCTAGGGTTGGTAATCTTGAGAAACTAGCAAGAGTACGCTAGATTTTAAAAATGATCCACCTCGAAAACCCAGCCCAGTGTTGCCAACTCTTTTCCAATGAAAGTAGCTAGCAGCACTAGCTCCAAAAATCCCTACATCTAGAGAGAAAGTCACCAAGTCGGCAACACTGACAGTCCGTCCCGTCAGGCCTCCCTCCAAAGACACTCCCCCAAAATTAGCATTATGAACATAAACAACGAATTGTTCGTACTCACAGCTGCTAAACTAGCACCTTAAGGAAGACTCTGGTGATGCGCAATGAGTGCACGGGGAGAGTGCGATCAGGCAGGTAGGTAGGTAGACAGGTAGCCTGTCCAATCATAACATTCGGGCCGAATGACATGATTGGACGGGTTTATTACAGTCCTGACACAGTCACAGATGCTGGATTTTTTTTGTCTTTTTTTTTTTGTCAGAGCATTTGATTTATTGATTGCTGTCAGGATGTAATGAGAATTTCAACAAATATAACAAAATGTTTTTGAGTAAGATTACCAACCCTACCTTTAATTGTTTAACAGGCATTTTAGATTTTAATATTTTCTGACATTTTATAGACGAAACGGTCAATCAAGAATTCAATTGATTTAGAGATGAGATTAATTGATGATGAAAAGAATTGTTAGTGGCAGTCCTAATTTAATCCGTACTAAAGGGCACCGCAGCCTTCTAGACCCTGCGCCTCAGGGAACCTATCCTTGTGATGAATAAATCCTACGTAAAGTGTCGGTGGCCAATTTAGCAGCATCGCCCATCTCTGTCGAAGCATCTGCTGGCATTAAATAATTGAAAATGGGTGACCTTTAAGAACTAGAAATCACGGTTTTCAGAAGGAAGCATTGGCAGCCTTTCACAGATGTTTGACTGAAGACAGGCGTTCACAATGGATCACTTTTTTAACTCTTTGTAGTGCAGATAAAGTCCCTTCATGGCTGTCTGAAGAGGGAAAATCCTATTCACTGCTTTTCTTTTTACCACAAGACCTGATCTTTGCCAGAGTTACAAAAACTGAATCTCTTGTGAATTTGTAAACAAAGGTGATACCATAATTTGTAAAAAAAATTAAACTTTTCTCAGTGATGACATCACACTCAAAATGCACAGTAAAGCCTGACATCAACATTATGGCAACATCTCTGATGTATAGCCTAAGAAATAGATTGCCATCACTCGGTATGGTGTCTCTATTCTCAATGTCATTAAAAGCAACATTTAAAATAAAATGAAAAAATGTGCGTCTTTAATTAAACAAGCCGACCAAACTCTGGCTATCACATTCTCTTCACACTACCATCAGCTCTTTCTTGTGCTATCGAAACAGGCCTTTTGTTTTAAAAAAAAAAAAAATCCCAACGTTGATAGAAAACAGTGTTCGGCACAACAGGGAGATTAGCCTTTTTCATTTTATCTGAAGCGAAACAAATGGCGTCAGATTAAGAATTAGGAATTATGGCATGTGGAGAACAGTGTCATCTCTAATCTTTAGTGTGTTCACAACATGTTTGGGACGAGCCCAACAGATTAATCTGTCCACACGGATTAGTGCAAGTTATGTTTTCAGAGTTGATCTTTAGAGTGATGTGTGGGGAGGTGTTTTATAGCACACTTCATGTTTCTTTGGAGAAACCTCTCTCAGTCAGCAGCCCTTTCAATCAATCATCACCCAGCTCACCTAAACAATACAACTAGTAAACTCTCTAAAGCCATTAAAGGGATAGTTTGGGTGTTTTGAAGTTGGGTTGTATGAGGTGCTTCTCCATAGTTAGTGTATTGCCTACAGTAGATGACGGTCGGCACGCCCCCAGTTTGGAGAAACAGACAGCAGTACCAGCACGGGAGCAAAGCAATGCACTGCTGTGGACGGGGGCAACAGCAAAACACATTTTAGACACCTAAAAAAAAGGCTCATCTAAAAAAAATATCAGTTTAGGTGTACGCTATATTTAGAATATTTTCACTGCTTTACCTTGCCGTGAGACATACAGTCTCCGATGGGGAACCGAAGCTGTTATCTATGCTCTTGCCAAAGAAACCAGACTCCATTGAAAAAAAAAAGTAATTTTATCTTGCATCCCGATCAATGCAGCGGTAAGACCAGCAACTTCTGTGTTCTGCAAGGTCAAATTACAGATTTGGAGTCTGGTGGCTTTGGCTAAAGCATAGATGGATATGCCCATTAGAAAGGGCTGTTTGACGGCAAGGTAAAGCAGTGAAAATCTTCTAAATATAGTGTACATTTAAAATGATATTGATTTGTTTTAGGTGAGCCTTTCTTTTAGGTGTCTAAAATACATTTTGCTGCTGCCCCCGTCTACAGCAGTACATCGCTTTGCTCCCGTTCTGGCACTCCTGTCTATTTCTCGAAACTGGGGGCGTGCCGACCGCCATCTACTGTAGGTAATACACTGACTATGGAGAGGCACCTCATACAACCCCACTTCAAAACACCGAAACTATCCTTTTAACAAGCTCTTTTTGAATGATGCTGCTTTTCCCTAAAATTGGCACAGTTTCAGACAGCACTGAAACAGCATCTGTATTGGGTTAGACTTCCCAATACAATGTGACCTACTCATCAACTGTATTGTATTGGTACTGGACAGTTTTCTGTCAATACTGAAATACTGTTACTGTTATAAGAGAAGACCTGGGGAGAAGGCAAGTGGAGAGGAAAATACCCTGCCACTGTTTTATATGGCTTATCAGCTTGTGCTGGAGTATTCTTACGGTTACTGGTTATGGTAATTACCATAACACTATTCAAAGCTGTTATCACTGCAAATAGCTGTGTGGCAGTTTAAGTGTCGTCATTAATGCTTTTCAGTAGAGCATGGCTAGCAATGGGACTTGGGCAAATCCCAATGACATCATTTAGAGTACCTGTGCACAGATCTGCAGCTACACTACCCCTCTGTCCAGCAAACAAAGACCAGACCTGTATATAACATCCCTTCTGATATAAATCATACAAGTAGAAAACAGTGTTGGGCTCATATTAACATTCATTAAGGACTCTGGCGGTTGTGAACCTCTATTTCCAAATATGACTATACTGTCCCCTGGTTAGTATCGTCGCCCTCCATCATGGAGCAGCACCACACGAGTTTAAGAAGTCACATATAGACTGGATTGAAATGTCATGGGTTTCAAGGGTTTGCATATTTGTGCTGTTGTCCTCTATAGGACAGATGGCAGTATTTCTCGGTTAGGTGTTACACAATAACACAATGTTGACAAAAAAACTAGGCCTACAACATTTTAGCGAAAACCACGCTTTTTTGTTTTGTTTTGTTTTTAACTCCATGTTCTGTTGACAAGCCAAATCCTTTTTGAAAAGTGTGTCAATCCTTCCTCGTGCACTGGTCCCCAGTGATCTGGGTCCTAATGTCAAAGTTCCCAAAACTGTGAATTGTGTATACAGAATATCCTGGAGTGCAGGAAATACATAATTTCCTGGTTTTGAGGACCCTATCTGCTGGGTGGAGGGATGCGGTCGAGGCTGCCTAATGGCAGTGTGGGAGAAGCAGAGCTGAGGAAGATGCTCCTCTCTGCCGCTCAGCCACTGGATCTCAAGGGAGGCCATTAAGAGAGAACTTCAGCCCCGCAGAGCATTGTGTCAGACCAGAAGGAGCCGGACAGCTGGGTGTGTTTCTGACCTGATGATACCAGCGAGGGTTTTCAAGTGAGAGTCTTCACCAAGTGAAGGGATCTATTAATAACCTCCTCCGTAAGAGGAGGGAATCTTGGACCTGGGACAGCATCGATGGCTGGGATTAGACTTCCACTGGCAAGGAAGGAGGAACATTACAATTCCAGGCAATATCGGATAGGATTTCTGGCTTTGCGTTATGAGTCCAGCCACAGAGAGCCAACACCTACTGGGACAAATAAGGTCTGAGAAAGATGATATCCAACTGAAGACACTCCAGGCTCCAGCTTTCATACAGATAATCACAGGAACGTGGACGAGTGCTTTGGTCGCTTTGGAGGAGGGTTTTTAGGTTCAATCCAAGTATAATCCAACCCAATCAAAACTGAATTACTGATTCATATTCCTTCGCAGCAGGTAGATGCTTGAAGGATTCCTTCTGGATGAAGGTGTTTGAGACTACTGGCCTTATTTTTAATCACATGTAGAACCTCAAGGTCAAGGCAGTCTCGGCTCGGCCCGGCCTTTTCCACTGTCATGACATCCCTTCCCGTGTCATGGCACGTCACATTCAATGTAGGGGATGTCGCTGTAGCGGCGGTCTACTTCCACCCACTGCTGCACGGCCCGGGCCACGATCTCCTCGGACAGCCTCTGGGCGTACTCCAGCAGCACCGGGTTGACCTGAGGGGAGTTCTCCGGGGAGCCTACCTCTGAGTGAACCAAGTAGGCTTTCTCGCCCCTCACTTTGCCTTCCACCTTCTCTGTGGAGTTTGCATTCTGGGCTGCGGAGTCGCACCTCTTGGATTTGACGCACCCCATGCTCTGGAGGATGTAGCATTGATTTACTTTAGGTGTGGGAGATGTGCGGCGGCAATAAGGTAGCGGAGAGTCTTTGGTTCGATTTCTAACTCGCACTTTTCATTTTTGATCGTGGAAGCGAGCGGTCAGTCGGTACATCCCGGGAGCAACTCTGTAGCTGGCTTCTCTCTCTGCTGCGGTCGCCTTTGTGCTCCTGTCATCCACTCCCACTCTCATCCATGACACGATCAGTATTACACAGTGGAGGGTGGTGATTTAGAGGATGGTGCTGGTTGAGGGCGACCGGCTAGGAGGCCCATCCCTGTGTGGGTCTGGTGGTGGCGCTGAAACAGTCAGTCCTGCTCCCTCGCTGGCTCGAACTCATCCCTTCCTCAACTGCAGAGAGAGAGAAAAAAAAGTGGAAAGAGATAGAGGGAGGATTTCAGTGGTTTATTTTCTATCAGTACCAGATGGCGGGAACGAGGAAAAGGATTGTGAACGATTTTCACAGCGGCTGTGGCAACTACGTGACCCCGGCTCCAGCCAGGGTGCCGGCTGGAGGTCGAGGCCTCCGGTGGCTCCCTTCTGCAGGGTCGTATTTAAAACACGCTCTGCTCCTCTTGCACATCAAGTGTTACTCATTCACCTCCCCCCTCTCCTCCTCTATACCTCAGAGTGTTTTATGACTCAATCCCTCGGCCTATTTTGTATTGCATGTATGGCACAGGGACGTCTGTGTCTAGCCTGAGCGCACTGATGCTGTTTTGTTGTAAGCCTGTGTCTCCCATCTGTTCCACTAACCGAGCCTTGCAGCCTGATTCACAATGACAGCTCCCTTTTTCTAGGACTAAGGGGCCTTGGCACACAGCAAACATGTGCTTCATTCAAAAAAGCTGCATGCTGTATAGTCTCTCCACAACATGCAGGCCATGAATGATTTATGCAGAGCAGGGGAGTCTCCCTGTGAGTAAAACCACATTTGGAGGTGCACACAGTCAACACAGGAATCACTGAATCCTCTGCCAGATCTGATATCCTTAAATAGTGGTAAATGTGTCCTAATGTGCACCAAAATGTGAGAGCATCCATCTGACAGACACATGGGATCTGGATTTTTTGAACAACAACAGTGCAACTATGTGAGCCTCAATTGGAAATACTCTGCAAACATGAGATTAGAATGAATATGTCAACAGGATGTGCTGTGATCCTGCAGAGCTGCATGTACATACTTTTAACAGAGTGTGGCAGATGCGTCAGGTTTCTCTCCATTCCAACACCAAATAATCCGACGACAAGAAGAAGAAGAAATAAACCCAAGGTCGTTCAAGTAAATAATAATAATAATCCGGACATCATCATCTGCCCTCTCCTCAGATCTTCACACAGCATCCGAGCGATTCCAACTTATTGATTGTGTGCAAGAAAGAAAATGATGTGCCAAGTTTCTGCTGCTGCTGCTGGCTGGTTTGGTTCCAGTAGGATGATGAAGCGCTCCGCTTCACATTTCCAGATGATCTCTGAGTGGTAGTAAAGATCCCAGACGGCAGCAGACAGTCTCCCTGTTGCCTTCACGCCGGTCGACACCGAATGGAGCTGCTCGGCAGAGAGCAAATCAGATGATGTCTGGACTGAGTTGAGCGCAACGAACGGCGAGCTGCAGGGGGAGAGCGAGTCCAACAGCTGACTGGTGCAACACTGACACCCAGAGGAGACACTCAGAGATACTGCACGGAAATAATGGACCAAAAAAAAGTATCACACTAAATGTGGTGAAAAAAAGAAAATTTGAAGTTATATAAATAAAATAAATAGAATAAATGAAATAAAAATTGTATTATTATTGTCTTGTTTGGGAGTATTAGTTGACTGGACCATAGAAAGTCTAGCTGGTATGCACATTAAAACACCAGCATCCAAGAGCCATTTAACCATTTATTTAGAGAGGATAATGGGTGGTGGATGGATGATGATCTTTCTGTACAAAAAAACAAATGAAATCAATATATTGCCATGCTTACCCCAATTGGAAATAATAAACAATAGTGATCTTACATTATTAATGTATCAACTTCTTAAGGATGAAATACTTTCACATTCTCCACCCGGATCCTAATTATAACAAACACAAGTCAATACCAAATTATACAATATAACAAAATATACAATAACAATCAATCAAAAAGTTATTTTTATAAAACGGTCACTATGTCCTGACAGTAGTGCATGAGACAGGTAATCTGAAAAAAATCATGAGCCTCTGTGTCCTCCGGTGCTCCTAATGGCATCTGCAAGATTTCACAGACCGAAGGAAAATAACCAATCAGAGCAGAGCTGGAGTTCACTTGCGAACTCCGATCAAACGGTCAAACTAGGCAGTGCTGATCAAATATGAATCAATATTCTGTTACTGTAATGCCTATTTCTCTCCTCAAACGAATATTGATTCATATTTGATCAGCGCTGCCTAGTTTGACCGTTTGATCGGAGTTGGCGAGTGACTGACAGCTGCTCAGAGACGGCAAGGCTCCAGCTCGGCTATGATTGGTTGTTTTCCTCCGATCTGTGAAATCTTGCAGATGCCATTAGGAGCACCAGAGGACAAAGAGGCACATGATTTTTTTCAGATTACCTGTCTCATGCACTACTGTCAGGATATAGTGACCGTTTTATAAAAATAACTTTTTGTTAATCATATTTGCTCCACTTCTACCCACTGCTGCTTTAAGTCAAGTCTTTATATAAGTCAAGGCCAAGACAGGAGACTTTGGCCAATCACAGGTCATTTCAGAGAGAGGGCGTTCCTATTGGCTGTTCATTCAACGGAGTTGATCTGTCATTTTACAGCTAAACAGTACACTACAAGATATTTCTGAAAACATTTTATACGAAACATAGGCATTAAAGTAACAGAATATTGATTCATATTTTCAAGAAAGGGAAAAAGTCCAGAGTCCTCGGAAGTTCAAATCAGTGTGATGAAGGTGCTCTTTGGTGAGGTACACAAAGGTTCAGATCTGAACTCTTTAAGAAAAAGAAAAGAAAATATTTTGGACAAGAGCATGCGTACTTCATCACAGCATACAGCTCTCTAGCAAATTCCATAAAAAGGATAATACATTCTAATTGGAATCTCATTAAAAGTGACCCTATTCTTAGGGAAGCTTTGTCCTGCCCCTCCTAAGATCAGTTTCTACACTATGTGACAGGTTAGTGCCCAGCCATCTCCCCGCCAATAATAATAATAAAACTTGGCTTCACCGATCATTGAAGGGTACAGACAAATGTGGCTTTTGCAACCATTGTGCCAATATAAAGGAGTGTAAACAATTCAGTGACCTTAAGACTCATAAGGTGTATGACATCAAAATGTTCATTAACCGTAACATTACTTATGTTGTGTACCGTTTATCCTGTACCTGTGGTTGTTTTTACATCGGCCGGACAAAGAGACGATTGAAAGATAGAGTCTCGGAGCATAAGTATGCAATCCAAAAAGCTCCTTTGAATGACCCTATGGCTAAGCACTTTTATAAAGTGCATAATAGCAATCCAGACAGCCTCATGGTTGAAGGCCTAGAAACCATCAAAAAGAACATTTGGGGTGGTGATCGACTAAAATTATTACTGCAGAGAGAAACTTTTTACATCCACCAAATGAAGGCCACAACATATCCAGGACTAAATGAAGAAACTGATTTTAGTCTGTTTTTGTTGTGGCTCTTATTCATGTGGTCTGGTACTGCTTACATAAATGGTTATATATTATTACTTATTTACTTTTTTTTATCTTGTTATCTGTTATTTTTTATTTTATTTTCATTATTTTCTCTGCTTTCTTGACATCCTGTAGAGCCATCTAGTGACCACATTTTGCACTTGTCACCTGAGAGTTTATTGGCCTTTTGCTCAGGTGTTTGCAATCATCAAATTGTCTGTGTACTCACAAAAGGGAAAGCTGTGTGCTGAGGGTTTTACACCCTGAAGAAAGCTGTTTGTGCCTCTACGCGTGGGTTGTTGTTACCCAATCTGAATGTGTATGTACCAGCATTGTTTTTAGCATTTCATCATGAAATATCCATTTGAATAAAGGCTTTTTTATTTTTTGCCGGAAGAGTGCATTGGACTCCCCCTTTTTTGAACAATTGATTCATATTTGTTCAGAGACGGCAAGGCTCCAGCTCCGCTCTGGTTGGTTGTTTTCCTCCGGTCTGTGAAATCTTGCAGATGCCATAAGGAGCACCAGAGGACAAAGAGGCACATGCTTTTTTTTTTGTTTACCTGTCTCATGCACTACTGTCAGGATATACTGACAGTTTTATGAAAAATAATTTTTTGATTGATTGTGATTGTGTGAGTGATTATATATTTTATTATATTGTATATTTTGGTATTAACTTATGCTTGTTATAATTAGGATCTGGATGGAGAATGTGAAAGTATTTCATCCTTGAGAAGTTGATGCATTAATAATGTAAGATCACTATATACCTCTTGTTTATTAATTCCAGTTTGGGTAAGCATGGCAATATATTGATTTCATTTGTTTTTTGTACAGAAAGATCATCATACATCATCCATCCTCCACCCATTAACCTCTCTGAATAAATGGTTAAACATGATTTTTTTTTTAGATTACCTGTCTCATGCACTACTGTCAGGATGTACTGACAGTTTTATGAAAAAAAAACTTTTTTGAATCATATTTGCTGCAATTCTACCCACTGCTGCTTTAACGCCCTGATATGCATTCCGTGGACTTTATATATTCAGATCTGATAATGGGCTAATTAGTGGTTTATCAGTCCCTGTATTTGGAGCAGTTGGTCTTTGGCATCCAAAGTGTTCAATGCTGTCACACACCTGAGAGAGGTGAGGTGACTCTGAATGCACCTGGGTTCTGTTCAAATGGAGATGTGACTGCTGGTGCATATGATGCACATGTCTGATCTGAATGATGTGAACTTGCCACACGGTGGCACTATCTTCTCATGTGCTACAACCAGGTTTCACCAACGACGATTTGGAGTTGGAGTCCTGCTGGACTTTATCTGTGCTGATTCTCAGCTTCTTAAAGGGGAACCAGATCTAAACAGACGTCACCTCAAGGACTCCACTTGGCTAAAATTGTAAATGTTATTTTTTTCCCTCAAGGATGAAATGTATTTCCACAACCAGGCAGACACCCAGTCGCACCCATGTACCTGCCATCAAAGGCAATTCGCAGTTAAAAAAAAACGCTAATTTGACAAAAGCAGTAGATTTTTAAAGTGTATTAAGAGCACAAACTACACAAATCTTTATTTCATTAATTCACAATATGCAGTAGATGGCCTGTTTTGTTGTTTTGTGTTGATTTGTGGTGATATAACTTCATCAGATTCATCACAAAGTCCCTCTGCGCCCTATACGCTCAAGTCAAGTCCAACTTTATTATCCCACCAGGATAAATCATGTTGCAGCCAGGTATAGAAAACACATTCATCATTACAAAAAAAAACATAATCACATAATGCATCATTCTAGACATATCACAGGGACGAACTGTGTGAAGGATCACTTCAAAATGAGGACAGCACAAACAAGCTGAATGCCAAATACATAAGGTGCTTAAGGTGCCCAGATCACATGCGCAAAAATTCAGAAGCTCATTGCGCAATCACTGTAAGAAAAGTCCATTTATCCATCTGTGGACGCGTTCAACACACAGCTCTCAGTCTCCATCCCTTTATGGTTTGACAAGGAAAAAAAAGTTGTCATGTCAGTCGGTTAAAATTCATTGTTGCCTGTCCAGCCAATCATAGTTTTTGACGACACAAAAGAGGCTAAAGTTGGAGTATAAAAAGGTGTGCGCTAATAAAGTATGATGCCTATCAGTGTGGGACATTAATCCAAACCCAGTCCAGTCCAGTCGCGCATCAGGTCCAGCACACACACACACAGGGATCTCTTTTTGAAACCAAACTTGCACACCTTAAGAGACAATGCATCTGTCTCAGATTGTGCTGTATCTCAGCTTGCTGGTTGCTTTGGGTCCAGTGGTTTTGAGTGACCAAGAGACGCACCAGCAGCCGCCCTCTGCAGCCAGCCCAGGAGAGACGGAGCAGTGCGCCACCTGCGAGGTCCGGCAGCAGATCAAAACCATGCGATTAAACGCGATCAAGTCTCAGATTTTGAGCAAACTGCGAATGAAAGAAGCTCCCAACATCAGCCGAGACATCGTGAAGCAGCTGCTGCCCAAAGCGCCGCCGCTGCAGCAGCTCCTCGACCAGTACGACGTGCTGGGAGATGACAACAAGGATGTGGTGATGGAGGAGGACGACGAGCACGCCACCACGGAGACGGTCATGATGATGGCCACTGAACGTGAGTTTTTTATTTCACTTTGTTGATTTTTTTGCATGTTGAAAAGGTTTGTGTGACTGGACCATACAATTTCTTTTTCTTTTTTTTTTTATCTGTGTCCTGGCACATGAGGTGGAACTATGGAAGCCCATTTGAAGCCCAAAAAATAGAGATCTTAAATCAAAATTATGAGCCACGTTAAAAATTGACTTGTATAATATTGACATGATTTAGTCAAAACTGCATATTATGATATACTCTTATAAGTTTGATTTTTTTTTTTTTGTCGAATTGGGACATTATATCTAAGCAAGTCTTAAAAATATTGATTTCATCATATTCGTGACTCAGAATTTGTTTGAGTAGTTTTTACTTGAATTTAAGACGTCTCCAAAATAAGCTTTTACGCACGAGACAGAGCGCACTGGAGACGCTATAAACAGTCTTTATTTTGACAACACATATCTTTACTGGGTTTTTATAGTGGAAATGTGAATAAACCAACATCACCAAGATGTAAAACTGGATATGGGTCGGTGCGTTTTGGCACATGCACAGCGCGCGCGTCATGGAGAGTTTTCTAAACTTTATTATCACCTCTTCCAGAGTTCAGGGATCAGAATCAGTATCAGAGCCAGAATCAGAATGGTGTTTATTGCCAGGTGTAAGAGGTAAACACTAGGAATCTGCTTTGGTTTTGTTGGTGCAAATGAGCAGTATAATAACAAAAGAATAGATAAAAACGTTAGAATAAAATAAGAATAAAAAAAATGCAATTTCTACCAATATACAAACTAAGTTATAAACAAAAATAAACATGATATAAACAGATAGTACAAATGTTTATTTATTTACTATATCTGTAAAAGTCAACCTCACATGGTCATTAAACCTTTTTCTCTCTCCCCTATCTCTCTCTCTCTCCAGCCGCGTCCATCGTCCAAGTGGCTGAGGAACCAAAGTGCTGCTTTTTCTCTTTTTCTCCAAAGTTTCAAGCCAGTCGAATAGTCCGGGCTCAGCTCTGGGTTCATCTGCGACCGGCCACCGAGGCGACCACCGTGTTCCTGCAGATCTCCCGCCTGATGCCGGTCACAGACGGGAGTAGGCACATCCGCATCCGATCCCTGAAGATCGACGTGAACGCCGGGCTCAGCTCCTGGCAGAGTATAGACGTCAAACAAGTGTTGACTGTGTGGCTGCGGCAGCCGGAGACCAACTGGGGCATCGAGATTAACGCCTTTGATTCCAGGGGAAATGACTTGGCCGTGACCTCCACAGAGCCTGGAGAGGAAGGACTGGTGAGATGAACACTCATTTCAACATTAAACTGAAACCTTGTGATGATCAAGTATTACAAGAAGTGATAACTAGCAGTTCATCTCATATACAGTAGGTACACGTACAGGACTGAATGGTGTTGGTGGCAGAGTTGCAGCAGCTGAAATGAGCTCATTAGATCTGGGACTCTTGTGCTAATCAATGTGATTGCTATTGTAATAGATTACAATAATTGGACCATCCTGTATGAAATAAAATTCATTTTTAAAAGTCTAATTTGGTTTTTAAAACAAAACACATTCTCATACCTGCACATAGTCAGAGCAGGCTCAGGTCCAGGGAATGGCTCATGTGCTACAGGCCCGTCCACACCTGGTTCTTGGCTTCATTGTATTTCAATAAGCCATCTATATACATGGAGGTTTGTGTCTTCAACAATGACAAAATGAAACACAAAAAAATTTAAGATTATAGTGTACTTACTGATAAAAGAATGAACAGTAAATGAATCAAATAAAATGGTAAAATAGCACATTTATTTCACCTATCAGCAAAAAACAAGCTCAAAGGTTTTAACTTTGGGCTTTCTAGAGGTTTTACTGTGCAGAGAGGCTTTGCACAGTCAGCAGGTGGTTAAACATTCATGCATTTCATGGCTGCTGGAAGAGGGAATCAAGATTTAAGACTTTTGAAAGCTGTTAATCAACACAGACTCCATGCAGGCGCACACCTGCATTTGGACAAATTCCCAGTCCACATAACCTCAAATGGTATTGCTTGATTACATAAAAGTTCACCTGCCCCACATTCCTTCAAGTATTCTGTGTGATTGTGCAAATCAGAGTAATTGCCTGCACACACACACACACACACACACACACACACACACACACTGCTGCTATCAATGACAAACACTTGTCATACGTCCCAAATACTGGCACAGGGCTCTGAGGCAATTAGAATACCTAGACGTCTGTGGTTAACCAACCGTCGGATGATTCAATTTCTCTAAAACTCAAAGTTTCATAATATTATCGTGCCATGTTTGAAAACCGGCAGCCAAAAGGGCACCAGGTTAAAAGATGTAAGGCGAATGCTGTCATCCGCCTCCTTTTGCAAACCAGCTATTTTTCAAAGTATTCATACGCCGCTCTGTCGTTGCAGCAACCGTTCATGGAGGTGAAGGTCTCAGAGGGCCCGAGGCGTGCCAGGAGAGACGCGGGCCTGGACTGTGACGAGAACTCTCCAGAGTCCCGGTGCTGCCGTTATCCGCTCACGGTGGACTTTGAAGACTTTGGCTGGGACTGGATTATTGCCCCAAAGCGCTACAAGGCCAACTATTGCTCCGGGGAGTGTGAGTACATGCACTTGCAGAAGTATCCGCACACCCACCTGGTGAACAAGGCCAATCCCAGAGGGACCGCGGGCCCCTGCTGCACCCCCACCAAGATGTCGCCCATCAACATGCTCTACTTTAACCGAAAAGAGCAGATCATCTATGGCAAGATCCCTTCCATGGTGGTGGACCGTTGTGGATGCTCTTGAGTTGTGACGGAGACCCTGGCGAGAGGGAGGCGAGGACGGAGGGGCTGTGGCTCAGTCCGGCCTCCGACTTCAGACTTTTTGACACAACCAATCCACCAGTTCCAATGCTTTCCTGCAGAACACGGAGCAATAGAACCAGAGTAGAGGCCACAAACAGCCCGACCTTCCCGCAGGGCAGCGCTTTCACAGCCACCATAGCTCTTACTTTTCTTTCCTCCGTCAACTGTGTCATTTAGCCATAGAGGCTTGAAGTCAGATGGATGCAGAAACATACACACACATGCTGGACCTTGGAGTGAATGTAGACAGAAATGATCAAAGTTATCCAATGTCTCTGTGTTCTGTGCTGTCCATTTATTACCCACATGCCGACCGATTATACTCGTACGCCATCTACTCCACTCCACTCGTAGCCAACATACAAGCTATTACACTTTTTGCTAAGCTATGTGTTTGTGATAATCATTTTTCAAGTTATGTTTTCAGAGTGAAACCAGGAATCCTCATGGACTTTTTGAAAGGGCTTGGAAAAACACAGCTGGAGACTAAAGTGATATTTCACACTGGTAGAACATGATTTAGTACACATAGGAGTCAATAAAAGGATGAAAACTGGCTACATGGCAAACCCTTATTAACTCCTATACATTATTACTGCCATTTATAAAAAAAACAAACAATGCAACATTACTAATTTGGAAAACTAGACACAGATCATTATCTTTCTTGTATTGGATCATATTTTAAGTTCTAATTTTGGGCATAAAATCCTAAACGCAGATGGTGACGTCATTCCTGAGATCCTACTGACACAAAAATGTTCCACCAGGGTGAAGTACCACGTTAGGTCTCGACACGTCTTCATGTACTCTACAGCAACATACCTGACCGAGGAGCCTTCTGGCTCAGTCATAATCTTCACAATCCAAACCAAACAGCCTGACCTGCCCGATACACTTGAATTATTCTGATTGTAAATTCACATTACTGGACAGAAGGACTTGAACTGAAGGCACAATGAATGCAGCCTACAAAATGAAAAATGTGTTTAAGACAGAGATTGTATCGAGATGTATGGATGTTGAGATCATGCTTAAACTCTTGTCTTACAAACAACACAGTTTGCACTATGGCACACCAATAGAAAGAATTGGTTGCTACAAAAAGTTGTAAAAACTGATTTTGATATGTTTGCTAATTTGTATTGTATACATATGCCATTGTTTCCATTAGGAGTTGCCTTTCTAAAACCACCTGTTGGTAAATGTATAAAACCACAAGCTAGCAAGATACAAGATGTAATACAGCAACTCTATATACTTGTTTTAACAAATAAAGTTTCTATCTTGTTTGTTGAGTTCTGTTTCTTTGAGTGTTTTGTTCCTGCGTTACATTCAGACAGTATGTCCTACCAACTGCACTTCACAAGAAGCAAGTATGCTCACTTTCTATAAATCTGAGCTTTAAGGCCATACTGTTGCATTTAAGGTATATTCCTGGAATACGTGGAGGACGCAGTGTCTTCTTGCGTTCAATTTCTCCATCATACACAATATGAAATCACCACTTGCAATCATTAAACATAATTTTACTGCAGTTTATCAAAAGATTAAGACTGTCTTAGTATCTAGAGTGGCTTCAGAGATAACTGAGTGTCAATCTGCTGACTCAGATCAAATACAAACTTGACGTTGCAGTATCACAACACAACAACCTGAACCTGAACATCGCAGCATCATTTCACACTTCAGCAGCTGAGAATCTTTATGTCTTCAACAAATGGTGTAAACTGATACAAGCTAAGTGTGTGTGTGTGTGTGCACTGGCTGCACTGGTGTGTGTGTGTGTGTGTGTGTGGAGAACATTAATGACAACACACACACACTGTCTACCTGACTACACTTGCACAATCCCATCACCATAAGCCTGCTTTATCGCAAGTGTGATTCAGCCCAGTTTCCCTAACTTTGCTTTTTTTTTTTTCTCCAGTGAAGGGATGTTGAAAGTGTTGCTGTCTAATGAGAGGATGTGAACTCTGGTGCGCTCTGACAGCATGACCTATTCGACTGACGGCCTCATTGAGGCTTGACTTCCGCCCAGTAGAGGGCGAATTGAGCACTGCCCCCGAGAGCCACTTCCTTTCCTGCTGAGAGCTGGAAAGTTGCCATGACGATCGGCCACAGCAGAGAGCAGACTCCGGGTAGAGTGGATCCACAGAACCGCTTTTCCCCCCCGGGGAAGGTTTTTTAGATTCCACCCTTCTCTGTTTGCTGGTGACGGGGGGTAAAAACGTCTGAAAAGATCTGTAAACAAGAGAAACGTAAAATGTTAAATACCAAATTCAATATGAGCTTTATTAATTAATGCAGATTTAACAGCACAGGAACAGAAACAATTTATAATCTGTAATCTCCATCCTCGTATGTGTTGCTACAACTGTGCTGTCTCCATCTGCAGTTTGACATGGGCATGAACTTCTTATGAGTCTAATACTCTCCAACAGTTTCCAACTCTCTACTTCCACATTATTACTAATGACGCGTGTCTCAAAAATCAGCATTTGCTCCCAGGTGCCATGTATAAATGTCAGTTATACTTGTTTTCGTAACTTTCCAGCACTAAAGTTTTAATTTTACTCAACTTTGTGACTTAACATTTAAAGGGACCGTATGTAAGTTTTTTTTACACGTATAAACGTTTTTTTAATCATTTTTTATTGGCAATGTGTGAACAGGTTGTAACCTAACCTAAAAAATGAGACCTTTTGCGACTGTTTGGGTTTCACCCTGTAGACTGCTTTTAATGTGAAGAACGTGGGTCCGTTTTTTCCAGGAAAGTACAACGGATGTGACGTCATGCGCGTCTGCGAGTGTGTTTACTCTCTTCAGCTCCACCTCAGGACTAACATTGTAACATTCGGTTAGAAATGGAGTCCGCCAACGCCAACGACCAGCCCCCAACTCAGACTCCAACACAAACTCCATGAAAGCACAAAAAAACAAAGTTATATCTAGTGAAGCCTGTCTTGCAAAACAGGAATGTGACCGACGTCGAAGGGGAAAACTAGTGTTGTGGGAGTGATTGTGCACGTGGGAAGTGAGTGGTGAAACAAGAGAGAGCAGGCGCCGGCGAAACGAGCGAGAGAGTTAGTTTAGCTCTGAGAATATCAAGTGAATATTCATTGGAAGTTACAGGTTGTGCTGAAATAAATGCTGCAGCTCCTCAAAACCAAAAGAGGTTTCCCGTGTCTTGTTTCCTGCTGCTGAGTGAAGTGATGGGGCTCCGAAGCGAGTAATATTATAAACTCCGACCAAAACTATGGTGTCTCCCCTGTTCCTTCTTACCACGGTCGGAACACTAGGATCAACATCGGCCGAGCCTTCGATTCATGGAGGGACCTTTGTTTGGTAAGCTAACATTACTGCCAAGCATGTGAAATATAGAGTGATATTGTGGTTTTAGCTGGCTAATGTTGCTAATGTTAATCAACATGATGCCTGTCAATCACATTCAGTCTTGTGTGTGTCGCCTCACTGTGTTGACCGATGCTCGCTCTTGTCTATGTAGTGCGAGCACCGGTGCGAGGGGTTGGTTGTGCCACTTTGGAGGGACCAAGTCTCATAGGGATTTTTTTTAAAGGTCTTTGCCCTTAGTGTTGGAAAATGCATGATAGCATTGCAGCAATGGTAGCTTTCTATGTGCTATCACTCCTTTTTTCATCACTCCTTCATTAAAATTTGTCCATCTTTTTCGCCATTTGATCCGGTATAAAAGAGGGAAACCAACACAATATCATAAAGTCATATATCATTGTAAAGCTTAGACTATAATCTATCCTTCAGTCACATTGACATGACACTGAGGTCAAGAGAATTTGACCTTTGACCTCTAATGCTGCAATGGGGAAAATTCTGAATGCCACTCCAAATGACCTTATAACTAATAAAATAATAGATAGAGAATTAATTTCTTAGGAAAGTTTTTTGAGTATTTGTATTATTTTGTGAAAGCCATTTACAAACTGCCCCAATAACAGAATCCAATGCAAAGTTCTGAACATTCTATCAGATACAAACTTCACAGAGTTACGTTTACTCTGATAAGAAATGTTGTTATTGTTGTTAGTCATATAATATATAATTTTAAAGCTCTTTTTGTCCATGGGCACATCAGATCAATATGAAGTTAGTTATAAGGTCATTTGGAGTTGCATTCAGAATTTGCCCCACGGCGGTCAAATTTTGGAGGTCTGGCTCATGGACTAATAGAGTCCCTTTAAATGTTACAGCTGTGTTTATAAATCCCAAGTTTGAGGCATTTCTTCCTCTTCAGATAGTGAACATGTGAAAAAAGAAGAGCTATAATAAAAGAAATTGAATGTGATGAGCCTATCAGCATTGTTCTTTTCACTTCAGCTAAAGGTACAGCTGTAAACAGCGTGCACCAGTATGAGCTGCTCTGATTCTGCCACGTTCATCATACCCAGGTGTATCATTTCATTCAGTTCTGTCCCGCAGTAATTGCTGCTGTCTGCTTGTTTCAAGCTACTTTGCGAACAGGAGCTGGGAAACGTCTTGACTGAGCATCGCTACATCTGTCAAGAGTCAGACCCTGGAGGACTGTATCCGCCAGCGACATTCCACCTCTGACAGGTGAGGAAGTGAGAGTGAGAGAACGGGAAGAAGGATGTTAGGGGGTAAAGGAATAGTCCAAGGCAGCTGGAGACCCCGTTATTGGACAGGATTCCTGTTGTGTAAAGTTAATAGAATTTGAATGGATAGAACTTGTATCCCTCTTCATGAATGGTCATTAAATGATGCGTGATATAGCTGCCTAATAATAATATGAAAACGGATTCTGGTTATTGGATACTGAGAAACAAAATGTTTATTTTGCACCCTTAGAACACAAAGTTTATTTACCCACAAAAAAAAATCTAATTTTCCTACTTACCCATTGTGTATTGTGGCCAAAGTTTTTTATTATTATTATTTCTGCAAGATTTTAGATTTGTGGTGCTCAACGCATAAAAAATATACATTTAAACAACTCCACAGCAGCATCTCTTTCCAGAAAAAGTGGAATACACAAAACTTAACATTTTTCTTTGGGATCTATTCGCTACCAAAGGTAAAAGTTCAAAAAGTGAGGGGTTATCCAGAGTAACCAGCTCGTTTCTGCAAAGACACACTTGAGAGATTGTGATCTTTTGATGGGTTGTGGCCAAACTGTGAGCTGCAGATATCTAACAAGACTAAGAGTCTACAGCCACACTCTGAGCCTGCACTTGGGCTCAACAGTACTAAATGCTAAAGTCAGCATGCTAACATGGGCACAATGACAATGTTAACATGCTGAGGGGAAGAAAATAATGGAACAAAACAACCGACTGACCAGCATCCCTAGAGCCATGCCGCTACCATGGCTAAAATTAATACAAAAGCACAATACCAATATCCATATCTATAACTAAAAGCAGTTCAGAATGTGCTTGGAAAAAGGCTTACAAACAAACCTTGCTGTGATAAAAGGTGTATAAGAGTTGTGATACTCTTACCTCAGTGGATCCCTAGTCATTACAATGTATCCTGTGGGAAATATGGATATATGTACCAAACTTCATGGCAATCCATCCAACAGCCAACTAGACATTTGACCCAAAACTTGATTGGTCTCATGGTGGCACTAGAAAAGTCAGGGGATAATCAAAGTCACCAGTATTCATCCTCTGGGGAACAGGAATGTCCGCAGAAAATGTCATTGCAATCCGTATTATCTAATTCAGTCTGGACCACACCGACCAGCCTTGCTATCTAATGTATGTTAATCTACACATTTCTGTGAGTAAGCAGAATGCAAGAGACACTGGACCCAGGTCTATTTCAGGAAGGTCTAATAGGTCCCTAGAGAAGGTCAATGTCTGCAGGTCAAGACACCTGACAGATGATAGCAGCAATTCAAGAGAGCTATCACTTCTAGAGACCTTTCCAGGAATGTGCGATGTATGGATGAAGACGAGTTGAACTTGACACGAGAGGCCGTCGTCAAAGAACCAGGACCAGAACAGAAAACTTGTCTTAGCTGGGTGAAAAGATGAGAAAACTAAAGGTCAAAGTTGGTGAAGTGTACCTGTTTTAAAGCAGTGATTCTCAAAATGGGGTCAATGAAATAATTTGCTATAAATTATAAAATTGTGCTGTATCATTAAAAAGTACATATCTACAGATGGGGACCATTTGCGCCAATAAAACAAGCATATTGTGTTCATTATTCCCACTCAGGTTAGCTTTGGGCCAATAGAAACTCTGATATGACTGTGACACATCACGTCAATCTGTCATGAATCAGTCACTTCACTCAGGGTGCAACCAAGCGCCGGTCTTTGATGCCAATATTTGTAGTGGCCAAACGGCGGTACTACAACTTCCGTGTCCGTCACGTGATGCCATTGGGCCCAAAAAGAAAAAAATGTCCCCTTAGACTTACATTGGGAAAGAGACGTCTGCAACTCAGCGGATCATTTTTTTTTAAGTGAATCAACTTCCCAGTATGAACACTCTAATAGTCCTTATTTAAATCATTAGGTCCTAAAAGTTGTAAAATGCACTAATAGCTGAATTTAGAGTTATTTCCCTTCCTCCATTCATGTGAATGAGGCCCAGACCGAGGCTGGAGCGAGGGCTCGGAAGCGGAGTTAGTAAGCCGTGACGACAACGTGACGGTTGTGACCCTGTGACCGAGCCATGTGACCGAGCGGACGCAGTATGCGGAAGATCGTCGGGAGATCCAGGTACTTTTCCAGTCGGAAGTCGAGCCATTTTGGCATCATGCGCCACTGAGCAACTTTCATAAGTATGAACGGGGCCCCACCTCCAACGCTGTATCCAGTTCTCTCAATACATCCACGGGTGCAACGAACCATTCCAGCTAGATACGTAGCTGGCGAGCATGGAGAAATATTTGAGTGACGCTAAGCCCAAACTAGCTAAATCGAGAAAATCTGATGACAGTTATATCAACTTTGGTTTTATTGAGAACAGTGACGGAAGTCCAAAATGCATCATGTGTCTTCAGGTGCTAGCGAACGAAGCCACGAAAACGCCATCTGGTTACAAAGCACTCAAAATATCAGCGCAAAACAAAGTGTTATCAACATGATTCAAATTGAAATGTGTTTCTGTTTATTACTATCAAACAGGTATGAAGTAGCCTATTTAGGCTGAGAATACAAATGGTAGTAAGCATGATGCTTAATTGGTGTTACGATTATGACGGGGTACTTGGAAAACTTTCTCTCCTGTAAGGGGTCCTTGGCTCCAAAAAGTTTGAGAACCCCTGTTTTAAGAGGAGATATCAACTGAGCTGTTGAGTCTATTGTGATGTGGTTAGCCATTATAGTGGACTACCTGACAGTCCGTTCAATTATTTGATTTAAGGACCATTGTATTATTATGTTAACATGTATTCTCCTGTTTGATTTAAAGTAAACATGTGTGCATACAATGATTATATCCTCTCTGTTAGTCTATTTGAAGGCATCATATTTCAAGGCTTGGTACAACCAGGTTACTACAGTTCATGATTACCTGACATGCACTACACTACACGTCTAATGTGTTACCATAGGAAACATTTTTCAATGAACATTCTACGTATGTCCTGTAAACTGTCCAGAGACCAAACCAATAACTGTTTTCCTCACTATGTTTCCAATATTCCATAGAAGCCATCGTAGATAGTCATTTGGCTTTAAAGAGCAATGTCTATTCCTCCTAATTCTACAGCAAAGCCTCCAGATTCCCCCCACATCTGGACAAAACAGGGGATGCCCTGACCTGGCCGTGGTGCAGGGCCATGGACAACGGGGTTGGGAGAGAAAAGGGACTTGCCAGGTGCATTCAAAAACATCTGGAGCCTTTAACAGATGTGCAAACCATACCATCTGGAGAAATGTTTCTGCTGACAGATCGCTCTGTGATATAGATCTTCCTTGACAACAACACGGTTCAAGAGTGATGACAGATTAAGAGACTGAAGTGAAAGTGTCCGCAATGCTGGATGATATCATTAAATACAACTAAACAACAACAACAACAACAATATAACGAAATTCTTGTATGAGACAAAAGTAAAGTGCCACCTGTTTCCAGCTGTTGTCTGGACTACTACCAGAGCTTCAAAACTATAGCCTCCATTGGGGGAAAGATCATGGAGGATTTCTACTCCACACAATATTTCTATAATAGCCTGGTTCCAGACCTCTGAATTACTGCCCACCTCTCACATTTGTTCAGATTTGTTCAAAAAGCTCTTGGGTTTTGCCACTGACAGCTTTTTCCCAATCAGAGCTTTTTAGGCTTGATTAAGGATGAGGATGTCATCTTCCTACAAAGCTATAGCTAGCTAAATGAAAATTGAAAAATGGCCACAAAAATGGTGTCAACCGTGTTGTAAGTCCATGCAAGTGGATTTAAAGAAATAACAATTCTTAAATCTGAATATTACTATATTGCAACTTCTGTGTCGACTGAAGAGGACAATAGTGAGCTGAGTATGTCACTCCCTACTGATTGATTGGGGCAAAACAACTCCCCCCAAGAATTTGGAAGGACCCTGAACATTGACCTTGAATGGTCAAGGTTAGGAAAGGTCATCACAAGATTTTTGTACGTTTTCGCAACTTGTGGGTAATCATCTAAAAAAATAAAGCAAATCTTTCAGAAATCTCCAAATGTCAAAAGTTTTTGAAACCAAGGCATAGCTTTTTCTATGGTGTTCCTCAAGGTCTTGGTGTCTTGATGTGGTATTTTGGAGGGATTATTGATCATTTTTATCAATTCTCGTTTGGTAAAAAATGGTTAAATTTAGCACCAAATCTGTGGAACAAATGATATCAACCCAAAGATTGCTGCAACAATTTATGAGACATTATAGATCATGGGAAAGACCATCACAAACTTATATCATCATGTTCTACGCTCTTATACACATTTAACGATTTATTTGAATTGATTAATTAATGAATTATTTTTTATTTCTGATTTATGACTAGAACAGCTTGACACACAGTGCTGATCATCTCATGATGCATGTCAAATTAATCTTCAGTTTCCCAGCTTTCACATGATGTACACCACCTCTATGTGACATCTACTGCTGACCTGATATCTCCCCCTAAAGACCCCCGTCTCTCCCTAAAAAGACAAAAATGTGTCTATGTGGGTCTCTAAGGATTAATAGATAATATGGGGCTTTTTACCATAATATCAATTTGAGAAGAATATACTGTATGTACGCATGAGAAGAATATATGTATGTGTGTGAGAGAGTATAGTGGAAACGGCAGGCAGGTCATTGATCACATTGGGATTGGCTGAGAAGCTCGAGGAGGGAGGGTCATGTGCAGGCCAGCATGGAAGCGGGAAGAGAGATGCCAGTAGGCCTCATGGATGTATTAGGTAGGCCTACTGCAGCCACAGTTGCAAAGTCCGCTTATCATAACTGACTTTGGGCTTGTTTTCCTGAAAAGTAGCTCACAAATATTGGTAGTTGCGGGTTTTTGTTTCTAAAGTGTAGTTGCTTATTTGGGCTCCTGTCTCTCTCCTGATGCTTCCTCTGTTGCAGGATCCGTACACAACCCCGATCCCTCCGCCCCCCGTCGGAGACGATAACGTAACTCGTTGAGGAGCCCCGTCACTTCCCAAGACACGGGAAACCTCTGTTGGTCTGGAGGAGCTGCAGCATGGGACACCGACCCGGATTGATTTATACGTGTAAGAATTATAAATCAATCCGGGTCGGTGTCTCATGCGCGCTCGCGTGTGGCTACGCTGTTCAGACTCAGACTCCAACACAAACTACACGGAAGCACCAAAACCGCAAAGTTCTATCTAATGAAGCCCGTCTTGCAAAACAGTGTTGGCCACGGTCGGAGGATGCGGGGGAGACCGTAGCTTTGGTCTCCAGGGCCGGAGTCTCTGCTCCTCTGCTCCTCTGCCTGCCTGCTTGCCTTCACTCAGCTCGCTCCACCTCACGTGCATGTGCGCACACTACACACTGCAGAAGAGTTAGTTTAGCTCTGAGAATATCTAGTGAATGTACAGTGGACGTTTGTGCAGAAATAAATGCTGCAGCTCCTCCAGACCAACAGAGGTTTTCCATGTCTTGTGAAGTGACGGGGCTCCGCAAGGAGTTACGTTATTGTTTCTGACCGGGTGCCGGTGTCTCCCCTGTTCCCTCCGACCGCGGTCGGGAGGCTGAAGCAGACGGATGCTCGCTCACATTCACGTAGCGCGTGCACACGGGCGAGTGCAAGCAACAGGACGCTGACTTTCGTTGACTTAACGGCCACAGGTGTCGCTGTTACAACCAATTTTTGATTCTTACAAACAGTCCCTTTATTATTACATTAATAATTGTGAGTGAGCAGGATGGTGGTGCAGCTGCAGAATGGATTTAGAAAGAGAGTTTTTTTTGTTTGTTTTTTAACGTGTTTTAACAGCATTTCACTGACTGTGTTTAAATTGACTACATTTGTTGAAGTAGCTGAAATAAAGTTACTGAATGCTGTTGAGCCAAGCTCCAAATAGCCTAGGTGTCTATTATCATCTACACTATTTAACCTTTAAATCACCAAACACATTATTACTGGATCAGACTGTGAGTTTACAATCATGTCTCTATGTTTAAATATATTTTTAAATCTTCAACTATATTTTTCATCTTCAGTTGCTGCTCCTGTGTTTTGCGCTGAACAAATATATAGTAGATGTAATGTAAGCTACAGTCTAATACTCTTATTTACCTGTCGCCATGTGAATCGTAGTATCAGAGCTCTATTGATGATGGCTTTTTATGTTCAGGTTCAACCTACTCAGAGTTGATTGAACTGACCCTGATCAGCTGTTCTGGAACCGAAAACTCTGAGGCTGCGGTCGAAAAGTCCAAAAATTACGTCCTAATGTCTTTTCCTAACCATTTTTCCTTGACCTCGATGGAAAACATCATGAGGTCAAGGAAATATGAGAGGGAAAATTCATAAGGAATCTGACTGCACTAACACTAGGCTCCGTAATTATGATGCGACGGCGGCGAATGTTAGCGATGCGGGTCTGCTGTGGTGAAACTACAATGTTCTGAAGATGGACTACAAAAGGTGCTGCTTCCCCCCGTGCGTTATTAAATTTTGTTTTTCAGTGACAGGCTGTCCCAATTTTTTGAGTCACCAGCCACCACTGGTGAGAGTAAAGAATACATGTGTGTAAGTGTAGATATGTGTATGTGAGAGTGAAAATATATGTACATGTTGAAAAGTAAAGAATGTATATATGTGAAAGGAGGATGTATGTGTGTGTGCGAGTGAAAATATATGTATGTGAAAAGAGAATATATGTGTCTGTGAGTGCAAGAATGAATTGTGTCTTGTACGGCCCCTCACATGTTACAGGGGAGGTAGACTCATCAAGTTTGTTAAATAACTTGTTAAAAAAACAGTTTTATGTGACAATTTAGAGAAAAAAAGAATTAAGTTCATGTTTTGCCACTAATGTGAGATTAAGTTTAAAATGAATTTGAGCAATACAACCAGTTACTAAAATTGCTTTGCAATCAGTGCATGTCTTCTTCCATGTAAAGGACATTGATCAGGGTAATAGAACACACTGTCCAATGTCCATCTGACTTAAACAATGTGCCCCTGGGAAGCCACTTTATCTTATGAGGGCAAGATGTTTAAGATGCACATTGTAATCACTTAAACAACCAGCAGAGGTTGATCACCTCAGGCCAGATTGACAGGTTGTTTGTGAAAATCCCTCTTGGGTCTACGGAAAGCAATGAAAAGCAATAAAATCAACCAGTCTGGGACACGATAAGGGCCAGATGGCCAGCTGCTGAATGCTAGCTGTCTTCACTTCTCGAGTGATTTATCCTTTCCGTCTGCACTCCGCTTGCTTTTTCACTTAGGGATGAGGAATCACTATTCCTACCACAAAACTGACAGTCACCTCTGGGAAGCTATCATATGATTAATGACTTTGTAAAGCTACTGGAAGTTTGGAGACAGGACAAATATGGTGTTCACTCCAGATATGTTTACAAAATTCCTCAATGTCAGTGTTTGTTTGCGAAGGAGGGGTTAGGTGACGAGCAAAAAATGTGGCCCGAAGCCATCCAAGGTCCAAGGCAGCGAGACATCGTCTCTCTGGGGACGGAGGGTTGACAGTGATGAAGAATAGATGTTCCTCCAAGGAGACTAAGGGAGGGCAGATTATGGAAACCTCCTGTCTCCCGATGATATGCCTATGCTCTTAACACAGACGGATGTAGAGTAGTATCAGGTATGTGTCAAGAGGCCGGGATAGATTTTGACATCTCAGAAATAACATTTATGGTACATTTTTACAGATTACTGCGCACAATTAATTTTACAAGAAGCTCAGTTGAGTGACATTCATGCGTCAAGCAGGACTTTCCAGACTTACGCATCGGCGGATAGATCCAGGAGACTGTCTGAGACGCAGGCTTGAAATTTATTAATATGGAGGGAAATCCAACTTTCACAAAGGTTTCAATATGTTTATGGCATATTTATTTGAAAAATCAACAGGGTGTATTTCTAGGTTTAGTCTATCGAAGCCTGAAAACATCACATGACCTACAGGCTCGGAGCTGAAGCAGATATTCCTTGAAAGCAGATATTCCTTGAGCTGGGCATCCTGAGCTATTTGCCCTGTAAATTTCACAGTTTCAACTGTAAATGTAGTTTCCGCTTTTCTTTAATTACCTAAAATGTATCCTTCCAATTAGCATGTCTTCGAATATAACTTCAAAACTTGCTGTGGGAATTGTTGACAAGTGATTAAAAATTAAAAGGAGTAGACTTGATGGCCCCACTGTGGATGCCCTTGACCCATGAAATTGAATGTGGTGTGGCTGTAAATTCTCCAACAGTTGAGAACCTGTGGCTTTTTAACACCCATCACATTAGTGTGCGCCTGAAGCCCGTAAAAAGAACTAAGTGGCTCTTCCGTGGTTGGCAGAAAAGTGCACAGTCACAGCACGGCACCACCACCAATTACCAGCTGAAAAACACAAACTTAGATGCAGCAAAGACTTTATAGTTGGTCCCATATGGACCATGTTATGGTTAACGGTTTAAGACGCATGATTAAGTCCTTCTGGGAAAGTTTGGTGTTGATGGCGAGTGTTGGGATTTGGTGACAGATTAAAAGCCCTTTGTTTGCGTCTGATTCAAAGATTCTTTAATAGCTTTTTTATTTCGCAAACATGTTTTAAAGCTCTGTTAGTCATTATTATAACAATAATTCAAATGTCTACATCTAGCGTGATGGAGTCACTTGCAGTGACGAACCCACAGAGAATAATGCACTACACTGCACTAGGGTTGCAGGATTTCCTGTGATTCTTAATTATTACATCCCTGGGATAAACCACTACTGATTTCTCACAATATGTTGAGTTTTGATTTTAAACACAAAATTGTGAATAATTTATTATAAAATGTTTTTTATTCAAATTACGGCAGTAATCGTGGTAAACAAGAATATTAGCAATGTCACTGTGAGAATGTTGGCATACTGGCATTAGTATTTTAGCTCAGAGCACCACTGACTGCAGCCTCACAAAGCTGTTAGTTAGTGTGGCTCCGGTTTGAATGCAAGCGTCATCTCAGCACCAGCACTTACATAATCTCCTTACCGGCTTTAGCAATCTTCCAAAAACTTCCTTTACAACACCTCATAATATGATCAAAGCTAGCAGCAGAATGTGAGCAAGTTTATAAAGTATATTTTTTGATAACGCTCTGTTGAAGATCAGTGTGATTCTTTTTAAAGGGGCTCTTCTCAAGCGTTAGACATACTGTATGTAGCTTTAGCACAGAGACACATTGCTGGATTTAAAGCCAGGGTATGCTTGATACAAAGTAGTTTGTGTGTTGTCCGACCATGTCCGAAGGCAAAAGTGTTGATTGCTGTTCGGAACGGCCACACTAGTACAAAGGGTGAAAAGCCTGCTGTCGTAGGGGCAAGACGTGATCGATCGACCTGTTACTTTCTCACCACAGCACACCTGGTTCATTGCTGTGTGACTTGCGTTTACTTGTCCAACTGACGTTTCGAAAAGTTAGGAAAAATTTATGGACACAACTCCAAATTGTGGATGTTGAAAACGCATAGGGGGATGGGGTTTCAGACTGTGTGAGACGATCTAGTCTGCATAGACATGCAGACCTATCTCCACAGCGCTGTGTTGGCGCTAAAAAAGGTCTGTCTCCACACATCATCATTCTGCTATAGGGGAAAACACTCTTGTTTACATTTCTTTAAGCGGATCACAATTGTCTTGGGCGCAGCTAAGCACAGGATGCAGCGACGGTGCCCTTGCCAAGGTCGTGTCAAGAAGGTAACCCACAATTTGCAAAACTCTTGCGAGATGGTTGAGGTTAGGCATTGACCTCGAATGGTTATGATTAGGATTGTTGGGCGGCAAGTTTTTGCAATTTACGGGTTACCATCTAGACATGACCTTGCAAAATAGAGAGCGGTAGGGGAGGTACGCAGCCAATGGCAGACTTATACCCACAGTCTACATCCGGTGAGTCAGACTAGAGACGATCTGCACTTCAGCTGAAGCATGCCTTTCGTCTCTTCATAGACATTTCTGGCAATTTAAAAAAAATCTAAATTTGAGTGGATGGCTTGGTTATTGATTATTATTAATTTCGAGCCACGCCCTGAAGATGCAATGTTTTTAAACCATAAATTCTATTATTTTCTCATTTGATTACTACATGTGCTCCGTCTAGTTTCACATTTCTAAACAGAAACAGGTGTTGCGTGTACCCAGTGCCGGGCAAGGTACTCTACGTGACTACTTCTCATAACCGTTCCAAAAATAGAGCGGGAAAGGGGTTAAATATAGTTCATGTCATTTTAATTTTGGATTTGATGACTCTGTTAAAGTGCACTGTTACTTCTGGGTTGTGAGAGTGGTGTACAGCTGCCAACTTGAGAAGCAGTAGCTCTGCACATTAGGGCAGTAATAGGAGAACAGATAACTATCTAGATGACGCTGTATGTGAAATGAGTATTCTTGTATCGAGGTTTGGATATTCAACGTTTTGCATTCCGAAACTGTTCTTTTTTTTCCCATTCTTCAGGTTGGCTTCATCATTAGCAAATACCTCAACGTGGTTGCAGAAAATGTCAAAAACAGTGAAACAGGTGGTTTAAAAGACAGCTGGCGAAATGAACCGTTGCTGACCTTTTAAACAGTGTGGTCACATGGTCAAAAGATGATCATCAGTTAATCCTCCCCAATTACTCTGATATGCCCCTTGGGTGCCAGAGGCAGCATGTACAGAGTAGATTCTGCTGCCGCACACATTTCTGGACACAAGCAACTGAGGAGCTTCGTATCCAGCAGTGAGAAGTTTCAAACAAGAGTCCATGCAGGAGTAAGGGGTAAAGAGCTGAGGGGAGAACGGTGAAAGGAGGGACAGGGGTCATTTATCCCCTTCCCAGAGGCACTTTGCAGAGTGTTGGCCCTGCAGCAATGCTGAAGCCATCTGTGAGTTCTCTCAGCAGAGGCCACGTAAAACAAGACCTGTGCTGCGGTTTGACCTTTCACGGTCCTAACTATAATATTATCATAAGACGAGCGATCAGATTGCACTTTTCCCTGCGGTGGGATTCAGTGTCCATATGAAAAGGTGATGAGTGGAAACCTCGTGTGGCTATATGTATTCCTGTTATCCAAGAGTGGTCAAATCCCAGTCATTGTTTCTGTAATGACAAAAACAAACTTTGTCCAATGAAATCCCTTGTTGAGGTATACCTTGTTGAGAAGGCTTAGACTCTACGGTGTACATAGATTGATTCTGTTTTTATCAAACAATTTGAAAGTGTAATTTGATACAGCATACAAGTACAGTATGGTATGGTAATAAGCCTAAGCTCGCACGTCTTACTCAAACGGCCATGAAGATCACGGGGGAAAAAGAACATCACTATCTTCAGACTTTATATGAAAAATGTATTCAGTCCTTCCTCGATCAAAATGCTAAATAGTAACAAGTAGTATTGTATAATATGATTTTGTTGGGGACTAATGTGACGTGATTATTTACTAACTCTCAGCTTTACTGTATAGTTTCGGTCTCAACCACACTCCATTGTGTGTTAGTCCTGTAATATTCTTGCACATGTTGAATTTTGCACATCTACATTTGCACATTGACTACAGTACATCTATCTATCTATTTATCTATCTATCTATCTATGTGTGTTGTTTTTCCTTGCGGTACCATAAAGTATATCTTATCTTATAACGACTTCTCATAACAGGCCTATTGAAAATGATTAAATAATTATATGAATGATGAATAAAATCATGTGCTTTTAGACTTATCCTCTCTTTTTTTGTGGTAGAGCAAAGTCTAATTCAATGTTTCCCCACAGGAAACCTCGAGCAACACTGAACACCAGGATGATGGCGTAACACACTAATGTCTTTAGGAAGTGGCACCACCACAAGTTAGCACAGTGTCAAGGATTTGCTAAACTTTGTGGTTGAAATTACAGTGCAAATCTCTGAAGCATTTAATGCAGCCAGGGATAATATACAACTATCTGTCAATACTAAAGGCCGAGCAGCTGGCACTAATTGAGGTAAAAGAATTATGGGTAGTTGCTGGCACAGTGTACATCTCTGGCCTGGAGCTTGCCAATACCCATTCCAATGGTGCCACAATGAGGCTTAGGGGTAGTAAGATACTCTGGCTTTGGGACAAAAATCAAGTTAGGGAGTCAGATGTGACTCTGCGGGTCGAAGACGACGGCTGTTGTTAATCCAACAAAATGCAAACTATGCAAAAACTCAAACTACAAAACCTGAACATATAATTCAAACCGTTGCAAAGAGCAAATCTGCATATGAACTACATCAGTGTCTCAATTTTGTTGCACAGCCTGGCTTGTTTTTATTAAATGACTATACTGAGGGTGAAATATGAGTTCCTTGTTGCAAAGAATCTGCAGATAAAGGTCATTGGATTTACAGTAGTTGCACCATTAATTGTGACAAAAGATTGTCTTTTCTCTACACATGCAAATCCAAACTACTCCTGGGGCAAGCTTCACCAGTTCTTTGAAAAAAAAAAATGTTGGAAAGATTTGGCTATTAGCACATTCATATTGGGAGTGAAACACTCAAAGCTGGTCCTCAACTCTTGGCCACTAATTAACAACGTATTAAAGGGTAACTTTGGTATTTTTCAGCCTGGACTTTATTTTCCCATGTTTTCGTGTCTAACTGACTAATAGCGACAACAATCTCTGCAACTGGTCCAGTATTGAGAGAGAGCGCTGTAGACGGCAGCTGCTCACAGGCTGCAATATGTTGCTATTGGGGCAAGCTAGCACCGTCATTTACGTCCACTAAAAGTGCTTGTTTTTGTCATGAGAGGCACTGATTGATATTATAAGTGTCTGACATTAAGGAAAAAGTCTCCCTCAAGGAGAAGTCTCGTTCTGAAATCTGGTGAGGTGACGTGTTGCCGGAAGACAACGGTGGAATAGTGGAATACATCCATGGTGGAAATGCGAGTGGTAGCCGGGCAGAGTTTGTTGTGTTGGAGTTAGGGATGTGACGGTGAGGAAATTTTCCCACCAGTTAATAACCTTGTGACAACACCGGTGTTACCGATTACACCGGACATTTACAAGATAAGATTACGGTCAATATATGTAGCGCGCTTACTTTGATCTTTACCGTCGGGTGGCTGTGTGTATAGCCTCTCCGGTCCAGCTTTTGCTGCGGGGCCACACGGTGGTGCACACCGGCTGTGATCGCTCCGTCCCCGTCGCGGCGATTATCTCATTAACGTTATAGCTCCCTTATAGAATTGGTTTTAAATATGAAATATTGCCAAATAGAAGCGTTTGCTTTTCGCTTTGACACCAAATCCTCTGCCATCTCTCGGTATGTCAACTCTCTCTCATCCTGTGTGTGTGTGAAATCTGACTCCTGCTAGTCTGAGCTGTGACTCCATATGGAGCAGACGCATTCACTTTCAGTTTGTAGCGTCCATCGTCCGACTATCTATTGATAACATGGCGCTGATACGCCAAAATGAACTAAATGGGTTTTATTTCTGTAAAAAAAGCAAAATGACAAGCCTAGTTAGAGTACAGAAAGTGCAGCTTAGTGTTATCTAAAGGATTTCCAATGTCATGGCTAAATATTTAGATGATTACGACGATGTGGATGAGGTCTTTGAATTCAATGGCCGCCCCGTATTTATTCATTCATCTTTGAGCTGGACTTGGACACAATAAACAAGACTCTGTAGGGTCCTTTCCATAATGTTGTCAGACACTTGTAATAACGTTCTGAGCCCGTCAGTGGCAAAAACAAGAACTTTGATTGGACCAAACGTTACACTGACGCTGCTCACTGCCCTTGCAGCTCGTTTTCGCGGTTGCCATCTGCAGCGTTATCCCTTAATACTGGACCCGTTTCAGAAATTTTTGTCCCCCATTCGTCACTTAGACACAAAAACATGTAAAAAATAGGATCCCGGTTGGAAAATACCAAAGTTATCCTTTAAGTGAATAGCTCAAACAGCCATTCAACAGTAGATACTAAGAGAACATCACCTGTTTACATTCCTCATCAAGACTTTCTGAGTCAGTCGAAGGATTCTAACCTGCGTCCTTCCACAGCGCAGCTAACCCCTTCCTTTTGATGCTCTTTGAAAATCAGCGGTCACATTCTAAACTGGGATTATTTGTTGATCACAGAGTGATCATAATAGTTTGTCTTCAGCAATTCTGTCAAAATAAATGTTATGTAATATATTGTGAAATGAATGACCAAAATGAAAATACGCAGTTCAATGTTTGCATGAGTTTCATTCACGATCACAAAATGTGGAAAAATATGTTTATTTTTATGTTTTGTTTGTAGCAAAGTTGGACATCATTTGATCAGAATGGAAATCATCCGTTCCATAGACATAGATACTTCTTACAGCTGTAAAGACTTCAGCAGAGCTTTAGCTTCCTGGTCTGTAGAAGGGATGTCAGATAGGTGTTGGAGAAATGGTCGTCCATGGATGCAGGTCTGGTTGCTCTCACCGAGCTGCTGATCCATCCGCACGACGGTTTCCTCCACATCTTCCCTGGATAAATTTGTAGGTAGCTGACGGGCAAGTCGTACTGCTTCACCCTGTGAGGGAAAAGTCCCAATTGAGATATATTTAATAAAACAAACAAAAACAAATCTACAGAATGCCGCTGTTCATAATTAATTCATAGCATCTTTTACCTGTAGGTAGTTTGTGACTTTAAGTGGCCGGCACTCTTGCACGGTCCTGGCCTTCCTGTGAAGGACTGCAGACAGGATCTCCCTGAGGTCCTCCACACCGAGGAAAGGCACGCAGTCTGCCATTGCTGTCACTTCCAGATGTCTCTCGGCTGACGGGAGGCCTGGCCAAAACAAGCAGAAAACAAGGATTAATATACTCCAGACGCTACTACTATCTCCAGGAAAGAATAATAAATAAATATTGTGGTTTACGGCTGAAATGAGGACCAAGTCAAACAAGCGAAGGGCCAAATGGAGTGTTAAATGACTAATAGAAGCCCCAGCAGACTGGAAGGAAGTTGTCTTGTAGGGTGGAAGAATGATAGCTTCTCATTTCATGAGGAAATACTGCAAATCATGCACAATTTATATTTTCTGATACATGACTTTGGATGCAAAATGAACTCAGAAAGGTATGAAAAAAACCTGGAGAAGTAGAGTCATAATATTCCTGTGCTGGTTGTGTCCAGTACATTTGCTATTAAAAATTACTGACAGTAACAAATTAACTTCTAGTAATAACAGCATAAGTAACTTTATACAGATATTTGCTGTTTTTTTATTATTTTAAAATCAATTTTAAAATGGCAGTATCTGCAGAATCACACAGTTCACACGTTTTGGAAAATGAACAACATGACACATTTGAGACAATCCTAACAAAAGGATCAAGTACGCAGCAGAGATTGCGCAACGAAACCATCTTATATGTGCCGCTACCTTCGGTCCCATGCACACCCACCGAGGCTGGCAGTGCCAAATGAAAATTCCTTGAATTTCTTAAAGGGCAACCATTCTCATCACCTGCACACTGGGGAACAAACCCACTGTGAGACCACTCTGTCAGGCAGAGAGCCAATGTCAACTGAGGTGAGCCGTTCCAGTAACAAAAACAACCAACACTCACAGGACACTGTAGACCCTCTGCAAGCCAACAGAGAAATAATGTCACAACAACGATGATGAAGAAGCTGACAAAAACTAGTTTAATTTAAATTATTCTGGTTTATGTTTACATTTTATTTAGAATTTACATTACTCTTCTTTTTGACTTAATTTATTAAAGTATATACATGATTTTCTAATCAGTTATTTGCATTATATCTTACACTAGCTGCTCTACACTAACTAATTGTTTACAGTTACCAGATTATTGGTTAAAGCTTCAGAAGGCAACAAGTTTTTGGCATCATTGGGCAAAACCTCCATAATAACCTTTCAGCATATTGTAATTCAAGTGTTCTGAAAGAAAACTAGACTTCTGCACCTCCTCATGGCTCTGTTTTCAGGCTTTAAAATATCTAGCCCGTGACGGGAGACTTTGACCAATCACAGGTCATTTCAGAGAGAGAGCGTTCCTATTGGCTGTGCTCCGGCTGGTGGGCGGTGCTTGGTATTTCCCTCAACTGATCTCAACATGGCTGCCGGGTCACAAACTTTCTCATTTTACAGCTAAACAGTACACTACAAGATGTTTCTGAAAACATTTGAGGAGAGAAATAGGCATTACAGTAACAGAATATTGATTCATATTTGATCAGCGCTGCCTAGTTTGACCGTTTGATCCGAGTTTGTGAGTGATTGACAGCTGCTCAGAGACGGCAAGGCTCCAGCTCGGCTCTGATTGGTTGTTTTCCTCCAGTCTATGAAATCTTGCAGATGCCATTAGGAACACCGGAGGACACAGAGGCACCTGATTTTTTTTCCAGATTACCTGTCTCCTACACTACTGTCAGGATATAGTGACCTTTTTCATAAAAATATTTTTTTTTATATCATATTTGCTCCATTTCTATCCACTGCACCTTTAATAGGACTCATTTCTTAGTGTGTAAAATATGTGCTTAGTTCAAAGATAACTTGTCACATAACTTTACTCCTCGTACATGTGTGCTAATAAAAACGCTGTGGTCAATGTACATAATATACTGTATGATTAAGTTGCCATAATGTACCAGTTATTATTACACTTATGATTCATTATAAAAGAAAAAAATGCTTTTAATTACAAAAAAACAAAAACATACTAGGTTGTTTTGGTCCTCGTGAGTTGCAACTTCTCTATTTTATCATTCATTGTTTTTCATGATGGACAAATTTGTTGAAGGAATATTAAGTCAGAAATAATTGCCTAGTAATCCAGTTACTGGGGACTGTGCGTTTGACATTTCTACTGGTGACTGGTGAACTATGACATTAAATGATGGCAAATGGCTCCAACATTTGTTAAATAAAACTAGACGATCCACGAGACCTTTAAAAACAGCGTGACTTAAAAAGAGAAGAAAGGCTTGTTTTCTGATTGATTGGGAGTGTTGTAAACTGTTTAAGGACTGTTAAGGACTAGTACTATTACTAGTACTACTATAAGTACAATTTTGTAATTAGGTTCAGAAGGACACATTGGCAAATTAATGTTCAATCATATTAGACCGCCTCGTACAACAGCATTCTGACTTTTATTTACAATGTACCTGGAGTGAGTTTGATTTTAAACCCATTAGCCACAAGCCTGGGATCAGAGAAGACGGCCCCCCCGTCCAGCTCAGGGCTTTGTTTCTCCATGTTGCACAAAGCCTCCGTATATTCAGCTCCTCCTAGACTTCTAGAAAAGAGAGACAACCGATGTTTAACATACAGCAGCAGTGTATTTTCAGACATTAAAAAACCTTAATCGAAACCAAGGATTAGGATTTGTTTGTCTTAAAAATAGTGTCGAACATATGCTGTATGTAAAGAAATTGGATGAGTGTGCAGTTTTCCACAGCTTTGGCATTTTGTTGGTGAGAAGAGAGTGATACGTTACCCATCTGTTAACTGTATAGGGTTCTGCAGATTCACTGCTGGAAGTATATTATTCTCTAGGAGTCTCTTAAACAGCAAGGCCTCCTCCACTCGAAATGGGTTTAACAACATGAGCCTCTGACCATATAAAATGACCCAGGCGCTCTGAGAGGCCAGCCGGTTTACAAGACGGAGGCCCCGTGGCACTGCACTGCTCTGGGATGAAAGGCGCTGAAGCTGCAGCCGAAGGGCAGCTACGCTGCAGGGGAGGTGCTGCGAAGGCTTAGGTGCGGGGTTCTTCATCTTCTTTTGGGGCTGTGCGGAGAAGAGCTCGTCCAGCAGCTGCTGGTTGGACAGTGGGGCCTTGCGTTTGTGGCCCTGTGCGTGGCCCTTTAGGGTGTTCACGTTTGTCTCTCTGGGGCCTTCAGCAGAGGCCAGCTTGGTCCTTTGGTCGTGGTGTTCCAGGTGTTTTTTTGCCTTCTCCTCATACCTGCAGAGTTCAACCAAGAGTTAGTAGTGACAACCCTCTTTGAAATTTATTCCAAGTTGTCATCCCAGCACGCACAAGCAGCGCCTAGGTTAAAACTAAGCTAAATTAAAGGGGTGCTCCACCAATTTTACACATGAAGTTCAGTTTACTCGTCACAAGGAGTACGACTCAATCTGCGAAAACAGTTGTAAAATGTCCTTTGTGGCTCCGAAGGGAACTCTCCAAAGTCTGAGAGAAAAACATGACATTTCTAACAAAAAGCCATTTTTTTCGGAGCTTGATACAAAGTCTTAGGATTTAATAGGGTTTAAGTTTGAACGGATTTGAAATGACACGCAATTCTTTGGAATGCACACCCTGCTGCTTAGATTCTTAATTTAACCTGTCCCTTGTCAGTCCCCCATCTTTATGGAAGTGCAATACTTAATTGCTGGATCACCCCTTTACAAAGGTGCAATGTATAAGATCTGGCCAGAATTGAGTTTAAAACGTTACCTAGTTCAATAAATGAACTAACATTATCGAAAGAGTACAGAGAACAGTTTTGACGTTATGTCAAATACATCAATATGTTGAGCTGCAGAGATATCTACTGCCAACCAGCAAGCCAATGTGGAAGTGCCTTAAACTTGCATTCTTTATAACAGCCAGCAGGGGGCGACTCCTCTGGTAGCAAAAAGAAGTCTGATTGTATAGAAGTCTATGAGAAAATGAGCCTACTTCTCACTTGATTTATTACCTCAGCAAACATGAGTTTATGGTCTCAATCTCTAGTTTCAAGTCTTCTTCAATACAGCATGATGTTCATTCCTCACTTGCACGTTTAATTTCCTCTGTGTAGCACAGCTGCTGAGCTGCCATCTGTTCTTGTCTACAAAGCAGTTTGTCAACTCGTGTTTCCATAGATTTTCACATGTTAAGCATTAGAGCTTACACTTCAGCACCCCATTATTCAGAGAACCTGTTACGTGAACTTGTGCAAGTGTAATTCCTAGAAGTGGTGTGCCACTAAACAGTGGCGGTGAAAGGAGCCAAGTCCTTGCCACATCTTATTTCATGTTTAAGACAGCAGTGCGGCAAGGCAGGATACCTAACAGATGTCTTTTTCCATACGCTCTTCCATACCTTATATAAGGCCCCAACTACTGCTGACTACTGCTCATTTTCCAACTTTGCAATTACTTTAAATTGGTATGCAGTAATCTAACATAATTGGGTTGAAGCGCCTTCAGCGCAGTATAATGGTGTTATTCCATGATGCGATTTGCTGAGTAGCTCAGTGGATAGAGATCAGTAGGTAGCACAGTTTGTACTTTCTTTCACTGACATGTCCGTTCATCTGGACCATTCTAGAAGTTACTAATAACGACTGTGTGAAAACTTTCACCTCTCTTCCTATTTCTTAATTGGTTTTGATACAATCAATCGCAAAACTTAAGAGTTGCCTATGGTGTGTGCGCTCCATGTGCTGTGCCCTCTGCCCTGCTATTAGCACCATTTTCTAAATGTTTTGTGTACTTAAAGTGGCAGCAGGCAGTATATTGTTTTGCATCATTGGGCAAAAAATCCATAATAACTTTTTCAGCATATTGTAATTCAAGTGTTCTGAGAGAAACTAGACTTCTGCACCTCCTCATGGCCTCACGTTTTCAGGCTTTAAAATATCTAGCCCGTGACGGGAGACTTTGACCAATCACAGGTCATTTCAGAGAGAGAGTATTCCTATTGAACGTTCCTATTGGCTGTGCTCTGGCTGGTGATAAATAGTAATTACAGTAACAGAATATTGATTCATATTTGATCAGCGCTGCCTAGTTTGACCGTTTGATCTGAGTTCGTGAGTGATTGACAGCTGCTCAGAGACGGCAGCTGGACGGCTCTGATTGGTTGTTGTCTTCCGGTCTGTGAAATCTTGCAGATGCCATTAGGAGCACCGGAGGACACAGAGGAACATGATTTTTTTTATAAAAGTTTTATAAAAAATAACTGTTTTAAATCATATTTGCTCCATTTCTACCCACCGCAGCTTTAAATCACAGACTTGAGTCAGAAGCAAATGCACATCTGGATAATGACACACTGTTCTACCAAAATGCACATTTATCTGATCACCACGTTTTTATAATTTTGTTTATTTGTTTTTCAAATAACTTCAATCCCTGTCTCACCTTCATTAATGTAAATCCTTTGACTCTGAGGGAGCGAGGGTCAAACACAAACACTCATTACCTCCATCTGTTTGGTGCCAAATCTGTTCTTGACTAGCCAACTATGTGTCACTCCTCAAACCACTTGTGAAGTAAGTGTAGGTGAGATTTTTTTAAATGAACAAAGAGACTGGAACCTTTAGATGTTAAATTTGTGTAGTGGTTTCTATTTACAAATCAGGACATATCATCGACTGTATACAAAGGGAAGTATTAGTTCATATGTCTTATAAATCTTGTCATAGCCTCTGCTTAGTAGGGACTATTGTAGGTATGGGAAATAAGACAATTTCAGTGGGTTTATTATTGAATAAATGCTCGACAAAATCTGCCACAAATGTGAGACATGTGAATTCTCTGGATAGATGGCATACTTTCACCATTTTCACCAATAATGATACCTTGTACTGCGGAAAATGTCATCTACCTAAGCCCCCATTAGACGCTGGAAATTAGAAACGCAGCTCATATCAACAAAATTTCCAGACTAAGCTTTACACATGCAAATGACAGGTCAGACTTTCCCCCCTCGCTCTGCTCTTGCAAATAACAAGAAATGGAAACAACTGCCTGGAAAGGTGAAGGTCTGGAAACTTACTTCTTACGGTCTTCCTCCCTCAGATTTTTCCACCTCTCGTGAACGGTGACGCTGATATCCTGCAGGCTGGCTGTAGGCTTCTCCCTGAGGACCTCTACTCTGGCCTCCTTCTCGAACAGAGCGGCGGGAGACAGCGGTGCCCTCATGGCGCGGTTGCTGATCAGGTCGTAGGCCGTCAGAGCGGCCCGCTTCTCTGTTATGGCGTTGAACAGCTTTTTGTTCGAACTGCTCTGACTCTCGATCTCACCCGAGTCAGAAGGATTGTTCTTTGATGGTTGATGGACTTTGACGGGCTGCAGGGGTTCCCGTGATACGGGGTCGGTCAAAGCCGTCCCCCGGCTCCAGTCTTCGGCTGATATCTGGTCTTTGGTTGTGTCTGCAGCACCTGACACGGCGTGGTCCTCGAGTCTTTCAGGGGACTTGCTTGCTGAATCTGCTGTCTGGGTGCAGCTCTGAGCCGTTTCATCGTCATAGAGAGAAAAGGTAGACTCCAGCCCAGCTGGGATCTGGTTGACAATCCAGTCCTCTGCTATGGAGGATGAAGAGCTGCCATTTGAGGTCGGGCGGGCCAGTGATGCATCAGTGCTTATTGCTGCTGACGGAGCTGTGTCACCGTGTTTAGGTGCATTTTTGAAGTGGTGGTTGGGGAGACCGTTATCCCTCTCTACACTTTGTTCATTGTCCAGTTGGGAAGCATCAGTCTGCAAAGGACTAGGCGGTGTGGGGGATGTCTCACGGTCGAGCTGCTTCTCAGCTGGGGGGTCAACGTTGGACCGATAGCCATAGAGAGAAACCAGCAATGCATCTACTGCGGTCAGCACTGCCTCCTACATTTCAGACAGATCACAGACAGTAAAAAAAAAACAGAATTTCATTTCCAATCTCATCTGGTAGGCTAGGATCATGACTGAAATGACGTCTGACCAAATTCTATCCGAATATACTGAATTTCATAGCTACCTTGTTATGAAGAAGAACCTGAGTCTTGTCCGGTGTCAGGTTGACGTCGACTGAGGATGGTGGAACTGTAATTTTAAGCATGACGGTGGGGTAACGGTTTCGGGCTGAGTCATCCGGATACTGAGCAGTGTAGTGTTGACGCAGCAACTGATGATCGATCACACAATCCAACCAGGATCAAGTTTACAGGTGAACATGAAGTAAAAGAATGGTATTAGATACAAAAAAAATATTCATTGTGCAGTATGAATTGTGTTGTATTGAGTTATCCAAGATGACTCTGGTACCTTCATGACATCTTTTTGGTGGACAGGCCGGTTGTTGACAAATATAAAGGTTTTGTCAGGGTTAGATGAGCTGGTAGAAGAGTAATCCGCTCCAGGCTTTGGAAAAAAGCCATCCAAAACAATCTGAATAAAATATAAAGCAATGATAATATTAAACAGACAGGCACAAAGTAAAGAGAAAAAATACAAGAAGGTAAAAATATGACACTACATAATAAATAATGGTTGTTATAAAGGGCTGAATTTGACAGGGACGTTTCGGAAATGAGTTCTTGCTTTCGCAAACATTTCCAGCACACCTGGACGTTACATAAACTTTACCATCATTACATTTTCAATGAGGACGGCCCGGTCGATCCATTCCACTGACAGCACAGCTGGGAATGAAGTCATTAATTCTCGTTGTGCGCAAGCAAACAGGCGCTCGGCATCGGTCGAAGCATACCGTACATCCGCTGTACATACACTGTCACGGCATAATGAGGACAAATAGTAGAGCTACATTCCTTAAGAAGTTCACTACACTCATCAACTCCTTTACATTTTAGGATGTCTAAATATCAAACTTCTTTTCATAGTAAGTTTGGAAACAATCAAGAGAGACAGGCAGTGAGACGCCCGAGTGTGCTGGTTCCTCTCGACACGCAGGCTCCACTATGAACATGTCGTACATGATCACCTTTCACCTAGAATCATGCCAGAGGCAGTTCCCATGAGCTCAAATTGATGACTCAACATAAAACTGAACAATTACACTTAAAACTCCATTATTAATGTAAGCTAGTAAGAAATTATGGAAAGCTATTAATGTTCTACAGATTGCAAGCAGCATAGCTTTGCTTTTTTTTTTTCTCCCCACATGGCCTCGGGCTCATTATTAGCAGCAACGCACGCCAATGAAGTTAATAAACGAACTGCTGTTTCAGGTCGGGGCACATGTGCTTCTCTCTATTTCTGCTCATTAGGGTCACTTTATGAGAGCACGAATGGCACCTCTGGCCCCAAAGGGCCGCGGCTATGTGTAGTCATGCTGCCAAAAGCGAGTGTCACATTTTGTTCTGCAGAGGAACAGCTCTTACAACTCTCCCGGAGCGAGGCCCCAGTGAGATTGTCAACCTGGTTCCCCTTGATCACTAAGCTTTGGTGTTGGGGACAAAGAGGAGAAAATTGCTACAGGGAGTAAGAGGAAAAGGTGAAAGGTCGTTCTCATAACCGGGCACCAAAGTGCAGCAGCAAAATAACAACAACAAAGAGGAAAAGGAGAGAGAAACAGGGTGAAAAGGGCTGCTCCATATCTGTCAGACTAGATTAGCTGGCGGCCTGGCAGCAGGTACGAGCCACATGACACCTACCGTGACCAAGCAGAAAGTTACCGCTCGAAAATAATTCAATTACGATCCGCACAGCAAAGCTCAGCTAACAGAAAAATCACTCCCTCTTCATCAGGAAAGAACTCAAGAGAAAAGGGCAAGGGAACAGTTGGCCCGCCACCAACTGACCACATTCGCTGGCTTCAGACCAGGCGTTCATGATGAGGTTATTAGCTCACGGTCAAGTATAACGTGCATGCTCTCATTTGCTCTGCAAAACGTATCCATCTTAACCAGGCAATTAATGGAATAATGACAGTTACGATTAGACCTTTTTAAAGCAAATACAACAAATCAGACACTGAGTCATCTTCATTTATTTCCAATGCAAATCAACTTATTTCAAACTTGTTTCCAAGTTCTTTTCTTATTAAGTTGTTTTGCATTAGTGTCACACAATGTCAAAGACACTGACTTCAGGATCAATCCTGAAATAAGTACAATTACATTTCAACCACGTCATTTAATTTTATTGTTGACTGAAAATTAGACTAAATGACATATCATTTTTATTAATTTCTTGTTGACAATGAGCTTTTTTAAAGGGGGCAAGTGTGTGTCTAATGAAGATGAACTGCCACAATGCCCCCACAATGAAGAGCAAAGGGGCATGGGAGCCACAGCATGAGAGCAAAGAGTGCAAGTTGTGTACACGAGGAGGTGGGAGGGGGGTAGCGTGCGGCTCTGTGCCAGCTCAGCCGTGCTATGTGCCGGTGACGCTCATCCGTCAGAGAGCAATGCACTCCATGTAGTCTCTTCACATTCACGACACCCTTTGTTACAATGTTCAAACTAAGGTGACTTTGCCCAGCTGAGCAACGGTCCATGTGACAGTCAGGCAGGGTTAACTATATCAAAGGAAATAACAATGCAAAGATTTGCTTCTTTTGAAATACCTGGCTCTTTAGTTAAATCCCTCCTTAAATAACTACAGGCCACCAAAATATTCTAAAAAAAATGTCGACTCGACTTACAGTATATACAGGCTTGACTTAAAGCTGCAGTAGGTAGAATTGGAGCAAATATGATTTTCACTATATCCTGACAGTAGTGCACAAGACAGGTAAAAAAAATCATGTGCCTCTGTGTCCTCCGGTGCTCCTGATGGCATCTGCAAGATTTCACAGATCGGAGGAAAACAACAAATCAGAGCCGAGCTGTAGCCTTGCCGTCTCTGAGCAGCTGTCAATCAGTCATGAACTCAGATCAAACGGTCAGACTAGGCAGCGCTGATCAAATATGAATCAATATTCTGTAACTGTAATGCCTATTTCTCTCCTCAAATGTTTCAGAAACATCTTGTAGTGTGCTGTTTAGCTGTAAAATGAGAAAGTTTGTGACGCAGCCGCTATGTTGAGACCAGTTGAGGAAATACCAAGCAGCACCGCCCACCAGCCGGAGCAAACTTTTTCATTTTCAAGCTAAACAGTACACTGCAAGATGTTTCTGAGAACATTTTATGAGAGAAATAGGCATTAGAGTAACAGAATATTGATTCATATTTGATCAGCGCTGCCTAGTTTGACCATTTGATCGGAGTGATTGACAGCAGCCTCTGCTGAATTAACAGCCAATAGGAACGCTCTCTCTCTGAAATGACCTGTGATTGGCCAAAGTCTCCCGTCTCGAGCTAGATTTTTTAAGGCCTGAAAACAGAACCAGGAGAAGGAGCAGAAGTCTAGTTTTCTCTCAGAACACTTGAATTACAAAATGCTGAAAGGTTATTATGGATTTTTTGCCCAATGATGCCAAAAATATTCCGCCTACTGCAGGTTTAACTGAACTACTGTCGATTATCTGCATTGACTTTGACTGTATAATTATGGCCGGTGATTTCAGCATCCGTGTTGACAACCCCCAGGACAGTAGTGCTGTGGATTCATCTTGCAATCTGGACAGCTATGGACTAAGAGTAAAAGTCACACTCGACCTAGTTGTCACAAAAGGTCTCAATATTTCTAGCGTTGTGGTTACTGATGTTGTTGTATCCGATCGCACCTCTGTCTCCTTTGAAATGAATATCAGTGTCTGCACTAAGGTACAAACGGAGCTAATCACAAAACGATATCACTGAAAACACCAGCAAATTGTTCACTCAGGATTTCTCCTCCACTCCTGGTTGCTCTACAATCACAAATCTTATTGATGCTTTTGCCCCTTCTAAGGTCAAAGTTGTCTGTTAAAAAAGCACCATGGAGAACTGCCTCACTGATGAAGCTTCAAGAAAAAGAGAATGTCAAAAAGCTGAACGCAGATGGCGAAAATCAAATTTCACTATGAGATTGATGAGATGTCTTTGCACTCATAACTAAGAAGTTCAAGTCAATCTTTTTTTCTCTGATATCATAACCAAAAATGGTAATAACGCACATGCCTTATTTACAACTGTTGACAGGCTGACTAAGCCCCCCCCCCATATCAGTAGCCCCTAAACTCCTCTCTACCAAATCATTCAACAACTTTACCTCCTTCTTTACAGACAAGATTCAAAGAATCCAACAAGCTGTCAGTGCCTCTGTATCAGGTAAAGGATCCATGTCATCCATGCTTCCTCTTAAAACCAATTCTATCTGCGTGACACAATTTGATCCCATCAGCCGTAACACCCTGGAGGAGATTGTGTTACGTTGAAGTTCTTCCTTCTGCTGCCTTGATATTCGTCCCGTGATTGCACGGCATCAGACCTCCTGGAAATAGTCAATGCCTCCCCTCCTCTCAGGTCATTTCCCCAAAACACTAAAAACAGCAGGGATCAAGCCTCTTATAAAAAGGAACAATTTATACACCTCAATCAGGCAGAATTATAGGCCCATATCAAACCTCCCATTTCTGGGTAAATTGGAGTGACGACATAACATTTGACACAGCTGACCATAACATTATTAATGGACTTGGTGGGACTCTCTGGCACAGCCCTTAACTGGTTTAAATGCTATCTGCAGGATACCGACTATTTTGTGTCGGTTGGTCCCTACAAATCTGAACGAACAGCAACGACATGCGGAGTTCCCCAAGGTTCCATTCTTGGTCCATCTCGATTCAACATCTCTATGCTCCCACTAGCTCACATCTTGGAAAACAATATAATATTCAACCTTGATTATAGGGATGACACACATATTTACATAACAATAAACCCAGATGATTATGAACCAATAGTGCCAATAAGTGCCGTGATTGGATGTGCTGATTAAATAAGGATAAAACTGAAACAATTATTTTTGGGGCCAAAAAGGAACGAACGAATGTCTTTGCTCATCTCAAAGCCCTGATGTTTAAGAATTCAAACCATGTCAGAAATCTTATGTCTCAGCAAGACTCAGAGAAACTTGTTCATGCCTTTATTTTTAGTAGACTTAAATGTGCAGGAGGCAGAATATTTTTGGCATCATTGGGCAAAAACATTCCATAATAATCTTTCAGCATATTGTAATTCAAGTGTTCTGAGAGAAAATTAGACTTCTGCACCTCCTCATGGCTCTGTTTTCAGGCTTTAGAAAATCCTTGGCCAATCACAGGTCATTTCAGAGAGAGAGCGTTCCTATTGGCTGTGCTCCGGCTGGTGGGCGGTGCTTGGTATTTCCTCAACTGATCTCAACATGGCTGCCGGGTCACAAACTTTCTCACTTTACAGCTCAACAGTACACTACAAGATGTTTCTGAAAACATTTGAGGCGAGAAATAGGCATTACAGTAACAGAATATTGATTCATATTTGATCAGCGCTGCCTAGTTCGACCGTTTGGTCGGAGTTTGCGAGTGATTGACAGCTGCTCAGAGACGGCAGGTTCAAGGTCGGCTCTGATTGGTTGTTTTCATCCGTTCTGTGAAATCTTGCAGATGCCATTAGGAGCATCGGAGGACACAGAGACACATGATTATTTTTTTTCAGATTACCTGTCTCATGTACTACTGTCAGGATATAGTGAGTTTTGTAAAAATACATTTTTTTAAAATCATATTTGCTCCATTTCTACCCACTGCAGCTTTAATTAGGGTAACAGTGTAACAGGTCTCTGTAGACAACTACAGCCGATTCAGAACTCTGCTGCCCGAGTCCTCACTAAAACCAAGAAAGTGGAACACATCACCCCGGTTCTCAGCGCTTTGCACTGGCTTCCTATTAATCAAATAATTGATTTCAAAATATTATTATTGACGCACAAAGCACTGAATGGTTTGGGGCAAAAATATATTTGTGATATGCTGCTCTGTTACTGGGACAGACTTGCTCACCGTCCACAGCGTCAAAACTAAACACGCAGAAGCAGCTTTCAGTTTCTGCTCCGCAGATCTGGAATAAACTTCCAGAACACTTAAGGTTTGCACTAACCCTATGTTCTTTTAAATCAGGGTTTAAAACTTTCTGTTTGACACTGCATTTCCCGAGTTCATTTAAATGGTAAATATACTTGCATTTACTGTATAGAGCGCCTTTCTAGTCTTCTGACCACTGAAAGCGCTTTACACGACATGTCAGCATTCACCCATTCACACACACATTCTTACACTGATGGCACACTGATTCTTACACTAATCTACCATATTTCTACTGGTTTTTTTCTCTTTAATGAATTGTCTTATTTTCTGTTATTTGTTTCGTATGTTTATGCTTATGTTTAGCACTTTGAGTTGCCTTTGTGTCTAAAATGGGCTATATTTTGATATCAAACTGACTTATCTAATCTTTTTTTACTAATGCACATACATACATCAATGTTATGAAAAACAAAAGAAAACTGGTGCAAACTTTATTTGCTCCATTGCTCGCTCATCTCTGCATATTTCCCCTGAACTAACCTCTGGTTGTTCTTGGTGATGATGGCAAGAGAGCAGGTTGGAAACGGCGCTGGACCCCAGTGTAGCAAGGAGGGCACTTCTGTGATCGGCCACCTTGGCCTTCTGCCAAACCACCACCTGCAACAATATGACACAAGTCAAATTCCATGAGTCCACATCAGGCAAATCACACCGCATAAACACGTGTCAGGATAGTAACCGGGCCACGAAGCAGCCAACATATCTGGAGTTCATACATTTTTGTTTCTGTCAAGAGATTCAGCAAAAGATGGACTAAAACCAACCAAACGTAGCCATAGCAGTCTACGTCCAAATTCAGAGCAGGGAACATAAAAGATATGGATTTACCAAAGTCAAAATAAATGGGCTTTTGAAACAATAAAAACCATGCCATTATTTCAAATCAACAAGAGCTGTTGGCATTATTTAACCTTCAAAACCCAAATACTTTAAGAGATATTGCTGTGAAAACAGTTTAGTCTATACAACATTAAATCTATGCAATCACAACACTGGCTCAAAAACATTTAGTTTATGCTTTTATGATTTTGTTCAGGGCCCAGTGACATAAAATGTCAACAAATTGTGGTACATTTAAAAAGACATAATTATTTTCCTAATAATTAACTTCATTATCATTATGGAATTATGTCAGATCAGAAATTATTTTAGGTAGAAAATATGTTGACACCCATAAGTGAGCTTGTAGTTTGTGTCCACCAGTGAATATATTTCCCGGGTGTTGATTTCACAAAGCACGCACTCTGCAGGGCATGTCTCGGCTATTAAATACGCAATTTGGCCCATGTAAATGGATCACTCCTGTAAACAGTTCTTGAAGAAGCTGTGAAACACGACACAGGCCGAATAGCAGAGTTGGAGATAAAGGATAGGGGCAACCGAGTGCTGATTGGGTTCACTACTTTCCTCTGACCACCTCAACACTGATTTCTATGAAAGTTATATGGTGGTCGTGTGGCCCCCTCCGTGACCCACACGCCACCCATACACTTCTGTGTACAAACTGGCTGCAGCCTGAAACCGAATCTGGGGTTAAGTTCGCAGCTGTGTTCAGCAGACTTACTCAGGCGTCATAATCAGCCAAATCAGAGTTCACAGTCAGCCATATTTGTGTTTGGAGCACCTGACAGTTACGCTTAGCTGTGGTGTGGAAAGGGCATACGGGATGGAAATGTCTAATTGCTAAATAATTCTAATGCTTATCTAATGTTATAAAATGGAACAACTCTAAATAACTGGCTTTTTTTTATTGTGCAAACCAAAAACGTAAAATAGACATAAAATACACACTAATTTTGTGTTATTGTGGTTACATAAATGTAATTTATGGTGCTGTTCCAGGTGCGTGTGGGAGAGTAAACAGTTTTTGACCGCAGTGAAAATGTTGTTTTTGAAAGGCTAAACACCAACAAATATGAACTGAATCAGAATACTTATCTACCTTTTTTCAATAAGTTTAGGCTTTTGAACTGAGGACTGAGGCAATTACATAGACGGACTGAGCAGCACATCGCTCGTTCTGAGTGTGTGTGTGTTTGAGAGAGAGGGGGGAAGAGAAGGTGGAAGGTAATGTTTCCCTAAGGTGGCTGTGGCTCAGAGGTAGAGCGGGTCGCCCACTAATCGGAAGGTCGGCTGTTTCTCCACATGTTGAAGTGTCCTTGAGCAAGATACTGAACCACAAATTGCTCCCGAAGGCTGAGCCATCGGTGTGTGAATGAGTGTTTAGATTAGATCCTGATGGGCAGGTGAGCACCTTGCATGGCAGCCTCTGCCATCAATGTACGAATGTGTGTGAATGCTCACATGTAGTGTAAAGCGCTTGGAGTGGTCGGAAGACTAGCAAGTCCATTTACCATTTACTAAGGCTGTCAAAGTTAACCTGTTAACGAAAATTCGTTTTAGCGCCACTAATTTCTTTAACGTATTAACGCAACTTGCGATTTTTAGACAACATAGGGAATCAATTGGTACCAACCATGTTATACTAATTTATCGAGAAGGAGGTTAAATAACGCTCTAAAAATGATGCTAAATTTTGGCGAGGAAAAATTGGCATGGCTATTTTCAAAGGGGTCCCTTGACCTCTGACCTCAAGATATGTGAATGAAAATGGGTTCTATGGGTACCCACGAGTCTCCCCTTTACAGACATGCCCACTTTATGATAATCACATGCAGTTTGGGGCAAGTCATAGTCAAGCCAGCACACTGACACACTGACAGCTGTTGTTGCCTGTTGGGCTGCAGTTTGCAATGTTATGATTTGAGCATATTTTTTATGCTAAATGCAGTACCTGTGAGGGTTTCTGGACAATATTTATCATTGTTTTGTGTTGTTAATTGATTTCCAGTAAAAATTATATACATACATTTGCATAAAGCAATATATTTGCCCACTCCCATGTTGATAAGAGTATTAAATACTTGACAAATCTCCCTTTAAGGTACATTTTGAACAGATAAAAAATGTGCGATTCATTTGTGATTAATCGCGATTCATCAATTGACAGCCCTACCATTTATTAATAATAATAGTAATAATAATTTGAATGTCAATGTTGTGAATGAAGCTTCAAACAACTCGGTGCAGCCCTACTACGTCATATTTTCTTTTGATTACCGTCAGCTGAGCCTCGTCTGTTTTTCTTTTTGTCCCAGTCAAATATCTGTCCATTCTGTAAACCTACAAAATGAACACCATCGCCATAGCCGAGTGGTTTACTGTTCCACCGTGAAAAAGATTCTGACGTCAAAACATTTATTCAGCAGCAAGGTACGGCACATTTTCCCCACCTGTGCGCGCCCCACCCGTCATGCCTCCGCGCCCCACTAGGCGCGGTTTTTCTTGTTGTGCGTAATTGCTGACAGTTTTTTATATCACTAGTCTTTGGTGACGGTTTGTAGTTCTCTCCATCCCTATATATTATTTCTATTGTACCATTACATATTCATTTTTATTGATATAAACATCTTTTGATGACAACAAATTTCACTTCAGCAGATCTCAACCTTTCAAAAGAACAGGAGCCTTTAAGCCACACCTGAATGTCATTACAGTACATTGTTTAAATACCAATCAGCCACATTCATACATGCCATTATCCTAGAGGTTAACATACTTTACCCTTAATAAATATTAGTGCAAAAAAGACAAGATGATTGATTTTGATAATCAATGAATCATTTATCAAGTAAATATGACAAACATTTTCTGGTTCCAGCTTCTCTAATGTGAGGATTTGCTGCTTTCGTCAACTTTTATATCATTATTATTAGAATATGTTTTGGAATATGGGTTGGGCAAAACAAGCTATGAGTAGATGTCAGGTTGATGATGGGGATTTTTCACAATTTTCTGACATATATGACAGATTGGATTAATCGGTAATGAAAATAATTTTTATTTAGAGCCACAATAAATACATGTAGTCTGTCAGTTGAGCTTTTATCGAGCCGAGCCAGCACAGACTCACTAACCTGCACAGAAGCCTCTTTCTATCAGGTTAGTCAGTCTGCCCTCACTTTGCTTTGTGTGTTTCTGAAGTGCTTCTACAAGCCAAATAAATATTTTCCATCACACGTAACGATTTCATAGCTCACTGACTCGCATTAGCACTGACAACGAAACAACAGGAGGCTGGAGACAATTACTGTCTGCAAGAAGGTGTTTGATTAATAATTTACCTGACAAGCTCCTGAATATCCTTTTGTAACTTTCTGTTTAAGAGCTTTTACACGTTTGACATAGAATCTTAGGCAAAGGCACAAACACCGAGCTCTACTGTCAAAGGAAGCCGTACGCACCTTTACGGCTGTAAGCTGAGAAGACAATTGGCTTTTTTGTAATATTTCACATTATCAAATGATTGAAATTTAGACAGGGAAACCCTGTATGACAAAGTGGGATTATCTTGGCATTTTTGTATTTTTACACTCTTTCCATTTGTCTCGTTGTTGTTACTGTTCGTATGTTGTTGTTTTTTCATTTATTGAATGCCAATGGATACAAACTATCTTTTGGTTCAATATAATTGTTAACCTGAGTCATATGTTAAATAAACTGATGAATACAAATACAAAAAAAACAAAAAATGCACTAAATCTTAATTTTTCCTATGCAGACCATTTTTATTTTATGTACAGTTAATAGTTACTCCTTGCACTTTAGTATTGTTGTTGTCTTTATACATTATTTTGCTGGAAGCAACTATTTTTTAGAAGGTGTGCTTTATAAATATCATGTATTATTATTAATAGTAGCTCCAGATGTAATAGTAGTAGTAGTAGCAGCCGTATCAAAATGTTGAGGATCAATGAACCCTTTTTCCCCTCTAAGATCTAAATGACGTTCCTATATATTCCTAATATCAATAATCTTATAGTATGTAATGTCACATGGGTTCTCAACGCTTTTACACATTGTCAATGTCACCATTTAAGTTTGCCACACGTATAACACTATACTGTAAAATACATGGCATATTAACAAAAACTGAGGGCGATTGCTCCAATCCAGTGATGTTGGGAGAGTCATTTGAAGACTAATGAGGACACCTAGTGGTTGCTGAACCTGGAGGACTACATACTGTATGAGCGGATTTAAATAACTACTTCACCCACAAAATGACCATTTGTATATCAGTTACTCACCATGTCTCCACGGTGAATGAAGAATCAAAGATCAGAGAAAAGTCTTGATGAATTGAAGTAAATGGGGGCCGCGTTTAACAGCAAAACAACTCGTGCAGCATAATCCAAGTCTCTTTTATCCAGCCGTATGCTCAGTACTTCACAAATACAAGCATCTTTGATAAAACCTTGCTATTCAAAACACTTCCACATAAACAGTCTCACGCTTGCACAGGCCCACTGCTCGTCCGTGCGAATCCAAAGTGTTTTAAAGAAGATGCATGTGTTTGGGAAGTAGTGGGCATACGGCTGAATAAATGAAACAACGGATGTTTTGATATTGTTTTGCTTTTGTTAAACGCGGCTCCCATTTTCTTCAAATCATCAAGCCATTTTTGACGTTTTTTTTTATTCTTTGTTCATTGTGGAAGAATTCAAGGTAACACAGGGTGAGTAATTGATGTACACATGGACATTTTGTTGGTGACTTGTGCTTTTTTCATCTTGAATCATGTCTGTTACAGTGGATTCCAAAGGTGACCAGTTTTCACTGCAGACAAGAAGCACCTCTCACTGAAGCATACTCCCCTACTGCTGTCCATCTCTACGCTCCGATCAAAGACACAGCTACCAGCGTAGCTCTTGGAAGGACAATAGCGTGACAAAGCAGTGTATTTAGTCATATTTTGAGGAAATGATGACTGTTTGAAACACACTGATTATGCAGATTGAAAGCTAAGATGTCATGCTGCAGAATTGGTTTGAAACTATTCTAAAGACATTTTGATATGTTTTTTCCACAGTGAAAACTCCATTGTTACTGACATGAAACTCAGTTTTGAGTTGCATATCACTTTAAAAGACAAATTTTTTGACCGCTTGGCGAGTGGTTGGTGAAAAAATAGAATAAAACAGGCTTTATAGTCATTTATACTTTGCCTACATTTAAAATTCCCTCAATCACCATTGTTGATTGTAAATAATATATATTATGCATATATTTGTATGCTGCTGACAGAAAGCTGCCAGTTACATCTGGCATTAATATTAGCAGGTTAGTCATCAGTGAAAGTTGTCAGAATAGTTTTGTTTTCGTTATCTGAAAAGGGAGGAGCAGTTACTGACCTTATTGTGAACGAGTGTGAGCCTCAAGTCAGGTTTTATAATTGCGTAGGCCAACAGCAGGTCCTGCGTTTTCTTCAGTTCCTCCTTACACTTCTTGGTCGAGGAATAGTATTGCCGTCTCACTGGGAGAGTCTTGAAAAGCTTCAGTACACTCACTGTTGTGCCTGTAAAACACAAAGAGCGAAGGTGTGCAACGGCTTTTGACATACAATTTACTTTTCCTGCAACAAGGCTAGAGGAATCAGGTAGACTAGATCTGACTAGACACTGCTCAAAGTGTGTGTTATTCTGAAACTTTTCACAATAAACACCAATATTACCTCTATCATCAAGAATTTTATGGGATCCCTTTAAGACTTATGTACGCCGTTCTACTGTTTTTTTCCAAGATATTAATAAACTGTATAATCCAATCATGAAACAAATGAGTAACTTCATATTCGTAGTACAGGAAATAATGTGACTGGTAGTGGAGTCAAACATTATGCAAATTGGTGTCTAAATCCTGTCAGTGACATGGCGATGCATCTCCAGCTAAGCAGTATGAAAAAAAGAGTTTCTCCATCTGTAACTACAACTTCAAAGTTCCACTTATAAAGCAGTCCTTTGAGTTTTGTTGCTCTCTACAAGACTGATTCAAGTATTGGTGCCTTGCCTTGACCTAAGTGAGACGGCTTCTGAGAAACAATCTCCCCTGTGAAGTTAAGCATGTACTGGGTGCTGATGTCATCCTCCTCTGTCTTCGTGATGACAGCCACCTTAAAGAGAAGAGTACAATAAAACATCAAGTTGCCAACCATCCCAGTTTATATGCTGAAATAAACCACAATGTATATTTCATTCCTGAAATAGTCGTGCTATCTGTACTATATTAAAAATGTGTCCATGAGTGAAAATTGTTTCATGAACTTTGTTATGAGTCCAGTGCATGTATACAATTTGTAGATCAACATTAGGGTTCCCACTCTTTTCTAGAGATCATTTTCCAGGACATTTTCAGTGATGATCTATCTGGTACGACAGACAGGGATCATGCGATACACTAATATCTTCCTCTCTGTGGAAGGCTGATTTAAAGATGTGCAGTCTGTAAGGGATAATGTACAGCGAGGGGGTCATTGTTGTGAAATAAAACCCAGCAGGGAGATGCAGGTGACAGATCTTGCATCTGAAGGGGTTTATTTCACAACAATGACCCGCTAGTTGTACATTATCCCGCTTATTACATGGCTACTTACTTCAGAAATCAATAATTTGACACAAAATGGTCCACCAGAGTCGGACATCAGAGCTACATCCATAGCAACAGTCTGTTATACATAGCAGCAGTCTAGAACGCTGTGATTGACCAATCACAATCGAGTATTCAACACAGCCGTGTAATAAATGGCTATAACTTCTCTATGAAATCATCTCTTACGTGCTTAGAAGTTATGACAAATTGATCTTAGAATAATGCAATGTGACGTGACCAAATTGCATCTTTTTTTGTTTTACTTTTAGTACATACTGCAGCTGCCCTTACAAAGTACATACTGTTGCATGCAGTATGCATACAATTGGGACAAACTACTTCCTCATAATATTGCGCCTTTAACTTTGACCCTCTTGCTCATATATCTGCTGTGCAGAGGATTGTGGGTCAGAATAGCTAGAAAAGCTTGCTGGCTTGCATACTGCAAAATGTGACCAGATGTAGTAGGACATCCTGGTATTTTTGGCATACTGCATTTGACATACTATGTATCGGGACATACTAAATCTTTTTCTGGGATACTAAATAGTACGGGTATTGGAATGCACATAATGTTATCCATTTAGGGGAGCTCTGATGGATAGCCTAGGACTTCATTCTCAGTTAAAAGAAAATAGGAAAAAGTTGAAAGAAAATTCCAGGACAACACAACATTTTCCAGGATACTTTTCAGATTTTCTATTCATTTTCAATGAATAGAAAATTGGTCAACTGTTTTCCAGTTTTTTTCCAGGCTGCGTGGGAACCCTGAATATGTATAATTTCTAATAATTCTGTCCCATTTGCCTTTTTTTCTTTTGATCTGACCGTAATTCAATAACACACAGTTGTTAAATACTTCTCACCTCAGCCACGGCACAGATGGAGCCAAGTGCCTCTCCTCTGAAGCCGTATGTCTCCAGTCGCTCCAGGTCCTCGTGGTTACAGATCTTTGACGTGAAATGTGTCACGGCCATCACAGGAGTATCTACAGCTTTGATTCCATGGCCATTATCACGCACTTCTATCCGGTCCAAACCATAGTTCTCCTGCAATGAGAAATTCAATAATACTGCAGACTGACTGTGCAACTGAAGAGTGAATCAAACTGTGAGTTGTAACGATGTAAAAATATATATATAGCTATTCTCCAATAAAGTGGCAGTAGGCAATTTGTTTTTGGCATCATTGGGGAAAAAATCCATAATAACCTTTCAGCATATTTAAATTCAAGTGTTCCGAGAGAAAACTAGACTTCTGCACCTGCAAAAATCTAGCCCGTGGCGGGAGACTTTGGCCAATCACAGGTCATTTCAGAGAGAGAGCGTTCCTATTGGCTGTTCCATTCAACGGAGGCAGCTGACAATCACTCGCAAACTCTGATCAAACGGTCAAACTAGGCAGCGCTGATCAAACATGAATCAATATTAATATAATATATATTGATTGTGTATTACATATTGTTCCTTTAATATAGTTACAAAGTCCTGACATGCAAAAAATAAATATACTCGTGAATATAGTAGGCATCAACACCTTTATGACTAAAGCCTACTAATGCTAACCATATTGTTTTTACCTCTATTGAGACAAATCCTCCTATAGACAATTCCACTTATAATTCATCATTTACTAGTCACTCAATCATAATTGCAAAAGTGCATTTCTCCTTGTTCCAAATTCTGTCATTTAGTAAACACTGTACCAGTTTAACGTCAATGCTCGAAGCCCCAGCATCCAGGGAGTTTTCCATCAATTCTTTCACGACGTTCAGCACAGAGGTGATGACCTGGGAGCTGGACAGCAGCCGCACAGTATCTGGAGGCAGCTGCTTCATGATTTAAGGTGCCTGTTGAAGAAAAGTCTGGTTTTAGTTTGGTACTTCTGAGTGTTGTTGAGTCATAACAACAACGTGACATAGGAGTTGAGCAAACTTTGAAAAATACTCAAGATTTCCATGAAACAGAATTTCACTGTAGAAATGATCGCATAAAATGGAAGGAAACACATTTGTGTCTGCTACTTAGAGCTATACGTACAGTACATACATTGATACATGGCTGTTATTGGTAATGTTTTCAGATTGGTCCAATGGTCTTACCCAAACACCAAAGAAATGCTAGACCAGTTTCATTCATTTCTAATAAAATAAAGGCATGGGCATGAGTGCACGCCTGTAATGTTGACAACAATACAGGAGGCAGGTGGATTTTTAGCATTCGCAGCACACTTGTGACTAAAAAATTGACAATGCTTCAAACTAAAGCCTAAAATGATGTGAGGCAAACAAATGTGTCTCATTGTCCATTTGCATTAATTAGCAAGCTTGATCTTGATTAAAACAGAGATTCAACTCTAGATTTCTGGTTTCACAAGGATTCTTTAAGGCAAAAAAATACTGATGTATTGATGTTGACTAGTTTCAAGTTTCAAATTTCAAGTTTATTTGTCATATGCATTTAAAAGTACAATGAAATGCATTTCACCCTGGCTCTCTCTCAGCCCTTAAAATCTATAAATAGTACAGTTGATAAATACTACAATAAACTATAAAGACTATAAAAATAGTATTTTAATTTTACAAATAGGAGCTTCCAGTTACAATGACCTGTCAAAAGCCAGGTCATTGATGGTACAGCGTTAATACTGTAACTTTAATTTACAGAAATGTATTCCATTACAGATAATTGATTACTCATTTCCAGTTGCAGTACCAGTAACACTGGATTGAACTACTATAAGGTTAACATGAGCTAACTTCACTGCTCTGCAGTGTATCTGAGCTGCTTTAGACTCGTTCTCTTACATTTAAAAACCCAGTTTCGTGTAAAACTTACGTGTCGACATTAAAAACTCATATAAAGCATAACATTAACATGAATAAATAGCTAAATAATGTGGTTAAATACTAACTTGGACGAGTCCTTTTGACTGCCGCCTCAGTTGAATCTTTCATAAACAACAGACACATGAGCCACACGGCGGAAATGACGTAGTTCCCGCCCCCTTCACTAGACGCTGATTGGTTAAAACTGACACGAGGGAGGGTTCCGGAAGAGCTGAGAAAAATATACCCTGGGTGAGGGCTAAAAGGCACAACATTTTATAAGGCTACTTAGAGACCTATCTTTTGGTAGGATTGCCATACATAAACCAAACACAATCAGCCCCTAACTCCAAACACATGTAACCTAAACCTTAACCTAACCACCTGGTTCGTAGAACTTATTGCGGGCGGGACATAGCCTGAATACTAATATGAGGGCATCAATACGTGTGGGCGCGATGGGACCAGACTACTTCCGCTCAGGTCAGAGTGGTGTAACGACGTGCTGCTCCTCTACTGCACATATCAACAAGAGATAAACCATTTCTCTCCATAGCAGTCTGTTGCTATAAATACCTCCACTGCTCGCTCCTTACCTGTAAGTTTGCACCGCTGGGTGTGTGTGAGTGTTTATAATGTTTAACCCCTTTAACCACATAACGTGTCTTAAGATTTCTTATTGACGTAATGACGCTGAACTACTCTGTAGTATTGTGGTGGTTCGGTCCGGGCTATGTACTGGAGCCGAAGACATGTCTCATGTGTACACATTTAGAGCCAACTTGGCAAGGCGAGGTAGACATTAAAGTAGAGATAACATCGGTTTACAAAGTCACCGAGAAGTGTAGCCAGTTTGATTTCATGTAATAGTTTAACTAAAGGTAGTTTGCTATTGCTACTAAAAGTAATAGCAATAGCAGTTTGCTATTACTACTTGTTCTTTTAAATCAAAGCTTAAAACGTTCCTGTTTGCTGCTGCCTTTTATTAAACCAGATAATGATCTTATACTGCACTAGAGCTTTTACTCTTGTGTTATATTCTATTTTACCTTCTATCCTAGCTTTTATTTTTAGCTTGTTATTTTCTAATCTTTAATGTTTTTATAACTGTTTCAATTATGTCATAATGTTCTTTTGCACTTGCAATGTTCTTGAATGTTTATCTAAAGCACTTTGAATTGCCCTGTTGCTGAAATGTGCTATACAAATAAAGCTGCCTTGCCTTGTTGCACCAAAGCACCTATTATTTAACTTTAGGTAAATCTAGACTATTGCAGATGTCCTGTCGTTGCAGATCAATACTTTCTACAAGTGGTCTCTTGTCATCAGTAGTTATCAGACTTCAGTGTGTCTATTACTTCATGGATCAACTTTGAATCAATTCAATTCAATTTGCTTTATTGGCATGACTGTCAGATGAACAAATTGCCAAAGCGTCAATTCAATAATAAATAAAAAGAACAAAATAAAAACAAAAACATATATACAATTCATTAAGCAAATTACAATATATAGATATTTAAAAAAGAACATGCATGTAAATGGAAGAAGTTAATAAAGAAGTAATTCATGTTTGTTTTGTCAATAAAACAAACAAACAAACAAATAAAAAACAATTAATAACAATTTATTGCAATATCAAAGGATAAATGTAACCCCCCCCCCCCCCCCCAAGAAAAAAACATGAAGTAAAGGAGTAAATAAAAGGCAGTGTGAGTTAAATCTATTATGTGTTGTTGTGGTTGTCTCTTAGGCTGTGACAAGCACTGACATAGTATAGGGTTAGGGTTAGGATTGAATCTCTGTCGACTGAGCACCAGTATCCCAAATGTAGCAGATAGCTTCATGTTGTCACACTAGGGGTTATTGAGGACAGTCATTTGGCTAAATGTTAGTAATTAGACACATATTTTTGTTAACAATTACCAGATGTCAAAATGTAATCTGGCTGGTAAAACAATGACTTTGAGTCCTGAATGTTTGCATGCACCAGGGGCCTCGTTGGGAATGTGGAAGAAATTGATCATTGCCTGTAACGGCTGCTGCAACTTAAGTTTTGTTCGTTTTCTTTAATCCAGTCTAGCAGCTGAAAGTGTGCCAGAGAGGGGAAAGTTCAATAAGATTGCACACGGTGTTTTTTTTTGTGTGTTATCACATATAGACTTATAGGGAGGGCAAAGTGCAACAATGGCTTTTATGTTGTACGATTTGCTTCTTCAAATAAAGGTGTACCATATCAAAAATGAATATGAAAAAACGATACACTTCTGCTGTCCTCTGCAGGTTGTGTATTTACAGAGTAACATTTTCAGGGCTTCTTAAAAAATGTACAGTTACAGGATTAGAGAGTCAGAGCTTGTATAACCGCTATAGTTCTTATTATCTCAGTCTGATTTATGGATATTGCCACCACAACCGTTGATCTGAGATCATTTTGAGATCACTCTTGAAGTACTTGCTGAATGCCCAATATGACCTTTAGCACAGTAACAAAGATCGTGGAAGAAAAGTAAAGTAAAATACATTTTTGACCCCCCTGTGATGAACAAGACAGCCAATGCTGAAAGTTAACTTTTTATTAACATCATGGTGGAGCTTCTTTCAATAAGTTACAGGGAAAGAATGAAAAAACACAAATGTGGCACATACGTGTATAGTGATTTGTGACTATGTATACTTTCTCTTCACAGACCAGAATGAATGTGGGTGTGGCACACAGTGAGGTGAACCCAAATACTCGGGTCATGAACAGTCGAGGGATCTGGCTGACCTATGCTCTTGGTGTTGGAATACTTCACATTGTGCTCTTGAGCATACCCTTCTTCAGTGTGCCGGTGGTGTGGACTCTGACTAATGTTATACACAACTTTGTAAGTTATATTCTCACACTGTCACTGCTGCTCACCACGCTAAACCAACAAACTAGGCCTTTCAGATTATTGTTAAATCTCTCTCCAAAACAATGAATCATTTTGATTTAAGCATGTTGTTGTATATGACATTTTGAATACCACAAAGTTAGTTGTAGCCTCACGAGCCAAATGAATCTTGCATGCATGCTTAGCCCAACAGCCTGGTGTCTGTTACCTTCTGCCTTGTCTGTGCTTGTTAAGATATGCCCTATTTTTGGGGAGGCTTGTCCTTGTTGAAGCCTGACGCGTGACCTATTATGATAATTTCCCCCACTCCACATAAGGTCTGTAGACAAAACTGACCTTTCATTGTTAAATGGCTGGCCTCAAATAAAGAAACAAAGTCGATGTGTGTGACATCATCAAGTAGTGCAAGCCCGCAGCAGTTTACAAGGATTGTGTATCACAGCCATTACGGAAGGCTATTAACAGTAACGGCTAAGGTCAACTATAGCCTATTGTTTCCCACACAATACTACTGCAGTGTGCTGATTACGCCTTGGCCGTATGGCAGCGTTTTAGTTGTATTACTTCTCCCTCTGTATTGCAGGTTTTCCATTTAAAGCTGCATTCTTGTGTTTAGACATAGTGGCATGTAATTGGAAATGAGTGTCATTCACAAGATTGCTAACATAGCAATAAATCTGCATCATCCCATCTTCTTTTTTGTCTCTTGAACTTGTATTTATCAATGGCCCAAGCACCACGCAGGAGCTGTGATGTTTCTGTTGGGATTCTTCTGCCTCTACTCTTTCTGCCTTAAACACTCTGTAGCTCAGACACCAAAACTCCTGCAGCAGCAACCCAGTTATTGTTTTTGATTCTCGCCGGTTTGTCAGACAAGAGGAAAGTAAACAGAGTTGTGTACTATATATCCAGAACCAGTCTAATAGGCTTTTCTCACTTTTCCAACATATCCTATTAGCCCTGGGCTAAGAGTTGACCCTGGGATAATTTGACTCCCTTGCACACACATATTGTTAACCCAGGAATAACCTAAACCCAGGGCTATATGATTCACACTGCACTTCTACTGGCACTGGGTTATATGTCCGTTGTAACACATGACTAATGTTTATATTCTAGAATGACACGTGACTAATCTTTTAAAGGTGCTCTATATGATATTCAGAGCATTAATTAAGCATCAAACTATTGTCTATGTAAAGATAAAGAGGAGTAATGTCTACCTGAGCAGAGCATGAAGTCACTGTCCCTCTGTATGTGTTGTAATCTGAGCTTCTCTGTGCTTTGTATATGTAGCCGGGCTGGCTGCGTGTGCCTTTTAGCGCATGCGAGCGTGCCCCAGTGGCTAGCTCACAGCTGCTGCTCTGCACTGCTCTCATACGGCGGTTACAGCTGATAACGTTATCCCGACCGACGGCACCCATCCTTTGGTTCCCCCCCAGGGTTAAATCCATGGTCACATAGGGATGCTCATTTTGAAAAAATGTCTCAACAGATAACCGACCCTCGTTAACCGATTATTAACAGTTAACCGACAAGATTTGTGCCTCGCGTCCGCTGTGTGTCTGCCCGGCGTAACGACACTCTGTCTGCCCGGATTAACGATAGCAATTGCCTGATAAACAGTGTGTGTATTTGTGCTACATTAGCAGCTCTAGCATTGTTGGAGGCTTCTTGCTCGCCGGCGGTGAGTGTGAGGTTGTTGGTGGCGTTATAGCTACGAACGTAAGTGTAGCAGTTTGTGTACAGTTTATTTGTTGCTGAATAAATGCTACGAAACTACTGCTCCTCTGCTCCGCTCAAGCGAGCGCCGAGCAAGCCAGAGACCGTAGCCGACTTCCTGTATCCTGCAACTCCGGCTCCGCCTCTTAAGGTGGTCTCTTAAGGTTGACCAGCTTTTCTCCTTAAAGTGACGAGCCACTCAGCTTTTTAATTAATTATAAATATTTCTTTTAAATGTTTCAACCGATAGCGTTAATCGGTTAAAATGCTTAATGTCGGTTAACGGTTAATTATGAACATCCCTAGTCACACATGCAGGCGAGTGACCATCGGCTGTCGAGGAGTTATTCGCCTGAAAGTTCACCAAAGTTGAATTCTACACGAATGCGAAGAAGCGATTTTGCTTCCCAACCAGAAGCAGATATTTTGCGCCCCTTCACTTACATAGAATGGAAGTGAAAGGGAGGCGAATGTTAATTTTAGCTTATGTGTGACCAGCCGTCGGTTCAGCTGTCGCCATGTTGAGAGCCATGCAGAGGCAATAGAAATGCTCCCAATCTCACACGTAGCACCTTTTAACAGAACGTACAACAAAAAGGTGATGCAAATTCCATTGTCTACTTTAGCCCTGTGTTTAGTTGATTTTCAGGGGATAACCCCGTAAAACCTCGAGGCTAACCCTGCTCCGGAGCCGGGCCAGCAAGCCCTAGGCTAAAGTCAGGGTCAGCCCATTATGGAATGTGCCAGTGTGAAAGCTTTCTTGGCCCCAGGCTTACAGCTCACTTAGCCTGGGACTAAGTGCAGTGAGAAAATAGTCTCTTTTGCATTTTAATTGTATAAGTTATCATGGAGAAAAACCAGATGAAAACAGAAAGACACTCAGGTTTTATTGGTCTGCTATGGTCTTGTTCTTTTACAGACTGCAAGCCCTGCACTACTGGCTGTGTTTTTGTCTCTACAGGGAATGTATGTCTTTATGCATGCAGTGAAAGGCACTCCTTTTGAGACCCCTGACCAAGGAAAAGCCAGACTTCTTACTCATTGGGAACAGCTTGACTACGGCGTCCAGTTCACTTCATCTAGAAAGTTCTTCACCATCTCCCCAATCATTCTGTATGTATTAGATATCACATGATTTTTGTCTTTACACTACTTTAGACATAGATATAGGCAACATTTTATAGTTGTATGAAATCTTGGGTCCTTCCAACCAGACATAACAGAAGGCTTTTCAGCATCTTTAGAAAAATGCTGATCATGACAGCTGCATTAAATGTTGCGGAACCGTCATGGAAACTGAAATGCTGAAATTTATAGGAAGCCCGTACAGACAATTTTTCTGCACACTTTTATCCTGTCTTACTATTTCTTGTATTAAGAGGGGTTTATTTTTTAATTAACCCCGTCTGCTTTGCTCCACAGATACTTCCTGGCAAGTTTTTACACAAAGTATGACACGGCACACTTCGTCGTAAACACTGCCTCACTTTTGAGCGTCCTGATCCCCAAGCTGCCACAACTACACGGAGTGAGGATTTTTGGCATCAACAAGTATTGAGCTATTGTAAATGCTGTGCCTCATAGCAACAGGAGTCACTTCCTGTGTAGTCTGTACCGCCGACGTGTGTACTAAGTCGCACAGTTTGTGTAAACGTCACTGTCGTCGTTTAGATATATCAGGTTTAAGATGAAATGTGTAACAAACAAAAAAAAGAAGAAGCAGGAGTAGGTTTGTAGACGATGACGACGAGGATGCCATATGCATTACTAACGTATGTGAATATTTAATGATGTATTTTTGGCCTGCATAGACCTGGGCTGGCCCAGGCATCAGTGAGGCTTTTTGGTTGAGTTTGTTTGTTTCTTTGCCCTCAATTCACACGGCAACACAAATTGTGAGTCTGTTTCTAGCCACAAAGATGTCCCAAATGTATTTTTCAAAGATGTTTACTTCCTAAGGGTAGGGGCCTGTGGCTCGTTGTTTATTGGTACACTCTCATTTTGTAATGAGTGTCAAACTTGTTCATGCTGAGTGAAGAACGGAATCAAACTCTTTATTTGCACGATTTCCTTGGTATGTGAATCATTTCTCGTTTGTAACTCAATCAAAACAGGGCAGGCTTTCTTTCATTGTACAGTTATTTTTTTTTTGTGAACGTTATGTCCTGTATGTTAAAGAAAATGTCCTGTGTGTAGAAATGAGACAAAGTCTTGTCTGGTTAAGTGTTTACTGAGGGAAGTCTACAGTTTCTGTGTGATCAACTTACATTCATGTAGCTGCTCTCTTTTAGATTATGACTTTTTTTGCTATCAAGGCAGCTAGTCCTGCTTTGTTTGGCCATAGCCCATAGCTCTTGATATTTCTTGTTCTTAATATTATTAAAAATCTTTGTGCCCTCTAAGTGTTTCATCCCTTGTGGTTTCCCAGTGATTATTGAATATATGGACTTTTGGGTACTTTCCACAAAGGAGAAGTGAGTTCATTTGAGGATTCTCTCAGATTATCAGGGAATCTTACACGTGGTTTACTTTAAAGATGTATACAGAACATATTTTGCAACCCACCTTTGATGTTAACTAGTTTCTAAGAGACTCATCGTTGCGGCTTTTCAGGCACATGACAAAAACAGTGTTAAATGCCAATTTACAGTGTCATTTAAACCAAGCAGCAACATCTCACTTCAAACTGTTCTCCTACGGTCAGTAAAACGCTCAGCTGTGGCTGAAACTAATTTTGACCCGAGAAGCAACACTGACAATCCTAGACTTATCAGGAAAGGCATTAAAGGGGCCATATCATGAAAAACTCCCCTTTTCAGTGCTTGTGCACACACACATTTGGGTATCTGGAGTGTCTACCAACCCACAAACTGAAATAACACAACCCAGTCCGCTGCAGTTCTAGGAATGTGTTTTAACATTCCCTGCAGGTTAATGCAACAAAACAATGTGAAGTTTTTATTTTAGGGGATAGATGTTATCAGTTGTAAATGTGAAACCCTCAAAGATGAGCACAGAGAAACCAGCAGATATGGAAAAAAGGAGAAAAACTGCAGCTAAATCCTGAATGTAAATGAGTAACAATTGAGTTTATTGAGCTGTTTTGCATCGGATTTAAAAAAAAAAAAAAATGCTCCCTCAAGACTCTTACAAAAGAAAACTACTGTAATTATTAGCATTTGTATTGCTAATGTTGTACCCAAATTCAGGTTTCAGTGTGACTTGTTGATCCTTCTAACAAGCCTGTAAATCCCCATCAAACACCCCCACCTAAAAGAAAGTCAGCACTATGGTGGGAACCTTGTTACTAGTTGTCATCTACACACATGCTCTCAATACAATAACCAAATGATTAAAAACTTTATTTAAAAGAAATGTTTATGTAAAACATTGGTTTATTCCTGTAGTCACACTTGTGATAAGGATTCTCCAGCTCCAGGCCCACTAATGAAATTCATACATTAATTATCTGCCTCTCTTTTGATGTGGTTGCCCAGATCGTTAAGATCCTCACACTGTTTGCCCAACACTCCTTTGTAAACCTCAAAGTGATGATTCAAATCTTTCTGTGAGTGGATTTTATATTTGGTCCCTACGGCCCCGTCAGCGGAGGCCGTTCCATAGAAGACACGACCTATCCGGGAGTGTACCAGCGCCATGGCACACATAACGCAAGGTTCTCGGGTCACATAAAGGTCATACCCGGTGCATATGTACGGCTGAGAGCTCGCCTCTGCACCAGGAGTGCTGTGAACGGTGTCTGAGGTTGGTGAGGTAAACTGACAAGCAGGGTATCTGTCAAAAGAATAAGATCCGCCGCCCTGGCTCCGAGCCACAAGGTCAATGCAGACCATGACCGCATGATGGAGGGGATGGTCACCTCTGCAGTCATGGCCCACTGCAATGATTCTCTCCGTTGCTGGGTCGACCACCACAGCACCCACCGCCTCCATTCCCAACTCGATCCCTGCTTTGGCAGCAGTCAAAGCAGACGTCATGTACGTGTGCATCCTGGCTTTCTGAGGCGGACTGAAGAGCTCTCCTCTCAGGGCGACGGTCACCTGTTTGTCCTCGTGAAAGGAGGTGGGCCAGTGTTTGCTCGCCAGCTCAAACTGGGGTCGGGTCAGGGGTGGACGTGCGGCGACCTTAACCACAAAAGGCTCACCTAATCCGTCACGTCGAACTCCATCCGAGGGGAGCAGAGCATCGATGCTTACCGCCTTCACGTCTGGTGCGTCACTGACGAGGCACACAAGGACTTCCAGAGGATGAGGGCTGCCCTCCTTCTGGACCGCCCGCACCCTCTTGATGTGCTGAAGGCCAGTCAACGGGTAGAGGCTGTTCAGCTCCCGGAGAAGTCGCGACGTCTCTTTCTTGTTGACAATGGGCGCAGCAAACGCCTCGATCAGCTCGACGTCTTGCGACTGCTCATCCGACAGTACGGGATAAGCAACCCAGGGGTCAGGCTCGCACACAGAGCCTTTCCAGCGTTTCGTCTGTGGCTCCATTGTTTTTGGTGTTCTCCTGTGAAATATGATTTCACACCAAAGTGAGACAAAGTCAGTGCATTTTTCAGGACAGTCACATGATGACAAAGTCTTTCTGTTGTGCTGGACAGAAACTAAGTCCGGTCTATACAATACAACTGCTGTCCCAACTGTCTATTTCTAACTCAAAACATGAACAAGCCAGTTGTACGTGCAAAGATAACAGTGAACTTGTAATAAATTCTTTACTCTGGTTAATAAGTGAGGCGTTTTTTGGTTATTATTCTTAATTGCTAAAGTTTGCATCTGTGTCAACTGAAACATGCTGATTTGAATTACATTTGCATGCTTAGTTAAAGTGGATATGTAATAGAACCCAACCGATACTGGATTTTTTAAGCTTATATGGATATCTACTTAAATCTTATAATACATTGGCCATCATTCTTTTTTTTTCTTAAATTTGGTTATTAAAAAGTTGTGACCAACATTTGTATGCAGGACATTTTAGATTTGAAAAAAAAAATCTATTTGGCATTTCTGCACTGCAATTACTTGTTACTAATCTGCCAATACGATACACCACCAAAAGCTGAAATCAACCACTTATATCAGCGATGCTTATCAGCTGGACTCTTATTTGTAGCTGTTAAATAAATCCATAAAGTAAACAATGCATACACAAAGTACAACCAATAATAATTTTATATTCTTTTTATGTATGTAGTGCTGAAACAAGAAGCTGATGAATCAACAAAAACTGATTCCAGTTTAACAATTGAATAATGATAACAGTCCTCCATCAACTGAAAATACCACATTTAAAGACATCGTTCTCCTCCTGTAGATATTTTCTATGTAGATGCCGTAATTCCTTAAAATATTTTAGAGAAATTTAAACAATTTCTAGTTGCAACCCTCGTTGTATTGTTGCCTTTGATAATGTCCAGAGAAGATAACAGAGCTCCAGAGGTACAGTGAGATCAGGCAGCACAGATATTTAACAAAGCTAGAAATGATCCATTATAGACACATGTGAAACATGACTCCCATCGATAATATGCCTGATGGTGTCAGTGACAAACACAGCATGTAGTACCATAGCAAACTATCAGGTCAACATGCAGTCTTTCTTCATTTCCTCCCCAGTATAAGCTTTGTTTTCAGAACTTTGGGCACATGTCGTATGGTCAGTGACACTCTGGTGCCTCGGGTAAGTGTCTCTCCTGGCAGGGCCGCGGCAGCAGCCAGGTTCACCACCTTGTCTGTCAGCGTGTCCTGGGCGCAGGGCTGGATGCCATGAAGAAGACGCTGGTACATTTCATCCTGCAGGATCAGAAGACTGCGCGGCTTCACCAGCAGGGACAAGAGGAAGCGACTCTCCTCCGTCTGCGGTGCATCGTCCTCCTGGCTGCTGACAGGCGTGTAGAAGTCAAGGAGGGTGTGAGAGCCCAGGCTGATGGTGGTGACGGTAGGGTGGTACAGAGGGCCGTCTTCATGAGGCATAATCCCTTCCCCTTCTTTATACTCATTCACCAACACGTGATTGGCGGTTTTCCCACTGAATGCACCTAGAGCGGAAATTTTCTCACAGTACGTCTGGAGCCAGTCAGGGATCTTTTCTGCCAGCATGCCTTTGGGACGTGGTAACCCTCCCCAGTTCTGAAGCCTTCTGCCTGACAGCTGAGTCCATTTAGTTCTGGGAGACTTGTACACCTGCTGTTGAAGGTAGGACTCCTCATCTTCCGATATGAAATCTGGGATGTAATACACTGTTGGTGGGGCATCATTTACGACATACTGCTTCAATTCCTCCAAAATACAAGCTGGGTGTTCCATGACTCCTTTAGAAAAGTCAACATGAAATGCTTGTTAAAAACCAAGTCAAAAGAGGGCTAATGATAGCTAACTTTCCTTGTAGTGGCCAACAGGGAGTAAAGTGTGCCACAGCCATGTGTGATAACTGATACTACTAGAAAATACTGACTGAAAATCTACCAGGAATGTCTAAAATATGTATTAAAACGTACAGGTCTCAATGAACGAGCTTATATTAAAATATCATCTATGTGCTGGTTGCAGGACATCCCTGATCACCAGCAGCAGTGATATTAGGATGTGATTAGTGATGTGTCGGTCACGAACGAGCCGGTTCAAAGAGCCGGCTCTTTAAGTGAACGATAAGAGCCGTCTCCCATCCGAGAGCCGTTTTTTTCTTTTTCTTTAATTAATTCAAGGCAGAATGATAGGACGATCTTCTCCGCGCCACGGGCACTCCGTGCACTGACTGTGACTGAATGTTGTGTTAATGACGTCCGTGCGACCAATCAGGTGATTAAACACAAGGATACCATCAAGCAGGGAGGGGCGGGGGTGCACGGCAAGCTGACGCTCTACAGCTACAGAGCAGGAGGAAGAGGAGGAGAGAAAGAGAGAGAGGAGTGCGGTGGGCGAATAGCAGACAAGAAGAGTGACAGTCGGAAACGAAGCAGCATGTAAAATTACGATATTCTGGAAATTATAAGGTTTAGTATAATTATATTGAATAATTTAAGTGATATATGTGCACACATACTAATCATAGGTCAAAACAGCACTAAATTTGGTTAAATTATAAAAGGCAGAAGTGGTAAAACGAAGAGTCGTTTGGGAGCCGAAAGAGCCGGCTCTTCTTGGTGAGCTGAGCCAAATGATCTGGCTCACTAAAAAGAGACGTAATTCCCATCACTAGTAGAAAACACTGACTAAAAATCTACAAGGAATGTCTAAGATATATATTAAAACGTGCAGGTCTTAAAGAACGAGTTTATAGTAAAATATAATCTATGTGCTGGCAGCAGGACGTCCCTGATCACCAGCAGCAGTGATATTATGATGTGATCTGAGGCATTTCCTTCTATGTTGATAGCATTAGCACCTTTTAGCTCCCTCAAACCCTTTCCTTACACTCTGTTACCTAAGTTACAACACAAGAAATACAGTAATTTACAGATAAATACGTCAAACAGATTGTATGATACCTTACAAGTTCACTGACACATGAAATGAGTGCTGGTTTGTTCTTCTGCGGCAGAAACATCCCATATGATAAAGCCACGTACTAATGGTGCATTTCATGTTGTGGTATTTTGGAACTTTCTAGTAGTAAAAAATGATTTGCACTCTCCTCCAAATAAAGTATTTTTGCTCGGAAATATTACCAAGTATTATATTAATGTGTTGCCTTTTATAACACTGTCTGTTGGAAATGTCTCAGCAACTTTCCCAACAATACACTACTTTGTTCCTGGGTTATTGTGCGTTGTTTTTTTTGTGAGTTTCCGCATCTCTGATATGTCGATGGCCGTGAAGGCAGCACAGCCTAATACATGGAAAAGGCTAATTTCAAATTGCCATGGTAACAACAAACCATCACAGCACAGCGCCGCCGTCTACACACACATAAACACGGACACATTTTACATTTTAAGTGACACAAAATCAACTTTACCTCTTTCGAGAGCTAAACTTAAATGAAAATGCCTGTCGTTTGGTCAGAAAGCCCAGAGTCAGCCGCTCGACGCCATGCTTGCATGCTTGTGCAGCTAACTAAAATGTCCCCTATAAGAAAGCAACACATTTTTGGACCTATGCTTTGTTTTCAAAACGATTTTTTTTGGCTATTTAAAGGTACAGGTTTGACATGTTTAATTTGAATTATTTGCCCATCTTTTTGTTAGTGTTTAGATGTCTGTACTACTGTAATATCTAAGGTCACAAACTTGTCGGTACACGGAATTATTTACATGTGACGCAGCCAGTCTCAGAAATCCGAGTACACTTGTGTTTTCTGCTCGGAACTTTAGGGACATTTGTGTGTTTGTGTGTTTAGTTCGTTGCCCTAAAACCTAATGTGAGTAATATAATGTTAATGTAATATAATAGTGATGCCGTTTCCATATTCGTCCCAGTTTTTTAATTTAAAATTCAACAGGAAGTGAGGTGAGGTCACCCTTAGTTGTTAGACTATTTCAGCTTACAGCTGGCTAATGTAAAGGGTCATGGCAATGTTCCCTACAAAACTACAAACTCTGCACAGACTGCTGCAGCTTAGACACACATGTTGGAGCTCTCCTTCACTTGGACGAGCACCTTGCTCCAGACTGGTTCTGGGCATTGAGACGAGCTGTGATGACACTGGAGCAGCTGTGCTGGACGAGACAGGTGAAATCCTGGGAGAGTCTCTACATTCACAGAAGGAAGTTCACCTGAGGTGGGTGTATACAGAGCTGTATTCAGTTAACGATGTTATGCACCAAATATTTGGAACAAGCTCCCAGAAAACTGCAGGACCGCTCCAACTCTGAGTTCTTTTAAATCAAAGCTTCAAACGTTCCTGTTTGCTGCTGCCTTTTATTAAAGCAGATAATGATCTTATACTGCACTAGAGCTTTTACTCTTGTGTGTTATATTCTATTTTAGCTTCGATCCTATCTTTTATTTTTAGCTTGTTTTTATTTTCTAATCTTTAATGTTTTTATGTTTTTATAACTGTTTTAATTATGTCTTAATGTTCTTGAATGTTTATGTGAAGCACTTTGAATTGCCCTGTTGCTGAAATGTGCTATACAAATAAAGCTGACTTGCCTTGCCTTGCCTTCCTTCTTGAATGCTGCAGGACTGGTGGCATCATCCCCAAAGTGGCACAACAGCTCCACAGAGAAAACATAGAGCGTGTGGTGCAGGAAGCTTTGGACAGGAGCGACGTGGACCCAAGCCGGCTCTCGGCTGTGGCCACCACCGTAAAGCCGGGCTTGGGTCTGAGCTTGGGCATCGGTCTTGAGTTCAGTCAGAGGTTTGTGAGGCAGCACAACAAGCCCTTCATCCCCATCCACCACATGGAAGCCCACGCCCTGACCGTCAGGATGCTTCAACCTGTTGCCTTCCCCTTCCTGGTCCTGCTCGTCTCTGGTGGTCACTCACTTCTCGCTGTGGCTCGAGGAGTTGACGACTTTCTGCTTTTGGGTTACACTCTGGACGAAGCTCCAGGGGATACACTGGATAAAGTAAGGTCTTATAGCTTCAGTAGGCAACACGTTTTTGGCATCATTGGGCAAAAAATCCATAATAATCTTTCAGCATATTGTAATTCAAGTGTTCTGAGAGAAAACTAGACTTCTGCTCCTCCTCATGGCTCTGTTTTCAGGCTTTAAAAATAAAGACTTACCAATCACAGGTCATTTCAGAGAGAGAGAGCATTCCTATTGGCTGTGCTCCGGCTGGTGGGCGGTGCTTGGTATTTCCTCGACAGATCTCAACATGGCTGCCGGGTCACAAACGTTCTCATTTTACAGCTAAACAGTACACTACAAGATGTTTCTGAAAACATTTGAGGAGAGAAATAGGAATTACAGTAACAGAAAGAGTGACTGACTCTTGGCTCTTATAGACGGCAGCTGGACGGCTATCTCCAGATCAGCTCTGATTGGTTGTTTTCCTACAGTCTTTGAAATCTTGCAGATGCCGTTAGGAGCACCGGAGGACACAGAGGCACATGAATTTTTTCAGATTACCTGTCTCATGCACTACTGTCAGGATATAGTGACCGTTTCATAAAAATAACTTTTTTTAATCATTTGTGCCATTTTTACCCACTGCAGCTTTAAAACTAAAATATAGCTGTTATTAGTGATCGTGTTCAATTTTGTGATTATAAACAAATAACATATTGTCTTTTGTGGATTCACAGGTGGCAAGACGTTTGTCCCTCATAAAACACCCACAATGCTCCGCACTAAGTGGAGGACAAGCTATAGAGCTTCTAGCAAAGGATGGCGACAGGATGAGGTTCCGTTTCAGGACACCTATGGGACAAACGCATGACTGCTGCTTTTCTTTCGCTGGGCTACGGAATCAAGTTAACATGACGATAATGAAAGAAGAGGCAGGGGAAGGTATGAAGACACACAAGGTCTCGGAAGTGACAACCACGACCCATGAATCAGATTCATACACCTTTTGCTTCAGCAGACATTTTGACTTGTCCAACACAGGTGTAAATCAAAACATGAATTATTGCTTTGCATTGCAGTCCTTTCTGAAATCATTAACGGTACAGTGTGTAGGATTTGGCGGCATCTAGTGGTGTGGTTACAGTTTGCAACCAACTGAGTACTCCTCCGCATCACTCCTCCCTTTCCAAGACTGCAGTAACGTGAGCTGCCGAGTTTAAAACCGTGGTAACACGGTTACACCAGCTCAGAGGCCATCCTTACCATAATAACACTACTTTAGGAGCAACGGAAGTCAGACGGCGGCTGGCGGTACCACGGATTTGCACTTAGTGGCTCACGTTACCGCAGTTTCACAAGCGTGCCATAGAACTACGGTGGCCTTCAGGTAACATAAAACATGAAAGGCTTTCTCTAGAGCCAGTGTTTGGTTTGTCCATTTTGGGCTACTGTAGAAACATGCTGGAGCAACATGGCAGACTCCGTGAAGACGACCCGCTCCCTGTGTAGATATGAAGGACTCATTTTAAATTAACGAAAACACAATTGTTTCAGGTGATTATACACTAAAGAAAACAATATTAGATTTCATTTCTGCTAACAGATCCCCAGAAATTCCACACACTGGCTCTTTAATGTTTTAATTGGTTACCTGTGTTTTTTCTGCTGTGACAAGTCAAAATGCCTGCTGCTCTGAAACATATCTAAGAATTTTATTCCTTTAGAAAATGTAAAAAAACAAAAAAAGTACATAGATGAACAAATACAAGATGAAAAGAGGTTTGACAGGTTTATGTGTAAAACTGGCAGTTTGGGAACATTTACATTTTTCATTTGCACACCAGAAACAAATAGGAAACATGCATAAAAACAAACTCTTGATAATATTTATTCAATAAAACTGTTCTTGGCTGCTTTGGTTATTGCTTCACATTTAAATAAATTAGATGTGTGAATTTTTTGTCTCCCTCCATAGGTGTAGAAAAGGGGACACTGTTATCATGTGTGAATGACATTGCAGCTGCCACACAACACACAGTTGCCTCTCATCTTGCAAAACGCACTCATCGTGCCATCTTGTTCTGTAAGGCAAACGGCCTGCTGCCGTCAAACAGTCCCACATTGGTGAGTGTGTTAATTCGCTTTGTATTTTCTTTAATGCTTGCATTGATCTTTTAGAGCAATGTACATAGTGAATTACATTTTAACCCTCTAAACTTCTTTCTTCTTCCTTAATTAGAAAGTTGCTTATAGAAAAATCAACACTGATACTGGTCTTAAATCTTATTTTACTTTACCAGTTAAAATTGTAACAAAAAGTATCTGTATCGTATTAAATTAAAAAAAGTTTGGCATCACCCATCCCTACTGAAAGACGGACAAACGCATTGTTATTGATCCCTGAAGGGAAATTAAATCTTTTTCATTCTGTTGTTAGTTTACACAAACACATACATAAACAAACAGGACCTATACACATGCATTAATGGAGAGATGTCAGGGGCTGTTTGGTGCCTTGCTCAAACTGGCAAACTGGCAACTCTCCAGCTACCAGTCCACACTCAGTACTTGGTCCATGCGGGGACTTGAACTGATGCCCCTTGGGTTCCCAAGCCAAGTCCAAATGGACTGAGCTACTACCGAATCAGGGGATTGATGATGAGACTATACAGTAGATTTGAACATTTCATCATTGTCTCTTCTTTGACAGGTGCTGTCTGGAGGAGTTGCAAGCAATCAGTATATCCGCAAAGCTTTGACCATCATCGCTGAGACGACAGGACTACGCCTGCTCTGTCCTCCAGCCAAATTCTGCACTGACAATGGAGTGATGATTGCATGGTGTGTATATTGATGCTCGGTAAATCTTTCACAGTGAATTTGATTGGATGAGTCTGGTCCATCTGAGACAAACTTCCTCTTTTAAACCAGGAACGGTGTTGAACGCCTGAGAGAAGGGAAAGGGATACTGCCTCCAAATGTGGATGTCCGCTATGAGCCAAAGTAAGTCAACACTGGACCAAAGAGTTAATTCACAATTTCAGTTGAGTTTAAATTGAGATACCTATTTTACCATTAGCTCACATAAATGTTGTATTCCAGGGCACAGCTGGGTGTTGACATGACAGCAGAGGTGAAGGCAGCAGCGATCAGGTTGCCGTCAGTCAGGATGAAGATCCCCAACTGACAAACTGTTGGTTTTGTTTGTCACTCCTAGATTTTCCCAGTTCAGAGTATATATACTGTGTATATACTATATAAACAGCTATTTATTAATAAACATAAATGTTTTCATACATCTGTTGATTTTTTAAAAAAAATACTCCTTATAAACCTACCTGAAAATAGAAATTCCATCAAAGTGAAATCTTTTTTGGTTTTCTATGACTGGATTTTTAAATAATAAAGCCATCGTTCTCAAAGGATGAGTTCAGCTTATTGTAAGGGTCGACCAAGAAAAAGTGAGTTGTTCATATGTCCCCTTTAAATCCTGTCCAACCCCTGTATAGCAGATCCAATTCATTTTACATTGAGGAACATACTTTTATGTGTTATTGGCTAAGCACCACCCCCTAGTGGTTAGTTTATGTAAGTGCACCTCAACACACTTTGGAGGGGAATTGCTACAGTAACTGACCTGATGACAAAATAAAAAGCTTTTATTTAAGGAACATACTAAGAAAACATTGACATAAGAACGTGCATGTTATATGCAAGAGTTCTAGTCAGCGACTGATCATTTCAGGTCAGAAAAACACTTGACACTAAAAGATTTGTCTTTTCAGGTCTGTCCTCTCATACCAGATACAACCAGCCACGCTGGAAGTTAAATACAAATTCATCTTTCGAACTTTTTTTCTTATCTCAGTAAAAAAAAATCAAAAAAAATCTGAATTCCTCCTGAACTACTGTAGTTTTCCACACACACTATGGTTTATTTATTGTAGCACTAAATACAACAATTGTTCAACTGGATACAATGCTAATCATGATTTTGACCACATAAAGATGTACACAAAACTTGTAAACATGTCTGACAAACCACAACATGCATCCATGTGCATTTTATCATTCAAACGTGTCAATCACAGCCACACATACTGCAATTTATTTTAGGCTTGTTTAAATTGGACATCCTATCTGGGGAAGGAAAGAGAAGAACAGACACCTTTTCAATACATCCAGCTCTTATCTATGGATGTGATATTGCAGATTAGGGGGCAGGAAATTCACAGGAAGGTGGAACAAGTGGAGCTCCTATCTCTTGTGTCTGGTTCAACCGTCCTCTCAAATCTCATTATGACATTACAGTTTGAAAGCCAACGATTCCACAACGCTGTGCAATCTTGTGGTTTCTTCTTTGTGCTGCAATTTTCACCAAAAGACAAGACTTAAAGACAGTAATAAGACATTTCAAAATAAAACAAAATTAGTGGTATTTGCACAAAAGTTTCCACGTGTGTTGGAGATGTTATTGCATAGTTTCATACCTAGTATTAAAACTGAGTGGCTAGTTTGCTTGCTTGGAAAGATGTCTTAGGGACTCCAAATACCTCAACACAGTTACTTGCAGTCTGACTTTTAAAAGGAAACACACTGAAACACTTATTTTTTTTAAACAATAGTTAAGGCTGATTCCCCAGCATTTTAGATCCCATTTGGGTGTTTGATGTTTTCATATCATTCATGGACAACGTGGTGTCTCATTGTAATATTCACTGTTACAATATTTTCATAGCAAAAAGAACATCTGCATAGTTTTTTTCCTTTACCTTTTTATGTTTTCTCTCTAATTGATCAAAGCAGATAAACTAAAACAATTCCCAAGATCCACTATTTCCAACACTAGAGCTCATCATGCTCGTATATATTATACTCCTTGGCACTGATCACTCCGTCGCGGTCTTGGTCACTCTTGCGGAATATATCGGCCATGATCTTCTCGTAGAAAGGGTCATCACGTGGCTTCCCACCTTTTTCATACTCAATTTTCAAGTATTCCTTCACCTGAAAATAAAAAGTAACACTTCATTGTTCACACTTCAGAATTAGCAACAGACATACATTGTACTTCTACAACACTGCTATTACATGTAACAAGTCCCTGTTGTGCTCTACAAGCAGCGTATCACACTGGTGATGAATAAAGCTGTAAACGGTATTGATAGCAGGTCATTCACTTCTTCTTCTTCTTCTTTCAATGTGCTAACAACCCAGATAATGTCATGACTATAAGCCAGCCTGCTGACATTCTTTACGTGTGGACGTTAAATTCTGATCATTCTCGTATGCAGGTGTTCTGGGGTCGAGCAAACATTTCGATGCCTTTAAAATGGGCTTCCCTGGTGGTTTGTAGTAGCCTACTGATATTGTACTTACTACTACTACTACTGTAAAGAATTACTGCGAGCAAATGCAGTAAATGAATTAAAGGTAAAGTGATTTATAGCCTGACAATTTTCTCGTACAATCAAATCAAATGTTTATGATGTGAGATAATGAGAACACAAACAAAAGCCATCTTGCTTTATGAGGCAATAGGGTGAGGTTACTCTGGGTTGGATTCTTTCAGTGTTTATAAGTGGTTTGGAAAGCCTGTGATGACAAAATAAGGTTATATAAAATGTAAATGTGGCATCATGTTTAGCACATAAGTGCATTTTTCTAAAAAATGTTGGGTCCTAAAAAGACCAAACTTTTAAGAGCTTCCTTATATCTTGACTTGTACTTGTATGATGCAATAATTGCTATTATGAATGTGTTAAATCAAATTACGGTCTGTGGCCAGGTGTCATCCTGAATGGAAAACCTGTATACACTGCACAGGAAGAGTAACAGGTGTTTAAAAGGGGCCTATAGCAGCTTGTTTTTGCCCCCTGGCCGCCCAGCATGTTAATCCAACCATGGTTATTACCTTTTCTGTCTGAACTACTTCTGTGATATTTACCAGCTTGTAAAATTATAGTTACCTCAGCCTTTGTGAGACTTCGGTCTTTATCAATGTCCATGTGTCCGAAAGCCTCCATGCTGCGTGGTCCCCTGGACACAGAGTAGACCTCCACCTCAAAGACCACCGTGGCATTGGGCGGCACTGGATCTATTTCATCAGGAGGAAATAACAGCACATCACGATTTTAAAAGACCACAAGCAAGTATAATGCCAGATCATGACACATAATTACTGATCATTTTTTATTATGCCTTGCCGCAGGGGTCTCCAACAATTAGCTTGCTACCTGTAGCTCGCTACCTGTTTCTGAGTGGCTCGCTAAAGGTTCAAAGAATATGTACAAAATGTTATAATTCACTTTGTAAACCTATTTGAATCTCTATCCAATCAAAATCACAGACATCCCGTCCCCTTCTGACACAATCAGAACACAATTAAAGGTACAGTGTGTAGAATTTGGCAGCATCTGGCGGTGTGGTTGCAGATTGCAACCGCCTGAGTACCCCTCCGCTCACTCCTCCCTTTCCAAGACTGGTAACATGAGCCACGGTTCTGCACTCTGGGGGTCGCGTTACTGCAGTTTCACCAGCATGTCAGAGAACTACGGTGGCCTTCAGGTAACGTAAAAACGTGAAAGGCTCTCTCTAGAGCCAGAGTTTGGTTTGTCCATTCTGGGCTACTGTAGAAAAATGGTAGACTCCGTGAAGACCCGCTCCCTATGTAGATATGAAAAGCTCATTCTAAGCTAACGAAAACACAACAATTCTTGGTTTCAGGTGATTATACTCTAATGAAAACACAGTTCTCAATATTATATTCCATTTCTGCTAATAGATCCCCCGAAATGCAATACACTTTGAGCAAGTTGCGCTTCTTTCAAGTTTGGTTACAACAGTGACGCTGTAACAGTAGGCGATGTTGGCAAACTAGCAGTCGCACACCAGATTTGACAATGACCGCAGAAAATAGCCAGGCCAATAAAAGACTAAATATGTAATATTTTCATGAGGAATGGGTAAGTTTTTTTTCCACAAATGTGAATGACAAGTGTGTGTGTCTCATTGCGGTCATTGCTTAAAAGACAACAGTCTCTGTTTATCAAACTGAAGAAGAAGGCCAACAGCGGTTTCATTTAGCGCGGAAAAATCCTCATGAAAGACAAAAAGCCCTCTGCTCATGGCCGGATTGTAATAGAGGCGATGACTGTTGTGGTTGAAATATTATTAAAGGACCATAAACGTAAGACAGAAATTATGTCGGCTATTGGTGATGTACAACTTGGTGCTAGGCGTAGCGCTCAGCCACTTTCACTTTGTCAAATTGTCTCTCAGAGGGAAAAAGGTTGGAGACCCCAACCCTACCGTATAGGGTGGAATTGTGAAGTTGGTTTAAGAACATTTTAGGAAAGATGGGAGTGTCATTTCACTGAGTTTATCTGGTTGGTGGTTCTGCTACATTGTCAGACTTTGACATGAACTGAACAAACCAGCTACTAACTAAATAAAGTTATATGGCATATTAACCCAGCAAGAAAAGAAAATATTGCCACTAGAGCAACATGCAATTAAAGTTGTTAATTTTTACTGAGAGAAAAAAAGCAAGAACACGGAGGCCCTACTGCAGCTGTTCAACGGTGGGTTTCCACTGCAACTGGTGCAGGGACAACAAAAGCATGCACACTCAGCAAAGCCATTTCCTCCAGAGCCAAAGAGTGAAATCAAGTGATGAAGCTTGAAATACAGAATCCCAGGCAGGGCAACACCACCATCAGATCGTACCATAGTGCATTCATGAACAGCAACAGAAGAGGTTTGTAGGAAATAGTAGCTAAAAGGTAAAACACTAATGAGCTGTTAGTTTTCTGAAAGTGCTCCAATGCATGCAAGAAAGAGGGAGATGAAGTAGCGACCTTTAAACCTTTGTGCATGCTGCTGACAGGGCATGCCATGGGGGGGAAGAGTAGCAAACACTGCGAGGGATGTGATGCCCTTTCCACTAAAGTGCTGTAAAAGAAAACAAGACAGCATGAAGGCAGCTCTTCCAGTACAGAAACAATACGACACAATAATCAAGTTTTAATGACTGTACAAGTAGGATTTGTTGTTTCTAACTCATTAATTACAACATATGCATACTACTACTGCCCATTTTCATGGATTTCTTATGTCCTATGGTACTCAGTTTACTCATCATGTGGAGTGCTACTCAGCTTGTGAAAACAGTTGTATACCGTCTCCTGTGGCTGTGGAGGCGTTTTCAGGGAGTGTCTAATGAAAAGATGCTATCAAGTTGCATAATGGGAAGTGTAGGATCCAGTGTTTTTACAGTCAGAACCACACTAGGAACTAAAAAGCCCTTTAATGTAATGTCATTTTGTGTAAATCTACGGTTTAGCAGTGGGCAATATAACCCTTTGAGTGATACTTGCAAAAATCACTGTGTGTCACTTACCTTTGCCTTTTTCTCCAAAGGCCAGGCCAGGTGGAACAATTATTTTCCGTTTCTCTCCAGGACACATATCTTCCATCCCTATATCAAGGCCCTTAATGACTTGTCCGACGCCCAGCACAAACCACTGAGGGTGCCCCGCTTTGTCTGATCGACTAAAACAGAAACGGTACAAAAACAAACAACATCCTGTCAATCAATCAATCAATCAATCAGCCTTCACATCAATAGTGTTTGCAGGGCACATCTGAGCACATATGAACAGATTTTCACTTTGGTTAGGGACAGTTGGGGTGGGGGGTTGGTTTTCGTAGAGGGTCGTGCTTTTTTTATAAAATGAAATATAAGATTCAGAACCCCACCCTAACCCAATAACTTTCATACAGTCCCTTAAACCTGCAGTAGGCAGAACGTTTTTGGCATCATTAGGCAAAATCTATAATAACCTTTCAGCATATTGTAATTCCAGTGTTCTGAGAGAAAACTAGACTTCTGCACCTCCTCATGGCTCTGTTTTCAGGCTTTAAATTTTTTTAACCCACGACGGGAAACTTTGGCCAATCACAGGTCATTTCAGAGAGAGAGAGAGAGTTCCTATTGGCTGTTCATTCAACGGAGGCAGCTATCAATCACTTGGAAACTCTGATCAAACGGTCAAACTGGTCAGCGCTAACTGGTGGGCGGTACTTGGTATTTCCTCAACTGATCTCAACATGGCTGCCAGGTCACAAACTTTCTCATTTTACGGCTGAACAGTACACTACAAGATGTTTCTGAAAACATTTGAGGAGATAAATAGGCATTAAAAGGAACAGAATATTGATTCATATTTGATCAGCGCTTCCTAGTTTGACCGGAGTTTGTGAGTGATTGACAGCTTCTCAGAGACGGCAAGGCTCCAGCTCGGCTCTGATTGGTTGTTTTCCTCCGGTCTGCGAAATCTTGCAGATGCCATTAGGAGCACCGGAGGACACCGGATTCTTTTCAGATTACCTGTCTCATGCACTACTGTCAGGATATAGGGACCGTTTTATAAAAATAACTTTTTAAATCATATTTGCTCCAATTCTACCTACTGCAGCCTTAACTCTCCATGGATCCAGGTGAAGACCGCTGAAGGCCTAAAAGCAGGATTAACTACAATTCACAGTATTAAGTGTCCCTACCCATTTAATAATACATTTTATTCATGTCACACTGAAATACAATTTTACATCACACATAAAGCAGACCTGAGCATAGAGCATGCACTGTGAAACCTGTAGTGATCACCCATCACTCCCTGCAGACAATTGAAAGCTACATAATAATAATAATAATAATAAAACAATAATTAAGTACCTGCAAAAGTGCATGTGAACTTTCAAAGCATCAAATTTGCTTGTAAAGATCATATCTATCAACTGTAGCTAAGTTTTTCCTCGGACCACCCACCTGCAGTAGAACTGAGAACCATCTTTGAGGAGGAAGCCATCGTAGTGGACGTTCATCAGATCTCCTCTCTTACTCTTTGGAGAGCACTGCTCGGGCTTGAACACCACCTCTATCTGGACCTCTCCGTCCCGCTCAGCTGGGTTCGCCCAAACGCTCCATAAACTGAGCTGTGAGGACACAAAGAGGAACAGTGTGCAACCTACTAACCTCCACATCATGCCGCTGTGTATTCGTGGCAACTTCTGAAAGTGACGTTTAAACACACTGGAGGAGGAGGACGTGGGTGGAGAGCCGAAGCACATTGGAGGGCTTTGATGCCCTGCCCCTATGACTGTCAGGGATTTCGGCTTCCTGGTTCGTTAAATCCCGCCTCATTCACTATAAGTGGCCCAAACCATGGCCCTGGCCCTCCTTTAACGATCGCTCATTGGACATAGATTGGACTAGAGAAATTTTCTGGGGCTTGCTGCCTGACAGACTAAACTAAGGGCAACAACAGCTATGAAACATATATCATTATTATTCCCAGCTGCTATATACTGTCTGTAGCTTACTGTAAAGTGTTTATAGAATGAATTAAAAGCTGTAAGTGTGTCTTTTTTTTGTATATGTAAATATTTTATGTCTTTTAGTATTTCATGTGTTTATTGACTACACTGAGGGAGTTTTATATTTTAATAATTTATTTATTTATTGAGTTGAGTTGAATGTGCTACTCATTTTGTACTGTAATTATCTTGTGCCTTTTTTCTTTTCTTAAAGCTGACTCGGTGTAAACTGCTCAGAATTCCAATGTACTTAGGTGCAAATGGCAAATAAAACTCTTGAATCTTGAATCTTGAATCTTGAGTCTGGTGTGTTTCTAATTTTGGTGTCATTACTGCCTTAAATCTTATCACATTTAATGTTATATTGGTTATATACTTCCTTTATTGTCGGGGGTGGGAGGGAAAAATGGATGAAAATTAGAAGAGTACTTATTATCTCTCTAATTTATATGCCTTGAAATGTTCTTCCAATTAAAAAAAAACAACTGTAAGTGGTGCTATACATACAATACAGACATGTTACTGCTGTAAAACACTTCTGCATCATGAGTCATAAATGTAATTTCCATCACATATGCATAATAGCGGGCTATAAAACTAAGAGCAACTTTTCCAGCTCCTATTGCTGTGTGCCTGTTTTTTCTTTTCTTTTACTTTTACCCCACATAACCTCTTTTATAATTTGATGTAGTAACAGTACAACATAATACCAGGGGGGGAATTATAGAAGTAGGCCTACATGTAACAAAAGACACATGGAAAATTAAATGAATAAAACAGCAAGTGCCTATAGTAGTTCCAGCATTGGTACTGGCATTAGTAATGGCACTCTCAACTACACTATGGTGTGACGAGATGAAATGAACTGATCTCCAGTTTTGTAGACTGTCAATTTAAACAGAGCAAAAAAAAGGTGGTAGGTATTACAGTAAATAAGTAATTTTAACAAACAAGCCTGTAAATCAATGTGTAGCAAAGGTTGTGGCAGCAACATGTATTATTTTTTTCATGAAGACAGTTTTTTTTAAACAAAGTAATTTCAATTCACCCCCTGAGGATGTAACTGACATATTACTGTTAGAATAATAATTTAAGTAATGAATTTGTATTTTGATTAAGTTATATTATAAGTAATGAATTGGTATTCTGGATTGATAACAAATTTATATTTTGATAAGGATAATTATATCAGTAATTAATTTATATTTCTGTATGACACAGATTAAAGGTAATAATTATTGTTAGAATAATTATAAATAATAATAATTAAAGTTAAACAAATTTAGGAAAATGTAATTAGAGTATATGTATGGCTCAATAAGGAAGCTGGTTAATAACTAATAATTGACTTATGGAGAAGGGGTGGGATTAAATAAGTTTATACTTCTTCTCACTCCTTTTCAAATATTTAATTCAAGGCATCAAGTGTTGACAATTTATTTTTCTTACGCTTTTCATTGTATGTAAATACAACTTGTTTCTGACTGTCTACTTTTGGTATGATCGTTCTTTTTCTTTATTTTTTTCTTTTATTTATTTTTTGTATTCTACATGTTCGAAATACATTTTGAAAAGAAATGAAATCAAATAAATAGCCGACACAGTATCTCATTATATCCAACGGGATATACAATTACTGAAAATATTTTGTTGTCATTAATAGGCCATATCCGTGACGTTTATATACAGAGGCTGGAAAAGAATGTGCAACAATCACCCTACTGTAAAAAAACAAAAACACTACAAGAAATGATTGACACACAGACGCTCAAATAGGAAACTTGAGAGCCTCATTAATTATGTGTGGACGCTGACGTCATCTCGGTTCCACCAATAGGAGCCTTGGGGGCGTGACCGTGCGCCTCTATGTATCTGTGGCAGCCGGTGTCTCTGAGTCATCGCCCCTCAGACTCTCAACGTGGTCGGAGACCTAACAACCGTTTTAGCTGCTTACTGGATATATATATATATTAGGAACCACGACTTTCTCTCTAACTGCCTGCCAGGATTGAGATGTTACATTTGAGGTTCTCCACAGTGCTGAAGGAGTTGTTTGAAGCCACCCTCAAGCGTACCTTGTCGTCCGGCTGTAGACAGAAGACCTGGTTACCGACCCGCCACCGCTGCTGCTTCGGCGCCGCCTCCCTTGACGCTAGAGCGGCGGGCTCTACTCAACTCAAGGTCCGGATCCATGCCGCACCGCACCGCCGCACCGCGCCCTCTGCCGCGCCGTTCCGCTCGTACTGCACGAAGACTGAAGGCGCAGTGGAGCTGGACGAACAGCTGAAGAAGGATGGCGAAGCAGCCGTTGACAAGTATGTTTCAAGTTCATCTTCTTCGCCGAACAAACTGTCTGACACCGCGGTGATGATGATGATGCGGCGAGTCATGACGCATACAGGCGCAAGCGGATGTACACTATCCGTCCAACGTTACAAATGCAGTATTAATACCGCATTAAATAGCGCTCAAGAGGTTACTAACTTAGCTAACATCTTAACACAACATACAGATGTTTATAAACAGCATACCCTCACCCAGAACACGTGTGTTTATATATATGTAAGACTATATAGCTATAGCTAACTGCCATGGCCTTACAGCAGCTATCACACCATGCGTGTGTGTGACTTGAATACCGGCTGCAGTCTCCTATGATAGTTTTGTGCCAAGTAGCTATATAAATACTTCACACACCGGCATGGCAACTTAACCCAAAGTTAATTAGGATTTCATTTGGCCTTGACCGGCTTGTATGTAGCCGCCTTAACGTTACAGGTTATAGCTATCTGTTCCTGGTGAGATAACACGCAGCATGGTGCAGTGACCCTGTTACAGAGTCAGAGATGAAGTGGAGCATTAAAACACCATCACAATAGAAGAAATACCTGGAATTTCAAACTATGGCCTCAGAAATGCCGTTTTTTTTTTTTTTTGTATAGAGCAGTTTTAATTTCCAGTCAGACCCTGAGATATTATTTTATTTAGCATACCAACTGTAGCAGAAAAAAGTCCCAGGGATTGTGCTTCTTAGGGACAAGAAATGCCATTTAAAGGAACCAAACCTCTAAAGTTTTTTTTTTTTTTGTTCACTTTGTTGGTTGTTTTTAATAATAATAATTGTTGTCTGGCTGGTTTTGTGGCTTCTGGTAGTTTCTACTGTGACCTCCCACACTTTCTTATAATTAGTGAAGTGTCCTGGGTCACACAGATGGAGGGCTGCTCCAGACTGACGTTACTGACAATAAGTATAGTAGAGTCAGAGATGAAGTGGAGCATTAAAACACCATCAGAATAGAAGAAAGACCTTGAATTTCAAACCTCAAAAATGGCATTTTAAAGGAACCAAACCTCCTAAGGTTTTTTTTTTTCACTTTGTTGGTTGTTTTTAATAATAATAATTGCGGTCTGGCTGGTTTTGTGGCTTCTGGTAGTTTCTACTGTGACCTCCGACTCTCTTATTATATAGTGAGGTGTCCAGGGTCACACAGCTGGAGGGCTGCTCCAGACCAACCTTACTGACAATACCTGATTTTTGTCCCGTACAGCTGTAGGCTGATATAGAAAGACAACCCCGTTTTAGCCTGTGTGTAGCTTCAACTGCTTCATGTCACAGTAACACATAGACAATATAGTAATACAAATGTAATCATTATATGCAAGTTAATCAACAGTAGTAGCACTTTTCCTATTAGATTGTATGTAAACCATTTGTGCTCATTTGCTCTTCTTTCTCATTCCCTGACATATTTGTCATTCTTATGTCTGGAGAAGCACTGCCACTTCTTGCTATGACTGCTCCTGTGCTCCATGTCCAAATTGCACTTTTGCAGTGTTATGTCTCACTATTTATCAGTAATGTCAGTCCCAGTTGCATTTATCATTTGTAATTACAGAATAACACACACATACAAGGTTAAAGATAAACTAATTAAGCTCAAAGCAATTTCTAAGGAATGTGCCACAACACATATTGTCAGCAACACCTTTCAGAATATATATTTTACAAAATTCAAGGACTTTTACCATATTAACAGATTTGAAGTGATAGTCAATCTCAATGAGAAATGCAATAAGTCAAGATTTATGGAGTTTTTCCACTAAAAGTTGTGATGATATTTACAGTACAGTTTAAAAGGACAATAGCAGTACAGAAGAGTTTCACTTTCTGTTCAGTTTTCTGTTAGAAAGGGCTGTCTGGTGGCAAGGAAAAGAGGTGAAAATATTGTAAATATAGTGTTGACTTAAGCGGATATAGATTTTTTTTTTTAGGTGAGCCTTTCTTTTAGTTGATTAAAATATGTTTTGCTGCTGCTCCCGTGCTGGTACTCCTGTCTGTTTCTCCAAACTAGGGGCGTGCCGACCGCCATCTACTGTAGGTAATACACTGACAATGAATCATACAACCCCACTTCAAAACATCAAAACGATCCCTGTAAGAGTGAGGTGCAACCTCCTGTCCCATGACATTACTGTAAAGCATGTTTGCAGCACAAAGCCTATAGTACTGATTTTCAAGTCAACTGTCCAGATGAGTGAAATCAAGTGAAATCAACGTCATTATGAAAGCTCTTGATTCAGGTTTATAGCGGAACTTTAGATCCAATTCTGTTTTGTTGGCATTTAAAATTGCCCCATATTTCAAGTTGTATTCCTTGCAACCAGCTGGCTGTCTGCACATTGACTGCAGTCCATGTGTTTTCCATTTGAAGCAAAGCAGTTTTTATGAGGCAGCTCAGAGTAGCCAAAAAAATCCTGGGATATTTCCTGATCTGGAAATGAAGCTACACGAGGACAGGGCGGTATCATCACTAAGATATGGACTTGGGTGCTGTGAGTGTACGTGCTGTGCTCCCGGGTCTGCTTTCACTGACACTCCCTTGGTCAGTAGCTTTCCAGTCTCTAATAGCCCAACTCTTTTCCACGGAAGAACCACAGTGTGATGTCACACCACGTGTTATTCCACTGTTCACACTTTGAGGACGAGCTCCTGGAACTAATAATTGCTCATTTTCTCTGGAATTGATATTGGTTTGAATTGGTTGCCTGCAGTTGTGCCAGTTGTGATTGATCAAGCAGCTGTGTTGTCAAATTACAAAAAAGATGACAACAAGTTAACAAACCATGGCTGTCATTTTACTACTGCATATGCATTGACCAGGACAACAATATATAGAATTTGAGGAGCTGAGGCCATTCAGAGTGAGCTCAATACCATTAAAATACAGTGGAAACCCCAGGAAGAACCCAGCACCAAAAATACCTTCTTAAAAGGTTGTGCCCGGGGGGCCTAGGTGTCAGGTTACAGGTTATTAAGATCTTGCAGTAAAACATGAGTCTGTATATGCAAATATGACTAGGAATGCTGCGTCTGTTTGGTTGATCCTGCCATCACATGTCCCCTGAGTCATTGCATTGTGCTTGTGGCATGTCGAAATCTGCAGCAGAGCCTGAAGTGGAGTGTCTGAATATGCGTGCTCATGTTCAGGTGCTGCAGGACGACATGTCCTTGGAAACTTACTGTTCTCAATATTTGAGATCAGTCCTGTGATTCATATTTTATGGGTCAGCAGCACAAAAAAAAGTGTTGATGCACGTGATGGGAATGTTGTGAATAGATTACTGAAGTGATGATGACTCACAAGATAACCCTTAGAAGGAATTGCAGTTTGTGACTCACTCACATCCCATTCTGTCCAATTTGAGGCCATCTCATCTCTACTGTGATTCCTTTATTTTGAAATTGAGCAAAATGTTTACATTTTTTGACACTGAAGGGTTTAGTTATCAAGCTTTAGACTGAGCATTAAGCTAGTAGTGCTGGTATAACTGGAAAATCCAGTGTTAGATTTTGCCATATTAAGGCCTCACAGGCGTGTTTAGCTATTTATGGGATCAGTTACAGCTTTAGTGGGTGGAGGTGGATAAGATTAAGATATCAATAATAGAACAGACGAATGACTTTTGCAATACACATGACAGAAACGGAAAGTGAAAGACACACTTAGTGTTAAGCTCTAACTCACTGCTTAGTGAAGTGTGTTAAGTCACTGATGTGACCCTGTTAAGCATTTCCTCACACACTCCGGCCAGATAATTGAATGTTACAGCCAGCTTTTTGCAGCCTCTTGTCTGCATCTCGAACCTTGAGTCCATGCCGTCTCCCTTACACATCTTGTAATCTATGGTAATCTTAGCATTTCTTGGGTCTCCGAAGCACCTTTTGTATGTACTGTTATGGTTCTGTGTGTCCAGAAAACATGCATTTAAAGGGATAGTTTGGTGTTTTGAAGTGGGTTGTATGTAATTGTATGAGGCACTTCTCCATAGTCAGTGTATTACCTACAGTAGATGGTGGTCATCACACCCCCAGTTTGGAGAAACAGACAGGAGTTACCGCACAGAACCAAAGCAATGTACTGCTGTACTTAAGACACCTAAAAAAAAAATTTATTTCAGTTTAAGTGTACACTATATTTAGAATATTTTCACAGCTTTATCTCGCCATGAGACAGCTATACACTCTATGTTTCCGATGGGGAACTGAAGCCATTATCTATGGCCTCGCCAAAGCAACCAGACTCCATTGGAAAAAACCTGTACAAGAAACCGTAATTTTACCTCGCAGAACACGGGGGCTGCTGGTGTACCGCTGACTCGATCGGTTAGTTTGTTTGTGTTATTGTGTGAGTTTGGTTAGTTCGGAGTTACCGAAGACACACTATAGCACAAACAAATTAACCGTCCGAGGCAGCGGTAGACCAGCAACCCCCGTGTTCTGCGAGGTAAAATTACTGTTTCTTTCAATGGAGTCTGGTGGCTTTGGCGAAAGCATAGATGGATTCAACAGCTTCAGTTCCCCGTCGGAAAGGGCTGTCTAACGGTAAGGTAAAGCAGTGAAAATATTCTAAATATAGCGTACACTTAAACTGATATTGATTTTTTTTAGGTGGGTCTTTCTTTTAGGTGTCTACAATACATTTTTCAGCTCGGGGTGCGTTTTGATACCCAAAACCGAACAAAGGTCCCTCCATGAATCGAAGGACGGGCTGATGTTGATCATCAGCTCTTACTGTATCTGCTGCCTAGTTGGTGCAGATTTTCCTCAGGCAAGTATGTGAACAATGCAGCTCGAGTTTACTCACTTATCTGTGGATACAAAGCAGCCATCTGCCTGTGAAGAGGAAGGGTTTTTTCAAATGTACCAATGCAGAGAAACTTGTTTTAGGTTGTATTCACACCCGATTTGTTTGTGCAGTTTAAACAAACTCTGGTTTGTTTGGTCATTTGTTCAGTTCATGTCGGCTGGTGTCAACCGAAATATCAAAACACACCATCCACAAGAGTATGTGATATGGATATGTGGCACATGTTAATTCCGCCCGATTGTTGCAGTAAACAGTCTGTGATTATGATTTTTGCCATAATCGAGCAGCCCTTTTACCAAGTGACGTTGACAGTACCCTTGTCAAATATTGCTGTGATGTGAAGTTCTCAAGGAAGATATTCAGTGTCCGTGTCTCGTTCTAGTCTAAGCCCAAGCATCAACAAAGCTCCTCCAGAGCCACAGAAGACACCGTACAACTGTTTTCACAGGCTGAAGAGGACGCCGCATGACTAATGAATTGATCCTGGTGTGTAAAATTGGTGAAATGCCCCTTTAATTGACCAAATACTTCCTAATTTGCCCTCATTTTCTGCAGTTGCTGCACAAAGTGCTGCCACTTGGGCTCTCAAAGCAGAAAGTGCATTTGTCTAGAAACACAAACACTCTTTCCCTGCTAAAGAGGGTGTTGGTTGTTAATGAGCTTTTCACAACCTCCAATCATTTCTCAGTCTCACTTGCAGCAGCAAACACACTTTAAATGTGGTTGCGTAGGTTCTCTAAATTATGATGGATGCTTCATTCATCTATCATTTTATCCTTAATTCAACGTACCCGTAAACATGTCACTATCAAGTGTATCATCCTCGCACACCCGCACACTAGTTTGCCTTGTGATCATGCGGTGCACCTGTCGACTGCTGTGTGGAAAAGCTGCTGTAGTGACAGGTGTCAGGTCAATAACACTCCCTTTGAATTAGGCATGCCTGACAGACAGCATTTTAGTCGATCTTGGTTTGTTTGCACATGTTCAGGCGCAGTTACCTTGGCTGTATGTGGAGTGTTTACTCTGCGAAGAGCAGAGGATGTGGCAAAAGGAGAAGAGGTGGAGGCAGGGAGGAGGTGGTGCAGACTGAATCCTGGAATTTCAAATGCTGTTGTGGCCAATGTGACAGCACAGCTGCTCAGTCAGTGTTCGATCAGAAGCATCTTATCTGTAAAGCTTCAGTTTAATAGGGTATTTGTGATGACAAGTTGTGCTTTTCATGTAAATTAGCATTAGCGTTACAGGTTGCATTGAACGTCATGTTTGTCTGACTTCTTTAACGGGATGCATGATCTTTAGAAACAGGATGTTGGAGTGGGACAGTAGACCATACGGGATCTATCTGAAGTGTAAACCGAAGAGTTACTGCTAGTTATCCAGAGAAAAAGGACTTTGATTTGATTGGACAACCACATTTTGAATACTGATTGTGTACTGAGCTGAGTTTGCCCCACTGCAGACCATGCTGCTGTGTCATGACCAGCGTGTGAACAGGCCGCAGTGTTGGCTTTATTAATCCAAGAGCCACAGAGGGCTGGGCACGGCTAAAGACGAGAGAATTCCTGGAATTTAGGCCCCGGTCTAACACCGCTCCTGACTCTACCGCCAAACCTACGTGTCAGTTGACACGTAGTAGTGGGGAGGTATGTTTGTGTAATCAAAATAGTAGAGATACAGCACCAGCACCAAGTACCAAACTGCACTGGTGGTATTTGGTGTCAACTATTGTCTAGCTTGAAAGGATTTCCTAAACGAATGGGTGACGCTTATTTCTGCCCTTTTATTATTATTGCTTTGCAGGTGAGCTGCATTTCCCAACACACAGTGTTGTGAGCGAGTGAACCATGTAGTGACATGAACAAATATATAAAAGCCAAGTTTCCATTATAACTAGTTATACCCTCACTGATGGTGTGTGTCCAGTAAACAGGTGCTTTGTGTAAAGGAGCGGTTGCTGTGCCTCCATTTCTGTGACATTTGATGACCAAAAAAGGACATTCGACACAGGACTAAGTCTAAATTTAAAAATAGCTCAAATTGAGGGAAAAAAACATTTTGACTAAAAGTATGAGGTGTAATGCCTTTCTGGCGAATAAAACTGGACTAAAATGTTTTGAGTTGTCGACTAAAACTGAAGGATAAAAATTACTAAAATGTGACTAAAACTAATAAGCATATTTGTCTAAAGACTAAAACTAAATCTAAAATAGCTGCCAAAATGAACTCAGCCTGGAGCTGAGCATGCAGTCCAAATCAGGTCCAAACCGCCCTGTTGCAAAAGATCTACACTGACACTCCTCTCCCAGTGGACATTATGCAAAAACACTACAGAGCACTGTAAAACTATTATTGGAAACCAGTAAAGGAAGGCTGGGAAGCAGGCTGCATTTTCTCATTGCAGAGCTCTTAAGCCACCATGCGTACTGTATCCTACTGACAGCTTTAATGTGGGACTGTCTTACACAGAGTGCTACAGGAATGAGTCCTAAAACCCGGAAATGAGTTAACATTTTAGCACTTCCGGTTCCCTCGTCTGGAAGTCGATGGGTTTTTGAATGGGTTTTTATTTAGATGCCTGAGATAAGGTCTTTGGTTTACGCAAGCTGAAGAGATTTCAACGTTTTGTTCTACGACATAAAATACATCAATAAATACCACCCTCGTGAATTTTGAAGCTTTTACGTGTCTTAAAAAAGGCAGTTGCTAACAAGAGGCTCAATGAGACTACTAAACGTCATCAAGCCAACTCTTCCGCCTTTACAGCCTCGTTGTGTATACTGGTTTGTTTACAGCCTAATGTTGGCTTTTGACTTCTGGCGATTGCATTCACGCTTCAAAAATCATAAAAGTGGTGTTCATTTGTGAAATTATCTTGCTGAACAAAATGTGTAAGAATCATAAACATTTGTTTGCCACAGAGTTTATTTTCTGCAATAATCCAAAACCCAATGGAAAAATCCCATTGGCTTTTTGTCAAGGGAACCAGGGCGATGCTAACTTCCTGGTTGGTCAACAAAAACACGTCATCCCTGGAGCGCTCTATTGTGCAGCTGTATCACAGAGGAAGATATAAATCAGTTTGGGACTTGGTATTTCCTATAATCAATAATACGTAACTCCTATCGGTATCAGGCCCTCTCTACTAAATTAGCCCATTTTTGTGCCAGTCCAGCTTCGGCCTTGTCGTTATCTCCTTATTTCCAGCTTTAAAACAGTGTTACCCATCAGGGAGCTCTGGCAACAGGAAGCATTCAGTAATGTTGTCCTGCTCACTATGTTGATCAAACAGACACACACACGCCTCTGTGGCTAATGCTTACACTTGGATAGCTCATTTCCAGTGTAGTCGCTCGAATCCCTCACTAATGTGATAAGACTGTATCAACAGCCACAGATAAGCTCTGTGTTTGCACTGGCAAGACAGGTGGAAATAGGCTTTATTTTAGCTCGTGCGAAAGTGCAATCCTGTTGCATGTCAACCATGCCTTCACTGCAGTGGAACTGTATTTACTTAAATTTACATAACAACAATTGTGTGTATGTTTTTTTCTTTGCGTTGCTGCTCGTCCCAGAGTTGACCCCCGCACTGTTTTGTGTTTTTTGAGTACTTTCACATTACTTCAAGTCCTCTGTCTTATACATGTGTGTGTTTGTGTCTATCCACCACTTCCCACCCTAGGAGAAGAAATGCTGGCATTCTCCCCAGTTTGGAGGACTTGCTCTTCTACACAGTTGCAGAAGGTCAAGAGACGATTCCTGCTCATAAATTTCTCACAGTAAGTCCTTCACATTCAGGTCAGCGTGATGGTCGGTGCTAGGGCTGTCAATGAGTATTCTAAATTCAAATACATATTCGAATAGTAAAATCGAAATACAATTCGATTGTAAAAAAAAAAAGCAGAACTACCTGCCTCGTGCGCACTGAATGCACCGCATGACGGGAATAACACAACGTCACTTTCATTAACTGAAAATTAAACTGTATAACTATATAACTAAACTCGGCCGCAGAGAGAGAGACACCGTGTCCTAACAGCAAGCGTTACGTTACGTCATGTAAACAAACCATGTACCTATCAGCTGTGCACTCAAGATCAGACTGGAGACGTAACAACTTAATAGATGGCTGAGTAGTTCTGGCTGTCTTCTGACGCGTGTACTTTTTAAACAGAAAACACATGTTTTATAATGTGATATTTACTGGAAATGACTTTTAGGGCGATCTCCCTCCAGCCAGCTGCCACCTTATTTAGGTGTTGGACGAATATATCGGCTATGGACGATTGGCTGAGTACATCGCCGGTTGTTTCTTTTGGCCGATGTTTGTCATTTATTTAGCTAAGGGGTGGGAAAATAGATATTTGAATAGTTCGAACCCATATGTTTTTTTTAGAACAAATACTCAAACGTCAATTTTGGGCAACTTTGACAGCCCTAATCGCTGCTAATGTCACAGTATTGACGAGTGCATTAACACACAAGTTGTCTCTTCACTTTGGATTGTTTCCTTTACATTGTTTCTATTCAGAGGTGTTTCTAACTGCTCTATTTTAGGCACTCAAAGCCACTGGGCTTCGCACAGGAGATCCCAGACTGAAGGAATGCATGGACACCCTCAAAGAAACTCTACGGAACACATCAGATGGCGTTACGCTGGACAGGCACCTATTCAAGAAGTAAGGCGTGTCGTGTCGTGTCGTGTCGTGTCGTGTCGTGTCGTGTCGTGTCGTGTCGTGTCGTGTCTGGGTGTTTTATCTCCATCATGTACACCCACCATAGTGGCACTTTTTTTTTTTAATCAAGAAGCTTTTACTCTCTTCAGCCTCAAAAAGCTTTTTATACATTTTGATGACCATGTTTTCTAATGAGCAAATTCAAACATGCCTAATTGTTTCAATTTGCATCTTGCAAAAATGTATCCATCAAAAAGCATTTAGGCAGCAGTTCTGTTTTGTTTGAGTTGCACACTTCCATTTCAATAAAATGAGATGCTATGCATGAGATCCTTCTACTAACGCAGTAAGAATTACATCAGGAGATGTGATGTAAGGTTATGCATCACTGCCATTATTGGTGGTTTGTTATTATATATTTTCAACAAGATCATTGAATTATATGTTAGACACCAATGTTTCTAATACTGTAATGTAATGCATCTGCACACACATGACATGAAGTGCTTTCTGTCATAATAACAGAGTTACTGTACTCCACGAACTCCACTTTGTATGGTCCTAGCTCTCTTCACCCCTCTAACTCTTACAGGAAGATGTACTTGGTTTATGTCAACCTGGAGTCTTGGTGGGAAAAAAGAGACAACCACTACAACTGGATGTCAATAGAATAGCAAAATGCGCTTAGATGTGGGGTTTTTCAGTAGCTACTAGACATTTGGTCAAAGAAAACTCCAGATTGCACTCAGTGGAAAAAACCCAACTTCATGTCTTTCTTCATAATGAAAGTAAAAGTCAATAGGTGTTTATCTACAGGATGTTAAGCTATTTAGTTTCACTATGAGTGAAGTTTGTTGGATCACGCCATATGGATAAAAAATCAGCCGATCAACATGTTATGATGAAGCCTCTTCATCAGCCACTTTTTATTAACATTCATAGAAGTTTGTCACACTTCAGGGTTGCAGACTTGGTTGACAAACTTTTTCTCCAGTTGCATGCAGTCGCAGTGTTTTAGCATGCTATCTGTGGTTTATTCATCAGGTGTGTCCAGAGCAACATTGTCCTGCTCACTCAGGCCTTCCGCAAGAAGTTCGTCATCCCAGACTTCCAGTCCTTCACCTCCCATATTGATGAGCTATATGAGAGTGCCAAAACCCTCACTGGAGGACAGGTGTGTCCTTAGATCCATGATTCTTTTTTTGTTTTGTTTCTCACAGGGCATCATCATTATTGATTCAGCCCATACAGATTCATCACCATCAGTGTGTTCTAACAGCCTGGTTTCAGTCTGCATTCAGCTGGTATCGAAGGTGTACATCAGCCCTTGATTGCACATCCAGCAGCACTCGGATCTGATTGAAAACCACTGTATTTGCACACTGCCATCTTACGCCTGAAGGAAAAATCCACCCGAGGACATGTAAAATAGTGGTGTTCCCAGTAGCAGTGAGCTAGCTGCCACTTTCACACATCGGCCCAGGATTGTCTTGGGCAGCAGGTTTCTGTGTGTTGTGTCGAGTCATTTTCGGTTCTAGCTACAGAAATACTGAGACATTTAAAAAACGGAGAGCAGCAAAATTGTGAGACTAGAGAAATCATGGTGATGATTCCCAGAAAAGCATCTGGTGACTCCACGTGTAGTGGAGGCAGTACATGGTGGTCACGCTCCTGAGGCCAACGGAAGGGTTTGTGTTCTCAGAAGAAGAGGCCCTTTTCACGGCAGACATTTTGACTCGTCAAAGAAGGAAAAACACAGGTGGAATTAATAACATTAATTAATGATTGCTGTGTTCCATTTAGGTGAGCCAGTTACTTGGCTTACTCGTACAATTAATGGAATGCATCCATCATCAATGTTTTAATTTATGCGTCTGCCGCGATTGATTTATTACCTCAGTAAACATTGTAAACATGAGCTACGGTCTCAATCGCTTGTTTCAAGTCTTCTTCTTCATTTAGTAAATTATGGTCCCATTTAGAGTCAAATAGACCATAAAGCAGGGGATGCTTTAGGGTGGGGCTACCTTGTGATTGACAGGTCGCTACCATGGCGTTGTCCGGTGTGGGAGTTGTCCGTGTTTTCGTCGTAGAACTTTAACCCTCTCACAGTGTGTTTTCAGTTCATGAAAGTTAATTATAACCATTTTGGTCGCCTAAAAATGTCTTATTCAGCGTTCGGTTGTACTTAGCTCCACCCTCTCGTGTCACTCCTGGTTGCAAAAAAACAAGAAGGCGACGGCCAAAAACCAAGATGGCAATGGCCAAAATGACAGCCTTTGGGCAATGGGTGTGTAGCTCCCATGCAGGTCAAATACATATCCAAGAGTAAGCTACGAAAATGGAGGACACAGCTCCAAAAAAAACAACGCAAATATCGCAAGGCGAAATGGCGAGCGGACAAAGCGATTCAAAGTGAAAGTGATGCTACAGGTGGGCTGAGCCACGCCTTAGTGTGGATGTACTGAAGCAAAGAAACACATCTCTGGGGGTTGTCGAAAGGCATCGTGGGAAATGCGGGAAATTACTTTCTGTAATAGTGGCAGTGGAAGGAGATAAATAGCACTAAGTAAATAAAGCCCTTTGTCCTAAAGTGTCTGAGGGTGGATTTTGTCCTCTCTGGTCAACGGATGAGGATCTGACCTTTCAGTTGTTATCGTGTAGTGCCAGCGGTGTTAGCTTTCCACTGAAACCTGAGCCTCAGCAGACGTCAGCGGTGTAAAGTGAACCGCTGCTGCGCCGACACTCTTTCAGCTGCCTTTCCTCTCTTTCAGGTTGCAGACTATATTCCTCAGCTGGCCAAATTCAGCCCTGACCTGTGGGCCGTCTCCCTTTGCACAGTTGACGGACAGAGGTGAGACACGAGTCATGAGCAGGACCAAGTATTAAAAGGGATGCTGTGATGTTTTTAAGTGTTTGTGTGATGTTTCTCAGTTAACATTAGAATGGCAACTCTGTGCTGTTTGCATTCCTGTATAATATTATAATTACGATGGCATCCTGGGGTGTCAGTCATAGATATAAAACAGTAGATTCGACATTACATCATAACTAATGGGATAATCGTCCACCATCTTACCTGGGTATTGTTTACAATTGCCAACTATGGGCAGCAACTGGTTATCAGCTGTTCAGCACCTTATTGCTTCACCAAAAGGACCAAAGAGACCAGGGAGGCTGGTATCACTTTCCACACGTCAGTACAAAATAGATTAGGGATTTATTTTTTTACTCATGGGTCAACTAAAACTACAAAAAGTTAGTGAACTAGGTAACTTTACCGTTAGCTACCAAGCAACGGACCAGCTGAGATCTAAGTCAAAGTTATTGCTGATTGCTAGCTCAACAGCATTGATCTGTTGGCTAAACAGACATTGTTTTAATGTTATCTATGCTAACATAGCTCAAAGGTAACGTTTAGTAATGTTAACGTTATAACAAGGTTATTAATATTACCCAAACGTTTGACCGCTAAGCAGCTTATTCTGATCAGCTGATTCCATGCCAATTGAGTGTAAACAAAGTTTGTGACCCGGCAGCCATGTTGAGATCAGTTGAAGAAATACCAAGCACCGCCCACCAGCTGGAGCACAGCCAATAGGAACGCTCGCTCTTTGAAATTAACTCAGATTTTTTAAAGCTTGAAAACATAGCCATGAGGAGGTGCAGAAGTCTAGTTTTCTCTCAGAGCACTTGAATTCCATATTAAATGTAGTGTAATAAACACATTTTGTGAAGCTTACAATGCTCAATATATGTTTCAAAGAAGCGTTGATTAAACTTTATGTTTTGATTTCTTGCAGGACAGTGCGTTATAAATGTACAGGTGTTGGGGTTTCCCCTTGTATTTCCCAGTAAAGACAAAACTAACACAAGGAGACATTTCACAGTGTAGTATAATGATGTCAGCCGGTGTTTTGAACAGCTTGTTCTCTGATAGGCGGTTGTAAAATTCCAAAGGTGTGTATATATTTGCTATGTTTGTGTAAGAGAGGAAGTCGTAAAGATAACATGGTACCGAACTGATAGTGTGATTGTGTTATCATGCCGTAACCGCTCTGTCATTGAAGTTGATGGTTTTCCCTGAACACCCACATTATTCTATGAACTGGCGTCTTCTTATATAAGCATTTACTTTTTTCACATCTCTTTCATGTTGTAGTCTGTTCATGTTTCTCACTCTGTGCTGTTTCTAATCACTGACATTGTGAGTTGCTGTCTTTTTGTCTTTTGTAGACACACAGTCGGAGACACCAAGGTCCCCTTCTGTCTGCAGTCCTGCGTGAAGCCTCTGAAGTACGCTGTCGCTGTCCACGACCACAGCACAGAGTATGTGCACAGTTTCATTGGGAAGGAGCCCAGTGGCCTGCGCTTTAACAAGCTCTTCCTGGATGAAGATGGTGAGTCTTTTTCATCTCGTCCTTCCTTATGTTTATGGTGTATTCTTTTGTCTGTGAGCTTATCGGTCCGTACACACTATTGTTCCTCCTCAGAATGTTGCGGAGTGTCCTATGGAGGGCTCTGACTGTGTTTAGGAAGTTAGTGTTTCCTATTTTTGCAGAATAATAGTGTCAGTATTGAAAGTGTTGAGCAGAAAGTGTGTTTGGTCTATAAAATGGTGAAAAATGTCACATTTAAGAATCTGGAATCAGAAAATTAACTTTCTTTTTCTTAAAAAATACTCAAATTAATTAATCGATTATCAAAACAATTGGCGATTTATTCAATAGTTGACGACTAATCGATTAATCATTGCAGCTCTAGATTAAATACTTCTTTTGATTTTCTATTGAATTTTCTATTTGGGTTAAACTGAGCCGATGAGTGGCTACCCAACACATGAACTGTGAACGTTGCATAAGTGGGATGAATAATATTCATTATTATTTGTTATAGTTGTCATAGTGAAAGTTGTGGTTTCTTTGTCAGAGGAAATCCCCAGGCTGGTACTTAAACTGCATCCATCTTGTCGTCGTATTGTGCGTGGGAATTTAGCCTATCTTCTACCAGGATAGCCACGGCGTTGTTGTGCTGTTTAAGGGCATCGCACACCAGTGAGGAAATGCAAGTTTTGCACTTGAACTCTTTTAGAGATTTGAGGGATGAAGGCTTCTTCTCAGCTGGGCGTTGGATCTGTCCAGCATTACTAGAAGTAAAGAGGAAGAGAGAGCACACTCCCACGGTTGAACTCTCCTGTAGGCAAATATGTCAGAAGTCACATGATAACCAGCTGACAACAGGACTTCAGGACAGCAAGACTCACTATATCCTAGTTTTGACAATAAAAACTAGGGTTGTGTATTTCGGCACACATGTCATCAGGTTAGAGCAGCCACACAGCCATCATGAAAGGCAAACTGTATGTAGAAAGCCGCTGTCGGTGTGTCGACTAATCCATGAGTTGATTTCATCGACAGATCTGTGAAACTGAGTTTCTCCACAAATGCACCATCTTGTGTTTACCAGAGACGTGCACATAAGTTTCTTAGAAATTAGTCATTCAGCCTGAAAAAAGCATAACAATTACCGATCGACTAAAGAAATTAGTCGACTAAGACCAAAACGACCGTTTAGTGAACTAATCAACTAAGAGGGGGCAGCCCTATTAAAAACATATTCTGTAGATGAAAATAAATGTCTTTGTCAACAGTAGTCGATTACTTTTGACACAGTGCTGCCAACCATCCATTTGGGCGACTGTGGCTCAGAGGGTAGAGCAGCTCGTCCAACAATCGGAAGGTCGGTGGTTTGAGCCCGGCTCCTATGTGTCGATGTGTCCTTGAGCAAGACACTTGACCCCAAATTGCTCCCGAAGGCATAGCCATCGGTGTGTGAATGAGTATTTAGATTAGATCCTGGTGGGCAAAGTTGGCACCTTGTATAGCAGCCTCTGCCATCAGTGTGTGAATGTGTGTGTGAACAGGTGAATGCTGACATGTAGTGTAAAGATCTTTGAGTGGTCGGAAGACTAGAAAACGCTATATAAATGCAAGTCCATTTACCATTTACATTTGAAACACGATACTCCTGCATGGCCATAAGAACTGCAATAAGTTGTTTTGATTTATTGTAATTAGGGCTGTCAATCAATTAAAATAGTTAATTGCAAATTAATCTCACATTTTTTATCTGTTCAAAATGTAACTTAAAGGGAGATTTGTCATTTAATACTCTTGTCAACATGGGAGTGGACAAATATGCTTGCTTTATGGATATGTATGTATATATTTATTTATGGAAATCAATTAATTACACAAAACAATGACAAATATTGTCCAGAAACCCTCACAGGTACTGCATTTAGCATAAAAAATATGCTCAAATCATAACATGGCAAACTGCAGCCCAACAGGCAACAACAGCTGTCAGTGTGTCAGTGTGCTGACTTGACTATGACTTGCCCCAAACTGCATGTGATTATCATAAAGTGGGCATGTCTGTAAAGGGGAGACTCGTGGGTACACATAGAACCCCTTTTCATTCACATATCTTGAGGTCAAAGGTCAAAGGACCCCTTTCTAAATGGCCATGTCAGTTTTTCCTCGCCCAAAATTTAGCTCAAGTTTGGAACATTATTTAACCTCCTTTGTGACGAGCTAGTATGACATGATTGGTACCAATGGATTCCTTAGGTTTTTCTAGTTTTATATGATACCAGTATCTTCTCTAGCTTTAAAGCTGAGCCCACTACAACCTAAAAATCACAAGTTGCGTTAATGCATTAAAGAAATTAGTGGCGTTAAAGCAAATTTGCATCAACGCGTTATTATCGTGTTAACTTTGACAGCCTTAATTGAAGTGCATTGTTCCCACCAGGATTTGCATTTTAGCACCGTCTTCTGAGAGTCAGTTTTGTGGGTGTGGTACAAAGGTCAGCTCAGCTCAGCTTATGACACAGCATAACAGAGCTATTGACTTTGTCAGCTTGCCAAGCTCTGTCCGTGCCAAAACCTACAGTCTTCTGAAAATAAACTCTTGGTTACGTGCCATGCAACTCTTCAAAACAAAGCAATACGTTAAAGACATTCTGCTGCTATTTTATACATATGCTTATTTTTAATCTGTAGTATCTTGAGTCAATGTGTGCTCTACATGTATTTGCTTCTCCTTGTTTGATGTGTCTATATACAGAGCTCTCAGACACGACCGAGTGTTTACACTTTGATCCTCTAACTGGGCTCTCGCTGTTTTGCAGATAAGCCCCACAACCCCATGGTGAATGCTGGCGCTATTGTTTGTACATCACTGATAAAGGTAAGAGCAGTGACACTTTTTCCCCTCCTTCATGTGTGTTTTTATGTCCTGTCTGTGTGTCATTTCCACTGAAACCTTAGCAAGACAATTCCTGCATGGTTGGTATCAGTGAGCTGCTTTATCAGGTAAATAAAATGAAGGTTATAAATATTTGTAGCAGATAAGATGAGACTGTTTAACAATGGCCTAATTAACCTACATTAGTTTGAACACAATGAATCCCACTCCGTATTTTTCCGATTTAAAACCCTGTCTGTCCACACATGAAAGACCAGAGGTCTGTACTACAAAGCAAGATTTGGGGTTAGCGAGGTAACTTCAGGGTTAACCCTTCAGGGTTTCCCGTCCTATGACGGTAGTTCACTTCCATGGTAACTTGTGCTGAACACCTAACCGGCTCCGGAGCAGGTTATGTTCCAGATAAGAGATCAACTGGTATAAAAGCACCGCCTACTGACCAATCAGAGCTCGGTGTGCAGATCGTATGATAATATTACACAAAGATGAACAATCCAGGTTACAATCAACACAGTTTAAACTGACAAATGCAGGAAGGACAGCTGGCTGTATGCTGTGGGTGCGCACCGCTTTGAATAATGTTTTTCTATTTATTTTTTGACTTGCTCTCTAGTCAGTTTCACACCGCCGGAGACGGGGACGCAGCTGAAAGAAGGCTGAAATACTCATACACGCCACAACTTTGTTAAATGCCATAATGTGGTAAATGCAATCTAGTCATCCAGTATACTCTGAAAGCTTTTTATAATATCACTGCCCCATCAAGACGACTATATCTGCCTTTTGAGTATTCCGTTAAATTAATAAATTTGTTAATTTACACAGGGTAATCTGTAATTTTTCTTTTGCCAGCTGTCCTTCCTGAATTTGGCAGCATCAACTGTGTTACTATTAGTCTGGATTATGTGTTTAACCTCTTCATATTTGTCTAATATTACAGTTCGCTCTTGGTTTGTAAAATGTGCCGTTTTGCTGACACTAGGCTTGTCCATGTTTGCGATTGGTCAGATGCTGCAAACACCATGTGAACGCATTCATAGCCAAACTAAGAAACCCCGGGTTGACTTACCGAGTTGATAACCACCGTCGTAGGACCGCTTAGCGGGATTTCGTTTGTCAGGTTTAGTTAAGCCTGATAATGAGAAGATACCCTGGGTATGTTGGGTATGTTGAACTTGCTTCGTAGTCCAGGCCTCAGTTTTTTTTAGCTGTTGTTTGGTGGTATTTTTACCCACTCAGTAGACCACAGACATCCCAGTGTGTTCAGATATGTATGACTCTTGACTCAACTGGGATCATTTCTAGGTCACTAGCATAAGTCCACTGCCATGTGTCTTGTTGTGGTGATTAAGACTTGTGCTAATCCTTCCTGAAGGCATTTAGCAAGCCACAGCACAGACACACACACACACGCTGTTATTGTCCCTTCTGAAAATAACCTGGATGGAGAGCTAGTCAAATGCAGGGGCACGCAAACCAGCTCATGAAGAGAGATAGGAAGTCAGATAATACCTCACCTGCCACAGCTCCTCCATCCTGTCACCAGAGTAACTCCGTGTGAAGACAGATGAAATGAATCGTCCGTCATCCATCAAATCAAACGAGCTGCAGCTCACAGGCTCACTCATAACAAAGGAGAGATTTAACCTGGCTTAAATGCCAGATTTTGTCCACAGGGTTTCACATTGGCAGTGTTAAACTCCTTACAGCTGCTAGTGATCAGGTTTGATTTTTAACTCTTTAACCTTACCAGGCTCTCTTTACATAATTAGTGCCAGCAGTGAATTATAAGCACTCACACAGACACATACCTATGGCAAGCCATTTTAACATCTAATAGCTAGACAGGATACACATTAGAGATATCTGCAACGTTATTTTGCCACAAGAGCCGTCTATAAATACCTGCTGCAAGACTGTATCGCAGGTGTTTCGTGTTTCAATATCTTGAAATGAGCTTTGTTTTGCTTTATTTTGTGAATTATGGATTTTTGACACGTGCAAAATTCTCAACGTCAAAGACTGGTATTTGACTGTAGCCTTCTCTGAAGATGACCTTATGTTATGCCAAGCTTTTGTCCCAAGCACTTAGACTTTGAACTGAATTTGTATTCACTAATACTATGAATCATTGTTGTTGCATTCTTATTGATGTTTGTAAGAAGCAATGTGCCACCAAAGCTTGGAGATGTGATTATTAGGGGGGGGGGTTTCACTTGAGAGGAGGCAATCTAGAGAGGGAACGTAATGAAATCCTTCACAGAGTAATTAAACTGCCAAAACCATCCCCAATGTATGACGAAGCATGCTGAAGCATGTGGCCTGTTTGATTTTGGACCTCTTGTACTCTCTGTTACAAGTCTCAGGGTCTGGGACCTGTGTGTTTTCAGTGTCCATATGTTGTTAAAATCCCATTCCCTTTTTTAAAATTGTTTGTTCACCTGTGCTTGTCCATTATCACCTTGCAAATAGAACCCTATTTAAATCTTAAATATCTTAAATATAGCCTCACATTCCTCACCAGATAGTTTCTGTTGACAGGGAAATCCTTCAACGTTATTGGCATTTATCTGCTATTGTTGCACTTTTGGGATTAAATATTTCGCTGTCGTTATACCATGAGCTATAGAGTGACTGAAGAGAGAGAGCGGCGTTAGTGAGAACAAAGCAGCGAGTCAGAGAAATAAAATGTTATGTTCGGATTATTTCCCAGCGGTTACGTTCTAAAACACAAATACACACACAACCAACTCCCCACAACTCCACATAACCCTGCGGGAAGGTGCCGAGTTGCCGGATTTTGAATGAATGCAGACTTCCTGTCTGCTGGCTTTGGGTCAGCGCTGCCCTCGTTAAGCTACAGACACGCACTGATCATAGCTGCACTCACAGCACAGAGAGGACCAGGGGATCACTGGAACACATGCGCATAACACAACCCGTTCTCATCTGAGAAATACGGTCGCTTTGTATCTAACAGAGTAAAGGGGGACTTGTCCCTCGGTATCAGAAGCCGAGAAACGTGACAAAGTGGCAATATTTGACGATCTGAACGAGCTGCACACCCTGTGCACTGTTATTGGCTGAGGGTTACACCCCCCACGTGGGGCCTAAAGGCTGTTTGCAGACGCCCAGAAGCGTCCAGAGTAAAGAAAAATAATAACAAAAGAGAAAATACACACACACAGGGCTGTAGGATCTCTGCAGAAACAGACACCAACACACTTCTATTGGGGCATAAGTGATGATTGAGGAGGATTATTTTTGAACCAGTCTATACATTGTTTTTTCGTTAATTCTTAACGCATATTATACCTTTAAATAAGTGGAGCAAGTGGTTGTACTCTCTTAATCCCAATAACGGCCCAGATGTATAAATTATGCCTTTTTGTTGTGCATTTAAAAGAAATATGACAACACAGTTGTCACAGTAAGCCATTTTACAATGGCATGTTTATGAAGTTGGCTCCATTAAGTTAATTATTAAGCAAACTACAAATGACCTTTCCGTAGTGCTGCTCAGCAACATGTATGCTTGTTGGGCAAGAGGCTAATGAATATTCCAGTGAAGGGCCATTAGAAAAGTCTTCCTCTTTTTTTGTTTCTTTCTTATGATTTTTCATGAAACGTGTGCAGGACAAAGCTAACTGCATCATGTGCAAAAAGCCATTCACATCTATGCAGGCATAGATAATTATTACTTTCTGTAGTGTAAGTACTATAATCGACTAAATCTCCCGCCCCCTCCCTCCTCTACTGAAATTAGATCTCCTTCATGTTGCCGACCTCGGCTCACGGTCTGTCAGACACTAGTGGCTCTGTTAGTCTGTTTATAAACAAATAGAATATGTTAATCGCATTGTCATATTGCTTATTACTAATGCAGTGCACGCTGGATTTAGCGCCGTGACACCATCGGCCCAGGTTGCTGATGTCAGCTACTTTCTAATTTGCCAGAACCAGGGCTGTCAGTCGATTAAAATAGTTAATCGCGATTAATCGCAAATTAATCGCACATTTTTTATCAGTTCAAAATGTACCTTAAAGGGAGATTTGTCAAGTATTTAATACTCGTATCAACATGGGAGTGGGCAAATATGCTTGCTTTATGCAAATGTATGTATGTATTTATGATTGGAAATCAATAACAACACAAAACAAAGACTAATATTGTCCATAAACCCTCACAGGTACTGCATTTTGCATAAAAAATATGCTCAAATCATAACATGGCAAACTCAAACCCAACAGGCAACAACAGCTGTCAGTGTGTCAGTGTGCTGACTTGACTATGACTTGCCCCAAACTGCATGTGATTATCATAAAGTGGGCATGTCTGTAAAGAGGAGACTCGTGGGTACCCATAGAACCCATTTTCATTCACATATCTTGAGGTCAGAGGTCAAGGGAACCCTTTGAAAATGCCCATGCCAGTTTTTCCTCGCCAAAATTTAGAGTAAGTTTGGAGCGTTATTCAGCCTCCTTCGTGACAAGCTAGTATGACATGGTTGGTACCAATGGATTCCTCAGGTTTTCTTGTTTCTTAGTTTCTACTTTCGTTTGAGTCTCTTCAGTATCTTCCCTTTAGCTTTAAAACTTAGCTTGCTACAACCTCCGAAAGATTGATTGCATTAATGAAATTAGTGGTGTTAAAATGAATTTGCGTCAACGCGTTATTATCACGCTAACTTTGACAGCCCTAGCCAGAATGTGTCATAATGACAAATGCCGGTTCAGCCGGTTGGCATTTATATGCCAACCGGCTTAAGCTCATACACCGGACCGGACTGGCAAAAGCAGAAGTCAACCCAACTCTAGTTTCAGCACATTGCTCCTTCTAAAGAAATGCAATATAATGTGTAAATTAGTGAGCTTTTAGTGCTGCTAGGTGTGTTATTGTAGCTAGCTGTTTCCCCCTGCTTCAGTCTAACTTAACACGTCCTTTATCTTCTCATCTCACTCTCGAAAGGAAAGCGCATAAAATGTTGAACTAATTCGTAAACACTGCTGGCAGTGGTGTGAGCAGATCTATACTGGGCTAAGATGAAGCAGAAGAACATCCACTGTATTTTTAAATCATCTATTTCAGGAAATCTACTCCTTTTAAACGCCACATAGTCCAGTGAGGTCCTCCTTACAGTAGCTGTGCCTGCAGTACCCATGTCAAACAGGTTCCCACCAGTTCCCTACTGATTCATGATGCAGGGTGTGCACATTGTAGTGTGTTGATAGCTTGATGTGCAGGTTACTCTTCCATCACACAGCAAACCTGTTAAACTGCACAAGTCATCAAAGACATCACCTCACATTTGACGAGACAATCATGTGTGTCTGTGTCCATCCGCTCACCATTGTGTCTCAATGTGTTGTTTTTGTTTTTCTATAATGAAGCACAAATGTCAAGCCGTTAGCGTCAGGTTGCCCAGTTAGCTCCAACCTCGGTGGGGAAAACTATGGGATGGTTGCCGTGGCAGAATGCCCCAAACTGTTGTTACATGGTGCTTGAAGGCTACATGTTGTTGCTGTTTTTGTATGTTGTTGCATATTTTCCAGACTTAGGAACTGTGGGAAATAATGACTGCTGCTGCAGGTCAAATGACGTTGGTAATTTTTTCTTCCTTTTCCATATCTATCTCCTCGCACTCTCCCAAACCCCCCGATCCCTCCTCTTCTCTCTTTCTCCTCCAATCAGCTCTGTAGAACCCCCCCCCCATCTAGTGACTCTTTAACACCTCCATCAGTGTCAATTACTTTTTCTTCTGCACAGTAAAGTGTCGAATTTAAAATGTACTGTCAGTCACACATGAAGCATTTGCCTTTTTAAATGTAAAGTTAAGAATGTTTTCACACCATCCAAATCATGAATAGTTCAGTATTTTTAATTTTGTTTTATATTTCTAACTAATGCTATAGTACCTTAAATGTGCATGCGACTGTCCATTTTTCTTTTGCCGTGTTTTCTTTGGTGGAATAGGCAGTATCAATGAGCTTCTAGCTTGATAAATGTACACTGAGCTACGAGCTGCGAATTCTATTCTCCTAGGAAGACCCTTCCTTCCTTCGTTCCCAGCCCTTCTGTTTTGGCTGACAGGCTCTTTGCACATGACACATAGTAACCTATGGTAGACACACATCCTCAAACACATATACACACCTGCATTATGGTAACCCATAATGCAAACATGCCTGCATACACCCACATGTACTTCACGTAGAAACATACACACAGTCAGGGCTGCTTTAGGGTCAGGGTTACTTTTTACTCTTTATACTTAATATAGATAATAACATTTTAGAAATAATATTGAATCCCTTATTTGTAATCAGTGAGATGCCATAGCGAGACATGTTTTTCTTTATCTGGCTAAACTCTGGTAATGCACATGTCTACTAAATCTCCCTTTCAACTCAAAAACACTTCCCTCTTTGTGACCTATTAGCAAGCCAATCGTATTACTATTTTTGTATCTACTTGTATAATTCTTGGCAAAGCTCATGTGATTTTTACATTTTGTTTGTAATAAAAATCGTATTCACCTCTTTTCTAATTCCTTAGTTTTAATTTGTCAGCATTATCATTTTTAGTACAATCTTTTTTACAATGTTGTGCTTGTCCTCTGCGACACCTCTTGATGAATGAACTGTACTAACTGCTTATTCCTTTGTTCTCCCCCCTCAGCAAGGTGCAAGCAACGCAGAAAGATTTGACTATGTAAGTATTAGACGTCAGACCTGGGTCAAACATTGAAGTCAAAAGTATTCTGTTAACTTTTCAAGAGTCTCCTTGCGAGGGTTATTTCTAGATGACCAGATCTACTTTGAAAGTCTACTACTTCTGCAGACTTTTTAATTATATTTCTTCCGTACATTTTTCGATCAACTGCTACTTCTGCGGAGACTTTCAGCTAAAGAAACCATTCAAATGTCAAAACAGTATGCTCTTTAAGGACATTTATGCTTGTATGCAACTTTTTTCCGCCTTTTAAAGTACAAAGCATTTCTTCTTTCAGCCTTTTCAGTTAATGAGTTTCAACTTCCACCTTTTGACAGTATTACAGTTTAGCTAACAGGTTTTTCAGCAATGTATTTCAGCACTTCACTTCTTTAGGTAGGGCAGTTCAGCAACCAACTCTTCCAGTTTTACATTTCAGTTTCCAGGTTTTCAGCAGTGCAGTGCAATGCCTTTGCGCTTTAATACTTCTGTATTTTCAGCAATGCTTTGCGATTTCATGGATATTTCCATGATAACAATGTATTAAATGACTGTGAAAACAATGTGAAAATAGATATGAACCTACAGAGAATCACCACCTGATTCTGCAGCTCCCCTCTGCTTTATGAAGCTTTCTAGACAGTTCTCATTGTTTAGCTGTCCAGACCACAACTTTTCTGTTTTGGTTCACTCTCACCGCTCTCATGGCACCCCTGCTAAAAAAAGCCCTAAAAATCCACTGTACACTATCTGCTCAGCAACAAAAAGCAGAAATACATAGTGACTAGCTGGTAAACATAGAGGAGCATTTAGCAGCTAAAGAGCCAGATATTTCTCTCAGGAGTTGGTAGAGACCAAAAACAGAGCTAAAAGAGAGAATACTATGCTAACATTCCTCAGGTGGCCAGAAACACGACTCCAAATGCTGATGTTGCTCTGTAACTGCTGGATGTGTAAATAAGCAACTGTTTGTTAACAAGTTCGCCCCATCAACTTAAAAATATGTCACTGTTGTGTTCACAAATTATTTCCCCAAGGGGCCAAAAAATCAGTGAACGCAGCTTTAGACATTATGGTGAGACAGCTCAAGGAAGATCCATGAAAACAAAAGAGAATTAAATCTTTGATAAAACATTTTGTTCTCTCTTTGTAAAGTTTAATTTTTTTTAATTAAGTTTAATTGACAGTGGCACTCGAACGTCACAATTTGATTGATGTTTACTGGCACTTGTATCATTTTCTTGTTAGTATAAAACTACTAACCGCAAAATCAGTATGCTGCGGCACATTGTGTTTAGTACATACTGTTTACAATTAGTATGTAGTACAGAATTGGGACACAGCTATTTTTATGATGGACGGGCATCAACCAATTCACCTAATACCCTGTTGATCATTCTCTCTCTGCTTTCCCTCCAGGTCATGAACTTTCTGAAAAATATGGCAGGAAACGAGTATGTGGGTTTCAGCAACGCCACGTAAGTCCCTCTAAATCCAGATTTAATGTTATCAAAGTTCTCTTCCTTCACTCACCCCAGGGACCACACATAGCAGAAAACGTGCTACACTCTATGGATTCAAACTTTGAAGCATGTTGAACCTCTAACCACTCCACTATCAGTCACGTCCCAGCAGGTGTCTTTAATCAGCTCTTACATAATGTGCTCTAGTACCCATTTGGCTCAGTGATGGTTTAAAGAGTAAATCTGGAACCTGAACCTGTGGCAGCACGAAAACAAAATGCCACACGTATCAACAGCATCGTAAACAATAACGACTGGTGAATCTAATCTCTCGCGTGGCTTGTCGCGGTTGAATCCAATCCAAGGTTTTGTATTTTCACTGCTAACACTTGTAAACTGTCCAAATGTGAAATTAAAAAGGCCATGCACACCCACACCGGTGTTGTCTGTTACTCCAGTTGTCAGTTGCTCGGATCACGCCCATCTTCGAACTCAACCTTCATTTTGATCTCAACTACACATCTATAAAGTGTCCTGACATCTTGCACGGTTGTTATCACGGTCACAAAATCTGCACACCTCAACAGAAAGCAGTGTGTTGCCATAGTTGATATGTACCTATTTAGTTCACCTTCAACTAGAACTGTTTCCATAGCCTCTATCACACTATCTAAGATCTAGGGCTGTCAAAATTGGCTAAATATGACATTTGGATATTTGTTCTAAAAAGACACATATGTACAAACTATTCGAATATCTATTCTTGAATATATATGCTGGGATATTAGCTGTTCAAGCGGCGGAGCATCGTAAAACACACTTCGTTCAAACGCAACTGAAACAAAATAAAACTCACCGTCACTCACAACTCATTTGGTTGAAATGAACCCTTATTTCACCAAGTTAGTAATCTCCAACTGTAATTAGCAAATCGGTCAAAAAAGTAAACTTTGGACCTAATTACTCTTACAGTAGGAGCTACGTGTTGTATTGATGGACTTCATCACCGATGAGGATTGGAATTGGCATTTGTGTTGTAAAGGTTACTCGCATGTGCATGATTCATGGTGACACCGCATGCTGCTAACAATGTGTCCGGAAAAGACCAAGTGCTGGGTGTCATGTTGCAGTAACATTATCACATGATGGCATGAGAGGTCTGGTTGTACTGTACACATGAGGGGAGGGGTGGTGGAATTCCAACACACGAGTGCAAACACACACACTCACACACACACCCACACAGTGCAAATATTTCCTTCCTCTTTGTAATGTGAGGTCTCTGCTCTCCATTTGACAGATTCCAGTCGGAGCGTGAGTCAGGAGACAGGAATTTTGCCATCGGCTACTACCTGAAAGAAAAAAAGGTTTGAGCGTGGATAACTCCTAAGGCATTGCGGACTTTTTTGTTTTCCGCTGTCTCTCTATTGATGTTTCTCTGCCCTACAAAAAAAAGAAAAGCAGTAACTGTAAAGATAAAACCAAATGAAAATAAGAAGGGGAGTAAGTTACTGCCAGAGGCCCAATGAAAAATTATTATTTAATATTATTTAGAATTGTCCTTTTAGTTTACATTTGCTTATTTAGAATACGCTGGATTCTGATACGCATTTATTAGACGTACTTATCTTTCACCAAAGCAGAGGTTCCTTAACAGTTAAAAAATGTCCGTCTCTCCCTTAACTGGAAATGAATGGACATGGAAATGTACAGCAGTTGATGAATGTTCATCTTTGTGCTCTCCTTCCTCTGCAGTGTTTCCCAGAGGGGACAGACATGACATCTGTACTGGACTTCTACTTTCAAGTGAGTGTAACAGAGATTTGTTTGTTTTTCAGTTTTCAACTATTCATTTGTAATGTATGCAGAGATATTGTTTTCCTGCCTTTTGCTGCTCTTCCTACTCTATTGATTCCAACCCTGAGGGTCCTGAGAGATCCTCCTGGCTAGATCCACTTTTAGCCACATACTGTATCTCTTTCTTTCTGTTAAACTCTCTCCGTTTTTCATCATCTTTACTTCCCTGTATGCTACACGTAACTTCTTCACTATATAAAGATGGGTGGAAAAAGCAACATGAAGTGTCTTATTAAGGCGTTGTTGTTCCACCATGAGCCTCCAGAACAGCTTCAGTACTCCTTGTCGTAGATTCTCCAAGTGTCTGAAACTCCGAAGGAGGGATGATTACCATTCTTCTTATTTTACTGATTTTATTGAGAGAATAGATCAAATGTAAACAGTTTGCTGTGAGGGCCATCGCATATGATTCACATAGTTTTCATCAAACCATTCATTGGGCCCTGAATGGAAGCAGCATTTTCATTTAAGTTGTCACATTTTTTGTCACCTCTACCACCACTGTACTTTTCATCTTCCCACTTGACTTTCTCATTTCTGCTCCCCTGTCCGCCCACGAAAGGTCATGACATGATTCCATGACATGAGACGTGCTGTGCTATGCAGAGCGGAAGAAAATTGTGATGGGAGAAATGTTAAAGGTTGTCCATGTGTGTGTGTGACCCTCCAGCTGTGTTCCATTGAAGTGACCTGCGAGAGCGCCAGTGTCATGGCAGCCACCCTGGCTAACGGCGGCATCTGCCCAATCACGGGTGAGCGCGTGCTGAACCCCGAGGCAGTGAGGAACACCTTGAGTCTGATGCACTCCTGCGGCATGTACGACTTCTCAGGACAGTTTGCTTTCCATGTAAGTAAATAGGCACGGATCACAAGTTTAGTAGAGGACATCTTTTTTTGTTTTTATAGTGGGAAAGAGTCAAACCAGTGAAGTGAACACCTAAATCATTTTGTAACTGCAAAATTGGTTGATTGGCCTGAGAGATACATTTGTATGCATTAATCTTTGTCTTTTTATACTCCACAACATTTTGTCACCCTGTTACAGTAGCTTGTAGTAGTGTGTAGAAGTCATAGACTAGAAGTGGGCGTAGTCACCGTGACATCATCCATTGGTTTGTGGACTATGGTTTTGGAATACTACATTTCTGATATCGTAACATCCCTAGTCTCAATCTCTAGTCTTCTTCAATACAGCATGGTCTTCAATTATGGTCCCATTTAGAGTCAAACAGACCATAAAGCAGGGGATGCTTTAGGGCGTGGCTACCTCATGATTGACAAATCGCTGCCAGGGCGACCTGTCAATCGGGACAGAGGCGTAGCAATGCGTATCCCTCAACACTCCACCCTCTCGTCCAAATATGGTCAAAAAAAGATGGCGATGGCCAAAATGCCAAACTCAAAGCTTCAAAACGGCAGTCCACAAACCCATGGGTGGCGTCACGGTGACTACATCCACTTCTTATATACAGACAATGACCCCCCACTCAAAAGTAATACGAATAATGTCATGGTACTTGCACATCTACTAAGTCTGTCTCTTTGCCCGATACTGAAACAATGTGAAAGATTACACATTATACACATTATATAAAACTGTTATTTTTCAGTTTCTCATGAAGCAGTTAGTTGACAGCACCGAAGTGAAAATCTTCTCTTCGTTGATCATGCCCTTTAGCATATTCTGTTTGAGTTCATGTGAGTGGGGTTTTGGAAACGATTTCCACTTCTTAATTGATGGAAAATATAGGACAAGTAGAAATACTGAGCTCATCTGAAACCGAATAACAAACAGGAATGCTCAGTGGAAGATAAATCTAAATAATCCCCAGACTTACATTTTAGACAATCTTCTGTATAATGTCACAGGCAGAACAGCGAATAGAATTCTCTAACTGATGAATTATTGAAGTGTCGACTTGTTCTTTGCTGACTTTCCATTTTCAGCATCGTGCTGTTGCCATGTTGCTACTGCAGAGACACACAGCTGATCTTCTGTTATGTAACTGTTCTCCCTTGTTGTAGGTCGGTCTGCCAGCCAAGTCTGGAGTTGCGGGGGGGATCCTGCTGGTTGTACCCAACGTGATGGGTATTATGTGTTGGTCACCTCCACTAGACAAGCTGGGCAACTCAGTCAGAGGAATACAGTTCTGCACGGTATGTAATGTCCGGCAACAGAAGAGCAGATCACTGCATGCCTGCGTTGTGTACTAAGCATACTGACTCAGAGCCAGAGCAAGAAATACCTGCACCAGTAGTTTGTAGTCGTGTTTTTTTTTACATACCAGGGCTTCAAAAAAATTCCAGCAACGTTTTTTAAGAGCTGGAAGGAAGAAATGTATGATGGTAGCTGACATGAAGTATGCATTATTGTATGCCAAAAAGTAATTTTGGGTGTTTTGTATTTCAATTAACATTGTCACTGAGTGCAGTCATCAAGTACCTTAATACACGCACATACACACACACACACACACACACACACACACACACACACATATATGTATATATATGTGTGTGTGTGTATATATATACTGTATATATGTGTTAGGGCTGTCAAAGTTAAGGTGATAACGCGTTTACGCAAATTTGTTTTAACACCACTTATTTCTTTAATGCAAAGGAATCCATTGGTACCAACCATGTCATACTAGCTTATCGCAAAGCAGGCTTAACATTGCTCACAACTTGCGCTAAATTTTGATTAGGAAAAACTGGCATTGCCATTTTCAAAGGGGTCCCTTGACATCTGATCTCAAGATATGTGAATGAAAAAGGGTTTTATTGATACCCACGAGTCTCCCCTTTACAGACATGCCCACTTTATGATAATCACATACAATTTGGGCAAGTCATAGTCAAGTCAGCACACTGACACACTGACAGCTGTTGGGCTGCAGTTTGCCATGTTATGATTTGAGCATATGTTTTATGCTAAATGCAGTACCTGAGGGTTTCTGGACAATATTTGTCATTGTTTTGTGTTGTTTATTGATTTACAATAATAAATATATACATGCATTTGCATAAAGTAGCATATTTGTCCACTCCCATGTTGATAAGGGTATTAAATACTTTACAAATCTCCCTTTAAGGTAATTCATTTGCGATTAATTGCGATTAAATATGAACAATCATGCGATTAATATAAATATTTTAATCAATTGACAGCCCTTATATATATATACACACAGTATACAGTGTATCTGTATATATATATATGTATATGTATGTATGTATATATATATATATATATATATATATATATGTATATATATGTATATATATGTATATGTATATATATATGTATATATATGTATATATATGTATATGTATATATATATATATATATATGTATATGTATGTATATATATATATATGTATATATATGTATATATGTATATATATGTATATATATGTATATATATATATATATATATGTATATGTATATGTATATATATATATATATATGTATACAGATACACATATAGAAATTGCTGATTTAAGTAATTGTCCTTTAGAATATGAATATCCTTAGTTTTCTTCAGCCCTGCAGTTTATTGGTATTTTGATACATTTTATTTTGTATTCATGGGGCTTCAAGGGAATAATTTTTTGTACACAAACATTCACAAACACAAGAAATGCCTCATGAAAACAAATAGTAAATTGTGCAACAGGGTCCTTGAGTTACTAATTCAACTTGGCTGACATTCTTTCAGAGTGACTGAACCTATTTATGATGCTGATTAATGATTACCTAGAGGCCAGACCCAGATCTCAGTAAACACTGCATGCAACAATCCCACCCCCCACCCCTCCCATGTGCTTTTTTAAAATGTATTTACTGCTGAAATCATTGTCTTTACAACTTCCAGTGATCAGAATGAAATGTCACATTCAATGGTGCAGAGTAAATCAATGTTTTTACCCTGCTGATGTATCTACGTGTCTTTTCATTCCAGGACCTCGTGGAGCTTTTCAACTTCCACAACTACGACAACCTGAGGCACTTTGCCAAGAAGCACGACCCTCGCAGAGAAGGAGGGGACCAGCGGGTAAGGACACACAGCATCACGTTGTGAGGAACAAACCATCCAAAACAGCACCCATCATTCCCTCATCAAACACACTGACCAGAACACCTTCTCTCCAAGAACGCTGGTGGCGCTGAGGTTACTGTAGCTCAGATTTAACAGCTGTTTTGTAGCTGTGGGCTAACACGCTGATCTCCATGACTGTACATACAGTACACCTTAAGCAAAAACAATGCATGTGATTTCAGATAAAGAGCAAAACAGGATAACCCTTGACCCCTTTTTCTCCTCTATCTTTGGGTGCGCTGTTTCTCTTTGAATTCTTGCCTAGATCGCTGCAGGTGTTTTCAGGCATACTGAGCATTTCTTTCTAGCTCAGGTTCGCCGTATCTTTAAGATGTTTTTTTGAACTACAGTTACAGTGGGGCGGCTCCGTTGGAAACGGATATAATGGTTGGAAAAGCTCACCAGCGACATCTGCTGATTAAAACGTGAACGCACCATAAGAAAACAGCAGGTCTGAGATCAGCCTCTCACGTTTCCAACTATCACAAGCTAACGTTAGCTAGCCAAACTGTCAGTAACTGATACGCCCTATGGAAACTGTGTTACAGCTTCTCAATTCCACGATTCCGTCCGTGATTCTGTTATCACTGCGTCTGAAATCACATATTACGCACTACATACTCCAATGTGTGTACTATCGTTCAACATACTTTTGTGTGAACAAACAGTAGTAGGCCTGTGTGTCTATTCGGACGCACTGAACTGAGAGCCCCCTTGCCAGTTAGAGACACATAACCATGGTAACACATACCAACCTCATTTGATTTCGGATGAAACCTATAGACCATTTAACAGCTGTAAACATTACAAATGTGTCACAGTTTATTTCCTGTTGCAGGGGATGTGAATGAAATAAGCTGTCAGGAAGTAAACATGGATGTTAACGCTGGCCCGCGTATCAAAAGATATTTTAATTATATTATATTATTATTAGTATTACAACCCTGCATGGAGGCCCACACTGATGAAAATCTAGAGCCAAAGTCTGTCAGCTTTAGAACCTTTAGAAGTGCTGAAACCTGTGCAGTTTTGCCAGTAAATAATTAAATCCACTGGTTTTGGCTCTGGTATTTCAAAAGACGTTTCAGCAAACTACATGCCACTTACATACACACACACACACACACACACACACAGAGAAGGAGCGAAACTAATTTGTCATTCGTGTCAATTGAAACAGCAGTTCTCCTTCGGACCCATGGATTACGAGAGCCTCCAGCAGGAGCTAGCTCTGAAAGCCCCTCTTTGGAAAAAGGTGTCCCCCACTGAGTCGCACCAGGACAGCTCCACCACTGTAGTCTATAGGATGGACAAAGTCGCCGAGTGAAACATATATATATATATAAAAAAAGGAGACCCGTCTGTCCCCCACACCCACACCCCTACTGATCTCTCACTACTCCACCACCACCACCACCTTTCCTCACCCTTGAATATTTATACATAAATTATGTAGAGGATTATTTATTGCTCATGAAATGAGGACGGACTGGGAAGCTTCTTTTGTTTTTATATGTGACGGGGAAGAATGGGACGAGTTGCTGCTTGTTAATTTTGCTCTGAATTCCAAATGAACTCTCGAGCCTCCGCCTGCTGGTTGCCTTAGTGTGTGTGTGTGTGTTTGTAGGATCTGGTGTACAGTGTACAGGTTGTGCTCTTGTTTCATATCAGCCACTTTATTGCAGTGTGTTTTTGACAGAATCCTCTTCAAAAATGTAGGCTAAGGGTTGATTTGAAATTCAGTTTTATTTTGACCAACAACAACAACAACAAAAAAGTGTATGCGTGTGTTTGCACGTAATGGGGCTCCAGTACAGCCAGCTATTAGACCAACAGTCTTAAAATATACATTCAGACTACTTTCTAGTGAGCATTGCTCACTGTAGCTCTCACTGAGGCCAAAGACGCTAAATACAGATGCTGGATGTACCGTAGTACACGATGAAAATAGCAGTATAACGGAATGTGTTTTTGGATTATTGAGGGAAAGCTTTGGGGAAGAAGGAGAATATTGTTACTGTATCATGACTTTCTCATTCCTAAAAAGAAACATGAGCTGTGAATTCTGAAGGGATTTTTAATAATGCAGGTATTTTGCTTTTCCAATCTTAACATGCTGGACCTTAAAAGGAAAAATCATCCCCAAAATAGAAAGCTTATGAGGCACTCGTATCATGATTGTGCAAAGTTTCTCAGCCTTCTGGCAGAGACACAGTCTAAGAACCAAGGAGATAATTACAGACAGTTAGCCTCCGATCCTCTAGTAGAATATTTTTCTGCACAATATACAAGCACCTGTACCATCTTTGTGTAGGTGGTTACGCTCTGAAAGAAATTATACTTGCCTACAGATGTCTGAAGTAGAATAAATGCAGACATTTGTGAAATGAGATTAGTTGGAACCCCCCCATTGGAGTCACTTTATATGCAAAGAGGGTTGCAGGAGATTTTTACTGCACGTTTCTATGTGCTCTAATTACTTTTAATAGTAAACTGTCATTTTAATGACTTTGAAATATAGCATCATTTGTGCCTCCCTCCATACCTTTTTAAAAAAATAGAATAAAAATAGACGTTAAGTTGACAACTGAGAAACACGGCTAATGTGACGAGACAGAAACAGAGATGGCATATTGAAAAGAGAAACGACTTCAACCCAAAATACAAGTATGAATCTGGAAATGAGCATGATATGTCCCCTTTAACCTGTCAGTATTTGTGCCTGGACCACAGTTGGGGCTGATTTTTCTGATGATGATGTAGGTTTGGAAAAGAGGTTTGCTCAGCAGAGGGGTGAGGCTCCTCCTGGAGACTCGCTTAACTTGATTGTCCTCATTCAACTGGCTGCATCACTCTGAGCTGCTGTTAAGTTAAGATGGTGTGTGTGTGTGTGTGTGTGTGTGGGGCTGGCTGCCATGTATGTCAGTGTTAGTGAGTATACTCGATATGACGTCAGTAGAGGGGTGGCGCGTGTGATCATTGCTGCGACCTCCAGGTAAAGCCCCTCGTAGCCTGCATACGTCTGACCAGTCCTCATACTGTACCACCTTTAACTCCTCTGCTGTGAGCAGGTGACTGCAGGCTCTATCTGGGCTGCATTCCAAAACCGTCAACCTGTGTTTTTGCATTGCACACACAAAGATTTGTCGAAACAGGATGCCTTAGTCTAGAAATAAAGCTGCTTTCTACAGAAATAGAGCGTTGCGGATTTAAAATACAGCAATGATTGATATGATGAATGGTTTAAAGCTTTAAGGGGGGACAAAGCAGCAGCAGAGGGAGGTGGAATTTATGAAATCCCATCTTGTAACAGTTTAGTTTAGTTTTTTTGGATAGCACACCTTCAGAGGGGAGGGAAAAAACTTGGAACTGCAATATCAATAAGCTGCTATCAAAATCAGATAGATACCTCAAGTCCACTGAACCAGAAATGTTTATCCTAGGGCTGTCACAGTTATCGCGATAATAACGCGTTAACACAAATTCGTTTTAACGCCACTAATTTCTTTAACGCAATCGATCTTTCGGAGATCTAGGGTGAAGATACTGGCATCATATGCAAATAGAAACCCTAAGGAATCCATTGGTATCAATCATGTCATACTAGCTTGTTGCAAAAGGAGGCTAAATAACATTCCAAACTCCAAAACTGTCATGGCCAATTACAAAGGAGTCCCTTGACCTCTGACCTCAAGATATGTGAATGTAAATGGGTTCTCTGGGTACCCACGAGTCTCCCCTTTACAGACATGCCCACATTATGATAATCACATGCAGTTTGGGGCAAGTCATAGTCAAGTCAGCACACTGACACACTGACAGCTGTTGTTGCCTGTTGGGCTGCAGTTTGCCATGTTATGATTTGAGCATATTTTTATGCTAAATGCAGTACCTGTGAGGGTTTCTGGACAATATTTGTCATTGTTTTGTGTTGTTAATTGATTTCCAATAATAAATATATACATACATTTGCATAAAGCAAGCATATTTGCCCACTCCCATGTTGATACGAGTATTAAATAATCTCCCTTTAAGGTACATTTTGAACAGATCAAAATTAATTTGCAATTAATCATGGACAATCGTGTGATTAATCGCGATTAAATATTTGAATCGATTGACAGCCCTAGATTATCTGTATCCTCAAAAACGTGTGTGTTTTGAGTGTCAGTATGCCAACACACACACACACACACACACACACACAACACGTAAACAGTATTGTTTGTAAAGTTTTCAACTCTTCCAGTAAGCGTGTACATTATCAAAACTTCTTTCCATATACATATTTTACTGTACTTCTGAATGTACATAGTGGCAGGTGTGTATATAGCTTTTTTAGTTGTGTGTGTCTGTACATGAGTGATGATCCTCAACAGCAGACCAGGATGTGTGTTGAAAATACACTTCAGACGTTCCGAATTTATAATATTGTCTCCTCCAGGAAATGGAACTACTTGCACATGAATGTCCTGTCAGCAGCTGCCTTAGACGTCGCTCTACTGTGACTGTAGTTGGGGGGGGTGCGTTAATGTGTTTGCTATTCAATCACTGTCAAAACTGTTCAAGTGGTGTGTGGTGTTTTCCAGTGGGTTTGAATTAAGCTTAAAGTGATGGCTGCTCGAGCCAAAGATACCGTGTTATTATTACTTTGTTATGGTATGTGTTTCTTTTGTGCTATTTTTTTTTTATGTCATGGACTTCTGTTAGTGTTTTTTTCTGTTTTCATGTTACTGCTCATTATCATATGGAGGTACAAAGTATACAAAAGCCTCTGTCATCAGTAATGCTCCTCGGAAATGTTGGTCTGTATAAAAACAAGAAGTTGAGTTGGGCCTGTTGGCTACTTGTCGGCTACGACGTGGACTGTCTTAGGAAGTACTGAAATGAGTATCATTTGGACGGTGCTTAGTTATAATCCTTAAAACTTTCATCATATCAAACTCAATTTTTGATACAATTTATGGCGGGCATTCCTTCTGCTATAACCATTAAATGTATTTTAACTCATTAGTTGCCTTTCTATACAGCAGTTTGTATTGTCAGTGGCGGAGTCCGCCATTTAAAATTGTGTACACATGCACAAGAGATTCTCAGGAAATGACACATGCATGTGCTGGATGAAATTAAGAAGACAAGGGCTGGCACATGCATATGTCATCATAATGACGTAATATATATTACATATTTGTATTAGTTCAAGAATAATTACAACTAATTATAAATATTAAGTTATTGAAAAGACGTCAAATTTTCATAATTCCCAGAACATCACTAAGAATGGAACTCTGAGACGTTCTTAATGCGACCACCAGTAACCGCAGGTGGATTAAGGATGATAACTTTAAATGGGGATATCCAGAAGCGGTGATGTAATCGATATGATGATGAAGCTTGCTTCATTTTGGTTTAGTTCATTTTCCGTTAAATGAGCTATGAATACTCGGTATTCCCTCAGATGTGATCGAGTTCCAAGTAAGGATGCATCGGTCCGACTTTTTCAGTCCCGATACTGATAGCGAAACCTGGGCTTTGGGTATCGATCGATACCGACTAACGATCCGATACCAGTGTTTAATCAATAAGCTGTATGCCTCACTGTGTGGAAGTGACTGGGATCATTCTTTTATGTGTAAGGCAACATCCGGCTGGACTTAAATATTGCTTTCCTAACTTTGCAAAACAAAATGTAACAAATACATACATAGATATAAATGTATTTTATTGTTCTTTATTATTAAAATAATAAATCATACACCAGCAACTCGGTAAGAAATCTTCAAAATTAACTGGAATTACAATTCAAGAGTAAACCTTTTTAATGCAGTAATAAATTGGTTAAAACTTAAACGGGAATTAAAATTCCAGTCTATAATGTAAATAGTACATAAACATAGAATTGAATTGAATAGATCGGCCCCATTGTCACCGATACCAGATCCAGTTATTGGAGTCGGTGCGTCCCTACAAGAGTGACTCTCATTTCAGTACCTCATCTCAACCTCCTCCTTTCAACCTCCGTTTCCTGAGCTGTCTGTGATTTTTGGACAAAGTCATGTGGGCTTGCCTTCCTGTTATGAGAGTGAAAGGAATCGGTTGGTAAACAATGTGCGAGCCTCTTTTTCTTTGCTGCTACAGTATAGGGCCGTTGGCACAGCATCTGAAATACAGTGCTGCCTACTGTACATGTCTACACGACTGGACCAAAGACAGATTTAACCTTATAGCAACCAATCAGAGCTGATTATCCATCTTTGCTTTGCTTTAAATCAGAATGACAAACAAGCCTAATGCTGCATGAGGGTAAATGACCTTTCTTACTTTAAGATTGTAATCGGCAACTCCTCAGACTGTGATTATTACTCTGTACAACTTAACTCATGACCGGGGGGGGGAGGGCTTTTGAATACAGTTACCAGTATTTCCATGGAGATCATCAGATTTTTATGATTCCTGTCATGTATTTAATTGTTCCTGCTGTTCATTTTTTTTCCTCTGTGAATCCACATTCTCCCTCTTGCATGCATATTTTTGTATGATTTGATAAATATGTTTTTAATCCCATGTAATCAGTATGTCTTAAGTTCATTTGATTACATTCTACATGTCTTTATTTATGTTGATTTGGACACACATTTTATTTGTGACATGGAAATTGCATATGAATTTATAAACTATCACGACCATTGCAATTTGGTGAGCTTGGAATTGTACGGTTCTCTAATGTTTTGGTCAGATATTAAGATATTTATGTATAGCCGATCTTATGGCTGATTGCTGAAAAAGATTGTGAAAATACAAATTTAAACATTTGGAAAGTTGTTACATGAGTTGTAAATGTCCCCAAACAGAGTAGATGAAGCCATACAGTTCCAAGCTCATGACTTGTCTTTTCTCTGTCCACATGGCTGTAATTCTGTATGTCAAGTCTCTTCATGCACTGTCCTGTCTGCTTGAACTTGTCTTCCTTCACTATTCTGAGCAAATCCCCAAGTTTCTTTGGCTGTGATGGACTTGCAGACACGACAGTGAAAGTGGTGTTAAGATTTTGTTGATTTTTTTTTTAGCCTTGGTGTCCCTTGTATAAAATCTAATAAAGCGCTGTTATATATCATCTCATTGCTCTGCGCCCGTAACTGTTCTTTAACAACAACAACAACAACCACCACAATCGCCGTCACTTCAGTAGTTGGACAGAAGTGTTTAAATCAGGATATTCTTAAAGGACCTTTGGATTTTTAAATGGCACACTGCATTCATGAAGCCTCAGCAGTGAGTTTGGTCTCTGCTACCAGAGAAACAAGCTCAAGTCACATATTCAAAGGCAACTGTGTGTGTGTCACATAGAAACATGGGTTTTATTCTTGAATGCATTACAGTAAAAGTCTGCAGGACATGTTAGATTGTTTATGCACTAAACCACAAACTGTTACCAGCAGGTTATTTTTATATTTCTGACTTATGTGACTCATAGTGGTCATGTCAAAAAAGACCAATTATTATATATACCTGGTCATGTTTTTTGTTTCAACGTGCAGATGTTGATTCACTGAACAGAAAAGGCTTTTCTGAAAGGTCACTGTGTAATTCCCCATAGATACATTTTGTAGATCCAGTGTTCCAAACCTGGGGGATGGGACCCCCCGAGGGGTCACAGGATAAATCTTAGGGGTCGCCAAACAGACATTCTTGCCAACGCTCCCGATTTTCCCGGGAGGCTCCCATTTTTCATTGCCCTCTCCCGGTTTCCTCGCGGGGTCACAATTCTCCCGATTTATGGCAATTTAAACACTTTTTTTTCCTTTTCGTTATCTCAACCTGTTTCCGGCACAGTACAGCGTGTATAAGCTCCACTGTTTCCACCCAGACGACATTAGAGCTACACCAAATGTCAGAAGAGAGCAGTCTATGCTTGTGAAACAGCGCAGTTTGAGCTCATGTTTGAGCTGCGCTCGCCGCTGGGTTCTGCGAACATCACAGCGTGCAGCGCCCGAAGTCGGGCTTTGCTCGTCGTAGCGAAAAGCCGTCGTGGCGCAGCGGAAACCATTGGAAATAATGGTGTTCAGAGCGCAGTGGTGTCGTTGTCGCGTTGTGTCTGAAACGACCTTCAGTGAGTGAGAGACGGAGAGAGAAATGGAGAGAGCTGTCTGAAAGAAATACTCAAGCAGGAGCAAAAAATGAATAAAAACTGATTAATATTAGTTTATGCCAGAGATTTACACGCCAAGTTTACGCCAGAGGGGTGAATTATTCAGTTTTCTTTCCTGAGAATTAAAGGTAAAATTAAAAGTTTAATATAAAAATGCTGTTGCAGTATACTTACAACTATTACTTTGTTTTTTTTATTCTTTAAAAGTCACCAGAATGAAGGAAACAAAGTCTCTGAAACTCAAATGTTTCTGGGGAAGGACCACCAGTCCCCCTGCTTTGGTTTAGAAATACTCCCTACTCCCTAATCTTTGCTTTTTCATGCAAAAGAGTCACGCACACTTGCAGTCAGACATATTTAATAATAACGTTTCGATACATATAACCTGATGAAGGTCTGTGCAGAGGACAATATAAGTGCAGAGGACAGTCTGCGGGAGTGTTTTTGTTCTATATTGTCGACCTAAGGTCTTTTCCCACGCACCTGATGACCTACAGTTGTGCAAAAATTCAAAATTCAAAAGTTCAAAATTGTACCTGATTTATTCAAATAAAACCGGAAGAGAGTTTGGCTGACCTGCCCATAACCTGGAGCAGTTGTTCTCAACATGGGGGTCGGGTCCGCCCATGGGGTCACAAAATTATTTTTCTAATCAAGGATTTTACTCAGGAGTTACTGGGTAATTTTATGAAATGAAACAATCTGAGAAGGAAGTCTTAGGTTGAAGAGGCCATGTGACGAGGGGTCGCAAGATGGCATAACTTTATTTTCAGGGGTCACAAGAGAGAAAGGTTGGGGAGATGAACATTAGATTCTGCAATACTGCTGTAAACAAGATCTACCATTATGTTAGACCAAACAACGGCGGCATAATGCTGCCCCGGTGTGTGATTTTAGATAGCACGCCAGCATTCCGGGAGCAAAAGAGGCGTGACGTGTTACACAATAGACGGCGGCGTCTAGTGTGTGTGTGTGCGTGTAGTCCCGCCGTGCTGGCTGTCCTTATCACACAGACGTCAGCTCGGCTCTGTGACTACTGTCCCCCCATTCCGTGTCCGTACCTTTCATACAGAACAGCGAGGCGGAATAACGGCGCAACATTCCCGCCTCGAACAGGCTGTGTGAAAAGGGGCAACTGACTAAATCAGCCTCAACTCCATGAGAGGTTTCACTACATATCACAGATCAAATAAAAGGGTCCAAAACTCTTCCCTCGGGTAAGTGTCTTGATCTACCAACAGACCGAATCTGATCAAAGCTCTTCTGCATTCTTGAGCCAAATTCTGAAATTATCTGAAAAGAAATAAATTATGATCAAAGTAAATATCCGTTGAACTAACTGTAATCCCACCCTCAGATTAACCAGCATACAGAGATAGAGGGATGTGAGAATGAAGTCTCCTGCTTCTGTATGTTTGTGTCTCTTGCGTGTTTTAACATGTTTTCACTGTGAACCAGTTTCTGCAGCGGTGAGGGCCTCTTAATGAGCCCTACTGGACTGAGGCCCAATAGTGTTCCTCTTCGTCTCCGTCCCTTCCGTCGCACTTTCTGCTCATGCATGTCTAAGCTTGACGTCATCTTTTGCAAGAGTATTTGCTATAAGTGTTTTTCTCAACTACTTTGATGTTCGTTTCAGCGTTAAGAGTTGAAACTGTTTAAGAGTTGTAACTGGTGAACTGGTTACTTTTACTGCATGGGCTGAAATATGGGCTATTTGTTGTTTCGTGGTCCTTCTCGCAGTGCTGAAGTATGCACCTATTTGTCCCCCTGGGCTTTTTCTTAAAGAGACAGGCACTGGACCACAGTTGGGGCTGATTTTTTTCCAGATAATGTGCGTATAGAAAAGAGGTTTGCTCAGCAGAGAAGTATTACCACCTCTCTCTCGATGGGTCTGGGAGCTGTTCCCCCTTCCAGCTACATCTGTTATTTGTCTCATGATGTTTGTTTCGTTAGATTTGCCCTGTCGTGTTAACCCTGTCATGTCACCCACTGTATTTTATATTGTCTTGTCAGGTATCACTTGTCTTGTCTTGCTCCACTAAAAAAAAATCCATTCTCATTAATATTTCCAGTGTTTCTTTGTGTGTTTTCAACTCCTGAAGTTTTGCTTATAGAAAATGACTCATTCCTGTTTGATGGTAAGTCTTAATGGATGCAGGCATCTCTCTCTTCCGGTGCCATGTGACTGTATGTTACATTGCTCTTATAATTGAGTAGATGTGGCTCTGTCTGCAGTGGTAGTCAGCTGAGGTGAAGATCAGCTTTAGGGTATTAATATCCAACCTCAAGTTTAATTCTATATTTCACTGACCGTCAACAAATCCTGTGAAAAGAACAAAGCCATCAATGAACTGATCCTACTAACGAGTTCTGTCTGTGTATCAATTAAAAACACATCAGTGAGTCACACTGTTGAACTGGGTGACATGTTCCTTCAGTATTTTAGTTTATTTAGACTCAGTCCCACACACACCATCCTGCTGCCACTATTACTCACTAGACCAAGGGTTCTCAAACTCTTTTGGTGCCAGCATCATGCTTACTACCATTTATACTCTTAGATGCCATTGGAGCTATTTGTATTCTAAAACTTTTCAACCTAAATACTTCCGACCTGTGTCATAGTGATAAACAGAAACACATTCCAATCTAAATCATGTTAAGATAAGATGAGATAATCCTTTATTAGTCCCACTGCAGGTAAATGCCCAATGTTATTGAATATAAATACCACTTAAATACCTTTAAACAGAGAGTGATGAAGATGCATTTAGACTCAACTTGACAGCATTTATATCCGACATTTGTAGTAATTGATCTTAAAAGCGTTCAGAAAATGAACAGTAGCAAGACTGGCATATTCCTAATATATAATTAAACTAACCAGTCTAAAGCTGACTGTCAGTTAAATAATGAACTTATTTCTGTGTGTCACAATCATATCAGAGTTTCTGACAGCACAAAGCTAGCGTGGGTGGTAGTAATGGACAAAATGTGCTTGTTTTATTGCTGCAAATGGTCCCCATCTGTAGATATGTACTTTTTAATGATACAGCATTTTATAATTTATTGCTCATTATTTTGCAGATCCCCTGACAGAGTGCCACAGACTCCACTTTGAGAATCACTGCACTAGAGCACCAAATGTGGATTAATCCTCTGCAGAAAATAGTCCCAAACAAATGCACTGTTTCACTCCTGATTGCGTAATGTTTGCTAAAAGGTACAGTGACCAGCTGTTTTAGGAGATGATCTTGTCCTTTTTTTTTACTATGAAACTATATTTGTGAGCAGTTTTTAAAACGAATTATTCAGTGGGAAGAAATGTGCTTGGGACTGAGGGGCCCAGAGAGGGCTGGGTAGACTGAAATACTGAGAGATGGACTAACGTTGTTGGTTTTTGTTTTTCACGCCATCTGTTGACAATAAGAGAACTATAGAGTAAAACCAGCCTCATCCTTTAAGTTTATTTGTGAGAATGAATGACACTGAAACTTCATTTCTAAGCAGCATTGAGGGGAATTCAGTCTGTTTCGTACCCACTGGTCCCTCATGAAAACACTAATAGAATTTGGTCTAATTTCCTATAGGTAGCTGGAGTTGGTGGAGCGGTAGTGGAAATATACTGAGTGTGTGATCCGTCTGCAAATGTTCTCTCTCTCTGTGTGTGTCTCCGTCCACAGGTCAAGTCTGTCATCAACCTGCTGTTTGCTGCCTACACAGGAGACGTCTCTGCACTGAGGAGGTGAACAGCTCACACTCTTTCTTCAGCCAGTGGAGTCCATTCCCAAAATGTAAACTCTGTGCAAACACAGAAAGGTGTTGAAAAACCTCCGACCTCTCCTCTCTGTCCTCTCTGAGCTGAGTGAGACAGCTTTGGTGACCTCGAGTGGCAGAAAGAGGAACCTGAAAGAAGTTTAACTGATCAGTGGAGTTTTCATTTAAACAAACAGTTTTAGATTCACTGTTACCAAAACTTGTGTGTGTCCTTGAGGTCACGCATGCGTTTCCTTCATCATAAAAAAATAGCTTGATACAGCATTGGAGGCGGGCTCCCGTTCATTCCTATGAGAGTTGCTCAGTGGCGCATGAAGCCAAAATGGCTCGACTGCTGAGTGATAAAGTACACGGATCATACGGCGATCTTCCTCATCCACTGGGCCCATAGAGCAGATGTAGTAGTGTTTCCTTTAACTCTGCCTCCCAGCCCTCGCTCCAGCCTCGGTCTGGGTCTCATTCACATGAAAGGAGGAAGGGAAATAACTCTGGATTCAGCTATTAGTGCATTTTACAACTTTTAGGACCTAATGATTTAAATAAGGGCTATTGGAGTGTTCATACTGGGAAGTTGATTTACCAAAAAAAAATTATCCGCTGAGCTACAGACGTCTCTTTCCCAATGTGAGTCTATTGGAAAAAGTCTTTTAGGGCCCAATGGCAACACGTGACGGACACGGAAGGTGTAGTACCACCGTTTGGCCACTACAGCACTTCTTGAGGTCAAAACCTCCACAGGGAACCTTTAAGTAGAAGGAAATGATTTATGGTGATGATGGTAAACTACCAATGACACAGCTATGGCAGCTTATATAATACATGTCATTTTTGTAAAAAATGCAATAATTGAAGGTACTTCTGCATACTAGTTACACAACCTTTTGTGTGTAGGTTTGCGCTGTCATCCATGGACATGGAGCAGAGGGACTACGATTCTAGAACGGCCCTCCATGTGGCAGCAGCTGAAGGTAATGTGCAGCCTAACATCAACCTGTTCATCTTTATTTGCACTGCAGCTGTCATACAATGTTTATCATTCAGCGTGCATCAAAATCTGATTTTAAAAAAAGTATAATACGTATGCTCAACCCTGTCCACATATTTTGTGTATTTTTGGTCTGGGGCCTTATATCCAAAGATGAGAAATGTTCATATTTATATTTTAAACAGCAGGGGTGTTCGTATGGAATGTCATTTCTTTCAATATTAAATTAATAAATATGGCTATGAAATAAATCCTGAAATAAATACTACTTTAATTTATATCAGGGGACTAAAATAAAATAAAAAAATAAAATAAAAATAAATAAATGTGAAATTATTAAATAAAAGTCCCCTGAAATTAATAAATGTGGAATTATGAAATAAATATCTTCTGAAATAAGTAAGTGTGAAATTATGAAATAAAAGTCCCTGAAATGAATAAATAAATGTGGAATTATAGATAAATGTCCCCTGAAATTAAAATAATAATATATAAATGAATGTGGACTTATAGATAAATGTCCCCTGAAATATATAAAAGTCCTTATAGTCCTCCTCTAACAGTCCTTTGAAAAATGTCCTTTTTAAAAAATTCAAAACATTTATGTATTTAACTATATTGACTAATTTATATATTTATCTTTACATTTCTTTATATATGTGAATATTATTGCCTCATTTATTTACAGTATTTCAGGATTTATTTCATAGGCATAATTATTTATTTGTGTATTTATTTATTTGATATTGAACTTTCAACTTTATGGCAACTATTTGGGGAAGGCCCTTACCTGTTTTAACGTGACAAATGAAAGTCCTCATCTGCTGGAGCCTTCCCAGAAGAGTGGAGGCTGAGATACCAGCGTATTAATGCTCATGGTTTTGGGCTAGGATGTTCAGCAGCCATCACATAACTCCTGGCTGTCCTCGTACTTTTTCGAGATTATAATTGGACTCAAGTACACACCCTCTTCACGGTATGAAGTTGTTACATGCATGCTTTGTATTTCCAAAATCTGCTCTGCTTTCAGGACACACAGAGGTGGTGCGCTTCCTCCTAGAGGCTTGCAAAGTGAACCCAGTACCCAGAGACAGGTGAGTGTAGACTCTCCATCATCAGCGTGGTCTTCCTCACCATCTGTACCTCTTAGTTCTTTTGATGGAGCAAAACTTTCACATGATATCAGGCTCTCCATCTTGCGGCTTTCTCTTTAAATTGAGTGATAATCTGCAGGATGAATCTTTTGTTTGTCCCACCTTCCTCCTGCTTACATACCAGGGTCCAATTCAGGTCCTACTTTTTTCCGAGGGACTATAATGGTAGTTTATGATGCCCACTGATTACAAATCATATGCTTACACATGTCTAACACTTCTGCTGACCATTTTCCAAAGCAACAAAACAACAACATAACTTTAGATGTTTTTTTGAACGTGATTTGGTAAATCTGAAAATGAATTTGCAGACAATTTAAACATGCTTTGAATGGTTAATGACAGGGATTATTTAGTCACCTTCATTTTATTTTATTTAAGAGGCGGCAGTTACAGTTTGTGCTGTTATAGACATAAGAAAAAAATAGTGAAAAGTATTTCAGTTTGGACATTTTTGGCATTTAAAACATAGTTTTGAAAACAATCCATGCACAGGACTGCTTTTACTATGTATGAAAACAACCCTAAAAAGAATTCTGTGAACATACTGATACTCTGACTTTCCTATTTGAAGCAAGTTCAGATAAACTGTTTCAGGAAGGAAAATAATGTATGTACTGTATATTTGGTATATAGAGTTGACTTGAAGGATAAGCTCTTCACATAATCAAGAAGGAAAGCCAGATTTTGTTATACTTTTTGAATCATCTTAGTTTGAAGATGCATCATAACCTTAATTATCCTTTGTATAAAAGGGGAAGAATAGGCAGTCCTGTTTCTAATGAGATAAGTCATTGAGCTAAGAGCGAGTCATGTCAATGTATGACCACAAGACGTTACAACGTTGCTGGTGACACACATGTCTAACAGGATGAAGTGATGCCATTTTTGGACAGACATGGATGGGAACTTGACTGGTTGGCGGAGACATACAACTGTGAGGCGGTAATTCTAGTTTGATATACCGATATTTTCTTTGTACAGATGGGGGAACACGCCGATAGAAGAAGCGGTGCACTTTGGCCACCACGATGTGGTCACCATCCTGCAGAGTTACCATGACAAATACATCCCACCTGCTGGTGCTGACAACAAGGAGAGCGCTGAGACGAGCCTGGACAGCCTGCTGTAGACCCCCTGCACACTTCTACAATACTTAAGGTTCCTACGCAACAGTGGACCATTGTGCTTTTCTGGAATAACATTGTACATTAGTGACCACACTTTTGAAATGTGTGTGATGAATTAGTTATTGTTGCTGTGTCCAGTCTGGTGTGCTTTGCTTTCTGGCTGTACATCGCTGCTCTTCGTCATATCTCTCCCTCCCCTCTGTCATAATGTAGTGTGTGTTGTATGTGTGAGTGAGCACCTTATCAATACTGTTTAAACAAATGATACAATATCTGGATATCTGTAATGCAATCACGTTTACAGTATATTAATCATGTAATGTAAATGTAAACTGTAAATCACCTTTGTGCTATCCCAGAATATATAAATTGTATCAAAGTGTATTAGTTTAGTTACAGTATAGTTCATGTTATACTATTCTCTACCTGGAAATATTTGGGTAGTGCTCCGACTGTATTAGTTTTGTGTGCGATAGTGAGGTGTGTGGAAATTATGATATAGATTTTATAATGCGTCTCCGATTGTGTAAATGTACAGAGGCTCACAGGCGTTATGCTGACATATTGCAGTTATGTGTCTGTTTGATCTCCATATAGCTGCATCTATATTCTCAGATTGTTCTCCTGACTGTTGCGAGGTCAGCGGCAGGTTTTAATGAAGCTTCATCTCCTTTGAAGTCATTGAAAGATTGTACTCCGAATGTATTTTTCAGTGGCAACACTTGCAATAGAAGCGCTATGTATTTATTTCATTCATTCGTTTCAGAGATTTTTTTTAAAGAGTAAAATTCATCTAAAGATGTAATATTGTGTAAGCATCACAACATTGTGTTGCATCTGGGATAAAGGAAAGTTGGTTTCTTTATTTTTGTTTTTATAGTTAAATTTGTCTGTGTGCGCGTTAGTAGTTTTTAAAGGTATAATATGCAAGATTTTCCTAAAAAAACAATGTATGGACTGGTACAAAAATAATCCCTCTCAATCATCACTTATGCCTCACTAGAAGTGTTGTGTTGGTGTCTGTTTCTGCAGAGACCCTGCAGCCCTTTGCTTTGATTTCCTCTTTTCTTCTTATTTTGCTGTGTTCTGAACATTTCTGGGCTTCAGCAAAGAGCCTTTGGGCCCCATGTGTGGGTGTAACCCCCAGCCAATAACAGCACGCAAGGCGTGCAGCCTGTTCAGGTCATACTGCCGCTTTGTCACGCCCCTTGGCGTCTGATACCGAGGCACAAGTCCCCCTTTAGCTCCGTCAGATACAAAGCGGCCGTATTTGAGGGATGAGAACGGATTGTGTGTTCTTATGTGCATGAGCTCCAGACAGTGTTCTCCCTGCTCCTCTGTCTCTCGGTGTATCAGTTCGAGTTTGACCGAGGGCAGCGCTGAGCCCCACACACAACAGACGGATAAAGCCTGCCCTTCGGCTCCATTTATTAAAAATCCGGCAACGGGCACCTTCCTACAGAGTTGTGCACATTTGTGGTCGTGTTTATTTGTGTTTTTAGAATGTAACCGCTGAGAAACAATCAGAAAATAACGTTTTATTTCTCTGATTCACTGCTTTGTTCTCACTAACGCCGCTCCCTCTCTTCATTCACTCTATAGCTCTCTCGACCATCGCTGCTGCAGTTACATATTATACCTTTGAACTTGACAAATAATGTTGATAAGTAAGCGGGTCATCTGCGTTTCCCATACATCCTCCATCCTTCCTGTCAACAATGTCAGCAACCAAATTCCTTCCCAGATTATAATGATTCCGTGACTCCATATGATGAATACATATTTTTGCAAATTGGATGGATTGTTGGGTTTTCCTGCACAGAACAATCTCAGCAGCACAAGGACAATTTATAAAACTTTTGACAATTATCAATCTGAATGGATTTCTTGCAGTAATTGTTATTGAAGTATTCTGATGTTACCTATGCACTAGAAAGGTATTTCCAAATGCTCTTTCACACAGATCGAATCCAAATCAAAGACTACTGTACTGTAAGAATGTACTGAATTTCCCCTCAATGACGTTGACATGAACAATGCATACTGTACAATAACTGTGACCTGAACTAAAAAAAATGTGTCAACACACAGGATTCAAGTTATGCAGTCACATTCCAAGTGGTGGTTTTTCATGGTCGCACTGTAGCGCTGTATTTCCTGAACACTGGAATTTATACTATATATATATATATATATATATTTCACATGCAGTGTATTTTCTCATTCAAAATTAGCTTGACCGCTTAAATTTCACAATAGTGATTCTTGTTGTTTGATCTGGAAAATTTGCGAACAAAGCAGGAGACACAAAGTCCAGAAAATATTAAGCACACGGAGCCCAAGAGGTCACAAGTGTCCAGACTACCTGATGAGTCAAAAGTAAATGTATGTAAATTGGTTAAATAATTGAACAACAAAGTCATATATATAAACTCCAATGAGTTGGTTTTTAAAAACAAATGCTAGTTTCTCATCTGCATTGCAGCCATTCTGCCAACAGTTTGTAGACATGTCTGTAATTCGTGTCCCAAAATGGGAGATATTGACGGTGTCAGAAATTCTCGATATTTCGATTCGGAATGACAAGTAGGAGGCTGACGTTTACGTTTTTTCCCACTCGGGGCTCGTAATTACAGTGTGCCACAGAGCGCCATCTAGTGAGCCGTGGTGGCACTGTCAAATGTTTACATTAAATTAAAAATTCAAATTTTTGGCGAATTACAAAGGTAGTTATTTTTATTTTATTTACAGCCCAGTTTATTTTTTTATCCTTTTTTGTCATGTTATTTTTTTTTGTCATTTATTTGGGAATTTTTGAACACTCATAAGTGGGCCTTAAGTTACAAAAGGTTGAGAACCCCTGGTTTAAACAATATGACTGGAACGCGTCAACCCTAACCCCTAGCTAACCTATAGCCCACGTAGGCCCAGTGGGGCTTTGAGCTAAATGCTAACACCAGCATGCTAACATGCTCATAATGACAATGCTAACATGTTGATGTTATTATATTCACCATTTTAGTTTAGCATGCTAACATTTGCAAACTGCAAATCAGCACTAAACACAAAGTACAGCTGAGGTTGATGGTCATAGAATTAGTTTTGGTCATAAATACAATCTCATAGCAATCATATTTCAGTAAAGAAAAAAAGCAGCAACCTCACAAGTTTTTAAAGGACCAATCTGAATTATAAATATTCAGGGTACAGTACACATCAACCTATTGAAGACTTTGAGTCTTAGATGGAAAATATAAATTGTATGTACTTTTCATATAATCATAAGTGAAAATATAGGATTGTTTCACTGCTTTCATCCATTCAACCATACTGATGTAAACAAACGTGTAATATGTAACATGTAGCTTTGTGTCAGTGATTTCAGGCTCCATCCCATGATGTGTTAATAGAAAGAAGAAAATATGAACTGTTCAATTTTTACAGGAAATTTAAGTGTTTCAACTCACTCTCATGATGTATATGTAGTCAGTTATAATTAACTTGACTCATCAGGTAGTGACACGTGTTGCTTCTGGAACTCTAGTGCTGCTAGAATGGTCAAGTACTACAATAATACAAAAGGACACATATTTCAGTAGGTGTAATGTGCCGTGCAGCTCTTAAGACTTTCTGATGAAATGTTTTTCCTTATATTAAAAAAGCTTGGTATTTTTTAGTGGCGCGAGCTTGTGCGTTTTGACCAGGTGATGTAGAGGTCAGGACAGATTCTCCAAGAAAACTGAAAACAAGCGGTCAAGACAGGAGGCCGCTGAATGTGTTTGTCCTTTTCTCTGTATAAATAAAGTTGTTCAGTACTGTATAATGCAAATGTAATTTCTCTTGGCACTGGGATGATATGTTTATTTTAATAAACAAAAGTAAAGAACATCTACAGTACAGCATGGTGTTTTAATGCACAGCATCTTTTCATCTTATAAAGTTTCCAGTTCACTTTTAAACAGTACAGTAGAAAACCACAGGCTCTTACACTGTCTAAACATCTTAACATTGTTTGTATCTTTGCATTTATACACCTCAAATAATTATGTTCATACACATTGATCATTGTTTTTATGACATTTTACATTTTTATAGTAAGAGACTTTGTTCTGTTTTCTTATTTTTCATTGTATTACTGACACCTGCACTGAAGGCATTCCTCGTACTCGATGAATGTTTCCCATTGTGATAACTTTCTGATTTGGACACAATGACCCGGCAGGCCGGCACATTTTCAGAAGGAGCTACTGAGATCGAGAAAGTCGGTCTGAGTTGGTGTCGATATTTCTTGATAAGATGGCCATAATTCCGGGAGTTCAGGTAAGTCGAGTAAATCAGAGAAGAGTTCCCGTAACACTTGACGATTGTCCAGCTACAAGGAAACAAAAAGATTGAGTTTTAAATTAACTGCAGAGGAAAAGTTGCCTCATACAAACACGGGAAATCAAACAATCTGTGAAAAACCTGGAATCATTGAAATGGAGAGGTTGTTAAAGCTGCACTAATTCATATCAAATGTGTAATGTGAGGAGTGTCGAATCCACAGACAATCATTATTCTGCTGTTCCTCTCAGCTCTATAAGTAAGTTGTTGTGGGTGTCCAGAAACATGACTCCACATGAATGTTGCTGGATGTGTAAATAGGCAGCAGGTCTATAGAGTGATCGTATGTCGATGTTATGTTAGCAGCTTGTCCACTGCTCTCAAGTGGCCAAAAATATCAATATATGTAGTGGAATTAGTTGTAGAATGTCAAACCCACTGTCTTGTCTACATCCATGTCCGTGTCCACATCCATGTTCATGTTCATATCCAGACTGGGTATCTCCATAGGTGGAGACGGAGGTGGTGTAGGATTTCTGTAGAAAAAAAACATAGAAAATGAAGGTAAATTTCTCCTGTACAGCATTTAACAATAGAATAATAATGAACAGTATTTATATTATTATTTCTAATGTTATTTAACATTTTGAAAGCATCCCCATTTTCTCCATGATGGGAACAGCTGTAGCTTGTCAAAGATATATGATGCAAAGAGTTAAATCCTGATGTATTTTATTGTCTTACTTACTCTGAGACGGACACGAGTCTTCTGTTAACGTATCCAGATACGAACTTTTTAGGTGCCGACATTTCTGTACAAACAGAGGTGATTAGAGGTCATTACAGGGCTCATGTTCAATAGAGAATACTATGTATGACTTAGACTGGATGACCTCAGCATCGTTTATAACATTAACATTATAAATCCATTAATCATTACGAGTGTGAGGAGCTTTATTTTCTCTAAAGCCAGCACATTGTTATGCAATACTTGTTATATTAGAAAATATGTTTCTGCAAGAATACATCTTAAACCTGTAGTAGGCAGAATGTTTTTGGCATCGTTGGGCAAAAATTCCATAATAACCTTTCAGCATATTGTAATTCAAGTGTTCTGAGAGAAAACTAGACTTCTACACCTCCTCATGGCTCTGTTTTCAGGCTTTAGAAAATCTAGCACGTGACGTGAGAATTTGGCCAATCACAGGTCATTTCAGAGAGAGAGCGTTCCTATTGGCTGTTCATTCAACGGAGGCAGCTGTCAATCACTCATGAACTCCAATCGAACGGTCTAACTAGGCAGCGCTGATCAAATATTAATCAATATTCTGTTACTGTAATGTCTATTTACTGCGTAAAATGTTTTCAGAAACATCTTGTAGTGTACTGTTTAGCTGTAAAATGAGAAAGTTTGCTAAACAGTACACTACAGGATGTTTCTGAAAACATTTGAGGTGAGTTATAGGCTTTAGAGTAACAGTATATTGATTTATATTAGATCAGCGCTGCCTAGTTTGACAGTTTGCGAGTGATTGATAGCTGCTCAGAGACGGCCGACTCTAGCTCGGTTCTGATTGGTTGTTTTCCTCCGGTCTGTGAAATCTTGCAGATGCCATTAGGAGCACCGGAGGACACAGAGGCACATGATTTTTTCAGATTACCTGTCTCATGCACTACTGTCAGGATATAGTGACCGTTTTATAAAATGAACTTAATCATATTTGCTCCATTTCTACCCACTGCAGCTCTAAGTGTTTTGGAATAATTACATTTATTTAGGACTTTAAATTCCTGTAGTCCTGGGGTAGAAAAATACCAATCTCCATCATGAAACAAGTTCCTTTTCATTTATTGCTGTACTTGGTAAATAAATTAATTTTGTCCTCGGGGGAAAGTCAAGCGAGAGACAATACCAGAGGTGTTGTAGTAGCGTCCAAAGGCGGTGTCTTTGTTGATGTCTGGGTAAAGGTAGATCAGAGGATTCCTGTGCTTGCTCCTCTGGGCTCTCAGGCTGTAGTGGTAAATAATGTGTGGCAGAGACATGGACATCAGCTCATTCTTGGTGTAGGGCTCTACTGCATGCACATGGGTGTCTACAGGGGAACCACAAGCAGAAAGAAAAGTAAGCAAACACAAGAAGACAAATATCAGAATGTCTCGTGTTGAAGTCATTCAATCATTCAGGACAGGACAGACGACTGGAGGCAGCAGAGCCACAAGAAGAGGACAGAAACGATCATTCGTACATTGCTAGTGCAGTGCCCGTTGAAAATATGGCTGTTCAGAACGGGCTGAATGCTTGGCCTGTGGTGTTGCTGCTTGCAGCTTCCTCGAGAACCGCTCATACAAACAACTTTAAACTTGACACTGAGCTTCCTTGGACCCTGAGCAATACACCTGCCATGACATAATCACAAACCAAAGTCGTGGCTACTCACGGTCAGAAACACTGGTAAAATACACTCTGGTTCATGGGGAAACAAAACCAGCCACCCTTTGGAACATCAAAAATCGGAAAATGTAACTTGTTTCTGAGACTTACGGTTCAAAAGTTACAGACCAAAATGTTCACCAACGAAACATTCGCAAAAGTTCATTGTTATAGCGCCACCATCTGGCCAAAGTACACCACATTCTACAGGGCACTCTTGTTGGTCCTGAGCAACACACCCGCCAAATGTGAAGTAGATCGAATGAACGGTTCTGGAGATATGTAAAGGACACACACACACACACACACACACACACACACACACACACACACACACACACACACACACACACACACACACACACACACCCACACCCACACCCACACCCACACCCACACCCACACCCACACCCCCACATACCCACATACCCACACCCCCACATACCCACATACCCACTGACAGAGATTCTGTGCTTTATAATTAGATGTATTCTCAGTTCATGGTGTTTGGGCTATTTTTTTTAACTTTCTAGCTCCAAACAAGGAGCGGGCTTATGTAGAGTGACAATGAAACAGAAATGTTTTTACACATGCTATGCAGGGTATGTTTGTTATTAAGCATGACACAAACTGTGCCAGTAACAACCAATCTGGCTGTGACGTGATGATTATTACAGTGTGAAAATGCAGCGACTGTAACTTGGTCCAGCGGCTATTTAAGGGGGTTTTTCACCTTAAAAATATCAAAATGCTTAGCAGCATAGAAGAACACATTGTTGGTTCAAGTGATTGTAAGCACCAAATAGATAGACACGGACACATACCACCATTGGAGTGCTCAACCCAGCTGAAGGAGATGGCTCCGTCTTTGTTGCTCTCGCTAAAGCGGAGCAGGAAGGTCCCGGTCTGTTTTTCCTGCAACAGAACTTGAGTTCTCTCCCTGCTCACGAACCCCATGATGTATCTGAAACCCATACCCGGAATATGACGAGAGTTTAGTTAACTGGGAAGCATAATGTAATAATAGTATAAGGTTATTGTGAATGATACAATTAACCAAACAGTAAAACATTGCTGAGTTGACTCTGGATGCTTCTTACCCATCCTGCCAAAGATCCGCCAAGTATTTTTTGATCAAATACAGGATTCCATCGATCCAAATCCAGGCATTTTCATTCTGTCCATCCAGGAAAGCAAAAGTCAACATGTAAACACACACACACACACACACACTGAAGTCCTACAGGTTGTACCAAGTCCTGCAGTATACTGTAACAAGAATCTTGCTCAACACTCACCTTGGAGAACTTGCTCCAGTGAACGAGACCATCAGGATCATCTGTGAAGACACCAAGAGTTACATAAGCCATGTCATGAAAATAACGATATTTTATTGAGACAGTTTCCACAAACAAAAAATGGAAAGTAGGGCTGTCAACGTTAAGGCGATAATAACGAGTTAATGCAAATTTGTTTTAACGCCACTAATTTCTTTAACGCATTCATGCAATCAATCTTTCGGAGGTCGCGAAGGAGGCTAAATAACGCTCCAAACTTACGCTAAATTTTGGCGAGAAAAACCTGTCATGGCCATTTTCAAAGAGGTCCCTTGACCTCTGACCTCAAGATATGTGAATGAAAATGGGTTCTATGGGTACCCACAAGTCTCCCCTTTACAGACATGCCCACTATGATAATCACATGCAGTTTGTGGCATAGTCAAGTCAGCACACTGACACACTGACACACTGACACACTGACAGCTGTTGTTGTTGATGTTTTAATCTAATTTTCTGTAGAGTCAATTTAGATGAACTTCCCTAACTCTTTTTTTGCAAGCTAACATTAGAAAGTGACATGGTTCAATCCATCAAACACTCACCCACAACTTTGTTTCTTAGCATGGAGAGCTGGCTTTCGTCGAGCTCCCGTTGGCCAACGGTCAAAAACTGCCAGCTCAGAACCTGTGACAGCTGCTGCCAGGTGAGTGGAGGAGGGTCGACGAACAGCGATAGGTTCTACAGAACAAAGTCACGGACTAAAAATGTGATTCAAGACTAGACGATTGGATTTTATAAATATGAAAAAAAAGAAAATGGTACAATCTGTGCAAGAGAAATTAAAAGCATAAACCCCAAAATGCATGCGTACAACTGTTAGGTGTAATTTGCATGTCATGTAGCTAAACAGATGTGTTGAGGTGTGATGGCTTTACCCTCGGTTCACTGGTGGACAGCGTGTTGTACCACATGACAGAGGCCCAGGCACTGGGGACCTGATTGGTACTGGAGATGACAACCACAGGCAGAGAGCTGGCCTGGACCAACACAACAGGAGGAGGAGACCATTCAATCAACTGCCTGGCTACCATTGTTCTGCTCTAATATTACCTCGTCTTCAACCAATAATATCATCAGTTTAGCAGCAAAGAGCACACAGAAACTGAAATGCCAATTTGAGTGTCATACTCACCTCGATGTTAAATTCCAGTCCAGCGTACTGAAACTCTGTCACAAACTTAATGATGTGGAGTTCTTCAGTGACTATCAGATGACACTGATGAAGAAGAAAGAGACGTGGTTTTAGAAGGAACTAGAATTACCGCCTCGCGATTGTATGCCTCCGTCAACCAGTCCAGTTGCAGTTTACATCCATGTCTGTCCAAAACGTCATCACTTAATCCGGTTAGACATTTATGTGAAATTGTCATAATCAGCATATGACTACTTGAGTTGGATGTTTGTGCCAAATTTGAAGAAATTAGCTCAAGGCGTTCTTAAGATATCCCTTTCACAACATAGACTGTATATAAGAAGTGGACGTAGTAACCGTGACGTCACCCAATGGTCTGTGGACTGCCGATTTGAAGCCTCTAGTTCGGCATTTTGTCCGTCACCATATTGTTTGTTTGCAACCAGAAGTGACACAAGAGGGTGGAGCTAAGTACAACCGAACGCTGAATAAGACATTTTTAGGCGACCAAAAAAGTTATAATTAAATTTCATGAACTGAAAACACACTGTGAAAGGGTTAAAGTTCTAAGACGAAAACACAGGACAACGCCGTGGTAGCGACCTGTCAATCACAAGGTAGCCACTAAGCCCTAAAGCATCCCCTGCTTTATGGTCTATTTGACTCTAAATGGGACCATCATTTACTAAATGAACATCATGCTGTATTGAAGAAGACTTGAAACTAGCGATTGAGACCATAAACTCATGTTTACAATGTTAACTGAGGTAATAAATCAAGTGAGAAGTAGGGTCATTTTCTCATAGACTTCTATACAATCTAACTCGCCCCCTGCTGGCTATGAGAAAGAATGCAAGTTTAAGGAACTTCCACATTGGCTTCACTTTTCAGAACTGGCCCACTGGTTCACAAGAATGGGATGGATGTGAGGTCACAGTAACCTTGACCTTTGACCACCAAAATTGAATCATTACATCCTTGAGTCCAAGTGGATATTTGTGCCAAATTTAAATAAATTCCCTCCAGGCGTTCCTGAGATATCACGTTCACGAGAATGGGACGGACAGCCACGGCTATTCGCCCACGAGGAAGCATGAAAATTACTTAATGATTTGCAAGCATGTGGAGGTAGTGTAAAAACTTAATGAAATCTAAACACAAATACTATAAAATTGTGGAACACACCTAGGTTGTGATATGGAGGTGAATAAAACTTCATGTCCACACACAGAATTCACTGACTGATTATGTGTGCTGTCTCATCTTACCTCATATCCTTTGGCTCTTGCTTTGGTTTCCTTGAGTGACTGAAAACAAATTCAAAGAAAATGCACTCATTATATACGCGACTATATTTGTTTGATTAATGCATTATATTACATGTACTGTTCATAAAATTCAAATGTATACAAAGTTATACTGTATGTTCGTTTAATGACAGAGTTCAACTTATGTCTTCGTTTCAAAGGTTGAGTGCTTCTTCAGCTTCTAAGTTGAGCAGAGTTTCGTACCACGTGACCAAATTCTGCCACCAAGCCTCCAGAGGGCGTGTCCACGTCCAACACCTTACACTCATTCTTGTTGAGGTCAAAGTGACGGAACCTACAACGACATCAGATCAGAAGGCGTCTATGTCCAAGAATGTTTCAGTAATTTATAAGAATTTGTCAGTTTACATTTCAGATTTTCAATGTTTTGGTACTCTTAACTTACCCTTTAAGTGTCTTGGCTTCTTCAACATCCCTTATTTTAAAGAAAGAAAATATATAGATATAAGAAAACAAAGGCTAAAGTGTTTTTTATTAAAGAACAAACTAAATCAATAAATTAAAAGGAAGACTTCTTTATGGAACATAAAAGTTTTCTTTGACTTACTTGTCAAATACAGGTTTGACTTTGAGCAGGCCCTTGAATTCTGGGATGTTTGCTAAGAACCTGAGAAGAAGAAACAAATACTGACAGAATGATCTTCAAGACAAAATTCCCTCCATCTCTCTATAAAATACTTATGTTTATTTATGCTACTCCTGTGTCCTGTGTCTATTGACTCCTCATAGCTCCAAGGCTCATATTTAGTAATCCACTAGTACAGATAAAATGCTAATAGGTTCATTATGTTAAGATCTGATCAAATAGTTTTAGATGTTAAAACTATTAAAACTTCACGTTTTAACACGTTATTTGCTATGAATCTTTGTGACCAATGGAATCCATTGTTACTGCCGTGAACCCAGGCTGACTGCTGCTGCCGTCCTCCACGGCCACAAAGGAGCAAGTACAAACATGGCGCTAAGTATTAAGTATTTGATTCTGAAAAGACTGAAGCTACTTTATCTTCACATGTGGAACATTTTGTATTTTTTTCCAGTAAACAATACGATCCGAGTGATAATTTCACAGAAAATGTTGTAAAATGAATTAGAGTACAGTGCTCTATTGGATTAGTTCAAAACTACTGTACATGAAGCTAAAGCAAATTTCTTGTAAATTGAGTAACCTGAAATTCCTCCACAGCTGACAATTATTTAGACCGAGACATATCATCCATCTCAATTCTATGTTGGCTACTTTTTCATGAACAGCACGCAGAGCAACACTGTGTTAGGTGCAGCCTTACCTCACTGTCATTGTGAACCGCACCGTGGTCTTAATTATTAGAGGTCTTTGTGGTAAAGTCGACATGATAGGTTGTTTCTCAACCACGAGAGCACTGCAAAGCAAGACCACAACAGAACATGTCAACAGTATGAAAGAGTGTGTTATCTATGTGTAACATATAACACAGGAGAGTCCTGAGTCTCACTTTGCAAGAAGTTTTGTGAACAAGGACAGTGTGAATTTTTCAATTTCTGCCACGGGACCAAGGAGGCTGGAGGCATCAGTGCTGTTGTATTTATTGTTCTGGTCTAGCAGTTTCTGCAGCTGTTCGCGAACTCGTAGTAACACCTCTGCCACAGTCGTGAACCTGCACACACACACACACAACATAAGCAAACACAGGCACCAAGGTTGTCATTAGGTAATAAGTGTGACCGCCTGGGACAGAGAGACGTTTTGTCAGAGATACAAAGTCTCTTCCTAAACATGAAACATGACAAGTCAAGGTAGTACTAATAAGTTCTTACCACTTCTGGAGATGGTCCAGACGGGTGTCAACTGGACTTCCAATGCAGGCCATCTGCTGCCTGCGTTTCCACTCAGGCAGCTCCACGTCTGTGAGAGTCGCCACGATCTGCTGTGCCAGGTTTAAAATGTTCACTATCTGCTGCAGCACCATCTGCAAGACAAAAGAAACGCAGCAAGCATTAAGTATGTGGGGAGGTCTAATTAAACAATGACATAACTAAAGGAAAGAGAAAAGTGCACTCAGCAGAGTGCAGATCTCCGCCAGCTGTGTCTCCCATGGCGTCAAATACCGAGCTTTTGTTACAGCCATCTGCGTTGGATACCGCTGCACAAGGCATCATTCAGCGCCGGTATGAAACGCACCAGGCGTCCCATGTAAACCCATCCGCTGCAACAGTAAACGCTCTAAGAAAGTGAGCCTTGAGTGACTATGGTGACGTAGTTTAAAGAGTGAAAGAGACACACCAGACGGGCTGGAGGGGAGGTGGATGAGTCCAACAAACACAAGGCCTTCATCCAGGAGGCCGATGTTCCAGTCCCGTGTTCAAAACGTTCTATGTCATTTTCACTGTACAAAAGTTGTAGTTTTAAGCCCAAGTGTGTAGTTCTTTCCTAACCTAAATATAGTGGTTTTGTTGCCTAATCCTAAAGGGACATCAAAGGTAACTATAGTGGTTTTGATGCAAAAAATAAAGTGATGCCAAGGAGCGTGACTGACACCAAGGGGCGTGACAAAGCGGTGGTATGTGACGAGTTGGGATGAGAATGTGTTGGACTCCCTCACCCCTCCCAAACAAAGAAGAGTCTCACCCAACGGTTCCTCCCGGCTCCCTTACAGTCAAGGCGGCTAAGATAACAGAATCAGGCATTTATTCATTTTGTATTGTGCCTAACTTTAGTGGATCATAACATATTGGGTATGGAATTAATCTGCAGATGCTCTGGTTCAAAATGAGACCAAACTTTTCTATGGATGTCAGTTTTTGAGCCACGACAAAGGCCAAAATGTGGCCTGCAACAGACTGGGTAAGGCTTATTTTTAGCTGATTGCAGGAAATACCTTTTGCTAATGACGACAGTTGTTGATCACAAGCGGCCCCTACCGGCCGGTCAAGAGGAGTGAGGAGTCAGCAGTCAATGACGGTATAATAAACAGTCAAATTGTCAATCACCCCAACCATGAGAAGTCCTCGAACATACAGTCATAAATGAGCACAGAAAATATCAGACTAATGGGTCCAGTAATATGCAAGATTAGCTGTGGACAGACAGACAGATACACAGGCTTACGTCTGGCGGAGATAGTAAGGCATAGATAATAATGTAAACATTGTTGTGGCTTAGAACCATTATATCAAGCATTTTATTAAGAAAAGAACCCAAAAAGTATAAATAAGACAGAGAGAAAAAACTGCTTTGAATAAAAATCAATACTTAAAAATAATACACATCACTGTTAGAACTGACTTTCTTACATCCAACAGACCTTTAAACTGCTTAAAGCATGAAATGTGTAAAGAAAGTGGTTCAGCTCACCAAACATGCATCTACAGTACCTGCTTTGTTTGTGTGATAAAGTTGGTCCTCTTAAGAAATTCCTCTTCCACGACAGCATGGGACTGGGCCAATCCAACGTGCTGCTCCACTGGACATGACAAGTGAGACATAAATGAAGCATGAACTCACACCAAACCAATCACCTTTTCCTTTACGTCTCCCACCATAGAGTACCTTGGCTTTGCCAGTTCTTCTGTATGAAGTCAAGGTTTTCATTTAGGAACTCCAGTGACTTCATTTCCTTCTTCACCTCCTGCATTAGAGTCAAAGTTCACACGTTTAGAAATGATGAAGCATGTTTGTTTTTTTCCAGGATGGCTGTCAGGTGGAAAACAAACCAGCAAACAGTTGTGTAATCAGTGAGTTTACCGAAGTCTGTCGTTTCAGTTCATTGACTTTGTTGTCCAACTCTTTCCATTTTTGATCCACGACTGGAATGCCACAACCCTGACAAAGACAAAGATATTTCTTTCACTCTTATTGGCGTACGGTGGTGACGGTTCTTACAAACAGGCTCTTATTACAGTGTGTGACTCTTAAAAAAGGCGTTAAGATGTGTCACTTCAGAGCAGGAATAACAATAGTAAAACTCTATACAAGAGAGAAAGATTTGAATGATCTTGTGGTTGTGGTTTTAGTTCAATGTTTACAGCATGTCTGCAGCCTGGACTGCACTGTACTGTTCATCCATGTGATAACATCAGTCATCTTACCTGTGCTTCAGAGGCTGAAGCCAGGATTTTCTTCTCCTCCCTTAGGCATTCAGAGAGGGTTACGGCCAAGTTCTTGGGCTCATTTTCAAAGTTTTTCTACGTAAAAAACAAAAATCAAACAATAATTATTATACTTTGAGAAAAGAAATGAAGGTAAATCTAAGTTAAATGTTAAATGCTTAATGTAATGTTCAGTTCACATAACAGCATGTCTGCCCTACCAGCAAGTAGTCTTTCATTCCTGGAAAATCAGGTCCCTGCAAAATGTTGTTCTCCTGAACAGACCGGTTCCACTGTTCATCCAAATACAACAGGAGTGCACGGAAACACGTGCTTGCTTTATTTTCATCCACAGCTGCTGAATCCCTAACGCAGAGCAACAGAAAATGTACATTCATTTAAGGATTGTGTTTGTCAATGTGTGCTGAATGAGGACACACTGTGTGGGACATTTCTGGACACTAAAAACAGGAAAATCTACCCAACCACTCCCTCAAACTGATTTAATAATTAATGAATGATTATTATATAAATCAGCCAATTAGAATGCACATACAGATGGTTGAACTCCACCTTTTTACAGTATCTTCTTTTTTTTTTGTATTTTTGAGGCTTTTCTTTCTCTTTGTCTTCTTCTTAATATTATATAGTAATTATATACTGTATATAAATTTGTGTTTTCCCCAAAGTCACCATAGATTTTAATCTTTTTAATCTTTAAAATAATATTTTCTTTCAGGACAAGGTCAAGTTATCCCACTAGGGGTCACTAGAGCAAAAAAGATGTGTGATCACCATGACCTCCCCATTTTCACACTGCATTTTGTATGTATTGGTTTATAATTAGCAAATAGTTTGTGGTAACTCGATAAAGCGAAATATCATTTAGTAAAATACATCATTTAAGGACAGAATGACAGTCTCACAATTTGATTTTAAAAAATAAGTTATTTTTATAAAACGGTCACTATATCCTGACAGTAGTGCATGAGACAGGTAATCTGAAAAAAATCATGTGCCTCTGTGTCCTCCGGTGCTCCTAATGACATCTGCAATGGACCAATCAGAGCCAAGCTGGAGCCTTGCCGTCTCTGAGCAGCTGTCGATCACTCGTGAACTCCGATTAAACGGTCAAACTAGACAGCACTGATCAAATATGAATCAATATTCTGTTAAGGTCTATTTCTCTCCTCAAATGTTTTCAGAAACATCTTGTAGTGTGCCATTTAGCTGTAAAATTTGAAAATTTGTGACCCAGCAGCCATGTTGAGATCAGTTGAGGAAATACCAAGCACTTCCCACCAGCCGGAGCAAACTCTCTCATTTTACAGCTGAACGGTGCACTACAAGATGTTTCCGAAAACATTTGTGGCAAGAAATAGGCATTACAGTAACAGAATATGAATTCGTATTTGATCAGAGTTTGCGAGTGATTGACAGCTGCCTCCGTTAAATGAACAGCCAATAGGAACGCTCTCGCTCTGAAATCTCCTGTGATTGGCCAAAGTTTCTCATCATAGGCTAGTTTCTTTAAAGCCTGAAAACAGAGCCATGAGGAGGAGCATAAGTCTAGTTTTCTCTCAGAACACTTGAATTACAATATGCTGAAAGGTTAGTATGGAATCTTTGTCCAATGATGCCAAAAGCGTTCTGCCTACTGCAGCTTTAACTCAGGGCCCCTCCACAAAAGAGTGCTTCAAGGTGGTAATAATGCAAGTGTTGCTTTAAGACCCCATGTATCCATGGCGTATACAGTATTGATAAACAAATGTGGTGTTCTGGTGCATCTCTTACCAGTCCTGGTTCTCTATGCAGACGCACAGATAGTGGCGGATCTCTCTGAACTTCCTCTCATACAGCTGGCTCACCCGGGCCTGGAGGGCTGAGTCCAGTCTCAGCAGGTCCTGCCACTGGGCCATCTGCAGTTAGCCGACACAAACAGAGAGCATGCAGTCTGAACACCATCACAGAGGAAAAAGTCACTAACACTAATGCTCCTGTAATGCAAAGAATACGACTGAATTATGACTTATCAATGCAGTCCTTTCCACAACCAAGAGTTTATAATTTTTGCTTAAGATTTTATACAATTATGTTTATGTTTATTTGAGAAGGGAGAATGCACATGAATTACCACAAACACTTGAGCATTGGCATTAAAAGAAAACATGCATATATATATATATATACGTATATATGTATATATATATATATACATATATATATATAAACAGTATATGTGTTTAAGAGTAAATATATGTCATATATGACCATCTAGCCTCATTCAATGCCAAACACACACCCATTATCCACATCACACACACGCACGCACACACACACACAAACACACACATTCTTCAACCTGCTTTTATCCCCTTGTCGTTTTTGTTCTGTTTTGTTTTTGTACTTTATTTGTCTTTCTCTGTATAATATCGTTTGGTCTTTTTATATATGTCCCTGCATGCCTTCACTTGTTTTGTAATCACTTTATAACACAATAAAAAAACAAAAAAACAGAAAACATGCAAGAGCACACGAGCACGACAAAAGCATAATAATAATAATAATACACATTTAACAAAAGTTAAAATAATAATGAATAATTGGCGACTTTAAAAGTAGCACTCACGGTACTTGGTTATAAATACCACGGACATTATTTATTGATTTATTGATTTATAACATTGTTTATTTGAGATCATCAGATTAACTTTAAGCGCTCGGCTTTGAAGTTTCTACCTGAAATATGAGATATATGAAAACGAAACTGTTCCAATAAGATAATAGTAACAGATAATAATAGACAGCAGAACAAGTGAGCCTACCGTGTGTCTGTGGTTGTTCGTCCTTGTTGTTGATCGCTAGGGTTCTCAGCAGGGTACTGTGTTAAACAGAAAGTATAACAGAGTATATACTGGTGCTGGTTCTGTCTGGTCCTCCCTGGTAGTGACTGACAGCAGAATGGGGCGTTCCTTATAGCCACCGGGTCCTCCCACACACACCACGTGATTCTCCAGAAATCGTCCAGCTGGGCGGTGTCAAGTCAAACGGTGTTTACACTGTTTTCATTTCCGCCTTCAAAATAGTAAAGGTACATTTTCACAGTGGGGAGATTCAACTACAGCTTGCTGGCTACACCGCTCTGTTTTTATCTACCGGCATCTTCTACCTGGAGGTCTTGGATATTATATTTAAAGGACTGACTCTGACCTAATCCCAGACCTAAACTCAGTGGCAACAGTTGAATTTAAGGTTTAAAACAGGCATATGTTTCCATTGCATGCATGAAACCGGCCTAAAAACCATAGAACGGGTTTGACATAAATCATGGCTCACTGTCATGATATCTGTCATCATTAAAGGTCCCATATCGTGCTCATTTTCAGGTTCATACTTGTATTTTGTGTTTCTTCTAGAACATGTTTACATGCTGTAATGTTAAAAAAAAACTTTATTTTCCTCATTCTGTCTGCCTGAATATACCTGCATTTATCCTCTGTCTGAAACGCTCCGTATTAGTGTATTGCAACGGAATTGCATTGCTAGGCAACAGCTTTGGTCCATGTTTACTTCCTGTCAGCTGATGACATTCACATACACTGCAACAGGATATAAACTGGGACCCATTTAGAATGTTAAAACCGTGTAATGATCTAAATATTGTATATTTGTGACATCACAATTTGATATTTTGAGCCACAGGGCTGAAACCTGACTTTGACTACTTTTTAAAGAAATAGTTTGACATTTTGGGAACACGCTTTCTTTGCCGAGAGATAAATAAGAATGTGGACACCACTTACATGTCTGTATGCTGCATGAAGCTGGAGTCAGCCAACAATTAGCTTAGCTTAGCATAAAGACTGGAGGCAGGGGGAAACTGCTAGCCTGACACTGTCCAAAGTTTAAAAAAACATCCACCTACCAGCACATCTAAATTTGACTTTATATCTTGGTTGATTAATCCACACATAAACAGAAATGGCAATCTCAAGGAGGCGACAAGTAACCATTTCCCCATTATGAACATTGAATATTATGCCCTCACAATATCCTCCATGATCTTTAAAGATGAATTACCTTTTATTTATTTTTCTTTCTCCTTTAAATTTGTGTTTTTGATGTCCGTATTACTGATTTAGACCTCATGAGCTTTTTTCTCTCATCACCACCATCCTTGGATGGGTGTCAGATGGGGCCTCAGTCTATGGTGGGGTCAAAGGTCATGGTTGTATTAAGCCAAAGGTGCAGAACCCACTCAGTCTATCCGTATTGGGTGGCTTTGATTGCAGGTTTGTTGGGTTGAAATGCATCTTATTGTCAGGTTCTGCACAATGTTTACCAAATGTATGAAAGTGGGGACTGGATGTTCTCAGTGGTTCACACATAAAAATAATAATATCAGCTTGATCTGAGATTACAAAGATCCAATCTGTGTAGGCCTATCACGTTTACGTCTCGACAAAAAGTTCATGGTGAGTGGTAGTTGTGCTTCTGAATGGAAATACACACACCTGACCTAAACCGGTTTAATTCCTTAAAGCAAAAAAAAAAAAAAGATGACACATCCTGCCACCCTCAAGACCATTGTGAATCTCCGGGAATCACGTGATTCTCGATAAATGCTGTAAGAGCATGCATCAAGTAGCAGTCAGATGCAGATGCTACCCTTCCGGCTGCTTCCAAAATAAAAGCTCTATACTCTGTAGCCCTTGCCATGACTCATCATGGGCTATAGGTGGCAGGAGATGCTAACCTTAAATGACTCAATGACTCAATGATGTGAGTGAGTGTGTATAATACAACACAGGCAAACTAGGCAAAAGAGACAGTGGTGCCACTGATACAGAAATAAAGAAGCAAGCTAATTTCAATATGGTACATTGCAGACAAAATATACATGTTTAAATTTTTTTATATACAATATAGGCCTTATAGAAAATCAGTCAAATATAACTCAAAACCAAGTTGTCACAGACTGACAATAGAAACAGAGTTTTAGAACAGTTATGAATATATAAAAAAAGCAATTAACAACAGCAATGAAGCAATTAATCTAATTTAACTACAAAACCTCTTTAAACACAGCAGACTCATGATAACAAAGATGCAGATCGGAGACTGGTGTCAGGACAGTAGAAAAACTCTGTTGGAAATGATTCGAGTGACCTTTGAGAAAAATGTGGCATGTTTCATATCTGGCTTTACTCTGAATACGGGGAGCTCATCTGTAAAACAAAAAGGAGAACAACATAAGCAGCGGAACATATAGAGGACGCATCTATAAAACCAAAAGAAAAATGACATTAGTAGCAGACTTTTGCTAATGCGGAAAAATATGAATATCAACATAATAATGCTAATATAGTAATACTATATCATCTCATCATATATCATTGGCACAACAGCGTTAGCATAAAAATAAAAAAAATAATAATATTGCAAGCATTTATTTTAGAACAGAATTGGTTCAGTCCACCAAATGGCAAGGACTGCAAACTTACGGTGTCGATGTCAAAGCATAGTTCCTCGCTGAGCATGTCAAACTCCCCGGGAGTCATTGGTGGCTCAGGAGACTGACAAGGAAGTGATGTGGTGCTTGCATGAGAGCTGGTAAAACAGAGAAAGGGAGATAATACAAATGAAGGGAATGCTTTCTCTGTTACGTAGTATTTTCTAGATATTTTTTCTCAATGTGCTGTCATTGACAGCACAAGCAATGTGCCGTAATCAACATCTATTCCCCATCTTTGGTCTGATAATTAAATGTCGGGGTAACATTTATGATACTAAAGCTTACTAAAAAATTAAAATTAATACAAAGTAAGTTGAGTAGGGGTCTCATGTAGTCTTCAAACGAACTCACCGCAATTCCGAGATGGGGATCAGGGTAGATGGTATGTATGGATGGACTGGATATTTAACAGAGATACGAGAGAGAGAGATTAGGGTTGCAGCCTACAATCTAGCCAGTCAACAAAAACTCAAAACAAGCACTGATAAAGAATCATGAACTGTAAATGAAGAAATGGTTTTGCACTCTTGCCTTTGCTCGGCTGACTGTTGTAAAGCCGTCCGAAGGCCTCGTCTTTGGGGATGTCTGGGAAGAGGAACTTGAGCGGGTTCTCTGGGACAACCCCGTCTGAGATCACTTTGTAGTCTCGTATGATGTCGGCAAACGGGAGAGCGCTGAGACGGTTTTTAGTGTATGGCTCCACAGAGTTGAACTTCACTTCTCCTGTTGTAAAAAGTCACTGTTAAGAGGGCACAAGATCAAGTAAAAACAACGGACAAGAAACCCACCTAAAATATGTAATTTGACTTACATAACTTATATAACTGACCTTGGCCAAATAGTACGTAAAAATATACTTTTATGAGCCAAATGCACAGAGTTTTCCTCACCATTGTCGTGGTGCTCCACCCAGGTGAAAGTGATTCCTCCGAGGTGGCTCTCACTGAAGCGTAAGAGGAATGTGCCTGGATTTCTGTCCTTTAACAGAGCACGCTCCATCTCTTTACTCACAAAGCCCATGATATAGCTGCAACAGAGAGAAAAAAATACTTTTTCCTGCTTTTTCTATCAACATTCTACTTACTTTTTTACAGTAACGTCCATTGTGGTTAAGTTGTGTAGCTTTTTGTCTTTTGCACCACCGATTATGTACAACTGAAGCTTATCAAACGAATCAGAGAAAAGGCAAAGAACGTAGCTTTTTCTACACTTGTGCAAGAATGTTAGTTAGTGGGTTTTTTTCTATAGCTGCTACAGGAATGAGTCCTAGAACCCAGAAATGAGTTAGCATTTTACCACTTCTGGTTCCCTTGTCTGGAAGTCAGTGGGTTTTTTTAATTGGTTTTTAGTCAGATGCCTGAAATAAGGTCTGTGGTTAACACAAGCTGAAGAGATTTTAAAGTTTTGTTCTACGATATAAAATACATCAATAAATACCCAGCTCATGAATTTAAGCCTTTATGTGTCTTAAAAAGCCAGTTGCTAACAAGTGTCTAAATGAGACTACTAAACATCATCACGCCGACTCGTTCTACTTTACAGCCTCGTTGTGTTTATACTCGCGCTCATTTGTCTGAGGTGTAGTTTGTTTATAGCCTAATGTTAGCTTTTTACTTCTGGCGATTTCATTCATGCTTCAAAAATCATAAAAGTGGTGTTCATTAGTGGAGATTATCTTGCGGAAATATCATAAGTATCATAAACATTTGTTTGCCACAGAGCTTATTTTCTGCAATAATCCAAAACCTATTGGAAAAATCCCATTGGCTTTTTGTCGAGGGAACCAGGGCGATGCTAACTTCCTGGTTGGTCTACAAAAATACGTCATCCCTGGAGCACTCTATTTGTGAGTGTGTTTTGAGTTTTTACATTTTAAAAGAGCAATATGTAGCACTGACAGCTAGCGTTTAAAATGGGTAACAGCAGTCCAAATTCTAAACATTGGAGCCGTGGCCCGTCCGCTCCTCCGGTGTGACTGACAGCATCGCACGTTTCCGCAATTTGAGGGTTTCCTTCTAGACACGACCGCATCACTTCACTGGCTGTGTGTCTCAAATACTCGCTGCCTTGATAACCCAGCTGCACACGGACCACAGGCTTTTCAGGTTGGGTAGAATCTAATGTTATGTTATCTCTGTTGATCCGGTTTGTTTGCTTGCTTCAATGGCTGCAGAAGGCCATGTTTGTGTGCCAATTTGTTTCATATGTGGCAACGGGGTGTAAACGGAATTGAAATTTCAAAGCAGAACATACTGGCATTGTTGTCGGAGTAGCCAGTATTTCAATTTAGCATGTTTCCTTAATCTCTGATGACATATCATGGCCATTTTATGATTTATTACAGTAAATATATTACATATTGGTCCTTTAAACCTGCATTTTGTAGACTAATAGTTTCTGATTATTACGTGACTTTCTCTGTCTGTGGCAGGATACATTGACTTGTCAACTTCTGCAGGTCTGAAATGCTGCTACTATTTTTTGCTGCAGTTCGACAGAATAGAACTAGTCCGACAATAACTGAACAAAAACTGCATGCGGCTAAATATAGTGACTAATCAACTGAGTGAGATACAAGACAATTCAACAAGATGCTTCACAATTAAAATTGTCTCACTACAAGACGTATAGTTCAATAAATGTTGTGTAAACCAATGTAATGGGATACGGGTGGAGTTTCTTTGTTTGACACTGACCAGAAACCAGCAAGACAGTCAGTGAGAAAACCGGCCAGTACGTTACATTTTGCATTACATTGTCAGACTAATTCTTGACCAACTGCCTGGAGTTTATGCTGGTTGCCTGGCAACCTCACAGCGAAAACAACGGAAGAAAACAAGAGATGACCTTGTAAGTAGCAAGGCGTTGGCTGGCGGATTTTGTAACCTGCGAACAAAGCTGAGCTTCGCTGTAGCTTCCTGTTTGGCATACCAACATGAGTCATATCAATCGTCTCATCTAGCTCTCGGTAAATGAAAAAAAATTGGCATATTTCCAAAAATGTCAAATTACTCCTTAAGGCTTTCTCACAATGGCAGGTAGTGGAGCGAGTGATGGACAAACATCATCTTTTTAACAGTTTTTTGGACAGGAACGGTCTTAGCGTAGCGAAACACGAACGCCTGCTCCCACATCTGGTCAGAACCTTGTTGAGGTGCATGAGTGTGAATCCAGTGCCTCAATACAGACTACTCTTATCCAGGGAATCATAGTGACATCAAGAGGAGCAGTCCTACTGCATAGCAGAGATCTGTTGGGACAGTTGCGGTGGGGTGGACAGTGAGGTGGGGCGAGATATATAACAAGTGGCTTACTTCTCATTCCAGACTGGCAGCAAGTGCTTCTTGATGAGATCCAGGATGGAGTCCAGCCACATCCAGAAACTGAAGGGCTTTCCTGGAATATTCTCCTTGAAGAATGTACAACACAATGAGTATTTGTTTTACATTTAAACACAACATTAGATATGTAATGTAGATATCAAATGGAACTGAAAATATGTCCAAGATCATCAATACAGTATTGGGCACAGAACATGCTTCTCATTGGCCACTAGATGGCACAACCATATTAGAGAGGAGACCACTTGGTACTTTGTGGTGCATATTATTGAACACTCACCTTTGAGAACTTCGACCAGGACACTTGATAGTCGCTACAGGAGGCATGGTGACCTACAACATACAGTAAACAACATAAATGGCTGCACCGAAGGACCCAACACCCAGTGGCTTGGCAGTTCCAAGTCAGCAGCTATGGGTCCTGTTGAAATGCCCCTGAGAATGGTACCAAACTCATGCCTTCTATTCATACGCCAGCCTCCAAAGACTATCAGCTATCATGCCAACATTTACCCATGTGGTCTGAATCGAGTGAGAAAAAAGTTGTTTAACGCCACCACATCAAACATGTTATCTTTTGTTTCAGTCATCCCAAAATCTACTGTCACCATGTAGTTTGAAAGCTAAAGGGCAAACATACCAAGGAGCTTTTCTCCCAGCATGGTGAGCTGCTCCTTGTTGAGGCCTTGACCAGCAAAGGTGGAGAACTGCCAGCTGAGGACCTCCGAGAGCTGGCTCCATGTGGCCCGAGGTGGGTTCCCAAAGAATGCCAGGTTCTGTGGATTATAGGAAAGAGGAGGGAAGTGAGGATGTGAAAACATCTCTTGAAGCTGCAGTCGGTAACTTTGAGCAAATATGATGAAAAGTTATTTTTATAAAACTGTTACTATATCCTGAGAGTAGTGCATGAGACAGAGTGAAAAAAATCCTGTTCCTCTGCATCCTCCTAGTGCTCCTGATGGCATTTGCAAGATTTCACCCTGCCCGAAGGAAAACAACCAATCAGAACCGAGGAGTCTCTACTGCGGCTGTCAATCACTGTTTGCAAAACTCGTGAACTACGATCAAAGTGTCAAACTAGGCAGCGCTGATCAAATATGAATCAATATTCTGTTACTGTAATGCCAATTTCTTGCCTCATGTGGTATCAGAAACATATTTTATTGGACTGTTTAGCTGTAAAATGAGAAAGTTTGCTCCGGCCGGTGGGGGCGGGGCTTGGTTTTGGTTCGACTGTTTTCAACATGGCGGGCGAGTCACAAACTTTCTCGTGGTGAAATCTTGCAAATGCCATTAGGAGCACTAGGAGGACACAGATGAACATGAGGATTATCTGTTTCATGCACTACTGTCAGGATAGAGTGACAGTTTTATAAAAATAACTTTTTATCATATTTGCTTAAAGTTACCGACTGCATCTTTAATATAAGGCAATGCAATTCAACTGCACCACAAACTACATCCTCTGAAATGATCATATCATATCACTTTCCATTTTTAAAAACATTTAAAAACAGTGTGTCATCTCACCCTCGGCTCATCAGTCAGAAGGTTATACCACATGACGGACGCCCAGCCTCCAGGCAGCTGGCTCACGTTGGAGATGACCACCAGGGGCAGAGAACACGTCTGGAAGGATTCACATACACAATGAGCAAGTTACAACATCAACAATAGAAATCCAAACATCAAGTCAAATCCACACTGCTTGTTCTGACCTCCAGATCGATGGTGAGGCCCTGCACTGTGAAGCAAGCCTCAAAACTGAGAGAGTGAAGTTCCTCTGTCACAGATAGGAGACCCTGCAAAGCACACAAACACAGATCCATCTAAGAGTCCATCCCTCTTAGCACTGCATTATGAATTTGAATTATGAGGCTCATTCGGTACAACGATTTTAGAAAAATAAAAGTAATGACATTTGAAACTTTTACTTATTTTTAATCAGAAAAGAATGCACAAACACAATGAACACGTTACAGTAGCATAGGTACTCAGCAATGGTGTTAAAAGACCACTTTGCTGGTGCATTAAAGGGACAGTTCACCCTAAAATAAAGCTAGATAAAGTCACAGCTCAGCCGAGGAGGACGCCATTAATGTTTACATCTCGCGCTGTCACGAGCACGAGCCTCTCGTCCATGAGAAGATGCACGCTTCCTTCTGTGCTGTGATACGGTTGTCGGGTGTTGTTCGGCAGAAAGAAAATAGTTCCTACATGAAACCGCTCACAACAAGGTCTTTTGATCATCTTGAGTAACCAGGTCATGATTTCTAGAGACATCGCTGTTGAGTTTTTCAAATGTATTTTTGTTGGTGCTTTGAGCACCACAAGCCGAGTGCCATCTAGTTCAATTATATTGGAGAGAAGGCTGACAACTCTACGGCTGATATCTCCAGCACCTGGCGACTCACACCAAAACAATCTAGATTGATAAATAGCACTACAGGTAAGAGGACAAATGTGTATTTTTGATTTTTGGGTGAACGGTCCCTTTAATGGTCAACTCATCTGCATGTCTTACCTCGTTCCCCTTTGTGCCGTTGATATATTTCTTCTCTTTCAGCTGCTGTAAGATACAAACTCAATGTCAGTAAAAGAAAACAAAACACCACCTTGACAAAGTGGTTAATGTATTACACCATATCCAAATGTGAGTGAAACTGGATTTAGTCTACTGATACTGTATTATAGCTACTGAGAAAATTTAAGTATGAACTCATGGAGCTAATACAATACATTTTTCATAAAGTTAGACTGGTTATATGTAGTCCCCCAGGTGTTGATATTTTCTGATAATAAATGACACAGAAGCATGAATAAAATCAGAAAGTGAAGGGGTTGTCTTACGAGGTGTCTAAACTCCACTGAGAGGCAGCCGTTTGAGTAGTCCTCAATGTCCATAACTTTAGTGTTGTTGGTCAGAATGAAAAACTGACGACTTCTGAGGAGAAAAAGAAGGTAAAACAAAGAAGCCTCATGGATTTGTCAACAGTATATCGTTATGCTGACGGCTTTTAGATGATACAAACAACTGTAGTTGCTGATAGGGACGCACCGATCCGATACCAGTGTTTAATTAATAATTCAATTAAGACCCATTGTCACCGTTACCCAATCCATCTATTTGAGTCAGTATCGGCCCGATATCCGATCCGGTATCGGTATCGGTGTATCCCTAGCTGCTGAAATCTGAAATGCGAATACATTTTCTGAGTACTTAAAATTTAAAAATCACAGTTTTGTGTATAGTTTCAAAATACAAATCTCAAAACCTTCTTTAACTATAAAGGAAAACGACTTGTTTTCAGTTTACTGGAACAACTAACAAACATCAGCTGTAGAATTTGAACAACTTGTGCTCTTGGAGTGATGACTCTCTCCAGTTAAATATTCAGTACAGTAAAATACTTTTTTTTTAAAGTATTTTGAAAGACCAAAACAAAATAAGCTGAAAGAAATAAAGATGTATTACAATGTTTATGTCATAGGTGACAAAAGTAATTCACCTATGAAAAGAAACTTCTTTTTTTTCCCCCAGACAAACACTTTCCTCTAAACTGATTTGTAGCCATTTGTCGAAGCAGTAAAGTGATGCTGTATAACGTTTGCAGTTACGGACCGCAGTATGAAAACGTGTCTGTAGGCCACTGCTCTTCAAATCTGATAACTTACTGCTACACTGCTTTCATCTGTGTTAAAATTAAACATCAGCAATACATCCTATCTTGAGGTTGTTTGTACTCACACTCTGCCAGGGGGGAGGTCCCTAGAGACACACACAGATATAGAAAGATTAGCGTTAGACTTTTATATTGCAGACAGATAGAGAGAATAATTTATAGTTATATACACATACTGTATATTCAATCATTTTTCTTGGCCTGGAAGTGCAAACCAATCACAAATATTTTAACATAAAAATCTCACTTGTCAAATATTGTTTTCACTTTCAGCTGATAATCCACCTCTGGAAGTTTAACCAGGAGTCTGGGGAGAAATCAAGAAAAATTAAATTCTCAACCAACATTTCTACTAATTATTTAACTAAAGACTGAGGTTGAGTGAGATAGATAAACAGAAAAAAAAATCATCAAAATAATAAAAAAAAAAAGTCACATAATGATACCTGACTTTGGTGGTGAATTGTACTCCGGTCTTGATGATGAGGGGTTTCTGTGGATGCGTGGGCATGCATGGCTGCTTCTCCACCACAAATGAACTGAGAACAAACCACGCCTCATATGATTTACACAGTTTTCATCATGTTCATTTCATTTGACAGCTCATGCCTGTAGGGCAGTCAAGCCAACGGTTGGTTGTGTCGGTGCTGTATTTAGCACCTTGCTATATTGTGTAATGTGTTGTCAGTGCTGCAAGTACAGGAGGAAGTCGTTCATACGTGTCAGCTTTCTCTCACCTTCCATGTACAATCAGCATGTGTTGTAGTGTAATGTGCAGCTGTAAAATGCGAAAGTTTGCTCTGGCTGATGAGCGGTGCTTAGTATTTCCTCAACTGATCTCAACATGGCAGCCGGGTCACTAAACTTTCTCATTTTACAGCTAATCAGTACACTACAAGATGTTTCTGAAAACATTTGAGGAGAGAAATAGGCATAACAGTAACAGAATATTGATTCATATTTGATCAGCGCTGTGACAACTTGATCGGAGTTTGTGAGTGATTGACAGCTGCTCAGAGACGGCAAGGCTCAAGCTTGGCTCTGATTGGTTGTTTTCCTCCAGTCTGTGAAATCTTGCAGATGCCATTAGGAGCATCGGAGGACACAGAGGCACATGCTTTTTTTCAGATTACCTGTCTCATGCACTACTGTTAGGATATAGTGACCGTTTTATAAAAATAACTTTTCTAATCATATTTGCTCCATTTCTACCCACTGCAGCTTTAATTGCCTATAACTCACAAAAATGCTAAATAAAAATGGTTGTACATCAGAGTACAGTAGTCATGATCAAGGCACTTAATTAATAAAAGAAAGGTGTAGGAACACTAAAAAGAGAAAGTACCTCTGCATTACGTTGCATGGTATTACATTTTTAAGTGCATGTACATACTTTTGGTGGTATCTGATGTTGTGTTGTGTGGTGTTCACAGTACCTCTTGATGAGGTGATAGATGAGGTATTTGATTCGCTCCTCCATCTGTGGTTTCTGCAGGGGGATTGGGTCGCTTTCGTAGGTGACCTTCACCACCAGCTCCACCAGCTTGTCCAGCTGACGCTTGATCTGGAAGAGACTCTGGGCTGTCAGAGTAAACCTGAGAGGGGTCAGGTGAGAGGAGAATGAGAGGGAAAGGAACAGAGTTTATATCATATACATGACCTTCAGATAATATGTTGTGCTGATCTAAGTTTATCCACTGCTGGAGAGAATTCACACTGTAAACAACTGGACGTAACAACAGAGCAGAGTTTGACCCAGCTCTCAAGCCAAAAATGTATTAGGAACATATGAGGCTTTAAAGGACCAATATGTAATATATTTACTGTAGGCTATTAAATCATAAAATGACAACATGTCATCAGAGATTAAGGAAACATGCGTCATATTATTAGGTTTATCTCAAGCCATTCTTTTTATGTTTTGACCCGGCAAAGTATAATGTTGCGCTCGTCTTGCAATCGTGTAGGTTCAGTGTCCTCAACCTGGCAATCCCGCGTGAGCTTCGAGTCTGGGGAGAAGGGGCCGAGGGGAGACTGCAGTACCCATTTTAAACGCTAGCTGTCAATGTTACATATTGCTCCTTTAATGTTCTTATAATGCACAACAATGCATGTTTAATCACGTAACTTTACCAGAGTAAACACTGACATTGAAGTAATGATTACAGTAAACATTCAACTCATTACCAACTCTGCAGCTGGTCCAGGCCGGTGAGCAGCGGACCACCGATGGCAGCGATCTGCTGCCGGCGCTTCCAGTCCTGCAGCTCAGGGTTGAGCTGAGACGTCATCAGGTCATCAATCTCCTTGATCACAACATCCATCTTTGACAAGATCTCCTAACAAAGGTGTGAAAAACAGGTGTGATGATTTATGAACTGTAAATTATACGATGCAACAAGTCTTTATTTCTACACTAGTGAGGTGTTGGCATCTTTGTCACTTATATATTTGGAGACATTTTGGTCAAATTCTTTCATCCTTCACATGTCAAAGCTTTGCAGGATGATACAAATGCCTACCTTCCTTTTAAAGTCGAGCCTGTTAAGCATTTCCTGCAGTCTTGTTACTTCCTGTTTCATTACCTCAGGGTTCTGTCGAGTATCTGAAGATTCTGACACACACACGCACACACACACACACACACACACACACACGCACACACACACACACACACACACACACACACACACACACACACACACAACCACAAGTATATAGTTTGAACATATTCTTGTGTGTTGCAGGATGCGCGGTTCTTTTTCACAGTGGTAAGAAATAACACTTTTTTTTCACAACATGTGTGCACATCGTCTAACAGGGCACACACCTCGAGACTGTAGAGTCTTGTAGCGGAAATCAAAGTCATCCTGCATGTCCTCGATGAATTTCACGGCCTGGTCCATCAACTAGACGCAGACAGACATAGTTTTTAAAGTTCATTTAACTGGATGAAATGTAGTAATGTCTTTGTTTTGATATTCCCCTGAAACGTCTGTGTGTTTACCTGCACGCTGCCCCTGATGATTCCAACTCTGTTGTCCATGTTCTTCTGCCTCTCTAAGGCCACAGAGTTCTGCAATGATTTTTCCAGCGGACCCTGTTGGAAAATACTCTTTTTAGTCACCTTTTTCTTTTCTATTAATTTACTTGAAAGATGCAGATCAGTCATAGACTCTTAATCTCTTTCAATTTGTAAGATTTATTCTTTTGATCTAGGAATTATGATAGCATATCTAATTTAATACAAATTTCACACTGCTGCCAGAACACACCTGATGACATGGCGTGGTGGTTCAACCATTTTGCACAATAAAAAAATATGAAACAAGAGTCTACAGCCATGCTCGAAGCTCTGTGACGCTATACTCAGGCACAATGGTGCTTTCAACTGAATGTTAATGTCAGCATGCTAACATGGTCACAATGACAATGCTAACATATTCCCATGTTCACCACCATGCTCACTAACATTTTCTAATTGGCAGTAAACATAAAGTGAGCTGAGGCTGATGGGAATGTCATGAGTTTTGCAGATCATCAATCTCAGAACCCATCTGCTATCAGCCTGATGACAGATAAGCCTCTATAGGGGCAAGCCAGGGGGCTATATTTCTGGGGTTCCAGTGTAGCCAGTGATATCTGGGCCAAGGCTTCTTTTTACATGCGCTGCTCATTGTTTACAGTCCGATTAGCAACTTGAGATGCAAGACTGGAGTTGGAGTTGAGAGATGACGTCTACGACCGGGTTGTTTCACAAGTAGTCACTTTACAAGAGTGCCAGTTTTAAACCAATAAAAAGCTAATTCATCATCAGACGATAGCCGATGGGTTCAGAGATTGCAACTCATTCCGCCTCTTTTGCTCTCCACACGGACTGTTTAACTGCATTCAACCAAAGCCTGCTCTAACGTGGTTGGTCACTACAAACGGAAACCAGAATGCTCCCATTACCAAAATCAGGTCCCGGTTGCCTACAGATTCTACATGTCAATGCAGAATCTGGCAGATCATAAAAAACTACAACTAACTTCAACTTTGAATGAAAAGTCAGAGGATTACCAATTTTTTGTAAACTACTTCATTCGATTTTTTTTATTAGATAGCCAACAAAAGAGAAGTTACCACAAATAAGGGATGCACCGATCCGACTTTTTCAGTACCGATACCAAGCTTATGCTTTGGGTATCGGCCGATACCGAGTACCGGTCTAATACCAGTGTTTAATTAATAAGCTGTATGCCTCACTGTGTGGAAGTGACCAGGATCATTCTTTTATGTGTAAGTCAACATCAGACTTGACTTAAAAATTACATCCTTAACTTTGTAAAACAAAATGTAGCAAATAAATACACATCATTAATAGTTTTGTTGTACATCATCCTTGCAGCAGCTTCCCTGGAATATCACTACATGAAAACTGTAGTATAAAATAATTATTGTTGCCATGCTGCCTTGTTTCATGGGACTAAAGTGAAGCGGTTGGGAATGTGGGAGTGTACTATATTACACAGTACTGTTTTCCTGGTAGCAGTTCTGATTTCCCAGCAGCATCTATTATTAAAGAACCAGAGGGACTTTCCCTCTGAGCGAGTCAATGAATGAGACAAACCTGTTCCTGCATGCAAGCGCTGGAGAGGATGCGACGCTCTTCCCTGAGGCAGGTGGAGATAACCCTGGCCATGGCAGCAGGGTTTGTCATGTATTTCACCTGTGGGGCCACACACACACGCACACACACACACACACACACACACACACACACACACACACACACACACACACACACACACAGAATATTCAAGGTTACAAAAACACCCACGCACTTGGATTTCATTAATGTTAGCATATAAATGTACAAAAGCCATAAAAGAAACAACAGCATTATTAGTTTTACATTTCTGGTTTAGTTTCCATAGTGTCATCCAGAACAACAAACCCCCTGAGGGGGAAATACTGTATTGATTTGTCATCACGGGTCTTCTCAGACACATGAGGTTTTTATTGGAATAACTCTGGCAAGAGATAGAAGGACATTACTTCATAATGACATTGTAAATAGGAGGCATGATGCCAAAGGTGTGCACAGATACTTGGAGTACATCCAGATTATTCCAAGGGCGTTATAGCCTGTAACTGTAATGATCATTGGAATCTCGAGGGTGTGATCCTCATAACGGAAACAAATTTCTTAAAGAAGTACTTTGCAGCTACTTGAATTTTTTTTCTTTTAAAAATAGAGTAGATTGTTTTAAAGGGATACAACAGCAATTTACTGATGCACTTCTATAAAGTTGGGGGACATGAGATGGATTTTAAAAAGAATAGTCAAAATTTAAACAGAGATATCCTTACGTTTAGAGCTCCAAGCTCTAAAACAATCCCCCTGCGGCCCAAAAAGCATTTTCCCCATAGACCACCATTGTAAAAGAGACGTGTAAAACTGTTGACAGGACACCTCCAACTGCAAACGAGGTCAATTATAGCTCTTTCTATGATGGATTTTCGATCCATTGAGGTTTTATATTTGTAAAACTTTCCTCGAGCCGAGAAAAGCGATTTAAATATCACTGACGTCATGACAATGTAAAGTCTATGGGCTGAGCGGGAACTCGCTGGCAGGGCCAGCGGGAGAAAGGCTACTGCGCATATTCAGTGGGCCGCATACCCTGGAAGTAAACCAGGAAGCTAGACATTTTTTTTGGCGTATATGCCAAGCGAGCAGTTCTCATTGGCATTAATACTTATACTTATAATACATCCATGGTAAATACCCACGTCTGTTAAACTCTTTGCTCCCAGTCTGTCTACACAACACAGTCTATCTCCCGTTACAAATCTCCAAACCCAAGCCGAGTAACCCTGATGACATCACTATGACATCATCAGGGTTATTCTCCTAAGCCTGTCTCCAGAGAGAGTTTTCACATTCTGTGACTAAACTGCCCTTTATGTTAAAATCGATGGAGAAATAAAAATATATATAAGAAAATTTGTTCTGTTTCATACATCAACAATACCTGGTTCACTGCTGTATCTATAAAAAGGTTCCATGTGGCTTACGTAGCTTAGACTAGGCTTACAGTACAGGACTTTTTTTCCAAATAAAAACTAAAATAGCAATGTTTTATGCTTTATCATTCAGTACATCTAAAATATGGAGCAGCCACAAACTTTCCCACAGCCACACTCCTGCCTCCACCGCTGCTTCTATACATCACCACATGATTCTCATGTTCTGCTTGTGTTATTTTGCTCATCAGCATCATTCAAAAGCCTACTTAGAAAAGTACAAAACATTCTGCTGTGGGAAGAGGAAACTTTTTGTCTCGCCTCCAGGTGTGACTAAGTTTTCATGCATCAGCATCATTGCCAGAATGACGCTCGAGGATGCACCAACACACACCTACACACTCTCATTACAGTAACACGGATGCCATTTAGCATTGGCAAGCAGCAGATTAGTTTGGTTTCGTGTTTCTAGCATTTGGAAGCTGCCGTTCTCGAGCTCACTTCTCTTTTTAACTGAGCTGCGTTATTTAGCAAAACAAGTATTCTGGAAACATTGCAGAGATCACTTGTCAGGCAAACCAGCAGTGTGCTGCTGACATTGTCTTAGATTTCTGACGAACATCAAAGTAAGGGTAAGCGAAAGGTCAAAGTGTTAAACGCATCACTTTGTGTGTACCAGAGGGGTTTTCCTAAGCAAGATTCTGCTTGAATGTGGATGATAAGACTATCAAATGAAAGAGAGATTCAAACATGGCTATGGTTTGAATCGATGATACAAACTTCCCTCACACATCACACAACAACCCTAGAGCACCCTCACCGCACAGGAGTAACTGCTTCCTCTGAGAAGGGTTGGCTTTGACACATACAGTACACACATGCAGACACACAGGAAACAGCAGCATGAGCCATTGTGGGTTGGTTCTGCAAAGGTATACGTCTTTTCCAGAATAACGTGTGTGCTGAGGCTCATGGCATTGGTGAGCTCTGACCACAACATCCTGCAAAGCCCCTGGACCAAACTGTGCACTCTCACCGAGATATTACCTCCAGAATATAAAAGAAAGTGGGAAGGGAAGTCTTTTTTTTCTGTTTTAGCAAGCAGTAAGTGCATCATTTGTGAAAGAATCGACTGTCTTTAAGTTTGTGTAAAACGCCAAAAAGTCATATCAATACTTGCGTGGCCTTTTCTTCTCGCTATTTGACATTTGAGTCACTGAACACTAGAAACTGTCTCTGTTCTCAGGTAACGCAGAAAAACAACACAAAAATAGAAACTAGTTATACATTCACAGTGACTTTTTATTTGACTTCCCTTTCACCTCCAACACACATACACCATAGACCAAAAAACTACTTCTCCTAATCGCAAATGTTTTGAATTAGCTTGCTGCAAATGATGAGTATCGTCGGTCTGTGGTTGAATCTTAATTCCACCATGAAGCATGCAACTTTTTTTTTTATTGGGAGTGATAGTACAGAGCAAGTGCAGGGCGATTTATGTAAAAAGAAGTTTGGTCACATTTTTTTTCAGGTAAGTTAACATGTCACCCGAAATTAGAAATGTTCTATTTTGTTATGATGATGAAGAAAATAACCAAACTGAAGACTGTAATGTCCTTGTTCCTTGTTCTGTCTATTATCCTCTAAATTGTTTTATTTCATGCTTTTAACCATGCTCTTTGTCCACGCTGTACCTTATGCCTGCCTCCCATTTCGTGACCTCAAACTTTATAAAGTGATTTTTAAAGAACCACATTGGGATTCCCCCACACAGATCAGTTGAGACCGAAGTCTCACCAGTTGTTTAGCGAGAGAGGTTCTTCCCTCCTACTTCCTTTGTTATGATACATGTCAACAACAAAATGTAAGTAAAAGGATCCACTGTACAGTCATATCTTTCGAACACAGTTTTGATACCAATATTGTTATTGCTTAAGCACTTCCTTTGTTTACTCTTTGATGCTAATATGTGATGGAGGCAATCAGATACATTCATTTCACATGCTCATACAGTACTTTATGAATGTCTTAAAATAACTTCCACTATATAATTTGCACTATATGAGAAAGCTATGGAAGCCTCATTTCCACCAATGTGATGAAAAACATATCCTGTAAGTCATTATTATGACAAACTAAAATAATGACTCGGTACCTCATAATAATGAGAAGCTTTCTAAAATAATGTGCTTGTTTCTTAAGATAATGATTATTGTATAATAATGAGTTTCTCATTATTTTGCGATACTAAGTCATTATTTTGATAAACGTTTGTCATTATTTTGAGAAAGTTTCTTATTATTTTGAGATACTAAGTCATTATTTTAAAAACATTTCTTATTATTTTGCGATACTAAGTCATTATCATGATATACTAGGTCAATATTATGAGATACTAGGTCATTATTTTGAGATACTAAGTCATTATTTTGCGATACTAAGTCATTATTATGATATACTATTCATTATTTTGAGAATGTTTCTCATTAATTTGAGATACTAAGTCATTATTTTAAAAACATTTCTTATTATTTTGCGATACTAAGTCATTATCATGATATACTAGGTCAATATTATGAGATACTAAGTCATTATCATGAGATACTAAGTCATTATTTTGTGATACTAAGTCATTATTTTGTGATACTAAGTCATTATTATGAGATACTAAGTCATTATTTTGTGATACTAAGTCATTATTTTGTGATACTAAGTCATTATTATGAGATACTAAGTCATTATTTTGAGAGAGTTTCTCATTAATTTGAGATACTAATTGATTATTTTGCAATACTAAGTGATTATTATGAGATACTAAGTCATTATTTTGTGATACTAAGTCATTATGAGATACTAAGTCATTATAATGAGATACTAAGTCATTATGAGATACTAAGTCATTATAATGAGATACTAAGTCATTATGAGATACTAAGTCATTATAATGAGATACTAAGTCATTATGAGATACTAAGTCATTATTATGAGATACTAAGTCATTATGAGATACTAAGTCATTATAATGAGATACTAAGGCATTATTATGAGATACTAAGGCATTATTATGAGATACTAAGGCATTATTATGAGATACTAAGGCATTATTATGAGATACTAAGTCATTATTATGAGGAACTAAGGCATTATTATGAGATACTAAGGCATTATTATGAGATACTAAGTCATTATTATGAGATACTAAGTCATTATTATGAGGAACTAAGGCATTATTATGAGATACTAAGGCATTATTATGAGATACTAAGTCATTATTATGAGATACTAAGGCATTATTATGAGGAACTAAGGCATTATTATGAGATACTAAGGCATTATTATGAGATACTAAGTCATTATTATGAGGAACTAAGGCATTATTATGAGATACTAAGGCATTATTATGAGATACTAAGTCATTATTATGAGATACTAAGTCATTATTATGAGGAACTAAGGCATTATTATGAGATACTAAGTCATTATTATGAGATACTAAGGCATTATTATGAGATACTAAGTCATTATTATGAGGAACTAAGGCATTATTATGAGATACTAAGGCATTATTATGAGATACTAAGTCATTATTATGAGATACTAAGGCATTATTATGAGATACTAAGTCATTAATTTGAAATACTAAGTCATTATTATGAGATATAAAGTGACTTATAGGATGTTTTTTTTTTTTATCACACTGGCAGAAATGGGCTTCTTATATAGTGCACATTATAGTGAAAGTTGTTGAAGACATTCATGAAGTACTGTATGAGCATGTCAGTCTATAAAGTTTAGATTTCACAAGTGTCTGATTGCCCCCAGTGGGACAATTGCAGTATAGAGTATAATACAAACTAGGATGTAAACAAATGATTGTGTTGTACAAATGTTGCTGTAGTAAAGTAACTTTAAAAACATTGGTTAGAATTAATCAGTGTGCTGAAAAACAACAGAAAATAAAGTCCCTGTTGAAAATGGAGTGTGTAATGAATATGACATAGTAAGTAGGGCTTGAAAATATGAGAGGAGGGTAACACACCTGTAGCTGCTGTTGTATTATTTTCATGTTGTGTCTTTGTAGGAAGTTCTGTTCCTGTGATCGCACCCTATCCAACTGGGACAGTAGGTTGGTGAACAGCGCCGCCGCCATTGACTCATCGTTAGCGGCTATGTCCCTGAAAAAAAGACAGTGTGTGACGTTTAGGACATTCACAGAAAAACTCATGAAGAAGAAGACAGCTGATATAATCAGTATTAAACAGAAAAATAGACCCCCAATAAAGCAACTATGTGTATGTGTCATGTTGAGATCAGTACACTACAAGATGTTTCTGAGAACATTTGAGGCAAGAAATAGGCATTACACAACACAATATTGATTCATATTTGATCAACGCTGCCTAGTTTGACCGTTTAATCAGAGTTCGCAAGTGATTGACAGCTGCCTCCGTTGAATGAACAGCCAATAGGAACGCTCTCTCTATGAAATGACCTGTGATTGGCCAAAGTCTCCCGTCACGGGCTAGATTTTTTAAAAACCTGAAAACAGAGCCATGGGGAGGAGCAGAAGTCTAGTTGTCTCTAAGAACACTTGAATTACAATATGTTGAAAGGTTATTATGGAATTTTTGCCTAATGATGCCAAAAATATTCTGCCTACTGCTGCTTTAAAATACAACTTCACATACGGTACTAGTAGCAACTAAGGGCTGCTAAAAGGCAACTGTGTGAAAACGTATAACTTCATTACGGAGAGGTCATGAAAGGTGCTAGTCAACTGAATCCAGTTCTGTGATGATTTGTAATGAAGCCTGACATGTTTCTACAAGCCTGCGAACATGTGCAGGTGTTTGGCGCAGATGCTTGCATATACATACACTAACATACTAGCACATAGTGTGCAGAGGGCAATATTGCATGAATGTAAGTCCTTTTCACTCTCTTTCAGCTCTGCTTTGTTTTCCACCTGCTACTGTCAAAAACATGTCTCTTTAGCTGTTTGATGCTGAAAAGTATATATGTAAATATTTACATATTTCATATTTTTTATATTCTCATTTTCTTATTTTTAATATTAGTACTTACATTTCTTTACATATATTTTGTTAATATTGTAGCATTATGTACATAATTTACATCTTACATTCTCCTTTATTTCTATTTTCTTACATTTCTCATGTTTATACAAGAGCAACTGTGATGCCCCAATAAAGTATTTCTGATTCTGATTCTCTATAATGGGTTTATCACAGTTTTTTCCACTCAGACTATAGCAACAAGGTTGATGACGGTAAAGGCTGTAAAACCAAAACAAAGAGCTGAAATTGTACTTATGGGCTACCCTCAGTGTTTTTTGTCCATCTTTTGAGCTATCTCTGTTTCTGAAATCTGCTTCCACACTCATACACTAAAATGTGCTTTATTTTCTGTAATTTACGTGATGTGATGTTTTAAGATGAAAGATAGTTGCATTTTTTTTGTGTGTAAAAAGAAGACACACATAGCCTACTACACACAGGGAGCAGGACTCACCAATCCTGAGACTCGATCCAGTTGGACAGACCCTGTCGGATGTCCATGGGGAAGTTGTCATCATACAGGTAGTCCACATGTTCCAGGAGTCTGATCTCCAGCTGCTGAATCTGCCTCCACTGGCTCATGCTGACACACACACACACACACACACAGGGAGAGAAAGCAAAAGTAAATAAAGTATCCTCTTTTTTTATTCTATAATTTATTATAGATATAGCCTACATATATTATTGTAATAATTAGTTTGGTAGCCTACTTCAGAGCTATTTTTTTTGCATATTTGTTACCTGTGCTGTTTCTGCGCTGCTTTCCCGTCAGTCTCCTTCACCATGTGCACTTGTTTCTCTCTCTGGCTTTCGTTTTTTAGTGTCCAGGAAGCGACCTAATTTAGTCAGAGGCTGTACTCATTATCAGGAAACCCGCCCATACAAACACTAGACGCACACACACACACACAGACACACACGCACACACACACACACACACACACACAGACACACACGCACACACACACACACACACACACACACACGCACACACACACACACACACACACACAACATTATTATGTGTGGTGAGAGAGGAATAAGGTAACATTTTACCGGTAATACGACGTCACAAGAAACGTGAGACTGTCGTCAGCAAAAACAAAAACAAAAAGAGGATCAACAGGATTCAAACTGACAGACGATGACACTTGATTCATGAATGAATTGTCATCGCAGCCTAATGAAATACAAATCACGAGGTGCTGCTAAATAGGAGTTTTTCTCGGATGAGATGTTGACTTGTTACAGTAGGAAAAACACAGGTAAATAATACAAATAATGATGATGGCTGAATTATATTTAGCTGCTTTGATTTCAGGGTCCTATACTGTCGTGCATGCTGGCTCACTGTCACTGTCACTGGAACACTTGAATAGAACAGTGATTTTGTTTGGTGATATTTACTGGAAGAAAGTTTGGTCCTTACCACAAAAGTTCCTTCTAATAAATAAGGTAAAAAAGGTGTGATTGGCACAGGCCACCCCTAGAATCTGTGGCCACCCCACCAAGTGCCACCCCCACCAGAGTCTGAATGTGATGTATCTGATAAGCCTCATCAAACATTAATGATGATCTAATGCAGCTATTCTCAACCACTGGGCCGGGACCCAGTGGTGGGCCTCAGAGCGCCACCTAGTGGGCCGCAAAGGTACTGTCAAATGGTTAGATTAACCTGCTATTCTGTATTTCAGAGGTTGTAGCGGGCTCAGTTTTAGAGCTAGAGTGAAGATACTGGTATACTGGTATGGGTCTAAATATTGTATATTTGTGACATCACAAATGGGCAGAAATCCTGACAGCCTGTTTCAAATACAGAGTTTCTGAATGCGGGCTGTGTGTATTTCTCTGTGGATTGAGTGTTTCGATACTTTCACAGTATTTATATAGTATTTATATAGGGTATGAGTAGTACCCAAGGTCAGAAGGAAACATGGTGAGGCTGCTTTTAGCTGCTTAACTGTGGAACAAACTTCCAGATGAGATCAAAGATGCACCAACAGTGGCCACTTTCAAATCTACACTCAAGACCAAACTGTTCTCAGACGCTTTTCTTAATTGATTAAATGCTGCACTTTACTGTCTTTTGATTGTTTTTTATTATCCTTTTAATTTTTTTCTTTTAACTTATACTTTTATATAACTTTATTCGTTTTTATCTTATGCACTTTGTGCTCTTTATCTTGCTTTTATATATGTAAAGCACTTTAAATTGCCTTTGTGTATGAAATGTGCTATATAAATAAACTTGCCTTTCCTTAAGCCTGCTTTATAATAAAAAAAAACGTGAAAATCTCACTTTTTTAATAATATGGGACCTTTAAGATAAGATAACCATGTTTAGCAGAGATAATGAAATTGCTTTATTTTTTTGGTGATCAATTTTGTATTGGTATTTAAGCATAATTATATAGGGTGGGGTTACAAATTGATAGATCACCAATAGAGTAAAATAATATAATCACAAATGTCCATGTACTAATCAATACAAAATTGGCTAGCAGCTACAGAAAAATAAAATAAAAACAAACAAACAAACAGGAAGAAGAAAATAACAACAAATTGCTTTATTGTATTGTTATAGTAACATTCACACTCCAGTCCAGCAGGCGGCAGTAAAGCACCTATAAACCGGGTCGAACAACCACGAGGCCTATTGAAAGAGGATAGGTCACGGTTCTTGAGCTATCGGGAATTACGCATGCGCAGAGCTGCAGGCCGTGCTTTGCCATTGGTTTAATTTCGGCAACTGCAGACTGCGCATGTGTGATATCACAAGAACGAGATGATGACGCGTGATGTATCCATGGTTTTCACCTTCCTTAGCAACCGGTGAACGAACACAGAGAGTCGGAGGTCAGAGGTCAGAGGTGAAAGTGTAGTAGCAGCATGGTTGAACACGGGGATATCCGCGTGGTTCACCGAGGAGGCAGTAAAATAAACTCCAGCGAGCCTGTCATCACCAATGATTCAAGGTGAGAGTGTGTCTTCAGTCCGGTAATGTTTAATATTCAGTAGAAGATGTTATAAGTGTTTATCAGCCAGAGAGCAGCAGCCGGTGCTAGCTGTTAGCCGTTAGCATCAGACCTGCGAGCTACCTGCTGCTGTTGCTGTTTACAAACTATCACCAGCTCGTCTCACCGACACGCTGGTGTTATTCGGTTAACGGGGACTTAAATGACACACGTGCCATCAACACAGTGCAGTCTTCTGGTCCGTAAACTGTGTTTTGTTGTGTAAAAGCTGTGGTTTGTGTTGCTTTTTCCCATAAACCTCCTGAACTCTGACGTCTCCTCTGTCTGAGTTGAACACGTGCATGTAAATACTGTAAATCTACTGTTACGGATATGTGCAATAACATGTTGATCACTCTGTGCATACATTATATGATGCTGTGTAATAATTATATAATTATCTGACGGAGACTTTGTGCAATAATCTGGCAAAACTGTAATCTCATCAATATACATATTGTATTTTTATATTTTATATTGTATTACATTTGATATATATTTAGTTTATATCTATATTGCGCTATCTCTTTTTTTATTGTATTATCTTTTTTAGCACCTATGGGATTGTCACAATCTAATTTCGTTGTACTACACAATGACAATAAAGGGCTTGAATCTTGAATCTTGAATCTTGAATCTTGCTGCAGGTTCCTGCTGTGCGCCTCAGGAGAGTGTGTGAAGGTATTCAGCACCTCCACAGAGGAGTGTGTCCACGACCTGCGGGGACACACCGACCTGGTGACAGGTGTGCTGCTCAAACCCTCCAACCACCTGCAGGTACATCTCATCATCTCATCACACAGTTTGTTAACGGGATGAGTGCTCTGACTTACTCAAATAGAAGTACAGTACTGTTAACTTTCCTTGAGGAGGACTTATTCTTCTTACTTGTGTTGAAAGCTACTCAAGTATAACCACAGTATAACTGAGGGGTCAGCAACCTGTGGCTCTTTAGCCCCTCTCCAGTGGCTCCCTGTGGATTTTTAAAAATGGATATGAATAACTGTTTTTTGTTCACATTTTTATTTATCATTGTTTTAGGTCTATGGAACGACGGTACGAAGGAGTATTAGGGCCACATTGAGGAAGAAAAAAAAAATCTGAGATTTCGAGAATAAAGTCATAGGTTTACGAGGAAAAAAGTTGTAATATTATGAGAATAAAGTCAAAATATTACTAGAATAAAGTCATAGGTTTACGGAAAAAAGTAATAATATTATGATAATAAAGTCAGAAGTTTACGAGAGAAAAAAATCGTAAAATTATGATAATAAAGTCATAATATTATAAAGAATTAATTTTACGTGTTATTTTCTTTTTTTCGTAATATAAAAAAAAAATATCCTAAAGTTATGACATTATTCTCGTAATATTACAACTTTTTTTCTCGACATTACGACTATTTTCTCGTAATATTATGACTTTATTCTGGAAATCTCCGGGTTTTTTCCCCTCAATGTGACCCTAATACTCTGTAGTACATTTGCACTTTGGCCCTGACTGCATTAGACTTATATACTATATATTTAGACTATAGGCTGTGTTACCTTCGTCACAATGCTCAAATGTTTTGCAGCTCCAGACAGATTTTTTTTATTATTTTATTTTGCCTAAAATAGCTCTTTTGATAGTAAAGGTTGCTGACCCCTGGTATAACAACACATGTGATTAACTTAAAGATTGATCACAATAATGAATGCATATTGCATGTTTATTTTAATGTACTTAAGTTATAAGAGCCAGGGTGGTCTCCTGAATCTTATCTGTTCAATATAAATACAACTTACCAATCAGTCTCTCTCCAGTTTAGTGAGGATTTCCAGACAAGCACATTATTTTTGTTCCACAGATTCCCGGCTTGTTTTTTACAATTCATCCATAGGCCTATAAAGGCATAATCACAATTTCCTAAAGCCCAAGGTGATATCCTCAAAAGGTTTTCTTTGTCTCGTCTTATATTTACAATTACATAACACAGAGAGCAGCGGCAAACTGTCGCAGAGAAGTGTCCCTTTGCTCGATATATGTTAGGATTATTGTGAATCTATTACAATATTTCTGTTTATCGTCTAATTGATTAATTGACAAATCTTTTCAGCACTAACAAATAGTAATGATCCATCTGTAGAGAAAGACAAACTCAACTACAAATGTACTGTAAATGTGCTGCCAGAAATATGTCATTCACCTTGCGCTGCAACTACCACTGAGGACAAAAACTTTATATCATCTTCATTGTTTATACATATTTGCCTTTTAAGAGGTGTTGTTACTGCCACATATTTGTTGGCAGTGTAAGCAGTTTCATTGTAAACAACTTTTTACCATGTAATAAGAAGACCCAGCTGCTTGCTTAGGTTATTGTGATAATAATAATATATTCAGAAAGAGACACAGCTGTTGCGGTTTTCAGATGTACGTTTTTGGGATCAGTTACATATTCATAATGTCATTCATAATGTTCATGCAAATATCTTCAAACCCTAGCAAATCCTGGATGGATAGATTAATAGAGATTGTTTTCCCTCTCTCAGTTTGAGGTAATCAATTTCTTCAATAAAGCATTTTTAAAGCATTAGAATATATTTAGAATGTTTTTTTCTTTTGGCGTTATCCCTGGGGTTGTAAGTATGAAGCTGTTCCACAACTTGTAGTTTTTAGCCGTTTTACTTTTCATATGTTTAGGAATATGTCCGGATCCAATGATTGATTGCACATGGCAAATTTAATTTTTGAGGTATGCCTCTTAGTAGCTATTACTTTACTGAAATAGGATATAGGTAGATGCTGTTAATGTAAGGGTTTTATTGTAACAGTCACTTCATCTCCTGTGATGACGTATTTCTGTTCTGTTGTAGGTCTACTCTTGCTCAGCAGATGGCACTGTCAGACTTTGGGACTTCACAGATGGCATCCTCATTAAGGTACAGCTTGATTCTTGAATTGTTTTCGCTGCAGTCTATGCAGACAGTGTGGCTCATCCAAATCTCTGTACATTTTTTATCTGTTCAAAATGTACTTTAAGGGAGTTTTGTCAAGTATTTAATACTCTTATCAACATGGGAGGGGGGAAATATGCTGCTTTATGCAAATGTATATATATATATATATATATATTTACTGTATATACATTTGCATAAAGCAGCATATTTCCCATACCCATAAAACCCATTTTCATTCACATATCTTGAGGTCAGAGGTCAAGGGACTCCTTTGAAAATGGCCATGCCAGTTTTTCCTCGCCAAAATTTACTGCAAGTTCGGAGTGTTATTTAACCTCCATCCTGACAAGCTAGTATGACATGGTTGATACCAATGGATTCCGTAGGTTTTCTAATTTCATATGATACCAGTATTAGGGGCGTTAAAACAAATTTGCATATAACGTACTATCACCTTAACTTTGACAGCCCTAGTTAATTGTCACAGTTTACCTGTATACACACTCCAGCTTAGTGTGGATCCCACTTGATGCACAGTGGCACAGTAGTGAAGGACTAGTGGGCTGAGATCACTTTGACAAAGAGCCTGTGCTTCTCTGATGTCTGACAGCCATGTGTAACAGCTGTGTGTTCTCTTCCAGACTTATGTCATTGGACACCCAGTTTACTCCATCTACGCATCTGCAAACCATGAAGGAGTCTTCTTTATCGTTACTCCCATGCTAAGTGACAAACGATCTGGTAAGTTTGACATCTTTTCTAATTGTGCTCATGGCCTGGGTGTGATGCCTGAGCTGTCTCAGCATCCAATAGACACCTTGTGTGCTTTGGCAAATGTGACTTCAGTCTAAACCCAAAACCTTAGCAATTAGTACGGTCTTGACCTGCTCTATATGAAAAGCGGCTTACGATAACTTCTGTTACGATTTGATGTGATATCAAATTAAATTGAATTGAATTGAAAATGAGGAGAATGATCAATTAATGCTGAAATGGTACCAAACTGCAGAACCAGGCTAGCAGGAATGCCAGCAGTCTTTATGAAGCTTCACACCACTACTTACAGCAACATATCATTCGAATGTAAAGCAGTGGTTTTGTTGCTTTTAGTGGCAATAAATCAAAATGTCTGAATAAATCTCACCAGAATTTGCCATACTGAGCTTCTATATGTAGAATATGTATTTGTTTGTAGACAAATTAGACAATCCGGGTGAAAATTGTTGCAGTCCATTCTTTCAGCCCATTAATTTCAGTGTCAGCAGGTCAGACCAGGATGTGCATTGGGGTATACACATGCATAGCTGTCTTTTTTTCTTTCTACTTCCACTTGAAGTCGCTGGTCACAGAAAATATAAAATCATTCTCATGGGGGCTTTAACGTGTGTGAAGTAGAATTTGGGTAAGAGGTCACTGGGTAAGAATGTGTAGCATGCTGATGTTTGACACAGTGTGTGTGTATGTGTGTGTGCAGAGTTGTTCCAGCTGGTTGCGGTACATCTTCCGCAGAGCGGAGATCAGCTGGTGGAGACCCGAGAGCTTTCTGCTGTGCTCAGCGACGTCAGCTCCAACTCAGCGGCCATCGTCTTCGGCAGAGGGGTACATACACCGCCGCTACTGTTACCAACACAACATCTGGAACAGTTACATTCCCCACTTGCTGACATATCAGAGGGATATCTGAGAGCTTGTTGACTTTATCAGACTTTTCTGCTGTGGCAAAAATACAATTATATAGGAGACGATATTATTTGGACCATGTGTTCAAATTGTGTCTTCAAAAACTCCAATAGACCCCAGTGGATGCGATGAGTCACTATCAAATGAACTTCAGATAAAGATTTTTACCCCTTTTTTAAATTGGATGTATAGCGTTTACAATTATTAACTTTTATGAGTACAATCCGCTTCAAATTGACACCAGCATTTACTCCAGAACAGGTTTCAAATACAGAACCTTGGTCAGCCTTCCTGCATGTATGTGTTAATAACCAAAGGTGTTCTTCCTCACAGGGGGAGTATATTGCTTCAGCTAAAGGTTTGCATCTGGATGTCTACTTCTTCAAGAAGCAGAAGTCATACAGGTGAGCCGCCGTGTGCAATGCTTCAGTTAGGATTCAGTGTGATCTATTTTATTGAGGATGGAAAATGAATCAAAGATGATCACTTCACACATTTTATTTCAAATTGTCAAGTAAAATCACAAACCATTCACAGCTTTAGATTGCAAATGCCACAAAAACAATTTGTTTTTCTATCTGGACACAAAATGCTGTAGAAATCAAGAATGAAGTTGTCATATGTGTTAAAGGTCATGAACCATAAAACCCATGATGTTCACAAACTTACATTTGCCTACAAAGCCACGAGGATGTTCAATAACACCGTATGTCTGTCCTTGTGTGGGTTATTATTAGGTTTTCCCTCAAAGAAGACAACAAGAAGGGAGGCAAGAACACATTCACGTGCGTCGCCTGTCACCCAAAAGATGACTGCATTGCCACTGGGCATGAAGATGGCAAGATTCGCTTGTGGTGAGTGCCTTAACAACATGACCTTGAAGCATATACACTCACATCCAGGTTTTTTGATCATTTTGAACAATACTTTAGTCGAAACATCTGCCGCACACTTGTGTTGCATGTATTTTCCTAATAGTTGCTCCAGTGAACTCCACTCTCTTAGCATGATGGGGAAACAAACTTTGTCTCTTCCTACTCTGAATTTACCTGTCACAATATTTCCTTGATTATTACATCATTTTGTTCTCTGCAGTGTGTGTTTTATGAGGTGTATGAATGTAGAACCTTTTTTTTTTTTTACATCACTGTTTATCCTTTCAGGAGAAACTTCAACCACAAGAAGGAGTACACATACTCCACCCTGCACTGGCACCACAGTGCTGTCGGCTCACTGTGCTTCACCCCAGAAGGTACGCACACGTCATTACCTGTTTTATGATTTCTTTCTCTTTCTCCATCTATTTCAGACGAGATTATTCCTCTCAATCAAGAGAGATTCTAATCTAGAGATTTTGACTTGTTTAAAATTTTTATTTTGTGCTAGAATGACCAAACTGGCTCAGGATTTGTTTTGCTTTAAAGGGACCGTTCACCCCAAAATCATAAATACATATTTTCCCTCTTACCTGTCGTGCTATTTATCAATCTAGATTGTTTTAGTGCGAGTTGCCGAGTGTTGGAGATATCGGCCGTAGAGATGTCAGACTCCAATAATGGAACTAGATGGCACTCGGCTTGTGGTGCTCAAAGCGGCAAGAAATACATTTGGAAAACTCAACAGCGCTGTCTCTTTCCAGAAATCATGAGACGGTTACTCAAGATAATCCACAGACCTTGTTGTGAGCCGTTTCATATTGGAACTATTTTGTCTCTACCGAGCTACACCTGTCAACCGTGTCACTGCGTAGAAGGAATCGAGCGTCTTCTACTCATGGACGAGAGGCTCGTGTTTATAGTTTATAGCTAACCGATACAGCTGGCTCATCTAGCACCACTGAGCTAGGTAACGTTACAGCTCAGCCGAGGTGGGCGCCATTAATGTTTGCGTCCAGCGCTGTCACGAGCACGAGCCTCTCGTCTATGAGTAGATGCACGCTTCCGGTCACGGTTTGACTCCTCATTTATATCTTTACAGGAGCGCTTCTTATACAAATTAATAACAAAACAAATATGTAGTTCCTTAATGTGAAAAATAACATTTTACATTCTTCAAAGTATATTCTTCTTATATTCTTTATATTCTTATATTCTTCCATGCTTCTTAAGATATGGCTCTTACAGTATTTTTTGGCACTTTGAGCCCCACAAGCCGAGTGCCCTCTAGTTCCATTATATTGGAGAGAAGGCAGACAACTCTACGGTCGATATCTCCAACACCCGGCAACTCACATCAAAACAATCTAGATTGATAAATAGTACTGCAGGTAAAGGAGAAAATATGTGTTTTTGATTTTGGGGTGAACTGTCCCTTTTAAAAAGAATGCATGCCTGCCCTGTTCCTGCCTCTGTATGTATTTCGGTTTTGTTTTACCAGGCACCAACCTGTTGAGTGGAGGCTTGGAGTCCGTGCTCGTACAATGGCGATACAACCAAGAGAGCCAGCGGGACTTCCTGCCCCGCTTGGGTTCTGCCATCACACACATCGCTGTTTCACCTGATGGAGCACTGTTCTGTACTTCACACAGTGACAACAGTAAGGAGCTGTAACCTGTATTACACACTCAGATGAAACCCAGTGAGCAACAAGCTGTTTGTAATAGTAGACATAGCATTTTTAAAACCAGCATCTAGTGGCCACTAGCGGTACTACAGCATTAATGCACTATGGTTGCCACTTGGTTTGAACCCTGCAGGCTTTACATTTGACAGCACATTTTGCTCCTAAGAGCTCACATCTGTGTCCTTGACTGATAGATCAGAAAGGCAACACTGTAAAATGTGTATATAGAATTGTTTGAGAGATATCAGTATGAAAGGAAGGCTGTGGTAACCGATTTGTGTCTCTTCTTGTTTCAGAGATTACGATCATCCAGAGTTGTGTTAAAGTATCAGCAGTCATTCAGGGCCTGGTCAAAGGTGAGTACAGACTGTAGTTGGCAACAGCACGTACATCGATCATAAACACGCTGTATGGGTTCATAGATAATAAACATATCTAAATTCTTCACAGTTCTTGGAAAGCGATCTTGCTTCAAAAGAAGACACCTTGCCCATTATAGAAAATAACTATATCTCAATTTCAAAAAATTATCCCTGTTAGGATTATTGTGGTGTCAGAATGAAATTACCTTGTTACCAAGTCTTTTATGTCATATTTAACCAGAAATAACTTCTCTTGTATTATATCTCGTATTTCTTTGGGGTGTCAATCGATTAAAATATTTAATCGCACATTTTTTATCTGTTCAAAATGTACCTTGAAGGGAGATTTATCAAATATTTAATACTCAAATATGCAAATATGCTGCTTTATGCAAATGTATGTATATATTTATTATTGGAAATCAGTTAACAACACAAAACAATGACAAATATTGTCCAGAAACCCTCACAGGTACTGCATTTAGCATAAAAAATATGCTCAAATCATAACATGGCAAACTCAAACCCAACAGGCAACAACAGCTGTCAGTGTGTCAGTGTGCTGACTTGACTATGACTTGCCCCAAACTGCATGTGATTATCATAAAGTGGGCATGTCTGTAAAGGGGAGACTCGTGGGTAACCATAGAACCCATTTTCATTCACATATCTTGAGGTCAGAGGTCAAGGGACCCCTTTGAAAATGGTGGATCTTTTGTAGTTGCATCACTCTGTATCAGTGTGCTAAAATATTAATTATATCCTGTAAAACCATCAGGAGCAATTGTGCCTCACTGTCACTCGCATCAAACCTTTCTTTCTTCATATGACATATCAAAAAGAGAAATAAACTAGGTTTGAATCTACCAGGTTCCTCTGTGCACGGAAAAGAAGCAATTGACTTTTTTCTTTTCTTTTTTTTTTTGTCCCGGTGCAGGAGAAAGTGTCAGGACAGACTTGATGGTGGACCCACGCAGCAAATCCCTGGTGCTGAACGGGAAACCAGGCCACCTGCAATTTTACTCCCTCCAAAGAGACAAACTGCTGTACAACGTAAGCACTCTGCTTTATAAACCGAGCCAAAGATGGCACACATAAGCCAGACCAAGTTAGTTTGTGGATCATTTTTGGAGGCTTTCATGGACATAACATGCTATTTCAGATAAATATTGTTATGAGTACTTGGAGACAACGTATTTTGATTACAAACAGAAGACAGAACGTTCAAACACAAATCTCTTCTGATCCACAGCCTCGCTAATAACAACGATGTATCCTTGGTGGGAATTTTCCGTGATAACCAAATGCTGAGGTCTTTTATCATCTATGTTTCCCACAGCTGGACATAGTGCAGCAGGAGTACATCCATGAGTCGGGCTTGGAGCAGTTTGAGGTGGTCAAGGCGGCCTTTGATGCCTCTGGCAACTGGCTGGCAACAGTGGAAGAAAGAAAACAGAAAGTTGCTGAGCTGGAGCTTAACTTGAAGCTGTGGGCATTTGATGAACAAACACAGAGGTACATACGTCTAAACAATATTTAATATGTCTATTAGGGCTGTCAAAGTTAACGTGATGGTAACGTGTTGATGCAAATTCGTTTCATCCCCACTAATTTCTTTAACGCATTAATGCAATCGATCTTTTGGAGGTTGTAGCTCAGTTTTAAAGCTACAGTGGAGATACTGGCATCATAAGAAACTAGAAAACTTAAAGAATCCATTGGTACCAACCATACTAGCTCACACTAGCTTGTCTCGAAGCAGGCTTGATAGAGTTTCAAACTTTAAAACGGGCATTTTTTTCTTACCACAACCCTGTAACATGCTTACTGTATCACCTGCAGTTTTGTGCTGAACACGACCATCTCGGCCCCCCACGAGGACCGGATTACAGCCATGTGCTTCTGCCACGCCACCGACAACCAGACCACCATGCTGGTTTCCACCAGCAAGGACGGACACTTCAAAGCCTGGCAGCTGACCCCACCAGCCCACACAGACGGTAAGCAGTCTAGACCGTATAACCGTACATTCCCACCCCAGTCCCACTGGCTCTCTTTGGTTGTATCGCCACTGGACGAGCACCGACTCCAAGCCCCCACTCAACAGGTTGGTGCCCGGTAAAACAAAACCGAAATAGATACAGAGGCAGGGCCAGGGCAGGCATGCATTCTTCTTAAAGGGACAGTTCACCCCAGAATCAAAAACACATATTTTCCCTCTTACCTGTTGTAATATTTATTAATCTCGATTGTTTTGGTGTGAGTTGCCGGGTGTTGGAGATATCGACTGTAGAGATGTCTGCCTTCTCTCCAATATAATGGAACTAGAGGGTGCGTATAATAAATATATACATACATTTGCATAAAGCAGCATATTTGTCCACTCCCATGTTGATAAGAGTATTACATACTTGACCAATTTCCCTTTAAGGTACATTTTGAACAGATAAAACAAATTGTGATTAATTGCGATTAAATATGGACATCATTAAATATTTTAATCGATTGACAGCGCTAGTGGTAATATTTACCATGCTCTTTTAACTTGCTGTCTTTCTCTGTTGCTGTATGTTTTGACTTCTAATTTTTTTTTTTGTGCATCTCCAACAACTGTGTCCTTTATGAGTTAATGCCCACTTAAGAGCATGCAGAGCTCTGTGAGATTTGTCCTCATTCATAGTGTTTAAGTAGTTAACATGTAACACCAAAATGACAAAATATGAAAACATGACCGCACATTACAGGCTGTATGCAAAAAATAACATAACATTTTCTGTCTCTAACACTTTTCTTTCATCTCAATGAAAAACACCTTGAGGTCAATGTATAGGTCATCCTTTTAAAAAAATACTTGAGCAAGTAATTGTCATTACTTTTTAATCATATGTTACTAACTACCAGCCCAAACAGACCAAATCACCTCTTGGAAGTTGAAAATGTGCACACATATCACATCTCTCCTTATCATATCACTAATCCAACACTCTCTGTGTCCGTCTCCCTCTCTCCTTCCTCTTGAATGTGCCAGCAGATGAAGGTCCTTCCTGGTCATGTGATTTCGTCGGAGACTATCGCGGCCTGGTGCCCGAGTGCTGCTGTTTCTCAGCCGATGGCTCTCTGCTGGCCGTCAGCTTTCAGGAGGTGGTGACTGTGTGGAGCCCGGCTTCCTGGGAGCTCCTGACTACTCTGTCCCAGCCGCCCAAAGCTATCAGGTCAGAGCATTAACATGCACTCAAATACCCACACATTCAACAGGGAGGGTGTTGAATACACAATACTTACGCACTGAACTTGATGCTGGTAACATATATTCACTGGTATCTAAAAATTCACTAACTTTTTAGGGCTACTACTTAAAGAAATCAAAAAAAAAAAGATGTGCCAAACACATAAGGAACTCCTTTAGCAAAGAGGGCCAGTTGTCGTAAGAAAGCTTATGTCAGTCCATTCTCTTCCACTTATTTGAGGCCGGGTCGTGGGGGCAGCGGGCTTAGCAGGGCATTCCAGGTATCCCTCTCCTCAGCAACATTTTCAGCTCTTCCTGGGGGACCCAGAGGCCTCCCCAGGACAGACGAGATATATAATCTCTCCAGCGTGTTCTGGTTCTACCCCGAGGCATCTTAACAGTTGGACGTGCCCGGAAAACCTCTAAAGGGAGGCATCCAGGAGGATCCTGATCAGATGCCTGAACCACCTCAGCTGGCCCCTTTCGGCGCAAAGGAGCAGCAGCTCCACTCCGAGCTCCCTCCGGATATCTGAGCTCCTCATCCTCTCTCTAAGGCTGAGCCCAGCCACCCTACGAAGGAAACTCATTTCAGCCACTTGTATCCGCGATCTCATTCTTTCAGTCACACTACCCAAAGCTCATGACCATCGGTGAGGGTTGGAACGTAGATGGACTGGTAAATCGAGAGCTTTGCCTTCGGGCTCAGCTCCCTCTTCACCACAACAGTCTGGTACAGCGCCCGCATATGCAGACGCCGCACCGAACCGCCTGTCCATCTCCTGCTCCATTTTCCTCTCACTTTGTGAATAAGACCCCGAGATACTTAAACTCACTCGTTTGGGGCTGTGAATCACTCCCTTTTCAGTGCTTGTGCACATACATTTGTATATCTGGAGTTCCTACCAACCCACAAACTGTGAAATAAGACGACACAATCAGTTTATTGTGGTCTGTCTAGATCAGAAAACATGTGATTCAACAAGCCATTCAGATTTGGCTCCCCTTCCTATGTCATATGCAGGCTCATTAGAATATACCCCTCAGCTTGAGAACTACCTTTGCAAAGGTGCTCCATATTTTTCTCACAGACTGGGCTTTTTCTTAAAGAGTCAGACAGGTGAATACATTATATTTAGACAGACAGGATGAGAAAAATAATGTCTTTTTTGAACATTAAAGCATGTCAACATGTTCTAGTAGAAACCCAAAATACAAAGTATGAACCTGGAAATGAGCATATATTTATAAGCACATTTGCAAGACAAACAAGCAGAGACATGACTTGCAGGGAACCAGCTGAAAGAAACATTTAACTGTCAATAAACCTTTAAAAACAAAGAAACTATTAAAGGCATCATAGTGAACAGCACTAGAGAAGGTCTCTTGGTAATTAGTGGGGGCGGGCAGACACTTAGTTCTGTTCTACACAAATGCAAACTAGTCTGAACTAATAATTTATAACAGATGAACTGTTTGAAAAGCTCAATCATACCCAGAAAGCAGACATTTCCTGTGTAATTTGGGAGCTGAAAGGGAATTTGTGCGTAATAAGACTTCAAAGTTGGAGGGAGGGAAACAGGAAAACTTTAACGGTCAGCTGTTTTGAGATCCTATTTGAAGCTCCCAAAGCGGAAAACTCCTCAAAAGCTAATCCTGTGAAATATGTGTGGTGTGAGGAGCTAGTTGGTTGGGGGGGGGGGGGGGTTTGCACTTGGAATTCTTTATAGTCACAGGGAAAAAAAGGGAACTGTTTTTTCCTCCACCAGGGATCTTTGTTTTGGACGACTAAGCTGTTCCAAGTATCTGCTGGGAACCACCGCCAACAACCTGCTCTGCTGCTGGAACCTCCTCACCTGCTCATGTAAGGCTGCTTGTGTAGTGTGCACGTCAACATTTCCATTTTTCAGCTGAATGCATTTGTTGAAGTCGACTTTAGTTTTGTTCATATCTAATGATACCTTCCTGTTGCCTCTTTCTGCCTCTCCCTCTAATCTCCTCTCCTCTGTGGCAGTGGAGTGGAGCACCTCGATGGACATCAGCCTGCTGCTGGCTGACCCCCTCACCGAGAACATGGCCGCCTTCTGCTGTCAGGCTGGATGCACCGACTGTAAGCTCTAAACTGGGTGGCCAAAAGTTGTAGTGTTTCCAAGTTGTAATCGCATCTCAAAGCACATGGAAAACATTTTTTTTTAAAGCTGTCAAAAGTTAACACGATCATAACGCGTTAAATGCAAATCCGTTTTAACGCCACTAATTTCTTTAACGCATTAACGCAATCGATCTTTCAGAGGTTGTACCGGGCTCAGTTTTAAAGCTAGAGTGAAGACACTGCTATGATGTGAAACCTGAGGGATCCATTGGTACCAGCCATGTCATACTAGCTTGTCGTGAAGGAGGCTGAATAACTCAATAATGGTTTTCTTTCTTCCTCTATTTCAGTGTTTGTGTTTAAGCCCAGCGAGCCTCGGCCCGTGTTCTCCCATAAGGCCGTGTGCTCGGGGAAGGTGACTCGTGCTGTTTTTGCCCCGAGGGAGGAGATGCTGGAGAGCTGTGAGGAAAGCAGCCAGTGGCTCAACCGCTCCCAGCTGTACTTCCTCACTCAGCACATGGTAAACCATCAGAAACACATGTTTACATTGCAGTGAAAAGGACCTTTCTTTTTAAATTACCTTCTGTGTGCTAGTATTGTGTTCATGCTGTTGGCTGATGTGGACTCTCCTCTGCAGGACCTCATGACATTCACCACTAAGGCGGAGGAAGACAGACTGATGGCATCCAGCAAACAGGTACAGCCACCACTGCTCAGCATCAAATGGTTTCACACTTTTTTGGCCTGCTACTCAAAACCTCAGGATGGTGCATACTGAGCATGTTAAGAGCTCAGTTCCTCATGCTTGGCAGTCTGAACATAACAAAACTAATACAATGGAATTCTTCTGGAATGAAAAAAAAAAGAATAAAAGGGAGCCGAGGAGGGGGTAATATTCAGAGGAAAAACGCAGATTTCCGAGATTAAAGGTCACATATTATGCTCATTTCCAGGTTCATAGATGTATTTTAATGTTGCACTAGAACATGTTTACATGCTGCAATGTTCAAAAAACCCTTTATTCTTCTCATACTGCAGCCTGAGTCTGCCTGCCTCAGAGCCTAATTCAGCCTCTGTCTGAAAACCACTGATTCACAGCCTGTCTCCTCCCACTCTGATTGACAGAAAACGCTGACCAATCAGAGCAAACTTCCTCAACAACAACAGCGTCACCCTCCCCCTCCCTCCCGGAGAAGCTCTCTCTCTCTCTCTTTCTCTCTCTGAGAGACGAGTGGAGAGATAGCAGCTAGAATAAAGTTTATAAACCTGGGCACAGCACCAGCGAAAATAAAGTCCATCCACTGGGTCTTCAGAGGATCCGAAGTGGGTACATGGTGCAAGCTTTTGTGTGGAGTATTGCAGCCAACAACAGAACAAGCGGGTTTTCCTTTCAGCATGTTTACTAGTAAACAGTCGAAATAACAATGGCGGACGCAGCTTGCTGAGCCGGCTACTCCGTGGGCGGGGTTACCAAGCCGGGGTATGGGGTGAGGGGGGTGCTGTTCTGTTTCACTGGAAACAGGAAAGCCATATATGGCTTGCATTTCTGCCTAATGACGTCAGAAGACTAGGAAAAAAGCGAATTTTTATTTCTGCACCCATTTCCGGACAAACGGAGGAGGAGAAAAAGAGAGAGGATGGTCTTTTATGATACTATGGTGGCCTGTAGACACACTGGGGACAGATATTGATGTTTAAAAGACATGGAAAAGTGCATTTTGCATAATAGGTGACCTTTAAAGTAAATCAATTTACAAGAAAAAAACTTGGATATTCTTTGAGATTAAAGTGGTAAATTTCACGAGAAAAAAATCAGATATTCTCTGATATTGAAGTGGTAAATTTACAAGAAAAACTCACAGCAACCTGGGGTTCAGCGTCTCGCTCAAGGACACTTCGATATGCGCACATGAGGAGCCGGGGATCGAACCGCCAACCTTATGGTTAAGGGATGACCCACTGAGCTACAGCCGTCCCAGTTTTAGTGTTGCCTGTGCTGAAATAAGAAATACGCCTTTTGTGTATTCAAAGATAGACGTTGTTGGTCTATACTTTCCCGTAACTTCTATAATATTAATACTTAAGAAAAGAACATATTAAGAACATAAAAGAAAATGTGGCAAATTTGTGAGTTTTTTCTCATAAATGTATGACTTGATCTCGGAAATTCAGATTTTTTTTAATTTATTTTTTCTGGGAATATTCCCCCCTCCCCTCTTACCTACAATGGCCCTAATACAGCGTCCTACTTTCTCCACTTTCTATCAAATAAAAACATGAATGCTGAAGATTTCCCTCTGTCCCACCACTGTTGACATTGTGATTTGTTTCCCCCCCTTAAAGCTTGTAATCGATGACAGTGTTGCCATGACACCGTTCTACCTGTTGCTGGGGAAACACCGGCAACAAGAAAATGAAGACCCGCTGAGCAGCCTGTCTGCTGAGAGGACACCTCTACCACAGGGCTCTGTCGCTGTCAGAGAGGTCAGTAGTTCGGCCCTGCGTGGATTATGTCCACTTTGTGTTTGTGATTCTCAAATATGCATTTAAGCCTGTTTTTTTTTTTTTTTTCTTGACAGCTTCTGCAGACCCCGGCCCACGTCTTGCCATCTACCTCTTTCCTCTGCTCAATGTTTGTACAGTCTCTGCTCATCTCCGTGACAGAAGCCAGGTCAGTAGTCTGAAAACCTTGTCCAAATTATCTTCAATAATCAGCCAATAAAACCTTTAAACCTAGTAGTCATAATGATAATTTGTGCCTTTTTAGTATGTTAATATTGGTTGAGGGGGAAATGGGACCATATTTTTGACGCCTCACTAACTTCATCACTTTGGTCTGATAATGTCAGCGTGAGTTGACAAAACAGCTGCTGGAATTCAGGCTTCACGTGATTCAGCAACTTAAGACCCTGGTTAAAATAGTGCACACAGGAAAATGTGGACTCCCTTGTTTATCTCTGAAAATATGCAGAGTCACGGTAACATTTTTTTCATTTCCATTTGTGCTCTCGTGACCGCAGGGAGGAAAACAAACACGCAGAGGAGGAAATGGAGAGCGAGAAAGAGGAAGAGGATTCAGAGGGGGAAATGGAATCCAGCACCCCGAGACCAGAGCAGGCGTCACTGGGCGGCCAGGCAGCAGAGTCGACAGCCCCCGCTCTGACCAAAGCCCAGGTTAGGGAACTGAGGAGGGTGAAGAAACTTGACCACAGCTGGCTCACAGATCTCCTGCACCCTTGAACACGACCCTGTACAAAGACACTCACACAGAAACGGCGCCTATAGAAAGTTTTTTATTAATTTTACGCCATTAAATCAGAATGGATTTCTTCTGGAAAGAGAAAAAAACAATGTCAAAGGGGCAAAACAGAACATATTTGATTGCATAACTATCCACTCCTTAAGCAGCAATTCCAACCTTGAGTCAAGTTTGTATCGGGTTACACATTTAAAGAATAAAAAAAAAAAAAAAAATTCTCAGTGAAACTGCTGAGGCTTGTGTGAACAGCAGGTTTCAAGTCTTGCCATGAACTCTGGACTGCATTGAGGTCTGGATTCTGACTCCAGATTATTAACATCGGTATTTAGTGCCATGTCTGTTTTAGCTTTGACTGCATGTTTGTGGTTGTTTGTGGTCTTATTGGAAAATAAATCTTTTCCCTAGTCACAGTTCTCTTACAGACTGCAGTAAGTTGATTTCTCTGTATTCCGCTGCAGTTCCGAGGCTTCAAATATCAAATTTACAACATGCTAGCTGTCCCCTTTCTCTTCTTGTGACACTTCATAGACCAACACTATACAAACCACACACAAGCATGCAAGAGCTCTATAAGCTGTTACAGATAATGGATGGATGGATATATGTTGTTTGTTGTTTTTTTTCAGCAATTCATAATGTCTTTTTCACATTAGCTGAGCTAATCACTGATCTTCATGATGTAGTTTTGGACAGGATATTAAATAACATCCACCTGGGTGTGCCACATAAAGCTTTATTTAACTGCCATGCCTTGATTAAAATAGACTGGCTGCACCAGTGGTGATTTTGTTCTGTCACAGTAAAGGGATTGAATACTTATGCAATCATTTATTTTGGTCCATTTCTGGAGTGATTTTTTTTTTATTGCACAATAAAGTATTTTAGTTTTGTATTGATCAATGTAGAAAAAAAAGAAAAAAGATGGGATCCACTGTGATTCAATGTTCAAACCAGAAAAAGGCCAAGGGTGTGGCAAAAACCTTCTATAGGCGCTGTATGCATGCACACACATTTTTCTATACTTCTATAAATTTAATAAAACAATGTCAGCCTTTCTTAAAGCTTCCTGCCTCCATGATTTTGCCTCGTCCCTCACCTTTTTACACAACAGCAGTGCGTCTTCCAGAGTCCAAACATTTTTTTCCATTGTCAGTATTATGTGATGTAATTCAGTGATGGTTATATGTGCAGATGACGTTTCTCACGTTGTTGTATAAGCAGGCGAACTATGAAACACAACTAGTCGGACTGTTGCTTTCAAAAAGAATTAGGATTAAGAAATGAGGCAAAAAATCACAAAATGCAGAATGAATACATGTTTGAGTGGATGCCTAATAATGCAACCCGTGATATTTCATATTACAGCTTCTTGTTGGGTTCTTGTAAATCTTCGACATAAACTTTTCTAGTGTGACCAGGACCTTGGAAAAGTCCCATTATTGGTGCTGTAAAGTCAGGTCGGACTCAGCAGATTCTTGAGCAACGAATCTCGAAGTCCTGAGTAAGCTGTCTCAGAAGGAGAAGGTCACGTTTTGTTCCCAGGGTTGGATAAGACCGTGCACTTTCATCTCAGCATTTTCAATTCCTTTCTCTATCAGGTGCTTCTACTCAGAGGATAGATCCATCATGCCCTGTCGTGAACTCTGCGTTTGACCGATATTGAGCTTTTATGATCAAACCGGTTCACCCTTTATGTCCTTATCGAGATCCAAACTGCTTATCTGTCACTTTTATTGACCTCATATGAACTGGGATCGTAGAGCGGATCCAGTAAATTAAAAAAATAAATAAAAACACAAGCCCTATCTGATTCTTCATAGTAAACTTTACTTTCTCTGAAATGTACGCTAGGATAAAAAAAGAAAAACTGTAATTCACTTTGACATCTATATATAATCATAATATATATATAAAACAAATAAATATGAAATACATATAAAACTTAGAGGGACCTTATAGTGTTCTTTTAAACAAAACCAATGCAACAAAGACCAAGTCTGAAAATCAGCTCCGAGGTTCAGACTCTGTGTATAATATATAATATAATATAAGGGGAGGAAGTGAAATCTAGAATTTCTGTGGAAGTAGCTCATTATTTTTTTGTGAATACCAGTTCAATTTTAATTTGTATTTGTGTGTACACTTGTGCATTAAAGCAGCAGTAGGTGGAATTGGAGCAAATATGATTCAAATAAGTTATTTTTATAAAACGGTCACTATATCCTGACAGTAGTACATGAGACAGGTAATCTGAAAATTATCATGTTCCTCTGTGTCCTCTGGTGCTCCTAATGGCATCTGCAAGATTTCGCAGACCGGAGAAAAACAACCAATCAGAGCCGAGCTGAAGTCTTGCCGTCTCTGAGCAGCTGTCAATCACTCACAAACTCGGATCAAACGGTCGAACTAGGCAGCGCTGATCAAATATGAATCAATATTCTGTTACTGTAATGCCTATTTCTGTTTAGCTGTAAAATGAGAACGTTGGTGACCCGGCAGCCATGTTGAGATCAGTTGAGGTAACCGTTACAGCCAAACAGTACACTACAAGATGTCTCTGAACCATTTTATGTGAGAAATAGACATTACAGTAACAGAATATTAATTCATCTATGATCAGCGTTGTCTAGTTTGAACGTTTCAGAACCGCATCACTAACATTCGCCGCTGTCGCATCATAATTAAGGAGCCTAGTGTTAGTGCAGTCAGATTCTCCTAACACCACGGTTGTCTTTTCCTAAGTCATTATGAATTCTCCTTCTGATCTTTCATTGACCTCATGACGTTTTCCATCAAGGTCAAGGAAAAATGGTTAGGAGAAGACTTTAGGACATAATTTTTGGACTTTTTGACCACAGCCTCAGAGTTTTCGGTTCCAGAACAGCTGATCAGGGTCAGTTCAATCAACTCTGAGTAGGTTGAACCTGAACATAAAAAGCCATCATCAATAGAGCTCTGATACTACGATTCACATGGTGACAGGTAAATAAGAGGCAGAGCCTCTATTTTAATCCAGTTGACGTAGAGATTGTAGTACATGTACGTACAGTATATGCTGACTGTGCACATTTATCTATAAAAAAGTCAGAGCGGGGAAAAGTGTCAACAATATAATAAAGTTTTATTCAGTGTGGTCCATTAATTCATCTTTTACCAGACTTACATTTCCTTAAAACCCTTGTGTGGTGTTCGGGGTCTGTGGGACCCGTTTTCAATGTTTACTAAAAGAAAAATGATGTGATTCATTATTTTTTCAACCTCAGACTCATTGGCCTTGGCTCATTTTCTATGAAGAACATATAAAAGAACACATTTTTCAATGACTGCACACTGTACACCCCCCTACACAATTATATTACATATGTGATGTCCGTGTCCTCTGGACTCCCGAGTGAGATAAATGTGTGGAGATTGTAGGTGCTGTTTACAGTACCTACACTCTGTCATCCTCTGACCTGGGCCTGCTGTAAGTGTGTGTGTGTGTGTGTTTGTGTGTGTGTGTGTGTGTGTGTGTGTGTGCGCGTGTGTGTTTGTGTGTTTGTTTCTATGTGTGTGAGTTTTGTCTTTCTGTTCCTGCTGTTCCCGCATGAGGTTGTTACATTTCAAGCACCGACACCTGTCTGCTCCCACATTCCTGCACATTTTACCCTCTGTCTTGCGGGAACTAGTCTATATTTTCTCGCACTATATCCCAGCTGCCATATGCTGTCTATATTGCTTGTAATTGGGATAAAGTAAACATCTGTTAAGTATTTTTACATAGATTGTTATGGCTGTATTGATTTAAAAACCCAATAATGGTGTGGGTCCAACAGACCGGCGGACATTGGCTGAGAAACAAAAACATGAACACCACACAAGGGTTAACCTTCGGACTGTGTCCCTGATGTCGTGTTTAGACCTGCTGATGCTGGAGCATCCGACCTCGGGCCTCGCCCCGCCAGAGAGCCCGCCAGAGAGCCCGTCCGCCTGCTGCGGCAAGCACACGGAAACCAACAAAGAGTGGGTCCTCCGGAGGCTCCGCCTGCTGCGCAAACAGCACTGGTGGCTGGATGAGCAGATCGTTCTGCCCACGTCCATCAAGAAAGGTGTGGAAGGTCATCCCAGACTCTATTTGGTTTTATTTAGTAATGAAGAGATGATTTTGTAACGCGTCTGTTCTCTGTGGGTCCGTCAGTGTTCTGCGAGGCCTGCCAAGACAAACCCGGCCTGTATGCCAAGGTGTCCGGGATGCTGCCAGTGAGAGTGGCCTCCTACATGCTCATGCCGTACACGCTTCCTGTACAGTCGGCCTACTCAGTGGCCCAGAGGTGAGTTTAGATCTAAACACATTTAAAGCCGGGGGGGCGTTCACAAATACTGCTTGAACTTTCCGAGGCCATGGAAGTTCCCCATTTAAGTAACAGAGCTCTGCACAACTCATTTCCACTCATCTCGTAGCAAGAGAGAGTCAGGTTTCCGTGTTAAACATCAGTTCAGTGTCTGTTCATATAATAACATGGTTTTGTGCTCTGCTCCCAGGTTAGTGGAGTGGATCCCAGAGGTGCCAGCGGATATGCGCTGGCTGTTTGGGGTGGCAGGTGACATGTACCAACAGGCCTGGAGAGGAGCACCAGCCATCAGGTGACAGATGACTCTCTACACACTGCATACACATCGTGCACTCACTCAGCCATACAGTTAGTTATCCACCTGCTAATTACAAACCTAAAAAGTTGTATATGAAAACTACAGAAAATGACATAACAATACATAAAACAAAAGATAGAAGAAAGTAATAGAATAATCACATAAATAATTAAAATAAAAACAAATGATAATAGTTAGGAGAAGTTACTCAGGCTCCATTTACACTTGGCTACATTAAAATCAGGGCATCTGAAGCTGTGTAGTTAAATAGCAGAAATACCAGAAGAAGAAGAAGAAGAGCTTCTCTAGTTTACCACAATAACAGTCATTTTACAGCTCCGCAAATGTCATGGTAATTAGGTGATAATTAGCAAGTAACCTATTGGAAATTTCTTTGGAATGACCCCAATATTTACCTCAAACTCTACTTTATTATAAACATTTTAATATTTTATATATTTTATAAAAGCTGGTAATTTATTTAATGCATTTCCAGGAAAAGAATACAAAGTTAATTGATACGCTTTATTTTCAGCTACCAGGTTATATTTGTGTCGACAGTAAATCACACAATGGTGAGATTTGTGCCTGTGATGAAGTGTCTTCTATTAGTTTTTTCCACCTCCGATGAAGAGCAGCCGCTTCTCAAGCCCAAATGGCTCTATTTTAACCATTATATGCTATTTTAGCATATAGTTATTAAATAATAAGAGTATTCAATACTTGACAAATCTCCCTTTAAGTTTCATTTTGACCAGATAAAAAAAAAAAAAGATTGATTTGAGAATAATCGCATTGACAGCCCTATTATACTGTGTATTATATATATATATATATATATATATATACAGTATATATATTTGCGCAATGGTGCAGAGTGCAAAGGGTGCTGGAATAAATATATAAATATAAATATTAAAGAAATGTTGCTTTATATTATAAAGGTAGAGAAATAAATAAAATATTCTATTATAAAGCAACCTGTTGCATTAATCATTCCATAAAGGTTTACATACATGAGGTAGGGATAGACAGTATATACTGTACAGCAGCTGTTTGTGGGCCTCAGAGTGACATCTAGTGGGCTGTGGAGGTACTGACATTGGTGCCAAAATACATTTTGGCAAGGAAAAACTGTCACGGTCATTTCAAAAGGGGTCCCTTGACCTCTGACCTCCAGATCAGTGAATGTAAATGGGTTCTCTGGGTACCCACGAGTCTCCCCTTTACAGACATGCACACTCTATGATAATCACATGCAGTTTGGGGCAAGTCATAGTCAAGTCAGCACACTGACACACTGACAGCTGTTGTTGCCTGTTGGGCTGCAGTTTGCCATGTTATGATTGGAGCATATTGTTTTATGTTAAATGCAGTACCTGTGAGGGTTTCTGGATCAATATCTGTCATTGTTTTGTGTTGTTAATTGATTTAAAATAATAAATATATACATACATTTTGAATAAAGCAGCATATTTGTCCACTCCCATGTTGATAAGAGGATTAAATACTTGACTAATCTCCCTTTAAGGTACATTTTGAACAGATAAAAAATTAATTTTCTGATTAATCGCGATTAGCTATGGACAATCATGCGATTAATCGTGATTAAATATGAATCGATTGACAGCCCTAATCTCTACTGGCACTCACTCAAACTCTTACTGATGTCAAACTGACACAGAACAACATGACTTCACCAGTTTGTTGTTCCTGAGCCGTCAGAGCGATGCAGTAGAAGATCGGGTCCAAACAAGCAGACATTACAACTCGCAGCTTGGAGTCTCTTTGCCTGCTGGACATTCACACATTACATCAAACTGTGTTGCCTATTTCTTTATATGCAATGAGACAATAAGTGAAACTAACGGTGTGTAATCGCCTCTACAGAGAGCCGTGCCTGAGGAAATGCTTGAGCGAGCCGCCTCTACCTACAGAGTGTGATAAACCCATGCAGGGAGACAACCTGCCTCCTCTTTCCTCCCTAGACCTCCACGGCAGCTACTGGGAGATCCCCAAATCTACCTCCTCCCACCATCATCCTCACATCGCCCCCTCCTCTCCGCAAAAAGTTAGCTTCTACGTCGGCTCGCAGGATGAACCTGAATGATTCAGGACCTGCACTTTGACAATCATGACCCCTCTTCCTGTGAGGAGGAGCTGGTGGATCGACGGGGTGGCACAGATTTGAACCAGCAAACAAAATGTTTTCAAGGAAACGCACATTTAATCTCTGACTCTGAACACTCCAGGCGGCACCGACTGTATTATATTTTAACGAGTGCTCTGGAGAACTCACTCAGGATCGTGGATGTGTCTTTTATGACCTTTTTTTTTATGTACAGCACTAGAAAAGTGTCTAGTTTTACAATCTAACTACAACCCTACCTACCTGTTGGTTTAAAATATACTCAATGTAGCATTCATTCCTCAATCCCAGTACAGATAATTCAATCAAGAGTCTCCATCTATCTGTCCGTTTAATTTAATCTAATTTATTTTACCCTAGGGATGCACCGATACCGATACCAGTATCGGGTCCGATACTGTGCTCATGTACTCGTACTCGCACAACGGCTCCGATACAACGGCTCCAATACAACAGCAGCGATACCGTTAGACTCCTTGGTCCGTGTTTCAAGACGGGTTGGGTGGGTTGCCGACATCGCCGCAGACCCCTGGCGCCTTTTACGTGGGCCGAGCCCCGCTCTGGCGTCATGACGCGGTTGGGTGCGCACTGAAAACAGTCCGTCCAGGTCGACAGTCACACTAAGAGCAGGGGGCCCCGGCGGGGAGAGAGGGCGAAGCGAGCCCTTTGTCTACGGGCGGCGAGGTCCTGGCGGGGAGCGCTGTAAATCTGCGGCAGCGAGCCACATTCGCCCCGAGCCTTTCCAAGCCGACCTAGAGCCGATTACGGCGCACCGCCTCGTATGCGGGACTCCCCAGCCTGCCGTGTGTCGCTAACACCCTCCAGCTGGCTGTTAACGAGGGTCTTTTGGCACAGAGAAGTACTCGTATCGGTACTCGGTATCGGCGAGTACCCAAATGTAAGTACTTGTACTCGGTCTGAAAAAAAGTGGTATCGGTGCATCCCTATTTTTCCCCCCTTCCCTCAAGAGGCTTCACCTTTTGCCAGGCCACCACTGTAAATAAGAATTTGTTCTTAAATGACTTGCCTGGTTAAATAAAGGTTAAATAAAATAAAATAAAAGCTTAGATTAGTGGCTATAGCTACAGCTGGAGCCCGGCGCTGCTGATTACAACCGATAGAAATGGTGGTTGCAATAAACTAAAGTGCCCTTTAAATTAGGTGATGTCAAAGACTAGAGCGTTTACTGCGTCACAGAACTCTAAATATTGAGACAAATCTGCCACATAAGTCACTTTACTCACTGATCACTAACATTACTGACCAATGGGGCTGGAGGCAATCTCAGCTGACATGGAGTGATGGCGGGGTACGCCCTGGACGGGTCGCCAGACTATCACAGGGCTGACGCATAAGAGTCAGCGCCCTGCATGTCTTTGGACTTTTGGACTTAATTTGCCAAAATGAAACACTGATGCTGAGTGTGCTCATCAAGAGAGTCGCAACCAGTGATGTAATGTCAGCGTTATCAGTGTATTATGGTCTGACCTTCCAGTTGTAAATCTGTTTTTACATCGCCTGTCACTTGAATGTAAAGTTATGTTATTACACTGTGATATTCTCTTGTGATTAAACAATTTTAAATCGGTTGTTTTGTTTGTTTGAGTGTCCTGCACCAAATGGTGACACAATACATGCACACACATATATTACTCTCTTATGGTGCCACTCGTGTTGTGTCATGATTGGTAGGTCTGTTTATCTTTTCAATATCAATTTCAATATGTCTCTTTTAATATAATGTATTAAACGGTACACCAGCATTTAGTTTATTTATTTATTTATTTTATTTGTTATATTTTATGGTAAATGGTTAACACAAACCGATGGCACACATTTCTTCTGAGTGTCACTCTCAGACCTAAAGGAAATAAACAGTCACCAATTGACTTAACTTGCATGTCTTTGGACTGTGGGAAGAAACCGGAGCACCCGGAGGAAACCCATGCAGGCGTGGGGAGAACATGCAGACTCCACACAGAAAGGCCTCAGCTGGCTAAAGGAAATATACAGTTAGCAATTACCTGAGCTCACGCTCAGACCTAAAGGATATAGTCAGCAATTAACTGAGCTCACGCGCAGACCTAAAGGAAATATCCATCCATCCATCCATCTTCAACCGCTTACCCGGGGTCGGGTCGCAGGGGCAACAGCTCCAGCAGGGGACCCCAAACACCCTTTCCCGGGCCACATTAACCAGCTCTGACTGGGGGATCCTGAGGCGTTCCCAGGCGGAGATATAATCTCTCCACCTAGTCCTGGGTCTTCCCCGTGGTCTCCTCCCAGCTGGTCGTGCCTGGAACACCTCCCAGAGAGAGGCGTCCAGGGGGCATCTGTACTAGATGCCCGAACCACCTAAGCTGGCTCCTTTCAACGCGAAGGAGCAGCGGCTCTACTCCGAGTCCCTCACGGATGACTGAGCTTCTCACCCTATCTCTAAGGGAGACGCCAGCCACCCTCCTGAGGAAACCCATTTCGGCCGCTTGTACCCGCGACCTTGTTCTTTTGGTCATGACCCAACCCTCATGACCATAGGTGAGAGTAGGAACGAAGATTGACCTGTAGATCGAGAGCTTTGCCTTCCGGCTCAGCTCCCTTTTCGTCACAACGGTGCGGTAAAGTGAATGCAATACCGCCCCCGCTGCTCCGATTCTCCGGCCAATCTCACGTTCTATAGTCCCCTCACTCGCGAACAAGACCCCGGGGTACTTGAGCTCCTTCACTTGGGGTAAGGACTCATTCCCTACCCGGAGGAGGCAATCCATCGGTTTACTGCTGAGAACCGCGCTGCCTTAAGGGGGGCCTATGTGATCCCCATCCCAGCGAGTCCATGACCCAAACCATCAGCCCATCATTTACATCTGCCTCGTTGATTTGACGTATGTCTTCATTTACGTCTTTCAGTATTTGTTTAAGCTCCTGAAGCTTTAGTTTGAGGGCTTCATTGGTTTGTGCCATAGCCTCCTTCTCCTCCTTCTCCTGGGAGAGTGCACTCTCCATCTCACAGGCTTTGAGACGCATCTCTTCTTTCTCGTCCCTTTCTATCTGGAGCATTTCCTGAAGCTGGATATCATGGACAGAGGTCATCTCTTTCATTTCATCCAGCTCTTGGATAAGTGCTTTCTCTTTTCCAACAGCTGTGAGATGCATCTTTTCGTTCTCGTTCCTTTCAATACGGAGCATTTCCTGAATGTCCTGAATTTGGTATTGGAGAGATTCATTGTTATTTCTCATAGCCTCCTTCTCCCTCTTCTCCTGGTAAAGTTCACGCTCCATCTCACAGGCTTTGAGACGCATATCTTCCTTCTGCTGTTTTTCTATCCGGAGCATTTCCTGAAGGTCCTGAATTTGGTGTTGGAGAGATTCATTGTTATTTCTCAAAGCCTCCGTCTCCTGGGAAAGTTTACCCTCCATCTCACAGGCTTTGAGACGCATCTCTTCCTTTTCGTCCCATTCTTTCTGGATCATTTCCTGAAGCTGGATATCATGGACAGAGGTCATCTCTTTCATTTCATCCAGCTCTTGGAGAAGTGCTTTCTCTTTTCCAACAGCTGTGAGATGCATTTCTTCTTTCTGGTCCTTCTCTATCTGAAGCATTTCCTGAAGGTCCTGAATTTGATGTTGGAGAGATTCATTGTTTTTTCTTATAGCCTCCTTCTCCTCCGTCTCCTGGTAAAGTTTACTCTCCATCTCACAGGCTTTGAGACGCATCTCTTCCTTCTGCTGTTTATCTATCCGGAGCATTTCCTGAAGGTCCTGAATTTGGTGTTGGAGAGATTCATTGTTATTTCTCATAGCCTCCGTCTCCTGGGAAAGTTTACTCTCCATCTCACAGGCGTTGAGACGTATCTCTTCCTTCTGGTCTTTTTCTTTCTGGAGCATTTCCTGAAGGTCCTGAATTTGGTGTTGGAGAGATTCATTGTTATTTCTCATAGCCTCCGTTTCCTGGGAAAGTTTACGCTCCATCTCACAGGCGTTGAGACGTATCTCTTCCTTCTGGTCCTTTTCTTTCTGGATCATTTCCTGAAGCTGGATATCATGGACAGAGGTCATCTCTTTCATTTCATCCAGCTCTTGGAGAAGTGCTTTCTCTTTTCCAACAGCTGTGAGATGCATCTCTTCATTCTTGTTCCTTTCTAGCTGGAGCATTTCCTGAAGGTCCTGAATTTGGTGTTGGAGACATTCACTGGTTCTTCTCATAGCCTCCTTCTCCTGGGAAAGTGTACTCTCCATCTCACAGGCTTTGAGACGCATCTCTTCCTTCTGCTGTTTATCTATCCGGAGCATTTCCTGAAGGTCCTGAATTTGGTGTTGGAGAGATTCATTGTTATTTCTCATAGCCTCCGTCTCCTGGGAAAGTTTACCCTCCATCTCACAGGCTTTGAGACGCATCTCTTCCTTCTCGTCCCATTCTATCTGGAGCATTTTCTGAAGCTGGATATCATGGACAGAGGTCATCTCTTTCATTTCATCCAGCTCTTGGAGAAGTGCTTTCTCTTTTCCAACGGCTGTGACATGCATATTTTCTTTCTGGTCCTTCTCTATCTGAAGCATTTCCTGAAGGTCCTGAATTTGATGTTGGAGAGATTCATTGTTATTTCTCATAGCCTCCGTTTCCTGGGAAAGTTTACGCTCCATCTCACAGGCGTTGAGACGTATCTCTTCCTTCTGGTCCTTTTCTTTCTGGATCATTTCCTGAAGCTGGATATCATGGACAGAGGTCATCTCTTTCATTTCATCCAGCTCTTGGAGAAGTGCTTTCTCTTTTCCAACAGCTGTGAGATGCATTTCTTCTTTCTGGTCCTTCTCTATCTGAAGCATTTCCTGAAGGTCCTGAATTTGATGTTGGAGAGATTCATTGTTTTGTTGCATGACGTCCATCTCCTGGGAAAGTGCACTCTCCATCTCACAGGCTTTGAGACGCATCTCTTCCTTCTCGTCCCATTCTATCTGGAGCATTTTCTGAAGCTGGATATCATGGACAGAGGTCATCTCTTTCATTTCATCCAGCTCTTGGAGAAGTGCTTTCTCTTTTCCAACGGCTGTGACATGCATATTTTCTTTCTGGTCCTTCTCTATCTGAAGCATTTCCTGAAGGTCCTGAATTTGATGTTGGAGAGATTCATTGTTTTTTCTTATAGCCTCCTTCTCCTCCGTCTCCTGGTAAAGTTTACTCTCCATCTCACAGGCTTTGAGACGCATCTCTTCCTTCTGCTGTTTATCTATCCGGAGCATTTCCTGAAGGTCCTGAATTTGGTGTTGGAGAGATTCATTGTTATTTCTCATAGCCTCCGTCTCCTGGGAAAGTTTACGCTCCATCTCACAGGCGTTGAGACGTATCTCTTCCTTCTGGTCTTTTTCTTTCTGGAGCATTTCCTGAAGATGGATATCATGGACAGATGCCATCTCTTTCATTTCATCCAGCTCTTGGAGAAGTGCTTTCTCTTTTCCAACAGCTGTGAGATGCATTTCTTCTTTCTGGTCCTTCTCTATCTGAAGCATTTCCTGAAGGTCCTGAATTTGATGTTGGAGAGATTCATTGTTTTGTTGCATGACGTCCATCTCCTGGGAAAGTGCACTCTCCATCTTACAGGCTTTGAGACGCATCTCTTCTTTCTCGTCCCTTTCTATCTGGAGCATTTCCTGAAGCTGGATATCATGGACAGAGGTCATCTCTTTCATTTCATCCAGCTCTTGGAGAAGTGCTTTCTCTTTTCCAACGGCTGTGACATGCATATTTTCTTTCTGGTCCTTCTCTATCTGAAGCATTTCCTGAAGGTCCTGAATTTGATGTTGGAGAGATTCATTGTTTTTTCTTATAGCCTCCTTCTCCTCCGTCTCCTGGTAAAGTTTACTCTCCATCTCACAGGCTTTGAGACGCATCTCTTCCTTCTGCTGTTTATCTATCCGGAGCATGTCCTGAAGGTCCTGAATTTGGTGTTGGAGAGATTCATTGTTATTTCTCATAGCCTCCGTTTCCTGGGAAAGTTTACGCTCCATCTCACAGGCGTTGAGACGTATCTCTTCCTTCTGGTCCTTTTCTTTCTGGATCATTTCCTGAAGCTGGATATCATGGACAGAGGTCATCTCTTTCATTTCATCCAGCTCTTGGAGAAGTGCTTTCTCTTTTCCAACAGCTGTGAGATGCATCTCTTCATTCTTGTTCCTTTCTAGCTGGAGCATTTCCTGAAGGTCCTGAATTTGGTGTTGGAGACATTCACTGGTTCTTCTCATAGCCTCCTTCTCCTGGGAAAGTGTACTCTCCATCTCACAGGCTTTGAGACGCATCTCTTCCTTCTGCTGTTTATCTATCCGGAGCATTTCCTGAAGGTCCTGAATTTGGTGTTGGAGAGATTCATTGTTATTTCTCATAGCCTCCGTCTCCTGGGAAAGTTTACGCTCCATCTCACAGGCGTTGAGACGTATCTCTTCCTTCTGGTCTTTTTCTTTCTGGAGCATTTCCTGAAGATGGATATCATGGACAGATGCCATCTCTTTCATTTCATCCAGCTCTTGGAGAAGTGCTTTCTCTTTTCCAACAGCTGTGAGATGCATTTCTTCTTTCTGGTCCTTCTCTATCTGAAGCATTTCCTGAAGGTCCTGAATTTGATGTTGGAGAGATTCATTGTTTTGTTGCATGACGTCCATCTCCTGGGAAAGTGCACTCTCCATCTTACAGGCTTTGAGACGCATCTCTTCTTTCTCGTCCCTTTCTATCTGGAGCATTTCCTGAAGCTGGATATCATGGACAGAGGTCATCTCTTTCATTTCATCCAGCTCTTGGAGAAGTGCTTTCTCTTTTCCAACGGCTGTGACATGCATATTTTCTTTCTGGTCCTTCTCTATCTGAAGCATTTCCTGAAGGTCCTGAATTTGATGTTGGAGAGATTCATTGTTTTTTCTTATAGCCTCCTTCTCCTCCGTCTCCTGGTAAAGTTTACTCTCCATCTCACAGGCTTTGAGACGCATCTCTTCCTTCTGCTGTTTATCTATCCGGAGCATGTCCTGAAGGTCCTGAATTTGGTGTTGGAGAGATTCATTGTTATTTCTCATAGCCTCCGTTTCCTGGGAAAGTTTACGCTCCATCTCACAGGCTTTGAGACGTATCTCTTCCTTCTGGTCCTTTTCTATCTGGAGCATTTCCTGAAGCTGGATATCATGGACAGAGGTCATCTCTTTCATTTCATCCAGCTCTTGGAGAAGTGCTTTCTCTTTTCCAACAGCTGTGAGATGCATCTTTTCGTTCTCGTTCCTTTCAATACGGAGCATTTCCTGAAGGTCCTGAATTTGGTGTTGCAGAGATTCATTGCTTTTTTTCATAGCCTCCTTCTCCTCCTTCTCCTGGGAAAGTGCACCCTCCATCTCACAGGCTTTGAGACACATCGCTTCCTTCTGGTCCTTTTCTTTCTGGATCATTTCCTGAAGCTGGATATCATGGACAGAGGTCATCTCTTTCATTTCATCCAGCTCTTGGATAAGTGCTTTCTCTTTTCCAACAGCTGTGAGATGCATCTTTTCGTTCTCGTTCCTTTCAATACGGAGCATTTCCTGAATGTCCTGAATTTGGTATTGGAGAGATTCATTGTTATTTCTCATAGCCTCCTTCTCCCTCTTCTCCTGGTAAAGTTCACGCTCCATCTCACAGGCTTTGAGACGCATATCTTCCTTCTGCTGTTTTTCTATCCGGAGCATTTCCTGAAGGTCCTGAATTTGGTGTTGGAGAGATTCATTGTTATTTCTCAAAGCCTCCGTCTCCTGGGAAAGTTTACCCTCCATCTCACAGGCTTTGAGACGCATCTCTTCCTTTTCGTCCCATTCTATCTGGAGCATTTCCTGAAGGTCCTGAATTTGGTGTTGCAGAGATTCATTGCTTTTTTTCATAGCCTCCTTCTCCTCCTTCTCCTGGTAAAGTTCACGCTCCATCTCACAGGCTTTGAGACGCATCTCTTCCTTCTCGTCCCATTCTATCTGGAGCATTTCCTGAAGGTCCTGAGTTTGCTGTTGGAGGGATTCAATGGTTTTTTTCATAGTCTGGGAGTCCTTACGAAGAGCCCCGTTCTCTTGGCACACTCTCTCCGTGGTTTGGCTGATCACGGCGAGCTGTTGAATTAGGCTGTCAAATTGGGTAGTCTGTGCCATTTTTAAATCTTTTATCTTATTAAGATAAGATAATGCAGATTATGTGAGCTGCTGTGGAAATACAGGCTATTATGTGATTTCAATCGGTCACACTAAATATCCCATAACCTATGAGATCATTAGGGAGCCCTTTGCAAAACTTCAGAGCCATCGCCCCTAGCAACAGAATTGCTTTCATGTATCCAGTGACGTCACGACGCATCGCAACATAGGACCGGTGACGTCACCGGTTCATCGCCATGGCAACACATTTTGTTTCAAATTCAACTTCCTGTCAGCTACATTAAACAATCATTGCAAACAGGAAATAAAATACAAATTATAATGTTTATGTGTTAAGTTTGAAAAGCTCTGAAGTTTGTTTGGTTCCGGAAATTGTAGGTTATTAATATTTAAAAAAATAAAAATAAAAGGATCGTGTCTAGAACTAGTTGGGGAAACTCTCGCGAGATGCTTGAGGTTAGGATAGGGCGTCGGGTAGTGAGTCTCGCGAGATTTACGGGTTATCTTCTAGACACGACCAAAAAAAAAATTATTATTGTGTGAGGGTAAAAGCGGGTAATAGTCTAAGTAATTTTAAATTTATTTTCCTACATTTGTTTGTCAGCTTATCTAACATATGTAGGCTATTTTTTGAATATTTAAAACCGTTAACGTCCGTTGGGTGATGGGACGGTCTGCGCATGCGTCGAGGCTCACCACCAACATCCAAGGCCTATGGAAAGGAGGTTAGAACACGCGTCATAATTACGGGGGTATTGCACATGCGCAGTAAAATCTGGCCGCAGCTTCAGTTACACTGCGCATGCGTATACCCCACACACCAAGATCCGTGACCCAGCCTCCTTCTATAGGCCTTGAAAACATCAGGGAGGAAGAGCAGGATGATGGCGGAGGATGGAAGAGAAGAGTCGGTGGCCACTGATGACGACTCAGACCTCACAGCTGCAGACGGCAGCAACAGCCTAAACAACACGGTAAAAACTGTTTTTACTTTTTTAGTGGATAAATACCGTGTTAACGTGTGTTAACGGTGTACTGGCTGACGGTTTAAAGCTCAGCTGAGTGTAGGGATACACGGTGATGAAGCTGAGTGGAAGGATACACGGTGATTAGGCTAAGTGGAAGGATACACGGTGATTAGGCACTACTCAGGTACTATGTTTCCTCTAACTTGTTCTAACTCCAGAGGTCATGTGTGATTCACTCAGCCTACTGTTGTTTTCATACTAACATTAACTTGCTTAATAAATAATGCTTCATATGGACATCTGTTAGCTTGTAGCCTAACTATAACAAGAAAAAGTAGGGCCATGAATGAGCCAAATGCAGGGAATTGAATAAACACCTGTCACCTGCCTGATGCAGTAAACAATCCCAGGTCACCTGCCACCATGGCAAGAGGTTTTCCTTATATTAAGATTTTTTTTTAAAGCAATTCCTAAATTAAAAATTGTCAGGGATTAAAGCTGCAGTAGGCAGAATGTTTTTGACACTATCATTAAAGGGACTGTCTGTAAGAATCAGAAATACCTTGTTAACAGCTTCACCTGTGGCCGTTAAGTCAACTAAAGTCAGCGTCCTGTTGCTGGCGCTTGTGCTCGCTCTACATAGACATGAAGGAGCATCGCTCAACACAGTGAGGAGACACACGTCAGCTAAAAGCACAATATCACTCTATATTTCAGCTGCTTGGCAGTAATGTTAGCTGACCAGACGAAGGTCTCTCCATGAATCAATGCTGATCCTAGTGTTGGCTTTTCCCGCCTCAGCCTCCCGACCGCGGCCGGAGGGAACAGGGGAGACGCCGGAGTTTTGGTCGGAGACGATAACGTTTCTCTCTGCGGAGCCCCGTCACTTCACAAGACACGGGAAACCTCTGTTGGTCTGGAGGAGCTGCAGCAGTTATTTCTGCACGAACGTCCACTGTACATTCTCAGAGCTAAACTAACTCTTCTGCAGTGTGGAGTGAGCAGCATGCACGTGAGAGGTGGCGCGAGCTGAGTGAAGGCAAGCAGGCAGAAGAGCAGAGACTCCGGCCCTGGAGACCAAAGCTACGGTCTCCCCTGCGTCCAACACTGTTTAAAGTTATTTTTTTTTTGGGGGGCATTTTCCATTTTTATGACAGGACAGTGGATAGAGTCTTGAAAGGGGGGAGAGAGAGAGTGGATGCGGAAAGGGCCACAGGCCGGATTCGAACCCGGGCCGCCGCGGTCAGGACCAAGCCTTAATACATGGACGCCCGCTCTACCAACTGAGCTAACCCAGGCGCAACACTGTTTAATAGAAGGGCTTCACTAGATACAACTTTGAGGGGGAAAAACTTAATTTCAGACCCCGCCCAAATGTCTTGTAAAAAGCCGTTTTCAGAGCTTATTAATGACACTGTGTGATGTGATGTGTCAGATGGTGGAAGAAGGCTCCACTCTCCTGCGCAGAATGGAGATCTGCGTCGCTGAGGCTGAGAAAAGGAGTGGCAAGAACACGGTGAACATGCAGGAGACGTTCACCGTGTACCTCATCGAAACACGGTGAGTGTTAAAATGGCTTGTCATAAAAAAGGAAGTGCTGCGAGTTGAGCTGAGATGTTCTGATATCTGTACTTCTTCTTGTCTTATCTCTCGTGTGCATGAATTCACTTCTGTATTTTGTCACTGTGCAAACTCAATCTCTTAAGGCCAATGGATGCAGTCGCTGACGGTCGTAACCCAGCCCCCGACTCTCTGTGGAGGAGATACAGTGAATTTGAACTCCTGAGGAACTACCTGTTGGTTACCTATCCGTACATCGTGGTCCCGCCGCTGCCTGAGAAGAGGGTGAGTTCAGTGCAGCTGCTTTCCAAACCCTGTTGCGTGTTACTCGGGAGGATTGCAGCCTTGCTTAATGTCCCTCAAGAAATGTTGAATATAATGTGACAGGATAAGAATAAGTAGGCTGAGAAATCACCGCTGGCTTCCGGCTAAATTAAGCCCCTAAATCAACCATCATGGAGCTGGACTTCTTGTTTGTTTGCTCCATGTGTTTCAGAAAAAAAGCTGTTATTAAAGTTATTAAATGGCCACTATTATGTAGAGACGGAAATTAATCTCTAATAGACTGGTTCACTTCAAAAGATCATGACTAATGAAGACTGACAGCAAATATATTTGCAGAACTTACATTTCATCTTTTCTTTGAGGCTCCTTTGTGTGTTTTTTCTCCTGGGGAAACAGTAACGGTGCCGTTTTTAGACAGCACAACACAGGATTCATACGCAGTGTGGAAAAGTATGGAATTTAATTTGGGTAATTAAATGCAACCATGCCAGGGTTGATAAAGGGATTAATAAGCAAAGCTAACACCAGGCTCAGTGAGTGAATAGTGGCTGATCTTCAAGGCTTTCCAGTTAATCAGATCTGTGTTCATTGGATATTTACTCTCTGTGTTCCACTACTATGTGAAAGGCTTGTATCGGAGCATAAGAGCTGCATGATGTTATGATATTATGTAGTAGACTTTGCTTTGGCAGGGCAGTGTGCAGGAAACATGAGCTGACCCAGTTTGAGCTTGAGATGGCCTCCCAGGACCTCATCTCCAAGAAGCAGCAGCATGAGGAGCTGGCTACAGGGGTACACTATACTATACTCATGTTATCTTTACTCTTCCTTTGTCTGTTATTTATTAAGCAAACCAAGCTAAGACCGAGATGTTAACAGCTTCCATCTAACATACTTTTCTGTGTGTTCATCTTTCTTAGATTGTGCGGACGTTCTCCTTCAAAGGCATGACCAACAAGCTTTTTGGCCAAGAGGCGCCTGAGCAGAGGGAGGCCAGACTGAAGCTGCTGGAGGAGCTGATAGCGGAGGGTGAAGAGGCCGTCAAGGAGAAAACGCTCGAGTGCGAGTGAGTCGTGGTCACTGCTTAAAGGGTTAGGGTTCATCTGCGTTCTTTTCCAGGGTTTTCAAATGGAAAGGTCCACTCAGCCGATAGCAAATGTTCCAATTCCACCTGCAAAGCGTGTCCTGTGTGATCGGGGCCTGACAGAGAATCACGTGTTCTGTCCATGATTATATATATATATAACATATTTAATATAATCGATCTGTTTTCACCACAGAGAGCATGTTGAGAGGGCGTGGGTGGACATGCCACAGTCGTGAACCTGCACACACACACACACACAACATAAGCAAACACAGGCACCAAGGTTGTCATTAGGTAATAAGTGTGACCGCATGGGACAGAGAGACGTTTTGTCAAAGATACAAAGTCTCTTCCTAAACATGAAACATGACAAGTCAAGGTAGTACTAATAAGTTCTTACCACTTCTGGAGATGGTCCAGACGGGTGTCAACTGGACTTCCAATGCAGGCCATCTGCTGCCTGCGTTTCCACTCAGGCAGCTCCACGTCTGTGAGAGTCGCCACGATCTGCTGTGCCAGGTTTAAAATGTTCACTATCTGCTGCAGCACCATCTGCAAGACAAAAGAAACGCAGCAAGCATTAAGTATGTGGGGAGGTCTAATTAAACAATGACATAACTAAAGGAAAGAGAAAAGTGCACTCAGCAGAGTGCAGATCTCCGCCAGGTGTGTCTCCCATGGCGTCAAATACCGAGCTTTTGTTACAGCCATCTGCGTTGGATACCGCTGCACAAGGCATCATTCAGCGCTGGTATGAAACGCACCAGGCGTCCCATGTAAACCCATCCGCTGCAACAGTAAACACTCTAAGAAAGTGAGCCTTGAGTGACTATGGTGACGTAGTTTAAAGAGTGAAAGAGACACACCAGACGGGCTGGAGGGGAGGTGGATGGGTCTAACAAACACAAGGCCTTCATCCAGGAGGCCGATGTTCTAGTCCCGTGTTCAAAACGTTCTATGTCATTTTCACTGTACAAACGTTGTAGTTTTAAGCCCAAGTGTGTAGTTCTTTCCTAACCTAAATATAGTGGTTTTGTTGCCTAATCCTAAAGGGACATCAAAGGTAACTATAGTGGTTTTGATGCAAAAAATAAAGTGATGCCAAGGAGCGTGACTGACACCAAGGGGCGTGACAAAGCGGTGGTATGTGACGAGTTGGGATGAGAATGTGTTGGACTCCCTCACCCCTCCCAAACAAAGAAGAGTCTCACCCAACGGTTCCTCCCGGCTCCCTTACAGTCAAGGCGGCTAAGATAACAGAATCAGGCATTTATTCATTTTGTATTGTGCCTAACTTTAGTGGATCATAACATATTGGGTATGGAATTAATCTGCAGATGCTCTGGTTCAAAATGAGACCAAACTTTTCTATGGATGTCAGTTTTTGAGCCACGACAAAGGCCAAAATGTGGCCTGCAACAGACTGGGTAAGGCTTATTTTTAGCTGATTGCAGGAAATACCTTTTGCTAATGACGACAGTTGTTGATCACAAGCGGCCCCTACCGGCCGGTCAAGAGGAGTGAGGAGTCAGCAGTCAATGACGGTATAATAAACAGTCAAATTGTCAATCACCCCAACCATGAGAAGTCCTCGAACATACAGTCATAAATGAGCACAGAAAATATCAGACTAATGGCTCCAGTAATATGCAAGATTAGCTGTGGACAGACAGACAGATACACAGGCTTACGTCTGGCGGAGATAGTAAGGCATAGATAATAATGTAAACATTGTTGTGGCTTAGAACCATTATATCAAGCATTTTATTAAGAAAAGCACCCAAAAAGTATAAATAAGACAGAGAGAAAAAACTGCTTTGAATAAAAATCAATACTTAAAAATAATACACATCACTGTTAGAACTGACTTTCTTACATCCAACAGACCTTTAAACTGCTTAAAGCATGAAATGTGTAAAGAAAGTGGTTTATCAGTTTGCACTGTGTCAACAACAGCTCACCAAACATGCATCTACAGTACCTGCTTTGTTTGTGTGATAAAGTTGGTCCTCTTAAGAAATTCCTCTTCCACGACAGCATGGGACTGGGCCAATCCAACGTGCTGCTCCACTGGACATGACAAGCGAGACATAAATGAAGCATGAACTCACACCAAACCAATCACCTGTTCCTTTACGTCTCCCACCATAGAGTACCTTGGCTTTGCCAGTTCTTCTGTATGAAGTCAAGGTTTTCATTTAGGAACTCCAGTGACTTCATTTCCTTCTTCACCTCCTGCATTAGAGTCAAAGTTCACACGTTTAGAAATGATGAAGCATGTTTGTTTTTTTCCAGGATGGCTGTCAGGTGGAAAACAAACCAGCAAACAGCTGTGTAATCAGTGAGTTTACCGAAGTCTGTCGTTTCAGTTCATTGACTTTGTTGTCCAACTCCTTCCATTTTTGATCCACGGCTGGAATGCCACAACCCTGACAAAGACAAAGATATTTCTTTCACTCTTATTGGCGTACGGTGGTGACGGTTCTTACAAACAGGCTCTTATTACAGTGTGTGACTCTTAAAAAAGGCGTTAAGATGTGTCACTTCAGAGCAGGAATAACAATAGTAAAACTCTATACAAGAGAGAAAGATTTGAATGATCTTGTGGTTGTGGTTTTAGTTCAATGTTTACAGCATGTCTGCAGCCTGGACTGCACTGTACTGTTCATCCATGTGATAACATCAGTCATCTTACCTGTGCTTCAGAGGCTGAAGCCAGGATTTTCTTCTCCTCCTTTAGGCATTCAGAGAGGGTTACGGCCAAGTTCTTGGGCTCATTTTCAAAGTTTTTCTACATAAAAAACAAAAATCACACAATAATTATTATACTTTGAGAAAAGAAATGAAGGTAAATCTAAGTTAAATGTTAAATGCTTAATGTAATGTTCAGTTCACATAACAGCATGTCTGCCCTACCAGCAAGTAGTCTTTCATTCCTGGAAAATCAGGTCCCTGCAAAATGTTGTTCTCCTGGACAGACCGGTTCCACTGTTCATCCAAATACAACAGGAGTGCACGGAAACATGTGCTTGCTTTATTTTCATCCACAGCCGCCAAATCCCTAACGCAGAGCAACAGAAAATGTACATTCATCTGAGGATTGTGTTTGTCAACGTGTGCTGAATGAGGACACACTGTGTGGGACATTTCTGGACACTAAAAACAGGAAAATCTACCCAACCACTCCCTCAAACTAATTAAATAATTAATGAATGATTATTATATAAATCAGCCAATTAGAATGCACATACAGATGGTTGAACTCCACCTTTTTACAGTATCTTCTTTTTTTTTTGTATTTTTGAGACTTTTCTTTCTCTTTGTCTTCTTCTTAATATTATATAGTAATTATATACTGTATATAGTTATGTATATAAATTTGTGTTTTCCCCAAAGTCACCATAGATTTTAATCTTTTTAATCTTTAAAATAATATTTTCTTTCAGGACAAGGTCAAGTTATCCCACTAGGGGTCACTAGAGCAAAAAAGATGTGTGATCACCATGACCTCCCCATTTCCACACTGTGCATTTTGTATGTATTGGTTTATAATTAGCAATTAGCTGTGGTAACTCGATAAATCAAAATATCATTTAGTAAAATACACCATTTAAGGACAGAATGACAGTCTCACAATTTGAAGTTATTTTTATAAAACGGTCACTATATCCTGACAGTAGTGCATGAGACAGGTAATCTGAAAAAAATCATGTGCCTCTGTGTCCTCCAGTGCTCCTAATGACATCTGCAATGGACCAATCAGAGCAGAGCTGGAGCCTTACCATCTCTGAGCAGCTGTCGATCACTCGTGAACTCCGATTAAACGGTCAAACTAGACAGCGCTGATCAAATATGAATCAATATTCTGTTAAGGTCTATTTCTCTCCTCAAATGTTTTCAGAAACATCTTGTAGTGTGCCATTTAGCTGTAAAATTAGAAAATTTGTGACCCAGCAGCCATGTTGAGATCAGTTGAGGAAATACCAAGCACTTCCCACCAGCCGGAGCAAACTCTCTCATTTTACAGCTGAACGGTGCACTACAAGATGTTTCTGAAAACATTTGTGGCAAGAAATAGGCATTACAGTAACAGAATATGAATTCGTATTTGATCAGAGTTTGCGAGTGATTGACAGCTGCCTCCGTTAAATGAACAGCCAATAGGAACGCTCTCGCTCTGAAATCTCCTGTGATTGGCCAAAGTTTCTCATCATAGGCTAGTTTCTTTAAAGCCTGAAAACAGAGCCATGAGGAGGAGCATAAGTCTAGTTTTCTCTCAGAACACTTGAATTACAATATGCTGAAAGGTTATTATGGAATCTTTGTCCAATGATGCCAAAAGCGTTCTGCCTACCATCGCTTTAACTCAGGGCCCCTCCACAAAAGAGTGCTTCAAGGTGGTAATAATGCAAGTGTTGCTTTAAGACCCCATGTATCCATGGCGTATACAGTATTGATAAACAAATGTGGTGTTCTGGTGCGTCTCTTACCAGTCCTGGTTCTCTATGCAGACGCACAGATAGTGGCGGATCTCTCTGAACTTCCTCTCATACAGCTGGCTCACCCGGGCCTGGAGGGCTGAGTCCAGTCTCAGCAGGTCCTGCCACTGGGCCATCTGCAGTTAGCCGACACAAACAGAGAGCATGCAGTCTGAACACCATCACAGAGGAAAAAGTCACTAACACTAATGCTCCTGTAATGCAAAGAATACGACTGAATTATGACTTATCAATGCAGTCCTTTCCACAACCAAGAGCTTATAATTTTTGCTTAAGATTTTATACAATTATGTTTATGTTTATTTGAGAAGGGAGAATGCACATGAATTACCACAAACACTTGAGCATTGGCATTAAAAGAAAACATGCATGTATATATGTATGTATATATATATATGTATATATATATATATACATATATATATATAAACAGTATATGTGTTTAAAGGACACATATTATACTCCATTTAAACTAGTTATTATAGGTCTCAGACACCTCCAAACCATGTCTCTGAAGTTTTTTTTTCAAAAAAACAATCAGATCATGCATTCCAGCATGTCTCTATAACCTCTGTTTCAGCCCATTTCCAAAAGTGCTGATTTCTGTGTCTGTAGCTCTGTAGGTCTCATATTATGCTCATTTCCAGGTTCATAGATGTATTTTAATGTTGCACTAGAACATGTTTACATGCTGCAATGTTCAAAAAACCCTTTATTCTTCTCATACTGCAGCCTGAGTCTGCCTGCCTCAGAGCCTAATTCAGCCTCTGTCTGAACACCCCTGATTCACAGCCTGTCTCCTCCCACTCTGCTCTGATTGGTCAGCGTTTTCTGTCAATCAAACGTCCTCAACAACAGCGTCACCCTCCCCCTCCCTCCCGGAGAAGCTCTCTCTCTCTCTCTCTCTCTCTCTCTCTGAGAGACGAGTGGAGAGATAGCAGCCAGAATAAAGTTTATAAACCACTTTAAAGTTTATAAACCAGAAACTTCACCCAGCGCACGTTACCGGAGGAATCTGATCAGAAATCGGCGACACATGATGAACATCTGCGGTCCAGATTCCAGGTTCTCCTGACGGTTTCTCTCAGGTAAATAATACTATTTATAGCTCTGTTAGTTAACTCAGTGTTTACCTCATGCATCAACTCTGTAAACCGTAAACATACACTCTGTTTTACGTCTGTCTTTACAGATCCATCTGTGAGAAATGACCGACAGAATCATCCCAGAGGAGAGCAGACAGCTGAGAGCAGACAGCTGAGAGCAGATGGCTCTGTTTACATGGAGATACAGAGCTAACCCGGTAGCATGTAGCTAACCCGTTAGCATGTAGCTACATGCTAACGGGTTAGCTACATGCTACCGCTATGACACGGTGTGTAAACACAGCGACCATCAGGGTGGAAAATAGAAGATGTGAAACAGTAGTCAGTTCATTATTTCTGCTAAAAGATAAATGTATGGAAGATCAGAGTAATGGTATATTATTTACAGTAGTAGCTGTCTCTGTGTTACCATGACTACAGACCACCGGAGCTTAGCTTACCATAGTTTACCAGAGCTGAAGACTTTCTCCTGTACCATGTTAACATAACTAACTAACAGGTGAGATGATTACAAATGCTGTGAATAATTAATATTGTCATCTGTCAACTCAAATAAAGTTTGACTGTGAAACAGAAATGTGTTGTGTTGCTTACAAGTCACTATTTACTACCTGTAATCTGCTACATGCATGACATCAAATATATATAATATATAAATATCATCTGTTTAAACAGTATAATTACATAAAGCCTTTGTGAAAGAACATGTTATATTTAGATGATGGGAGTACATGAAGCCTGTTCTGCTGGTTCTTGCAGACTAACAGTAGGAGCTACTTTGCTCAAGTTCGGTTGAGGAGGAGAGACAGTGACGCGCTGTGGGGCCGGGTCAGCTACTGAAGGTTCTGCTCTGGTTCGACCAGGAAACCCTTATATGGCTAATTCTCAAATGACGTCAGAAGAAAAGAAAAGCTGCGCAGCGTTGTTTCGACACCCATTTCCGGACAAACGGAGCAGGAGAAAAAGAGAGAGGATGGTCTTTTATGATACTATGGTGACTTGTAGACACACTGGGGACAGATATTGATGTTTAAAAGACATGGAAAAGTGCATTTTGCATAATAGGTGACCTTTAAGTTATAAGAGCCAGGGTGGTCTCCTGAATCTTATCTGTTCAATATAAATACAACTTACCAATCAGTCTCTCTCCAGTTTAGTGAGGATTTCCAGACAAGCACATTATTTTTGTTCCACAGATTCCCGGCTTGTTTTTTACAATTCATCCATAGGCCTATAAAGGCATAATCACAATTTCCTAAAGCCCAAGGTGATATCCTCAAAAGGTTTTCTTTGTCTCGTCTTATATTTACAATTACATAACACAGAGAGCAGCGGCAAACTGTCGCAGAGAAGTGTCCCTTTGCTCGATATATGTTAGGATTATTGTGAATCTATTACAATATTTCTGTTTATCGTCTAATTGATTAATTGACAAATCTTTTCAGCACTAACAAATAGTAATGATCCATCTGTAGAGAAAGACAAACTCAACTACAAATGTACTGTCAGAAATATGTCATTCACCTTGCGCTGCAACTACCACTGAGGACAAAAACTTTATATCATCTTCATTGTTTATACATATTTGCCTTTTAAGAGGTGTTGTTACTGCCACATATTTGTTGGCAGTGTAAGCAGTTTCATTGTAAACAACTTTTTACCATGTAATAAGAAGACCCAGCTGCTTGCTTAGGTTATTGTGATAATAATAATATATTCAGAAAGAGACACAGCTGTTGCGGTTTTCAGATGTACGTTTTTGGGATCAGTTACATATTCATAATGTCATTCATAATGTTCATGCAAATATCTTCAAACCCTAGCAAATCCTGGATGGATAGATTAATAGAGATTGTTTTCCCTCTCTCAGTTTGAGGTAATCAATTTCTTCAATAAAGCATTTTTAAAGCATTAGAATATATTTAGAATGTTTTTTCTTTTGGCGTTATCCCTGGGGTTGTAAGTATGAAGCTGTTCCACAACTTGTAGTTTTTAGCCGTTTTACTTTTCATATGTTTAGGAATATGTCCGGATCCAATGATTGATTGCACATGGCAAATTTAATTTTTGAGGTATGCCTCTTAGTAGCTATTACTTTACTGAAATAGGATATAGGTAGCTGCTGTTAATGTAAGGGTTTTATTGTAACAGTCACTTCATCTCCTGTGATGACGTATTTCTGTTCTGTTGTAGGTCTACTCTTGCTCAGCAGATGGCACTGTCAGACTTTGGGACTTCACAGATGGCATCCTCATTAAGGTACAGCTTGATTCTTGAATTGTTTTCGCTGCAGTCTATGCAGACAGTGTGGCTCATCCAAATCTCTGTACATTTTTTATCTGTTCAAAATGTACTTTAAGGGAGTTTTGTCAAGTATTTAATACTCTTATCAACATGGGAGGGGGGAAATATGCTGCTTTATGCAAATGTATATACAGTATATATATATATATATATATATATGTATATATATATATTATCGGAAATCAATTAACAACACAAAACAATGACAAATATTGTCCAGAAACCCTCACAGGTACTGTATTTAGCATAGAAAATATGCTCAAAACTATAACATGGCAAACTCAAGCCCAACAGACAACAACAGCTGTCAGTGTGCTAATTTGACTAGGATTTTCCCCCAAACTGCATGTGATTACCATAAAGCGGGCATGTCTGTAAAGGGGAGACTTGTGGGTACCCATAGAACCCATTTTTACTTGCATATTTTGAGGTCAGAGGTCAAGGGACTCCTTTGAAAATGGCCATGCCAGTTTTTCCTCGCCAAAATTTACTGCAAGTTCGGAGTGTTATTTAACCTCCATCCTGACAAGCTAGTATGACATGGTTGATACCAATGGATTCCGTAGGTTTTCTAATTTCATATGATACCAGTATTAGGGGCGTTAAAACAAATTTGCATATAACGTATTATCACCTTAACTTTGACAGCCCTAGTTAATTGTCACAGTTTACCTGTATACACACTCCAGCTTAGTGTGGATCCCACTTGATGCACAGTGGCACAGTAGTGAAGGACTAGTGGGCTGAGATCACTTTGACAAAGAGCCTGTGCTTCTCTGATGTCTGACAGCCATGTGTAACAGCTGTGTGTTCTCTTCCAGACTTATGTCATTGGACACCCAGTTTACTCCATCTACGCATCTGCAAACCATGAAGGAGTCTTCTTTATCGTTACTCCCATGCTAAGTGACAAACGATCTGGTAAGTTTGACATCTTTTCTAATTGTGCTCATGGCCTGGGTGTGATGCCTGAGCTGTCTCAGCATCCAATAGACACCTTGTGTGCTTTGGCAAATGTGACTTCAGTCTAAACCCAAAACCTTAGCAATTAGTACGGTCTTGACCTGCTCTATATGAAAAGCGGCTTACGATAACTTCTGTTACGATTTGATGTGATATAAAATTGAATTGAATTGAAAATGAGGAGTGATCAATTAATGCTGAAATGGTACCAAACTGCAGAACCAGGCTAGCAGGAATGCCAGCAGTCTTTATGAAGCTTCACACCACTACTTACAGCAACATATCATTCGAATGTAAAGCAGTGGTTTTGTTGCTTTTAGTGGCAATAAATTAAAATTTCGGACTAAATCTCACCAGAATTTGCCATACTGAGGTGTGTTAAAGCTTCTATATGTAGAATATGTATTTGTTTGTAGACAAATTAGACAATCCGGGTGAAAATTGTTGCAGTCCATTCTTTCAGCCCATTAATTTCAGTGTCAGCAGGTCAGACCAGGATGTGCATTGGGGTATACACATGCATAGCTGTCTTTTTTTCTTTCTACTTCCACTTGAAGTCGCTGGTCACAGAAAATATAAAATCATTCTCATGGGGGCTTTAACGTGTGTGAAGTAGAATTTGGGTAAGAGGTCACTGGGTAAGAATGTGTAGCATGCTGATGTTTGACACAGTGTGTGTGTATGTGTGTGTGCAGAGTTGTTCCAGCTGGTTGCGGTACATCTTCCGCAGAGCGGAGATCAGCTGGTGGAGACCCGAGAGCTTTCTGCTGTGCTCAGCGACGTCAGCTCCAACTCAGCGGCCATCGTCTTCGGCAGAGGGGTACATACACCGCCGCTACTGTTACCAACACAACATCTGGAACAGTTACATTCCCCACTTGCTGACATATCAGAGGGATATCTGAGAGCTTGTTGACTTTATCAGACTTTTCTGCTGTGGCAAAAATACAATTATATAGGAGACGATATTATTTGGACCATGTGTTCAAATTGTGTCTTCAAAAACTCCAATAGACCCCAGTGGATGCGATGAGTCACTATCAAATGAACTTCAGATAAAGATTTTTACCCCTTTTTTAAATTGGATGTATAGCGTTTACAATTATTAACTTTTATGAGTACAATCCGCTTCAAATTGACACCAGCATTTACTCCAGAACAGGTTTCAAATACAGAACCTTGGTCAGCCTTCCTGCATGTATGTGTTAATAACCAAAGGTGTTCTTCCTCACAGGGGGAGTATATTGCTTCAGCTAAAGGTTTGCATCTGGATGTCTACTTCTTCAAGAAGCAGAAGTCATACAGGTGAGCCGCCGTGTGCAATGCTTCAGTTAGGATTCAGTGTGATCTATTTTATTGAGGATGGAAAATGAATCAAAGATGATCACTTCACACATTTTATTTCAAATTGTCAAGTAAAATCACCAACCATTCACAGCTTTAGATTGCAAATGCCACAAAAACAATTTGTTTTTCTATCTGGACACAAAATGCTGTAGAAATCAAGAATGAAGTTGTCATATGTGTTAAAGGTCATGAACCATAAAACCCATGATGTTCACAAACTTACATTTGCCTACAAAGCCACGAGGATGTTCAATAACACCGTATGTCTGTCCTTGTGTGGGTTATTATTAGGTTTTCCCTCAAAGAAGACAACAAGAAGGGAGGCAAGAACACATTCACGTGCGTCGCCTGTCACCCAAAAGATGACTGCATTGCCACTGGGCATGAAGATGGCAAGATTCGCTTGTGGTGAGTGCCTTAACAACATGACCTTGAAGCATATACACTCACATCCAGGTTTTTTGATCATTTTGAACAATACTTTAGTCGAAACATCTGCCGCACACTTGTGTTGCATGTATTTTCCTAATAGTTGCTCCAGTGAACTCCACTCTCTTAGCATGATGGGGAAACAAACTTTGTCTCTTCCTACTCTGAATTTACCTGTCACAATATTTCCTTGATTATTACATCATTTTGTTCTCTGCAGTGTGTGTTTTATGAGGTGTATGAATGTAGAACCTTTTTTTTTTTTTTACATCACTGTTTATCCTTTCAGGAGAAACTTCAACCACAAGAAGGAGTACACATACTCCACCCTGCACTGGCACCACAGTGCTGTCGGCTCACTGTGCTTCACCCCAGAAGGTACGCACACGTCATTACCTGTTTTATGATTTCTTTCTCTTTCTCCATCTATTTCAGACGAGATTATTCCTCTCAATCAAGAGAGATTCTAATCTAGAGATTTTGACTTGTTTAAAATTTTTATTTTGTGCTAGAATGACCAAATTGGCTCAGGATTTGTTTTGCTTTAAAGGGACAGTTCACCCCAAAATCATAAATACATATTTTCCCTCTTACCTGTCGTGCTATTTATCAATCTAGATTGTTTTGGTGCGAGTTGCCGAGTGTTGGAGATATCGGCCGTAGAGATGTCAGACTCCAATAATGGAACTAGACGGCACTCGGCTTGTGGTGCTCAAAGCGGCAAAAAATACATTTGGAAAACTCAACAGTGCTGTCTCTTTCCAGAAATCATGACCCGGCTACTCAAGATAATCCACAGACTTTGTGAACCGTTTCTTGTTGGAACTATTTTGTCTCTACCGAGCTACACCTGTCAACCGTATCACTGCGTAGAAGGAATCGAGCGTCTTCTACTCATGGACGAGAGGCTCGTGTTTATAGTTTATAGCTAACCGATACAGCTGGCTCATCTAGCACCACTGAGCTAGGTAACGTTACAGCTCAGCCGAGGTGGGCGCCATTAATGTTTGCGTCCAGCGCTGTCACGAGCACGAGCCTCGCGTCTATGAGTAGATGCACGCTTCCGGTCACGGTTTGACTCCTCATTTATATCTTTACAGGAGCGCTTCTTATACAAATTAATAACAAAACAAATATGTAGTTCCTTAATGTGAAAAATAACATTTTACATTCTTCAAAGTATATTCTTTTTATATTCTTTATATTCTTATATTCTTCCATGCTTCTTAAGATATGGCTCTTACAGTATTTTTTGGCACTTTGAGCCCCACAAGCCGAGTGCCCTCTAGTTCCATTATATTTGAGAGAAGGCAGACAACTCTACGGTCGATATCTCCAACACCCGGCAACTCACATCAAAACAATCTAAATTGATAAATAGTACTAAAGGTAAGAGGGAAAATATGTGTTTTTGATTTTGGGGTGAACTGTCCCTTTTAAGAAGAATGCATGCCTGCCCTGTTCCTGCCTCTGTATGTATTTCGGTTTTGTTTTACCAGGCACCAACCTGTTGAGTGGAGGCTTGGAGTCCGTGCTCGTACAATGGCGATACAACCAAGAGAGCCAGCGGGACTTCCTGCCCCGCTTGGGTTCTGCCATCACACACATCGCTGTTTCACCTGATGGAGCACTGTTCTGTACTTCACACAGTGACAACAGTAAGGAGCTGTAACCTGTATTACACACTCAGATGAAACCCAGTGAGCAACAAGCTGTAATAGTAGACATAGCGTTTTTAAAGCCAGCGTCTAGTGGCCACTAGCGGTACTACAGCATTAATGCACTATGGTTGCCACTTGGTTTGAACCCTGCAGGCTTTACATTTGACAGCACATTTTGCTCCGAAGAGCTCACATCTGTGTCCTTGACTGATAGATCAGAAAGGCAACACTGTAAAATGTGTATATAGAATTGTTTGAGAGATATCAGTATGAAAGGAAGGCTGTGGTAACCGATTTGTGTCTCTTCTTGTTTCAGAGATTACGATCATCCAGAGTTGTGTTAAAGTATCAGCAGTCATTCAGGGCCTGGTCAAAGGTGAGTACAGACTGTAGTTGGCAACAGCACGTACATCGATCATAAACACGCTGTATGGGTTCATAGATAATAAACATATCTAAATTCTTCACAGTTCTTGGAAAGCGATCTTGCTTCAAAAGAAGACACCTTGCCCATTATAGAAAATAACTATATCTCAATTTCAAAAAATTATCCCTGTTAGGATTATTGTGGTGTCAGAATGAAATTACCTTGTTACCAAGTCTTTTATGTCATATTTAACCAGAAATAACTTCTCTTGTATTATATCTCGTATTTTTTTTGGGCTGTCAATCAATTAAAATATTTAATCGCACATTTTTTTATCTGTTAAAAATGTACCTTAAAGGGAGATTTGTCAAATATTTAATACTCAAATATGCAAATATGCTGCTTTATGCAAATGTATGTATATATTTATAATTGGAAATCAGTTAACAACACAAAACAATGACAAATATTGTCCAGAAACCCTCACAGGTACTGCATTTAGCATAAAAAATATGCTTAAATCATAACATGGCAAACTGCAGCCCAACAGGCAACAACAGCTGTCAGTGTGTCAGTGTGCTGACTTGACTATGACTTGCCCCAAACTGCATGTGATTATCATAAAGTGGGCATGTCTGTAAAGGGGAGACTCGTGGGTACCTATAGAACCCATTTTCATTCACATATCTTGAGGTCAGAGGTCAAGGGACCCCTTTGAAAATGGTGGATCTTTTGTAGTTGCATCACTCTGTATCAGTGTGCTAAAATATTAATTATATCCTGTAAAACCATCAGGAGCAATTGTGCCTCACTGTCACTCGCATCAAACCTTTCTTTCTTCATATGACATATCAAAAAGAGAAATAAACTAGGTTTGAATCTACCAGGTTCCTCTGTGCACGGAAAAGAAGCAATTGACTTTTTTCTTTTCTTTTTTTTTTTGTCCCGGTGCAGGAGAAAGTGTCAGGACAGACTTGATGGTGGACCCACGCAGCAAATCCCTGGTGCTGAACGGGAAACCAGGCCACCTGCAGTTTTACTCCCTCCAAAGAGACAAACTGCTGTACAACGTAAGCACTCTGCTTTATAAACCGAGCCAAAGATGGCACACATAAGCCAGACCAAGTTAGTTTGTGGATCATTTTTGGAGGCTTTCATGGACATAACATGCTATTTCAGATAAATATTGTTATGAGTACTTGGAGACAACGTATTTTGATTACAAACAGAAGACAGAACGTTCAAACACAAATCTCTTCTGATCCACAGCCTCGCTAATAACAACGATGTATCCTTGGTGGGAATTTTCCGTGATAACCAAATGCTGAGGTCTTTTATCATCTATGTTTCCCACAGCTGGACATAGTGCAGCAGGAGTACATCCATGAGTCGGGCTTGGAGCAGTTTGAGGTGGTCAAGGCGGCCTTTGATGCCTCTGGCAACTGGCTGGCAACAGTGGAAGAAAGAAAACAGAAAGTTGCTGAGCTGGAGCTTAACTTGAAGCTGTGGGCATTTGATGAACAAACACAGAGGTACATACGTCTAAACAATATTTAATATGTCTATTAGGGCTGTCAAAGTTAACGTGATGGTAACGTGTTAACGCAAATTAGTTTCATCCCCACTAATTTCTTTAACGCATTAATGCAATCGATCTTTTGGAGGTTGTAGCTCAGTTTTAAAGCTACAGTGGAGATACTGGCATCATAAGAAACTAGAAAACTTAAAGAATCCATTGGTACCAACCATACTAGCTCACACTAGCTTGTCTCGAAGCAGGCTTGATAGAGTTTCAAACTTTAAAACGGGCATTTTTTTCTTACCACAACCCTGTAACATGCTTACTGTATCACCTGCAGTTTTGTGCTGAACACGACCATCTCGGCCCCCCACGAGGACCGGATTACAGCCATGTGCTTCTGCCACGCCACCGACAACCAGACCACCATGCTGGTTTCCACCAGCAAGGACGGACACTTCAAAGCCTGGCAGCTGACCCCACCAGCCCACACAGACGGTAAGCAGTCTAGACCGTATAACCGTACATTCCCACCCCAGTCCCGCTGGCTCTCTTTGGTTGTATCGCCACTGGACGAGCACCGACTCCAAGCCTCCACTCAACAGGTTGGTGCCCGGTAAAACAAAACCGAAATAGATACAGAGGCAGGGCCAGGGCAGGCATGCATTCTTCTTAAAGGGACAGTTCACCCCAGAATCAAAAACACATATTTTCCCTCTTACCTGTAGTACTATTTATCAATCTAGATTGTTTTGGTGTGAGTTGCCGGGTGTTGGAGATATCGGCTGTAGAGATGTCTGCCTTCTCTCCAATATAATGGAACTAGAGGGTGCGTATAATAATTATATACATACATTTGCATAAAGCAGCATATTTGTCCACTCCCATGTTGATAAGAGTATTACATACTTGACAAATCTCCCTTTAAGGTACATTTTGAACAGATAAAAAAACGTGATTAATTGCGATTAAATATGGACAATCATGCGATTAGATAATTTAATCAATTGACAGCGCTAGTGGTAATATTTACCATGCTCTACTTTAACTTGCTGTCTTTCTCTGTTGCTGTATGTTTTGACTTCTAATTTTTTTTTTTGTGCATCTCCAACAACTATGTGTCCTTTATGAGTTAATTCCCACTTAAGAGAATGCAGAGCTCTGTGAGATTTGTCCTCATTCATAGTGTTTGAGTAGTTAACATGTAACACCAAAATGACAAAATATGAAAACATGACCGCACATTACAGGCTGTATGCAAAATAACATAACATTTTCTGTCTCTAACACTTTTCTTTCATCTCAATGAAAAACACCTTGAGGTCAATGTATAGGTCATCCTTTTAAATGAATACTTGAGCAAGTAATTGTCATTACTTTTTAATCATATGTTACTAACTACCAGCCCAAACAGACCAAATCACCTCTTGGAAGTTGAAAATGTGCACACATATCACATCTCTCCTTATCATATCACTAATCCAACACTCTCTGTGTCCGTCTCCCTCTCTCCTTCCTCTTGAATGTGCTAGCAGATGAAGGTCCTTCCTGGTCGTGTGATTTTGTCGGAGACTATCGCGGCCTGGTGCCCGAGTGCTGCTGTTTCTCAGCCGATGGCTCTCTGCTGGCCGTCAGCTTTCAGGAGGTGGTGACTGTGTGGAGCCCGGCTTCCTGGGAGCTCCTGACTACTCTGTCCCAGCCGCCCAAAGCTATCAGGTCAGAGCATTAACATGCACTCAAATACCCACACATTCAACAGGGAGGGTGTTGAATACACAATACTTACGCACTGAACTTGATGCTGGTAACATATATTCACTGGTATCTAAAAATTCTTTAAAAAATTCTAAAAAACTTTTTAGGGCTACTACTTAAAGAAATCAAAAAAAAAAAGATGTGCCAAACACATAAGGAACTCCTTTAGCAAAGAGGGCCAGTTGTCGTAAGAAAGCTTATATCCGTCCATTCTCTTCCACTTATTTGAGGCCGGGTCGTGGGGGCAGCGGGCTTAGCAGGGCATTCCAGGTATCCCTCTCCCCAGCAACATTTTCAGCTCTTCCTGGGGGACCCAGAGGCCTCCCCAGGACAGACGAGATATATAATCTCTCCAGCGTGTTCTGGTTCTACCCCGAGGCATCTTAACAGTTGGACGTGCCCGGAAAACCTCTAAAGGGAGGCATCCAGGAGGATCCTGATCAGATGCCTGAACCACCTCAGCTGGCCCCTTTCGGCGCAAAGGAGCAGCAGCTCCACTCCGAGCTCCCTCCGGATATCTGAGCTCCTCATCCTCTCTCTAAGGCTGAGGCCAGCCACCCTACGAAGGAAACTCATTTCAGCCACTTGTATCCGCGATCTCATTCTTTCAGTCACACTACCCAAAGCTCATGACCATCGGTGAGGGTTGGAACGTAGATGGACTGGTAAATCGAGAGCTTTGCCTTCGGGCTCAGCTCCCTCTTCACCACAACGGTCCGGTACAGCGCCCGCATAACTGCAGACGCCGCACTGAACCACCTGTCCATCTCCTGCTCCATTTTCCTCTCACTTTGTGAATAAGACCCCGAGATACTTAAACTCACTCGCTTGGGGCTGTGAATCACTCCCAACCCGGAGGGCGCAATCCACCGTTTTCCGGCAGAGAACCATGGCCTCAGACTTGGAGGTACTGACTCTCATCCCGACCGCTTCACACTCGGCTGCAATCCGCCCCAGTGCGTGCTGAAGGTCACGGTCTGATGAAGCCAACAGAACCACATCATCTGCAAAGAGCAGAGACCCAATTCTGATGTCCCGGAACCAGACACTCTCTTACCCCCGGCTGCGCCTTGAGATCCTGTCCATGAAAATCACTTACCAGATCAGTGACAAGGGACAACCTTGGCGGAGGCCAACACCCATCGGAGACGTGTTTGACTTTGTGCCGAGAATACGGACGCTGCTCTCACTTTGGGAATGTGAGGTACCGGGGTCGTTGTTACGAGCCATCCGGTCCTTGTATAACCAAAGCACACGGTTGTAAGCCTTTTCCAAGTCCACAAAAGACATGTAGACTGAATGAGCAAACTCCCATGACCCCTCCAACAGCCCCGCAAGGGTAAAAAGCTGGTCCACTGGTCCACGGCCAGGACGCAATCCGCATTGTTCCTCCTGGATCTGAGGTTCGACAATCAGTTAATAAGTGCACACTGGAAACACTGGGGCTCACATTCAGAAAAAAGGACATACATGTGACAACACACACACACACACAGAATCACTAAGCAACCAGCTGTTTTAGAGTTTGGCTCTTTGCCATTGAGGCTCCTCAGCGGTGGACGTCTTTGAACAGTTAAATGACCTTTTTACCACACTGGCAGAAGTCCAGAGCGTCGTTTCTCACAGCAGACGGGGATATAACCGCCCGAGAAAAAGAAGTGCTGTCAGCCAGCGGAACACAGGGACAGGCTGCAGTTTCGCAACGTTGCTCGAGTCTCAGAAATGTTGGCAGATGTCCCCCCCCTCCGCCCCCCCCCCGCTCAAGAAGGGGCCCTCAGGTCACTGAGGACACAAAACTACTGTTGCTAGTTCCTGTACCACTTCTCTGAAATAAGCCCAGAACATTGACTCAGCGACATATCATGAGAAACTCCCCTTTTCAGTGCTTGTGCACATACATTTGTATATCTGGAGTTCCTACCAACCCACAAACTGTGAAATAAGACAACACAATCAGTTTATTGTGGTCTGTCTAGATCAGAAAACATGTGATTCAACAAGCCATTCAGATTTGGCTCCCCTTCCTATGTCATATGCAGGCTCATTAGAATATACCCCTCAGCTTGAGAACTACCTTTGCAAAGGTGCACCATATTTTTCTCACAGACTGGGCTTTTTCTTAAAAAGACAGGTGCCAAAATGGAGTGTTTCAGACAGGTGAATACATGTATATTCAGACAGACAGGATGAGAAAAATAATGTCTTTTTTGAACATTAAAGCATGTCAACATGTTCTAGTAGAAACCCAAAATACAAAGTATGAACCTGGAAATGAGCATATATTTATAAGCACATTTGCAAGACAAACAAGCAGAGACATGACTTGCAGGGAACCAGCTGAAAGAAACATTTAACTGTCAATAAACCTTTAAAAACAATTAAAGAAACTATTAAAGGCATCATAGTGAACAGCACTAGAGAAGGTCTCTTGTTAATTAGTGGGGGCGGGCAGACACTTAGTTCTGTTCTACACAAATGCAAACTAGTCTGAACTAATAATTTATAACAGATGAACTCTTTGAAAAGCTCAATCATACCCAGAAAGCAGACATTTCCTGTGTAATTTGGGAGCTGAAAGGGAATTTGTGCGTAATAAGACTTCAAAGTTGGAGGGAGGGAAACAGGAAAACTTTAACGGTCAGCTGTTTTGACAGCTGACCGTTACCCCTTACAGTACATAACTACCACCTATGGATGTGCAGAGCTGGGTCAATTACTTGACCTCTAACCTCAACAACTCGACTTCTTTACATGCAACTTGAGAAATGAATAACTTATGGTTGTCTTCCAGAGGGATAAAATAGACACAGTTCACCTGACAAAAGTATTTATTTTATCAAGAGAAGAAATTAATATATTTGCATATGAATGTCAAAGACTCACTTTAAGTTATATGTACACGTCTGAAAGGTTGGCCATTATTGACATTTTGTGGGTGTTTGGTTCTCGGTTTGCGTGTTCCTATTTGAAGCTCCCAAAGCGGAAAACTCCTCAAAAGCTAATCCTGTGAAATATGTGTGGTGTGAGGAGCTAGTTGGTTGGGGGGGGGGGGGGGGATGCACTTGGAATTCTTTCTAGTCACAGGGAAAAAAAGGGAACTGTTTTTTCCTCCACCAGGGATCTTTGTTTTGGGCGACTAAGCTGTTCCAAGTATCTGCTGGGAACCACCGCCAACAACCTGCTCTGCTGCTGGAACCTCCTCACCTGCTCATGTAAGGCTGCTTGTGTAGTGTGCACGTCAACATTTCCATTTTTCAGCTGAATGCATTTGTTGAAGTTGACTTTAGTTTTGTTCATATCTAATGATACCTTCCTGTTGCCTCTTTCTGCCTCTCCCTCTAATCTCCTCTCCTCTGTGGCAGTGGAGTGGAGCACCTCGATGGACATCAGCCTGCTGCTGGCTGACCCCCTCACCGAGAACATGGCCGCCTTCTGCTGTCAGGCTGGATGCACCGACTGTAAGCTCTAAACTGGGTGGCCAAAAGTTTTAATGTTTCCAAGTTGTAATCGCATCTCAAAGCACATGGAAAACATTTTTTTTTAAAGCTGTCAAAAGTTAACACGATCATAATGCGTTATAGCAAATCCGTTTTAACGCCACTAATTTCTTTAACGCATTAACGCAATCGATCTTTCAGAGGTTGTACCGGGCTCAGTTTTAAAGCTAGAGTGAAGACACTGCTATGATGTGAAACCTGAGGGATCCATTGGTACCAGCCATGTCATACTAGCTTGTCGTGAAGGAGGCTGAATAACTCAATAATGGTTTTCTTTCTTCCTCTATTTCAGTGTTTGTGTTTAAGCCCAGCGAGCCTCGGCCCGTGTTCTCCCATAAGGCCGTGTGCTCGGGGAAGGTGACTCGTGCTGTTTTTGCCCCGAGGGAGGAGATGCTGGAGAGCTGTGAGGAAAGCAGCCAGTGGCTCAACCGCTCCCAGCTGTACTTCCTCACTCAGCACATGGTAAACCATCAGAAACACATGTTTACATTGCAGTGAAAAGGACCTTTCTTTTTAAATTACCTTCTGTGTGCTAGTATTGTGTTCATGCTGTTGGCTGATGTGGACTCTCCTCCGCAGGACCTCATGACATTCACCACTAAGGCGGAGGAAGACAGACTGATGGCATCCAGCAAACAGGTACAGCCACCACTGCTCAGCATCAAATGGTTTCACACTTTTTTGGCCTGCTACTCAAAAACCTCAGGATGGTGCATACTGAGCATGTTAAGAGCTCAGTTCCTCATGCTTGGCAGTCTGAACATAACAAAACTAATACAATGGAAACAGTGAGCTGGACTGATGCCCGTATCAGGCGTCGCTTCACATGTTTTCATCTGGAATGAACACAGGGTGATGGAGAAGAGCTAGTTCATTAGCTTAGCTAAAGCTTCAGGAGCTCATTTATTAATAAGCCCTCTTTGGATCCATGTAGCTTTTGTTTACAAGTTTTAACTACATACCCCCTCTGTTTCTCTCATCTTTAGTGTCTTTCAAACGACGATGTATTATGGCCAGTGTAGGTAAAAAAAAGGGAGCCGGGGGAGGGGGTAATATTCAGAGGAAAAACTCAGAATTTCCAAGATTAAAGTAAATCAATTTACGAGAAAAAAAAATCAGATATTCTCTGAGATTGAAGTGGTAAATTTACAAGAAAAACTCACAGCAACCTGGGGTTCAGCGTCTCGCTCAAGGACACTTCGATATGCGCACATGAGGAGTCGGGGATCAAACCGCCAACCTTGCGGTTAAGGGATGACCCACTGAGCTACAGCCGTCCCAGTTTTAGTGTTGCCTGTGCTGAAATAAGAAATACGCCTTTTGTGTATTCAAAGATAGACGTTGTTGGTCTATACTTTCCCGTAACTTCTATAATATTAATACTTAAGAAAAGAACATATTAAGAACATAAAAGAAAATGTGGCAAATTTGTGAGTTTTTTTCTCATAAATGTATGACTTGATCTCGGAAATTCAGATTTTTTTAAATTTATTTTTTCTGGGAATATTCCCCCCTGATAATGTCAGCGTGAGTTGACAAAACAGCTGCTGGAATTCAGGCTTCACGTGATTCAGCAACTTAAGACCCTGGTTAAAATAGTGCACACAGGAAAATGTGGACTCCCTTGTTTATCTCTGAAAATATGCAGAGTCACGGTAAAATTTTTTTCATTTCCATTTGTGCTCTCGTGACCGCAGGGAGGAAAACAAACACGCAGAGGAGGAAATGGAGAGCGAGAAAGAGGAAGAGGATTCAGAGGGGGAAATGGAATCCAGCACCCCGAGACCAGAGCAGGCGTCACTGGGCGGCCAGGCAGCAGAGTCGACAGCCCCCGCTCTGACCAAAGCCCAGGTTAGGGAACTGAGGAGGGTGAAGAAACTTGACCACAGCTGGCTCACAGATCTCCTGCACCCTTGAACACGACCCTGTACAAAGACACTCACACAGAAACGGCGCCTATAGAAAGTTTTTTATTAATTTTACGCCATTAAATCAGAATGGATTTCTTCTGGAAAGAGAAAAAAACAATGTCAAAGGGGCAAAACAGAACATATTTGATTGCATAACTATCCACTCCTTAAGCAGCAATTCCAACCTTGAGTCAAGTTTGTATCGGGTTACACATTTAAAGAATAAAAAAAAAATAAAAAATTCTCAGTGAAACTGCTGAGGCTTGTGTGAACAGCAGGTTTCAAGTCTTGCCATGAACTCTGGACTGCATTGAGGTCTGGATTCTGACTCCAGATTATTAACATCGGTATTTAGTGCCATGTCTGTTTTAGCTTTGACTGCATGTTTGTGGTTGTTTGTGGTCTTATTGGAAAATAAATCTTTTCCCTAGTCACAGTTCTCTTACAGACTGCAGTAAGTTGATTTCTCTGTATTCCGCTGCAGTTCCGAGGCTTCAAATATCAAATTTACAACATGCTAGCTGTCCCCTTTCTCTTCTTGTGACACTTCATAGACCAACACTATACAAACCACACACAAGCATGCAAGAGCTCTATAAGCTGTTACAGATAATGGATGGATGGATATATGTTGTTTGTTGTTTTTTTTCAGCAATTCATAATGTCTTTTTCACATTAGCTGAGCTAATCACTGATCTTCATGATGTAGTTTTGGACAGGATATTAAATAACATCCACCTGGGTGTGCCACATAAAGCTTTATTTAACTGCCATGCCTTGATTAAAATAGACTGGCTGCACCAGTGGTGATTTTGTTCTGTCACAGTAAAGGGATTGAATACTTATGCAATCATTTATTTTGGTCCATTTCTGGAGTGATTTTTTTTTTATTGCACAATAAAGTATTTTAGTTTTGTATTGATCAATGTAGAAAAAAAAGAAAAAAGATGGGATCCACTGTGATTCAATGTTCAAACCAGAAAAAGACCAAGGGTGTGGCAAAAACCTTCTATAGGCGCTGTATGCATGCACACACATTTTTCTATACTTCTATAAATTTAATAAAACAATGTCAGCCTTTCTTAAAGCTTCCTGCCTCCATGATTTTGCCTCGTCCCTCACCTTTTTACACAACAGCAGTGCGTCTTCCAGAGTCCAAACATTTTTTTCCATTGTCAGTATTATGTGATGTAATTCAGTGATGGTTATATGTGCAGATGACGTTTCTCACGTTGTTGTATAAGCAGGCGAACTATGAAACACAACTAGTCGGACTGTTGCTTTCAAAAAGAATTAGGATTAAGAAATGAGGCAAAAAATCACAAAATGCAGAATGAATACATGTTTGAGTGGATGCCTAATAATGCAACCCGTGATATTTCATATTACAGCTTCTTGTTGGGTTCTTGTAAATCTTCGACATAAACTTTTCTAGTGTGACCAGGACCTTGGAAAAGTCCCATTATTGGTGCTGTAAAGTCAGGTCGGACTCAGCAGATTCTTGAGCAACGAATCTCGAAGTCCTGAGTAAGCTGTCTCAGAAGGAGAAGGTCACGTTTTGTTCCCAGGGTTGGATAAGACCGTGCACTTTCATCTCAGCATTTTCAATTCCTTTCTCTATCAGGTGCTTCTACTCAGAGGATAGATCCATCATGCCCTGTCGTGAACTCTGCGTTTGACCGATATTGAGCTTTTATGATCAAACCGGTTCACCCTTTATGTCCTTATCGAGATCCAAACTGCTTATCTGTCACTTTTATTGACCTCATATGAACTGGGATCGTAGAGCGGATCCAGTAAATTAAAAAAAGAAATAAAAACACAAGCCCTATCTGATTCTTCATAGTAAACTTTACTTTCTCTGAAATGTACGCTAGGATAAAAAAAGAAAAACTGTAATTCACTTTGACATCTATATATAATCATAATATATATATAAAACAAATAAATATGAAATACATATAAAACTTAGAGGGACCTTATAGTGTTCTTTTAAACAAAACCAATGCAACAAAGACCAAGTCTGAAAATCAGCTCCGAGGTTCAGACTCTGTGTATAATATATAATATAATATAAGGGGAGGAAGTGAAATCTAGAATTTCTGTGGAAGTAGCTCATTATTTTTTTGTGAATACCAGTTCAATTTTAATTTGTATTTGTGTGTACACTTGTGCATTAAAGCAGCAGTAGGTGGAATTGGAACAAATATGATTCAAATAAGTTATTTTTATAAAACGGTCACTATATCCTGACAGTAGTGCCTGAGACAGGTAATCTGAAAATTATCATGTTCCTCTGTGTCCTCTGGTGCTCCTAATGGCATCTGCAAGATTTCGCAGACCGGAGAAAAACAACCAATCAGAGCCGAGCTGAAGTCTTGCCGTCTCTGAGCAGCTGTCAATCACTCACAAACTCGGATCAAACGGTCGAACTAGGCAGCGCTGATCAAATATGAATCAATATTCTGTTACTGTAATGCCTATTTCTGTTTAGCTGTAAAATGAGAACGTTGGTGACCCGTCAGCCATGTTGAGATCAGTTGAGGTAACCGTTACAGCCAAACAGTACACTACAAGATGTCTCTGAACCATTTTATGTGAGAAATAGACATTACAGTAACAGAATATTAATTCATCTATGATCAGTGTTGTCTAGTTTGAACGTTTCAGAACCGCATCACTAACATTCGCCGCTGTCGCATCATAATTAAGGAGCCTAGTGTTAGTGCAGTCAGATTCTCCTAACACCACGGTTGTCTTTTCCTAAGTCATTATGAATTCTCCTTCTGATCTTTCATTGACCTCATGACGTTTTCCATCAAGGTCAAGGAAAAATGGTTAGGAGAAGACTTTAGGACATAATTTTTGGACTTTTTGACCGCAGCCTCAGAGTTTTCGGTTCCAGAACAGCTGATCAGGGTCAGTTCAATCAACTCTGAGTAGGTTGAACCTGAACATAAAAAGCCATCATCAGTAGAGCTCTGATAATACGATTCACATGGTGACAGGTAAATAAGAGGCAGAGCCTCTATTTTAATCCAGTTGACGTAGAGATTGTAGTACATGTACGTACAGTATATGCTGACTGTGCACATTTATCTATAAAAAAGTCAGAGCGGGGAAAAGTGTCAACAATATAATAAAGTTTTATTCAGTGTGGTCCATTAATTCATCTTTTACCAGACTTACATTTCCTTAATGATAAAGTGGTGGAATCTGACTGTGTATTAGACTGTAGCCTACATTACATCTACAATATGTTTGGTCAGCTCTGATGGGGACAAAACACAGGAGCAGCAACTGAAGATGAAAAATATATTCAAACATAGAGACATGATTATAAACTCACAGTCTGATCCAGTAATAATGTGTTTGGTGATTTAAAGGTTATATAGAGTAGATGATAATAGACACCTAGTATTTGGATCTTGGCTCAACAGCATTCAGTAACTTTATTTCAGCTACTTCAACAAATGTAGTCAATTTAAACACAGTCAGTGAAATGCTGTTAAAACTCTCTTTCTAACTCCATTCTGCAGCTGCTCCTCCATCCTGCTCACTCACAAATATTAACATATAATCTACAGTATTATTATGTTCCATCAGTGCGACCAATCACACCATGAGTGACAGAGATCATTATTCGTTGATCCTGTGTCTGATATTCATACCGATTTTTACTAGCATATTTAATCTGAGATACACATTTATGTGCAATGAACTAGTTAGTGGAACTACCGCTGTTTCAGTCACTGTTATAAAAATGAACTTTGCAAACAGAAGAACAAGCAGAGGTTTTATTCTGAGATTACGGTGTCTTGATTCTGAGTGATATTTGAATATTCTTCTCACACATACATATATCCTTCTCACACATACATATATTCTTCTCATACATACTTATATTCTTCTCACACATACATATATTCTTGTGCGAGTGAAAATATATGTACGTGAAAGAAGAATGTTTGTGTGTGTGTGAGTGCAAGAATGAATCATGTCTTGTACGGCCTCTCATATGGAGTTGCTAGATTCAAGCAGAGAGACGAGGAGTAATGAGCTATAATAGTCTGGTAAGCTTTCTAACTTCAACCCCTCAGATGTTTGTCATTGTCAAACTTGTAGTCTTCCGCCCCAACTCACTCTCACAAAAGGCTTTAGTATTACTCCGCAACCCCTGGGAACACACTTTCATATGTAAAGAGTGATTTCAAGGAGTCTTTATCACCGTGAGGTGGTCGGGCAACCGGAGGAGACTCCAGCAAACTAAGCAAGGTCAACTTGCTTGTGGCAAACAGTCAATAAAGGTGCCCCAATTTACAGTATATGTAACATGACTGACTTGTGAAATTGAGCAATGTTTGAGCTTCTAACACCTGACTTTCCCTATCAGCAGTGGTGCTATCAGTTAAATATTATTTCTGATGTCACCTTTGAAATTACAGTTGAAATCGTTGTGGAAGCTCCGATTTAAAAAAAATAAGAAAATCAAGTGAACACGAGACAGGACGTTCTGACCAAACATGCACATTTATTTTTTGGAGAGAATCAGCCTCTCTGTGAGTGCTCATTATTTCAGAAGATACTAAAGATACCACGATAAAGAGGAAGATATTTCTATAGTGCACACTTATCTCTAGTCCCAGTTCCTGTCTGTAGACATTGGACTTTCGCTGCAGTCAGCAGCCTTCTCCCTATCAAGTATGCGGTTCATGTTGAACTTTCTGCCCAAAAAAAAAAAACATCTTAAAGGGGAACACCACCTAAATTATGATTTCCAATATATTATTTCCATGGCCGAGGAAAGTTCAATCAATATTTGTGAACATGAGCTCCTCTCTCTTAAAGCCAGAAACCAGAGAAGTAAGTCTCAAATTTGTGATGTCACCAAGTATAAAGGCTGGAGCTGCTCCATAGACAGCTCCAGACTTTATATCCTATGACACCACACATTTAAGTTTTAGTATTCTAGTTTTTGGATTTGGGAGAGAGTTGTTCATGCTTACTAATATTTTTTGGACCGTCTTATACACGGAGGACACAGAGGCACATCTTTTTTTTTTTCAGATTACCTGTCTCATGCACTACTTTCAGGATCTAGTGACTGTTTTATAAAATAACTTTTTTTAATCATATTTGCTCCATTCTACCCACTGCTGTTTTAATTCCTCTTATACACTGTCGTACCAGGAAGCATCCATCATCAGGCTAATTTATCTGACGTCTGATGCTGGGACAGAACACTTGAGACTCAAACAGGCACTATTGTATTCATTAGCTGCTGTACTTATTAGCAGTGCATTGGTATTTGGTGTTATATAAAGCTCTTAAAGTGGTACCAACTCCTGATAGGGACCATCACAATATGCTCACATGTCTAAGTGCATATTAGTTATAACATATAGAAATACATTGTGTTAAAATGCTAAAATGAAACCACAAAATGCTGAGTCATAGCTCACTAACATATCCCAGGCCGAGCCCTTCTGTGGCGTAATCAAACAGGTCATTATTTGTCTTTTCAGCAGGCATGCGAGTCCAGATCATCCAGCTCAGCTTAGAGTCAGCCAGTTTAACACGGGCTGCCTGAAAGGAAGGGATTCTGGGGAGGAAATTAGCAGCTAACTCTGCTGTGGTATGTGACCTCACACAGCAGCAGCCAAGCCCAAGACTGAGGCCAAGAAACCCTGAACACAATCCACTGCACACACACACGGACACTCACACACACACATTAGACCATACAGACAGGTAATTATGAAGTTGTCTTTATTTAGGAGACCTCATGCAATACAATCAGTACCAACGACCTCAGTGGAGTGCGATTATTACATAAACATGATTTCTTTATGATTTAATGCTTTTGTCTATTGATCTACAATAACACTGATATATATATATATATATATATACAGAGAGAATAATATATATTGTCAGATTAAAGCAGTATGATACAGAAATGAAAGAAATGCAATTGCTTTATACACAAATTTCAAAAATCTTTAAGAAATCTCAATTTGACACAAAATGTTAACACTAGGTGTATAAAAACATGTAAAAAAGAAAAGTCAGCATTTCCAGACAAACAGCATGACAACAGTACATACAATCTACATAGATAGATAGATAGATATTTTAAGCATTTTCCAATTGTGTATTTCAGTTTATATTGACTGACCGCTAATGTTATTTACATTAAAAATATAGAGTTATGGCCTTGTGAGATATTCCTGAATCAGCAGACCAAGCGTTGTAAGAGCTGGTTTTGTTGAGTTTGAGGTTACATTAAACACGGATGGAACATGAAAAAAAAAGCTCCGTTCCCAGTGAGTCTGCACCTCGTGGCACACCTGCAGATATCCTGACTCAGCGAGTGCAAGCTAAAAAGTGGCCTTTTGTTCTCCTACATCTGGTGTGGCTACCTCTGGTTCCAACCTAAATATCCCCCCCACCCATTACCAAAACCTTGGCTAGACTGGCTTGGTTTTTCTTGGGTAGGGTGCGGCTAGTAACCGTCTTCCTGTAGCCACGTGTGTGTGCGTTAAACAGCCCTCAAGGCTAATTTACAATAAGGCAACAGAGATCGCTGAAGGTCAGAGGTGGAGAATAACTAGTTCCAGCTACTATAGTTACTGTATTTGGGTAGATCTTTGAAAGTGAGATCATGTACATTTCTGAAAGACGTAATAAAACACATTATTCCTCTTACAAATGGAAAAAGTTGACTTCGTAAGCAGTTCAGTGCGGTCCGGGGTATTGCTGCTGCAGCCTTGCTCGGCCTGCTATCACCAGTAGCTTATGGTGGCGAATGTTAGCAAACTTTAAATTGTCACATGTCTCCACAGTGGCTACTGTTACATCCAGTAGCCTCACTTTAAAGTAAAGCTACTTTACAAATGTCTGAGATTCTCACTTCACAGGAGAAGTAGCATGCAACAAAAAAAAGCCACCAACTTTCATGAGATACTATTGAAATGCATTTTCTAGACTAGCACTGTACAGCCAAAGATGTCAACTTTGACCTGAGTAAAATGTGTCCACCTCTGTTGAAGCGTACTGCAATAACAACTAAAACGGACTCAGTCTGTTGGCAGTCTGAAGAGGGTAAACTGAGATCGGGCAAGGTTTGCTGACTAAGCTCCCTGGCTGACTTTTGAGGAAACAGGGGGGAGGGGGAATGGGGGGGAGGCTTCCTGAGGTAAACTCGGGTATCCAGACTGGTACAGTTTTTCCTCATGAGTGTTACAATATGTGCCTTTTTGAACCACAATCCCCACACACAGCGTTCGGACACACTGACGGAGAGACTAGAAGTGATTGAAACTAGATTGTGCAGGAGGTTGATGGGGTTTATGGGGTTTATGGGGGGAGTCGGGACTTCAGCCTTGTGCAAAAAATATTGATCAAATGCCTGATCACGCGTTAGGTGTAATGACAGACGTCAATCACTTAAAGTGCCTGTGTAACAACAATCATGATTGAAAAAATTACTCAAGAGAACATAAAAATCAAAAAGGTGACACGTATTAACGTAAACTATCAGGAAAACAAAATTTTTTAAGTACAATCTCAGAGTGGGTTTAGACATATCCAGGTTTACTAGGGGGTTGTATGAAAGCATTAGTGAACCTACACAACTACTGTCACCTGATGTACAAAATACATATTTGGAATGCTTCAGACAGATTTCCCTCACTTCCTTTTATGCCACATATGGACTTTGACTTTGGTAACTGAGAGCTATTGACGAGGGTGCATAGCATTTCGTTCTTATGGCACAACACAATACTGATGATATGATTATTATAAAAACCACCGTCTGCATTTCCTGAATAAATACAGCTAACTGCATATATACCTACGTGTTAAGAGAGACTACATCCCAGTTTTGTGTTTGGTTAAATAAAAAAACCTTCTGGAGGAAGACATCCATTACCTGCTCATCATACATGTATATGTAGGCTAAGCTATTAGAGAACTGCTAGCAGACACAGCTACAGCACCAAGAGGCGAGTGTCAGAAGACGGGGGACGTTCTCTCTTTTCTCAGACAAGAGTCGTCCCCCTTAATCCGAGCCTCAGTGCCCGCTTCCCTGCGAGATTTCTCCGTCGTTCTGCCCTTTAGTTAGCTGGAGCACCTTTTACAATTCTTGACAGCTAGGTCCAGGCTGTTAGGAGAAGGAGGAGATTTTTACAGTGTTATCCCCTGATTTCTTTAACAGGACCCACGTTGGGGTCACAAGCCTAGAAGTGGTTGACAGTGCATGTATGTATCGAAGAGCATGGACCCACAGATGAGCGGCTCTCACCTGACTCCCACACTGAAATAGTGAGAGGAGCCCTGCCTTATCTAAAGTTGTACTGATGGTTAGCTTTCTACTCGCCTCCTACTCATGATTAGTGCTGTATTCATGGCTACAGTATGCATAGCGTGTTAAGTTACCTTTTCTCTGGTTTCTGTTAGCATTCGCATTCTGCCGGCTACAAGCAAAGCTGTTAGTATGATAAGATGCAGGGGGTCGGGTAAGGCTTGAGAAGTATGTACCCAGGACAGAGTGTCTTTAGTGGGGTTAGACGGTGGTAGGAAGTGAGAGGCTGTCCACCGGCTCCGCCTTCTGCTCCGGCGAGCAGCAGAGGAAGAGGCGGCTGCCCAGGCTCTTGAAGGCAAATCCAAAGTACATGATGTGACCCATGGCCACGAAGGACACAGAGATGATGACCAGCAGGCCGAAGGCCTCCGGGTTCGGAGCCAGAATCACCATGATGAAGTGCAGCAGGTCTAAGAGGTAATTCATGGAGTTCTGGACGCCGTTGATCACACCTCGCTCCGACTCGATCACATTCTCCTGGATGAGCTGAGTCACTGTCAGGTCAAAAGACCACAGGCCTGCGGGACGGAGATCAACAGTCAGTCATAATGGTATCTTTACAGCCGTATAATAACCGCTAACAGTAGCTGTAGCTGGAAATATCAGGCAATATTATTGGAATCAAAGGTTGCAATTATTGCTTTGACATCCGTGACTCATCCGTAGAGGTCTTGTGTGAAATTCTGGTTACTTATGAAAAAGCTCAACCTGTGGACCTTCTTGACTCACCTTTAGGAAGTCATAATTTGGGAAACAGCCTTTTACAATCTTATGAAAGGAAGTGAACATGCCAACAAAGCATGAACACTATAACACCTATCACTCTAATTTCCTTTTGAATAAAACAATAAAACAGGCTATGCACCATTTACTCCGATAACAGTCAATGATCATTTGCACTTTGGAGCTTCTACTCTGCTTCAAAACAAAATAATATTGAATACAATATCATGGTATTGAGATAACCACCACAAAAATATTCAAGGGGGACTATTTTACTCACCAACTCTAGCAGCAATGACGCCAGAAAACAGCAGAATCACAGACATGTAGGACTGTAGAGGTGGCAGCTCTTCAGTTGGCGCAGCAGTAGTGGTAGCGTTTCCACCGGTAAGAATGCTGGTGAGGATGTGGTCGGCCTCGGGCAGCACCTTCTCTCCGATCAGGTGGGTGTAAAGGTCCTGGAAGGGCGAGACGCTGAGGTCGAAGGGGCTCCCGGGAGCAAAGACAGCGAAAATACACAGCACTAGGCAGGACAGCTGGGCCACGCCTGAAATGAAGCCCGTGCGGATCAGGCCGCACTTCTTGCGGATCCAAGTGAAGGCGACGGTGCCGCAGATACCCGCCACGGCCGAGGCCCCCATCAGCAGGCTGAGCACCGAGCCGTTGAGGCCCTGCGTGTAGGCGTAGCCCGTGGTGATGCAGTCGAAGCCCAGCACCGTCATGTACAGGAAAGACAGGGACATGCCGGCCAAGAAAATGTTCTGGTTGTAGTAGGCCACCCAGCCGGCCTTCAAGGTGCGCAGGGGTTCGGTCACCTGGTAGCAGCAGCCGTGCTGCTTGGGAGCGTCGGGCTTGGCCACGGCTGAGGTTTCATTCATCAGCGGCTGAGACGACTCCTCAGGACTCTGGCCGTTCTCCAAGTCTGAGAAAGGGCATGGAAAGATTTAGTTCTATTTAGTCTGGATCATCACACAGGCCAAAACTCTCCAAACTCAACCAATGAGATTATTACCAAAAATAAAATACCAGGATTTTAGTACAAATCAAACACAGGGTTCTTGCGGCTACCTTTCGGGGCACTGAGCTGTTTGAGCTCCTGTTGCTGCTCCTTCTGGCTGCCTTTCGAGGCCAGCGCCGGCGTCTTCTGGTACACCTTCCACAGCAGCGCGTACTCCAGACACATGGAGCACAGGTTCCAGCCAGAGATGAAGCCGCAGCCAATGAAATTGGAGCCAAACGCCATTATCTGGCCCACCAGCATGGGAGCCAGGATGTTGGTCAGCTGGTCGATAATCCGCACTGTGGCATTCATGTCTGTTTAATACAAGAGTGGAAGTCAATATCAACAGTTTCTTATACTGACGGATGTCAAAGGAAATTACTGGCCTATTAAAGTTCTCATATTTTGGTCAGTTTTACATTCATATGATGGCAGGTTTTACTAAACTGTAGAGATGTTCCGATACCATTTTTTCCTTCCTGATACCGATTCCGATACCTGAACATGCGGTATCGGCCAATATCGAGTACAGATCCGATACTAGTGTGATAAAAAATATATATAGTTGTTATTATTATTATTATTATTATTATTTAACAGCTGTTTACTACTGACCATGTATGGATGTGATATTATCACTATCTTTGTTGTATGGACTGGCTCAGGTTAAACACTTTGTAAAACATGAACACATTTTCCACTGTGAAATATTGCCAAATGGCTGACATGTTCCTCGCTCTGACTACCGTTACACTCTCCACTAGCTCCGCACTGTTGTTGTTTGCTATCGTCACGTGACAAACTACAATCAGTTCTTCTTCGCTGCTCTAAAACAGATGTTGCCAGTGGCAGCCATGATACATCCAGGGCGACAGCACAGTGAAGGCTACTGTTTTGGAGCGGCGAAGAAGAATTGATTTCTGGTTAAACGAGTTGACTTGTTTCTGTGTAAATAAATGATGGTATCGGATCGGTGCGTAGACTGGCGTTCTCGCTGATACCTGATGCCAAATTTTGGGCAGTATCGGACGCATTTCCGATATTGGTATCGGAACAACTCCACTAAACTGATTGTACTAGCACTACTGGTAAAGGCCATCAAGTTCATGAGTGTTTTCCATCATGTGAGCAAATCTTTTAAATAGTTTATAACAATCAGGGACATAAAAGATGAAAACGAGAGTGAGTCAGCATCTGGGGTTCAAAGTCGTGAAGTAGAGATCTGATAAGGGGTCACGTGAGGCCTGCATTCGATGATAAGCCAGCAGCGGGTAAGAAACACTGACCTGCCAACGTGCTGCTGTCCTGACCTGCCACAACCACCACCCAGTCCCTCTGGATGGTGATGGAAGTAGCCGTACTGGCCAGGTTGGCGATGTTAGCGATGGTGATCACCAGAATGTAGCAGATGGTCTGAAAAACAAAATAAGGGTATTTAAATTCAAGAATGACAAACCCTTTCTAACTCTGTAACATCAAAACTCAAACTGTTAAATGAGACTGTATAGTTGTCATTTTTGGAAGTACAGACAACAAAATTCTCTATTAACCAAAACCCACGTGCTACTATCACGTGTCATCTTATGCAAACTAAAGAAATCAATAACTTCCTGTGGAAAAAAAATCTTTATCATTCTGTGAAAAATAACTGCTTAGAAGAAAGAGAACAGCGAATTTAATACTCAGCATGTGACCTCAACTACAGCAGTAATGAAGAAGCACTGAAAAAAAAACCATAGCATGTTTCATCTAGAAATGGCTCATTTGTGAAACACACTGGCCGGCTATTTGTTTGTTGATCTGTGCGTGTGTGTGTGTGTGTGTGCGTGTGTGTGTGTGTGTGTGTGTGTACACATATTGTAATGCGTTAAATGCTTCAACAGGCCAGGCCACATTTCTCTCTCTGTCATGTGACTGGCCTGGAAGAACCTGCTGACTGCACAGCCTCCAACTAGACACTCAATCTCCTGTTTCACCGACCTCCCTCCACCTCCACACACACTCCGACACCGGCCGTCCCTCTAAACACTCTCACATGGCCAAAATCCCCCCTTTCTCTGGAAACCCAAAGGCGTCCTACAAATGCAGAGGGCAACACTGAAGACATTCTCCCCGACAGAAAGGCATTTGCGTTTCAAACCGAGAACCCAGACCAGTTTCCCATGATGGTGGAGGGAAACCCGTCTAGTCTGCAGCTCTGCATCTCGGTCAGCTGCAGCATTAGGTCTGAATCTTAGTGGTGAGGGAGCTCTCATGAAGCCGCATAGCTAAACAAGTGTAAACAAGCCGCTTGCAAAACACTGATGCAAACATTCTTTTCCTACAGAAGACTGTTGAAGATGTATGACGTGACCTCTCATGCTTTGTTTCCCTGTGATAAAAAAACTAGGGCTGCCCTCTCTTAGTCGACAAATCGGTCGTTTTGGTCGTAGTCGACTAACATTCATTCATACGATCTGTTGATTAAATCAACTAATCGGTTAGTCGGTAAAATCGTATGAGTGTTAGTCGACTAAGAGTTTGTTTGGTCGAGGAAAGCCCAAGAGAAAACCTCATTGTTTATGATCTCAACACAGCAAGCTTAGTTTTCTTGTGAAAACAATATTATTACAAATTCAGTAATTCATTATTGTACTGCAAGAGTATCATGAGCATCATGAAAGAAGAAGACAAGTTGTTTGATGCTTCAATTTTTTAAAACAAAAATTTAAATAGCGACCCTGACAACTGAACTTAGTGGAACAGTCAAAGGTCTTGTGGAAGTGAACTACAATCATTTCGCGCATCTGTAAAAGCTGTTCAAGTGGTCATAAATCAAATTGACGCAGGAATCCATATCAGTAAAAGTAAGCAACTTTCAATCCCGGGGTCAGAGTGTTGTACTTGAAGAAAAAGGGTTAGTTAAAACCTCAATCAGATCACGTTGAAACAGTGAGTGTGTAAGCACGAGGGGAGGGGGGGATCTTACCAGAATCCATCCATTGTAAAGCTCCACGAGCTGTTCTTTGAACTGGAAAACAACCATCAGGAGGATCCCACACAGGATGACGCAACTGTTCTGGACGAGCAGCGAAGTCTGGGCCACTGTGGAAACACCAGGAGGGACATTAGGGACAGAAATGTGATCAAAGACAACAGGTTTCTGTATGATAACTAGTTCAATTACAGCGCTTCCACAAGATGGTTGGGTACATTCTCCGCTTCCCGATCTAATCTAATAGTGTCTTTGCCAAATTCCCCTGAATAAACATTCCACAAGAGGTGCATTTAACTGTGAAAATGAGGGATGGAAATAGCACATGTGCACACTTGCATAATGCCAGTCCCTTTGAAAGTGCTCCACATCTATTTTCAGGGATCAAATCTGCAGAGTTTGGGCATTTTATTCATGATAAAACTTGTGGTATGACCAATCCCTGAAGAACAGCTATGCTTTGATTTGTGCTGCCTTACCTTTGAGTCTGGGGTTTTTGTCCACCCAGTCCCCAATGATGGCCCCCAGCAGCAGCACAGAGCCGGCCACCACCAGCCCGTACACGGCCGTGAGCAGCAGGCTGTTCCCATACAGCTCCACCAGGAAAACAGCCACGGCAAAGTTCCACATTCGGTCACCCTGGCAATGCAAATTGAGATTATTTCAAGGCTATAGGCTGATACTTGATTCAAGACATCCAAGATTAGGGCTGATATGCATAAATAATAAGAGCCCTCTCTGCTTTCATGGGCTGAAAAGCTAACCCTCTCTTCAGTCTAATCTGTCCTTTAGAGCTATTTGTAAAGACCAGTATTGTGTGGTGAGCTACACAGGGGAAAACATGTCATTTTGTATTGTAATGACAGTTATAATAGCATATAATGCAACAGTAACACATTCATGTTGTATTACATTTAGTTTGACACTTAAAAAGACACACAATGTAGCCCGTCATCATGATGAACATATACTTGGACGTCAGGGGGCACAGTCAAATTTAAACTGCTGTGTGTTGCTGAGTGCTGTTGTTGAAATTGTTGTTTTTTGTTTTTCTTCTTTGAGGTATTTATTTATTTTGTCTTATCTTTTATTTTATTTGTTTTCTTTGTTATTTGATATGTGAAATACATGAAATGTCATGTCTCTTTCTTTGAAATTCTGACTAAACATTTCATTGTATAATTTAATTATGAATATTGTTAGTCTGTCTGTATGTGTATATATGTATATATATATATATGTCTATATGTAAAATTCAATACAAATATTGTTTAAAAAACAACAAAAGGATGAACATGTACAAATACATGATCGGAGTGTCATTTAAATAGACAATAATGTGTCTAATTGTAACAGTGTGTCACTTACCCATGTTGACAGGGCATGTCCCATGTAAATAAGGAATTTAGCTGAAGTGAAGAAGTCTCTGACAGACTCTGTGAAGACAAGAGAAGAAGAGATTATACAGCTGCAGCTCCATCTCCATCCTCCTCCTCTGATGTGGAGGCTCCTTCGGGGGAATATTTTAATATTTCGCATTCAATGCAAAGTAAACCTACCACAGCATGTCCTCGGTGCAGGGTTATCCATTTTAAAGCTGTCCAAAAGGCAAATAACAGGTGAATATTGTCTTGTTTCTGTTGTCTCTCCTCTGTTGTGATGTAGTGAAGGAGGCTGGCTACTACAGCATCTCTTACTGTCGCAAAACGACTAAAAAACAAGAAAAGATACCGCGTTTCTCCCCCTTCCTCCTTTCCAAACTTAGCTATCACTGTAGCTGAAGTCGGAAATAAATAGTTTTATAAACTAAAAGGTTGGTTAGTCGCAAAAAAAGACCCCAAAGCTAGGAGCTGAATTCAGCGTCGCTCCGTCTGGACGGTCTGCTCTCTACTGCTGCTCTGCTGCTCTGAGGCTCTGTGTGTTTACGTCTCTGCTCTCTGTGTTTACGTCCCGCCTCGAATATACTCACGCTGTCACGTGACCTGCCCATTATTTACATTGTGTCAAAAACAAGTGTGGTCCTCCACCAACCGCACACACACACACACACACAAAAAAGATGGATTATATCTGCACACAAAAAAGGCGTCATTGTTAATATGATAAATAAAGCCCTTAGCTCTCTTTACACAGGGGGTGGTGAGCTTTTGTTGAGTTTCTTTTAGCAGCAAGATTCAAGATTCAAGATTCAAGATTCAAGCCCTTTATTGTCATTGTGTAGTACAACAAAATTAGATTGTGACAATCCCATAGGTGCTAAAAAAAGATAATACAATAAAAGAGATAGTGCAATATAGATATATATAAAATATAATACAAGATACAAGATTCAAGATTCAAGCCCTTTATTGTCATTGTGTAGTACAACGTAATTAGATTGTGACAATCCCATAGGTGCTAAAAAAAGATACAATAAATACAAAAAAATATATATATATATATATCAAATATAATACAATATAAAATATAAAAATACAATATGTATATTGATGAGATTACAGTTTTGCCAGATTATAGTTTTGCCAGATTATTGCACAAGTGGAGTGATGAGCAACAGTTAGACACTTGACCAAAAGCTGTGTTTACTCTACAAAGATAACCTTTATCTTAAGCTTTATCACAACTCATGAATATGTCTGACCTACATTTTTCTGAAGGCCTTCTGTTGTCTGCAGGTTTGTGTTTGCTTACTCACTGCACACAGTATTCACAGCTTTAACAAGCAATTCCGCAATGTAAAAACACTCCATTACACGTTTATTCGACATTTAAGCAGAAGCACAGTAAGTGTTGATGGGAAAATGTACTGAGAGTATCATTATATTATTATATATTAAATCATTTGAATATTATTACTGATGCATTAATGTGTAAGTAGCATTTTACTATTGCACTATTGGTCAAGGTGGAGCTAACAGGATATGCTGTTAGTTTAATCCAGATCATACTTTATAAACCTATCAAATGTTTTTTTTATGTGAAATCTTAATCTGCAAAGTAAATTCATTCATTTTTTTCGACAATATTTTTATTACACAAACACAGACAAAACCAACAATACACCAACACACAATGGCCACAAGAACTAAACATCAGACTGAAATCCTTGACACATGATATACATAGCACATAACAGGTGTTTGCACAGCTCCACCTTTCCCAAATCCAGTAATGTCACAGACATTTACATCCTGCACTTTCTTTTTTATAACTGGATCTGATAAATATCTCAGTTGTAAAAAGAAGCAAACAAAAGAAGAGAGCAAAGAGATTGCAAAAGTTAAAGATTAACTGAACTCTCCCGTGCATTTGATGCCACACAACACAAATTAAAGTTGAATGTTTCAAACATGTTGGTAACAGAGACAGCTGTTATTGCCTCGACCTGGTGAAGCTGTTTACAAACAGGTTGTTGCAATAGAATAGAACTTGCCAGTGAAAACAGAAAAAAATGTGTACAAATCACACATTGGATGACTTGCATTTGTTCACCTATGTCAACAGAACAGAATCACAGCTCTAATTACAGGCTGCATGGATGAGAGCTCCTTGGCCCGTATCCATGAAAAGTAATAAACACTGGCACATGGCTAATATGTTGCTTTTACCTGTACACTGTACCTGGATGCACAGTGGACTTTAAAAGGCTTTTATCAGCTGAGTGGGACCCTCAGTGGTGCCCTATATGTCACCACTGAAACCCCTTCTCAAGTGATGTATTTTGGGCATTGCATTGGACTGCACTGACAGGAAACAGGGAAACAGCTAGCCTGGCTCTGTCCAAAGGTAACAAAATCCACCTACCAACACCTCTAAAGCTCACTAATGAATTGCAATCACACTTCAAAAATCATAAACGTGGTGTTAATTTGTGAAGATGATCTTGCTGAACAAAACGTGCAAGTGTCATAAACGTGTGTTTGCCACAGAGTTTATTTTCTGCAATAATCTAAAACCCAATGGAAAAATCCCATTGGATTTTTGTCGAGGGAACCCAGGGCGATGCTAACTTCTTGGTTGGCCTACAAAAATACATCATCCCTGGAGCACTCTACACATCCACAATACACAAAGAGGGGAGAAACAAAGGGTTAATAGGGTCCTATAGCTCATTTTAGCCTATGGGCCCCCTGTGGGGTTAATCCGGCCCTGTATTTAGCCTTTAATGTGACCCTTTTCCAACCAACCAGCACTTGGGGTGGTTTCGTAGTCATTATCTACATATAATCACAACATTTTAGCATGTAGTACTATAAAAACATGTGAAAACACATACGGCTGATGGGCTATTAATACATCTGCGTCTTATTAATTTTGTACATAGATGCTAAAAAAATATACTAAGCACTAGTTTCTCTCTGGCCCAGAGCAACACGTAGACCTACTCTGTGCCATCTCATCCTATGAGGGAGCAAAACTGACACTAACAAGGAACATAAGCACATATTTTGAGCCAAGTGATGACAATAGGCACTTCTATCCTTTTGTGATGTATTCAAGGATCACAGAGAGCTCTCTACCGTTTGAAAGTCTGCACACACTGAGCTGGTACAAACAGATTACCAGCCGCACTATTAGTGGGCCAGTGTGTCAGCCGGGCTCAGCTACCTGTCATCAGCGGTCAGACGGCTACTGTGTCATTTTGTGGCCATGAGACCTGCAGGTATGTCTGCCATTTGACGGGATCCTTTTTCATCCTGGCTGTGGAACAACAAGCTGTGTTTACGTCGGCTATATTTGTACTTCCAGGACAAAAATATGAGAATGACTTGCCTCCTGTGGCCTCAAGTTATCTGACGCTCACAAGCCACAGCTAAAGAAGGGATAGAGGTGGAGGGAGGATGCGAGATCTCACCTGAAGGACGGTGTGTGTGTGTGTGAGGCCGGATCAGATTATTCATCTATTCTTCATGCAGGGTTTCTGTTCTTGTTTTGGGCTGAGCTCTTGTTTCAATCGAGCTGAAAGGTATTACACAACAGCTCAGCTATTTCATTGATATTTAGTTGGAATAACTGAGGCTGGGCTCTTGAGGTCTCCCAAAATCTCATGACACTGGACACCGTCAGATTACCAGCCATCTCAGTGACCATAGAACTCCAGAAACAGCGATTATAATTATTACCATAACCCATTTTTGGAACATAACAGTTATTGTTTCTGTGGATAGCTACCGCTGCCTGGGGTTTCCCAATAGCTCCACCAGAGAACAATAAACATCAAAGGTCACTGTCTAGCTGTGATGACCTGGACACCTTTTTCCCAAAATGACTGCACTTGTTTCCAGGGAATGAAATGGTAAACACCTGACAGCTGTTTCAGATCAATACAACACTGCAGCACTCAGTGGGCAGCAGACCAACACCAGACCTCAGACAGGTGTGTTTGTCTACCACACTGCAGGTTCGAAGGGTGCTTGACCCACTGCTGGAGAAAGATCAACATTTGTGTCATCCAGGGTTATTTCGTCTTACCGGTTGTTGACCGCTGCCAGGCCAGTGAAGCTCAGGTCCTCGAAAACATCTCTTTAATGGAATTATAGCACATGTGACTGACTGGGAGGTTGCTGGTTTGAAACCCTGCATGCTGAGTAAATGAGTAATGTTCTCCCCTCCCTCAATAACTTTGCAAGCACGCTATTGGTGTGGCTCTATATGGCCATGTCGCTCAGTCGCTCAGTTCACCACGTTAGTCCAGACTCAAAACATATATGGATGGACTGTCATGATATTTTGGACAGACATTCATGTTCACCAGAGGATGAATCTTACTGACTTTGGTGATCCTCTGACTTTTCCTTTAGCGCCATCAACAAGTAAAGATTTGAATTGGTCCAATACCTTGGTTTATGACCAAATATCTGTCAGACTAATAACATTCCCATAAGCCTCAGCTGTACTTTATGTTTAGCACTAATTAGCAAATGTTACCTGCTTAGCATCAGTGTGTTATCATTGTCATTATGAACATGCTAGCATGCGTTATCAGCTGTAAGCAGTGCAGAGCGGCGGCCGTGAGCTAGCCAGTGTGGCATGCTCACATGCCACACATGGTCGGCCCGGCCATGTCAACAAAGCACAGAGAAGCTCAGATTACAACACAGACAGAGAGAGTAACTTCATTCTCTGCTCAGGTAGACATTACTCCTCTATATCTTTACATAGCAAATAGTTGTTTGCTGCTTTATTAAGGCTCTGGATATCATACAGGTCACCTTTAAAATGTACCTCTGATTCTATTTTATCATTTTTGAGTAGTAGTTTTGAAATGACTGCATCTGTGCACGTGATTACATCAGTGATTTCTGCACTTCATTTCAGATTTTTGTTGCTTCACACCCTTGTGATATTCCGGTCACCAGGTTGATTTCCTTATTTCTCTCATCATCTGAGTTAATTTTCCACCTTGGTGGAAACAACAGCATGGGGACTAAATTCATATGAATGACTGGAACAAGCCCAGTTTTATTTACTGGAGTCTTGACCTATGGCAGCATGGTCACTCACAGCAGGAAGGAGTTTCCGCCTCAGCCCAATGACATGCAGGTCTGGTGGAATGCTTGGAAGTAGATGTAAATGTGAGTGTGAATGTCTTCGTCTGTCTGTGTACAGTATGCATAACCCCCAAATATCATTATTGGCACCTGCCTCAAAAATCCAGTATCGGTTGTGCCATCATTTCTATGCACATTAATGTAGCCTATACACTCATTGTTGTAAATGTGTAAAGAATGCCCTGGCAGGAAAGAAATGCCTTTGTCTCATGGACTAGATTTTATTTTGTCCAATCTGTAATAGATGGGAAAAAATTATATCCACCTCTGCCCTCCAGCCTCCAGGGGGCAGTACAGTCACAGCTGGACTCAGACCTTCACACCCGGAAGAGCTCTCACAGCTGCTGAGCATGTGTTTACACTGAGGTCAGCTAGCTTCAACTACATCAGTACAACAGTAGAAGAAACTTAACAAACATGACTTCGAAAAGTCGGGATAGCGACGATAATGTTGAAGGACAGTCTGCACTGAAGGAGGAACTGAACAAAAAGGTAAAGTTAGCTCTGACATGTTGCTGCTGGTGGCTAATGTGATAGCTACAACTATTCTATCAGGTCAGTGAAATAAACTGGTGTTGCTAACTTGCAGATCAAGGAGCAGAAGGTTGTGGTGGACGAGCTGTCCAATCTGAAGAAGAACAGGGTGAGTAGAGTTGTTGTGTTAAACACAGCCAACATATACCTGAAATGTACCTCTTTATTTATTCATTTATTTAAATGTGATCATGCCATGGCACTTTGAACAGGAACCTTCTTAGTTACACTGTTTTCCTGGGTTGTATTGCTGTGTATTAATGTACATTTTGTATGCATATCTCCCTCAGAAAGTCTACATCCAGCAGAGGAACAGTAACATCTTCTTCCTAGCAGACAGAGGTCAGACACTGGGTTCATGCAAAAGTAAGTTGAGAGCTCTAAGTGAATACATATTATTTTATAGATAAACTAGCTGGTATCTGTCTCATTGATTAATAACTGAGGCTGTAGATGAACATAACGGATGATATTTTCTGTCTCCAGAGGAACTGGATAACATGAAGAAGGATCTGCAGGATATGTAAGACTGACCTTTCAACACAACAATGTGTGGTATCTTTTGTCTGCTGAGTCTGTCACCCACTCAGTTTGAGTGGGACAAAACGGTTCATGAGCATTTGAAGAGAAGAGGGCCCAACTGGAGCCAGGATCTCCCAGTTAGAGGCACACATCCCTGCTACCAGTGTTTATTCTCTGCCCACGTTCTTCACATGAGAGGTCTCCTTACCCCTCAGCCAGCTCAAGACAACGCTGGAAATGTCCTGGTGTGGAATGGAGAGATTTTTGGTGGTCTCCCGGTGATGCCAGAGGAAAATGACACTACTGTTTTCTCTCAGCGGCTATCATCCTGCGACAGCCCTTCAGAGATTCTGTCCGTCCTGTCCACTATACGGGGGCCGTGGGGGTTTGTTTACTACCAAAAAGCTGGAGACTACCTCTGGTTTGGCAGAGACTTCCTCGGTAGGCGGAGTTTGCTGTGGAAATTCGATGCAGAGGTCAACGCTTTGACCCTGACTTCTGTGGCAGCCCACAGTTCTGGACCTGCTCAATCTGCTTGGCAAGAAGTCCCAGCAGTTGGTGTGTACCGGATTGACCTGAAGGCAGCTACAGAGGCTGGCTCTGTGACGTTTGAGGTTTATCCTTGGGCCAGGAGGGGAAATGATCTTGTCTCGAGCTGCAGTCAAACTGTATTGGAGTCTGTCCCCAGCGGCTGCACTGCTGTGATGAACCAGTCGGGCCTCGTACTCACCTCACCCGTGTGCCCTCTTAATACATCCATCCCAAAGTCATTGAATGAGGAAGAAATTCATCCAAACTCACATTCACATTTTAAGGATCTGGAGCAGCTGCTTGCAAGCAAAGAGAAAAACAATGAAGTGAACCGTCTTATTGATGTTCTCAGTGAGGCAGTAAGGCGACGTGTTCAGTCTCTGCCATTCAGGCTACAAGACAATATCCCTCTTTCCAATGACCAGGCTAGTATTGCCATACTTTTTTCAGGAGGTATTGATTCAATGATCCTGGCTGCCTTAGCTGACCGTCACATACCTGCTCATCAACCAATAGATCTTCTGAATGTGGCGTTCAAACTACAGCCGCCAAAGAAGCAGAAAGAGTCTGCAAAGAAACCCGGAAAGCACAAAAATAAGCCCACCGATTCTAAGACCGATGGAGCCGATCCCCAAACATCCAGCCCCTTCGATGTTCCAGACAGAATCACTGGGAAAGCCGGTCTCAAGGAATTACAAGACCTGAATCCTGAAAGAGGATGGAATTTTGTTGAAATCAACGTAACCAAGGAGGAGCTGCAGAAAATCCGGCAGGAGCGCATTTGTCATTTGGTGCATCCACTGGATACGGTGCTTGATGACAGCATTGGATGTGCTGTGTGGTTCGCAGCAAGGGGGACGGGGTTCATCACGGAGGACAGTGACCGGAGGCCCTTCACATCATCAGCAAAGGTGAAGTACAGACATCAGACTTTGCACTTACCAGGAACAAAGGCTTCTGAGCTCTATTTAACTTTTTACATATGCAGGGGATTTGGTGTAACTGTCCCCTGGGCTATTACACTAGGGGTAAGGGTCACGGTTAAATAACTAGTCACATATGCCATTTTTTATTTCCAGTAATAAAACAAAAATAAATTGAAATCAAGAAATGTTTCACATAGGGCTGTCAATCAATTAAAATAGTTAATCGCAATTAATTACACATTTTTTATCTGTTCAAAATGTACCTTGAAGGGCGATTTGTCAAGTATTTAATACTCTTATCAACATGGGAGTGGGCAAATATGCCTGCTCTACGCAAATGTATGCATATATTTATCATTGGAAATCAATTAACACAAAACAATGACAAATATTGTCCATAAACCCTCACAGGTACTGCATTTAGCATAAAAAAATATGCTCAAATCATAACATGGCAAACTGCAGCCCAACAGGCAACAACAGCTGTCAGTGTGTCAGTGTGCTGACTTGACTATGTCTTGCCCCAGACTGCATGTGATTATCATAAAGTGGGCATGTCTGTAAAGGGGAGACTCGTGGGTACCCAGAGAACCCATTTTCATTCACATATCTTGAGGTCAGAGGTCAAGGGACCCCTTTGAAAAGGGCTATGACAGTTTTTCCTCACAAAATTAAATGCAAGTTTGGAGTGTTATTTAGCCTCCTTCACGACAAGCTAGTATGACATGGTTGGTACCAACGGATTCCTTAGGTTTTATAGTTTCCTAAAGCTTAAAAATTTAGCCTGTTACAACCTAAAAATCGCAAGTTGGGTTAATGCGTTAAAGCAAATTTGCGTTAACGCATTATTATCACATTAACTTGGACAGCCCTAATTTCACAATCCTCAGTAACCACATTAACCTGCTTTTCTGTGTTGCTACTTCATGTCTGCAGGTCATTTTGACAGGAATAGGAGCGGATGAGCAGCTAGCAGGTTACTCCAGACACAGAGTCCGATTTACGATGGCTGGACACGAGGGACTGATCCAGGAGCTGGCCATGGAGCTGGACAGGATCCCTTCCAGGAATTTGGGAAGAGATGACAGAGTGATAGGGGACCATGGGAAAGAGGCTAGGTAAGCGTGGTATCTGTTTCAAATATCCTTGTTATGTTCATTACCAGAGTCTAAAGGGATGGCTTGAAGTTGCATATTTTGTCTGTGCAACAGTCAAACAGTTAAAACTCAAAAGGTATTTGTTTATAAATGGTGCGCTGTTTGCATCTGCCTTGTTAGTTGCATAGCCACATTTCTCTGTGTGTTACCGCCACCTGTCAGTCAGCAGAACAAAGTGAACCCAGTGGAAGGATGATGAGCTGGAGCCTTGCCGTCTCTGAGCAGCCGTCAGTCACTCGCAAACTCCGATCAAATGGTCAAACTAGGCAGTGCTGATCAAATATGAATCAATATTCTGTTACTGTAATGCCTATTTCTCTCCTCAAATGTTTTCAGAAACATCCTGAGTGTACTGTTTAGCTGTAAAATGAGAGAGTTTGTGACCCGGCAGCAGCCCACTAGTTTTTGATGCCAAAAACATTCTGCCTACTGCCACTTTAAACACGTATGAGACAGGCTTCATCTCATCAGAAATTGTGAGACTTTATTGTAATGGAACATAGAAAGTAGTATTTCAGGAATCAACTTTTCTCCTCTGAGGGTAAAAGGTATAAGCTGCAAGTCACAGCCATTGTTCTGGGTAGAGTGTCTGACAAATCCAACTCTTTGCAGATTTCCCTACTTGGATGAGGACGTGGTGAGCTACTTGAACTCTCTGCCTGTGTGGGATAAGGCAGACCTGTCACTTCCTCGAGGCGTCGGGGAGAAACTCCTCCTGAGACTGACAGCGAAGCAGCTAGGCCTCGGCCAATCAGCCGTCCTGCCCAAGAGAGCCATGCAGTTCGGCTCCCGCATCGCAAAGATGGAGAACCATCATGAAAAGGCCTCTGACAAATGCACAAGACTCCTCACTGAGTAGACAAATTCTTAATGAAAAGAATATAAAAATCATTTTAATTGAAAATATTCATTATAAAATTACATACAAGTAATATTTAAAAGATTATTTACAGTTACAGGTTCCTGATTTACTATTACAGATAGATTCATTTGATTTATTTGGTGCTGGATTTGGATCATTTTTTAACATGGAATAATAAATATGGTGTTTTGTCCATTTCTGTCTCCTCTACACCATGTATGACTCGACACCTTGAAGTTTTTCTCTGAAGTAAAGGTCACATTCAATATAGGAAGGCAAGTTTCCAACATCGAAACGCCCAGAAATCTGATGAATGTACACTGGCCTCCTGAGAGAAAAAAAAGAAAAGACACAAAACAGTCTAATGTTATTGAGAAATACACTGACGAAGTGATTTAAAACGTGTATTCGGCCCTGTTCAGACCTGGCATTAGAATGCGTCTCCACATGCGTCTCCAGTGACCACTTGTGATCTGATCTCACTTCCCCGCTCTATATGCACATAAACATGTAGTAAACACATGGCTAATACGGCAGATGTTGTGATGTAATATTACAGGAATATCAGTAGTAATATCCTACGTATTCATGAATTTGGGTACATTATATTAACATTGAAATAAAAGGTTATTGTACCGGTGGTCCATGCCGCAGACACTGCTGCCTTTGCCAGGTAACAGCGGGGTACAGAGCTTCAGAGAGCCGGCGGTGCAAAACACCGGAACGAAACACTGACACATCTCCGACAGTATGATCATAATGCACTGCGTGTGCTTAGTCTGATAGTCTGTAGATTATATAGCCTATAAACAAGATATATTTTGATAAAATACAGTTGTACCGACAGGATAAAGTAAAGCACAGAGGCCGTTTCCATGCCGCGAGGCAGACGAGCGCTCACGTCTACCCATCTATTCACATGAGGAGTGCAGAGACCCGCGGATCCCAGCGGGATGTCAGTTGAGTAGGCGGTCCTTAATGTGGCCCAGGACATGTTCGCATACACACTGCTAAAAGAATGTGGCCATATGTGGCCCAGACCACCTCTGAATGTGGTCTGAGTGATCAGCTCTTGATGCGTCCTCAATGCGTCTCGACTGCGTTCACACCTGTACTTAAAGCTGTCCACCTGTGAGCCGATCACTCAGGACGCATGTTACTACCAGGTCTGAACAGGCCCTTAGTTTTAGCAGAGTACATCATTTTACATGTACGAAAAATATTTAAAGAGACATCAAAATGAACCCAAATCATATTTTGCGATCACAGTGAGGAACCACAAACGGACGAGAAGACGAGCTGCCTGGCCCAAAGCAGGATTACAACATGATCTGGATGACTTTGCTGAGTAAACTCTCGAGGGTCCAGCAGAAGTTACCTTGGAATGAGCCAAGACACAAAGTTTCCTGGAGCATCTTTCTCATCAATAGGAGCCTCCTATGGAAATAAAAAAAACAAGTATAATAGTGAAATTAAAAAACAACAACAATGTACTCTTAATTCACATCAAATGTGGGACTTTTAATTATTAAATGTACCTTCTTCTCCTCAAGGAAGGTATCCAACAGAGGAAGGCTTTTCTTTGACAACGCATAGAAACAGGGACACTGAAAAACAAATGGAAAATGTTAGCTCAAAATATATGCAGTGTAGATATATACACTGTACAAGTCATAGTCAAGTCAGCACACTGACACACTGACAGCTGTTGTTGCCTGTTGGGCTGCAGTTTGCCATGTTATGATTTGAGCATATTATTTATGCTAAATGCAGTACCTGTGAGGGTTTCTGGACAATATTTGTCATTGTTTTGTGTTAATTGATTTCCAATAATAAATATATAAATGCATTTGCATAAAGCAGCATATTTGTCCACTCCCATGTTGATAAGAGTATTAAATACTTGACAAATCTCCCTTTAAGGTACAATTTGTACAGATAAAACATTTATGATTAATCATGGACAATCATGCGATTAATTGTGATTAAATATTTTAATTAATTGACAGCCCTAATTATTTTATATTTTATAGTCATCACATTGGACAGCATGATTGGTGGCCAGTCAGATGTCTTTCAAAGAGAAAATTATATATTTTGCATTGCTATACAACATGTTAAAAAATAAAAAACCCATCTCATTCTATTACAGCGATAACTGATAAAAAAAAGTGATGTATAGCCAAGCTACAATATTTGGATTACACAGTATTTTTGCGTACGTAGTACATTCAAAGACACTTCAGTATTTACAACAGTAAGTGAACTTATCACCACTCACAGCCCGGCATTCAGCGCTGATTCTGACTGTCCTCAGTTCAGTAGCACTAGTCTGATGCTAGTCCAGGCCGTAATGTTCAGTGCAGAACAAACTAGCCTATACAAGAACTGCACTTGTGGTTAAGAGCTCAGCAGCCTGTTCTTTACCACTTTATTTATCAGAGATACCAGATTAGGATTGTTTCTGTCTTTTGACAAGGACGGAACATACTGTGAATCACAGCTGAGCTGACAACGGCGCTCTCAGTGACCAATGAGGAGCTCCACTGCTAAAAGCTACTGATTCACTGAATGACAATGGTGATTCAGTATAGCCCGTTCACTTTGAAAATTTGTTGATAAAGATTTGTTCGTACATGTACTCATGTATTTCACTTTTGCTGGAGACCAGACTGAAGGCAAAATACCCATAAAACCAGCAAGCCAAACCAAAGGAAGACGGCAGCCCTGGTAGAGCATCATTAAGGAAGATAAGAAGTGTCTGCTGACGTCGACGAGTCTGAAACATTAGCCTTCAAAAGGACATACTAGGGCTGTCAATCGATTCAAATATTTAATCACGATCAATTGCATGATTGTTCATAGTTAATCACGATCAATCACACATTTTTTATCTGTTCAAAATGTACCTTCAAGGGAGATTTGTCAAGTATTTAATACTCTTATCAACATGGGAGTGGACAAATATGCTGCTTTATGCAAATGTATGTATATATTTATTATTGGAAATCAATTAACAACACAAAACAATGACAAATATGATTATCATAAAGTGGGCATGTCTGTAAAGTTGAGACTCGTGGGTACCCATAGAACCCATTTTCATTCATATATCTGGAGGTCAGAGGTCAAGGGACCCCTTTGAAAATGGCCATGCCAGTTTTTCTACGCCAAAATTTAGCATAAGTTTGTAGCGTTATTTAGCCTCCTTCAAGACAAGCTAGTATGACATGGTTGGTACCAATGGATTCCTTACGTTTTTCTAGTTTCTAACTTTAAAACTCACAAGCAAGTTGCATTAAGGTGTTATTACCGCATTAACTTTGACAACCCCATTTGCAACCAAAGATTAAATAACATGACTCGATCTACCTATTCTTTTTAAATCATGCGACTAAGAAAGGGTTACAATCCCTACATCTGATGTGGATGTAAACACTCTAATTAGGGCTCAGTGTGAGGACGTTAACCTTTTGAAAAACAATATGTGAAGTAATGAGACAACACAACAAAAGTGTGTCACTCTCTGACTGCACTATAGGGACAGAGGACCTGGCTGGCAGCTCTTTTCTGCCCTCATTTTTTTTTTAATTATTATTTTCAAGACGTAAGTCAAAATTCAGGTAGCTCTCCCTTTTTCTGCCAAGACGTTAAAGATCTTTTGTCTCCACGTGGACAGGCATGGTTGGACATTGTTGGCTTTATTCGGTGTTTACAGTGAACTTACTGCTCTCCTTGACTTTGTCTCAGAAGGCAGAGGTTTCTCCTTCATACAGAGGACGCGAAGATCACTGTCCACTTCCAGGATCCCGTATTTATGAGTTTCTGTACAGACACACAATATACAACTAATTGTGAACATGAGCCCAAGCCACGTTTGACAATTTAGGATGAGATTCACTCCCTTACCTGTCAGCTTCCATTACACTTAAAGCCTTTTCTTTTCTTACTCACCCTCCTCTTTGCACTGGTACGACAGCACCAGACAGCTGTCCTCACACTTCGCTTGGAGGTCATTGAACCTCTCTTTCACTTTACTCAGGCTAAAATCTTCTTTGAAGAGGGTGTCACTGTTATGGATGGAAAGGGAGCTGTATTAATTTGGCAGAAACGGGACTTGAATTTGCACCTGTTACAACAGCTCTGCACACTAGTGCTGATAATGTTAACTCAGTAAACTTACCCCCCGACTACTAGGACATGGTCTTCTATGTTGAAGTGCTTTACTGCAAGGTGCAGGCAGGCCACAGCACCAAGACGCCCCTGGTGGAATAAGAAAGTTAACTTGACTCAGTCAGTGGATGGTATAAACAAAGGCCAAAACATGATGTCGTAAACATTAAGCAGTGATGAAGGTGAAAACGTATTCATTGTAAAACTGTATTTACATCATTGCTTCTCGTCTGATCGCTGAGAATCTTGACATTTGTGAAATGTGATGCCCACTCTTCAAACGCAGCACAGTAAAGAGCGTTAGTCTGTGGAGAGAGAGGAGTAGAGAGACAGAGAGGGTCATTCATTCTCAGTTCAGGTTTAGACTTGTATATTAGTCTATGCACTGTACAGTATATATCAGGCTTGGACTCAATTTCATACATCAGTCCTTACTACAAACATGTCTGTATTGGCTTGAAACACATTGATATTATATGCAAAATGTACTCAGAATAGTAATAATAATAATGAAAGACAAAGTACTCATTATGAACATCATGGCTCCTAGTTGTCATTACATATGATTGGATTATTTGTATTGATTCATTAACATGTAAACAATAGGATAGAGGTCACAATGTCATTTCAACTGCTTTACTTTTGGGTAGTTAATCTTTAATGCAATGCATCATATTTTAAAATCTGATCATGTTTTGTCTCTGCACTCTTAAGGATCCCATATTGTACAAAATTAGATTTTCATGTCTTTTATATTATAAAGCAGATTTAAGTGCTATATAAATACTATTATACTATCAAAACGCTCAATATACGGAAAAATACACACAGCCGTATTCAGAAATTGTGCATTTGAAACAAGCCGTTTGGATTTCTGTCCATTTATGATGTCACAAATATACAATATATATACCATTACACGGTTTTAAACGTAAACATACTAAATGTGTCCCAGTTTATTTCCTGTTGCAGTGTATGTAAATAACATCAGCTGACAGGAAGTAATCATGGACCCAAGCTGTTGCCTAGCAACGCAATTCCTTTGCAATTCCATTGAAATGCACTAAAACGGAGCTTTTCAGACAGAGTGTAAATACAGGTATATTCAGGCTGACAGTTTGAGGAAAATAAAGTTTTTTTTGAACATTACAGCATGTAAACATGTTCTAGTAGAAACACAAAATACAAGTATTAACCTGAAAATGAGCACGATATGGGACCTTTAATATGGAAAGTTACTTGAAACTACAACTCTTAGATTAATGTAGAGTGAAAAGTGGAATCTAAGTATAAAGTAGCTCAAAATGAAAATACTCAAATGAAGTACAAGTACCACATATACTTAAGAACAAACATCATGTTACTCTCCACCACTGAATACACGGTGCTCCTTACAACAACATAGATGCAGTCCACCCAGCCGGAGGCGGTCAGAGCGTGGACCCAGTGTGAGATCAGGCTGCACTGTCCCACCGGCAGCAGCGGCTTGGCGGTCCCGGCCAGGTGAGCGAACCTCCCGCTGCTGTCGGCCACCACGTCCCGCTGGAGCCTGGTTCCGTAGCCGGCGGCGAGGATTACAGCTTTCATTTAGACTCTGAACCGGGAGACACAGCGCTCACCTGTTCACCTGTTCACCGTGTTACCTGGTAGGGAAACTTTCTAGGACGGTACCGAGCAGATGGAAAGTTTGAAGAAATATCCGGGTCAGATTTAAGGCACTTCCAGTTGCAATTTCCAAAATAAAAGTATAGCTACTTCCGGTGATTTCACAGCAAAACAAGTCTGATTAAACACAAGAGGCAGTGGTCAATTTATTTTTAAAAAATATATCAAAAGACCAATAAAAAGGTGTTATCATATGATGTCATATTAGCAGGAGTATTGTGGAAAAACACAAATATTGGTCCAGTATAGTGAAAATGAGAGGCTATTCAGTGTTATTTGATACTCAATGTGACCCACAGAGCAACCCACAAGTTAAATTACATATATGTGCTAATTTACTGCATCAATTAACTTTATATAATATGGATAAAATATCCATCCATCCATTATCTGTAACTGCTTATCCTGTTCAGGGTTGTGGAGGGGCTGGAGATGATCCCAGCTGACATTGGGCGAAAGCATGGTACACCCTGGACAGATCTCCAGACTATCACAGGGCTGACACATAGAGACAGAACACCATTCACGCTCACATTCACATCTACGAGACAATTAGAGTCAACAATGAACCTGCATGTCTTTGGACTGTGGGAGGAAACCGTAGGAACCCGGAGAAAACCCACGCCAACACGGGGAAAACATGCAAACTCTACAAAAAAGGGCCCCAGACGGTTTGAATCTGCGACCCTCTTGCTGTGAAGGGCTGTGTTAACCATTGCACCATTGGGCAGCCCCTAAATAAAATATATTCTAGAAATGATATACATACACCTTAATGTGACAATGTCAGATGGAAACTGGGGCTCTGGGTAACGCTGAGTCATTTGTTTAACACTACACATTTTTCTTCTTTGCTGCAAAGTTAATACACACACCCATATGATGAGGGTGTCCAGTAGTTCTTGGACATTTTCTGTTAAACATACTGCGTACATACAGCTGACTATTGATCACACCTGAAAGTCTTTCAAATCCAAACACTGTTATCCATTATGTTTGAGATGTAATTAACATATTCATGCTGAACCACAGGGAAGCAGTGGAGTAAACAGAATTGAAGCAGACAGTCAACCAGCATTTTGTTGATTTATTTGCCAACTCATCATCACATAAATGCATATAATGTCATCTTGATTTTATTTCCCATCAAAATATGTTTTCTACAAATACAAAAAAAACAAAGAGCTTTTTCTTGACAAGAAATCCTGAAAAATCTGTGGGATGTTTGCAAAGGAGAGAAATGTGTACAGTGCATTTGTTTTGAGCAGTCATTCTACATCTTCGCTGTCGCTTCCAGCCTCAGGTCCTTTGACGTCAGCTTCAACATCTTTTACAGGCTCCGGGAGGTCTGAAGGTTCAGGTTCAGGTTCAGACGCCTCCATCGCTTCCTCAGCTGGCTCTGGCTGAGGTGATGGCGTCTTCTCTGCTCTTGTTGACTCGGACTCCTCCTGAAGAGAACCAAAACATAGCTTATAGAGCAAAACTTTTTTAATCCAGTTTTAGCCAATTTTTATTCAATTGTGGTTTGTAAAATTAAGAATATTCCATTCTTGATGACATTTTTATAATACAAAAAATTCACTGATTATCTGGGGCAGCGTAGAGTAGTTCTTTGTTGATGCACACATGCATAAATCATGTTACTTTTAAGGCTAAAAAGCATTCTACCCTTTTATTTTGTAACCCTAAATAATTATCTTTTATTTTTAGTAGAAGCAAACTATTGAATATCTTCAAAAACAGAACTTCAGACTTTAAATCACACAAGGCCTTTATTTTTCGGAATTCATTTTCCTACTGCTGACCAATGGACACCTGGGCTTAAATGGTCCTTTGTGTGTCTGTACTAAGCAGTGTAAGTCTCAAATGTTTAATTGCCACTGAGCTACACACATTGAATATGCAAGTACAGATGCAAAGGTTTAACTGGTCTATTTCATACAATTCCAAACATGTAAAAAAAAAATTTAAATCACGTCTATTGTAACTTTGTCTTACCTCTGAAACAGTGTCAACAGTTTCCTCCTGCGTCACTGGAGCCTCTTCTTCTTGCTCCATTGGTTCTTCCTCATCTTTCATGATGGCTGGGTGCTGCTGATCTGGCGTCTCTGACTCTTCCATCACTGCAGCGGGAGCCTCTTCTTCAACTGGGGCAGGAACTAGGACTGGGACTGGGGCAGGAACTGGGGCAGGAACTGCGACAGGGACTGGAGTAGGAACTGGGACAGGAGTAGGAACTCGGGCAGGAACTGCAACAGGAACTGGAGCAGGAATTGCAACAGGAACTGGAGCAGGAACTGCGACAGGAACTGGGGCAGGAACTGTGTCCATCTGTGTGATAAAAGAGAGGACATGACAACATCATCAAGTTAATCCTAATACCTATGTCATTTAAGGACGTTAACACTTAATGTCAGTGAAAATTGTGCAGGCCTTATGAATCATGTTTATATCTTCATCAGTTACCTCTTTCTCCACGACAGGCTCGATGGGTTTTGGTTCTGGTTCTTGTTTTTTATTCACTTCCAGGACCGTCATGATGGAGGTGGGTATGTGAGCTTGCTGTTACACAGAAAAACAGAGGCAGTTGGTATGTGAGGAAATCCAGAGAGGAGTAGAATGTTTAGACTGTAAATAAGGTTCAGTGTTTCAGCGGAAACGGCTCTTACCTGATGAGGTGTGAAGCAGAGGACATGCTGTAGAAGAGGCTCTCTCATCTCTGGGCAGCGTTCAAACACGCTCGTCAGTTGGGCGGGCGGCAGCTGTAGCAGCACGCTGTACGACTGAGGCTTCGTCCTCTGGCAGCACTTTACAAATCCCTCCCACACCTTGGGATACTTCCACACCTACAGGGGAAACAAATAACCAATGTTGTGAACATTATTTGACAAATTCAAAGAGAGATAAGGAAACAATTATAAAAGAAAATCCCAGGGCATCAGTGACTGTAGAAACCATGAATATTTGGCTGGAGTCTGGTGCCGACCTGCTTGACGATGAGGCGGGACAGGATGTTCATGACGAAGCCTCCCAGTCGGGGATACATGGTGAGGGACTGGATGACGGTACGCATGAGCAGCATGGGGAGGGGACTCTGCTCCATCAGCTGCTGCATCACCACCGCCAAAACCTCCGACGTGTACACGTTCTTCTCCCCAAAGCACAGGTTGGTAGCTGGAGTACAGACACAATTCATTTTTATTGCCAGCTGTCGTACATATGCAACGGAGATTGACCAATTAACCACGGAAAAAGGTCATCGGTGCTCAGCCAAGCATAATTTCATTCATATTACAGACTTAAACCCATTTTACACTTTATATACTGCTGTCAGACTGCAATTTGGGTCAAAGTGATGAGTGCATCACTAACCACAAAATATCAAAAAGCTCATTCCAAGGGCCCTTTAATGGCTAACCCGAATTAATTAGAACTCTTTGTTGGTTGCTGCTGCAGTCAAACTCTAAAACCTGGTACTAAAGAAAAATGAAGATGCTGAGAAAGCTGTTTAACAAACATACTACTAACTTTGCCTTGAAGACTTAACCTGTGAACACTGACCTTTTATGATGGACTTCATATCACATTTGTTTGAGTCTATGTTGTGTAAAGCAATCAGCAGGTCTCCCGGGGTGAGAGGGGACACAGATGAACTTCCCTCACCTGAAAGACATCACACAACAGTGAGAATACATCAGTCCTTCACCTGAAAGGATCTTCCACAGAAGTAGACAATAAAGCTTGTCAATTAAAATAAAACTATATATAACAGATAGGGCTGTACCGAATAGGTCGAAGCTTCATTCACAACGTTGACATTCAAATTCTTATTTATGCATGTCTGTTCATTGTGTTTAAACCCGGTATTGCTGCACAGTTGCAGATAAAAATCAGGCTCCACAAACATTAGTAGTATTATACTATTTGTAGAATTAGATTCCATGGTGGCTGAGTAGGATTGCTTCTGACTCATGTGATCCAAACATTTCCAATAACTCCAGAGCTGACATCACCATAAATTGCATTTACAGTATATAACAACAATATCAAAAATCTATTTTAATAAATTTTTTAGGGTTATGACGTCATACAATATGACGACAGACATTCCAAGCTTCATTCAAAAAACGTCAACAGAAGCTTCGACTATTAAAAAATGACATACGGTAAAGCCCTATTAACAGAAAATAAGGAAATAAGAAACAGGGGGAAAAGAGAATGTACGTTATTAATTGTAATATTTAAAAAAAAAAAAAAAAAAATTCTATTAGCTAGAATACAACGTAAATCAAGTATAAGCTGTTGATAAAATGTGTAAATGTGTGAGCAGGGTTCTTCATGTCTAAAAAAGGAAGTAAGGTAATAACATCCACCAGTGGAAGACAGAAATCACTCTTACTGTGCTGAGTGCCCAGGAGACGGTTGAACACCTCCTTCACTACAATCGGGTTGAGTTTGATGAGCTTGGGGAGAGCCTGGATGACTTCATTCTATATGAGAAAAATGACCAAAACGGTAAGTAACATCCAGGAAAGAAGTTATTATAATTATCAAGTAGGGCTGTCAATCGATTGAAATATTTAATTGCAATTAATCGCAAATTAATTGCACATTTTTTATCAGTTCAAAATGTACCGTAAAAGGGAGATTTTCAAGTATTTAATATTCTTATCAACATGAGAGTGGGCAAATATGCTGCTTTAATTTTGACAGCCCTAATATCAAGTGTTAGTAAGATAAGTCATTTACTGTGTGCAGTGTGTTAAACATTACAAAAGTAGAACTTGTTCCAAATCAGTTTACTGGACGACTGGGAAGAGTTGCAGCACGTTACCTTTTCTAGGCCATTTATGACGGGAATTAAGAAACGAACATCCGGCACTCGTTTGTGGTAAAGGTCCCGCACTCTCTCCACCAGCTCTGGAGATGGAGGCACTGAATGGAGGAGAGGAAGACTTATTTTACAAATCAACACTTTTCATTTCCTAGACTTTCTTCTATTGTGTGGTTGTTTCATGTGTGGCTGCATTTTCTGCTGATTTTTTTTTTTTTTTACCTTTATCTGTCAAAATGTGCAGACAGCGGGTAACTAAAGTCTCTGCCCCTTTAGGACAGTTTTCAACCAAGAGCAGCAGCTCGGGAGAGTTCATCCCCATTCCACGGATCTGCAGCAAGGAAAAAAAAAAATTGTCAACACTATTCAAACACAACACAACTCAAGAGGAGCGTTGCTTAATTTAAGTTCATTTTTGTGCAATTGAGTTTCTTCCCTCGGGGGAAGACATTATTCAACTTTTTGTGAACACGAACATTTCTCTCACAAATCATGAACCTGCATTTTTTACATCACAGGTTTGAGACTACAGGTGTGCTTTCTGTTCATTTGGTTTTCTTTGGTCTGAAACACAGCGAAGAACACCGTGCACTGTTGGCTCTGGTTTACCTTTTCTTGTAGTCAAACCAGTTAAAAACACATGAAGAAATAGATAAACATATAGTCCAATAGTCCGGACTTTGCCCTCGGCTGACTTTGTCATGCCAGGTGTTCCAGGCATACATAACTGCTGGCTATCAGATGACCTTCTCCTTATACCCACAGAACCTTTTTTTTTGAGGTTGATTTCTGTTTTGGGTTCTTGGCTTTTATTAGTGTCAATTATTTAGAGTCATATTTAGAGTTTAAATATCATCGTTTTCATCATATAGTAGGAACTCAAACAGTGGTTCTGTTTTTCAGAGAAAGTTGTTGTAATAAATAAATGTTATAATTACAAATATAGATGAACACAGTGGATGGTCTCATTTCACACTGAGTTCTTTAAGGGTGCTTTCACAGCCTGCTTGGTTCAGTTAAAACAAACTCAGGTCCGTTTGCCCGGTAAGTGAGGTTCGTTTGGGCTGATGTGAGAGCTGTTAATTGAACCCTGGTGTGGACCAACAACCGAACATTCAAGACGGACTATGGTGCGGTTTGTGATGTGAAAGCAAACAAACCAACCACAGGATTTTATGATAGCAGACATGTGATTTTAGCGTGATTTCAAAAGCTAAACTACTAATGAATCCATCTGCTGATCGTGAAATCGATTCAGGAAGCGATCTAATTGATCTGTATTTATAGAAGCACGTCAACGCGGGTATTTTCCTGATTAATAGGTCAAACGCTGTTAAAACGGCTGTGCTTGTAAATGACTTTGTGCACTTTCATTGATGCTGTTATTGTCACTAAAAAGTGTGTGAAAAATGTAGTATGTCCGCACACTGTAGCTCCCTTTAAGTGCAATTTATTATCTTAGTTGGTGACGTTTCGAGCCAATGCCCTTCTTCAGACTTAATAAATCTGCACAGACCACCTTTCATTGTTTGTCATTAAAAAAGAGTGTGACAGCAATTCCTCATGCGTGTGTCCTTGCACTCCCCAATGTTCTCATCAGTCATTTGGGAGCGCACAAAGGGTCTTTTGTACAGTCCTGTCTCTACCTGTTAGTTATTATTCATCATAATATGTGGTTGTTTTGCAGGCTAATGATAAGCTCCTAATAATGCTTGTAGCCAGTTATTTCTTCGTGACACCAAAGAATACATCAGAAGCATTAAAGTGCTGCATAAACTTCTGTCAGTCACCAGAATTTGATTCCCCCTCGTGGGTCCCGCTGAAGCAGGATGACAGTGAAGTTCCTGTCAGTCTGTATAACTTTATGTTTACTCCTCTGGTTCGTTTGTAAAAAGTCAGTGTGAACAAGAAGTGGACCAGAACTAAAATGCAACAATGTGTAATTTTTCCCCTTTTGGTCCGGACCAAATGAACCCAACTACAGATGTGAAAGCACCCTCAGAAGAACAAAGAAATTGAGCATTCTCCAAAAGACAACTGAATGACAGAGTGAAGACATACAGTAGCTACTAACAGTGGGGAGTGACTCACAGGCTGCTCTATTGCTCGAAGCACGCTGCGCTTGATGTCAGCGATGGCCTCGGTGTAGACAGACGCCAGCTCGTGGACCAGCCGGTGGTTTAGAGGCAGCAGGGACAGGTAGAGGAACAGACACTGTCTCACTGTCTCTTCAGTCCAGGGGGCAGCCACCTCTGTCTCAACAAAAACACAACAACACTGAGGTTACAGGAGTGGACAATAGAAAAGCTGCTACTTTAGACTATTTCTTTGTCTGGCAGGGAAAATTCAGGATGGAAAAGTTCATGATAACAGTTTTTCCTTCCTTCTGCAACAGTTTGTAGTTGGCAGGATATTAGCAGTGTAAATGTAGTACAGCTGCACTGGGGCCGGTGACCTGACAGGGCCTGTCACACAACAGCTGTGCTGGGTCTCTCCTCTCTGAGAGTAAATTCTGGCGTGGCTGCAACGCCCACAAGTGGTGTGGGTTTATGGTAACCGCACTACAACTTATCCATGCTACAATAGCAGTTTATATATCTTTGAATAAGCTAACTCGTGTGCGTCATGGTTAATTTAATTTAATAACCTTTTTGATCTTGATCACATCTATGCCACTGAAGACTCACACACCTCAGGGACAAAAACGTAATGTCTTACTCTTACTGCCTTATAGTGGCTTATTCACTGTATATTATTTAAAACTATTTCTAACACTTGTATGTCCTAGTGTACAAGAAATTGTGCTGTAAAAGCCTGCCCTATAAAATTCAAAAGCAGTCTCAAAAAACAAAAACACTTGTTGTTTTCTGTCACTGCTGTAAATGCTGTTTGCAAGGAATTTGAAAAGTTTTGTCAACATATATGTTTGCTATATGTATTTACCAGAAAATTGATGCTGCAAGAAAAACAGTGAAAATCTGCTAACAGACTAGTGTTGCATTCATATGGAATCGGGCAGACGGTAGACAGACAACACCTTCTGGACGGCACGGGAAAAAACAAGCAAACAGTCCGGCGGAATATCAGGACGGCAAAATGAAACACACATCATGACATGTTGCTATGGTGAAGGAATAAAATATATAAAATAACATTTTATTTTGTGTCTGCTATTTTATGTAATTATTCTAGTAATGCATGTAGCTATAAAATGCAGGGGATGGCAAGCAACCGCCACAACCACTATGTTCATCTTTTTTCGTTTTTGAACTCTTTGCAATGGGAGCGCTGCATATTTATATTATGCTACAAGTGGCAGCAGCGTGACGAGGCGCTGAGCGTCTAGTCTGTGCTGAGCGCTGCACGTTTGGTGTTTTTTTCTGGTCGGAGATGAAAAATGTTCATGTTTGGGTAAGACACTTCCCTTCTGTATTCTGTATTTAACAAGTATTGAATTTGTTTTAAAACTGTCATCTTTGTCCTTTAAAAAGCAACACTATTCCTAATCATAGCCTAACAATAAAGCTTAATTATATAGCACTAAAATCAGGATGGATTAAGTAATTTACAAAAAAAACAACCTCATACTGCATGGGCAATGTCTTCACCGTGAGAGCCCTACCGTCTACCGTCTGCCTGATTCCATGTGAATACAGCCTTATTCAGCAAATCCCCACTGAGTTTGCTGAGTGTATTACAGTAAATGCATTAGGTAGTTGTAAGGTGTAGTGGTGTATAAATAACTGGAAGCAAATTGCTCAAAATATATACGTAAGCTCACAAAACACCCGTCATGGGTCAAAAACGGATGTGAAAACATGATGTAAGATACATAAGTGACAGCCACTAGCAAGGTACTACTCAGATTCTATTGAACGTATTCCAAACCTGTGTCTTTGTCAGCCCCAAAGAGCAGAGATGGAGGGTTGGGATGGACCAGAAGCTGCATGTAGTTCAGGGCAAACTTCTCAATGTAGTCCCTGAGCTGGTCTTTCTCGTACATGCGTTTGAGAAAAGCCAAGGCAGTGGTCCGCACCTGAAATTCATTAAAAAAACATGACAACCACAGAAGAAAAAATCAGCTAAGCAAACTGTGAGAATGGGAGTTACACATTAATAGGATCTGGACGAGGAATGTTATCACCTTCTCTTTTTCATGCGAGCTGAGATCCAGAAGTACATGCAGATACTGAAACTGCCTCGAGGGCCGTTTGACGATAAGCTCCTTCAGAGTCGTCATGCCCAAATACACCCGAGACTGAAACACAGGTTACAGCAAACAGTTGAGTGGACATACAGGGGAGCTAGCTCTATACGACAAGCTGCGTCTTTACCATGTCGCTTACCTCGTCCTCACAGTAACGGCGGATCACTTCCAACGCTGATTCTGTTATAATGGGAGCCTCCAGAACCAGCTTGGTGAAAAGTCTGGAAGAGACAGAATGTGAAAACAAAGTGTGTAACTCAGTTTTGTTTGACCCAAATAAACAGGAACAAACCACATTTTACCCTTTTCAGTCATTATAGAATGGAACTGCCACACCATGTCAAGCCCTATGTTTAAATCAGAGCTAGAGAAAAAAAGGCATGCAGCAAATGTGTGAGAATGAGCAGTATTTTGTCTCACCCATCCCTCTGCTCGGGTTTCTCCTGCAGGCCTGACAGCAGAGTGTAGAGACAGTGGTCGTAGCTGTCCAGCAGCCCAGATGGCAGGTGGCTGAGGTACGTGTTGTACTCTTGGTAGAGGAGAGAAAAGGCCAGGTCACTCCTCGTCCTGATGTCATCCAGGATAAATTCCAGCACTTCCTCTTTCATCATCCCTTCAAACTGCGTCACAAGCTTGGAGAGGAGCTTCACTCTGACCTGCGGCACAGATTTAGTGCGGTTATCCTCTAAAAACAGGCACTTTGTTTTGGGCTTAATAAACCTCAAGTGCAACTCAATCCTTACGAAGAAAATTATGAATTAACTACGGGGTGATTACTTACATGGGCCATGCCACTTTGAGCGATCGTCTTCTCTGAATGCAGGATGCGTTTGACCGCTTTGGAGGTTAACGTTTCAATCTGGGCGTCTGATAAAGGCTGGACGACATCTGACAACCGAAACACTTTTTTTCTCCCGCTCGGCCCTGCCATTCTGTAACGGGACAAAAACATGCAGGTCCGACTTACACAAAGGCGCAGCCTGCAACACTTGTTCTGCCATTTTTGTGTTGGAGCCAGAACTCACTTGGTTTGTGCGGTAGGGACGATGGGTTCAGGAAGCCTCTTGACTGCGGCGGGGGCCTCTGGAGACTTTTCTTTCTCATAACCTCCCACCACAGAGATGGCTTGTCCCACCATCACAGCTGGAACTTTGCGCTTGATGAGCAGGTCTTTAGCACCAGATTCACCCTCGATGATTTTGACTGTATCCTCTTCTTTGGCTTTGCACTGCTCAAGTCCTAAGATATCACGTTTGTAATTAGAGCCCAGACAACATACAGCAGGATTTTGTGGCTGATACTAATATTAATAGTAAGAAAACCCCAAAACAATCCGATAACGATATTTTAGCAAACATTCTGTTTTACACAACTTAACAAGGACATTTTGGGCAAGATTCCTTCAACTTTGCTTATTAGTTGTGACAATTTTCATAAAGTTGCCAATAACTTAACTTAAGGGTCATATATGCAAAATAATAATACATTAATTTAAAACATTTATTATCTGTAGTTTCTGCAATGCTCAAAAATGGAAAACTTTTATTTTGAAAACATCTATTTGTCTTAAAGGAAGTCTCTGCTAGTTGCCTGTCAACCTCACAGTGATGATGAAACTTCTGGAAGTCACTGTACCCAGCAAAGAAACTGTTTTTTTCTAATCTGATTCTTAGCAAGAAAGCAAATAAGTGTATTTCACAAAATATTAAACTATTCTTTTAGGTCAAAAACTACTCAACACAAAACACAAAATGCCAAAATGTGTAGGCCTTCTCGTGCTGGAGGTTTTTGTCGCTAACCTGGACCAATCCCAGCTGCAGTCATCTGCGTGGCCATCAACCTGGCCAGATGTTTAATTTGGGCATCAGTGCCCGCTGACTCAACAGGTGTGTATGTGGCCTGGAAGGATGCCGGCATGACATCAGGCAGATACACCATGCTGATGAGCACCTGAAACAACCAGACAGACATATGAGCTCAACTGTCACACAGCCAGGCTTAAAGGAGAGAACTAAAGAGAGAAAAAGACCACTGCTGCTCACCAGGTTGGCTACGTTCTCAGGTGAAAGCAGTGGGTGCAGGAACTCGGCTGTGAGGTCAATGGCAGACTGTGCAACTGGAACAGCGGGTGGTTTAGGGACCGACAGAGGGGTTGGCTCCTCTTTGTCCTCGTCGTCTTCAATCAGGGCCGGCTCTGAACGCAAAGAAACAAACATCGAAAATACTGAGTGGTTACGATCAACCTGCAGGTGTCTGTGTCAGTCACAACACTTAGCGGGATATTAACAGCTAGCGGGTCATTGTTGTGAAGTAAACCCTTTCAGGGGTCGGGGTTTATTGTTTTTTTTTTCACAACAATGACCGGCTCGCTGTACATTATAGCTTACATATTAAATCAGAATGTCTGTGACTTCTATCACTACTCACCCATCTTGATCTTTTTTCCCTCGGTGTATTCTTCATGGCGGGGTCTTTTGCGCTGCTCCCGTGGTGCAGGTGTAGAGCGTGTTATTTCACTCTGGGCCATTCCCAGGTCCAGCAGCAGAGTGCTGATCTGACCCTGGAACTCCAGGCTGCAGGGATGCTTGAGGACCGCCACCAAGTGCAGCTTCAGATTCTTTCGCACGCTGCTGACCTGAGACTTGGCCAGAGTGGGTGGCAGGTTTGCTACAAAGGTTCAAGTATACAGGAAGAAAAAAGGAAAATAGCATTTAATAAAATACTATGTACAGTCAAATGATGACGTATTGAGCGCAAAGATTTGCACCATAAAAGCAAAACACGCAAGACACAAAGATACAAAACACAAAAGATCAACATCAGCCTGGCACAACACTTGTTTTAAAAGGTGTTGAGGGATTGTGAACATGACACTTACCGTGCAACATCTCATATGCCTGCACCACCTCGGACATGAACATTGGCCTCTGACGGGCGATAGTGGCCAGGGAGCCAAGTGCTGTGGTCAGGTTAATGCTGGAAATGGCCGGGTGGACCATGAACTTCAGCAGCTTCTCCAGCGCAGTCTTTCCCTCCTCACATAAAACATCTGTTGATTCCAACAAAATCAAGATATCAGTTCTAAAGATGAGCTTTAACGAACCGGACAAAAAGAAAACATGTTAACACGTTATGTCCTCAGAGCAGGATTCTATTATCCGTACCGTAGCGAATGTACGAGTGATCTCTGGGAACTTTGTCCAGGCTGGTGTCACCCTCCTGACGCTTGGGAACATCCGAGTCTGACGTCCGCGGTGACAGAGTGATGATTAACGACTCTGTGAACTTGATGGCGTGAGTGCGAACGCCGTCATTTTCAGAGTCCAGCAAGGCCAGAACATCCCCTTTCATCTGTGTGACCAGATCCCAGCATGCCTCCTGCCTTTCTGTTACTGCTTTAGAGCGCACCAACCACTGGCAAGGAAGAGACAGAAGTAGAGATCAGATCTACAGCATTTACTCGTTGGGTTAAATCACACCAGTGAAAAAATCTGTAAATGAAAGTATTTTGTAAATGAAGCCTATATTTACCTGCAGAGAAACTTTGTAGAGTTGGGTGAGTGTGAGGATGGCTTTCTTCACCACGTTCACACTTTCATCCTTCAGCAACATGTTCAGGTTGGCGATCAGTCTGAGGAGGAGCTCATTGTCCCGTTTACTGGAAAAACATAGAAAAGATAAAGACTGAGAAACCTGCAAAACACTTTCTTTCACAAATGTGAAATTTACAGCCATGAGACTGGAAGACCTCCCCGTCTAATAACTCACCATGCTTCCTCTATGAAGCCAATGACGAACTTTCTCACTTCAATAGACTTGTCAGTCTGAAAGGCGATCAACTCCTACAGGATGAACAGGCCAATGGAAGAAGAATTATGAATCATAGTTTTAGTTCACTACCATGTTGATATAGCTCTACTGCACAATGGGCCAATTTACAGCTTATGCATTGAAATAGCTTTAATTCAGATCAAACAAACAGCGGGATAAGAGAGCTGCATACAGGTTTACTTACATCCAAGAAATTGTCAAGAAGAGAGGGATCCTTGTTAATGATGAGCTCCTGGACCTGTAAATGATATACGTTAGTTAATTAATTACTGCTTCATATACCAGCACACACTGGGGCAGAAAGCAGGGGAACACCCAGGACAGGTTGTAGTACATTGCAATGCAAAGTGGCCAAGTAATGGTTGGAAAACTTGTGTTTAGGGAAAATACAGTAATTTGCACAGATGCAACCAATTTTGCATTAGTCTCACCTAGCGAGACCTATCTCTACAGCCCTGTGTCGGCGCTAAAAAAAGGTCTGGCTACACACATTCGCTGCTTCTTATTTCCCGATTTTGTGCCTCCACGTCTCTTCGCTGCTCGATCCTCCAGCTTGGGACCCGTAAATTGATCTCAGCGCTCCATCTTGAAGGACATCACAATTCCTAAAGTGCATCTTGAGGAGTGAGGATCGAGGATCGAGGATCGAGGAGCGAGGAGCGAGGATCGAGGATCGAGGATCGAGGAGCGAGGAGCGAGGAGGAGCTATAAGCAAGAATACACCGGTATATGCTTTGCGGAAGTGTTTTTGGCACGTGCGACATATAATACAGCTGGAATAATCTCAGACCATGGCAGGACTCTGCAAATGTAACTGATCCTTTTGTATTCATCAGCTGTAACGATCAAACTTTTTGCCCTTTACTCTCAAATTATTATGAAACTGCTTTTTATTGATATTTCTTTTTGGATACTGCAACAGTGAAAACCTGATTTGTCAGAAATGTATTATCTCAGCCAGGATTGAGAAGTATCATCTCGTTTTCAGGGAAGTCCCAAACAAACACTTATCAAACAAATGGAAAACAGAACAGTACAAGACACAACAATGACTAAACAAACAATCAGCAATCAAATAAACAACAAAATAACAAGACCAAAAAAAAAGACTACAAACCTGTTTGAGCACTGTTAGCTTTTCATCGGTGGGTATCAGGGCAGCCTGATTCAGAAGATCCACCACCTGGTACAGGAAAGCGCAGACTGAATGAATTTTTCCTTTACAAGCATTTACGAGCAACTGTCAATCACTCGCGAACTCCAGACAAACGGTCAATCTAGGCAGCGCTGATCAAATATGGATCAATATTCTGTTACTGTAATGCCTATTTCTCCCCTCAAATGTTTTCAGAAACATCTTGTAGTTTACCGTTTAGCTGTAAAATGAGAAAGTTTGTGACCCAGAAGCCATGTTGAGTACAGTTGAAGAAATACTAAGCACCGCCCACCAGCCGGAGCACAGCCAATAGGAATGCTCTCTCTCTGAAGTGACCTGTGATTGGCCAAAGTCTCCCGTGACGGGCTAGATTTTCTAAAGCCTGAAAATAGAGCCATGAGGAGGAGCAGAAGTTTAGTTTTCTCTCAGATCACATGAATTACAATATGCTGAAAGGTTCATTATGGATTTTTTGGCCCAATGATGCCCCAAACGTTCTGCCTACTGAAGCTTTAATGCAGTAGCTGACTATGACACTTTTATTGTGTTGCTAATTTGCCAGTTGATTGCAGCATTCTGCTGAAAAGAAAAATTACACAAACATGCCAAAGTTTGGTCAGCCAGATATAAGTAACGTAGTAAGAATATTTGTGAACTGATGCCAATATCCTCCCTAAACAATCCCAGCTGACATCGTTACACACCACCAAAAACTGACAATAACCTGATATTTTCAGGTGGAATTTCATTCATTCATTCTCAGTATGCAATATCATTTTCCACTTGTGCAATTTTGTTAATAGTCTGTTTATTGTCAATTCTGTATATACTGCTCCTATTTTTATACTTCCTTCTATTTAAATGGTTCATATTTTGTTACACTTTGTTTAGCTCTTTTTTTTTTACTGTGTTAGCTGATGCATCTTGTTTTCTGCACTATCCCCTTTGCTGCTGTACACTGCACATTTCCTCACTGCGGGACTAATAAAAGGAAAATCTTATCTTATCTTATCTTATCTTATCCAAATGCCTCTCTTATAGCAATATAAATCCCAGATCTAACTTACTAAAGCATCATTAGGATCAGTGTTGGAAATTAACATTTTTGTCCACCTGCCACTGTGGTTGTTAGATTACAAAATCTACCAGCCACTCCACATAAGAATACCATTATTTGTTTTGGCTGCTGAGTGAAGCAAATCTAGCAGCCACATTGCACATATTTTACCAGCGTTTGGCTGGTGCTAATTCCCACCAACCCTGATCAGGATGTAAACAGCTTCTTACCCTTTCACTGGTGGTCATATCCACGACATGAGGAGTGACAGGAGTTTCCCCATCCTCTGAAGAAAACTCCATGATGCTGCTCTGCTTCCTTCACTATGTGGACAACATGCTCTTCAAAATCCTTTTAAACACTGCAACCTGTGTAACACATAACAGCAGTGGATCAGACAGAGATTAGACTGCTGTGTTATAACGTTACCCTGCAGAGACCAATCACAATGAGTCTGTTAGCAAAGGTTAACCTTCTACATAATACTCATCATACCAATCCACTTAATTGTTGATATTTGTACCCCATTAAATATTGAAATACATTATAGAAACAAACCATAAATAACAAGTCTTTAATGCTGAGTATCACAATCCTGAATACTTTGATCTCAGCTAGCATGCTAGCTCCGTGCTAACAGTAGTGCTAACCCTGCTAGCTGTTTAACATCATAATGACAGCTATGCTACTCTTACTCACCGCGGCACACACTCTTTACTTCACCGTGGCAACAGCAGTTAAACGTGACTAATGTGACAGACTTAATATGTATTATTAGCTTTAATATAGTTCAATAAGTTCAACAACAACACAGCTCCATCAGCTCCATCAGCTCCATCAGAGAGCCGCCGTGCTTAACTGAAGAAGCGGTGCAGCTCTTCTTCTGCGGTTGTTTAACAGCAGCACAGAGAAGCGGCAGCGCCACCTGCTGGACACATGAACGACCCGCCCGCGGCTTCACACACTAGAGGCTAGTGTTTATGGGGTTTATGGTGTTTATGGGGTTTATTGGCAGTTGGCAAACCATCTTAGAGGTGCATTACCGCCAACATCTGGACTGGAGTGTGGAACAGGAGATTGTGCAGAAACAAAACAATAAAATAATAATAATAATATTGAGGAAAACTCTAGATTCTTTTAACTAAATCAGTTTCTCTTAAAAACTGAATAATTTCACAGTACATGTTATCTGCTGTATTCCCCAATAGACTTGACAATGAAAAGTCCTGATGTTTTGCCTTCCTTAGTGACTGTAAAAGGTGATTCCTCTGGATACTGTTATTCCTGCAGTATATCAGTAAATGGTCGACAGTTTCTGGTTGATTACAATATGTGCATTTCCCAGTTGGGTGCTTGCCTATTCTATATAATGTGTGATTAAGACCTGTATGTCCGATTCTCAGTCGAGTCATGACATTTTCTTCCCTTCTTTTCCAGCCCACCTTTCTCCCTGCTACTACTAGGCTTATGTTGGTATAAATAACTTATATTTATATAGCACCTTTATGTAATGCATAACGTATATATAATATATATATATATATATATATATATATATGGTGGACGAATGAGGAAAAAGTACCAAGCAATAATAGATTTTAACAGGTCAAAGATAAGCACAGTTCATAGTATATTTGTGTAGGTATATAGAGCCTATATTGGATACCCTTTTTCCTGCCTTTTAGTAAGAGATGTTGTGAATGAGGAAATAGAGTGATTTAATATGACAGTTGTGCTTATATATATTATATATTATATATATATATATATATAATATATATATATACGTTATGCATTTAGCTGTGATGTTAATATATATGCAGTTGTAACAGTCTAAATGCACAAATTAGTGTTTCAATAAACAGAATGAATGAATATGACTCTTGTCTGAATTGTGTGATGACGACACAAAACTTCATATCCCAGAAGTCTCTGCAGCACATAAGTGATGTCACCTGATAACGAAGAAGAGGGGAGGGTGTGCTAATGTTTACAACCATCGGGCTGTCAATAATCTGATCGTAAAAACTGTGATTTGGTCGCTATTTCAGCAGCATATGTAAAAAGATAATTATATAATGGCGCCGTCTAAATGACCTCTTCTCGCATTCAGGTAAGAAAACGACTTTAATGAAGCATTTGATCACTTAATCAGGCTTGTTAGCTGTTAGCTCGTCAACGTTATAGTTAGGTGATATATTGACAAACAAGTAGCACAGCGAGGTTATTTGTTAACGTTAACTGCACAAACTGGCTGGACTTGAACCAACAATGAAGTAGCGTTAACATGACATTGAAACACAACCTATAGCTCTGCTTGCTGACCTCCAGTCTGCAACACTTTAATAGCTACGTAAACAGCTAGCTGGTGAGCTGTGTCGCTAGCTGAAGAAGCTGAAGAGGCTCATCTGACCACGACAACTTCACCCTCCTGGCTGAGCTGAGCTGCTCGTTTACAAACAGAAAACAGCTCGTAAACTAAGCTAACTCTTAACATGTGTTGCTACTACAGTACAGCTCTTATTTGACAGTAAGTTGCAGTGGCGGCTGGTGGAAATGTTTGTAGGTCGGGCTGTGCCACATCCAATCAATATCAGCAGACATCCAGGTATGATTTAATGCTGAACACATTACTACTTTACAGTTAAATAATCAACAATTATTTTATTCCAACAGGAGCAGTAAAGAATGTTTAGAAAAACACAACAGTATAACATGTACTCAGTGGTGGAAAGTAACTAGTACTGCACTTAAGTACAATTTTGAGGTACTTGTACTTCACTTGAGTATTTCCATGTTCTGATACTCCACTACATCTCAGAGGGAAATACTGTACTTTTTACTCCACTACATTGATTTAATAACTTAATTTAGTTTACAGATTCAGATTATTAATACAAAATATAATCAAGGAATAAATGATGTATTATTATAGATTAAACTACCCAGCAGTATATAATAATAAATGATGTATTATTATAGATTAAACTACCCAGCAGTATATAATAATAAATGATGTATTATTATAGATTAAACTACCCAGCAGTATATAATAATAAATGATGTATTATTATAGATTAAACTACCCAGCAGTATATAATAATAAATGATGTATTATTATAGATTAAACTACCCAGCAGTATATAATAATAAATGATGCATTATTATAGATTAAACTACCCAGCAGTATATAAAGTCATTAAAATGAGCTCCACCATAACCAGCTGCAACATTAAAGTGATGAACACATTAATGCATCAATAAGTATAATCCAATAGTATACATTATTCTGCACAATGTGTACTTTTATGTTTGGTACTTTAAAGCTGAAGTAGGTGAGATTGGAGCAAATATGAGTAAAAAAAAGTTGTTTTTATGGTGCATAGTGGTGTTTACTCTGCACCACAGATAGCTGACATTCAGCTAGCTGGCACTTAGCTCACTTCTATAACGAGACTCTTGTCAACACATGTCTTTAGAGTCACCTACTGTCACTTGTTAGAGCGGTAGCATTTCCACTGATGCGTGACGTTATGGACTCAGTTGTAAAGTTAGTTTAAAAGATCATAACATAGCTGTCCTTTCCTTTATTTTTGTGTCAGGTTTGTGTGAACTGTGAGTCTCCTGGTTGCTCTGGACTCACTGCGTTACACAGTGAATCTGAGTGGGCATCTGGACAGAACATTTCAGTGTTTTGCTGGTAAACAGGTGTGTATTTCAACTCTCAGCTGTGCAGGTCTACTATATTCATACTTTGCCTTTTTCCCCATAATGTGCTGTCATATTTAATTAAAGGATTCATAGCTTCTGTAGACTATTAAATGTTAGAAAATAACAACATTTCTTAGAGCCCAAGGTGACATCTTCAAATTGCCCCTTTCTGCCAGTCTTACAGTCCAAGATCTTCAAATTACGATAATATAAAACAAAGAAAAGCAGTGAGCATTTCCCATTTAGGAAGCTGGTGCAATCTGTGCTTGATAAATGACATAGTTGCAGATAGATTCTGTCGACAACTAACTGATTAGTCGACTAATTCAGTCAGCTCAAATTTGATTTGAAATTGTTAATAAGCTACCATAATTTAATTCTGCAACAGTACATATAACAAGTTTTGCATTTTGAGTAGAGTACAAGACACAGAGCTTATTAATATGTTGTAATTTCAGGTTAGAATCTAGAATTCTGTTGGCAGTATGTTCATAGAAAACTCATTAATGATTTGTAAATGCTGGGGCCAGTTTCTGAATATCTTGTAACTTCAACATGTTCATGTCCATCCCTGCATGTCTTATCAGTGTCCTGATGGAGTGGGTATTCATCATGAACCGGATGAGCTCTCAGAGTAGCTCTGCAGCCCAGCGGAGACGGATGGCCCTGGGGGTGGTGATACTCCTGCTGGTGGATGTCATCTGGGTAGCCTCCTCTGAGCTAACCTCAGTAAGGACTTTGTCACACTCAGTCAGTTTTCCCACACCTGCTGCCGCAAGGTGGGTTGCAGTACGAGATGACACAACTGTAAAGAAATGAGAGAGCAGGCACAGATGTACTCAGTAACCAGAGTGCATTGGGACGTTCTGCGATCAGCAGACAGTGGTGTGCACTTGATATATTTACGTTTTATTCTGTTGTGCCCCAATGTATGACATAGCTTTGCACTTCTCTCTTCCATATATTATAATATAATATATTATATGTTATAACTCAAATATTAGTAGTAAAGTGTGAAGTCGTTTTGTCAGCTGATCCCCTTTTAGAGTGTTAAATCATTGAGGTGTACTGCTGGAGAGTTAAAACTATAGACCATTTCACAGAGTCAGACAGAAACATCTTGGATGGATGCCAGTTGATCTCTTGTGGCAGTGGCGCCACTACAAAAGAAGGCTGGTTTAGCAGCGCAGAAGGTACGAAGTAGCTAAATGTGAGACAAGAGAGAACCAGCAAACATGCAGCCTTTCATAGTCCAAAAAGATACAACAGTAACTACAGCCATCAGATACAAGGAGGAAACTGGAGGCAAAAGTACAATAATTCCTCCTGGAATGTAGTGGAGTGAAAGTATCAAGTGTCACATTATATTAAGTAAATATCATTAGTTAGCCTCCTATGCTCTTAGGAAGAACCGTATTTAACTTGGCAGACTTGAAAAACGAAGGAAAACAAACAGGAGTGGCTGAGAGGGAAAACTGTCCAGCTTGCAACACATGTTAGTTAACCAATAAAAGCTGTTATCCTCCTAACAGCTTCCTCCTGTTGACTCTTCCTGCAGTACATTTTCAAGCGACAGGAGTACAACAAGCCCTTCTTCAGCACATTCACCAAGACCTCCATGTTTGTACTCTATTTGCTGGGTTTCCTGCTGTGGCGGCCCTGGAGGCAGCAGTGCACTGGCACTCTGAAACGGCGGCACTCTGCATTTGTAAGTAGTTCAAGCGCACTCTCACCACATGGGGGGGGAGTATGTTTAAATGTCTGCTTTTTTTCCTCCAAACATTTATGACTGTGCATTTCACAACCTCAATCACACAGAATCACAAACCATGCCTTTTAACAAGTTTATTGATTTTACAATATCAAATTTTACATCTGCAGCAAAAGAAGAAACCTCATAGAAATCATGAATTATGACATTTTTTAAAATCGTCAGAACAGCCGTTGCACTGCGTCTGGGCTTTTTGCAAATGAAACCATTTTTGGTAAATGATAGCAAACAACATTTTTGATTAAACGGGGAACTTTTCCTTTACAAGATGAAATTGTAAATGACTCAGAATTCTTGGTTTTGGTCTGTGAGCTGATGGTTTGAATTGCGTCTTTCTGCAGTTTGCTGATGCTGAGGCCTACTTTGCACCCTGCACCACTGACACCACTGTGAGCAACGGTTTGGTACGTAGTTTAATCACAGAGAAGGTTACGACTCTTAAAGCAGCAGTAGGCAAGAAGTTATTTTCATAAAATGGTCACTATATCCTGACAGTAGTGCTTGAGACAGGTAATCTGAATAAAAATCATGTGTCCTCCGGTGCTCCTAATGGCATCTGCAAGATTTCACAGACCGGATGAAAACAACCAATCAGAGCCGAGCTGGAGCCTTGCCGTCTCTGAGCAGCTGTCAATCCCTCGAAAACTCCGATCAAACGGTCAAACTCGGCAGCGCTGATCAAATATGAATCAATATTCTGTTACTGTAATGCCTATTTCAGAAACATCTTGTAGTGTACTGTTTAGCTGTAAAAGGAGAAAGTTTGTGACCTGGCAGCCATGTTGAGATCAGTTGAAGAAATACCAAGCACCGCCCACCAACCGGAGCAAACTTTCTCATTTTACAGCTAAACAGTGCACTACAAGATGTTTCTGAAATAGGCATTACAGTAACAGAATATTGATTTATCTGCCTAGTTTGACCGTTTGATTGGAGTTCGCGAGTGATTGACAGCTGCCTCCGTTGAATGAACAGCCAATACAGTACATAATGAAATTGTGTGCAACTCTTTACTTGAACAGCTGTAGATGTCTGACTCTCTCTGTCTCTCTCGTGCAGAGTGAACCACTGTATGTTCCAGTGAAGTTCCAGGACGTAACCGCTGAGCACTCAAATTGTTTAATCGGAGACTGTGAATCTTGTGAGTACAAAATTAATGTTGTCATAACATGATGCATATCTATTATATTGTTTCAATATTGGGTTCATAGATGAAAAATAACATTTCAACAGCAGAGGGCAGTGGTGAGCTATGAAAATAGATAAAGTCATTATGAAAGAAATCCAATATTTAGCAAGAGAAACCTCTGTCTGACCTTTTAGGTGACCCTCAGACTCGGTTCTCTCACAAACCATCATAATAAGGACAATAGTTTGAACAAAAGGATTTCGCTTTCCTCTCTGTCTTGGCTGTATTTTGTAGAGCTATGGAAAGATCTCATGATCTTTTGGCCTGTCCGTACTTTTTAGTGATGCAGTTCAGGACAGCTGTTACTGACCTCAGTTTCTTGAGCTGGCTGAAAGGCGATGTACCTCCAGAGTCCAAAGCCACACAGTACAGTTTCTGAGACAGTCTATTAGGGTTTCTCTGTCCTCTGTTGGGTTTGTATTTCAAGCACTCATATGTTTGGCACCTGTGTTTATAATGACATGACTTGTGTTCAGCCCAGTCAGGCATTAGCACCTGATAAGCGTGATATTCGTCTTCTGCAAATACAAACGGAGTCTCAAAATGCTATTCAATTTTTTTTGTGTTTGGTCATTTAAATAAAACCCCTTCCTCTGTCAATTCCCTCCTCTCTACATTTGTACCTCCCAGCGGCTTCCAGAAAGCAGCGGGTGCGTTTTAGTAACATCATGGAGGTGCGTCAGCTGCCCTCTACTCAGGCCCTGGAGGCCAAACTGTCCCGCATGTCCTATCCAGCTGCCAAGGACCACGAGGCCATGTTACGCACAGTGGGCAAGCTAACCATCACTGATGTGGCCAAAATCAGCTTCTTCTTCTGCTTTGTGGTGAGCTGTAACAAATTATAGACCCGATACCATCATGATGTATAGTAACAATGTATAATTGATAACACACACACTTTTTCTGTTTGTTTTATTTGCTAGCCAGGTGGCCACAAATGTGTTTTGCTGATACTTAAAAAAAAAAGTGCTTTTGGCACAGTGGCGAGTGAGCAGAGAGAGATGGTTTATGAGGGCCAAAACTGTGAAAAGTCATTAATAATGTAGCCTTGCAAGTGATGAACTGCTTTTAATCTGTGACTCATCCTGTCTTAGCTCAATCAAGAACTTCTGGGAAATCTTAAAGCAGAGTATTTGACATGGGCCTCAATTTGATCACTTCAAGACCTTAATAAATTCTGGGAATTTTACTCCAAGATGTGAAAATGATAGGAAAATGGTTTTCCCATTGTCACAATACACAAGTGATTACATATTATATTTAGCCTTTTTCTTGCTAGGATTTTCTATATTAACTATCAATCATATCAAAGGAGGAGCACCATACTTTATAATACAATCCAATAAACCAGAAATTATAGTTATGTTTTTTTCTAGGGCCGTCAAAGTTAAAGGGATAATAACCGTTCATGCAAATTTGAAGAGGAAAAAAAGCTAGAGTGAAGATATTGGTATCGCATGAAACTAGAAACCTTAAAGAATCCATTGGTACCAACCATGTTGTAGTAGCTTGTCGGGAAGGAGGTTAAACAATGCTCCAAACTTATACTAAATTTTGGCCAAGAAAAACTGGCATAGCCATTTTCAAAGTGGTCCCTTGACCTCTGACCTCCAGATATGTGAATGTAAATGGGTTCTATGGGTACCCACGAGTCTCCCCTTTACAGACATGCCCACTTTATGATAATCACATGCAGTTTGGGGGCAAGTCATAGTCAAGTCAGCACACTGACACACTGACAGCTGTTGTTGCCTGTTGGGCTGCAGTTTGCCATGTTATGATTTGAGCATATTTTTATGCTAAATGCAGTACCTGTGAGGGTTTATGGACAATATGTGTCAGGATATTTGTGGTGGAATTTTTACTTGACAAACATTACGGACATGGTAGATTCACACGGGATTAAGATCACAGATGAGCTCTGCAATTATTACAAATGAATCCCCAGGTAATACTAGTCCTGTGTGAATAACAAGGCTTTAGAAGGTGTTCACCACAGGGACCCCTTTGTACTGTAGAAAGCTAGCTGTAGAAAATGTCACACAACTGTTTCTGTTTGTCTTCCAGTGGTTCCTGGCTAACCTGTCGTATCAGGAAGCCCTGTCCGACACGCAGGTTGCCATTGTCAACATCCTGTCATCCACCTCAGGTGACTCTCTCTCTCACACAATACGTAAAATGTAAAGTTGAAACTATTGTAGCTCAACTGGTTTAAAGGACAATGGGGAAAATATATGTTGTTAGCCATCATATACATTTATTGAATCTAAAGAGAAGTATACCCTCTGTTGTCTGTCTGATGCCACCTCTGTTCTTTCTAAGCCCCTTTTGTGATTTGTGATATTGGGCTTTATAAATAACACTGACTGGGCTTGACTTTCTCTTCTCCCTCTTCAGGCCTGTTCACGCTCATCTTAGCAGCTATATTTCCCAGCAACAGCAGCGACCGGTTCACCTTGTCCAAACTGTTAGCTGTGGCTCTGAGGTAAGAGCTGAATGAGAGTGTTGGCAATTCAGTTGAGGAGGGCATGTTGGGAGGTTTCAGTGCTGAGCATATACTTGCATGAGTGGATGTATTGTTTTGTGTTTTCTGTGTCTGCCTAATGGTTCTCCGTGCTTTACATTTCTATTTGTTTTCTAAAATGCCATCCATCCTTTTTGGAGGAAATACTAGTAATAATTCTTAGTGGCATATCCTTTGATTTACTGGAGGAGCTGTAAATGTTCTTTTCTCCTTCAGACCAATATACACTCACCGGACCGGACACTTTATTAGGTACAAGGTGTACCTAATAAAGTGGCCGGTGCTGGTACCGGGTGGTCTTCTGCTGCTGTAGCCCATCTGCCTCAAGGTTGGACGTGTTGTGCGTTCAGAGATGGTATTCTGCATACCTTGGTTGTAACGAGTGGTTATTTGAGTTACTGTTGCCTTTCTATCATCTCGAACCACTCCGCCCATTCTCCTCTGACCTCTGACATCAACAAGGCATTTCCGTCCACACAACTGCCGCTCACTGGATATTTTCTCTTGTTCGGACCATTCTCTGTAAACCCTAGAGATGGTTGTGCGTGAAAATCCCAGTAGATCAGCAGTTTTTGAAACTCAGACCAGCCCGTCTGGCACCAACAACCAAGCCACGTTCAAAGTCACTTAAATCCCCTTTCTTCCCCATTCTGATGCTCGGTTTGAACTTCAGCAAGTCGTCTTCACCACGTCTAGATGCCTAAATGCATTGAGTTGCTGCCATGTGATTGGCTGATTAGCTATTTGTGTTAACAAGCAATTGAACAGGTGTGCCTAATAAAGTGGCCGGTGAGTGTATGTCCACAATTACCAGATTTTAAGAAAATATTTAGATTCATGATCCCCAAAAGGATGACTCCTATTTTTTTGTTGTGCCTGAACTTTCCTCTGAAGAAAATATAAACTTGAACCCAATTAGGGCTGTTAACGTTAACGCAATAACGCAAATGCGCCACACCCGATTTTAAGGTTGTAGCGGGCTCAGTTTTAAAACTAGAGAGAAGATACTGGCATCACATGAAACCGGAAAACCATCTCGTACTAGCTAAATAATGCTCCAAATTTGAGCTAAATTTGGCGAGGAAAAACTGGCATGGCAACTGCGGTCAGGGGGCGCTGGACAGAAGTTGTCCAATTTAGATGTTATTCCAAAAGATACTGTGCTGGAATACATGAACATTGTAGGGCTCTTTGTCACAATGATGTAGATGTCATTTTAAGATGCAAGTCTTGAATCCGCCCTGTTTACTTGTCCTTGTAAATTAGAATCAGTCAGTTCATGTTGTATCTCTCTTCTTCAGCATGGGAGGTGTTACCCTCGTGAGTTTCTCCAGCATGGACAACCCTGATGGGAAAGGCGTCGGAGGTAACCACGGAGACAGCTAGTATCTCACTTTCACATCACCATCGTGTAGTGAAATTGTTACTCTTTTGCCTAATAGTGTTGCACTAATATAGTTTGAAACCTTCTTTCCAAATGTAATTGACTTTTCCATGAAGGTTCTCTGTGGTCACTGGCGGGGGCGGTGCTGTACGCTGTCTACATCGTAATGATCAAGAGACGAGTGGACCGGGAGGATAAGCTTGACATCCCCATGTTCTTTGGTAAGCAAAAACTCAGTGTATAGTGGATAAGGCCAGTCTTTTTAAAATGTGTACCAGCTATTGCAGTTATTTTGGTCATTAACAATATTCTAAGCAATGTCCACATCATATCTATGTACTAAAACATAATAAAGACTCCACAGCACAGTATAACAATTTTTATTCCATGAAGTTGTCACCACTGTGGCGGACAGAAGGCGTCTTTAAAGCTGTTGTGTGTCTCTCAGGGTTTGTGGGTCTGTTCAACCTGCTGCTGCTGTGGCCTGGCTTCCTCCTGCTCCACTACACGGGCTTCGAGGCCTTTGAGCTCCCCAGCCAGCTGGTGTGGACATACATCCTTATTAACGGCCTCATTGGAACCGTTCTCTCAGAGTTCCTTTGGCTCTGGTGAGCACCTCTCCCGTTATTGATTCAGGTCACAATTCTGGCACAAAAACCATCACAATTTACATTTTGTATATGGACGTGTTGATACTGTCAGTTGAGTGAGTAATCAGTTTGAAGAATACATAGTATTTCATAAACCTTTTAATGCTGGGACTGATGATGCTGCTTTCTCTCCACAGGGGCTGTTTCCTCACATCGTCTCTAATCGGGACTCTGGCATTGAGCCTCACCATCCCGCTCTCTATTATGGCAGATATTTGCATGGAAAAGGTACGTTTCCCACCGCAGCTATTTAACCCCTTACCATTCCTCCCTCTCTTTTCAGAGGGATATGGGTGGGAGACAGGGGATGTTCATCTGAAAGCTGGGAACCTGAAGATTAATTTGAGATGCAGCACTGTGTGTCAAGTTATTCTAGTCATTAATGAGAAATAAATATTAATTAAAGAATTAATTAATCAATTAAAATAAATTGTTAAAGGGTAAGAGTGTAGAACATGATGATATAAGTATAGTATTTCCATGCTATATTATGCCTCACAAATTGTTGCACAGATTTGGTTCTTAATTTAACCATTTTTTATCACACGAGAATTAATAAAAATAATCAACAATCCCTCTAAAATACGACATTAAGACTCCAAGACCTTGAGGAACACCACAGGATAAAGCCATGCTGTGATTTGGTTTAAAAAACTTTTGACATTTTGAGATTTCAGCAAGAATGGCATTTTTCAGCAATTGGATGGCGAGCACTTCTGTTGTGTAAACTTCTCAGAAACCCCCTTATTGTCAATCTACCTAGGAAAGCCTCTAGTTTGTGGTTGTAAAGTTTAATGAGCCTGTGAGGTCACCACAGGTAATTTTATAAAGTTCGTCAAGTTTAAAAAAAAAAAAATGGTCTCAATACACTGAAATGGCTACTAGGGGGACTAACATCATCACACATGAATATAATTGGGCTCATTGGATCAACAAGAGTCTCAGCTTTACAGTGATACCCAATTTATGTAATTCCAAGACTGTTTAGGGACCCCAGTATGCAGAAATATTCAGATATACCATTCTAGAAGAGGCAAAAATAACACAATTACACTGCATTCAAAAAACGGCATGGTTTCTGCCCCAAACTGCATGTGATTATCATAAAGTGGGCATGTCTGTAAAGGGGAGACTCGTGGGTACCCATAGAACCCATTTTCATTCACATATCTTGAGGACAGAGGTCAAGAGACCCCGTTGAAAATTGCCATGCCAGCTTTTCCTTGCCAAAATTTAGCGTAACTTCGTAGCGTTAATTAGCGTTCTTGCCGACAATCTAGCACAGTGGTCTCAAACTCAATTTACCTGGGGGCCGCTGGAGGCAGAGTCTGGGTGAGGCTGGGCCGCATCAGGTATTCCACAAAAAAAGCTTTGTTAAAAAAAACAACAATCTTCTCAAACGTCATTATTAACAGTTCTTTAACTTGAATGGGTTCTTCTGAACATTAACTGTCCTGAACATGAATGGAACATTGAAGAACATGAACGGTTCTTCTGAACATGGCCTCTATTGCGTCTCCCACTTTTCCTGAAATTGTCTGTGCTCGTCACCAACCTTTCTCTTCACTGCAGGCTTTGAAAAAGACATGATTGGGGCTGTGTGACAAGATATATATTCATTCCACTTGGTGTCACTCCACAATAAAGTTGTGCCTGCTGTGTTTGTGTTGCTCTGCAATTACACCACCAAACCGCTAGTTGGCGGCGGCGTCTCTATGAGTTTCCTTCTTCTTCTTGTACTACAAACAGAAACTGAGCGGAGTTGGAGCTAATAACTGTTGAACCACAGAACTTTTACTGACATTACTGCAACGCCGAAAAGAGAAAATATATCTGAGTGGATTTGTGTGAACAAACATTGAAAAGATGGAGGCAGAGAGAAGTAGAACTTGGTCCTGGCCGCTCAGCATCGCTGAGAGACTGGACCAATCACAGCTGTTGCGGTCTGCGTCGCCGCGACGTGTAGTTACATTTCTGGAGAGGTGCACGTCAGGCTACGGCGTCGATTCAACGCAGAAGTATAAATCAAGCTTTAATCGAGTTTATGCGATGTTACACGGGCGCCGCCACAGTTGTTGTGAAATGTTTCTCTGCTTGCATCAAGCCCGGCCGATTGCCCGTCCCCGGGAGCCATATACCCCGCTGTGATTGGTAGGTTCGTTCAGCTCGGGCTCGCGCAACAAAGGGACCTTCCACGGCAAACTGCCATTCACATAAAACTCGCCGGCTGAGGGCGCCTGGTTAGCTCAGTTGGTAGAGCGGGCGCCCATGTAACAAGACTTGGTCCTGACCGCGGCGGCACGGGTTCGAATCCGGCCTGTGGCCTTTTCCGCATCCACTCTCTCTCTCTCCCCTTTCCAAGACTCTATCCACTGTCCTGTCAATAAAAATGAAAAAATGCCCCCAAAAAAAACTTTATAAAAAACTTTATAAAAAAAAAATAAATTTGCGGGCCGCACTAACATTAAACTTTCATATCAAGGTGGGGGCCACAAAATATCGTCTTGCGGGCCGCAATTGGCCCGCGGGCCGCGAGTTTGAGACCCCTGATCTAGCATGACATGGCTGGTACCAATATCGATACTAGTATCTTCACTCTAGCTTGAAAACTCAGCCTGCAACAACGTTATAGTGTTAATGGTTAGAGTCAGAGTTTGAAATAAGATTCAAGATAATGTTTGTTTGAGGACACCAGTTTGAAGAGAGTGGTTCAGATTGAAAAATGAAAAGTCTGGTTAATGTGGGCAACTAAATTTATTTCAATTTGTTTACTGTATTTGTCATATTGCTTTACACAAATAAGAATTTTCTCAAGTTAACGTTTCATGTGAGACAATATTTATTAAATTGGGGGTTGAATGAGTTGTCAAATTTGAACATATGTTTATAAATGAATCTAAAGATCTGGAGTCCAATCATGACAGTACTTGTAATATCTACTTTTCTCCATATGTGTGTGTGTGTGTGTGTGTGTGTGTGTGTGGATAGGTACGTTTCTCGTGGCTGTTCTTTGCCGGGGCGGTCCCCGTCTTCCTCTCCTTCTTCATCGCCGCGCTCTTATGCCACTACAACAACTGGGACCCTGTCCTGGTGGGGCTGAGGAGAGTGTACGTCTTCATTTGCAGGAAACATCGCATTCAGAGGTACACACTGTTTGATCTACAGTGGGATTACAGGTGGCACAGCTCCCCGTAGGAGACACATTAGTGGTATTCAGCTCAGAAACTGGCTCAGCAACTGATTGACATGATTTTCGGTTAAACAAGTTGATTTTTTTCTGGGTTAATAAATGATGGTATCGGATCAGAGCATAGACTGGCTTACTCGCCGATACCCAATACAGAATTTTTAGGCAGTATTGGACGTATTTCCGATACTGGCATCAGTATCACAACTCTAAGAACAGTAATGTGTTTTTTGAACATTAAAGCATGTAAACATGTTCTAGTACAAACCCAAAATACAAGTATGAACGTGAAAATGAGCATGATGTGTCCCCTTTAATACTGCACACAACACTGCAACGCCTTGATTCTTTTATTGGCAAGGTTACACAAGCAGGGACTATTTTGAAAACTTTGTCTTTAGGCCGATTGAAGGACACAGGATTTTAGATATTGTTGCCAAAAAGCATTGCATTTATGAGCTAAGTTGTCAGAAGATTAAACTGAGAAGATGAGGAGTGAGCAAAACATGGACGCCTTTTAAAAAGGCAATGCAATACAGTCCGTCCCTGGCAGCAGTATTTGGTGCTCAGCTGGGTGCTCCATTGATCGAAACTGTAAATAAAGCTGTACGTTTGGTATTTGATATGTTGATATATAATGTGGTTGTGTACTCTCACACACATACATAGATAGAGGGACCTCGGCACTTACTTTAGATTATCTTATAATAATAATTTGCCTAAAACACAGACTTTTTCCTTCAAATTTGAATGACAATCTACCTTCAACATTTACATGAGAAATGAAATAGATTTTTGTAATACGTATACAACATGGCATGTAGCAGTACAGTAATTATTACAGCCGCAAAGTATGTGTTGCCACATCTAAAAGAGCAACAGCAGGTATTCATACTTGTAAAACACAAACAATGTCAGTAAAACACATCACAACTGTGCTGGAAATGTGGCTGCTGAAGGACAGACTACTTTAAGACACCCCGCTTCTGACAAAATTGAAAAATGAGTTAAACTGCCTTCATTAAAAAAAAGTTGCATTTGGCATGTTTGAATATACCAACACACCAACAAGGGGTGTGTTCGGTCCCTGCTGCTTGCGACCTCATTACAAAGTGATGATAATGTAACTTTTACGAAACATAAAGGTGATGAAGTGCTCTCTCTCTCAAGAGTAATCCATCACAAGCTAGATTTAAGACTCTGCAGTTTTGCAATTTTCATAAAATGCCGGATTATTAATGGCCTAGTATAATATTAGGCTATAAAAGTAAACTTGACTCGTCTAAGTCTTGTCTAAAGACTAATCACACCCCTATATCTTCACTATAGGTCATTTCCAGGTGTTTCTCTTTCTTCAGACAGGTTGTTAGTCACATTGAGCCATTATTTATGTACAGTCATTTTCCAGTGGACTGCTTCAATAGGGCCAAATGTGGTTAGTATGACCTTTGTGACGCAACTGCAAAAGGAGTTTAAACAGACACGCATGCTTAATGGTGGAAGTGCTGCTTCCATGAATTCAATCTGTTAAAAGCAAATGAAAGTTATTTCTACACACACACCAAATCTTATTTTTGTACCAGTCTATACATTGTTTTTTAGGAAAATACTGCATATTATACCCTTAATTTGCACTCAAGTCTGTGCACGTAGTGAATTGTGAAAAAATGTGAAAATTCTGCGAAGGGATTTTCTGTCCAGTCTTTTAAATAATAGTTAAAGCTTTTCAAGTTTTAAATAGAAAGTGAGTTGTTATTTAATTGTATTGTGTCGCATGACCTATTGAAATGAATTGACCTTAACTCTGACACACACTTAGAGTCTTTTCTTCTCTGACATTCTCACAAGGACAATTGACTCCATTTGTAGCTCGCAGCCTCGCTATGTTAAGTCCGTAATCAGATGTACATGCTTGACTGGCCATGCTCTCTGCGGCGGTTCTGCTCTCCATTCTTCCGTGAATGCTTGTTCCCATTTGGTGAGAGATGATTATAATAATGATGGTTGTCAAGATGATGACTGTGATGATGATTGACACGCGCTTCCCCACCGCCCACAGATTGCCAGAAGACAGCGAGCAGTGTGAAAGCCTTATTCCTCTACACACCGTCTCCCCCCACGAAGGAAGCTTCTGTTCGTGATCCAGCAGTCAAACAAAGTAAATGATCACTTCCTGGCTTTGACCTGTGTGTTGTTGAGACTGCTGTGTTCCTTTATGTGCATGTGATTGTGTACGTGTGCGTGTGCGTGGGTGTGCGTGGGTGTGTGTGTGTGTGTGTGTGTGTGTGGGGGGGGGTTGTTTGGATCTTACCCTTGGCAAAAAATATGAAAATTCCCAAACTAAAAAAAAAAGTAATTTAATATGAATTTCTATTTACTGTACTTCCAACTGGCTTCGGTGTGACGGTGCTGCCGTAAAGTAATTCACAAATACCTTCAAATAACTTCTCTTATGATCTAACAGTTTTTTTCATCTTTGCATTTTAAATTTCAGAAACAGTCTTCTTTCAAAATGAGATTGAAATCATTTGTAAAGAGTGACAACTTATAATGGAAAAATATTAGTATTCCTTAATTAAAACCAGTGATGATTCTTTTTGGTCGTGTCTAGATGCCAGCCCTAGATTGGCAAAAAGTCTTGCGAGACTCACAGCCTGATGACCTATCCAAATCTTAGACATTCAAGGTCAATGCCTGACCTTAAAGCGAGAGTTTCGCAAATTGAGGGTTACCATCTAAACTCAACCCTTTTTTATGAGGTACAGCAGATACTGTAAATCAAGCCCTTGCATGACAAATTTGGTAACATTTTAAGTAACGACATCACCATAATGACCATGTACAAAATGAAAGGGGCCGCTCCTGATCACAAACCCACAGAGAATTGTCAGCAGTGACAGCAGCAATTGACCGCAATATTTTGCTGCCTCGAAGTGGCCAAAAATCCTTTCATGCAGTTTTAATAACAATGTGTTGGTAGATTTGCATCCCAAACACTAGGATTTTGCAATAGTTGATGAAGCTGAGGTTTTCTGCCATCTCCTCCCTGCTTTCACTCAGTTGTTTCTCTCTAAACATCTGTCAAGTATTTGTCTGACGCCATCAGTGTTTGGACGTGGTGGTGAGTTAGAGCGACAGAAGACGAGCAGGACAGGAAGATCATCACGTAAATATTTTAGACCAGGGATTGGCCACCCACTTCACAAAGTCTACATCTCGCTGAAGTCGTCCGTCTGTTCATGATTCATAGGTTTAGTCGAGCTTTGCTCAGCCGCCTCCCAAACCCACCAAGTAATTGCCAGCAGGGAGGAGAGAGATTTTGAACTCAGCATGTGGTTTCTAATAGAGGTGTTACTGGAGAATGAAAGCAGTACAATTTAGGACAGACTGAAGCCTGTCTGCTGGGTATATATATATACATATATATATATATATATATATATATATATATATATATATATACGGTGCTCAGTCCGTCTCTGTCCTTCTTGTCTCAGTCTTCAGTTCTGACAATTGTACTACTATAATGCATAATGTTGGCGGTTTGCGGGTCGGGTTGCGTTCGGGTGGTTGAGTATATTTTTACATGTTGGGTGGTTGGATTGGCTCTCATAGCACACTGGTGGGTGCGACTGAACTGACTCAAACTAACTGCAGAGCTGCATTCTTAATCATTCAACCTGTGTTTTTCATCAGATAATGATAAAATTAAATTTTATGTGAAATAAGTTTGACTAAAATGATGGAAATGTTCAATATAATCTGATGACTAAACAGGACTACGATTAAATAAAACAAATTAGCTGATACAATTAAGAGAGAAAACATTTTGACTAAGATCAAATGGTGACTAAAACTGGACTGAAACGTTTTGAGTTGTCGTCGACTAAAACTATGAAGGATAAAAATGACTAAAACTAATAAGCATTTTTGTTTTAAGACTAAGACTAAATCTAAAATAGCTGCGAAAATTAACATCGTGGGTTATCTAGCCAGGTTTTGACAAGGAAGACGAATGCATGAAATAAAAAGACAATATCACTTATTCTGCTGCGTCAATGTAGATTCGTGTCCATTGTGAGTTGAAGGTGCCAAACCGGTGGAGAACTCTTAGGCGCATTACATACAAGTGTGCAACCATACATTTCTGTACATATTTATGTTCCTTTGACATGAAATTCTTTATTATCACATGCACAACAATTACAGAAGCAGTCGTTGGTGATGGCTCCTTCCAACACTGCTCTTATATAAATATATAGATATTTATATATAATATAATATAGTCTACATGATTTTTGTCTCACTCTGTTTTCTCATAGTTTCTTTTCTATTTGTCTCCCAAGGTGACGAACGTGGATCTCGCTGAGCAGACAATCTGGAAAGCTTTCAGAGACATTGAACTACCCCAGTGCCTCCTATTAAATCTATTTATTTTCTACAGTGTTGAGACGACGCATCCATTTCTACAAGCTCCTTTTTTTATTTTCACATTCCAGTCATCAGACTGAGATTCAGTTTTTACGTTTTTTGGATGTTTTCTGTGTAAAAAGGAATCTTGCGGTTCTCAAGGTGCTGGACATTATCAGTGATTACTATATTGTCATGTGACCAAATGAAACGGTACATGTTGAACTTGATCATAACACTAACAGAGGCAGAGCAACTGTGTGTGTGTATGTGTGTTTCTTAAACAAATCTGGTGAGTTCAGAGTTCACAAAATATTTTTCAGGACGAACATTGTTCTGTACTGGACATCGTCGTGTTTGTCTGTAGGCCTTTTTGAAGCCTTGCTGCTTGTTTGTAAGTGTGTGTGTGTGTATGTGTGTGAAGCAGACGCAGTGCATCTTCACAAAATGACAATCTGTCAGACATGTACGTAAAAAGTTTGTTTTTGATTTGGCTGCCTTTGACAGAGAAAGCCTGTTTTTTTTTTTCATAAATCAACCATGTGACACACTTCATATGATGGGTCAATCAATGTGGCCGCATTGTTTTCAGGACCGGTGGTGTGGTAGAATGAGAAATAGAGCACATTGATGAGTTCATGTTACTCAGCCTCGGCAGCTTGGGTAATGACAGAGCCATTCAGAGTGATCTCTGCGGGTGATGATACTAACACTGTCCTGATTGAACATTTTAACATCTCTCAGTAAAAAAAAAAAAAATAGCCCTGTTTTCTTTTTTTTTTTAGTCTTAATTTTCTTTCGTCAAGGAAACCTTTTGTAAATCGGACATGAAGAAAAACTGCAATCACACTAGAGCTGAAGAAAGCATCACATCCTTCGACAGCTCTCTCCTTTCCTTCTGTACCTCTGACAGCGCTGGATCATGAAGACAAACTGTGATAGAGAGAATAGAGAATATGAACTGATGGTAAAACCTTCCGCTATAAGCTACAAAACGCCTTGCTGCAATAACGGTCGTCTGCTCGTATGAGCAGTTTCCTTTTTCAAAATGGGTGTAAATACTGTGCACAGTGAAGCATTCACAGAGTATTGATGTTTTTGTTTGTGAAATTCAGATAACCACTATGATTCCTGTCTGAGATTGTGTATCGTTTTATATTTTCTGCATCATTGTGACTGCCAGAGGAAAGAGTTTGCTTAACAGCCAAATTACCTGCAGCTGAGATTATATCACGTCGATTGGACTGTTGTATATGATCCTTTTTCTTTTTCTTAAGCAAAAAAATGATTTATTAACTGTGTTTGTGATTTCATATGATGAGAGAAAAACGCATTTCTTTTAGCAGCCTGAGTGTGTCATGTAATCCAGGATGTAAACACTACAGTTGAAGGTGAAATGTCAATGTTATTCCACATCCTGTTAAATGTCAGCTGTGTGTACACATCTTTATGGAGTGTTTATTGCACTCTGCATTGACTGGACGTATGAAGTGGAGGAAGTAGCCTAATAACCGGCCTGTGAGGCTAAATTAACGGGTTGAGCACTTTAAGTGACACATATAAACTCGTTCATGTTCATTATTGCACTTGCTGTGTTTTTGCCAATCAGTCCCTCCTTCTGTCACAGTTGCAAGTATAAAAGCTTTTTTAAGATGATTAATTTCCTATTTTGTCTGCTTAGACTTCAAAATAAAATTATTATTTTTTTTTAAATCTTTTATCAATGGTGCTTTTAGAATCATGGATATGATTTTTTTTTTTTCTTTCTCAGGTTCTTGTTTTTCATATCCGAGCAATTTCTTTATCTTTTAAGTGTCATTAATGAAGATGTTATAAGATCTAAAAGAAGGCTGTAAGAGTAACTTCCCTTCTATCAACCTCAGCTCTTGAATTATCCTTTTATTTTGCAGGTCTGTTTTCATACTTCCACTGCACTATTAAAACATATCTTTTTAAATCTCTGTGTTATATGACGTATTTCTACAGGATCATATTTCTTTTAAAGAGACATATTGGTAAGATGTGTGCGAGCAGCAGCATTTTTTTTTTCTTTGATTTGATTTGCATGTACTGTATTTGCTCTCATCTCCTGACCATGCAGTCATGAACAAGTCTGTTGTGGAAAACCGAAAAAGAGCTAGTTGAGCTGAGTAGAGCCGTGCTGTACTGTGCAGTGGAAATGCAGCATAGAAAAAAAATGAACTTAATGAAAAATGTGCACTGAGAAGAGCTTGCAATGCTATCTAATTACAGATTGTGCCCTATTCACACACATTCACATCTTCAGGGTCATTCATCTGTCAAAAAAAGTATGCAAATATTCTCTTTCATAATGTTGTATGAAAACATCTCTCGGTTTGCTAAAGAAAGCATTTGTATTCCTTTCAGTGTACAGCACAGCATGATGGTTATGAATTCAGATAACCGAGGCCAGAAAAAGAAGTCTTGTAAAACACCAGTTGTGCTGCTGAATGTTGAGTAAAACCTGCCGTTACATAAAGCAGTAGACATTTTAGGTATTGCAGAGTAGAGAATATATATTCCCTGAGGCTTTTCAAGTAGACCTATCCATTTGAATGTTTTCAGTGTCAAGTGGAGACTCAAGTGAATAAGACTGACATCCTTTCGTTTCCTTCACTTTTTTATACTGTAGAAATACCACCTATGTGAGCTAAAAATTGTCCTCATCTCTCCAATGCACGACTGGTTTTGTAAACTAAGTAATTAGGCATTAGTTAAGTCTCACCCCATTCGACTGTTGTCAGGCCATTAAATGGGCTTTATCAGTCGCTTTAAGCACCATAGATGTGGGTCATTAGGGGCCTACTACGTTGTAAAAGTAAAACTTAAAAGTGAAACTTAAATGCAACACTTTCTAACATGTTGTAAAACTGCATGAAACATCACGTTCTGAACACAACTGAATTAAAAGGCTTCTTTAGGTTTAAGCAACAAAACTACATCTTCTTTAGATTTAGGCAAAAAAAAAACAGTTAGGTTTAGGCAATAAAACTACAACTTTAGGTTTAGGCAATAAAACTAAAACTTCTTTAGGTTTAGGCAATAAAACTACAAAGTCTTTAGGTTTAGGCAAAAACAGATATGTTTAGGCAACAAAGCTACAACTTCACTTCTTTAGGTTTAGGCAATGAAACTACAACTTCTTTAGGTTTAGGCAATAAAACTACAACTTCTTTAGGTTTAGGCAATAAAACTACAACTTCTTTAGGTTTAGGCAAAAAACAACAACTTCTTTAGGTTTAGGCAAAAAACAACACTTGGTTAGGGAAAAACAAAAATAACTGTTGGTTTCAAACAGGATGCAAACTCTCCTGGTCTCCTGGGTGAAAACCTATGTTTTGTTTTATAGCCTGACAACACTCATAATCGGCTGTAAGTCCTTCTCATGTTTGTCAACCTTTTTTTGTTGGCTTATTTCCTTTTACATCTAGCAGCTGTGAATGATTTCTAGGATGTGCAATGTGTTTATCTCAAAGTCACAAAGAGGATTTCAGGCAATCTCTAACACACCAGCCCCTCTTTATTGAGATATATGAAATGCATTGTCAAGCTGTATGTAATTACACACATGTGAACACACCAGCAGATAATTTGAATGAGATCTGAGACATAAATTAAGAGGCTTCAATATCCTAATGAACAATCAACCTTGATTTTACTGGGTTTTTTTTAATCACTTTTAGCAGTTAACATCTGGCTGACAATGGGATGCCATGCACAACACAATGGTTTAATTGACGGGATCTGACAATATTCAGTCCCAGAGAGAGGGCACTCGAAGCTTTTAATCAAGTTCAACATGTCGACATCAACCCAACTTTATCTATGAGGGGCCGTTCAAGACATAATTCATTCTTGCACTCACACACACATGCATTCTCCTTTCACATATATATATTCTCATATCGTCTACTCTATTTAACCTTTAAATCACCAAACACATTATTCCTGGATCAGACTGTGAGTTTACAATCATGTCTCTATGTTTAAATATATTTCTGAATCTTCAACTATATTTTTCATCTTCAGTTGCTGCTCCTGTGTTTTGTCCCATCAGAGCTGACCAAACATATTGTAGATGTAATGTAGGCTACAGTCTAATACACAGTCAGATTCCACCACTTTATCATTAAGGAAATGTAAGTCTGGTAAAAGATGAATTAATGGACCACACTGAATAAAACTTTATTATATTATCAACACTTTTCCCCGCTCTGACTTGTTTAGAGACAAATGTGCACAGTCAGCATACACTGTACGTACATGTACTACAATCTCTACGTCAACTGGATTAAAATGGAGGCTCTGCCTCTTATTTACCTGTCGCCATGTGAATCGTAGTATCAGAGCTCTGCTGATGATGGCTTTTTATGTTCAGGTTCAACCTACTCAGAGTTGATTGAACTGACCCTGATCAGCTGTTCTGGAACCGAAAACTCTGAGGCTGCGGTCGAAAAGTCCAAAAATTACGTCCTAACGTCTTCTCCTAACCATTTTTCTTTTTCAAAAGATGTGAAGGAGAATTCATAAGGACTTAGGAAAAGACAACCGTGGTGTTAAGAGAATCTGACTGCACTAACACTAGGCTCCGTAATTATGATGCGACAGGCCAATGCCAGTTTTTCCTCGCAAAAATTTTGCATAACTTTGTAGCGTTATTTAACAATCTCCCTGACAAGCTAGGTGATACCAGTATCTTCACTCTAGCTTGAAAACTGAGCCCGCAACAACCTCTGAAAGACAGAATAGCAGCCAGGCCCGCCCGCAGGCTGTCGGAGTTTTAAGGGGTTAAAAGGAAAAAATGAATCATTCATTATTTGTGAAACACAAGAAAACCAGTCCCTCTTAGAGTATCCTTTTATCAGCCACCCAAATCACCCAATCATGACTCTGTTTATGTTGCATTTTCTTAATATGAACACTATCTCTATGAACTCAGTGGAAATGATGTTTACCTCACCTACGCAGCTACGCCTAGTTTATTTCAGCTCCGGTTCCTGTTTGTTCTCAACTTCCCTGCACTGCATTGCACGGCACCATAAATAGTTCTTCTCTCCCACATTCACACAGCCATGTTTAAGGTGAATGTCACTTCTTCTCTGAATGTCAGCTTTATCTTTAACATGATCTCCAAACAAAACTACTAGATTGTTAATCTCAACCAGTTTGATTTATTTGGTTAAAGTCAGGCAGGTTTTTTTTTACCTGGTTTTATTAGTTTCCAAGTTGCATCAAGATTCATGCGTATTTAACTATATTTCTAATATAACTTGGAGTAAAACAAAGTGTTTCTGTGAAAGGTAGACACATTAATACTGATGATAAGAAATGAAACCAGGCCTCAGCACTCACGCTGCCTGTCCTACTGTTTAATGTTTAACTGCCCTGCCCTGGTGGGCGGGAGGAGGACATTTGTGTGAGTGTAGTGTTGGCTAACACTTTGCTCAGAGGCGAAACCACCCGACTCTGGACTAGAACTAGTGACGACTCTCGGGGATCCCAGATGATCACCAGGAATGGGAGGAGATGAACTAGGCATGTGGCCACACACTGGACTTTTGGTGATAAGACGTTGAATATTTAGTAGAAAGTACTGAAGAGTCTGCATATGTTCTACTGTAGTGAGTGGGATGAAGTGATACACCTACTGAGATTTGGAGTTAACCACCCACTGGGATACTCTCCTTGAAGAATCCGGAATAATTCCAGACAAAGAAAAGTCTTCATTGTAAGTTGTTATCTTGGAAAACGGCTCATTTCTGGATCTCGGCTCTAATCACAGAGACGGCGCCCAACAGAACTGATAAGCTAAAGGACAAAATCAATACCTGGGGAAATCTGAGCTCACCACTCCGTAACCATGGATGAGGAAATAGAGATAGCAGACGAGAAAGACTGGAGGGAGCTTGAACCCAACTACCCCGTCAAAATCTTCCTGACAGTCATTTACAGCCTCATCCTGGTGACGGGTATCGTGGGTAATTCGGTCACCATCAGAGTGACACAAGTGTTGAAGCGTAACGGCTACCTGCAGAAGAACGTCACCAACCACATGGTTAGCCTGGCGTGCTCGGACTTGTTGGTGCTACTCATCGGCATGCCGGTGGAGCTCTACAGCGCCACCTGGTTCCCGTTCGCGTCCGCAGGAGGGAACGCTTCCTGTAAGATCTACAACTTCTTGTTCGAGGCTTGCAGCTATGCCACCATCCTCAACGTGGCCACGCTTAGCTTTGAGCGCTACGTGGCTATCTGTCACCCGTTTCGCTACAAAGCCTTGGGTGGAAAACGTACCTCCGCCCTCATCACCTTCGCCTGGCTGGTGTCCGTGCTCGTGGCCCTGCCATTGCTGGTTGCCACGGGAACGCAGGGACACATTCCCTCCCGGGCAGACACACCCGTCCAGAATCTGACTTTCTGTACAAATCTGAGGGAGCGCTGGGTGATGTACAGGGCCAGTATCTTTGTGGCTTTCGTCATCTACATAATCATATTGATCTGCGTGGCCATCATGTGCCGGGCCATGGTCCTCGTCCTGCGGAAACCTTTAACATCCGAGGATGCCGGCATCAAGGGAGCTCAAAGAGCACCCAAGCATGAAAGTTCAAAGGTCAGGACAGCCAGGAAGCAGACCATCATTTTTCTTGGTAAGTTGTTGTTTTAATATCTCAAAAAATACACCTTGTTCTGCCAATTGTGTTTAACCAAAGAAATTATTTTAGAGTGTCTGTTTGCATTTAGCGTATACTGTCCGAGTTTTGGGGACTTCAGTGTGCACAGTGGAAATCTCTGAAAAGTGTTAACAGAAATGTTACAAAGTGTTATAAATGGGCCACTATGTATGGTGGTGTGTGTGTGTGTGTGTGTGTGTGTGTGTGTGTGTGTGTGTGTCTGTGCGATGTTGATATATTACCATCGTTGCCTGGGTTGCTCGGACAGCCTCTTCATCTGTTGACGCCAGCAGTGAAAACACCACACTGACTCTGTGCCACAGGTGGAAGTGAGAAAGGCTTCAGTTCCAATGTCATGACCATTCAAATGATTGATTTCACACGCTGATACACACAAACCGCTTTTGTTTAGGGTGTGCTCTCGAACTGAAAGTGCAGATAAACCATGTTGTGATAGTAACTATTGCTTGTCCAGTCAAAATGTGGTAATACAGGACTGAAGATACTGAATATATGGCAGCATGGGTGTCATATTTTCAGTAATTAATGTATTTCAGTTGTTAAGGTAGCCACTATTTACAGCGTCAAAGGGCTCCATGTCCACGTTTTAAAGGTTTCATGTTGTAGAAAGTGAGATTTCCGTGTCTTTGTTGATTATAAAGCAGTTGAAGGTGTTATGTAAATACCATGGAGAAATGCACACAGCCTGTATTCAGAAACTGGGCTTTTCTACGAGTCGCCAGGACTTCCGTAAGGTTGTGATGTCACAACTACACAGTCACCTAGAGAAGTGCTGCTAAACTCAGTGTAGTTGAAACAGAGTGAGTGCCTGGCTGCAGTGACGCTGTGAAGACGGCGACAGCGCATATGTGGAAGACCGGAAAATGCTGACCAATCAGAGCAGACTGGGCTTTTTCGGGAGAGGGGCCTTTAAGAGACAGGCGCTAAAACAGAGCATTCAGACAGAGTGTGAATACAGGTATATTCAGACAGACAATATGAGGAAAATGATGTGTTTTGAACATTAAAGCATGTAAACCAGCCAATTAGACTGTTGTCAGGCTATTAAATATGCATTATCAGTCACTATAAGCCCCATAGATGTGGGTCAATAGGGGCCTAATACGCCCACTAGTTTTTTTACTAGTTTTTTTTGCATAAACCTAAAGAAGTTGTAGTTTTGTTGCCTAAACCTAAAGAATCCCTTTTGTTTGTGTTCAAAACGTGACGTTTAATTCAGTTTTACAACGTAGGAGGCATATAGGCCCCTAATGACCCACATCTTTGGTGCTTATAGCGACTGATAACCTATTTAATGGCCTGATAACAGTCGAAACAAGTGTGTAAACATGTTCTAGTAGAAACCCAAAATACAAGTATGAACCTGAAAATGTGCATATGTCCCCTTTAAATGAGAAAACTCAGAAAAAAGATTCCCACAAAACCTAGTATCAAATAGAACAAAAACAATACTGCCATGAAAATTTAAAAAACAGACAGAAACTACACAAAAGACCTCTCAGACAAGGACTCTCCTTCCAGGCAGTCAGGTTTGCAATGAGTGCCAAAACTGCCAAACGCTGGCCAACCCAGATAAAGTTTTAATAACAGAATTTTCAGAATAAACAGAATGTGAGCACTGGGGTGGACATCCTGAGGACATCAGCACCGTCTCAGTCCAGTGGATATCAGCTACTATTGGACATGAAAAGGGAGGGACTCAGAGATGTTAACGGATGCTGATATGCCCCACTGCGGATAGGCGGACATGAAAAGAGAGAGAACAGCAACAACAGACAACAGACAAACTCCCAAAGTCCCTTAGTAATACAGAAGAGTGGTCAGAGAGAACGACCACATGAATAAACAGTACACTGACAAGAAGCAGGACACACAGTCAGGAACTCAACTCCAGACACTGGAGGAGGAAGCTGTTAAAGATAAACTCACTGTTATTCCCTGTATAATGTCCAAATGCATATTTGTCAAAAAAGTTTCTTAGTAAAGGATTAACAAATGGGAATTTATTTTCCTGGTTATACAACAATATGTACAACCTTTAAAGCTGCAATAATCAACTGACTGTGTGTAATAGAGAGTCCCGCCCTTTCACACAAAACTAAATGATACTACGGCAAAGTGCGACTTTCTTTACTTGCAAGATTGTGTTGTTTATGTGGGATTCATGGTGCAATTCAAATGGGATCAAAAGAACATTTGTCTCTCGCTGTTCAATACCTTGGATATTTTTTTCTGAAAAAAAAGGTCCCTTAGGATCCACCAGAAGGGGAGGGACTTTGCCTCTCTATGTAAAAGATGTGTCTTGTCGTGACAAACTCACAGAGAATTATCACCCAACTCTGCCCTCAGCTCTATTGAGCGTTTTAGTCTCTTTCAGCTCATTGTTCTGTTTTTGTCAACCAGCAACTTCACTGTTTTGGTTTACTCCCATTCATCAACCTTGTTTTAAGCAGCAGCAGCAGCAGCAGGCATCTCTGATGAACCCTCTGTATGCTACCTGCCCAGCACCAAATGGTAAACCGACAAAGTTAACAATTAGCTGGTGAACATAGCGGAGCGTTGAGCAGCTAAAGAGCCAGATATTTTTTCTCAGGAGTTGCCAGAGACCAAACAGAGCTGAAAGGAGAGTAAATATTAGTTACATTTGCCAGGTGGCCAGAAACATGACTCCAAATTAACTCTAATGCTGCTCCTTGTCTGCTGGATGTGTAAATAAGGCAGTTGTTTGCCAACACTCGTTCACTATAACAGCTTTATACAGCTTGTTCTGCTGCCCCAAAGTGGCCCAATTTTTTTTTTTTAATTAAAAAAATCAAATGACGCAGCTTTAAAGCTGCAGTAGGCAGAATGTTTTAGCATCTTTCGGCAAAAAATCCATAATAACCTTTCAGCATATTGTAATTCAAGTGTTCTGAGAGATAACTAGACTTCTGCTACTCCTCATGGCTCTGTTTTCAGGCTTTAGAAAACCTAGCCTGTGACTGGCAATCACAGGTCATTTCAGAGAGAGAAAGCATTCCTATTGGCTGTTCATTCAACAGAGGCAGCTGTCAATCACTTACTCACTTGCTCCAGCTGGTGGGTGGTGCTTGGTATTTCCTCAACTGATCTCAACATGGCTGCCGGGTCACAAACTTTCTCATTTTACAGCTAAACAGTACACTACAAGAGTAGCAGAACAGAACAGTAACAGAATATTGATTCATATTTGAATCAGATCGGCTCTGATTGGTTGTTTTTCTCCGGGATGTGAAATCTTGCAGATGCTGTTAGGAGCACCGGAGGACACAGAGGCACATTTTTTTTCTCCAGATTACCTGTCTCATGCACTACTGTCAGGATATAGTGACCGTTTTATAAAAATAACTTTTTTTTAATCATATTTGCTCCATTTCTACCCAATGCTGCTTTAATTTAGCACCAATATAAAAGAAGTAACAAAAGATATCTAAAAGGCTTCAGCAATCTGTTGTGTGTTCATGTTTAAAAAGCATCAGATTTTGGTTCTGGAAGTTTCAAAAAAGTGTGAAAATGGCTGTAACATTATTACATAGTAATTATTAGTATATTTACAGGTACATTTACGGTCATGGAAATCAACCAGAATACTCTTTTAATTCTTTTCTTTCATTTAGAATAAAATGCACAGCCAGTTTGAAGGACATTCGAAAATCTGCCTATAGTTGCAGAAAAGAAAGTGTTCTAAAGAAAGAGAGCATGCTGAAAAAAGGCAGCAGGTGTGATATTTTTAAGATTTGCAAAAGAACTGAATTAGAAGTATGTATAGTGAGGGCAACATATAACCTTCTCTTGTTTTTTGGACAAATGTATTGCCTTCCCAGACAGAATAGATGACTGATTTTGACTGATGACTGATTTTGGTGTTAAATATCAGATATTTTCACTAGACCCCAAGCAAAGTGTTTTCACTTTGGAAACAAGCAGTTAGTCCGTGGTAACATATCTGTGTTGTGCTACTTCCCTCTGCATTCCAGAGCGTGCCATCACCACACATCCTGTGTGTTTACTGACACACACACACACACACACATCATCACTCATTGTTTGAACACAGTCACCCATGATGTCATGTTGGATCAGTCTGAGATTGAGCGTATACCAAATACTCCTAACCTCAACTCCATGGGTCTGAATCACAGCATCAGAATTCATTTTGTCTTTTTACAGTCTCACATTGATTTTATAACCTGACTGGTTGCTGATTGAGTAGCAAGGTCAATGAGCCACATAGTTGTATGTAAGTAGACTTTTGTTTTGTGTCGTATGTAGAGTTTCTTAATTACTCAAGGCTTTCACAGTTGCATCAGTGGAATACAAAATATGCACTTTCTTATGTTGCCTTATGTATCTTGATTACAGATACTTGTGAAACGGAAGGCAATTATGGAAGTTTTTATTGGACTTTATTAGTTGTAACCCACAGAAGACATTCCACAAATGTGTACCATGATCTGCAAATATTCAAAATAAAGGGCGATTTGCAAATACGTATAACTTGTGTGAAATATTTGCAGATCATGTTACATATTTGTGGAATGTCTTCTGTGGATTACAACTATTATCTACAGATCTGCTGCGGTACCAATCGAACAAAATTCTGTAAACAAACAGGAGGAAAGTTACAAATGTCATGTGGCCCATAAATCCACAGGAAGTGATCTGCAAATGCGAAATAGATGCACAAATGTGTAGATATCACTTTACATGTAAACCTTAAGATACGTATTTACAGAGTAAGTTATGCGTATTTGCAAATCGCCCTTTATTTTTGTGGATGTGACTTTACACAACACAAATACAAAATTACATGTTTGTGGATAGTGAAATATTTGCAGATCATGGTACACATTTGTGTAATGTCTTCTGTGGATTACAACTAATAAAGTCCAATAAAAACTTCCATAGGCAATAAAATACACCACTTTTGTGTCAAAAGTTGTGTGAAATGCACTGTAAAATAGCGACAGGTGTATTTTATTTTTATTTTTGAAACTCACCTTCTCTTTTCGAACTGTGAGGTGCAGCGCCCTGATTGAAGTTGGAATGGCGCACACAGAGAGACTTGAGGCAAACATACTGCATGAGGTGAGAGAGCTAAAGGGGGACTTGTGCCTTGGTATCAGACGTCGAGGGGCGCGACAAAGTGGCGTTATTTGGCGCCTGAATGTGCTGCACACTGTTAGTGCTGTTATTGGCTGGGGGTTACACACCCCAAAGACTCTTTGCCGAAGCCCAGAAGAGTCCAGAACACAGCAAAATAAGAAGAGAAGAGGAAATCCAGGCAGAGGGCTGCAGGGTGTCTGCAGAAACAGACATCACCACACACTTCTAATGGGTCAGAAGGGATGATTGAGAAGGATTATTTTTGTGTCAGTCTATACGTTGTTTTTTTAAGAAATTCCTGCATATTAAAGTAACCAAAAGTAATCTGAATACCAAGTCTTGGAAATGCTTTGGATATAAATAATAAAACAACAGATCAATAATGATGAGACACTAACACCTTTTATCCCTAAATAGCATCAATAAACCGATCACAGATCTTCCTTTTAATTTTGGAAGGTTCAACTCTAGAAGATGTTTTTCACCAGGACAAAATCTGTAGTATGCATCCGATGAGGGGTTAGCACTGAGACTATAACTAAGCTTTAGTCCTCAGGACAGCCATGTATCAGCACCACTGAGAGTCTCTGAGACATTTAATCAGCCTCGCAGCACCCTTTAGGAAAAAAAAACTAATGATGGATACATGGTGACTTTCTGCTAACTCCTTTGCCATTGATCTTTTAAAGGTCCTCTATATGACATTCAGAACATTAATATAGCAGCAAACAACTATTTGCTATGTAAAGATATAGAGGATGAGCAGAGGATGAAGTCGCTCTCCCTCTGTGTGTGTTGTAATCTGAGCTCCGAGCATGTTAGTGCATGTGAGTCCCTGTTTGTGTGTCCCACTCATAGACTGTATATAAGAAGTCACCCATTGGTTTGTGGACTAATGTTTTGAAGCTTCGAGTTCGGCATTTTGGCCATAGCCATCTTGGTATATGGCCATCGCCGTGTTGTTTTTTTTGCAACCAGAAATGACGCGAGAGCTGCAACCGAACGCTGAATAATAAGAAGAGATAAGAAGTTTTCTGGCGACCTGAAAGGTTATAATTAACTTTCATGAACTGAAAACACAGTGAAAGGGTTAAAGTTGTAAAACAAAACACAGACAACTCCCAGACCGGACAACGCCGACGTGGTAGCGACATGTCAATCACAAAGTAGCCCCGCCCTAAAGCGTCCCCTGCTTTATGGTCTATTTGACTCTAAATGGGACCATCATTTACTAAATGAACATCATGCTGTATTGAAGAAGACTTGAAACTAGTGATTGAGACCTTAAACTCATGTTTACAATGTTTACGGAGGTATTAAATCAAGTGGCTCATTTTCTCATAGACTTCTTTACAATCTGACTTCTTTTTGCAAGAAGAAAAGTCGCCCCCTTGCATTCTTAGGAAGAACGCAAGTTTAGGGCACTTCCGCATTGGCTGGAATTCTCAGACCCGGAGGTAGCCCACTGGTCCCACTGGCTAGCAATCCCTCAATCATAGCTTTGCTCTGAATTCTGTATAGAGCTCCTTTAACAAGATACTGACATATCAACTCATCTAAGGTTCTTTCTTATTCATATACAAATTTAATAATGAACGGGCCTTATATTCCATCTAATCATACGCACCTATGTATGAGGAGTACAGGACTGTGTCACTTCAGTTGTGCTGATCCAATTACCAGCCAATCGTACATCCTCACCGGCCTAATTATGTATTAAGTATTGAACAGTGTGTGAATCAGATTGAGTTTCTGTGCTCTGATGACCTCAGATGGATGTGGGAGGAGGGGTCAGCTGCATTACAACCAATCATAAAATGGAGTTTTATCCATTTGTCACAATCCATGCACTGCTTAATTGCCTGATAGAACATAATTGTTTCTGTCCTGCTGTTTGGATGTCATTTTGAACGCGCGTACAGATATTCACATCGACTGGTGTTAATGGATGAGAATGGTGACATGATTATGAACATTATCATGCTGCGACTGTGATGGGCTGGCCATGATGGAAATGAGGAGGAGGGTATGGCAGTTATGATGATGATGATATTGAGGGGGAGGTTGAAGACAGTGACTGTGACAGCGATGTGTTGATTAGCAGGAGGAGATGGAGAAACAAGGAGGAAAAAGAAAGATAATGAGATTGGTGTTTATGGTAAAGAGGGTCCACTAACCTTTGTCAGTCAGTGAGGTAAGAGAAGCACCATGAGAATGATTTCTTGCTAAGGGGTACAACACCAACAGCATCAGCTACAACACTGATAAATAGTACTTACTCACGTTCAGATTAATTTAAAGGAACAGTGTGTAGGAGCTGGTGGTATCTAGCAGTGAGGTTGTAGATTACAACTTCTCCCGTGTGCCAAGCGTGTAGGAGAGCTACGGTGGCCGATGTGAAAATGTGGCCCTATCTAGAGCCAGATGTTGTACGAGTAGATTGCTTATAGTGTGTGTGTATGTGGGAAGTGAGTGGTGAAGCATGAGAGAGAGAGAGAGAGCGGCGGCGACGACGGGAACGAGTAACGTTATCAACTCCGGCCCAAGCAGGAAAAGTTAACAGTGTTTGGTTTGTCCGTTCTGGGCTACTGTAGAAACATGGCGGTGCAACATGGCAGACTCGTGGAGAGGGGACCGGCTCCCAATGTAGATACAAACAGCTCATTCTAAGCCAACAAAAACACAACGACTCATTTCTGCCAATAGATCTCCCTAATTGTTACACACTGGTCCTTTAAAGCTGCACTAATCAATATTTTTATACAAACAATGGATCAAATGTTGTGTAATGTGAAAAGGGTCGCTGGTTGTGTTAAAACTCACAGAGATTTATCATTAAACTCTGCAGTTCCCCTCAGCTCTATGGAAGGTTTTAGGGTCTTTCAGCTCATTGTTTTGGTTTTGCAGCCCGCAACTTGTTTTGGGGCCGTCTCACACTGCTTTAATCAGCCTCTTTACAGCTGAAGCACGCAGCTGTTTTCTGTGAAAAATGTCTAAAAACCAAATGGATACTACCAGCACCAAAGAGCAGACAGACTCAGTTAGTGACTAGCTGGTGAACATGTTGGAGCATTTAGCAGCTAAAAAGCAAGATATTTCCCTCAGGAGTTAATGGAGACCAAAACTGAGAAGAGTGAATATTAGACTTACATTCATAGAGAGAAACAATATCGCAAATGAATGCTAATGTTGCTCCGTGTCGGTTTAAAATCGGTGTTAGCTAACACTTTAGCTATAAAAACTTTATGAGGCGAAGTCGTTATGGCCCCCCCACATGGCCAAAAAATGGTAAACAGCCAGTATTCAAAATTTATACTCTTATCAATTTTGTACAATACAACAATATATGTCTGAAAAACACCGTTATTTTCCCATCTTATAGTCTTTCTAGTCAGTTGGATATTGCATATCTGAAAATAAATAAGCCTGCACTACATTTCCAAATCATATATTCAGAAAAACTGCAGTGATATTGCAGCATCAGAAAAAGTAAAAAAAAAAAAAAGGTTCATATTGAGCACCGAGGAAAGTGAAATTGACTGGATCTACCTACTCCATGGTGTTGGTTGCTTGCTACCATCACATATACAATATAAATATGTATTAAAGCTTTTGGATGTGATGTTTATTTGAAATTGTGCCTTATTGCTGTTTTTAGCTCAGTTTATTGGAAGGTTCCACCCTTCAATAACACTTCCACAGTTATCAACAGAGGCGAGGTGATTCGGATGGTTTTGCTTTGCTTTAGTTTTTTGTTTCTAACAGGTAATTCCATGGTGGATAGAGAGAAGTGGGAGACTAATCCGACAGCCTTGACTGATTTTTAATCAGTCGACCTGTACTGTAATGTCACTCCTCAGTGTGTGATAGTTGTTTATGTTATGTGACTTTATTTGAACAGGGACAATGCTCTAAGAACATTAACCTTATATAAAACAAGGACAGATGTAATATACCGGGTTTCAGAAAATTACTATTTTCTGCCCGTAGTCTCTGCAGGTAGGTAGTAGGTATACTAATATCACTGTACTAGTAGTATACAAATAAGCTTACTACTGTAATACTTTTGTGAACTAAATTGTCCCCCTTTTTAGTTTATAAAAGTATACTTTTAAGTATTCTTCAAGTTTAAGGATAGTAAACTTTGAGTATACACAACTAGTTTTCACCTAAGTTTGATTTTGTACTGCAACTATACTATAAGTATACTGATAGTTTACTACATTTATACTTGTAGCCCACTTTTTAGTTTATGAAATAAATATATAAATAATATATAAAATATTATACTTTAAAGTATACTGTCAGTAAACTACTAGTTTAATAGTTTATACTGCAAGTACACTTGTAGCCCACTTTTTAGTTTATGAAAAAATACTTTGAAGTATACCGCAATGAAACTTATATTACTTATATGGTATTAAAAGAGGACAAAATGCACCCGCCCTATCCCCCAAGTTTGCTGTGTTAGTATTCAACGCATTCTCAGACAGGAGATGAAATTTGTAGATGTTATTAGTTCTGTTAGGAGATTGTTCCATTGTTTTATGGCCATAAAAATGAAGGATGGCTTGCCAAGGGAGGTCTAGCGAATGGTAGACCTGCTAATGTTCATCAGGGGAGGAGGAGCAGCGTTACAGTATGAATGATCTTTAAGATTAAGCAAACATTTGAGTGCATTACATTTTCAAAATTGAACATATTATATTTAGTGAGTATACTACAATGGGGATGTTGACGTGCTTTTTTTTAATCATGAATTTCAAGAGCATTTTTATATAATGATTCAAGTGGTCGTAAGGCTGTTTGGCCTCAGCTGTAAGGGAGATTCTTATACGTCTAAAATTTATGCAGATGTCAGGACAGTCTCTAAGTTTGTATCTATTGGAAAAGTATGTTTCAGTCTTCCCAAAATGTAGAACAGTAGTCATTTAGCCATTTATGCAAACAGTATGCTTGTACTTTATATCAGTGGGAATTTTGTGGGATATTCACGGTACATGCTCCACATCCACGCGCCTTCACTCAAGCTTTATTGCTCTACAGACTACAATATTGGTGTATGTATAAATATTGATGAGGCCAGATAGAGAGGGGATTATGTGTTTCTTAAGGTTGATATACAAGGCATGATGTTGTGATATTTGTACCTAAAAATCTAAATCTAAAATAGTCACTTTGAAATAATGTTTTTAGTTGAACAACTAATCAAATAACTATAACAAGCAATATTCACACCTCAATTGATCATTTTACAAGAACTTGTTCACCAGTCCATATTGTAATCATCTCACAGCCACATTATCATGCCTATAATAACTACTTCAGAATTCATAACAGCTCAGTCCTCATAAACAACAACTCAAGCAGCAATAGACTGGCAACTGGACTTCATAATGGAATATTACATTTTACTGAATATTACTAGGGGGGGTCATGACACAGTCTGCTGGCATCAACAGTATCCACTCCCCTCCTTAATGGCTGCAGGCTTTACTCTGCTGCAATATGCAATCATTTGAATATGAATTGTTATTGCAGTTGGCAGACAGAAAAGAAACCTGCTGCACATTGCATTAAGTTCCACTCTGATGCACACTGGAAAACAGTCGTTCCTGTTGTAAGCACTGATGTCAGTTATCTCCAAAGTGGCCACGTTCCTGTCACCGCTCCACTTTACCTTGAAATAACTTTTAATCCTGGTTGGGCTCTGTGACATTGGAGACTAATTAAAAGCAGAGAACACCCTTGTTAAGTTGCCCACACATCACGTCCAGGACAGAAGGTTAATTGCTTTAGATATTTTTTTTTCAGTCACTGGGAGCCAGCATTTGTGAAATGAATAGTAATTCTGTTTTGCTGCCTTCAGCCTTTGGCTTGTGACCTTTGACTTTTGCAGGCTATTTGTGATCACTCGATGAGGCTGAATAGATGGGAAAAGAGGGTGACTTGAGAGAAATAAGAGGAGAAAAATAAGAGAGAAAGGAGTGTTATTCTTCAACTCTTTTCATTCAAGATGTGTCCAGTGATAATCCTCTCCTCACCCGTGTTATCACTGCTGAGTGTCAAACAACACGGAAAAAGATCTATGCTATTGTCACATAGATGCCACTATATCATCTTAACCTTTGCAGTATATGTGTGACTGACATTTACCTTCTGGCTGGTGTGAAATGCAGAACAGATATTAAATCCTGCATGATCTCTACCAAACAAAAGGCCAAATCATGAATGTGGACATTTACCAAAACACTGCATAGCCTGCAATTTAAAGTGGCAGTAGGCAGACTATTTTTGGCATCATTGGGCAAAAATTCCATACTAACCTTTCAGCATATTGTAATTCAAGTGTTCTGAGAGAAAACTAGACTTCTGCACCTCCTCATGGCTCTGTTTTCAGGCTTTAAATCATCTAGCCCGTGACGGGAGATTTTAGCCAATCACAGGTCATTTCATCGACAGAGCGTTCCTATTGGCTGTTCATTCAATGGAGGCAGCTGTCAATCACTCGCAAACTCCAATCAAGCATTCAAACTAGGCAGTGCTGATCTAATATAAATCAATATTCTGCTACTCTAATGCTCAATGTTTTCAGAAACATCTTGTAGATATTGATATTGATATTGATATTGTGCTAAAACACTAAGGCTAAAGTTACAGGTACCTGTGCCAGACAAGAAGTCATCCTCCTCACCAGCTGAGAATCCATGTACATAGAAGACATGGAAACACAGAAACAATACCATGTAGCCTACAACCCTTCAACTTGTTGAGAAATCCAAAGTTTGACAGGCCTGCCATGCGTAGTCATGGTTCCTAAGCTGTGATTGATTTGACAATCGCTGTTTGAAAAAAAGAGAAAATGAATCACTCAATTCTTCCGAGTTGACTGCTATTAAATGAATCTGTTTGTGCAGTCCTGCTCAAACAAGTAGCCTACATTTAATAATGTTCTGTGTTTGTGCACTCACATGGTAATTACCACAGACTGAAACACATAATGATTTGCTTAAATGATTTGACATCTCAAACTGCTTTAAAGTGGACTCTTGACATTCACAAACACTTGAAGGCTGAAAACAGCTAAGTGTGTTGCAGAAGTTTTCCTCTTTTAGAGAAAAATGTTGCTTAAACTCATCAGTCAATATTGGTGGTTATGTCCTGAGAATCAGACTTGTTTTTAAAGCAAAGCTCAGGAAATGCACCTTAAAATAACTATTAAAGAGAAACCCCCACGTTCATTTTATTTTTATGCACTGTACACATAATTCATTTATAAGTGAGTGACAGTGAAAATGACCCTGTCTATCTTTCACCCTACCACCCGACCATATATTGACATCATATCAGCAATACCAAGGTTCCAATGTCTATATCTGTAGAATAAGTCACAGACATGAAAAGAAGTTCATATTTATTTTTAACTGAACAACTTAACTCCTGTTTCAAAATAAAAGCCCTCTAATGTTTTTTTGTGGACAGAATCCCTTCATTTGTTAACAAAATGCTTTTATTCTGAAATATTTGCAGGACTGGAAAATGCAGTGTTTTGCAGGACTCCATATTAAAAGAGTACCAGCTTTAATCATGGATTATTATTATTATTATTTACAAACAGCCCAGTCCCACAGCAGTGCGTGAAATAGTCCCGAAATTTAATGTACTGATTTGTGTAAATTCGTCAGCACAAAATCAATTGGTATGTAATCCATGTAATTGTGAACCGGGAACTATAAAGAGCGGTTAGGAACGACGTGTAGGAAGGAGGTCAGGGCTGATGGATGGGTCGCGTGAAACCAGAAGTCAAAGTTGATTTATTTGTCACGTAACTTCCGTACTTAAGTTACATCGCTCCCAGAGTTATTTTAACCCGAACCACAATCTTTTTCTAAGCCTAACTAAGTATTTTATTTTGAAAAGACTGGAAAATCAAACTGCAGTCAAGCATAATAAATTTAAACCATCTAACAACGTAGATGTGGTGGGTTATTCCTTGAAGAGTATTCATAACTTTCTGTGCCTCTCATTGTCTTACCTGTTGCCATCAGCGACTCTCTGCTGGCCTGCCAGAACGGAGCCATAGCTCATGAACTGCAGCGACAGCCCAATTGCCACCAATAAACCTCCTTCAGATCGATGGGACTTATTTATTGTGTTTGACTACACATCCTGACTCCCCATCGGCCTGTTTATGCTGCTTCAGTGGCCTCTTTCCAACCCGTTTACTATCAAATATAAAATAATCCTTGGGGGGTGATTTGTTGAGCCTCTTTGGGCAGGTCGATGAATGTGCCTCCCTAACCTTCCCTCGTCTCCCGGCATCTACTCTGCACTGAGTGACAGCAGCGTAGTTAAGTAATACGCTCCAGAGCCCTGTGGCCTCTTGGCAGCTAACATAGCTAAAGGCAACACTTCCCGCGACGTGTGACAGCCTGCACTCAACAAGCTGCCTCGGAGACAATCCTGCAGATGGCTGAGAGGGCGATAGTGTAGCTGCATGGTGTGTCAGCACTCTGAGGGGAAATCATGGGTTATACTGCGTGGGTGTGTTTACATATCTGTGTTACAACACCATACTGTTCGGTGCCACACAATGCTGTAGTGTTATGTGAGGTGATCCGTTTCAAATCTTTTCTCTCCACTTGCCACAACGGTTGGCTCAACATGAAGTATTTGACATTTTAAAAAAGTACCATTGGTTTTAGGAAATGACTAAATTGACACATATTGTAATTTTTGTAACAAGGGAAGAAGAAAAACTCACTCTTGCAGATCCTTAAAACAGAACTAATTGATTCAAAACAGACATATTATCACCTTATAAAGTTGTTGTGTCCCTGCGCTACTCCTAAGAGACATAAACTTTCTCAACAACAAATGCAAAAACTACTGGATTATGGAAACTATTAAAGAAAGGATACAGTATTTGGTGATTATATTTGTAGTACAATCCATAGTACTTTAGACCTAAACTCTAGTACTAGAAATAAAGCTTTCTCTTTTATATTTCTTGCCCAGTCATCCCAAAGGTCAAAGAAACTCATTTTAAAGTAATTTCTTTTATATATCCTGTTTGAGAATTTTTGCAGAAACGCTTTGGATTCATATCAGAGCCGTGTACTTTCTACACTCTTGTTCATGAACACTTCTCTTTTTCTTATCCTTTCTCATAATTTTTGGCCGAAAAGAAGACAAAGAAAAACTTAGAAGATCACCTTTTACTATAACATATAATAAACAAATCACCGGCACTCACAGATAAAGGGTCTTTTTTTAGTTTATTCAGGGCAAGAATAATTTGCCCGGTACTTTTCAATATTTGAAGCTGTGCTCGCTGCTACTTTCTACTATAACATATAAGAAGTCTTTGCCCAGGATGTGCCTTACCAAATACCATTTAATAAGTTAATGTGTTTCTCATAGTTTGCTTCTTCAAAAGTCTCCTGTAATTTATTATTAATATTATTATTATTTTCTATATAGTTTACTTACTGTTAAGTTTCTCTATTTGATATGTTATATGCGATGATTACATTGTCAGAATTGTTATTATTGTCCCATTCTTGATATAATATAATATCTTAATTTATATGAATGTTATTGATTACAACTTTACAAATATATATAAAGAAATAATAAAGTTCTTGTGAATAGTTGCTGACACAATCACCAATATTAAGTCCAATGTTCACTGTCCATTTAGCCCTGTTTTGGCCCACTATTGTACGTTCACCAGCTAGTCTTTGGTGCTATGCTGTAGTAGAGTACGATGGGAATTTAAGATATTTGTTGCTGAAATAAGCAGCGTGTACTGGCTGGGAACGTGGTTGATGAGGGTGGTGGTGCTGAAACAAAAGATTTACAGGCTGTAAAACCAAAACAATCAGCTGAAAGACACTAAAACACTCAGAGGAGCTGAAGGGAAGTCATGTAATAAGTGAGTAAGCCTTTCCACATCACACATAGTCAATGAATCCATTATTAATGTGGAAATATTGATTAGTGCAGCTGTAATATTTAGAAAATAAAAGCACATGGTAATGCTGATATTAAAATCCTGGTATGGGTATTGGTGGTGGTTAAATCCGATATTCATATTATCCCCCTCATAAACCCCCCCACTGTTTTTTAAGAGCAGATATTCGGACGTTTTAGTGATGAAGTTGCAGTTGATGAGATGAACCTTCACAGACATTTGGAGCACAGACTGCAGTGATGTTCCCAGCAGTAAAACCTTGAGGAGAGATTAGATGGGTGACTTACTGGCGTGCCTGCACTCACTCGCAGCACATAACTCACACTGTGGGAGACTCATCAGGCTCATACTGTCTTGTAAGTACAGTGATTAGAATTTCATGATGTACTGAAGCGTTTTATGACACATACATAACATAATTTTGGCTTCAAGGCAGCAGATAGAGGATGTCTTAAGCTAAGACGAGAACCACTGATTCAAACCTCAGGTCAAGAGTGATAGAGGCCCAGTTCACATCAATTCATTTCAAATCACTGGTCATTGGATAAATAAATAAAATGAATACTTCTTAGATCAACTGATCTATAATGTATGCCCATTGGTGTGAGAATAATGTTCAGCTGTGTCTCTATTGAATATTAACCATAATGACCATTGGCCTGACTGCTTTCTAGATATTCCAACTACAGCAAAGATTTTAGAGCATCTTTGTGTTTGTGAATTTGTGTCACTTATTATTGTTGGTATGTAGTGGCGATGGGAATGCCATTAGTTTTGAAGGTATTAGTTCATAAACCAAAGTATTGACGAGATGATGGTACTAGATGAAAAGTTAAGGGATCACCGAAGTCATTAGTATGCATCCTCTGGGGACCATGAATGTGCGTACACAATTTCATGGTAATCTATCCAATACTTGAGATATTTCAGTCTGGACCAAAGTGGTCCAATGGAAAAAAATCCCATTGCCTTTTGTCGAGCGAACCTGGGCGATGCTAACTTCCTGGTTGGCCTACACAAATATGTCATCCCGGGAGCAGTATATTACCATCTGTAGAGCCTTGCCGCTAGCATGGTAGAAGAAGTGAAGAAGAAGAAGTGGCGTTAATGTATGCCACATTAAAGGAGCAGTGTGTAGGATCTGGTAACATTTAGCGGTGAGGTTGCAGATTGCAACCAACTGAAACTTCTCCCGTGTGCTAAGCATGCAGCAACTATGTTGGCCGACGCGAAAACGCGAAAACACAAATGTCTCTCTCTAGAGCCAGGGTTTGGTTTGTTTGTTCTGGGCTACTGTAGAAACATGGCGGCCGGCTCCGTGAAGAGGCTCAAGTCTAATGTAACGAAAACAAGATTTGTATTTTCAGGTAATTATACACTAAAGAAAACATACTTATTAATATTATATTCCATTTCTGCCCATATATCTAAACACTACACAACGTTCCTTTAAAATTCAGTACTGAGACTCTCAGTCTTTTACAAAAACAAACATTTCCTTTGTTTCCATGGGCTAAGCTGCTGGTGACTGCAAAAACAGCAACTTATTGCACCAGTGCCCCAATGTGCTTTCAAGACAATTAACAAGGAAAAATCATAGTGAGAAATGACCAACAGCTAAAAGGCAAAGTTTCAAGTCTTCAGTTCCAGACCAGATCTAAACACTGCTGAGCTCCCTCTCTTTAGGGATCTTTCACAGAAGTCCTGAAGTTGGAAAACTGCTTTCTTCCTTAATGAGGGCTCTTTGTCATGTTGGATGTTGCTGAGGGTGAGGCTGCAGGCGGCAGGTTGGGTTGGAGGAGCCTTTTAATGTCCTGGGGGACGCAGCGCTTCAAGGAGCTTTGCCGCAATCAAAAAGAAAAACTGGCGCGTTTTATCACATTCACCATTCAAAGCAATTAAAAAGCAGGAGATGAGAGCAGAGGATGTGCCCTGTAGGATCACTGATGAATCACAGTAACATGTCATTGTTGCTGAAGGAATGTTTTTCTCAATGTTGTGATGGTTCTTGTGTTGCAACAATGATGTGTTAAGATGCTGTTTCATTTCTATCAGTGAATTTGATATTAATGATTCAGTTGGATTGAATTTTACAGAAAAGAATTCACGATATGATGAGATAAGATAAAATAACACAATATATTTTATCTTGTGTTATTTTATCTTATCTCATCATAAAATAAAATAACACAAGATAACAAGACTTTACAAGGGGTTGTTCATAGTGACGAATCCATAGAGAATTATCACCAGAACTGCAGTTACCCTCAGCCTTACAGAGCATCCTTTAGCTCTTTAGTTTTTGTTTTCTAGTATGCAAACTCTACTCACATCAATCTGGTTTCCAGCTGCAACAAGTAGCTGTTGTTAGCTAAAAAGCTCTAAAACCCACCTATAGGCCTACGCTACCTGCCCAGCTTCAACCAGCAAAGTTAGTAACTAGCTGGTGAACACAGTAGAGCATTTAGCGGGGTCATTCCTATGTTCCCAGGGTCCTATGTTCCCCAGATTTATATGGCATATAATGGGAACATGACAAAGGGGTCCTGTGTTCCCTCAACCGTTCTCATTCCCAACTCGTCCAATACGGACGCTTGGCCAGGACCCCTTGGTGTCACTTAGGTTTAGGCAACAAAACTACTTGGTTAGTTTTAGGAGAAGATTGTGGTTTGGAGTACGTTTTTGATGACCTGGGAATGAGAACGGGCTGGTTCCCCAGCTCTATATAACACATAATGGGAACCTGAAAAAGATGTTTCCCAGCTCTATTCACTTAATATGACATGGGCTATTGTGGAAACTCATAGAAACATAGGACCCTTGGGACCTTGGGAACATAGGACTTTGGAAACATAGAACCCTGGGAACATAGGACCCTGGGAACATTCGACCCTGGAAACATAGGACCATGGGAACATAGGACCCTGGGAACATAGAAACCTGGAAACATAGGACCCTGGGAACATTCGACCCTGGAAACATAGGACCATGGGAACATAGGACCCTGGGAACATAGGACCCTGGGAACAAAGAACCCTGGAAACAAACAAACCTGGGAAAATTCTTTCAGTGTGGGGCAGCCTTTAGATGAGAAAATCAATGGCATTTTCATATCAGTCTTTTAAATATAAAGCTACAGACAGCAGCCGGTTAGCTTATGTAATGTTGCTGCTGGTCTCAGCGTTCTGTCATCATATCCTGAAAGTACAATTCAGTGTATGTTTTGGAAATTCATGTGCAGATATATTGACTTGATGGCCTTCAAATCATTCTAATTCTGTGAACAAGTCACAGTGAGCTTTTATAATGCTTACGGTATTTGCAGTTTGCAGATACAGCTATTTGTTTTCTGTTGTGTGACACTGACAAAGACACCAGGCAGAAACATCAGCTCTTTACTAAAAGCCTTTTACATTTGCAACACAGACATGTCTAGAATTAAATTCCTTACTCTTGATTGGCCATGCGAATGGTTATGCTGCAGTCACAGCAGGTTTGTTAGTATTGTCCAACGGCATCACATCGCTCTCACCAGAGACTGAACAGTAATTACCACACTCGTTCCGAAATGATTTTCTAACCAAACAGTCATAAAACTGAAGCTGTGAAGAGATGTGGCTGGATTAAATTTACAGCTCACAGCTGCTTGATTGGATTACTTTTACCTTTGGTAGCATCAACAACTCCGGAAAGAAAAATGAGTCCTTCACAAGAAGTTTAAAAGGTAACATAACATTATTACTGGACAGAGACAGATGGCCTCGTGCAAGAACAAAGCCAACCCTAAACCTCTACTGTGAGCCATCATTAAATAGACCAGGGTAAAAACAGTACTTGTGGTGATCCTTGTACTGTTAGAATGATAATTTGTGATGGTAAATGAGAACAATGTGCATGTTCACTCATTCAGTAGAATGGACCACAGTGACTTCTCAGATAGGACTGTTAATGTCAAAAGTTAACTACATCCCACAGCAGTTATGGAGCTAATACAAACAAAACACACTCAATCACACATTCTTTCACCTCTTCTCTCTCCGTTTGTCTGTCTTCTTACTGAGCCCTCCGGGAGTCATCTGGTAGAGATATATATTGAAGTGGAAATCCATGCGCCTACTTTATCTGAACCCGTTATCAGTTCAACCCCTATGATCTGTGTGGGTGAGAGAACACTGATCTGTGAGGGAGCGGTGTGAGTCAGAGCTTGTGAAGAAACGTTTGTGTCGCTCATGGTTCATAATACGATTCACTCAATTTTCAGAGCATTAAAGGGATAGTCCGGGTGTTTTGAAGTGGGGTTGTATGAGGTACTTATCCATAGTAGGTGTATTACTTACAGTAGATGATGGTTGGCGCGCCTCCCAGCTTGGAGAATCAGACAGGAGCACCGGCACCAGAGCAAAGCAATACAGTGCTGTTGACGGGGACGGCAGAAAAACGTATTTTAGCCACCTAAAAGAAAGGCTCACCTAAAAACATTATATTGTTCACAAGCAGTCCTTTTATTCTGAAGGAGAAGTTTTTTTTATTCTCAGGAGCGCATCTTGACTGAGCACTCTTCCAAACATTTCTCCTCTACTGTATTAAACTGTGTGCACAGTTTGCCAAACTGAATGTACAGTTTGTTAATTTGTTAATCTGTGTGCTTGTTTTATTCAACGGGTACTTAAATGATTTAGTATTGCACTTTAATAAAGTTAGGGGAAATAATGAGAGACAGATTAAATAAAGAACATTCAAACTCAAAGCAGCAGAGGCCGAGATATTCTGACATTTAGTCGCTACTATGGAATTATTAATAATAATAATAATAAAGTTGAGTTGACAAGTAGCCTGCAGGGTGATGCTTCTGACCAGTCTATTTCTCTCCTTACTACTTTTTCTTCATCCTTCCCTATAGCCATAAAAGATGGCTCCATTAAAAGCACAGAGAAGTAAAATGGGTCTGTGCTGGAATGATGAACAGAGAGGAGCAGACTCTTCCATAAAGTCAGCCAGTGTTGCCAAGTTGTGGATTGATGAAAACAAAGAGGAAACAGAGACATTGTGTTCAGTCTGCTCTCTGTTCCTCTGCTCTGCTCGAGTATTGTTCTGCCACCTTCATATAATCAGGGTAAAACCAACATCTGCTTCAGTCTGGAAGCCTCTTCAGCTTTACTGTGATTGATGCAGACTTGTGTGAGGTGTTACGAGTAGACATGGTGCTGCATTCTTTTAATTGAATTCATAGAAAGTAATCAAAGTGTTATTCAGGGCTGAAGTACTTCCTGCTGATCTTGGTCTTGAGAACACTTCTGACTCAGAATGTAATGTCATTGGTGCATTGTCGCTAACAGTTAAATAAAGCTCACATGACCTGAGTAAAAATGTGGAGTGAAACTAGAGTTGAATTGATTTTTTTCATAGCAAACAATATCATTATATTATCAAAGATGGTGCTACTACAACTATACCTCAGGGCGCACCCTATCTTTTTCTGTGTTGAAATCAACAGGAATGGAGTTAGTAGCGTTACCCATTAGAAGCCGATGGGCAACACAGTCCTGCTTGGCTAAATAACGGAGCTACTAACGTTAGAAAAGGTTCCATTGATTGATTGACACATTAAGGTGCATTCAAGCTCTGTTCAGTAAAAATGAGTATTGGGCGAAGATACATTCTAATTTTATCAGGATGTGCCCAAATGTAATCTTGTAAAATTAGGTTTTTGGCGAGAAACTTGAATAAATCAAGTTGTTTGAAGGAGATGTTTTCACTGCAATATGAAATAGGTAATAGAGAGAGAATTATGGCCTGTTTAACTTCCCAAAACACTAACTCTGAATAGCTTATAATACATCATTAAAACTACTGATGTCAAGATTTTTTTTAATCAAAGCAAATATATAAATACAATTTTTTTTTTTAATTTCCCAATCATTTGAATTGTGTTTTTATGCAAATGACCACTATAGATGACAATAACAAAATACATCAGTGTGTACAGTACCCTCCCACCCCAAAAAAAATAGGGCTCTCCCAGAAGCTACAGTGTAATTCCAATACTATAATTTACCATGCATATAATGTTTTTTTGTGTAAACTATATCAAACATTGAATGACCTCAGAACTACAATTTTATTTATTCATTTAGCACATCAATTTCAAAAGTGGCAGATAAAATTTCAGACAAAAAAAGACTTGCCTACCACAGTGCCATGCAGTGGAAAAAGTTAATTTCAGACCCTGGCACCTAGTCAAAAAATTTGCCTCACATTCAGCCCAAACACATCTTTACACCAGAGTCGACACAACTATGATACCTGCATCACAGGATTAGCCAGTCCATCTGTTACTGTACACATCCATCTATACATGAGATTACTTCTCACTGCCTGACATGTGGGTACATTTATGCTGACGAACTTATGACCGGCTGCACAATAAAATCTTGGCACACACAATATCCTCATGGCATCATTGTAAGTGACTGTAGGTCTCTGCAGATTGATCACAATCTGAGCAGTATAGAGCGGCAGACAGCGAACAGATAGACCTTCACATAGGCTAAGTTCAGCTCATGTGAGAGTACAAGTACAAAGTACAAGTGTGATATCATTACCATATAATTTACGACATCGTTGATAAGTACTGTTGTCGTCCAAGACCAAGATATTTGACCTCACTGCTCACATCAAGAGCACCGTAGAACTCTGGACATACATATCTGTCCTCTTTATATCTAGCCCTTATTATCATTGCATCATTTTCTTCAGCATTGAATCCTGTGTCTGAGCCAGCACCATAATGAGGGCACAGATGTTGTAGACTAGCTCTGCAGGCAGAAAATATGACCACATCATCTCCGTACATAAAAAGATCAATTATGAGAGTATGAAACCACCACCACCAGATGTTTTACAAGCATTTAGCTGCCCAAACAAGTAAAACATGACCAGACATCCGAACCCTTCCAAACCTCTAACTCTAGTCCGCATGGTCTGAAAGCAAATGAAACCAATACTAATTTAGATTCATATTTAGGTGCTCCTCCAGCACAATGTTTGCATGACTGATTTGATCAAAAGCCTTTACAGGCATTAAAGAAACACAATGGTAGAACTCGTGCAGGCTTTTTTTGTTTCTGTTTCCATATTGCTTTAGTTTCAACCTGATCTTAGAATTGAATTAGGTTTGGCCAAGGTGACACAAGCACCTTCACTTGAAGAGGAAGCTGTTGTAGCAATGCTTTTGATGACAATTGTAACTCTGTAATGTAATGCGAATAACATCATTTAACCACAAACTGACACACTCTGACTAAATCTTCATGCACAAAATATTCCGGGTTTTGCCCTTATCCCCAAAAAGACAGGCTGTTTACATGGCTAATGAAAGTGAATATCCCGCTAATATTCCCATTTACATGCAGCCGTGCATACTCCGATTAATGTAATCGGTGGTGGACTTGTTTGACCGTGTAAACACAGCCTCCCCTTTTCATTCCTTCAACCAGCTGCTTGAAAAGGTCGACGTTGTGATATATCTAAAAACCTGTTTATATCCAAGTCTTTCATAATGTGTAAAAGTAGGTGTGTTTCTCCTTCCGACCAGAAATGTGGGCTTTTCTTTTGGGCATGCATCTCTGCAAACTGTCAGCTAGTTGGATTGGGTACAAGGCACAGAGCTGGACGTAAACACGCTAGAGGCCGTGTGTCGCAAACTGCCGTAAAAACCCCAATTGAGATGCATATTCTGAATGAGCCGTATACACGTCCAAAGAATGCTCCTAAAACCTGAATAATATCGACATATCCCAGATGTCTTAATAGGTAAATGCTCCATTCGGAATAAGGCCTAATTCAGAATATCCAAATGGAATATGCTGTTTACATGACCCTTCAGAATATTGTCACATTTGGAATAATAGTGGGATATTAGTGTGCATGTAAATGTAGTCAATGAAACTAAATCAACACACTAACATTATTAAAATGTTCAGCAAGTAAATATGTGAAGAAAACGATGTGCATTAGAATTAGACGACAGCTGTGCTCAAGAACATCTGTGCATATTCAACAGCCCCCTGTCCAAAATAACAAACTAGAGCATCTCCAGAGCAGGATTATCTATCAACAGGCACCCACGTCTCCATGACAAAATCTCCTCTAACATTATTAGATTACTTTACCATTATGAATACTAATCCTCAGTGATTTACTCAAGTTATTCAAGTGCTTTAATGACTGAGGATCTTCTGTTAGGCTTCAAATTAATTTGTTCTCACTCAGCCCTTCATTACCAACAGCCACTTCTCTGTTTGCAGTGGCTCTATTTGTGCCTGACAGACTCATAAATGACTGTAGATTTTCCCAGTCTAAGAGGCTTTTGTGAATAAGCTGTAATGAATCCAACGCAGTTGTTAATAGCAGGAAGAAACCTTAATTGACTTTTTCTTGCCATCAGTCTTCATAGTTTTATTTAATCTCCATGGGTGTTTGCCATGAAGGACAGCACAAGTTATGCCAGAAAATGTAAAAGAATTATCAAACAGTGTTGGACTATTTGAAATTAAGGATGTGTTTCTGTGATTGGTCTGAGCTGGCCTGCGAGTTAAACCCATCCAACTCAAAAACTCATTACAATACAATCGACATGCCAAAATTCCAATCTACAAAAAGCTCCTTTATACTCTCTGTGGGTGTAAATCATCCACGGTGCTTCTGTCTACTCTCTTCTGATAGTGTGTGTGGGTTCAAGGGATATTTGTACTCGCTGTCACAGGCTTTGATAATGTTTGCCTTCATCACAGGTTGCTTATTATCCACAGGGCAGACTTTCAGAACAACTTCATCCAATGTCTGAGGAGAAAATCTAACCAGATCAATAAGATGGCTGCTAGATTACTCATCTCAGTGTTCTGCATGACATAGAGTTTCTCTTTTATTTTCATTACCTACACCGGCACAGAGGTGCTTTGTATTAATGTGTGGCTAGTTTGTTTTTGTCTTGACTCACATTTAATCATTAATCCAGGCTACTGTGTATTTTCCCCATGCAATACTTCCCGTTATCCCCATCATTTCACAGTGTCCTAATGCTTATATGGTAATGGGATGTGTGTGTGTGTGTGTGTGTGGAGCAATTAGTGGAGGATTGTGTGGCTCGTTAGTTTAACTGACACACTGGTAGCTGGCAAGCTAACGCAAACAGCATAGTTTAGTTTATTATCACATTATGAAAAAGGGGCATTATATCACACAAGTACAAACTGCATGGATGTATAAAGAGAACTGGATACAGCATTGTAGGCGGGCTCCCATTAATTTTTATGAGAGTTGCTCAGTGGCACAAAACTTGTTGATTTGTGGCAACAACACAAGTGATTATTTAATGTGTCTCCATGACTTCATCTATATTTCTTTCTTTTTTCTTCCTGATTTTTCAGTACAAAGTAGTGCAAAAACTAACATCGCTAATTCTTCCTGCCTGTTGCCCGCTGTTTTTGTTTACACTAAAGTCACGTTTGACTGCGAGACATTTTGCGAGATTCACAGTTTTTAGAGTTGGGACTCTTGTTGTTGATGAATGAATCTGTTAGTGTGTGATTAGCTGTTTTGGCCAAATTGTTGCTCTCCACACACTATAGGAACAAAACTGTTATTGATTTATCATAACATATCATTATGTGTGGGCCAGCCTAAAGTCACCAATGTTTACAGCTAAGCTATAGCTAGCTACAGTCCTCTTGATTGCTCCACTGATCACACACACACACTCACAGAAACTCTGAACCAATCATTGTTCTGCATGCATATACATGGACATGCCCATCTCATTATCATTATATATAATCCTTATATAAATATTGAATTGGATTGGAGCAAATATGATTTTAAAAAAGTAATGTTTATAAAACGGTTATATCCTGACAGTAGTGCATGAGACAGGTAATCTTGAAAAAAATAATTTGCTGCTGTGTCCTCCGGTGTCTTTTTTGTCTCTGCTCCGGTTTCATTCAAGTCTAAATGATAGATTACAGTGATAATTTAGGTAATATATTCTATTCAGTGATGGAAACTGCATATACATAAGCTACAATCTTTCTTTGTATTGAGAGGGGTAATAAGTAGCTTATATTTCATATTACAGTAAATCCTGTTCTGATGCAGACTGAAATGAACAGCTTCTGAGGGTGAAATCAGTTGCATAATCATGCAGCAAGCAAGTGAAGAAGCTCATTCCTTAATGTTACCCCTTATCATGCAAATTGTCATGATTTCATCACAAGCTCTTCTTCTCTTTCATTAACACTTTTCATTTTGATAATGTTATAGATTTGACATATGCTTTGAATCAATACGCAATCAAGACGGTCTTAGCTACGAACAGATTCCGTCTTAAGACAGGCGGTATCTATAAACACTGGAGGAAATATTTCCCCTTCTCTTGATTATTCAGTTTAAATCTACGGAGCCGTTTCCAATCACTGAACTGAAGGGCATCAATGATGCGGTAATGCCCTCTATTTGAAAAGTTCCTCCCTGTGTTATGAAAGAAATTTTGCATTCACAAAAGCCCTGCTGAAAATGCAGGTGGTATTTCAGTCAGGACCACTTTAGTCAAAGACACTATTACATTGCAGTAATATATACATTATATTTGGCGGTATGGCTCTGCTCTGGGACCTCCCTGCCCATCCACGCGCATACGTGGATCCACGAGCCTACGTGGTAGCATGAGGCAAGGAGAGCTCTCCTCCTTGCCCTTCATTTGTGCACACATGGAAAGCCAAAGGCAGGGAGAGCAGCAGCAAAGACCCCCCTGGGTGCAGAACAGAGCCGGGATCAATGACAACAGAATTGACATTGATTAAGTCATAAACAGTTAGGGGTGGGCGACACATCGAATATAGTCGATGTATCACGGCTTGTCCCCCTGCGGTACAGAAAACGACTACATCGCGAACATCGAACACAAATTGTCATGTAATGTTTCCAAGCCAACCCTTTTTGTATGAAAGATTAAATTTGTTCCAAAGAACCACTAATGAATATCAACAGAGATTTTAATGCAGACATATACTGCAGGGACTACAAGATCATAATATTGGTGTGATTGTATGCATCAAAGGGTTAAATTGAGCATTTATGAAGTGCTTAGAGGATATTTGAAAATATTGCGATATAGCCTAAAATATCGCGATATTATCCTGGGCCATACCGCCCAGCCCTAGAAACAGTATTAAAAGGAGGTGGTGGGGTGGAGGTGGGTTGCGAGCAGCTTGTAGCGGAAGCAGCAACGGTAGGCCGGCTGAAGCAGCTTAAATAAGGTGCCCTGTATGAAATTGACCAATGAATGCATAGAGAGGAATCAGCTGATCTGTCAGCTGATGCATCAGCTGATTGGGCTGGCTTAAGATCAGCTGTTATCAGCTGATCGCCATCGTATGAGCAGAGCTTGACATCATGGCCTGCATGAACTAACGCTACGCTCGATTTCTGGAGCAGACAGCCGGCTTCCAAAAGAGTCAAGGGAAGGAGTCGGAGCAGCAACAGCTGCAAAGTTTATAGAGTGATCATTTTAGCTTGTGCTGTTGCATATTCATTCCATTACACTTGGTGTCATAATCAGTCTGTTTTCTCTTCTCAGTACATGTTATCAATGTAAATTATGTCTACTTGAAACAGTGGCTCTACTCACCCTGTTCTCCCCCACTCTGTACTGCACCGTGGAACTAAGAAGCTCTATCACACACTCCAATTACACCAAAGACAGACAATTAATTGTTCCAATAATCTGGTTTAATTGCGTTCTAATTAGCAGACAGTTACATTCTGCCCATGGTGGGGAGACAGTAAGTCTGTGTGTGTGTGTGTCAGAGTGCTTGGGGACACCACTGATGAGACCGTCAGCTTTTAGACTGCAGTTTTGAGGAAGGCATATTCAGCATGACAAGAGTGGAATTATAATAATAATAGTAGAGATTTATCAACAACATTGAGTGCTTCACACATACCCAAGAGTGGAGACTCTCACACACACACACACACACACACACACTTTCACAACTTCAGCTGCATACGCTCCTCTTTGCGGGGGCGTTACTGATCTGTGCTGACTCAGTGGCAATTTTCCAGATGAACGCCTGGACTGTGATCAATGAGCCGACGAGACAGGTAGAACTAAACCGAGAAAAAAAAAGAAATCCATCTTAAAGAAAGATACTGCCATTTCATACATGATGTGTTGCTTCGATCGGAGTAAGACCACCAATAATAAAGACGGCCTTGTTGGCTAATCAGTAACAAGCTGCATCATCCCTCTCAGTGACATTTTAGTGGCCTATTTAAAGTTTGTGCTTTGTACGCCAGAACTAACTGCCAACATGCATCATCCCTCGAAGTTGATTGAAACTAGATCAGTGGAGTGTGTGATAGTGACACTATCTTTATTTGGACAGCTGGTCATTTATAAGGATGGAAGGATATGGCAAATTTACGTCAACTGCCCACATAGTGTACCCCATGGCACCCATTCTGAATGTTATCAGCCGATTGAAGGGGCGTTATCACCACCATTCTAATGCTTCAGAAGGGTAAACTCCACCTTCCACGTTGTGAAAGTGAAACTTAACGTGGTGAATTGAAACAAAACAACATTAGGTTTAGGCAATAAAACTACTTTGGGTTTAAATAAGTATTTAAAACAAGTAGGTTTGTTGAAAGTTCTGAGTTTGTTTGACCCATCCATCCACCCTGACCTCTTCCCTATGTGGACTTCGCGCTTTTTATACTATGTCGCTCAACTTTCTCGTTTGCTCCTGCCATAATCACTACAACCACTAGAGGTCGGCATCTTCTTCTTGTATTCGTATCGGATATCAATGTGAATGGATCATGTGAATAGATGATAAAGGCCTTCTTAACCTACCAGCAGGTGTAGTTGGCCCCATTTAACTCAATTCTATGAGGCTGATAACCACTAATATCAATCGAAGCGGATGCCCAGGGCCCATTGTGGTGCATATTACCAATAGGCCTATTTGCAATTTCAAATTAGAGTGGAAACAATTAGTCGATCTAGCATGTAGCCAAGCAGCCAAAAATTAATCAGCAACATTTCTGATAATCAGTTATTTAAATCACTTTTCAAACAAAACTGAAAAAAACCTTTTGCTGGTTTTAGCTTTAGTTTTTTTCATGTAAGAATTTGCTGCTTTTCTCTATAAATCATTGTCAAGACAGAAGGAGGTGGTTATGTTTACTCTTGGTTGCATATTGAAAAGTCAACAGTGACTTGACACAAGACCCAAGGTGTTTATTTTATTAACATTTAATTAAAACCACAATCTTCCACTAACTTTAAGCAAAGTGCTTTTGTTCCCTAACCACGCGCAAGTCCCGGTCTGTGTCTCAGATATCAAACCAAAACAATTAGCTTAAAGGGGCTAAAAAAAGAAGCTAACAGTTAAGTAGAGCTGCAGAGTTGTATGCTGATTTTGTGGGGGTCAGTTGCCACTCAGCAGGCTGGTTGGGTTAATTATCTCTGAGGAGAGGCAGCTGTGGAGCCTAATTGTCCCTGATGTTGATGATCAGGTGCTGAAGCCTATATCTACTCCTGGTTTCAGTGCTCAGGTGCTGACTCATTGTCTCTTTGTCAGAGGTAGTGAGAGTGCTGTCCTGTTTTTGCTCTGTCTGTATAGGGGTGTGTGAATCTGCAAAAGTACCACCCGAACCTATCTGTGGGATTCACTCACCACTTAGCCTCCTCTCAGAGCTGGAGTCTCTTAGAGTGGGTTAGGTCTGTGTGGCCTGCCTTCGCTGGTTCTTTTGTTTCCTTTATGTTGCAGTCGGCTGCTCGGCAGGGGTGTTTTAGTCTTTTCAAGATATATTGAGTGTAGGAAGCCTTCCTTTTAGGCCTGTTTTCATTTGGCGTTTCCCCTTTCCCTCAAAATCGCTTGCGATTTTAGTGGTAAACCTTCGGGATTAACTTCAAGATTCCCTTGGTCCGCAATTGCGTCCTTCTTCCCGTTCCCCTGACAGATTGAAGTAGGTTCAGCAGTAGGAGCAACCAGTTTCAAATTTATGGTTATTTTTTATCATGGATCATAATGAAAAACACACAAATCGGGGTGAATTTCCATTATCGGGTTAATTGTAAGTGCCTTTTAGTGCATGTGAGCGTGTCCCACTGGCTAGCTCACAGCTGCTGCTCTGCACTGCTCTCATACAACGGTTACAGCTGATGATGCCGTCCCGAGCCACTGCATCGCCAGGGAAACGTAGTGCCAACCCTCCGATTCCCCCTCGGGCACTGTTAGGGCTGTTAGCACCATCAGCTGTGAGCCGCTGGCTCAGTTGTCGCCATGTTGAGAGCCACGTTGAGGCAATACATATGCTCTGAATTTGACATTTGGCACCTTTGAAAAAATATAAGTAAATTGATTACAGTATGTTTAATGCCATGTTTGTTTGCCAACATGAAACAAACATGAAGAGGGATTTTACAACCTACATTTGCCTCTGTGTAGAGAGCTCTTCACATTAGGTTTTTTCCTCAAATGACACTGGGATAATAACAATTCCCTCAGCAGTCTTGGACGACAAATTATAAATAAATGTGTTGATTATCTGTGTTCTCCAGCAGGAAGTGATGTCTCAAGCCAGATCATGTTGTAAATGTTAAAATGTTGTGTGGTCACAGCGTAATCCCCATTAAAAACACTGCAGGGGAAACGGATAAACATCAGATTAGAGGATGAGGATGTGTTAGTCCTTCCAAAGAGTAAGCACATGACTCAGACATGACAGATGAGATAAGTCAGCGGGCCAGTTTAGCAGTCAGAGATGCCGTCCTCTGTCCTGGAGGTCAACGAACTGGGTTTCACTTTAGTGAATCAGTGGCAAACAATGCGTGTCGCATTCAAAGGCGCACGTGCATGCATGGGTAACTTTTGGTCATTTTTTGGAGCATCTGCAGTCCTGTTAGAAATAGGCAGAAGCAGTAGGCTACTGTGTAGTTTTAGAAAATGACACAGAGCACATCTCGAAATCTTGAACAGTACCGGGTGCCAGGTAGTGGTAAGAACAGAAGAAACAAATCACCGGCACTCAAAGATAAAGAGTCTTTAGTTTATTTTGGGCAAACAAACAAATGCTTTTCCGCTGATGACGGCTTATAGCTGAAACGCGTTCGTTTGTTTGCCCAAAATAAACTAAAAAAGACTCTTTATCTGTGAGTGCCGGTGATTTGTTTCTACTGTGTAATTTTGCAATGGGTCAGTCCTCAAACTGCAGCTCTACTCCCACAAGTTTTGTTCACATTGACTCACTAAACCCTGAACGGGCTGCAGGTGAGAACAGGTCATGAACTCCTACCTGCTTGCTGAGTATATTTTTGAGAGACAACTAGCAACCGTAACCCTCCCAGTAAAATCTTGTTTTTTCTTGTATTATTTTCTTACAGGAATATTTTGGGAAATTTAAATTAAAATTATTATTTAAATTTAATTAAAAAGAAATATTCGGTTACTTGCCGAGACTTAAATGAGAAGATTGATACCACACTAATGTTTACTCATGCTAAATATGAAGGTGTTAGTTTAGCTTAGAATAAAGACTGCAAAAATATGTAATTACAAAAGCAACAAGTTGTTTTACAGCTAGCCCAGCTCTATTCAAAAGTAAAGTGTCCGATGGTTGCCCGGTAACTCTCGGTGACAGCTAAGACTCAGGGCCGCTGCTCTCCATTTGGGTGCTCTAAGCATAATTACTTTGCTATACATATAAAAACATTTTTTATGAAAAAACAACTTTTGAATTGTCTTCTGAATACTATGAGAAAAATTAGAAAAATCAGATAACCAAATGTGCAATTGCATTCAGCAACAATATGTCCACAGATAAACCGCTCTAATAGAGTGCTCCAGGGATGACGTATTTTTGTAGGCCAACCAGGAATTTAGTTTTGCCCTGGTTCCCTCGACAAAAAGCCAATGGGATTTTTCCATTGGGTTTTGGATTATTGCCGAAAATAAGCTCTGTAGCAAACACGTTTATGATACTTACACGTTTTGTTCAGCAAGATAATCTCCACAAATGAACACCACTTCTATCATTTATGAAGTGTGAATGCAATCGCCAAAAGTAAAAAGCTAACGTTAGGCTATAAACGAACTACACCACGGTAGCATGAGCGCGAGTATACACTACGAGGCTGTATAGGCGGACGAGTCGGCGTGATGACATTCAAGTCTCATTTAGACACTTGTTAGCAACTGCCTTTTTTAAGACACAAGGCTTCAAAATTCACGAGTGGGGTATTTACTGATGTATTTTATGTCGTAGAAGAAAACGTTAAAATCTCTTCAGCTTGTGTTAACCACAGACCTTATTTCAGGCATGAAAATAAAAACCCATTCAAAACTCTACTACTGCTGCAATAACAAACAAACATTAACGTTGGCTAGCTAGACCCAGGTTTTTCCTACCGTTAATGTTTTGCATTGGCTACATGGTTTGAGCAAATTTTCCAGTATTTTAAGAATTATCATTTTTAAACATACCTGCAAGCAATGCATGAGCGTCATCCCGCATTCTTCTCTGCCCCAACTCCTGATGCCTTCTTGGGGCCATTCTTTCAGAAATTGTTGCGGCAGCATTGACCGTCAGGCTTCAGGGCAGCCAGGCGCAAACCACAGGGAGATGGGGGCACTATAATTAATTTCATTATTTCAACCAAATATGTGTATCTTGTATTACCTGGTCTCCTGGTGCCTATTATTTCAATTTAAATAATTCTTCAACATTGATGATGATCATTAGGCTGTTATGGTGCTCCCGCCGGTGAGAAAGTCACTACACCCAGTAACGAATTAGTCCGGCACATAGGCCTAACCCACCCTAAAACAACTTGTTGTTTTTGAAAAAATAAGATATAACCTGTTAATCTGTCAGCTTTAGAGGTATTGGTAGGTAGATTTTGTTACCTTTGGACAGAGCCAGGCCAGCTGTTGTCCCGTTTCCAGTCTTTATGCTAAGCATTTCATGTCCTGCTCTAGTTTTATATTTAGTGTTCAGACGTGAGAGAGTGGTATCAATTTTCTCAGAAAGAAAGCAAATAAGAGTATTTCCCAAAATATCCCACTCTTCCTTCAATTTCATATTTTTTCATGTCTTTCCTTTTCTGTAAGTGTTCCCTTCTCTCTTTTCATCTTTTGTGTTTCTGACTTTTCCTCAGGTCTCATCGTGGGATCCTTGATGGTGTGCTGGCTTCCCAACCAGATTCGTCGTCTTATGGTGGCTGCCGTGCCCAAGTCCCGCTGGACTACTTCCTACTTCCAGAGCTACGTCACTCTCCACCCTGTGGCCGACACCTTCTTTTACCTCAGCTCCGTCCTCAACCCGTTCCTCTACAACCTGTCCTCCAGACAGTTCAGGGAGGTTTTTCTCCAGGTGCTGCGGTGCCGCCTCACCATCGAACACATCAACAAGCGCAACGTGCGGCGCTCCAACGCTGCCTCTGCGCGCTCCTTCCAGCCCCTGCTGAAGTCGTTTCGTCGCACCAGGGCGAACCGCCCCACCCTCGCGCAAGAGAAAACGTCTCCCACCTTTACAACCTTTCAAAGTCAAAGTGACTCAGGAGTGGCTTCAGATACTCACACTTCTCTCAGCCTGACTGAAGAGTCTCATTCAATTCTCAAAATAAAAGATGTACCATCAGAGACTGAAATATAATGTGCTGTACAATTTAATGCAACACAGTGAACAGTAAAAACAAACTCTGTGCCATCGGAAACAAATATAGAGATATTCCTTATACACAGTAAACACAGTACAAAGTGTCAAATCAATCAAGAATTTCGTTAACAGATCACGCTCAGCTGACAATTTGGCACAATTGCAAGTTCACGGGACTCCTCAAGTGTGAAATTGTTATCAAGTCAGAAAATGATTGTTCATTTCTGCTGAAGCTGAAATATTCAGTTAAGCATGAAGACCTCACAGTTAAAGTTAAAGGTACCCAGCAGAGTTTTTGACCACTAGTGGTGCTATAGAGCACTGTTTTGGTGTGTGGATCCTTGCAATGTTTGCATCACATATGTAAACTCATAAGCACGTGAGTGACACATTATACTTTCCTGTTGACTGCAGAGGGCTGAATTGCAAATGTGCAACAAGCCCCCTGGAAAGATTTTGGCTTACACCGTGTTCTAATTGGATGCGACGCGAGCGAGCGTCAGCAACAAACAACAGCTTGATTACATTTTTTTCTATTGGAGTGCCCTAACTGGCAACGTGGCGATGCACAGCGTGGCACACGTTTGAGCTGAGCTTTTTTCAGATGCCTTGTTCCTATTTTTCTTTCGCTTGCGTTGAGAGCGCAGCAACATGGACGAGAAACGACTGATTAGTTTAAATGAAAGATGAAATGACCCATCGGTGTGACAGTGGGAGTAAACCAGGTCGATTGTCCTGGATGTAAATTAGGATATTAACTTGATTATTGCCACTTTGTGCACAAGCATGGATGCTCACAGTTATATGCGTAGCATCCACCAGAGAAAAGTGATTTCAGTTACCTGGTGTCAAGACATATAACAGCCACCTCACTAATGGTTAAAACAAAACACAAACACAGCACAAAAGAGACAGCGGCGCAACAGTGGCACGCTCGCATCCAGTTAGGACACGGTGTTAGTGGTCCATCCATCCATTATCTGTAACCGCTTATCCCATTCGTGGTCGCGGGGGTGCTGGAACCGAGCTGACATTGGGCGAAGGCGGGGTACACCCTGGACAGGTTGCCAGACTATCAGGGGCTGACATATAGAGACAGACAACCATTCACGCTCACATTCACACCTACGAGAAAACAACTCTGAACTCTGAGAAAACACACCCTAACACGGGGAGAACATGCAAACCGGATTCCAACCAATCAGATGTCCCAATGATGTAAATGCCCCCATGTACATGAGGTTGATATATTGACTTACATAAAAAATAAAGTTGTAGTTGTATCCTGCATGATGTTGTTGGAGAGTTAATTTATTAGACACTTAAGAGTGACAGTATGACAATAAGTTCTCTATATTAGACTAATACGTTGTTTGTCCATTCCCTCAACATAGCCTGTAGAAACAGGACATCATTTGTGCCTTCCAAAACTGTTTGAAATCATTGTTATAAAAATAAACCTGTTTGTCATCATGGTTAAAGTAATAAACATGTGGTTAAGGTTAGGAAATCAACGTTTCTCGCTAGAAAAATGGGAAAGGAACAGCAATCTCCTGTTAAAGTCCGATGTTTTGGTGCCGTATCACGTCACCTTACTTTCTTGTTTGCTCGCGTCATAATTCCTACGGTTGCGAGAGGGTGCTGCCACTTTATTCGTAAACATGTGTTGTTTTGGGGTCACATGCTGAAACGACTGATGCTGCTGTTTTTCTTGGGAGGACAGTGTGTCCAATACAGTGCACCAGGAATGAGTCCTAAAATGCAGAAATTAGTTAGTATTTGAGCACCTCCGGTTCCCTCATCTGGAAGACAATGGTTTTTTTGAATGGGTTTTTAGTTAGATGAAGCTATTATGTGCCTTAATAAAGGCAGTTGCTAACAAATGGCTAAATGAGACTACTAAACATCATGACGCTGACTCTTTCTCCTTTACAGTCTCGTTGGGTATACTCGCGCTCATTCGACAGTGGTGTAGTTTGTTTATAGCCGTACATTTTTACTTCTGGCGATTGCATTCACACTTATAAATAAGTAAGTATATCAATAAATTAATGAATAAATTACAAATGTATTCAACATGTTTGTTAGACCTCAAGGACACAAACACACATAACTCCACAGGGTACCTTTAAAGTTCAGGTCACGTTCAAACCAACCACTCAACCACTGCTAAAGCAACTGAATATTACATTTTGATGGACAACAACAACTTCTTGCACATCACATTACGTCTTGTCATAATTTATTTGGCTCTGAAACAATCTCTGTCAGGGTATGCTGCCTGACCATACAACGGCTTCCCTGATCATAGAAAACTAGCATATCTTAATGGATAACTTCAGAATTCTTTCTAAAATAGTTGTCTGCGTCCATCAACAGTCACCAACGCTCATCGTACCACACGCTCACTGCACTACTGCCGCTCCACCTCAACGCAAACGGTTCTAATTTCAGCCATTAAAGATGCAATGAATATGTGGTGAGTAGTTTTATAAAAGTTTGTATATTTCAACATGCTCTTGTAGCTCTATGTACAATATTTGTGAGCAGACAGCATTAGTTGTTACAGAACTAATGGAGGAAAGCTTCAGGATAACAGAATGGCCTCCACTGGTAAGATGATGTATCTGTGAGGAGTAGGTGGCTTTAATATAATGACTAGCATACATGCTGTTTTTCACCCAATACCCCTTTTTTCCTGACTGCACTTTTCTTTCCAGAATCATTAAACAGTATCATTGTCATACATTGTATTTTTCAGTTCGTCAATACAGCAAAATCGGTGATTGTTCCAGGTAATGGTATTGATTCAGAATAAATCACAGTTATTTATTCTGCAGAGCTTTTCCTAAAGCTCAGAAAAGAAAAGAATGAATCTGAACTTACTATCTTTTCTGTCTTATTTGACCTTGTATTGTAAGTAAACAAAGACAGATGCGAATGAGCCACCTGCTGCCCGACAAAATAGCCAGAAGCTGTTCCATGCACAAACACTGTCCTCCACCTCACCTTACCCAGCCTCCCTTGTAGCTGCACCATGATCATGTTTGTGACATGACACACGTGATGATAAAAAAAAATCCCAAATTCAACCTTTTGGAGGTAAACTGCGACACAACGGGAGTCAAGAGAACAAATACTGTACAAAGCTTCCACACGCCTCAAAGAATATACATTTCACAGTACGTATTCTTCACTGTCTCAGTTAGTTAATACAGTTCCAGTTCATGTTGTCTCCACTGTCAGCACGCATCTTATTTCAGTGTGTGAAGGTCTGTCAGCACAGGGTGGAGGACAGTAGGAGGAGGACGTAGAGAGAAAACACAGGGAGCTGCGGCGTGGTCAGGGTAGTGGCGGCCGAATGTTGGGGTCGTTTCTTCTGCCTTGGTCCGTTACAGAGCGGCGTGTTACAGCAGGTGATGCACACTGAGTTGAGCTTGCCGGTGCAGAACTGCTGGTAACCAGAAGAAGCGATGAGACAGGCTCCAGACGAGGCGCAGGACTTGCGGTAGTGTATCCCTGAAAATAAGAACAGAAAGAGATGCATTAGGCTGGTAATGAGAGGATTAGAGTGTGTGCGTGTGTGTGTGTGTGTGTGTGTGTGTGTGTGGCAGAAAAACAACAAAGGCAGAAACAGTGAGATGGAGGCATGTAATTAAGGATAAATAGGATGTATTCTTTCATCAAGGGGAACCCAACTTAAAGGGAAACATCTCCGTATAATTGGGTTAATGCTCCTTTTGCAGTCACTTAGCTCTCCTGTGTCTCTACAAGATTTGCATAACATTGTCATAGTGTAATTAGTCCATGAATGAGGAAAAACAGCCCTCAGTGGGTGAGACTTCTCTTCTCACTGTGTTTATATATACAGTGTACAGTATATGAAACTTTGCAGATGCCCAATGGAGCCGGCAATGCCAACTAGCAGCACAGTGTTTTTCAGAACAGTTAGTTTTAGCATGGACTGTGAAGCTCAGACTTCTGAATGGGAGTGAGGGTGGCGCTTGAATGTGCCTACAAAGATAGACAAAAAAGTTGAGTAGAAATTTAGATGGTTATTCATACAAGAAACCAGTGCTTAAAGTGTGCCGGTACTCATACTTCTACATTTTACTCCTTGCCGTACCGTGACTTGTTCTGCATAGGTAGCAGGGTCCATACTTTCCCTTTGAGCCATCCCAACATTTGACCTGTTGGTGTTTCCATCTGCTGTATTGTTTTGTCTTGCACAAAAAAGTGTATGCACAGGCTTGAATAATAAAATGTAAATGTGAGGGAATTGAATGGTAATGCCAGCATATAAATGCTGGCATTGTCGCTGTAGGAATAGAGTGACACTAACTGGAAAAGGGGGGAATAATTTTGAAGCGACTTTTGAGTCAAGTTGCACTCGAACACACCACAAAGACTACAGCCAACAGCCAACTAGCACGTACGTTCTGAGCCTGCATGAGATGAAATAACTCTCCACACCGGCTAGTGGTGGTAGTCTGTATTCATCATTCAAAAAGGGAAACCTGAGACTGTGGATATACAAGCCGTTGCTATGATACATACATGAAACAAAGCGGAGTCTGCCGACCACTTTCACATCACTCTCACTCACCACTTAGCTTCACTCCAGATGGCCATGTGGTTGTGAAAATATCCGTGTATTGGAATGATCAGATGAGAAGAAGATGAAAAATTAGAAGAGCTTTTTGTGTTTTTCCTCTCAACTTTACTCATTTGCTTGCTTTTCTCACTTCCATCTCTCTTCTCGTGCACTGATTCGCTTAAGCTGAACAGCCGATCAGAGTGATTTCTCTCACCGACGGGCTCCGCCGCCGATTCAACATGCAGAATCGGCTGAAAAACCTCAGACAGGGGCAGACTAGAGCCGACGGTGCAGGACACACTGCAAAAACTAGACTGACAGACGCTCACCGACGGCCCCAAACTGTCAAGGCCCTGACACACCAAGTCAATGGTCGGCCCAGTAGGGAGAGTTATTTCCTCTCATGCAGGTGCAGGACGTATGTGGTAGTTGGACGTCGGCTGTAGTCTTTGCGGTGTGTTCAAGTGCAAATTTTTAGCCAAGACAAAGGCGACGTGAGGCGACGCAACTGGTGGTCTTCGTCGCTGCTAGTTCTTTGATGTCGGGTTGGTGTGTTTGGGCCTTCAGGACCTTAAATACAGCCACAGAGAGCAGCGATTTTCACACCTAATGTAAACATGTAACTATGAGATCTCCTGAACTCTGATACTAATCCAATAATGTGATCCTCACAGAAGGAGGCGTTTTTGCCTGAATAGTGGGAGCTACTGTACACCACAACACAGTTTATCCCTCAGCAGCGCTCACATTGTGCAGTTGTTGGTAATTACTGTAGCTTTTATGATTTGATATACACAAGTTTGGCCTCAGGTGCACCTAAGGATCCCCATGGTTACTACTGGCTATACACTCATTTGCCTTCGCAGTCTGTTCTCAACTCACCTATCATTATCTATTATATTATCCTTTATTCAGAGTTATTGAGCAACTACACCTAGCTATTCATTAACGATCAGGTCCTTATTTGATCCCTACACATTCATTTGTGGACCTTGACTAAGATCATTTATTGAGCACCCGTCTGTGCCTTTAACGAGCTCCAAAAACCTCGAGGCTTAGTTTTTGTGAATAAATAATTTAGGATTGAAAGTTTTCCCCCCTGACAACAAACAAGCTCTGTCCTATTTACAGTAAATCTGTGCAAAAAGTAAATGAGTGTGAGGGCTCTGTGTAGTCTGGAGAAAGAAAAATCACAAAACACTCTAAGTATATTTAGAGCCATTTCCAGTGACTGCATTCAATTTTCAAAGCTCCTCTGAGAAGCATCCATCTCAGATTTATCTCCAATAATCCACATCCCAATGAAGTTTGGTTAGGGAATTAAAGAGACCCTCAGCTGTGACCATTTCAACTGGCAGGATATATATATTTATTTATTTTCCATTTTGCAGCATAAAGCATCGATTAACTCGAAAAGCGTGTTGGAACAAGTTGTTTGTGAGATTAGCGGAGGGAAACGTTAACATTTGGCTGACATTTTACTTCAAAGGAATTCAGATACGAGCACATGAACTTCCAATTACCCTTGTAATGTGTCACTCCTCTCTCCACCCGCGTGCAACAGATACAGGCATAGTAACACCTAAAGTACTATGTTCATTTAAATTGTGCATCCTCCCATGTCTTATATAGTGCAAATATCAGTGGAGGTCCCAGACGGTGTTGAGTAATCTGTCGGAAACACAGTGTGTGATGTTGCAAAGCTCTGGGAGGAAATGTCCCGTCTTCCCACAAAGCCTGGAGAATAAAACCTGACTCACACTGTGTTTATATCTCTCATTTTAGCTGTCACACACTTCTGAGGATCTCTTGTCATTTTCTGCTCAAAGCTTAAAATGGCCGTTGATTATTATGAACTCAAAAAGAAATCTGTGGGACAAATATGTGAAATAACTTAAAGTAAGAAAATCCTGTGGTCATAAATGGCTGTATAATCTGTTGGTTTTTATCTTGAGCAGTAATTGGAAAATAGCGAGAGCCGATAACACGGGCAGTCAGTGGAAAATGAGGTGCAGTAAAAGTGTGAAGAGTCACTGACAGAGAATACAGATTTGATGGCTTTTCTCACCTCAAACAATCACTTACCATATGATCATATTAGTTCAGCTTTTTTTATATACTTTTCATAGTTTTTCAGTAATTGGACTTGAGGTTTTATCATTTTTTTTAGACCTTTTTAGATTTTTACATTGGTGTGTATTGTGATGAATGTTAACAGTGGGTGACTTCACAAACTCTCCCTCTTCAGCTCTTTAAATTATACTGGCACTTCAACTATTTACATTGCAGACACTCCAGCTATCTCTGCCGCTTCAGTGTCAAACGACACTTCAACTGCTTTCAGTTCTGATAATTATGCTTACTGTTTGATTTGCACCAACATAACCAAAGCAAATTCCTAGTGTAAATCTCTTACACCTGGCAATAAACACAATTCTGATTCTGATTCTTCTTACTCTTTTAATGGCATTTCAACTGCTTTCAGCCAACTGACACAAGTTTAACTCTTCAACTGAATCACGTTAAGTGACATATTAACAGTTGTCATTGCTGACACTTTCATCTCTTACTCTTTAAATCAGTTCAATTCTCAAAATGAGGTCTGGGGACCCTCAGGAGTCCATGGAATTCAGTCAGAGGGTCACGAAATAATTTGCTATGAATTATAAAATTGTGCTGCATCCTTAAAAAGTTCATATCTACAGATTGGGACCATCTGTGACAAACAGCAATAAGGTCATTATTTTTATTTATTTTTAAGTTGAAGCACCTACTGACTGTCGGCTTTAGACTGGTAAGTTTGAATTCGACAGTGAAATTGCTTGAAAAGTCATAGTATAGTATGTCGAAAAAAGGTCATAGTATAGCATGAAAAAAAAGGTATAGTATAGTTTGTTGCAAAATTTCGTAAAAAACAATGTCATACTATTGTATGTCGTGAATTTTCGTGAAAAAAGTCATAGTATAGTATGTCAAATAAAAGTCATAGTATAGTATGTTGAAAATATAAAAAAGTCATAGTATAGTATGTCAAAAATTGTTTTTAATTATTTTCGACTGACTTTTTTTCCCGACATACTACTATGACGTTTTTTCACTAAATTTCACGACATACTATATTATGACTGTTTTTTTCATGAAAATGTATTACACTAAAGATAACAATGTACCACCAAAGTGAAATATTACTTTCACAGCACATCCTCAAATAGACTGCAGCTGTCCCGGCAGATAAATGTGTCAAGACAGTGCAGCACTTTAAATACAATGCTAAAACAGTGAGAAGGAGCACAGGCAACCCCCCCCCCCACCACTCTATAGCAACACTACAGCGGAGCTCACTGCGCTGATACAACAGTACATCATATTTATATTGGATAATGCAGGTTTTTCTGACAACCTAATTAATGGAAATGTTGAAGAGACAAAGTCAAAGTTTATTGCTATCTATTATCTATTATTATCACCTGTAAAACTTCCTAATTAGTACTTATGTTGTTAATGGTCTAATATTTGATTCATTGCCTTGACATTATGCATTAGCCAGGAGAACTGTTCTAATTGAAATTCAGGACAAACAGCACTCTGGTACATGGTGATTATATACCATATGTACCAATTATGAGCATGGAGAATATATGCAGTGCTGGTACATGGTGATTATATACCATATGTACCAATTATGAGCATGGAGAATATATGCAGTTCTGGTACATGGTGATTATCTACCATATGTACCGATTATGAGCATGGAGAATGTATGCAGTGCTGGGCCGCATTTGTTGAGCAAATATCACCGAAATGAATCTCAGGAAAACACTCACTTTCTAACGTTCGAAGCGCTTAGGGGGGATTTTGTTTAATTTGTGTGTGGGGATTCTAACTTTCAGCACTTTAATCTAAATTATGCTGTTGAGTAAATTTATGAGGAAAAGGGTGAGCTTTCTTATCAACTTTGGAGCGCTGAGAGAACTTTAGTCTAATGAGAATCAGCATGGTCGACTGCACAGGCAAGAGTGAGCAGTCCAATATGTCCGAGAGTCTGGAGAACCTTTGATTGCCCTTCTAAATGAGATTTTAGCCAAATAAAATAAATCGATCACTGACACTGTAGTACGTCTGTGGTTTTGAGAAAAGGCACAGAATAGCCTAGTGTCAAGACAAGCATTTGGTTCTTAGTAGTTGGTATATTAGTTAATGCCATAAATAGTAGAACGCATTGTTTGCATTGTTGGGTGGGGAGGGGCTGTCTTGGATGACACGTCTCTTCAACACCGCGTGGAAGTCGGTGACAGTGCCTAAGGAGTGGCAGACCGGGGTGGTGGTTCCCCTTTTCAAAAAGGGGGACCAGAGAGTGTGTGCCAATTACAGGGGTATCACACTGCTCAGCCTCCCTGGTAAAGTCTACTCCAAGGTGCTGGAAAGGAGGGTTCGGCCGATAGTCGAACCTCAGATCGAAGAGGAACAATGCGGATTCCGTCCTGGCCGTGGAACAACGGACCAGCTTTTCACTCTCGCAAGGATCCTGGAGGGGGCCTGGGAGTATGCCCATCCAGTCTACATGTGTTTTGTGGACTTGGAGAAGGCATATGACCGGGTCCCCCGGGAGATACTGTGGGGGGTGCTGCGGGAGTATGGGGTGAGGGGGGCACTTCTCAGGGCCATCCAATCCCTGTACGCCCAAAGCGAGAGCTGTGTTCGGATCCTCGGCAATAAGTCGGACTCGTTTCCGGTGGGGGTTGGCCTCCGCCAGGGCTGCGCTTTGTCACCAATCCTGTTCGTGATATTCATGGACAGGATATCGAGGCGTAGTCGGGTGGAGGAGGGTTTGCAGATCGGTGTGCTGAGGATCTCATCGCTGCTTTTTGCAGATGATGTGGTACTGTTGGCATCATCGGTCTGCGACCTCCAGCACTCACTGGATCGGTTCGCAGCCGAGTGTGACGCAGTCGGGATGAGAATCAGCACCTCTAAATCTGAGGCCATGGTTCTCAGCAGGAAACCGGTGGTTTGCCTACTCCGGGTAGGGAATGAGTCCTTACCCCAAGTGAAGGAGTTTAAGTATCTCGGGGTCTTGTTCGCGAGTGAGGGGACGATGGAACGTGAGATTGGTCGGAGAATCGGAGCAGCAGGGGCGGTATTGCATTCGCTTTACCGCACCGTTGTGACGAAAAGAGAGCTGAGCCGGAAGGCAAAGCTCTCGATCTACCGTTCAATCTTCGTTCCTACTCTCACCTATGGTCATGAGGGTTGGGTCATGACCGAAAGAACGAGGTCGCGGGTGCAAGCGGCCGAAATGGGTTTCCTCAGGAGGGTGGCTGGCGTCTCCCTTAGAGATAGGGTAAGAAGCTCAGTCATCCGTGAGGGACTCGGAGTAGAGTCCTTGCTCCTTTGCGTCGAAAGGAGCCAGTTGAGGTGGTTCGGGCATCTAGCACGGATGCCTCCTGGGCGCCTCCCTTGGGAGGTGTTCCAGGCACGACCAGCTGGGAGGAGACCACGGGGAAGACCCAGGACTAGGTGGAGAGATTATATCTCTACTCTGGCCTGGGAACGCCTCGGGATCCCCCAGTCAGAGCTGGTTAATGTGGCCCGGGAAAGGGAAGTTTGGGGTCCCCTGCTGGAGCTGTTGCCCCCGCGACCCGATCCCGGATAAGCGGTTGAAGATGGATGGATGGATGGATTGTTTGTAACAGTGACTGCGCTGCCCTTGACACAAAGATGGTAGACATGTATCAGTCTGCTCTGTGGGCTTTATTATCCATCTAAATCAAACTTGACTAAGCAGTGAAATTAGATGGCAGTTGTTATGTGAGCCAACATAAAGATGTCATCCAGATAAATGGCCAGTTGGGAATATATGGTGATAAAGGCCTGAATTACATCATGAAATAAAAGTTATCAACTTCTGAGCACATGTGAACACATTAACTTGTTCCCGTATTACCTTTATGTAACCTGGATGGTCTATTTAGAGCTTAAGGTCTTTTCAAAGACAGTCTGGCCAAAACAGCAGCACAATCATGTTACACAAACCCAAAAGGGGAATTAGGAAACACAGAGGAAAACTTAAAAGGCATTGAATCATAAGGCGCTAAAAGAAAATACCGGACCAATTCTGGCTACACTCACAAATGTTCTCTCACATTTTGACCAGTACACACTCACATTTTTCAACTCAACTGAGGTCACCTCAGGCTAACGGAACAGTATGTTCACAAAGTTTATTCAAAAAGACGCACTTCTACCATCAACACTGCTAATAAGGTACGATAGCCTATTCAGTTTTGGATTCTCCGGCTCCTTGTTCTTTCAAAGGTCAGCACTGTCTTTGTAAAGTTAACCGGAGTTATACCCAATGCAAAAGATTCAAATGGATTTACTTTAATCTGGCAATTGAATCCGCTGACTACGGCAATTACGCAATACGTCAGTCGATTAAAATATTTAATTATGATTAATGGCACTATTGTCCATAGTCAATCGCGATTAATCACAAATTAGTCACACATTTTGTATCTGTTCAAAATGTACCTTAAAGGGAGATTTGTAAAGTATTTAATACACTTATTAACATGGGAGTAGACTAATATGCTGCTTTATGCAAATGTATGTACATATTTATTATTGGAAATCAATTAACAACACAAAACAATAAGAAATATTGTCCAGAAACCCTCACAGGTACTGCATTTAGCATAAAAGATATACTCAAATCATAACATGGCAAACTGCAGCCCAACAGGCAACAACAGCTGTCAGTGTGTCAGTGTGCTGACTTGACTATGACTTGCCCCAAACTGCATGTGATTATCTGTAAAGGGGAGACTCGTGGGTACCCATAGAACCCATTTTCATTCACATGTTGAGGTCAGAGGTCAACAGACCCCTTTGAAAATGGCCATGCCAATTTTTCCTCCCCAAAATTTAGCGTAAGTTTGGAATGTTATTTAACCTCCTTCCAGACAAGCTAGTATGACACGGTGGTACCAATGGATTCCGTTGCGTTAATGCATTAAAGAAATTAGTGGTATTAAAACGAATTTGCGTTAACGCATTATTATCACGTTAACTTTGGCAATTCTACTAAACGTCATTTTCAGAAATGGAGATTCAACTTAAACTTCACCTTAACATAAGCTGAAAAGCATGTCTGATCTCCAGTGGTTGAAGTTCTCCCCCTGCTGAAGTGATGCGGAGGTGTACTCAGGGTGTGGTCAGTACACTGTAACATCATTTCTGAGTGTGGTTACGGGTACGACAGACGTAAAACTCGGGATGCACCGATACCGGATCGGATATCGGGCCGATACTGACTGAAATAGCTGGATCGGATATCGGTGACAATGGGGCCGGTCTATTCAATTCAATTCTATGTCGATATACTATATACATTATATACTGTAATTTGAATTCCTGTTTAAGTTTTGACAAATTTATTGCTGCCTTAAAATGATTTACACTTCAATTGTAATTCCTGTTAATTTGGAAGATTTTTTACAAAATTGCTAGTGTATGAATTATTATTTTAATAATAAATAATAATTCAGTAAATATATATTTATGTATTTATTTGTTACATTTTGTTTTACAAAGTTAAGAAAGCAATGTTTAAGTCAAGCCTGATGATGCCTTACACATAAAAGAAAGATCCCAGTCACTTCCACACAGTGAGGCATAAATGCTTATTAGTTGAACACCGGTATCAGATCGGTACTCGGTATCAGCCGATACCCAAAGCTCAGGTATCGCTATTGGGACTGAAAAAGTGGGATCGGTGCATCCCTACTTAAAACTTTCACAAGAAGTCAGTGAAACAAGGCTTTTCAGTGCTGAATTAATTGCACACTTTAGTAAAGAAAACTAAGACGTTTGAGCATCCATAGCAAACACTAATGAAACATTCCCACCACAGCCATCCAAGTCACACAATCAAACAAACTTTAGCAGCCATGCACAGTCCCTCTATTTAACCAAATGAATGTAAACTACTGTGACTAACCACATTCTCATTTACTTTTTCCCTGATACAGTAAATTAACTTTTGTGAATTGCAAAAGCTAATTTAGATAAGCCGTGAAATCAGGAGCGCAGTCCCTGCTTGTCTCCGTCCTGCTCTCTGTTCTGTGGTCTCTTCCGACTGTTTAACACGGAGAGCAGCGTGACCCGCGCAGTCAGTGGTGGCGCACCAGCTGGGACAAAAGTCACTGCTTGCAGCCTAATGACATCAGTCTACTATTACCATTTAAATATCTGAAAAATGGATTCAGGGACATTCTGAGGAGTGATATTGTCTGATGCTGCCTGAGGCTATGATGAGCCAACTTGACGACGCCAACGCTGACGGGTTTTTTAGAATCACATCATTGACAGGGTCATTACGAAACCTCATCACCTCTCCTTGTTAGAAAAGGTCGGAACGCCCTTCCTCTGCTCCTGACTTCATCTTAGATGTCCTAATCGTCACAAATGCTTGATATTGTTGTTGGCAGTCTTCTCGTGTAAGCAATCAAACAATCGCAATTTTCCTTCTTGATTTCAGACTTTGAACTAGTGTCCTTAAAAGACGCCCCTACAGATGAGATGCAGCAGCTTCAGGTGGTGAAATCAAGCTTCATTTTCTCAGTCTCATGATATCTGTAATCAAATCTCTTAAGAGAAACAACAAAACAATAGAATAAAATGCTATTCATCAACTTTCATCAGCCTCACCTGCTGCGCTGCGACACATCAACCACTATTGTTTGATTTTCAGACTCCCTTTCAGAGCAATCCGAGGGGAATCATTACGCTTATTTGTCTTGTCAGTTGTCATCACTGCTCCACTTAGTGCGCTGCCTCTGTGGATACTGTGATGATTTTACATTTTCACTGTTCAGACAAAACCATGGGGGAGATTAAGACTGCAGTGACAGACAGGAACTGTGACATGTTCATCATTAAACATTTACTTTGAAGCACTTTTTGGGAGCCGGCAGTTGGTTCCGTAGAGTATCTCGAAGATATCAGTTAGCATCGCTCTTGATGCTCAAGGAGGTAGAGTACTCTCGAGTTATTCGTCAACCTAACCAACTGTGTTTTTTTTCTCACCACACAATTCTGGGATAGTGCTTGTATGATGTTGCTGCTGTCATGGCGACAACTACTCTACCTCATCAAGCTGTTCATGTACTTAAAAGTGAACTATGCCCATTTTCAAAATTCCTACATTCCTATGGTCTAAGACAGTCCAAAAAATATTAAAGCTCCAGACTTTGTACCCTATGACATCAAAAGTTTGAGACTTACTTCTCTGGTTCCTGGCTTTGAGAGAGAGGAGCTCATGTTCACACATATTGATTAAACTCTCCTCGGCCATGGGAATAACATATTGGAATTCTTAATTTGGGTGGTGTTCCCCTTTGATGCTAAACAGATACTACAGATCTAAAAACAATGTCTAGCTTTGATTAAAGCTTTTTTTAAACAGCAGACACACAAAGTAAAGACGATTCTCGATCGGTGCAGCCCTATACAGAGAACCAAAACAATGGACTGAAAGATGCTAGAACTCTCTGTGGCGCTGTGGGGAACTGCAGAGTTGGGTTATAATTCTCTGTGGGCTAGCTGGTCAAACAAGCAAAACTTTTCACATTACACGCTGTCATTTGTTAACATAAAAATATTGATAATTGCAGCTTTAAAATATTATTCATAAAAAATACCAAAGTATTACATCTTTGTTGCACAAATAACTAATCCATTATAAGATGCAAGCTTTAATCCCATGCTTTTTTGGTGTGTTTGTGTGTGTTATTACATTCATTTAAATCTCAGAAATTGCCTCTGAGAAATTGAAGGGTGGCCAATTTCCTATCCCTCATCACAGTACATCTTACTCCCCCTACTTAAAAAAAGGCATTGAAATGAAAGGTGGCCTGCTGGCGCATGGCAATCATCCGTCCTTAAAAGACAGTGGGAGAGGAACCGTCCTCAGCAAGGTAAAAGCACACTTTCCCTTTTTTAATATAATTTCTCAGGACGTAATCAGAGTGGAATGATGATGATAGTAATAGGAAATGGGCTTGGATAGGAAGCCAGGCTTGTCTCATGCTGCCCAGCTGAAAAATAGCCATAATGTGAATGGAGGTTGAGGATGTGTGTCTCTCCACTCGTGGTGGTTTGACAGGCTTTTCCCTCTTGAGCGATACCTCAAAGTTCCACCAGCCAGTCTCTTTCTCAGCTGGAGAGCTCAATTGTAGGAGCAGATGGATTATCTTCCAGATACAGAAAGATTAATCTTTGACGGAAAATAGCCCGATCGAGGACATACGGTAGCCATTCCGTGTCCTTTAGATCTACATATAGAGCTGCATGCTAAGTGACAGGCTCATAGAGGCGCAATCACAGGGCAAGTATACTTAGGAAGAATCAAACACCCTCTGTGATTTTCATTCTTATCACTTGAGCATATTGTGCACAGAGGAGGCAGTGCAATTGTGAAAGTGATAAGGTAGGTTCAGTTGAATTTTTAAGCCCTCCTTTTCATGCAGAGCAGCAATAATGATAACACTGGGAGATAAAGGCTGGGACGTACATGAGCATTCATGCGGAAATTTTCTTATTAAAGAACTGTCGACTCTATAGTGCGGCGTGCCTGCCCTTTGGATTCGGAACCCCATTTCCAAAGACAGGAGCTTATTGCTTTTGCTCATCAGCAGTAGAGAGAGTGGAAAAAATGACCCCCAATGTTCGCTGGGTGTGAAAATGAAGTAGACCTGGGGCGTAAGAGTGACCTATAGTGTCTGGGTTCTGACCACCTGCAGCAAACAGGCACTTAAACAGAGCAGAGATACATCACTCATTACTAAAAAGACAGCGTTACACTGAAAACTCGTGAAAACCTGCACACTCTAAGGTCCTTATCTTACACCCGGCACAAAGCGTCATTGCTAGTTTCAGACCGACGCAGTTGTCATTTTCACGCCCAGTGCCCACGTTGTGTAAGTAGCAAAATGTACTTGCACCCATCTGTGTGCCCATGGGCATGTTGGTCTTAAAATGAGGTGTGGTCAGGTGCTTTGTTGGCACATTGCTATCTTGAGGCAGCAGAAAGCGACTGCACCATTGACCAACAAAAACCTGGTCTAAAGTCTGGCGCAGTATTTTCCTGCTATTTGAAGGGGCACATTATTCAGATAGTAAGATGATGTTCACAACGCGCGTACACTCTGCTTGTTAAGGAAAAGGAAGACATTAAATTCAGGCAGCAGGTGACAATTCAGAATATAATGGAATATAATGAAGTAAGGCTCTCAGGCATTCTGTATTGATCAACCTGCAGCGCGCTCTCAGCGCTCTTCCCGTCACTGGCGTGACCGCCGTACCAGAGAGATCACGGTGGTCACGTGGCCTTTTGTGGCGACTCCTCTCATCATCCCTCTGTGTGTGTGAGTGTAGATGTAGGCTACTTCAAAGTTCCTAAATGCACATGCGCCATGCACTTTAGACCATGCGTTATAGAGCATTAAAATAGGGCCCTAGGGCTGAATAATTCATACTTAAAAGTCTTTTAATATAATCAAAGCTGAGGTACAGAAGTGCACACATTTTTTGTAGATATGCCAGCCTGCATTCGCTGATGTTATAAATCTTTACTAAATAACATGAACATATTTGCACAAAACAAAAGTAATGTGATTCAATGAATGTAAATACGTTGACCCTGAGAGCTCAACGCACTGCAAAATTAAAAAAACACATTCAAGTAGATCAACATATCCCCATACAACTGTTTGTATGATATCTTACGAAAAGTTATTGCTCATTTTTCGTGCATTCTCCTAATGTTTAGCAACACGTGACAATTTCCACAAAACTTCCATCTTTACAGGAAAGAACTTGATTAAGTTTAGGAAACAAAACCACTTAGTTAGGTTTAGTTTCTCTATTTACATGTGTTGTCTTAAAGAGCATGTGAACCAAAGCTGAGAAAATCCAAGCTGCCAGATAAAACTCTTTAAAACTCTTCCACTGATTGATTTCCAAATATCTTTTCAGGTATGACCACATCAGTTAATGATGATGCCCATACACTGTAGTGTGTGGCTCTGGCTACATAAACATATTTGGTGTCATTTTTTCTAAATACTGTTTGTAACAGCTCTAAAAACACCATATGTGTACTAAATGTTTGCCCAAGAGGACAGAAGCTATGGCCTTGTAAAGCATTCAAAACTACCCCTCTGCACTCAACAACATGAACCAGACCAATACCACAGGTGGATAATTAACTTCCCACAGCCAGACTGGACAGATGTTCATGCATTCATTGTGTTTAACATCGTCTTTTACGATTGAAGGTCAAAGACATTGACAAACAGGTTGAAGCAAAATAGATGGAAGTATTTCATTATCTGATCGGTGCGGTTGCAATTGTCTTTCCATATTGTAGAGCCTGCCTGATACTGGATTTTTGAGGCCAATACCAATATCCATATTTGTGACTTTAAAAAGATCTGATAACTATGTACAAGCCCAGATGTTCATTTTTAGCCAGTGTGGCTCAGTTGGTCAGTTGGCTAGTCGGTCCACCACTTTGGTCCAGACTAAGAATGTCAACGGTTTAATCTTTAAACGGTAAACCGGCGAGAACATGTTTGACCAGCAATGCACGTCAGTCTATGGGTTAATTTATGGTCTACATGTTAATTTAACATGGGTGCCAAAGCGTCCTTTCGGCCTTTCCTTAATTTAAGAGAGCTTATGGAACATAGCAAACCCGCTGCTCAAACACCTCTTGCAGCTGAGACACACACACCTGTGCAAATATATCGGCAACCGCCCGTTGTTGGGCTGACGGGGGCCAGGTGGGAAGATTTTCACATCTTAGCCAACCCTGCACCACATGTAACAAAATCCCAAAAGTCACTTCAAAAACACCAACAACATGAGTCCTCAGTGGCAGCTGCGGCCCTATCAACGGTAACACTGTTTCTAAATTACCTCAAACATATCTTTGACATCACTATATTGTAGTTTTGCTTATTGGCCAACATACAGCATACACCAGTGCTGATATATCTGCATCAAGCTAATGTCGGCTGGATAAATCTGCAGGATTGAAAGTTTCTGGAACACACACAAAGGACACGTACCTGCCATTGCATGCACAGCATGAGCTAGTAGATTTTCTCCTCAGATGGAAATGGAATAATTTATATCCATGACTGCTATTTCAAATAGTGACCTGCAGCTGAGACTTTCATCCGATAATGATACTTATGGAGCGCTGAAGCGCCTGTCCCTGCTGACCTCAGATCAGTTTGATTTCTGTTCACAGCAGAGAGCCTGGCTTCTGGCTGAGTATGCTGGAGAGCGCTCCTTCTTTGTCTTTGTGTAAAAGGATACTTCAAACATGCCAGCAATACAAACAGTTCCCTTGGCTTCATTTCAAACATCCTTTTATTGAGAAACACAACAATATTTCCACTGATTCAGAAAACAGAACTGTCTGAGCACTACAATGCACCGAGGCTGTGACTGCACAGCACAATACTAATCCTGCTCACGGACAACTAGATGGCGCTTGGAGAGTGCAACACTCAATAGCTTTCCACACACACAGACATCCCTCCTACCACTTCAGTTTTATGTTATATTGATTTCATGCCAAAAATAAACAAAGACAACTCCTCAGATTCTGAATCAAGTCCCTCGATTCAAGGTTGAAATCCCAGATCCATATCACCACCAAAATCTAATCCGCTTTTCTTGGATTGAGGCCAATCTGTCCAGATTCTACTGGAGTCTGTTCTACTCTGAGATATCCTGACAGAAAAATAAGCAGAGATGAAAAACACATTTTAGACAGCAGAGAAGAAGCTTTCAAAGGGATGTGACCTACCATCATCCTTCACCAGAACCTCCTTCTGGCACATGTCCTGCACGTTCACGGTGCAGTTGACGATGAACTCTGGCGTGGAGCAGTCGTGTGTCATCTCCTCACACTGGTAGCACTGAATCTGCAGAGTCAGCCCTGCAACACACACTCATGTAGTCAATAATTAACTCTCTCTATATTCATGATATCATTTTCAGAAGGTTAAATGGCCTCCACCATAGCCATAACACTGGGTGTTTCTCAAAGTCAAGGAAGGATCCTTCAAGGATGCTATGTTGTTGAATCCCACCAAAGGACTGTTCCAATGTCGAGGATCCTTCCAATTCTACAAAGGACTGAGTTTTCCGTTCGGAGGATTTTCAAGGATGCATGTGTGTAACCTCTGTGCTCCTAAAACACCCACAATCCTATACGTACGATGCATTTCCTGTCCCCTGATTTAGAAACAGGGGATATATGCTAGTAAACTTTCAGTTATTTCACCTCAGCAGTCCGGCAAAATCTGTTTCTGAACAAATGGGCAATCCAGTTGCTGAACCTACAGGGTCTAATTTAAAGGTTTGTCCCGACTTTCGTCACTCAGCGACAGACTCGTTCAGCGAGCTAACCCAGTGACATTAGCACAAGCACAAAGAGGTTAGCAATGGCAGAGACAGACAGCGGAGGAAGAGACATTATTTTCACATCTAACTCTGTGAATAAACTGAACAGTGTGTAACATTTAGGGGGATCTATTGGCAGAAATGGAACATAATATTAAAAGGTATGTTTTCTTTAGTGTATAATCACCTGAAAATAAGAATCGTTGTGTTTTTCGTTACCTTAAAATGAGCCGTTTATATCTTCACGGAGCCAGCCAACCAAACATGTTTTCACATTTTTGCATCAGCCGCCGTAGTTCTCCTACACGCTTGGCATCAGGAAAAGTTTAAATTGGTTGTAAACTGTAACCTCACCACTAGATGCCTCCAGATCGTACACACTGCACCTTTAAGGGTGGATTTCGACCAAACCAGAGTGATTGTTGAACAGTAACAAACCAAGACGGTTTTGATAAGTTTTATTTTGTTTCTGTCGAGTTTGAATGAATTGTCTTTTACAATCGGCGAGGTAAAATTACTGTTTTTTCAAAAGTGTCTGGTAGCTTTAAGAAGAGCGTACCGGTTGTTTCTTTTCACATGTAACTCTGTGAATTAAGGATTCATTTTGACCAAACCAGAGTTGGTGATTGCTGGAACAGTTGAAGGACTAGGCTAACCAAGACGGTTTGATGAGTTTTATTTTGTTTCTGTCAAGTTTGAATGAAGTTTTTTTTTACAATCGGCGAGTTAAAATTACTGTGTTTGGAGTCTGGTGGCTTTGAGGAGACCATCTCAATTGTATGTTTTGTACATTTGTAAATTACAGAAATTGTCCAAATCCCTGTTTTTTCATTTACTTTTTCATAGGCCTACATGTTTTGAATCTGTTTAGATTGTATTGAGGAATGCAAAATCAATATTCCTACTTGTAACATCTCCGAATGCTAGGAAGGAGCTAGGAAGGAGTCTTACCAAGCCTCTGTAGGACCCGACTTGGAAGGACCTGTCCTACTATGGAAGCATCCTCGACTTTGAGAAACACTCACTTGCTCATTTTTCATTTACATACTCCATTTATTTTCTCTTCTATCATGAATAAAGAGAGTTTCATCTCAAAGTGAAATTCAGTTTGAATTTGGTGAATATTCAGACTTTTGGTTTCTTGCACTCTAACCATCTCAAATCGATGTGACATGCTGAATTATTCAGCTGCATGTGAGCCGCTGGCGGTACATTTATTTTAGCAGCATGTTGTTGCAACATTTCATCACGTCTTGCTTGATAGTTGGTATTTCACTATTTCCACTGTAAAACTGATTTGCTATAGTGAACTTGCTTTATTGAGTGCCCCTTCAAAATGCTCATTTATTCACAATGGTGAACAGTTTTCCATGAACCAATAGGAATGCCCATAAAGCTACAGTAGGTAGAAATGGAGCAAATATGACATCCTGACAGTAGTGCATGAGACAGGTAATCTGAAAAAAAGCATGTCCCTCTGTGTCCTCCAGTGCTCCTAATGGCAACTGCAAGATTTCACAGACCGGAGGAAAACAATCAATCAGAGTCGAGCTGGAGCCTTGCCGTCTCTGAGCAGCTGTCAATCACTCGCAAACTCCGATCAAACGGTCAAACTAGGCAGCGATGATCAAATATGAATCAATATTCTGTTACTGTAATGCCTATTTCTCGCCTCAAATGTTTTCAGAAACATCTTGTAGTGTACTGTTTAGATGTAAAATTAGAAAGTTTGTAACCCGGCAGCCATGTCGAGATCAGTTGAGGAAATACCAAGCACCGCCCACCAGCCGGAATAAACTTTCTCATTTTACAGCTGAACAGTACACTGCAAGATGTTTCTGAACACATTTGAGGAGAGAAATAGGCATTACAGTAACAGAATATTGATTCATATTTGATCAGCGCTGCCTAGTTTGACCGTTTGGTCAGGGTTCCCGAGTGATTGACAGCTGTCTCCGTTGAATGAACAGCCAATAGGAACGCTCTCTCTCTGAAATGACCTGTGATTGGCCAAAGTCTCCCATCATGGGCTAGATGTTTTAAAGTCTGAAAACAGAGCCATGAGGAGGTGTAGAAGTCTAGTTTTCTCTCAGAACACTTGAATTACAATATGCTGAAAGGTTATTATGGAATTTTTGCCCAATGATGCCAAAAACATTCTGCCTACTGCAGGTTTAAGTCACAAATGCATTGACCACCCATTTTGACTCATCATTTTGTTCTGACTTCAATGACATTTAAAATGTTTTGGCTTTTAATTATCCCCCTGCTTAAAATTTCTAAATTACAGCATGCACTGTAGGGATGCACCAATCCAACTTTTTCAGTCCTGATACCGATAGCGATACCTGGGCTTTGGATATCGGCTGATAGCGAGTACCGATCCGATACCAGTGTAAAATTAATAAGCTGTATGCTTCACTGTGTGGAAGTGACTGGGGTCATTCTTTTATATGTAAGGCAACATCAGGTTCAACTTAAACATTTCTTTCCTAACTTTGTAAAACAAAATGTGACCAATAAATACATACTGTAGATATAAATTTACTGAATTGTTATTTATTATTAAAACAATAAATCGTACACCAACAATTTAGTAAAACATCTTCCAAATTAACAGGAATTACAATTCAGGTGTAAACCTTTTTAATGCATCAACAAATTGGCCAAAAGTTAAACAGGAATTAAAATTACAGTATATAATGTATATAGTATATAAACAAAGAGTTTAATTTAATAGATCGGCCCCATTGTCACCGATATCCGATATCGGTGCATCCCTAACAAAACTGATAATAGTCCACCTTTAATAAGAGGGACTTCTACGACCATACCACGGGTCATACATCAGAAATGAAAATGAATGTTGCAGAATTAAACATGCTGCTGGCATTGAGAAGGACTAGAGGATGAAATTTTATGCATAATATGATCAGACTTCATATTTTACTTTTGATCAACATCAGTAAAATTTTGCCTCCCAATGTACAGTAATGCATTTAACAGCAGCCAACAATGTATAGTTTCGGTGAATAGACTTAAGTTATGGTGAATATCATATTCAGTGGTGGAATCTAAGTATGTAAATTAACTAGGGATGCACGATACCGGATCGGATCGGATATCGGGCCAATTGATTTGACCAATTTGTTGCTGCATTAAAAAGGTTTACACCCGAATTGTAATTCCTGTTAATTATCAAGATGTTTTACTAAGTTGGTGTACGATTTATTTTAATAATAAATAACAATTCAGTAAATGTATATCTATGTATTTATTTGTTACATTTTGTTTTACAAGTTAAAGTTGTTTTAAGTCAAGAAATCAATGTTTAAGTCCAGCCTGATGTTGCCTTACACACAACAGAATGATCCCAGTCACTTCCACACAGTGAGACATACAGTTTATTAAATAAACACTGGTATCAGATCGGTACTCGGTATTGGGACAGAAAAAGTCGGATCTGTGCATCCCTGAAATGTACATGAGTACATTGTAGTTATTCTGGAGTATTTCCATGTTATCTGAATTCATGCATCCAATCCACCACAGTTCAGAGTGAACGTTTTTTTTTTTTTTTACTCCATTACTTTTATTTGTAATGGAGTATTTTAACATGGTTGAATTAGCAGGCTACTTAACTAAAGGATCGTCTCCCACCACAGACTGATAAAATAAATGCCATCAGCAGACTGACAGAGACACCACAACGCTCCTCTTCTCTGTGCCACTGCGATTACTGCGGAACATTAGAGATGAAGATGAAGAAGAGTTCAAAATCAGGGAGACATTTCACTGTTTAAAATCAGAGACAGACTGCTTCCTACATTGTTGATCTGCAGTCTTTATGAAAACTTACCTGGATCGTTCCAAACGCACAGGAGTGCGTGCCACAGCGAGCTTTAATTAAGAGACCACTATCTCCTACTGGGTGTCAATAGCAAATGTCTGTCAATCGATACTTTCATCTATTTACAATCAATCTGTCGAGCCAAAATCAGAAATCTTCTCAACTTTAAAGAAAAAAACACGTTGGATCAGCGCGCATCGCTCCAAAGCTCTGCGCGCTCCTGTTCCAAAAACATATTTGGAAGTTTTGGGGTGTCAAAACGATTGCGTAAAAGTAGCCGCGTTTTAATCCCGTGAAGTGAAAAAGAGATAAACTGGCGTGTTCCTACCTGAGCTGAAGAAGAACAGGAGCAAAGTTGAGACGGTGAACAGCTGCATGGTCCGCTCAGTGAGCCTCGGAGCAGAAACATGAGGTCTGAGGCGCAGAGACGGAGACGGAGCAGCTGGCAGCCTGGTGGTGCTGATGCTGATGATGATGATGATGCTTCACCTCTATACCCGCCGCTGGCACACGTGTGCACGGCTGCATTGTGTACCACGTGATGATAAAAAAAGTCACCGTTTTGATGCTGTGATGCTGAGGAACCTCCAATGTTTTTTTCTATACCACTATTAGCCTATTAATATGGACATTTTATAGCCTATTAGGCAATGTCATGTTGAATCCCATTATATTTGCTGCTGCTGCAAGGAACTGGTTTCACCATTGGGATCAATAAAATCTCATGAAGAGTCATAAAAGAGTAAAGTTAATATGGACATTTAATAGCCTATTATAGCCAACTCAAACAGATGAAACACACAACATCTAAACCCTTCAAGATAATCTCACAGCTGGCTGAAATCACACCAACAAGAATAAAAATCAGATTTTCATAGACAACCTCTCAGAGTTTATCTGAACACTACCTTGTGAGCAAAATAATTAAAAGCTTAAACACGTTTAATAGAATAATAGGATTAAATGACATGGAACAAAATGTAAACCAGATTATTGTGGGGAAGGTGCGCGATACTTCAGAAACATTCAGAAAGTTCACTCTTGACTTTGTCTTGAACGCAGTGGGACGAGGACTAAAAAATGAAGTCCAAATCTGAAACAAGAAACAAGGATTCATGTTGAATCCCATTACATGTGCTGCTGCAACGAACTGGTTTCACCATTGGGATCAATAAAGTCTCATGAAAGAGTCATAAAAGAGGATAACAGGCATTAATTTCTGCTCTTCCGACCCCCCTAAATCTGTCTTATAAAGGCCAAATAAATCCAGAATCCTTGCTTTATTTATAGCTCATCATTTTACAGAAATTAACCTGACAGTACAGATTCAGTGCTTTCACCTCCAAAGCCCCCAATCAAGAGTTTTAGTGCTGAAAATCACTTCATTACCATGCTTCAGTTTTATCTTCACCCGTTTGACCCAATATATCAACTCTATTAAAGATGATAGCATCTACCCACTTTACTTTTGTTATGAAAGTATTATTTCACTTTTAAGGTGTGAGCAAACAAACTTCAATACAGGGTGTAAAGCCAACCTCAAACTATAACAATATTAATGAATGCTACTGGAACATGAAGGATAAGGCTGGTATGATTCTATATTTTTCTTCAACAAATCCCCCGGACACATTCAGTGTTGGTTTTGGTGTTTTCGCGGGATTTGTTGACAATAACACAAATATAGAATATCACCAACCAGCAACATCCTTTAAATCCGGCCCGTTATCCCTTAGAATTACTTCTATATTAGATATTCTGCCCCTCACTGATTTAGATTCAGTGCCAACGGAGGAAGCAGTGTGCTCTTTACATAGCAGGGCGGAAAGTAAGGGTGGAGGATGGGGTGGTGAATGGACATGTAGTGAGTTAATGCAGGTGACTGGAGGTTATGTCCCTTAACTGGCCTGCAATTCAAATTTGCCGTTTTATTAACTGTAACCAACTTTAACAAAGTGTTGCCTAACCTTAACCATGCCATTAATGTACCATAACCATGGTCTGTAAAAAATCTGAACCAATAATCTGAACAATACTGTAGTTACCATGAGTAGATATTGTATAAAAGAAACAAATGTCACTGTTTTTTTTTTGAGTTGCTAATATTGATGTCTTTGTCTAGCTGCAGGGTCGTTTAAAGATAGGGTTGGTAATGTATTTTAAAAACATTTTGCTAAATTTGTTGAAATTCTCTTAACATCCCGACTTTGACCCGTGTTCGTGTTCCATGTGAAACCAAAAGTAAACATATTACGTAACATTACGTAAGAAAATCTGCTAAGGACTTAGTTGTTATTGTTGTTGTAACCTTATACAGTTACGTTATTATTAGGGCTGTCAATCTATTAAAATATTTAATTGCGTTTAATCCCACGATTGTCCATAGTTAATCGTGATTAATCGCAAATTAATCACACATTTTTTAACTGTTCAAAATGTACCTTAAAGGGAGATTTGTCAAGTATTTAATACTCTTATCAACATGAGAGTGGGCAAATATGCTGTTTTATGCAAATGTATGTATATATTTATTATTGGAAATCAATTAACAACACGAAACAATGATACATATTATCCAGAAACCCTCACAGGTACTGCATTCAGCCCAAAAAATAAATATGCTCAAATCATAACATGGCAAACTGCAGTCCAACAGGCAACAACAGCTGTCAGTGTGTCAGTGTGCTGACTTGACTATGACTTGCCCCAAACTGCAGGTGATTATCATAAAGTGGGCATGTCTGTAAAGGGAGACTCGTGGGTACCCATAGAACCCATTTTCATTCACTTATCTGGAGGTCAGAGGTCAAGAGACCCCTTTGAAAATGCACATACCAGTTTTTCCTCCCAAAATTTAGCGGAAGTTTGGAACGTTATTTAACCTCCTTCCCAACATGCCAGTATAACATGGTTGGTCAATGGATTCCTTATGTTTTCTAGTTTCATATGATGCCAGTATCAGTTACTCTAGCTTTAAAACTGATTAATATTATTATCACGTTAACTTTGACGGCCCTAGTTATTATTTTCAACACAAACCATGATCTTTTCTCTATATTTTTTTTACACTGCATATGTGTGTATATCTTTGATATTCAACTTGTTATGAGTTCAGAGATACCAAATACCTGATTTTGCTCCTTGTAGTTTCTGAGATACAGCCTCTTATCATACAATATCTAGTCTGTGGGCACATGGGACGAATGTTTTTTCCTAAAATATAATGGAGTCTATTGCAAAAACAGTAGCCCCATGCGCCCAAAGAGTGATAAGAAAAACTCACTTTTCGATTTGGTAAATTTCTTGACAGTTAAGCTGAGGCAAGCCCAGAGAACACTTCCACCAAAGGAAATCTAAAAATTCATTTGCGGGAACAAATGGGTGGAAGGCAATACATTTTAACTGCATGCTGCGTATGCAAAGACCTTTCCAGACATGATTTTTCTGATTGGACAAAAGTTAACTCCACTGCTGTTTTCTGTTTACGTGTCATAGGTTTTATAGTCTTGTGGTCTTAATGTGAACAAACATTTAATCAGAGTTTTATCATGGGACCTCTTAATGGCTACTTTTCATGAACAAATCATAAACCAAGACTTAAAACAACATGTTGCCTGCGGAAAATATTGCAGGCAGTGAAATGCATCATAAGTTAGAGGTAAACAGAGAGGCTCTCTGGTTCAGCATGTGGCAGCACGGCACAAAAATCCACCTCAAAATGCTCAGCGATAAGGCTCTGTGAAGTGAGGCACTTTTCAAAAACTAATAACGCTGTCTGCAACACTCGGGGGGTAAAAACCGGTTGGATACTCTTTCACAAATTCAAAAGATGGATTAGTCTCTTCAGTGCTGTACAGCACGGACTAATATTTCATATAGGGCTGAAACCTGGATGAACAATTTCTGCTTCTCAACTGTGGTCCTCATTGCTAAGCCTGACACCATATCAACCTGTTCTTTCCAGACCCCAAACTCATTTATACTGTATATGCCTCACCACACCGACCAGCACACTGCTGCTGCATAAAGAGTAAGAGGATTTCAGTGCAGAACAAACCCAGATGAGGGCAAACTGCTGATCTGCAGCAATGGAGGGTCACGTAATGCTTTGTCATTGTTTACCGGTCTCAAGAGGAGCAGATTCCGTTTCAATCCTCTGAATAAACTCCAATAGTTTCATTCGGAGTCGTCGTGATCAACCTGTTTCAATTAGTGGATGAAACACTGTGTCAGCGCTGCATCAAGGGGCCGTGGAGAAGTTGTTGTGTGATTTACTGTGCTAATCAGCTTAATTGGAACTTGGATAATTACACATTAAGACGCACATAAATGTTATGAATCCCCACTTTGGTTGAACTTTAAATTAGCTAACGCTCATTTACATAAAATTGTAGGCAATGATAAGATTTACAACATCCAACAGGACACTTTTTTACCCTAAAATGAGATGTCCAGGAAGACAATTAAAGTGAAACCTTGCTGGTATGAAAGTAAAAGCCATAATGGGCAGCCATTGAAGCTGTCAGATTAATATTTTTAGGAGAAAAATGTTCCAAGTGACTGGTTAAAATTCATAATTTGAGTGTTTCACTTTATTTTTTTGTGCATTAGGATGAAATACACTCTTAGTTAGGCATCAGCAGTGAGAGCAACACTGCATTTAGAGGAGTTTAGCTAAATGTGCACCAGCTGTAGTTTCTCCCCGTGGCAGCTTCTGAGTAAGAGTGTCCTAACATGACTGATGGCACACTGGGAGGCATTATGCATAGAGCTTTTTATAACAGCAATGCTAATCAAGGATGACTGACCATCAGATCAGAAAAAGCCTACTGCATACACAATGTGTGCAGCATCTTAATAGTGGAAGGAAAGCTTGAACTCAATTTATGAGTGAAATATGAGATGTTTTTGTCTTTGGAAAGGGATCATAATGCATGCCTTGTTATTAAATTAGTGTCTATGAATCAAAATGAAGTCGTTATGTCAAAGACAGTAAGACTCCGGGACTTGAAGCATTTACTCTGAGAGCTGAAATTGCACAAGGTCACAGGAACCTTTGTACTTCCAGCGAGGCTGTTTGCTTACCTCATTTGCAGTTAAGAGTGATATTAAAAAGTTTATCTGTTGTCATTAAGAACAAGGGTTTAATGTCCACTGGGGGTCGGGGGGATGTTCAGCTTTATTTTTGTTACTAAAACATCTCTGGACATTGATCTCTGACTGTTCAGCCACACCTTGGTTTTGCCTCACAGGCTACATACAGGCACATACAACAATTTGGCGATCTGCCTCATTGGTGGAGGGTGTTGAGGCCCTATGGAGACTGCAGACACCACCTTCGTATGTTTTTTGTTCTCCAATCCATACAACCACATATGAGGGGCCGTACAAGACATAATTCATTCTTGCACTCACACACACATGCATTCTCCTTTCACATATATATATTCTCCTTTCACACACATACATTCTATTTTCACATACATATATTCTTCTCACATATACATATATTCTTGTGCGAGTGAAAATATATGTATGTGAAAGGAGAATGTATGTGTGTGTGAGTGCAAGAATGAATTATGTCTTATACGTGCGTAAGTGACATAGTGATGTAGATGTAGTGATGCGAGTGGCGTAATGACGTCACATGTTTACGTGACATAACAAACATAAGTAAAAATCACTCAGCATTTAGTTTCACATGTTGTTTGTTTGGCCCATCTGCCACCTCTCCCTCCAACCCTATTCGGCTATTTAAACTACTCTCTATACTACGTCACCTGACTTCCGGGTTTGCTCCCATCATAATTACTACTGCCACTAGAGGATAACTCCTAAATAAATGTAAATATGAGTCGTAATAAGCTGCAGTACAAACAACCTATGTGGTCATATTTTGCGGGAGGACATGCTATTTTTGGGGGTAAAAGATCATTTACTTGAATTTTAAAGTTACAGTTAATATTATTCTAAAAACATGCTAGAACTAGAAGGTCACTCAAAGAGTGCAGACCTCCTCCAAGGCCTTGCCCTGTCTCGCAATGTTAATAAAAGGGAAAAATCATTTGTGTATCCAGCCCATGACTCAGATCCACTCCCAAATTTAATAGGTTCTTTGCATGCTGCACACTTCCACCAAGTTTCATGAAAATCATCCCAGCAGTTTTTCTGTAATCCTCCTGACAAACAAACCAAAGCGAAAACATAACCTCCTTGGTGGAAGTCATGAGAAACCAGTCAAAGATAAAACAAAGTGCTCTTCATAGTAAAGATGCAAATACAACCTCTATCTATCATAAATGAATCTCTTTCAAATAAACTAATGATGATTTTAAGTAGGGTAAGCACATTCAAAATACAGCAGAGGTTTACTTTTTTACTACCATTATTGTGGAAAGCACGGTAGTCTGTTTCATCATCATTTCTTATTTGCTAGATTTAAATGTAACTGTATGTAAAAATAAAGACTACTTTTGTTACATATTTCTCCTAAACACATGCCGAGGAAGAGGAAGTAGATTGATATAAATTAGGGCTGCCAATCAATTAAAATATTTAATCGCCATTAATTGCATGATTGTCCTTAGTTAATCACGATCAATCACAAATTAATCACACATTTTTTATCTGTTCAATGAGACCTTCAAACTTAACAAGTTTAACAAACTTATTTGGCTAAAAGTGTAAATGAACAGCCAACACTGTCTGGTTTCCCATGTGTGAATTCCATGTCCAAATGGAGTATGTCGCAGCACTGCGCTGGTACCCTGCACTGTAGGTGCTGGGTTTGTCATACTGTAGGCGTTTAACGAGTTTAAGGGAGTTTTGAGTTCAGCGATGAGACTGGAGACCTCAAATGCTCAAATATTTCCCATAGCCAGTGCAGGAGAAATGCTCCTTTGTCTGCAGTTGTGGTGTTTCATCTGAACTTGTTCCCTGCCCTTTTTTCTACCAACATTGTCTCACATGAATTATGTTTATGCGATATGCATTTATTTTGCATTAGCAAAACACATTTTTGAGGAAGCATAAAGTTATCCAGACTTTTTTTTTGACTGTATGTATTTCAGATGGCTTTTTCTTCACTATCTGCACATGGCAACCAAAGTATGGTTTCAGTAAAGATTAACCAAAGATGAACCAAAATCACTTAGCTTAGTTAAAGGAATAATTTTACATTTTACGACTTTTTTGACTTCTTACTGAGAGTTAAAATAAAAAAATTATACCACTCTCATATCTGTTGCATGTGGAAGCAATGATCTGATCCCTAGCTCTGTCTAAAGGGAAAAACAAAGTATACTTTAATTCATTCAATCCGTACATAAAACTGAAGTGTAAAAACATCAAGTTACAATTTTACGGTTTAGTCACAGCGCCCAGCCGAGAAACACTTACCCCCCGTAAACCTGCAACTTTGGTTTTGGTACACATTAAACCCACAGGACAAATCTGTTCATTATTTTTTTTACCTTCAGACAGAGTTAGGCTACATGTAGCTGTTTCCACCACTTCTAGTCTTTATGCTAAGCTAAACCAGAGGTTCTCAAACTTTTTGGTGCCAGGGACCCCTTAAGGGGAGAAAATTTAACAAGGACCCCCTCATAATCGTAACACCGATTAAGCATAATGCGTACTACTATTTGTACTCTTAGATGCCATTGGAACTATTTGTATTCTAAACATTTTCAACCAAATACTTCAGACCCATAGTGATAAACAGAAACACATTTCAATTTGAATCATGTTAATACCACTTTGTTTTGCTCTGATATTCCAGATGCTTTGTGATAAGATGTCGCTTTAGCTTGGCTGGCCTCATGGCTTTGTTTGCTAGACACCTGAAGACACATGATGCATTTTGATCTCCCGTCGCTGTCGGGATATAGTATAACTGGCGTCACACAGTACTTTCTCAATTTTGCTAGTTTGGGCTGACTCAAATTATTTCTCCAGGCTCGCCAGCTAATAAGCTAAGCAACAGCAGTAACGGTTTGTTGCGCCCTGACTGAAGTGTCATATTCATGACGTGATGTGTCACAATCATATCAGAGTTTCTATTGGCCCAAAGCTAACTTGGGTGGGAGTAATGGACAAAACATGCTTGTTTTATTGGCGCAAACAGTCCCCATCTGTAGATATGCACTTTTTAATGATACAGCACAATTATATAACTCATAGCAAATTATTTCGAGGACCCCTTGACAGAGTGCCACGGACCCCTGAGGGTCCCCGGACCCCACTTTGAGAATCACTGAGCTAAGCTAACCGTTTCCTGGCTCCGGAAATATATGTGAGTGGTATCGATCTTCTCATCTAACTCTCGGCAGCAAATCAAAAGGCGTATTTCCCCCAGATTGGAAACTATTCCTTTGATCCTGTGGACAGATTGTGGTCAGAGTTATGGACAGATGATAAAAAGGTTAACATTAACCATAAGGTAGGAGCAGTGATCGCATGCTGTCAGTGTTAAAGGGAACTTCTTATTCACACAACTCTACATTGTTACCATTTTCCATCACTATATAAAACTCACATCAATTACTGCAATACGTGGATGTCCATTTTAGAATAAGCTATCTTCATTCGTGTTTGTTTTTTCATTTTAGTTCCCATCTGACAACACTGGTTGGCAGCTCAGGGGGAGTTTGCTTCCAGTTTAAGAAACCCTGGTCCAGTGCCCATGACATGTTGGTATTCTGCAAATTGTTTACTTTGAATTGAATGAGTAAAAAACACTTGTTGTTGGAAAAGTAAGTTGGAGCCACCGCTCAGTAGCGCTTCCATCTTTCATACTGGCAAGCACAGAGATTGGGCTGGAGGAAAGTGGGTCTCCTGTTAACATAAAATCACACCTGGAGATTTTTTTTTATTTTTATAGCCACACAAATTCAGCCAAATACAACAAACCACAAGGCAGCGTCCTTAATGTTGTATAAGTATTGAAATAGTTTATTTTTTTCTTTCTTCTTTTACATAAAACAAAGAATATCAGTAATATACAAGTCATACTGCTAAGGTGACTGTCACACGAGAACATCACTGTTATTATTGGGTTCTGAAAAAGAAAAAAGACATTTAGAGGGAGAATTACTGTAAGAGTGAGTAACAATATGTGCAATAAATGGTAAATTACACTCATCAGTGCTGAGTACAAATACAGGGCATTAGAGTAAATGTTAGAAAAATACAATACTCTTGTAAGAGTGAGGCTCTTCATTATGTGAGCCATTTTAAAAACACAGACGCCATGCTCCATCTACCCGTATCAGTACAGCCAATCTGTTCCCTGATCCACTAACACCTCGCCTCACCTGTGTACGCTACATATTTCATTTATCAAACCTGTGTGCTGCTATTGGCATGAACACCACTTTAAGTTTATAAATATGACCTTCAACATATAGCAAGTGAGTAAAGATTTAAAGAGGTAAATACAGTAAGATGACATGATAATGACATTGTGCAACATTACAGTGCTCCATGGTTCTACATCACGTGAAAGTGTAAACTGTCTCTAGTGTTTCAAAAGAATATGGCTATAGTCACCATGACATGTCTGATATGTAGATTTAGTTGCATTCATGTTCTGTATATGTGATTAGCTCAGTGTTTGGCAATATGCATTTTGGCAAACATCTATACATGAAAAGGCAGGGAGCTGACAAAGGTGTGAGGAGGGGGAAACATCGCAAAGCGGCTAAAAGCGTCAAATATGTCGGGATGCATTCAACAACACCAAAAACATTACTATAAAGGACACGGCATACATAATAGAGAGAGAAACTGGTGAGATATTATACAGTTAAATGTACAGACAAAAACCGACAAGAGGAAAATATTGAGTTCAGGTAATATCCTTAAACCATGACAGTGACATCTGGTGTGTTCACTGGCTGCAATGAAATGGTTGTACATTTTTAAAGTTGAGGTTCACTTATTAAATCCACAGCATCTATCAGAGACAATAAATGGTATTTTCCCTGAGCCAGCACAACAAAGTCCACAATGTGCCTACTGGGTGCTTTATAACTAAGGTTACATGCAAAATTCACTGCTTTGTCTTGATGTCATAACTGTGGAAACATGTACAAAACACAGAATGCAGTGTTCACATGTGAAGAGTTTCATTATAAGATGCGATGTGCACTGTTTTCAAAGCGTGACACCTAACTAAAATCATTTCAAAGACTCACTGTGGATGATATTTTAAAAAGACCTTTGTTTAAAGCTAGGGTTGGTAATCTTAAAAAAAAAATGTTTTGTTATATTTGTTGAAATTACATCCCAACAGTAATCAATAAATCAAATGCTCTGACAAAAAGTGGTTGTTGAAGGACTGTAATGAGCCCGTCCAATCATTTCATTCATACTGAATGAAATGATTGGACGGGCTACCTGCCTGTCTACCTGTGCACACTCTGCCCGTGCACTTATTGCACATCACCAGAGTCTTCCACAAGCTGCTAGCCTGCTGTGAGTGTTTACGTTCATTATGATAATTTTGGGGGCGTGACTTCGGAGGGAGGCCAGAAGGGACGGACTGTCAGTGTTGCCGACTTGGGGACTTTCTGTCTAGGTTCAGGCCCTGTCTAAACGTGTACGGATATTTTTTAAGAACGTATACTTTCATCTACGTTTTGGCCTCTCGACCACACGCAAGAGTTCTGGGTCACAAAAACAGATATGTTTGAAAATGCCTTCTAAGGTGAACATTTTTAAAAACTCCGGTTATTTTGTATCGGTGTGGACGTGTAAAACGGAGCGTTTGGGAAAGGATGACGTCCTCTCCTCATTTCGTGCATACCCATTGTTGCTCTGTGTATTGAGCATGCGCCAGAAACAATAATAAAGATGGCGGACTGCCGGCTTTTTTACGTTTTGTTAGCATTGCTCGGACTAATTACTACTTACTAAAATGTTCCAGTCAAAGGAGCCCAAAGCAGGGAACACATTAAACATGTCGAGGCCGAATGGTGATTGAATGTGCTTTTGGGCAATTGAAGGAGGGGTTTGGAGCACTCAGAAGGGCTGTGGACATAAACCTGAATGACCTCCCTTCAGTCATTTATGCATGTAACCATGCCAGTTGATGACCAGGAATCCCAGCCCCCAATCAACAGTAACTGTTATCCAACCAACTGTAATAAAGCCGATGGAGATATTTTGTAAAATGAAGGTCATGTGGACAGATTTGTTTTTTTAAAAGGAGGGGAAAATATCCCTTTTTTTTTTTAATATCTGTGTACGTGTAGACAGGGCCGTAGGGACTTTTGGAGCTGGTGCTGCTAACAACTTTCATTGGAAAAGAGTTGGCAACACTGGGCTGAGTTTTTAGGTTGGATCATTTTTAAAATGTAGCATAAACTTGCTGGTTTCTCCAATGTTACCTACCCAAGGTTTAATGTAATGACAGATTGTGATATACTGAGCAGTGCACATCGAGTTTCACACATCAGTGTTTTTCACCTCTTGTGATGAAACTCTTCATATGATGAACATCAGATTCATATGATGCATTTCTGCGGTTAGAATAAGCCAGAGGGTGGTTGCATGCAAGTTGATATTAACATCGTGACAATAAAAAAAAGTTTCCAACAAGATAGTGCACATTTAAAGAATCACATTACTCAGTCAGGTATAGAGCTCATGAATGGCGATCAGTAGTTAGTGCTGTACATAAAATGTCTTCAGGATGGAAGTCAGAATAGTTTGTGATCTTGAGTTGATAAGGTTCCACCTGAAAATAAATTACTGACAAATGTATTGTAGCTTAGCTATGTATTTGATCTAAAGCAGAATTAGATCTTCACATAAACATAGCCTATATTAAAATGTTCATACATGACTGGAGTATGCAAATGAATGTCGCTAAATAATCTTTGTTCAGCAGGATTTTAGTGGGGGTCTTTAATTTGCATCATTAATCTCCAAAGGTGACCACAGCTGGTGCCATAATGGAGGTCTGGTGGTCAATTGATTGTACTTGTGAAAAGTTATTTAAAGGAACAGTTCACCCAAAAATCTAAAATACATATTTTCCCTCTTACCTGTAGTGTTACTTATCATTCTAGATTGTTTTGGTGTGAGTTGCCGAGTGTTGGAGATATCTGGGATAGTATGATGGAACTAGATGGCTCTCGGCTCGTGGTGCTCAAAGCAATTTTGAAGCGAAAATATGTATTTATGATTTGGGGCTGAACTGTCCCTTTAAACCTGCATTGATCTTTTTTTTAAAGTTTTTAATTAAATGGAATCAAATGACACTTTCTTCTGGCTCATTGTATTGGTTGTACAGCCCCACAGTCAGATAAACCCACTGTAGTTCAATAGCTGCCCGCACCAAATGACAGCTAGCAAGCTAAAGACCCAAACGTTTTTCTTTAGAGTTGGTGGAGACCAAAAAGGAGATAAAAAAAGACAATATTTTATGAATATTAGATTTGTAAAGTGGCCAAATAAACAGCCTGCTGGATACGAAAATAGGTAAATGTTTGCGAACATGTTAGCCATGTCAGTCATTGTGTTTAATATTTGCTCTGTCCCTAGTGGCTAAACTTGATACAGTGAATGCAGTTTTAACCACTACGTTACAAAAGCAGATAATGTATGAAACAATTTGTTCTAATGTGTTTTTATGTGTAGATTATGGAAGAGTGGACAAAATCCTTGGTAGTGTCCACATAGTATGGACAATCCTATATATATCTACGCTGCTTTGTAAGAACATTTCAATGTATGTTAGGTGTAAGTTTATTCAAGTGATTACGCTCATCCGTTTCTGCAGCACAGAGGCAGAAACAACTCACAGTTAGAGCAGTTAGCTTAGGTAGCTAACAAGCATGGTTATGTCGTAGCAATGTAAGAATGCAGACTGGCCACTAACATTAGCTTAAACCGGGCCTACATGCATAGGCTTGTGTGCAACTCAGATGTGTTTATAAGATAGTGATGATTCAGGTAGCTATGAAAGTGCTACAGTAGCTAACCTGATATCACCAAAACCAAAAAATCATTCGTCGTTCACGTTTACTTCTCCGAAGGAAAACAAAAAAAAACGTCAGGGACAATAGTCTGTTTAACTCCAGTCTCATGAAACAGCAGAGTTGTACATTTTAGAAATTCAACCAGCTGCTCACAGCTGCAGCCAATGAGCTGCAGACCTCCAAAATGGCTGCCAGAAGGTTCATTACTACACCTGAAAGGCTACTCAGTATCTCAACGCCACACTGAGCCCAGGTGGAAGCCCACAACGCCAAGCTCACTTGTTGTCCAGCACTGAGCGTTTCATCCTGATACAGAGACGCCGTGTCCAAACTGTGGGATTTAGGGATCCTCCATGTGTGTGAGAGTGATAAATCCAACTGATTGATTGATTCCTTGCTTCAGGTTGACTCAGTCAGCTTCAGAAACTCTGAAATGGAAGATGTAGAGCGGAGTGAGATCTAGATGCAGAGCGGCGCCATGCCAGCAACATCCAAAGTATAACATCTGCCATATAAAGAAAGCTATAAATTGGTTTATACAGTATAATGCAATGTTTATTTGTTTATTTAGTCATCAGCTCTTTCCGCTGACTGCAGAGCACCTTAAATCATAGTTTATGGTGATTTCAATAGTTGCGTTGAAGTCAATTTAACATGTATCAGTTTCAGTCGTACTGCACGAGCAACTGTGGTTTATATGCAAATGAAAACAGACAACTTGTGACATGATGGCAGGGGGCAGGGATGATATTTGAAGAAAACCTGCCGCCCAGCATATTGATGTGAAGTTGCATCACTTTCCCCACACAAGTCAGCTGCCAAAGTTAAACAGACACCAGGTCTGATTCATAGTCTATAGATTGTGGGAATGCTGTGAATGTGTTATAATGTCGGACAGAGTATCAAACATTTACATGAGTGTATTTCTGTGAATAACACGGTCACACCCAAAGGCAACACAGAATCTTAAAAAAGTGCATTTTGCATCTGTGTGTGTGTGTGTGTGAGACGGTGCATCAAACTTGAGGCTGGTTTTTAACTCAAAAGCATATTTTGCGATCTACCGCACAGAGACACACACATACACACACACATACATGTGTTGTAAATGTCAGCGTTAATGTACTGTAGTGAGATGCAAATGATGTTTGGGAAACTTGTGTCAGTCATGTGTTTAGCTGCCATCATTAAGCTTACTTTCTGCTTAGTGGGGATGGAAATGAGCTTTCAGGACAGTGTAGCATTTAAAATGTAATTTTGAGGCAAACTGCACCGTTTTTACAAAGAAGTGAAATTGTTGCATTTCACTTCTTCATCTTTATAGCTACCAGTCACATTGACAGTTTTGAAAACCAAAGTTTGAATGTCTGACAAGCCTACTGGAAGCACATTCTACATTTATCTTTCTAAAATAAAAAGTTGAACTGCTGAACATCTTTTCAACTTTCATTGCACTTGCCAATGTAACCCTTACCCTAGTAATAAAAAATAAATCACTTGTTTCTAACTCGTGGAACAAACTGTGACCCTGATTTCCTGATTTTAGTTCCCAGAAGTCTTTTGACCTCAGCATTCAGTTAAAAGTTGACATGGGAACTGAATACAGTATTCCTTTGTATTTTCCGAGGCTGGAGCATTGACTGTATAAAATATGAATGTAGTCTCCTTGACATCACCCACTCTTCTTTCTGAAGAGCCATTGTGAAGCTCAAAGTGGATGGCTCCAGCCTAACTCCCGGCTAATCCAAAAATGGGCAAAGAGGTGGATCGTGGGTGCACATTTGTTATCTGTTCAAAATGTACCTTAAAGGGAGATTTGTCAAGTATTTAGTACTCGTATCAACATAGGAGTGGTACTGCATTTAGAATAGAAAATATGCTCAAATCATAACATGGCAAACTGCAGCCCAACAGGCAACAACAGCTGTCAGTGTGTCAGTGTGCTAACTTCATTTCTCAGCACCGGAGGTTGCCACTTTGGCTGGAGCTCCAAGTTAATTATGTGGAAAATTGTCAATTTTAATTGAAAGGGTCAATTTGGCTTTCAGAGGAAATAACCTGAAGATCATTCCTGTAGTTTTTTTGTATCCTATCAAGAAGGAACTTCTCAGTGTAATACTGGATTATAAAGTTAGAGAATGAAAATGTGAACACTGGAAAAGCATGATGATGAGTGGACACAAAACATAACATTGTTTTTGGCCTGAAGTTTTCTCAAATGTGTCACTTAAATAAACCTGCTCCAATGTGTCTTACAGTTGGCGAGCTGAAGTCTTGTCTGCTCTTTCTGTTGGCTCGGAGTGGCTCGTGTTTTCGTTTTGATATAGGTCAACTTCTTTGGTTCCATCCCACCTGGAAAAATAGCACAGAATGGAACTCATTTCAGAGGTTTTTCGCAGCAGTCAAACTTTATTCTCTCTCCTGTCAAAAAGAGGAGTCAAATGTGGAGTTAGGAGAAGAGAGTGACACTGACAGGCTGACATCTGGCATCTTCAAAGAGATTATGATTATCACTCTGGATTTAAAGCGACGGGACATCTGAACACTAAAGGAGCAGCGACTGATGTCTTGAAAGATGACAGATGTGTAATTCTGACTCTAAAAGTGACAACCACCTCGCCGAACTGAAACACTGCGCAAATGAAGCTAGAGTTTAGTTCGCTAGATATGGAGTGACAGTTTAGGTTGCTTAAATCAAACAGCCAAAAGTATTCACTGTGTGTCAGAAGAAATGACAGACATTTAAATATGCATCTCACCAAAAAAACATTCGGTCTGATGTAAGGTTCAATCGGCACTGTCTCTGGGTTGAGAAGGGCTTCAGTGTCAGATAGGCCTACTCTTTTCCAATCCAACCCAACAACTTAGCAAAACATGTAGAATTAACGGTTTGCTAAAACAGCAATTTTCCAATCATAGTTTAGCAACCACAACAGTACGGCAGGCCTGTCGAGCTTTGGTTTCTCCACATATAAGCGGTGCACATGCGGCTGTAGAAACAGTGATACTGTACATCCACAGAGGCTTGTATCGTTTTATTTAGCCTATTTTTGGGGTTATGGGATTAGAAAAAAGGTCTCCTTCCCAGCAGATTCACTTTGTATTTCATGGGAGCTGGTCCGTGCTACAATATCAGAGTTTAGGAGTTAACATTAACAACTTTTTATTCGATTTTGTTAAAGTTTACACTTTACAAGATAGCGCTACCTTCAGAAAACACATTGGTTAGTCGCGCTCATCCTGGAATAGTGGGGCGGCATGGCAGACATTTTTCAAAATGACCACCGGCGGTTGGTCAAACTTTCCTATCCCGTTGGATCCACATGTAATAATGGACATAATCTAGATCCTAGTAACCCTGAGAACCAAATGAAATAGTCCCTCACAATTCTATGGACTTTTACAAAGTAATTGGTCATTTCTTAATATTATAATTTGATGTAGCCTAGTGTCGTGAATCAGTAAAAACAGTCCTCGTATTATTATTTTGTCAGATGGTGGATACTAGAGCAAACGTTGTTTTTATGCTTCTGCGCCAGTGACAGCCATGGCCAGAGGCATTATGTTTGTGGGGTGTCTGTCCGTTCCTTCCGTCAGTCCGTCTGTCCATCTGATTCTCAGAAATGTGAATATTTCAGGAGCGCCTGGAGAGAATTTCTTTAAATGTGGCACAAACATCCACTTGGACACAAGGATGAACTGATTACATTTTGGTGATCAGAGGTCAAAGGTCAAGGTCACTATGACCTCACAAAACACGTTTGATGACATTTTGTACAGACATGGATGTAAACTGCAACTTGACTGGTTGGCGGAGGCATACAACTGCAAGGCCGTAATTCTAGGTTTTATTTTGAAAAGTACTGAAGCACATAAGTAACATTGTTGACGTCTCGGAACGGAATTTATTGAATATAGGACGTTCTTTCTGACTGGTGGTGCATGGCCGTTCTTAGTTGGTGGTTAATTCTGATAATGAACAGGACTCCGGCAGGCTAGCTAGTAGCTAGTTACACAACCCCGTGCAGTCGGCGTCCAACTTCTTAGAGGAACAAGTGCCGTTCAGCCACACGATATTGAGCAATAAGTGTGGGGCGTTGTGGGGTGAGGAGTTAAATTATTATTACCTTACTTTGTAATAAAAGATATTTTTCACTTTAACTTTAGAAATAATATTTGTGGTGCTGAAAACATGGAATCAGCAGCTTGGGGTTGGCCAAAGTGTTCGATGACAGTAACCGCTAAGAGCCATTTTGGAATATGGCTACCATGGTCATCAGAATGCCAATCTGCAATGGCCCAATATCCAGATTTCTTCTACATATATTAAGCTATATGAAGTAAATTTGGCGCTTTTATCACAAAATGAACAATAAGTTTTCTCTGCCGCCCCACTAGAAGCCGTTTCTCATGTAATGGTAAAAGTAAAGGCTACAAGCCAAAACACGTTAGTCTGACACTAAAGTTGTTTCTATAGGCTACCGGCCCTTTACAAGTGTTGATGGAGTTTTCACCTCTTCAGACTTATTCTCGTTCTCCATGCACCTTGGAGGTGGACAAATAAATAAATGACAAATAAAGCATATGTCTTATGTAACCTATAGCAGCCTTTCTAACATCAGCTGGCGAGGATGTTGACTCTATGTGTTGGACATGTAGCTTTAGCCTCAGTATGATAGCAAAATATCAAATTTAAAAATTACTGCAAATTGTGAGTCATAATCAGTTATTACTGTAAACTGCATATGTGCCGTATGAGAATGGAAAGCTTGACAGGCATATAGCAACTAGCTTTCCAGGCTGTGACATTTTCAATAAATCTTTTTTTTTTTTTTTTTTATGCAACCACAACATGACTCGTGGTGAACTACTCTGTGAATATACACTTATGCACATAGCCTATGCACTTCTAAGTAAGATTGAATGGGAACAGATTGCCAATCACTTTCAAATAATACAGTCAATCAAGCGAGTAACAGCTGCTTTAACTGAACACCAACTTATTTAGTGTACATATGTTCATCTCCCCATACAGTCCTTCTGAAACCCTGCAGATGAAAATATATAGTATGTGTGTGGTGAAAATGACACATTACGCAAAGTGCATCCTTCCTCTTGACAGTGAAAATTAGTGTTTTCTTTGGCACATGCTGTGTGATTAGCATACTGAGCAGGCCATGTTTACACTGCATGAAAGCTATCAGTGTAGTGATGAAGGCTCTGGTTGTTGTAATGACACACCAAGATCACTGCAGCTTTCGGTAGTCATGTAGTCTATTACAGTATTTGTAGCTATACAATGCATTAACGCAACCGACATTTCAGAGGTTGTAGCAGGCTCAGTTTTAAAGCTAGAGTGAAAATCCTGTCATTATATGAAACTAAAAAACCTAAGGAATCCATTGGTACCAACCATGTCATACTAGCATGTCACGGATGATGTTAAATAATGCCCAAATTTTAGCGAGGGAAAAACTATCATGACCATTCACAAAGGGGTCCCTTGACCTCTAACCTCAAGATATGTGAATGAAAATGGGTTCTATTGGTACCCACGAGTCTCCTCTTTACAGACATGCCCACTTTATGATAATCACATGCAGTTTGGGGCAAGTCATAGTCAAGTCAGCACACTGACACACTGACAGCTGTTGTTGCCTGTTGGACTTGAGTTTGCCATGTTATGATTTCAGCATATTTTTAATATATTTCAAATTTTTAATATTGTTTTACGCTAAATGCAGTACCTGTGAAGGTTTCTGGACAATATTTGTTATTGTTTTGTGTTGTAAATTTGATTTCCAATGATAAATATTTACATACCTACATACATACATACATTCGCATAAAGCAAGCATATTTGCCCTTAAATACTTGACAAATCTCCCTTAAAGGTACATTTTGAACAGATAAAAATGTGTGATTAATTTGCGAGTAAACGTGATTAAATATTTGAATCGATTTACAGCCCTAATCATATCCTCATCTCATAGGAAGGCATATAAATAGCATGACATTTTAAGGACATTCCGCGTCTCACGATAACGCATTTTAGGCTTTTTAACACTCCACGTCATTAACAAAACCACTTAGGTTTAGGAAAAACATCATAAAATAAGTATGTAGGCTAAGTAAAAAAAGTACGGAAAACACGTCACAAATACAGTATAACCCTATGTAACAAGCAGTCTTTCTCACTTTTTATTCTACGTCACTAGCTCTGAGCGTAGCATATTTACGCGGATGTGTTTACATTGCAGTCAATACAGACTACATGCGGTCAAATGACACGCCAAAAGCAAGAACACCGTTGTTATTGCACGCAAAATTACTTACAAATCGCTGTGTCATTCATACGTCATTCATATATTTGGTGAGACTGGGCTGGGTATCAATACAAATATATTTTTTATCCTAACTTTTAATTTTTGATCTATGAGATGAATGCAGGAGTGCAGTGGAAGAGCTTTAGGGTTAGTAAACTGCATCTTCAGAGCGGTTTTAGAAGCAGCAGATATAGGCCTACATCTAGCAAAACCCCTCCGAACCTCACAGAACAAAAAATGAAAGAGATATAGAATAAAATACAAAAATGTTATTTTATGAGACCAGATGAGTCCACAGCACTAAAAGGAGAAAACCCTTTGAGCACCATCCTTACTTCTGCAGTCCACACGCCATGCCTCTTGCTGGAACTTTACTGTACCTGGTGGTGGTCTGGGTAGCCTGCTCTGGGTATCACGCACACTGGCAGAGGTCACAATGGGTTCAGACTGGGGTTGGATAGGCTGGAGGAAGGCCACAGTAGGGAAAGGCACTGACTGGATATGGGTCATGGAGAAGTCGGAGAGGGAGTTTGGCACCCCTGCATGGCTGCTGTCCTTAAAGCTGGAGGGTATTCTCCAACGGGGTAATGGGGAAGGAGACACGTCCTCGCTGGAGGAACCGGGGACACTGGGAGGACTGAGGGACTGTTCTGGGGTTGATGAGGATTTGGGGAGGAGTTGCAGGATGGAGGAGAAGAAGGAACAGGATTCAGGAAGGGGGATGGTCCCAATTCCACTGTCCAACGTTCGCATCTTGCAGCCGGAGCCTGCGGCACAAGGAGAACAGTTGAAGTGGCTCAGGGTCGTGGGAAAGAGGGAGAACAACAGGAATGACACAACAGGGTAACCATGGTTGAAGTGGCGCTAAAGAAACCTTTAAAATATATGCACACTACATATTACTACTTTATATCACACACATATGATAATTGACTGTCTATTCATATGTCCTACACTAAGCTACTCCATGTGGAGAATAAACTGTTCCTCATTCTGATGGATAAAGTGCTAGAAATGATAAATGAAGATCTGGCTTCGATTCAACTGTTATCAGGCAATTAAATAGGCGTTATGAGTCGCTATAAGCACCATAGATGTGGGTCATTAGGGGCCTACTATGCCTACTACGTTGTGAAAGTGAAAGTGAAACTTAAAAGCAACACGTTCTAACACGTTGTAAAACTGAATGAAACGTCACGTTTTGAACACAAACAAAAAGGCTTCTTTAGGTTTAGGCAATAAAACTACAACTTCTTAAGTTTAGGCAAAAAAAAAAATACAACTTCTTTAGGTTTAGGCAACAAAATTACAACTCCTTCAGGTTCCGGAAAAAAACAACAACACTTAGTTAAGTTAACGGAAAAACATTGTGTTTTGGGTTCAAATAACGATGAACACAAAGACAACTACATATTGTTTGTTTCACACAGGATGCAAACTCCCATCCATCATCCTCGACGTCCACCCCTGATGGAGTTTCACAGTGCTATTGCGCCTCACTTCCGTTTCTGCCCCTGTCATAATAACTACGGTCGCTAGAGGTCGCTGACGTGTTCTTTTATACCTTCTTTTGGTGATCTACCATGTGAATAGATGATAAAACCTATGAGTGGGTGTAGTAGGCCTCTATTGACCCACATCTATGGGGCTTCTAGCGACTGATAACACCGATTTAATAGCCTGACAACAGACTAATCAGCTGCTGAATCGGTGAAAGAGCTTTCACTATCATATGAGGGCAGCTTTACCAATCAAAAAAGAATGGATCTTCTCTGTGTTATCATATGATTGTTTCCCTGATGCCTCCTTGTTATTCCTGCCACATTATCCTGACTGTTTGAGCTCTAAACAGCTGAATTTAGTTTTGTGTTTTGGTCATTTCAAAGCAGACATGCAATAAATGGTTAGTCTGTTATGTTTTTTTCCACTCACACTTGGCAATGGTTTCCTCTTAAAAGCCAATTTGAAAAATGTTGTTTCAGGTCAATCTAATTACATATAAGTGTGAGGTTGGGTAATGATTTTGCTAATTACACCATACATGTAGCCCTGCCACAGAGGATGACTGGGCCAATGCAAATCAAGCCCACTTGAACCACTGCTTTGTATTGCAGATACAGCTTAATGGGTGTGTGACTACTCGCATGCATTGATCACACTGTGAATATGAAATGCACGGAATGGCATATGAGATGAAACTTAAATACACTCCGAATGTGTGTATTTTATTTGCAACATATCGAACATAACTGTCAGACACACACAGTTATGTTGTATGGGATGTTTCTCAACTTTGAGATTAAAGATGCAGAGTTTTACATTTTCAATCAAAAGTCTGACATTGTGCTTCCAGAATTACACATAATAACACAACCTTGAAGCTTTGTGTATTTCAAATATGTGGAGTTTGTATCATTTACATTGCAGTTCAGCCACATTTGGATCAGAGATTCATCTAGTTTTCAAAACAATTCTTCGAGTAGAAATCTAAAAAAATAACAAGATGTATCACAGCAGGCATCCGTCCAGTGCGCACAAAATCAAAATAAGAAAAGATATCCTTTAGCTGTTGTCATGCAGGCTCGTGTTTTAATATGTACCCCATGGCAGGAACCTGCAGGCAATCTCACACTGGAGCAAAGGCAACAGCTGCTCCCCCTTTATTAATTAAGGCGTGCACACATGAGACGTTACACCCCTTCTGGGCTACAGGCTCATTTTTCTTCACTTTTTTCTTATTTCATTTTTAAACTAGAGTGCTCAAATTAATTGAGTTTTTCCAAATGTGTCACATTGCAAGAAAATGTGGGTAAGGTAAAAGTAAAAAATTACAAATAAAGTTGAAGCTATCTGTTGCCATAGAAATGCAGTCTTAGGCTATGAAAACACAGAAACATGCAGTATTACAGGATCAGTTTTATGTATACTAGACAAGTTGCCATCTACTCACATCATATTACAAAATGAGTTGCAAAGGTCAGTGCAGCATTAAAAACATCTCACTAACGCAGAATAGATTTATTTAGAGCATGAGTTACGGATACATCATGGCAATTTCACTAACTGTGGACGGGGGCAGCAGGAAAATGTATTTTAGCCACCTACAGTAATTGAAAGGCCCACCTTAAAAATCAATATGAGTTTAAGTGTACGCTATATTTAGAATATTTTCACTGCTTTATCTTGCCGTAAGGCAGCCCTTTCCGATGGGGAACTCAAGCTGTTGTATCCATCTATGCTTTACCAAAGCCACCAGACTCCATTGAAAAAAAACAGTAATTTTTACCTTGCAATACGAAATTTGCTGGTCTACCGCTGCCTCGATCAGTTAGTTTGTTTGTGTAATTGTGTTTACACTTGTAATGTTGGTGAATCCGAACTAACCAAAAATCACAAAATAACACAAACAAACTAACTGATGGAGGCAGTGGTAGACGAGCATCCCCCGTGTCCTGCAAGGTAAAATTACAGTTTTTTCAATGGAGTCTGGTGGCTTTGAAGAGAGCACAGAAAACATCTTCAGTTCCCCGTCGGAAAAATAGACTGTATAGCTGTTTCACGGCAAGGTAAACTGGCAAAAATATTCTAAATATAGCTTACACTTAAACTGATATTAATTTTTTTAGGGTGACCTTTCCTATAGGTGGTTAAACGCTGTTACTCCTGTCTGCTTCTCCAAAGTGGGGCGTGCCAACCGTCATCTACTGTAGGTAATACACTGACTATGCATAAGTACCTCATACAATCCCCCCACACCAGAACTATCCCTTTAAGTGTCTGTTAGTGAAGCAACGCTTGAGATGAAAATGGCTTTTTTTAACCTGTTGTAAACAAGAACAAATAATTGAATTGAGAGGACAGAGAACAGACATTATTGATTCGTTTGGTCTTAAGTTGGAAGTTAACAAGAAGCCGCTGTGACACAGTCTTCCCTGAGAAGGCAGAATCACAGAGGTTGAGAAATGATTGGTTTCAACAAGCCTTTAACATGAGGTAGTTGTCCTCCTCACATCTCCTCTCTGTTATACCAAGCTCAATCAATAACTGCTCCATGTCACAAGACAACACTGCAGTAATGATCCTCTGTGTTATTACTTGGCCAGGGTATGTGTTGATTGACAGCTGAGCTGGCAGGAGCACGGAGACATAATGTAACCAAACTGACTTTTTTTCTCAAAGGGGTGCACAAGACGTATAATTTACTGTACACAGGAGATCTGTATATCGCATGCAATTTAATTTTAAAATGACCTTTAAAATAAGAGAGAAGAAGTCTAATTTGATGAGCTGCTGCCTTCAAATGTAACGCGTGAGCTCGTGGTTACGACAATATGCCAGGCTCTGAAGTGGTTAAGTTGTGAGAGCACCGCTGCTAGCACAGGCGCCGGAATAGGGTGGACAACAAGACCATTGTGTAGCCTAATTCAAATTAAATAAAAGTGATCTGACATCCAGTCCGCCACAGTTTCACAATGGGACGAAAATATTTTGACACTTCTCAACGAGTGGGTTCTACGCAGTCTGCCGGGGGATTCAACTCCATCGCATCTCATTTCTTCCGGTGCACCGGCTTTAGGTCGGCTTGGAAAGGCCCGGGCTGTCAACCGGGGACTGTCTTCAGTGCATCAGGGGTCTGCAGGGATGTAGGCAACCCAGCCGTCTTGAACACGGACCCTGTCTCATTAACCATGCTTTGTGGGTGGGACATTTTGCCGTGTCATCATCATTCATACAACTAATGTGTTTATGAATAAATCGTTTACTAGAACACAAAGTTCTTCAGTGATCTAGCCACTTCAGTTTGCTCTCAAAGTACACCAGATTGATGCATTTAACTTCAAAATGTCCCCCCCCACTTCAAAACTCGTCCTGGTGCTGCTGGCTGCTAGGCGTCTAGATGCCACTGAGGCTAACAATTTAGCAAGTGGTTTACATAATGCAGGAAATGCAAAGGCATAATAACAGAGGAAAGAGATGAGGCCATTGGACATATCAACATTTTCCTCAGAGATATTATAAAATTCCGAAGAAAAACTCTATACGACTAAAATTATTATGCACCAAAAAATGAACTCAACACAGTTGACACAACCTCATTTGAAGGCAGCATACCACAGTGCCAGATGTACAAATGTAGCCTAGTTTCTCAGTATAGTGTGAAAGTACAGATATTATTTTAATGTTGTTTTTTGTTTGACTCACCTTATTTAAAGCATCAAGCTGAAAACTACTCTGCCAACTCTACATGAGGCCCAACAAGTTTATACCAAGTCTGGATGGTAAAATTCAGCTCACAGCTGAAGGCAAAGTTAATTCACTCAGCAGTGGCTTGGATGAGCGTGCTTAGCTGGTGCAGCTCTGAAATTTTAATGAGGTGATTAACCCCTGAGGGCAGGCGTCCGCCAGTATCAAACATGCTTGATATTTGCATCGCCTTGCCGATGGTGTCACTCTGTCCAATGATTTCAGCAGGGTCTGTCACCTGAGCGATGTGGAGAGTTTTATCTGCAGCTATTTTTAAATTAGTAAGTGACTGCAATGAAAGTTTTGTTTCCTGTCTAGTTTGACTCTCTGTCTCTCTTTTTTGTCTAGATTGCCACCTCTAGTTTCAACTAGGTAGTAAGTGGAAAAGAGCTCATGTGTGTGGGTCGGACTGAGCGAGAGAGATCACATCTGCACCAAAGTGTCATTGAGCGGCAAGTCGACCCAAGCCAAATGGACCTGGAGTGTTTTGGGATACTTTCTGGTCCAAAGTTTTGGACGCAATCCAAAACAGACAGGTGGAAACCCTACCCAAACCTGATGCGCATAAATTGATTTTCAATAAGAGACCTGTTTCAATACACCCAAGGTTAATTAGAACCGATCGGAAAGGGACCCAAGGACAGTCGATCCCGATCTGAATAGACCGGATAATTAGATCCAAAATGTGGTTGAACCGAATGGACCCATATGGGGGAAAAAAAACAATACTGGCAGCAGCAATAGAGTGCTCCAGGGATGACGTATTTTTTAGGCCAACCAGGAAGTAAACGTCGCCCTGGGTTCCTTCAATCAAAAGCCATTGGGATTTTTCCATTGGATTTTGCATTATTGCAGAAAATAAGCTCTATGGCTAACAAACGTTTATAGTGCTTACACGTTTTATTCAGCAAGATAATCTTCACAAATGAACACTGCGTCTATGATTTTTGAAGCGTGAATGTATCGCCAAAAAGCTAATGTTAGGCTATAGAAGAACTACACCACGGTCGTATGAGCGCGAGAATAAACAACGAGGCTGTAAAGGCGGACGAGTCGGCGTGATGACGTTCAGTAGTCTCATTTGGCCACTTGTTAGCAACCGCCTTTTTTAAGACACATAAAGGCATCAAAATTCACGTGTGGGATATTTACTGACATATTTTATGTCGTAGAACAAAATGTTATAACCTCTTAAGCTTGTGTTAATCACAGACCTTATTTCAAGCATCTAACCAATGAAAACCCCATTGACTTCCAGACCAGGGAACCAGAAGTGTTAAAATACTAACTAATTTCTGGGTTTTAGGACTCATTCCTGCAGCACTCTGTACATGACCTGAACCTCACAGTTCACTCTTTCTGCCTCAAAAAACACATTTTTGTCATGTGATTTTTATGCTGCACCATTATTTGTTGGGTCATTAGATCATTTGGGAATCAGACATATTGACACAATTCAATACAGACCCTATCTAACCAATAATCCAATTAGAGTGACTTGGGTCCCAAGCTATGTCATAGTTACTAGAAACCCAGTGGACCTGTGGAGAATTTCAGTAATAATTCAGTAATCTTTATATCTCAGTTTTAATTCGTATTATGTACAGCTGCAAGTACCTGGTAAAAAGTGGATCCCCTTTCTGTATTTTGCATTGCTGTTGCTGAATTCCGTCAGCCATGTGCACTCATTTGAGTGAAATGAAAGACCTAAATGTATTCAAGCTGTCTCCTCTGAATCTGTTTTTACTGTGAGGTCAAAACCGGTCAGTGTTTAAACCAATATGCCCCGCTAAATAAAGGCTATTAATATGGCTTCTCTCCTTGGTCTGCCTAAGAGTGCCTGAAGAATGTTTGTATTTCTTTGAGTTTTTTTTTTATCTTCAAGAGCACCTTAAGATTCCCTTGACTTACTACATGTAAAACTGACCAAGCACGGTCCTAATTAAGAAGCATGTATGTATAAGGAAAGTAAAAGGCTGAAATAAAGCTCAGGAGAGCCAAACTAATATGTGTGTTACAAGTAAGCTTACCATACAGCCTATAGGGTTGGTTGGGATTTGATGGCCTATGGAGTGTGTTGCCTATTACCAAACACCTGCTGCAATGTTGCACTATATAAAAAATTCTGTTCAGAAAAATGAGTGTAGTTAGAAGCATTAGTCTTGTGGCTCTCATTAACTAAGCTCTTTCTGACTGATCCCCTTTATTCTAAAGAAGAAAATGCTTCTACAGCTTAACTTGTCAAACTGCTCTTCCCCAAAATCTGTAACAACAACACTGTTTATCCACTTGTGCCACTTAGCCCAATTTAATTAATTGATCTAAAATTTGGAAGGATAATCCCATTCTCAATCCACCTCAATATCACCATCGAATGACAACACAACTCTACAGCAGGTCAGCGCTGGAACAGTTCAGCCGATCTGCCCGCAGGTCTGTGGTCCACACAAAAACACCAGGAAGGAGCTTGAGTCCCCATATGGATGAATAGGTTCATCCTGATAGGATGAGCCTGAGCATGCAATTGTCAGTGCATGGATCTGTGAGGATGAGCGGTCAAGGCTAAATACAATATCCCTGTTAAAGGGCAAACTCGTGAAATACAACCATGGTGGAATGGTTCCTATTTGCTTCAATTCAAATTGCCACCCAAAACTGTAAAACAAATGCAGAGGTAGAACAAATAAAATGAACATAAATATGGAGGAAAAAGCACACACTGACAAAATTCAGCATTTTGCATGTTTGTTTGACTGCTTATAGCAAATTCATCATGTTTATGACTTACACATATCTGTCATATTTGGTCTTCACTTCTGTCTGCAAACTGTAAAATGGCAAGCACAGATAAAACCTTAAGGCTAGCATGCTGAAATTGACACAGCTAACATTGCTATTAAGTTAGCTACGGGTGTTTTTATATTATTTATTGTTGCTTCGTACCGTGTCTGAGTACGATTGACCCCCCTCTCCACTCCCTCGCCGCTCAGCTTTCACATTAGTAATATTGTTCTGTACCCGAGTACACTTGCGACATCATCTACGCCACATTTGTTTATGTTGCCACCACAGAAGTTCACCAATCCAGTCCAGTCGCACAGCAGCTCGTGAAATAGTCACGAAATTTAATGTATTGATTCGTGTACATAGACACAAATTTTCCATTCTTTTTCATGATGGTCAGCACAAAATAAATAATTATGTATCCATGTAATTGTGAACCGGAAAGTATAAAAAGCTGTATAGCGAGTAGGTCGGACTTTCATCCAGGAGACCGCTGTTCGTGTCCCATGTGAAACCAGAAGTCAAAGGTTGATTTATTTGTCACGTAACTTCCGTACTTAAGTTTGGGCACTTCCGTAGTTATTATAAGTCAAACTATGATCTTTTTCTAAAGCTAACTAAGCAGTTTTTGTCACGTAACTTCCGTACTTTAGTTACACCACTTCCCGTGGTATTTTAACTGATACCGAAATCTTTTTCTAAACCTAACTAAGTATTTTGTTGCCTAACTAAGTCGATCTTTTCCTAAACCTAACTAAGTAGTTATATTTTGAAAAGACTGGAGCGGAACTTGACACGTGCGTCACGTGTTGCTAGACATTCATGGGAAAACGCATGAAAAATACGTTGTTGAAAGTCGTGCTAAGCATCATAAAAAAAGGGAAATTCATGTCTATGTACACGAATCAAATAGATACAATTTTGTGACTATTTCACGAACTGCCGTGAGACTGTGTTGGCCAATCGCAGGTTCCCAAGCCCCTACAATGGAGACCATTGCACCTGCATGCCTTTTTTATTTTTTCAAGGCATTGTTCTGTTGTTGTATTGTACCAATATGCATATACAAACTCTCAAATTATTCCATAAATCTCTGCATTTGTTACGTCTGCCCAAATTTCAAGCAAGCATTTAATTTCTTCATTAAACCAGAGAGATCGTTTCACAGTTTGAATGGGACAGTGGAATAGTTATGGCATCACATTCTAAATAGCAGTCCCCTTCCCAGTTTTGGTACAGTTAGTTTTCACACCTGATGCGAACTGTACCCGAGTACTCAAGACCACCGTCTCAAGTGGATTTTCAAGTACGGTACACAGTGTTCACACTGATCAAACGAACTGGACTTTGGGGTCAAGTGTACAGTACTTGGATCCGGGCCTGGGTCTCTGATGTGAAAGCCTTTTGTTTTTGTTTTTCAGTTATCAAAATGTTCAAGGGGGGGTCCATTACTAATTGCAGTGTCTGTAATGAATTCTGGACAGTTCTTCACAACAGAGAATAGAAGAATCTGACCTATTACAGCATCCTGGTTGGGGTTGTTCTTCACTGTGGATCCGTTTTCCCCATCAGCTCTCAGGTTCATCATCTGCATCTTTGTGTTTTTGGAGAAGGACAAAAAATAAGTTACCCACATGTTCTTCCATACTTCTGCTTGTACAGTGTCATTGTTTGGTTCTTGCTTTTATCTATAGTGCCTCATTATATTGCCGGTGGTAATCCCTGTGTGGCTCTATCTGGCACTCAACACTTAACCTTGACAGAGTCAGAGTCATATTGTGACTAATTAATGAATCAGCTCCATATTCTGTTTATGTGTTTTTGCCTCTACCCTCATTCTCCTCTCATAGTCTCTCCATTGACATCATGCTGTCAACATTCATATGCTCGACATTCTCTTGAGAGTTTGGGAGGTAGAAGCAGTGATGTCAGGTCTTCTACAAGCAGTCCTCCATGGAGACCTTTACTTACACAGTTTCACTGGTTTTTAACTTTAAACAATAACCAAATATTCAAATTACAACATAGTGTGTCTGCTTGATGTTTTCACTCGTTGAATTATTGATATGTTCTTTGGATGAATACATGGGCTCCAATGGTAAGATTATGGACACAGTGATAAATCTAAAGGTCTTTAAATAAGATTTGGTAATAAAGGCCCAAATGATGAAACTGTGTGTAAGAGGGTTTGAGGGACAGTTGGCGGAATCAGCCTGAAGTACATTTCACTTGTTAAGACGGTCATGTAGTGTTTTTCTGTTTTCACTTGATCCCAATTTTTTATAAGCATTTATGATACATTTCTAATACTTTTCCACTTTTTCCTTCAGTCTATTTTTGTTTTTGTTTTTAATGTGTTATTATGTGTTTATGGTGCAATTACAGTAATGTCATATGACTATAAAAAACATACCCTACATAAAAACAGAGTTGGGGTAGACATCTATAAAGACATTTTTGTGATTGGAACTAAAACTGGCCACATTCTAATAAAATAACTGCCCCTTTTGTATTAAGTAATGATTTAATTTACCTTCGGGTCCCCGAAGATGTCAGTATGTCCTTGTATCTCATTCAGGGACATTCCTGGGCAGGGCATAGAGATGCATGCCCGCACTGCATCATGAGACTCTCTTCTCCCCACAGAGCTGAAAGAAAACAGTTTATCAACAGATCACTACATACTGAGATCCCCTGATATTGACTCAACATGCCCTGGGTGATTCAGCTGATAAATAACCCTATATGTCTTGAGACCTCTGTATGAAATGTGTCTCAACTGGTCTCTGGGCTAAGGAGACTGGCAGATGTGTCTAAGACCACTTGATAAAAATGACTGAAGTCCTCTGAGGCAATAAATTACTTCATTGGCAAAAAGCTATGAAGAAATTTACTGGAACAAACACTGAAGGTTAAATATGCTGAGATGAAATTTCAATGAAAGTGAAGATCACAAAAGCACAGGTAATTTGTCATGTGCACTAAGCCCGTTCTCATTCCCAGGGCGTTAAATATCTAGGCTTTATCACAGCCGTCGGCGTTCAGTAGCAACCTTTGGCGCCGGTATGAAATGCACCAGGCATCCCATTAACTATAAGGTAAAACCATCCGTGCAACAGTAAACGCTCCGAGACTATGGTTGGTTTGTTGCTTAATCCTAAAGGGACGCCAAGGGTTACTATAGTGGTTTTGATGCCAAAAATAAAGTGAAGCCAAGGAGTGTGACAAAATGGTGGTATGTGACGAGCTGGGATGAGAATGTGTTGGTGCACAAGACTCAAAAGATGGCATTCATTACTGATTTAATACATTTCTTACCTGTCTTTTCCATCGCTTTTTCTTCTGTCTCTCTTTTTGTCAGATTTTGTCTGCTTTCCTCCCAGAAGTGATGTAATCTTCTGCTCCCTCTTGTCCTCTTTTACTTTCGGTGGATCAGTCTTTTTGCTGCTTGGAGCAGGAAGCTTACTCTTACGAAAACCAAACCAATTTGCCAAGGTTGAGCCAGATTTTTGCTTCACCTCAGTGGTTCTCTCCTGTTCCTGTGTCTTATGCAAGTTCTCTTCTATGCCGAGCATCACTTTCTCTTCGATTGTGGTTATAGTACTTTGTCTCTCTGGTTCTTCAGAAACTGGCTCGCCAAAGGCGCTTGAAAACTGCTGCTCAATCTGAAGGCGCCTAGCCTGCTCTCGTTGGTGTTTAAGACTCTGAAGTCTTTCACTGGAGGACCCCAAATGTGAAGGAACTGCCAGGCCCTCTTCAATCAAGAAGTTGTTCAAAAGGGATCGATTCATTGGACAATGGTAGCTACTGGAGCAACTCATACTTCCTGGAAGGACATCACTAAGAGAGTTCAAGGAGCTACCTGAGTGTGTTTTGATCTGGGTACGGACCTTTCCAGATCTGTTGAAGCTTGGCCTGTCCATGTAGCGTGCACCAAAGCTCTGGCTACGAGCCTTAGCCCCATTCATGCCCATTACTGGCTTAAGGGGAGGTCTGGTTGACACAGACACAGACCGTTTAAACAGCCAACCTTCCTCGTCAAATCCCCAATCTAACATCACACCGCTGTCTGATGCAACAGGTTGAACGGAGGGCTCAGAATCCAGCGAGTTACAGCGGGTCTCAATCTTTCTGCGGACTTTGTCATGAGCTCCACAATCATGTATCATCTGGGGATCACACGTAAAAGTCTGAAAGGTGTGGATGCTTTTTGCAGTGGAGTTTGTATCATCTTTGTTATGTCTTCCAAAAATTAGGAAGGTATTGGTTTCCTGTCCAGTGATTGCCTCATGAGATTTAGCATTTACAGGAAGAGCCATTTTTATAGCTCTTGAGGTGGAACTCTGAGGATTATTGGCAATCCCATGGTAGTAAACATTAGAATATGCCTGAGGCAAGACTTCTGAAAGTTTTGGCTCACTAATGCTCTGTTGGGATCTCTGTAGGATGCTCTGACTTGGAAATATAGAGGGATCACCATGTTCATCATGGCATGTGGCAGTTCTGTCCATAGATATCTGGACTGACTCTGAAGACTCTTGAACTGGGAAAGGTGGCATCTGTGATGAGTGGCTATGGTAGAGCTTGGTAGGGGTATCTTTCAGTGGTTTACTATCAGCACCCATTTGTGGGGCTGTATGTTGATTGTCCTTTGTTGCGTTGGATTGTTGCGGCTGTAAAATAGAAGAAAGATTTGATTGTGGCTTGGTGGTGCTCGATGTTGTCTTCCCAGTAGTAGAGCTTTGAACCTGACCTGCAGATTTATGTGCTATAGGTAAGCTGTCACAACTGGGCCTAAGGACAAGAGAAGTAGTTCGACCTGGGGGTGGTGGTGGTGGGGATGGGGACCTATGTTCTGAATGGGAAACATCACAGTGCTGGTCTTGGCGTCGTTGTTTACGTGGAGAGCAGGGTAGGTTGTCATAGATGCTCTCTTCCACAGACTCATTGCTTGATTGATGTCTAGTGATTTGTAAAGGTGATTTTGTTGGGCTCTTTGAGCATTCATTGATCCCTGGAGGCTTAAATGTCTTCGAATGTTTCACAGGGGAAGCAAGGGGAGAGCGCACACTCTTGAGAGACTTGGAACTTGTTGATGCCGCAATGTCCTCATCTTTCTCAACTTTAGATAATGACCCCTTGCTTGAACATTGTGTTTTACTAAGATTTGTCCTTTTGCTTGGAACACTGTGCCCAGGAGGGGTTGACTGCCCTTTGGACCTGTTACCCTTTATAAGCTTTTGGTGGAGAGGAGAATGTGTATGCTTAGATTGTTCTTTCCCTCCATCCGCACTCTTGCTCCGCAGAATGAAAGCCTTTCTTGCCGAGTCACAAGGCTGAGGTTTCGGTTTCCTTTTTGGAGATTCCGAGATGGTGAAGTCCTGGCTTTCACTGCCAGCTTGACTTGCCTGGTCTCTGCAGTGAGGAACCTCCATTGAGGAGCTGCGCTGTCTGGCTACACTCACAAAGCTCAGAGCTCTTGTTGCAGAATGCTGAATAGAAGAGCTCATATCATTTGTCCCTGGTTCGTCTTGCTTGACTGCAAGTCTGCCCTGTTGTCTTTTGACATGATCAAGTCTGGATTTACGGTCAGTAGACCTTTCCTGGTTATTGTTTCTGTCACTTAACTTCATGCCTGACTGCTTGTGTTTTTCGAGTGAGTCTTTGTTTTTTTCATCCGGATGTGTAAGGCTATCTGTTGGGCTTACACCAAGTTTCACTGCGGGGCCCTCCAAAAATAAAAAGTTGTCTGTGACAGGTGAGGGGAAAAGACCTGAATTCCCTGCAAGTTTTACAGGGTCTTCTTGAAAATTGTTGTCATCATCCCTTGTGACATCCAGTTTCTCTAAGCAAACAAGCTCTTTTGTTGGTTGGTCACTGGATTCCCCACTTTGTGATTTAGTTGAATCATAATCTGCATCATCAGAGTCTAGAGCAGCAGTCCCTGCTCCGGCCTTGAAAGGTTTACTTGTAGGGGCTACTTGCTTGGCTGTACTCCCTTGTTGGCCACACTTGACACCAAATGAGTATATGCCCTCGTTGGAGGTCATACAATCTTTGCAGTGTGGCACAGATGCATTAGAGGATGCCTCTTTGGAGCTGCACATTTGGAGACGCTTCAGTCCTTTTAGAATATGACCTTCCTTCCATCCCAGGTCTGTCGGCTCGATGGGTGTAGAGTGATTGCTGGATACTGAGCCTGTACTCATCCTTTTGTCCCGGCTTGCAGCACACTGCGCATTACAAGACATATTTACAATTATTGAAATGACATTTACAGATGAATCACCAAAACGCCTTGAAGGCGATAACAAGTATTTTACACTGACAACCTCCTTATACTTCAAATCGAAGGAAGACGAATGAAACCCACCTGCTTGGAGAATCCACGTCCCTCAGCCCAAGTGTGGGAGCCACTGGAGTACTCACTACAAGCACTGGATAGTGACAGTTCACTGCCACTGCCGCTACCACTGCTGCGCGGGCATGTTAGACTCAGCAGGCTGGGCCACCTTCCTGCAGGAATACCTGCTTTTCCATTCCTTTGGACCTCCTGGAAAACAGAAATTAAACAAACACTATGAAGGAATTGATGCAGTAGCAAAAACCTCAGGTTATACAATCATTATGAAAACAGTGCAATAAATATCATCATTGAAGGCAACATTGACACAACATCAGCAATAAGAGACATATTCATAGGATATACAATTTAATTTAGTGGAAACAAATATTATAATTACGGCTCACATTCGCACCAGTGAACTGGCATTATATTGACATTATAGTCAATAGATTCTCTTTGCAGTCTGAACAATATACACTATAAGAATGCCCCATGGCTCTCCATTTGTCTCTGTCACAGATCTCAAAGAATCGATCGATATGCTGGATACTTGGCTGTCTCTTTCCAACCAAAGGCTAATTGACGAATAGAATGACATTTTCACTTTATTCCTCAGATGGCCTCTGTTGTAAAATGCAATGTGTTTTCATGTTTCTCTGGTCTTGCAGGTGAACCATGATAACTTTTTGGGAACTGGTCAATAAGACATTTTAAAGTGATGCCTCTATTCTGACATAATTCACTTCAATGAGCATGGAGCCTCTTGGTGTGTCTGCTGTTCATGCATATTTCAAACTTAACTGCACAATGACTACTGTTAGATGATGATACTTTTGTATTGGTCAGAGTCTTCTTATATTCGAGTCTTCAGAGATTCTTAATAACGTCTTTCACTGGCTGGAGTCTTTTGGATATATCTTCCAATGCATGCTTAAAAGTAGTTTTCTGCCAATGCCAGAGCAACCATTTGCCCCCACTGTGCATGTTGATCGTAAGTGACGGATGAAAGAAAAGTGCATTGTAAGCCTCTTGATTGAATAGTTTAGCTAGTCTAATAGCAGACGGAAGTATAACACATAGAACCATGTACAAACTAGATAGACTCCATAAATGTCATCAGCTAATGCAAAATACTTGTATCAAAGAGACATGATGACAGAAGTATCTTTGAGAAAAATGTTTTGAAAGCTTTGAAAGGACTTTCACTGCATATTTTATCACAGACATTTTATTTTGGAATAGATTCCCAACATTGTTTTAAATCTGAAGCAGCACTTCCCTACAATGGTCAAGATGCCATCTTTTTCTACGGTTCATTGATTGATACTACATCGATTTCCAGTGTTTTTTCCTCAGAGGTTTATGTGTATCTACTGTAAACAAAATAAAAGTGGGACTTAAAGCTCCAGTGAGTAGGATCTGGTGGTATCTAGCTGTGAGGGTGCAGATTGCAATCAACTGAAACTTCTCCCGAGAAAACGCGAAAGGCCCTCTCTAGAGCCAGTGTTTGGTTTGTCCGTTCTGGGTTACCGTAGAAACATGGCTGCCGGCTCCATGAAGAGGACCCGCTCCGAGTGTAGATATAAACGGCTCACTCAGGTAATAAAAACATAACGATTCATATTTTGAGGTGAATATACACTAAATAAACCATACGTATTCATATTATATTCCAAATATGCCAATAGATTCCCCTAAATGGTGAATGATGGTCCTTTAATTATCCAATATGAGTCATAAGTCTCATTCACATGAACGGAGGAAGGGAAATAACTCGGCTATTAGTGCATTTTACAACTTTTAGGACCTAATGATTTAAACAAGGGCTATTAGAGTGTTCATACTGAGAAGTTCATTCACAGGTCAGTCAACCAATTTATATACAAAATTCAGTACTAACTATATAATATGGATCACATAAGCTTTATATTTCACTTTTTAGTTAGTTAGTTATATGGCCCAAACAGAAGTGTGTGAGAAAATACATTTGTCTGTTCTCTAAGTTAAACCTTAGGTTTTTCCAAAACTGAATATCATCATCATCATCTGAAAAGGCAGAAGGTGGAATTCTTGATTAGAAAAGACCAGAGTTTAATGTCTTTGCTTCATGGTTCATAGGTCCACTTTTCTGTGAAGGATTAGGGTCCTGTGCAGAAAGTAGTTACGAACTGCTGGCACTATTCACTGGTATTCAGCAAATGCTGTTTGCACGGTGCCATGTCTAATCAGAGGGACCCAAAGGTGTCTAAAGTGTTGTGACCCCATTTAAAAAAACATTGATCGTTTGCAAGGCTGCCATGGCCAGCTTCCTCTCAAAGTCATTAGTGTCATCTGTTAGCAATAATTAATGTGAATAGGAAATAATTGCATAGGGGAGCCGGGGACTGAAGTGATTCGGTCCATTCATTGATATTCACCTATTATTTGATTATCCGTGCTAGCCTTTATTTCACAAGCAACTGTGGGAGGAGGCCAAATTTGACCACGCTTGTGCGGATTAATCTTGGAACTAATTACAGTCAGCATGTCGAGGGGTATCTGAGATTTGAGTGATCCAGTTAAACAAAACCCTCAATCAGAGTGGCGCTGTGCTTAAAGTCAAGGGCAAAATCGAGGGCTGTGGAGATGTTTTCATATATTTCAATGTTTTTCCACTTTGTGAGAGGACATTTCTTAATATTTAATTTCTGTTCCATTAAATTCAGACATGACTAGTTTATAGGGTGAAAGAACATTATGTCGCTTTGATTGTAACAGCACTAAAGCCACTTCCAAATACTTGTCATGTAGAAAATGAGCTAAAGGCCAACATTTTAAATACAGAATAAACCGGGTTGGCACAGCAGAAACCATCAGTTCTCTGGATATACTGTATACGGTATACCTAAACCTACATTTGCATTCTGCAAGGTACTGTCGTCACAGTAAATAATGAGTCACACTGGGTGTATTCAACATCAAATCAAACAGCATCAAATGCTCAGATGCTCAGAAGGTTCTTTAAATAGAGAGATCACAAGACCATTACTCACAAAAGATTTAAAAGCTCAGAGCCAGGCTTGTTCTTCTGAAAAGTACATCTTTGTCGTGACTAAAAGAAAAAGTAAGTGAATAAATAAATGTATGACACTATACACTATCTATAAATGAAAGTACTAAAATTACTTGGTTCCGTGTAACTGCTTGCGTAACTGTTTCCTGTCTGGCTGTGGAAAATCCGAGACAAAAGTGGAGCACGTTATACTGCATCCATTTTTATGTTATGCTTTGTGAGTAATGTTTTTTCTTCTTTTTCGTGTAATTATTACAATTATTATAGCTTATTATTAGTAGACAATCAGTAAGGCTGTCAAAGTAAATGCGATAATTATGGGTTAACGCAAATTTGTTTTTAATGGCACTAATTTCTTTAACGCATTAACGCAACTTGAGATTTTAAGGTTGTTGCGGGCTCAGTTTTAAAGCTAGAGTGAAGATACTGGTATCATATGAAACTAAAAAACCTAAGGAATCAATTGGTACCAACCATGTCATACTAGCTTGTTGCTTAGGGGGATACAGCACAATTTGTTGTATCATAACTAGGGCTGCAAAAGTTATTGCAATAATAACAAGTTAACGCAAATTCATTTTAACGCCACTAATTTCTTTAACGTATTAATATAACTTGCAATTTTTAGGTTGTAGCGGGCTCAGTTTTAAAGCTAGAGTGAAGATCCTCCCATCATATGAAACTAGAAAGCCTAAGGAATCCATTGGTACCAACCAGCTGAATGAGGTTAAATTATGCTCCAAACTGATGCTAAATTTTGGCGAGGATAAACCGGCATGGCCATTTTCAAAGGGGTCCCTTGACCTCTGACCTCAAGATATGTGAATGAAAATGGGTTCTATGGATACCCACGAGTCTCCCCTTACCAGACATGCCCACTTTATGATAATCACATGCAGTTTGGGGCAAGTCATAGTCAAGTCAGCACACTGACACACTGACAGCTGTTGTTGCCTGTTGGGCTGCAGTTTGCCATGTTATGATTTGAGCATATTTTCTATGCTAAATGCAGTACCTGTGAGGGTTTCTGGACAATATTTGTCATTGTTTTGTGTTTTTAATGGGTTTTCAACAATACATATATACATATATTAGCATAAAGCAAGCATATTTGCCCTCTCCCATGTTGATAGTATTAAATATTTGACAAATCTGCCTTTTAAGGTACATTTTGAACAGATCCAAATGTGTGATTAATAGTGATTAACTATGGAAATCAGGTTATAAATCGCGATTAAATATTTTAGTTGATTGACAGCCCAAATAGTCAGACTTTTAAAGGTGACTATCAATTTTTAATAGAAACAACAAGCCAGGCTAGAGGGTTGGACAAAATATCTATATCAAGGTGCATTATGGGGCAGGTTTTTAGAGCTGGACCCATACGAGACTGAAGGTCAGGACACCTCCACCTCCCTCCTATCAATTATGGCCATTCCTTTTACACCTCTCTCTGGCAGGTCTCACAATGTTATAGTGTAAGAGTAAATTGCTGGAATACTCCTTTAAGAATTACAGCACAGCTTCATGGGAGGGATTATATCCACTAATCATCACTGTGTATATTTCAAGGTCTTAAACACACCCTGGCATAAAGACAGGCCGAGAGATACGTGTAAATAAATCATACCACCCCTGCATCCATCCAACCTCATCAGTCAGAATAATACAGTACCATGTCAGCTGGTGGGTCTGCAGCTTATGGCGGGTTCTCCACAGAGCATATGCTATTATGCTGATGCTTTTATCCCAGGCACCTCACAGCACCATGACTTCATACATTTTTATGTTAGATTTCGTAATGGAAATCGAACCGCTCACCCTGGCAGTTCTGGAGATTTCTCTACCAACTGGCAGTTTGCACTATCACAGTAGACGTGGAGTACTCAGACATTCATCTGCCCACCAGGAGACAGTAATGACAGGGGGGGGTCAACACCTCTGGAGTTTGGAGTATATGTTAGTTGCATGGAAGCTTTTAGGAGAGCAAACTGAGAGGGCTGGATTTGTCAGAACAGCATACTGAATTTTACCTGTACAATTCTGTCTGGGTAATAGAAGTACATTCTTTACTCATGTTAAATAGCGTCACCCAATCATTGTTAGTGTCTTAAAGTAACAGTGGGTAGAATTGGAGCAAATATGATTAAAAAAAGTTCTTAACTACTTTTTCTTCTCTCTCCATACATCCACCCTACAGACACAAACAGACCAGCCTCACCTGGTTCTCACATCTCATGACAAAATTGTGTTAACTGGCCTGTATTCAATGTTCTTGTCGTCCTCCTTTTGTTAATGTATTGTCTTTTGTCTTGCAATGAAATTAAAAAAAATTAATTATTTTTATAAAATGGTCACTATATCCTGACAGTAGTGCACAAGACAGTCAATCTAAAAAAAAAAAAGTGTCCTCTGCGTCCTCTGGTGAGAAAGTTTGTGACCCGGCAGCCATGTTGAGATCAGTTGAGGAAATACCAAGCACCGCCCACCAGACGGAGCAAACGTTCTCATTTTACAGCTGAACAGTACACTACAAGATGTTTCTGAAAACATTTGAGGAGAGAAATAGGCATTACAGTAACAGAATATTGATTCATATTTGATCAGCGCTGCCTAGTTTGACCGTTTGGTCGGAGTTCGCGAGTGATTGACAGCTGCCTCCGTTGAATGGACAGCCAATAGGAATGCTCTCTCTCTGAAATGACCTGTGATTGGCCAAAGTCTCCCGTCACAGGCTAGGTGTTTTAAAGCCTGAAAACAGAGCCATGAGGAGGTGCAGAAGTCTAGTTTTCTCTCAGAGCACTTGAATTACAATATGCTGAAAGGTTATTATGGAATTTTTGCCCAATGATGCCAAAAACGTTCTGCCTACCCCCCGCATTAAAACCTGGGGGAAAAGTGTGAAATCACGATATTGAAGTGGTAATTTGCTATTAAGGCATTTTCAGGTTCACTGCTACTGAACCAGGCTGCTGATCAACGGACCATTCAGACACAAGGACAACGCACTTTAGCTTCCATGGACTTTTGAGTTCACTTTAAATTTCACAATCTCATCAAAATTCGTCCATGCGTCCCCCCCCTCAGCCGCCCAAAGCAAGGTTACATTCACTCAGCCGCTCTGCAGGCCACAGTCTTCTCCACTCTAGTCTTTGAACCACCATCTTCACTGCGCTCAACTCATTCCCTATCACACGCACCAACCACCACCTCATCCACCTCCTCCTTGTCTTCAGGCCCCTGGTCATTAAAAGTTCCTGCTCCTCTACACCATTGTGGTCTTTGTTTTTCATGTAACCTTCACGTCCTCCGCTCTCTTTCGTCGCTGTTGCTCAGTGTTTTGCCTGCTGGGCTGGGCTCTAACTAGATGCACTGCTGTTCACTTTGGTGAACTTTGGCATGGCATACAGAAAGAAGATGGGAGCAAGCAGACCGCACTAGTAGCTCTGCATGGTGGAACTTGAATCACATGATTCAAAGTCAAGGTAGGCTGGTTTAAATCAGAGCTTAGTTTAAGCAGAAGAATGTGTGCATGTGAACCTTATATAAAGAGGCCAGTGAGGAAAGCGGTTGCTTTTGATGTACATTGTGTCTGTGTTGTAAATCTTCCTTCTGAAAGGCATATGCATTTTCAGACACTTCAAAAAGGGTAAATAAATGTGACTGTTCTATGAGTTCACACAGCAACAAAATCAAATGCCGTTTACAGCACTTCAAAGGGGCAAATAAAATTGAATTTATTATATATTTGTATTTATCTTTTGCTGCAGCCCTCCCAGGAAGTTTATCTGAGGAAAGAGGCACCTGCTGCTGTTAAAAACCTTGCAGTCCTGGGTCTCTTGAGTCTCGCTCTGCCGCTGAATTCAAATAACATTGTGACAGACGACCCTGTCACAGAGCCACCAGACTTTTACTGCAACTGGGGCGGCAGTACCTCAGTCTGTAGGGACTTGGCTTGGGAACCAGATGGTCGCTGGTTCAAGTCCACGCATGGACTGAGTATGGACTGTGGACTGGTAGCTGGGGAGGTGCCAGTTCACCTCCTGGGCACTGTCGGGATGCTCTTGAGCAAGGCAACAGCCCCCAAAACTGCTACCTAGGAGCTATATAGTAGCTGCCCACTGCTACTAGGATGGGTTAAATGCAGAGAGTAAATTTCACTGTGTGCAGTGCTGTGTACAAAAAACAAGGTATGACAATAAAAAAAAGCTGATTTATTTTAACAGCTAGGACTCTATGTAAATATAAAATGTAAAAGGTAAATACTGTAGTCCAACCATTTATTAAAACATCCACATTCACTGTCTAAACATAGAAATAAAGTAACAATTAAATGTCCAGCTGTCAAATACGCACAAATAACACAAGTATTCGCTTGGCTTTCTGTCTGAACATTTCTTTATTATGAGTGTGAAAAGGAAAAATGTAAGGTCAGGCTTTTTTCTTCTTAACATAACCTTGTTTGACTGAAACATTATCACTTTTAAAGTTACAAGAAAAAAGGCTTTTAGGACGAGGACTAAACTAATGTATTTGGCAAACACTCTAGCCTATTGAGTAACGTTGGGGTAAATGGAGTGTAAACTTCCCTAAATCCAATAAAGAGCTAGACAGTAATGTTGCTGTTAGCATCTCGGACCAGGTCCCACACAGTGGAGAAATACTAGATGGTGGATGTGCTGGTCAGATAATGAACAGGGCACTTTTAATGTAACCTGAAGTATTCCCCACAGTGCACCTTATTTGTGTTCACTTGCCTCTAATTTCTTTGCACATTCCCTCGGTAAAATACCCAGACAAGAAACAACTAGATTAAAAAGAGAGGTTTGTTCCCATTCTCTCTCTTTTTCTCTTTTGTGTGTCGTTTAATGCAATGTACGACACCTCGCTGTAACCTCGCTCCGAGTCAGTCAACCTGAATGGGAACAGGTGTTCTGTCACAGCGATAAAGGAATCGAACAAGCATAACTGTGGAAAAACAAATTTTCCATTTCAATAATTCATACATAATTAACCTCTGTGTTATCTGGAAAATTGATACACAACACAATGTTATGTCTCCATATCTCATAGCATCACTAATCACTGATGGGGACAATGAAATTACCTGTGTTTAATTTTTTTCCCCCGAGTACTATGTGCAGCTGTAACAGAGCGTAGAGCCTAATAGATTTTGGCTTCTTTATTCCCACTTTGTGACAGTACAAAGGCCATGATCTCTCGCAGTCATGCTGCTCATCTGATCTCAGGGGCCAGGCTCATCACTGAGGGCCCAGACACACCAACCTGACATCAAAGAACTAGCGGCGACAAAGGCCACCAATTGCGTCGCCTCACGTCGCCTTTGTCTTGGCCAAAAAGTTTCACTCGAACACACTGCAAAGACCAAAATCGATGGCCAACTATCACATACAATCTGCACCTGCGTGAGATGAAATCTCTCTCTAACAGCAGGTCTGTATTCGTCATTCAAAAAGGGTCCACTTAGCTTCATTCCAGATGGCCATGTTGTTGTGAAAATATCAGTATATTGGAATGATCAGATGAGATGAAGATGAAAAATGAGAAGAGCCTTCTGTGTTTTTCCTCTTGACTTTACTTGTTCGCTTGCTTTCCTCATGTCCGTTTCTCCTCCCATGCAATGCTTAGTTTAAGCTGAACCGCCAATCAGAGTGATCTCTCTCACCGACGGGCACCGCCACCGATTCAAAATGCTGAATCGGCCGAAAAACCTCAGACACGGGCAGACTAGAGCCAACAGTGGTCCCGCACTGTTGGCTCTAGTCCGAAAAAACTAAGCCGACAGACACTCACCGACGACCCCAAACTGTCCGACGTCCAACTGTCGGCTTGGTGTGTCAGGTGAGCTGTTCAGGGTCTTTAGAGAAAAGGGGCTTCCGAGGAACAATGGCCCCCAGTCATACCATGTCTGGCACATTGAATTTGTTCTACGTAGAAGGATGTTTAAGCTGCTGAGGCAATTGGGTCAGAGCAGATCATCCACCATGTTATTCCTACTGAACAAACTCAAGAGGTAATTAAAATCAGTTTGCCGTGAAAGAACATTTAACCTACAAAAGGATTTGAAATTTTAGTGCCAGTGGTGATAAAGACTCCCTCCTTTCCCCCGTTGGATCTGACACTGGGACATTGAATAAATGGGGCTGAAAGCATACATTTAAATCCACTTATAGTGGCTTTAAATACGCACTATTCATTATTTCCATATCAACAATGGGTCAAATCACTTGGTGCAATGTAAAAGGTGTCGGTTGTGGTGTTGAACCCACAGAGAATAATCACCTGACTCTGCAGTTCCCTCTACTGAGTATTTTAGCATCTTTCTACTCCTTGTGTTGGATTTTTCTAACCACAACTTTACTGTTCTGGTTCTCAAACTGTTTCCAGCTGTAGCAGACTGCTAGTGGAGGGAATATCCCTAAACCCCCTGTATGCTACCTGCCCATCACCAAACAGCAGACAGAGAACATTAGCGATTAGTTGGTGAACAAAGTGGAGCATTTAGCTGCTAAAGAGCTACATAATTGCAGTTGGAGTTGGTGGAGACCAAAACAGAGCTTAAAGGAAAGAGAATATTTGCCAAGTGAACAAAAAAATACACACGAGTGAATGCTAATGTCTAAGCAAACTGGCATGTATTTGGTAACTCGCTCACCGTTAACATCTTTTTAAGGTTACGCTATGTAAAAGTTGTATTTACAGCAGCCAAAGAATTCAGTTAGCCTTGTACTGTTTTAATTAATTCAACGTTTTGTGTACCATATCATGTGAACAAATCATCATCCTACCTATAAATTCCTTAACTTCTCTAAAGACTCCCAGCCTTCAGTGAATTAATCTTTTAGTCCAAACCACAAACAAAATGTTGCTTAGCTGCATAGCAAGTGGTCACAGCAGGAAATCACATCTGGAGCCTTTCTCAGGAGGACAACAATTAAAATAGCCCAAACTTTGAAATCAATGATTTAAATGCAAGGCTTGCTCTCAAAACTTTTGTTTGTGACTTTTGCTGGGGACAAATATAACAACCGTACTTAATATTCAAGCTTTGGGCGTGAGATAATTATCTTACACCACTGATGTAGCCTCCTGGATAACTGGGAAAGCTGCATTAGTGAATCAAAGGCAGCATTTGGCACATAAAAAGGTTATTTTGTCTCATGCTGCTAGCGATGTTGTGTTATTAACTTTTTTTGTCTGCTGTAAAAATTCATCTTGTCCAGTGAAACAGTGAAATCATCTCGTAAAATTTGGAATTCACCATCCACAGTAGCAAACGGATGACAATTAAGTCTATTTTCTAGCCTGAGAATGATCTAATAACTATTTCACTGAGTGTTCAATAAGAGGAAAGAGCTTGTTTAATCAGAGTTATCTCCAATGAAAAGTAAGTGAGTTTGTGATAAATATGTAGGCATACAGAAATATCTGAAAAATAATATAGCAACTAGTTAGTGCTCCATTAAGCAATATTTTTTCTATCAGAACTGATTTACAAATTACCACTACCAGAAACACCTGCAGCTCAACCAAGAAAATTACATAAAATATGACCATACATAAACAAATTCAGTGATATGATTAATATTAGGACTGTCTCAAACTCAAGAAAAAAAAAACCAGCGTTGTCAACAAAGCACAGAGAAGATCGGATTACAACACACTCAAAGGGAGAGAGACTTCATTCTCTGCTCAGGGAGACATTACTCCTCTATATCTTTACATAGCAAATCATTGTTTGGCACTATATTGATGCTCTGAATATCATATTGAGAACCTTTAAATCAGATTCAACTTGTACACTACTTCTTTCCAGCAGCAGCAGCAGCTGAGAAGCTCTGCAGTGATACATACAAAGACTGTGTCTGCAAGTTTGCCCTTTACAGAAAAGGTTAAAGATGAAGGACATTTCCTGCTCCGCTAGGCTCACAGCATCCTTAATGACCTGGTATGAGAATTCCTAGACTTTCCATGACAACTTCCATGAAGCTGGAGAAAGACATTTCTGCGGTGTTCATACAGTTTATCCAATATTTTTGTTAATTACCAATTCTGTGTGTGATATCAAACTGGTCTCCTGAATACAGATAGCTTGAGTTTGTCAGAGGAGAGGAATCATGCTGAGAACCCTGACAATCCAAAGAGACCTTCAGAACCGAAGCAGCTTGAAACTTCTTGCCTGCGTTTTGCATAATGATTATGACTCTCTGCAAGAGGCAGAAGGGTCATTGCATTAGAATTTGAGTTGCTCAGAAATGTTTTGGCTGAAATTTTACCAGGGCTTTGGTCAAGACGAATTATGGATCCAGGTTCAAGTTGTGGCCAATACAAAGAAGGAATTCTAAATTTAAACAAATCAAACATTTTATTGGCCAGATACACTACATTTTACATTTAAGCCATTAATAAAACATGTCTTAGCTGTCAATCTAACTTCACTACACTTCACAATGAATTGTAAAATACACCCTTGGGCACTCAAAAAGTTCACCACAGGTCGTGTTAAACTAAACTTTCGTCAGACAGTCAAAGTCTACAACAACATGACCTGCCCTTAAAGACTCTGCCGTTACTGCATTAAACCTGCATTTTGATGGACAATTCAAGCTGTTTAATAGAAGAAACTTTTTGGAGAAAAGAGAAAATCTCAACATACATGAAGGTGTGTGTGTGTGTGTGTGTGTGTGTGTGTGTGTGTGCGCTCCTTCCACCTAAAGCCATGACAATGATGTGTCTCTGTAATGTTTATGGAACAATTTCGATGCTGAAATTTGAAGAAAAGCCTGATGTTCATAAGTTGTCCTGTGTGCAGCGGTAGCTTATATAAATTATATACTGCAGATATATTTTTCATCAAGCAATGGCTTGGTTGTTTCCTCTTATTTGGCATATCATTTGTTTGGTCAGCAGTTTGCGCCTCAAAGGAGGTGTCTAACACCAAAAGCATTAGAGTTGGCAACCCTGAACTGATTCTGAGTCTTATGGTCCCCTCTTTGGTACACACAGATCTGATGTTTTGCCACCATTTTTCATCTCTCCAGTTGAGCTAAAGCTCCAGAGGATGTTTAAGTCCTATGCTTCATGTACGTCATGATGTGCCCACTAAGTCTGTTTGTTGGATTTTGCTCTTAGTGATACACCAATTTTCCCACTTTTTTTGCAATATTTTGATTTTGTTTTTCAAATTTCTAGCATTTCCACTCTTATAATCAAAAATTAAAAATGCACATAAACCAAAACCAGAACACTATCAAGGTGGATGGATGGAAATGCACTTGTCGAGGAAGCATTTGCCTCCTAGTAATATATGGCCTCATGCTGTGTGATGCCTACAGTACCATATGGCTACCATTCATATTGAGGAAATATCTGAAATCCATTTTCTAGAGATAAAAAGGTGCACCCGAACCTGACTCCATACATAGGCACCAGAATAGGGGGGACAAGGAGACTTTTTGCCCCCCCACTTCCAGGTGTTATGGTAATAAAGTGGTAACGTCTAAGCCAGGTATTATAAGGTCATAGAATGTTGGTGATAATGTCCATATGGCGTAACATGTTGGACCTCTATCCAATCATAATCAACCATTGCGTACCCTAATTCAAATAAAATCCAAGTGATCTGACATCCAACACACCATAGTATAGGTAGGCAACCCAGCCATCTTGAAACACGGACCCTGTCTCGTTAACCATGCTTTTTGGGCGGGACTTTTTGCTGTGTCATGTTGGATTTATTATGTACAAAAGTGCTTACAATGACCTGCAATAACCTGATTGTTGGATTTGTTGTGCATGAAGTGTTTGCGAGGACAGGGAGGATGCACATTCTGTTCTTTTTGCAAGGTCAAGGAGAGAAAGGAGTCAGAAGGAGAAACAAAGAAGAAGATATGCAGCAAAAACATCACGTGCCATAAGCTCATGACTATTGATATTGTGTAAACCATAAAAACGCTGGATCAGGGATAGCTCGGGATTCAGACTTCACGAACTGACCCATGCACTGTATGTTGTCAGGGACACGTAGACTGGATCCAGAATTCTGTAAACTCTTTTCTTTTACTTGTGCAACATTAATTGTTCGGAATAAATTGTATTATTATGCTTTAACCCGTCTGTTTGGAAAATCTCTTTGTCATACAAGATTAACCAGCACGTAACTGGGCATTGACCTCTCGGAGGTAGAAGGCCAGTTCCTTCAGTCATTACCATTCATATACAACAATAATGTGTTTATGAATAAATTTTTTACTAGAGCACAAAGTTCTTCATAGATTTAACCTCCTAATTTTGCTCTCAGAGTGCACCAGATTGATGCATTCAACTAAAAAAATGTACAAAGGGTATGATGTCCACCCACCACGGTTTCACAAAACCCTGAGGGAAACACAGTATTACGTCATGCAAAACTGGATGTCCCCCCTACTTCAAAACTCATTCCGACGCCGCTGGCTCCAATATAATATCTAACCATGTTTGGATTCCTATGGGTCTTATTTTGGGATTTTTGTGGTTTTGATGCATTGATAGGAAATTAAATAACCAAATGTAACACATTCAAAACAATAATTTCAAGGAATTTCATTTGATGTGTCATCCAGCCCTAGCCAAAAACACACATATATTTAAACTTTGCTTACACAGAAAACTTAGTGGTTGATTTTCCTGCCTCTGGTGCTCCTAATCTGTCTCTGTTGCTATTTACCTGCTGTCTAAATACAGAATCTAAGCTAAGAGGAGTGATGGCCTACTCAACAAAACAATTAACTATACCGAGACTGGACCCAAGACTCAGGACTACATCCCTGCAACCTACCACAAATAATGAAGGCATGTGGACAAGCAGCAAACTGCACCAGTATGTGCAGAGATGAATCTATTCAACAGCACAGCACACACTTTAAGTGTGTTGTGCTGTTTGTAATTGGCTTTAATAAGCATGAGAATTCCTGCTGGTACACTGACAGTGAGAGATCCTCAGTGCAGTCCAATAACACAACGTTTCTGTCAATTACAGCTTACACTTCTTTGAAAATGAAGGGCTGGCAAGCTGGGCTCGACCATCCATTTCAGGGGTTTTCTTCCAATATTCAGCTCAGAATGCAAAAAGAATCATCTGTCCATCAGAAATATCATCCATCATCAACTATTCATGGTAGAGCCGACCAGTTGACTTTAGATTTTCACAACAGGACACACGTTTCTAGCCATTGCAACACATCTCTGCTGTAGGGATCTGCAGAACTGAAGTATATTTGTTTGCTATATAGTTTCTGTTTTATAATAAATAATTCCTCAATTCAAACCAAAATTAATTCAGATTTTGAAAGATTGTTACTAGCTGAATCCTCAATATCTTGGAGATACTCAGTGATGAAATGGTGTTAATGGTTTGGTGTTAATTTCCATTACAATTTTATATATAAATAATAAAACATTTTGAAATGAACACTAAATAAATCTACGAGTATGGATAGAATGTTTACATTTTGAACACACGTCAGATCTAAAAGGATTTGATCAGCCGGCGCTGTGCAGCATGAGAGCAGCACTGACTCATTATTGTTAGACGCTGATCAAAGCAGCCAAATCGAGCCCGTCAGCAGGTTGCATAAATAGACCTCAAAATACTTATAATAATTCTAAAAAATTGATCAGCCAACCAGTGGATCAAAAGGATTGCTGGGGGGAAAAGGTTAAAAGAAAATTAAACATTACAGGGTGCTGTCATACAGAATATCACTGTTGTGGCAAAGGAGAAAAAAAGCCATAACTGCAGTGTGTTAGTTTACCATGCCCCCTTGAGAGGTGGAAAATGAACATTTCAAAAGATACATGAGCATTTGTGAAATGGTAAACAATAGAAAGATATTTTAGTGATCATAATGTCCTTGAATACTAATTAATCTGACTTTTGTTTCCTAAACAGACTCTTAAATAATATCATCAGTATTTAATTAACTTCTCTGTGATGCCTACCACTGTCGCGGTGACATATCTGGCAACCAAAACATATTTCCAAGGCTTTTGCCATCATGAGGAATGACTGACCTTAAAAAGTTTCAGGCAATAAGAAAACAAATGTTAGCAAGTATCACTGCTGTGTGAGTGCCATAGTGCTGAAAGAATGTGTTATAATCATTGTTCACCTGCTGGAGAGATTTAAGATTGACTGTGTAGTGGAGGTAACAACCTAAAACTAAAACATTAAAGCTGCATTAACTGTTTTTTGGGGGCCAGAACAAGCTAAAAACAAACACTGTAATCACCTTATGAACTTTTTTTTTATGGCTAACGTGTTAGCAAACTATGTTTTACACATCCAGCAGAGCATTAATTTGGAGTTGTCCAATATTCACTCTCCTTTCAGCTTTGTTTTGGTCTCCACCAACTCATGACTAAAAATATCGGGCTGTTTAGATGCTAAATGCTCCACTATGTTCACCAGCTAGTGGCTAACTCTGTCTGTCTGCTCTTTGGTGCTGGGCAGGTAGCGTACAGTAGGTTTTTAGAGATTAATTTGTTGTAAATAGATGCCTTTTGTGGTTAAAACCAATGCTAATAAGATCGCCAAGTTTGCGATAATAAGCAAAAAGATGCTAAAATGCTACGTAGAGCTGAGAAGAACTGCAGAATCGTGTGATAATTCTCTGGGTTTAGTAGCAACACCCGTCAAAGTAGACATAGTCAAACAATTTCTTTGTATATAAAAATTGATTAGTGCAGCTTTAAAGCTCTACAGTGCAGTTAGTGTTGAAGCTCAACAACTGAACATGGTGGCTAACAATACTACATGAAGGCGAAGGTTTTAACCAATTATCCCTCTATGGTTGAGAGCATTCCAATTAGAGAAACCAGCTCCAGCTGGATGAGAGGTCTGCCTCACTATTAGGCTAAGTTTTGACATGATTAGCATAAAAGAAGGGAGTGGTAAGGGATGGTAATACTTGTTTGATGACCTACAGTGCACTGGAGCATACCATTTTGACACTAGCCAAATTAGTTAAGAAAGGAAGAATGGAAAGGCCCAAATTAATCTATTTCCAGCTCTAAATCCGACAGTAAATCTCTACATCCTAACGATTTAAACTGAATTGCACCCTGGGTAGATTTCTCTCTCTTCGTGCTCCTTTTTCAAAGTTAGTAACCTTTAGAAGTACTGTAGAGCACTGCTCATGTAAAATTCAAACAGCCTTGAAGCAGCGTAGGTCTGTCAGTGCCTGTTTGTTTCCACTGTGCCATGTGTTCCTACCTGGGAGACAGGACTCGTGGACATTTTGACACGTTGTTGAAACAGCACACTCAGTATGCGGTTTTGCTGCTCCAAGTCAAACACACGGGTCCGCAGCTTCACACACTCCTCTTTCAAGTCCTAGAAAGCCCCCAAAGAGGAGAGAAACGGACAGGTAACTGAGACTGACGGGGATATTTCAGAGAACTACACGTGTACCAGATGCTAATTTAACAGGAACAGGACACAATGCTGTATTCATGCAAGATATGCGTTCAGTGCTCTACAACCTGGTCTACTATGTTACAAAACAAATGTGGATCGCAGGCATTTTGCTGGTGAATCCTCACATTACAGGAGTGCTTCTGTTTACAAATATTGAAATATGCTCTATGAAGTATTTAAAATAGCAATATATGGTCTGGCATATTAATAAGTGTAGTTACCATAAACAAATGACTCCCTATTCAAAGGTGTGAAGTAAATAAATTAGGGCTGTCAATCGATTAAATTATTTAATCACAATTAATCGCATGATTGTCTGTGGTTAATTGTAATCACACGTTTTTTTATCTGTTCAGAATGTACCTTAAAGTGAGATTTGTCAAGTATTTAATACTCTTATCAACAGGGGAGTGGACAAATATGATTGATTTATGCAAATGTGTGTATAAATATATTACTGGAAATCAATTAACAACACAAAACAATGACAAATATTGTCCAGAAACCCTCACAGGTACTGCATTTAGCATAAAACAATATGCTCAAATCATAACATGGTATACTCGAGCCCAACAGGCCACAACTGACTATGACTTGCCCCAAACTGCATGTGATTATCATAAAGTGGGCATGTCTGTAAAGGGGAGACTCGTGGGTACCAACAGAACCCATTTTCATTCACATATCTTGAGGTCAGAGGTCAAGGGACTTTGAGAATGGCCATGACAGTTTTTCCTCTCTAAAATGTAGCTCAAATTTGGAGCCTTATTTAACCTCCTTCATGACAAGCTAGTATAACATGGTTGGTGCCAATGGATACTTTATGCTTTTTAGTTTCATATGCAGCCAGTACCTTCACTTTAACTTTAAAACTGAGCCTGCTACAACTTCCGAGAGATGACGGTGTTAAAACAATTTTGCCTTAACCCGTTATTATCGCGTTAGTTTGACAGCCCTAAAATACATATATGTAATCATTGTGGTGAAAACATTTTGAAGTGCTCATGTAGGCTACTTAAGTAATTCCATTAAGTTCAATTTCATGGTGGACTCCTTGGAGAGGACCCGGTCCCTATGTAGATATAAACGACTCATTCCAAGCTAACGAAAACACAATAACTCTTATTTTCAGGTGATTATACACTAAAGAAAACATACTTATTAATATTATATTCCATTTCTGCCAATAGATCCCCCTAATTGTTACACACTGGTCCTTTAAAGTCCAACTGAAGTCCCAAGTCATTGATGTTGAAGTCCGTATTTTTAATGTTTTTACATTTTTACTGTAGATTTAAAATTTTATTTTAATGTGGAAGATCATGAGGTAAGATTGTGCTGCTAATCTTTCTTCATGTAAGTGACCTGCAGTTACTCATCATTGTGACAGTCATCATTTCTCTGACTGATTCCAATGACTGACTGGATTAATGATGCATCAATACTGCAGAGACAAAGACAAACCTTCTGTGTGAGGAGGGCCTGGACCACCTGGTTAGCCACCTTGAAGAGAAAGAAAAGACAGTAAAAAATATGTTAAACGTGTATTATGAGTCTGGTCATTATTTTAGAGTGCAGAACTTTCTGTGGAGCTTTGAGATGCAGGGAGACTGTAAATGAAAATGACCCAGTGCAAACACCATCAGAGAGAATCTAGAGGCATGTAAGATGCTGTGAGGACAAATTGACAGCGTGTTGCATCACAAAGTCCGATTTAGTGAAATCACACAGCAGCTGTCTGCAGTTAGTATACCTAACTTTATTCTCAGCACATAAATAAACCAAAACATAGTCATAAAAATCTGAACAAATGTCTTTTTTAAGAGAATGTTTCTTTTTTTGTCCAGACAAAATGTATTTGCTTGCCGTGATGCAACTGGGATTAGACTGACCAAACTTTTATATCCTGACTTTTAGTTTAGTTTTCATTGTGAATATAAAACAGCATCATCTGAAAATGCCATATTTCCTGCTTATTTTGATTTCTGCAGCGGAATCATACATTATACCTCGACACTGGAATAATAACTATGTTTCCACTTTTGTGTGCCGCAAAATAATTTCCCTCCCGCTGTTTCATCTATTGATCAAAACGACTCGCCTCAGCTCATTCAGGCCATGACAGGAAGCCTTCTGAATGCTTTCCTCGAAAAAGATTAATGTGCATAATAAGGCTGAAAAGCAGGAGAGGAGAAATTCATCCCACAGCAGAAACTCTGAAATTTCTGTCCTCAACCAGAATATGTTATATTCTCATGGGCAGCGATCTCCATGGTAACAAGCCCATTAGTGAAGCCTGCTAAAAGAATAAAGTGGATCAGTCTTGCCGGCTGGATAGAGATGAGGGAAAGACAGGGAAAGAGATGGAGAGACAATCAAAGTGTTGTCAGGGAGGAAAAGGAGTGCAGGCAGACAACCCACATGCAGGAGCTGGGTCGGCCCTCCTGAGCGGTGAGGCTCGCTCCTCCAGCTCTCATTCTTCTATAGCCCAGGGCTCTGTTGTCTGTCCACTTCAATTAGACATGTTCCCTTCTCTAGGCTTTCCTCTGTGGACTTCACTAACACTGTAGATAATAGTCTCAGTGTGGATGCGTGTCTCTTAGATAGCTAGAAGCCGATTCAGATTCTTCCAGTCCTGACCAACAGATAACTTTGTCTGGCACTGAAGTTAAAAGTTAAAGTAATATTGTTCAACATTTTGAGACATGTTCTTACTCACTTTCCTTTCAAGAGTGAGGGTATAGAGAATTGATACCACTCTCATAACCGAGCGGGAGCTGGAGTCAGGTTAGCCTAGCTTAGCATAGAAACTGGAGGGGCAGGGGGAAACCTGGCAAAAAATAAATAAATGAGCTTATATGCTAAATAAGCTGCAGCCAGAAAACGATTAGCTTAAAGGAACAGTGTGTAGGATCTGGCGGTATCTAGTGGTGAGGTTGCAGATTGCAACCAACTGAAGCCTCTCTTGTATGCCAAGCGTGTAGATAGTCAGGGGGCCAAAATTGATATTGCAAATGAAGATAACGCCTCTAAAAGCAGACATCCTACCCAGTATTAATATTTAACTCCTTTACATGTGTTCTTGCACCCAATTTGACTGTTATTAGGTCATTAAATAGGCGTTATCAATTACTATAAGCACCATAGATGTGGGTCAATAGGGGCCTACTATGCCTACTACGTTGTAAAAGTGAAACTTAAAAGCAACATGTTCTAACACGTTGTAAAACTGAATGAAACGTCACATTTTGAACACAAACAAAAAGGCTTCTTTAGGTTTAGGCAACAAAACAGTTAAGTTTAGGAAAAAACATCATGTTTTGGCTTAAAATAATTACGTGTCTAAAGTGAAAATGAAACTTAAAGCTTGAGAACACAAAGACAACTACACTTTTTAGCATTGGACTTTTCATGCTGTCTATACTACAGCGCCAGACTTCCCCTTCTGCTCCTGTCATAATTACTATGGTCGCTAGAGGTCGCTGTCGTGTTCATATAATACCTTCCTTCGGTGCTCTATCATGTGAATAGATGATAAAACCTACTAGAGGGTGTAGTAGGCCCCTTTTGACCCACATCTATGGTGGCTATAGCGACTGATAACGCCTATTCAATAGCCTGACAGTCTAATCGACTGGTTCTAGCCATGTTGTCATTTCAGAAACTATATATACTTTACTATACTATGCTTTACATGACACAGGACATGTTTGTGCGGTGGGAACAGTAACACTCACCTCATCCAGACAGTGTTCATACTGCTTCCTCTGATTGTCGTTTTCAATTGACAGAGCAGAGTTCTCAGCCTGTACAAAACACACACAGATATTCTGCATGAATTACAGCTGCCATGTCAATATCTAAATAGAACTCAGAAAAAAGTTTTAAGGTTACACATCTCAGCTGAGAGTCAAATACACATGATAAATAACATGGTCAATCCTGAAAGAAACAACAAATGTGCAATAAGATAGCCTAACTGTGACCGTTTGATGATAATTTCTTCTCTGAGACAGACAGAGAAGCAGACAGATAGATAGATCAAGACGCTCTCTCCCTGCAGCGCTGCAGGATTTGCAGCTTCACTGGAGAAAGACGGTTCTAAATGAATGATGCTTTAAATTTCAGGCATCCAAACTCCATCCTGCAGAACTACGTTGTGTCTGTAAGGCTCACTTGAGCTACCCCAGGTATAATTCAATTACTGACAGAGGTTTCGCACGGCGGGGAACAGAAACCATTCGGAGAACTCAGGAGGTGACTTTCCACTGAAATGATTAATCCAGTAAATCTTAAAGGCCAGGCTTCCTGAGATGGCTTGTTTTCAATTAAGTGCTGTGGGCAACAAAAGGTTCACAGAACATCACAGAAATGGCTGATAATGACAGGAGTGAGCAGGGTTCAAAGAAGTGGCCACCTCACACAGCTCAGCGTTGTCTTCAAACTAACCCGCGGTGATAGTCAAAGATAATCACCACGGTATTTTAACCTGCTTCAATAGCTGGCTGCTGAAAAGATACTGACTAAGATCCTGAGACTGCTCACAGTGAATCACACAATATGGTTTAGTATGGATTGTTCTGACTACGTTTACATGCACACTAATATTCAAATATAATTTTGAATATGACAATATTCGGAGTTTGATTCGGGTCATGTAAACAGCATATTCTGTTTGGATAGTCTGAATTAGGTCTCATTCATAATGGAGCATTTTTTCCGATTAAGACATGTGGGATATATCGATATTAGGGCTGTCAAAGTTAACGCGATAGTAACACATTAACGCAAATTTGTTTTAACGCCACTAATTTCTTTAACACATTAGGTAGCGGGCTCAGTTTTAAAGCTGGAGTGAAGATACTGGTATCATATGAAACTAGACAACCTAATCCATTGGTACCAACCATGTCATCCTAGCTTGTCATGAAGGAGGTTAAATAACACTCCAATGGCCATTTTCAAAGGGGTCCCTTGACCTCTGACCCAAGATATGTGAATGAAAATGGGTTCTATGGGTACCCACGAGTCTCCCCTTTACAGACATGCCCACTTTATGATAATCACATGTAGTTTTGGGGCAAGTCATAGTCAAGTCAGCACACTGACACACTGACAGCTGTTGTTGCCTGTTGGGCTGCAGTTTGCCATGTTATGATTTGAGCATATTTTTTATGCTAAATGCAGTACCTGTGAGGGTTTCTGGACAATATTTCTCATTGTTTTGTGTTGTTAATTGATTTCCAATAATAACTATGTACATACATTTGCATAAAGCAGCATATTTGCCCACTCCCATGTTGATAAGAGTATTAAATACTTGATAAATCTCCCTTTAAGGTACATTTTGAAAAGATAAAAAATTTGCGATTAATTTGCAGTTAATTGTGATTAATTATGGACAATCGTGCGATTAATCGCAATTAAATATTTTAATCGATTGACAACCCTAATTGATATTATCCAGCTTTTGGAGCATTATTTCGACATGTATACAGCGCATTCAGAATATGCGACTCAAATTGTTTTTTTTACGGCAGTTTGTGACACACGGCCTCTTTCCTGTTTACAGCCAGCTCTGTGCGTTGTACACAAACCAACGAGCTGACAGTTTGCAGAGATGCATGCTCAAAAGAAAAGCCCACATTTCTGGTCGGAAGGAGAAGCACACCTACTTTTACACATTATGAAAGAAGTGGATATCAACAGGTTTTTTGATTTGAGCAAATATCACAACGCCGACCATTTCAAGAGGGTGGTTGAAGGAATGAAAGAGGGAGGACGTGTTCGCACGGTCGAACAAGTCCGCCCCCGGTTACGCTACTTGAAGTATTCACGGCTGCATGTAAACGGGAATATTATTGGAATATTCATTTTCATTAGATATGTAAACAGCTTAAAAGGAATGTTGTGTTTTTCAGAAAAAGGGCACATTTTGCGCATGTAAACGTAGTCAGTGTCTAAAAGGCCATGGATTAGCCGGAAGGCTTGCAGCTGGTGTGTGTAAAGGTCAGGGAAGTCCAAGTTATAAGTCTGAATTTGAAGTGTTTGATCTTTATATATAATTTGTTATGTGAGCTCACACTTTCTATTGATGTGACAGTACTCATTTACAAATGAGCATGATTGATTAACATGTTATACAGTAGATTGCACATTATATGTCAATACATTTTGTATTTAGGCTTAGAATCTTCATTTAGAAAGAAATTAAGAGCCATTATTGCCCCTGCATAATGTAAAATATATATATCCATATTGTAAAAATAAATCACTGGCACAGATGTAAATGTTTGGCAGTGTGCTTATCGCCACGCTCCCTCATCCTTGTTATTACACAGTTAACATGGTTGATCTGCAGCGAGCATCGCATCAATCAGGGTTTCAGGCTTAACTTAAATTCCACTGAATATTAGTTTTTGGTTGAGGAGCTGAGATGAGTCAGCGGCTTCTCCTCAGTCAAAAAGCGCAGCAAGCTCAGTTTGTTTTTATTATTTATCTTTTCACTCTTATTTGTGGTTCTTGGAGCATTTTTTTTTTCTTCATTTTTTCATGGTAGATTATATGGAAGGTGCCCAAGTGTGCCATAATGACTGGAAAGTAGCTTCCAACTAAATGGAAAACTTTGTAATGTTTCTCCAGTTTAGCGTTAAAGTTTAATTGCAAATGTGGATAAAATAAAGGCAGCCACCATGAAGAGGCAACGGCATGAAAACCACAAAATACACTCCGAATCTACAAAGTAGACAAGAAAATTGATGTAATTTAAGGCGGCACTTTATTCTAAAAGATCATCACTAATGACAGAGTGGTTATGCAGGATTTCTATTTCTATTAGACCACAGTATTAATGACAGTAAATTAAATATCACTGAAATATCACTGAAATGGTGATATGGTGGCTGGTGAAAATTCAGCAAGCAGCCATGCTGGTAATTACTTGAACTTGCACGCAATTATTGGGAATTTATCAGGATGCAGAATGCAACATTAAAGTATTTGCAGTTGATGCACATACGGTGTAGTTTGCATATGCTGCATGCAATCATTTACTAAAATAATGAAAATCTGTCTATGTATTTGCTGTTTGGTCAGTTTAATTTGAATCCTGTGCTTGGTTTTCTCTCTTGATTTACAGGCTTTTAGCAGAGTCACCACAAGTCCTAGCCAGGCATGTCGTATATTGTTATGTTCAGATTAAGTTGTGCTACTCATCAATGCCATCAATTTGCATGTGAGTTGTACTCGGTTGCACTGTCTGTATGTCCTCAGGTTTTCAATACACAGTGAATATGAATCAGTAGAGGAGAGTGTCACTGTTCCAGGAATACAAGAACCATGTTGATGGGACACTCTGAGCTTTAGAAATGTAAAAAAAAAGTGATAGTGCAACATGAAAAAATTATTGATATTAATGGATTTTGTCACTCCCATTAATATTCTTTACTGATTGGTTGTTTTCCTCATGTCTGTGTAACACAGGAGGACACAAAAGTCACATGATTTTTTTCAGATTTCCTCATGCACTACTGTCAGGATATAGTGACCGTTTTATAAACATATATTTTTTTTAAATCAGATTTGCTCCATTTCCACCTACTGCTGCTTTAAGTCATCATTACTGTTCATATTTTTAAAAACAACCTTAACAAATGTGACCATAACAAAATCACATCCAGCAAAACAAAACATGCAAAGCAGAATTTGAAGAAGTGAATTCTGCTTTTAGGTTGATTTTACCTCTACGGCGATGCTTTGATATAAAAGTGCGATCAATAATGGCTGTGAGACCTCTCACAGGATGTTAAGTCCTATTACCTTTAGCAGGGGAGGTGTGACAGAGAGGAGCACTGTACATTCACTGGAACACTGGCTGCAAATGTTAACTACTCTGTCAGCATTTTAATTATCACCTCCTGATATGAATAACTCCTTTGTATCCTGCTGTTCCTGTCGTGCCCCTAGGACCGCTCTTCAGCATAATGGGCTCTCATTTTCTGCAGGCCTCATTTTCAAAGACGGATAGAGAGGCATGATGAAACACTCATTGTGCTTGTTTCTCCCCTACATGGCTCACTGGTATTTTCAAATGAAGCTACACAGACTCGGCTGCTATGAGTGACATGCGACAGTGGTTAATGATCATTTAATTTCATTACTGTTTCACATTCATGCCAACCTTGAGACCTTAAAATAGGGAGGATTTCAAAACCTGGGTTTGGGGGGTTCCAGAGACTTTGAAATCTGCATTCTGGTGACTTTAAAAAATTTAAAATAACAAAATAATAGTTGTAAGTACACTGCAACAGCATTTTTATATTAAACTCTATTTTTATCTTTAATTCTCAGGAAAGACAACGGAAAAATTCATCCCTCTGGCGTGAACTTGTCATGTGAATCTCTAGCAAAAACGAATATTCATCAGTTTTTTTTGCCCTGCTTGAGTATTTCTTTCAGTCAGCTCTCTCCGTTTCTCTCTCCGTCTCTCACTCACTGAAGGTCCTTACAGAAACAACGCGACAACGACACCACTGCGCTCTGAACCCCATTATTTCCAATGGCTTGCGCTGCGCCACGACGGCTTTTTGCTACATCTAACAAAGCCAAACGATGTGCGCTAAACCCAGCGGCGAGCACAGCTCAAACTGCGCTGTTACGCAAGCATAGACTTCTCTCTTCCGCCGGGAAACGACATTTGGTGTAGCTGTACACGCTGTACAGTGCCAGAAACAGGTTAAGATAACAAAAAGGAAAAAAAAGTTTTAAAATTTGCCATAAATCGGGAGAAATATGCGAGAATTATGACCCTGGGAGGAATCCGGGAAAGGGCAATGAAATATGCTGTTTCATGCTACACAGTATTCCCGAGGAATTCATTATGTATTTACCTCAGGCAGTTTTTGAATTATTTCTATGCATCTTTCACTAATGATTTAAAATAGCCTAGACCTCAGCTAGCCATTTCTACCACATAACCCAGTTGGACACAACAAAAATATCAATTTGAAGCTGCACAGGGGTCTGCGGCACGCCTAAAGGATTTGATGAAGGCCAGTATGTAAAAATGTAAGACTTTACTGTGGTTTACTGTGCGGGCCAGATGATTTTAGCGGAGGGCTGTTCGGTCCACGGGCCACAATTCGCGACCTTTGCTACAGCGAAAGTGAGAAGTGCTAATTAGTTTATCGACCTGCATAAACAGCCACTCGGAGTCAAAGTGTTAGGGATGAACTAACACCAAGTCACTTCTTTAACACTCTGTAACCCTTCCTGAATAGGAAAAAACTAAATCTTGTAATGATCATCATGTAACCGGTACAATAATATTCAGTCCTTGGAAAAAAACAGCCTCGTGTGCAGTCCTTGAGTTTGCCCAATTATTCCAAATCTCCACAGATATCTAATGAACTACATCTAATTAAATAAAACATGTGGTACTTTCAATATATCGATCTGACATTTCAGGGATGGGGCAAAGGAAGGGTGGGTGTGGAAACGGGGGAAGAAGTGGACCATGCAATCCACTTTACCTCCAAGGCTCGGAGTCGCTCTAGCAGGGGATTGCTGTCCTTTGAATTTTCCTCCGACCCTCCACCGGCCTCAGGCGAGGCAGCCATCTCTGCTGCTGCGGCGGCTGTGGGACCCTCCAGACTGTCCTGCTGCTTCCACATCTCCTCCAGGAGTTTGTCCTGAAACGCAGAGAGAGAGAGCAGATCAAAGACACATGCCTCAAAGTCACAAAGAAATGAAACATAAATTCTTCATCATGGGCTCCGGTTCTATTAGCAGTAAATCTTGATAAACAACACACTGAATGCTGCCGCTACTGCATCTATAAAACTTCCACTTGACTTCAAAGTTCATTAACCCATTCTACTTTTATTAGTAACATTGAATCAAATGACCTCCTGTGATGTGACAGCAAGTCTAACTGGGAATCAACACTTACTTTGATGCGTCTGCAGTTCTGGTTCACTGATCTATAGGGGTGACTAATTACAGCCCTAAACCTAGCCAAGCATACCCGCTGTTTTGGTTCATATGCAGCAGCGCAGAGTGCAAAAAGGGCTGAGTGAAGTGGAATATGAATTGGAGGGCGTGTTGATTAATTAATAAACTCTCATCGTTCAACAACAAATATCAGCTTCTCCAGGAGATCACGTTCTTGTACTTGTCTGGAAGATGCAGAGCGACATAATGTGAACACACAGTTTTTTAATAGTTCATTAGTACAATGAAATACATAATAATAAATAGTTTGGGGTAGCAGTTTTATATGATTGCACCTATCCAATGCTATTTTATTCATAATTTTACTGTATTTCAAAATGGTCACCTCATATTTAAAAATGTTTGCTGCGTATCGCATTTCAAGAATCAAACGTGAAAGACTGATTTATTCTTCTCATTTTAAGTTAAAAAAGGAGGCTGTGATACACGGTATTAATGAGCCCTGGTAATCTGACGTTTCAACAGAACACAACAGAATACTGGGTTTTATACAAGCCCCCAGGAAGAGCGCCAAGCAAATTAGAACATTAGTCATTTCTATTCTTTATTTTGGGTACGAGTCACTGTTTTTTTGCTCCAAATTCATACTTGTTGTCCATGTAGTGATATAACTTTTCTAATATCTTTTCTTTATTACAGTCAGTATTACACATTTTGTGCTTTAATTTTGTCTTTTCTCTCACTTATCATTGGAGCTCCATACTCGTTTGCATGAAATTAGATGATGAGATTTTTGCCTATTGGCCTGTTATGTAATGTTGCATTATTTAGCACTTAGCATTAATGATCAATGTAGAATTGCAGAAACCTTAAAAAGTCTTGAATCAAAAATAGAGGAAGATGGATGGTAGCATAAGGCTGAGTTACAACTCATTAGTATTATGAATTATGAGCTTTGTTTGCACTTTGTAATATGGTTCATTAGTTTGTATGTACTGGACATTCATCCATATCAGAGCTGATCGTCTAAAGTGTGTGAGACCATTTCTGAGAGTCACATTGTGGGGACTCGTCTTTAACTTGGACAAAGTAAACTATTAAATGTTAGGGTCCACAATTCTTTAGTAAGGTTACACTGTAAAACATTATACTTTTACTAGTATGAACTAATCTTTCAACATTCATTTTCTGTAAACCGCTAAAAGAGTTCTCAAGAAAGCCTCCTGTCAATTCAGAAATCAAACAAATTATTGTTATCTTTGATAACAATTAAAACAATGCTACCTATGACGAGGGTAAGTATCCATTTCATTCCCTACCTTATACGCTTCTATGGCTTCAATATTCAATATTGATTAAGATGAATCCCATCTACAGCGAAACCATGCATCACTCCAGCAGTCAGCTTTTAAAGTCTCACTCTTTCATCATTTCTTAGATTTCTTAGACACATTACAGCCTGTGCAAGAAAAAAACATAATTCTCCCGCTAACATTATAATCTTGACAGAGCATATTAGAAACGTGACTTGAAACATGAAGCCATCATCTTAAAAAGACTGGGGAAGATGAGATCAATCAATAGTATATCTAATGGTAAATCATCCCTATGGGGTTTTCTAAAATGTTATATCTGAAATTTGGATGTTGAAAAAAAGAAAAAAAAAGAAAATCAATTGTTCAACAGTTCTGTAATAGTGCAAAGAGAAAATACTGCTCAAACTATTGTTTCACTTTATCATATAACCTTGTTGTCAATTAAGAACAAGTTTTTATCAGTTTCCAGCAGGGCTGTCAATCGATTAAAATCATTGTTCATGATTAATCGCAATTAATCGCATTATTTTCCATGATTAATCGCACATTTTTTTATCTCAAAGGTTCACAATGTAGGCCATGACAGTTTTTCCCTGTCAAAATTGCATGTAAGTTTGGAGTGTTACAGCATTACAGAGTGTTACAGTATGACATGGTTGGTACCATGGTTGTATTCTCTAGGTTTTCTAGTTTCATACGATACCAGTATCTTCACTCTAGCTTTAAAACTGAGCCCCCTACAACCTAAAAATCGCAGATATTGTGACTGGAGGTCTTGTACCTTGTATGCTTTCATGAGGTCCAGTGGGTCCACCTTGGGCACTTCCAGTGAGTCCGGGTTCTGTAGTAGCGTTCGCACCGTCTCCTCCATGCTGCGTTCAAGAAGAGAACAGGAAAAGTGGTCAGAGTAGCCCACTGAATGGGAGGAAGTGCTAAGAGAATCAAAGACTCCATAGAACATAATGAGCATGACCGATAAAACTTCAAGTCAAATGTTGGGGTCGGGGAATATTTGAAAAAACATTTTAAAGGCTCAATCAATAATTTTTTACTATATAATGTTTATTCATGTATAAAGTTAGATGCATTTTGTGTGTTTATAAGCTTATCATATTTGTATAATACATAAATATTTAAATATATATATACATATTTTGATGATGGGGAAACACCTTTTTTTGTATTTGGATTACTGACCAGATTTGCCTTCATGTAATAGCTTATGACAAGGCGTACACTGAATGGGGAAATTAACTATGTCTGCAGTAAAATGTCATTTATCCAGCTCAGTGAGTACAGTAATGAAGTTGCTAATTGGATGCAAAGGTGTAGAACTGAGGGAGGGTGAAGCTAATACACCTGTTGATGGAGGTTCTCATGTTATATGGACAGAACGTCTCCGCATTTCATCATTTGCGAATGACTGCATGAACAGTCAACATCATCATCAGATCAGCCGCCCCTGAGAGGATTTGACGTTATATAAAAATAAATTGAATTGAATTGTATATACTTTATATCAAATGTAACAGGTAGATAAACAAGGAAGAATAGAGTTCAGCTGCTCAGTATTTTAATTTATCCCTGAATTTCTGCACCCTGCCTTCAGAAGGATGACATAAAACATCAAACATTGTGGCTTTAACAAGCAGTAACAGATTTTTTGGCCACTTGGGGGCAGCAGAAACTAAATGTTCAAACACTTCATTGACATATAAACACTTTATAATGTTGATATGGTAAATGTGTTAGCAAACATTTTCTTGTTCCAGCAGATACGGAGCGACATTACCATTCATTTGGAGTTGTGTCTTCATTCACTTGATGAACATAAGTCTAATATTAACACTCCTTGTAGCTCTGTTTTGGTCTCTACTAACTCCTGAGCAAAATATTTTCTCTTTAGTTGTTAAATGCTCCACTATGGTTACTAGCCAGTCGCTAATTTTGTCTGTTTACAGACAGAATGCAGCGATGATCCTCTGTGGTATCATCACTCTATCTGATTTCTTTCACATTGCACATTTGATCTATTGTTAATATAGAAAAATAGTAGTGCAACTTTAATGTTTGATTTCAGGTATTTTCTTACCCAAATTAAATGTGAAATTTTCTAAAATCATGCTTAAAAATTGTGTAGGCAGTACATGTTTCAGACATACTGTAAATAGACTCCTACATGCAGTATGTTCCCAAGTAAAGTGCATCACAGCCATCAAAGCTCTGTTTCGACCTTTATTACACAGAGCTGTTGTGTGCAAATTCATATTATCCTTAGACATATAATACTTCCACATATTAAAGAGGACATGTTATGCTAATTTCCAGGTTCATACTTGTATTTTGAATGTTCAAAAAACACATAATTTTTCTCATCCTGACTGTCTGTCTGAATATACCTGTATTCACCCTCTGTCTGAAACAGGCACTCCGTTTTAGCGCCTGTCTCTTTAAGAAAAAGTCCAGTCTGCTCTGATTGGCTGATCGGCTTGTGAGAAAAATATGGAGCACCTTTGCAAAGGTAGTTGTCAAGCTGTGGGCGGTATATTCTAATGAGCCTGCATGTGACCAGATCTGGAGCCAAATCTGAACAGCTTGTTGAATCACACGTTTTCTGATCTGGACAGCCCAACTGACTGTGTTGTCTTGTTTCACAGTTTGTGGGTTGGTAGACACTCCAGATACCCAAATGTATGAGCACAAGCACTGAAAAAGTGTGTTTTTCATGATATGTCCTCTTTAATAAGGCTTCAAAACACCCATCGCTGTCTTTTGTTCATTGTATCAGTATAATCTTGCCTTGTGATTTTGTGATTGTTTTGCCTCTGAGCTGTGTGTGCCTGATAGACACTGATCATGTTCCACATAATGTTGTATGCAGTGACATTTTGCCCTGTCACTTCCAGAGCAGCTTGCCCCCCTGTTTGATGTGTGTAGCACAGCCATTAGCACAAGCTGCTGACTGTGAGCACAACATTGGCATTCCTGCCCCGAGTCACTGCCACTGAACTGAAACAAACCGGGCCAAAATAAATGAAATGAACGAATGAGTTTAAAGTCCAGGAAAAAAAAGATAAACCGAATGTAATTTCATGTGAATTTGTGCAGTCTAAAAGAAGTGAAATCATCATTGCTGCTGTTGTGAATGTTGATATATTATAATGGCACATGATAATGCTTGAACAAAATTAAAAACTGTGAAATTAATCTAAACATGATGTCTTATTGAGCTCCATTCTCTGTAAAAAAAAAAAAAAATCAACACAACATGATTCAACAAAAAAGTAAATGTCAACGAGTAACTCTGCAGTGACAGAACACAGCTCCCAAAAATCAATCACATGACCACTTGGATGTGACAGTTGCTGGCAGTGCTCAACAGACTGCAGTCCCCATCAGCTGTACGGAGTTATGTAGCGTATTTCAGCTTGTTTTATTTTGTTTTGGAAGTCAAACTTTACTTTCACCGCATCATTTTCGGCAGCTGTTTCCAGCTCGATAAACCCACTGTACACTACCTGCTCAGCACCAAACAGCAGACAGACACAGCAACTAACTGGTGAACATAATGGAGCATTTAGCAACTAAAGCACCAGATATTTCCCCCACTTTATGATAATCACATGCAGTTTGTGATTAAATGTGTGATTAATTTGCAATTAATCAGGATTAATCATGGACAATCATGCGATTAATCACGATTAAATATTGACAGCCTTAGGTTGTTTTGTGTTGTTTTGTTTCAATTCCCAACATTAACCACGTGTTTAAAAATGTTTAAAACTGTGATCGTAATCCGGGAGAAAATGTGTTTCCCTCGAAATGTAATTGAGAAGGCAGTTTAATCGTATGGGAACATAATTTTGTACGAGACAGGGTTGAAATAGCCAAAGCTCAGAGCCAAAACTAGGAGTTGCTGCGTCAACATGACAGGCAACTATAAGGCCAGTTGCAGCCCCGGACACAGCCTGAAACTGGTAAGGCTTGGGACTTCCATGATCTTCTGGCTTATTGTTGTTGGAGGGGGAGACTCTGGTGGAAAGGTCCTTTTCTACCTCATCACTATCCACGCTAGCTAATATGATAGTGATGGTCAATGTGTCACTCTGCTGCTGTCCCTTGTCCCCCCTGTCAAACTGAACTGAATCAGATGCATGATGCCACCTTGTTTCACCACCAATACTCACTGAAGTTTAAATTTTCATCTGAAGAAGTAACCCAGTGCTTCTTCTTACCACTCAAGTTACACCTGCTTACATCAGAAAACCAAAAAATCTACAGACAGTACAAAGGTCAAATCTACAGCATCTAATCCACTGATAAGAGTGAGTTGACACATCTTGCTGTGTGCCATGTATGAATAACCATGATACAAAATCTGATAAGTAACATCAAACAAATCTATTTTCCTGCATCTTTTGGTTATGTTTAACAGCATCAAGTGCAACTGTTGCAATGCAACATGGATCATTTCCTCACAACACTACAGACGGTCCTCCTTAAAGTTTTGGCTCATCACACTTGCTCCTCATGATGTCGCACAAATCCACCTGACACCCATCAAAATTCATGTTATTCTCAGCAATATTTCATTCATTGCCTCCACTCATTCATCACCACTCACCCCGTGCTGCTTTCCTACTGACTTCCATCGGTGCTGGTCATTTGAAATGAGGCTAACCACATGGTTCCTCAGCTTCCTCCGCTCAGAGTTAGTTGTTGCTCTGTGTTTGTGATTGGGCACTGAAGGGAAAGTGGGTCTCCTGGTCTCCCTGTGGACCATGTGGGAAATAATGTGCAGCTGAGTGGTCTCAGAAAGAGGAAAAACAAGCTCCCGCCCTGTCTGGCTCTAACCTAACAAGGCCTCGTACTCTCCTCGCCATCCCAGTCTCATGACTGCAGTCTGGCAGGAGAGATGTCTGCGGTCTGATTGTCCCTCTATGTCCAACCTCATTTCAGAAGTGATGCTGAATGAACGCTGATTTTTTTGTTTTGCTCTTACTTACTCAGGATTTGGCAAAATGTCTGTTGCATTGTGGTGCTGTCTACGCTGTAAAAAGTCACAAGAGACAGATTAAAACTGCTTTCAAAGTTGGACTCCCTGTGGCTAATAAACTGACCTTTATACATAAAACTCCTGACGGTTTCCTTTAAGGAACCACTGTGTAACAATTAGAGGCAGATGGAACATAATATTAATAGGTATGTTTTATTGTACTGTTATGGTGGTTAACACTGTCGCCTCACAGCAAGAGGGTCGTAGATTCGAATCCGGCTTGGGGCCCTTCTGTGCGGAGTTTGCATGTTCTCCCCGTGTTAGCGAGGGTTTTCTCCAGGGTCTTCGGTTTCCTCCCACAGTCCAAAGACATGCAGGTTAGGTTAATTGTTGACTGTAAATTGCCCGTAGGTGAAAATGTGAATGGTTGTCTGTCTCTATGTGTCAGCCCTGTGATAGTCTGGCGACCTGTCCAGGGTGTAATCCAGCTTCGCCCAATGTCAGCTGGGATCGGCTCCAGCTCCCCCGCGGCCCTGATAAGCGGTTACAGATAATGGATGGATTTTTTATGTAAGGGATAATGTACAACGAGCCAGTCTCTCGACAGGGCGAAGCAGAGGGGTCTCTCATCGCCCGGATTCTGTCACAACAATGACCCGCTATCTGTACATTATCCCGCTTATTACACGGCTACTTACTTAAGAAATCAATATTTTGACACAAAAACGGTCCGCCAGAGTCCAACATCAGAGCTGCGCCCATAGCAACAGTCTGTTATAAAGAAATTACAGACCACAGAACGCCGTGATTGACCAATCAGAATCGAGTATTCAACACAGCCGTGTAATAATTAGTGTATAATCACCTGATAATAAGAGCCGTGTTTTTGTTAGCTTAGAATGAGCCATTTATATCTACATAGGGAGCGGGTCCTCTTCACAGAGGCAGCTATGTTGCACCGCCATGTTTCTACAGTAGTCGTTAACGTCACTCACTCCCGTTGCTGCTGCTCTCTCTCTCTTGCTTCACCACTCATTTCCCACGTATACACACACTCTTAACACTGGCTCTGCTCCAGATGGCTCTAGATAGGGCCATTTGCATTTTCATGTCGGCCACCGTAGCTCTCCAACACGCTTGGCACACGGGAGAGGCTTCAGTTGGTTGCAAATCTCGTCACATCACCGCTAGATAATGCCAGATTCTACACACTGGATGAAAGTGATGATAATGAATGAAGTATTTTTGAATGTTATGTTTGAATGCCTGATAGGATAGCAGTATGTCCAAATGAAGTTTATCTTGTGGATCATTGCATACAATTATGTTTTGTTTTGCCAAATTCAGAATTGACTCCAAGGACATTAAAAATGAATCTTCTAGTTAGTCATACTTAGTGTTGTATGACCCAAATGCTTTTTATTTATAGAAAAATACCGTAAATATATATTGTGCTGATTATGCAACAGCATAACAAACTCTTTTTTTGACAAAAATGAATACATAATTACTTATTCATTAAATTGTAATTGTTGTGGAGGAACAGCAACTGCTTGAATTTGGCAGGGATTCTAGCTAGCAAACTTACAAGTTAGTGATCTTGTAATTCAACCCTTGTGGCTACAATAGACTCAATCTAAAATGTCAACTTAAAGATGCATTTCATTGAGTTTTATTATTGTTTTCATTGGGTAATCTTTAAATCATAAATGTTTGTATTATGCATTATGTTAGTACAAACCTATATTGTGCTCAGCATACACAGTATACTGTATATACATGCTGTGTACTCTATACATATGTAGACAAACATGTGCACTCATGCATGTGTTTAGCCTATAGCATGTATATGACATAGATATTTGTCTTAAATGGAAATGACCCCATCCTTCTTACCAGAGGCGGTTCTGCTGCTCTGTGACATTTTGCCACAGGCTGCACTTTTCATGCATAACAATGTATGAATGAACGGCCTAGTTCCATCTTAACTACTACTACTAGTATCGTGACCCCTTTCCCCACTTCAATGAAGACTGAACCACAAGCTGTATGGGGAAGCACCTCGCTGCACAGCACACCGACGTATCCAAGTGTATTTAAATAGGTATTGTCAACAGCTGGATCATTTGGTTACACTCTTTCAGCTATCACTGGATCCCACTGCAGCCACTTAATAACTAGGGTTGTAAGAAAATATTAAAAAAAAAGGTTGAATATCGCGATATTATATTTTGTGATACTGTATCGATTCTCAAAAACACTGTATTGATTTTTAATTAATAGTCAATTAAAAATTTAAATGCAAAGATTTGCACAGTCAATACCTTATTTCATTTGCAAAGAGATGCGCCCTCTCAAAGTAGAGCTACAAAGTTGGATTTTAAAAGGAATGTGATAATTGCACATGCAGATCTCACATAAAATAGTTAACTTTTTTTACTCAGATTTTATGCATGTGGTGTTCGTTATACTTCTGATCGTTTGTTCTGACACGTAAAATCCATCTGTTATTGTACTGCATATTGAAAGAAAATCCTATAGTGCAGTCTTTATTTATTACTTTACAATTCCTACTTTCTCATGTTAAGAGAGAATTGACAAATATTTCAGTGATGACTGAGTCAGGCCGCTTATTGTTTTTTTTCTGTCCATTTTCTACACCTACTTATTGCTAGACGGGGTCAGTGTAACTGTAGATCATTAACAATCATAAAAATGACAGAAAATGTGATTCGCTTTTTGACACGAACATCTTCACCCTTAGAATGGACTTTTTGTTTATTTTAGGGCTGTCAAAGTTAACGCCATAATAACACGTTAAAGCAAATTAATTTTAACGCTACTAATTTCTTTAACCGACATGTCCACTGTATGATAATCACATGCAGTTTGGGGCAAGTCATATTCAAGTCAGCACACTGACACACTGACAGCTGTTGTTGCCTGTTGAGCTGCAGTTTGCCATGTTATGATTTGAGCATATTTTTATGTTAAATGCAGTACCTGTGAGGGTTTCTGGACAATATTTGTCATTGCTTTGTGTTGTTAATTGATTTCTAATAATAAATATATACATGCATTTGCATAAAGCAGCATATTTGCTCACTCCCATGTTGATAAGAGTATTAAATACTTGACAAATCTCCCTTTAAGGTACATTTTGAACAGATAAAAAATGTGCGATTAATCATGGACAATCATGCGATTAATTGCGATTAAATATTTTAATCGATTGACAGCCCTACTTTATTTGTTGTTCAATGTCATGTCTTTGGAGATATGTAATAGAGTATTCCATAGTGGAGTTTATTCTATACTACCAACGTATAATGATAAACAACAACAATGTACCTTATGAAGTTGTTTAAAGCTTAGTAAAGATGCTTAGATGAAACTATACTCAAAAACTAAATGATACATTTTTTTCTTTTCATTATGATTCAACAATCTTTGTGTGAGAAAAAAGTCAACCAGATAAAAGAACTTTGTTTTTAGACTTAAAAAAGAAAACAGAAATGGAAAATAAGACAAAAAAGATAAGTAGTATCTCAAATGGTGTGCCAACAACATGACTTGAGAGAGATTTGGTGTTTGTTGTGCATCTAAAAAGCAGCGATTGATCTATAAAACTACCCATGTAGAAAATATATAAAAACTTGGAACTCAATTTCAAGTTTTTAGCGATAAAGTTGTTCAGTAAATAAAACATGAGACACAAAGGATCGTCCAGAGCTTCACCAGCACCACTTAAGGGTCCTTGGAGGTCAGTGTTTAAAGCATATCACCAGCAAATTTCATCAGAGCACTGACAGTCAGGGTTTGCTTAAAAAGGCTGCTTTGGATGAGACGCTGCATGTAACAAGATTAAGTGGACCTAGAAATATAGGACAGGAGATACAGTGACTTAAAGCTACTACGAGGAACTTTCATTTTGTGATGATTTTGGCGGTCTGGCTGGAGCTCCGACTGCAGCCGGATCTGGGTCTGTCCGCGGTGGGCTGGTCCCTGCCGGAGGCCCCACTGGAGTTTGGGCTGAAGGAGTTTCTGGTGAACCTGAATGCCATAAATAGTTCTATCTAATTTTGCTGGGAATCGGACCCGATGACAGGCATTAAGAATAACTATATAGAAATAGCCAATCTTCTGGCTGATGGTCTCATTTGCTTATGTAGGTCAAATAGAGGCATCAGTATCACATTGAGACTGTTTCATAACCAGTTAAAAGTTCCTTGTTGTAACTTTTAAAAAAAAACATGCAAGTTAGTGGAAACTTTAACCACTATTTGACATTTCTATGAAAGCATAGTTATGTTTTTGTTGTTTTTTATTATAGGTTGTGCTCTACAGCTGATTGACACATAGCCCTGTGCTAACTAGCAAGGAGAAAAGAACAAACCTAATTTCTAATTTCCCTAAATATTGGGCAGCGGTTCAGATATCTTCTGCATGGCAGGGGTGAATTAACTTACAGTCACAAATCATCGGGCCTAATCTCACACCTCGCTGAGCATATGCAGATGGGATCGAACTTGGATCATGAGGGGCCGTCAGCAGCCTAACAGTTGGCTGGACATAATGCTCGGTTATTATTTCTCTTTATGGCATGCTGGGAGGGGAGATCAATAAGCGGGGGACACAGAGGTAGCCTCTCACTGCGGTAGGTTGACACTTCATATCAAGTTTTAGTGTCGGGAACTCCAATAAAACTAACAGATTGTTTCTTTCAAAGACAATCTCGACATGAAGTGGGCTCTTAAGTTAATGAAAATGTTGGATGTCACCACAGAAGCCAGCAGTTCATCACATTTGATGTTTGGCCTTTTGATGGATGTGTGCTATGCATTATGTGCGTTGCTCGGTTGGACGGTGCGTCATTGAGTTGTGGCCGCTGGCTTTCAATCTACCAAGATATGAGCTACTATGACTCAGGGGAAACTTTTTGAAACATTGTACCTCACAGAAAAACCCTACGTCACCCTGACTGGCAAGCTGTAGCGTTGTACTGGTGATGGATTGAGTGTATTGAAGGCAACACTGTCTCACAATTAAATCAGCAATGAAACATGAAAACATCTTATTTGGACATGTTACAACCCTGAAATTGGCTCCTACACTATATTACCCCATCACTAGACATACATTATACTGTATGGATAGATAGATAGATAGATAGATAGATAGATAGATAGATAGATAGATAGATAGATAGATAGATAGATAGATAGATGGCCCAAAACTGTCCGACGGCCAACCGTCGGCTTGCTGTGTCAGGGCCTAAAAGGTCCCATATTATAAAAAAGTGAGATTTTCATGTATTTTTTATTATAAAGCAGGCTTAAGTCCTATATAAATACTGTGAAAGTATCGAAACACTCAATCCACAGGGAAATACACACAGCCCGTATTCAAAAACTCTGCATTTGAAACAAGCTATCAGGATTTCTGTCCATTCGTGATGTCACGAACATATAGTATTTAGACCCTTTACACAGATTTAAATGTAAAAATTCTAAATGTGTCCCAGTTTATTCCTGGTTGCAGTGTATGTGAATGTCATCAGCTGACAGGAAGTACACATAGACCCAAGCTGTTGCTTAGAGACACAATTCTGTTGCAATTCCGCCAAAGTGCGCTAAAACGGAGCGTTTCAGACAGAGGGTAAATACAGGCATATTCAGGCTGACAGTATAAGGAAAATAACGTTTTTTTTTAACATTACAGCATGTAAACATGTTCTAGTAGAAACACAAAATACAAGTATGAACCTGAAAATGAGCATTATATGGGACCTTTAATGCTAGTAGCAGGTCAGAAATAGAATCTATTTCTATGTTAGCAGCTAATGTTGCCTGGAGTCACTAGCCTCAAGCAGAGAGGAGGAGCTACAGAGATAAGCTCACTTCTTTCTAACCTAACACCCTGTAGTCTTCGGCCCCAACCAAATTTATCAAACTTTGTGCAGCTCTCTCTGGAGCCACAAGAGGCGTTATACAACTATTTTTTTCCACACACGCAGTAGTACTCCTCAACACTTCAGACCTTGATGTGTAAAATCAATTGAGTTTCCCTTTAACACTCAAATATGGCCATTGGTATTTGGCTCAAGTAGAGTATGTGACTGTGTTTCAGTGTGTGCTTGTTAGTGTGGCAGAGGTGTTACCTGGAGAAGTGCTGCTGCAGAGTCACCATCTGCCGAACCACCCTGCTGACGCTGAGGCCCTCTCCCTTCTCTCCACGCCCAGATGTTGTTTATTCTCCAGCTGGGGATTATTATTATGGATCAGTCTTGGTGGCGTAGCTGCAGGGAAGAGGAGTAAACACAGTTAGTTTGTTGTTAATCTTGCATATCATAATCCCACTGAAGATTTCAAAGATACAGTACATCTGTTCCCTTCCTTTTACCGCTTTCATAAAAGAACCGGTGCGCAGCCTCTCCTCTCTCCACCTCACACACACTGTAGTTTTGAATTAGCGTCGACGTGTGTGTTTTCCCCACAGCTGACGGGTTGTGAGTTAGGCAAACTCCCTACTCGTGACATTTAAATAGGGCCTTCGGGGTAAACTGTCATTTTGGAACCAAATACCTGCATATCTAAAAAAAATATTCAAGGATGCCCTACTGCTAAAGGTAGTAAAAGTTCAGTGTTGTTCATATTATAAGTATGACTTGTCCTTTGGGTGTTTACCTGTCTGAAAAAAACTGTGACACAATAAAATTCATGTTTCTGTGGTCTGTTCTTGTTCTTTTACTGACGGTAAATGTGAATTGAGAAAGACTTTTCAACGCATCTCTAGGAATTACTCTGTGTTTGTTAAATCCTTGCTTTGCACCAACTTAACAAGCCTGACAGACCCAGTACCGGGTCCAAATGGTTCATACCCTGTTGTGTAGTTACAAAAAAGATGCGATGGAAGATGATCTTTTAATAGAACATATGCATGCCGTACCGATTTGAAAAGCTGAGGTGTCCAGCTTTCAGAATCTGTAAACCAACAGTATGTTGTTCAAAATATGTAATATTACAAAGTATTTTAACAATAAAGTTGTACAAAAATAAACTTTGTAAATATGGGAACAAGTTGTGATCAAAAGATCCGCGATAATTTTCTCAAAAGTCTGCAATATCATGCTTGGTATCATTGGAAATTTTCCAATGTCATTGAAATTGTATAATAAATGGTGTATTTAGTGTATTTTCATCAAATCTACAGTCCCAGTAAAAAGTAGTAGAATACATTCAGTTGCATCGTTATCAATGGGATCTTTGTTATAATGGTAACAATATTGTAATAATATTGTCTTTGAAATTAAGATTTTATACTAGGCGAGGATAAACATTTTTTTTTATTTTTTCTATTGCGATCTATTCTGATCTCCATCGTAATATAGTTTACTTTTTATTTATTCATATTCCTTAGCTTCTAACCTTTCAAAGGAGACCAGATACATGCTTCTAAGCCTTATGGTTGAGGAGCTAGTCCTGATTCATTTTGGGTTGTTATTTTAGGTGTTTTTTTCCGAGAGATAGGGCTAGGGCTTAACAGGTTAATGGGAATTTACATCTAGTGTGACTCTGTGGGGGGATATGAAGGGGCCAGCAGAAGTGCCAATCACAATGACAATGGTTCCCGGTCTATTTCAGAAATAATCAGTCTGAGGTTGTTTTTTTCCATAGCCTGCTCTGCTACAAGCCTCTATAGCCACAGGTTTGTGACTGTGTGACTCAGTTCTACTCCACCATGCAGTGCTGCAGTACAGGAACGAAAGCTGTTGAGTTACACGATGGCCTGTAACTAATTCCAAATTTTATAATTGATGTGTTGTACTTCAACAGATTTTTTTTCTCTGTCACACTTTAGTCCTACTGTTTTTTAATCATATCAACACCAATCTCAATTCACACTTATATTTTTAGTTCAGAACAAACAATTGCACAAACAATTTTTATGAATGTAATCGTGTCAGATTGATTATAAACCTACATCAGTTACTACTACTGCAACTATCACTACTGCTATCAGCTGAAAGTTTGAAAGTTTGTGACCCGGCAGCCATGTTGAGATCAGTTGAGGAAATACCAAGCACCGCCCACCAGCCGGAGCAAACTTTCTCATTTTACAGCTAAACCGTACACTACAAGATGTTTCTGAACACATTTGAGGAAAGAAATAGTCATTACAGTAACAGAATATTGATTCATATTTGACCAGCGCTGCCTAGTTTGACCGTTTGATCGGAGTTCGCAAGTGATTGACAGCTGCCTCCGTTGAATGAACAGCCAATAGGAATGCTCTCTCTCTGATATGACCTGTGATTGGTCAAAGTCTCCCGTCACGGGCTAGATTTTCTAAAGCCTTAAAACAGAGCCATGAGGAGGTGCAAAGTCTAGTTTTCTCTCAGAACACTTGAATTACAATATGCTGGAAGGTTATTATGGATTTTTTGACCAATGATGCTAAAAATATTCTGCCTACTTCTGCTTTAAGCACAGGTGCAACTAACATTAACAATAGCTCAGTGTCCTAGGAAACCATACATAGCATAACATAATGTAAGGCTAAAGTGAGTGTAAGGTAGCCACCATTAATCCTATGAATTACACCTGTGCTGTTCCTGCTACAGCACATCAGAATGATTGCTTTGTAAAAGGTCTGTACAACTGCTACCATTACCAGTATTGCTGCTACTTCTGTAACAGACTATTGTGACTAGAATGTTGAGTGAATGAATGAAAAATAATGCACACGTGAATATATATACCTCGCCACATACATACAGGCCTGCATAGTCACATACAGGCACACACACGTGCAAACGAGGGCTGTCAATCGAATTATAAAAATATTTAATCCTGATTAATCACAAATTAATCACATTTTTTATCTGCTCAAAATGTATCTTAAAGGGAGATTTGTCAATACTATTATCAACATGAGAGTGGGCAAATATGCTGCTATATGCAAATGTATATATATATTTATTCAATTAACAACACAAAACAATGACAAATATAGTCCAGAAACCCTAAAATATGCTCAAATCATAACATGGCAAACTGCAGCCCAACAGGCAACAACAGCTGTCAGTGTGTCAGTGTGCTGACTTGACTATGACTTGCCCCAAACTGCATGTGATTATCATAAAGTAGGCATGTCTGTAAAGGGGAGACTCGTGGGTACCCATAGAACCCATTTTCATTCACATATCTTGAGGTCAGAGGTCAAGGGACCCTTTTGAAAATGGTCATGACAGATTTTCCTCGCCAAAATTTAGCGTAAGTTTGGAGCGTTATTTAGCTATAGTATGACATGGCTGGTACTAATGAATTCCTACAGTTTTCTAGGTTCATGAGCAATCTAAAAATCCCAAGTTGCTTTAATGCGTTAAAGAAATTAGTGGAGTTAAAACAAATTTGCATTGACATTGACAGCTCTAGTGCAAACACACTGAAATATAAACACTAAATGGTGGATACTGTGTACGTATAATGTGCATACACATCTACATATATTAAAGAAAAAAAAGGGAAAAGATAGCAAACATTTCAACAGAAAGATGACACTAAAAACTGAATCCAAGACATTTTCAGAATAGTGACTTTTTGTAGATATTACTGTTTTTGAGTTAATACAGTTGCGTATGGGTCCCATCTGCTCGTCACGTTATCCAATAATGAAGTACTCTGAAATGTATTCTTCATTTTTCAATCAAGTATCACAGAAGACACTCACACTTGACAACATCCCCCCTTTGCTTTGTATGTGCAAGCTGAGACATCGGGGTCATTCAATGAACAGTCATTGGATGTGTTTAAATAATCAGACCAGATCTGGATGGAAGATGAACTGCTGTTGCAAAATTAAAAAATGGAGACAATAGTGAATTACTTACTACCAGTGATCCTGAATCATCCTCCATGTCAGGGACGACATTTGAGAGACTATCAGAGAATGTATTCTATCTGAATTTGCTTCATGTTTGTCTGTCCTTCAACCCAGAGGAGCATGTCAACACAGCGAATAATAGCAGGTCTGCACTTAAGCTGATCAATAAGTTGAGTGTTTTCATTCTTTAGATGCAAAGTGAAGGACAAAACCATTCAATCATACAAATAGAAGTAATAAAATCTAAATTTTGAGGGACCTGGCAAGCATGTGAACTTTGAATCAGCACTGCCATCTAGTGATACTTGCTGATTATAACCAGAGTCACTGCACATGTTCAACATGAAGCATTTCAATGATCATCCACCCTGCTCTGAATCCTGAAGACCTTACAAGGTTGAAACCAGTGGCTCTTTTTTTTTTTCTTTCTTTTGCATCATTGCAATGCTCCATACAACATTATCAACAACATCAATCATGAGGTGCGGCTGTGGCTCAGAGGTCGAGCGGGTCGTCCACACCCGAAGGCTGTGGCATTGCGTGTGAATGAATGAATTTACATTAGATCCAGATGGGCAGCCATGGGTATGGAAACTTCTACCATCAGTGTATGAATGTGTGTGTGAATGGGTGAATGTTGATTTAAACGCTTTGAGTGGTCAGAAGACTAGAAAGGCGCTATATAAATGCAACTCCATTTACCATAACAGACCAAAGCTGTAATAGAGAGAGCAACAGAGGACAAAAAACAGAAGACATGTATACACATTTCTACACTATCCAAAATCCACTTGTTTTACTTCGATCACTGGGCAAGTAATTTATCAGAGGCTGCCATAAATCCATTAAGCTGTAGTCCATCCATCCATTATCTGTAACCACATTGGGCGAAGGCGTGTTACACCCTGGACAGGTCGCCAGACTATCACAGGACTGACACATAGAGACAGACGACCATTCACGCTCACATTCACACCTACTACGGGCAATTTAGAGTCAACAATGAACCTAATCTGCATGTCTTTGAACTGTGGGATGAGCCGAAGTCATTTCCTTATATTTTTAAAATGTTTCCCAATACAAAAGCTTAGTGTCAAAATAAATCTCTGTGTTACAGCAGGAGCTTTAGATGCAGTTAAAGGGGACCAATTATGCTTATTTTCTGGTTCCTACTTGTATTTTGGGGTTTTTACTAGAACATGTTAACACGCTTTAATGTTCAAAAAACACTTTACTTTTCTCATACCGGCTGTGCTGCAGCACCTCTTTTTCACCCTCTGTCTGAAACACTCTGTTTGAGCTCCTGCCCAGTCTGCTCTGATTGATCAGCTGGCTCACTCTGTTGTGATTAGTCAACCGAACCAAACTCTTCGGACTCCGCTCCAGCTACGCTCTAACTAGCTTTGTTTGAGGGCGTGCCAAACTAGCCGCTATAGGCAGGTATTATGTAAATGTGTTACTTGGTGACATCACCATGTTACAGAAGAAAAAGCGGGACTTCAAGCAGTTCAGGAGCAGTGTTTCTGTGGGGGAGAGTAATATTTTGGGCTTTGTAACTTTGCAGACCTTTTACATGCACAAAAAACTATATAACACTCTAGAGGAAAGAGAAAAAAAGCACAAAAGCATAATAGTTCCCCGTTAAATAGTGCACATTTTCTTGCAAGGCAAAGAAGTCTGTCCACTGTTTCATTTGTACAGTGCCTTCAGAAAGTATTCAGACCCCTTCACTTTTTTCACATTTTGTTTTGTTGCAGCAAGCCTTATGCTAAAATCGATAAAATTTCTTTTTTCTTTCATCAATCTACACTCAAAACACCACAATGACAAAGTGGAAACAGAATTTTAGAAATTTTTGCAAATTTATTAAAAAGGAAAAACTGAAATATCACATTTACTTAAGTATTCAGACCCTTTCCTCAGTACTGAGTTGAAGCACCTTTGGCAGCGATTACAGCATTGAGTCTTCTTGGGTATGACGCGACAAGCTTTGCACACCTGGATTTGGGGAGTTTCTGCCATTCTTCTCTGCAGATCCTCTCAAGCTCTGTCAGATTGGATGGGGACCGTCGGTTGAGAGACATTTTCAGGTCTCTCCAGAGATGTTCGATTGGGTTCAAGTCAGGGCTCTGGCTGGGCCTCTCAAGGACATTCACAGAGTTGTCCCGAAGCCACTCCTGCGTTGTCTTGGCTGTGTGCTTAGGGTCATTGTCCTGTTGGAAGGTGAACCTTCGGCCCAGTCTGAGGTCCTGAGCGCTCTGGACCAGGTTTTCATTAAGAATATCTCTATACTTTGCTCCGTTCAGCTTTCCCTCAAACCTGACTAGTCTCCCAGTTCCTGCCGCTGAAAAACACCCCCAAAGCATGATGCTGCCACTACCATGCTTCACCGTTGGAATAGTATTGGGCAGGTGATGAGCGGTGCCTGGATTCATTTATTAATTAATTTTCACTTCTTATTACTGACTAGAACAGCTTGACTCACAGTGCTGAGCTGCATCTCAAATTAATTCAGGTTCCCAGCTTTCAGTTGATGTACACCACGTCTATGTGACATCTACTGTTGACTATTTATCTCCCCCTAAAGACCCCCTGTCGCCTACCCCTCTTAAAAGAAGAGCTTGGAATGGTAAGGGGTTTAGCATGTAAGTTAATAAATGTTAATTATAATTGTTAGTTCGTAATAATCCGATCATTTACAATTCTTATAGCTCTCTTCTGTAGCATGACAATGTGATTAGTGTTGCTTTTGTTTGTTTTCCCCATACCTCCACATAATGTAACGATGAGAGAACAATATAGTATATATTCAAATTATCTTTAGTTTTATATAATATTGGTATTTAGACATTTTTGTTTTCACATTTATGTCATGACCAAGTATGTGTTTACACTTTATAAATGCTCTTTAGAGATATAAGCTTTACATCTGATGGTCTTATGTGACAACATTCGGTCTTGAACGCTCCCTTTAAATTTCCTATTATTTATTTTTTTTACATTAGAAAAAGTACAGCATGTGTTTCTCAATAGTTGGCCAGTAGATGGAGTTCTTCATTCATTTTCCTCAGTAGTCATCTGAATCAGCTGCCTCTGCATATGTACACTACTTATGTTTTCCTTACAGCCACACTGTAGAGAGGAAACAGGAGAAGATGCACCTGCCTGCCAGATGACACCTCAAATCAGAAGTGTTGGTTTATTTAGCTGAGTCATGTGGCACCTTTAAATGTGACGTTCTCTTCATAAATCATACATCTATTTGGAAGGAAAGATACCTCACTCATCATACCTGTTAAACAAAAATGACCCAAAGTGTTTCCAATTTGTCAAACAAATCTTAGCTGAAGTCAGAATACAGTCTACAAATGTAATAGCAATGAAAATGTCGAGCTGACAAACACTTTTCCTACAAGATGTATTTTTCTAGCTTATTAATGATTTTTAATGAAACCATGTAATTGCTCAATTTGTACTGTGAATCATTAAGGAGGAGATGTCTCATTTCTCAAATAGCGGATGTAGAAATGAACCCTTTCAAATATCCCCATGTTGATGTTGTTTCTATAGATCAGCCTCTTCTATGTGTCACTGGGGATGTGTGAGAATGTCAAACCTAAACTACAACAGGCTTCTGTAAACGCACAGCATTATGCTCCCATGACACCGAAGGATCTCCATTCTTAGACTTCATCCTCTATTAATAGACACAGTGAAAAGCCGTTCTTTGGACAAGATCTCACCAGTGTACTAATTTAACAATTACCAACAGAGGTCCGCTTTGTTTTCACTATACGCACAACCAGTAGTAGCTTTCATTCATGCATGCATCTCAACTGGGGAGTGAAATAAAGACTTCCACTCACAGTAGACATAAAAAAAAGTAAAGGATTTTGACAGTGACACATGGAGTAGTCAGATGAGAAAACCACAGTTTATAAATATTATGCAATAATGTGTGTATCTACAGTATAATGTGCAACAGTGCATGTTAGCTGTCAAATAAATGTAGTGGAGTAAAAATGTTAATATTTCCCTGGATGTACTCGAGTAGAAATCCAAAGTAGCATAAAATGGAAAGTAGGCCTTCCTCAAAAATGAAGCACAGCCTACTTGTAACATCTTGATTTAGATGGCAAAACTGCCGAGCACGCTCAACGTACTGCAACTTGACACAGAATAAAAAATTTAAATTAAAACACAAGCAAACTGAGAAACAACAATTTGACAATGCATAGGCAGCATGAAGATGCTTGCTCGGACCATATCCATCTTCATACTCTGCCTTCATTTTTATCTCAGCTACACACCTGTAAAGTGTTGTGACTGCATCTTGTAGTCATCACATATTGTATTATTTACACCTGCTTTTCTACTGTGTCATGTGAAAATGTCTGCTGTGAGAGAGGACTACTAGCAAAAACACCATGTCTAGCCAATATCTTAACTTACAAAAGCTGTAGGTAAAAATGGAGCAGATATGATTAAAAAAACGTATCTTTATAAAACAGTCACTATATCCAGGCAGTAGTGCATTAGACAGGTAATCTGAAAAAAATCATGTTCCTCGGTGTCCTCCGGTGTTCCTAATGGCATCTGCAAGATTTCACAGACCGGAGGAAAACAACCAATCAGACCCGACCCGCTCTCTCTCTGAAATTACCTGATTGGCCCAAGTCTCCTGTCACGGGCTAGATTTTTTAAAGCCTGAAAACAGAGCCATGAGGAGGTGCAGAATTCTATTTTAGTCTAGTTTATTATGGAATTTTTGCCCAATGATGCCGAAAACATTCTGCATATTGCCGCTTTAAACATTATTTAAATCATCATATAAATACAGGTACATACATAAAATTTGTTCGCTGCATTTAACCCATCAAAAGCATTTAGGAGCAATGGTCTGCTATGAAGCGCCCAGGGAGCAACTAGGGGTTCAGAGTCTTGCTCAAGGACACTACGACATGGGCACAGGAGGAGCTGGGGATCAAATCGCCAACCTTGTGATTACAGGACGACCAAAAATATCTCCACTGATATTTGAATCACATATTCAGACTGATAGTCAGTGAATTTTTAAAGCTTTTTGTCTGAAAACAGCTGCCAGCTGTGGCTGAAAACAACACTATGAGAGCAGTGAGAGCGAACCAAAACAGTAAAGTTGTGGTCCGACAGCTAAAAAATTAGCTGAAACTTGCTATAAAAGCTCCGCAAATAGGGGAGATGCAGAGTCAGGTGATGATTCTCTGTAGGTTCATCACTACCAGAGACCCCTTTCACATTGTTTTCATTTGATACATTGTTATAAAATCATCATAAAATAGCTACTTTAAACCTGAAATAAACGTTTGCTCTTTTTCCTCTTTATCTTTAGAGGTGTTGGGAGGGGCATTTTACTTTCTTTTATGAGACATGAGATAGATATCCATCTTCTCATCTCATTCACAGAAAGACAGCAAATAAGCCGACTTCTCAAAATGTTGCTGTTAGGGCTGTCAATCGATTTAAATATTTAATCGCGGTTAATCGCAAATTAATCACACATATTTTATCTGTTTAAAATGTACCTTAAAGGAAGATTTGTCAAGTATTTAATACTCCTATCAACATCGGAGTGGACAAATATGCTGCTTTATGCAAATTTATGTATATTTATTATTGGAAATCAATTAACAACACAAAACAATGACAGATATTGTCCAGCAACCCTCACAGGTACTGCATTTAGCATAAAAAATATGCTCAAATCATAACATGGCAAACTGCAGCCCAACAGGCAACAACAGCTGTCAGTGTGTCAGTGTGCTGACTTGACTATGACTTGCCCCAAACTGCATGTGATTATCATAAAGTGGGCATGTCTGTAAAGGGAAGACTCGTGGGTACCCATAGAACCCATTTTCATTCACATATCTTGAGGTCAGAGGTCAAGGGACCCCTTTGAAAATGGTCATGCACTTTTCCTTGCCAAAATTTAGCGTAAGTTTGGAGCGTTATTTAACCTTTTGCTACAAGCTAGTATGACATGGTTGGTACCAATGGATTTTGGGGGTTTTGTAGTTTGATATGATGCCAGTAGCTTCACTCTAGCTTTAAAACTGAGCTACAACCTCCGAAAGATTGATTGCATTAATGCGTTAAAGAAATTAGTGGCGTTAAAACAAATTTGCGTTAACTTTGACAGTAGCCGTGCATTGAGCTCTCTAAGGCACTGTGTAAAACCTTCAAAGACAGGTTGTTTTACATTTAGACATTCTGAATTATTAAGTCATAAAGAGAAAGGGAACTTGCAATCAATTACAGTTTGAACTAGAAGGGCACTTGGAGAGCGCAGACCTCCGCCAAGGCCGTTTCCATAACTCAAAAATAATACGTGCATCCGCCCTGTGATTCTGATCCGCTCCAAAATGTAATGGGTTCTTCCTTAGCCCATACTTCACCCTTCCACCGTGATTCATGAAAATTAGGCCAGGAGTGCTTCCTCATGCTGACAATCAGAGAGGCAAACCGAAAAACATAACCTCCTTGGCAGAGGTAATAATAATCATCCTGACTAAAACAGCAATATTATCTGCTTAACAAATTCAAATACTGTAAAGCGATTTAGCCTGAAGCTTTACAGCTTTTTCACATTGTTGTCTAAACAAACTGAAGAATCATCTTTACAACATTTTGCTGTTATAACTGTGATCTGATTGTGATGTAACAACCAAAGTAACACCGATCAGTGTCCTTCCATTAGTTGACATTATTCAGTGCGCACATTAGAGCCTTTATTGCAGCCCTTACATATCCTAATGTACTCTGAGAACTGTTAATGTTTCTCTACACCAGTGTCACAGAGACAAACAGCTTGACATTTATTGTACTCTTCAATCACGACGACTCCAACACAGAAGAAAAACAAAGCTGGCGTGTGTTGACTTGAGGACCTTTCAGAGAGGAAAGCGCTCCAGTGTAAATAGTGTAATTACATGTCTTCCTTTTGGGTGGGTGGGAGGGTAAATTGGTGTAATCAAGGCAGCGGTTCAGCCTCTGGCATTGATGTTGGAATAAATTAGGACAGGACCTCTCTGAGATTTTGCCCCCTGGGTATTTTATGAATACATACTTCTCCCCCCAAATCACATCCTGCTGATATACTGGCGAGCCAGACTGGTACAGTGACTGTACCGTACAACTCACACTGGGAAATGAGTAGTGCAGGAAATGTAGCTTTAACAGGAAACTGGGAACACTTTTAAACATTAAACTCAGGCTGGTAATCCAGAGAATTTACACGGAGTACACCAGTAGACTACAAAAAACTCTGTGAATTACATTTATTTTGCTACATATAGTTTTTATCCCTCACAATCTCAGTTTTCCATCAGTACAGTTGGAGAATGTAGACGTTGTGTAGATATGAAACTGTCACTTTTTGGATAAGCTAACAAAACCGTAACCTAATCCTTGCCTTAAAGGAACAGTGTGTAACAATTAGGGGGATCTATTGGCAGAAATGGAATATAATATTAATAATAAGTATGTCGTCTTTAGTGTATAATCACTTGAAAATAAGAGTCGTGTTTTTGTGAGCTTAGAACGAGCCGTTTGTATCTACATAGGGAGCGGAGTCCGCCATGTTGCACCGCCATGTTTCTACAGTAGCCCAGAAAAAACACACTGTTAACTTTTCTTGCTTGAGTCTATAACGTTACTCGCTCCCGTCGCTCTCTCTCTCTTTCTTCACCACTCACTTTCCACGTACACACACACACTCTACACACTGGCTCTGGTCCAAATGACTTACGCTATTCTTACAACAACTGGCTCTAGATAGCGTTTTCAAGTTGACCACCGTAGTTCATCTACACGCTTAGCGCACGGGAGAAGCTTCATTTGGTTGCAATCTGCAACCTCACCGCTAACTACTGGCAGATCCTACACACTGCTCCTTTAACCCCAAGATTAAACCTATAGGAGACCTCACGTCTAATTGTAACTTCAAACTGAGATGAGTGTTTTTTGTGATCATCGATTAACGAAGAAACACTTAAGAGATTTTTGCTTCTTGCAACATTACTGCTGGCGGAGCAGCAACCGTTCCAGACTTCTCTGCAGAACGACTTTTACCTGACTGCTGATAAATTCTCAAATCGACTATCATAACGTTATAGTGGAAAATATGAACAATTAAATTGTGCTGAAATATATTGATATTTAGATGGACTAAATTATAGATGCACAGCCCAAGCTGGCTTACAAGAAAGCCCCCAGGAAGAGCGCCGGGCTTTGAAGCAAATTTTCGTAATGGCCAAACGCTGGTGCTACAACTTCCGTGTCCATCAAATGATGCCATTGGGCCCAAAAATACTTTTCCCCACAGACTTACATTGGGGAAAAGACGTCTGTAATTCTAATAATATTTTTTTTTAGATCAATTATGTTCCCAGTATGGACACTTGAATAGCCCTTATTTAAATCATTAGGTCCTAAAAGTTGTAAAATGCACTAATAGCCAAATCCAGAGTTATTTCCCTTAATCCATTCATGTGAATGAGACCCAGACCGAGGCTGGAGGAAGGGCTGGGAGGCGGAGTTAAAGGAAACGCTACTGCGCCTGCTCTATGGGCCTAAGTGATGCGAGGGATCGCTGGATGATCCGGGTACTTTATGCAGAAGATCGTCGGATTCATCACTCGGCAGTCGAGCCATTTTGGCATGAACGGGAGTCCGCCCACAACGCTGTCTCCAGTTCTCGTTATACATCCATGCTTACAAGGCAGACTATCAATTTCCACGTAGGTGTGAGACCAAATATACAAATTATAGGAAAACATGAGTGAATAATATATTCTGTATGCCTTCATATTTGACATGCATCAAATGATCTGATCTCATATTGTTTATTATCACAGAGCCCGCCGAAGTGTGCACTGCTACGTCCTGCGAAAACACGACCATCCAAGTTTTTAGGGAGTCCTAAATGCTCACATCATGCTCACATTCTCACAGCGACAATGCTAGCATGTTGATGTTTAGCAGGCAGAATGTTTACCATGTTCACTGTCTTAGTTTAGCATGTTAGCATGCTAAAATTGGCTAATTAGCACCAAACACAAAGGCTGATGGGAATGTAATTTTGCTGATAGCCTATTTGTTTGTAAACCAACTCATAGAGCTCAACAGTGAGGTTTCCGGTAGTGAAAATCCCATTCATATTATGAATTGAGGATTTGACTATTAGCCATAATGTCGTAACCATCCAAGGAAGACTTACCACGCGCTACGAGATTGTGAAACAGTTCCTTCACTCTTAAAATAATTATGTACACATGCAGTCTTGTACCTTTGCCTTTTTTCCGTTTTTCCAATTGTTTTTTTTTTGCTCCAAATCAAATAATTAATGGTCACGATGCATCTCATAGCCGGTTGGCTTGGGTCCATGCTTAACATTTTTTATATTTTCTGAAACGTCAATGGAGTAAATTAATGGGAAATTCACTTCCAGAACCGGTGCCATTCAAAAAGTGGACAGTCGCTGTTGAGCTCTATTGACCATGATTCATCCTGAACATGAATGTGTGTACCAATCCATCCAATAGTTGTAGAGATATTTCAATAAAAAACAAAAAGTCAACCTTTCGTTGGCGCAAGAGGAAAAGTCAGGGGATCACCAAAATCAGTAAGATTCACTGACCGGGAACTATTAAGGTCTGTACAAAATCTGATGCCAAATCATAACATAGATGTTGAGATATTTCACTGAATAAGTGTGAATGTCATCAGGGGATAACCAAAACCATTCAATTTGATCCTCTGGGGCCTGGAATATCTGTAGCAAATGTTATGAAAATCCATCCAGTAATTGTCACTTTATTTTTATCTTACAAATGTAAACCTTATCGTGGCGCTAGAGGAAAAGTCAAAGTAGTTGGTTTCATCCTCTGAGGACCATGAATGTCTGTATAAAATGTCTTGGCAATCCATCCAATAGTCTGGACCAAAGTGGTGGACCGACATTGCCATCCCTAGAGCCATGGTGTTGCATGGCTTAAGGGACAGGTTCAATAACAAGTATGTACGCAGTAAGTATGTGCAGCATAAAAACAACACACATATACTGCAATATCTGCAATAACACCTGTCACTGTCTAAAAGCCAAGAATATTCAGAATTCATAAAAGAGAGATTTGCAAACTTGGAGTATGCAGAAGCTAAAATAACTAAAACTAAATTACAAATAATGCTATAGCTGAAATGAGTAACATCATGAGCAACCAGTGAGGTGATAGATTGGTCCAGGCCACAGCGCTTGTTGGTGATACTGAAATGTCCAGAAAAACAAAATAACTGCGCAATAAATGAACTAACTAATTCATTGTGTTACTAACATACCCATCTAATTCAGTCCAAAATTTGAGAGGGTTTTAATTTATCTGGTAAACATGGAAATTTTATGCAACCCTCTCTCCTTTCATTCCACAAATAGTCCTTGGATGAGATATTTTTAGCACAAGGCTATTTTTTATGCGTTCTTGATGTTGCAAAGGTTCTAACTCACTGTAATACTGTTACCATTCTGTCGTTCCCAGTCTCTTATCTGGTTCTGCTGCAAATCTTTACGGATCTGACAAGTTCAATCTTTGATGAAGAGCTATTTATTACAAGTTTTTTTTTTTTTTTTAATTTTGACTTTTATTTATTCAGGGAATGATTCAGCTCTTTCTCAGCTCCACCCTGCTGAAAACTCCAATTCGACTTAAACAGATATATGATAGAGGACAATACTAATACTGATAGTTTTAGAGCAGATTTAACCGTAGATTATGTTTTGTGCTGTTCTTCAAGATCTTTTTTGATCCCACAGAATAGCAACATTATACAGTATTTTCCATCCTGAATTTTTCTCTCATCATTTCGGGACCATCAACTGACCCATAATTACCTCCGACAACTGTAGATTCTGTGTTTTTTCACATTAAACTCGTGAAATTACAGTTGAGTTTCGACCAAAGCACACGTGGTGATTGTTGGAAAGAGTAACTACGATGGTTTAGGTGACTTTTATTTTGTTTCTGTCCAGTTTGAATGAAGTGTGTAACGCTGCTCCGCTACGTACAGCTGAACTCAACATAAACAAAAATACAAGTGGATGATGGCGCAAGCTGAACGGAGAGGGGGGGCAATCGTACTCGGGCATCATGGCGGAGGTCTGCGCTCTCCGAGTGCCATTCTAGTTTTGAATAATGAATTTATACAAATTAATAAATCAGCCATTCACAGCCAGCAAAGCACACTACTGTCCTTACCCAGCACCAGCTGGTAAAGTTAAAGACTAGCTGCTGGTGAACACAGTGTAGCATTTAGCAGCTAAAGAGACAGTTTTCTAATGAGTCCGCGACTTAACAATCCTGCACATTGTACATAATCATCAAGTCCATGTATATCCATTCAGTATTTATTTCTTTGCACTATTTGTATGATTTACAACTTACACTTGACTTGTACTTTATTTTATTTTTGTTGTTGGTGCTTTATTACATCTATTTTTCACATACTTGTGTAGAGAATAGTCCTGTCTATTCTTTACCTTTATTTAATCCGCTTTGTTGTCCTTGTTCTTAGCTGTTACGTCTATCTCTGAGAGCAATGAAACATTAAAGCATGTCAACATGTTCTAATAGAAACCCAAAATACAAGTATGAACCTGGAAATGAGCATAATATGTCCCCTTTAAAGCTGATCCTAATTCTGATTTGATTTAGTGTTCATTTCAAAAATATTGATCACTGCAGGTCTAAGGACTTCTGTACAATGGCTTCTGAAAGAGTGCATTACCCATTACTCACCCATGTTTTCCTGACCAGTATGGAGACTCCAGCAACATCCCTCCCTGTCCAGGCCTTTCTTTAACCTTAAGGCTACCGCTGACCCCTTTTATGCGGCTGCACAATGCCATCATCTAGCCTCCCAATCGAATGCATTAGACTATATGCTTCAGTGCACCAAACATGGATTAGATGCAGCAACAGACAATGGTTATCCCCTTGCCCTGAGCTACTGTACATCCACTCCTGTTTAAAGGCCTGTTCTACATCGAGGTAAGGTCAGCCCTGTTGCTACGATTATACTTGTCAGATGTCTTCTCCCCTTAAATGAGGCAATCAGCTACTTAGGATCATCGTATGTTGAGGAGATAAGTGAGGTTATAGCTCTGGCAGTGAGGTAACAGAGGCAGGATTATGAGTAGGGATGCACCGATACCAATACCGGATCGGATATCGGGCCGATACTGACTCAAATAGCTGGATTGGGTATCTGTGACAATAGGGACGATCTATTCAATTCAGTTCTATAGTCTATATATCGGTGCATCCCTAATTATGAGAACTAATAAACCCTTATTTTTCAAACTGTCATGTCAGTGGAGCAATTACAATAATATGACAGGTCCGATTCTGTTTGGTGTTTTGTTGCCATGAGGGACAAGGCCTCGTTGTGCACTTCACTCCTTGTTCACTGAAATTCACAGCTGTCACATTTTCTCAGCTCTCTGTTGAGCCTCTTCTCCTGTTAACTCTTTCTTTTGTTCTGTTTGCTGCTGAGCTACAGCACCATGAACAGTCTGATAACCCAACACAGTCTAACGGAATTTAATCTATTTGATTCGTGTACATAGACACAAATTTCCCTTTGTTTTCGTGATGCTCAGCATGACTTTCAACAACGTATTTTTTGTGCGTTTTCTTATGAATATCCATCAACACGTGACATGTCAACGTGTCAATTTCCGCTCTAGTCTTTTCAAAATAAAATTACTTAGTTAGGTTTAGGAAAAGATCGACATGGTTAGGCTTAGGCAAAAAAAATACTTAGTTAGGTTTAGGAAAAGATTGCGCTTTGGGTAAAAAATAACTGCGAAAGTACCGTAACTTAAGTATGGAAGTTACGTGACAAATAAATCAACTTTGACTTGTGGTTTCACATGAGATACAAACACCGGTCTCCTGGGCAATAGGCCAGGGTTTTTGACCCACCCATCCACCCCAGCTTCCTCCCAGTGTAGCGTTCGCCGCTCTTTATACTTCCCCGTCCACAATTACGTGGATTACATACAAATTGATTTTGTGCTGACCGTCACGAAAAAATTGTGAAATTCGTGTCTATGTACACAAATCTATACATTAAATTTCATGACTATTTCACAAACTGCTGTGCGACTGGGTTGCATAACCAGTCTATTACAATGGTGACCACTGGAACCACTGCTGTTTCTACCACTGCCATTAACACTAAACCTGCACAATCAAACTGTAAGTCAATCCCCACCGAAATGATTAACTTCTTAGCTGATTTGGACACCACTCCTTGAAATGCTGTGTAATATCATTCTTAAGTGGAGTTATGTTTGACATGAAATGACTAGGGAAGGAATATAATATATACAACAATGAAGACATCTGGACCACATTTGGATTCAAGTTGCTGCTGGCATTTAAAGGGCTGCAATAAGACATACGTGTATGTGTGTACGCATTGATGGTGTCATCATTAAGATGGCAAACATGATATGCTCAGATTATTAAAGGTGGTATTTGGGCCTGACACCAATTTAGACATTTGGACCAAAGTATTAAGTCATATGCAAATGCATGCATATGCCATTTTCATCAGATGTGAGTTCTGAGTAACCAACTAAAACATAATTTCTCCAAGAGGGATTAATAAAGTACTTCTTCTTCTTCTTGTTCTACTTCTTCTAAATTCATTCTAGAAGAACAGCAAAGCTGTGCAGGTGAATAAGTGAAAACTATAAAAAAAAATTTATGTATGTATTGAATAAACTGATTAAAACGGACAAAGAAATCTCAATGTATGACACGATTTAGGTCCCAAAATTCTGAAATTGTAAGCTGACTCTTCAAAGTATTGGTAAATGTATAAAGCTGCCAGTATGCTTGTTGAATCCTTGAATAACTTCAGAAAAAAATCATGTGCCTCTGTGTCCTCCGGTGTCCTCCTAATGGCATCTGCAGGATTTCACAGACCGGAGGAAAACAACCAATCACTCGCGAACTCCGATCAAACGGTCAAACTAGGCAGCGCTGATCAAATATGAATCAATATTCTGTAACTGTAATGCCTATTTCTCGCCTCAAACGTTTTCAGAAACATCTTGCAGTGTACTGTTTAGCTGTAAAATGACAAAGCTTGTGACTCAGCCACCATGTTGAGATCAGATGAGGAAATACCAAGCACCGCCCACCCGCCGGAGCAAACTTTCTCATTTTACAGCTAAACAGTACACTACAAGATGTTTCTGAAAACATTTGAGGAGAGAAATAGGCATTACAGTAACAGAATATTAATTCATATTTATTCAGCGCTGCCTAGTTTGACCGTATGGTCGGAGTTCACGAGTGATTGACAGCTGTCTCCGTTGAACAGCCAATAGGAAAGCTCTCTCTCTGAAATGACCTGTGATTGGCCAAAGTCTCCCGTCACAGGCTAGATTTTTTTAAACCTGAAAACAGAGCCATGAGGAGGTGCAGAAGTCTAGTTTTCTCTCAGAACACTTGAATTACAATATGCTAAAAGTTTATTACATATTTTTTGCCCAATGATGCCAAAAACATTCTGCCTACTGCAGGTTTAAAGAAACCCACTGGAATTACAACTGTCTAAGCTACTAAATCAGCACCCAGGGGAAAACATGTGATATATGGACTTGCAAGTAAAAGTCAGCATCATGCGCTCCCCATCATAAGATATGTGTATTTGTATATACTGAATGAGATGCTCTTTGCTAACCTATTGACCTCTGTCTGACCTCTGGTCAAAGGCCTCTGGTCGAATGAGACCAACTACTTTGTCTAGTGGTAGAACACATGCTGATCTGTGATGTGTCTAATTGACTTGTCTTTAAGGATGCTGGATTCAGTTACAATGAACTGAACTAAGATGACCTGAACTGACCAGACTGAGCAGGAAGTGACTGGGTTGTATTGGACTGGTTCAGATGGAAACCAGCTGAATGAAACTGCTCTATCTCTATAGTGTGAAGGAACACATTCTCCTCATGTCCATTTCCCCTCTCCAAACAGAATGAAGCCAAATGCTTTAAGAAACCAAAAAGGACTTCAATAAATGTTTTATTCAGGTCTTCTCTTGCCTGTGCCATCCTAGCCTACTTTCCTCGGTACTTTGGGGTGGAAGCACAGTTACTTGTTGCTCCCCATGACATCTCCTAGGTCATACATTATACATGGAGCTATTCTGCATAGTACATGCACACAATATGGCATCACTGTGGTGTACTGTTTGAAGCCTCTGAAAAGGAAATCCAAACATGTTTCCTCCATTCATGTGTCCAAGAGGGAGCAGCTAGGCAGGCACATGTGTGAGAAATAGAAATTGGATGGGCGATTTCTAATGTATTCGTACATCAGCACTCACACACATACACACACACCCACACAAAACCCATCAGCCTGACATTTGAGCGTGCGTGTCTGTCAGAGCGGTGCATCCTTCCTTACCCCTGCCAGTGGCTGCGTGTATCCACGGAGACAGATGTCAGCAGAGGCGGCGGGGCTGAGCGGTCTCCGCCGAGGTGTGGAGCATTCCTCGTGCGCATCACATTCACAGACCACCGGGAGAGGAGGAGAAGAGCCAGGACGCCACAATCTGGGTCAGTGCCGCCGGAGCCATCCTTATGATGATGAAGGAAGAAGAAGGAGGTAGCCACAGAGAGGATGAGTGCAGACGTCACAGCAGGCCAACAAGCATCCTAGCATCCAGCCACGGGCGCATCCTCCATCTGCAGTTGTTTTGGATGCGATGAATTCCTCTGAGACTCAGACGGGGAGCAAATCCACGAGGTCCTCACATCCACACACGACGAGAGCTCTCTGCTACAAGGGAATAACCTTGTCTGCACGAAGCATCGCCGCCTCAATGAAACACTTCTCTTCCTCCTCCCTCCTCCTCCTTTTCCTCCTCCCTCTGCCCAATTCACTGCTTTATCGCTCTATTTCTGTCTTTCTCTGATGCTCATCCATACTTCCACTTCACTGCCCTCTCTCTCTCTCTCTCTCTCTTTCTATTTCTCTCTCTCTCTAATTCTCAGCTGTGTCTCAGTGCTCTGCCCAGAGGATGTTGAACATGTGTTCAGGGTGGGGGTTGGGGGACTGCTGACTTCATAGGTGGCACGCTTTTGCTTCCCACACTGATAGGTTAGGGAGCATGGAGCACTGTGCCGCTCACATTTTGGGCACAACAGGAGCATCCAACTGGTTCAGATAAAAATCAGCTCGGCCCCTTTTTTTTCTTGTCCTATTTTTGAATCAAACATCCGAGCAGTCGTAGATGGGATTAAAGCTGCAGTGGGTAGAAATGGAGCAAATATGATTAAAAAATATATATATATTTATATATCCTGACAGTATAGTGCATGAGACAGGTAATCTGAAAAAAAAATCATGTGCCTCTGTGTCCTCTGGTGTCCTCCAGTGCTCCTAATGGCATCTGCAAGATTTCACAGACCAGAGGAAAACAAGCAGTAAGAGCTGATCTAGAGTCTGCCGTCCAGCTGCCATCTATGAACTCCGATCAAACGGTCACACGAGGCAGCGCTGATCAAATATGAATCAATATTCTGTTACTGTAATGACTATTTCTGTACTGTTTAGCTGTAAAATGATAAAAGTGTGTGACCCGGCAGCCATGTTGAGATCAGTTGAAGAAATGCCAAGCACCGCCCACCAGCTGAAGCACTGCCAATAGGAACGCTCAAAAGGAACGCTCTCTCTGGAATGACCTGTGATTGGTCAAAGTATTCCCTCACGGATTCGATTTACTAAAGCCTGAAAACAGAGCCATGAGGAGGTGCAGGAGTCTCTCTCAGAGCACTTGAATTACAATATGCTGAAAGGTTATTGTGGAATTTTGGCCCAATGATGCCAAAAACATTGTTGCCTACTGCGGCTTTAAAGGCTGTGATCAATGGCCATGCTGCACTTGAATGCTGGAAATCTGTTGGCTAGTAAAGTAAGGAAGGGGAGGAGGAGGTGGTTTTATGTGACATGATAAAATCACTGTCAGCTTACTAAATAGCCCTGCAGGACTGTCAGAGGGGGGAAAGACTAACCTAACAGGCTCAGATATATGCAGCACATGAGTGTTTTTGTTCCCGCTTAACACTATCTGCCCCTTTCTAGACAGACGATACACATTTCTCTACATTATATACGACAGGAGCAGAGGGAAAAGAAGAGATGTGGGAGGCAGAGAGAGTGTGTAGGGAAAAATGGACAAACAGAGAGAGGGGGGGAGGAAGGGAGAGGGACGGGGAGAACAGAGAAAGAGAGAGAACAGAGAGCTTTGGAATATTTATAGCAGGCTGGAGACTGATGTAAAGAAATAAGCTCCTCTATTTCTGTGCTGTGACACACTCGGTCGCATCTTGTCAGGCGAAGTCATATCAAAGGGATCCTATGGTGCTTCTGCAGCGAGGATGCACATGAACTGCAGCAGCATGCAGGGACATCCATGTCGTTATCGAAGGAGATTGCACACACAAAAATAGATTCAGGCTTCGGTGGGGAAGTGTCTCTTAAATGGATATCAATTTAGTGATCTGCTAAGAAGTGCACTTAATCAAGGAAATGATGGCCTTGTGACGATCATAAAAGCCATTAGACTGAGTCACATTAGGTTGTTTGGGAGGGAGCGGAAGCAGATGAAGATGGGGAGGGGATTTTTTGGGGAAAATATGAAATTCACTGGTTTTATTTATAGTCTTCTTTTTCCTGGGAAGTGAGCTGTTGTCACACTGAAAATCAAACGCTTTTCACTGGGAAAATTAGCCGAGTCAAAACAGATTTTATACCTTTAAGACGTGATTTTGCAAGCAAATTAAAAACAAACAAAAAAAAAACGCATGTGCATACAAGTGTGTGTGTTTGTGGAGACTAGGATACCTCTGGGTTTATGCTGTGACCTATATTAGGCCTTGATGCTCCCAAGCCTGGCAGGCTGAGTGTATGTGTATGTGTGTGTGTGTGTGTGTGTGTGTGTGTGTGTGTGTGTGTCATCCATAGAGTAAATGCATGTGTGTCTAGATGCTGAAGAGAGAGGAAGGAGGTGTGTGTGTGTGTGTGTGTGTGTGTGTGTGTGTGTGTGTGTGTGTGTGTGTGTGTGTGTGTGTGTGTGAGACAGAGGGAGGGGGAGAGTTGTGTATGCTCGCATGAAATGAAGCTGCATGGCTGCGTTGCTTGTGTGACTAAAGAGCCTCAACTGGATGACACACAAAGAGGTGAATGTTCACGCAGTAAGAGAGCTTAACCAAAGAAAGCGCGCACACACTGATGAAAACTGCACAGCTTCTGCCTCAGTGGGCAACTTTACGTAACTTCAAATGCAAAAAAAATTACACAACATAATGAAACAACAGTCAATTCAAGCATTGACGCCAAAGCATACCAATCTGACTGGAAGATTCTGTGAATCATGCTACCTCCGTTAGCTTGAAGCTTAACAGATTATAGCACCCACTCTCTGCATGTAGATTACCGGCAGTTATTGGCTCTGGAATCACTAATGTCCTGCACATATGGCTTCAAATTAGCATGTTCTCGCTTTTAAAGCTGACCCAGCTTTTGTGCGCCACATCCATATAGCCCAGGTTATTATTAATGACTAAAATCCATACCTCCTTGAATGTGCTGCTATTCAATGCATTATACTGGCCTTATGTAAGAAAATGAGTGGAATCATCTCGCCCCAGTTAATTCCTGACCTGTCCTCTGGCCAAATTCGCCTCCATGTTATTAAATAGTTAATCATGTGCATCACAGGCTTACACTGTGTATAGAATATACAAGATGCTTAACTAAATGGTAAACATTTCCAAACTGGGTTGCACAAATTGGTAAGTTTGCAACGTTAACATGCTGCCAAAAGCGCTGGATGTTTCTAGAAGATTCGGTCCATGACTTGTGATAAAAATAGCCGTTTCACACACACACAGATGGTGACTCTCCCACAGAGTCATGCATGGTAACGACTGACGGTGGGAAACGATGGGAAAAGAGTCATCAGCAGAGACTCATCAGTAAACACAAGTGTCCCATTTGCTCCAAACAGGAAATGACACGCATGGTTAAGAAAATTCAAATTCCACTCTGGAGGATGATGATATATGCTGGGATTTATGGTTTTGGTCTTGGTTGGGTTGAGAAAGAATTCTGAAATAAAAACCCAAATCTTTTTTACAGCATGTGTCGGATTAGTAAAGGCACTGAGCAGACAGGTGTGTCATAGAGGATGTGGAAATATTTGCCCCAGTTTAACTCATGAACATAATACCAGGATATACATATTTAATTGATTTATTTCTAAACACAATTGCTCATAAAAAATGAAATGAAATCTCTTTAAATGCAGTCATTAGTGATCGTAATTGATGCTATCAGATGTCAGGAAACATGAATCTATGAGCAAATTAAGTAAAATGCACTGAACAAGTAAACAGGTCAATAGTTCCAGTATAAACTGCTGTAAACAATCAAAGGAAACATTTAAATTGACAGTTTGCTTTGGATTTCTCTACATGCTGAAGCAGTGTGCATGGAGCTGTAGGCTAGTAAGAGTCAGTTTGGTCTTTAGAGAATGCTGTTTTATTTATTTTCCATTCCAAAGTCAAAATAATACAAAGGCAAAATTGTGAGGAATGGGTTCAACGTTGTGTTTGCCCACATTAAGGTAAGCTGCAAATGTTAGCATCCCCGGCAAACTAGCTTCAGTAGTAAGCTTACCTCCAAAGCCAAAGAGCATACTGCCCTATTGTGTGAGATTGCAGGTTAAATCAGTCCCTGTTGAGGACATTCACTGTGTTGGAGCCAAGATGCTCCTATATTAGAGTTTAGGCTAACATTAGCAGTAGTGCTGTCAATCTATTCAAATATTTAATCACGATTAATCGCACATTTTTTATCTGTTCAAAATGTACCTTAAAGGGAGATTTGTCAAGTATTTAATACTCTAATCAACATGGGAGTGGGCAAATATGCTGCTTTATGTAAATGTATGTATATATTTATTATTGGAAATCAATTAAAAACACAAAACAATAACAAATATTGTCCAGAAACCCTCACAGGTACTGCATTTAGCATAAAAATATGCTCAAATCATAACATGGCAAACTGCAGCCCAACAGGCAACAACAGTTGTCAGTGTGTCAGTGTGCTGACTTGACTATGACTTGACCCAAACTGCATGTGATTATCATAAAGTGCGCATGTCTGTAAAGGGGAGACTCGTGGGTACCCACAGAACCCATTTACATTCACATATCTTGAGGTCAAAGGTCAAGGGACCCCCTTTGAAAATGGCCATGACAGTTTTTCCTCAACAAAATGTAGCGCAAGTTAACCTTCTCTAGTCTGACATGGTTGGTTGGTACCAATGGATTCCTTAGGTTTTCTAGTTTCATATGATACCAGTATCTTCACTCTAGCTTTAAAACTGAGCCCACTACAACGTCCGAAAGATTGATTGCGTTAATGCGTTAAAGAAATTAGTGGACATTTACGACAACAACTGCAGCTTTAACAAACAGTCAGTTCTCATGGTAATTAAAGTGACATCAAACAAAGACAAGATATTTTTACATGAGGTTTTACTGGTTTCGGCAAGGGTTTATTTTCACATACGGATCCTGTGCTGCTCTTTCCAGAACTCAGCAATCCCTTGAGACAGTGCTAACTCTGCCAGGCCCCTGCACTCGCGGGGGGTAAACCCCACAAGCGCGGTGCCCTTCACGCCAACCCCCTGCCTCCCTGCCAGCTCTGCGACCCTCGCCGTGATGAGGGAAGCCGGAGCGTGACAGTACGGCTGGCCGCCGATGCTGAAACAAGGCCACGGTTCACCTGCAGTCATGTGACCGGCTGGGCTCCCCTTCACACTTTCAACATTACAGGCGATTTCAACAGCGCCCTCGTGTGGCAAGGCCAGCACCTGCACCCCAGGCAGCCCGCCCGGGGTCGACTCCCTGATGGCCGTGGCGATGCTGCGTCCCATGGCCGAGTCCTGGGTGTCGATAGTGACATTGCAGTTCATGACGTACGGACCAGCCCCAACACCTGCAGGACATCAGCCGAAATCAGAATTAAGAGAACACTTTCACACCTTAACTCGTCTCTTCTGCTTTTCCTTGAGTAAGTGCTGTCCTGCATTTACCAGGATTACTTTCAACATCAACATGATTATATATTCAGCTTCAGCTATTGCAGAAAACAATAGCAGAGGAATTAGCGATTGTAAAAGGAAGGGACAAAGACCTCTAGTGAAGGAAAAGTTTCAATCTTGCATCAAAATGCAACGTGTTGTTGCTCCATTGCGTAACGGTCTACTGAGGCATCAGTCGGTGGAGAAATTGGGATTTTCTGCCTCTCATACAACTGATTTCTCCCTGTCAACCCGTTGGAAAACAATTGAAAACAGCAGGTCTAGAACGACGCTCTTGCTCTGAGGGACTGACACAGTTAATGTCTGAAGAAGATAAACAAAAAACTGTCTATCAAACACCTTTGAAGTTGCACTAGAAATATCTTCAGATGACACCACATTGGCAATGATTGCCGAGCTTTTCGTAAGAATAAGAAGTTTACGGCACTGAATAAGAGAATGGACATAGATAACAGAAGGCAGGTCACACCAGCAGCTGTTTTTAATAATAATGTGATCAATCCTCGTGTCCATAATGGCCGTGAAGTGACCCCTCCCCAGTGTGCTAGTGTGACTGCACGGTATAATATTGGAGGACAATATCTGCAAAAGTTCAGCTGAGGCTAATGTGCATCAGGACATGTCCCTCAACCGCAGCTCAGCAAGGAAACAGTCTGCAGTAATAAAAACTGTAATTTTGGATAATACCCTTTTCATTTGGATAACTCAGACTTCTGGAGCCTCACATTAGCTTCAGCTGAACTTTAAAATGCATTTCTCCCCAGACTTGGTCCCCATGGTTTTGCATTTCCCTTATTATATTTCCATTCTGATTTACTTGACCATTAGAGTTACAGTTTAAATAACCTTGTTAGCATACGTATTACGCAATACGTCAAAACTAAGCTATACTGTTACTGTTGCTATGCAGTTATACTGTTTCCTGTAAATCTGTGAGTGTGGATGGTTTCAAGTTTTACACAACCTTGATGAGGAGTTACAGTAATAGCAGATTCGCTTTTCCTGTTGACATACTGTCAAAGAATGTATATCTGCTAAGAAGTCAAAGTCAATTGTTCGTTCCATTGCATCGTCAGCGCCCAGCAGCAGAACTGCGCCTCCGCCATTTTGGACTGAAAAACAACTAACGGACACGAGTAAAACATCCGCCTACAAAGTGCCATACAAAAGTAAAACTAAATTATTTCTATTCTATTGTCATATTTAATGTCTCTACCGAAATGGTCGACAGATGTCACTAATGTGTTGAACAATAAAAATGTTATAAATATGTACACTATTATAACTATTAACTTACTTATTTATTAAACTTTTTTGCCCGGCCGCTTCCTAGAGGAGCATAAAGTGAGCGATGGACATAGGTGGAAGTTAGAAAAATCCAGCACACAGATTTTGAGAACAATCTCAAACTTTTTCATGTCATTGACCTCCAATATTGATGTCCAATAGACCACAGACCATGGATGTAGAAGAGGTTTTGTCCTGTACTTTTGCGCTGCGTGTTAGTAAATAGCCTACAACTACATTAAATTCTGTTAATGTCATGCTACTAGCACTACTAGCTACTGGCCGATAGCCGGTTGTTTGGGAACAGAGACGTTAATACATCCACCACAGTACAGGCTTACATCATACAGCCCATGGGTGTATTAGAAGATAATAAAAGTAATGAATTACAGCCAATATATCCATTATTACAGCCGCATACAGCTAGCAGGAAGCTGGCAGAACCAGATATGTCATATGAGCGTGCAGGGCGGTGCAGTTCCGTGGGTGTGATTCAGCTATTAGTGAATTTTACATCTTTTAGGATATAATGATTTAAATGAGGGCTAAATGAAGTGTTCGTATTGGGAAGCTGATTTACGTCGAAAAAAATTATCCTCTGATCAACAAACGTCTCTTTATACATTCATGGTTATGGACTCATTGGCGTTTTCAGTCCAACATGGCGAAAGCGCTACCGCATGTAACCATCTAGCGGCTAATGTCAAAAAAGCACCAGAGTTTTGCCTCTTTGATCAGAGCGACCAAGAACCTTTTCAACATATACGGTATGTGCCATGTGAGTATTGTATTGTAGGAACCTATCATTGAAAGGTGCAGCATTTTTTAATTGTTCCAGTTTAGATTTGGCCTTTAAAAGGTCAGAGAAGAGGAGAGAGGTGGCCTGTGGTCGGAATGTAACAAACATAGTTTTGTAAATAAAGAGACAAAGTCACCTGCGTTGTATAATCCTGGCAAAGAGACATTGTAACCTTCCTTACAGGCTCAAACATTTACCTACAGAACCATGTCCGGCATATCAAATTTAGCTTCTGCCAGATCCGGCTCACCTGTGAGACCGAATCGTTGCTGTGGCTGCGGCCCCATGTCGGGCCTGATTGCCTGCATGTCCGTCGTCTTCTTGAACCAGCCCATCTCCTTCCTCCTCTGCGCCAGCCCCCGCTGAAGGGGGGAGTCTGCCCAGCCAAACAGGAAAGCACTGGTGCCCTGGACCCGCTCTGTGAGTCCCTGAGCCACAGCTGTGCCCAAACAAGAACACAGACATGTCAAGTTAACCAGCAAATGGAGCGCACGTCATCACATGCACACAACGTGGGAAAACACGAGAGCAACGAGAGCGTGACAGACAAAACACACCTGAGGGGGTGTTAATTCAGACGGAGGGAGATATATGGACACATGGACTGCTCATTATGCGCACGCATAAATACAGTGCTTGTTAGTGAATAATTATTCTTGCAATCACACCACACAGATTAGCATACAGAGTGCACACATCGGGCATGCAGGCACACATGCTGGGTTACGGCTTATTATCGGCTACACACATGCCTGCTAAGTCAGCTGGCAAACTGTGAAACTAATCAACAGGAAGCTAAAGATGTCACATCATCAGCCACTAGACGCATTCCTACAGAACTCATCACAGTACAGACACATATACAGTATGTCAGGTACTGGCAGATACTTTCTAAATAACCGTGGCATCACATACTAAAAACGGAGGCCAAAAAATAAAGAGTTAAATGTAAATCAGAGCTGCCTACTGCAGAGCAGAAATTGCAGTTTCAAGTCACATATAACACATGTGCCATCCCTGTGTGCACACACTGGATGTTTATTCTATTTGAGTCACACATAACAAGACACCCAAGTTATCACTGCCTTCAAATAGAATTTGTGAGCTTGTGGTTACAACATGTGAAGTCGTGTGTGCTTGGCGTTCAAGTTGTTAAGTCGTGAGAACACCGCTGCTAGGCAACAGCAACATGGATGCTACTGTCGGGTACTGTCCATGGTTGTATAAAGAGAACTGGATACAGCGTTGGAGGCGGGCCCCCGTTCATTCCTATGAAAGTTGCTCAGTGGCGCATGAAGCAAAATAACTTGACTTCTGAGTATAAAATTACCCGGATCATCCGGCGATTCCGCATCCTTTTGGCACAGGCGCAGTAGCATTTCATTTAACTCCGCCTCCCAGCCCTCGGTCCGGTCTCAGTCCGGGGCAAAATTCACATGAACGGAGGAAGGAAAAATAACTCTGGATTGGGCTATGAGTGCATTTTACAACTTTTAGTAGCTGATGATTCAAATAAGGGCTGTTCAAGTGTACTGGGAAGTTCATTTACCTAAAAAAATGATCCGCTGTGTTACAGACATCTCTTTCCCAATGTAAGTCTATGGGAAAAAGTCTTTTTGGGCTCAATGCATAGACTGTAACGTCACCCATTGGTTTGTGGACTCCTGATTTGTAGTCTCGAGTCCGGCATTTTGGCTGTCGCCATCTTTTTTGCAACGCGAGTACAAACGAACACTGAATAAGACATTAGTAGTTGACTGCTTTCAAAAGGGATGCAGTGCATGAGTGCATTGAAAGCTAATGAACAGATACAATATAGGAGGACAACAACTGACAACTCAAACAACAGGGACATATATTTAAGTGCACTCCCACACACATGCATGCACATAATGGCATCTCACCCCGAGCCTCTTTAGCACAGTCCTCCACTCCCACCTCCTCCCCCAGGGGGTAGATGGGTATGAGGTCGACGGCACCCATACATGGGTGGACTCCCTTGTGAGCGCGCATGTCGATCAGCCCACAGGCTTTCTCGCATGCAGACAGAACCGCCTCTCCTGGAGGACAACAAAATAATCAAATTAAAATGTTCATCTAAAGCAGTACATTTTTAAGTTTAAAGCTGTGTGTGTGTGTTCCTCTGCAGAAAACTGAATTCAATATGATACAAAAAGAGATTGTGTTGAATGAAGCTGATTTGTCTTTAGGAGTGAGCGTACGACAAACAGCTGTAAACCCTCGACAGCTTTGGCTGCATTGTCAGAAGGTCGTGTTCGGGATAAGCATTGAAGAAGATAAACTTTTCACTGTGATCTTTGCCAGAAAAATGTTCATCCTGAATTTTTTGTGTTTAAATCCCTGACAAAGCTTATTAAAGGATTTTACCCCCCCTCTCAGAGGATTGGAGAGCAGGGGGCAGAGACTGAATCCCAGCTGTAGGAGTACTGATTCTATTCCTCCCTCAGGAGTAGGAGGAGGAATGTAAAACCTTGTTATTTCACCATAAATGTAAAGATTCTATACTTACTGATAGAGTCGATACTGGCCACAATGGTGATGACAGAACGGTTGTAGTCGTGGTCATTGAAGATGTTCAGCACTGCGGTCCCCTCTCGTCTAACACCTGATGTAGAATTGCAGAAAACGTTGCCCAAGTTCAAATGATGTTTTAAGGATGTTTTTAGGAGACCGTGTCTAGCAGCATTAGGTGGGGTGGTGTGAGTAAGTAAATTCAATAATGTGAAAATGAAGAATAGTATGATAAGGAAGACTTGCTTCCAAGCTGATGTTTGCTGTCTTATCATTGGTTTTAGCCTCCTTTGGGTTGTAACATAGCTTGAGAATAAACAGTTGAATTATTCTTTCTCAGCAAGACAGATTTGATCAACTGTTTTGGTTCTAATTATCCCCAGACATCGTTTAATTCAAGGCGTGATACAAACTAAAATGGCACTTGCCTTCAGTGTTGTATAAGGCTGCCTTGGCCACAGTCTCCACCAGGTCTTTCCTGCGAGCCTCGGAAACGTTGAGGAGACAAGCCACCAGTCTTCTGCCCCAGGAACCTGAGGCCATGTTTCTGCCACAGCTGCTACTGAAAGAGCACGATTGAAGTGTGAAGTGCACTGATCAGACTAAAGATGAACCAAAAGCTGAGGAACAGCCAGTCACAATACAATATTCCACTCACATCCAAATGTACCCGGACGGAAACGAAGCCAAGATAATGAGTTTCTTAATGACAACAGATGTTAAAGTACATAATTTTTTAAATGAAAAGGTGAATTCATAAACAACACACTAACAGGTTTTGCTTCGAGAAGCTTACTTGTTCTGGCTTCAGTAGCTTATGGTAGCTACTGTTAGCAAACTTAAGATAGATATTGCTGTGTATCTAAAATTACATTTTGCTGTTAATAAACCTCTCTACTTGTTATAATTTTAGCATTTAGCATTATCCTATAATTGTCATTTGTGGCCATCGTGGCTGCTGATCAACAAAACTACATAGGCTCACTTTCAAGTGCAAATATTTTTTTCCCTTTAAACCTGCAGTAGGAAGAATGTTTTGGCATCATTGGGCAAAGATTCCATACTAACCTTTCAGCATATTGTAATTCAAGTGTTCTGAGAGAAAACTAGACTTCTGCACCTCCTCATGGCTCTGTTTTCAGGCTTTAAAACATCTAGCCCGTGACGGGAGACTTTGGCCAATCACAGGTCATTTCAGAGAGAGAGCGTTCCTATTGGCTGTTCGTTCAACGGAGGCAGCTGTCAGTCACTGGCGAACTCCGATCAAACGTTCAAACTAGTCAGCGCTGATCAAATATGAATCAATATTCTGTTACTGTCTATTTCTCTCCTCAAATGTTTTCAGAAACATCTTGTAGTGTACTGTTGAGCTGTAAAATGAGAAAGTTTGCTCCGGCTGGTGGGCGGTGCTTGGTATTTCCTTAACTGATCCCAACATGGCTGCCGGGTCACAAACTCTCATTTTATAGTTAAACAGTACCCTACAAGATGTTTCTGAAAACATTCTAGGTGAAAAATAAGCATTACAGTAACAGAATATTAATTCATATTTGATCAGCGCTGCCTAGTTTGACCGTTTGATCAGAGTTTTTAAGTGATTAACAGCTGCTCAGAGACGGCAAGGCTCCAGCTCGGCTCTGATTGGTTGTTTTCCTCCGGTCTGTGAAATCCTGCAGATGCCATTAGCAGCACCGGAGGACACAGAGGGACATGCTTTTTTTTCAGATTACCTGTCTCATGCCCTTATGTCAGGATGTAGTGACCGTTTTATAAAAACAACTTTTTTAATCATATTTGCTCCGATTCTACCCACTGCAGCTTTACATTTTTTGATGCACCTGCACCTTTAAATATGTCACTATGAGCATTTGTGTTAATAATGTTATTATTTTGTCTACTTGTGTGTTATTCGTTCATGCCAAATTAAAATGCACCTTTTATAATGACGATGCCACCTACAGACAGTTTGTGGAGCTGTACTTTACGAGGGGAACAATTAAGTAACAAAATATTTGTTTTTGCCTTTAAAAAAAAAAAAAAAAGTTGAACATGATGACAAGAACAGCTCCAGAAAATCAAAGAGCATGACAATATCTCCAGGAAATATAGGAGTACAATCTGTGAAATATGTTTAAGTGTCTGGACTGAATCTACAGTTTAATAATTTAACTGTTTCATAGTTTATAAAGACTATGGGAATTATTAAAGTGAGTAGTGTTTCTCTATATCAGTGCTGACTGTCTGTACATTTACAGAACAGGTTCAAAGTCCAAGCTGCAGTAACCTAACTCGCTACATTAGCTGTAAGTCATAACTATGTAGGCTATTTGTACCAAACAGATCGGTCCATATAAAGTATATGACATACTTGCGTTACACTGAATGATCAGTCAGCATTGACATGTGCAGCAGTGCATTCTCTGGTGTTGCATCACGGGATAAATACGCAACTCACTGATTTCTGTACGTAGTACGCACACTAACTTCAGTGCAGCTGTCAATCAATCGATGCACGTCCAGATGCATGATACATACACGAGTAGACTTTAGCATGTGTAGCTAAAGATACGAGCGTTCAGTGCAAGATGGTTCACTCCTGTTTCCAACCTACTGGAAAGCTTCGGCTTTTCTGAAGGATTCAAAATGTTGTTTTAGCCCAGTGGTCAGCAACCTTTACTATCTAAAGAGCCATTTTAGGTAAAAAAAAAAGAAGAAAGAAATCTGTCTGGAGCCGCAAAACATTTGAGCATTGTGACGAAGGTAACACAGTTTATAATCTAAGTATATAGTATATAAGTCTAATGCAGTGAGGGCCAAAGAGGAAATATACTACAGAGTATTAGGGCCACATTGAGGGAAATACATCTGAGATTTACAGAATAAAGTCATAATATTACGAGAAAAAATTCATAACTCTACGAGAAAAAAAGTAGTAATATTCCGAGAATAAAGTCATAACGTGACGAGAAAAAAAGTTGTAAAATTACGAGAAAAAAATCATAACTTTACGAGAAAAAAAGAAAATAACACATAAAATTACTACTTTAGGACATTATGACTTTATTTTCATAATATTACGGCTTTTTTCTCTTAAACTTCTGACTTTATTCTCATAATACGACTTTTTTTCTCGTAATATTATGACTTTATTCTCTAGATATCAGATTTATTTTTCTTACTCAATGTGGCCCTAATACTCCGTCGTACCGTCGTACATTAGACCTATAACAATGATAAATAAAAATGAAAATATAAACAAAAAACAGTTATTCATTTCCATTTTTAAAAATCCACAGGGAGCCACTAGAGAGGGGCTAAAGAGCTACATGTAGCTCCGGAGCCGCAGGTTGCTGACCCCTGTTTTAGCTTGTAACAATTTTTGCACAAGTATGTAACTTCTCCTTCTTGTGGGTGTGTAGTTTTTTATCTTTGTTTTGAATCTGTGATTCTAGGCCTGTGTATGTATATATGCAGGGAATGGAATTAGCACCTGCCACCTGTCAAATACAGGGTAAATATTGGCTGTGGCAGGTCAAAATATCAGGCCACCTGCCACCATGGCAGATTCCTTATATTGAGAAATATTATTTTTAAAAAGCAATTCCTAAATTAAAAATAGTCTGGGATTAAGGTTACATGATCCATATTTCTACTGTCTGTTACCACTGACTCAGTGTTTACTAGGGGTGGACAAAAATATAGAGTATTGCAATATTATGTTTTGTGATACTGTATCTATCAATTCTCAAAAACCCTGTATTGAAATCTAATGAATAGTTTACATGCAAAGATTAACTCAGTCAATACTTTATTTTATTTGCAAAGATATGCAAATGCAGATCCTACTATTTTATATTACGATTTTATGCATATGGCCATGTGTTTTTTATACTATGACAGTTTTCCTAAAATTAGATTTAAAAAAAAAATTGCGATATATTGTCTTGCTTACAGTACTGCCATATGTAGCAATATATTGCATCGTAAACCCTGTATCGTGATATGTATCTTATCGTCAGATTCTTGCCAATACACAGTCCTAGTGTTTACAATTCTAAAGCGTTCTACATAGACTTCAGAAGTGGCAGATAAAACAATTGTGTGGCTAGTAGAAATGTTCAGTGACAGCCACAGTGGCACGAGAGGAAAAAAATTAATTTTAGACCCTGTATGTATGTAGTGGGTTAGTGAGTGACTCGTCAAAAACGGAAGTACATGGGAGTGCATCATCTCGCCACACTCTAAAGCATCCTATCTCTGGAGTCAGAGAAACAGACATGCGCAGAAGAGCTACTGGTCAGCTGGCAGGTAGAATAATAAACAGCGCCTCTTCGTGGACAAAACGACTCATAACTGTCAGAGTTAAATACATACTATGAGTTTATTTTGAAACTGCTACAATGAGAGACAGACGACGGATATAGCAGAGTGTGCAGTGAGAAGTATTCGGGCTATAGCCACATACAGGCTGCTTGAATAACGTTAGCTGCAGATATCGTGCTGCTGTGTTGCCATTAGTGATGGGAATTCCGTCTCTTTTTAGTGAGCCAGTTCATTTGGCTCAGCTAACCAAGAAGAGCCGGCTCCCAAACGGCTCTTCATTTTATCACTTCTGCCTTTTATAGTTCAGCCAAATTTAGCGCTGTTTTAACCTATGATTAGTATGTGTGCAAATATATATCTTAAATTATTCAATATAATTATAGTAAACCTTATAATTTCCAGAATGCCGTAACTTTACCTGCTGCTTCGTTTCCGACTGTCACTCATCTTGTCTGCTATTCGCGCACCGCACTCCTCTCTCTCTTTCTCTCCTCCTCTCCCTCCTGCTCTGTACCTGTAGACCGTCAGCGCACCGCGCACCCCCGCCCCTCCCTACTTGATGGTATGATCCTTGTCTGTCATCACCTGATTGGTCGCATGGACGTCATTAACACAACATTCATGGTACGTGTCCACAGGGGCGTTTTTTATCGCGAGGGGACGCGACACTTCCCAACAATGGACGCTTGTTGGGCTGACCTAGACACAAGGCACTAGGCTCCTGATTGGACGAACGCTTTCCCGCCGTGGGCTGCTGCTCCCAGCTTTCAAACCGGAAACAATATGGAGGCTTGTTTGGAAACTTTCTTCTCTTATTTCACGAAAATAGTTCACCGAAATGTGTTTCTGAAAACATTTGAGGCGAGAAATAAGCCACGCAGTTGCTGAATCTATCTTTATTTTGTTTCGAGAGGCGGCGAGTCGCATCGGATGCCCGTGATCTGCATAAAGTAGACTAGCCCTCAACTTTATGCAAATGAGGAGCGGGCATCGTGACACTCCGTTTCTCGAATCGCGCCACCATGCTATCAGAATGCATTGCACGGCTGCTTACATAGACAATGAAGGGGGAGCGTGGAAAGCACGGAGCCTGTGGACACGTACCATTAGTGCATGGAGTGCCCGTGGCGCGGAGAAGATCGTCCTATCATTCTGCCTTGAATTAATAAAATAAAAAATAAAAAAACGACTCTCGCACAGGAGCCGGCTCTTATCGTTCACTTAAAAGAGTCGGCTCTTTGAACCGGCTTGTTCGCGACATACACATCACTAGTTGCTAACAGGGACAGCTAACTCACAGCTAGCTGACAGCAGCAGCAGCAGAGAGGAGTAACAGGGAGTAACAGGGAGTAACATGGAGTAACAGGGAGTAACAGGGAGTAACATGGAGTAACAGGGAGTTACTGCGTTGAGAAGAGAAAACGCCACATCATTTTCTTATTTTAGAGTCCATGCTAGCGACTCGAGCTGTCACTCTACTAGCTGCTGTGTCCAAAACGATGAGCTCTGTGGCAGCGACGACAACCTCTGAAGCTCCGGCGGGGCTGCGCGCAGCAGCCAGCCGGGATGGAGGCTCCGGGAGCCCGCTGCAGAGGCTCCAGAAGCTGCTGGCGGTGCCCGGATCCGACCCGAGCCGAGTCAACGACCTGCTGCTGCTCCGGCCTGATCCTGATGCAGACGAACACACTGCTACAGAGCCAGAGGAGAAAGGCAGCAATAGGCATGTTATGTTCTTCCACGGGGATATTCAGGTGAGTGATGGAGGGAGGGAACCATAACACATGTGGGTCTGTTGATGTCAGCTTATCCACAGAAAGATGCTAACTGGCCTAACTGCATGATTTTAATCACTGAAAGTTGTTACTGTGACAGGGATGTTAATAGATAATAGATAATAATAGAATAGATAATCCCCATTCACGGACACACACAATAAACACAGACAGGTAAATAAAAGGGGATGTTATAAAAAGGATCACACCCACTAAACTGTTTAATCCTGGACCATATTAACAAAGACAGTCTAAAACGATGGAGTATCTTATTGTATTATTATAGATATAGTATTACGATTTTACATTTTGAGTCTGTGCATTTAGTTTTAAAGTAATTTAAGGGCCTATACAATTTGTGTCAATGCCACATGGATCACTTATATGAATGTTAAACACCATGTGACATGTATAGGGTAATAGCCATGTATTTTTCACATCTTTATAGCTTGTTCACAGCATGTGACACCTCATGGGTGTCAGGAAAGGTTATCAGCAGAGTGAGTCCTTTTGTTTTACTGCTTCATAAAAACAACTCACTAAACCAAAGGAATCACCTGAATGGGGGGAAGCATATTTAGTTTTGCTTGCGTTAGATTTCTTTCCCACTTAAGTAGCAGAGTATGTAGTTCATTCTGCACAAATTATTGTGAGCTGTGGCACTGTAATACCACACACTCAAAAAATCACACAGGAGATTGAAATCAGTAAGTCTGAGAGAGGTTTTCAACAGATGAGGGCAGATATTTGACCCCGTCACACTTGGCTGCTCCTATTACATTGATATCAAGTTAAGTTTATTTATACTGTATGGGAGACACTGCCCAGGGCTCAAAATGTAACTGAAAGAAGCACTTTCCAGCACCAAGCAAAACGGTATCAAGCAGGGTATATTGTGCACAGGTACAGTGATGATCCTTGATTGGAGATCGCACTGCAGAGATACGGTGCTCTTCCTGTGAATATGCCACTTTTAGCTGTGAGTTGGATCAGCTTTGTGTAAGAAGCACGGGGTGATTTGACAAAATTGAACATTGTTCCCTGAGTGGGAGCTGAAAATGACCAGACTACAATTCCCATAATTCCACTGTGCAAAGAGTTTACGGGTAGGAATTACAAAATAATTGAAGTTGTAAAGAGAGCCTTTCACGTTTTTAAGTTACCTGAAGGCCACCGTAGTTCTCTGACAAGCTTGTGAAACTGCGATAAAGTGAGCCTCAGAGTGCTAAACCGTGGTACCGCCAGCCGCCATCTGACTTCCGCTGCTCCGAGAGTAGTGTTATTATGGTATGGATGGTGAAGACAATGGCGTTTTACACTCGGCGGTTACCGCAGTCTTGGAAGGGAGGAGTGAGTGGACGGGTACTAAGTTGGTTGCGATCTTTAACCTCACCACTAGATGGTGCTAAATCCTACACACTGTCCCTTTAATGCTTTTTAAGCATTAGTTTAAGCAGAGAACTTAAAGCAAACGTTTTTTTCTGCACGGGAGCACTAGTGCACCTTTTAGTTGTAGTACTGAGACATTAGCGTGTGTGTGTTGTATCTGCAGACCTCACTAGAGGAGAGAGTGTTTCTGAACATGTGTGCAGTTGTGAGTAATCTGCTTGGGGGAATAGGTAGGACACGGTAGTGTCTCTCCAGCCTGTGCCAAACATCTAATTGCTGCAGCTGCCGGATTATGTAAAACTGTCTCATCACGGGCCTTTTGTTTCTTTTTTTAGTAAGTGTAAGGGACACTTACTAATCAAGTGTAAAAAAAAAAATACAGAGGACTAAAAGACGATTAAACATCACCCATTTGTTTCCTTTTCTAATTGCTTTAAAGAATTCAAGAGCTGCCCTCATTTACTAAAGCTTTTCTAGTGCCCAATCCATCTATTCATTGTCCTCATTTGCAATTCATTAGGCAGCTTTCCAGGCAAGTGTTAATATTCCCACCGCAGCGCGCCCGTATTTGCCAGGAGACGTTCGTATGCGCAGGATGCTGTCACCGTGATGTTTCCATGTATCATTGTGTTCAGGACCTCGCAGTCTTGACAGCAGGCTGAGGAGATGCTGCTGATGGAACTAATTAAGAGTGTCACAGAGAGACTGATGTGGCTGACGTTTTTAGTCAGCCTCTCACCATGGCTGGAGAGGATGTAGGGAACATTTTTCTGTTTGGCTCACAGATTGAAGCTCGGAGAAACACATGAATACTTTTTGCAAAAAATAAAAAATCTTTGACTTTTAGAGTCTTTTTTGTGATATTGATTTTGCTATCCTTCCCTCTAAATTTTAAGCGTTTAAAGGCTGAATAACACTGCAAAAGCCAACTCCTCCTTAGCTAGATGAGTTTATGTTCCACGTCATGAACACACTGACTAAAAGCTAGTTTTATGCAAACTGTTGGATTTAGGGATGTACCTACCTGTATCCTCTTAAAACCAACAGATGCAGAGCGATAATGGGTTTATATATCATTTGGGCTTTCAATCGTTTAAATATTTAATCGCAATTAACACATTAGTAATTTTTTATCTGCTCAAAATGTACCTTAAAGGGAGATTTGTCAAGTATTTAATACTCTTATCAACATGGGAGTGGACAAATATGCTGCTTTATGCAAATGTATCTATATATTTATTATTGGAAATCAATTAACAACACAAAACATTGACAAATATTGTCCAGAAACCCTCACAGGTACTGCATTTAGCATAAGAAAATATGCTCAAATCATGACATGGCAAACTGCAGCCCAACAGGCAACAACAGCTGTCTGTGTCAGAAAACCTGAGGAATCCATTGGTACCAACCATGTACCAATGGATGTATGATGGTTAAATAATGCTCCAAACTTGCGCTACATTTTGGTGAGGAAAAACTGTCATATCAATTTTCAAAGGGGTCCCTTGACCTCTGACCTCAACATATGTGAATGTAAATGGGTTCTATGGGTACCCACGAGTCTCCCCTTTACAGACATGCCCACTTTAAGATAATCACATGCAGTTTGGGGCAAGTCATAGTCAAGTCTGCTGACAAGTCATAGTCAAGTCTGCTGACTTGACTATGACTTGCCCCAAACTGCATGTGATTATCTTAAAGTGGGCATGTCTGTAAAGGGGAGACTCGTGGGTACCCATAGAACCCATTTACATTCACATATGTTGAGGTCAGAGGTCAAGGGACCCCTTTGAAAATTGATATGACAGTTTTTCCTCACCAAAATGTAGCGCAAGTTTGGAGCATTATTTAACCATCATACATCCATTGGTACATGGTTGGTACCAATGGATTCCTCAGGTTTTCTAGATCCATATGGTATCAGTATCTTGACTCTAGCATCAAAACTGAGTCCGCTACAACCTCCGAAAGATTGATTGCGTTAATGCGTTAAAGAAATTAGTGGCTTTAAAACACATTTGCGTTAATGCGTTATTAGCGCGTTAACGTTTACGGTCCTGTATAGCATATGTTTCATGTTGTTCCAGTGTGTAAAAGTTGTATACTGCAGCTTTAAAGAACCTCTGTGTCTGTGTGGTTTTATGCAGAACTTCCAGGAGGAGATGGCCCTGCAGTCTGAAGGAGCCCAGTGGCTCTCGTGGAGTCTGGAGCAGGTCGCCCTCACCCTGGGCCGACGCTTCCCCGACCGACACGTTTGGGTGGTCAGAGCCTCCCGCATGTATCTCCACAAGTTCAGCTGCTACCACAACTTCGTAGAGAGCAACATGTTCGGGGCGCCGGAGCACTCTCACTACTCACCTGACTATGGAGCGTTTCACCACCTCAGGTTTGTTTTCCACACATTACGAGTATTTACTGCACGGTGATTGCATTGTCAGTGTCCCGGTTAGTGTGCCATCCTCTGAACAGCACTTGTGATTGATCGCAGGGCCCTGCTGAGCCACGGCATGGAGAGAGCCAACCTACCAAACCCCCTTCAGCCACAAGGAGGCGGCGACAGCATCCCCTCAGGGTTCTCGCTGACGCCGGTGGGCTTCAGCAAAGGCTGCGTGGTGCTGAACCAGATGCTGTACGAGCTGGCCGGGGCCCGCGCCGACCCGCAGATGTCGCACTTCGTCAAGAGCATCTCCGACATGTACTGGCTGGACGGCGGCCACCCGGGAGGCAGCGAGACCTGGGTGACCAACAAGCAGGTACTGAAGGAGCTCGCTTCCAGCGGAGTGTCGATTCACGCCCACGTCACCCCGTACGAGGTGTGCGACCCGATGCGGGCCTGGGTGGGCCGCGAGCACGGTCACTTCATCAAGACCCTGGAGGAGTTCGGGGCCTGTCCGAGTAAGAAGCTGCACTTTGAGGACGAGCCCCCCACCATCGAGAACCACTTCAGGGTCATCCAGGAGTTTTGAGTTTGGTTTAGATTGAGCTCTTGCATACAGATTGTCTTATTCGCTGGTCTTACCTCATTTTTGTCTGTGATTTAAGGGCTCAGGCTTTAGAGCATGTGGCAGATTGCTGGTGTGTTGTACTTTCTGCTGCTAAATGCAAAATGATCAGGAGCCTCCCCCGCTGCTCCCTGTGGCCCTGAGCAGGAATATGCACGTATGAAAATGGTCTTCCTTATTTATTCTTCAGGCTAAATGTAACCGTTTACATTTGATTCTGGCTCGAGCTTTGAGTTGCTGCAGAGCTGTCGGGAGTAGAAACATGAATGATTCATGTTGTTTCAGACTTGTTTTAATTTCTGTCCTGATTTTCATTTAACTTAATGTTTGTTTTGGCTGAAGCACAACAGCTTTATTACATTGTTTTTATACCTGCACTGGTGTTCGAGCTGCTTTTAGACACGCCAATGTCTGAATTTCTGAACTTTACAGTGTCAGGTTCAGAGTTGAGTCGGTCTCGGTGGTGATTCTTGATTGTATTCAAATGTTTGATCAAGTGTTTGGTCTCAAAGTTCATTCCTTCAGTTTGATCCCAATAGTAGATTGTTTGTCCACCAGTCATTTGTCAGACCTTTTTCTATTTAAAGGTCACATAGCTGCACTCTTGGGAAAAAAAAGAGCAGCACAATCTCACCTCAAAGTCCATTTAGTAACTGTTCTAGAGCTTTCAGTCGTATCACAAGATCTTTTTCAGCAAGTGGAGTTGATTTGCTTTAAACTCCGTCTGCTGATGAAGACCATGTGGACAGTACTCTTTGAATTACTGGCTAATTTCATGATAGCAAATCTTCCATGTTATTACATATCACTTTTTTTTAAATGTTAACTGTGATTGGATATTTTCCTCGCAACACGTTTTACAGTTTTGTTTTGACAATATACCAAATTGTATCAAATTACCTTATAAATAATTGTTATAACTAGATAAACTAATAACGTTATGATAATTTGTTTTGTCAAAATTAAATAAGTCGGGAAGATATATTAATAGAAGGTACATATTCTCGTCCGGTTCTTTTTGTCATGGTGGCGTGATGTTTATTGCAATATGTGAAAATACGCATACTTGCTAGTTTTGTGGGAATGTGTGTATTAATTTCTGTATGACGTATTCCAGTCTGTATGTTCTCGGTGTAAGCGTACATAGCATCTTTGCACTATGCTGAAGGCTGCAGCTCGTTTTGCTGAATGTAACTTCAGATCATTCCATTCTGTTTACTACTTGTATGCTATGCTGATTAAAACCCGACAAGGAGGACAAAAAAGATTCTATTTTTTTAAAAAGGTGTTTAGCAAGTTCACACCTTAGATAACCTGCATTGTTTTGAATCATTTGTTGGCTAACTGGTATACATTGTCACCATGCTGTTTTGTCCTGTTAACTGTTAGCCAATGATGGAGAGAACGCAACAGAGAAATCTGTCTCTTGTTAAAGGGATAGTTCGGATGTTTTGAAGTTGGGTTGTATGAGGTGCTTCTCCATAGTCAGTGTATTACCTACAGTAGATGACGGTCAGCACCCCCCCCAGTTTGGAGAAGCAGACAGGAGTACCAGCACGGGAGCAAAGCCATGTACTGCTGTGGACGGCTAAAAGAAATACTCACCTAAAAAATTAAAACAATATCTGTTGGAAGTGTACACTATATTTAGAATATGTTCACGGCTTTACCTCGCCGTCAGACACCCCTTTCCGACGGGGAATTGAATCCGCTATCTATGCTCTCTTCAAATCCACCAGACTCCCTTGACAAAAACAGTAATTTTACATCACAGAACACGGGAGTTGCTGGTGTACCGTTGCCTCGATCGGCTAATTTGTTTGCTACAGCGGTGGACCAGCAACTCCCTGTTGTGTTCTGTGAGGTAAAATTACTGTTTTTCTCATAGGAGTCTGGAGGCCTTGAAGAAAGCATAATAATAATAATAACATATTTTATTTATATAGCGCTTTTCTAAAAAACTCACACTTTACATAGATAAAAAGATCATAAAACAAGGACATCATAAAAAAGATATATAACACACAATATGGATAGATGGATATAACGGCTTCAGAAAGGGCTGTCTGACGGCAAGGTAAAGCAGTGAAAATATTCTTAATATAGAGTACACTTCAACTGATATTGATTTTTTTTAGGTGTCTAACATCCGTTTTGCTGCTGGTTCTCCTGTCTGTTTCTCCAAACTAGGGGTGTGCCGACTGTCATCTACTGTAGGCAATACACTGACTATGGAGAAGTACCTCAAACAACCCCACTTCAATACACCCGAACTCTCCCTGTAATAGAGTGCAGTTGTTTCAGCTCTGTTGAATCAGCAGGTGGCAGCAGTGTGGAAAAAGTAGAAAGTAGGAAATTGGACAGACACTGTTCTAAACTGGATTCACTCAAGACAACAAAAAAAACACATCAAATACTCCATCAGATATTTTCTACAACCTTTAATGAGCTTTTTCAGTTTGCTTTGTGATGCCTACCTATTAGCCTGCAGTTGATCAGAATACAATAAGGATTATGTCTTTTTTTTTAGTCATTTCAGATGCAATCAGAATGCTCATACATTAAAAAAATATAAAATGCAAAATAAACATACATCTCATTTATTTGCTTGTGCTTTGTGGCTGGTTTGACTGTAACCTACAGTATCCTTCAGTGTCACTGCGGTCACACACACACAACAAAACAGGAATGTTGGGTGACATCGGTCGCCTGATGTTACTGCTGCTCCACTCCTTGAGGATGACGGCCTGACTGAGACAATGAGCACTCACACACACACAGTGACTAGCTGCTGGACACAACAGTACAATAGCTGTACAAAATAACAACATCAACACCACAGCATAGGTCATGTTCAAGTGACAGACAAGACAATGCTTTCTCCGACCCGTCGGAGCATTCCGTCATCCCGCAAAGTGAGATCCCTGACGTCACCGCGTTGCAAAACAAGTCCATCTTCTCTCAAGAGCACGCTACTCGTCAAGTCTTAAACCTTTTTTTTTTTTTTTTTTACAGATGCTGCTGCAACAGTAAAGAGGAAGTTTCACTTGTTTCTGTACAACATGCAAATGCTGAAAAATTTAAACTTGAGAAACTTCCTGTTATCAAGTTGCATCATTTTAGATTATTTCAAGACACCTATACACCTGTTTTGGAGAGGTATTAGAAAAGTGAAAATACTCAACCCTTGAGATGAAGATTATTTATTTGATATTACAGTAGCAAACTGGTTCCCCATAATAACCTGACACTATCAGACACATATACTTCCCAGCTGTTTGGATCAAGTAGGAGCTGCTAACTCTGTGAGATTAAATTCCTCGTCGAGATGAAAATCTTTTACATTGTGGTGGCGTTTCCAGTTTTAAAAGGATGACAGCATACAGATGAGAGCATGGCCGTGGCTGGAGACGCCCGTCTCCTACACAAAGGCCATTGTACCAGCTGGTGACAACAACAAAACTAAAACACAATGTGATCTTATTGCGGCTTGGCACCTCAGAACAAAAAGAGGAATGTATTACTGGAGATTAAGAGCAATCAGAGTTGCCAGCGCTGCACTTAAGGAGTGACAAATCCTGTGAATCAATAGCACCTCATATTTCACATTATACAGTGGTTCCGTCACATCCGTCTCTTTCTAAAACTACGCATCTTTCCTACTTTCTCATCACCCGTAAAAAGCCTTTCATCGCCTACATATCTTAACTCTCAACATCAGAACTTAAAGGAACAGTTCCATCAAACTGCTTCTTTAAACGCTTCCTTCGAGCCGGACATATTTCCAGTACTTAATCATCTTCCTCCTGTCTGAAACCATCTGACTCATCTCTCTCTCTCTATACCTCCCAGTACCACCTATCAACCAGTCCTTGCTTTCATCTTCCCAATCCACTGCAGTCAAACATTTCCATTTATTATTCATTACACTGTAACCACGACAGCTTGTTTTAAATAACACCGTAATCATGCCCTCTCTTCCACCATATAATCAACACTTCCTTATAAGACACATGAGCACATTATTTACATAAAAATATAAAGTATAAGTCCAGCACATAAATAATAATAATAATAATAATAATAATAATAGGCCTATAAGAATAACATTAAGAATACAAAACAAAAGTGAGCAGAGAGTGAGCAGCATGCCCTGAGATGAAAACAACAGGAATGTATTACTTCAGGCACCCTGACCCCGACAGGACAGGAGGAGCTTTTAATGAAAGGACACTGGATGGCTTTGGTGAGGGACTGGAACACACGGCGAGTCTCTCAAGGACAAGCGGACACACAGAACTTTCAGAAATAGCTCCCCTTTTTGCTTATCAGTTCAAAACGTGTGCTCGTGAAGTAAGTGTTAAAGTCATGTTGCTCTTCTTCCGGCCAACAAAAGAGGAACTTTACAGCCTGGTGAGGAAATCATTTGAGTAAGAGCGGGTGTGGCATGTGAACGAACTACATGAGTCACTGGGTTTTTCAACCGGTACAGTTTTGAAGTTTCTATCTTATTATAGAAGGATGCTATGATTTGTTAAACCTTTCTGTCAAAGTAGTCTCTTCTAAAAACGTCTTTCAGTTCTTTGGAAGTAGACTATGCTTAGGTTGGAGTTATTAAAACTAGTTTGATCTAAAAACCCTGAGCTACATTTAAACCCTTGTGCTATTGCAGACGTGGAGAAAATGACCTGTTTGCCTTTGAGGGAAATGCAAACATATAAGGAATGTAATATGCTTGTGTGTAATTCAGCCCCTCTGCTGGTTGTTTTTAGAGCCAGCTTGGATGTGAAATACAGCAGGTAGTAAAGAGATAGAACTACGGCAAAGGACAGCAGCAAGTTTTCTGGACTTTCCATTAAATAGTGACTGAATGACATGTTCCCAAACACAGAGCCCACAATCTGAGTCAAAAGGTTTCCCATAATGCCGTGCTGTCCCTAATTCTCAACATGCAAATGAGGACGTTATCACACTTCCTCATAGCAGAGGTGCTCATCTCGATAGCACACATTTCTGCTGAAGCACCGGTGACTAAGAGCACTTAACTTCCCACCTTAAGGCAGAGCGCTGTTATATAACCTCTTTAAGGTTTCTTGAGAAAATAGCTTTCAAATGCACAAGAGAAGTATTGCATAGATTTCCACAAAAATGCTCCACACAAGCCTTCGACAGTACAGGAACAACGCAGAGTGGGCTTATGAAAATACCAGAGATTTGAACAATGAAAGGTATTAAATACTTTAGGTTAAACACACTGCATTAATCGAGACATACTGTACAATTGTTTACTTTTTTTAACAGCGGTGGATCAGTGATCGATCTAAAAATTTAGCTGGTTATCTTTGGTCTGAGTGGTCGATCTTTTTGCAAATTAGTGAAACGTGAACACAACCTAAGTACTTTGAGCGGTGACAGCTGGTTTTTCTGGAGGCTTAAAAGAATTTAAAAAGCGTAGAGGGAGAAGTGGGCGCCCCTGCCTTACACTTCAATTCCTCTCAGTTTTCCTTTTTCAAAAGTCAGCGTCTCCAGCGGCGGGCCTTTCCTCGTCGAAGCGGAACTTTTTTGAGTGAGAGTGTGGCGAGTTCTCCTTGTCATCGGCCGCCCACTTCATGCCGCAGCTCCTTTCGCGGACAGCGCGGGTGGTGGCGGGGTCGGGGCTCAGACAGATCTGCCACAGCCAGGGGTGGCTCATACACTCTGCAGCGCTGGGCCGGTCCCTGTGGTCAGAGCACAGCGTTAAACACTATAAGCAGCCTGTAAATAACCAGTAGTTTCATTATTGATTAATATGCTGGTTATTTTCATGATTGTTCCATGAATCATTTGGTCTATAAAACGTCAGAAAATTGTAAAAAAAACAAAAAAAACAATTGCAATTTCCTAGAGCCCAAGGTGACTTCTTCCTCTATAAATTACAATCTAGAATCTAATTAAAAAGAAAAAAACATAACATGATGCTGTCAATCGATTAACATATTTAGTCGCAAATTAATCACACTTTTTTTATCTGTTCAAAATGTACCTTAAAGGGAGATTTGTCAAGTATTTAATACTCTTATCAACAAGGGAGCAGACAAATAGGCGGCTTTACGCAAATGTATGTTATTGAAAATCATTTAACAACACAAAACAATGACAAATATTGTCCAGAAACCCTCACAGGTACTGCACATGCTCAAATCATAACAAGGCAAAGTCAAGCCCAACAGGCAACAACAGCTGTCAGTGTGTCAGTGTGCTGACTTGACTCTGACTTGCCCCAAACTGCATGTGATTATCATAAAGAGGGCATGTCTGTAAACAGGAGACTCATGGGTACCCATAGAACCCATTTTCAGGTCAAGGGACCCCTTTGAAAATGGTCATGACAGTTTTTTAACGTAACTTCGTAGCGTTATTTAGCATTCTGGCATGGTTGGTACCAATGGATTCCATAGGTTTTCTAGTTTCATATGATACCGGTATCTTTGCTCTAGCTTTAAAACCGAGCCGGCTACAACCTCCGAAAGATCGATTGCATTAATGCGTTAAAGGAATTAGTGCTGTTAAAACCAATTTGCGCTAACTCATTATTATCGCGTTAACTTTGACAGTCCTAATTATTATACTTGCTTCATCTACATTTTCATAATATGAGCAAAAACACAAATTTGTGGGGAACTAGAAGTGCTTTATTTGCTCTCGACTGTGCCGTGTGCAGGTTTGCAGGCTGATCTGTGTGAACTCTTCACACACGAGCAGACTTGGTCTAAAATACAATATGACGTGACGTTTGGGCTACCCCGTGGAAAATCATCTCATCCTTTTGTTTACAGCTCCGTGCTAACATTCCATTTGGATTTCATTCAAAATAAATCACCTGACTGTGTTTCTATTCTGAGGGGAGTCTTTACTCACTCGGGCGTTTTCACCAGCAGCTTACGGATGAAGTCCACGGCCAGCTCAGACACCCTGGAGAAGGCCTCCATGCTGTAGTCCACATTGACCTGGGACACGTTCAGATACGTCTCCTGCTTGTCGTCCCCAACAAACGGAGACTCGCCCGTCACCAGCATGTAGGCTATAACACCCACACTCCTGAAGAACACACACGGGCATGAAGAACACAGTGAAAACAGGTCTGAATACCGGAGGGCACACATGTAGTTCATTACTCTAGAAAAAAAAAGTTAAATTTTCATAATGTTGGTCACCACAAAAATGAGAACAAATTAAAGTAATTACTCAAACTGTAAACAGCTATTAGCTTTAGCAGAGCTACTTTGTGGTTTGTGGCTTTCCACTGCAATGGATCACCTTCAGTTTCATTTACACATCATTTGGTTTAAAGTGTAAATTATAGAAAAGATGATCAACACGACACATTTTCTTTCGAAGAACCACAATTAAGTCACTGGCAGTTTTTGAGAATGGACTCACCATAGGTCGGTCGCTGTTGTGATTGGCTCATAATTCAGGATCTCAGGAGCTGAATGAAGACATGAAAGAAAAAGTCAGCGGTCATTAAATATTACAAGAATGTCTTCCCCGTAATCATTTCATACCTCATGTGGTTTTATTCCACCACTACTGACGTTTTGTATTTCTGTTGCGTCTTTGTTATTACTGTGTTTTGTTTTTTTTTACAAAACAACCACATTAAACTCAAGAAGGAGCTGGCCGAGTCAAATTTACATGGGAAGGCGAGACAAAACTAGAATTACCACCTCACGTTGTACTGTATGCCTCCAACAAAGAGTCAAGTTGCAGTTTACATCCATGTCTGTCCAAAATGTCACCACTTCATCATTTTATCCTGTTAGACATGTGCGTGAAATTGTCATAATTAGCATATGAATTCTTGAGTTATGGCCAATAACGTGTTTTGTGAGGTCACAGGGAACTTTGACCACCAAATTCTAATCAGTTCAGCCTCGAGTCCAATTAGATGTTTATGCCAGATGTAATGAAATTCCTTCCAGGCGTTCCTGAGATATCATGTTCATGAGAATGGGACGGACGGACAGATGGATGTACGTATGTACGGACGGACAGAGGGACAACACAAAAACATTATGCCTCTGTCCACGGCTATCGCCGGCGTGGAGGCATAACTCACTAACTGTGACAGTTAAACCTAACCAAGTTGTGTTCCTGTGATGATGGAAGTTTATTTTGAAAAGACTGCATGCATGTAACAAGTTGAAATTGATAGGTCTCACTCTAGAGGAGCTAATGTGGTTTCGCTGGTGATGGCTGCTCCTGTCTGATGTCTTTGAGTAATCACAGCCTGTTTTATGAACATCGCCTTACCCACATACTCAGGTGTGCCAAGAATCTCTCTGAGCTCTCCAACCGCACCCAGTCTGCGTGCCAGGCCAAAGTCTACAATCTTTATGTCTCCTGGAGGAGACAGGCTGGTCAGGAGAATATTCTGTGGCTGAGGAAGAAACCAAGCGGAAACACGGGGTAAACATCATGTGGAGAGCACACTCTTACTGGAACGATAAGACGTGCTGTACTTTAAACTCAAAAATGATTGCGTAATGACATGTAACTCGTGTTCTCTTTTAGCACTTGCTCAATAATGTTTTTGCCCTCCAAGGGAGAGGTGTTTACCCTTCTATAACATGATTATTTGTTTAAGTGCTGAAAATATATCGACCACATGACACTGTGTAAACACTACTATTATGAAATGCTTGCATCATTCTCTACAAGACAAGTTGAGAACATACACTATGCGCTTGGTTTGTTTACACAAAACACACCAATTTGTTTTGTGTTTTTTGAAGCCAGTCAGCATCTGCTGTATGTTGAAATAACTGGTCAGCCCTTGTAAAATTTACATTGGTATTATTGCAAATGTCTTAAACACGGGGATCCGCCAGCAACTATGGCCTGGTAACAAAACAGGAGTGTAAGAATCACTCATTTTACACTGTGCGTTCCCACTTTGCCCTGGGCGAAGGGTTCTGTTACCACCTATAATCCCACATCTGGGCTCAACTGTGTCACGAAAATAGGAAATTGGGCTTTTGAGTCCACAACTTCTCTAAAAGAAGGGAATACACAACCAAGCACTTAAGGGGGAAGTTTGTGGCGAAGCAAGCGTACATGTAAAAATAGATTCCCTCAACTCCAGCTACACTCATGCATTTGATTTTGTGTGTGTGTGTGTGTGTGTGTGTGTGTGTGTGTGTGTGTGTGTGTGTGTGTGTGTGTGTGTGTGTGTGTGTGTGTACAGACCTTCAGGTCTAAGTGCACCAGGTTTCTCTGGTGGAGGTGATGGACTCCCTCCAGTGTTTGCCTGATCAGGCGAGTGATCTGGCCCTCTGGCAGCAGCTCCTCAGACATGCAGTGGTCAAATATCTCTCCACCGGCCGCACTGGGCAAAGAGAAAACACACTGTACTGTAAATACACAGGTATGCGCATGTAGACGGGTCATGAAATGGTCATCTACTAAAATGTCCAAGGACAGTAAAATATGCAGCAGTTTGGTGACATTTAATGCACTTTCAACACGAGAAACAGAAATATACTGTATTCATGGATTGCAGGGTGGCCTAGTGGTTTTAGTGGCCAACCCATAGCCGGAGGGCCACTGATTTGATCCTACGTGTCCTGGCGAAGTGTTATTGAGCAAGAAAGCAACCTCCTTCCTGCTTCCTCACTGTAAAGCAGTGGCTGAGTTTGGCTGAGTGTCAGCCAAAGTTGACTGAAAGCCCTAAAACGGTGCGCAGATTACAAAGTTCACCTGATTTTATTGCATTTCAGGTTATTCAAGTTTCTCATTTGGTATGTTTCTTGGTCCTTTCTTGAGCTGTCCAGGCTGTCTGAGTTGTGAGTTGTTCAAGCTGTCTTTGCTCTGAGGAAGGGATTAAAGTGTCTCCAACAACAAGTATTAAAGGTGTGGTTAGAAAATCATAGCAATTCACTTCAAGACAACCCCGTGTGTGTTCTTATTTCAAATCTGTGTCTCACATCTAGTTTCTGTTTTGATGGTACAGAGAAAAAAGATGATGACTAACTTTTTTCATTTAGGTGCACCAGCACATAATTTGAGGGCACCCAAAATTTTTCACCGCAATAATTCATTTTAAGCGTTTTGTCAGTTCCCATACACAATAGTAATTTCTTATCACATTATGTAAATGACTGTTAACAGGAATAAAGGTGCAGATAAAGAGTCAGATTTATCCTCGTTTACCACCCCCCCCACCCCACACCACACACATACTTTACGTCCCTGTCCCGTATTGCTACAAAAAGTAGATGAAGAAGACCCTGTGTAAAATGCCACACCACGCGCAACCAATGAACATGTTTAGTTACACTTGACAGATTACTTTTGAGTCCTGATATGCCAGACAAAGAAGGACAGTTCAATTGAAAACATGATTTAAAGCAAGCTATATCCTAACAACATCTGTAAGATTTCACAGACCGGAGCAAAACAAGCAATCAGAACTGATCTGGAGCCTTGCCGTCTCTGAGCAGCTGTCAATCACTTGCCAACTCTGATCAAATGGTCAAACTAGGCAGCGTTGATCAAATATGAATCAATATTCTGTTACTGTAATGCCTATTTCTCGCCTCAAATGTTTTCAGAAACATCTTGTAGTGTACTGTTTAGCTGTAAAATGATAAAGTTTGTGACCCGGCAGCCATGTTGAGATCAGTTGAGGAAATACCAAGCGCCGCCCACCAGCTGGAGCACAGCCAATAGGAACGCTCTCTCTCTGAAATGACCTGTGATTGGTCAAAGTCTTCCGTCACGGGCTACATTTTCTAAAACCTGAAAACAGAGCCGTGAGGAGGTGCAGAAGTCTAGTTTTTTTCTCATAACACTTGAATTACAATATACTGAATGGTTATTATGGAATTTTTGCCCAATGATGCCAAAAATATTCTGCCTGCTGAAGCTTTAACATGTAAGGTCAAGAGGTCAGGACATAATACCTAAGAATATGTTCATTCAGGTCATCTAGATGTGGAGTTTCAGCTCAAGCTATGCAGCAATTTAGCTTACATGCCTTTTAGTCCTGAAACTAATCCTGATAAACCTGTTAGGAAGAATGAGCATTACATAAAAAAGCAGTGAGTGTGACAGCTCCTTAAGATTGGACAAACAGGACTTTGCCCTTAAACAGGCATTTACTGGATCATACTGCTGAATGTGCTTGTTTGTAGTAGAAACATTTAGCCAGTGTTAGACAGGTTAAGAGATTATTAAATAGGATGTAGCACATATTAAATTAAAAAGGTAAAAGAATATATCAGTGGTTCTGTTGTGAACTCACTATTCCAGCAGTAGGACGATGTCGTGATCCGTCTCGTGAGCAGCGTGCAGATTGACCACTCGGGAGTTGTTACGGGCCGTCTCCAGGACGGCCATCTCATGAATGACATCTGCCCGGCAGTCGCGACCTCGCCTCCTCTTCCGTAGGAACTTGGCAGCAAACACCTTCCCCGTGGCCTTCTCCACACAGCGCTTGACCACAGCAAACTTCCCCCTAGGAGGCAGAAAGTGGACATACTGTTAAGGGGCACCCTTTAGTCAGACAAAGACCAGCTTCATTAATAAAGTAAAACAAGACATCTTGGATCCTTAAATGACATGATTTCAGATGGAATAATTTCTTCCATTAAAAGAGCTAACATTTGCAAGGCTTTGATTTTAATGGGTGATATGGAATTTAAGAAAAATATATCCCATATCAACATGTATCACAATAAAAGTTTAGGCATGGAAAAATCAGGTTGACCAGCTTATGTTCCTCACATTAGTGTGTATGGTAATGAGGAGAGGTAAAGAGAGCCTGGGGGAAATTTTGTTTAGTATTTACTCAATTAAATCGCTTAGTAATATTAACTTATAGCACAACATATTTCCACAATAATTTCAAATTAAAACACGATAAATTATATTAACTAATATACTGTATATTCCCAGGCTTAATGACATGTGCCTATTTGTAAATGACTGCAGCATTGGGACAATGGGGCTATACAATTACTGGCATTAGATAACATCTGTGTGTTATCTAACACCGGTCCACTCTGAAATAGCTTGGTGTTAAAGCTGCTGCCATGTCTTGATCATTGGGGTTATTGTTCACTCAAGGCTGGGAAGATACAGTACAAGTGGCTATCTGCTACTAGATTTAATCGTCAAAATTCATCAAGGCTGATGAACCTGAAAAGCAACAATCCAACTATACAGAATGATCAAAAACATGTAGTGCTAATATGGTTTATCTCCTATTCTATACCTGAACAAGGAGGCCGTCGAAATGATTGACTCAAGTTGTCCTGAGAACTACACCTACATTCCCTTCACTAAAAAAACAACAAACATTTGGCATTCAGCTGACATATTATGCAATTAGTGGAGCCACTGCTCCACAAGGCCTTGCAAAGACATGTGACAAATGAAAAACGATTTATATCCAAAAATAGCTGCATTACACGAACCCATGAGCAATGACTGTGAAGGTTACAGACCCAGAAGGACTTCTCTTAAAGAATAGAACAATAGCACTAAACTATCCTGCTCCTCTGTAGCACCACCCATCACTGTTACAAGCCATATTTTCATGCAGTTTTAGCATCTGATATACGACATTTTCAAAGCAGATAGCACAGCATTATACTGCATGCCATGTTAATATTCATGTCTTCCTGTAGTATCTGGCAGCCATTTATAAACTAAGCTAAATAAGTGTTGGCTTCTTATCACACTAAATTTAAGACATCACTTTAGGGTAAGGTGACATGTGATTGACAACTGTAGTCATTATTCTCGACTTTTAATTATAGTTATTAAAGGAGCATTACAGAAATTTAGTAATACACTTCAGTAAAGTTGCGGGACTTGCGAGAGAGATTTAAAAAAATAATAATGGTCAAATCGAAGCAGCAGAGGTCGAGATACTCTGACTTAAAATCCCTAAGTCAAGCTCAAAACAGCTGGATCTGGTAATTCCCATAATGCAACTCAGTAGTTTTTTGTTAGACCCTCCCTAACCAGTAAATGATCACACTTTTCAAACTTCATACCTCCTGTTAATAACTCTCTGTACAAAAAAGGGGAACCGATATTTTGGTGTCAAGTTGATGCCAAAATTCTGAAAACTTGACGGTACTCGTTTACCTTGTTAGGTGAAAATAAGTATTAGGCAATGGTACATTTTTTATAGAAATTACATAATCATGATGTGTTCAAATGTAATCTTCTAACATTTTGTTTTTGGTGAGAAACTTGAATAAATACAGTAGGAGATGTTTTCACAGCAATATTAAATAGATATTAGAGAGATGGTTATGATCTGTTTAACTTGCTTACACTAGCTCTAAGTGTTTGTTTTTCGTATCGAATTGGTAGAGAATCTTGAAATTGCAATGGTATTGGTTTCGAATACTAAATTTCTGGTATCGTGGCATCCATAATGTCATCAGGGGTATTCTCTCTTGACAAAGCTCACTTCCATTGTACAACTGTTTTATAGGCTGAATGACACTCCTCATGAAAGGTAAACTAATCACCACGTACAAAATGGACTGTCTCTTTGATAAATCAATCAACTTTTGGCTACCGGGGGAAGAAAAACATTCTAAACAGTTGACAGATACACAGTCACCACGTACCATCGACTTATTAAGCTGTTATGGCTAACATTTTACCTCACAAACAAGTAGAAAAATTAGCATTTAGCACTTTTTGAGCTGTGTCTCTGGCCTCCTGATGCATGTTCAATATTCACACTCTTTGTAGCTCTGGTTTGGGCTACACACCAAACATGAGTGACCCTTTAACTTACTAGATGCTATGCTAACCGGCTGGTCACTAACTTTGTCTGTTGTTTGATGCTCAGCACGTAACAGACTGTTGTTTTATCAGGGCTTAACAAGTTGCAGCGCTGGGAATTTATTTCTATTACTGTCTTTTTAGCACTACAACTGACCCTTCTCACATTACTGTCACTTCATACAATGTTAATATAGAAAATACTGATTAATGCATGTTCAACCATACTATAAAATATATTGACAGAATAATTGAAAATAAATAGAATTGAAAGTTGCAGGCACAGCCTGACAAAGAAATAGGTAAACACGGCGAGACAGAAATTTTCCACTGTTAAAGGTCATTGTAATTTGAAACTTTTGTACCAAAGCTGGGAATAATGACACATTCCTTAAAAAGGTCAGAAGTAGAGCTGGAATCGCCCTTATCATGTTCTTCAAAGTATTGCACCTCAGAACTTCCCGTTTTGACAAATCGCACACAAACAAGTGAACAGAAGTGGTCAGTACCATTTCTTCTTTCTAAAAGTCTGGTTTCCCACATGTGCTCGTTTTCCTTCCTACTATTTTGAAATCAGAAATTATACAGTACATGCTGCATGACACATCAGTTCAAACACACCTCAGAGATATCTCAGGACATGATCATCAACCACCAGCTGTTGCCATGGCTCACACACACAGTGCCAAACACATGACAAAGGTCCACTGTAGCACGATCAAGTCAGGTCCCCTGGCACCGCGAGGCTCGTGTATTTACAGTGGTTAAAGCTTACAGTCCAGAGTCCAAACACAAAAGTTAGTGCATACTTGATCTGTGCTATTCATGTATCCATAGGTTGTAAGAGACAGTTGCTGCGTTGTTGTCTAAATCTGTAGTGACAAGGTAACTTAATTTAGTGACCAACTTTAGTCTCAATACTCAGTTTCAATAATATAGAAACAGACTGTAACTATGTAACAACACATTAATTGTATGGCACTGGCACAAATATTGAATATACATACTTATAAAGATTAGAATACTTCATAGAAGAAGTATCAACTACCACTGAGTTGAATGTGATAACAAATGGAAATGTACGACACAGTCTCTTTGCTGTTGCAATAACAAGGCTTTCATAAGCATTGTCAGTCAATAGTTGCCAGACTTTAACGGGTTATGCAATTGTAAACTGTGGCCTATACTGTGGTTATGAGCTATCACAACAGTCATGCAGTACTAAATTGTCCTGTTAGTAATGTTATGTCCATACCAGCTGGACAAACAAACCAGGTTCATTTCAAATGCAAAATGTACAAATGATATATATACCAGCCCTCTGAAATCTTTATATAATGCATAAGGGAACAACGTTTGACCTTCCTGCAGACAACATTCAGCCCGGAGGAGAGCCTCTGAAACCCCTCTCAATTCAATTCAATTCAATTCAATTCGCTTTATTGGCATGACTGTCAGGTGAACAATATTGCCAAAAACGTCAATTCAATAATAATTAAAAATTAAAAAAAGAACAGAATAAAAACAAAAACATATATATACATATATATATATATATATATATATATATGTATATATATATATATATATATATACAATTCATTAAGCAAATTACAATAAATTAGATATTTAAAAAAGAACATGCATGCAAATGGAAGAAAACAATAGAGAAGTCATTAATGTTTGTTGTGTCAATAAAACAAACAAACAAATAAAAAACAATTAGTAACAATATATTGCAATATCAAAAGATAAATGTAAAAAAACCCTCCATGAAGTAGAGGAGTAAATAAAAGGCAGAGTGTGAGTTACATCTATTATGTGTTGTTGTGGTTGTCTCTTAGGCTGAGACATGCACTGACATATCCTATATAATATAATGCATAAGGGAAACACGTTTGACCCTTCTGCAGACAGCATCCAGCCCGGAGGAGAGCCTCTGAAACCCTCTCTCTCTCTGTGTTGTCCCGGGACTACCAGGGACCCCATCAGGGACTACCAGGGACCCCACCAGGTATAGACCCATAGTTCCTATAGTTTATGAACATTCACATCTGTTGGACTCACCTCCCCAGCTCTCCGGTGATCTCATACACACTGTCCATGGGCTCCGTGCTGATGGGGGTCTGAATATCTCCGAGCAGACCCGCTGCGAGCCCGCGACTGTCCAGCCGCCTCCGAGACATCTTCCTGTCCTCCTGTCCTCCTGTCCCCGGTAACGTTAATGTTATCAGTCCTCACTGCAGCTTCCCGGTGGCTGTATATATAAACTGCTCTGAACGCGAAGACGAACTACAACAACTAACCTAAAGTGTCTATCTACCGTTTACACCGCCAGCTTCACGGTAGTCAGCTACATGTTACCGTGGACTGAGTCGGTTACCGTGAACTAGTCGGTTACCGTGCTGCTGTTGTTGTTCGGCTACTTCAACGTTACCGACTCCGGCTAGCTCAACTGTGGCTAACTTAGTTAGCTCGACGGTCAATGTCGCGGGTTAGAAAGTGAGTTAAAGTGAGTTTCCTCCGCTCAACTGTAGAGGAGTTGTTGTTCTATATTAAACCTACAACCTGCGGCTGCTCCCGGTGGTGTTAAACTATCCAACCTGCCGCTACGGGAGACTATAAAGAAGCTCGGAGAGTTTATCTGGAGAGTTTTCGGTCATTTTCACATCCTCCTGTTTGACACTGTCGACACGTCACGGCTCGGCGCATGCGCAGTAGTGTTGTGTTTGAATAAAGCGAGGTGGAGTTTATTTGAATAAAGTGAAGACAGTTTTTTTTTTTTCCTTTTCCTTTCCTTTCCTATTGGTCTTAATGCTTTTATTATTTTAATGTCCTGTTGGTTTTAAGTTGGTCTTAGTGTTTTATTGTGTTGTTTGTATGTATAATTGTACAGCACTTTGGTGAACTTTTGTTTTTAAATGTGCTTTTTAAAATAAATTTGGATTGGATTGGATTTAATAGGTGAGTAACCTGTAATCAGTGACTCCCTGACTATATGTAGTTAATAGGTGAGTAACCTGTAATCAGTAACTCCCTGACTATTATGTAGTAGAGAATGAAGACAGATAACCATATGGCAGTCTGTTTCTGCCAAGAAAATGAAACTAGATGAAAAGTTCAGGAATAACCTAAATAAATAAATAAATAAATACTCATGGTAGATCAGAAATATGAGTAAAATTGTGAGATAGCCTAAGTCAAAATGTCATAGATATGACAAACTAAATCAAAAGTTTGACTTATTTTGATTTTTACTATTTCTATCTCACAATTATGACTTAATATCTTACTTTTGACCTAGCCTTAGTTTCTCAATAATATTTTTTTTATTATTGAAATAGCTACACTATTTATACAGTTTTTTAAATTGCACTGATCCGGAGAAGTACTCCCAACATATGTGTATTACGTGGGGAACGAATGGGTACTGTGAATGTTGTGAATGTTATGTGTAAAATGGAGGAATTAATGTGTATTGTAGCTGTCTTTTCTTTTCTTTATCTATCTTTAACTGAACTGAACTGGAGAAGCCTTCAAATTCCGTTGTACCATGTACAATGACAATAAAGCTTTCTATTCTATTCTATTCATCATTTTAACATACAATCTAAAAATGATGAGTCATAACTATAAGTCATAATTTTGAGATAGCAAGTCCAAATTGTGAGATACTGCATCAAATTTGTGAGATGAAAAGTCAAAATTATGAGATGAGCCGAAATTTGGACTTAGTAGGTTATCTCATAATTGTTTGTTTCTCATATTCTTTTAATGTAGAAAGTCAATCTTACTTAATATGTTATAATTTTAATTTAAAATTATTGTTTTTATTTTTGTCTATCATTTTATAACATGAACACCACTGTGCACATGCACATTTATTAACATCTGGCAAAGCATCTGCAGGGACCTGGAAGCCTCGCACTCACCTCAGTATTTAACCCGTAGAGACTGCAATACAAATATATGAAGTACATACAGGGATAGTTTTATAATTTGATATTTTTAAAACATATTTTTCCCCATCTTTAAGATTTTTATATTTAGTTGCAGTTATTTTATTTTTTACACATCTGGCTGGAAAAGGTTAGAACTTTGGGTTTAGGAGAGGGTTATTTAATCAAGGAGAGGTAGTGGTTACCAGTTGTATAATGTAATATAAAGATAATACATTTAGTCATTTTGTTCATTCAATTATAACAAAATTCTTGTAAAAGATAAATAAGGGTCATGTATCATTAATCAAAATTTGCCATTTGTTCTCTTTTATTACAATCATTGGGGTGAAATGGAGACACACATACAGGAGCTTTGCATAGAGTGGAATTCTGAAAACCGGAGACGTGTCCTGTCAGAAATGTACTAGGAGAGACGAGAGGTGCAACTGTCTTCATTTGGATGTGAAGCAAGTCATCAATCTTACCAGTCTCCTGCTGCAGAAAAGCCTCATTATGGAAAACGTCAATCTGACCCAAGTGAATGTATATCCCTAACGTGAAGCGTTGTTGCCCATGCCACAAATCTGCCCCTCAAGCAAACATGAGGTGATGCTCTGTAAGGATTTGGCTGAAGCCAGAAGTGGGATGTGTTTTTGTTAGACAGAAATAGAGAGCAGGCCTAATGGTTGACTTTGCAAGCCCCAAACCTTTGGTACATTCGGTGCAAAATATATATTTATACACACAACAGGACAGACATACATATACATTTATATACAAAGAGACAAACAGGACCGCACACATGGTACACGAACATGTGCTCTCACGTTTCACAAAATCAAAACAGCCCTATTGATTCACCACTGGTTCATGAGCAATGAACCATAACCATCGACCTATTACTAAGATAGGCAGACACGCACATGTGAAAGTAACAACACTTTTGAAACATGCTGCCGAGATGCTCGCCATCACACTGTCATAGAGAAATCAAACTACTGCATTCGCACATCGTCCATTCCCAGAGCTAAAACTTAGTGACTAAAGCACCTATTTACCACACCTCGTTCCCATGAGCTTAACACTCAAGGTATGACAGTGCTAGGTAAGCATAAGGCCGCATGCCTCAAGTGAGCGCCACAACCAAAGTGACACAACTTGACCAGCTCCCTCACCCCTTTTTCTGAATGGATAGCAATATCCTCATGCAAAAAAAGCTAGTAAGGACAGTGTGTTGCACTATTTCAGCATGCAATATCGAGCTATAACACAACGCCATCTAGGGGTTTCTGCCCCAGCACAGCTCACAGAGCTGACCGGGAAGATCCCGCATGCAGTATTGGACCGGGAGGAGGGTTGGGGGTGGGGCTGGGATAGGAAAGTCTGCCTCCACATCTCGCATCATCATGTGGGGCTCTCCAGCGCTATTCCAGCCCCCGTGGTGTAGCTCCAACAGGACTCTGTACAGTAGGTGTAATCTTGCATGCACCCCATAGAAAACGAGTATGTGTGTGTTTCTGTGTGCATATAAGAAAGTGTGTGAGACTGAGTGAAAGAGTCCTCAGGGGGTCTGGGTCGTGCACTTAACAGTTGGAGAAATGTTTTATCACATGCTTTCAAGACAAAGCTATTGCCTGGCATGGACTTATATGCCAAAGGTTCTAAAGTATAACATCCATACAGCCCTAAAGGCTGGCGCTTGTTCCCGACAACGTCATCATCGATCCTGGTCAAGTCATTCAGAAAGGAGGAAATCACTGGTTCCTTGATTTTAAGGTGCCATAGTAATGACAGCACACTTTACTGCCCCCTGGTGTTGATATCTGTTTTTTTAGGAATTTAAACTGCAGCTTCTTAAGGTTCACCATCTTTGATTTGTGAGACACATGGATCTGGGCAATTTTTTTTTTACAAGGAAATAAAATAGATTCCCTTATGAAATTTCTCTTTATGGTCAGGAAAACCCAAGAGGCACTAAAAAGATCACCCTGACCAGGTACCTGGGTGACACCAGGCTAGTGTCTTTCAGCCAACACGGCCAAATCCGGTGCCAACATCAGAAGTGAAGCGCGTCCTCCTTCCTCAAGCAACCTTGTCACGCTTGATTTGCTTTCCCTCCACTTTGTGTTTCGTGAAAATCGTCCTCATATCGAACAGAGTTGCTTGAGGTCCGTACATTCAGTCACATATTTGGTACATTCATCACTTTCATAGGGTGGGAGGGTATTACATCAGTGAGAGGGACCTCGTGTGTCGTACGTCATCTGTCTGTGTGAGAAAGTGCATCTATTGCTCGTGATAAATGTGTGGAACCGTTTGAAAGACAGGAAACCTGCACTTCTTATCTGACTGAAGTGTCAACAAATGTATCTGGATAGTGGAGTGAGTGCATCTGTTACACTGTAAGAAAGTGCACCCACAGCATCAAGGCTAATGCTGTAATATCGTATGCATGTGTGTGTGTGTGTGTGTTTGTGATATTGGATACCTTGTTGAGTATATGCAGAAACAGGGCTGCATGTCTCAGATGTGTCTTTACCTTCCGTGCCCATGTAAGAGCTCGGATGTTGCAGTATTGAAGGTAACAGTGGTGACCAGAACCTGCCGTCATCGTCACAATGGGTCAACGACACTGTCCATAGGTGTCACTGATGATTTGTTACTCATTGTCCAGCTTACTCAGAAATAAAAACTGTGAAAACAAGTGTATTTTCAGCCTTAGAACAAATGTTTTTATGCAATTTGCGTATGATTATCTATGTGTGTGTGTGTGTGTGTGTGTGTATTTGTGCATACTAGTGTATCCCCTGCTCTCAGACCAGGCAGGAGAACCAGCCAACATCCAGTTCTAAGTCTAAAATGTCACATCTTTCGATGCTGATAAAAAAATCCTTGGGGAAACACTGGTTTGCATCATCAATACAACCAAAATGTCACATGATGTGTGTGTGTGTGTTGTGCAAAGGTGATAAGTGTGTGCGTGTATTATAGTTCATAAGGTTGCAGCCCCAGTGCAGAAAAGACACAGTTTAGAGGTCCAGAGAGGGAGAGGGGAGCTTAGTGGCTTTTGAGCAGCTGTCTCTGAGGTGCAGGTGGGTGCAGGTTTGGAGGAGGAGGAGGAGGAGGAGGAGGGAAGGTGCAAGAAATCCAGTAAACAAGGCCATTAACTGAAGAGATAAAGCACACATGTGGCTCAATGAACAAAGGTAACCATGAAAACAAGAAATTGTACTGTACAGCTTTTCAAAGCATTCTCCGATTCTCAGCCTTTCTTCCAAGTGTTCACTTGACTGACTCCTATTAGATATGTGAGAGAAAGGCAGAGAATCGGAACGATGCCCGAGTGCTGCTGAGTGACGAAAAGCCAGTTGGAAAAAAACAAAAACAAGAAAACAGCAGAGTTGTCCACTGGGGAGGTTAGTTGCCATTTGAGGATATTAGTTTTATTTCCCATGCCAAGTGAGAAAGGTGGATTTCCAGATGCTTCTCTCTCCCAAGTTAAACCTGGGTGTGAACTGATTCGAGGTTACTCCAAACCGAACGTGCTCGTTTCCTCTACAGCAGTGACCAGCTTCTCGTAGAGCATGGAGAAGGAGGGGTACGGTGGGAGGTCCAGACGATTAAAGCAAGTGTGAGCCCTATGGAGACACATACACCAAAAGATTAGTTTTGCGAAGTTTGCTCCGGCTGGTGGGCGGTGCTTGGTATTTCCTCAACTGATCTCAACAGGGCGGCCGGGTCACACACTTTCTCATTTTACAGCTAAACAGTACACTACAAGATGATTCTGAAAACAATTTACATGAGAAATAGGCATTACAGTAACAGAATATTGATTCATATTTGATCAGCGCTGCCTAGCTTGACCGTTTGATCGGAGTTTGCGAGTGATTGACAGCTGCTCAGAGACGGCAAGGCTCCAGCTCGGCTCTGATTGGTTGTTTTCCTCCGGTCTGTGAAATCCTGCAGATGCCATTAGGAGCACCGGAGGACACCGGAGGAACATGATTTTTTTAAGATTACCTGTCTCATGCACTACTATCAGGATATAGTGATTGTTTTAAAAAATTAACTTTTTTTTTAATCATATTTGCTCCAGCCTGCCTACCCCAGCTTTAAGGTGTGTGGAGGTGGGGGCACTAGTGTCACCGGCAGTAGGGGGAGGTTATTACTGGGGTAATTATCCTCAAATAGAAACCTGTATGTATGACATTTATTATACATGATATAAAGCTTAATATGATTTTTTCCCTGTTAAATAAAGAAGTAATAGAAAAAATATAAATTCAAAAGAAAATCGGTTTATATGGATCACCTGTACCTTTAAGCCAGCAGGGCCCTGCTGATATACTGTGTTCATCAGGTTTGGTAAGGGACTGTAAACAAATGATTGCAGTGGGGAGGGGGGCTAAATCTATGCTAGGTTGTGGATTTCTTCTTTTTGGTGAAGGGCCTCTTATTTGTTTTCCTCACTCCATATTTATATTCTACATCAGCCTTCCCTTGCAAAAAACTAAATATTGATTTTCACAACAGCCACCAATGCACATATTAAAAGTGTAATTAGCAATTGCTAAATTTCTGGCAATTACACACACTGAATGAATAAACCAGAACAAGTTGACAGCTCCAGATTCCAAAAAAAAAAAAAAAAATAGAAACTAGATCAGACGATGCCTTTAATGCATGAGATCAGGCGTCTGTATGGTATCACAGCCTAACAGGCTTTATACAAAATGTACTGATAAAGTAAAGAACATTGGTAGAGAGAACGTTCACTTAGATCCAGAAAAGTTCAGTGTTTTCTGTGTTTCTTAAAATTGATATATTGGCCCAATTATTTGATTCCATCCATCCATTTTCATCTGCTTATCCGGGGCTGGGTTGCGGGGGCAGCAGGCTTAGCAGGGAATTCCAGGCGTCCCACTTCCCACCAACGTTTTCCAGCTCTTCCTGGGGGACCCCGAGGCGTTTCCAGGCCAGACGAGATATATAATCTCTCCAGCGTGTTCTGGGTCTACCCCAGGGCCTCTTACCAGTTGGACGTGCCTGGAAAACCTCTAAAGGGAGGCATCCAGGAGGATCCTGAACCACCTCAGCTGGCCCCTTTTTTTGACGAGAAGGAGCAGCTTCTCTACTCCTTTGAAGGAAGCTCATTTTGCACAGACAGCAACGGTACGGTACCACGTCCGCATCACTGCTGACGCCACAGCAAACCGCCTGTCCATCTCCCGTTCCATTTTACCCTCACTTGTGAACAAGACCCAGAGATACTTGAACTCCCTGGTTTGGGGCAGTGACTCACTCCTGACCCAGAGGGAGCAATCCACTGTTTCCTGGCAGAGAACCATGGCCTCAGACTTGGAGGTACTGACTCTCATCAGAGTTCGGGAGTTAGTTGATTGTAATGGAAAAATACTAAAGCCCAGAGAGAAAGAAAGGATTGTTGTGCATATTGCAAAACACACCTTTTAACCTATTGTGCACACTGAGGCCAACTTTCGTAACTGTTCAATCGTGCGTCCATCCATCCATTATCTGTAACCGCGTATCCTATTCAGGGTCACGGGGGTTTAATCTTGTGTAATGATCAATATTTAATTTAGCAAGGGAAGGCTGATATAAAATATAAATGTGGGGTGAGGAAAAAAAAATAAAATGCCCAACCTCCCTTCAGCAAAAAGAAGAAATACAAGACCCTCCACCTTTTGCAAAGTGAATCATTTCTGTGCAGTCCTTAAAGGCTACGTAGTCCTCCCACTGGACATCCTACCTGGGTAAGGAGGTGATTTTTCCCCACTTCTCCACACAGAATCTGCGGGGTCCATTACTGCCCCGTAGAGAGGCGAATCCCTCGTAGGGAATACTGGAGGTGCCTGTCACAAACTGGAGAGAAGAAGGCCACAAAAGTCACACAAAGCATGAAAGCAAATTCCTAAAATATTATTATTTATAACTCAAAATGTAGTCTTTTTTCGGTTCTATATATTTAATATGAATTTAAAAGAGTAGTCTCACTTAAACTGAGAATTGTCCAGTTTCAATGAAAACAGAAAATTGCATGCAAATTGTATAATCTAGTTTTACATATAAGCGAGATTAAAGTTAACATCCGTTAGCCAGCTAAAAGCTGAACCACCATCACATACTGAGGTACATCTAATAGTAAACACGACTCTGCAGCGCCTGCAGGGCCCCCAGCCTCCACATGGGGGCAGCCTGTGTGCATGCGGTCACCCACGTGCCGTACCTGCAGCAGTCTCAGCCTCTGCTCATTGTTGAACCTCTCCACAGCTGCCCAGAACCAGCGAATCACTATGTGGTTGTCATGGTAACCTGGAGGGAGATAGATGATGATGGTGCATGAGTCAGATGAATAACAAATAAGGCCTCTGTCCCCAGTTCCTCGCTCTCCTCCTCCTTCCATCTCACTCTTTCTCCTCTGTGATTTTTGAATGGGCTCTGCTGTTTAATGTTTAATGGCCGGAGCTGTTTTGTCCGTCTCAGTCGATTCCTCTATTAAAAGAGCCTCGCACTGAGTCATGGCCGATTGTCGGTTTGAGTTCTCTCGTCTCCCCGCTGCTGGCGGCTTCTCAACTGTATTGGCCAGACCCTTAAAAAGCCTTTTAATGTGATCTCTTGTAAATGGTTTGGACACTGGCGCTTGCATGCCTGTACTGTACACAATATATATCACAATAATTAAATAGCAATAACTCCCCAAACTTTCAAGTGCTCATTGTGATGGAATAATTGATATACAAGTTATCTTTGGAAGGAAGAGGTCCGGAGCTGATGATGTCTTACAAAAGAAGGTTTATTGAAGCTTGATCAAGGAGAATTGTCAGGTCTCCACAATAGATGCTCTCTGCGTGAAGGCCTCACAACTCTGTCCTTCCTCCCCGGTGCTCAGTGTCTTACCCCTTATCATGTTATGACTTACTTCGTTCCTCTGGCATCTCTGACCCTGGTTGCCCTAGCGACTGGCTCTACGGTCTCCACTACAGGCACAGCTGTACAGATAACGGTGGCTCCTCTAGACAGGACTCCAACCCAAGAATGTCAACAGAGGGACACTCTGACAAACACTCTGACCTTTCTACCAATAAGAGAGGAATTGATGGAAAATTCCATCACACTCATTACACAGTACATTACAGTACAACCTTATACAGTTGTTAAATAGGTAATGACAGTATTTCAGAAGTAAGAAATAGAAGTAAGTAAGTAGTAAGTAGTTACAACAATAACAGCAATAATTACAGGAATTAATAAATCATTTTACCTTTTTAGGTTAATTAAGTAGGCAGAATATTTTTGGCATCATTGGGCAAAAATTCCATAATAACATTTCAGCATATTTGGCCAGACTTTGGCCAATCACAGGTCATTACAGAGAGAGAGCGTTCCTATTGGCTGTTCATTCAACGGAGGCAGCTGTAAATCACTCGCGAACTCTGATCAAACGGTCAAACTAAGCAGCGTTGATCAAATATGAGTCAATATTCTGTTACTGTAATGTCTATTTCTCACATAAAATGTTTTCAGAAACATCTTGTAGTGTACTGTTTAGCTCTACAATGAGAAAGTGTGCTCTTGCTGGTGGGCGGTGCTTTGTATTTCCTCAAATGATCTCAACATGGCTGCCGGGTTACAAACTTTCTAATTTTACATCTAAACAGTACACTACAAGATGTTTCTAAAAACATTATATGTGAGAAATAGACATTACAGTAACAGAATATTGAGTCATATTTGATCAACGCTGCCTAGTTTGACCGTTTGATCGGAGTTCGCGAGTGATTGACAGCTGCTCAGAGACGGCAAGGCTCCAGCTCGGCTCTGATTGGTTGTTTTCCTCCGGTCTGTGAAATCTTACAGATGCCATTTGGAGCACCGGAGGACACAGACAAATGATTTTTTTCAGATTACCCGTCTCATGCACTACTGTCAGGATATAGTGACCGTTTTATAAACATTACTTTTTAAAATCATATTAGCTCCAATTATACCTACTGCTGCTTTAACAGAAATAAATTTGAACTAGTTTGAACCCTTTGTGAAATTAAATTAAAAATAAAATAACCGTTCGTCCTTTCTCCCCATCAGATATAATTAAAACTTTACTTATGCTACATTTAGGACTATATGTTATAGATATTTTTTTACAAAGTTACCCCTCATGTCCACTGGATGGATCATTTCTGATCAGTATGGTAACAGATACTTTCTGTCTGTCTATGTTTTGACCACTGCAGACCTGCATTTTGCATCTGTATTTCCTGAATAATATATATAGTAGTATAAGGAAAACCCTAGCCTTCCTTCTCCTGAATCACAGGAAACAAAACAAAGTAGTTTTGCGGGGCATCCTGGTGGCCGAGGGGTTAAGAGGTATACCACACTCACACTTCCAGCGGACACAGTGTATGTATTTGACTTAGCAAGTCTTCTTATGTTGCTCTCAGTGTGCCATGAACACTTTTCATCTCCATCTCTGCTCTGTTGCCTCACCGCTTCCCCCCAGCTCTACATACCTCCTCTGTACTCTGTGTTGTTTCTCCAGTCTGCCAGGTCGATCTCTGCAGTGCCTGCGATCACCAGCTCCAGCTCCCTGGCGTCAAACACCGACACCAGTCGCACATCCACCACCTAACAAACACACATGCAAACGGATGAACACATGCGTAACATATGGTGCATCCTATTCAGTTATCACAAGTCTTCCCAAATACATCACATTGTTTGAGTGTGTTTCAGAGCATTGAGACAAGACAGTTACAGTAGATCCTTATTGTGGAGAACACAGTGACACAGATGGCAGTAGGATAAACATTATTGTGGGAAAAGTTTCAGCTTGTTTACAGTAAATGTTGGATTTGATTTGTTTAGCAAACCGAGGCCTGTAAACTCACACTGAAAACACATGTAGCCCACAAAGACCCGGTTTAACGGTCTTAAGGAGGGTTTGGGTTTGTCCCAGTTATGAAAACACACAAGAAGAAGCAGAACATGAGCACCAGTCCAGACTGAAGCCTGCTCTTCGTTCACTTTGACACGCTGAGCTTCCGCAGCATGCAGGACTGTGACCTATCACATGTCATCCTCCATCTTATCGTACGGTTCTTAACTGGAATGAGTTCTTTCTCGTACAAATATTTCAGAGAATTACACGCACGTTTATCTGTCATTAGTGAGTTTGAACAGAACACTCCAGACATGCTTGGTAGGAACGTGGCCTTAGATTCACATCCAAACTGAGCAGTGCACAAAACCTAAACAAGTGAAAAGTATTCTATGCCATCTGTTTACATTAATCTATTTCATTTCCATGAGCGAAGATGACTAGTGAGGAGCTGATATGTCACGATGCTGCTTTGTCATTTGCTCTTTTGGCCTGCTCACATCTATTTTTAGCCTTTCTAGTTGAAATGTATTATGACACCACGCTGTGTCATTGGTATTGATCGATTGAACAATCCTGTCATAGAGTGTATTATAGCCATTATGTGCTATAAAGAAGAACATCTTACTTATTGCACTTTTTACTCATAGCCTCATTATTACCTTTAACACTGATATCAAGTGCTGTACCTCATAGAAGCCTCGGACCAGGCTCTCCGTCTGCTGGGCCACTCCTCGCTCTATACGCCACTTGACCATACGCTCGATGTACTCCTTCTTGTTCTTCTCTGACACAGGGATACCAGCCCCGCCTGGCTTCAGCTCTCTCTCTGTAATCTGTAATCACATGTAGGCACTTCAATCTTAAATGCAGATGGATTTTTTTTTTACCAGGCTGCAATTACAAATTAACAAATGCAAGAAGACTCATCTAAATCACACACACAAACACACACACCTGTCCAAAGACCTCCTCATTGACAGTGAAAGTGAGGTCTAGCATGTCTTCGATGTCATTGTCCTTCATCCATTGCAGGCTCTGGTGGAACTCCTCATCCAGGAACTCCAGGTCACTCAGGTCACAGGGGCTGCATGAGCGCAGGCAGAGGTTACACAGAGCTTACAGAGGGGTCAATAAGGTAATTGATGGGTTGGTCTACTCATAAACTATGGCTGATTGTAAGCAGGGAGGTGAAAGGTTAATTAGCCGATGTATAATAGCACAAGACGGCTGTCCTTAATGATAGCAAAATATAACACGCAGCATGACGCATGGCAAGAAAATATGTTTGCTGAAATTTATTATGTATCAGGATAAACCCCTCGAGATGTACCTTCTCAGTTATGAAGGAGGTGAGATGTTTACCAAGACATACGTAATAAATAAAAGTGGAAGGCAAAACAAACAGGATTTTTTTATATTAAATTCATCTTATATATAGGTAACACTTAACTTTACCTTTAACTTTCCAAACATTCCCCTGAATGGATTTTTAACCCTATATTTTATTTGGTTTTCACTACATTTATTTACAGGCTTATTGCATTGTCAATACATGTTTTAGCTAGGCATGCCATATATTGTTATTTTCAGAATAAGTTACTCAGAAATGCCATCAATCAGCATGTTGATGATACTATACACGTTTTAGGACATATATATATATATATATGTATATATATATATATAATGGGACATTGTGAGCCTACGTTATGTGTGTAGTTTTTGGTGACATCTAGTGGTGTGGTTGCAGATTGCAACCAACTGAGTACCCCTCCACTGATTCCTCCGACTGCGGTAACGTGAGCCACAGAGTGTAAAACTGTAGTAACACCGTTCGCCATTTGCGATACCACGGTTTTGCACTCTGTGCAACATAAAAACGCAAAAGGGTCTCTCTAGAGCCAGTGTTTGGTTTGTCCGTTCTGGGCTACTGTAGAAACATGGCAGAGTAACAAGGAGGACTCCATGAAGAGGACCCGCTCCCTATGTATATATGAAGGGCTCATTCTAAGCTAACGAAAACACAACGATTCTTAGTTTCAGGTGATTAAACACTAATGAAAACACAGTTATGAACAGAGGTGGGTAGAGTAGCTAAAAACTGTCCTCAAGTGAAAGTACTGTTCCATTTAAAACAAAAAAAATACTCATCAAAATAAGTACTTGAGTATGAGTACAAAAGTATGTATTGAAAAAGTTACTTAAGTAACGAGTAATACAGTAAAACACTGGCACACGACTTATTTGATGTGGATATGACTGGAATTATTTCAACCACAGATGGTGTTCCTCAGGTAAAGGTAAATAAGCGAACATACACCTGTATTTATTTCTGATGAAATGACGCGTCATCATCTCCTGATTACATAACCTGCCGCATAAACACCAGACAATATTCCCAGTCTCTATCTCTCAAGTGTGTCTTTAATGTGCTGATAACGTAAAACCAATAAAAGCTAATATTCATAAAGTTGACACTGCTATTATTTCTTTGATCCTTAAGATATGCTTCCCCACCACTATTCCCATCATGCATTGAGTGATGTAAACAGGAAGCTTAGTGTTGCTGTGGAGACAGTGAGTTAGCTATTTATAGCCATTTTTAGCTTATATTTCTTTGCATTTTGGTGAATTTGCACATCACTTGGATTACTTTTTATACTGTAAAAAATATGAAAATCATGGTTGTCTTTTTTAATATCGCGCCATTACAACAAATCAAAAAGTCAAGATATCTTATCCATCAATTTTCTGCACATTTCCCTGTAATGCAGCATGACATATTTGATGCCATTAGAAACTACTGTATGTGATTTGTATTTAAAATGCATTTCTATTTGTTTAATATATGCTTGTCTGTATAATAATGGTGGAGCTATAAGAAAGGATCCATGTTGCCGAAGAGGTTAAGAACCTGTATTATTACATAAACATCTGTCATTAGTGCAGACATTTGGCAGCGTTTGAGGTTGTTTGGACAAAGCTATTAATAAAGATGCTGCTCCTACTGCCAGCTGCTGGCTGAGAGGATCCGACTGAAACACTTACATTCTCAGCACGTCCTTATAGAGTTAGTGAGGGGGATCTGATTGGAAGTGCTGGTGCCCTGCAGGCTGCTGTGGAGTGGGAAGTCAGAGGTAAGCAGGCTGAGGGACTTACATGCGAAGAAGCCCCTTGTAGAAGGGTCGGGTGAAGAAGGCGTCCAGCAGGTACTGGTGGACGAGAGCCAGGCCCAGGATACGCCCACTGAAGCGAAACCTATACACAACACAGCAAATTTTAAAGTGGTTCCTTGAAATTAATTTTCAGATCAAGTGTTTGGTAAGGCCTGCTTGAGATGGAGGGGGTTTTACTCTTTCAGATGTCGACATTAGGAGAGTGAAACACAGCAGATTGATTTTAAATCGTCCTTCTGCGGATGTACAAACATTGTGGAAGTTAGCTGGCTTGTGTGTGCTTGTTTTCTTCCATGAAGTGTTTCATGTAGTATTTAACAGGCTTAAGTGTAATCTGAAGTTCACTTCCCAACTGAGGATGCACCAGATGGTGGCATTGTTTATGACAATAAATAAAAACCCCAAGATTTACTGTGAGAAACAATGCAGTGAGTCAGAACAGGCTGTAGCACTGAGACCAACTGAACCAGCAGGGACGATGTTTCTCTATCCTTTCTTTCTTGAGAATTCCTCTAACGTCAGACAGATTGTCTCTACAAGAACATAAGTACTGATTTGATATTCTTTAATTTGATGAGTGCCATTTTGTCTAGTGTGACAAACAAACACCTGAAGACTTTAGTTTGTGTTGCTGTCTTCTTCATCCAGCCTATCATATTCAGATTTTCCTGTCTAGTTGTCTCCATATCCGTCCATCCATCCATCCATCCATCCATCTATCCAATCACTGTCACTGAGGGAAAACTGACTGGAGAGCCACAAATTGCTGATCCAAATTTCCACACAGCGCCCACGCAAATGACTTCTATTTTGGGATCGGCACACAGCAGTCAGAGCAGACAAGATGGACACTTTACAGTCAGCACAGCAGCAGACTAACGTCAACAAACATACATTAGAGAGTCAGACAGACAGACTGATACTATAGATACAGCACATATGGAAACCTCACCATTCATGGTGGTTGTCTACAAAGGCAGACATTGGGCTGATCTGGACGGTGTACGTGTCGTTGGCTGAGTATTCAAACAGGCCGTAGTACGGGTTGAACAGTTCTCTGGACACCAGGAAGAAAAACTCTCTGGAGGGTCCGCTGTAGTCCAGCCTGCAGTCATCACACATTGAAATACACACACAGTAAATAAAATCACTGAATGTTGTCTTGTTCTTCTGCTATTACTGGTGTAGACAACGGACTAAGCGAAATCTAGAGAACTGCTGGTTATTTCAGCAAAGGTACACCCCAACTATTATCGGCCCTTGTGTATTTGCAACAAAAAAAGGATACGATATAATTAACTGATAACAAATAATATATAATCATTCATTAAACACACAGTGTAGATGCTGTCTGTTTGTTTACAGTAAGTCTACCTATTGATGTTCAAATATTCTATGTATTTCCCATCCACTTGCTCCAGCTGTCCATTCACCAGAAGACTCTGGATTTACTGGGAATGTTATCAGATGTATGAGTGTAATTGTACATATTGAAACTATACATCAAAATTCCCCTGGATCAATTACAGTTAGAGTGAAATACACACATTTCACACTTGCACTGTCTCTAAAGCATGTTAAGGAAATTAATTGGTGAATGAAATGCGTCTTCCTCACCCATCCTCGCCCACAAAGCTGACGTAGAGTTTACTCCGCTGCAGGTCTTTACGGGAGTAACACATGATTTGGTTAAAGGCGTCCTCCAGGAGGTGGTCCCTGCGTATAATGAGCCTGGGAGCACACACAAAAACACACACACACAGATCAAGTAGTATTAGACATGATGTAAACAATCTCCTGCCTCGCAATCCACTCCTGAAAAACACTACCTTTGGGGTTTACAACAGTAAACGCAGAGACCTTAATGAACAGGCCATAGGTGTTATCACAATTTTTTATATGTTATATACTGTAAATCAGTGCTAAATCAGACAATCCAGACATAGATCTCTTTCAATTGTAGGGTGTAAACCTACTTGACTTTTCCCGGTCCCTGTCCATAACCTTTGGTTTCCAGCTTTCGATAGAAGTTCCTCAGTTTAGCCTCAAAATCTCGCTTATAGGGAGCAGGAGCGCGGGCATTGGCTCGCTGGGTGCCTGAGATATAAATGAGAGAGAGAGAGAGAGGGGACACAGAGAGAATGAAAGAAAAGGGCAGAGAAAATGGATAATGAAAGTCAGAGTGGTAAACAGCGGAGGTGGGTAGAGTAGCCAAATGCTATACTCAAGTAAAAGTACTGTTACTTACTGCAAAACAAAGTAGTAAAAGTAGTCTTCAAAACAACTACTTGAGTAAGAGTAAAAAAGTATTTACTGAAAAATTTACTTGAGTAACGAGTAACTTAAATTAATTTAAAAAACACAGGCAAACTACTTAGTTGATTTGTATATGACTGGAATTATTTCAACCGCAGATGATGTTCCTCAGGTCAAGTTACAGAAGTGATCAAAAGACATTATATTAATACTATACTCTATTAAGTACACCAATAAGTAACCATTTTTTAAATGACTATTTGCTTGTTGTCTCCTATATTATTTAATTATTTGGCAAATAAATCAGCAAATCTGTAAATGTGTCATATCAGATAACTATTGAAGATGATGCTGTGATTAAATTCAGGTGTTCACTTCTTCACTTTGACCTGAGGAAGACCATCTGTGGTTGAAACATTATATCAGCCATGTCCACATGAAATAAGAGCAGTTTGTCCTGTTTTCGTGTGCATAATCTGGTCTCTACTTTTCTGTCCCTCTTCATCAGGCTACACAAAGCAGGACTAGATAAATGCACACCGTTAGCTTGAATATCTACATTGGGAGAGAAAGCAGGAGCAGTAGTAGTAGTTTTGAAGCATGATATACTGTGTGTGTATTATTAAACTTATTAGCATTAACACAACAGATACTGCAGCTCAGTGTCAGCACAGTTCTCTGTACTGACTTCAGACCAGGGGCTGGGTTCACAACTGTAACCTGCTGCACTGCGCTCTGTTAATTCATCGGTAAATATTAGATTATAATAGATTATTCTAGAGCCATAACGTTAACGTTACTCCTGCGTAGCTTCAGCCGTGCTGCTTTGAACAAAGTCATGTGGAGGCGTCGCTGCGGTAGGATAACAGAGCGCCAGCAGACCTGGTTCCAGCTGACCACCTGCCTCTTAACGGGTCAAGAATGCATAAAATAAATAAATGAAAGTAGCATGATGAACGTATCTAAATGTTACTGAGTAAGAACAATGTTTTTTTCTCTAAAAATCTACTCAAGTAAGAGTAAACAAATTTGCTGCATTAAAACTACTCTGACAAGTACAATATACTCAAAAAAAGTTACTAAAGTGCATGTATTAGAGTAAATGTAACTTGTTACTAACCACCTCTGGTAAACACACAAAGAACAGGGAGATAGAGATGGATGCAAAAATAGAAAACAGATACTGGGAGACTGAGATCAAATTAAATTTAAACGATCCAAAACGGAAATTGGCTTAAGCCTGAATGGGTGAGGAAGAATCAGAGTACTGTATGCAGGTTAATCCTGGATTGTTATTTTGTATCAGGCTGTTGTAGCTGTCATTCTCTTCATCTGTCTGTGTTTTGGTTGAACAGTTTGAGAACAGAGGTAGGCTCAGTATAGAAAGAGAGTGTACAGGAGGACAGACAGCTGTAGATAAACACTGACAGGAGAGCTGAAGAGAGGAAGTGTGTGTTAGTGGGTGTGTGAGTCAACTACCAAAGGACACATCTAACCCTCAACAACTAACTATTCTAGTAGACCGAATCATTTGTTTTTATTCAATAGTGTTGAGTTAAAAAAATATATATGGCTACTTGATATGCACATATTTTCAATTAGGGCCACTGGTTGTGGTTTATTGTTGATAATCAATCAACAGAAAGTAGTTGTAAGTCTGTTGTAAAATGTGTTGTACAGTCGATCACTGATTTATCAATTAGTTTGCTTTTTTTCCCTTCAGACTATTATGGAAATTATTATTTTTGCTTATAAAATATTTATGGTCATTTAAGGACTCAAAGGGAATAAAAGACAGAACAATAAGCAGGTATGTGTGTAGAGGTTGGGGGTTAAGAGGGAATGTGAGTGTACATTTAAAGTATGTACGTGAGTGTGTTCATCTTTTATATTAATCTGACGTCAACCTGCGTTATATATGAAATTGCTTGTTTTATTTAGTAAGACGATGTAAACCAAACCTCATGGTGGAAGGCGTGAAATTTAATAAAAAAGACAGAATTTAATAAAAAGCGAGGAAAGGTGCATCATGCCAATAAAGTTGATGCAGACACAGAGCGAGACAGACGCTTACCAGGGGAGCTCTGAGGAGACGAGAGGCAGTGACTCGGGTGGAGTAGCGGTGGTACGTATGACATCACCTCCTCCTCAAATAAGCTGGAGACGAGAGAGAGAGGTACACACACACACAGAACACATCTCACAACAGCTTAACATTAGCATTGGTGGATCAAATTAGACTTGTATTCCTGGAAGTGTTGGAGCTAGCTGGTTATAATTTTTTACAACAGACCCATAATCGTTCCTCCACCCCTACATACAAAGGCACATGTACAGGACTCACCTAAGCAGCATTACGAGGTCAGCGTCGCTAGAGAGACGAGCCAGCCCAGTGACTCCCTCACTGCGAATAAACTGCACCTTCTCCCTGCACACACACACACACACACACACACACACACACACATACACACACACACACACACACACACACACACACACACACACACACACACACACACACACACACACACACACACACACACACACACACACACGTCAGGGGGTGAACTGACACAATCCATTAGGATTAAAGGTTAACTGTGTGTTCAGTTTGACTGATGATGATAATGGAGGTGTTGGATGTGAGCACGGCTAGAGAGGAAGAGAGAGAGAGAGAGAGGAAGAGAACGAGGGAAACAATGTGACAAGGACAGAAGGAGGAAGGCAGAAGAAAACAGAGAGAGTGAGAGGCATACTTGAGCGAGTGATTCCTGGCGAGCTCCGGTTGCCTTTCAACCAGGATCTCAACGATGTTGGGTTGCCGTAGAAACGCCACTATCTTGTCATTGTAGGCTGGAGAAAAGGAGGAATGTGCGTTTATATCTGTGCCATGTGTGGCTTACACTTGTATCAATTGCATGCGTACATTTAAATTCTGCCCGACCTACCCACAGGCACCACATCGTGGTACTGACTTCGACTGGAGCCGCTGAAGGTGCTGGACGGGCGGGGCATGACGGGCGGGTTGGTTTGGCGAGAGTCGTCCACCACCTGTGACAAAAGGAAGCACTACAGTTCAGGTCACATTCTAGTTCTGAGACCTATCCGCCTGCCAGTCATCAGCCTATCACGTCAGTTCTGCATGTTCTCGCCCATTAACTACAGCTCTTATTTCTTAGTGTTTCTGCCAACTATTTCCCATAGCATACCACATATATAGATTTATTATCTCCCAAGCTGCCATTTAAATCTGTTCATTCCAGTATTGGTCAAAAATCAACTTGCAGAGATTTTAATTTGTTTGAAATAGGTATTCAGTCATGGTAAAAAAATATATTCAGCCCAGTATTCAAGATTTAAGACGGATGCTGTGTATATCAGAAATGTACGGAAGCCCTGGGAGGCAAGTGAGAGAAAAACATATTTGTTGATCCAATTTCTAAGTCTAATGTAAATAGTTTTCCCTCCTGTGTTTATGACTTAAGAACAGGTACAAATAAAGATTTTGCCAGGAAAATCTTCATTATCTGTGAAAACAGGTGAAAAAAAAAGTTTTGGCAAAGTAATTTTTTGGTTTGTTTTTGTAATAGGTTGTTCTAGATAAGACTAAAATCATTAATGTTTTCTTTCAGGTGAATATCTCCATGCACTCTAAACACAACGTACATATATTGTGTGTTTAATTCTAACCCAATTTACCTAAATTAAAACTCACCTCGAAGAAAACATTAATGCTTTTAGTCCTATTTAGAACATGGGGTAGGGGTGCACTTCAGCCTCTTGTGGCTGAAATGAGTATTGAAAACCTAGAAAAAATATTCTGACAAAAAAAAAATTTTCACCTGCAAAAACGTTTTTTCACCTAGCAAACCTTTTTCCCCATTTTTTTTTAGTGGAACTTAAAAAGATTATCCTGGCAAAACCTTTTTTTCATCTGTTCTTAAGTCATAAACACAGGAGAGAAAACTATTTAGATCAGACTTAGAAAATGGATCACCAGAATGTTTTTTTCTCACTTGCCTCTCAGGGTTTCCGTAGCAGCCAAACCTAGAAGACAGACTATAGGTAATCCAGGTCATTGCAGTTGTGGAAAATAAGTACATTTCCTCTAATAAAAAGGTTATTTTTCAGCATCTCAGATATTCCACAAAGCACTTGAATGCATCAGTGTGGAAGATTAAATACAAGCATATTCCCTGCTGCATTATTATATCATGCACAGATGTTTTCCTAACATGAGACCTATCTAAAATCCATTACCTTAAGCAGACAACGAAACCCAATAATGTTGTAGGTTCTCTGGATTTGAGAGGCAACAAAATCTATCCATCATCTTCTCTATGGCCCCTAGTGTTTATAGTAATCATACTGAGGTATCACTCCTAATTTGACAATGACTGAGTGATGCTGTCATTCCAATATACAGTAGAGCTTTGGAGGAGACGAGTGGCAACAAGATAGGAGCAACTTGTCTCTTCCTTATTATATCAACATATTAATTATTTGACATTTAGTGTGTTTATAATGATTTTCAGTCATTCCAGTGAGACAGTGGGACCTCTAGCTATGTTTGATGTTCTAAAATTAGGTGATGTTTCACTCTACTGAAGGATCAAATTACTGCAATTAACTTTCTATCTGACTTGAGTTGCACCACAGGGACTGGCAGGATAACTCCCCTGCCGGTGCCCACAATGCAGACACTCACAACGCATTTTTTTCTCCTTCAAACTGGCCTCTATAAACATCGCAGTGCCTCTCTTAGCCTTAAGTTGACTCCAGGTGACAAGTGGTGCAGTGGCGGCTCGTCTCTCACCTCCCCAGCACTGTGGCTGCGCTGTCGGCTCAGGTGCTGGCGGTGGGCCAACAGCCCGGTGGAGCGAGAACTCTGGAGGGGTAGCCGTGGGTCAATGAAGGTCGTGGAACGACAATTGTGATCCACAAAGAAGGGCTGAGGATTGAGATGCAAATAGCCATCATCGTGCATGGATAAACTCCACTAGGGGCACAAAGAAACTTCACATGCAGTACGCACAGAGTAAGGATTATGAAAAAGCAGCAGTAAAGACTACTGAACAATTGAGCAGAGATTATAATCGTTGGATACACATGACCTTGAGTGTTGGGGCAGTACCAGGTCAAACATCACCTTCCCAGTATGGTCGTGCTTCATCTCCCAGCCTCGGGGAAGCTCCAGCTGCTTGTTGGAGAACATGTTGAGGAAGGTGACGAGGTCGCGGTTGTGCTGGTAGCGCTCAAAGTAATGAGCGTCCCGACGCACCTTACTGATCATGTGCTTCAGGCAGGTGTTGCTCGTAAACATGCGGTAGGCACTCTGGGCAGAGAGGTGAGGTCAACAGAGAAGGACAGGAGGCAGACGGGAGAACAATTGGGGTCATTTCAGTTCTTCCACTCAAGATGGAAGACAATGTGGATAATATTTATCTAATGCCAGTCTGTCTTTGATCCATGAAATATCCTCCATTGAGTGAAGTAAAACTGACTTGATATATATGCTATAAATGACATAGTTAGTGTAGGTTCAGTACTGCATTCAGCATGATGTTAGAACTGTGTTAAAATAGTTAAAATGTCACTTTGCTTTAGCAACAGAATTTAAAATTTAGCATTTTCACGTAATCTTTTTATGTTTGCAGTTTTGGTAAAAACATTACTTCATAATACAAAAGAGAGTGCAGCTCTTATTGATCTCAGCCATAATTTCAATATGGAGCTGGAGACTTTGTGTTTTGACTAAAGTACGATTTGAAACAGTATTTATTTGGTCAGCATTCAAAAACTGCATATCACTAGGGCTGCAAATTATTAATTCACTGAGGATTAATTTGTCTTTTTTATCAATTAAATCATTAACTGCTTAAAAATATTTACAAAAAACATTTTTTTTTACATTTTATAAAATATTTTAACATGTTTTTAACACCCTATACTGCATATTACAGTTTTCACTGTACGTGCCCAGGTTCTTTGGTATCTGCCCCTAAAACCTGCCCTGTACATAAACCAAAACTATCATGTCCAGGTACAACTGGAGGTGAGTGAGTGGAAGTGGTAATCATTGCCTATTTCAGCACTCTATGTGACCCCTACTAAACAACAGCACTGAGCCATCCACCCTGTGCAGAATTGCTTCATTACAGTACTTTACTGAAGCGTAGCGCTGTGGGCGGCTAACTGACACTGTGGCTCATTCAGGCCGCAGTTAATATATCTGAGTGCCATGACTGTGATGAGTACTCAGAAATTAAATCAGACAAAATGCTGAGTTTGAGTTTAAGAATACAGTGTGTAGACAGATCTATGTAAAATGAGTACAGGGTCAAAGGTGACGGAGGAGGTGGAGCATGTTAGACTGACAGGGTTAGAATGCAGCACGGTGAAGAAGTCGGGGCTGCACAGGAACTTGGCGCTGGGTGACTGGAGGAGCAGGGAGAGACGCGAGCGACCACTGGTGTGAGCGACTGCACTTTCTCGTCGATATTCTGCAACAAAATCAACACATACTAGTCAAACCTCGAGACAGGGAGACACTAACGAAAGCAGCTTCATGAAAACATGAGGCTTTTCAGAATTTCATATCCAGCATTTTGTGTCAGAGATAAAAGAAGACATTTCCACAGACTACCGCTATTCTGAGACATTTGTGTATAAAATAATAGCTTTTTCAGACCATAGTATTTCAAGAGGTGAATTTGGCAAATATTTTTTTTCTGAAAACAAGTACAGAGCTTTTGTGAATGAAACCTATACGTTTTCTATTTGTGTGTTTTTCTTTAATGTTTCTCTGTTGAAAACAAACCAGAAATGGAGTGAGGCATCAGATCACTTTCTGGTTCAGGAAGCAGGTCAACTGGGGCTTCCTCTGTCCGGTCACTGTTGGTTATGGTCCTCCTGATGCTCTGGTACCTGTGATCAACAACAAAGATAAAGTTACTGTAATGAAAGTAGAGTTTTACAACTACGTAATTACCTATTTTCTCAGTCAAGTCAAACTTTAAGGACCCTATCTTATACAACGCAAAGCGGTGCACAGCGCAGCGCAACTGTCATTGCTAGTTTCAGACCGACGCAGTTGTCATTTTCACGCCCAGCGCCCATGTTGTGTAAGTTGCGAATGTACTTGTGCCCATCTGTGCGCTCATGGGCGTGTTGGTCTTAAAGTGAGGTGTGGTCAGGTGCTTTGTTGGAGCATTTGCTCATATGGAGTCAGATGGAGTTGTTGATGGGACAGAGGATTGGGAGACGGTGGAGGCAGAGGGTCAACCGGCCAAGCACCACATTCATCTGCTCGCTCACTTTCACTTTGCACACAAGCAGATCCGTTTACTCAGCAGAAAACTGCTCGCTTCTCCAATCTGCCAAATCCGCCTTTCAAATAGCAATGCGCCAATGTGCAGGCGTACCTGGCTTTTAAAGGGAATGGGAGATGACACTCTGATTGGTTTAATTCCTGTTATGGCCAAAACACACCTATGATTAAATACAACCCCTTTGTTCATTCAAAGTCAGTTAAAAAAAACTAAATATAAAGAGAAACCCACAGGCAATGTCCCATTAAAGGGAGTACAGTACATGTGTGAAAGCAGTTTGTTTTGGTTCTCTAGTCTTTGAAAAGCCACTACTGATAAGGGTAACCCTTGGGTTAGTGTGATATTGAACATCTAACTATACTTCTAAATAAATGTATTTACAACTGAAGAAAACACGATGGTTATTGCAATACATTTGTCTTCACAAAGCACACCTGCGGTTGAGTTGCTCCATCTGCTGAATGGAGTTGGAGCGGGTCAGGCCCTGTGGGGCCGGAGGTCCGGTGGGTCGCTGCCACGTGGTGGTTCTGTTCACGTGGTCCACGAAGAAGATCCTCCCATGGCTGTCGATCCGAGCCTCCCAGTCTAGGAGGAAATTAATAATTGATACACGGTAGGTGTTTAATGCCTCAGGGGTACATAGCCGTATAAATAAACGCTAGCCAACCATTAATGACAGATGATAACATCAACAACTGAATTGAAAGCATATATATAAACTTTGGCTGTCATGAGACATATACTTCATTTTTGTCATCCGTGATCTTTTATTATTTTTCTATTTTACGCTATACTGCATTCTGGGTCAAAATTAGCTTTAAAAAAACTTAGTCTACAGACATGCTAGTAGCTCTGTGAGGCTGAGTAAAATATATAAGTGGCTGCTAGATTTGCTTCACTCAGCAGCCCAAAAAACTCACTCACCGCCCGCCACAGTGGCAGGTGGACAAAAAAGTGAATTTCCGACCCATGAACACAAAGACACACTGCTACAGAGAGGCAATGACATACATAGATGCAATAGACAAATAATACGGTGCATGCAGACACACACACTCACTGGGAGGTAGAGGCTCGTCCACACGTTGGTATCGGTGGATGTCATGACGCACAGAAGGAAGGGAACGTACAGGATGGCCGTTAACGTGAGAGCCTGAACACAGAAAAACATACAAAAGACAGAGGGAATTTTGTTTTAATATGATGAAAATGGTAAAAAATATTGCACTCTTGTTCAGTTAACTTTTAAGCAAGTGAGACACCTGAGACAGTAAAATCCAGCCAGAACCCAACTCTTCCATTTAATAAATGCTTTTCTTGGGAATTCAAAAATGTCCTCTGCACAAAGTGAACACTGAGTCCATTTAAAGTTGAGTACCTTCCTCTCCATCTGTTTGCTCGGAATCAGCAGAGCCCGCCTCGTCCTGTGCCTTTGTCTCCGCCCCTTCCTGTTCTTCGGCCACGCCCCCGGAAGCCTGCAGGCTCAGCCTCCTCACAATGATCGCCTCGACCACCGCCGGCTCGCTGGCTGTGGGAGCTTCTCCCGCAGCCTCAGTGATGACGGCTCGCCCACCCCCTTCATCGTCTACAGCTTGATTGGTTGGTGGAGTTCTGGTAACTCTGTCTCCCCCTGGATCTATGGCCGTCTCTGCTCCCGCCTCCGCTTCCTACAAAATAAAAAATGATGTGTTAAAACAATGGACAAAATGATAATGATTATAGATGAGGTCTTACTTGACAGAGGACTGACAGAAAAAAAAACTTTCTGTCAGCCTTGATGACTCTATATCCTCCTCAGTGCCTCTCTCTTGTGGATCCCTCAGGGTTCCCTCGAGCCAATCCTCTTTTCCCTTTATATGCTCCACTTGAGTTACAGTATGTTCATACTATGAGCGACAAAAGCAAGAAAACGGCCAAGTTTGGCCAGCTACATTGTCGTTGCCGTAGTTACGTCATTAAATATCACTGGGAACTGGCTAACGGCATTATTTTAGCTTGAACAGAACAGGTTTGAAACAAAATGATATGATTGGTTGACGCTTCACCGCGTCATTGAGACCAGCTCAACTTAACTGTAGCTCGTCACGGCCGTCACGCAGCGACCAGTGTCGGGCGTCAGTTTGTAGCTTCATGTGACTGGCTTCTATTGAAAATAACTTGTAGCCTGTTGCTGTGTCGCTCGTAGTGTGAACACAGCATACACGTCCATTCTCAGAAATTATGACATCTCACTCCACTGTTACGGAAACTACACACTAATTTACCTGCCTTTGAAACGGAATGATGCACATTCTTTCAAACCATTGTTGGATTGTCTCAGGTAGCCTCCCAAACTCAAGTTGCCTCTGCATGTTAGGCTGTCCTCTACACTACCTATTTTTAAATCCTGTCATAAAACACATCTTTATTCTCTGGCTTTTAACTCACTGTGAGAGTTGCCTTTCTATATCATTGTCCTTTGTCTTTTAAACAGGTCTTTGTGTTTTTACTGAGTTGTTTTTATGTTTTTTGCTATATTTTGATTGAACAGCACTTTGGTCAACTCTTGTTATTTTTGTGCTTTACAAATACATTTTGGATTAGATTGGATTTTCTATAAAAAATCGAATCACACATGACAGGGTTTCATACTGAAGTATGCGAATCACATTCACATTGATATGCAAGGCATTCACACCTACTGCTAACAAATATCTGTGAGTTACAGGAAGTCAGTCAACTCCAGGCAGCTCACAACATGAGGCCACATTGGCTCCATCGCCAAGGCAACAAAAGAAAAGCTCAGAAATGTTCGACTTCATGCAAGTATTCATTGGTGTGTAGGCGCGACTGATAAAAGAGAAGGATCACTGAACATTTGTCTAAAAAAATCCCTGAAAAGTGGATACAGATCACTGGTTCCATACTCATACTCCGTTCCTAGAAAAAGTCAGACAAAACGATCTCCAACTAACTGACTGCTTGGGAATATGCATCTAACATCTTGTATTGAACGTGGAATGATGGCGCTACAGCAGAGTGTTATGGTGCAGTGTCACAGGAATACAGCTGGTGCTAGGACCCAGTGGAGACTGCTGCTCTTGTACAATGTGTGCACTGTGGGGACAGTAATGACAGAGTGGACTACGGCTACACATTCACTCACAGATAAAGAAGATAAAGACAGGTACGATGGAATTTGACGAAAAGCAAAACATACAAAAGATACATGTGAATGGAGAGTTGAATCTTTGTTCGTTGTGACCATATAAGAATAATGAACTCACCACAGCAGTTGTCACTGTGATTGGACAGCTCTCTGATGATGAGAGGACCGTCTGTGGAGCTGTTGCCATGGAGCAGGTGTCAATCTCTGAAGAAGGGTCCTCACCAGGCCCTCTTCCTTCCTCATGCACTTCACCCTCTGGCATAGCATTATGGGACACAGCCTGTGTGAAAGGAGCATCCTCCACTTCGGAGAAAACGTCTGGCTCCATAACATCCTCCAAGTCCAGACCTGCCGCCATCTCCAAGGCAACCTCTGCCTCGGGGATCACGTCTTCTGTCACACCGCCCGCACCCCCGGGGTCCCTCTCCAGCACTGAGGGCTCCAGCTGCTCCGGCTCTAGATGGAACTCGGGAAACGGGTCGTCTTCATCTGGGCCGTCGACGTCTGGAGGTTCTCCGTTCATCAGCAGCGGTGACAGCGGCACTGGAAAGATGTCATTGGTCAAGGACCTTTCGTCGTCCTCGTCTGAATCGATGTGCAACATGGCGCTGAGCCTTGTGTGTGTGGGGAAGCTGGAGCGCAGTTTAGGTGAGGCCGCACCCAGGGGTCTTTCGCCAGGGCCTTTGGGGGCCTCGATAGCAGCCAGGCCCTCGCTGAGTGACCTCTGGAGCATTTCATGGCATGACAGGCTTTCATGCTCCATAAATATAGCCCCGGCTCCAACGAAAGGCAGGTCCTTTTTTGGGTAGGCCGTGGCCCCGCCTTCCCACAAGCTCTGGGAGCCCTGGGAGCCGGTAGGAGAAGGGCCTGAAGAGACCACTCCTGGAAGATGATGGGGTAGGTCTTCATCGTCGGATGGGGTCCCTGGAGCTCCATTCAAGGATGAAATGCCAATGATAGACTCGGGAGAGGCACCTGCAGTAGCAGAACAGGTTGTATTTCAGTCTTGACAGAGACAAATTTAAAGAAAATACATTCAGAAATAGTGGCAAATCCAATTTAAAGGCAGATTTACCATCAGGCCCAGTCGAGGTGAGCTCCACTTTGAACTGCAAATGGCCGCTTACGTGTTCAGTAGGCAGGCGCCGACATAGGGGGAAACTCACAGGCTGGACTCTGGACCACACAGAGAAAAACAGATATACTAACTCCACGATATCTGTGAGTTTGCACACGTCAGATTTATGTAACGAAGTAAGTCTGAACTGGTTGTTGTTACATGGAGTACACATAGAGTATGCTCTGTCTGTGTTTGTGTGTTTGTGTGTTTGTGTGTGTGTGTGTGTGTGTGTGTGTGTGTGTGTGTGTGTGTGTGTGAACTTGTGTTTCACCTACCCGGGTATTTTTTCAATAAGCCGCTGCACGGGGATAGTTAGCTGTCCGAGGAAGCGTTTGATTATCGGTCGACTTTTCGCAAACTTGTCCTTCACCTCGATGTACAGGATGTCCGTCATTAGTGCTACAAACGTATATTTCTGCAGAGAAGCACAGACATATACAGTCAATACATTCTCAATTGTGTGTTGATAATATGTTGTTTGAAAGAGAATGTGAGACTGACGAGATACTGTCTGAGTATAATGTGTATGTGAATAACGCATACTCTGTGTAGTGGTGTAGTGTGTCAAAATGTCACCTCTCCATGCCAGGTGGGGTTGGTGGTGTTAGCGATGATGGCTGATCGTCGTTCCTGTCCGTGGTGACTGAAGATGGGGAAGACGCTCCTCTTCCCTGGGTGGATGGACATCTTCAGATATGGGTCCGGATTGAAAAACATGCCCTTCTTTAGGCCAGTGGCACGCAGATCTGCAACAAAGCAGTAGTGAGAGGCTTGTGAGGACGAGGGGTTAAATACTAGGGGGAAGTAAAACACTATTGCTATCTTCTCTGTTTAAAGATTTAAAGTCTACAGCCATGCTAGCAGCTCTGTATTGCTGTACTTAGACACAGTGGTGCTTGGACGTAAATGTTAAAATGTTAAAAATGTTTACCCAGCCCGGTCTCACCAAATGGCCTGTGAATGACACTGCAATATGTAAGTTATTTTGTGTGCAATAACAACGCCGTTCTCACTTTTGGCGTGTCATTTCACGTCATGTAGTCTGTAGTATCTGCAATGTAAGCGCATCCGCGTGAATATACTACGCTCAGAGCTAGTAGCCTAGAATAAAAGGTGAGAAAGACTGCTTATGGTGGGCAGGAGGGGAGGTGGAATTGTAAAACAAACAAAGGACTTTCATGCCATCTCTATCTATCTATTTTCAAGTTGCCATATAGTATGTAGTGTATATAGTAAGACTTCAGCTGCGGATGCATGATGACAAACTGAAGAAAGTGCTTTGGGTGACAAGTTGACATGTCTTTGTCATGTTATTTCCCCTTCCTCTAACCCCTTTGCTGTCTGTCTCTGGTCTGAGTCCATAAACACTTCCATAACAGCATCAGAGCACTTCCAGTGCATAAAACTCCCTGCTGGTTTATTAATGTGGTGACTACCGTTGGGCTTGCAGCGAGGCAAAACACGTCTGAGGCAATGGATAATTGAAACAAGCTGTGCGGGTACATCTTGGTATTTGCCTGTTAACTTGTTTTTAAAAAGTCTTGAGAGCCACTGACTTCTATAGAAAACTGATAACATCCCCTGTCTTTCTCTGTCAGGAAAGCACCTCTTTAAATTCCGAGACCACTGCGTTTCCTGCACACAGCTTTTACAGTTTACTTTAGCTTTCCCCCAAAGGACTGTCAGACAAACATGAGGAGACTGCATCACTCAGCTAAAAGCCAAAAGTCTGTCTGTGTTTTGAGGGCTTTGTTAAATTGACATACAGTTATTGACTCCACTTCCAGATTCTCTTTGATCTGTTATTGAGAATGATTACATGACGAATGTAATCTGAATAGCAGTGTGTGACTTAAATCAGTCTTCCATAATGTAAACCTCTCAACTCACCTGTCAAAGTAAAGCTGATCAGTTTCCGTGGATGTTCGATGCCCACCTGCTCTGCCAAGCCCTCCGCCTGAGAGGGAACAGACAACGTCACACTCTGCCCGCCACAGTAACAAAAACACACTAACACTCACCCGGGTTTCTCCTACTAAATTCACATGAATCTAAATGCTAATACAGGAGAAAACCTGGCAGGTGGAGGGAATTAAATTTACTGAAAGCAGGCAGCGGTGTAGCAGCGAGGATGCACTGCTCATTCGTACACACATAGTCAAACATAGTATACAAACAGTGACTTGCGTGTCTGCCTGAACCACCGCCTGGCTCCATTATGTACGACTCATGTGAACTTGACATGACTACTGACCATTTTTCAAAGAATACTACACATTCGTGCAAATACAATAATCAGATCTTAAAGAGGACCTATTATGCAAATTTTCAGGTTCATACTTGTATTCTGGGTTTCTACTAGAACATGTTTACATGCTTTAATGTTCAAAAAAACGCTTTACTTTTCTCATACCGGCTGTGCTGCAGCACATCTTTTCACCCTCTGTCTAAAATGCTCTGTTTGAGCTCCTGCCCAGTCTGCTCTGATTGGTCAGCTGGCCTACTTTGTTTTGATAGGTCAACCAAACCAAAGTCTTCGAACTCCGCTCCAGCTCCGCTCTAACTAGCTTTGTTTGAGAGTGTGCCAAACTAGCCGCTAGACAGGTTTATGCAGATGTGTTAATTTGTGACGTGACATCACCACGTTACGGAAGAAAATGCAGGATTTGAAGCGAGGCATTTCAGGCAGTTCAGGAACAGTGTTTCTGTGGGGGAGAGTAACTCCCTTTGGCGTTAAGGGAAAGGCAAAAAAGCATAATAGGTCCCCTTTAAAATATTTGTAACTTATTATAATTATTTGATGTAATTTTCATCCCGAATGCCTAATTTTAACCATGATGATAGAGTTCACACACACACTGACCAGAACTGTGGGATTCTTCACAGTGATGCAGGGGGTCGTGGCTCTCAGGGCTCCGCTCACTCCATGGTAGTACTTGAAGCAGATCTTAGTCTCAGCTGCAGAGGAAGCAGCAAAGAGTTATGAGATGTGGAAGTAGTGCAAACATGATCTGCCTATTGTTAGACACAAATCTGTAGTTGTACTGTAGACTGTGGAGACATTTTCGATTATTACATATTTTACAGTAGATTTTCAAAGTGATAGCGTGCGAAGGAAAATGTTCTCAAAGCATGGAATAAAACTCTTCTCGGGTGTGACTGCCTAATGGTAACTTACGCTCCATAAAGTAGGCCCCGGACTCCAGCCTCCAAACGATCTGACCCTTCTGGGTGCCATTCACCCCTCTGTTCTTACAGTCCCACACGTTAGACGGACTGGTTTCATCTGGAGAAGAGAATGAACTGTTAGATGTGAGCGTGTGTTAATTCTGGGGTTAGACAAAATCACGCTTTTACTGTGTTGACATTCCCCCTGATTTCAAACCATAGACAGTTAAACACAACAGGCGACAGAGTTCGAGCTCTGGATCCTGCTCTTGCTAAGAAAAACTGCATCGGTGTTCCGTCTTTCAGTGTGTTTAGTCTGCGGACTCTGTTTTCCAAAACACAAGTTTGCCTTTAATCAGTGAAATCCATTCCCAAAATAGCCTCCCTACAACCTCTAACCAGAAGGACAAACAGCAAACTTCCTCTGAGTTAAAAACAGGGAGGGGGAATTCCGCTGTACGTAGCACTTTCGCACACAGATTAATGAAGCCCCAAACTCAGCTGACTGCTGGAGGGAGTCGTGAGAGGAGAACATGAGCATGCCTTTGTGTGTGTATGTTTGAAGGGGAGTGGAGGAGGGGAGGGCGAGTTGCTTATCATTGAATGTCTGCTTAGTCGAGGAAAGCGGTAGCCCCTCTGGGGTATAACACCCTGGAGCAGGTAATGAAGTCCTGGCGGCCTTATGATCGATAACAAGTGACCTGACGCCCTGCCAGGCACCAGCAGTTTACACTATCTCTTTCTCCCACACAGCATTGTCACGTACAAGGGAAACCTTTGGAACATTTAATCAGCTCATGCAGCCCCGGAGGTCTCCGGAAATGTACATAATCGTTTGGTAAACACGTTAAACGATCATGAACTACATCCTTTTTTATAAAATGATCGCATGGTGTGAAGAGTCTACTGCTGTCTGTCGTACTGCAGGTTCGTCTGACCTCTCTGAAGTCAAAGACACCCATTGCTTTCAGAAATCCATTATCCATTACTAACACAATACATCATGCTGAACAGCTCACAGGCGGCGATCTTCCTCCAAACGTCACTGTATTGTACCAGTAATTATCTGATGTAAAGAGACAACACCGTATAATGTACCGGATAAGTTATGTTTTCCCATCGTGACAGGGTAAAAGGCAAACTTATGTGAAAGGCGACAATTATGGTGATCAGTTTGTCAGACTAAAACATACGATGGTGTATTAGGGCCATTGTAGGTTAAAAAAAAACTTACAGAGCCAGAGAAGATAGGTAATATTCTGAGCAAAAACTCTGAATTTCTGATATTAGAGTCTTAAATTTATGAGGAAAAAACTTGGATATTCTTTGAGATTATAAAGTCATAAATAAAAAAAAAACTAAATCTGAAATGCTCTGAAAATTCAACACAAATTTACGAGAAGAAATCATATATAAGTTGGTTCACTTCATATGTCTAGACAAGGACGGTGAACTTTCAAAAAGCAATCTAATAATTATGTTTATTTATCGAGTTATTCCAAGGATTTACAGTAGTATTGTACTCTCAAGTGACGGATTACAAAAAAGCTGGTCAAAATCAAGACAACATAGGTCGAGATATACAGTATTGAGTTTTAGTCCCTTGTAGTTAAACTCTAAAAACATTTCCCATGATGCCACCAACAGCATCATGGGAAATGAGAGAGGCAATGAAAGAGATGCTGGATGGGAGACTGAGCTACAGGAGCTAGTGAAACAACAGCTAAGCCCAGAGGTGACGTCAGGACTTCAGCTCTTTATTATGTGAGCAAAACAGCATCGGAGTCATAGATTCTTAATAACAAATGTGCTGATTGTGCACCATTGCTGCTGTATTACTTTTCACCTCGATGGTCAGATTGAGCCTGATATAGCCTTCCTCAGCACACGGGTCAATGTATTTCCCCCCTGTCAAATTCCTGTCTCTAAGCAGGATTAGCATCCACTATTGGAGACCACCCCATTCGCCTCGGAGACGCGCAGGCTTTGTGATGGTGTGTATGTTATTGTATACCGAGGCAGAGCCGTTACATGTCGACTCAGCCTCCAGTCCTGTGTAAAGTCTCAACAGCTCCCGTTGCAGTATTGACTTGGAGTTGGAAGCTCCTGCACAAGACTTTACCTGGCTATTCTCGGCTCCCAATAATAAAACACATGGGTCAGCTGAAAAGCTTTTGAGGACAGATGGGGTCAAGTCAGCTCAGGTCCTGGATGCCTGCAAGTTTCCCCAACACTTTCTCACCCCAACTAGTTTGGGGAAGAGCACAAATAACTGTAGAGTGGCAGACTGAGAAAATGGTTTAGATTGTCTGTTTTTCTTTTGGTTCTGCTGATTCTGATCTGTATGTCCAAAAAGCAAACATCCCTTTTATAATATAAGAGTTACAAGCAATCGGACTTGTGGACCTGAGACCTGGACCCGAGTCAGACCCAAGACACAAAAGTGAGGACTTGAGATATTAGTACCACCTGTGATTTTCCTACCATAACAAGTCAAACTGTCTGCTGTGAAAAAAGGTCTAAGACGCAGAATACGCTGGCCAAAGACATTGTACAGTAGGTGCTAATTTTGAATACAAATTTAAAAACAAAAAACAGCTAATATTTAAGCATGAAAGTTCATTCTTGACTTTGAAAATAATAGTTTGACAAAATGATCCCAGCCTAATGTCCTTACTAGCTTTTTCCAGTGTTTTCAACCGTTTGACTGGATGGAGTTTGCTCAGTTGTCATGGAGATGGATGTCTTGCCATGCAAACACAGTAGTTGTTATGACTTTTAAGATCAAATATATAATACTATAGTGTTTTAGATACTATGATATACTCTATATAATACTTTAGATACTATTTCCAAGGTTACTGATCTTTTATACTTTACTCTTAGCCAAGGCAGGTTACAAATTCCTATGGATTACTGTAAATAACAACTGCGCTGGCATGCCAACAGAAAGCTGGATTCTTGCGATGTCACGAGATCACGCGAGAATTGCGGGATCAAATGTAACACGAAAATCCATCTTGTCAGGCAGCTCCTGAAGAGGTTAGCGGAGATGCTGCAATAGCATCAGATATATCAGAACCGGAGAGTATTTCTACATTGAAAGAAGAGCAAAGAACGGCACTGAACGAGTAAAGTAGGCCGATGTCTTTGCCTTCAGTTAGTTCTGCTTTCGTTAGTTTGATTGACAGATGGTTCTGCCAATCACATGCCAAGTATTTTTTGAAAGTGCCTCAGATGGTTCTGCGAAACAAACCATCTGGTGGGTCAGGTTATGTCAACAGAACGGTCTTCATGACAACTGAGCAAATACCGATCACTGATGAAGACCATGTGATACGGTTAAAAAGAGAAAGACCTTTGTTGGGATTGTTTTGTCAAAGCTCTTGCTTAGATAATAACGTGTTTCTGCTTGCGTATTCGTAACGCTACAATTTATTAGGCATTTATCGCACGATCTGACATGCCCCGAAATTTATATTCTACAAGCGGACACATATTGCGATTTTAAGATTCTATCAGAACCGCCTTGCACAGCGTGACAGGTGCAACAAACCTGCAAAATTGCTGCTACAGCAATTTGTTCTAGGGGCCTTTACTTCACTTGACTTCAGACTTGAAGGCACAAACATTCAAGTCTCAAGTTCTGACCTATTAAAATCCCAGATCATGAATAAATGAATAGGAGAGCAACAGGAACGCCTTGCATAGCTGCATACCGTGTGAATTTATTATTAGGACTATGCATGGATTTCAGTTATGCAGCAAACACTATGAATACAGCTTTGAGAGAAAACTGTTCAAATGCTGTGTCAATTTTTAAGATCAGCATTTCAAGAATTTCAAATTTACTTGCAATTTGTTTATGGAGACCTGTGACTTGACCCGAATCTGTCCACAAGGATTTGAGACTTGGCTCGGACTTGTCTTGAATGACTTGAGACTAGTCCTTGACATGCTCCAGAGGAGTGAAAAAGAGACTCTACTAGTAACTACATTATGTAAAAATCATCATCTCACCAATGTGGTACAGCCCGATCCAGTCGGTAGCATCCACTTCCTCCTTGATGTCCCAGGATATGACGAGGTTCTGGCCGCGGTTCAGCGTGTACTCCAGAGTGGACGCCGTTAGCGAGGACCTGCTGTGGGAGGTCACCAGGTCTGTGTCACTGTTAGCCCGCGGAAGCCCGATGGGGCTGTTGATAACGGAGGCGGTGTCGGCGACAGCCCCGCCCCTCTCCGCCAGAGTTCGCAGGTTCTCCGGGCTGAGGGTGTGTCGGAGGTGGGGGCTGCGCCTTCGTGGAGCTGCCACGTGTTCACGGCCCGCCACCGTGAGGTTGGGTGGATTGTGGGAACGGGTCTTGGGCGCCAGAACCGCCGTGGCGAGGGAAGGACGCATGTTGTGCGATTGGTAGAGACAGTAAGAGAAGTGAAAACAGTTGAGGAGGCCCGAGAAGAGGCAGAGATGGTAGGAGACTTCTTATCGATTGGGCTGGTCGTCAAAATGAAGACGCATTTTACTGATTGGACTCAGCTTAAACCCCTCACGTCTAAACGACGAGAGCTGGTCTGAAGAGGATGGAAACATGTGGGAGCTTCAGAAATAATGCGTCGATTCCTTCTCCACAGAGGCTCCTGTTATCGGCCCGTCTGGTCCTCGGATCATAACAGAACTGTTGAAGTAGAAGATATCCAACAACAGTCAGATTCTTTGCCACTTTCATTTCATGTTATCCAACGGCGAGGGGAATCTAAAGATGGGGAAAAAGAGGAGAGAGAGAGACGGAGAAAAACGGTAAGCTACTAAATTGCTCTCACACAACAAAAGCAATGATTGCATGCAGAGAGTTGCAATCAACAAATGACTGAACAAGCATTAGTCACCACGGGGGTTGTTTGCTGTCAAAGAACCTGTCACCAACACAAATAACCCAGCACAACCATTTCACTCCATCCTTTATTCCACTGACACCCCTTATAATGAACAAGAACATGGAAGTGAGGAGGGCTTCTGTGCACAACTCCTCTTATTATTATTATTACTCACTTTGATTGAGTTTTTTGTTGCTTACTTGTGTCAGAATAGTAAGGATTAAACACTACGCACTATTTACTTCTTTGAATGATTAATGAAACACTTAATAAGAGAGTATATAATGCTCTTATTGGTGGTACAAACAGAACTTCCCACTGTGGAGAAGAGTAGACTGAAATGATCTAATTTGAAATCCATTATATGTGACCATTGGAAAAATACATATTTAAATCATCCCAATAGCCCCCCCCCACACACACACACACACACACACACCTTCTGTCTCAAACACAAACATACACAAACACACGTCTCTGCAACTGGGTTTCTATGGTTTCTGTCAGTATTAGCTGCCTTAGTAAAAACAGAGAAAGGAGACAAGCATCTGTATCTGCCTCCCAGGAAGCTCTTCAATCAGCAAATGCCAGTTTGGGAACTGTCTGGGGAGTGCTGTCAGAGTCTCAACCAGAGCCATTTTGTTTTTAAAGGAAGGATGGCTTGTGACTTCAGAATCTAGCCAAAGGCAGCTGATTTTAGACGGGGAGACGGAGGAGCAGAGTTTGTTTTTTTCCAACGGAGAATAGGTTTGGTAATATTCAGCTAATATGTTCCTGGTGCAGTCACTGGAAAACCATGTGGGCTGTAGTCTGAGCTAAGCCTGATATCTTTGGCATTTTAAATGCGTATACGTCTCAAAAGCTGAGCCATTCAGTGATGCTCTGAAACCATTTCTTCCTCTGCAGGCCTCAGTGTGTGGTCTACACTGTACGCATCACTGTATTTAATGAACGCATTTGGATTCAAATAAGCAAAACTGAAAACCAAAGCCAGACTTCATTCCAGTTCAAATGACTGAACAGAGAACTGTCACTGACAGTTTATTCTCCCTCTTCTATTTTGATATTAAAGGAATGGATCGGCATTTTGGAAAAGCTTATTCGCTTTATTGCAGAGAGTTAGATGACAAGATCAATACCGTTCTCCTATCAGTATGGTAAATATGAAGATATTATAACCAGCAGCCAGTTAGCTAAGCTTAGCATAAAGAGTGGAAACAGGAGAAAACAGTTAGCCTGGATCTGTCCAAAGGTAGAAAAAAATCAGACTTCCACTACCTCTAAAGCTCATACTTTACTGAAGTCTGAATACCTCTTTTGTTTAATCTGTGCAAAAATCAACTGTGGCTGGGTGCAGGGACGTTGTTTACATTTTGGCAAATTGGCACCATTAAATTAAAAGTATGCAGAATTATGACTTAGGAATTAGGAATGATCAGAGATAATGACATCTTTATAAAGTGTAAGTCACAATGAATCTAAAAATATGTTTATAATGTCTGTGTGTTGAAATTTAACTGAGTTATGACTCCAAGAAGGAGTGCCATATATATATATATATATATATATATATATATCAGAATCTATTGGTCTTGTTGCAGCGAGGTCATTTTGTGTCTCCTGCAATGATTGAGACTATGAACACGGGATCTCGTCTGCACAAAATAGATCCTCAGATGGTAAGAAAATGATGACCTGTCGGTGGATTATTATTATTTGTTTTGACGGCGAGGTTTCTTTTGTTTATTTCTATATTTCAACACAAATTTGTTGTTCACAATGCAGCATTATCAGGGAAAAAATAGGGTGCGTCCTCTTGACGCGTTCCTAGCATTCACTTTGGTATTACAGTAATTTCTGTTCATAACTTTATTAATATGCATCCCTCCACTACACCCACCTTTGTCTGCATCATCTATAAAAGTGACAAAAAGGACAAATTATAGGCTGGTGTAAATGCTTCATGGTAGGTAAAAAAAAAACACGAGCAACTGCTGTTGTGGATGTCTCATCTAGTCAGTTATATCATATTTCCACTGTCTTACTTTCTTTACAGTTAACAGCTCACAGGTCAATTGTGTGTGAATATGACTGTGGAAATTCTTTACCATGCAAAGATTGAAAATAATTTCAAAAGGGATTCATATGCAGTAACTTGTATGACAAATTGTTTAATATACTGTATATATTGCTGCTGAGCTTCTGAATCAATTCACTTTGCATTTTGAACGGACTGCACAGAGATGATGAACTGGCCTCTGTGCTGATGTATGTGGACTGGCTGTGTTTCCGGATAACCCAGGCCTTATATTGAAATAAGATCTGCTGCATTTGACATGGGGGGGAAAGCCTGGACGTCCCTGACTCGACAAGATTACCAGAGCGCGGCTCTGGTACACGCACACACACACACACACACACACACACACACACACCGCATACAGGGATTTATGACAGAATAAAACCTTCATCACAGATGCAGGAATACGTAAATCCTGCTCACGTGTGCTCATGGCCTCAAACGCAGTCATGCAGTGCCAGCAAGGGAGGAGCCATTTCCACAAAGAAGCAGAAGCTTACTCGGTTGAAGAAGGAACTAAAATAAGTGTATATGTAACTGCTGAGTAGTTATGTAAGTGTTCCTGTGGTCTTAAGCGCCCACCCCCCTGTGTTTGCCAGGCATTGTCTAACCCTGATGCGGAGTGGGAGACGCCGCGGCTGCACCCGTCCCACTCAAAGCAGAGGGGATGAGGAATCTGTCTACCAGACCAAAACATGACCTCGGGAGGGGGGCATTGAACAATCTGGACTCGCTCTAGTGCTTTTCCTTCTAAAAGACTGCCATTTCCCATCATAATCCCAATTCCACTGCTCTGCACATGCTTTGACCTGATGCGGGATTAGTGATTGATTCACAGGAAATAGACACAGATGAACAAAGTGATATGAGTATCCAAAAATCTAATTCTAACCATTCTCTGGGATGGTGTTAAATTTGTCGTCCCGTCTCGCAAAGAGTCACTTGAGTACTGTTCTGTTATTCGGCACCAACTACTTTGTACTCTGCACCACTGTGCAGTGAATATTAAAAGGAGGCACATCTGCAGCAGAGGATCTGATGGAGCATGGCAGGATGTGCATGGATTGTTGCTTTCTTATATCGTGTCATTTCTTCAGAGAGCATTCAGGATGGCATAGAGGATTTCTAGGTATTTGGGAATTACAACAATGTCATTCTTTGTGACAGCTGAATGCAGAGGCTGAGGAAGTCTGTGTTGTTTAGTGTCCCATGTGACAGTCATGACTGACAGGCACCGTCGTAGCAATACGGCTGCACACCTCCCCTCACACACCTCATGCCAAGAGGAAGAAGATGTGCTGAATCCTCACAATCACAGGCACCTCTGCTCTACTGTCTCAATGTGTCCTTTACTACTGCAATGATTACTTAATTAATCTAGAGTTGATCAACAGACTACTAAATAATAGAAGGAGACAATTCATTATTTTGATTAATCATATAAAGGAAAAAAACACATCAGTGAGCCACAGTGTTGCCCTGGGTGACACGTTCCTTCATTACCATGAACACACACACACACACACACACACACACACACACACACACACACACACACACACACACTAGAGTCAATCCCATGCACACCATCCTGCTGCCCCAAATACTCACTAGAACACCAATTGTGTAATAATCTGTGGCTGTAAATAGTCCCCAACAAATGCACCGTTTCTACCTGTTTCCTGTTTGAGTAAAGTTTGCTAAAAACTACAGTGTCCAGCTGTTTTAGGGAAATACTGAGCATTAAGTATATATTAATGATCCATGTTTAAAGATTTACATCTCCAGTATGAAGGTACATTTCATGAAGCAAAAATGCAAACTAGGGCTGTCAAAGTTAACGCGTATTCGTTTTAACGCCACTAATTTCTTTAACTCATTAACGCAATCTTCTGGAAGTTGTTGCGGGCTCAGTTTTAAAGCTAGAATGAAGATACTGGCATCATATGAATCTAGAAAAACTAAGGAATCCATGTCATACTAGCTACTAACTGTCATGGCCATTTTCAAAGGGGTCCCTTGACCTCTGACCTCGAGATATGTGAATGAAAATGGGTTCTCTGGGTACCCACGAGTCTCCCCTTTACAGACAGGCCCACTTTATGATAATCACATGCAGTTTGGGGCAAGTCATAGTCAAGTCAGCACACTGACACACTGACAGCTGTTGTTGCCTGTAGGGCTGCAGTTTGCCATGTTATGATTTGAGCATATTTTTATGCTAAATGCAGTACCTGTGAGGGTTTATGGACAATATTTGTTATTGTTTTATGTTGTTAATTGATTTCCAATAATAAATATATACATACATTTGCATAAAGCAGCATATTTGCCCACTCCCATGTTGATAAGAGTATTAAATACTTGACAAATCTGCCTTTAAGGTTAATTTGCTTTTATTTAATTAAATATTTGTATCCATTGTCAGCCCTAATGCCTTTGCTGGTTTTAGCTCTTGACAACAAAATAGTTTCCAACTTGTCAGTGTTTTATAATGTTTGGTATGAATATCTTTGTGTTTTGAGCTGTCAGTTTCACAAAACAGGCTATTTGTATACATGTTGCCTACATAAATAACCTTCGGCACTAGGGAATTGTGATGGGTATATTTCAGGAATTTCATGGTAACAATGAAGAAAATAATCATTAAAACAATTGCATTACTATTGTTATTATTATTATGTGTGTGTGTGTGGGGGTGGGGGGATGTCTGAATGTGTGTAAGCACTAGTGTGTGTATTATCATATATTACATAATCCGTGTAGTTGTATGTGGGTGTGTGTATGTATTGTATATGTGTATATGCTATGGTATTTATTTAGAGGAATTACCTTGGTCATGATATGACAATGGTGTGTCTAGATCTGTGGCCAGGGGCCAGATCCCCAGATACTGTATGTATTTATGTACTGTATATGTTAACTTAAAAGTTTTTATATCTTGTATATATTATTTGTCTCAATAAAAAAAACGAGAAAATAGTCAAGAGATTAATGAATAATTAATAATCATTAGTTGTGTTTTTGCCAACTGGATATATGTTGTGAGCTGTAGGTGCTGTGAGGTCAGTAAAGGGATTCCTCCTCCTCACACTCGCTTTCTCACTGTTCCTCTTCGGCTGTGTGTGTGTGTGTGTGTGTGTGTGTGTTTTGGTGTCAGCAGGAGGAGGGACCCCTCTGTGCCCCTGTGGAGGTGACTGCTGCACTTTACAGCCTGACAGAACGGGCACCTTGGGGAGCTGGCGCGCACACACACACAAGGTGAGGTCTTATTGTGCCTCACTGACACATAATGTTAAGAACCAAACACAAAACCAGCACAAAGAAGCATCACACTCTAAAACGAATGCACCGTCCCTCGACAAAACCATACACTCTTTTCTGCGCTTATACAAACAGTTTTTCTGACTCAGAGGATGAAAATACACTCTCTTCACAAACTGCCTCCTTGCAGGGCTCCAACGTGATCCTAAAGGTGGGTGAAGACTGAGCGGTCCACCTGATTACAACTCACTGCAGCGAGGCCTCGCTGGAGGATGCAGCTTTGTGAGTCATTCTGAGAGAACACAGGCTACAAGTTTGGTGCCAGAGTGTTACCACTTCTCAGAAAAAGTGCTGCCATGTCCCGCTCAGGGTATTTCTCTAAACACATCGCCCTGGGAGCACATGTCTGGGATGAGTCACTCCTCAGGAGGTATCCCTCCATGACAGGCTTCGGCGTGTTGAAAATGGCATTTACGCCAGAGGACTGATTGATATCGCCCTCTCCAAGTTTAGAACCCTGACCTTTCTATAAATGGGAAAGTGGGTTGTGTATGGATTTATGAAAGGCATAAAAACTATATACAGACATACACAAAATTATACAAATGGATCTGCTAGAGGCCTTTGAGCAGGTTGTGCAGCAAGTGCACATTGTACAGACCCACATATCTATACTTTAAATTCAAGTGGAGACTCCAAAGTTTCCAAAAATACCTAATATCACAGGCTGAATTATGGGGAAATGTATATCAAATGATGCACAAAATATGTAGAATATTCCTATTTGGAGCGAAATGATTACAAGACACATAACCACAACGTTGCTGGTTCGATTCCAGCCGGGGACCTTTGTTGTATGTCATACCCCTCTTTCTCCCCCCAATTTCCGGTCTGCCTCTACTGTCAACTGTCAAAAAGGAATATTTCCACTTGATGGAAGCCGTAAAAAACATGAGCTGAGCAACAACCGGCAGATACACAAGATTCAATACTATGGAATAAATGTTTTTAACAACCTTAAAACTACTACGAGGAACTTTCATTTTGTGTTGATTTTGGCGGTCCCTGTGGACAAAAGCGGTAGTGTTTCCGAGCACCAAATTCCCTTAAAAAAAACCTCTCATTTTACTGCAGCAGGGTCTGACAGTTTGCCTAGCGCAGTTCTGGTTCTACCGTGCCCCCCTTCCCTCCCAGCGGGGACTGCCGTAGCAGCGAGGTAAAGCTCTGCTCCTGGCCGGAAGTGGAGCCATTGTTAAGAGGCGCGGAGCTCTCCAGCTCCCGCCGGAGCTCCGACTGGTCAAAGGTGGCATCGAAGCCAGATATGAGTCTGCCCGCTGGAGGCCCCACTGGAGGCCCCGCTGGAGGCCCCGCTGGAGGCCCCGCTGAAGGAGTTTCCGGTGAACCTGTATGATATCGTATGATTTTGTGCGGAATCCAACCCGGTGACACCGATGACAAGCATTGAAGGGCCAGTGTGTAGGATCTGGCGGCATCTAGCGTCAATATTGCAGATTTCAACCATCTGAAACTTCTCCCGTATGCCAAGTGTTTTAGGAGAACTACGGCGGCCGATGCGAAAACCTGAAAATGCGGATATCCCTATCTAGAGCCAGTGTTTGGTTTGTCCGTTCTGGGCTACTGTAGAAACATGGCGGCTGGCTCCGTGATGAGGACCCGCTCCGTGTGTAGATATATATGGCTCATTCTAAGGTAACGAAAACACAACGATTCATATCTTCATTATTCACTAAAGAAAACATACTTATTAATATTATATTCCATTTTTGCCAATAGATCCCCTTAAATGTTACACACTGTTCCTTTAAGAATAACTATATAGAAATAGCCGATATTCTCGATGATGGTCTTGTTTGCTTATGTAAGTCACATAGAGGCATTAGTATTAAACTGAGATTGTTTCATAGCCAGTTAAAAGTTCCTCACAGTAAATTTAAGGGGAAATAAAAGGGGGAAACTGGATGATAAAGGGTTAATGATGGATTAATAATGACCTACAGAGGAGCGCCTGCAGAGGAGTGCAGCATTCCAATCTGCCTCTATTCTGTCAAATAAAGGTGAAAATACAAAAAAAAGAAAGCAATTAAATCATGAAGCAGACAGTGACATCACTGCAGGATGACACAACCTCTATGTCCCTCTCCCATTTTAACTCCTGACTCATTGGCTAATTGAATTTGTAACAAATGCTTTACAGCCTGTGCAGTCAGTGCAGCCTGGTCACCTGACTCAATAAGGACACGTTTTTGATTTGATAATCAATCGTTTTCTTACCACATCACTACACTAAACCATTACATTCCACAAAGTACAAGCAGTGCCACAACTCTCTCTAAAACAGACTGGATGCTGGTGAATTAAGGGTGCATAAAGGGCTGGGTATCATTTGAAATGTTTTGATACTATAGTTTCAGTATCAACAGCAAAATAAAACCCTCTGTTCGCCGTACCTTTGAGAAATATATACGTTTTTTTTCTACAAAAGCCTTTTTTCATTGCAAAAATAAGCCAAAACAACAGTTATGTGTTGTCTAAACTCCAGGGGTGTAAGAAAATATAGAAAAAATCTAATATCGCAATATTATGTTTTGTGATACTGTATTGATTCTCAAAATCATTTTTCATTTATATGAAAAGATGAACTCAGTCAACATTTTATTTAATTTGCAAAGAGATGCACGCTCTCAAAGTAGTGCTATGATGTTGGATGTTACAGTCATGGATGTATACAGAGAATTGGATACAGCGTTGGAGGCGGGCTCCCATTCATTCCTATGAGAGTTGCTCAGTAGCGCATGAAGCCAAAATGGCTTGACTGCCGACTGGAAAAGTACCCGGATCATCCGGTGATCTTCCGCATCCATTGGGCACATAGAGCAGGCGCAGTAGCGTGCTACTAGTGCATTTTACAACTTTTAGGACCTAATGATTTAAATAAGGGCTATTCAAGTGTTCGTACTGGGAAGCTAATTTACCTAAAAAAAACAATTATCCGCTGATTTACAGATGTCTCTTTCCCAATGTAAGTCTATGGGAAAAAGTATATTTGGGAGCAATGGCATCACGTGACAGACACGGAAGTTGTAGTACCACCGTTTGGCCACTATACGAAAATTTGCTCCAAAGCCTACAGTGACTGCAAATGCAGATCCCACTGTTGTGATTGCATAAAAATGTAAACTTTTTTACTCAGATCTTACGCATATGGTGGTGTGTTCCTTATACTGTGACAGTTCTCCTAAAATAAGATTTAAATAATCTCAATAAATCGACTTGCTTACAGTATGGCAATATATTGCAATATATTGACTATACTCCTGTATCATGATATGTATCATGATTCTTGCCAATACACAGTCCTACTAAACACAAGCAGCCAGGCAGGAACTTCATCAACCTAAATAAAATGCAGGGTAAAAATGGCAAAATCTTGGTAATTCTGGAACATTCTGATCGAAGAATAAGTAAACCAGATTACAAATCTGATACTGAATGCCAGCTTTTGATACGTGACACTTTTCAATTGCTGCTACAGACCACTACCCAGCCCATTTTGGATGTATGCAATCTAATTTTACCCTAACAGAATATAAGAATAGATTTAGTTTGCGGATCTCTTGTGATCATTGTATTAATGTATATGTAGTAGGATCCCTGATTGAACTAAGCAAATACTTGAATATGTCAAATTGACTTAGTTGATGTTGGACTGCAGTTGCAGGACGGATCAAAAAATATGATACAGTGATCAACACAAACCTATAATAACAGGCCTTTTCCCCAGAAGACATTTTGACATGTCACAGTGGGGAAATCACAGGTGTAAATAAAATAAATGAAGGCCGAATTCCATTTAGCTGTGCCAGCCTCAGGGTCCTGGTATTGGCTGAAGAATTAATTTATATATCAGCCTATCCTGTTGCTAAACCAAAATCAGTGTGCTGCTAAATGAGATCTGAATCCAGGGGATAGAATGTGATATGTTTAATTTTCAGAACAATTTGAATGTGTTTTGTACGTCTACGAAAGCGTCATATGTGTAACTGTAAGTTTAACCTGTATGTAAATTTATTGAACGGAACTGCCGTTGGATGTTACAGTCATGGTACGATACGATCCTACCTTATCGTATCGTATCGTACCGTATTGTACCGTACCGTATTGTACTTTATCGTATCGTACCTTATGGTATCGTAACTTATCATATCGTACCGTATTGTACCGTATCGTATTGTACTATCGTATCGTACCTTAGCTTATCGTACCGCATTGTGTCATATCCTATCATACCGTATTGTGTCGTATCCTATCATACCGTATTGTGTCGTATCCTATCGTACTGTATTGTGTCGTATCCTATCGTACCTTATCATACCTTATCGTACCGTATTGTACCGTATTGTACCATATCGTATCGTATTGGGCTGTATCCTATCGTATCCCATCGTACCTTATCATACCTTATCGTATCGAATCGTACCGTACCGTATCGTACCGTATCGTATCGTGTGTTGCTCACCGTCACTGTGTGAGACACTTGAATATAACAGAGCCATTGTTAAAGTTATTAGTAACACCTGTGCTTTTCCTGCTACGACAAGTCAGAATGTTTGCTGTGAAGAAGGACTACTTTAAAGGCCCTGCACACCCACGCAGGTGTTTTCAATACCTCTGGCAAATAAGACCTCTAGTCAGGTAAAAAGTTGGTTGGATCTATGCTGGACTATGTATGACGTCTAATATGTAAGAATGATAATAAAGCAAGTCGTCCTGCTCTCAGAGGTGTAACAAAACTAGCAAGGGAGTCGAGGAGATGTCAATCAAGAGCAGTATTTGTACACACCCATACATCCTCGTGAAGAGGTCTAATCGGGTAGAATAAGTGAAAACACCCGTATGGGGCTTCAACAGATAGTAACATCTTTAAAAAGGACAGCCCCATTTCATTTCCCTCAGCAGTCGAACACATCAAACATCTCTTCTTCTAAAGTCTACCTCGGGTCAACTAAAGGACAGCTGGTCTTCATGTTAGGAGAGCTTATGATGGATTCTCATATTGACCCTTCACACTGTTTTAATCTGCCACTTTGATCACTTTAGTACTGTATGGGTACTACTGAGGTATGATGTGATGGTGACACAGGGCAAAGGATAGTCCCTGTTCTCATAGAAGGTGTGAACCTGATTTGAAAGTAGATTTGTAGGCTACTTGTGTGCAATGGAAGGTCTGTTCAGGTGCACTGTCAGCTCTTTTTTCTGAATGTTTAGAGTGTAGACTATGTATTTTTTATACAGTATATTAAATGGTGGGGTCAAAGAGGATTTCTGCATCTTCTTACCCACTTCCTGTAATTTAGGGGTGTAGCAAGTAATTACGGACCTCCTGTGCATTTTGGATTCCCTAACTTTTCTTTCACCCTCTACTCCGTCACGATGTCTACCCATCCACAACTCAGAAACCTCACATATTTACTCAGGAGTTATCAGACACATCTGCAAACTGACAGTATAGGTTCTGCGCACAATCCGGACAGTCGTCAGAGCCAAACATTCACAGGTTGTCCACCCTTGTCAAATTCTGTCAAGTGAGGCAATCTGCCTTTTTTTGTGATGATCTGCAGGGAAAAGAAATCTAACAAAACTCTATTTCTGCTTGTCCCAGTTCGTCTCAGATTACAAGATTTGCTTAATGTATCATATTTTTGAGAAAGCAGTGCAGTTTTTTGCAGATTTCAGCCAAACCCTATAAGGTTTTATATAAAAGCAGATCACAGTTGGAAGAAAAAAAAATGTATAAGCAAATTTCTGCACTGCAAGATCTGAAAGACACTGCAGGGCCAATATGAACGATTATCAGCAATCTCAATTATGACCATAACATTATTTCATTATAGCAATAAAAATGCCAGTGGGGCTTACATGATAATAACCCTTCATATGAATGTAAACACACTATGGGCATCTCAAACAGACGTGAAGGTAACCCCCCAGTTTACAGTAACAAAAACCACGTCAGCAAAAAAAAAAATCACATTACATAACAGTTTGTCTCCAAAAAACTTTAATCATTTGAAATGACTGTGAGGCCGCTGCGCTGCGCACATGACCGAGCAGCAGCAGAGGGCCATATAGGGACCTGCACTGGCAGGAATGTGCAGGTGTCATCGCTCGCTATTGGATTACTGTGGGAATTCCCTACGTCATTTTCCCTTTTTTTTTAATGCATCTCTTCCAACAAGACGCATGCATGAAAACCCCAAAAATCAATTTTCCCCCATCGGTGCCAAAACCACAACAACAACACCACCACAGCTATATACGCATAAAAAGACGACGCTGCGGTTGTTTAATGACACATTCATCATCATCATCACCACCATCATCATCACTGCTGGAAGCCATGAAACACCTACACAGAGCTTACCTTTTGGCGCAGAGGATGCGGAGCTGGAGGAGGAGGAGAGCGGTGTGCAGGGTGGATGGATGGATGGATGGATGATGATGACAGCGCGCTGCCACCAACACCTGGCTCCGGTGGTTTCACGGTTTAGGTCGTTATCCCTGCAGTCCAGATGAGGCTGGTCGGGCGGGGTGCCGCGTTAGGAGCCCCCCCTCCACCCTCCCTCTCAGATCCAGAGCCAGGGCAGCTTTTGGTCACGTATCGGAGACGGTATATCCCTCTGAAAAAGCTGCGGCGCTGCGGAGAGACACCTCAGGCCCTCCTCCAGAGGTGTGCGCATCAACTCCAGCAGAAACCTCCCTGCACTCTGACAGGATCCTCTGCTGCTGCTGCTGTGGATGATGTGGGCTTCTTCAGGCGTGCAGCAGCTCAAACAGGCATCGCATCCTTCTTCTCCCTCTCTGCATCGCAATGCGCTGCAGCAGTCACAGTGCCGACGTCTTCCCACCAGATGCACGCAATCTGAGTGTGTGTGCAGAGAGCATGTAAGGTTTCGCTGTCAGTCCTTAAAAAGAAAGAGAGAGTAAAAATGAAGAAGAACGCAGCCTAGACTGGAGGATGGCGTAATGATGTTTGGTTATTTGCAGTAGTGGAGTGAGAGAGTGGCTCTCCTTTGCTGAGAGAGAGAGAGAGAGAGGCGCGGAGGGATTTATTCAGAGGGACTGTCGTGTCTCTGAGATGTAGTTTTTTTTGTGCCGTTGATAACATAGATATATACACACACACTCACACACTCACACACACTGCATATTAATGTGGGAATATGCCAGAGTGGGAGGTGACTCTGGAGACATGCCCCTGAGAGAGAGAGACAGAGAGAGTGAATGTAGTCAACCTGTAGAACAATTTCATTGCACAGATACATCCAATGTGTGCATTTACTCAACTACCGTGCACTTTACTGCAATTTAGAGCTAGGCCTATTTTAACCCCCTACTATTCCATGCTCTTTTTTTATAGGGGCAGGTCTGGGGGACAGGTGATGTTCAGTGGGAGATAAAAGATCAACATTAGATGTCACATAGAAGTGGTGTACATCATGTGAAAGCTGGGAACCTGAAGATTAATTTGAGATGCAGCTCAGCACTGTGTGTCAAGTTGTTCCAGTTATTAATAAGAAATAGAAATTAATAATTAAAAAATACTTAAAATAAATTGTGATAATGTACAAGGGCTTAGAACATGATGATATACTTTTGTGATGGCCATTCTCATCCTCTATTATGTCTCATAAGTTGTTGTAGCAATTTTTGGGTTGATACCATTTGTTACACAGATTTGGTGCTAAATTAAACAATTTTTTTTTAAAACCCGAGAATTGATAAAAAAAACTATCAATAATCCCTCCAAAATATCACATTAAGACACCAAGACCTTGAGGAACACCATAGAAAAAGCCATGCTTTGATTTGGTTTCAAAAACTTTTGACGTTTGGAGATTTCTGCAAGAATTGCATTTCGTGGCGATTGGATGGCGAGCACTTCTGTTGTGTAAACTGCTCAGAACCCCTCTTATTGTCAATCTACCTTGGAAAACCATCCATCCTCTGAATGCCCTTAGTCTCTAGTTTGTGGTTTTTAAGTTTCATAAGGCTGTGATCATCCTAGAGGTCACCACAGGTCATTTTATACAGTGAGGTCACGTTTCCAAAAATGGTCTTTGGGGACTAACATCATCACACATGAATAGTTTGGCTCATTGGATTCACAAGAGTCTCAGCAGTCAAACCCAATTTATGTTATTCCAAATCTGTTTAGGGACCCCAGTATGCAGAAATATTCAAATACACCATTTATACTGCATTCAAAAAACTGCATGTGATTATCATAAAGTGGGCATGTCTGTAAAGGGGAGACTCGTGGGTACCCATAGAACTCATTTTCATTCACATGTCTTGAGGTCAGAGGTAAAGGGACAAGATCGCCATGCTAGTTTTTCCTCAACAAAATTTAGCAGAACTTCGTAGAGTTATTTAGCGTTCTTCCCGACAAACCAGCATGACATGGTTGGTACCAATGGATTCCTTATGTTTCTAGTTTCACATGATATCAGTATATTCCCTCTACCTTAAACTGAGCTTACTACAACCTCTGAAACAGAATTGTAAAAACTGGTACTACCAGGCTTCTAGACTACATGTCAGGGGTAAACTGTGTATTCTGTAGCCTACTACATTAATTTGAGAGCTTTGCAGATTAACATTGTATACACAAAACAGATCAATATGACGCATTAGAGATTTAACAACTCAACAGCACACAAAGTAGTTTAAAAAGCTCCATCTCGACCAACTACAACATTAAAATGTTGCTTCTGCATTGATGCATCAATTCTAATTATACAATAATGTAATATACATATTAAGATATATGCATATCACTCCTGTATAATGACTAGGCTACTGATAATACCTTATTTTGTCAAATTTGGAATGCAACTTACACCTGAGTATTTTCACGTTGTGGTATTGCTTCTTTTACTTCCCAGGATGTGAATAGGCCTACACAGACCTACCTCTTCCACCACCGGACATGGGCAGGTGTATGAAGCCTGTAGGCAACACAGTTTTCAATTAAGGCCTAGCCTCATGCCAGTTACGCCCAATTAAGACCCATGGGATTCTGATTCAGCATTTTCCACCATAGTGACACGAAGCACCTACATAGACACAATAAAGTAAACATGAGGAGAATATAGCCTACATTTAATCAGCCGTGGTGCAGCTTCACACTGTCTACTGTCGCAGACTGAGGTCAGGTGTTGGCTGGGACCCGGTGCCCCCCGGTGGCCGCTCAGCAGAGGTGCAGCAGGACTCCAGAGTTCACTCCTGCAATAAACCAAGCAAACAGGAGATAAAGTAGAAATGGTGGTGAAGATGAACAGCAGCTAGTTATATTTCTATGGCCTCAAATACGACTACAACCCATCTAAACTAGCATTTAGCGACTTCTTACAGCTGCAGTGAGCATTGTTTTACCACCAGGGGGCAGAGAGACAGCAGAGCAAACTAATATCAATGAGCTAACTAGTTTATCAAACTGGTAACCACGTGTTAGATGGTGTGGTATATTTTCAGGTCTTGCACCGGACAGAGAGGCCCCCAGTTGTAAACATATGTGCAGGAAGCGGACGGGGAGACCTGGGGTCATGCGGTGGATCCAGGGGCTGAAAGATAAACATGTAGGTCAAAGGTCACATACCTAAGCATACGCTTAGCTCAGCAAGTTGCCTGAATTGAACCCAATATAAGGAGGTACGAGAGCCCCAAAGGGAGGACTTTCAGATTCGACTTGAGACCTCCGGGCGCTCTAGACGCCCGTATGACATGTGTGGCTTGTTTGTAATAAACTCTATTTTACCAGCAAGAACAGTGTCCTCGGAGCATCCTTCATCATCACTTCAACAGCACTGTCGCAGAAAAGATACGACAATGGCTAATGACTGCCTGACATTATTTAGCTACAAATATGATTCCTTTGGAGGTTTTATGTCCGGTCACCTGTTGAACATTTGTCTTCCAATATGCACTTACCCTTTAGACCTGGTTTGGTGTGAGAAAAAGCCTCTCTTATGTACTAAATGTTGGACTTTCTTCTACCAGTTATTGGTCAGTTTTAGCTCGCACAGGTTCAGGTACAGGTAGGTCCAGGTTCAGGTACAGGCACAGGTCCAGGTCCAGGTACAGGTCCAGGTACAGTCAGTTAGCTGAAGCTGGTGTCCTGGAAGCAGCTGCCTACAGTGTTTCAGTGATATCAGGAGCAGCAGCAGTATTAGTAGCAATCCCTTTCAATCATTTGATGCCATGTTAATATTTAATGCACCTTGAAAGTCATAATGAAATAAAACATATACCTCATGAATATATTCATACATACAAAACAAACTGCTTTTAGTGAGTAAACCTAATTAAATTCCCACTGGTTTGAAAACTGCATGACTTCAAATCCCATCACACAATGTTCTGGTTGTTCATTCAATAAAGTAGTTTGAACAAATTATATTACAAGTGTTTGCCAATCCCATAATCCATTTTTATCTCATTTTGAAATTATTATTAGAATGAATCTTCTAATAGTCAGGATGGCTGAGCGGTCTAAGGCGCTGCGTTCAGGTTGCAGTCTCCTCTGGAGGCGTGGGTTCGAATCCCACTTCTGACAAGAAGGATTTATTGCATTACGTTGTCTCAATGCATGTACGCTGTGTAATGACAGTAAAGTTGAATCTAATCCACAACAACGTTACTCTATGTTTCTACTAACAGCCCCTAATTACACCAACTGTGTCTAGCATTGATTAACATTACCCTCACTCTCTTGTTGCACCTGTTAGAGCGGGACAACATACACCTATATTATTCTTATTTCTACATGTAGTTTGGTGACCTTACATAATTTCCAGTGCAGCCCCAGCTACCTTCAACCTGTGCAAAACATCATCATACTTATATCCATAACTTTACTATATTAATACAAAAAACAAAAACTACAATTATTTTTCTTAGTTTTATTGCAACAACAATAGTGCCAAAAATTGCACAGTTTGCCCATTTACAATGACATCAGATAAAAATGTGAGAAATATAAAAAACATCAAAGCAATCAATTTTGACACAATAATGCTTAAACCTGAGGAGAAAAATACTCTTCCACACCAGAGCCTCACCAGAAAATATAAATAAAAAGAAAGATATGGTACATTTTCACCTCTTTCACCTGACTGCCTGTTACAGTGTATTAGCAAATGTCAGAGGACCAACTAGTTCTGCACAACAAGGACCAGCCAGCAGGAGGTTACAGGTTTTAAAGTCACTCTAGGCAGAAGCAGAATAAAAGGAAACTGATAGGGTTACCAGACTTTAAAGCACTTATAAACAGTAGTAACATTTAATATGAGTTTTACTTCCATATTAACGGTGGAAAAAGGTCATATTTAAAGACATTTTTCATTACCTGGTAAGGAAAACGACAGTGAATACAAACAACCAGAAGATTTTACACAGCCATCTCTCAATGAAAATGATTAACACTACTAACACTCAGGTTGTGATAAGTAACTTGTCATTATAAGTCATGTGGTACTGTAGTGTTGTACTATAGTTTACCTTGGAAACATCAGATTACATGCTCATTCAACATCAGAGTAACCTTCCTAAATGCACAAAAATTGTATCCGTTAAAATAAATGATTCTAAAAGAGAATTTGGTTTGACTGAGCAACTCGTTTTCAGTAAGTTGAACTGAACTATTCTTTGTTTTCAGCTTACTGTAAGTTTAAGCAGCTGCGCAGCATTTGCCAAGTGGATGTTTACAGAGATCAATCAAAGTGAGTGGAGCAGATGATAGACTTTTCTTAATGTGCTTTGATTCAAATGCTAAAAAAAAGCTTTGGAAACAAGAAAAGTAAGCTCACACAAAGAAGGGAGAAATCTCTGTCTGCCTGACATCATGTCTGTAGGATATTTGATGTTTTTTGATCATACTATATGTTGCATAAGTGAATGTAAATTTGATTGACGAGATGAGGAAATAACAAGATACCAAAAACTGGTCTGAGGTATGACCTACTGCACTATCAAGACAGAACAGTTAATGGACAATAAACTACATTTTACTCCATTTCCACAAATCAACTTAATCTTTTTGTACACCCAGACACATTTTTCATAGAGAGAATAACTGACAATAATGTAATAAAGTGGAGAAATAATGTATTCACTTCCTGTAAAAGAACGCTTTGTCTGAATTCAAACTCTGTGACACAAATAAATAGATGATATATGAACACGGTTTTTCCACAGCTGCACTACAACAAGAGAGCAACAGGACCGTCGTTTGTTTTACTCATTTTTAAAATGGCAGTATTGGAGTGTTTATGAAATGTAGAATTTGATTCCTTGTATTATTTTAGTCTATCTTTAAAGTTTTAACCTAATTCTGGTTGTATTCAAGGAGCTGATTTTTCTGTCCTACTCTAAAATGCGAGATATTCCATTTTGGACAAGAAACTAAACACACAAAATCATACCTCATTTTAAATGCCTAATATTCCAAAAACATTTTGTCTGAGGAAATGTTACATTTTTTTATTTCCAAATGATGATCTTCAAAATTTTAAAGAAACCCATCGTGTAAATCTGGAACTACGACATGATCACAGTGAACACCGATATAAGTCACATTTATATTTATATAAAACACAAGCTCTCATCTCTACTAATTTGTTCCACAAAGTAGTGGTTTCACGATTTCACAACGAGGCAGACGATGTGTATCTCAAAGCACTAAAACTGCACCAAAACAGACAAAGTGCACAGAAAAAGCTGACCAAACTTACACCACTGGTATTTTGTATAAATTCAAACACGTGTAAAGACATTCGGTGCAGGTACATTCACATTGGAAACAACAGCTGTGTCTTTGCAGATCATGCTGACGTATGATTGTATGCTTGCTTGAGGGGGCAAGAGTGACTGGTCCCTAATGAACTTATCTTTAGTGTTATTAGAAAGTCACACAAATTTAAAAAAAAAAAATCATACCAGCGTGTTGAAGAAATGCTTTTGTGACATTCACACAGAAGAACCAGTGAAGTACACTTTACATTCACTGTAGGCCTTTATCATTCAGCCAAGACACTGCTGCTGCTGCTGAGGACTGATGCACTGCTGCATACACGAGAAAAGCAGAAAAGGCACAGCAGCTGCTTCGCTGACATGAGGGGGTGTGAGCAACAGCAGGAGGATGTAAGACAAAGCAATAATAAGACACCATTTTCAACACAGAGAGGCATCGAGTACAAAAACATGTGAAATCAAACTCTGGTCCAGCTGTGGTAGATCAATCTTATCATGTGTGACCCACATACTATAAATCACTAGTTTTGTTTCATATATTTCTTTTAAAGTATTGATCACGTTGATTCGTAAAACGTTATGAAACTCTAACGGCTAAGGGTTTCAGAGTGAGTGCAACAGTTTAAACCGACTTAAAAGAAGTCACTGGCAGTCAAAAAGCAACAAAATGTTAGGCCTACATGCCTGATCAACACACACACACCATCACACGGGACACAGTTCATCACAACAATCATATTGGTGGTGTGAAGTAACAGCAAACCAAAAGCTTTCAAGATATCAAATATTACATCCTCTTCTTATAACACCTGATATTCTAGATTTCTCTTTCTGTCAACATCAGAAGACCAAAACCAACAATGAATTGAGTCTCCTAACTAAGTATTGTGTGTGTGTTCAAAGCCTGAAATATCTTCTTCCTCTGAGACATAGAGCTCCATTGTTGTCCAAAAATTATTAAAAACACATCAAGGTTCCTTCATTACCATGAACACACACACACTGCAGTTTATTTTGACTCAATCCTACACACCGTCCTGCTGCCATAAATACTCATTAGAGCACTAAATGTTAATATTAATCCGCAGCTGAAAATAGTCCCCAACAAATGCACTATTTTCTCCTTTTTGAGTAACGTTTACCAAAAAACGACAGTGCCCAGCTGTTTTAGGAGATTGCGGAACCTTTTTAATAAAATGAAACAATATGCTTGTGCGGAGTTTTTTAAAGATTTACGATGCAACGGGCTTGAAGCCGGGTATTGAGACGAAATAACACATTTTTGGCTTTTGTTGACAGTGAGAAAAATATAGAGCAACTCCAGCCTCGTCTTCTAAATTGCTCTTAAAAAGGTTATAATCTGGAACCACAAGAGCTCCAAGTGTTATTACATATAAAAAATAAAAATAATAAAAAAAGATGTTTGTTGTAACTTTAAGACTTGCAGAAGGACACCAGTAGTTTTGTGATCCGTTTTAGATGAAAAGGTATTAAAACAAAAAAGTAAGAAGAAAAAAAGGCGGTGTTAACCTTCCTTAGTCCTAAATATTGACCTGTACACCTGCCATCAGGATACTTATTCATTCCTTAATTAACCGTAACCATAATACCAAATACAAGACACTTCTCTTATTAACCCCGATACCGCAGCAAAGCAAAGACAATTCCACTCATAATATGGAGTTTAAACATTTTCAGTTAAAAGCTTGAAGTTGTTGTTTGAAGCTCCAATCATACTGTACATGTGTATCATCTGAAATACTGAACAGACATCCCATAATCCTCCACTGAACATAAATCCGAGGCTTAGAGAAAGTAAGTAATCTGCTTTTTAAACTTTGCTAGCTTCAACCACGAACAACGTACAGCTTCTGCTGCGTTGTATCAAAATACCAGCGAGCACATTGTGATTCTGGTCATTAGGAACCTCTGTGGTTTTACCATGTGACTGTGTGTCCATAACATAAAAAAAACTATGAATATTTATGATTTGTCCCATCCCTAGATGCTAATGTCTCTGTTTAGCATATTTATCTACCAATCACCTCATTCATTTTTGGTGTAATTGCATTTAACTAGTCACCTGTGCATTACTGCCCATTTGGCACATTAAGGCAGACTGGAGTAGGCTTTTGACACGGAGGTCGCTGGATCAAGCTCTACGGCGGTGCTAATGAAGTATTCGCCTCTCTTTGAACTTTCTCCATGCATCATTGTTTTACAACACTGATTCACAGCGGAGGTAACTGGGATTTTATATATTGATCAACAGAAAAATACTATAAATTAAACTTTCTACATATTTATTCAGATTTTGTAAACCTGCATATCATGTGAGAAAAATACATAACACACTCCAAAAACCTGACTGTAACATGGACATGAGGACACTAGTGTGCATGTAAACCCGTTCATAGACTCTGTAACTGCTGCCACTATATATTGACTTAATGGCGATCAATACTTTGGCAATCAAATATTTTGTTTTGTTTTTGTAGTCAATTCAGAATTAATTGTAGATATTTTTTTTTACTTTGACATCAAATAGTCTTTTCCTGTTGATCAGCTCCATTACATCCACTGTAATTTAATGTTGTAAACAATAAATCACAAAAAAAAGTCAAAGGATAAATACTGTATGTATATGTAATGTACATGCAGTTTGATTAGTTTAAATGGAGATACATTTTTCCTATTTGTAGTTGTTCCTAGTTTTCCCTTTGAGTTCTTGGCTTATTTCATTCAAGTAGGAAAATAAATCACTATTATTTCTGTCCAGAAGACTATTAGGTGCTTATTTTAGATAATCTCCTAACCTGGTGCTCATTTAACAGTCGCTGTTGCCTAAGTGAGTGAACGAAAGAGTGCGTGACCCGAAGATAGGGCTGTACCAAATGTCTCTTTTTTACATTCAAAGCTTCTGTTGAGGTTTTCAAATGAAGCTTTGAATTTCTGTCGTCATATTTAAAGGCTAAACACCAACAAATATGGATTGAAGTGGAATATTTCGTTGTTATGTTAGGAATTTTGGAAATGATTACATCTATCTTTTTTCAATAAAGTTTGACTTTTGGATTTTACAACGCTCTGGAATTATTAGAAATGTTTAGATCACACACCAAGTCAGAAACAATCTTACACAGCCACCACCGGAATCTAATTCTACAGATAGTATAATACTAATAATATTAGTGTAGCCTGATCTAAGTGCAGCCTAATCTTTGTTTATTTATTTATTTGTCTCCCATTGTGTTTTCTGTCTGTAAGTATGTGTTTTTTTTTATGCTGCAGCCTGTCTTGGCCAGGTTGCCCTTGAAAAAAAAGAATCTCAATGGTACTCTCCTGGTTAAATAAAGGTTAAATAAAAAAAATTTAAAAAAACTTGCTGAAATTGTAAACAGATTGAATAGACATGCAAAACAAAAAAAGAAGCTGCGCAGCAGTGGAATGTTGATTTAGAATTTGAATGTTGCGTTAAAGCTTCAAACTATTCGGTACAGCCCTACCCGAAGGCGAAGCGCCGCGCAGGAAAAGAAAAGACTAAACAAGATACAGATTTATGTGCCACCCCGAAATCAATACAGCTCACAGCCTGGCCACACCTATAACAGATGTTTGGCTAAACCGCTGTATTTTAGAGAATTTTCTACTTCTGAAAAATGTGAGTCTGATAAGAACCTGCACATGCACTAAAGCCTTTTCCAGTGTGAACCTTCAGTTTGCTGCCATTGTCATTGTTGTGTATCAAAAGGTGAATATGGGAGAATGTAAACATGATTACTTTGGACTTTTCTTATGGAATGAATGGGCGACACCGCCACTGGTTGTGTGGCAGTGCTGCGACGAGATAACACACAACTATAGGTCATCGCTAAGCAGTAGGCAGTGAAGGAGTTTACAGCGTAGTGACCGCAGTGAACAATGCCACTGTAGACACTAGAAACAGTAAAAACTAAAAGAAGACATTTTAACAGTAACACCCTGTTGAGAATCTCTAGTATCAGTAGCTTCACTGGTTGTGGAGTAGTTGCTCCTTGAAGGCAGAGCTATAGATATACAGAGTAAGGCAAACTTGGTTTCAGGTCAATCCTTCGGAGCCATATTCACACCAAATGTTCCAGGGCCATTACATCCTCTCATTTCTAAAACTTAGTGTAATTGCCATGGAGCTTTTAGTGCTAACATTGAGCAGACAGTTCCCCAAGCTATGTATGTCTATGGCTCTGCTCCATGGCAGAGAGATAGAGTAGAGTCTTCCTGGAACAAATCGGTCTCGAGCAGCTTCGGTGTGTCAGGCTGTAATTTAGAGAAAGGCTTGTTATGGTAGAGATGTGGACTGAAACCAGACAGATACCGTCAGAGCAGACAACACGAGGCCAGAGGGACGAGCGCCGCCAACAGGAAGTAGGTGACTCTGTAGAGGTGGAGTGGAGAGAAGGTCACCATGGCGATGGACAAGGGGAGAGGGAGCCAGGATGTCAGAGGCAGGAGTTTACTGAAGGAGATGTAGACAAAGTTGGATACTGCAGCAGAATCCCCCTGACAGGATAATAACTCTAATGCGTGTGTTGGTGACGATGCGCTCTTCTTACCTGTTGCTGAGTTTTAAAGTGTTGCCGTTAATAAGCAGCATGTACACAATAATGAGAGGCACAATGAGTGGCCAACAAGGGTCAGGATCCAACTGGGCGGAATACCTGCAGAGGATCACAACGTACACCCATTTCTTTTAGCCTCATCACCATTGTATCAAACATCAATTATTACTTTATGTATTTAAGTATACATTTGCAATATTGTGATAAAACGATACTGGAAAAGTAATTGTACTAATATAATGACACTGATTTCAGCCATATCATCCATCAATTTTGTGCAAATGACCATAAAGTAAACTTAAAATGAATGCAAGAATTGATAAGAGTGATACGCCACTTTCTGGGAAAGTCCTGTTTTCAGCTCTGTTCCAAAAACAAAACAGAGGTCGACATTAGACTCACACCAGCACCCCTGGAGCTGTTAAAGACTCAGCAGCTGTATTCAGTAGGCAATTTGTTCATTTTTAACGGGGGGATAGACCCGGTTAATTTCTTTCACCCGCGACTAGCGAACCATGAACGACTGTTTTGGTTCTGTATTTTAGCTGAAAGGAGTTTAGTTTAAAAGGTAAATGGAATTGCATTTATATAGCACCTTTCTAGTCCTCTGACCACTCAAAGCGTTTTGCACTACATGTGCATCAGGATCGAATCACCGACCTTCCGATTGGTGGGCGACCCGCTCTACTGTACCTCTAAGCCCAATAGTTTATAGACTATTACAGATCAAAGACAAATCTGTCTGCTACTTCAGCACCATGGAAAGCGCCATGGATTTATCAACACACAGCACAGTTAGGCTAATGATATCTCAGAGCCATGGTCGGGGCCATAGAGTCTATACTAAATGCCTGGGGGGATATTTTTTCACAGTCTGAGATATGTCAGTGATTAGCAACAACATTGATTTTGCCGCATTTTTATTTTTTGTGCCAGAAACCAGAAAAATAGCAAGTATTTGCCCCCAAACATGAGAAAATGACTCAGTCTGGTGGAAAATAGTAAAAAAAAATACAATTTTGAAGCCAGGGCTCTAGATCGAAAGCCTGATATAATAGAATGCATGACTTTATGTTGTAATGACCGTGGGATCAAACATCAACGGGGACATTTTTGCCCTGAGGGGTCTGAGTGACTGTATTTTGGCTGCATGGTTTATTATAGACTTATTATAGGAGCTGAGGTTGAACTTCCAGAATTAAAAAAAAAACAAAAAAATAAAAATCACACCCTTGCCAAAATGTATGCCATATGCATTAGACAGCCAAAATGATCAAATAATAAAAAGGCCAAAAACGTCCCTAGTGAGGCACAAGGGTTCTTAACCGATACACAGCACTAATTAATTAAATATGGGGCGGTAATTAGCATACTTTCTAATAAACACAGCCTTGGGTGTCTTGCTCAATGACACCTCGGCTTTGTTTCTCACAAGCTCTCTCACATACTCCTTCCATCGTAATACTGTACCTCAGGTTGCGGGTCCAGTGGATGAATGAAGGTGCGATGAGCATGACGGGTAGCGTGAAGAGCGCCGAAAGGCAGAGGTGGAGCTGCAAGTCATCCCTCACCTCCTGGAGAGCACACTCGGTCAGCAGGGGGACGCCATTACATTCTTTAGACTTGCTCAGGGATTCGGCATCGACTGTGCCGTTTTCAGCTTCTTTGTGCTTCCGGGGTGCCTGGAAAGATGGTGGAAAACTTGTTTCGCGGTGTAATCTGACAACAATCACATTGTAATATAGTGGTGATGTGATTTGGAGCAATACAGTTCAACCTGGAAATCTTACCAGATTCAACATGTGACTCAAAGATCTTTCTGTCATCTGTAGCCTCAGTACCTGAACAGGCGACGGGAAACAGGAGACAGATGTATGAGTTAGGGATAAACAGAGTCAATATTGTATTTAAACTGGTTTCATTATTGATGCTACTCTGTAAAATGACTGAGAAGGCTTCATTTGTATCACCACGGGCTAAGACTCACCCTGTAAAGGTGGAGCAGAAAGGCAGCAATGACTGACAACGCCCCACAGGACATCCAACCGATAACAGTCAGACACAGAGTGATGGAGAGCTGGGTCCGCAGTGGCAGGGTGCCACAGTCTCTAGAGACAGATGGTCTGCATAGAAAAGGAGGTTTACAGTTAGGCCTGTCACGATATTTATCGACTTATCGTACAATATATGGACATGACCTCGATATTGCCTGTTGTGTTTACATGCGTGTTTGTTTACATAAGAATGTCACCAACATGATGCCAGAATAAACCATTATAAGACTTTGGCATTGTGCAGACATTGCGCATTTTTGTGAAAAGAGCCAGAGTCCTTTTTATGTATTGTTTTGGTTGTGTGGTTTTATTTATTTAGAATATTTTAATATTTTTTTCACATTCTAATTCCAATGTCTGAATTAGGGATGTCACGAGAACCGATACTTCAGTACCAAATTTCTGATGGTACTCGTTTTTCTATAGTACCACAGGTACAGTCAGGACTTGGGACTAACATCGTCCCAGGGATAATAGAACATTTTCCTGATAATGCAGAGTTGTTAACAACAAATCCGTTTTGAAATAAGCAGGAGGAGAGCTAGTAACGTTAGCTGTTTGCAGCCTGGTGGGCAGCACAGTCGTGCTTCTTGGCTAAATAACGGACCTAACAATTAACGTACATTGACAAGGTTACATTGAGATACATTATGCTCAAGCTGTATTCAGTAAAAATTAGTATTGGGGGAAGGTAAATTATAGATTATGAATGGATGCGCTAATATTCAGAGTGCCTAAAGGTCACCCAGGTAGAGTTTCCAATCATATACATTGATGTTTAAATGTCCAACCATACCTGTGGAGTGGAGCTAATATTAGTGAGACCAGTCTCATAAGGAGACGGAGCAGCGCGCTGCTCCAGTATGCCACTGTTGCCCCCAAGATGTAAAGCAGAGGGGACAGGAGGTGGGGCCATTCGTCAACTGGTATCACACCCTCACGAAATGTTGCATCAGGGATGGCTGTGGGGAGGGTATCCATAGGGGGTAGGTAAAGAATTGACCAGACCTCTTGAAACCAGCTACAGCTGAGGGGAGGGAGGACAAGGAGGATAAGCAAGAAGAAAAATCATGTGGGATTTCATATAATTTTCAAAAACAACATTCAATTTGTATGACATGTGAATAAAAGCTCTAACAGGGTTAGTAAGTGGGCCTTGAGTTAAGATTATTTTTGTGAAAACTACTGATTCCAATGTCAAGTATGAATGTTCACACTTAAATTCAACATTAGACTTTCAAAGCCTACCCAAGTAAGATGTGCAGGATATAAACGGGCAGATTGACTTTATGAGGCTGCAGGCCTTTGCCCACCACCTGGCTCATGTCTGCAGCTCGCTTTGACTGCAGGATGGAGGACAGCTGCCCCCCACAGGCCAGGAGGAGGGTTACGGCTGTGTACACCGGCACCATGGGACCACAGAACCTCAGTATCTGTCAGATAAGAGAGAGCAGATCAGAATTAGTTCACGAATGTTTTCATTTAAACAAAACAAACAAACAGAAAAGAAAAAGAGAAGAAAGTTGTACCTGTCCCAGCACCCTGGGTAATGAAGTCCTTACAGACACCTGAGGTTTAAATCACAAAGTAAACACATTGTTTATTTCACATCATGTTTTAAACTCCTAATCGATGATAATAAACAACATGTTTGTCATGATGAATGGTCATCAGGATGTGCAGGAAGTCGAAGGCTGTAGTTCTATCCAGCACCTGAGGAGTAGTACCTTATATTGGCAGTTGGGGGCAGTGTGGAGCTGAAGGAGGACACCTGAGGTATTGTCTGGACGACTTGTGTGGAGCATCCCTGAGATCTCCGTCACTGATGGCACACTGGCAGACAGATGACATCAAGTCATGACGGAAACAGTTAAAGGTCCCATTGATAACATTTTTATGTAGACGAATATTAAAAAAGAAAGGTGCCGAATAAAAGTATGGCTTTTCTTTAAAAACATTATTATGATTGTGAATTAATCATTTAAAAAAGAGGGCCAAATTAATGTTTTGTTTATCTCTGTGGAAGATATGACATTTGGTTCGCACTTCTAACAAGGCTTGTGAGCCAATAGCAAAACTACGTTGGTATCACGTGGTATCTCTGGGTCGTCAGTTAGTGTGGAAAAAACGGATAAATGGCTGAGATCGGCGGTAAAGTACCTGGCAATGACTTGTTGTGAAGTAAATGCAATGGAACAGGGGAGGGAGAATGCGACATCAAGTGGCTGAATGTTATCAATGTTATCAACAGCACCTTTAATATGACATGTAAAACTGCCAGAACAAGAAAGAACAGTTTGGAGACAGACACTGACACAACTGACCTGACTGTGGTTAAAGAGTCCTCTCGAAACCACGGTACATTTATTCTGTATACGTTAGGCAGTCTATCTGCAAACAGACATACAATGACCATTATTACATTACATTACATTACATTACATGTGCCCGCCATGGATGCCCTGTGAGGGAAGTGAGAAAAAATGGAAAAAAGGTTTGCCAGGATAATCTGTTAAAGATCCTTATTTATTTATTTTTATCTGTGAAACAGGTGGCAGGTGAAGAAAACATTTTTTTTGCCAGGATCCTTTTCCTAAATGTTTGTTGTTGTAATACTCACTTTGGCCACAAGAGGCTGAAGTGCACCACTACTCCATGTTCTAAATAGGACTAAAATTCATCATGTTTTCATCCAGGTGAGTGTACTTCACCCTCTTGTGGCCGAAAGTATTACAACACTTAAAAAGTATCCTGACAACAAATGTTTTTCACCTGCCAAAATGTGTTTTCACCTTTTTCCCCAGATGAAAAAAGGTAACTTAAAAAGATTATCCTGGCAAAAACTTAATTTTCAACTGTCATAAACACAGGAGAGAAAACAATTTAGATTTCTCACTTCTGTAGCCTGCCAATGTATCACAAGACAAACTTACCTTTTTGTACTTTGCACTGGCTTGCAACATTAATTCTGAAAGCCTGGTAGACCTAAAAACACAGAGGTGTTCAAAATGTAGTCACACAGTATAAAAATACTGAGTCCAGCAAGCACTTAATGAAATACTGAAAGCTACCTGGTGGAAGTGTTGGAGCTTGATGGTGTGAAGAAGTCCAGAGGAGTTGACTGAAACATCGCTAGCAATCAAACCTGGAAAAATCAACAGGTACTGAAAAGGAATGTGTCTTTTCTCTCCAAAGTTTTAGACAATCAGCATCAACAGTAACACTACTCACCGAAGGACAGGACATGTGGCACTGGGACAGACAGAGTCTGAGATTCTTGTCTCTGCCACTCGCACTCCACTGTGAACTGTGGACCAGACAAACTTTGTAATGACATTTATATAAATCAGTGGTTCTCAAACTTTTGGACAGACACAGATGCAGCAGACACAGACTTACTCAAGTGCTCTGTCTGTTTCTGTTTGACGCATTATGCAAATTAACTGTAACTTTCCTCAAATAATAATAATAATAACAATAATAATGTGTTGTTTTTCTTCAGACGACATTAATTACATAACTACTAATGTTTTGAGAAAAAAATAAGTTAACATTTTCCTATGAGGGTTCAGTCTGTAGTCCGGGTATGTTAAATAGGTTGGTAGGATGAGGGTTCAACTTTATCATACCACTTGTATTATTGACGTGACTTTACAGCAGCTCAGCAAAATAGATGGAGACAGAACAGAGAGAGAGAGAAGCATCTTCAGAGGAGCAAGTTCTCGTTTTCAGTGTACCTGTTTGCCATTGAGGTTGGAGGCCGACACAACCAGATGAGTAACTGACGACAAGTCACTAAGACTCAGTATCAGGACCTGAGGAGGATAACAGACAGTTATGAGAAACCAGCAGGCAGCTGAGACTGGACTGGACGGTGTCTCTTCAGAGGAGAATTACCTTGTAGGGTGGCAGAAGCTCAGTTGCCATGGACAGATCCACTGGATTCACACTGGAAAATTCAAAGAGCACAAACAAGGAGTAATACACTGTCTACAGTAATATAACCACAAAAGAAATCACATTTTCTCTGCGATAACAAATCAGAACAGTGAAAAAATGATTGATGTTGATTATAGGTGGCGGGGAAAGAGATGCACTATTATCATATTCTTACCATGAAGAACCGCTCTTGTGCACGCAGCCGTACACCCAGCTAGTCATCTCCTGTTGGACAATAACAACAAATCAGAATGTGAACTGAAATTGGAAAAAAAAGTACAGATTACTCTGGTTTCTGCTTTCCTAAATAGGTAGCTTTTACACAGATATTAAACAGCAAAATGGTAGCCTAATAATCAGACTGAACTGCCATTTAATTTTACTATGTATGCATCTATATGAATCACTGAGTAATTCAGAAACGTGGGTGGCGATTCAGAAGTCTAACACCGGGCTAGCGACATTGAGTGTGCAAAGGTTGTAGCTCAAACCCAAAGGGATGAAAACATTAGCACACCAGTGCTGAACACTCACCAGGTTGTTGCTCCGGCAGTAGAAATGGCTGTAGGCTGTCCTGCGACTCGACAGGGCAAACTGGAAGTATTTCACCTGTCCTTCCTGTAGACAGAGAGCAACACTGAAGACAACTGGTAGATGTTTTTCTGTCTGTATCGGGGCTTTGTTTCAGTATAATATACTGTATATATTATATACAGTATATAACCCATTTATTATATTGATACAAAGTCTGGTACCTTAGGTGTGCTGTAAGCCAGGCGCAGTGTGTTAACTTCACTCCATGCTTCAGGAACATCTGGAAAAGGGAATCTCAATCAAAATTCCTTCATTCACTTTGCTTTATATAGTTAATGAAAACTCCAAATATTTTAAAAATACAATAAAAAAATCATGTAGATATATAGCTCTCAAAGCACATGGACAGGAATGTGCTCTAAATAGGGCTAGGTAAGTGTTCCTCTCCAACCTGAGATGGAGACGGAGGTGTCTTGAGTTTCTTCCAACATCCTGACAGGGTGTCTGATGAAGTGGTGGTTTAGTACAGCCAATTTCTTCTCTGGGTTTACTGTGAACTAATATCAACACACTGGTTAGCTTGAAAACAGATGGCATGGGCTTGCTATGCATACTTATCAGAGATGTAATACTTTATGGGCTCCCGCTAGTCTCTAGTGCTACAATGTTTTTTTCTGCTATGACAACATCCCTCCATATTTCACAGAAAGATTCATTTTAAAATATGTGTATTAACGTTTGTTGTTCTGACCTGTCTGGTTTCAGGATCGATGAGGTCAAAGAACGCCCTGACAGTAGCAAGAACAAGCTCTTTGCACCTGGAAGACATATAAACTGCATATTAATAATCTGCATACTATTTAAATAAAGTTCTAAAGAAATGCATAGTCTAGTCTAACAAAAAACACAATGCCATGTCTTTTACCAAACGATGGACAGATGGTCAGTGGACACCCAAGTCCTGGGAACTGCAGTTGCCTTGACAAAAACAAGAAGACATTGAAGAGTATTACAGGATCAAACACAATCTACAGAGCCCTTTTGCACCAAGTAGTTCCAGTTCCAGAAGAGGTCACGTGCCACTTAACCAATTCTCACAAACAATACTTACCACCAATGACAACTTATTTGGATCTCCTGGGGGACAAGGTAGGGATATCAGGCCGGATCGGACCTGGTAGTCACGGTAACCACCTCCAACAGACAGAACTGTGACGTTCCTGAGCTTTTTCGCATGGTTCACCCACTTCTGTCTCACTGCAGAGTAGAAATCTACATAGAGCAGGGACAAAGACAAGTTAAGTTAAAGGGATAGTCTGGATTTTATGAACTGGGGTTGTATGAGGTACTTATCCATAGTCATTGTATTACCTACAGTAGATGGCGGCCGGCACGCCCCCAGTTTGGAGAAACAGATTGGAGTACCAGCACGGGAGTAAAGTAGTGTACTGCTTGTTGCTAATGTTAACCTTAAAACTTATTTACTCCGCTTCATCTCCTTTGGCTAATAAGGCTGCAATGAGATCTCTCCATCCCATATTGTCCGTGGCAACATGCTGCTCCTCTCCCCCTGTCAGGAGCATCTTGTCCAGCAGCTCCTCCAACTTTAAGACGCACCAGCTAGCAGGGCTGGTTCTAGCTTTTTGGGGGACCTATGCAAAATCAATTTTTTTGACCAAATGCTACTTTTTACACATACTTTTTTTTTTTTATAAATTTCAAACCAATAAAATTACTTTTTAAAATAAAAAATAAAGTTTTGGATAAATTATAAATTAATAAACAAAAAATAAACAAATCACTTTTGATGTTTGATTTATGTTAAAGGTCAATGATAATGTAGAAAAACAAAGATTTTAAATTCTAGACAGTCCCCGTTCATTTTGGGACGGCCTTGGTTGTATTTCGGGATGATTCTGGGAGCATGGTGAAAAAAAGTTATTTGAGAACCCTGATTTTAGCCACCAAAAAGAAAGGCCTACCTACAAAAATTAATATCTGATTAGGTATACGCTATATTTAGAAAATTTCCACCGCTTTACCTCGCCATCGGACAGCCCTTTCCGACGGGGAACTGAAGCCGTTACCTGTGCTCTCTTCAAAGCCACCAGACTCCATTCAGAAAACAGAAATTTCATCTTGTACAACACAGGAGTTGCTGGTCTGCCGCTGCCTCAATTGGTTAGTTTGATTGTGTTATGTGTCACTTTGGTGTTTTAAATGTTAAGTTTGGATTCACTAAAAGAGAGCATAGACAACAGCTTCAGTTCCAATGAAGCTGTCTCCACAGCTTGGAGACACAGCTCAGAGCACAATGTGCACCATTCAAGACCAGCATGAGAGTACTCCTTACCCAGCAGGTACGGGTCCATGGCCAGCACTGGAGCCAGGTGGGGGGAGGCCTGGGTAATGATGAGGCTGACCAGATTGGTGTTGAAGCGGGGCAACGTGAACAGCGCCCGGGCCACCACTCCTCCCATGGAGTGACCAACAAGCACCACACTCTGAGGGGGGGTCTTCAGGTGCTGGCAAGCAGAGAAATGGAGAAAACTGACTGAAACCTAATCCACTTCTTGGGTTTAGGACATAGACTGTATATAGGGATGAACGACATGACAGTTCTCCAAAAGTGAAGCCAAAACACCTCAATGGCCCCCTGGTGGCTGGCTGCAGTATAGGTCATAAATCCCACCCCCTCCATGTTAGTGGATGGGACATGGGCCAAACTAAAAAGTCAAAGTACACATGAAATAATATTTTCCCAAAGATGGTTTCCATCATTTTAAGTAGTTCTCATCATGCTGATGTATTTTCAAGTGTAAGTTTTGCTGATTAGTTTGGTTTTAATTAGTTATTTGATGCTATAAAAAGGGGATGAGATGTCATGATTGACAGCTGTGATTGACAGCTGCTCTGAGTGAAGTAGTCGTGCAGCCGGAGGCTCGGGAATTGTTCGAGAGAGGAGATGCAACTTTAAATTTCCATAACCGTCACGAGTCTGTGTAATAGAACATGTATCAATTTGATCATAAATGTAGTTATAGAGATATTATGGATGGTTGTTGTGTCTTTCTAACCGAACAGCTACCGTGGTGCTAACGTAGCAGCTAGGTGGCTTACGCTAACAAGCTGCAGCCATGCTCGGCTCGTGATTGGATCGGGCGAGTGTGTGGGCGGGACCTCGACACCAAGCCCCCGATCACTACCGCGCAGACTTTGGCTCCAAATGGTGTCAAAATCTCAAGAAGGCAGCTCCCGTATCTGGAATATTTTGGCTTCACTTTTGTACAGTGGGAGGAAGTGGAGACGCGTTGTCCATCTATATATAAGGTCAATGATTTAGGATTATATATTTACCAGAAAGTAGTGTCAGAAAAATGAAAGGCAGACATGTTGACAGACGATGAATATGAATAGCTACTGTTAACTGTGCATTTTGATTGCACTCCTTAATGCTGACTTCTTGTAATGTTCTACTGTTGCCATGTCAACTTTGTGAGATGTACAAGTCGGAGGGATTAATTATCAACGTTTAAATGTAGAAGGTGATGGAAATGTGATATTTATCCCCCCCCCCCACTGAAATATTACTCCACCAGCAATATCCATCATGTAGAGTAAGTAACCCTGTCTGATGATATTTGAGGCCTGACCTTGTAGAGCCTCAGGATAGCCTTGATGCTTTCGTGCAGGAAGTGTGTCTGCCTGAGCAAACTGCCACCGTAAAGTGCCACCAGCTCCTCATTGAAGTCCACGGTGAACACGTTGAAGTGGAGACCTCCTTCCATGTTCTCAGCCTTCCTCAAGGCCACGGAGCCCAGGGAGCGAGCTTTGTGAAGAGAAGAAGACATGTGATGGTGTCAAATATTGTGATTAGGCTGGGTGTTTTTACAGACAGAAAAAATAAAAATCATACAGACGTGGGGTCACTGCTTGTCCTAAACTAAGCACCACCTTATGCTCAGCTGCTCTGCCAACTGACATGCTGCAATAATTATTCATGCACAGCTCTTATGTGCAATTTTTTTTTTTTTCATTTTGAATTATTGATAAGAGTCAATACGTCCTGAGCTTCTTCAGATCCTCAGGGAAGCTTTTCCTAACCTAAAAGCTTTCTTTACTGCTAAAAAAAGCTCATTAAATGTACATAGTCGGTACCATTTTCTTGTATGGAAGAGCCATAAAACATACCAGCAACAGCCTGGTTTTATTCAACACTAGTACTTCGTCAAGCTGTTGTAACTCGTGAAGTTAGGAAGCTTATCAAACACCAGCTGCTGTTAAAAATACATCGGCTTGAAGAGTCTAAATCTAAGACAAGAAATGTTGAAGAACAGAGAGCATGGGCCATCATCACAAACACCACAGTGTAACAGCAAAATGTGTTTGTATTCACATGAATAAAAAGTGTGGGTGTTCTCCTCCTACACACAACTGATAGCAGGAACAGGGGGCCGGCATAGATCTCACAAAGGATTTATATCATTGAGAGCATAACTGAGTTATTAGTTAGAGGAAAGATGGGTTCCAGGTTTGATTCCCCAAGACAGAATTATTTCCAACTCTAATATAAATTAATATATAATACAATATATTAGTATATCATTTTCTTATTGCAAACAAAAGTAACCAATTACTGTGTTAGTCCATCTTCTATAACGACTTTCCTACCCTGTGGCACTCAGACCCAAGCACATATGTTCCTACTGAGGACACACATCTTTAAAAGAAGATCACAAATATAGAGTTTCCTTTTCTAAAGCAGCTGAGCACTGTAGTTTTTTAGCAAACGTTTCATAAACAGGAGCCAACAGTGAGTTTCTTGGGGACTATTTTCAGCTTCGGTTCTCTAGTGAGTATTTACAGCATCAGGACGGTGTGTGTGGGATTGACTCAAAATAGTGTGTGTCTTCTGGTGATGAAGAAACTAAAGTTGTTCCGATACCAGTATCGGAAATGCGTCCGATACTGCCCAAAATTCAGTGTCAGGTATCGGCGGGTACACCGGTCTATGCACCGATCCGATACCATAATTGTAATAATAATAATCAACTTGTTTAACCGGAAATCAATTCTTCTTCGCCGCTCCAAAACAGTAGCCTTCACTGTGCTGTTGCCTTGGATGTATCATGGCTGCCCCTGGTAACTACTGTTTTAGGGCAGCGAAGAAGAACTGATTCCCAAAAAAATGTCAGCCACTTGTTAATATTTCACAGTGGAAGATCCAACAACAAAACTGGTGATATGTACTGCAGTATGTAAGTTTGGAGGTGTTGCCGATTTCAACACCAACAAGCAGAGCACGACGACTTTATTAATAATAATAATAATAATAATAATAATAATAATAATAATAATAATAACTGTATATTTTTTTTATCACGCTATGATCGGATGGATACTCGGTATCGGCCGAAACCTAAAGTTCAGATATCGGAATCAGTATCAGGAAAAGAAAAAATGGTGTTTGAACATCTCTAGAAGGAACATGTCACCGAGTGCAACAGTGTGGCTCATTGATGTGTTTTCAGTAGTTTAAGAGTAATATCACCTGCCTCATCATTTAATATCTACACCTACAACTCAAATGGTTATGTGTATAGCGCTGGGTGTACAGATCCTTAAAATGATACAAGGACCTTATCACAACAACAACAACAGATCCAAAACAAAAACCACAAAAGCCAGTTTTTCAAGATGAATACATGTTTGTTTACATGTGGATTCACCACAGACACAAAACACACTGTGGAAACTTGATTTCTGTGACATGGTAAAGCTCTAACATTCACCAAAAAAACTGAACGCTTGTGTGCAAAACTGTGAAGGACAATCCAGTCCAACCTGCCAGTCAGGTACACTAATCAACAAAAAGCATGAAGCCACGCTCGTGTCCTCAAACAACCTCAGCACATCCACTTATTGGAAAAAAAAAAAATCACCTCCTCCCTCTTGTCTATCTGAATTTTTCTCCCTTTGCTTAACCTACCATTCGTTTTATGCACTTACCTTGTTTGTAGCTACCTGCATTTCCAGGCAGGAAGAGCACAGGGGCACCGGTGAGTTTGAGCGCTCGGGTCTCCTGGGCGTACAGACCCTCTCCATACAGGTAGAGCCCGTACGCTGGGTACAGTCTGGCCACACGACGAGGCAGAGCCACCCGCTGTAAACACAGCATGCATGATTAGGAGGTGAAGTCCCAAAGTCACATCGGTCTCAGACAGTTCAATAACATTTTTGTCACACTTATAAAAACATCACGCAACAGTGTCACTATAAAGCACAGTACAGCAGCTACAGCAGTGTCTACAGCTGGCAGACAACACCTCCCTGCTTTGCAGTCCAACTCAAACAATTCTATGTTACTACATACATTATATACTGGAATTATAATAACTGTTTAAGTTTTGACCAATTTGTTGCTGCTTTAAAAAGTTTTACACCTGAATTGTAATTCCTGATGATTTTGAAGGTTTTTCTTTTACAGCTGGTGTACGATTTATGACTTTAACAATAAACAACAATTCAATCATTCAAATTTATATATATGTATGTATTTGTTACATTTTGTTTAAGTCAAGCCTGATGTTTCCTTACACATAAAAGAATGATCCCAGTCACTTCCACACAGTGAGGCATACAGCTTATTAAATAAAGAAATAAGCTAATAAATAAGTCCGATTGGTGCAGCCCTATTACATAGTACTTTGTTCTGTTCATGTACTGTGCAAGAGTAAGACTACATCTGGGGCTGGGTAATATTGGTAATGGCTGAAATCATTAGTCCATTAATCAAGTAATCGATTGGGAGAAAATTGTGCAACAATTTTGCCAAAGTTGCCAAAATTTATCAGTTTCCATCCTCTGAAATGCGAGTACTTACTGCTTTGATCTACTTTCTATTACTGTACATTGAGTTTTGGACTGTTTGTTGAACAAAACAAGCCGTTTGAAGACATCAGTTTGGGGTACATGAAAGTATGATGGACATAACCAGAAAATTGAGCTGTATCACAGTATCACAAAATGACTGATTTCAGATCATGATTTGTCTACTCATATGTCAGCACTATCAAATGTTTGGTTTTCACCTCAGACTTGTTAAGAAATACTGATAATGAGTTCCTCTCTCATCTGCCTTGTATTCAGCGCTGAGGTCCATTAACCACATAAACAAAGGATTTCTTTTAGACGTATGGTGCTCTTTTTTATTTTTATACTTCCTCTCTTATAACAGAAGAGAATACACACTCCTGTGTGAAGTAGCCCATACACAGTGCCCCCCCAGCTGTGCTCCACTTCTGGACAGATGAACACATTAGTGAGCATAAATCAGAGGAAGGCGACCTACATTGCACTGCTAACATTATTCACTTCAATTCAATTCAATTGGCTGTATTGGCATGACTGTCAGGTGAACAATATTGCCAAAGCGTCAATTCAATAATAAATATAAAACATATATATACATATATACAATTCATTAAGCAAATTACAATATATAGATATTTAAAAAGGACATGCATGTAAATGGAAGAAAACAATAAAGAAGTAATTAATGTTCAATAAAACAAACAAATAAAAAACAATTAACAATATATTGCAATATCAAAGGATAAATGTAAAAAAAAAACATGAAGTAGAGGAGTAAATAAAAGGCAGAGTGTGAGTTACATCTATTATGTGTTGTTGTGGTTGTCTCTTAGGCTGTGACATGCACTGCAGCTTCTATGGCGATGACACTATTAAAAGGTCCCATATTGTAAAAAGTGAGATTTTCATGTCTTTTATATTATGAAGCAGGTTTAAGTGATATATAAATACTGTGAAAGTATCAAAGCGCTCAATATACAGAGAAATACACACGGCCCGTATTCAGAAATTGTGCGTATGAAACAAGCCGTTAGGATTTCTGTCCATTTGTGATGTCACAAATATACAATATTTAGACCATTACACGGTTTTAAACGTAAAAATTCTAAATGTGTCCCAGTTTATTCCTGGTTGCAGTGTATGTGAATAACATCAGCTGACAGAAAGTAAACTTGGACCCAAACTGTTGCTTAGCAACGCAATTCTGTTGCAATTCCGTTGAAATGCACTAAAACGGAGCGTTTCAGACAGAGGGTAAATACAGGTATATTCAAGCAGGCAGTATGAGGAAAATAAAGTTGTTGTTTTTTAACATTACAGCATGTGAACAAGTTCTAGTAGAAACACAAAGTACAAGTATGAAACTGAAAATGAGCACGATATGGGACCTTTAACATGAACTAACAGCAACTTCAGCTGACCTGTAGCCTGCATTATGTGCCCCTATCTTGTAAAGCTGATCTGCTCAGAGGATTCAAGGATCAGCAGTTGACTTATGGTTTTATAACTCATTTTGCCTGATCCTCACACACACCTGCAGCCAGACAGACAGGTGTGTTTAAAGGTGTGTTTGTAGAAGCCATTGAGGAAATGCATGAGCCCTGTTGAGAGGCAACACAGCTCCTACTGCCGTCTGACGTTACCTGCTCTGCTGGGTAACGATAGCAACATTCAGGAAATAGCTTAAGAAGACGCTAAGAAACAGGGATCATTTATGTGCATGTGGAAACACAACGACAGAAGCATTTAGCAGGATACAGTCTGTTTAGCTTCTGCAGCAACTATGCTACGCTGTTGGATAGATAGTGGGTAACATATTGCATGAGGTGTGCATTAATTATCCCAGATACTCACCCGGTACTCTGGGTATTCAAACATGTAGGTCATACTGCATCTGTTCTCCTCGCAGCCAGTCAGCAGCTCTCGCAGGCCGACCGCCAGCAGCCCCAGAGCTAACCCGTAAAAGGCCACAGTGGCGAGTTTCATGGTTCAAGTCGGACTCCGGGTTTTTTTAGATATTACAGGTGTTTAATGTCCATGTTTCTCTTTCTGTGTGAACTCCTCCTCGCCACGTTAAGACACCACACAGGCTGTCACACTCACCGGCTGAACCTCTCACAACAGGAACCACATACTATACACACGGTGCTGATTGGCAGGTCACACAGCCAATGGGAGGAGAGAAGGGTGAGAGAGAATAGACCAATAGGAGAGCAGATTGTTTTCTTTCATGCTATTTTTCCCATTTCATTGCATTTTTACCTTTCTTTTATTATGTATTCTGGAGCTTTATGGCTTCATATACATGACTGACTTTTCCCAAAAGTTTCTCATCTGGGAAACTTTTCTTAAAAAGGACATTATTTATGGTCTTGTTATGGACAATAACAAAGATGACTTTCTGGTTAATAACTCATTCTCATTCTTGGAAAATGTTATTTGCACAAATCCAAGTATATGAAAGTGAAACCTAGGTTTAATGTGTTTCATTCTGAGTTTCTTTCTTACATAAAAGCCCTTAAAGTCATGAAAAACAAAAATACTTTGAAACTTCTTAGCATAACAGAAGTATATGAATTACAGGTACAGCCCTATAGCCCTTCATTTAATTTATTATTTGCATGTATAATTTTACATATTTTATCTGTTTTTGTTCTGTATGCACATTGTCATTTTACTCTAATGCAATGATCTATGAGCCATGTTTGTAAATCTGAATTTGTTCAATAAAAAAAACAAAAAGCAAAACCTTTCTTTTATAATTGTATTGGATTTCAAAATGGCCAATGTAATCTTAATTAGGGCCCAAGCACCGACAACATCGGGCCAGCGAAGGCCCTATTGAAACTGTAAGGATTATTCTTTTTAGTGTCTGTGTTTTTGGTACACATTTTTTTTTTCTTTCAGTTATTAGAATACCTTTTGATTTTAAAGCTGCAGTGGGTAGGAATGGAGCAAATATGATTAAAAAAAAGTTATTTTTATAAAACGGTCACTATATCCTGACAGTAGTGCATGAGACAGGTAATCTGAAAAAAAAAAAAAAAATCATGTGCCTCTGTGTCCTCCGGTGCTCCTGAGGGCATCTGTAAGATTTCACAGACCGGAGGAAAACAACCAATCAGAGCTGATCTGGTGTCTCCTGTCAATCACTCACAAACTCTGATCAAATGGTCAAATATGAATCAATATTCTGTTACTGTAACGCCTATTTCTCTCCTCAAATGTTTTCAGACCACCTTGTAGTGTACTGTTTAGCTGTAAAATGAGAAAGTTTGTTACCTGGCAGCCATGTTGAGATCTGCTGAGGAAATACCAGGCACCGCCTACTAGTCAGAGCACAGCGAATAGAAACGCTCTTTCTGAAATGACCTGTGATTGGTCAGTCTTCGGGCTTGATTTTTTTGGTCTCATTTTCTCTCAGAACACTTGAATATCAATTTGCTGAAAGATTATAGAATTTTTGCCCAATGATGCCAAAAACTTGTTGCGTACTGAAGCTTTAATCCTTCAAACACCAAATAATAATTGATTGTGCAGACAAGTCCTATGGTCTGTGCAATCATGTGTCATGGTATATATAAGAAAGAAAAAAATACATAAACACAAAACAATGTGTGTAGAAAATACTGCAGGAAATGAATGGCACATTCTTCATTTCTTAAATCTTTAATAAAACAATCAAGGGTCTGGTGCAGCTGCATAAGCTGCCTTAATAATTACAAACACATGTACTATACACATATGGTACATACTGTATATGGCATGTACTTCAGAGTCAGGTGACTGCAACAGGTTGTGTGGAAAAAAAAGAAAGACTGATTTTTTTGTGTGGAAACAAATCTGGCACGTTGAATTGAAACATTGTTATACCAAATACGTCCTCCATAGTTATTTACCTGGAAATACAGTATCAGACAACAGCCAGTCTTTCCAGAAATAAAAAAAAAAACATGACAGTTTCCAAGAACAGGTGCAAGGCACACCCATGTCCAGCAAACCCCATCTGATGATGTTGTAATAATAGTTAAAATAAGGCTATACATTAGTTGAAAATAATGTTTGATTCACCTGGCCACATTCCTAAATGAACAAAACCTTAAAAAACAGGAGTTCACAAACCTACTGTAGTCTGATCGCTGTTTTTTGGGGGGGAAATCAGTAATAGTGAAGAAAACCACAAGAAACACTTTTATACTGCAGACAGTTCTGGACAGTATCTATCAGAATAGATGGGTTTGGCTCATGTGTCCTTTCTACAGTGAATATTGGATGAATTCAAGTTTGTCCTGAGGTGCTTTCCTCTGACTTAGGAGTTTCATCATGTTTTCCCTCTGTGGATAATCTTGAGCTCTTTGCTTTTACTCAATGCAAAGAAAGCAAATACTGAGGGGAATTTCATGTCTTTGATTAGTTTCCAGTGGCACAACTGCCTCAAATCAAAACCACCTTAATCCAAAAGCTTAGAGTGCTCTATCCTCGTAATAGTCCAGTCTGGAGGAACCCCCTTAGTAAACTCCCTTTGGAATCTGTCAGAAGCCAAAAAGAAAAGATCAGAACGAATACTCTTAAGTCACACAAAGATTATTAATACTTTACATGCATGTGTCATTACACTCCTGACAGGAAAGATATACTCACTCATAGTTTGCAGTTAGGAGTCTCTTAGTTTCTGCTTCTCCCTCTCCACCTATGGCCACCTGGAAGACACGGGTCCCCTCCATGGTGTCGTTGGGAAGACGTGCACTTGTCAGATACCAGAAACGCATCAGAATACTGACAAACTTTCTCCCTGGAAAAATAGTACAGACACTGATTAACACCACACAAATAATCACACTTGGTCTGTTCTTTACACACATCTATCGTCCTGGAGGAGGGATCCTTCCTCTGTTGCTCTTTCTGAGGTCTCTTCCATTTTTTCCCCGTTTAAGACTTTTTTGATTCTAATCTGAATCTAGAATAAAGGGGATTGTATGCATGTACAGGTTGTAAAGCCCCTTGAGGTAAATTTGTGATATTGGGCTATACAAATAAAATGTATTACTGAAGTAAACTAAATCTCTGAAAAAGCCTCAGTACTTTTCCAAAACAGCTGGGCACTCTAATGTTTTGACAAAAGTTAATAAAACAGTAGCAAACTGTGCATTTCTTTGGGACTATTTTCAGCTGTGGATTAATCCACATGGTGCTCTAGTGAGTATTTACAGCAGCAGGACAGTGTGTGTGGGATTGAGTCAGAATAAATACAGTGTGTGTGTTAATGGTAATGAAGGAGCATGTCACCCAGTGACACAGTGTGACTCATTGATTGATTTGGGCAACAATGGAGCTCTAAGGAGGAAGAAGATATTTACCGGCTGTGATACACAGACAATACTTGTTAGTAGGATACATTGATTGTTGGTTTTGATCTTTTCGTGGGAGCTACTGACAATGAGAAGGATCGGACAGATATCACCAGCCTTTTCCTTTTAAAAAAAAGTCAGGGACAACACTTCATGCTGACCATCATCATCATAGTAGATTCCCACGTCTCCAGGTGTCATGTACATGATCTCATCAGGATCCGCAGAGAGAGCTTTCTTGTAGCTCGATGGCAGCAGGTTGAGCTTTTCCTCGAGCTTTCCAATCAACTGCAAAGACATGAAAATTAGATAAGATAAGATGAACCTTTATTAATCCCCGGGGGGAAATTCAGGTGTCAAAGCAGCAAAGTGCAGGTACAGAGGTACGGAGGTCTGTATTACGAAGCAGGATTTGGCGTTAGCGAGGTAACTTCAGGGTTAACTCTGGGTTTTCCGTCCTACGAAGGTGGATCACTTCTTACCGGGGTAGATCGCCATGGTAACTTATGCTGAACAACTAACCTGCTCCGGAGCAGGTTATGTCCCAGATAAGAGATCAACTCCTATGAAAGCACCTCCTACTGACCAATCAGAGCTCTGTGCGGTGATTGTATGATAATATTACACACATATGAAGAAGTCACAGTCATAATCCAGGCTAAAAACAACACAGTTTAAACTGAATGCAGGAAGGACAGTTGGATTTATGCTGTGGGTGTTTACTGCTTTGAATCATGTTTTTATATATATATTTTTTTACTTGCTCTTGTTGGCATCCCTTGTGTTGGTGTTACACCTCCCCCCACCCAAAACATGCCACAGCAAAAAAAGAGTACACTGGCTACTACAGACTGGTAAAACATCTGCAGCAGCCTATTGCAGACGTTGAAGGACCTGAGCCTCCTCAGGAAGAACAGTTTGCTCTGTCCCTTCCTGTACAGGGCCTCTGCGTTGTCGGTCCAGTCAAGTTTATTGTTTATGTGTACTCCCAGAAACTTCTAGGAGTCCACCATCTCCACCTCCTCCCCTCGGATGGTGATGGGAGTTGGGGGCCTCTTCTTGCTCCGCCGGAAGTCCACCACCAGCTCCTTGGTCTTGATGAAGCTTAACTTGACTGTAATGCCTATTTCTCACGTAAAATGTTTTCAGAAACATCTTATAGTGTACTGTTTAGCTGTAAAATGAGAAAGTTTATGACTCAGCAGCCATGTTGAGATCAGTTGAGGAAATATGACAAACAAAAAATTAAATATTAGGATTGTATTCTATTTGTGACATTTAACTAGCTATTGCGTGTTGTATACTGCAAAAACGGTACAGTCAGAAAGATGAGTCCATGCATATTGTATACAAGGGAAGTGGGGATCAGCTTGAGACACCCAGTGAATGTAAATGTACAGATACAGGGGAACAGGTTCCCATACTCACGTCTTTAGCCACGAGCCCTTCTAAAGCCTCCCACTGACACTGTGACAACAGTCTGGACACGTGGGAGAAGGCCTGCAAGAGTCAACAAAGCAACCTCAACAACAACAACAACAACGCAACCTCAACAACAACAACAACATGATTAACACAATATTAATTGGGGGGGCAGTGATTGTTTATAGCAGTCAGATGAGTTGTAACTGATCCAGCTCTCATCTCTTCTCAGGTGTTGTTAGATACCTGCTTCGCTCCCTCCGTGAACTCCTCGATGCTGAACTCTTTATCAAAGTAAGCCCGGATCAGAAAGTAGTAGATCCTGGTCCGGACCCAGATGAAGGGGTTCGGGATCCCGACCACCACGACCTGCTGGTTCTGGGTCTGTTTGGAGCTGTACCGGCGGACCGGGACCGCTGCTGCCACGGAAACAGCTGCTGGAGACGGTAGCCGCGTCGTACCGGACCGGTTCCGGATGAGACGCTCCTTCAGAAACAGACGAGAGAAGCTGAGAGGTGATGGGAACCGGTGACAACCTCTCAACACGGGCAGAGACATCTTTCTCTTCTCTCCGGAAGCCTGGCTGTCTGTCTACTTCTAACTTCCGGTGACGAACAAATAACCAATATTAAAAATACAGACAGTAATGCAACAAAATACAGAGACTATAATGCTTTTTTTTAATTAACCACACAAGCACGTTGTTTTGTAATTTATATGTTATATTGTTTTTTTTTTACAGTCGACTTTTACTTAGTCATGTTTTTGTTTCTAGGGGGAACACTAACAGTGTGACTCTCTTTATTTACCTCCACCAGCCTGGGATCATCTGAAGAGATCCTGAGAGATGGAGCTGCAGGGGAAAGCTCCTGTGGAGATATTTACAGATGTGGATCAGGACGTGTTTCTGCGAGAGATTTATCCAGAGGTGAGATACATGCTGGTGACTAGTGTTGGTCTGCATGAGACCAGGAACATGTTGAATACAGGATCCATCAGTAGCAGACTGCTGCTGCTCCTTAGACCTGTTTAGCAGCTGGCATTCTCAAAGTTGCCTCAAAATGCACTTTATTGCTGATCCTGGTGGTATGCATATATGAAAGGCAATTGTTTATTGTTTTTTTGTTTTGCACAATTTAAGCCTATACAACATAACAAAAAAATAAATGAATAATATACAGTGCAGGAAGAGGCAAAAAACCCACTGGGCTTATCTGAAGCCTCCACCTAGAGATGTCTCAGATTAGGTCTAATTTACTGGGGATGTTTACAGTAAGGCTCTGCAGCATTAGTTGATGACAGCAGATAAAGCAGCTTCAAATCAGTTAAACATTGCAGTCATTTATTTATCATAAACACTAATTTTCTGTGTTTTGGATAACTATAAACTGTTGTTTAGACAGAAATAACAATTTCAAGATGGTACTTTTAGCTCTGAGAAACTGTGATGGGCATTTTTTTTTCTCACTATTTTTAAAGTCTAAAGTGTTAATATTGTTAAAAAGATTAATCAATCAATGACAATAATCATTAGCTGCAGCCTTAATCAAATCTCAATTTATAAGATAAGAGATAAAATAAGATATTCCTCTATTAGTCCCGCAGTGGGGTAATCTGCAGTGTACAGCAGCAAAGGGGATAGTGCAAAAACAAGATGCATCAGCTAACACAGTAAAAAAAAAAAGAGCTAAACAAAGTGTAACAAAATATGAACCATTTAAATAGAAGGAAGTATAAAAATAGGAGCAGTATATACAGAATTGACAATAAACAGACTATTAACAAAATTGCACAAGTGGAAAATGATATTACATACTGAGAATGAAATGAAATTCCACCTGAAAATATCAGGTTAATGTCAGTCATCTATATATATAGATTTGCTTCATATCATTGCAGAAATCTTGGCGTCATTTTTGAACAAAACCTCAGTTTAGACAAACATGGTAAATCATTAGTTCAATCCTGCTTCATCATCTCAGAAACATTACATGGATTAGACCATTTCTTTCTCCAAAGAAAAAAAATGTGGAAACCATTATCCACACCTTTATAACTAGTAGATTAGATTACTGTAATTCCTTTCTCTCTGGCATCCTTCTCCCGCCTCCAGCTCATCCAAAACTCTGCTCTCCATACATTGGCTACCTGTTGCTTTTAGAATTGATTTCAAAATATTACTGATTACTTACAAAGCCCTGAGAGGCCTCGCCCCAAGTTATTTATCACATCTATTATTGCCCTAAATCCCATTCCGCACTCTGAGATCGTTGTATGCATCATTCCTGGCGGTTCCAAGGTCATTTTATGACATTTTAGTTGTTTTACCCTTTGGGTTTTTATGTGTTTAGTTACTGACTTTTAGTACATTACGTCATCCTTGTGTGTTTTAAATGTATTGTAAAGCACTTTGAAACTGTGTTTTAAAAGGTGCTATGTAAATAAAGATTATTATTATTATTATCATTATATTGCTGCCTGCTGCTCTCCACCGTGTAACATGAACAACAAATAACAAAGCTCCTCCGGAGCCACAGAAGACTCTATACAACTGTTATGGCAGCCTGAGTACTAGTACTCCCGATGATGACTAAAATGGTCTTCATGTGTATAATTGGTGGAGTTATGTATAATTTTATGTATGATATGGATCCTTTATTTGCCATCAGATGTGCATCTACAGCTAAATGATACCGATTGTTTTCCAGCGCAGACCAGCCGTGCTGAGAGGCTTGTGTCTCGGGCCGTGCCTGGAAAAGTGGACGGTTGAATATCTCGGACAGAGAGGAGCAGACAAGGAAGTGAAGATTCACGTATCCACTGTGCCGCAGATGGACTTCCTTCACAAAAACTTTGTGTACAAGTGAGCTCTCTCTCACACGCAAGTCACACTGATCAATACTCCTTCTGGGCAGTTGTCAGCTACACCTCTCTATTCACAGGACTCTGCCATTCAATGAATTTGTGAAAAGGGCATCTGAAAAAAAACACTCTGACTTCTTCCTGTGTGAGGTAAGGATCATAAAATGAGGATATGGTGTACGCTTTTTACAGTGTGTTATATGTTTTAATGACACGTTCCTTGGTATTATTCTAGGATGAGAGCTATTATCTTCGATCGCTGGGAGAGGACGTACGAAAGGTAAAGAGACTCAATGTTGTGAAATCGGTGAAGGTTAGATTTTGTACCTTAGATTTGATGTGTATTTATTTGGGCTGTCAATCGATTAAAATATTTAATCGCATGATTGTCTATGATTAATTGCACATCTTTTTATCTGTTCAAAATGTACCTTAAAGGGAGATTTATCAAGTATTTAATACATTTATCAACATGGGAGTGGACAACTATGCTTGCTTTATGCAAATGTATATATATATTTATTATTGGAAATCAATTAACAACACAAAACAATAGCATATTAAAAAATGTTCTCATATAACATGGCAAACCCAACATGCAACAACAGCTGTCAGTGTGTCAGTGTGCTGACTTGACTATGACTTGCCCCAAACTGCATGTGATTATCATAAAATGGGCATGTCTGTAAAGGGGAAACTCGTGGGTACCCATAGAACCCATTTTCATTCACATATCTTGAGGTCAGAGGTCAAGGGACCGCTTTGGAAACGGCCATGCCAGATTTTCCTCGCCAACATGTAGTGTACGTTTGGAGCGTTATTTAACGTCCTTCATGACAAGCTAGTATGACATGGTTGGTCATTGGTACCCAACCATGTCATACTACATCTTTAGGTTTTCTAGTTTCGTATGATACCACTATCTTCACTCTAGCTTTGGAAATCGCAAGTTGCGTTAATGCATTATTATCGCGTTTACTTTGACAGCCCTAATATTTATATGGCAAAAATGTCTTCAGTCTGACTCTGTGGAAGCTCTTGAGCAGGAATAATAAATGTCTCTGTCGCAGGAACCTGCTGATCTGAGCAAACAGTTCCCAGACTTGGCGGAGGATTTTCACATCCCGCAGTTCTTTGAACCTCATCAGTTTTTCTCCAGCGTCTTCCGCATCAGCTCCTGTGGTCTGCAGCTGTGGACGCACTACGATGTGAGTGGTCTGCATGTTAGTTTTTTCAGGTTGTCTTTTTATCTGTCACCTGTCTGCATCATTGAGTGAGACGCTGACCTCATAACGTGTGCGGTGCAGCTTTAGGGCCATCGTGGAGGATGGTGTTATGAAGATGCATTTTGTATGTGCTGTCCTTCAGCACAGGTGTAGGTGGTATATATATATATATATAGATTGATATATATATATATATCAATATATATTCTACAAATATATATATATATATTTGTAGAACTGCTAATTTAATGCTTTATCTCTCACAGGAAATCAAGTTGAATTTCTAAGATAGTAGCCTCAGTAAGCTCTCCCTCTTCTGGTCTTTGGGTTCATTCCTTCAGGTGATGGATAACCTGCTGGCTCAGGTGACGGGGAGGAAGAGGGTGGCTCTCTACAGCCCCCAGGATGCATTGCACCTCTACCTGTCAGGCAAGTGGCTAAGTGGAAAGACTCCAGTTTGTTTGAATGCTCAAAAAATACTCTATCAGCCTAGTCCACTTTCATATTAAACTCTGATATTGATTGGATGAATATGTTTTTGAGAGTGTTTTTAATAGCTTGGTATAATGTTATAATGACTCTTTTATTTTAATTGAACCCATCAGGTGATAAATCAGAGGTCCTGGACATCGACTCCCCAGACCTGAATCGGTTTCCTGAGTTTGTGAAGGCAAAGAGATACGAGTGTGTGCTGGAGCCTGGAGATCAACTTTTTATCCCTGGTAAGGCAAACTGTCCTCATGCAATCTATATATATATATATCCTTATGTAGCGCTTTTCTAGTCTTCCGTCCACTCAAAGCGCTTGATTGCAGAGGATGTCAGGATCAGGATTTAATCTAAATACTCATTCAGACATCGATGGCAAAGGCTTAGGGAGCAATTTGGAGTTAAGTATCTTGCTCAAGGACACTTTGACATGTGACCAGAGGAGCTGGGGATCAAACCGCCGACCTTCCGATTGGTGGACGACCTGATCTACCTCTGAGCCACAGCCGCCCCACACTTTCTTGCTAATAATATATAATATATGTTTATAATCTATAATATATCACGAAGGAATCTAAATAAAACAGTATCTCATATGAATATATGAAAGCCTTTACTGTACATAATCAAGTGTCCCTGTTCTCCTCAGCCCTGTGGTTCCATAACACCCTGGCCCTGCAGTTTGGCGTGGGTGTGAATGTGTTCTGGCGCCATCTACCGGCGGACAGCTATGACAGAAAGGACCCGTATGGTAACAAAGACCCTGTGGCTGCGACTCGAGCCCTTCAGGCCCTGGAGAGAGCACTGCACACTCTGGATGAGCTCCCAGCAGACTATCGGGACTTTTATGGGCGCCGAATGATACAGCGCATCCAAAAGCGGACGTACTGTGACAGTCTGTCGAGCACAACTACACAGGACGGCACATTACCCAGCAGTCAATTCACCAAACCCGGATGAGTGTCCCAAGAAATAAACCAATAAAACATCAGCTTTGCTTTGTTCGGTTGACTTTCTGCTAGGCAGTAGCAGGCCAGCCATTAGGAATTATGGGAACAAACTTTCCAAATTGGGGCCCTCATCCACCCTGACTCCCGGTCATCTAGTTTCATGTGATACCAGTATCCTACTCCAGCTTTAAAACTGAGCCCACTACAGCTGGTTTTATTTGCTAGTCTGCCTCGCTCCTCTCTTTTGCTTCAGTACACTTTTTGTTGGCCAGAAATTTGGCCATTGTCTCTCTGATCCTTTCATTTTCTTGTTCTCTCTGTACCCTGCTTTTATTTTTTGAGCCCCTGATCAGAGCTTTCCACAAGGATATGGAGTAGCCAGCCAGTGGGAAACAGTAGCCAGCTAGGGGAGTCCGGGGACATGGTCTAGTTTTCTCTCAGAACACTACAATACACATTACAATATGCTGAAAGGTTATTTTTGAATTTCTGCCCAATGATGCCAAAAACATTCTGCCTACTGCAGCTTTAAATTCTAATGTATGTCTAATTTGTTTTAAATTGATGTGACAGGAATCTCAGAGACTCAGATCTGCCCTGGAAAGCATATTTGGGTTGCTGTATAATAAATGTGTGGTGCTTTAGATTCATAATTGCAGTGCTGTACTATAGGCCTACTAATATTTAGGGAACTTTATATTTTTCTTATATTTATTTGTCTTTGGAAGAATGTGACTCACAAAGAATGTAGTCACATTGTTGTTCATGTATTTATTTAATTTTTTTTTACGTCAAATGAACTGTATTTTGAGGCCGTTTGTTCATTTTAAGTGGATCAGTGTTGGATCCTGTCCAGGCCAGCAGGGGGCAGTAGCAGAGTGTTTGTAACTCAGGGAATGCCTTTACCCATGGATTGCAAACTGTCTTACAACATGAAACACTTTTGTCTCATCATTTCTCCTGTTAAACAATTCAATTCATTTTAAATTGAGACATAAAAATAGGACTTTTATGTCTGGCTGCTTGTCCCGTCATCCGGGAGCTGCACCGTAAAATTAAAGTACATTTTTTTACCAAGTTGCTGGTGTATGATTTATTATTTTATTAAAAAATAAGAATTCAGTAAATTACCTGTCCAGTGTGTACCTCGCCTTCGCCCAATGTCAGCTGGGGTCGGCTCCCCCAGCAACCCTGAATAGGATAAGCAGTTACAGATAATGGATGGATGGAAGGAATTCAGTAAATGTATATCTATGTATTTATTTGCTACATTTTGTTTTACAAAGTTAAGAAAGCGATGTTTAAGTCCAGCCTGATGTTGTCTTACACATAACAGAATGATCCCAGTCACTTCCACACAGTGAGGCATACAGCTTATTAATTAAACACTGGTATCGGATCGGTACTCGGTATCGACCAATACCCAAAGCCCAGGTATCGCTATCGGAAAAGTCAGATCGGTGCATCCCTAGTATAAAGCGATGAGAAACGACCTCCGATATCGACACAATCTCAGCTCAAGGTCTACTTACTCGCTTGTTCCAGAGCTTTCCAAACTACCGTCTCAAAGGTCAAGAACGAACTGTCGAGCTTAGCCTCCGATACGTCCCTGATGAAGGAAACACAGCCCAAACAGAAGAAAAACACGGGATATGGGGGCAACATTGTTAAAAAGACAAGATTCAGAAAATCCAGGACTAAAATGCACATGATCAGATACCAATATGGTTTGAACTTTTATTGCACAAAGATTACATTTCTTTATGTTTCCTTACAAACATTTTTAAAGCTTTGTAAACAGTGAAGCAGCGTCTCCCCAGTGTGTTCGCTATCTCCTGCTAACACCGTTTTGAGTCCCCGTTGTCACATTTTTCTTCAGTAAGTCTCAGCAATGAAGTGTGTGCACAAGAGCCAACCAGTGACTGACTATATGAAGCAGAGAGAGAAGCTGGAAGATGTGACTGGATCTTAGCAGAAGGGCGGTTACACGCTGTGAGTTAAAGCTGTTCAATATTCAATAACCTGCAATCGGGCTGCTGGCTACGTAAAGGAACTACAATTGAAAGCTGGTGACTTGTTGAATGTGATAATTATAATGTGTTGGTGGTTGCTCCGTAAAAAACTGAGCAATCCTTTCTGTCTGTGACAAACACACCCAAACATTTTACATCTTTAAAATCAGTTTGGCTTCGGATGCAAAGGAGGAAAATACACTTCAATGTTGCTCTTTCATTCACGACACACACAAAACACTCATGTCTTCTCTGCAACGACGGCTGACAGTCTTGGGCCATGGACACCGTCGGGTACTGTTCAGAGCACTGTCATCTGTCTTTTCTTGAAGTTCTCTGTCCTCCATGTGAACAAGACAAGTAACAATCTTCAATCTTGATGAGAGGCAGCAGAAAAGAGGGCAGTACAGCATTTTGTCTCTCGCTACAGTTCCGTCCCGGGACTCTTCACGTGGCCCCGTTCCCCCCCCTTTAGCAGAGCAGTGCAGAGGTTTCAACCAAAGTCACGAGGCACACAAACATCCGCTCCACGACTTCATATACTTTTCTGCGTGTGTGCAATAACGCTACGAAGATTTCTCATCAGACAGAAAACAGACAAAGAAATGGCACATTGCTTGTTGGGGTTCTCTATTCTGTGGATATGATGACTAAGATTTTTTTTTTTTGTTCTTTTTCTTAAGGTTGCTATCAGGCAGGTGAAGAGAAACCCAAAACACAGGATGACTCTCATTCAAGAGATGAGCCAGTGAGAAAGGGGAGTTGATATGTGTGTGTGGGGGGGGGGGGCGGCGTTTCTATGGAGTCTGTGCCATGCCACGACTGGTCTTTATCTTGTCCAGTCTTTTAGATAGGTGGCTGTTGTTCGACTCGAGTTCATCGACCTTGTCCAGTGCTGAACGCAACTATTGAGTCAAATAGGGAAAGAGAATATATTGCAATTAAAACAGAGCCTGGTAAATGGGCTAGCATGTCATTTTTTACAGTGTAAAGGCCCTGACACACCAAACCGACGGTCGGCCGTCGGACAATTTGGGGCCGTCGGTGAGCGTCTGTCGGCGTAGTATTTTCGGTTTGTCCCGCACCGTCGGTTCTAGTCTAGAGAAATCGCTCTGATTGGCTGTTCAGCTTAAACGAATCAGTGCACAAGAACAGAAATGGAAGTGATGAAAACAAGCCAACGAGTAAAGTCAAGAGGAAAAACACAAAAGGCTCTTCTCATTTTTCATCTCCATCTCACACGGATAATTTAATTTGTTTCATGTACGTATCATAACAACGGCTTGTATATCTCGGTCTTCCGGTTTCCCGTTTTGAATGACAAATACAGACTACCACCGCCTGCTGGTGCGGAGAGTTATTTAATCTCACGTAGGCGCAGAACGTCCGTGCTAGTTGGCTGCCAGCTGTAGTCTTTGCGATGTGTTCGGGTGCAACCTTTTGGCCAAAACATGAGCGACGTAACCGGCGGCCTTCGTCGCTGCTAGTTCTCCGATGTCGGGTTGGTGTGTCCCCAGCTTAAGAAAACAACGCTCTACCTCTCTCTGTAGTTTCCGCTTCTCTGCCTTCAGCTCATCCTCCACTTTCTCGGCGTTCTCTGCTGAAGACTTGTAGCGTGTCACCTGACCCTCAAGTCTGATCACCTGGAAACAGTAAAACAAAAAAAAACAGATTAGACTTCTCAGATAAGAATATTCATATTTTTAGGTATGCTATGAATTCATAATTCTTCTCAGCTCACATTTTGTTCCAAAGCGGTGACTTCTTGCTCTGCCTTCACAAGTTTGAACTTGAAGTCACTTATTTGCCTGCTTGAATCTCCTGGGAAGGTTTAGCAAAAGCATATATTGTTGAGTTGTAGGAGACGATACAGTAGCAAACTGCAATTACTGGTCTGTTTTCGTGCATTGTGTTTACTCACTCTGCAGTTCTATTACGTTTGGATCGTTGCCATTTTCAAGAATTTCACCATCCGGGCTTGAACTGTTGTCAGTGCCGTTCCTCTGTGTCTTCTGGTCCAACTGGGACTTTAGTTTCTTTACCTGTAAATGGAGCCATTAACACACAAGCTGATGAATGACAAGTCTCCATGAGCAACATATAACTCATTTTCTATTCATTTTACAGTGTAATGTTGGCCACCGTGTCAATTTCTGTAGGTCACTGAAACGATATAACGTATTGTCATGATAGAAGATACTGCAATTGTCTTTTAAAATGAGTTTAAGGGAAAATCCAATGAAAATGTCGTCTCTTGATACTGTGAGTTCCCGACCCCAAGCACATTGGTTCCTACTGAAGACATACATATTTATGAACATCTCACAAATGTATAGTTTTATCTTTTTAAAGGCTCGGTCATTACATAAAACAGCGAGTCGCTGTGGTTGTTCGTAAACATTACTCAAACAAGAGGAAATAATGCATTTGTTGGGGACTATTTTCAGCTGCGGATTAATACACATTTGGTGCTCTAGTAAGTATTTGGGACAGCAGACAGTGTGTGTGGGACTGAGTCAAAATAAATACAATGTGTGTGTTCATGGTAATGAAGGAACATGTCACCCAGTGCAACAGTGTGGCTCATTGATGTGCTTTTAAAAAGGTATAATATGCAAGAATGAACTAAAAAACAATGTATAGACTGATAGAAAAAACATCACTACGCCCCACTAGAAGTGTGTGGTGGTGGCTGTTTCTGTAGAGACCCTACAGCCCTCTGCCTGGATTTTCTCTGTTCTTCTTATTTTGATTTACTCAGGACGCTTCCGGGTGTCTGCAAACAGCCTTTGGGCCCCACATGGGGGTGTAACCCTCAGCCAATAACAGCGCTGTGTCACGCACCTCGGCTTCTGATACCGAGGCACAAGTCTCCAGATACAAAGCAGCTGCGGGTTGTGTTATGTGTATGTGTTTGTGTTTCAGTGATCCCCTGCTCCTCTCCGGGCTGTGAGTGCAGCTATGATCGGTGTGTGTCTGTAGTTTGACGAGAGCAGCGCTGAGCCACAGCTAGCAGACAAGAAGTCTACATTCATTCAAAATCCGGCAACTCAGCACCTTCCCGCCGGGTTATGTGGAGTTTTGCGGAGTTAGTTGTGTGTTAATTTGTGTTTTAGAACGTAACCTTACTGATTTCTCAAGATTATCGACCCTACCTTTAATTGAGACAATTGCAGCTTTCAAACTAAACATTCGTGCAGCAAACATGTATTATACTCAATGTTAATAGTAATGGGATAAACATGATAGAAATTGAAAATAAATGGCCTTGCAACAGTCTGCTGTGACTGTAATGTACTGTAGTCTGTCTGTTAGAGGTAGAATTTCTTCTTGGTGTATGTGAGCTCTCCTTTGACTGCTATTTTGCTTCAGATATTAATTCTAACTGAGACTACAGTTACAGTTACTACAGTTATAATATTATCAACAGGCCGTTTCAGATGACGGATGAATCATGGACCCACCTGCTCTATCATCTTTTCTCGCTCATCCACCAGTTTCCTCAGGCGAATCTCTACAAGATAAAACACGTTTGACATCTGAGTCTCACATATTCATTCATTCAAATGCAACGCCATGCAATCACAAAGCAATAATACAACACCAATTCAACAACAATAATCACAACTCCATCTTTTAAAAAAATAAAAGTTAACATACCAGGGGTGGGAGGAGCCAAGGAGATGGTGGGATGGGGGAGGGTGGGCTGGGTCAGGGTGGGAGGTTGGTTGATGCATGCAACAGAGCAGGCATCCATGGGGGAGTGATGGAGCGGAGTGTGAGGGGGAATGTTAGCATGCACAAACTGTGGAGAAGAGGGTCAACGCAAGAGCACACAGCTGGCAGGTTTACATTCTCACTACATGACCACACAATGATAAGTGTAAATGCGCTGACTGAAAAAAATGCTAGTAACATTTCTTGCCCGGAGCGGACAAATCGCTTTTCATCCTGTCAACTCAAGGGGTTTCATTACAAACATGCATTTACAACAACATTTCAAATTGGTAACAGCAGGGTATTTATTGGCATTTCAGCGTGGACGTAACACATTCATCTTCTCCATTTAGTGCAACAAAATGCAAACATACATTTATCATACATTTCCCGTTCTTGTAGATGGAAACGGCTTTGTTTAAGTCAAACAACTGTTGTATTAATCCCTGAGAACAGGACAGGGTCTCCAAGCACTTTCCATTTTAACCGTCAACATTACAGCTACAACATGTAAAAGCTAGTTCGCTAGTGAGAGTTACTAATTAACAGCTGCGTTTTTTATTGTGCACTTATGGAATGAATGGATCAAAGAGTTCCTGGAATTGTAGCATGAGAAAAAGTTGTGCGATACAGGTGCAGAGCAATATTATTCATGACATATCAAACAAGCAGCAGCATCATAAATGTGCATCAATAACAAAATAATGTTACCTGAAATGGCAAGTGCAGTATAGTCCAATAGTAAAATGTACTGTTAAAAAACAGTTTACAGTCTTATCTCTCCACAAACTCTTTTCTTTTTGCACATATGACCTCAATGAAAACGGATGTTTGGACCTTTAGACTGTTTACATGGATTTCATTAAAAGAATATATAAACTTACATCAATATTCATTTGGGAAAGATTCAAAGTGCTGCACAGATTTATTTTACCACTTTGTAAACAGCAAAGCAAAGACTAGTAGAGGCAGATCAAATGATATATAATGATATATATCTATACTATAAACTAGGGCTGTCAACGACTATTCTAAATTTGAGTATATTTTTGAATAGTAAAAAAAAAGACACTGCGGCTGCCTGCTCCGCGCGCACTGACAGGACTCACACAACCTCGCTTTCATTAACTGAAAATGAAATGTAACATTAGATCAAGCTGAACGAGGAATAACTCAACAACAACCGTAATGAAGGCAGAGAACTTGGCCGCAGAGAGAGAGACACCGTGTCCTAACAGCAAGCGTTACGTGATGTAAACAAACCACGTACCTATCAGCTGTGCACTCGACGAAATCAGACTGGAGAAATAACTACTTAAAAGATAGGTGAGTAGTACTGGCTATCTTCTGACGTTCGTACTTTTTAAACAGAAAACACATGTTTAATATTGTGATATTTAGTGGAAATGACATACAATATAGCCAGCAGCAAGTAGGACACTTTCAGGCGATCTCCCTCCAGCCAGCTGCCACCTTATGAGGTATCGCATAGATAACTCCTCATTTTCAAGTTCACGAATCAGCCGTTCGTCGTCCGTTGCGAAAAGGAAATAAATAGAAACAGGGCTTCGGACAAATGTTCAGCTCAAAACGATGCGCCGCGCACCTGCATCACTCGCAGCCAGTTAGGACGGGGTGTGACGGACATAATGCACAAAAATAGATATTCGAATAGATCAAACCTATGTGTTTTTTTAGGGCAGTCAAAGTTAACGTGACAATAACGTATTAACGCAAATTCGTATTAACGCCACTAATGGCTTTAACGCATTAACTATACGATACTGATATGATATGAAACTAAAAAACCTAAGGAATACATTGGTACCAACCGTGTCATACTAGATTGTTGCAAAGTAGGTTAAATAACGCTCCAAACTCTGGCGAGTAAAAACTGACATGGCCATTTTGGGGTCCCTTGACCTCTGACCTCAAGATATGTGAATGAAAATGGGTTCTAAAGGTACCCACAAGTCTCCCCTTTACAGACATGCCCACTTTATGATAATCACATGCAGTTTGGGGCAAGTCATAGTCAGGTCAGCACACTGACACACTGACAGCTGTTGTTGCCTGTTGGGCTGCAGTTTGCCATGTTATGATTTGAGCATATTTTTTTATGCTAAATGCAGTACCTGTGAGGGTTTCTGGACAATATTTGTCATTGTTTTGTGTTGTTAATTGATTTCTAATAACAAATATATATATACATTTGCATAAAGCAGCCTATTTGTCAACTCCCATGTTGATAAGAGTATTAACTACTTGACAAATCTCCCTTTAAGGTACATTTTGAACAGATAAACTTGTGATTCATTTGCGATTAATCATAATAATTAAATATTTGAATCCATTGACAGCCCTAATTGTTATATTTAATGGAAATAACATACAATATAGCCAACAGCAAGTAGGACACTTTCAGGCGATCTCCCTCCAGTCAGCTGCCACCTTATTAAGGTTCTTATAGTGAAATGAGGAGGTATCATATAGATAACTCCTCATTTTCAACTTCACGAATCAGCCGTTCCTCGTCCATTGCGACAGGAATAAATAAAAACAGGGCTTCTGACAAAAGTTCAGCTCAAAACGACGCGCAGCTGCATCACTCGCAACCAGTTAGGACATGGTGTCATGGACATAGCACAAAAATAGATATTCGAATAGTTTTAGATTTTTTTAGAACTAATATTCAAACGTCATTCTTGGCTAATTTTGACAGCCCTACTATATACCATCTACAAGCTAAGACATCTTACACTCCTCTTTGCCCTTGCCTTTGCCTTTCTTGCCGTTCCTCTTCACATCTTTCCCTGTCTGCTGTGCCTCTTTATTGCTGGCCCCTTGCTCTGCACTCTTTGGTAGATCTAAATCTTCTCCCTGCAACTCATGCTTAATGGCATCTGATCCTATCTCTACTGGTGGAGACATCGCCTGGTTAATGTCCTCCACAACACCCAACTCTCCAACATTCGAAACCTTTCCCTCATCTATAATGGGCCTGGACTCATCTGCTACACGGACCTCTTCCTCAGGCACGTTTTCCTGCTTTTCACACACATTTTCCAAATGTTCCCCTTTTTCAGACGTGGCGTCCTCATCAGCCAAAGAGTCTTTGTTGTCTCTAGGCGTAGTATCTTGTGTATCTACCTGGTTACCCCCATCAACCGTACACTTCTCGCCAATGCTTTCAACTGGCTCGTCTCGTCTATTTTCATTTGACGAACTACCGTCGTTGCTTTCATCTGACATGACACCAACTCCCTCATCCACTTCTTCCTGTTTTGGAGTTTTAGGGAGACTCATCGCCACAGCCACCTCAATATCCATGTCATCAAAGTCAAAAGACCGTCCTTCGTCAATGTCATCCTCATCCTCATCGCTCTCCTGCAGGGTGGGTTGAGATGAATCATCATCAGACTTGTCTTTGCTGGGTTCAGGCAGTTGCTGTGTTTCGCTTTGCTGATCATTTTGACTGTTTTTATGTTCTGGATCTTCTGTGACGGCTGATTCTTCAGTACTGTGGTCCTGCTCAACCGAGGACCCAATTTCAGTTGCTTCTTTTGGAGAGTCTGGTGTATTAATTGTGTCAATGGTATTGATCTCTTCTGATTCAGAGGATGCTTCAGCATTTGGTTCATCAATCTGATCCTCGCACTGTAATGCCTGGCTTTCTACATCATCCAGTTGTTCGGCCTGCACTACAGTCCCAAACAGACTCTTTACAGAGGCAAATGCATCAGCGATTTTTGTTAATGATGCGCTTACAAGACTGTCACTATTTTGGTCATGTGAGCTGTCTGGCTCGACTAAACCTTCTGGTTCCTTCAAGTCTCCATTCAGCTCCTCCTTTTCTGCTCCGTCTGCTTTTAGCTCTGAATCATCCCCGTCAGGACTGGGAGAAAAGGATTCTTGTTCAGTCTCTGCTCCTGGCTCCTCGTCATCTTTGACTGTCTCAGTTGATTCCTCTGGACCTCTATCGGAAACCTTGTTCACGGGTGCAGACAGCTCTGAGCCAGACAAGCTCTCGAGAGCGTCGTGGAAGCCATCAGTAGAAGACATGGACACAGACGTGTTATATTTACTCTCAGAATTGCTTGTGGATTCAGATTTATCAGCGGCAATGTCACCACTGCTTGGAACATGTGATTCAGCTTCAGTGTTTTCCTTACCGCTTGTTTCAAAGGTGTTTTCGGGGTTATTAGCTGTGCATTCAGATGCCAGCTCATCAATAGATCTAACTTCCTCCTCTGCACCATCAATAATTTCTGACTCATGGATGACATTGTCATCAGCTGAGATGTCTGTTTCACTTTTAGAGTTATCTACACTGGAAGAACACTCTTTGTCAAGACCATCAGTGCTCTCGACACCTTTGGAGTTGTCAATAAGATCAGAAGTAGTGAGGTTGGTCTCTGGGACAGGACTGGTTATAGATCCCACTTCTTCTACTTTCTCGGTTTCCAAAGCTCGTTCCTCATCATGCTCATCCTTTCTGGGATCTGTTCTGGATTCCTTGAGAGTTTCAACATGAGCGGGTGCTACTGCCTCTACTGCTTCTACTGATTTATCTTCCAAACTTTGTTCCTTATTCTGTTCATCCATAACATCATCCACCCTTTCTTCCTTGAGAGTTTCAACATGTGCGGGTGCCACTGCCTCTACTGATTTATTTTCCAAACTTTGTTCCTTATTCTGTTCATCCGTAACATTATCCACCCTTTCTTCCTTGAGAGTTTCAACATGAGCAGGTGCCACTGCCTCTACTGCTTCTACTGATTTATCTTCCAAACTTTGTTCCTTATTCTGTTCATCCATAACATCATCCACCCTTTCTTCTTTGGGAGTTTCAATGTGAGAAAAGGTTTCAGTAGTTGCCACGGCTTCTGCTGCTTCTACTTTCTCCATTTCCAAAGTTTGTTCCTTGTTGTGCTCATCTGTAACATGATCCATTCTTGATTCTTTGAGAGTGTCATTGGGAGAAACGGTTTCAGTGGGTTCCACTGCTTCTACTCCATCTACCTCCACAGTTTCTTGCCTGTCTTGCTCATTCTTAACTTGATCCACGCTTGACTCGTTGAGGGTTTCAGTGACAGAACCATCAATTTCAGGTTCTGTCGTTGGCACATTATCTCTTGCAGCAGATCCAATGTCCATTTCTGTTTTGCCCTTTTTTATATCTGTTCCATCTTTTTGTTGGTTCTTATCCTCTTGCGTTCCTCCTTTCTTTTTGCCTCTCCTCTTCCTTTTCTTCCTTTTCCCTGAAGCAGCAGCGCCCTGAGGCTGAGGATTACTGGATATTTCCTCTGCCTCGTCGTTCTCCGCCTCTTCAGTGTTCTCAGGCTCTTGTTGAGGTTCAGTGTTTGATACAGCTGGGATGGACTCATCAGGTAAACTTTCTTTCCTAACATCTTGGGCAACTTTTTGCTGATGACATGATTCTGTATTTCTCAAATTACTTTTCTCAACATCTTCCTGTTTGTTTTCTTGCTCTTCAGAAAGGTTGTTACATGACTCTCTAATGTCATCACTATGTGTGTCAACACTACCGCTTTTGGTTTCTGTCTTCCCTAAATCTGGGTTACTTTTCTCCCCTAAATCTCCCCCTGTAGGCGTATCTGTTTCTGGAACGTTTTCCTCAGGACTTTTTACAATCCCTTGAAGCCCAGGGCTGCAAACGATTAGATCTTTGACCTCTGTGAATGATTGGTCATTAATATCAACATTTAAGTCCTTGCTAAGGCCATTTTCTTCAGCATTGTCTTCTTCTATGGCGGTCTTCTTGTCTTCTTCTAAGCATATCAGTTGTTCTTCTGTTGGCTGTTCTTCTGCTGCTTCACTAGATGTTTCCAGTGTGGACACAACAGCAACATTACAGAGTGTATCAAAGCTTGAGTGATTCTCTTTGGCATCCTCAAACATTTCTTGATGCTGCTCTGGATCCACCTCTTCCTCTCTGCTACTTCTCAACTGAGTCTCCTCTGTGTGGCCTGAGAGATCATGAAGAGTACACGGTGATCGAGGGACAAAAAAAATGTTGACTTAAGACATGATTTTCAAAACTGTAATCTTGGAGAGGAAGTGCATCAGCAGAAGTCAATTTAAGGCAGAACACCCGATTGATTCAGTGGCCAAGAAGAGAAGAACAGAGCCAAGTTGACCAACAGAAGCACAAGGAGAACAAGAAGAAGAAAGGCAGGAGGAACACCGAAATGAAGTTCTTGATCCCCAGCACGTCAGTGCAACAAGAAAAGAAGTCTGAAGCCGGCGACACAAAGTTACATTACAGTGCATATACAATAATGTTCCTTACACATACTATTTGCTTCTAAAAATAACTCTAAAATGCTTTGTACCATCAACCCTGTGGAGACCAGTCAGCATTTACTCACCTACACCACTTGCATTAACAGAGTTAGTTGTGATTCAGAACTAATATGTATTAGCTGAAATGATGAAGAGGGTGCAAGAGATGAATGAAATTAATTAAAAGCCAAAACAAAGCCAATAGCAAAGACAAAGTGAGGTGTTGCGGAGAAAAGCAGGAGGTCGGATAGATGTCGCTTAAAAAGGATAAGGCTGGGTTTCTCTATATTATTCTTGTCAACAAATTCCATGAAAGACTGAAAATAAGTAAATAATGCTTTAGTCTGTCTCTCACTACTTTCCGACTTTCCTAACCCATCAGTAGCACAAGCACATTGGTTCCTTCTACAGACGTACATTTTTAAAAACTGGTCGCAAATACATAATTTTGTTTTCAAAAGGCTCAGTAATTTCCTAAAAGCAGCTGGTCACTATAGTTTTTGGTAAACATTACTCAAACAGGAGTCAATAGTGCATTTGTTGGGGACTATTTTCAGCTGCAGATTAATGAGTATTTACGTGTGTGTGTGATATGTGATAAATACGAGCTCACGAGTTTCATTTTTGAAGGCACCAATTGTCTGTTTCTAAGCTCAAAAATGAACTTTCAGTCTCAAGAAAAATATAGAATATCACCAGACTTATCCTTTTAGTTTACTGCAAATCAGAGTTAAAGTATCTTTTGACATTCCAGGAGCACAACACTGGAAACTGAAGAGTTCACTCCAAAATTAGACATTAACCATTCGGAAATTCAGATATCAATTGTGAAAAAAATAATTACATGTGTAAGCTCAGTACACCGTATCCATTTTGATATTTTCATTGCTGAATTTTCTGTTCCATCACTACTCTGAAGCATTTTGGAATGAAAGTCTTCAGACAGTTTTATGCCAAGCCATGCAGTGAGAAGTGTTTATTCCTCTGTGTTTTACCTAGCATGCTGTTCCCCTCCGCTGGGGAGGTCTTGGCATCCTGAGCCGGTTGGGAGGCAGGGTCTGCACTGGAGGTCCCGTCAGCGTCTGTCTCACCAACCTCTCCGTTGATGTTTAGATCAGGTCCCAATACTATTCCATGTTTCTAGACAAAATTAAAAGTGAAACATTAGCTCCATAGATTACATACCTTGAAAATAAGTTGCAATGCTGTATATTTGGTTTGAAAACTGAGTTTGAAAACAACAAAGTAAACCTAGAATACATCTGCACTTGTAATTACTTTCTACCTTCAATAAACCAGAATCTGGTTTTACTTGTTAAGCTTTAGGAACCATGACAACGATATTCAAAACGGTATCATCACACTTGCAGCTGAAATAAGCATTCACACACTGACTGAGTACCTTCAGAATGTCTTTCAGCTTCACCACCTCTTCTCTGAGCTCATCTCGCTCAACTCGGATTGGATCTGTGTATTCTTTCTGTCGCTCTAAGGCCTGAGCAGAGCCCCCCCAGGTGGCAGATTACGAAAGAAAGTGATGAGAAAAGTGTACAAGGGGTGAAAAGAAGTGAAAGATGGCATTCAGTTTCATGCAAAGGAGATACCGAATTAATGTCGGCAAAAAGTAAATGCTGAACGTGATGAAGTTAATAAAACACAAAACTGCTGCAACAGGGCTCATAGGCCGTACCCCAATCTTTTTATCCTTCCACTCCACCGTCTCCTGCAGGTCAGTTATTTCTCTAACAAAACCTTCCTGTTTGAGTCGCAGCTGACGGATGTCCTAAACGGCAGGAAGAGGAAATCAAGTTTGAGATGTTGAGAGAGAAAGCAAAAAGAGAAAGAAACAGTGCATGCATATGTAGTGTGAACAAAAAGAAAGCTGTGAAATGTACCCCAACATGCAGCCTTTCTAAGTGACAAACTGACTAAAAGGCAGCTGCTTTCCTTTCTTAATATCTGTCTCCATCTCTCCACTCCCAGTCTACGTGACACACGTTCACACTGGGGGACAAATACTCACATTCAGCAGCTCTTCGCTTTGCTTTAGCGTCTCCTTCATTTCACTGAACTGGAACTGAAGCACAGTGTGGGCATGCTTCTCTCGCTCGAATTCCTGTGAGGAACAAGAGACAGCTTGTCAACCAATAACCCCTTCGTTTTCATTATGAACATCTATCTCATACAGACCCCACCAACAACATTACAGGAAAGCTACTTCCATCGCTGTTAAGTGTGATGTCAGTTGTCATTCTGAGAGCTGGGACACGTTACAGTCCTCATTTGGTAGATATACTGCACATAATATCGTATGTCCTTAATAGATAGTGTGTTTTTATGACACTATTCTTAAAATTGATAATATTATAGACCACAGCCACATATTTGTTTCAATGACTATCACTGTCTGCCTGCTGTACCTTGACTTTGTCGTCATGTCCCCGGCGCGACTCAGACAGCAGTTCCTCCAGCTCCATGAGCGAGTCCTTGAGCGTGTCCACCTGGTACATCAGGTTGTTTTTCTCGTTATCCAGCTGGGCGTTGGACACCATGGCCTTGCGATACTTCTCATCCACTTCTACTAATGCATCCTGGTGTCATGACATACAGAGAAAAGAAGAATATAACAGGTGCTGGCTCAGACCGAACACATCCACAAACAAAACTGCAGAGTCATACTTTCCTCTATCAAATAGGATGGACAAGCTATATGTTTGGAGTAACAGCTGGCAGAGAATCCCAACAATGCAAGAAAGTATGTGGAGGTCAGTATACTCATCTGTATCACACAACTTTAAACCACGATAAGTGGGAATTTAAAAAGGTGCTAAATTCGATATCCAGATCATTAATATAGCAGCAAACAACTATTTGCTATGCTTCTCATCGCTTTGTTGACGTAGCCGGGCTGGCCGAGTATTGAGGACAGAACCTGCCAAGATAAAAAATAATTAAAAAAAATAATAAATGACTCGATTAATAAATGATTGACATTAAATGTAGCAAAAATATAAAAAAATAAATGTAGCCATTAATTAATTGATAAAAGGTGACATAAATTGCTATTTCTGTTTTCATTTGCTTTTTTATTTATTTATCTTTGTATTAATTCCTTTATTTATTTACTCTTCCGTTTAATTTTCACTTTTATCTATTTATTTTTTGCATTTATTATTTATATATTTATTAATTCATTTATATATATTTATTTTTTCAACACAGAAATAAATAAGTTTAGGGATATAAATAAGGGGTGAAATGCAAAGGGGAAATCATGCATAAATAAATAAATGCATAAATACAAAAATGCATACATTTAAAAATAAATATAAAATGAATACAAAATAAAAGCAAAAATAAGTAAATAAATTTGAAAATGAATACAAATAAATAAATAAAAGGGAAAATTAAACAGAAGAGTAAATAAATAAGGGAATTAATACAAAGGTAAATAAAGAAGCAAATTAAAACAGAAATATCAATTTATGTCACCTTGATAAATTGTGACATAAATTGATATTTCCTTTTTAATTTACGTCACATTTTAATGCAGTCATTAATTCATTGATAAAACGTGACATAAATTAAAACAGAAATATCAATTTATGTCACATTTTATCAATGAATTATTGACTGCAATCATTTTCAATATTATTTTTGGTACATTTAATGGCATATTTATTTATCGAGTAATTTATTTATTCATTTTTTATTTTGGCAGTTCCATGTTGAGAGCCGTTGAGAAGCAATAGATATCCTCCCAATCCCGTATTTAGCACCTTTAAGAAGAACAGGTCAACACACACAGACAGAGATGAAGAAAGGCGTACAACATGCAGATGCAACTTTGCCAGTTAGATCAACAGTTAGCAAGTTTGAACACAAGTTAGAAAACATCTGCCCATGGAAAAATCAATGAGAAACGATGCCTTATACAGGCACGCCATTTGAGCTTCACAAAAGGGCTGCAGTTATACTACGGTGTTCTAGTGTGTCGATATTTGTGTTGAGTCTGGAGCACCAGTATTGCTCCTAAAATATTCCATTTAATTATTTCAGTTTCAAAAGTCTTCTTTTTTTCCCATAGAATCCCATAAATCCACTGTGCCCTTTTTGGGTAATATAACAGTGAATTAGTTACACATATTACTGCATATCCGACCCACCGTCTAAAATCACCAGAGGAAGTTAGAGACACCAAACCTATTAGTTCATACTGAGTTTAGAGGTGGGAATTCTGAGGGTCTCTCTCAGGCTTATACCTTGACTTCTTTTAGGTTCTGCATGTACTTGGTTTCCACATCTTGAATCTGATCCTTCAGTTCATGAATCTCCTGGTGAAGAGTGCAGCCAGCAGCAGTGAGCAGAGAAGCACAGGGTGAAAGCAGACATCAGAAAAGGTGACGATGCAGAAAGTTTGGCGACGGGGCAATGAGAACAGCAACGCAAGTGTTTGCAGAAAGAATGAAAATAGCATGACAGCACAGACCTGTCTGTTACATTTACTCCTTTTACATATAGAACTTCCCAGAGTACAAGAGTAAGATAGTTTTTTTTCTAGAGTGGAGGAGACTCGTGCCCTCTCCCAACTTGTTGTTTTATGAAGTATATCTGGGTGGAGATTACTCTGCCTCTTCTACCCTGAATTTGTCATCATATCTGCTCTGACATAATACAGCAGAAACTCTTCTGTAATCGAAATGGGTCAATAATTCAAAATGTTGTAAATTCTCAATGGGGCAATAATTAGGGGTGAAAAGATAATCAATTTTGGTCAATTAATGAATTAACAAATAATTCTTGAAACTGCAGTCTTAATTATATGACAATTATTTGCAACTACGTTCAATGTTTAAGTCCATTTTCCATATAATACACACATTCAATATATGCCATTTACGTTGTAAGCATCATATGGCCCAACTTCCTATTTTCTGAGTGACTGTATACATAAATTATTGTTCTCATGGTGATGTTATGATCCAATAACCCTGTGTGATACCTAACAAAAACCACGATCCACAAGGAAATGTCCTCTCTGTCCGTAGGAAGCTACGTCTCTTCAGCATTACCTTGATTTCTCGTATGGACGTCTCTGCATCTACAGTTATAGCCGTCTCGCCACTTCCTCTCCGCGAGGAACTCCCGCCTATGGAGGTGAGGGTTGCTGCTGTTAAGGCAGAAGCTGCTCGAGATCCCTGAGGAAGAAGAAAATTACTTTTCAAAAATATTTTTTAGTACTTTTTAGTACGGAAGCCCCGAGAGGCAAGTGAGGAAAAAAAAAAAGAAGAAATCTGGTGATCCATTTTCTCCCGTGTTTACGACTTAACAACAGGTGAAAAAAAAGAAGTTTTCTTCCGGGTGAGTTTAAATTTCTCCATGAATTCTAAACACAAGGGACATATATTGTGTGTTAGCAAGATATGTAAATTAAAACTCACTTGGAAGAAAACATTAATGCTTTTAGTCCTATTTAGAACATGGGGTAGTGGTACACTTTAGCCTCTTGTGGACAAAATGAGCATTACAACAACAAATACTTGTAATAAAAAAAAAAGTTTTCACTTGCCAAAACGTTTTTTTCTCCCCAATTTTACAGATACAATAAATTTAAGGAACTTAAAAAGCAAAACACCTTTTCTCAACCTGTTCTTAAGTCATAAACACAGGAGAGAAAACAACTTACATCAGACTTAGAAAATTGATCACCAGTTTATTTTTTTCTCACTTGCCTCTCAGGGATTCTGTATACTAGCACACAAAGTATAAAGTACAACACCCCCACTCATTATTCTTCATTAACTGATGTCACTTTATGCATGTTGAGTAACTAAATACACAGCATTTAGTGATGTGATCCACTCACCTTCTCAAGATAATCTCTGTCCTCCACCTGTTGGGACAAATAAAATATAGTCAGATCAAACAGAGGGTGATGTGGAGGCCACAGGGCCGAGAGGACGAACTGAGGGAGGAAGGAAGGAAGGAAGTCCCAAAATCCTCACTACAGGCTGCTCAGCAAGGATTCCAATCGGCTTTTTACTCATGAACATATTGAGAAAAGTTAGTACGGGAGGCGTCAAAACTCCTTCAGAAATTAAAACCACCAAAACACAACAGGTCAAAAATGAGTGAGTGTGACACAGTATTCCATTCAACAACAGATCACGTGTTAAAAAACACTTCAAACAACAGGCCACCTTCGGTTTTCACTTCCTACCACACACACAAAAACAGTCCTCTGGTAGTCTCCACAGTTAAAACACAAATTAACCTCTGACACAAACACCGCGTGCAGCCCTTGTAAGGTAAAGTGCACAAAAACGGAAGGACGGGTGGCAAAAAAAACTCAGCTCACATCACAGCCGCGGCGTCCTGCGGGCGCAAAGCGACTCACATCAGAAAAGTCAGGAATAGTAACATCGTCCAGGTCCCGGGGGAGGCCGCTGCTACTGGCAGCACTCCTCAAAAAACTGGCAACAGAGCCACAGTTGTCCTACATCGGCCACCAGGGGGTGAAACAGAACAACAAAGAAGCCAAAAAACAGGGCAGGTCAACACTAGGAAACACCCACCAGGTAGGAATTCATGTTGAGAAAAGCACATGGAGAAGTTGAGACGGTAAAGAAGTATTCACAAATCATCCTTAGTGCTCAAAAAGACCAAAAGTCATTCAACTTTACTCGTAAATCTAATTCTGTTACCTCAGGTTCTTCCTCTTTTTTTATGGAGAATATCTTTCTCATTATAAGCCATTATATATTATTATATGCTGTCCCTAAAAAGAATGAATAATGTTTCTCAGTCATGGTGATTCCTTGTCAATAATACATTCACTGTACAGTAGTAACTTAGAATACAGAAGTACAAAATACAAGATTTAGTTCAAGATTTATGTATTTTGATTTCTTCAGCCGGTGACCGATCAATCAATAACATCTAAATCTAAAAAAGAATATTTTAAAACAAAGTTTTTTGGGAATGACACCCTCAGCTTAAACTCACTCTGTTGCTACAGGCTTGTAACAGATGGCTCCAGTCAGCCACTGTACTGTGGCTCGTCTAAAACTGTGAGCTGGACTGACGAACACACTGGCATTAAATACTTATATTTCAGGTAGGACTGTCAAAGTTAACGCGATAATAACGAGTTAAGGCAAATTTAGTTTTAACGCCACTAATTTCTTTAACGCAACTACCGATATTGATCTTCCGGAAGTTGCAGTAGTAGTTTTAAAGCTAGGTACTAACACCAAATGAAACTAGAAAAAACCTGAGAAATCCATTGGTACCAACCATGTCATTCTAGCTTGTTGCAAAGGAGGTTAAATAACGCTCCAAAGTTACACTAAATTTTGGCGAGAAAAAACTGGCATGGACATTTTTCAAAGGGGTCCCTTGACCTCTGACCTCCAGATATGTGAATGAAAATGGGTTCTATGGGTACCCACGAGTCTCCCCTTTACAGACATGCCCACTTTATGATAATCACATGCAGTTTTGGGGAAAGTCATAGTCAAGTCAGCACACTGACACACTGACAGCTGTTGTTACCTGTTGGCCTTGAGTTTGCCATGTTATGATTGGAGCATATTTTTAAGCTAAATGCAGTACCTGTGAGGGTGTCTGGACTATATTTGTCATTGTTTTGTGTTGTTAGTTGATTTTAAATAATAAATATATACATACATTTGCATAAAGCAGCAATATTTTGCCCACTCCCATCTGGATAAGAGTAATAAATACTTGACAAAGTTCAGTGCTTCTCTGAGCTTCAATCCATGACTCACTAAGATTAAAAACAAACCATTAACATCTTGTAACAACTGGATTATACAGGAATAACCTGCTTGTACTCTAAATACAGAACAAATAATGTTTGCACATTTCCAAATTCTACTAATCCAAGTCTGAGTCACCCTATCCAGAAAAAACACCATCTAATTATGTCTGGAGATCATCTACTGTCAAACAGTGAATCATAAACCACATGTTGAAGTGTAAGTGCATGATGGCTGTTACTGTAAGTTAAGTCACAGACTTATGTGGTTACAAAGCATCATGTACAACTGGGCTAAAGCGATTTAAACCCCGGGGTTGGTTGCAGGGTGTCTGGGCGGTGAAGGCTCACCACTGGGCTGGCGCGGGCCGAACCGGCCCTGGAGGAGGCTCTGGAGCCGGAGCTGCGGTAACTACTGTAATCTAAAGGCTGTAGAGAAAACACACTGTTATGTTTCTGTCTACACTTGGAGGCAAACACAAACAAGCATGCGCATACTCACACTAATAGTACTAGTAGCAAATGCATGCTGGAGGGGACCGACACTTAAATCAAAATCCGCTTAATGCTAAATGCACATCGAAATTCCAACCCCCATTAGAACAACTCACACAAATTTGACTTTGTTTTGAATTAGAGATAAAAAATGATAGCTGCTGTGCAGCTGTGAGTCGAGGCCGGGCATTTTGAGGAAGAAGAAGAAGAAGAAGGAGGAAGAGGAGGAGGAAGATGAAAAAGGGAAGAGAAGAAAGACAAATGAGAAATACAAGACGGTCTATCGTCATTAATCCTTTAAGGCATTAGCGTGTTCGTTCTGCCCTGATCAGCTCTGGATTTCACAAATTCAGTTTGTGAGACAAAATTCTGAGAATTTGCATATTTCATTTAGACAACACAGAGATGTCAGTAATTTGTTTTAATAAAAATTGATTGCTCCACAAGTGACAAATTGAAGTTTAAAAATGTTTGATTTCCATAGACTGCAATGGTTCACATGAGGACAGAATTCAAAATAATGTCAAAAATGCAGTTTCTGAGATAAAATTCTGAAACGTACCACACTACATGTACAATGACCTGTAATGTCATAATTTATTTTCATGAACATTGGAGCTTTATTAAGCAAGATTTTGCAGTAGATGTGTACAGTACTGTTTACACTAAAACGTATGGATGTGCTGTGGGCTCAATTTTTGATAGCTACAGTTTGGTGGAAGTTGCAAAGTTATAAGATATGTTATGAAATTTTACAAGTTTTGAACTTTAAGCGTTTACTGTAGCGCCACCATCGGGAATATTAGCCCACAAACCCAGTTGAGGAAGTTTAGCATAGGACTGGACCTACTGAATGTGCAAGTTTGGTTTATTTTCATGCATGGGAAGGCAGATGTCGCCGCCATCGGAGGAGGAGGAAGAAGAATACGATGAAGGAGGAAGAAGGAAGGAGAAGAAAGAAGGAAGAAGATGAAAATTGATAAAAACCAGAAGGACCGGCCCTAAATCAAAGTCCAAAACAACATGTCATGCAGCAGCAAAAAGATCACTTAAAATACAGTAAAAGTCTCATTCATGTGAGAACAAAACTAATAAAGCAAACTTCACACACGGCCCATTCCATCATTTCAAACTAGATTCACGTTCTTACTAAATATGCACTCTTCTTCTGTTAGTATCAATTAAGGAAAAGTGTTGGGCAGTAACTGTATTGTTACTTTCCCCAGTAATGAGTACTGTAAGCGATTGCAATTTCCAAAACAGTAGGTATATTACAGTTATTGATCCAAGTAACGCTGCGTGCCAGGTAGGCTTATATTACGATGACGTGAACACATGGAAGGTCAGTATGCATCTTCGCGTCACATTGAACTTTAGTGAACTTTAAGACGAATATCGCAATGGCCACTCCCCAGGGGCTGGGGTGGTGGGAGAGATAATATGATGAGTAATGTATTTTATTGTTTTTGATACTAAGTAATAAGTAAAGTAATATTATTAATTTTTAACTTACCCATCCTGCCCAACACTGTCCAGGAACAGAAACCACTTTTCACACAATCACACCTGACCAGGTCACTCTCAGGTGCATCAAACCAACAGGCCACAATTCCAAGAAAAATCTTACACGAGAGCTGGAGCTAGTGACCCGCTGTGACCCACTGCCGAGACCCTCTTCATATAAGGCGCTCTGCACATGTGACGTGTCACACAAACACATACAGTGTAAGCAGTATGCTCAAACTTCAGCAGTGGGAACAAACAATGGCATGCTTTTCTACACAGTGGTGAAAAACCACGCCCTGATATGTGGGTCCATTCAAAACTGACATGTACAGTGACTGACGTCAACGCTCAGTGAAATTAAAAAGTGATGAAGCATTTCACGGGAAGCCCTCAAACCCTTTGACCTGAAGACAAACAAGCTCTGTTTCAGGTGTTCTTTAGAACGCTGGTGTGGGTTAATGATCATTACAGGTGATATTTAACACTGCGTGGGAGTTATAGTGGGTAAAAGGTGAGCTGGATATGAATGGAACCAACCCTACGATAGAACTGCTGGGAGATCTGCAGTGCCCTGCAGAACTGCAACAGAGGATGAAGTCGGGAGTGAGGATGAGGTTTAGAAGGCAGCAGCTTGGAACAGGTGACAATTTAACTAGATTTATTCTTGTAGAGAAATTCTCTTTTCTCTTGTCCCTCTCTACAGAGAGGTGGAACGTTAATGGGTTCCATGGGTACCCACGAGTCTCCCCTTTACAGACATGCCCACGCAAGTCATAGTCAAGTCAGCACACTGACACACTGACAGCTGTTGCTGGCTGTAGGGCTGCAGTTTGCCATGTTATGATTTGAGCATTTTTTTTATGCTAAATGCAGTACCTGTGAGGGTTTCTGGACAATATTTGTCATTCTTTTGTGCTCTTAATTGATTTACAATAATACATATATTCATATATTTGTGTAAAGCAGCATATTTGCCCACTCCCATGTTGATAAGAGTATTGAATACTTGACAAATCTCCCTTTAAGGTACATTTTGAACAGATGAAAAATGTGCGATTAATCGCGAATAAATATTTGAATGGACTGACAGCCCTAGTTTTTTTTCCTGCTAGTGATTACAGTATGTGTCTGTCTGACATTTGTCTGTGTGTACAGACCTGGTAACCATTGAAAGTTGAACCTGGGTTTCTGGAAGAGGACAGACCATTGTAGCTGTACAAGTCAGGGGAAGCATAAGAGGCCTGAAATGAGGAAAGAGGAAGAAAGAAGCAAGTGACGAGCCAAGAGAAAGAGGGAGGGGGATGAGGGGAAAAAGGATAGAAAGTTCAGAAACATCATTTTTAAAAAGGTGCCTGACTTGCACCTGAGGTTCATCTCTGAAAGTCATGAGCTTGTTTTTAATACACAGAACAATCAGCATGCTTATATAATATCTGCGTCGCTTTTGGGCTATCTTTGTGGAATTTATCTCGTCGATGGAATGCGGTTTCCAACGTTTGCTGCTGCAGTTCATCCTTTTTCCCCCCTTTGCCTTGGTGAAGTCATCATGCTCTTACGCATGATGCATCTTCAAATGTTTTATAAGATTGTTGGTGTTGAAATTGGCAACACCCCTCGAAACGTAAACCTTACAAACTATACATAATCACCGTTTTACTTGTTGGATTTTTCAATGTGAAATATTGCCAAATGGCTAACATTTTCCTCAATCTGACTACAGTTACCAAAGAACGTGTATTGCCAAGAAGCGAAAGTCAATTGTTTGTTCCATTGCAACGCCATTTTGGACTGAAAGCGGCTTCTGAACACCGGTAATACGTCCGCCTAAAAAGTGCCGTACAAAAGTAGAACAAAGTTATTTCTATTCAATTATCATATTCTACCGAAATGTCATGTGTTGAACAATAAAATATTATAAATGTAATAAGCATTTTCAGTCCAAAATGGTGGCAGTGGCTGTGGTTAAAAAAAACACCGGAGTTTCATCTCTTTGCTTCTATACTCTTTGCCGTTACCGTTACACTTTCCACTAGCACCGCACTGTTGTTGTTTGCTATCGTCCCGTGACAAACTACCTGCTTCTCTAAAACAGTAGTTGCCATCGGCAGACATGATACCTCCAGGGCGACAGCACAGTGAAGGCTACTGTTTTGGAGCGGCAAAGAAGAATTGATTTCTGGTTAAACAATGATTTGATTTTTTCCTGGGTTAATAAATTATGGTATCGGCTCGGTGAATAGACTGCCATACTCGCCGATACCCAATACCGAATTTTGGGCAGTATCGGACACATACCTGTATTCTTTAGTATAACACAGGACAGCTTGATTAGAAAAGATTTAGCAGCACACTGCATGCCTCAATGAAAATGATATTTCAATAAAAACAGTCAAAACTTTCACAAGTTGTAAGCAGCTACAACTAATTTTGTTAATGAACACAGCTTCAGACAGAAAGAGAACCAAAGGCCATTATTGGTATGAGTAAAACCAGTCTCCAGTGCAGTGGCACCCACCGGCTGCAGGTCTAATCTGGAGGCGCGAGACACCCGGGTGTCATCACTTAGTCTGGAGCTCTGAGGGTCGAGGAGCACAGGTGACAACATCAAACACCAACACCTCAACAACTAAATGACATCCTCACTCAATACATCTACCTGACAGCACCCAGGTTCAACTTATTGACACATCACATGCTGTTATTGGTTTGGAAACTTATGTTATCAATGTTGGGTTTAAAAAAAAAAACAATCTGCCATGTCCTTCGAGGAGGCGTAGTTCATTTTTCAATAAAATGTTACATCATTTGTGTTGAGGAGCTTCTGTTGCTCCACCTACTGCAGTTTGCCTCAAAACAATGAAATTATTTCTGCCTTCAAAATATGTTTTTCAAAGCAAAATGCAGTTGTATCTAGTTCATAAGACAAAGTTAAGCTATATAATGTCACTGTACAGCTATTCAGCAATAAGGATGAGAGGGGGGCCAACACGCACCGTTAGGTCTAGCCTGGAGGAGGAGCGAGACACTCTGCTTTCATCACTGAGTCTTGAGCTCTGACAGCATGACAAAGAGGAGGCTCATGAGTGACAGGTTGTCGAGACATTAACAAGCACTCCCTCATTCTACTGTTCAACAACAGACCAAATGCAAACATATGCACATCAGTTCAACAAACACACAACAACAGGGTTAACAACACTAACCCTGCTGGACAGGACACTGTAATCATCATCACAGCTGTTCTTCTGTGAATAAAGAACACGAGTGAGAAACACTGACGCCGTTTCTGTGTTGGCCACGTGTGCATTTTACAGGTTGAGCTTTTACATACATCTTTGTCTTTGTGCTTATGTTTCTTCTTTTTCTTTGGCTTCTTATGTGAGTGTAAGGAGGAGTCCTTAGAGTGAGAGGAAGAGAGGGAGAACAGTGAAGGGTGAAAAGCACGCTATCTGGACAATTCTTTTCTCACCTTTCTGAAAAATGGTATATACAGTAATAACATTATTATTAGTGTCACTATTAATAGAAAAACCAAAGCAACACGCAACACAAACATGCACAATGGACTCTTTACACTGACCAGACAGTTAATGCGTAAAAAAAGTCCACAAAGTATTAAAGGGATAGTTTAGATGTCAGACAGCCTGTTCCGACGGGGAACCGAAGCTGTTATCTATGCTCTCTTCAAAGCCACCAGACTCCTTTGTCAAAAACAGTAACTTTACCTCGTTTGTGTTACTGTTAGGCTTGCCGCGGTGTTACACGGTGCTCAGACATACATCGATTACATTACATGCCCACCGCCCCCACCATCGTTTTGCTTGTTTAATAGAAATAAAATCTATCTAGTTAATTTTCTCGTACCAGCGCCGTCTTAACAATACACAGTCAGACGACGGACACTACAATCTGAAAGTGAAAGTGTCTGCAGGCGTCAGATTTCACACAGGCAAGACAATGGCGGAGGATTTGGTGTCAAAGTGAAAATTTCAGATTTACAAACAAATGCTTTAAGGGAACCGTAACGTTAATGAGGAAATGGCTGTGTGGAGGATGGAGCGGTCACAGCCGGTGTGCATGGCGCAGTGGCGCCGGGTGGAAACCTGCAGCCCCGCAGCAAAAGCTTGACCGGAGAGGCCAGACACACAGCCACCCAACGGTAAAGATCAAAGTAAGCGCACTACATATATTGGCCGCTGTCTTTTCTTGTAAAATGTCAGGTGCAATCGGTAACACCGGTGTTGTCACGAGTTTATTAACCGGGGAAAAGTTTCCTCACCGTGACATCCCGAGTTATGTGTGACAAAGTCGCAAAAAAAACACAAACAAACAAATTGATCGTGGCAGCGGTAGACCAGCAACTCCCGTGTTCTGCAGGGTAAAATTACTGTTTTTGTCAATGGAGTCTGGTGGATTTGAAGATAGACAACGGGTTCAGTTACCAGTCCAAAAGGGATGTCTGAAGGCGAGGTAAAGCCGTGAAAACTTTCAAAATATAGCGTACACTTAAACTGATATAGATTTTTTTTAGGTGAGCCTTTCTTTTAGGTGTCTAAAATACAGGTTGTTGCTACCTCTATCCACAGCAGTATACTCCCGTGCTGGTACTCCAGTCTGTTTCTCCAAACTGGGGGCGTGCCGACCGCCATCTGCTATATGTAATACACTGACTATGGATAAGGAACTCATACAACCCCTCTTCAAATGATCCAAACTATCCCTTTAAAATGAAGTTAAAGTTATTTGACACAACTAACTGAATCAGCTAATAAACTCACTGAATCTAATATCCTGGATGTCGTAAGCCCACGAGAATGATTAGTATGAAGAATTTTTCCACATTACATAGCGCAGAAGAAATGCTATTTAACATTTTGAGACATAACAGTGCCTAAAATAGCGTGGACTGTGTTTTGGTTGGAGCACGTTAGATCTACTGCACACAGTGTTCTTTTTATCAAAATCAAATCTGACTGACTCAAGATAGTCAATGTTCCTTCACAAAAGCAAAAACAAGTACATGACCGAACACAACCACTTAATAGGATCACATGAATTGAAGTCAGTCCACATTCATGTATTGATTCCTACATATTGCCACACTACACAAGTTCACTAACTGCATCATAAATGTCCCTCTGCAATCACAAACTGTAAAGTTATAGACCTTACACTATGACACATTTCCATCCTGTATAAAATGGACAGAATAAAAAACTCAGTTAAAATCCATTTAAGGCACACAAACATGCTTTGTATTATAAAAAGAGATGTATCATCACAAGGATAAGACAGACTTGACTCCATGCTTTGAGGTCTTTAAACCAGCTGTTAGTCAAACAACGACTCATTCACACAACAAATCTTCAGGTAGCTCATCAGCAGTGCGTCTTTCAAGAATATCAACCCTTACCCCTACACCATAAGCCCCAACTGCATCAAGATCCGACTGTGCAAAAGACACAACATCATCATCATCAACAGGTGCCACCCACACTGACAGCACCTTGTTAAGTTACCGAGGACATACACACTGCCTCCACATAAGCAAAGGTTCAAGAGGACAAGGTCTTGGTTCATCAAAAAGCAAAAAGGGTATTTGATCATCGTTAAAAGGAAAAGAAGAGCTTTAAAGAAAGTATTTGGGATTTTTAATGCATGTGCTGTTTGAGTGATACTGACCCTGGCGCTGCTCCGGCTTCCCACTGACATCCGCTCATCATCGTCTGAGAGCTGTGTGAGAGAGTGGCAGATTGAAATGGATGGTTAGGGTTTGGAAAATGATCGCTGTGATTTACGGCAACAATGACGGTGAACAGCGGATTATGACACATGATTCAATTAACAGTGTTTCCTTCTGAGAATGTTTGTTGAAGACCGTGATGTGTGTTTTCCTTTGTTTTTACGGCGATGAGAAAAAGAAAGAAATTTATAGAAATGTTCTTGTGGAAAACCAAACCAAAAAAAACCCCCAAAACATATCTCAAAGATATTCAACTAAAAACAGTCAGAGCAGCTGCACAAAAAAGACGCTGGCTGCAGCGCTTTTTCTGTAGGGCGGCCGCATGCAGCTGCATACGCATCCCCCTCATTGGGATCAGAAAAAAAAACTCTGCCTAATAAAAGGTCAAATAAAAAATTACAAAAACACTTTTTTCATTCACAATGTTTCATGTATTTCTTGTAACATTTCCCAGGTGGCGGAGGACAAGATAACAGAGGAAAGGCATGAGGAGATGGAAACAGAGGGAGGGCTACAAACCGTTTGTATCCGTGAAGAACGTGAGTATCTCTCACTGTCCTCCTGGATGGGGGGGAGGGGAGGGGGGGTGCAGATGGAGAAGAGAGGAGGTGATGGGTGCAAAGGAAGAGAGAAATGTCAAAGATCAACGAGACAGATGGATGAGGGAGGTCAGTCTTCCCACTGAGTGGTGTCCACCCCAAGAACAAGTTGCATGTTTGCATGGAAAAAGATTATTTTAAAGTCACTCTGTTTAAATTTTATTATAGGATCATGATATTGTGATTATATTGGCTGGGATAGTCATACATTCATGATAATTGGTAGGGGTGTCACGATTTTGTTTCTAAATTGGAAATCGATCGAAAAATACTACCGATGTTGGTCATCGAAATCAAAAGCAGGAAAGCGATATTTAATTTTTTCCTCCGTTAGTTAGTTACATTTCCTTACTCATCATAGCTGTTCTACTCTTACTTGGTTTAACATTAAGTCACTGCAACTCCCAACTGGCTGATCTTTTTTCAGCTCAACATTGTTGAATCAGAGCAGCTGATATTGGTCGCAGCAAGCTAGTGGACAGCTCTGCTGACTGCCGTCTCTCAGCTCTGCGCACACAAGCTCCGCCACCGCCCATGGGTGACGCACAGCGATCAGAGGAGAGAGGAAAAAAGAGAGGAGAGAAACAAGTGTGACAGTAAATGACAACAAAACCGTATTTTTGTAAATTACAGCACACTTGTAATGCACTTCAGAAGGATTTGTGTTGTGTTTTTGTAACAATTATGTACTGAGGTGGCATAAAACCGATGAAATCTAATCAAATCCTGACCTTAAAATCGAAAGTCAAATCGAATAGTGGAGATTTGGAGAATCGTGACACCCCTAATATTTGGTAGCAATGTACACATGCAATTGGACACCACATGAAGTGAATGTAAGCAAACACCAGGATACATCACCTGCTGCTTTTTGGTTCATTTGAACTTGTACAATGCCTACATCAAACAAACCTAGATCACTTATTACACTCTTGTTTACTGAACCAGGCATGCATGTTCTTAAAACCATCAGTCAGGCAGTAATCCAGCCAACAAACCGGACACACCCATGTTGCACAAACACTGTCACCTCAAACTGCAACATACGGTCAGTGAATTATATTACCAAACAACAACAACAACAACAAAACACACTGCAGTTAGTCAAATTAGTCACACACACACACTATAAGTATCCTCATTGCTGTGTTTCAAACTGTGATGGTCTGGGACAATTTAAACTAAGTGACTACATTCAACAGTAAATCCCATGCAGTCTCACACCAATGGGGCAGATGGTCCGGCTGATTCAAAGCCAAACGGGCACCCTGCTCCTTTGAATAAGTGGATTATCATTAATGGCCAAGCTTTGATTCGGTATAATCCGTTCTTTTCTAAAAAAAGGCTTAACAGGAATTATCTGGAATTCAAAAGCAGACTCGGCACAGTGCAAAAGCTTCCAACAGACAGCTTCAAAATATGTGACGAGGCAAAGAAACACATGCGTAGTGTTTAGTAAATGGGAGGTTTATTTTTAATGTCGTCATCACAAGCACAGAAACTGTACCATCCATTGTTCAATATCTCCCCATTTGCCGTCCGCACGGTCATCTACTTTGGTGTTCAAGCCATAATATTTCTAAGAAGAGACAGGAAATGATGGCAAGGGGGGAAAAAAAACAGTTGAGACAGACAGATCGCAGGTAACAGACTTCCATTATTTTCTTTGGCACACTTTGAAGGTAAGGCATGAGCATGCTTAAATCAAAAATGATGTCAGAGGTGGAAATGAGCAAGGGGATGCCTACCTTCTGCACCTGAAAGATCTACACACCAACACCGATGAGAAGCAGAGGAGAAAGATTGGAGGATATCAAACATGAAAACAGGGACAAAAAAAAGAAAAGAAATCAGCTTCAAAATGAGATGTATAGAGACAGATATGAAATTAAAACTTTAAAAAAGAGCAGCTGTAGTACGTGCGTGGCAGATGAAGACAGACAGCATGCAGAGAAGACATACAGAGGCAGGTTTCTGCTAATGAGAGGTGCTCAGGAACGTGAAGTACCCCGCTACACATCAGGACCAACAGTAACAGACCCAATACACAAAGTTCATTGGAGATTTGCTGAGGACCTGAGACCGGGTTACCACGGACTTTCCCATGGTTCCTTCAGGTTGGTATCAGTCGCAGAAAGCTGTACAAGTGCCACACTATGAAGTCTATGTTCCCATGACTACAGATCAGAGTCTTGTGACAAACACCTGGCTCTCTGATACATCCTTGTACCGAGGACTTTAACCCCGTAACACTTTGATGGCCCGCTGGTGGGCCCGGCCGCTATTCTGTCTTTCAGAGGTTTTGCGGGCTGAGTTTTCAAGCTAGAGTGAAGATGAAACTTTACAACCACAAACCAGAGACCTAGGGCATTCAGAGGATGGATGGCTTTCCTAGGTAGATTGACAATAAGGGGGTTTCTGAGCAGTTTACACAACAGAAACGCTCGCCATCCAATCACAGAAAAAATGATGACTGCTGACCAACATATTCAAATATCACACAGCATCAAGTCCCCCTCCGCTCAGAATAAAACCTCCTGCATGTCCTTCTTTTGCAAAGTTTTCACAACACCGTGACTGAGACAGCTGTTAGTTTGTTAGAGTTCCATTAAAATGTTTATTGCACATAATTTGTAGGCTAATCTCAGTTTAAATAGTAAAAATTGGTATGAGGCTTAGAGAGGTAGGATCAATAAATAATTATCTCTATCACTCAAGATGTGATTGGTCCTACTGATGGAACATGGTTCCTATAATATTTGAGATTATATGGTAATATTTCTGAGTGAGCAGGATGGATGAGATGCAGCTGCAGAATGGAGTTAGAAAGCGAGTTTTTTTTAAAAATATGCTGTGTATAGTCTGAACGTGTTTTAACAGTATTGCAGTGACTGTGTTTAAATTGACTACATTTGTTGAAGTAACTGAAATAAAGACACTGAATGCTGTTGACTCCGAGTTTCCCACTGCAGGCTTAGTCAACTCAGAGTTCAGGCTGAGGCTCAGAGTTTGTTAAACCTGCTTTCTGAAACGGGGCCCAGGTCTGAACAGGGCTTCAGACTGCTGTTCACTGTGTCCTCTCATTCCTGTCAACCTCCACACAACAGATAAGTCTGAGGATACAAGCCAGGAAGGCAAGTTCATCACTTTGTGTCAGTAAGTCACCAAGTAGCTGCCTCATGTCGTTGGTATGCTCATACATGGCCAACCTTGAGACCTCTAAAATAGGGAGGATTTCAAAGCCAAAGTGTTAGATTGAGTTTCAGAGACTTTGTTTCCTGCATTCTAGTCACTTTTAAAGAATGAAAATAGCAAAAATAATGAGTACACTGCAACAGCATTTTTATGTTAAATAGGCCTACTTTTAATTTGACTCTTATTCTCAGGAAAGAAAACTGAATAATTCGCCCCTCTGGCATAAACTAATATTCATCAGTTTTTTATTCATTTTTTGCCCCTGCTTGAGTATTTCTCCACACTCTCCATGTCTCTCTTTGTCTCTCACTCACTCACTGAAGGTCCTTTCCGACACAATGCAACAGCAGCACCACTGCGCTCTGATACCCGTTATTTCCAACGGCTTGTGCCGCACCACGACAAATTTTTGCTGCGTCAAGCAAAGCCCAACTTTGGGCGCTGTACGCTGTAATGTGTTGCGAACAGCTCTCTTCCACCGGGAAACGACATTAGGTGCAACTGTAATGTCATCCAGGTGGAAACAGTAGGGCTTATGGCTTATAGAAGCTGTACTGTGCCAGAAACAGGTTGAGATAATGAAAAGGAAAAAATAGGTGTGAAAATCGGGAGAAAAACGGGAGAATAATGACCCCGGGAGGATACCGGGAGAGGGCAATGAAAAACGGGAGTCTCCTGGGATAATTGGGAGGGTTGGCAAGTATGAGTATGCTATATCTATTTTTCTTATACGAAACGTTATTTGCCATCTTCTTCACTAATACGCTCATTTAAATCCTAAGCAGAGATCTCTACAACCTCTGAACTCTTCATTCATGTAAATGTAAAATGACCACAATCAGTTTTCCTTACATTTCACATACAGTGAACACACCTGCCCTTCAACTGTAATGTCACAACTAGTTGGACTATGCTGCTGTCATACACACTTTTAAAATGTGCCGCATCTCCTTTCACCAATGAGACAAACACACTCTTTGAGCGTGTCTCAATACCTTTGCCAAGCAAAGCCAACACGCACTGAAAACACACCCCACCCTTACTGCTGCACTTTCCATTCCATTGGTTCAGGACTTTAATCCAGATTTACTACCACTGTCTCCCTTGTGTGCTTGCCCAATACATGGATTGACTGCTTTGTAATTCTGGCTTTCAGAAATTGACTCGAAGCTGACCTCTATGCGCACTGCATCACTTCAGCAACAACAGCACTCCTAGGTAATCAATGGGAGGACGGCCTCTTGCCCTCTTAATTTATAGGTTCAGTCGAGATGAAAGTTCACGTCCCAACACTGGCGACCTCTGCTGCACCTTGTCTAGTCATGAAAACAAAGTCATCCTTACTTACAAGCTGCTGACACTGAGTAGTAGAGGTCAGAACTATTTATAAAATGTCTCGCCATGAATGGTGGGATGATGCATTACTGTGTCACAAGTACAAGAATAATGATTTCACATTAATTCTGCATAGAACATCCCTTTCTTTGCTACAGGAGCTCTGACTTTCTAACTCTCTCCGTTTTGACCTTTGACATCTGCCCACAAAAGATGACATCAATTGAAAAACAAAATATGTTTTTCACTTTTACCGACAACTGTAAAAATGTGAGAATTGAGATCTAGAAGAGAATAATGCGACAAAAAAAGATCAATGCATAGTACAAAAACAGATCAACAACTGACTAGAGGGATCTGGTCAGCTTACTTAACTCCAATTACGAGTCTGGACAACCAATTAGCAAGTGAGCCATAACTTACACAATCGGCTGACATGTTTGCACCCTTTCTATTCAACTCACCGAGCTCCCCTTCTTGATCGGAGGGGTTCTCGGGCGCCCGGTGAGGGCAGCCCTCTGCCCCCTCCCTGCCAGCCGACGCCCGGCCGTCCTGCTGCCCTCAGCGTACCAGGAAAGTTTGCATCCTTCGGCAGTCAGTAGGTAAGACCACGGCCAGTCATGCAGGCAGGATTACAGCGAGACGGATCACTGAGATTTGAGCTCAGAACAAAAGAACAACGGAGGAAACCACACGGTTCTCGTTTGTTGCTATACAGCCAATAATCCACTCTTAAATCCCGTCTTCAGTGTGTGAGAAAACATCCAAAAGTCACGAAGGTGGTTGTGAGTGCAGCGACCCATCGCTAATGTCAGCAACAACAACTGCTCCACTGTAGGCTGGACCGGGGAACGCAACCTGCTAAGCTACTTTAGAACTCGGCTAAAGGGTTTAAGGGACACACAAACACGTGCACACACACTCAGCTTAACAAAGACCAGTGCGTATGACTTGTGTATGTGTGTGTGTGTGTGTGTGTGTGTGTAAATGTAGATTGTTGTTGTTGGGGCTCACCACCTGTGTTTTGATTGCTGAATAATTGAGTGCTGCTGGAATGATGATTATCCCAGTATACCTTAATGGAAAAAGGGTTTGCTATAATGATAAGCAACAAATCTCTTTCATAAAATAGATGAGGGTGTAAAGTGGTCATTTTTTAAGATTTAAATAATAGGGTTGGTATATAGTGAGATGATAGAAATGTGTCAGTTGTCTGGGATTTTGCTTTATGGTTCTTAACTGAGGTACAGGAGCAATCCCTTTCATTATCTCTGGTTATATTAGGCTATTGTGAACAATTCAGTACATCCCTGTGTAGGATTTCTTTATGTCAGTATTTGATACATTATTACAGTATTTACATTAGTTTTACAATAATACCTTGATGTTTTTCCAGGTATTTAATTCACAGCATTAGCCAAAGTCATTCCCATCTAGTATTTTAATATATATATGTATATATATATATATAAACAATTGTGCTGTAGTGTTTTAAAGCTAGAATGAAGATACTGATATCATATGAAACTACAACACTTAAGGAATCCATTGGTGCCAACCATGTCATACTAGCTTGTCGGGAAGGAGGCTAAATAACACTCTAAACGTATGCTAAATTTTGGCGAGGAAAAACTGGCATGGCCATATTCAAAGGGGTCCCTTGACCTCTGAGCTCAAGATATGTGAAAGACAATGGGTTCTATGGGTACCCACGAGTCTCCCCTTTACAGGCATGCCCACATTATATGATAAGAGTATTAAATACTTGACAAATCTCCCTTTAAGGTACATTTTGTTCAGATAAAAAATGTGCAATTCATTTGCGACTAATCGTGATTAATTTTGGACAATTGTGATTAATCACGATTTAAAAATATTTTAATCGATTGACAGCGCTAATATATATCAATATCACAACAAAACATTACATATGCTTTGATAGATAATTTTAGCCGCATTGCCAACCCCTAACAGAAGATTTATACTTTATTTTCCCCCAACCCTAACAACAAGAACAAAGAAGGGCTGACTTGAGAAAGTTCAAGGACATTAAACAACCAGGGTTACATGTAATTACAGTTTCAGGGGTCTTAACTTCCAAATCATCTTTCGACACAGTAATAATAAGCATTTAAGAGTTAAATTTGGACAGGTGAGAGGTATTTGTCTGTTTGTGTGTATGGGATTACCCCAGGCTAAGAAAAGTGAGCTAGGAAAAGCACAACTCCCCATGGTACAGATCAGAGGTGCTAAACCAGAGAAAGAGAAACTCAAGTAACACACCACTGACCGGCAGTCCACATACACATACACACTTTTCTGCTTTGCACCTGTTTCAACACACATCAGAAAGTAGAGCTGGTGCCAACACTGGCTCTGGAAGTGCTGACCGCAGAGAGAAGAACCAGAGTTTTAGGCTCTCTTTGGCCTTTTTTATTCATCTAGGATGTATCTACTTGTGACATGCACCTGTTGGGGTGCATTTTGGTTACCTCATGAGGTCATCATTTGGGTACCACATGATAACATCTGCTCCTGGCCAACAGCTACAGTTACCTCAAATAATCTATAACTTTTGCACTAAATATTGGTAAAGGAGGGCTCAATCTTTTATTTATGTTTTTTATCAAAAAATACCACCCATTTAATACCTCTTGGTAGGGCTGCACGATTATTGCCAAAATGATAATCATGATTTTGATTAATACTGCGATAGAGATTGAGACAATTTTTCATAGATTTGATGTATTTTTACTGCTATTTTCAGTGTTGCTTTCACTTCCATGTTGTGCTACATTCCAACAGTCAAAAATTCTATATGTTATCTTTTACTTTTTTTATTGTTATCTATAGTTGTTATTTGCATAAAAAAAAACACAATTCAAATGAAAATAATAGATGATTGTATTTTTATTTCAATATTTGCTTTGATTAAAAAAAAAAAATCTTGGCATTAGTACTTTTAATTATATATTATAAGCTGCTTAGAGCTAACGTTAGGACGTTAAACAGGTCATAATTTCCTCTCTATTACCTATTTTATATTGCTGTGAAAACATCTCCTTCAAACAACTGAATTTATTCAAGTTTCTCGCCAAAAGCTACATTTTACAGGATTACATTTGAACGCATCACGATAGCGTTATAATTTACCATCGCCCAATATGAATTTTTACTGAGTAGAGCCTGAATGCACCATAATGAAATGGAACCTCTGTTAACGGAACTCTCCAGCTACGTGCTGTCGGCAGACGAGCCGGTCACTGTGATCACTTTGAGCAGCATCATGGGAAGGAATTACAACATAATAGGTGTCTGATTAAGTAAGTTGTTCCAAATGTTTTTAAGGTTGTTCCTCCACGGCTTATTTTGGACTTGCAGTTGTGACAAATTACAGCTTTATGTCTTCTTCACTCACGCTGAAGAACTTCCACAGCGACGACAGGTATGACATGAAAGCTTTCCCTGTCTTTTAAGTGTTTATTGTTAAGATAGAATAGATTCAGAAAATGACAGCATGTTTACTTACATTGTAAATGTTGGAATTCTATACTCCATTCGTATCGCCAATGACAGGCAGTTGTTGTTTACTGTGATGACGCTGCCACCTTGTGTTTTCCCGGCGTGTCCTCGCAATAGGTTTGTACAAGTTGCAGTATTTTTTCCATCAGGTTATATAGCCTCCAGAATAATATCAAAGTTTTGAAAATCGTTGTTGATCCCCTTTAATAGTCTTGGAAGATTTGATCAATTTGGCCTGAGATAAACTGGAAAAGGTTCAAACCCTTCTTGAAGGAGGAATTAGTGAGCCTCTTAAAGGACTTTCATCTCATTGCTTTGGCTGACTGCTAAACCTCACAGTAGGAAGCTACACTGTAAAGAAAATATCCACATTTACTGGTCAGTTAAAGGGACAGTTCACCCCAAAATCATGGGTGGTGGTAATGGGATGGGATTGACAAGGAGGTGGGTGGTTAATTAGTTCATCCTGAATCAATGTAATGTGTTTCTTTCAATTTATTAAGCTTTTTTTCTGCACTTTCTATGAACAACAATTATCCCCAGCCGTTCTCCTCAGTGCTGTATTTACAGCAGCCTGTTTTCACCTCTAACCCATGACCCCCGGGATTTAAGAGTCCCAGCTTAAGAGCGTAAAGCACTGTTGACAAGAAAGGTCTGAATGGCCAACAACAATGTACAGTATTAACATGACTGCTGAAATCCTTTTGTTATTTAGGGTAGTGGGTTATCGAGTTATGTGGCATACAACAACACCTAGTGTAACTAACTTGAATATAATAATGCTGCATAAATATGCTGACCTACTGTTTGGGTTTAGGCGTAATATAAGTATACCAACAAATAGGAAACTCTTCCAGACAGGATACATTGATAAAACTCTCCTAAGAAAGTTTCCGTTTTGATCAAACCAACATACTGGGCCATACGATGTGCACTGATGCCCTTTGCAGTAGTTAGCTATAGGGTGTCTCTTGTATGACAGTTTTAAATGTGAGAGTGGATCTGGACTTTTACCTCTTTCTGCTGTCTCTCCAGCTCCTTCATGCGGATCTCTCTGGCCTCTGCCCTGGCTGCCCTCTTCGCTGCCAGCCTGGACTCGGCCTGAGGGTCAGATAGAGAAAGAAATAGAAACAGAGGGAGAAAATAGAAAAAAAAGAGAAGTGAGACAGTTGCCAATTTAGCTGGGCTAAAATGGCACACATCTACACATCTATAAATGCGGAACACACGTGTGACCAGAGGTCCAGTTCCTCGACAGAGTTCATAATAGACATGTCATTTGTGGTTAATGGTTGGGAAGTAAATGCACCATACGTTTCAGCAACTGTCACCTGAACCCTTACAGCAGCAGTGGGTATAAATGGAGCAAATATGATTAAAAACAAGTTATTTTAATAAAACGGTCACTATATCCTGACAGTAGTGCATGAGACAGGTAATCTGAAAAAAAACATGTGCGTCTATGTCCTCCGGTGCTCCTAATGGCATCTTCAGGATTTAACATTCTGGAGGAAAACAATCAATCAGAGCTGATCTGGAGTCTGCCGTCCAGCTGCCGTCTGTCAATCACTCACGAACTCCGACGAAATGGTCGAACTAGGCAGCGCTGATCAAATATGAATCAATATTCTGTTACTGTAATGCCTATTTCTCGCCTCAAATGTTTTCAGAATCATCTTGTAGTGTACTGTTTAGCTGTAAAATGAGAAAGTTTGTAACCCGGCAGCCATGTTGAAATCTGTTGAGGAAATACCAAGCACCAGCCGGAGCACAGCCAATAGGAACGCTCTCTCTCTTAAATGACCTGTGATTGGTCAAAGTCTTCCGTTATGAGCTAGATTTTTTTAAAGCCTGAAAACAGAGCCATGAGGTGGTGCAGGAGTCTAGTTTTCTCTCAGAACACTTGAATTACAATATGCTGAAAGGTTATTATGGAATTTTTGCCCAATGATGCCAAAAAAATGTTGCCTACTGAAGCTTTAAACCAAAAGGTGCATGGTTTTATTTCAGCATGTTCAATCAGTAACGCTGTACACTGCCGTATGTCGCAATAGACTGGAATACCAGTGTCTATTAACACAATATCAAGTGTCTTTCTCTGAACAGATGTAGTGGAGTGTATTTACAAGTAGACTCTTGTGAGAATCTTAAGAAGACATGCAGTTACAACAACATGTAAATGTGTGTATGCATTTAGATATCTGTATTTGAAGGCATTCCCTCTGCTCTACTCAGCACTCGGGCCGGAGCAGGGCCTTTTCCTTAAAAGGACTTCTCTCAAGAGCGTGTACTGTGTGAGTGTGCGCTACAGACTGTGTGTAAGCATTTCCTTCCTCTAGCTTTGTGGTCGACACTATGTGGTTGCAGTCTGTTTGCCTCTAGGCGGGGTCACTGTAAGCCCTCCTACCACCACACTAATGCATTTCCCCAATGTCAGTCACCATGACTGAGTAACAGGAAAACACAGACAAAGAAAAGAGTCGGTTTCAAAGGCAAGCATGATCACACACACTAACCCTGTTCACAGACATCTAAAATATTTCTCAGTGAACACACTTGACAGAAAAGCAAAAAAAAAACCATTTCCTGTTCCATTAACTAAAGGAATCTTCTCTATCTTCTCTATCTCCAGGACACAAACCAGATGAATAAATATTCAACTCTCTTTCTGCCATTTTTACTTCTTCAAACTTAAAATGTGTACTGTTTGTAGTAGTAATTTGGTTGTTTATCCTCTACTAGAGTTCACTCGAAATCTGTCTTAAAGGAATACTTCACCCTCAAAATTATTATTTGCCTCTGTGGTGAATGAAGAATCAAAAAACAGAGAAAAGTCGTGGAGGCATGCAAGAAATTCAACAATTCAAGGTAACCCAGGGTGAGTATTTAATATACAAATGGTTATTTTGTGGGTGAAATATTAATTTAACCCTCATTCTCTTTATCCCAAAAGAATGTAATCACCTTTAACACTTTACTGGCTAGGAGACTGATCTTGATGAAGTGGAAATCTTCTGCACACTGTCTTACACACATTGGATTCGGGAATTGCTTTGAAGAAACTGTCTCCCCAAGGAAGGTCCAATGCATTTGTAAAGGTTTTATTTTTTGCTTTGTTTTATTTTGTTTTACAGAGTAAAGATACAGCAATATGGAATATAGCAAAAATAATATTAAAAATAAATGTAGTCAATAATTCATTGATAAAATGTGACATAAATTGATATTTCTGTTTTAATTTGTGTCTTTTATTTATCTTTGTATTAATTGTCTTATTTATTTACTCTGTTTAATTTTCCCTTTTATTTATTTTATGTATTTATTTTATTTACATTTTAATTTATTTATTTTTGCATTTATTTTTTTAATTATTTATTTATGTTTACATTTATTTTATATTTATTTTTAAATGTATACATTTAAGTATTTATTTATTTCCGCATCCTTTTCCCTTTGGATTTCCCCCCCCCTAATTTATTTCCCCATAATTATTTATTTATGTATTCTTTTCTTTATACATTTCTTTAAGCATTTCTGCCTCATTATGCAAATGAGGGGGGTGTCCCTCAACGTGTATCATGGGGTTATATTTGATGACTGTGTATGTGGCCTTTGCTGCATAATGTAGGGCATCTGCTACTGTACATGCTCATTGGTGCTGCTGTATGTAATCATCACACAAAAACACCAACAAGTTGCAATATTGTCAATATCAGGACTTCTCATAGCGGCTGCACTGCCATGGTTGCTGCTTTGCCCTATCCACATCATGTATCACTTCACATTGCAATATTGTGCTAAGCTGCATCACAGTGGGGGTGTCATCACAAGCATACCACACCCAATTATGATGATGCTTGTGGTCAACAACGGACATGAACCTTTCAACCTGTAGAGGTCAGTGCAGCAATGCTTTGTCTCCATAACAGTGTAGATGCTTTTTATGTGCTAGATGCAGGAATAAAGTTTCGAGCTCTGAAGTCTGCAGAAGGACTTATGCAATGTCCATCTGTCTGAATCTGCTCTTGAAGTGTTAGTGGTGGAGAAATGGGCGACAGAGGCCTGAAATATTAGAACAGCAGGCTTATTGCTGCATCAGTAAAGATGCTTTTCACCCTGCAGCAAGCTGTGTACCTCCTGCTTGTGAATGTGTGTGAATGGGTACCAGAACATTCCTGAAAAAAGAGAGAATGTTGTCCTCAGTAAACACTGAAATAATAACTAATCTAAACATAATATATAAATAAATTAGTAATAAAATAATGAAATAAATATTTCAACTAAAAACCTCTTCCAAACAGTTATCAGAGTGATCTGGGAGATATTCTAGAAATAGCCCGTACTGATTGCTGTTCTCCCCGTGGCTCACTCACTGAGTCCTTAAATGACATTTCCTCTGAGTCAATGATTACCTATTGTCCTTGGGATTCTTAACATTTGTGCCTGGGGCTTTCACGCACATAAAAAACCTGTACCTACACTGCATCTAGTCTCTCGAGACTCTCTCTTAAAACACCTTTTATCTTTCATGACCCTTGGGGTGACAAAGTTGCAGTGTCAGAGGAATAACATGACATCAGTCTTTTGGCCTCCAGCAGCATAAATACAGCTCTTTAAAACCTCCACTAACAAGACCACTTTGCTCTGAGGACAATGAAGCACTGATTCTCACTCCACCGAACACGCTCAGGGGGTTAAGAGCTTTTACTCTCTTTTCATTTGTCACCAACATTAACTTATACAAGACCTTCTATTGACTTCATTCTAGGGCTGTCAAAGTTAATGTGATGATAACATGTTAACATAATGACTAATTTCTTCAACGCATTGACGCAACTTGCGATTTTTAGGTTGTAGCGGGCTCAGTTTTAAAGCTACATTGAAGATACTGGAATCATATGAAACTAGAAAACCTAAGGAATTCATTGGCCAGTTTTGATACTAGCTTGTCGTGAAGGAGGCTACAAACTTGCGCTACATTTTGGCGAAGAAAAACTGTCATGGCCATTTTCAAAGGGGCCCCTTGACCTCTGACCTCAAGATATGTGAATGAAAATTGGTTCTATGGGTACCCACGAGTCTCCCCTTTACAGACACGCCCACTTTATGATAATCACATGCAGTTTGGGGCAAGTTATAGTCAAGTCAGCACACTGACAGCTGTTGTTGCCTGTTTGGCTCGAGTTTGCCATGTTATGATTTGAGCATATTTTTCATGCTAAATGCAGTACCTGTGAGGGTTTCTGGACAATATTTGTCATTGTTGAGTGTTATTAATTGATAATAAATATATACATGCATTTGCATAAAGCAGCATATTTGCCCACTCTCCTGTTGATATGAGTATTAAATACTTGACAAATCTCCCTTCAATATACATTTTCAACAGATATAAAATGTGTGATTAACTATGGACAATCATGCGATTAATCGTGATTAAATATTTTAATCGATTGACAGCCCTACTTTATTCAAATGAAAGGCAAGAGATTAGGATGGAAATGATTGGCAAATATTTTTACAGCTGTTTGTAATTTAGGTGTCAGGTGGGTGGGTACCACAGTACAACATACAATACAACACAACACAATACAACACAACACAATACAACACAACACAATAAGTGCCAGGACACGCAGACAATCATATCATATTGAATTCGACTTTCCTGTCAACGACAACTTACTTGACACTCTCTGAATTGTCCGGATGCAGTAAACCCCACCCAACAACAGCAATCAGATTGAAACAAACCTAAGAGTTCTTTCCAAGTCTATTGCTATTCTAGCACACTTGATGTCACACTATGCCATCATCTATTCTGTAATCCTCTTTTAAAACTATGACATGGCTTACTATAAGAAATGTAGGCCGGAGGACACCGGAGGACACAGACGCACATTATTTTTTTTTAGATTACCCGTCTCATGCAACACTGTCAGGATATCGTGACCGTTTTATAAAAATAACCTTTTTTAATCATATTTGCTCCAATTCTACCTACTGCTGTTTTAACTGGCACAGGCACTGTTACAGACTACACAACAGACGCCATGTTATGTTGTATTGTCGAATAGAGAGCAAGTAAAGTAATGCGGCTGAGTTATCAATCTTACATACCTCTAAACAACACATTATATAGTATATTATACTTGAACTGGTTTGTCAAGCACATAACAGGAATCAGTCATGGTCACTGGTGCATAACTGCATGTCCAGAAACAGAAATGATTGACGTCCAGCATGACTGGTGCAAAATAAAATGCAAAGCCAGTGAAGTCTGAAAAGTGAGCATTTACTGTAACTTGAAAATACTTTCCTGCCTCTTATAGATCATGTTCAAGGTTATATTCTTGCCATTTTGTAAACTGTCAGCCTCCGTACTGGTAATTTCAGTATAAATGTGTGAGAGCAGCAGCCCCATAAAACCTTCTTGAAACTGAGAGGTGTGAGTGATTTCATCATTTACGCATTACTGCGTTTCTTTTTACTGGGTGGGAGTGCTGTGTATGCTTAAAAACACACTCACTTGGGGTAATTTTTGACAACAGGCTTACTAGAAATCGACTGGTTTCTCTGAAAACAACTTCTCTTTCAAGGAAATTGTATAGTCAGAGTAGACAATGGTAATCTGCACGCTATGTTATTATGCAATCATGTACAAGATTATCTTTAACAGTCATTTTGAGCAGTATATGTAGTATATTATTTGAGAAGCCAAAAATGTGTCAACGACAAAGAAAAGTGTCGAGTCAGCATTCTTTTCCGAGGTTGATCACTTACCAGTCACCACCTGAGTTGCCTTGAATGTGTCAAATTCCACCCACCTGGTTTACTAAACAGCTTAAAACAAACGCCAAGACAAATACTGACCAAACATTACGTAACTTCAAAAACTATTAGTTTGACATTTATAATAAAAGTACCTTCTTGCAGCTATCAAAATGCACCATTATGTCAGTCGCTGTAAGTGAGTGGAATCCTGGATCATCGGAGTGTCCACACATGTTGTACTTATGAGTGTGTATTGGAGCTTCCTCTAGTCAGAAAGATGCATCTAAATAGGCCAAAAGACAGAATCCTCCTCCTTTACAGCTATTTATAATGACCTACATGGTCTCTGGTTTTATCAGAACTGCTCTAATTCAGCAGTTTCAATAAGGTGACTGTCCTCCTGAGAGCAAATGAGCTAGTTCATTACAAAAATGGATGCTCTGACAAGATTGGACATAACATTTGAAACAGTATAAATGCTGACAAAGAAGAAAAACAGATTAAGGCAGTGGTTCTCAAACTTTTTCCGTCATTCCCCCCTTTGGAGAAAGAAAGATTGTGTTTTCCTTCAAGATGGTCAGTTAAAATATGAACCAAAAATGAATGCTGCTACAATTCATTTGTTATGATTTCAAAACATATAATATAGTGTCATTCTTCCTTGAAGGGTAACTTTGGCATTTTATTTTTCAACCTGGACTTTATTTGACCATGTTTTTGTGTCTAACTGACCAATAGCGACAACAATTTCTGAAATTGGTCAAGTATTGAGGGAGAGCACTGTAGACGGCAGCTGCTCACAGGCTGCAATATGTTGCTATTGGGGCAAGCTAGCACCGTCATTTATGTCAACTAAAAGTGCTTGTTTTTGCCATGACAGGCTCTGATTGATATTATTATATTAGTGTCTGACATTATGGAAAGAGTCTCGCTCGAGGAGAAGTCTCTTTCTGAAATCTAGCGGGTGACGCGTTGCTGGAAGACAACAGTGGAATAGTGGAATACATCCATGGTGGAAACGCGAGTGGCAGCCGGGCAGAGTTTGTTGTGTTGGAGTCCAGAAAGCGTAGCTTAGTGTCAATTTTCAATGTCATGGCTAAATATGTAGATGATTTCTACAATGTGGATGAGCTCTTTGAATATTTATTTGAGCCAGAGTATACTGATATTCAGATTTCAATGCAAGACTTCTCCTTGAGCGGGACTTGGACACAGTAACAAACAGACTGGATCAAGAGAAAGGTAAGAATTTGTCTTTAGGGTCCTTTCCATAATGTTGTCAGACACTTATAATAACAATCCGAGCCTGTCATTGGCAAAAAAAAGCACTTTTAGTGAGAGTAACATTACACCGACGTTGCTAACTTGCCCTCAAAACTGGACCAATTTCAGAAATTGTCGTCCCTATTGATCAGAAAACATTAGACACAAAAACTATTTTCTTCAACCAAAACAATGTCATCAGAATTATTATTAGACAGGTGCTTTAATCATCTAAAAATTCTAAATGGAGTGGTTTTAAATTGCACTTTTCAGCCCTACATAGTGTGTGTGTGACGAACGCAAAGGACAGACCTATTGGCCTGGTTTCTGTCAAACTTGTGTTCTGACAATCTTTAAGGGCATCCTGTCCTCAAGTGCCACCAGAACTAAATGCCAGCCTGGTGAGAGTCTGTCTCTAGCGAGCCGAATTCCCACGCCCTGACCGCCAGCCGTCAGCCACCAAAATGGACGGGTATTTTAATGACTATGAGCGCTGACAGGCGGGACGAAGACAGCACACAGAAATAACTCTGATTTCTGACCAGCTAGAAGTTTGACTGTGTTTAAAATGAGGTGGAACCATTAAGTGGATTCACACAGTTCACACTGTTATCCAGTTGAAGGTTATGATGACTAACTGGAAACAACGCCTAGTTTCCACTTTGCAGAACCTTATAAACCTCCCAGATGCTGCCTAAAAGGGAGTGGCTGCTACACTTTTAGCCACAGACATGAGTCAACTGAGCGGACGTCTTTTTCTCACAAGGAGCAGAAATAGATAAATTAAGCCTTTGTTTTCAAACTCTTGCAATAAATGATTTGACGTATGCTCACAGGGAAAAGTACACCAACACCAGCCATGAAAAACTACTGTACAAAAAAAAATTAATTATAATAAATGATACTAAATAACTTAACTACTAAACTATTACTACTAAACTACAACTAAATAAAATCAATGTCCTTTGGGAAGTGATTAAACATACAACTTATTTGAACTGGATTTTTTGAGGCTGATACCATTGTTGATATTTCATGATAACTAAAATCTAATATACATGTTTCAGGATTTTATTCTTTATCCAAATTTGTTTTAATGCCACTAATTTCTTTAACCAGTAATGCAACTTGCACTTTAGCGGGCTCAGTTTTAAAGCTAGAGTGAATATACTGCCATCATATGAAACTAGAAAACCTAAGGAATCCATTGGTAACCATGTCCAACCATGTCATACTAGCTTGCCGTGAAGACGGTTAAATAATGCACCAAACTTGCACTAAATTTTGGAGAGAAAAAACTGGCATGACCATTTTCCCTTGACTTGAAAATGGGTTCTATGCAGCATCATGGAAATGAATTACAATATAATAAGTGCCTGATTAAGTTAGTTGTTCCAAATGGTTTTAAGGTTGTTCCTCCACAGCTTATTTTGGACTTGCAGTTGTGACAAATTACAGCTTTATGTCTTCTTCACTCACACTGAAGAACTTCCACACCGATGACATGGGTGTGTGTGACGTTACTCCTCCGTTCACACAGCCATGCAACTAAACCTCAGGCTGCACCACAAACACATGGAACAGCTGTAGAGCTCTGAGCACTGCAAACAAACTGGTTAGCTACTGTGAGGGCTATGTCATGTCAGGAATAAAACAAATAGCATGCTTCAAGAATTTCTAAAAATAGAAATCAAGGGAGGCAGCTGGGTTTGAACAGTGAAGAAATGCCATGAAACCATCAAAACTAAATTAGAGCGTCAGGGAAACCATTCCTCTCAAGAGGCTGTAGGTCTTACGACAACAAGACTGACATACTGTACACTGTCTGACGATCATTTGAGATATTTTGGTTGATGTTACCCACATGTTTCCAATTGGTTACACACTGTGGGGCCCTCCTTGTTTTTCCTTGTGGGAGTAATGGGAAGCTTCTTGTAGTCTGAAAAGGGTGCTTCAGGCAGCAACAGTTTATGTTGCAACTCTCACTGCTACAGAAGCATGATGGGAGTAAGCAATGCCTCACAGGAAGTTACACAATGCAGCTCTGTGAGCGCAGTGAATAACAGGAGATCGGTTGCAGAACGGAATTTCTGTGACATGTTTATTTCCAAAAGATTATTTATTTCTCCACGCTACATTCATGGGGTCACACACTTTCAAAGAAATACTGTTTACTCCCTTGCCTCTGGGCAGTGACATCCAAGTAGGAGAGGTGCCTTGCTCCAGGGCAAACCGACAAGGTTCAGTAAAGGGAGACTGTGACAGGCTGTGGCTTCAGGGATCCACTGATTTTACACATTACGTTTATTTTACTTGTCACGGGGATTACTCCAGCAGTTACTAAATCTTTATAGAGAAGGATCTTTGCCCACGCTCCAACTCCTCTTCTCTGTTCCCTACACTGGCACCGTGTGGCAGCTCGCATCCGGTTCAGGACTCTGGTGCCGGCCTACAAGGCAGCGAAAGGAAAGGAAACAACTCCTCGCTCACTCCGAGGACTTTGTGGGCGCTCACCATTAGGGATGTCATGAACCGCTACTTCGATATCAAGTTGATGCCAAAATCTAGTAACTGCACAATCCTACAGAACAGAGGAAAGTAGGAGGTGAGCCCTTTATGGTGAATAACGTTAACGTTAATGCACAAATACATTTTGTGCATTCAATTTTATTTAATTGTTATCACCGGTACCAATCTGCATATAGTCTAGCTTCATACCCTAGCTTGTTAGCTTTAGCTAGCTAGCTTGGTAGCTTTGAGCTAGGTAGGCATGTTTCAGCAACAACGCTTCAGGCCGCCTCAGCTCCATCCACCTCTTTGCCCATTTTTTGATTAGCCGGAGCCGTCACTGCCAAGATGGCGACGGCCAGAGCCGCCCACTTTGAGCTTCATTTTTTGCTCTTCAGAAACCTATGGGTGACGTCACGGAGACTACGTCAAGAAATGTTTCAAGTGTTTGAGAATTTGCCTTACTTTGGTCTTACTTGCTGGTAGCATCATCACTGCTTGGTGAATCTGCTTTACATCCCCCCACTCTCAGAGTACCTGATGTGGTGAATTGTAATACCTGCATTCAATCCCTGCCGAGCCCCACCCCCCCCACTGTTCCCTAAGCTTTGGAAGAAACTCAGCCGTGGTGAATAAACAGGAAGGAGTTTGTGATAACAATCTGCAACGGGCTGTGCATGCGATGATGTCATTAAGAGGAAGCCAACACACGCAGAGCCTCCACTTCCTTTAAAGGAGACATGAGTTAGAGTAGCTAAACTGAACTGAAGCCAGTGCTTTGTGTATATACACCTATCGGGAAATACACAAGTAATTGTTTGGCCCATTAATGTTTGTTTAAGTACTTCATGGCATAATGGGTGTTCACTGGAAAATGTCAATCTGCTCCAGACGTATTCAGGGTGGCACAGCGGTTTGATTCAGAGCAGGAAACTGTCTTGTTTAGAAGTGAAGCACATTTAAACATCTTAATGACACTGAGTGCTTAGATTGGACAGGGATACGGTTACAAAACTTCACTGTGGATTTTTACTGTTGGCTGTCATTGTGTAAATATATGTTGTCTCTAGCACTGAAGATGGTTGTGGCTGCATGACGGACTGGTGCTTCCTGACTTGTTCTCTAGATGACTGTAAGTATAAAAAGGGGATTGTGTGGTGGGCTTCCCCTTCCTCGCCCTCAAGCCCCAGACTAATCCACTCTAAATACTCAATTCTCTTTAACGCTTCACTGAGCTTCTGACAACCACTCAGCACCAACCTGGTGACTTAATCCCCAGTTTAGACTGACTCCTCAATCTCACGCAGACAAAACAGACTATCAACAGACACCTGAAGAGTTTGTAACACATCAGTAATCCTGCAGTTCAGCTGATTTTGTGGGAGTGACATTCAAACAGACCAGTATTTAAGTACACCAAATTCTAGAGTGGAGAGTGACTTCATTCTCTGCTCAGGTAGACATTACTCCTCTATATCTTTACATAGACAATAGTTGTCTGCTGCTATATTAATGCTCTTAATATCATACATGGTACCAACTATGTCATACAAGCTTGTCGCGAAGGAGGCTAAATAACGCTCCAAACTTACGCTAAATTTTGGTGAGGATAAACTGACATGGCCATTTTCAAAGGGGTCCCTTGACTTCTGACCTCAAGATATGTGAATGAAAATGGGTTCTATGGGTACCCTCAAGTCTCCCCTTTACAGACATGCCCACTTTATGATAATCACATGCAGTTTGGGGCAAGTCACAGTCAAGTCAGCACACTGACAGCTGTTGTTGCCTGTTGGGCTGCAGTTTGCCATGTTGTGATTTGAGCATATTTTTCATGCTAAATGCAGTACCTGTGAGGGTTTCTAGACAATATTTGTCAATGTTCTGTGTTGTTAAGTGATTTCCAATAATAAATATATACATACATTTACATAAAGCAAGCATATTTGCCCACTCCCATGTTGATAAGAGTTTTAAATACTTGACAAATCTCCCTTTAAAGTACATTTTGAACAGATAAAAATGTGTGATTAATTTGCGATTAATCGTGATTAACTTAAATATTTTAAATCGATTGACAGCCCTAGTTTTGAACCATGCTGTTGAGTTAATGACCAACATGGGGGCCAGGTCGGGTTTAAGAGATGAATTTGTGATGATGTGAAGCTGCTCTATTATTTACAAAGTATGATTGTAGATGTCTGACTTTTACATACATTCCATATATCTTATATTACAGCGATAGGCTACGTTCACACTGCAAGCCTTAAGTGCTCAATTCTGATTCATTGCTCAGATCAGATTCCAGTGTGAACTGGTTTCGGTTATGAACTGGTCTGCATGCGAAAAAGACAATAACAAAGACGTTGCACGCATGCTGTCGTATGGAAGTAAACAGGGAGGCGCTGAAGTCAGCGTTATACAGTTTCATTTATACGTTGATGTGCAGTGGAAGACAGCGAATTTATTAGCAGATGATAATGTGGACGAGGATGAGGAGAAAGAGAGCCAAATATTCAATTCTGGCTTTTTGTTGAGCAAAGGCTGCTACATCTGTACGGAGGTGTGTGTGGATCCAGGAGTCGGAGCCAGGAGTGGTGGGATCGTGATGTGAATGGCTTCAAAGTGCAGAATTGTGACTAATGTCGATCTAGAGTGACGTTAAAGACGAATGAATTCCGATAGGACGGTTCAGACTGAGGTCGCATTGCAAAAAATCTGACCTGAACTCGATTTATGACCACATATGAAAGCGGACAAAATCAAAATTGAAAAAATCAGATTCCATGTGCTGTTCACACTGTTACAAAAAAAACTTTTGCCTGCAGTGTGAATGTAGCCCTATTGGCAGTATTCAAAGAAAGAATAATGGAGTATTTTTCTATGTGAAGAGGAGCGTGTGTGAGTAGTAAATGACCTTGACTGTAATCTACTATTTTTCAGAAAGACATCAACACTTATTTTGACATCCCGACACATGGGAGACATTTAGGAACATTAACTCTGAAACTACTGGTCGATATTTATCAAGGGTGTTGTCAAAGTTAAATTTAAGAGCATTCACAAGCCAAGCATGTGCTCACGAATAAACTCAGATTTACACTATGACTCATGAAGTTGAGTGTGATCTTTGGGTGCAATTCAAACTGGGACTGAATCTTTACCAGAAACTTTGAGTTTGCCCAAGGCCAAATTCCAGTCCCTGTTATCATAACTGTGATAATCATTATCTGACATCAAACTGAAGGAAAAATGCTGGTACATTGTGGTATAATTTCCTTAAAGGTAACCACATCTAACTATAAATGGTGATGGTTAAAAGCCTACCAATAGCTCTCCAGGAGACAAAAAGGCCTATAAACAGAGCCCTTAAAGCAGCAGTGGGTAGAATTGGAGCAAATGTGCCTCTGTGTCCTCCGTTGCTCCTTATGACATCTGCAAGATTTCACAGACCGGAGGAAAACAACCAATCATAGCCGAGCTGGAGCCTTGCCGTCTCTAGGCAGCTGTCAATCACTCGCAAACTCTGATCAAACGGTCAAACTAGGCTGCGCTGATAAAATATGTGACCTGGCAGCCATCTGGAGATCAGTTGAGGAAATACCAAGCACCGCTCACCAGACGGAGCACAGCCAATAGGAACGCTCTCTCTCTGAAATGACCTGTGATTGGCCAAAGTCTCCCATCACGGGCTAGATTTTTTTTAAAGCCTGAAAACAGAGCCATGAGGAGGTGCAGAAGTCTAGTTTTCTCTCAGAACACTTGAATTACAATATGCTGAAAAGTTATTATGGATTTTTTTCCCAATGATGCCAAAAACATTCTGCCTGCCCTCGCTTTAAAATCATTATCTAATTATTTAGAATGTTTGGTACTTGTATATGGTTTGTATTTATTCATTTTTGCTATTTCTAAATGGGAATTTATTTTCTTGCCACTAATCTGTTCTTTGTTGAGTCAATGTCAGCTTGCCACTGCACCTAGCAACAATCATTTCTAGTCTGTCCTCCTGCAAATATAATTTGCACACTAGATAAGTTTCTCTTAGATACATCAGTATGTTATGTTAAAATTATGTGTAGAACATTGGTGGGTTTAAAACTGCACAAATGTAGCTGTGATGGACTGATATACAGAAATATATCAAACATTGTTGTCCCGAACAATAAAAAAAGTGGAATCCCCAACGGCAAGATAGCATGTGGGGGATTTGATTAATCCGTTTTACCAAATTGCCGTCTTGTCCTCAGAGCTTTGTGATGAACTGGTTGGTAAATCACCAGTTGGCCTGCTCATCAGGGTGAATACCACAGCTGACTGGGTACAGCATGAACAGATATTTTTCCTCATACCAAAAGACAACCAAACAAACAATGAGAAAAGTAGGGAACAGTAGAGCAACATGACACTGATGGACCACTTCCACAACCTGAAACAACAGCTTAACCCAAGAGTTGTCAAACTTTTTGGGGCCCGGGACCCCTTAAAAGGGGAGAACATTTTCCAAGGACCCCCTCTTAATTGTAACAATTCAACATAATGCTTACTACCAGTTGTACTCTTATATGCCATTGGAGCCATTTGTATTCTAAAACTTTTCAACCTAAATACTTCAGATCTGCTTCATAGCGATAAACAGAAACACATTTTCAATCTAAATCATGTTAATACCACTTATATACTTTTAAACAGAGAGTAATTTTATTCAAACTGCATTTGGACTCAACTTAACAGCATTTATAGCCCACATTTCAAGTAACTGATCTTAAAAGCTTTAACAGTAGCAAGACATAGTCCTAATAAATGCAGACATTTAAATTTACTGGTCTAAAGCTGACTTTCAGTTAGTTCTTCAACTTTAAAGTAATGAACTATTTGCTGTGTGTCACAATCATATCAGAGTTTCTAATGTTGGTTGGAGTAATGGACAATATGCTTGTTTTATTGGCACAAATGGTCCCCATCTGTAGATGTACACTTCTTAATGATACAGCACAATTTTATCATTTGTAGCAAATTATTTCGTGGACCCCCTGACAGAGTAACACAGACCCCTGAGGGTCACATGACCCCACTTTGAGAATCACAGGCTTAAACTACCCGCATCTCCAACCTTCTGCTCTATACAGACAAACCTTCTGCAACAGTGCCAAACAACTCCATAGAGCAACTTGACGGCCAGTTGGTGAGCCCGATCCCTCCTCCTCCATCCCCATCCCCCACCCACAGTCCCGATCTAAAACTGGGGTGCAGCAACAGCTGATCTTTCAGGAGGGTCTATTTTTAAAACTCTTTTGCGGAACGGGCCAACTCATCAGGGCTGACATACCGTCCTGTCAGAGGACTGCCAGTGAGGGACTTGACCCTGCTGCTACTTAAAGGCACAGACTTTCTCTTTGCTATACACAGATGTGACAACACTGGCTACACTGACTTGTTTTATTGTTGGAGCTGTGACTCACTACCACAAGAAACTGACGAGGATTCATTCATCAAAGAGAATCTCCTGTTTGGATATTGTGCGTCTGCTGAATAACTAACTGTGCATGAGCTCTGTCAAACTCCTCATCTCCTCAAACCTCAGCCGGGTATGCCACTGTGAATAGACTACAACAAGAAACGACTACAGGAATGTGCAGCCTCAGATACACTACTGGAGTGTAAACAGTCAGCTAAGTAGTTAAGAGAAGATAACATTCAAACAGCCACACTTTGGTAGGCTTTGGCTCTGTTACCACAGCCTAACAAAATGATGACAACAGAGTGCGTGCCAGTTAAGAGTGACATGCAAATTTGCTGAAACATCCGGGTTGGGTTAGCACAGACTCAACTTCCTCCCAACTGAAGATAGCTTGTCAAAGCTGCCCTGTATCAGGGCGATGGCTATGATGGCGGAGTTCCGAGTTCATTTTAATGCTCACCACCTCACTGTAAGAATAACTCCCAATTCTGCTGGATAACAAGCAGCAGGATCCATGTTGATTCATTTATAAATGCATTACGCAGGAAAGAAATGGGATGCCTTATGTTCTACAAGTATTGCGATTTTTGTTAACTTTGTTAACACTAGACCAAAGGAAAAAGTTGAATTATACACTTCTAGAAACTTTTACTTCGGAAAATATCTAAATTAATACAATAAAAATGTTTCATTTTCAGCATGCATGTAGTCAGAGATGTCCTGAAGTCAAATCTATCAGTTATTGCCAGGAATTATTTATTAAGACATTTCCCTCACAAATTAGTGATATTTTCTTTTTAATTTATAAGGGACATGTCATGTTTTAAACTACTGGTGAATATAATCCATCAATCTTATTTCCATATATGTATTTTGTATATACAGTTCCTTTTGTTAACATCTTATTTCGAAAACTGGACGTAGTCATACTTCCGTTAACTTCACCAAGTCCGTCTCTAGCTCTCCCGTTAGCTCCGTTCTCTTTATACATCCATGGTCAGCTCCATCGGGGCCGTTTGAATGCATTTAACATAAATGTCAGTATATGGGTGCTCTACAGTTGTAGCGTCGGCCCATTTGACCACGGAGATGAGAGTGACGGCCGGCTTGACCGTACGTTAACGCAATAAGCTAACACTTCCTGTCCGTGACAGAGTTAGCATGCAGCTTTAGCCGTGATGTCTAGCTCTGCTTTTCCTGTCAATGTGTGAAATCCAAAGTGTTTCCATACTTTACTGTATGTGTAGTGTTTACAACTTTGGATTTAACATGTGAGGGTGCAGGTAATATCCACGCAGACCCTCCGCCGTTTTCTGCTTTGTAATTTTAGCTCGTGGTGGTCGGCTGCATTTTGTTTTGGTTGAAGGATACGGAACAGATATGACGTCACGTTACTCAGACTACAACAATAAAAGCGTTAACTTCCTTCTACCTCCACATAAACTCAAATGAAGCAAATATATTGATTCTGGCATTAAAAAAAATCGATCGCGACACATGAGTGAATGGATTTTTTTCCCCACCCCTAAAAGATAGAAGCACAATGCTGACTTATAACTAACTGTCAGGCTTTGCTTTGTTACTGTAGATGGTTGGCATTTAGCTGTGATATTTAAACCCAAATATTGATTATCCGTCTGCGTTTCACACCTCAAGGGCACAAGTGTAGACAGAAGAGCGCAGGGTATCACACTTCAAATAGGCTGACTTAAGTCTTGATGACACACTAGGCATTATTCCTACCACAAAACATTCATTTATCCTACACTGGACGCATCACAACAAAGAGATTAGAAACCTTGAAACAGTGATAACCTGTCACAACATGACTTCAGCACCCGTTAGAAACAACTGTAACTGCTGCCAACTTCAGTCTCGCATTATTGAGGGGTAGCCCAACAATTCCTGCAGGTTAGCACATGAAAGGCTTATTCCTTACAGTACAGTAAACATATTTAATCAGCTGCTGGTCCAAAAAAAATGAGAGCAGCCACAGCACTGTATTCCATGTAGTATAACCAGAATCATGCCCCGAATTTATTGTCTAAGTGCATAATTACAATATATCATCCGGTTGCGTCATCACACTGAGAAGATAAACGTCCCTGCAGCTATTAAAACCTGCAGTTAAACCTGCAGTAGGCAGAATGTTTTTGGCATCATTGGGCAAAAATTCCATAATAACCTTTCAGCATATTGTAATTCAAGTGTTCTGAGAGAAAACTAGACTTCTGCACCTCCTCATGGCTCTGTTTTCAAGCTTTAAAATCTAGCCCGTGACAGGAGACTTGGCCAATCACAGGTCATTTCAGAGAGATCGTTCCTATTGGCTGTTCATTCAATGGAGGCATCTGTCAATCACTCGCAAACTCTGATCAAACGGTCAAACTAGGCAGCACTGATCAAATTTAATCAATATTCTGTTACTCTAATGACTGTTTTTCAACTCAAATATTTTCAGAAACATCTTGTAGTGTACTGTTTTGCTGTAAAATGATAAAGTTTACTCCGGCTGGTCGGCAGTGCTTGATATTTCCTTTATATCTCAACATGGCGGCCGGCTCACAAACTTTCTCATTTTACAGCTAAACAGTACACTACAAGAGGTTTCTGAAAACATTTTACGCGAGAAATAGGCATTAGAGTAACAAAATATTGATTCATATTTGATCAGCGCTGCCTAGTTTGACCGTTTGATCAGAGTTTGCGAGTGATTGACAGCTGCTTAGAGACGTCAAAGCTCCAGATCAGCTCTGACTGGTTGTTTTCCTCCGGTCAGTGAAATCTTGCTGATGCAATTAGGAGCACTGGAGGACGCAGAGGAACATCAGTTTTTTTCAAATGACCTGTCTCATGCACTACTGTCAGGATATAGTGACCGTTTAATCATATTTGCTCCAATTCTACCTACTGCTGCTTTAAATGTTATTTCTTTGCACTATTATAATATATCAATTTAATTGCTTGTTATGTTCCTGTAAATTGGATTTATTTTTTATTTTAGCATATGCATATACTTGGTTGCCTGACAGCAATCTTTTTTCATTTGTGTAAGTTGTGTCATTGTCCCATAGACAAGAACTTGTGCACAGGAAAACCTCTCTTCTTCAGCTTGTGAATTGAATGCTTTTCTACATGCAAACTCTCAGGACCAACCAAAGAAGAGTTTTAAAAACACACCCTACTTGCAACTATGTTACCAGTCAACAATACCCAATTTCACCTACTGTAATCAAGCAGGCATCAAGTCTCTACATGTTAACTTTCATACTGTATTGACAAAGGAAAAGCAGGATATCAATTTAAAAGTTTAGGGGCAAAAGAAAACAGTGAACTACAAAATATGGAGATCTTTTATGTAGATTCTAGAGGGGGGGGGAGGGAATCTGCAGAAGCCCGTTTTGCCTTGAATTTTTGCTGATATAATTTATGTGTAATATTTTTGTTTTATTGATTTATTTATGTTTACATAGATCATTTTGATCTCTTTTGTACTTAGTGATGTATGTATTGCTCTGTCAAAACATAGTATAATTAGGTATAGCGCCTTGATGTGAATGATCTTAAGTGCACCTTACTTGTTTACTTGTTTGTTTCTACAATTGTTTGTTGAATTACTGGAGGACTTATATTGAAAACTAAACACACTTGTTTAAAAAACGTTTAGGGCACACAGACAGCAATGGATGGCAATATAATCTGTTGCATTATGAAGTCTCCAAAAGCATGGGTAATAACAGATAGTGATGAAATGTAGAGTTTAAAAGGGTACAGACAGTGGTAGTCTATTTAGTCAGTGGACGTCAGGAGACGGAGTGCTGTAAAAGTGAAATTCTGGATATGATTTTGGACATGAAAGCATCAGAGTGTATACAGTAGGCATGGATAACACTCCAGCTCCTGCATTAGTATATGATTAATCAATACTGTACACTGTATGTGCAACTGTAGTCTGCAGCTTTTTATAGTTTTGCAAAATATGTGAAGCACAGATATTTCTGTTTACCTGCCTGATTATGCTTTCTCTTTGTATCTCCATTCAGAGGTATCAGAATAAAGAGTGATGATTCTATGAATAATGAGGTTTGGGTCTTTCTGAGTGCCACCTGAAGCACCTTAAATCTACACACACACCAACCATCAGAAAAACCTGCTGGGGTCATTGAATATCAGCAACTGTCAGCCTCTCTAACAACAAAAATACAACAACAGAAACACATCTGTCAGTATAGTCTATGTAGGTTTTGGGGTCATGTCCATGGACTGTTTTGCTCTGTCAAAACATAGTATAATTAGGTATAGCGCCTTGATGTGAATGTTCTTTAAGTGCACCTTACTCCTTTACTTGTTTGTTTGTACAATTGTTTGTTTGTTGAATTACTGGAGGAGTTATATTGAAAACTAAATAAACACACTTGTTTAAAGAGACAGCAATTATGGCAATGTAATCTGTTGCATTATGAAGTCTCCAAAAGCATGGGTAATTACAGACAGTGATGAGATTTAGAGTTTAAATGGGTACAGACAGAGGTAGACTATTTTGCGTGTTGAGTGCTGTAAAAGTGAAATTCTGGATATGATTTTGGACATGAAAGTTGAAAAACCTGCTGGGGTCATTGAATATCAGCAACCTCAGCCTCTCTAACAACAGAAACACATCTGTCAGTAGTCTGTGTGGGTTTCTGGGTCATGCCCATGGACTGTTTTGTCCCTCATTAGAGACCTGACTGGAAGGATTAATTCAACGTTTGACTGAATTCCTCCACTCACCTCTCTGGCTATGAGATTGAGGGCATCGTCCTCTGCCGTCGACCTCTCCTTCTTGGTGGATCTCTTCCGTCCTGTTCCCTGAGTCCCCATGTTCTCTCTCAAAGGGCTACTTTATCCACTCAAGTCACAAACTTGTGGTCCAAAAGAAGCACCGAGTAATCCAGACCAGAGCAGTATAACTAGCTATAACGGTAGAGGGTCTCATGTGTCGCTAAAGTATATCTAATTAAAGGCAGAGAGATGAAACACAGCGTGGCTGGTCGTGTTCACAGCGTGGGTCATTGTCATACATCCGTTGTTAACTCTTCTTCCTGTGTTGCTGTAACGAGGCACAGACTCGAGACGAAGTCTGGTTCAAACTGTGACGGGCAGCAACTGGTAGTGATGTGTTGGACGCGAACGAGCCGGTTCAAAGAGCCGACTCTTTTATGTGAACGATAAGAGCCGGCTCTTTCTTTAATTAATTCAAGGCAGAATGATATGATGATCTTCTCCACGCCACGGATACTCCATACACTAATGGTACGTGTCCACAGGGGCGTTTTTTATCACGAGGGGACGCGGCGCTCCCCAACATTGGACGCTTGGTGGGCTGTCCTAGACACAAGGTTGTCCCAAACTGATTGGACGAACGCTTTCCCGCCGTGGGCTGCTGCTCCCAGCTTTCAAACCAGAAAGAGTATGGAGGCTCGTTTGGATACTTTCTTCTCATATTATACGGAAATAGTTCACAGAAATGTGTTTCTGAAACATTTGAGGCGAGGAATAAGCCGTGCAGTTGCTAAATCTGTCTTTATTTTGGATCGACAACGTTTATTTTAAAAGATTCTCGGGAGTTTCGAGAGGTGGCGAGTCGCGTCGGACGCCCGTGATTTACATAAAGTAGACTAGACCTCAACTCTATGCAAATGAGGAGCGGGCGTTGTGACGCTCCGTTTCTCGGATCACGACGCCACACTACCAGAATGCATTGCGCGGCTGCTTACATAGGCTGCATCCCAAAACTCTTAATTTTCATTTCCTCGCTCCTCGATCCTCGCTTGAACCGGAAGTAGTTCTGGTGCGCCATCTTGAAGACCGTCCCAAAGCTCTTATTTGTGCATCGAGGATCGAGGATCGAGGATCGAGGAGGCTTGCCGGAGGAGCTATGAGCGAGGATACACCAGTGTATCCTGCACGGAAGTCTTTTGCCGACCGACACGCCCCCTTATTGGATATCAGTTACTGATTGGACGCTGCTGCTGATAGACACGCCCCCTTATTGGATATCAGTTACTGATTGGACGCTGCTGCCGATCAGACTGATCTGATAACTTTACCTCTCAACATCACTGAGTTTCATACCGGAGTGAAAACAGATCACATATTAAACGTTTTATAGTTTCGTTGTCTTCTGATTCACCATCTAGTTATAATGTGTGTTAACTGAAGCTCTGAGCAGCAGCAGAAGGACCTGCAGTAGCTCTGCTTCACACACCGTCAGTGAAGCAGCCTGACAGTCAGAGGGGTTTATAATACCTGATGAACTGGTTCAAAATAACTTTTCGCATTTTTTAGAATGATTTGTCTTTTCATGATCTGTTATTTCCCCCGTTAACTTTTATTAATGAAACTATTAAAGTAAGAGAGAAAAGCAGAGTCTGTCTGTCAGCAACAAACACCTTTTACATCATTTATCCTCATTTCCATTCAGTCACATGAGGCTGATCATTCCTGAACATCTGGTTTGATATGAGTTATATCATTTACATTTTCCCTTTAGCCTAATAAATAATGTCCAGTGTTCAAAAAAACACCACAGTCATATTCTGGGTTATGAAATAATTAACTCACAATCAGAATATCAATAACTACAGACGCTAGTAATTAATAAATAATATAAAGTTATTGATCCAGTAGAGATGTTTCCTGAGCCTCTAAGCAGTCCACAGTAGAAATACAGGCTGCAGCTTGCACTTGTCTTTATTAGTATTAGTACAGTTCAGACACAAACAGCTGTTAAAGCTGACTGACAGCTGATCCAGCTGTGATCAGCTGCTGCTGTCATCAGAAACGGACGTCGCTTCAAGTGACGCTTCAGAGGAAACGACCGTCCCATGTCGCTTAAATCGTATTTCCTCGTTTCCTCTCTCCTCGCATGGTTTCCTTGCGTCCCTCCATGCTTCCCTGGTGGGAGGGACTAAGACGCAAGGATGAGACGCAAGTGAGGGAAACAGGGATGCAATTAAGAGCTTTGGGATGCAGCCATAGACAATGAATGGGGAGCGTGGAAAGCACAGAGCCTGTGGACACGTACCATGACTGTGACTGAATGTTGTGTTAATGGGGTCCGTGCAACCAATCAGGTGATGACAGACAATGATCATACCATCAAGCAGGGAGGGGCGGGGGTGCGCGGCGCGCTGACAGTCTACAGGTACAGAGCGGGAGGAAGAAGAGGAGGAGAGGAGTGCGGTGCACGAATAGCAGACTAGATGAGTGACAGTCGGAAACGAAGCAGCATGTCAAATTATGATATTCTGGAAATTATAATGTTTAGTATAATTAAATTGAATAATTTAAGTGACATATGAGCACACATACTAATCATAGGTCAAAACAGCGCTAAATTTGGCTGAACTATAAAAGGCAGAAGTGGTAAAACGAAGAGCCGTTTGGGAGCCGAAAGAGCCGGCTCTTCTTGGTGAGCTGAGCCAAATGATCTGGCTCACTAAAAAGAGACGGAATTCCCTTCACTAGCAACGTCCCCCACGTGCACTTCTGATGCGTTTACTAGCAACTGTCTGTCAGAGCCGTTAACCGTCACCGTTCAGCGTCTCACCGTCATTTTAAACCGTGTCCGCAGCCTACCTGTCCGTCATTCTACTGATATTCAACAAACAACCGACATTTAAAAACATAAACATTAATTCTAGCTAAGTGTAGCTGTTACACTGCTTTTAAATTGTCTCGTGTTTATCTAGCAGCAACATGACTCCTCCACCTGACGGATTCACAGCCAGACACTCAAACCTATCACGAACTTCAAAGCCTGTACTCACTCACGCTGCCTTTACGGGATGTCGGATATATGAGGCACAATAGTAATGCTGGTCATTTTGGCAATTAACCTCACTGATAAAGCAGGATTTTCATATGGTACAACAATAACATTTATCAATACTACTGATATTAATAAGCAATTGCCTAATTGATTAGATAGATAGATAGTAACTTTATTGATCCTGAGGGAAATTCAAGTTTCCAGCATCACAGTTCCATAGTGCAAAACATGTTAGTAAAAAGGCAGTAAAAAAGTTAGTAGTGCAAAGTACAAAAAAATATACCAGATATAAAAATACAAGGAGATGAAGAAAACCTTTAAAAACTGAATATAGTGCAGGGTAACAGCTGTGATACAGGACTATTAAAAAAAAAGTGAATATAGTGCAGAAGAGTGTTAAAATGAGTATAGTTCATTATTATCTGTCCTGCAGACCGTCCTCCTTTGTCCCTTTGTGATTACACTTTTTCTACACTTCACCTTACATCACTTTTATTGCATAACTCGGATATTCTCGACATCTTTTGGCGAGTAAATTAATTGATAATACAGAGGATATAGGGTTTGTGTCGGCCTACAGTTTGTTTGGATGATTTGTACAGAAGGAAAGTCTAGAAAATGTGTTCCTTTACACAAATGAAACCTGAGATAGGGCTTATTCCAAGCCTAAGCATCAAAACAACACTTCTTCATTTCTACTTGTTCCTTCTATAGTCTTAAAACGTGGACGTTCACTTTACAGTAGGAAACAAACGACAGTGGATTACAGTGAATCAAAGAATGTATGCACTATGTCTTGATTAAAATCACATCGCAAAAGTTTTTTGTTTTTTTTAGGACACATACGCACCAAAAACTGACAATAACCTGATATTTTCAGGTGAATTTCATTCATTCATTCTCACTGTGCAATATCATCTTCCACTTGTGCAATTTTGTTAATAGTCTGTTTATTGTCAATACTGTATATACTGCTCCTATTTTTATACTTCCTTCTATTTAAATGGTTCATATTTTGTTACACTTTGTTTAGCTCTTTTTTACTGTGTTAGCTGATGCATCTTGTTTTTTTGCACTATCCCCTTTGCTGCTGTACACTGCAAATTTCCCCACTGCGGGACTAATAAAGGACTATCTTATCTTATCTCTTATCTTAGACCCCACTTAAAGCACTTGATGTGGGAAATGTCAGTGCCCGGAGTTTACGCAGAGCACCTGAATGCAGCATCCACCGCTGGACTGGGACTCCATACATGTTCAGGGGTTGAGTTTCAGCCAGGAACTACAGCTCCTGCTCCTGCAGGGGCTATCAAGGCACTCTCTCACACCCCCTCTGCTATTTATAATGATGACCAGCCAACTCTAAAAACAGTCTGGAGTTTCTTAAAGAGATAGACCATATCTCAGTTTGAATAGGCACAATGTAGGTCCCATACTCCTAATGTACCTTAATGGTCCAGTATACAATGTGTCTGAGATATAAATTGATAGTAACTTCACTATAGGCTACTTTTTATATATTGTGGTGTCACTGTTGTACCATTTAGAACTCCTATGTGGAGAAATCTTTGTGATATTTTTACACTTTCCATAAATTTCTATAGGCTTATATCGTATTTATTCATGTAATCATATAGGAACACAACTTTGATTGTATTAAAGCGGCAATAGCCAGATTTTTTTTGGCATCATTGGGCAAAAATTCCATAATAACCTTTCAGCATATTGTAATTCAAGTGTTCTTATAGTGTACTGTTTAGCTGTAAAATGAGAAAGTTTGCTCTGGCTGGTGGGCGGTGCTTGGTATTTCCTGAACTGATCTCAACATGGCTGCCGGGTCACAAACTTTCGAATTTTTCAGCTAAACAGCACATTACGAGATGTTTCTGAAAACATTTGAGGAAAAAAATAGGCATTACAGTAACATAATATTGATTCATATTTGATCAGCGCTGCCTAGTTTGACAATTTGATTGGAGTATTGCGAGTGATTGCCAGCCGGCTCATAGAAGGCAAAGCCCCAGCTCGGCTCTGACTTCTTGTTTTCCTCCAGTCTGTGAAATCTTGCAAATGACATTAGGAGCACCGGAGGACACCGGAGGACATAGAGGCACATGTTTTTTTTCAAATTACCTGTCTCATGCACTACTATCAGAATATAGTGACCATTTTATAAAAAATAACTTTTTTAAATAATATTTGCTCCATTTCTATCTACTGCAGCTTTAATAGAGCACCTATACTTTTTAATTTAATTTAGGCTGAATTACACCTGGTGCTTAAAACAATCATTTCTATCATTACACGATTGCCATATAGATGACAGTTTGTCCAGGTTGACAACTTTGTGAGGAGTGAAAAGCTGCAGAGGTGTTATACTCACACTGTCATATTTTTCCTAGAAAGTGAGAGGAAGGATGCAGAGTAAGGGTTCCTTGAAAGTGTTTCATCGCTGAGTCACTTGCTATACAGTAATTGAGGACATCCCCCTGTATTTTCTAGTATGGAAGGGGTTTCCAAACCAACATATTTGATTAACTGTAATATGGTACTGATTATGATTGACAGAGAAACAGTCATATCATGGGTATAAAATCATATAGTTTGTATTATTCAATGATAATTGCATTTTATATTTGTGGTGCTAATTGGGCCAGTTCTGCAAATAAACTTTCCGAATGCCAATGATTTTTGTTTGAAAATCTAAATAAAATGTGTCAATAATTCACAAAGGAATTTCAAAGGATAGATTTAATAAAGACACCTGTCAGGCTTGTGATACTTTATTATTATAGGATATAATAGATGCAAGGACGCCCTCGTGTGTTGACTTAGTGTCATGCAATGAGATGCACTGGAATAAAACAGGCCCACTGCAGTCTGTGCAGAATCTCTGTGTAGCCTATGATATACAAACACAAACACAAGGGACATTTGTCTAAATTTTAATGATTTACATAGTTATTTTACCATACAACATACTTAGGAAATTCATATTAGAAGCATGCCTATGAGATCTATCAAACAATGATGTAAAAATAACTTTTTTATAACGTTTTTCTTTATTGAATGTTTGAACTGTATGGATACATAAGTGTATAACAAAGAAAATGAACACAGCGTTTGCTTGTCTGACATGTAACTTAAATAGCTGAGTAGACGGAAAGTACAAGCAACACCAATCTTTGCAAAAAGACCAAAATTCCCCATTCTGTTTGCATATCTTAAAAACTTTCCAAGTGTAATTCACAATAAAAATGATTATTGACTTGTAATCATCATGCGTAAGGTCTATTGAGCACAATATTAGTCGAGAGTGTGTGTGATTTCTAACCTAGACTGGCCTGGAAGGTTTTATGGCTCAGTCGTGGGTGCGTATAAGGAAGTGAAAATGCGTTGTTGACCTTTTACAAGTTAAGACTGGACTTTGGTTTTACTTTTATTTTCTGTGAAACAAGGTGAAGCACAGCCTCAGACTCTCACAACAAAGAAGACATATGAACTCTTCTACAGTTTGGAGTAGCTGTTCGTTACAGGAAAAAGACTGACTACTGAATCGGGACTGGAGGACCTCCTTGGACTTTTTCTGTTTTGTCCACCTGTACTTTCTCACTCTTTTGGAGTTAAGTGAACTTTTTATGGGGGAAAAGCTCCCACGGGCGCCAGGAGGAGCCCGGCTCCACAGTGACACTTTGAATAGACCGGTGCGGAACCTCAGGGTTAAGATGGTACTTCTGGGGAGCTCCGGTGTGGGAAAGTCCAGCCTGGCACTGCGATTTGGCCGAGATGAGTTCAAAAATACCTCACCTACTGTAGGCTGTGAGTTCATGACACTCTGAGTTTGAAATAGCAATATCAGAGTGAAATGTATAATATTGTTAAAACTGAAAATTAGTTTAAAAATTGCTTATTCGCTGTCTTACTGAGAGTTAGACTAGATCTATACTACTCTCATGTCTGTTTGGTAAATATGAAGCTACAGTCAGGATAAGGTTAGTTTAACTTAGCAGAAAGACTGGAAGCGGTGGAAAAAGCTAGAGTGGCTCCATCCGAAGAAAGAAATTGCCTAATAACAACTCAAAATGTTTTACAAATTATCAAAATCTATGTGTAAAGTGTAAAAGCAACAAATTGTGGTCTAACGGGAAGTTATGTGTTGGACTATATCTTTGCCTGGAGCAGTGACTTCCTGGAGAAACCACAACTTGATGTTTTTATAACTCAGTTTTGGTACAGAATAAAGGAACAATATACACCGATCAGCCATAAGATTAAGACCACTGACAGGTGAAGTGAATAACATTGATTATCTGGTTACCATGGCACCTGGCAGTGGGTGGGATATATTAGACAGCAAGTGAACATTTTGAACTTTGAACTTTGTGTTGGAAGCAGAAAAAATGGGCAAGCGTAAGGATGTGAGTGACTTTGACAAGGGCCAAATTGTGATGGCTAGACGACTGGGTCAGAGCATCTCCAGAACTGGAGCTCTTGTGGGATGTTCCCGGTCTGCAGTGATCAGGACCTACCAAAAGTGGTCCAAGGAAGGAAAACTGGTGAACCGGCGACAGGGTCAGACCCGAGGCTCATTGATGCACATGGGGAGCGAAGGCTTGCCCGTGTTGTCCGATCCAATAGAAGAGCTACTGGAGCTCAAATTGCTGAAAAACGTGATGCTGGTTACGATAGAAAGGTGTTAGAACACACAGTGCATCGCAGTTTGTTGCATAGCAGCCCGGTCAGGGTGCCCATGCTGTCCTAATGTTATGGCTGATCGGTGTAAAACGTAAACTAGTGAACTTAATTGGTGCATGTTTTATCTTTGAAAAGAGCCAGGCTAGCTTTTCCCCTTGTTTGCAATCTTTATGCTAAGCTAGGCTAACATCAGTCCCTGTGGGAGGGACGGAGGGCGGTACTCAGAGAAAAAGACACAATTACAAATCCGTCTGCTACTGCGTGCCTGGTGGAATCACAATAGAGTGGCTGCAATCAGCTCCGGGTGGCAATCGGAACGCGGCGCAGCTGCGCCTGGTGGAGACTGATATTTTAGAGCCGTGGTCGGGGCCATAGATTTTAACTTACTGATATTTCAGAGCTATGGTCAGGGCCTTAACTTACTGATATTTCAGAGCCATGGTCGGGGCCATAGATTCTAACTTACTGATATTTCAGAGCCATGGTCGGGGCCATAGATTCTAACTTACTGATATTTCAGAGCCATGGTCGGGACCATAGATTCTAACTTACTGATATTTCAGAGCCATGGTCGGGACCATAGATTCTAACTTAGTGATATTTTAGAGCCATGGTCGGGACCATAGATATTAACTTACTGATATTTCAGAGCTATGGTCAGGGCCTTAACTTACTGATATTTCAGAGCCATGGTCGGGGCCATAGATTCTAACTTACTGATATTTCAGAGCCGTGGTCAGGGCCGTAGATTCTAACTTACTGATATTTCAGAGCCATGGTCGGGACCATAGATTCTAACTTACTGATATTTCAGAGCCATGGTCAGGGCCGTAGATTCTAACTTAGTGATATTTTAGAGCCATGGTCGGGACCATAGATATTAACTTACTGATATTTCAGAGCCATGGTCAGGGCCGTAGATTCTAACTTACTGATATTTCAGAGTCGTGGTCGAGCCCATAGATTTGAACTTACTGACCTTTCAGAGCCATGGTCAGGGCCGTAGATTCTAACTTACTGATATTTCAGAGCCATGGTCGGGGCCATAGATACTAACTTGCACAAACTCAGTCAGATAAAAGATCTCAGAGTCAGGCAGACTAGACTAACATATTCAACTAGACAACCCGTTAGCCTCTGCTACTAGGGGATGGAGAGGAGGCATGGCAGGTTAACAAGGGGGATGCATTTGGGTCATTTTTCTAACAAGGAGGATGGCATCCCCCCTCATAATATCACCTAATGACTGTAGCTTCATAGGTCTAAATAACTTACACTTACATTATCTTACACTTACTTACAATAACAGACATGAAAGTGGTATCAATCTTCTCATCTAACCCTAGCAAATAAACTTATTTCCCTAAATGTCGAACTTAAATGCTTATCATAGTTTGGTTGTTGTATAATTTTTTTGTTTGGCATGTAACTGGCTCTTATATTTGTTTATTCATACACATGTTCTGATCTACTGATTCTCAAAAACATTCTTTCACTAGCTAAATTGCAAATCTGATTCAGCCAGGACCATCTCTAGAGACTCAGTAGTGAACAAATGAATCCTCTCTGGTGTCATTGTGCTGTTTTCCCCCTTCAGGTGCCTACCTGACCCGGGTGGTACATCTGAATGACGTCACTCTTCGATTTGAGATATGGGACACGGCAGGGCAGGAAAAATACCATAGTGTCACCCCACTTTACTACAGAGGAGCCCACGCTGCGCTCTTGGTCTACGATATCAGCAAAAGGGTAAAAGGAACAGACACCATGGAAATAACTTATTTTGTCTGATCTTGGCTGGTGCTTATGCCATATTGTATCCTTGTGTCTCAATAGGAAACATTTATCAGAACTCAAGTGTGGCTCAAAGAGCTTGAGAAACAGTACATCCCAGGATCCACTGTCATATGGCTGGTAGGCAACAAGGGAGATCTGGCACAGGATCGACAAGTCTCAGTGCAGGTACACATGCAGAAAATCACCTTCCTTAATCTCAAATCAATCCTTATTTAACATGCAGGATCACATCTACTGTATGTTTCAATCTATGACATGCACTTTCTGGTTTCTTTACGTCATCATACAGGAAGGACGGAGTCTGGCCAATGACAGGGGCTTACTGTTTACAGAGACATCGGCCCTCTCTGGGGATCAAGTCAGCAAGTTGCTGCTAGCTGTGGGTAAGTGAAGGTGTCGACCAAAAATGCAATAAAGAAGTTATTTTGAGACTTTTATTGTCTGATCTCAGCCTCCCAGGTTTGGCTGTGCTTTGCACCAGCAAGTCCCACCAATCAGATGCTTTATACTCGGAGACTATGAGGGTTAAAGTTGCTGTTAGGGCCTCCTAATCTAACTAGAGGAAGCTGGATTTATGCAGTCTGAAAAGAGTGTACAAAGGTCCAATGGCCAAAGAAAGACCACTTATTGTATCTACCACTAGAGAGCGGTAGATACAAACATAAGCAGCAAATGCACTTTATGTAGAATCTACAAACAGTTACCAAAAACTATAACGTATTGTCTAAGTCCAGGTCTGAGGTGCCAGTTTTCTTTCACAGCTTACTGTACTCCCTGCCTCTCAAATGTCTGTATGTTGCTGTGTACTCCAACTGTGAGCGTGATGTCTTAGGTAACAGAGCTCTGATTCAGCCCACAGGGTGTATGAGTCCATTGGAGTGCAGCAGGGAGGTCTGTCAGAGTGGCAGGAGACGCCACATGTGGATCTGCGTCGTGGGGACACATTCACCCCTTTCGTATCCTGCTGCAAAGTTGGACCCTAACATCTGTCACTGTCAATTATTGTGCTGCTTGGCTGCTTGTCTTTGTTTCTGTCTTCGTCATTTGAAAGCTGCCCTAGGTAACACACGGGCAGCTGGTATACATCTAAACATCTCAAATAAAAAAAAAACTTGTAGATTCTGAATCTATGGTTCTCTGTTTGATTTTTTTCCTCACAACACTGCATTTGTCCTGCAATATGCTTTGTGGTGCAGAGTAGCCACGGAATACATTTTATTTGGACCAACCCCCTCAGTCTGTCAGTGTATGCCAGATGTTGAACTGATACCAATTACCTTCATTCAGTGTCTCCTGCTTGTGATAAAACTGAGCGGAGATCAGCTCAGTTGAGTGTGGTTCTCCAAATTCCCTTTTTTTTTTACAATAGAGACTCTGTCATGGTTAAAGTGGCAGTAGGCAGAATATTTTTGGCATCATTGGGCAAAAACTCCATAATAACCTTTCAGCATATTGTAATTCAAGTGTTCTGAGAGAAAACTAGACTTCTGCACCTCCTCATGGCTCTATTTTCAGGCTTTAAAACATGACGAGAGACTTTAGCCAATCACAGGTCATTTCAGAGAGCGAGCGTTCCTACTGAGCGTTCCTATTGGCTGTGGTCCGGCTGGTGAGCGGTGCTTGGTATTTCCTCAACTGATGGCTGCCGGGTCACAAACTTTCTCATTTTAAAGCTAAACAATACACTACTAGATAGTTCTGAAAACATTTGATGCGAGAAATAGGCATCACAGTAACAGAATATTGATTCATATTTGATCAACGCTGCCTAGTCTGACCGTTTGATCGAAGTTCGCGAGTGATTGACAGCTGCTCAGAGACGGCAAGGCTCCAGCTCGACTCTGATTGGTTGTTTTCCTCCAGTCTGTGAAATCTTGCAGATGCCATTAGGAGCACAAGAGGACACTGGAGGACAAAGTGGCACATGTTTTTTTTCAGATTACTTGTCTCATGCACTACTGTCAGGATATAGTGACCGTTTTATAAAAGTAACTTTTTTTAATCACATTTGCTCCACATTTTCTTTTCTGTCATAATGATTGGCTAGTGTGTGATGCAAAAGAAGCTGCTTTGGATTAAACTCACTATGCATGCCACAATCATAAATAATACAATTATCGTCCCTATGCTTAAATAACGCCAGGATTTAGAAGACTCCCCTGCAGACAGTCACTCTTTGAACAATATTCTCTCATATTTTCTCCACACACACACACACACCAGATTTCTCCGCAGGATGACTCCAAATGTGGGCTTTTTACTGCTGAGTAATTTAAAACATTGCTGAGATCTTAGATGATAATTGTGACTGAAACAAGGCTTTATTGTTCTTATTGAAACCAAGCTCCCATAATGCCCGAGGGGCCGCTGGTCCTGGTTTGGTTTGGATGCCTCACAGAAACAAAGAACCACCTCACACTGAGTAGATAAAATGCAGTGAACTGATTCGGGTGTCATTATGGGTGTATAAATCTTGTGAATAAAAAAATTCAGTACTGCTGTTTCAGATTTTGCAGATGTTGTGCAAAGCCCTTGATTGATCACAGACAAGTATTGATTCGTTTTAAACTGTTGAGCTATAAATACAAACAAAGTGAGGATATGAAATGATATGAAGTACTGAAGAATTATTATTTTTACCTTCTTGAAAATAATTGCAATCTTAAAACTGATATTATCATATTTAGGAAAACAAATTAATTTACATTTACAGAAAATAAAAAAAAACCTGTGCAATATGTTCGAAAACTCCTCCACATCCTTAATGAAACCCCCATAAATTAACAAAACCGATGTCAAAATAGAAAAATGAGGTCACACAATAGATAATCAATCATCCATAGCATTTTACTGTGTAATCCAAACATAGCTTTCACTGTCCGCTGTAGGTCTGTAAACTCTGGCTGTGATGAAAGCCAGATGCTCATTTCTCCTTGAAACTTTTCGGCCAAACCTCCCCACGGGTCTGATCCCTCTGCCTGTGTACCAGGAGGCATCGATGTCTGGATCTGGACAGCAGAGACGATGAAGGGACATGAAAAGAAAGACAAATGTCTATATTATGCAAACCAACCATGGAATAGTCCATTATAGTAACAGAATATGAATTCATATTTGATCAGTGCTGCCTAGTTTGACCGTTTGATCGGAGTTCGCGAGTGATTGACAGCTGCCTCCGTTGAATGAACAGCCAATAGGAACGCTCTCTCTCCGAAATGACCTGTGATTGGCCAAAGTCTCCTGTCACGAGCTAGATTTTTTTTAAAGCCTGAAAACAGAGCCATGAGGAGGTGCATAAGTCTAGTTTCCTCTCAGAACACTTGAATTACAATATGCTGAAAGGTTATTATGGAATCTTTGCCCAATGAAGCAAAAAATATTCTGCCTACTGAAGCTTTAAATGTATGGAGGCCCAAAGTGCTCAAAATGAAATAATAAATAGTATATTTTGAAATCATAATAATAAAAAAATTAACCGGTATAATATGGCCATTGTAGTCTCATTTAATAATGCCATTTTGTGGTTGTTTTACATAATCATATATATATATAAAATATAAATGAATCAGTAATTGTAAAACTGGCAAAGTTATGTGATTGGTTATCCGACAGCCAATCAAAGACCGTGATGAAAAGTGGCATTGTGAATAAAGACAGAAATAGAAACGAATTTTGGAAAGAGCTCATTTTGAAATATAAACTGCTGGAATTGATTAAAAAAGGCCGACAATAAACTTTAGTAATGTGGAAAAAAGCCGCATAATTTAACGACTCATAATAAAATGAGTATTAAAATGTTTTAGATTATGTTCCAATTTCATGTTTATATTATATATATTTGTCTGTATTTATTCAGATTACTATTGGTTTCATAATTTCTTATTCATGTTGATTTTGAACATATAATTCACATCTTACTTCTGATACTCATCATGGAACGGTCTCGGTGACATCCACTCAGAGCTCGACTCAGCAGCAGCAACACAGCACAGAGCACTGCACACACCCGCATAGCAGCCCGACCTGGAGCCAAACAACAAACAGAAAAACAGTCACATCTGAACCCAGAACATGGTGTCAAATGTTAGTTTACAGCTGATATGAAGGACCATCAGAGCTAACACACACAGGAAATACAATTACTGGATTGATTCGATAGCAAATCACTGGAACTTGCAGAGTTCCCCGTCACATGCATGTAGTCTACACATTGGATCTCTCATTTAAAGATCCCTTTTGATGCTTAAGCACTAATTTCTGAAGGATTTTTTCTCCTTAATCTCTGGAGAAATCTCCTTAAATTGGCAGTTTAATCTCGTTAAACTGACTTTCTGGCTCCACTTTGGTATTACTGCAATACAATATTTGACCTGATTTTGCAACTCACAGGAATATTGAGCAAATGTGAAAAATTACCGTTTGGAAGATATTTTCTCGGATAGTTTGCCAAACCAAACTCCACTGACTGTTTCACTACCTCCCAGTAAAAACCGCCGGAGCTGAACAGGAGCAGGAATGATGACTGAACCAGAACAAATCCTTCTCTCCCTCTGGGTGTGAAAGAAGTGACGGCCTGTTGTAAATCCCAATGAGTGGACACAAGCAAATACTGTGGTGAGACTAAAAGACCAAAGACTGTGTTGTCTCTGAGCGAGCTCTCACCTGCTCGATGAGGTTGTGGTGTGTCAGTTTATCCGCTGTTCCATCACCTCTTTATATTCCAGCAGGAGGACGTGTTGATACTATGCTGATGTCATCCGCCTCTCAAGAACAATAAACCATACACAATATATCCTTATGGAGCTGCCCAATCTGTGTGCGACCTGGCTTTTATGACAATAGGAGTATTGGAAGGAGAAAATTACATATATAGTAAAAGGGAAATATAAAACTTTTAATAAGATTTGGGACTCATTCAGGGAATTTCTGGAGGGGGAACCCTTATAGTGATCTACTGTTCATTTTTTATTTTAATCTATTTTTTTTTTTTCCTCACAAAGATGTAATCTTAGCACCTTGTCAACAAGTACTACAGCAGAATGTGCCTTACTTACTTTATATTCAAAGTGCCTTTATGTGTTGTGTTGTTTTTTGTGCACCTTTTAAGTGTGTTTTTTTTGTTATGTGAAAAATTGTAATAAACATACACATACATATCTGAAAAAACAAACTATAGCAACATCGTTATGCTTTTTGTACTTCACATCCAAGAGTCATCTGTCAGTCAAACACTATCCGTGGTAATAATAAGATCCTTTTCAGTCAATTGTCTGTTAATGCATTTTACTGTAGGTGGTTCTCTTTTCTTTATGGCGGCCATCGCTAATCATGCTAACTACTCAGTTCTTCTTCTGTTTATTCCAAACCACAAGTACTTGCTTCAAATTTTGCAAATAGTTTACTTTGTGTCTGCCCAAGGGTTTCAAACAGTAAAGACATTTTCAGAAAAGCAAAAGTTTTCATAAAACCAACGCTATAATTATATATTGTGAGTCATGTTATTGATATGAACATGTTGTGTATTTCTACTTTAATATTTCTGTATTGTAAAATAGCCTCTGGAATGTCCATTTCCTAAAAGATCAAGGAAAGCATCAGTCGAGTGAACAGGGATGCTATCTTCCCTCTGGATTCATGTAAATGCATGACCAGCAACAACTAGAAAATATATAAGAGGAGGACTGTGTGATGATCTCACATCCAGGAACCATTACAGGCAAGTAGGAATGTTATCGGAAGCTGTCATCATTATATCAACAAACAAAGGCTGATTTGAGAGAGATAATGCAGTTCTGCTACAGGCTGAGGCAACAACGGCAAACACATGTAATGAAGAGCTGCTGTAGAAAATGCTGTTTGTTGTCGCACTGACTGTATGGTCACGAAGGTCACAAACTAGATTAGTAGTTAGTATTAAGTCAATTTATTTGTATAGCCCCAAGTGTTTCCCCCAAAACAACAATATTAGAGGAAAAAAGATAAAATGACAGCATCGGCTTAGTTTGTAAATAATTTAATAAGAGTAATCAGACAATGTTACTGTATAATTAGAATTACACTTATAATCAAAGTGAGTTTTAACTAAAAAAACACAGCAAAACAGGATACCATTTTAAAAATCTACAGATGGGTGACTCATTTAAGGAAAATCTGTGACTGTAAAGGCCATAGGATTTGATTAATATCATCCAGTGACCCCTTTGTAACCTGTGTGTTTATCCAATCTTTAATTTAGGTTTGTCCTTTAGTTTTAGTTCACCCGTCTGTATGTGCAAACAGTTAATGAAAGTCATTAAACAATCATCAAATCAAAAATCAGGCAATTTCTTTATCATCTATATGAAAAAAATGAACATGAACATTTATAAATGTATAATGTGCATCATTCACTTTCAAATAGTTCCTGAAATATCAGAAAGACTAATCATATACAGTATATTGTCAGTGTTATAGATTAACCACAAGACCCCATTTTTAGGAACATTTTCAAATGCAGTTTGAGTATACAGCTGTACCGCCTTATAAATAAGATACAAGTTAAAAGGACGGTTCAGATTTTTCATTTGGGTTTTATGAGGTACTTCTCCATAGTCAGTGTATTACCTACAGTAGATGACAGTTGGCATGCCCCCAGTTTGGCGAAACAGACAGGAGTACCAACACGAGAGCAAAGCAATGTACTGCTGTGGCAAATAGCCACTTAAAAAAGAAAGGCTCACCTAAAAAATCTGCCATCTGCTGTAGGTAATACACTGGCTATGGATAAGTATGTCATACAACCCCACTTCAAAACACCCAAAGTATCCCTTTAACATAAAACTACTGATTGTGTACAAGAGTAAAAAGTCCTTAAAGCTCTTATTGGTATAAATATATAAAGAAAATATTTTAAAATTCACAAGTATACTATAAATGCCTTTAGATATTGTGTCATAATACACACAAGCAATGTGCATCACTGTCTACATTTATTTGATTCATATACATCACAACAATATTAGAATATATATAAATACTGAAAAGAACTATAGGTGGATGAGTCCAACAAACACAAGGCTTTCATCCAGGAGACCGCTGTTGGTGTCCCGTGCGTCATGTTACAATCGGCTGTTCGTTCGTGTCCTAGTGTCATTTTCACTGTACAAATGTAGTAGTTTTAAGCCCAGTCATGTTGTTCTTTCCTAAACCTAACTATAGTGGTTTTGTTGCTTCTTTGTTTTGTTACGGTTGGTACGTTACGTTATGTTGTTACATTATTATTTGAACACAAACCATGATCTTTTTTCTAACCTTAACCAAGTAGTTTTGTTGCCTCAGCCTAACCAATCATTTCACAGCGTAAACCACGTGGCATTGCATTTCTGCAAGCGTGATACAAGGCTGATATGAAACGGATTTATGAAATGTATTTTTGCTTCAGAAACGTCGCCATTCAACGTATCTGTGGTTTGCAGAAATGTCTAATGCCAAAAAAATTTTTGGCGACCGGGTTGGTTTACAATGTTAACTGAGGTAATAAATCAAGTGAGAAGTATAGGCTCACTTTCTCATAGACTTCTCTTTGCAACCAGATGAGTCGCCCCCTGCTGGCTGTTAGAGAGAATGCAAGTTTAAGGTACTTCCGCATTGGCTTCACTTTTCAGAACCGGATGTTGCCGCCTGAGGCTTACTTGCTATGATATCATTCAAATTTTGATCTTTCTTCTTGAGTTGTAGTTTGTGATTGCACAGTTTTTGGACTGTCTGCAAATAGCATAATTTAAAATGTTGCTTTAATCTGGAAACATTTTAATTTGGTTTCAATGTTTTCATTTGTACCGTGTAAACAGTGGAATAAATAACTAGATTTCAGATTAAAACAGCAAATGTGAATGCTTTTGTGCATTAAGGCAAAGACAACTTGCAAGTTTACGGTACGGATCTAATCCAGTAAAATAACATAACAACATCACAGGGAAACTTTTAAATATAAATGTAAGCACTACCATCCCTGTTGACAGTCTCTGAAATTGAATTAGGAATCTCTTTCATTCCCAGCTGAATTTCAGTTTATCACAAACAGCAATAACACATGTGGTCATATGATGCTCAGCCTCCGTCTCATGAGCCCTGCGTCATTACCGGTTTCTGCAAACAGAGAGAGACAGACAGAAACAGATGATGATTGGCTCTTTATAATTAGATAGTCAATCATTTCGTGCTTTGATTGGGTTAATGAATTCATTGTTAGCCATGAAATCATTCATAGCAACTGAGACACAAACATAAATACATGAGTAACTACAAGGTCTATAATCTCTATGCTAACCTTAACCATAATGAGTCATTGTGTGAGATGTGAGGGTTGTGAGTGATTACCCAGGCGGAGGAAACAGGAAATTGACAACATATTTGAAGCACATTAAAGGGGAAATCAACCCCATTCATTGTTTCATCCTAAAATACAACAAGTGTTTAGAGAAGTCTATGGAGGGTGGTTACTGAGCAAATAGTGACAGTCAAAGGAAAATGAAAGCTTTCATTTATCAGTGATCTATAGACCCTTTACAGCCGACGTCATGATTACGTCATGGTGTTAGCTGGAGGCAAAACAAAGGAAAGACTGGAGGAAAATACGAATCACCTCAGAGTAATGGGCTAAAGTTACACGTCGATAATGTCATCTTGCTGCATTGTTGGGTGCCAGAATCCATATTGTACACATTTGAGCTGAAAAACTGTGTTTCAAGGCTCTAGCGATCTACAAAATCGGTGAAGTGTTTCAGAGATGGAGAGAAAATGTTGCCTTCTGCCAACCATAGCTGCAGCTGTGAGCCTTTGGCTGCGTTTAGTAATAGCTAAACTACGGCAACATTTTCTCTCCATCTCTGAAACGCATCGCCAATTTTGTAAGACTTTTTTTTTTTGTAAGTCAAAGTCTTAACACTAACACTCACGCTCCCTGAGAGTGAGTGACTATGCATATTCAGAGAAACTCGTATTTTCTTCAGCTATTGTTAAAGAAGCATTAGCCAACGTGTTATTCCGCCTTCACCTACTCAGAAAAATATGCCATCATGTTTACAACAGAAAAGGGGTTTTAGCTTCCTGGACTGCTTGAGACTGGACCTGCAGCTTGGATATTGTTGCATTTACTTCCCACACTAATAAAAGTTAAAGAGCTGTGAAAAGTAACTCATTCATGGTGGAGAAGATTTCGTATTAAACAGGATACACCCGAGAAGTATATTACATGGCTGTCTTTCAAATATTTATCATTAACTTTAAGTACTTTTCAGAAATTTGGCAGTCTAGCTAGTGACACCCCTCCAGACAGATACAGTATGTGTAATGCAAGAAAATGTGTTTTAAATTCTCATAATAGAAAACACATTAAGGTATTTAACAGTAAACAGACATGCACTGTTCATATTCATTGTTTCTTCCCTTATCTAATTCAAAATGTGATGGTTTTCAGTTGTTTTGGCAGGATCCATGCACTGTTTTTTTTTTTAAAGTCAGGCAAGGCAAGTGTAAAAGAATTAAACATAGTAATTAATACAAGTAATCAGAAAAAAGATTTGGTCCTTATCTAGTATAACGAATTAAGAAAAATTAAACAAGTTAATAAGCTTGAATAACGGAATAAAGTTGGCACATTGATCACACATTCTCAGTAATGCAAGACTTTCACATAATTTGCACATTTGATTGAAACAGAAAAAGCAAAAAATGAAAGGAAATACACTTATATAAAAGCGCCACAAAGCCTGAACGGAAACCAACCACGAGGTGATACACCAGCAGAAGAAGTCAAAGCCCAGTGTAACCAGTAAATGAAGAGTTTGTTTCCAACAATAAATCCATTTGGGAAAAAAAAAAATAGAGCGACATTTTTGGAAATACACTTATTTGCTTTCTCATCAAGAGATGAGAAAATCAATACCACTCTCAGACATGAGAGTGGTATTGATCTTCTCATCTATCTCTCGGCAATAACTTTCAATATCTTTAAGACAGACAATCCAGACTATTCTATTTTCTTTGTTGTTGCTATTAATACTTTTGTCAGTGTAGATGAGGCTTTTTTTCCCCAAATGGTAGCTATATAATGTTGGAACCAAACTGTTCCCTGCACCAAGCACCGTATAGCGGGGTCATACCGCACAGAGAGCCCTGGTCTTGGGCTTGGCCACTGGGTTCCTCTGTGTCAGGGAGCCCCTGTAGAGGGAGTTCCTCACAAACCTGTCCACCTGGCCTGCAAACATACAGCAATTACATCGTACATCCATGTTCTACTGGCTCTCTATTTTTAAACTTAGTACAGTTATGAAGACAGATTGTAGTTTCCTCTGTAATTTTGTTACAAACCTAAAATTGTAAAATTCCCAAAGGGAGACTAACAATAATTGGGAAAGTGAATTAGAGGCGTTCAGTCCTCCCTTAACAACAATACTTGAGTCCAAATTGCCCCAGTCGAGCTGCTCAGAGGCAATGACCTCCTGTAAGGTTAACAAATGTTTTTCTATTCCCACTATTCTGGCTCAAAATATTCTCGCAGTAGTACAAAATATGCCTGTGGGACTTCTGCATGTGGATTATTTGATTATCTGACATACGGCTGGGAAAATGAAAGCTGTAGTACAATAAGACACAGTATTCACTAGCTCACAAAACAGATCATCATGTTCTCTGAGTTTAACAAGGTTAAGATGTTTTGAGTCAGACCGAAGGCCCTGGGGATCGTGCTCAAGGGCAGCAGTGGCGGTTCTTACTTGTGGGAAAGACGTGGGAATGTCTTCTTGCTTGGATCGGGATTGCAGACTAGAAGACACCAAAGAAGATAACAAACAGAAAAAGAAAAAAACGAGAATGTGAGAAATATATGGCCTATCAGCCATTTTGGCTCCTAGGAGGGTAGAAATATTTATCAGAGACAGATCTGCTGAGGAGATGGAAATTATCTTATTGGTTGGTTTGAATCTAAGATGGCGGGGCCAACTGGAAGTCATACTCAGGACCACAATGTCAAGTCGTTAAAGCTGTAGTCGGTAACTTTAATAAAAATAACTTTTTGTCACATTTGCTATATATCACTATATCCTGACACTAGTACATGAAACAGATAACATGTGAAAAAAATCAGTTTCCTCTGCCTCCTTTTAGTGCTCCTAATAGTGCTCCTAAAGATTCCACCGTGCCCAAAGGAAAACAACCAATCAGAGCTGAGGAGTCTCTACAGCAGCTGTCAATCACTGCTCGCCAAGCTCATGAACTCCAATCAAACTCAAAATCAAATTCTCAGGAAAGAAAAACTGAAATATTCATCTGTTTTCATTCATGCGACAACTGTACAGTACCAGAAACAGGTCGAGACAGCGAAAAGGAAAAAAGATGTGAAATATTTACATACATAGGGAGAAATGCGAGTCTCCCGGGAAAATCTGAGGGTTGGCAATTATGGCTCGGCTTCTCAAAATAACTCAGATTTTATACAATATGAAAAGTATTTTATATATGCCAACATTTTCATATAATGATTTTAAACAGCTGTCTCAAAACCTCTGACTTAAGACTCAAATAAAATAAATGTCTTTACCCTTCTTCTTTTATCCACTTGCATGCCGGCAGCGCCCAGGGCAGCAATCCTGTCCTCTATGTAAAATACCTTGGGGATAAAAAGAGAGACAGTGACTGTGCACACTGTTCTGTCTCTTCGAAACAAATCTTATATCAATAAGCTTCACTAAGCTTCTGGTTTTTCCTTACCTCACTCTGGGCGTTCTGGACGTTGGCAGCTGCTTGAGCTACCTGGTCCTCCAGCTCAACCAGTAAGGCTGTTGAGCCTTTGAAGCTTGCCTTTGACCCCTCCTCTAGGGGGTGCCACTTCCTCTCCAGGCTCTCTGTTAACTGGTTTGTCTACAAGAATGTGAGGAAATTAAAAAAAAAATGTTAATTTGTTTTTCACATAAAAAATTCATCAAACTCTTTTTTGTGGCTGCTGGGGCATGTTATGCCTTCATTTAAGAATCAACGGTAGAGAGATGACAGGAAATGATGAGAAAAAGAGGCATGACAAGCAACAAAGGTTCCCGATGGACTCAACAGTCGGGGATTTTCACGGTCAGTGCTTTAACCCCGAGGCCACCAGTGAACCCTGACCAGACTCTTGTTTGAACATAAAATCCCATTAATTATTTAATTACTGAAAAGAGAGTTGACACCTTGGAACACTGACATGATAAACAGTATTTCAGGCAACTAAAGTTTTGGTGTATCCTTCATTAGCATGCAACATTGTAACTATGTGCTTGTGTCCTATGTTTAAATTCTTGCAGCAGCAAATATTTGACAAGTTTGACAAGTTTATTATTCAACTATAAAAAGATCCTGCTCAGTACATATTTTAGTTACAATTCTTTAAAAATATTTAATGTACTATTATTTGATATTTCAATGATTTGTTTACGTAAAAAAAGAAGCCAATCAGCCAATATATCATTATCTCATTTCAAATAGATGTTTTTATTTAAAGCCAGAGTTGGCAATATTCAAAATAATGTTTGATATATTTGTTGAAATTCTCATTACATCCCGACAGCAATCAATAAATTGTTCTGACCAAAAAAAGAAGAAGATTGGATCACCTGCCTGCCTGCATTGCGCGTCACCAGAGTCTTCCACACGCTGCTAGCTTGACAGCTGTGAGAACTAACAATAGTCATGTTTGATGTTTATGTTCATAATGATAATTTTAGGGGAGTGTATTCGGAGGGCGGCCTGACGGGACGGACTGTCAGTGTTGCTGACTTGGTGACCTTCTCTCTAGATTTAGGGACTTTTGGAGCTAGTGCTGCTGGCTACTTTCATTGGAAAAGAGTCGGTAACACTGGGCTGGGTTCTTTGGTTGAATCATTTTTAAAATCTAGCTTACTTATTGCTAGTTTCTTAACATTACCGATTGAAACTATGTGTTCAGAGTATTTTCAGAAAATGATTGTTTAGCATTGGCTCTTGTCTTGTGAATGTGTACTTTCCGTCAATTTCCAACCATTCGTCACACATTTCATTTTTAACAGTTTTGGAAAACGCCAACAAATAACGTGGTCCTGTTGGAGGACTTGTTATGAAGCAATAGTTTGATGAAACGTCCGAAGGAACCTTATCTGAAAGGATGAATTTTTCAAGTCAGCCATATCATGTAAACTACAACAACCTCAGCTGCAGCAGCAAAACGAGGTCCTAGTATTTATTATATAAACAGCATCTTATCCTGTGAAGGCAAGTTGTCATTCAAAGTTCACTATAGTAAATGAAGCAGAAAAAGCTATTTGGGTTGATAATAAGCAGAACAAAGGGGCTGCTGGGAGATCAGAGGTTGATAACAGTTGACCTTTGCGCCCTTCAGGGATACTGGAAACAAGACAGTCATGCTGCAACAGCTTCACCAGTTTATCAGGTTAAAACGTCAGAGGAATGTGTTCTCCAAGCTAGTGTTATGTGATACTTTAAACCCTGAAGAGAGGGCATGCAGTTTGAACTGGTCTGTTGTAAAGTGATGTAAAAAAAACCACAGTATCATTACTCACCAGAGCACTGTTAGCCTTGTTACTTTTAAGGGAAATAAATGCCAGTGAAAACAGCACAGGCAGCTTAGCACAGCAACTAAGAAGGCGCTATTTTACTAGTCTATTCTGTGTTTCAGGAAATCTGGGAGCGATGGCTGCAAAGGAAAAATAAATGCTAAGGCTGAGTGACTTGATTTATGACTACAACATGTGCTTCAAGTGGATTCCTGCAGAAGTGGTATGGAACTTCATGAGCCAGGCTGTTTTCTTAAAGCACAGAATGTGCAACAGGCCAGATGTGCAGTATATGTTTCTGATGAACTTTCTGGCAAATTCAAATACTTGTGTTGTGAATACAGACTTTTATTTCCCTCTGCTGGTGTTTTGCTCATTTAATCATTAATCGCTACCTTCTGAGAGTCGGTCAGCTGAGGCTGCTCTTCCTCAAGTCTGCAGAGAACGATGCTCGTTCTGGATGTGGGTCTGGTGGGTATTCTGGTGGGCTTGGCATCCCCCTCTGGGCTCCTCCACGCTGGGATCTCTTGGGAGGAATGTGGCCCATTGGGCTCGTCCTCATCAGAGGTTAGGCTGTGGTCGCTAATGTTGTCCGTCATCTCGTGCAGCTTCTGTCTCAGTCGCTGCTCCTCTAAGTCCACTTCCTCACACTGAGGGAGAGGAGAGGTGCTGTTTGGAGTCAGAGGAGCCTGGCTGGTCTGTAGGAACAGAGCAGAGAATATGTGGCTAAGACAAATCATGCCTTTATTGAAAGTTTATATAGAGTGGTGCAGAGGTTTTAACATTTTGTTCTACATAAAATACATTAGTAAATATCCCACTCGGCAATTTTGAAACTTTTATAACAAGTAGCTAAGTGAAACTACTAAACGTCATCACTAACGTTAGCTTTTTACTTCTGGCGATTGCATTTACACTTAAAAAATCATAAAAGTGGTGTTCATTTGTGAAGATTATCTTAAGGAACTAAATTTGTAAGTATCATAATAATCATCTGTTTGCCACAGAGCTTATTTTCTGCAATGATCCTAAACCCAATGGAAAAATTGCATTAACTTCCGAGTTGGCCTACAAAAATATGTCATCCCCAGAGCACTCTATTTTGTGTCTTTGTTTGATTTAAATTGCGTTGCTTGAGTGAAAGCAGTCGGCACAATGCCTCAGGGATTAAGCAAGATGAATAGCATGGTAACTACATTTTCATTTATAATACTGTACTATAATACCAGCAATCGTCTGGGCTTTCAACCACCGCAAATGTAAACCCATCCAAGGCAATATGAGACGCTCGGAGAAACTGCTCCGGAAGTCAGGTGACATAGTATAAAGAGCGACAAAGTCTGCGTAAGGATGAGGACGGAGTGGTTGGATGGGTCAAAAAACAAAGGACTTTCACCCAGGAGACCAATGTTAGTGTCCCGTGTGAAACCAAAAGTCAACGTTGACTTATTAACCTAAAACAGGAAGTAGCAGGTCTAGAAGACGAATAGATGGATCATAACGTACATGGATACATGACAAGTACGAGTAACTCTCCTGTTACACTAATCAGATGGACATTAACACACACGTGTTGCGTGCACTCTGCTCCGACAACACCGGCGATACATGTGCTATATGCAAATTGATTTAAGCTGTGCATGCTTCACCACAACAGAGAGGAAGAGTCACGAGTCTATCAAGCATGGCTCTCATTTGAAGCAGAATAGCCACTAATTACCAGGCGAGCTTCGTTTACGGTTTGCTGTTTTTGTGGGTTGGCTCATTATCTGATGATATTAGTGTGGATTTCAGAACCCAATAAAAAACAGACACCAAACCCACATGAGACATCACCGTTAATGAGAGGACTATGAGCTGCAAATAAAATACCTCGTTATGAGGAGGGAGCAGCATTATCTAAAATCAAAATAATCAAATAAATAAAGCCTCAGGTCATGTTTCTCTTTAGCAGCAGGTTAGAAGAAAGGTAACATGCATTCACAAGGTTGAACTGTTTAAACTACACTGAGAAAGTTGACGCTTAAAGCTGCATTGATTTATGTTTTTTTGGCCACTTGGGGGCCGTAATAAGCTGCAAACATGACACTGACATATGATCACTGTGTAAAGCTGACATGTGTTTGTCATTAAGGAGCAACTCCTTTCCCTTTACACATAGCCATTCGAGCCACTGTTCATATGGAAATATTTATAAATGCAGCATTACACTCTTAAACCCGAACAACATTACTGTCTTTCAGGGGCTGTAGCAGGCTCAGAGTGAAGATACTGGTATCATATGAGACTAGATAACCTAGGCATCTATTGGCATGTCAGGTTAGCTTGTCGGGAGGAGGCCAAATAACTCTCCAAAGCCAAATTTTGGTGAGGTAAAAACTGGCATGGCCATATTCACAGGGGTCCCTTTACCTACGACCTCAAGATATCTGAATGAAAATTTTTGAATGCAGTATAATGTGTTTTTTATGCCTATTCTAAAAATGGTGTGTTTGAATATTTCTGCATACTGGGGTCCATAAACAGTCCTGGGATAGGATAAATTGGGTATCTCTGCAAAGCTGAGACTCTTGTGGATCCAATGAGCCCAACTGTATTCATGTGTGATGATGTTAGTCCCCATAGTAGCCATTTCATACAGTGAGACAATTTTTTGAAATTTGACTTCACTGTATAAAATGACCTGTTGTGACCTCTAGGATAATCAGAGCCTCATGAAACTTTACAACCACAAACTACAGACCTAGAGCATTCAGAGGATGGATGGCTTTCCCTAGGTAGATTGACAATAAGGGGGTTTCTGAGCAGTTTACACAACAGCCATCCAATTGCCATCCAATTGCCATCCAATTGCCGAAAAATGCAATTCTTGCAGAAATCTCCAACTGTCAAAGGTTTTTGATCCCAAATCACAGCATGAATTTTTCTATGGTGTTCGTCAAGGTTTTGGTGTCTTAATGTGGTATTTTGGAGGGATTGGTAAAAAACTGTTAAATTTAGCACCAAATCTGTGTAACAAATGATATCAACCCAAAAATTGCCGCAGCAAATTATGAGACCTAATAGAGCATGGGGATGGCTATCATATACTTCTATCATAATGTTCTTATATACTCTAAACTTTCAACATTTGAAAAGGTGCCACACCAAAACACATTGTTTATTACAGATTAATGACTAGAAGAACTTGCATACATTTCTGTGGCCAGTAAAGTGCATGGTTCATATTTCACGTGTAGTTTAATATAACTGAGTATTTGTTGCTCACTCCTCTATTGTTAGGATGTTACTTTCTACTTTGCCACAAACTCATATGTAATGAGACCAGCTGGAAACAAAGCACTAATCACAGTCCCTGTTGCTATGGTTATATAAGCATGTTGTTGCCAGCTGTTTTAATGTTTTTTTGGTTTAAACTTTCATTCTCTTCCTCATATAATTCCCAAAGCCTCCTTCTGCAACAGCTGGGCTTTGCGATTTGATGATGATTATGATGATTATTTGGCAACTGCGGTGTGATATTTAATGGATTTACCTCATCATATGTTGAGGTGACCGTCTGCTCCAAATGGTTCAAAAGGGTCTCAATGGCTGACATGCGTCTGTTCAGGTCAGTGATCTGGAGAAAGACAGGGAGAGTCAGGGAGGCTACAGTCAGATGATGAAGGCAAGATAGGATAAAGAAACGTTAGCAGATTTCAGAAGCATAGAAAATTGATTGTATTAAGAAACATAAATTGGAGAACTCAAGACAAGAAATGACAAAACACATGTATTAATAGTTTCAAAACAAGATGTACAGTTGATAGTTTACATGATGCTGTTATGAACAGCAAGCCATATGATATCAATTTCACTCAGACTGAACAAATCAAACATCATCAGAGTCTGAGCTCTGAGCCAAATCACCTCCTCTCCAAATCTGATTTCAATGTAATTGAGAGGGTCCGCTCGAAAATGACTTGGATGGAGCCACAACAGTCCAGATGCAGAGAGAGAGGAAGTTAAAAAACTAAAAATGATACTGTGTACTATTGATGAAATAAAAGAAATGTTCTCTTGGATAATGGGTCATAATTTGGACTGTTAAAGTTAACGTGATAATAACGCGTTAACGCAACTTTGTTTTAACGCCACTAATTCCTTTAACGCATTAACACAACTTTTTAGGTTGTAGCGGGCTCAGTTTTAAAGCCAGAGTGAAGATACTGGGATCGTATGAAAACCTAAGGAATCCATTGGTACCAACCAATGTCATACTAGCTTGTGGGGAAGGACGCTAAACAATGCTCCGAACGTATGATACATTTAGGTGAGGAAAAACTGGCATGACCATTTTCAAAGGGGTCCCTTGATCTCTGACCTCAAGATATGTGAATGAAAATGTGTTCTATGGGTACCCACGAGTCTCCCCTTTACAGACATGCCCACTTTATGATAATAAGATGCAGTTTGGGACAAGTCAGAGTCAAGTCAGCACACTGACACACTGACAGCTGTTGTTGCCTGTTGGGCTGCAGTTTGCCATGTTATGATTTAAGCATATTTTGTTATGCTAAATGCAGTACCTGTGAGGGTTTCTGGACAATATTTGTAATTGTTTTGTGTTGTCAATTGATTTCTAGTAATAAATATATACATACATTTGCATAAAGCAGCATATTTACCCACTCTCATGTTGATAAGAGTATTAAATACTTGACAAATCTCCCTTTAAGGTACATTTTGAACAGATAAAAAATGTGCGATTAATTTGCGATAATCATGCGATTAATCGCGTTTAAATATCGTAATCGATTGACAGCCCTAGACACAATGCAATAACACCTTTTAGGGGTCCCTGGGTACAGAAACAATCAGGAAGTCAAGAAGACATGAGACATACAGTATCTTGGAAGTTAAAGGGACTTTCTTGCCTGAGGAAGTGCCTCTCAAACAAACAGTTCCTCTCAGACTATGTTGAAATCCCGCCTCTCTAATCCGCTTATTCCTAGGATTCGAAGACCTAAACCATGACCATGATCCTATGCCTAACCTAACCCGCCTATTTTTATTTTTATTTTACCTTTATTTATTCAGGGGGAGGTTCACTGAGAGCAATGCTCTCTTTTTCAGGAACGCCCTGATCACATTCACACAGTTACACATTCACACCTGGAAGCTGCCCAGTACAACCACAGTTTGATCTTCTGGAGCGGTTGGGTATAAGGGCCTTGCTCAAGGGCACATCAGTAGTGGTAATGAGGGAGGGGCAGGCGCTGCTTTTCACTTTCCCCACCGAGATTTATCCTGCCGGTCTGGGGGATTGAGCCAGCGACCTTCCAGCCTCAAGCTCGCTTCTCTAACGGCCCGATAACCTCATCATTATGAAGACCTATAGGCTCATCATTATAGGTGCTGGGGGCACCCTGTTTATACAGCTGTATTTTAGAAGCATGTCTGTTCCATCAGACACGTGTGAGACGGATGACTGAAAAAGACTGAAAGGCCTCCTGTGCTGACACGCCATAGCACAGTCAGTCCAAAATGTCCCTTAGGTCTTCAGTTGGGTTGAGATCTGGATCTGGACATGAAAGCATTCAGTGAGCCCTCGTATCTTGGAAGCCTCCATTGTTGTGCATCTCTGCTCATTTATTCCTTTTATTTGTCATTCGTCTGTATATTAAACGTGTAAGCACTTCTTGACTCATGCATGCCGATGTCTTGTCCAACAAACACAATCAAATTGGATACATCAGTTGACTTTCAGCCTCGCTTGGCGACTTAAATGTTTTCCAGATCAGAATCAAGCGGGGAAGCGTATGCAGGAGGAGTGGAAAGCGCAGCCAATGCAAAATATCACGGCTGTTTTTGATATCTGACTGGCACATGTTATCTGCAGTATCCTGTTTGTGTTTCTCAGTCAGTGTGTTGCCCAGCTGTGAGTCAAATTCGCCATGACACCAGATATCAAAGGTGAAATTCAGCACAGGCCAGGTGGGACTGATAACACCGGTCCTTTTATTGTCATGGCCGCCTTCCACCACAGAGCTTAATCACTTCCTTTGTTTTCATATTCCTTATCTTTAATAACTACAAAGAACATCTTTTGTTTCGGAGGATCCGAGTTATACCTAAAAAATTAACATTAAAAAGGGAAAATTCCCAGATTTTCAACCATATCTTTATCTGAGTATGTATATACTGTGAAACACGGCTGCCTATGTTCTCGGTGTCTTTGGGGCGCAGCTGCAAAATCTGTTGTTCTTCCTGCATCCAGTGATGTGAACGTGACGTCATTGGAGGCAAGAAAGAGCTACAGTGCTACTTCAGCTTTGGTAGCTGTGGGGCGCAACGCCTTGTATTGCAAACTAGTTACGTTTCCAACAGCAAAAAAGCATCCCAAAATATGAGCTCAGACAATGTTATGGTTGAGGATTTTCTTTACAGTTTTTGGCTGACTTGCATATAGCCCCCTTTTCTGTTACTAAACATGACGAAGTATTGTGTGGGTGGAGCGTTAAGTGGAGGCAGAATAATTCTCTGAACACGTTAGTTAACGCTGGCTAGCAAGTTTTGTTGGCTTGTTTTTTTTTTTTTAACAATGGCTGAAGAAAATACGAATTTCTCTCAATATGTTCAGTCACTAACTCTCCGGGACCGCGAGTGTTAGTTGAGAGTTAACATTAACCAATGGGACCAGATAGCGGACCCCTACGACGCTGGCAGACTAATTTTACTTCGGGAGGAGAGGACGACTGACACCTAATGCCTGCGCTCCTCTCGGCGAAGTGGCCGAGGAGTGAGGCAGAGGGACCATTAGACCCAGCACTGCTGTTGGGATTATTTTCCAGTGTTGTATGACAGTATGGTGGAATTAACAAACTAGCAAGCCTGTTTGTTCGTATCCCCTGTTCACAATGTTCCGTGTCATTTTCACTGTTCAAACGTAGTAGTTTTAAGACTAACCTGTTGTTTTTTCCTGAACCTAAGCAAGTGTTTTTGTTTACTTTACAACAGAGCAGCAGAGAGATACAGTGGGGGGAAACAGTGTAGAGCCGGTTCACATCTTACTCTGAATTGAGGATTTATTTCGATCAAACCAGAGTACTAACAGACTAATGGTTTTGGTGAGTTTTATTTTGTTTCTGTTCAGTTTGAATGAAGTGTGTTTTACAATGCGTTAACAAGGCAATTATGTCGTTTAGTTAGTTTGGTTTAGTTCATGAGAGAAATAGAGTATTTTTCTGTTTAGGTGTAATAATTAGGGCTGTCAATTGATTAAAATATTTAATCACAATTAATCGCATGATTGTCCATTGTCCATTAATTGCACATTTTTTTATCTGTTCAAAATGTACCTTACAGGTAGATTTGCCAAGTATTTAATACTCTTATCAACATGGGAGTGGGCAAATATACTGATTTATGCAAATATATGAATATATTCATTATTGGAAATCAATGAACAACACAAAACAATGACATATATTGTCCAGAAACCCTCACAGGTACTGCATTTAGCATAAAAATATGCTCAAATCATAACATGGCAAACTGCAGCCCAACAGGCAACAACAGCTGTCAGTGTGTCAGTGTGCTGACTTGACTATGACTTGCCCCAAACTGCATGTGATTATCATGAAGTTGGCATGTCTGTAAAGGGGAGACTCGTGGGTACCCATAAAACCCATTTTCATTCACATATCTTGAGGACAGAGGTCAAGGGACCGCTTTGAAAATGGCCATGCTAGTTTTTCCTTCGCCAAAATTTAACGTAAATTTGGAGCGTTATTTAGCCTACTTCACCAAGCTAGTACGACATGATTGGTACCAATGGATTCCTTACGTTTTCTAGTTTCATACGATGCCAGTATCTTCACTGTAGCTTTAAAATGAGCCTACTACAACCTCTGAAAAATTGCATAATGCGTTAAAGAAATTAGTGGCGTTAAAATGAATTTGCATTAACACGTAATTATCGCGTTAACTATGACAGCCCTAATAATAATATTTCCTTTATTGAAATTTTGTGTGTTTATTTTGTTTTGAGTTTATTTATTTTGTTTATTGTGTAACACAGCAAACTCTCAGCTTGTATGCAATCCATCCTGGTACATGTAGGCAAAGCTGGCACGGCTCCACAATAGGAGAACTCAGCTTTCTGTTAGTATAGCATGCACTGGGGAATTTATTTCTTCAGTGGACTATATTTTTCATCAACACTGATTGGACATCCACATAAAAGATAGCGAATGTTTCCTTTAAGTTCCACAGCCTGTCTGAATCAACTCAAAGACACCCGACTGTAGGGCACATGAGGACATCAGGATTTCTGACAGCAGTGAGAAAAGCAGCCAAACTAATGGTGAACAAAGTCTGTTTTTTATTTGCTTCCCATGAACACAACAGCAACAGTTGTCGGGATCATTTCCAGTGACTGAGTTGTATATCACATTAATAGACACTGATGTAATGTATGTAACCCCCCCTCTGATCCAGCAGCTGTCTCCACCCACAACTCAACGTGTCAGCCGGATGAACTTGTGTGTGTGTATTAGAGGTCCAACATGTGCCGCTAGAAAGACCTGGAATATCAAAAGGAAAAAAAAGAAGTTTGCTAGCTGTTGTCTTTCAGAAATGTGACTCAAAACCACAATTAATTATTGTCCAGATCATAAATAGTTCGGTTTATACCCGATCCTTCTTACAACCCAAACAGGGCACGATTAGATTATAGTTTTAAGAGTTTTCTTTATGGTCTTATCATGGCCTTTATTGCTAATTTTAATGATGCAAATTCCTTCCATCGCAGCATTTTGCAGTAGGCTCAGAGCTATACCATGTGGTCAAATGTTGCTAGTTGATTTTTTTTTTACTTTGTCCTTAGTCGACCCTTTTGTCCAAACACTTTTAGTTTGATTCCCAAGCTAGAATAGTAATATTAAAAAATGATTCAAGATGATTCAGTGTGTTCCCTACCAACATGTCAAATAAAAAGGTTTTTTAGAGACTTTCAAACTGTGCCAAGGAAAAAAAAAAGTCTTGCGCGTTAAACTTTTACGATAAATCAATAAAAACCATATGGGTTGTGTATACATCAGTAAAGTTAATTGATATCAGACAGAACATCTGCAGTGGTGGGAATTGATTGTGTAAGATGGATTCGGGCCATACCCCATGCAGTTTCCTTTGTGTTTTCTTGTCTTTAACCCTTCCCTGTGTTTCTAGTACTTCTAGACTGTGTCTCTCTCTCTCTCTATTTTCATTTCTCAGTTTGTACATTCTTGATTCCTTTCCTCGCCTCCTCACCTACCTTATTGTCATAGACTACAGACGTTAACAACTCAAAATAAATAGATTGTATTTAGGATCAAACAAAATATACTCTTGTCTAATCTAGAAGATGGTAGATACTGTATGTTCATTTATCGCAGTGTTTTATATTCATATCTATACAACATATATTTAGTATTTTTTACCCCTATCAGCAGCTATAACCCCATAATATATTATATCTTCAACTGCGCAATATTGACTTAACAGTACAATAATTTAGTGCAATAATTCAGCTATCCAATAATGTGGTTTACTCTGGCATTAACACTGCATTTATTTATACGGTACATTTAAACAAAGAATTCTTATTTATTTATACTATTCTTGCATTTTTTTTTATGCATGTATTTATATTATTGCATTTATGCATTATATGCATAGATCCTATTTTTCAGCATTATTATTTCTACTCTAGAATGGGAGCAAAACGTAACTCAATTTCCCCCCGGGGATCAATAAAGTATTTCTGATTCTCATATTTATTTCCTTGCCGGAGGGAGGGAAGTTTGTCCTGAAGTGGCCGCTGTATTTATACCCTACACCATAAAGAAGGCTGCTTCACTCAGCTGTAAGTGTGACTACAAACAGAGTTCACTCAACCACAGAGTGGGAGGGTGTAGAGGGAATTTGAATTGGATTTGGGCCATGTAGTGCAAAAAGCTTTGAGTGAGTGGTCGGAAGACTACGCTGTATAAATGCAATTCCGTATAAATGCAAGTCACATACACATATTTGTGTGTATGTGTTAATACGTGCAGAATAGGGGTGGGCACAAAATTGTTTTTGATTCGATACCAATAATACCAGGGCCAGAATCCCTTCTTGTTAAAAGCAGCTAATATACTACTATGTGGGGGAGAAAATGTGTCATGATGTATGAGCTGAATGCATCATTAATAGGCTTCTTCAGGAAACTTAAAAGACGTTAATAAGAATCATATTAAAAACCTGTGGTGGAGCGTTTGGTGAGTTAAGGCTCTCCTGGGAGGTGTGGCTGCAGGGGCCCAGATGGGACTGGTAGAGAGGGTAGTGCTGACAGTGGTCATCCTCCTCTGAGTCTTCAGGGCCGGGCAGAAAGCTGCTGCTGCCCTGGGGGCCCCAAGCACTACCACTGCCACATGAGGAGTAGCTGAGTCGGGAGATGGAGCGGGATGGAAAAGTTTGGTTGTCTGGGTACGCAAGGTCATCTGGAAAAAAAACACATATGACGGTAAATCAGGAAATAAAATGAGCAATACTGTTTCCACATTTTCTTCAGTAGTTAAGGCAAAAGTCAATATCATGGCTGCAAAATAAAAATGTAATTGAAAATATGGGTACCCACGAGTCTCCCCTTTACAGACATGCCCGCTTTATGATAATCACATGCAGTTTGGGGCAAGTCATAGTCAAGTCAGCACACTGACACACTGACAGCTGTTGTTGCCTGTTGGGCTGCAGTTTGCCATGTTATGATTTGAGCATACTTTTTATGCTAAATGCAGTACCTGTGAGGGTTTCTGGACAATATTTGTCATTTTTTTGTGTTGTTAATTGATTTCCAATAATAAATATATACATACATTTGCATAAAGCAGCATATTTGTCAACTCCCATGTTGATAAGAGTATTATATACTTGACAAATCTCCCTATAAGGTACATTTTGTGATTTATTTGCGATTAATCACCATTAAGTACGGACAATCATGTGATTAATCACGATTAAATATTTTAATTAATTGACAGCCCTATCACTAATACTACAGTATGGGATCCTTAACTTGTGACTTGCTCCTGTTGTGGCTCCTCTCTGCTTCTTTCATGCACATGCTATACATGTCAATTTGCTGTTTTTATCCACATGTTCTTTAGCGAAAGTTTGTTGAAACCATTTAGGTGACCTGAGATGTGTTTTCTCCTCTCTTTACCTTGCTGTGGAGCCATTCCCAGGTCCAGACCTTTGCGTTGCTCCACCAAAATCTGGTGGAAAACAGAGGCTATGTCAGCCTCAGCAAGCATCGACTCCCTCTCACCTACATCCATGTCCATGATGTCATGCGAGACTGGGGCCTAAGAGAGAGGATGGAGAGAGGTGAGTGTGACCAACTGTTCATCTGTACTAAGGAGCTGATGATGCTGTTTCAGGCTCCCCTAGAAACTTAGCATCAGAGGGAGAGGTGAAGGCACCGGGGTTGTCACAAAGATATGATTTAATAAAGTGAGGGTTAGAAATAATAGGAATAACTGGGAAATTCCAAAATGTACTGTCATTTCACATTTATTTCAAGTTACATGAATTTCTTTTTTTCTTTTTTCTTTAGATTATAAGAGAACCCCAAAAAGTGGTTATTGCCTTAAGTGGATTTAGTTACCAGTTTTAGTAAAATCATTAATGGTGTACAGTACAGTAATAACAAATATACTGTATAGATAGTAAGTACAATAAGCTACAATGAAAAAGTGGAGGCACAGCAGTGAATTATGTTATACTGCTCAATTTTGATAAATGTTACGATCAAATCTAAAATTACAACCTAGGTGACCGACCCCTTAATTTAGAGTTTTTCTGGCATTAGTTTGGTAAGTTGGGGTTTGGTATGTTGGTCTTGGCCAATAATGCAACAACCCCAAGTAGCAACAACTCTGCTTTCACAGTTCATCAAATTTATTTTTTAAGATATAAACACAGGAGATTGGGGGGGGTCTATTTCCCCTGAATCTCTAAATGATTCAGCCATTGTGACTTGGTTTCATGCCACTTGAGTCTCTTAGTATCTGTGCACACACGAGCATACACATTTGGAGAATGAATAATGACAGTGCTCGACACAAATGTAATATTGTCTTGCCAAACCAGACCGGGTTTGGCAAAGAGAGAAAACAGAAACAAGCTAAAGAAGAAACAGACAGCGGGCCCCTGGTATGAAGGCATGCAGATTAGTTTGGGTTTGGGGAAAAGCTGGTTCTGGGAGGGTGGTCCAGCTTCTACCTGATTTTTCCGTCCTCTTGATTCGATGACGTAGTCGCAGCCCAGTTGGAAATCAATGGGATCGACAGTTAGCCGCCTTTTGGTCTTTTTCATCTTTGGAGAGCAGAAAAGGAAACACCATCACCAACAGAGAGGAGAGAGTAGAGAGGAAAGAAAGATGGTTTGTATGAAAAGGTAAAAGTGTAGCGTAGCGGAGAGGAAGGACATTGCAAAACACTTCTCACTTTGAGATTACCAAAGATTGAGCACAATGTAACCATTTTACTTTTTGTTATTTTGGAAAAGTTTATTCCTCTCAAAATATGTGTCATTTTAAAAACACACAGAAGTATGATTAACAGCACTAATTGTTGTTCTGAATGTATCACTACAAAGACTCTTCTAACCATCTGGATAACAAAATATTCAATCGGTTGCACAAATAGCAGCCACAAATGACATATGTCATTACTCTTTTTGTAAAACACGAGCAAAATGCAAAAACGTTATTTTGTATGAAAATATAAAATATTGTAAAGTAACATCAATATCAACCCAATGTCACGCCAAAGCGTGTAATAGACCCACCTGTCTACCGGAGGACAGCATTTCAGTATTACGTTTTGCCTCGCCAAGACCTGAATATTACACGCCTGTATTAATGTGCAGTATCAGCAGGGGGCAACAAAACCACTCATTTTGGATTAGGCAGCAAAACCACTTAGTTAGGTTAAGGTAAAACTTAAAATAAGTACGTAAACTAAGTAAAATCAAAGAGATAAAGAGAACTGGATACAGGCGGGTTTCCGTTCATTCCTATGAGAGTTGCTCAGTGGCGAATGAAGTCTATGGGAAAAAGCCTTTGTGGGCCCAACGGCGTCACGTGACAGACACATAAGTTGTAGAACCACCGTTTGGCCACTAAAAACAATTTGTCTCAGAGCCCGGCACACTTCCTGGGGCCTTGAGTAAAACACGTACAGAAACAACGTTATGTCAGTGGGGAAAACACGTGACAACCGTCACTGCAAAACATGTGACAAACAACTAACTTAACTTGCAAAACAAAACACCGGTCTCAAACATGGGTCTCCCGCTTGAAAGTCCTCATCTTTCTCACTTTATATACTACGTAACTAGCTCTGAAGTTAGACTTCTGTCACTACACAACACGTGACAAACATTACGTGACAACTGTCACTACAAAACACTGCACCTTCATGCAGGTGTGTAATATTCACGTCTTGGCGACACAGAACGCGACACTGACATGCTTTCTTCCGGTGGACAGGCGGGTCTATTACACGCTTTGTCGTGAGACCGGGCTGTCAATATATGCCAATATAACTTAATAATAATATATAATATAACTGTTACATTTTCAAATTTTGGTTCACACGGTACAAATTGAGCATGCACTTATGTCATCTTATACCATCTTTTTTTGGATTAGGAAAAGTGGCACAACTTTGGAAAAGAGTTCAAAATAGTTTTTTTTAAAGTTACTGTGAGGAACTTTTAACTGGTTATGAAATATAATACCGATGCCTCTATATGACCTACATAAGAAACGAGACCATCGAAGAGAACAATGGCTATTTCTATAAAGTTATTCTTAATGCTCGTCATCGGTGCCACCGAAATCAGAGCAAATCATGCAGGTTCCCCAGCAGCGCGACCTCCAGCAGCAACCAGCCTGCAGAAGACGGACCCAGATCCGGCTTCGCTGCCGCCTTCGACCTGCAGTCGGAGCTCTGGGAGGTGGAGAGCTCTGCGCCTCTTAGCAGCGGCTTCTCCTCCGGCCAGGAGCAGAGCTTCCCCTCGCTACTCCGCCGGTCCCCACTGGGAGCCCACAATGACACCACGCTGCTGGAGGGAAGGGAGGCACGGGAGAACCAGAGGTTTTCTAAAGGGACTCTGGTGCTCGGAAACCGATTTTGTCCGTAGGGGCCGTCAAAATCCACACAATGAAAGTTGCTTGTGCAGCTGACAGAATATTTTATCATCCAGATGGTTAAAAGAGTCTTTCGGAACAGTGGTAAGTGTTGTTAATCAACCTGGGTGGATGGGTACATCTAGTTTTTTGGGGAAAAACAGATACTTAGCTTTGTTACTTAAATGTAATATTATTACATGAGAGGCACAAACTGGGGCTAGGAGAACATCTGCCTGGCTATGTGACCTAGAAAGACAGGGACTTCTTTTGAGACTCAGGTTCAAGCCCTGTGTTGCTGACGAAGGATCCTACCCAAGAATCTTTGAGCAAGACACTGAATCCCTACAGGCTCCTAAAAACCCTCTCTGAGTAACATATCATCTCTGAGACAGTGAAAATGTCAGGAGAGTTTCCTCAATAAGGTGTTTCAAAAGGCAGTACTCTGTTTGGAACAGTAGAGGGCACTCTGTCTGAGTGAAAGTCAAACCAGGGGTGTAGGAAGCACCACTTGGCCTTGTTGCAGTCAGCCTTTTTGTAACCTCCATCAAATGTCCAATCATATAAGATATAAACAAAACCTTTATCGGTAGTCACATGGGAAACAAAGACAAAGCATCCGCAGACCCGGCAGAGCCCGAGAGTCCTGTCAACCTTTTTTTTTCTACTCAGCAGCCGCTGCAGTGATTGAAAATAAACAAAGCTTAGCTCCCTCATTACACAGAGACTGTGGCATAAACAATAGTAGTCATGGTTTTATGATGAATTTCAGTGGACCCGGTGCCCTTTTTTTTTTTTACAATCTCTAGACTTGAACCAGAGACTGTTTCAACTCTGCTCCGACTCTTTTATGTGCGCGATTATGTGTGACAGCCTGGTATTTACCCACAGTGCACCGCTGCCAGTGCCGGGTGGACCGTGCCTAACCTTAGTCGTCTCAAGCTGTCAAGGCTTCCAGTTGTTCACGAGGGATGGCCTAGATCACACAGATAACCCGCGTAGAAAACACCTCTGCTTTTCAACAGAGGAAGGGGCCGTCAGCATGACAAAGATCAGTATGGGAGCACAGCAGAGCCTTGCAAACTCAAACTCAAGACACATGTGCTGCAAAAGGCTGATATGAATTTCACTGGAGTTATCTGTTTGGCATTTGGCAGCTTTGGTTCCCCCCCGCTAAAACATCTTTTAATAAAGAAAATTAAGAAACAGGAAACTATGAAATAGATAGCCCTGCAAGGACCCCCAGCTGACACCTCCAAATATTAAACTATTTATTGATTTATTTTGTACTTCTCCCTTATTATTACATATTTATTGCTGATTTTTCAATATATGTATTATATATATTTTTTTTCTCTTCCCTTACAGACATAATCATACGTATAAACATATGTGCCATATGTAACAGATTTCCCCTAAAACAATCAGTAATTACACTAATTTAACTCATAGTATCTCATATATTCCTTTGTTGTCGGTTTTGCACTCTGGTTCCTGTATGGTTTAAACAAGCGGGTAAAAACTTGTTAAACTGTTTTATAACCAGTTTTAGAGGTGCTGGTAGGTCTGTTTTGCTTCCTTTGGATAGAGCCAGGCTGCTTCCCTCCTTGTGCAGTCTTTATGCTAAGTTAAGCTGCTGGCTGTAGCTTCATACTTATCGTAGACACTCTGCATTATTTTGAATCACACCATACAGTACTATGTCATTGCGTTTCCACTTTTCTTGTCTGATATTTTATTGCGATTAAATTGATATTTCCCTCCTTAAAAGAAAAAGAAAAAAGGAAAGAGAAACAGGAAACGTCCGGTGTGGGCAAAAGATCAACAGAACTGAGGTGAAACAGGTATTGTTTGTAGGTTACCGCATGTCGAAGTCTTAGTCTCGAAGAATTAGCGGAGACAAACACCAGAACTACTAATGTTCTGCTGTCTGAGAACAAATTGATATCTGCTTCTTGTTTTATGATGCACATCACTGGAATGCTTTCTGTTGGCCACAAGCTCACTAAAACTTAAGTACCTACAAAATAGCTACAAGATGCTTATTTATTTAATGTTCCCAACAAGCAAACAAAGAGGCAGTTAAAGCTGTAGTAGGCAGACTTGAGCAAAAATTATGCAAAAAAATAAGTTACTTTTATAAAACGGTCACTATATCCTGACAGTAGTGCATGAGACAGGTAATCTGAAAATAAATAATGTGCCTCTGTGTCCTCCGGTGTTCCTAATGGCATTTACAAGATTTCACAGATCGGAGGAAAACAATCAATCAGAGCCGAGCTGGAGCCTTGCCGTCTCTGAGCAGCTGTCAATCACTCACAAACTCCGAATGACCTGTGATTGGCCAAGGTCTCCTGTCACTGGTTAGATTTCCTAAAGCCTGAAAACAGAGCCATGAGGAGGTGCAAAAGTCTAGTTTTCTCTCAGAACACTTGAATTACAATATGCTGAAAGATAATTATGGCATTTTTGTCCAATGATGCCAATAATATACTGCCTACTTTGGCTTTAACAGGGAAGCACAATGGAAAAGAACCACATGTAGGCCTACTAGTGTACTAATGAATTAAAAAACGAATTGCCGTACCCCCTTGTAGTGTTGTGAATCTGTTGCATCCATACTGTGCTCCTCATATCCATCTGCTGATAAAGAAGGCAGACAAGTTATTGTTAGTAACATAAAACTTTTGAGAATAACTGAACGACAAAATACTGTACAATAAAGCATATGATTTCTAAAGGAATGCAGTGCACAATTAAAATCATCTGGCTTTGTTCTATGTGCATGCAATTGCGAGCACATCTGCAGACTAAGTTCACCATCCTGAGTAAAGAATTACATCTTTTATATAACTCTTTACAGGAAGATGCAAACTAAAATGTTCAAATGTTTTTATTTTTCCTTTCCACCGGGCACAGCAAGTGCAGCACGAGGTGGCGAAAGGAAGGAACACTGTGTTTTCAGCCACTCTTTATGGGAGCGTTTATGAGTGGGCTGCATTTCTACGTTAACAGTTCGCTCTTGAGAGAGGAAGGATAAACTGGGAACAACAAAAGCTGCAGAGTAAAGCAAATGTTCAATAATGAGCTTCCCAGGTGAGCAGATAAAGTGATGAAGTTGAACGCTTACGCAGAACAACAACACACATGTGAACCGTTACTGCACTAATACTCTATCATTCCCAACCTGAATCCATTTTATAGACTTACATCACTCAGAAATAATCTGCAGAAAGAAATACGCAGATGGACATAAAACACACTAAAAGTAGCATTATTACAACAACTACTACTACTACTACTACTACTACTACTACTACTACTACTACTACTACTACTACTACTACTACTACTACTACTGTACCTCTAATGATACTGATAAAGTACTTTCCACTAACATGTTTCGTTTTAAACCTTGTTTACTCTCCCTGACTAAAACTTCCCTGGCTCTGCTCCTCTACTCTTCATATGCCATGTGAATAAAAGCCAGGAGAGCACTGTACTGTGCCAGCCTAACCAGAACCCTTTAGTCTGTTCCAAAACCACTGTATCCACTGAATGAGACATTCAAACCAGCACGGTTGAAATGGATCATTTCAATAGTCATATGAAAATATTCAATACTGAGACTACATTTCACAGTACCTTGATTTACAGTATTATTCTGATTATTAATTACCATGATGAGCAAAGACTCAACTTTATTAAACATGAATTTAGTAAACTAGGCAGCATATTAAATAGTTAAGAGTTAAGCAGTTATTAAACATTCATGTGACTCCAGAAGGACGACCAAAGAAGGAGGTCTAAGGAAGACCACACACATGGCTGGATTAAGCCTCTGCGGGGCCCCGGGAAAAAAAAAAGTATGGGCTCAAATGGACCCATGATTGTGGTAATTTGGTAAAACAGATTCATTTAGGAATATGAAGAGCACAACAGCAAAACAGGTAATAATGAAGGAGCCACCTAAAAGTTTATTTTAAGGCATATTCTCAACAAACCAACAAACACATGATGCATACAGGGCCACTTTTCCTAGTTGGTAATCCAGCATTGACCACATAGACTCACTGAAAAGTGTCTTAAAATCAGTGCACATAATGTGAACAGCACACAGCAGGTCCGTACGTAACTAAAAATGTCTGACCAGGATTTGCCACATAATGAGGTCACAAGTCCAAGTCCCCATGTGCAAATTGGGTCAAATGGTCGTTACACATCTATCTAATTGCTTTTAGCATGCTAGCGGCATGGCAAAGCCAGCTGGTCCGTCGGTCCATCACTTTGGTCAAGAGAAATATCTCAAACCATTGGATGGGTTACTATAAAATTTTGACGCTCTCTAGAGGATGAATCCAAATGACTAATAGGCCTTTCACACAACGCGGCAACGGCACCACTGCGCTCAGAAACCCATTATTTCCAATGGCTGTTGCAGAGCAACAACAGCTTTTCGCTGCTCCGAGCGAAGGGCAAGAGCAGCGGAGTGATGTTCGCTGAACCCAACGGTGAGCGCAGCGCAAACCGCGTTCTGCGAAATCTTCCAACTTCTCATCTAGCGTAGTCAAAGTTTAAATTCGTCCACTACTTTGGTTTAAGACCAAATACCTATAAATATGAATAAAAGACATTTCCGTGAGTCACAGTTTTTTTATCTGTTCAAAATGTACCTTAAAGGAAGGTTCAAGTCAAGTATTTAATACTCGTATCAACATGGGAGTGGACAAATATGCTTGCTGTATGCAAACGTATGTATATATGTATTATTGGGAATCAATTAACAACACAACATAATGATAAACATTGTCCAGAAACCCTCACAGGTACTGCCTTTAGCATAAAAAAATATGTTCAAATCATAACGTGGCAATCTGCAGCCCAAAAGGCGACAACAGCTGTCAGTGTGTCAGTGTGCTGACTTGATTATGGCTTGCCCCAAACTGCATGTGATTATCATAAAGTGGGCATGTCTGTAAAGGGGAGACTCGTCAGTACCTAGAGAACCCATTTTCACTCACATATCTTGAGGTCAGAGGTCAAGGGACCCCTTTGAAAATGGCCATGCCAGTTTTTCCTCACCAAAATTTTGCGTAACTTTGTAGCGTTGTTTAGCCTCCTTCGCAACAAACTAGGATATGGTTGGTACCAATGGATAACTTAGGTTTTCTAGTTTCATATGATACCAGTATCACTCTAGCTTTAAAACTGAGCCCGCTACAACCTAAAAATCGCAAGTTGCGTTAATGCGTTAAAGAAATTAGTGGCGTTTAAATTAATAATTAATAAATTAATAATTAGCATTAACGCTTTATTATCGCATTAACTTTGACAGCCCTAATATTAAAATCAAAAGATATATCTGTCAAAGATATCTGACCTTTCCTTATGATTTAGATCATTATTCATTCAGTTTAGTGTACTTACTGTGGACCTCCGGCATGCTCTGTGTATCATATTCATGAGGCTCTGGAAAACAGAAAAGATAAAAGAAGACTTATTCAGTTGTGTTTAATTACAACTAGAAATGAAAATTAATGAGGTGAGGTTTGCCATTTTCCAATTCAGTACGCTGACTATAATAAATAGCTAAACAAATTGGGATAATTCAGGTAGTCCTTAGCCGAGGCCACTTTCCACATAAAATTATAATCAGAAGCAGAAGCAGCAGTAGCACCATTAAACTGAGGCGCTGAGGTCAGCCAGCTAATTGAGTTACACTCTTTTTTATACAGCGTATGTGAACAAAGACTCTGTTGTAAGCATTAGAGTTTGTGCACAAAGATACTGTACACACAGGATGACACCCTCCGAGCTTTGGGGGCCCAACGGACCACAGCAGCACATACAGTCAAAAGACAGCAAAAGAATGTGTGTGTGTGTGTTTGAGTGTACAGTCATGCATGTTGAATTTAATCCAGGTGGTCACATGAATGTCTGCATTTGATGAGTGGTCGGTCATTTTAAACATAATGCACCTGTTAACATACACATTTATGGCTGCGTTTCATAACTACAACATACATCTGTGCACACGCTGCGAGCTGGATTCCTCATAAAGACATGACAAACTAAAGTTTTGTTCTCCCTCTCCTCTCTCTCTGTCTCTCTCTCTCTCTGCTTCTGGTTGGTGGAGCTCTGCAGGACTGAATCTTTCAATTCCAGGCACAGAATGGGAGACATGTGACTGGATGATCACAAGGCCCGCCGGGCTAAGCCAGCAAACCAACTCGTTCTGTATCCTGTCCCAAAATCCTCCAGGGTGACTCAGCGTAAGCAGTACCAGGAGCCCCGGCTGTCTCCTCATAATTCATTGATCTCCCGATGCTATGATCTCACTTGAAGACCTACTGTGTATAATAATGCTTAAAGCTGATATGCAGTGGGCTTCAAGGGCACTTGTTTTATAAGCTCTGGGTTTACTACTTAGTTTGTGTGGGAATTGACTTTTTTCTGTGGCATTGGGTATTCAGGGGAATTGATTCCCCGCACCACAAAGGAGACATAGCAAGTGGTGTGCGTGTTGCCTTCTACTTGTCTCCTGCCCTGGGTTTTGACCAGAGGATATTGGTAATGTTGCGGGAGCAACTTCAAAAAGAGAGCAAAACGTGCTGGAAAGGTTTTGATGAAGCCTCATACCGTCACTGCTTCAGACTTTAAACACAAGCAGCAAACATAAACAGGACTTTTCCACCACATGGGAATAAAGTCTCAAGAGGTACAACAGGCAGTCTAAATGTCCCACAAGGCTGAGCTTCCAAGGGCACTGGAAGCTCAGCCTTGGAAGCTCAGCCTCGTGGGACATTTAGACTGAGCTTCAAAGAGCACTGGTCAGTTAAGGACAACAAATGGACATTGGAGGTTCTGGCTTGAGCTGTATCCATAGGTATGTGATAGCGCTCAGCACAGCTGTGAAGAGCCAGAGCTGGAAAAACAGCAGAGATGGAAAATTATTAAACCCTGTGACAGATTTGGCAGCCTGTTGATGATGGTTGATTATCTGAAAAAGAGAAAGGAAATGAATTGTTGTGACTCAGTGTCACAAAAATGAGGGGGTCTCATAGACAGGTGGCTGACAAATGGAAGAAATACAGCAACGTGAAGTGTCTTTGGAGCTGCCAGAACAGCTTTAAGAACACCATTCCTTCAAATGATATTCCATAATTTAATGTTTTTTTTATGATGGTGGGGAGCAGTGTCTAATCTCCATATGTGTTCCATTGGGTTGAGAGTTGGTGACTGCAAAGGCAATAGCGTTCAGTCCAATAATGTCCGTGCTACTTGCATTAACTTTGTTGTTCGCTGGGATAATACGAGCTCCACTTGGAAAAAGAAAATGCATATCCAAGTCCAATTCCTGAACTTGAACTCGAAAAACTGACACAACCCACACATGTGATGCACTTGGCATGGTGATGTTTTACCAATTCTTCAGATTCAACAGCCTAATATGCATTCTCCGTACAGTCACAGTACAGAATGCAGCTGTTGAATCTCCTTGAAGCCTTTCATTTATTGGGGATTTCTTGGGGTAAGCTCAAGCTGACTTCCAGCAATGCTCTGTGACTTCCACTTCGGACTTGGAGCACCTCCAGAGGACTTGTAAAGCAATGAGTGGAACGGATGGAAATTTGTTAAGGCTGCCCCTTCAAAGTCACCTTGACCTGAGATCTGACATTCTTTCACATTTGTAACATTTGATCGCGCTGCTTCACATTCGTATAAACATTCCCACTTGGCAGCTGCCCAAAACAAGTACAGTTTTGGACCGCTGAGCAGCTTCAGTCAGCTGGAGTTAATGTCTTTGCTGAAAGGCCACAGTGACAGGGTTTGTTAAGTAAATAGGTGTTACTCATTGACTTACCACGTATCGATTTTCACATTCATTTCATTTTCAGTGGATCAATGATTAAAAGATTCCAGACACAAGTTTTAAAACCACTTTTCACAATGAGCATCATGTTGGGAAAATCCTGAAACCTTTCACAAACCAATGTGGTAACAAATCTTCACATTTATTTTCTGTACGGAAAACCACACACAAAGGGATCTTCATAATAAAAACTCACCTTCAAGGTCATTCTGAGAGCAGCTGCGTTCTCCGCTCAACCTCTTGAAGAGCGATCGCATCACCTTGGCACTGCCGAAGCGCTTGAAGCGGGCACGAACGTTTTCATGGTACCACTCCAAAGTACCGATCTTGAGGACCCTGTTAAAAGAAATGGAGGAGCCAAATGTGTACTAATGACTTCACACAAGGACGAGTCACCAGTAATTACAGAGAATACTTGAGGGAATACAAGCACAGGACATTACTGACTGCTATGGTGAGTGCAGGTTTAAGACATGAGATGTATAGCATGATATTTTCCAGACATTTAGTTCAGTGAGGGGCTTTTTGTGCGCAGCCACATCTGAGCAAACAATAGTATAATGGTTACATATGGAGCTGGAGTGAGCAGTTTGGATTAGATCCTATTTCAAAAACACATAACTCTTATTCAGACCTCAGTTGAGCCGCCAAGTCAAAGCAAAGTATTTGTCTACTAGCTGCTGAAAAGCGTACAAATGTATTGATTAAGTGCTTTCATGCCGTCACTCATAACTGACTAATACCAACATTCCATCAATAGCTTTGTGTCAGACCCCCAGGGTGCTACGGATTTACACTACCAAACAACATGGTTTCCTATTTTTCTTAAAGAACTTTTGATAACAGTAAAAGGGAAAGAAGTTTTGTTGTGAAAAAAATACAGGGCAAAAAGGCCATGGTGCAGTGTTGTAGTCAAGACCACCTAAACCGAGACCAAGTCATGACCAAGACCAGAGTGTATCGCGACCGAGACAAGATCAAGACTTTGAGGGGTTGAAAATGAGTCAAGACCAAGACCAGACTAGTGCGAGTCCCACACGGCATGAAACAATTACAATAAACCATAAGCACTCCTCAAATTGATCTGAAAGATCCACACTCCCATAAATCCGTTTGTCGGTAAGTATCACAAACAAGGGTCACAAACATGTTCACAGCTGGACTCCCAAGCAAAAAAAAACCTCTGATTTGGTGGTGATTTCTTCAGTGATCAGTGATCCTATAGGACTGTACTGTGCACAGCTGTGCACCATGACTAGCATGTAGCTAGTATGTAGCTTTAAAGACACGATCAGTCTGAACAATGGTGGGTGAATTCTGATGTAATATAGAAAAATATGAATGAATGTGTGATGTCATCCATAAGCAATGTTCAGCTGGGGACACACTAAGCCGTCATCAAAGAACCAGCAGCGACGAAAGCCACCAGTTATTCTGTATTTGTCTTTCAAAAAGCAAAACCCGAAGACTGAGGACGGCGGATATTCAAGCCGTCGATACGTACATGAAACAAAGCGGCGTTTGCCGACCATTTTCACACCACTCTCTCACCACTTAGCTTCATTCTAGATGGCCATATCGTTGTGAAAATATCCGTGTATTGGAATGATCAGATGAGATGAAGATGAAAAATAAGCCTTCTGTGTTTTTCCTCTTGACTTTACTTATTGGCTTGCTTTCCTCCCGTCCGTTTCGCCTCTCGTACACTGATTAGTTTAAGCTAAACCGCCAATCACATTGATTTCTCTCACCGACGAGCGCCGCCACCGATTCAACATGCTGAATTGGCCGAAAAACCTCTGACATGGGCAGACTAGAGCCGATGGTACGGAACAAACCAAAAAAACTACGCCAATGGATGCTCACTGACGGCCCCACACTGTCGGACAGCCGAGCGTCGGCTTAGTGTGTCAGGGCCCTTTGGTGACCCATGGGCTTACTGCTTGCTGCCATTTGGGTAAACAGTCCCAAATCAAGCAAATAAGCTTTGAAATGTATCTCTCTCTTACCTCTTGACACCACCAGATGTCCTCTGGAGAAAAAAAATATTAACTTTTTGTTCCCAGAGATAGGCTGCCACTTTTTCAATGGATCTCTACTATATACACTACTACAGTACAAGAGAAGGTTGTCCAGCTGTTGGCCATGGTATTGGCTTCACTTTGATTTACTACTAGTTTAAATTTTTAAATTTGTAATTTCGTACCTGGCCATGCGACAGGGATTGCACACCCAGCCATGCTCCTTCTTGTTGTAGAGACTGCAGGACTTGCAGATGTAGAGCTGGCAGTCCAGACACTGACGCTTGCTGTTCACCAGGAACTTGAAGGGCTGGAGACATCGAATACAGTGCGACTCGGTCAGGCTGCTCTGGTTGCCCAACAACTCTCTCTTGGTGTCTTCTTTCTCAATCTGGGTCTTTAGGTCACTAAAAAAACAGGGTTGGAAATATAGTCGAGTGAAGGCATAGTTCAACAAGTGCAGACAGTTTTCTTTCTAAATATTGTATATAGAGGTTTTATTTCTTATTTCATTGTCTGTCATTGGTGCTTTTTATATATATTTATATATTATTTATGTAAACACCATTTTTTCATTACTTGTGGACATAATAGTCCTGTCTATTCTTTAACTTTCTTTATCCAACTTTGTTGTCCTTGTCCCTAGCTGTTATTTCTATTTAAGAGATATGCAAAAAAAAAAAGATTCCTTGTATTATGTGCACACGAACTTGGCCAATGAAGGTGATTCTGATTTTGCGTATTCACCTGTACTCAAAGGCTGCAAGGTAGGCAAGCTACCAAACGACAAAAACAAATTAAAAGACAACAAACAATGAATTGAACTGCCTGTTCATTCAATTCATTCAAAGCCTTTCGCTCCTTTGTGGAGCATAGGCCGTTGACCACAGTCCGCCAGAGTCTTTTGTCCTGGGCTTTCCTCTCCAGTTGTTTCCATGTCAGCCCGCTCTGTGTGATGTCCGTGTCAAGGTCCCTGCGCCAGGTGTTCTGCCTGTGGTAAATTTTAATTCACATCTGGTATCATAGTAAAAGCTACACAAATGACCCCAGTCCTTTATCTCTTTCTCTCTAGAGAGCATAATCAAATCTACTGTATTACGCTAAATAAAAACATGCCATCATTTATCGTTTTCATGTGTTTGTAAAGAGACCATGTGTTAAACAGCATTGAAACACATTAGAGCTGTGTGATGAAAAGATAAGACAAACCACAGCTGTTCACTACTTACAATGAAATGGATTTGAAAAAAATTAAAATAAACTTTAGCTATTCAGGGGAGTTTCCCTTAGAGGTAGCCTCTCTTTTGCAGAAATGCCCTGATCACATTTGCACAGTTACACACATTCACACCTGGAAGCTGCCCAGTACAACCACAGTCTGATCTGCTGGCCTCTGAGGAGCTCCACTGGAGCAGTTAAGGTTAAGGGCCTTGCTCAAGAGCACTTCAGTGGTGGTAAAGAAGGAGGGGCATCACTTTCCCCTCCCAGATTTACCCTGCTGGTCCAGGGGATGGAACCGGCGACCACCGGGTCACTAACTCACTTCATAACTTGTGTATAACAGATGTTTTACAAAGGAAATTACTTTAATTTAGTCAAAGGTTTGTATGTGTTGTAGTTAATATGCAGAACTCATCAAGCAGGAGGAAACATTTTACTTTAGGGGTCGATACAGCGTCAGTGAAAAGTGCGTCTATATTGACTTTCTTTTTTTAAAGATTTTTTTTGGCTGTTTTTGCCTTTATTTGATGGACAGGTCCGATAGACTGGAAAGGGGAGAGCGAGGGGATGAAATGCAACAAATGGCAACGGGCTGGACCCAAACCCACAGCCGCTGCAGTAAGGACTCAGCCTTGGTAGGCGCCCACTCTACCAGGTGAGCTACCTGGGTGTCCCACTATATTGACTTTCTTTTTTTTCCCACTTCAGTTTTTATTGATGTTTTCAAGGTTATACACATATCAATCAACATATGGGCATGTATACCGTCAGACCCACAGACAAAGGGAACAATACATACAGGACTCGTGTTTGGGAGTTACACTTCCATTATTCCATACATTCTCACATAATTTCCAACTCAATCAGTTGTCCTTTCTGCAGTCTTCGTCGCTGTTTTGGTTTTTGAATATTGTCCATTTCTCCCACTTGTCTTCCATCTGTGTTTCTTGCAGTCTTAAACGATGTGTCAGCTTCTCCATTATGTATATCTCCTTTACTACCCCCATCCACTGCTCGTGTGTAGGGGGTTCCTATATTGACTTTCCAATAGGACTTGCTGCACTTACATGGCTTCATTCTCTCTGTATTTACCATGAAGCAGGGTTGATTACTGTAGGTCTACTGCTAATTAATATCTTGTATATAGTAGTACAGTAAACATTGCTGCAACTCAGTGTAGCGCTTTCTGCACCTTTTTATAAAGGTAGCGCCCTGTGTTCGTAAAACTTAATTCCCAGGTTGGCTTTAGTTAAACCCTTATTCCTGTTGTTGCTTTATTTTAATAACCCATAATTATTTCCTCCCTATTTCTTATATGTGACAGCACTGTGGTTATGTTTATACCTAATACAAATCACATAACAAATATGTCCCCAACAATTTACTCAATTGATTAACTAAAAGGGAATGATATCAAAAATATGTAAAATAAAAAAGTCAATAAGATAGTATACCAAGAAAATAGTACTTTGACCTTTCACAGAGATAAACAAGGCAGTATTAACCCAAGTCAATCTTCCATGTTCCTTTAACCTTCTGGGGTCACTAGCATATATGTCACCCTTTAATGTGCTTGGTCTAGCCCAAAATAACATAAAGCAGTACCAAAAGGATATGCAATGAACTCTTATGGTTTCTTTTACTTTCACCAATAATAACCTGGTGGGCCCACACACACTCTCTCTCACACACGCACACACACTCTCACACACACACACAAGCCGGCAAACAGAAAAGGACCATTAATGAAAACAACCCCGTTGCAGGCCTGGTCGGTGCTCGGGAACGTGGTGACCAAAAACAGTCGAGACCGTTTCGCTCTAACAGCCAAATAAAAGCTGAGTACTCACTTTAGCGTAGCAGAGTTTGTGTTACAGAGTCCTAATGTTGCCCCTCCAAGAGTAGTGCAAAAAGCTAGAAAGGCTGAAAGCTTACCATGGCAGTGCAACAGGTGAAATCTTCTTTCTCCCGCGTTGCCAGAGGAGCTACCAGGCTTTTATCCAGGTCACCTGGAGGCTATCTGGGCGGTCCAGAGTGTCCTTTGGCGATAGTTAGCTTGGCTAGTTAGCTTGGCTAGTAAGCTAGAAAGGCTAACGGCGCAATATCAGCTACTGTGTTGATAGCCACTTCACTACTCTCAATGTATACATTTGGCGTTTCACTTGCTTCTCTCCAACCTCTCCGTTGCGCCGCTCCCTCACTTCTCTCGCTCGACCACCCGCTCCTCTAGTCCCGCCCCACAGCCAATCACAACCAGGTAAAGTGACATGACACATAAACAACCAATTACATGTAATAAAATTAAACACATATAGGTTGTACTCAAAGTAAACCACATGCTCACCAAGTACACTGCAACCAGCCTATTTAAAGTGACACATACTGTATGTGTATATTGAACTGAACATGTCAATATTAACCAAAACATATTTATTCTGAGCAGAACCACCAGGAAACTGGTAGTAGACCAGGAAACCAGCCACAATGGCACTCAGGGGCAGCACAAATTGCCCTGGGGCTACATCAGAAATAGAGAAACACTAACAATGCTGCAAAGATTGTGTTCTAAGACAAGACTGCCTTGAAATGAGGTTTGCACACTGTTTATGATCAAACTCAGCCAAATTTTGGTGCCGCCATGAAAGCTCTTTTTTTTTTACATTTCTGTTTATGTATGGGTACATAAAATAAGACATGTTCAGAGTTGCTGGTACTGTAGGTGTATTTTTCAACTGTGGACAGAGCCAGCTGTTCCCCCCTGACTCCAGTATTTATGCTAAGCTAAGCTAACCATATCCTACACTACTCATCCCACTCTCTCTCACTAAGCCAATAAGCACATTTCCCCCCCAAATGTTGAACTAATAACTGCTGAATATATTTGGGCAAATGTCTAACTTATTACTCACTTTATGTTTTTACAGCTAATAAAATAAACCTTACAGCATTTCATTATACAACGTTTTTATGAGTCAGAATGCTGGCTGATGATTATGATTGAGGAGATGGTTGTCAGCACACGGATGGCTTCATTTGGGCAACTTTGTGTCAACATTATGTCAGCCTTGTTGCACGGGAAAAGTCAGTAAAGGCAGAAAAACCTGCAGTGCTTCTCCAGGAAGATTTAGTACGTTTACAAATAAGAAAAAAATTATCAAGATAGATGTGGTACAGCTTCACTGTGCATGGCCTTAAGTAATTGCTGAAGCAGTCATAAAACTGTATAATGTAAAATGTTTGACAAAATAATCTAATGAAAATAATGTTTAGAGACCTTCTGAGTGACACAGGTCTATTAGTGTATTTGTTATATACTACTTACGACAATATTTATTTATATGTACATTAATGTAGCCTGTGTATGTAGCTATTGACCCCTGATGATGTATTTCTGTGGGTGGAGTGTAAGTGTAGGTAGAATAAGGTTGTCTAATAGGTAAACCGCAAATTGCGAAATTTGGCAAAAACTTGCAAAAACTCTTGCGAGACTCACTGCCCGACGGTCTATCCTAACCATAGCCATTCGAGGGTCAATGCCTAACCTTAAGGGGACTGTTTGTAACGTATAAATCAATTCGGGTCGGTGTCCCATGCGCGCTCGCGTGTGGCTACGCTGTTCAGACTCAGACTCCAACAAAAACTACACGGAAGCACCAAAACCGCAATTATATCTAGTGAAGCAAGCAAGTCTTGCAAAACAGTGTTGGCCTCGGTTCGAGGACGCGGGGGAGACCGTAGCTTTGGTCTCCAGGACCGGAGTCTCTGCTGTACTCTGTTCCTCTGTTCCTCTGCCTGCCTGCCTTCACTAACACACCGCGCTGCTTCTCGCTATTAATCTCCACACGTGTATGCGCGCACACTACACACTGCAGAAGAGTGAGTTTAGCTCTGAGAATATCTAGTGAATGCTGCAGCTCCTCCAGACCAACAGAGGTTTCCCGTGTCTTGTGAAGTGACGGGGCTCCGCAGAGAGAAACGTTATTGTCTCTGACCGGGTGCCGGTGTCTCCCCTGTTTCCTCCGGCCGCGGTCGGGAGGCTGAGGTAGGAAAATCAGCATTGATTCATGTAGAGACTTTCGTCTGGTCAGCTAACATTACTGCCAAGCAGGTAAAATATAGATTGATATTGTGGTTTTAGCTGACGTGTGTCGTTTCACTGTTTTGAGCGATGCTCGTTCATGTCTATTTAGAGCGAGCAAGCGTGAGCCCGACGCTGACTTTCGTTGACTTAACGGCCACAGGTGTCGCTGTTAACAAGCATTTCTGATTCTTACAAACAGTCCCTTTAACTATTTGAGATCAATGGAAAACCTTAACCATCTAGTGAGAGTTTCTCAACTCGTGGGTTACCTTCTAGACACGGCCGGGGAATGTTTCTCCGAACATGTTAGCTAAAGCTGGCTAACAAGTTTTGTTGGCTTGTTTTTTTTTTTTTTTTAACAATGGCTGGAGAAAATAACCTCTCCGGGAACCATCACCTTAACGTGGTGGAGAGGTTTGTGTGTCCCTATGACCCTGAGGGCTGTGTTGTCTGGAGCCTCGTGCTCCTGGTAGGGTCTCCCATGGCAAATTGGTCTTAGGTGAGGGGCCGGACTAAGAATGGTTCACAAAAAACCCAATGACGACACGAGGCAGAGGAGGAGTTACCCGGCCCGGAGGAAGCCCGGGGCCCACGTCTGGAGCCAGGCCCAGACGGAGGGCCCGTCAACGAGCGTCTGGTGGCCGGGCTTGCCACGGAGCCCGGCCGGGGATACCCCGAAAAAGGAACGTGGCACCCCCCTCCTCTCCATCCTGTGGGCTCACCACCTGCAGGAAGAACCGCTTGGGTCGGGTGCGCTGCCACACGGGTGGCAGTGAAGGCCAGGGACCTCGACGGACTGGACCCGGGCGGCAGAGGCTGGCTCTGGGGACGTGGAACGTCACCTCTCTGTGGGGGAAGGAGCCGGAGCTTGTGCGGGAGGTGGAGCGCTACCAGTTGGATCTGGTAGGGCTTACCTCTACGCACAGCCTCGGTTCTGGAACCGTACTCTTGGATAGGGGTTGGACTCTATTCTTCTCTGGAGTTGCCCATGGTGTGAGGCGCCGGGCGGGTGTGGGGATACTCACAAATCCCCGGCTGAGTGCCGCTACGTTGGAGTTTACCCCGGTGGACGAGAGGGTCGCCTCCCTACGCCTTCGGGTTATGGGGGGGAAAACTCTGACTGTTGTTTGTGCGTATGCACCAAACAGCAGTTCGGAGTATTCGGCCTTCTTGGAGACCCTGAATGGAGTCCTGTATGGGGCTCCAGTAGGGGACTCCATAGTTCTCCTGGGAGACTTCAACGCGCACGTGGGCAACGATGGAGACACCTGGAGTGGCGTGATTGGGAGGAACGGCCTCCCTGATCTAAACCCGAGTGGTCGTTTGTTGTTGGACTTCTGTGCTAGTCATGGATTGTCCATAACGAACACCATGTTCGAACATAAGGATGCTCATAAGTGTACGTGGTACCAGAGCACCCTAGGCCGAAGGTCGATGATCGATTTTGTAATCGTATCATCTGATCTGAGGCCGCATGTTTTGGACACTCGGGTGAAGAGAGGGGCGGAGCTGTCAACTGATCACCATCTGGTGGTGAGTTGGGTCAGAGGGTGGGGGAAGACTCTGGACAGACCTGGTAAGCCCAAACGCGTAGTGAGGGTGAACTGGGAACGTCTGGAGGAGGCCCCTGTCCGAGAGATCTTCAACTCACACCTCCGGCGGAGCTTTTCTGGCATCCCTGTGGAGGTTGGGGGCATTGAACCCGAGTGGACGATGTTCAAAGCTTCCATTGCTGAAGCTGCGGCGGTGAGCTGTGGTTTTAAGGTCTTAGGTGCCTCAAGGGGCGGCAATCCTCGAACACCGTGGTGGACACCGGTGGTCAGGGAAGCCGTCCGACTGAAGAAGGAGGCCTTCCGGGATATGTTATCTCGGAGGTCTCCGGAGGCAGTTGCAGGGTACCGACGGGCCCGAAGAGCAGCAGCCACTGCCGTGACGGAGGCAAAGCAGCGGGTGTGGGAGGAGTTCGGAGCAGCCATGGAGAAGGACTTTCGGTCGGCACCAAAGTGCTTCTGGAAAACCATCCGGCACCTTAGGAGGGGGAAACGGGGAACCATCCAAGCTGTGTACAGTAAGGATGGGACACTGTTGACCTCAACTGAGGAGGTAATCGGGCGGTGGAAGGAGCACTTTGAGGAACTTCTGAATCCGACCAATACGCCCTCTATGGTAGAGGCAGAGCTGGAAGCTGATGGGGGACCATCATCAATTACCCTGGTGGAAGTCACTGAGGTAGTCAAACAACTCCACAGTGGCAAAGCCCCGGGGGTTGATGAGATCCGCCCAGAAATGCTGAAGGCTCTGGGTGGGGAGGGGCTGTCTTGGATGACACGTCTCTTCAACACCGCGTGGAAGTCGGTGACAGTGCCTAAGGAGTGGCAGACCGGGGTGGTGGTTCCCCTTTTCAAAAAGGGGGACCAGAGAGTGTGTGCCAATTACAGGGGTATCACACTGCTCAGCCTCCCTGGTAAAGTCTACTCCAAGGTGCTGGAAAGGAGGGTTCGGCCGATAGTCGAACCTCAGATCGAAGAGGAACAATGCGGATTCCGTCCTGGCCGTGGAACAACGGACCAGCTTTTCACTCTCGCAAGGATCCTGGAGGGGGCCTGGGAGTATGCCCATCCAGTCTACATGTGTTTTGTGGACTTGGAGAAGGCATATGACCGGGTCCCCCGGGAGATACTGTGGGGGGTGCTGCGGGAGTATGGGGTGAGGGGGGCACTTCTCAGGGCCATCCAATCCCTGTACGCCCAAAGCGAGAGCTGTGTTCGGATCCTCGGCAATAAGTCGGACTCGTTTCCGGTGGGGGTTGGCCTCCGCCAGGGCTGCGCTTTGTCACCAATCCTGTTCGTGATATTCATGGACAGGATATCGAGGCGTAGTCGGGTGGAGGAGGGTTTGCAGATCGGTGTGCTGAGGATCTCATCGCTGCTTTTTGCAGATGATGTGGTCCTGTTGGCATCATCGGTCTGCGACCTCCAGCACTCACTGGATCGGTTCGCAGCCGAGTGTGACGCAGTCGGGATGAGAATCAGCACCTCTAAATCTGAGGCCATGGTTCTCAGCAGGAAACCGGTGGTTTGCCTACTCCGGGTAGGGAATGAGTCCTTACCCCAAGTGAAGGAGTTTAAGTATCTCGGGGTCTTGTTCGCGAGTGAGGGGACGATGGAACGTGAGATTGGTCGGAGAATCGGAGCAGCAGGGGCGGTATTGCATTCGCTTTACCGCACCGTTGTGACGAAAAGAGAGCTGAGCCGGAAGGCAAAGCTCTCGATCTACCGTTCAATCTTCGTTCCTACTCTCACCTATGGTCATGAGGGTTGGGTCATGACCGAAAGAACGAGGTCGCGGGTGCAAGCGGCCGAAATGGGTTTCCTCAGGAGGGTGGCTGGCGTCTCCCTTAGAGATAGGGTAAGAAGCTCAGTCATCCGTGAGGGACTCGGAGTAGAGTCCTTGCTCCTTTGCGTCGAAAGGAGCCAGTTGAGGTGGTTCGGGCATCTAGCAAGGATGCCTCCTGGGCGCCTCCCTTGGGAGGTGTTCCAGGCACGACCAGCTGGGAGGAGACCACGGGGAAGACCCAGGACTAGATGGAGAGATTATATCTCTACTCTGGCCTGGGAACGCCTCGGGATCCCCCAGTCAGAGCTGGTTAATGTGGCCCGGGAAAGGGAAGTTTTGGGGTCCCCTGCTGGAGCTGTTGCCCCCGCGACCCGATCCCGGATAAGCGGTTGAAGATGGATGGATGGATGGATGGAGAAAATAACTCCAATATATAATTTATGAATATGTAGTCAGTCACCCTCAAAGACTGCAGGTGTTAGTGTTAAAACGGACTTATCAAAAAGAGGGTCTTGCAATATGGACGGAACGTTTCAGACTACAGTACTTGCCTCCAGCTAACACTGTAAAACGTCGTAATCATGACGTCGGCACTAAAAGGATCCATAGGCCTATTCTGTTACTGTAATGCCTATTTCTCACCTCAAATGTTTTCAGAAACATCTTGTAGTGTAGTGTTTAGCTGTAAAATGAGAAAGTTTGTGACCCGGCAGCCACGTTGAGACCAGTTGAGGAAATACCAAGCACCGCCCACCAGCCTGAGCACAGCCAATAGGAACGCTCTCTCTGAAATGACCTATGATTGGCGAAAGTCTCCCATAACGGGCAAAATTTTCTAAAGCCTGAAAACAGAGCCATGACGAGGTACAGAAGTCTAGTTTTCCCTCAGAACACTTGAATTACTTTTTGCCCAATGATGCCAAAAATATACTGCATACATTACTCAAACTTCAATAAGTAGACCTCATATTATACATAAAAAAAAAACAGATCGCCCTGGTTATGCAGTGGTTGTTTGGTGGTAGACAAGATTTTGCTCGAGTTTTCACGGCTGTAATGAGTTTTTTAGTTACACGCTATACGGTCACATTTGAATTTATTTCAAGACCATGTTCATTTTCAGTAATTATATTGCAATTAGCAAAAACATCTATCCCAGCCTTTAATTTGTTTTCCGCTATATAAATCAACACTTTGTTCTTGTAGCCACACTTTATTGAAATTGCAGAAAAGTTACTTCCTTCCTTTTTCTCCAATGATTACATTTGAAACTACTCAGCTCATTCCGGCACGGTGCAATAAGAGCTGCAATAACTTCAGTCAAGTCTTACTCAATTACTTCTCTTCTGTGTGACTTGGCAGCTCCTTACATATGTGTTATAAACGATTGCTTTGATGTCAGACTATTCTCTTCAGCAAAGTTTGGAGCATTCTTGTGCTGATTGTTGGAAAAGTTACAGCCTCACTCATGCGCTGAAAGATGCTGACGGTAGTGGAGAGGAAAATTTCTGATAACAAATCCCAAATGTCAAACAGTTTGGGTGGAGTCAAAACACCCTCCGAGGATGAGAGGATGCTTACTGTTAAAGCTTTTTTTTATAGGCCATGCTTTTCAAATTATAGCCCAGATCATCTGGATTAATTGGATACTTTGTACGAATCCCATAACCTTTTGCAGATACAGCTGCTGGCCATTTAAAGATTTAAAAGTAATTCTGAAGCTTCAAATCCCACAGATCTGATATACAAGATGCACTTCTGGGACTCAATAAGATGTGTGCTGTAGGCAACTTCCAAGCCTTCCAAGCACTGATACATGGCTGGCATGGTCAAATATCAAAACCAAGTGCAATGGGAGTCTGAGTCTGTGGTAGTCAGCACTTCATGCATGTGATGATGTGATAAGCTGTGAGGGTTTTTCGGGTTTTTCATGGAGATGCAGCTGAAAGCTCTGGAGTATTTCCAGCCGTTGAACCCTGTGCTAAGATGCATGTGAAGGCACATTATAGTGGGACTCAAACACTTTGACCATATGCTTTAATTTGGTATTGTTTATGTTGTGTGATAAACACTCTTATAACATTAGTTATTACTTTGGCACAGTCTATATCTGCAGTGGGGAGGCTGCCTGAACGCTGTGGAGAGAAGGACTCGCTGTCTAGTCTGTTTTTGTTTTGTTCCGCTAATCGACACATCCAGGTGATGCCATCGCAGATTAAATGTGCAACCACAGATATACCAAACTTCAGTTGAACAATGTCGGCATACAGTTTGACAGAAATTGTTGTCCATTGAGCTTGACTAACCGGGCTAATCGGGCTAAGCCGACTAGCATGCTACAGCTGATAGACAACAACTGATAAATGATAAATGGACTTGCATTTATATAGCGCTTTTCTAGTCTTCCGACCACTCAAGCACTTTACACTACATGTCAGTATTCACCCATTCACACACCCATTCATACACTGATGGCAGAGGCTGCTAAGGTGGCAACTTTGCCCATCAGGATCTAATCTAAATACTCATTCACACACCGATGGCTATACCTTTGGGAGCAATTTGGGGTTAAGTGTCTTGCTCAAGGACACATCGACATGTGACCCGGAGCAGCCAGGGATCGAAACCACTGACCTTCTGATTGGTGGACAACCTGCTCTACCCTCTGAGCCACAGCCACCCCAACTAGGCCCAACTGGTGCACTGACAAAACTTTCCAGCTAACTTGAGCTCTAGAAATTCTGCTCCGTCCGTGCAAATAGTAGACGTTAATGAACTATTTTGACAGTTTGGGTCACAGGGCATACCGAAAGAATGTCACACACCAAAACGAACGTCCTATACGTTTTCGGACGAATACATGTACTGTTCCACCCCGGCCCCCTACATTATACATATTGTTAATATAAAAATATCAGTTAGTGCTGTTTTAAATGTAGACTGCTGCCCCTCGTATTTCTTGTACCTCCTTAATTTATATGTAATATGAGGGCCATTATGTGCAGTAGATGATTTATTCTTTGCAATATTTAAATATTTTTATGAACCATTGTAAAAGGTACCTTGTGGAGTTTTTTCACCTCTAGTAGCACTATAGTACTACAGGGTTCCTACACATTTTCCATTTCAAAATTCCAACCTTTTCCTTACTCAAATTTCCAGGCTTCTCTGTAGATTTTCCTCGGGGGAGGATGCTGTGACAAGATTTTACACAAAGTTTCCATCCAGCTTTCTTTTCCCATTTGGAATTGTTTACCAAACAGGCTTTGTATTTGCGATCATAAAGGCAACCCTCACGAAACTTGCATTCACGCATTGTGGCTGCTCGGTCCACAGCTCTCCGCAGAAAGTTGGACGATGTTCCACTGTCAAACATCTTGAGGGCAGAGCTGATTTGCAGGCTGTGCCCAGGCCCAGTGCATGTCTTTCTGCCTCTCTATTAGCAACAGGGACACACTGGCACAGAAATGCGATAGAGAGGCCTTCTATGCGAGCGGCTGTAGGGCATGAGCTGTAAAATTTTGGGCAGTAAGTTTAACACATTTTGCTTATAATGAATATTTATCCCACATTTCGCCACCCTTGCCAAAGTGCCGTTCTAGGCAATTGCCTAGTTCGCCTACAACGACGCACTGGCCCTGGCTTGTGACGTACAGGCGTAGAGGCAGCTCTGCGTAGGAGTATGCGTTCAGTCGCACGACATAGCCTACTTCTTGCCTTGCTTTAGACGTCATCGAGTTTGCTCTGGCCTGCGCTCTCTTACACACAGTGGCAAACATTTTGACTGCACTGGCTGCTCCAAACGCCATGAAAATCACCCTGCTGCTTGTATGATCAATTTACTTTTTGAAATTCTGAATTTTATATTTAAGAAAAGAGAATAGGGGCAATAGTCAATAGTGTTCCGCACATGAGGACACACCTGCATGTGCATCTATGCACAGGTGACGCAATACACAGTCCTGTCACTGGTTTGCACTATTCCACTGCAAGCTAGTAAACGTGGATGTAAACAACGCTGGATTCAAACATTTAAGAAAAATTAATGAATTCAACATGTTTATTAGACCTAAAGGATATATACATGTTTTGGTCAGCACCATTTGATGCAAACATAACTTTTGTTTGTTTTAAAGAAAACTCCACAGGGCACCTTTAAGGTGAGAACTTACATTTATTTACATATGAAAGATTTTGACTTTGAGATTTCAAAGAGATCAGAAGTAACTGCAATATTTCAATTTATCTTAAATCAGAATGTTTTCTCTTTCTCCTCCCTTTTTCATGCTGGAAAAGTGTTGGTCATAAAGAAGCTTTACATTATAAATAGTAGATGTGACTGTGCACATTTTCTAAGCTTTACCAAGTTTTACCAAGTAACACGCCTAAGTATGTCTTCAAAATCCTCACTTTTCCCCAGTATTTGATTAAAAGCAGGTACTGCAGAGTTTACTCTGTGCTGAACTGGCAAAGCTCAGGAATCCGGGTTCGGCAGCCAGATGTTCACTTCGACACAGACAGCTATGAAGACCAAAGTAACTGAGTGTTCCCATACATGGTGATCTTCTCACCGTGTACAACCACACAAATCAAATCCTCTCTAGTTTAAATGAACCTCCTGTTTCAGACGGTCTTAACCGAGTTTGAGCTGGTGTGCCTATCTCTGTCTTTCATCTTAACATTATAATCTCATATCCTCCTCTTTGCCTCTCTCTTACTGTAACTCAGTTCTAGAATATGACAAGTTACCATATACCAGTGAGGCTGCCGGTGAAAGTGTGAAGGAGAGAAAGAGATAAAAAGAGAAACTCACACAGAACTAAAACGTACAGCTTTCCAGACAAAGACCCAGCAGCTGCACATTAGCCTTATAGATATGTTTCCATTTTGATGAAGACAATTTTCAGACTATTAAAATAAAACGATAATGACAATTAATGAGGAAATGCATACTGCAGATATATAGATATATATACTGTATATGGATAGATAGATAGATAGATAATATAGACAGATAAAAAGATAGATAGATTGATAGTTTCAGCTTCTTCCAAAAATGGCCATTGTGCTTTTATATTCTGTGAAACCTTCCCTCATATGACTGCTGACTATCCGTATTTATCCCTTACAAGCGAACATTAAGAACAACACAGTTATGAATCAGCTGCATCTTAACTTAATTTAGGTTTCCGTTTCAAAATGAAATGCAGATTATTTTCCATCTCTGTGCAGGAAGCTAATGCCATTTGGGGTCAGCGGAAACAAGCTTTAAACACAACACTGACATATTACAACTCGTTCTCATCCCAACTCGTTACATACTGCGTTCCGTCAGGAGTGGACCCTTTGTTTGAACCATTGTTAATATCAAAATATTGATTAGTGCATTTTTCTTTGTTTTCTTAAAAGATGCTTCACCTACAATAAGAAGTCTTTAGCTATTAATGCATCTTTCAGGTTGACAGTTCCGCAATGGCTACTACTATAAATTTGCTTCATGACAAATCATATGAGTAAAACCTTGCAGCAAAAAACTAAATATTAGTCAAATATTCAGAATTTTAATATAAATTAAACCTAAGTATTGGTAGATGTTTCTTTTATTTTTTTGACAAAACACGCTTAATAACAAGAATATAACACTACAATCTGTTATTTTGGTGGACCTGGTAAAGCAAAACAAACTCTAAATCAATAAGCTAGGCGTACTTCCTTCTATAATCCAACATATGTGGTTTTACAAGATTTAAGCGTGACAGTTTTATATGTAAACCACATGAAGCTCTGTATCTATTTATAGATTGCAGAGGCCCTGGATGAAAACAACAGTTAAGTCAGCAGCAAACAACTGCTCATTTGAATGGAAAACAAATAGCTGAAGAAGAACCTTGGCAGACCCCACAACCTAGTGTAAGTGGTTGAAATTGAAGGACAGTGCTGCTCACAAACATGGACAAACCTGCATGGCACTATATAGAAAGGGTCAACTCCTCGGCCTGCCATGCACATTGACATGGTCTTCATAACCAAAAGTCTGACTCTCTTCATCCACTTCTTCTTTGGGAAATGCAGGCTGCAGACAAGAAGGTTCTTCGAAGGTCCCTTTTATCATGCACATGCAGACGCACAAAAGCACTATGTTTTAACAGAGTATGGAAAAATAAGGAGCGACAGGAAATCTTCTGAATGAATTCATGAAGTGCATGGCTCAAAGTCTGAATCATTTTAAAGTGGCTTTGATGACAGATGTGACCCAGAAAAAACACTGAGAGGTATTTAACCCCAAGCATGTTTTGAAGATCATGATACTGTTTGAATAAGCAGAAAATCAATTTGTCTGCGATAGCTTCCTGAGACAAATATGTCTTATGAGTACTAAATAATACAATAAACACAATTATAGCTTTGCCATATCAAGATGGACCTTTTTTATATAGCCCTGCATACCAACAGGTGTTTTCAATCACTGGCTGATTTCAGGTGGAAGTTGGGTGGAGCTATATGGAAATTGGGTGATGTCACCAAACTCTGCACTCCTGAACAGTCTTTACACTCCCACAGAGTCCCAAAGTGAAAACATATGTGTAGGTGGACCATTAGTTACTTAAAAGATTACAATTTAGAATACTGCAAGTGAAGTTGGATTACCAACCTGACAAAGCATGCAAATGCCTCCTCAGACACCACAGGGGCCCCAGGATAATTTGATTTGATCAAATCGAGCGTAGCGTTAGTTCAGGCAGGCCATGAAGTCAAGCTCTGCTCCTATGCTATCAGCTGATAGCAGCCGATCTTAAGCCAGCCCAATCAGCTGATGCATCAGCTGATTCCCCTTTATGCATTCATTGGCAAATTTCATACAGGGCGCCTTATTTAAGCTTCTTCAGCCTGCCTACCTTTGCTGCTTCCTCTACAAGCCGCTCGCAACCTACCTCCACCCCAACACCTCCTTTTAATACTGTGTCTGACTTAATCAATGTCATTTCTGTTGTCATTGATGCACTCTGTTCTGCATCCAGGGGGGGTCTTTGCTGCTGCTCTCCCTGCCTTTGGCTTTCCATGTATGCACATGGAAGGGCAATGAGGTATGCTCTCCTTGCCTTATGCTACCACGTAGGCACGTGGATACACGTATGTGCGTGCATGGGCAGGGAGGTCCCAGAACAGAGCCATACCGCCGATATACTGTATATATTACTGCAAATGGAAATAAAGTTTTCTTTGACTAAAGTGGTCCTGACTGAACTGCAAATTTTGGTAATATGCTCTAAAGCACCATATACACTAAAAGGAGAAGGCTTTAAAACACCCTGTCTTGTAGAGGAGCCCTGTGTCAAAATCTAGTTACTTTCATTATTTCAGTTTCTATTATGCCTTTGTGGTGCCTATTCCTAAATAAGCAATGTGTTTAATCAAACTAACTGATGCAGAGGGAACATGATAAGGTTTTCCAGGCAATATAATGAAGCTACCATGTGTAATCTGGGGGTTGGGTGTTAGCCCACAGCAAATCTTTGCCTCATTTATCATGACAATGCAATTTTCAGTGAATAATTTAGATTGTAAAAAATACTGTGTATACATTTAGAGTTTCATTCATCACACATTTTGTGGTTCTGTAACTTGATGAATACGAAGCTGTGGACGGATTAGAGATACATATACTGTAGGAGGTGTAAATCTTGCTTTAACAATGTTCCACTGAGCGTGCTGTGCAGAGGTCATCCCACATCCAAGCATAGGAGGAAATTCCCTCTAAACCTCTTCCTCCCCACAGCCTGATATCTAAACCATCCACCATTCACTACTGCCATGGAGACACGTGAGCAGTATCTCAGCAATGAGTCAGAAGCAAATGACTGAATCATCTGTTCCGAGACGTATAGCTCAACAAAGTTCATCCAGCCTTCAGGAATAGAGTACAGTGTGTAATTTCCACTCAGTTATACCAAATTGAAATCAAACAAGATCAGCCATCTTCTTTCAATAAAAAACAAACAAACAGCCGATAACCAATTATCCAGCATTATAGGCTTTGAAGACGTGACATGTGATTACCGGCTCACCGTGAAATGTGAGTGTCCTGTTCTTTTTTAGGCTGAAGTGATAATATGATGTGTTGCTAGCTAGTCTACTAATTAACACCAGGCTGAATTGAGGCTGGGATTTTTGGGATTTTTTTCACCATGCTAATGCAAACTTTTGCTTGGCTTTCGAATTCGGGACGTACCAAATCTAGCTTGCCCATACGTTTAAATCTCAGATTTTCGAGAAGTGCACAGTCATCTCCCCCTTCAGTAGAGGAATGTGAAAACACCTATTAAACTTTGCGACAAACTTTGCACAGATACAAGTCCGTATAGCCAAGGTCAAACGCCCTATAGACGTATAATATTTCGCTTTTTCGTGTCGTTTATTTGTCACATCCCTGGTGTGTAAAGGCCTTAAGTCTTACTTTTTCGAGAAAACTACTGTCAGTCTTGTAGGATGCTGTTTTCTCCAAACAAAACAGATCAGAATAACAGTATTGATCACGGGTCAGTGATTTGGAGCATTAGTTAGGTGCTTACAATCTCTCTGCTACATGCATCTGTCCTGTGATCTGGGAAGGTTTGGCACAGTTCAACCGTCACATTGCTGAGGGATTTGAATCAAGTCTCTGTTAAATGGAGCCTGCCCAAATTATTTCACATGGTCCGGCTACATAATGCCAGAGGGTGACTGACACACTGCCCTCTCTGGGTGAGAGTTTCAAGCTGAGAAATGTGCTTTGTTGTGTCAATGACCACACCCAACAGTGATGTCACAAGATCCGGGAGTACATTTCTACATCACTGCAGCAAGGTGAGTTAACCTGAACTACTGGTGAGCACACACCAGCATGTGATCATGTGTTCAATGGCAATGTTTACTTGCTGTGTAGCAGGTAAAATGTTTACCAGGGTCACCACAGCCACAACAAATTACTGTGTCATTCATACATCATTTGGTGAGACCGGTTTGACACACGAGTCACAGCTGAAATATGTGATATAAAAGATTTGTGATTTTACAGAATAACATTAAGTGTATATTGATATAGTAAAATGATTTGTCTGTATTGGATAATAGGGTCAGAGTTTAAATAAAAACTCAGTAATGGACAAAAACATACATCTAGATTTAAATTTATAGACAATTTCAAGCAATATACAATTCTTTCCTACTAGTGTTTTATAAATTCCAACCCCCAAAGAATTCAATTTGATAATACATGTACACAGCCTGACATTACTTTCAAAAAAATCCCCCAAAGTAGTAAGTAGTAGTAGTAAAGAAAAAGAACAAATGGTGAGGTTAATTCTGAAGCCAAAAGCAACAAAGCGGTGGCTTCTGTGGGTTCGTTTGAGAAACAGATGTGTAACAAACAGAAATAAAACTGATATTTGTGATCTTTAACCTACCCAAGTCTGTCCTCCTCTTTCTTCCTCAGGTCGAAATCACGCTGGACGACTTCCCAAACATGCTTGGCCTCCTCATCTGTGAGTTTGGAGAGATCCAGCTTCTTGCCTGTTGTGGTGCCAGGCATCATTGTGAAGTTGATGCCTGTGAGCGGGCAATAAAACGAAATGCAATAAATTGTTCGCAAATGAGACAATGTTAAGCCATTAGTCAGCGTTAATAGTGAGAGGTGTAAGCAACATGAGGATTTTACATCAATGCTCAACACGTTCTCATCCAAACTCATCACATACTGCCCATTGGCGTCACTTCATTTTCCGCATCAAGACCACTATAGTTACCCTTGGTGTCTCTTTAAGTTTAGGCAACAAAACCACTATAGTTAGGTTTAGGAAAGAAATACATAAAATAGTTGGGCTTAGAACTATTACGTTTGTACATTGAAAATTACACTGAACATTGGGATGCATGGAACATGAACAGCGGCCTCTTGGATGAAAGCCTTGTGTTTGTTGGACCCATCAACCTCCACCCCGCCTCCTGCCCACCCAGTGTGTCTCTTTTTGCTCTTTAAACAACGTCATCGCGCTCCTGGGGCACTTTCTCGGTTTAAATTATAGTTAAACCTGCTGTAGGCAGAATGTTTTTGGCATCATTGGGCAAAAAGTCATAATAACCTTTCAGCATATTGTAATTTGAGTGCTCTGAGAAAAAAACTAGACTTCTGCACCTCCTCATGGCTCTGTTTTCAGGCTTTAAAAAATCTATTTCAGAGAGAGAGTGTACTTATTGGCTGTGCTGCAGCTGGTGGGCGGTGCTTGGTATTTCCTCAACTGTTCGCAACATGTCTGCCAGGTCACAAACTTTCTCATTTTACAGCTAAACAGTACACTACAAGATGTTTTTGAAAACATTTGAGGACAGAAATAGGCATTACAGTAACAGAATATTGATTCATATTTGATCAGCACTGCCAAGTTTGACCGTTTAATCGGAGTTCGCGAGTGATTGGCAGCAGTAGACTCCAGCTCGGCTCTAATTTGTTGTTTTCCTCCGGTCTGTGAAATCTTGCAGATTTCGTTAGGAGCACCGGAGGACACAGAGGAACATTATTTTTTTCAGATACCTGTCTCATGCACCACTGTCAGGATATAGTGATCGTTTCATAAAAATAACTTTTTTAATCATATTTGCTCCATTTCCACCCACTGCAGCTATAACAGAACGCCCGGTGCATTTCATTCATAATGGGTGCCTTGTGCAGCAGTACCGAATGCCGACGGTTGTGACAAAGCCTCATTATTTGACGCCCTGGGAATGTCATTGGGCTGGAATGTTAAAATTTGAGATGAACTGCAGTGAAAACACTACAAATTGTATAAATAGGTCACTTAAAATGAGGTCACCTGAATTCTTTTTTCGGAATAATCAATCACTGTTGCACTGTGAATCGTTTTATGCAACATTAGGTGCGGATGTTCACAACTTGACATTAGTGTTAATCCGTTGGTCATGTTATGTTCATGGTACAAATCTGTGTGACAAAAAGTTGGAAATACATTTGCTGCATGAAGTTTGCACGTGAATGTCCCTGCACTCATCAGTGGGAGTCTAGGATATAGATTTGATACACAACTTCCTAAGCTGTAATGTTTCATTGACCTTTGAACTCTTCAACTTTGCAGAAAGACAATTTACCAACACCTAATCTAATGTTAAAAGTCAAAAAGGCCCTGTATACATCCATTGCTTATTCCTCTCTATTTCTTTTGTTGCAAAAATAACATTGTAGAGTTAAGGATAGGTTCAGATATTTTGTATCACATGTCAATTGAAAGCGATCCTTTCCTAATAAATCTACACTGTAAAGCGAATATCCTCCTTCCGTTCTTACCTTTCACAATAAAAGCCCTACAGACGTTTAATATTTTGCTTTTTTGTGTCGTTTATTCGTCACATCCCTGGTGTGTAAAGGCCTTAGCTCTTACTTTTTCGAGAAATCTGTTGTCAGTCTTGTTGGACGCTGTTTTCTCCAAACAAAACAGACCAGAATAACAGTATTGATCACGGGTCAGTGATTTGGAACATTGGTTAGGTGCTTACAACCTCTCTGCTACATGCATCTGTCCTGTGATCTGGGAAGGTTTGGCACAGTTCAACCGTCACATTGCTGAGGGATTTGAATCAAGTCTCTGTTAAATGGAGCCTGCCCAAATTATTTCACATGGTCCGGCTATATAATGCCAGAAGATGACGTGACTCCACTCGAGTTGACAGAGAGATGCGCATGCACGCACGCACGCACGCACGCACGCACGCACACACGCACCTCCTCACACACAACCAGTACCACCGAATTGCACTTAAACACTCCTATATAACCAGAAAAGGAATGCTCAGGAAAATCTCATAATTGTTTTGTTTACCACACGCCATATCAAAAAACCTCAAACAACTGGGTAACCTAATCTAATTTCTGCTCATGCAATTGAGCGCTAAATGGTAAAAACAAGCATGCAAGTTTAACAGAGAAACAAGTCACGTCTAAATGGTAGACTCTGAGTGGAACATTGTACTCATCCAGCTATATAAAATAGTGCTTACAACTTTCCCACAGTCAAATCCTTCCACTTGAATAGCCTGGCAGTATACAAAAGCTCTATATGTATTTGCTTAGCGGGTGTGAGCAACTTGGTATCTTACTCTGTTGTATTAAGGGGACAATATGAAAACATGCACTTTAACATAGTATTATTTCATTTGCATAAATATTCCTTACAGTATTTTAGTCTTTATTCCTTAGCCAGTGAAATCTTAATGGTATAGTGTTTTGTCTACAAAGGATTTATTGTAGTAAATTCCCTGTTGATGCACAAAACTCAACAGGTGCACATTTGAAGGACTCCTTATGTTTGCAAAAGGAAGGTCTGGCTTGATAACAGGTGTGGAGACAAACACACCTGGAATAGTTTTACCTGCAAAAGAACAGCTACAGATAAAGCACACATTTTTACTTAATCCAAACCACTTCACATGCTCTTATGGAGTTTTAACTGAGGCATTCTTGACTACCTTTCAGTAGATTTAAGAAAGTGGACAAAAGCTCTTTGTCATTTGCTTCAAAAACTACTAAATGTGAGTTTCTAATAACAAGTTGGAACACTTTCGGACATGAGTTTGGTCCAATATGTAATGAGCCCACTATTGCACACTGACAGTTTAAGTAGCAAATCTATAAAAAAAAAGAAGCAACAACAGGATTAATATTCCCTGAAGGTCCCTGGGATACAAATACATGTAAGCACATGTTACGTGTGTATAGTGTTACACATTTTTGAGGAGATCAATGTATGTAAATATGACTTACCTTGGTGTTGACAGAGTAGCCTGCAGGCAGTATTTCCTCTGAGGGCAGACCAGGCTGACTGCAGGGCAAACTAAGTAGCAGACAGCAATGCTAATCACATGTCTAGTTAACCAGGGGGAAGAAAGGCAGGGAGACATGCCTCCTCTCCGCCTTCCTTGACTGTACTTCAAAGGGTCTGGCTATGTGCTTTGGCCTCATTGACAGTCAATACAATGTAACTGATATTCTTGATTTGCCTTCATGTTGGGAAATGACTGATTAATGGTAAATCAATCGGATTGGAAGTAATTATTTTGGGCGTTTCATTGCTTGGACAGTATTCAAGTGTGCAGTGATCATGAGGTTATGTAGAGGCCAGTTGGGCTTAAAGATGCATTGTGTAGGATCTGGTGGCATCTAGCGGTGAGGTTGCAGATTGCAACCAACTGAAACTACGGTGGCCGGAGTGAAAACGTGAATGGCCCTCTCTAGAGCCAGTGTTTGGTTTGTCCGTTCTGGGCTATACTGTAGAAACGTGGCGGCTGGCTCCGTGAAGAGATGTAGATATAGAGGGCTCATTCTAAGGTAACAAAAAAACAATTCTTATTTTCAGGTGATTATACACTAAAGGAAACATTGTTATTAATAAGTTAATAAATTTCTGCCAATAAATTCCCCTAATCGCTACACACTGTGCCCTTATGTCCCCAGTCACATGTCTACTATGTTATAGGAGAGTGACACCTCTTTATTAATACCGACATTCAAAAACATTGGGAGGTCTTCTAAAGCAGCAGCATAGGAATGCATTTTTATGTCCGTTACTAATCGATGTGATGTTGGTTTAAGGGTAATATAGTTGTAAGACTGTTATTTGCACAGTGGGTGGGTCAACCTTTTTTCTCAGTGAGGAATCACGTTACATAGATGAAGTCAAACATTCACACATGGGATAGCAATTTGAAAGACAAAGTTGTGAGTGTTTATATGTGTCAAGATCATTACAATTACTCTAATGTGAAAGCCGAGTTGGAACGAGTACGGTTGGTTATCACAAAGGAAACTCCCCATCAACTCTGACAGAACTGTACTCTCGGAATCTGAAAGAATCCAATTGAATGTGAACGATTAAGTGCTTTGTTCAGGTTTAATTATATCATTCTCCTCTCAAAAACAAACAGAAGGATTTGCTCCCATTTCCTTCCTCCCAACAAAAACATTGATTTGAGCCATGTGACCCGTCCAGCAGGCCAATTTTCTTGTTTGCTCCACCACCAGGCCCTATCATCTTCCTGTGGAGTATATACGCATGAACAGTCTATGGAAGAGATTAGTCACCGAGTTTTTTTTACACTTTACATTTTTTGTGAGTTAATTACATTCTTGTGAGTGAATCTGTATAGGAGTTGTTTTTATTCAGCCACAATAAAGGCTGAGCTGGTTTCCAGGGCAGTGTCCTGCTTACTGAAGTAACCTTTGACATTTAAAAAAAAAAAGAAAGAAGAAAAACTTAGTTGTTGACTTCTCAGCTCAGGCAAATGTCTGCTGGTTAGGCAGTGTGGGAAAAATCCTCCCCAGTTCACCACAGTCTGGTCTTTTCAGACATCAGGTTGTAGAGTTTTTGACCACTAGTAGTGCTATCAAGCTATGCTTTATGAAGGCAGTGCTTTACAAGGCAGTAAAGTACAAAGAAGAGTAGCAATGCGTCAGCAAAGGCAGTGAAAATGAACTTCAAGCAAATAAACATCGAAAAACAGTGAACAATTTGAAGAATTCAGAAAACTGTGAAAAAAATGTGTACAATATGAGGAAGGAAATGCATTCAATGCGTTTGTTAGACCTCTATAGGATTCCCACTATGCATTTTGGTGAGAAACACTGAATGTTAACATAACTTTGTTTTCTGTAGTTCCTTATATCCAAAACAAACATTCAAAATTTGGTCAAAGTATGTATTTTGTTTTGCATCAAAATGCTATTTTCCCAAGCCCTTCTAAAACCTTTTTTCCCCGATGGTCTGACGTAGGTTTCTGCATGATGCTGCTGCTACATGTACAGTATATATACATCCTTATAATCAGTTTATCATCATTATATACAGTAATTTAGATGGCGGTCGACAAGCTCTCAGTTTGGAGAAGCAGACAGGAGTACTGGTCTGGAGGCTAAGCAATGTACTGCTGTGGACGCCACGTTAATAATAATAATAATAATATATTAGATTTATATAGCGCTTTTTAGTGATCTCAAAGACGCTTGTTCGGGTCCGGAAGTCATGGACTATGTTCTGGCTTTGAACACTGCAATATAACGGCTTCAGTTCCCCGTCGGAAAGGGTTGTCTTTTGGTGAGGTAAAGTTGTGAAAATATTTTAAATATAGCGTACCCATATCAACTGATTAAAATTTTTTTTAAATATACTTTTCTGCTGCCCCCGTCCACAACCGACAGCCCTTTCTGACGGGGAATTGAAGCCATTATATTGCTCTCTTCAAAGCCACCAGACTACATTCACAAAAGCAGTAATTTTACCTTGCAGAACATGGGAGTAAACATACAACCCCACTTCAAAAAATCTGAACTAACCATTTTAGTTATTTCCAAATTTAGCACAGCTAACGTTGAGTCAGCTAGTGCTAGCATTATTAATAACTTTATTGATTAGCTTACTTTGGTAAACTACATCACTGCTTTTTGCAAAATCTGAGTGGGTGTTTCCATTTGAAAAAAAAATGGAACAGAACAGAGATGGACCTCCCCTTTAAGTTATAAAAAGACGTGTTGAATTACCAAATACACTCACATGATCTTACAAAAAACAGCCACATCATACAACTTGGACAACCAAACAGGTTGTATGGCAGCATTTAATGATTTTACCATTTATCGAAAACATCTTAAATTTGGCATTTTTAGACTGCTGGTCATATATAAATTGCCAGATGAGTGGATATTCCCCAAAACAGCCAGAACTTCAAACAGACTTTGAATTCCATGAGAAAAAAAACAAAAAACAAAACACAACAAAGGTTTGGCTTCAGCACAGTCAGCTCCTGCAGTTATCTGCAGTGTGTGTTAGCATTAATAAATTCCTCCCATTTTATCTTGGACAGCATCCAGTGCAAACAAGCTATAGTGTATAAAACTCCTGGACAGCATGCGATCAACAGGTTTGGCAATTTTTACTCCCCCTGTCCTGGCCTGCACAATACAAACCAGAGCTACTGTATTTAAGGCAACTAGAGACTGAAGGGATGCATGTCATATATCAGAGTGCAAATACACAATGCACATGCATCACTGTTCCTTAAAGGTTTACTGTCAATTTAAAAGGAAATAAACCAAGTTCTATATAGTATTATAATGTTGTGTTTTGTTTTTTACAAGATGTAAGTCAAATACTTGTTTTAAGCTGTTTTAAAATGTAACATTAAACAAGACAGCCACGCCAGTACCTTTAATGTCAGCATGCTAACATACTAACAATGAGAATGATAATATGATGATGTTTAGCAGGTGATGTTTACCATGTTCACCATCTTAGTTTAGCGTGTTAGCATGCTTACATTTGCTAATTAGCACTAAACATAGAGAGAATGTCATTAGTTTTCAGGTATTCAGTCATGAAGCAAAGTATTAGTAATCCAATTATCCAATGTAGTATTAGTATTCATTTTGTCCTGATGATGGTGCTAGATGAAAGTTATGGGATCATGGCAGTCCATTAAATATTTAATTGGATTTTCGAATAAGGAGCCATCCCATGACTCTCACTGCAGCTCCATTCCCTCACCTGCTTCAGCAGTGAAGAATGACCTAAAGGCAGAGACGGTCACTCATACTGACCCTCAACACCTCTCAGGGTCAGGGGTCACATGTAGGACTCCTACAGAAGGACTCAGACAATGGCCTGAGGCTACCCAGATGCATCCGGGAATTAATGAGCCATGGTGTCACTCTCCTGAACCACAAGACCTCTCAACTTCTCAGGACTGCCCTCCCCTGGAGGCCAACAAACTCAAATCACATTTGTGATTTCACTCAAAATCACAAGTGTGACCAACAGACATTGCCATCCATTGAGCCACAACATGGCTAAAAAACAAGAAAAACATCAGTACAACTAATTGACATGCAATTACATTCTTAAATGTACAAGTAACCTCTTAGAAGAGTGGTATAAAGACAGCGAAGCAATGATTAGTTAACAACAACAATGTTGCTAGAAAACAACAACAACAAAAACCTTGCATACTAATCACTGGGGGTTATGGAGCCAACAAAGGATGACAGTGGGATTTTCTTTGCGTTCCCTTGCAATGACTTAACTAACTACGGCTGCATTTGTGGTTGAATCTATGATGCTATGGATATGGCTGCAGCAGCTGTTCTGTGACTTTACTGCTCCTACTCACATTAGCCAAGAAAGCATCATACAGTAAATCCACACAGGATTTGAACCTGTGGTGGTCTATCAGATAGCCAGCACAACCATGTCAAATCATACACAACCCCTGCATGCAGTTAGTGTTACACCCATTATAAACTAATCTTTCACAGCCATAAAATATTGTGAGGGAGCGCAAAAAAGTTATTGCAAGGGAATGCAAAAGTAGTTCAGAAAGACGATTCCCTCTGTGACTCTTTGGGGCTCCGTAGGGGACCATATGAAACCAAACAATTGGACCGAACGGGTGAAATAATTTAACTCAGCCACAAATTTCATCAACATTTTTTTTACTTTTGACCAGTCATCATTATGTGGTTTTGGAGTCTCCTTCTCTTGCCTGTTTTCTTCCCCCCTGTCGTGAGATTAGGTCCTTTTAGTATAAGCATTCACTTTGATATGGACCTGCTGATTATCTCTTCTGGTTTATCATGGGAGATTTTGGCCCTCCTCCCCAGTAATCATTGGAAAGCAGGAAGAAGGCCTAAGTGCTGTGATGAAGCCATAACAGCAGGAAATGGTCACATTCCCCCCGACTCCAAAAACCAACACAAAGAGCCAAACCATCAAGCAACATTTTTCTGCACACAGTAAAACACCATTCCAAGTGTACTGTTTTTATATTGAGTGCCTGAAAAGTTTTTGGTTTTGTCATAAATCTGACTGTTTCCAAGGTCTTGCATTACATGGTAGGTGCAGACATTGGTGGTAATGTTGTGGTCACTGCCTTATTTGAATTTTACTTATGTGAAGTAAGACTAGAAAGGAACAGAGATATCATTTTTATATTCAAAGGTTCTTTGTGTGTTCTCTAAAGGGTATTATAGAGCCAACAGTTTTATGGGAATCCCCCACGTTTTAAAAAGTTGGAAGCTTTATGCTGTATAAGTTTCCTTTCACTCATCCAGCTGGGCACTGCTGGCCATCAATGCATTTTTTTCTTATGTGAAAGCTGTTTGGACCAAATGACAAAGGCTTATTGTAAAGACAGCTTTAGCACAGCAGCACACATGGGTCTTTTACAGAGTGTCACATGTTCCCTAGGAAAAACTAAAACTCGCTCTTTTTCTCCTTCTTGTGTGACAGTTTTTGTGTTAACTATGGTGTGAAAGAGAAATACATATGGACAGAGGAAGTGGGAATCCTCTTCAGTTAAAGCCCTCTAGTGGCTGCAGGAATTACTGTATGAATCATGCGTCCATCTGGATTGAAAACGTGGGACTTTGAGATGGGAGAACACTGTTTGATTCCCGTTTCCTGCCAACAGTCCATGCTGGTTTCTTTTAACCATGACCACATTTGTTTCCTAACTATAACCAAGTCGTTTTGGTGCCTAAAGCTAACCAAACCTTAACCATATAGTGCTGTCGAATCATTTTCTTTTGCTGACAAATGGAAAAAATTATGTGTCCCAAAAGGGGCATCTGTAGGGCAATTGCAAAAGATATATTTTCTCAGTAAGTTTGGACGACTTGTTGCATAATCCATACTTAAAGCTGATGTAGGCAAGTTGGAGAAAATCTGATTAAAAAAAGTTATTTTTATAAACGTTGGCAATCAAGTGATTATATCAGCAAGTCCAAATTAAATATGAGATGGAAATGCTCAGCACTTACATATCAATACTAAATAATGTGACTACACACTTAAAGGAATAGTTTGACATTTTGGGAAATACCCTTATTTTCTTTCTCGCCAAGAGTTAGATGAGAAGATTGATACCACGTTCTCATGTCTGTACCCTAAATATGAGGCTAGCAGCTGGTTTGCTTAGCTTAGATTGAAGACTGAAAACAGACAAAAGGCAGTCTGTACTGAAATAATGCATGATGGGTAATTCCTACCGGACATAACCGCTTAGACTTTGTGAAACTCCTTCCCTTTAGAAATCCCTTTAGCCATCTGTGGCAGCGACCTGTTAATCACAAGGTAGCCACGCCCTAAAGCATCCCCTGCTTTATGGTCTATTTTATTCTAAATGGGACCATAATTTACTAAATGAACATCATGAACCAAGAAGACTTGAAACTTGAAAGTGATTGAGACCATAAACTCATGTTTACAATGTTTACTAAATCAAGTGAGAAGTAGGCTCATTTTCTCATAGACTTCTATACAATCAGACTTATTTTTGCAACCAGAGGAGTCGCCCCCTGCTGGCTATTATAAAGAATGCATTGGCTTCACTTTTCAGACCCCAGAGTTGACCACTGGCTTGAACCAGATGCTGCAAATGACCACACAAACTTCTGTACACATGAAAATAGTCAGATATAACACAGTATTGTACTAGCTTTGTGTTAAAAAATGATGGGATGTGAGATTCTGGGAGTTTCTGGGAATGTGGTTAGATTGGAACAATCTTAAGAAAATCCTTCTACACTTGCGTCCTCAGGGTCCGCTGTTCCCACTGATGCATTTTCCAAAAACATCGGGTTACTGGGGGCAACAGCTGTGTGCATCATTACGTTCTTTCCAAGTTTTCTGGCTAAAGGACTCAGCCATAAGATCTCTTGCAGTGATCAGGTTGTGTGTGTGTTATTAAAATCACTTTGAAAATTGGCAAGCAACCAGTGAAGGGAACTGGAGTAATAAGGTCTCATCTCTTAGAGAGTGTGAACAGGCTGGCAGCCGTGTTCTGCACCGGCTGCAGACGGGACATATTTCTCTCGCTGAGTCATGAATAGAGGGAGTTACAGTATGAATAAACGTCTCTATGTCTGCGAATAAATGATAACATGCTAGTTCTAAATTTTACACCAACATTATGGGCCTCAGACTTAAAGGATAATTACATTCTTTTGCAACTTGGATCACATTTTCGGAGGTTAGTTTGACCATAATTTCAGTCATGATTACATTATAATCTGGTTAATTGCTGAGATCTTGGAACGTGACAACATTGCTAAAAATAACTCAGATGTGGCAAGAAACATGAACAGTCAGATGATCAGACAACACCAGATTAGCCAAATTTATTTGGAAGAGAAAACTACTGCGAGTTATGAAATTATCACCCAAACGGTCCGCTGTAAACATCGGTCACAGTTTACAGACTGACTTCCTCACTAATGGTTTCGAGAGCTTATCTGTTGCAACCTGTCTCATTATCTGATTGGTTTCTTCCAACTTCGTTGTTTTGATATTACCACATTTCCAGATCTCAGCAATTACTTTGGTAAACACTATGTTAAAAGTACGATGACCAAACCTTCAAAAATAAGATCTAAGTTGTTATAAGCTGGTATTAACCTTTAACATTGTCCAAAGGGCTTTTGAGAGTCAAGGGAAGTAATAGTGCTAGTTGTGGGACAAGTAGGCTAAATTATTAATATAATACAATATGATTATAATTAGGCTGCGCAGTTGGTGATAATTGCCTTTACGAATTCACAAAAATAATAATATAAAGTGACTTTGGCAGCTTTCGCTGTTGTTGCTGATTAGAGTGGATATTTACCTTAAAAGCCACATTAAGTTTTTCTGTCCTCTAGTGGGCAGAAAGACTCAAAAACAACGTCTCAGCAATGAGTCTTCATATTCATCTGTTATGGCTAACGAGTTAGCAAACAGTGAGCTCAGTGAGACCGTCAGGATTATCAGACCCAGTGCTCAACCAAAGGTCATTTGTTGTATGGGCAAAAGTGGGTTTCATGTGGTCTAGGTGTTAATGGGTAGGGTATTAGGAAACACAAAGTTGTCTTGAGAGACGTTGAAACTTCTTAATTAATTTCCTGTTGGGCCACTTGGGAATATGGTAGCACTTAAGTCAGTTTTTAGCTTGTACAAGAGAGGAGGATGACAAAAATAAAATAAATATAATTTAATAGTAACAGAACACATCTGGAATTAGGGTAGACAGGAAGTATGAAGCATAGAAGACAAACAGATTAACCGTCTAAAGCGGTTACAGATAATGGATGGATGGAGAGCAAAGGTTCAACCGCTGAACTAGTTATCCAAACCAAAAAGTGACCTTTTGACCTGCAGCAAACCACCATCCTGAAGTGGCTGTGTCTTTGCTAAATACAGCACCGTGTGTAAAGGCAAAGGTAAAGTAGGTCTGGAATATAGCAATACACCCTTTCAGAGTGGTGTTTGCTTTACTCCCATGTTGAAGCGTTTGTCGTGCCTGTGCCATTACGTAATAACTGCTCCCCCAAGTGAACCTGTAAAGCAGAACATCCAAAGTCTTAAACATTATTCCACTCTGTCAAACACTTGGCTACATCCCCTCTACCACACTGTACACTCCTCTACATAGTTGAGGCTTTTCATGATTACCTATGGTAAAGATTGTAAGATACCTTTTGTGTCATGACAGTGAGTTGGATGCTGTTTTAAAATGAGTCATGTTTGGCTGTAAACTTTGTCCAGTTGCAAACAGCTGGTTCCGTTGCCTCGACTTTAGTTTGATTTAAAGCAAGAGTCAAAAACATGCAACGTCTTTTGCACATTAACGAAGCCACATGGAGGTTTGAAGTGTTTAATGCTTCAGATTTGCATAACTATCAATTTCAAACATGTCAGCGCACTAGTTTAACCGTCCCTTATCCCCCCCTCCATAGTGTGAAACACTGTCAGCACTGTACTTGACATTAGACAAGAGAACAAAACTGTAAGCCTGATGAGCAAAAAATGATTCCCAGATGTCAAGAAAGTCAACTCATTTATCCAAATCATGGAAATTATAACTTCTCAAGGTAAATACCACTTATGGACCAGGGGCGGAAAAGGCGACGATAGTGAGTCACCCCCTAAACATCTGCAACTCAGAGGGCCTTTTCAGGACAACTAGGAACTGTGAGACAGAGTCTGACCATGTTTCCATCTTTACTGTGGCTGAAAATGTATTCTCATTCATGAATATGTACGTATGTAATTTATTGTGGAGTAGCCATGGCTACTGGCTACAGCATTAATAGATTCCAGCTGTCAATTAAAGACACCCATTGAGAGTTCAATGGTGGGCATTGTTCAGTCGGATTGGTGAGTCAGAGAAGCACCGGAGGCGGGGGGACTATGCGGCTGCACTTGGCAGAGCAAGGGGGAGATGTGATACACCAGAAGCAAGTTACAGCAACAGTTAAGTGTTGGAAAGACATTCAGTCCCTGCGTCTTTGTGGGGACCAGCAGGAGCCAAAGAAACTGCAGCTACACTTTTTGCAGAATAGACATTTGTAGAAAGCTTGTATAAGAAGGTATGCCCTTGAGTTATCAGAACCATAAGTTTCATTTTCCCGAAATTGAAAAATACTGATAACAGCAACTCTTCGGAACATAAGTAGATAATTTAGAGGGATTTGTTCTTGATTACGGAATTACAGTATCTGGTCCTATTTTTGAGCTTACCTCCCAGTGAGATTGAGTGGGTGGTGTGGGAGGAAGGTGTGGTCAGTTGCTCCATCGTTTTCATGTAAGAAGAGGTGTAACAGGGGCCTGAGGTTGGCCATGGGAAAACTAAGAGAGGAATATTCCAGAATGGCTTTCCAAACCCCAAATGGGTATGGAAATATGTGTGCATCACGTGACTGGCCGTGTCAGTGAGCTTTCTTGCTCAAAGCGGTTTGTTAAAAAAAATATAGTGGAGCCATGTGAGTTCATTTCAAGGAGAAATAATTGAGTAATGACACTTGGACAGAGATGACTTATTCCTTCACATTTAGCTGCTCGCATTTTCTACGGCATTAATAATCCTCTCATCCAAATAAAAGCTCAGACAAGAGACACATAAAAGTCTTCTAGTTAAATAATGGCTCCAATTTCTGTTCTGTTTTGCATATTTGAAAAGTGAGAAGACAGTGAGGAGTCGGGCTCCTGCAGCAGATCAGTGTTTTGTGTAACGATGCTTTAATAAACCTGTGACCTTCTGCTGCTCCATTGCATTCAGTGCCTTGAGAGGAAATGTGAAATGAATTTTTTAGCTATGCTAGCCATGAAGATCTGGAGATAGCAATGTTGGACGGTCAGTCGGTCCACCATTTTTATGATCAAATACCTGCAAAACCAATGACATTCCCATCAGCTTAGCAAATGTTATCATGCTAACTTGCTGAACTAAGATGGTGAAAATGGTGAACATAATGTAACAGCCAGAGTTCTCTTTCAACATTCGTTTCCGTATCTCACTATGGGACACGTTCCTCGCACTGTCCCCCAGAGGCTATTTTACACTATGCCAATCCTGACTGGCTGACGGACGTGACGTCTGCTCCCTAGAGGAGGGACTTCCTCCCGCTATAAGAGCCTGACACAACATAATTTCCTCAGTTTAAAACCTCTTCTTGCTCCCAGAAGAGACAGAAGAAATCTCTCAGCTAACGGGCCAGCATAACAGTTCACAGAGCGAGCTAAAAACTTGATTCCCGGACTCTACTTGGCGCTGCTTTGCTATCTGAGTTTTTAGTAGCTGGGCTGTCAACAAAAGGAAAAAACTCTTTTTTCACTGTGAATTTGTATAACTTCGCTGACCGTCTGCATGAATGCGGCAGGCCAGATGATGATCCAGGTATGAAATCGAAAGGCCACATCAGTGTAATGTCCACCAGTGTGGATTATCTGGATTGCTTGATGTCATTCCAAAATGTCATTGTTTAATCCCGATAAAAGTTAGGGTAGGGGAATCAAAGGAAATTGGATCACTGAAGAATGGTACGCAGCTGTGCTCCTCATGTGTGCAACACATTTTAGAACTCCTTTTGGCCCTAAAACATTTTTTCTTTTGCTTTTTCCCCTCTTGGCCAGCTGTTAGGCCTGTCTGCTTCCTATTTAGCTGTTGTCTTTCAAAATTCCTCCATTTCTTGGTGACCCCAGAGGGTGTCCGATATAATGGCAAAAATCATTAGTCTATGTTACTGTAATCACATAGGCTATAGGCTCAAGTGTAACGTATGTTTTTGTTTCATCATATAAAGAATGTTCTGTATTGGAATATTTTAGTTCTCAGTGGTGAACTATAGGCCGACTGTTTTCCTTCCACTCTCTTTATGACTGAAACTGAATCTATGATTTATTCTGGTCATGAACAGTGGTGCAGAAAATACATTATGAACGTCCATTCAAAAAGAGCCATGTTTTTCCAATTATGGTTGCCATTGTTTGTTTTTCACAAACAAAACAACATGCCTAAATAAAATTAATTAAAGCCCCAAAACAGAGGTAGGTGGGAGCCTCCCACTGTGCGGAAATAAAAGACTGTTTTATGCCTTCTGCCTACCTTAGTAATGATTACATGTTTCAGTTGGTCTATGATTTCCTCAGATGTTGAAATGCTGAGCTTTGAAATTTGAGATGACGAAGCAGAAAAAAGGACAGGCCACTCTGCCTCTCCCTGATCGTCACTGCTGATCTGATGGAGACGAGGCACAGCAGGATATGAGATTAAACAGATGCACAATTTGATGAGTCCATTTACAGCAGAATGTCAAGTCTTTTGGCAGACTTAAGGGGCTGGGTTCATCCCTGTAGAGGAAATGGCCTGTATAAATAGTTTTTAGCCTTGTATCAGTCCCTTAGCAACGCCTAACACAGAGAGACACCACACTCACAAACAACTACACTTAGAATGCAAAAACCTGCACATAAACAGACAGTTTCACTCACAGATGCACACACACGTTTCTACTTCAATACTTCGATACCATGACTGACTTAATGCGCTCCCTAACCTTAAAGGAATAGTTTGACATTTGGGAAATACTCTTAATTGCTTTCTTGCTGAAAGTAAATAAACGGTAAATATGAGTTTTTATGAATTTAGCTTAGCTTAGCACAAGACCGGAAATGGGGAAACAGTATGGCCTGACTCTGTCCAAAGATAACAACAACCACTTCATCTGCACATGGATGTGAATTAGTTCAAGACCCTATCCATTATTGTTGTACAGTAACCCATTGCGTCATAGTTGACTGTAGAAGATGGTTATCATTCCAATTGGGATGTCAAATTCGGGCCACCATTAACCTTTAAAGTATTTAGTTTACTGTAAAACAAAATGTGTTAAAAAGAGAACATTTTAAATCCGAAGTATTAGTATCAATCCAAAGTCAGAGTTTCAATATTGTTACTTTAGTGCTACTGTCGACCCTTAATAAAAGAAAAGTCTTATCATAATTCTATTTTCAACCCTAAAGCCAAGACTTGCTGTCCGGCCAAAATGACCTCACTTGACAAAAATGTTGTTTTCTTAATGGTCTAAAACTTAAATTGGTTTACACAAGACTAGCAAAACACTCATACACTCTTGACAGCCCATACACATACACACACATGGTTGTTGGCAGGAGAGATAAGTTTCTGTTTCCTCACTCAGGGAGGACCAGTTCCCCCTCTACTGCCTCCCACCCTGCTCTGCCCTCTCTACCATGTCACTTGGAAGGAGTAACACCTGGACATACACACACACACACACATTGGTGCACATCTGGTGCATCTGTCAGAGCTATGAGCGGCATCCAATTCTGTATCTACCGCCTAATGGGGATAGCAGCCCCAAGTAACAGCATTAGGGTCAACTTAGTAAGAGCGCTCTACATCTCTGTTGAAAGAAATATACTGATAATCTGTTTCATGCCTAGACAGCAGTAACACAATCATTTGCTCCTTTTGTGCATAGAATCAGAAGCTGTGTTCTCAATAAAGAAAGACCGCTGACTGCTGTTGCACCCTGCATGCATTCATTTTTGTGAAATAGGCCTTTGTCCCACAGAGACGACTTTAAAATAGGAAACAGACACATCACAATTGATTAATACAGAATTCCACAAAGCATGGTTATTTGCTAAATTGTGGCAGCTTAGTGGAATGTGTCTATTTTTCCTTCTGTGCTGTCCACCACAAGTCCCAAAACCTCAACAACTACAATGATGCCGTGACATTGAAGAGTCTTTTGGGCAGACCCGTAGCCAATCCTCCATTTTGGTAAAAGAAATAAAAGACAGAAAGATTAGTTGAGGGAGGAAACAGCCAAATCAATAGCTTGTAGCATCAGTCTTTTTCCACCAGCAGCTGGAGTGCTGTGTATTATGTTTTTTTTGTATATATACTGTATATATTCTTTTGTTGTCTCAATTCTTCTCTTTTTGGTCCCATTAGTTAATTTGATGACTGTAATTGCAGTAATTTCATAAACCTTTAAATATGATTACTTTGTAACTGATATGCCCTTTATTTATCACGGCTTTCATCCCATTAATTTTATTGATTTATTTAACTATAGCCCTTTTTCCACCGCAGGAACTTGCCCCAGGAGCTAAGAACCTTTTGAGGCCCTCATTACATTTCAACCGCAGGGACCGGGGTCTAAATTAAGTTCTGTGGGCATTTCCCGGTGACTTTTTACCCCCCAAAAAGGCCTTGGTTGGGAGATAGTACTTTCTGAAAGTACAGGAACTTTTGCGGTGGAGTTTGCAGGGATGACCGTCGCTGATTGGTCAAACACACACACACAAAGCTGCTGATTCAACTGTACCGCTTCCTTCACAAAAACCAAGGCCTATGGAAAGGAGGCTAGGTCACGCGTCATCAACGCGTCATATCTTTGGGGGTATAACACATGCGCAGTAAAATCTAGCCTGCACTCGCTGAAATTGAGCCAATCGCAACGCACGGCCGCAGCTTAAGTTACACTGCGCATGTGTTATACCCCAAGACCCATGTCCGCCCGTGACCCAGCCTCCTTTCCATAGGCCTTGCAGAAAATAAGGTATTCTAGTATTGATTTAGGACCATTTTAGGACGAGGGGAGAGCATTTCTCTTTGTTTGATATCATTAAAAGTAAATTTCGGCTCCGCTTCCCGACTCATTTTAAAAAAGACAGGGAAAAAGAGAGAGATTGTGCGAGTGAGCTGAGAACATGTGTGGTAGAAGGAACACAGGCGGTGCCATGAAACAGGGAACATTTGGCTGAAATAAAAGTTATTTTTTGATTGTTTCACGGCGGTTACGTCGTTAAGCATAAACACATAACCATAATCATCTCTCATTTTCCTCCTCTGTAATGCACCAGTAAATGTCGTCGCAGTGAGACAAAACACATATTTTTTAGATGAATCGAGCTGGCACAATGAACTGCAGGCTGCATGATGTGTTTACCTCTGCGACCACCAGCAGCCCTAGTCCCATGTCATGTTGCTTTTTCATACGTCAGCGGACTAATTTGCCTAATCTTCGCATGTCTTTAGAACGTTAAGGAAACGCAGATAACACTGGGCTGAAGGAACCTTTTAGTTCCTTGAAAAGTAGTCCCGGGACTAAACTTACCAGGACCTTCTGCGTGGAAACCCAATGAACTAAGGATTACAGGGGAAATAATGGTATAGTGTCCTGTTGAACTTTCTCATTATTGCAACATTATTAAATGTCTTAGTGCAACATGATCATGTTTCCACAGCTAACCACAAGAATTCAGATAGGACGATGCAGATTAGCCCAGATTTGCAAAGTACAATGCAATTACTTCAAATGTGCTAAACAGCAAATAACAAATATATTAGTGTATGAATCATAAAATAAAGGGAACTTGTAAATGTACTTTGTACTTGAATTAACTGTTATTCTGTTTTCATTTGGTATCATTGCAAGTTCGTCCCGGTACTCTCAATTCTACCCTTGTGAAAGACCTTTCCGTGTATAAACCTAGAATAACGCGTTAATATTTGTAGAAATAACATACAGGAACGCTCTGAGAGGAAATTACTGCTGCGACGCCACGCTCAAATGGCCCCTCAAACAACAAAAATCTTCCTAAGTGCTAGCTTGGCCTCCATTACCCTGCCAAGCAAACTTGGTGTGATTACTCAGTATTTTACTCTGAATGAATGAAGCCCATATCTAGCCACTTATTCAAGTCAGGGCTCAACAGAATTGTCTTTAGATAAGTTCCATATTTAGACTGATGCCTCGGCTTGTATGTCCAGATGTGATTGCTATATCCCACTTCAGGAAATGAACAGTAGCTTGGGTTTTGGATAGGGCCACCTGCTGGAAGCACAACAAAGTAACTCATCCTCTGCTTGCTTAGTGCAGATTCTACTATTAAGTCACCTCTGGAAATCACACTTTGTCTTTATTAATGCAAAACCGATCAGTACATATAATGCAGAGCTAGTACCACGTCTACAGTTCATTGTAGAAGAGACCATAAATCCTTGAGTGAAATAACAAAAAAATGCTTGTTTCATATTTTCATGAGTCATTGGGTGGTTCTGAGTCAAAGTCATTCAGAAAGTGGAAAGAACAGCACATATACCAGTCTACATTATACTTTCTGCACGAATATGAAAACCACAGACATAGGCCTAGATTTGACTATGCCTCTGTGTTTCAGCCATCCGTTTTACTGGTCTTTTGTCAAACACAACAGACCCAAAGCACTGTAGACTATTAAATTGGATTGAAGCTGACTTGGGGCTGTGCAGTTCCTGATGCCCCTCATGCTTGCACTGCCAAAAGAGACTGAACAGTAATGCTTGTGTGATCCAGCTCAAAAGAAAAAGCAGATCACCTCAGCAGAGATATAGCTGGCTTTGATTTAAAGTCTGCAAACCTCTGGTGTACTTTTGAACCTGGATAAGTCTAAAACTGAATACTTGGCATCTGACCTCCTATCCTGAACTCTGTCAACTCAGCCCTGCTTGAGGTCAGCATGCACACATTTCTCCCTTTTTCTTTTTCTCACATGCTGACTTTAATTTTAGTCATGCTGTCAAGTAGATCTCAGATTACAGGGGTATTCGAAGAATCTTACCTTTCTGTCTGAAATGAATTGTTATGCAGTAAATGTAAGGCTGTCAAGTCTTAGAGTAATACAGTGTTGGTGTAGTGTGTATTGTATCTGCTTTACTAAACAAAACCACAGTAGACTAATAACACCTTCACAATTTACAGTATTTGCCAGTGCTTTTTTTTTTTTCCATATACTGCTTGTTGAGAGTTTCAGAACTTAGTGACTTTGCTTATTAATACTTATGTCATCTTCCTTGGCTACCTAAAATCAGGAATTCAGGTTTTGCTGGATTGTGGTTTTTAAATCCTACATCTAACAAGGTGTTTAGAAGAATAGTCTATTTGCCTGGTATTAATTTGCATTTCACACCTAACCTGTTTAGTTCGGTTCAATCAAACTCTTGTGTGTTTGCCAGTTTAGTTTCTTTTGGACTGGTGTGAAAGCTGTCAATCGGACTCTGGTACGGGCTAAACAACCAGGCCAAGACCACATGAAAAGGAGCAGGGCTCCAGACTAACTATTACTAACTACATTGGTTGCACTGGTGAGCCTAACTTTTCATTTAGGTGCACCACCACATAATTTATGTGCACCCAAAATGTTTCACCGCACCTTTTGGCGCCGCAGTAATACATTTTAAGTGTTTTGTCAGTTCCAATAAACCTAAACTAGGGATGGCACAATACCAGAAATTTAGCTGGCGATACCAATACCAGTGAAATTCAACATTTCTCGATACCAATTCGATACCACAGAAAAAACAAAAGTAAAACAATAAATCCCATGTACTTCAACAAACACTCCTTCATTAGGAGTTTGCATACTGGTTTTTGTTAGGAAGTTAAACAGCTCATAATCCCTCTCTATTAATTGCTGTGGAAACATCTCCTTCAAACAACTGGATTTATTCAAGTTTCTCGCCAAAAACTAAATTCTACAAGATTACATTTGAACGCATCATGATAACGTTAGAATTTACCTTCACCCAATACTCATCTTTACTGAAAAGATAAAGATAGACTACAAATAAACCCATCTGCTGGCCGTAAAATGTTCAGGAAGGAATCTTATAAGGAAGAGTTAGAACTGGAATTAACTACTCATAATAAAAAATCAATGACTTGCCTACACTTACAAAACCTGAAAGCAGAGGAGAAAAATACTGTTGCCATTGTAATGTTCCTATGTAGATTATTCTTATATGCAGTATACAATTATATTGGGACACACATGTATACTTGTGTTGGGTTATGGCTGAAGCGAGGCAGCTTTAAAACGGTAAAACTGCTCAGCGTTATTCTGCCGTTTGAACCTCCTTCTGTTGAGCATCTACCGTTACTGTGTTTATTAATACTTTCCTCATTAGACACGGTTGGAGTGACGTAAGGCCAATCCATCTCCACCCATTTATTTGCTTATGCTGCGATGGAAATAAGTGTTGGTGGAATCAACACATGCATTTTCCTCCAACTGGCCAGTGAACAGTTTGTTCCTAATGGTAACGTCTTCACAGGCAAGAAAAGCAACTTCCAGAGACCAGATTGAATACTCCAGTCATGTGGAGGGGAGTCTCATGCTTTTATTTGAGAATAGAATAAACAGAGTGTGTAGTCACAGTTTTATAAGGCTTCAGGACACATTCCCTAGGCTTTTAATAATTTCCACGTACTGTAGGAACCTTGTGACAGTAGAGCCACACCCAAAACATCATCTGGATGCTGAAGAAAATGTCCGTTTGTTCTAGTTTTTATCTTTAAAGTGATACAAAGTTCAGTGGTTCTCATCCGTCCTTTGTCGCATACCTGTCTGTGTTATGAAAGCTGGCAGTTATTAATGATTGAAACAAGAATCCGCTTTTTAAAAGCATCATAGGCAACAATCTGCACTTTCATCCACCCACATGAAATCCCCTTGGTGGCATCCATCAAAGAATCCCTTTAACGCAGATGTCACCTTGCCTTGACATCTCAGGCAATTGTTTAAAGCTGTGAGCGTGACATTAACATCACCCAACAATATTATTATTAGTCCCATTGTCACACTGCGACTGTGAAAGGTTTTGATTTTGAAGGGTCTGTGTTGGATTACGGCAGACTCACAAGGGAATATATGTAAGACATGTTTCCTAAATGATGACGGAATGTTTGGATGCAGTTGATCGGCCCGCGTCTTGCTTTGATCTTAACTCGCAACATACGGTTGATTAATACATGATATAAGAGCTGATCCTCAATTTTGATACAAAAGGGCACATTTAGTCACCAATTGTCAAGAAAGACGTAATTGTTCAGTATAATGGACCAATCTCTAGCTGCTTATCACACATTTCTCTCAGAACATATAACAGCTTGTAACTCGCTGAATATTACAACAGTGGTTGCCATAGCACCGCCATAACAGTACAGTGCTTTGCAGAAAGTATTGGTGGTGTGAGTAATGACCAATAGAGAACATAGATGCATTGGGCCAGTGTTATAAACACTTCCATATGGTGCATTTTGGATCCTCTTTTAAGCATTTAAAAAAGTATAGTATAAATGCAGAGAAGGTTCTGAGGGGTAAAAGCAGTTACCTTGCCTGATAATCAACTGCTGTTAGAGCTCAGCGTTACACTTTTATTCACACAGATGTGAGGAAATTAATTTCACAGCATACTGACCTCTGGCAACAAAGTCTGTTTTAGCTCACTGACAGAAAAATGCTGCAGCAATCCTCCCTTTATTTGGCCTGAACTTCAACAGCAAAGAGCTGCTGACTGAGGGTTCTTTCCTGTTGACATTTAGTGTATTGTGTAGTCCACTGTATATACTATAAAGCATTCAATGCTATTCCTACATTTTGTGCTTTAAAGTAAACATTAATGTTTTGTACTTGCGTTGATAGTGGAGGGTATTATATGCACAAGGTATGGACATGAATACTGCAGTGAAATTGTGATTTTAAAACACTGCCAATTTAAAAAAGGGAGAATTTCAAAATAATAAACTGAAATGTTTAAAGTGGCATTCATTGATTTTTAAAACCACGCAGCAGAACATGCTCCAAACACAACATCCACACACTATCACCTGATAAAGTTAGCAAGCATCTTAGCAGCAGACACAGCGCAACATTAGCATTCATTTTGGGCTGTGTTACAAAACACCTGGAAAATGTAAGTAAAATATGAATTCTTCATTTAGCTATTATTGGTCTCCACCAACTATGGGCTGAAATGTCTGTTTCTTTAATTGCTAAATGCTCCAGTATGTTCACCAGCTAGTTGCTAACTTTGTCTGTGTGCTTGGTATTTCCTCAACTGATCTCAGCATTGGCTGCCAGGTCACAAACTTTCTCATTTTACAGCTAAACGGTGCACTACAAGATGATTCTGATAACATTTGAGGAGAGAAATAAGCATTACAGTAACAGAATATTGATTCATATTTAATCGTTGTGCCTAGTTTGACCGTTTGATCGGAGTTTGTGAGTGATTGACAGCTGCTCAGAGACGGCAAGGGTCCAGCTCGGCTCTGATTGGTTGTTTTCCTCCGGTCTGTAAAATCTTGCAGATGCCATTAGGAGCACCGGAGGACACAGAGGCACATGATTTTTTTTTTTCAGATTACCTGTCTCATGCACTACTGTCAGGATGTAGTGATTTTATATACATTTTATAGAAATAACTTGTTTTTTAATCATATTTGCTCCATTTCTACCCCCTGCTACTTTAATGAAGTATTTTTTTAAAGCTGCATTAATTATTTTTTTCAGCCACATGTATGCAATGGAATATGCTGTAAACAAAGCATTAAGATATTATCATCCTATATAAGTTGTTATGGTGAATGTGTTAGCAAACAATTTCCTATCTACACATCCAATAGACATGGAGCAAAATAAGCATTCGTGTTATTCACGTTCCCTTTTTTCAATGAAAACTGTTGCTTGCTGCGGCTGTAAACGAGGCTGACGAGAGTGCAGAGAATGAACCGAAACACTAGAGTTGCAGACTAAACCAAAAAAATGAGCTGAAAGAGTGTAAAGCAGTCTGTAGAGCTGAGGGGAACTGCAAGGTGCAGCGATAATTGTCTGCGGGTAAATCACTACGAGCGACATCTTTGACATTACACTCATTCATTCCATTGTAAAAATGAAAAATATTGATTTGTGCAGCTTTAAGACTCAGACCACTCAACACAATGGTTTTAGCATACATGCTGCCATTTACTTTCTTTAGTCATTTTCTCAGTGTGAACGCACTACATTTTTAAAAACAAGATAGTGTGTAGTGTGCCGTTGGGACACAGCTACAGTCTCTCATCAACGAGCAGGCCTAATATTTGTTTTTTCATTACGGCCCATGTAGTCTGTAATGTGTGGCTGTGTGAGGGTGTTGGTGATAAAATTGAACTCATAAGCAATGTAATAGGCTGCGTTTGCTTAAAGCTTTTATTGTTGTGGGTCAATTACAATCATGGCACTGTGTCAATGCTCTTCCTTAACACCATTCACATTTTCAACCTCTCCCACAACACTGTCTCGCACATTCCTTAGTGGGAGATTTTTGAGTTTATTTGTTTAATTTGGTGAAACTTCTTGCCAGACCAGACGGCCTATGTGGGTTCACAAGATTTTGTGGGCGAGGAAACATCTTGGCGAATACGATCGTTTGGTTCAGATTCAGATTCAGATCAACTTTTTTAATCCACATGGGGAAATTTGGTTTGGTCCAGTGCACGTGACGACAAAAGTCCACAGTAAAAACAATAAAAACAACAGCATAACCATGCACAATAAGTCCACAATATACTCATAGTAAAACACATTTGATCACATCTTTGTGGTAGGCTATTTTGTCCCGCCCCTCCTCCACTGTGATTGGACGACTGGTAACATAAGATAAGATAAGCTAAGATATACTTTATTGTCCCACAGGGAAATTTGTCTTGGGCTCCAGGCCACACAACATACCAAAGTCACAATGTACATACACGCATAAAACATGGATCATACATACGTAAAAAGTGACAGTGAGGAACGGAAACAAAATCATTCTGCTGTAATGAATGTCAGCAGTTTTTATTGGATGCTGTTGCCGATGACAACCCCGAGAGAGCGAGCTGTGTGCTTTACTATGTGTGAAATGTTTCTTCCTTACTAGGACAGAGGTGAGCAGGAGACCTTTTTCAGAATCCCGACGATAAACTGGAAAAGACAACCATGATTTTGGTGTGAACGTTGGTGATAATGTCTATATGGCGATAATCAACCTTTATCCGATCATAATCAATCATTGTGTAGCCTAACTCAAATGAAATCAAAGTGATCTCACAGTTTCATAATGAGCCAAAAATATTTGTACACTTCTCAACGGGTGGGGTCTGCGCAGCCTGCCGGGGGGATTCAACTCGTCAGGTCGAGACGTCTTTCCGGCGCTGGCTGGCCATCGCATCTCCTCTCCTCCAGTGCAACGGTTGCGATGTTGCGATGACTGATTGCAAGATTCGGGGCGGCTAATTTTGGATTAGATGTGATGAAACAACATTAAATACGACTCCTCGGTCTTGAATAACAATATGTTTGCTGATTGTGTGGATTGTTGGTTGGTTAGCGTTTGTGTCTTTTTGTGTAGACTGTAATGTAACGTTAACTGGCTTGCTGGATTTGTCTTGATATATTATGAAATGTTATTTAGGACGAGCACTTCTCATTGTCGTTAACATGTTGTAGGTTTACTTTTGCACTTTTAGCACAGCTGCTTATAGCTGCCAAATGTTAGGGTAATATTAATAACTTTGAACCAAGTCAGCATAGCTAACATTAAAATGTTGTTCAGATCAATGCTGTTGATCTAGCAATCAGCAATAACTTTGACTTAGAACTCAGCTGGTTTGTTGCTTGTTAGCTAAAAGGTAAAGTTATCTAGTTCACTAACTTTTTGTAGTTTTAGACCCATAAGTAAAAAATAAATATCTCATCTATTTTGTACTGACATGTGGAAAGTGATGCCAGCCTCCCTGGTTTCTGTGGTCCTTTTGGTGAAGCAATTAGGTGATGAACAGCTGACAACCAGTTGCTGCCCATAGGTGGCGATTGTAAACAATACCCAGGTTAGATGGCGGACAATTATCCCATTAGTTATGATTTAATGTCACATCTACTGTTTTATATCTATGCTTGTAACCATATGGACGTAACTCGACACTCACGCCCAATGCATCCTGGTACATGTTGGCACAGCCGGCACTCACTGGGGGATCTATTTCTTCAGTGGACTACATTTATCATCAGCACTGATTGGACATCCACATAAAAGGTGGCACATTTTCCCTTTAATTATCCACCTATGAAGAGAAACATGCGTGGCTTAATCACTTTACCAGTGGATAGTAACTCAAACCACAATATGTTTAGACCTATTTGCCATTTAATGTAATAACTAATTAATATCCAAATAGCCAAAATGTAAGAACAAGGGTCCCACAGAGGTAGAGGGAGAAATGGCAAAATGTAGGAAGAGGAGAAAATCCCACTCCAGGTTTGTGACATCATCTTCCCCACTGCTCACATCCAGACCAAACAGGGCTATGTGTCTGGTTTTCATTTACTTCACCACCCCCACCCTTCCTCCTCTTCCTCCTCTTTTTCTTTTTTCCTCTCTTTAGAGAAAGTAGGAGGAGGAACAGAGAGGTGGCAGAACTCCAGAACTTTGGAAGTTTGTCCCATCCCTGCCTTGAACTCAGCCCCACATCTCCTCTGGTTTGAGACTAGGAGGCTGTCTGTCTCTTTCTGTCTCGACCATTTCCTCCCTTCACTCAGGACCCCTCTCTCTGCACATCTCTTATCAGTGACCTTATCACAGCTTTGCACAACCGGCCTTCCTCTGGGAGGTGCTGGAAAAGCCAGCAAGGGGAATTTACCAGGAGGATAATGACCAAAAGTCCTGCTTGCAGTCATTTTACATAACTGATATACTCTTTTTTTCTTCAAAAAACAAATACAGTGGAATACAGATACTTCAGCTCAGGGTAAGTTTTAAATCTGCGTTGTTCTAAAGGTGACTGATCTTGCAGAAAGAGGTTTCTGCTTGGTTTTTACAAATGCATACTTGCTTTATATCTCAAGTTTGACTTCTTTAAGGATTGACCTTGATTGCACTGTATGTTGAGCATACATAGTGCATGACCATAGCATAGTTTCTAGTCATAACTTGTAAGCTTATGACGGGTGTCATAAACATAGAGTTGCACAGACTTTTTGGCTTATAGGTCATAAATATCAGACAGCATGCGTTTAGCAGCATGACTGAAACATATACTTTAGTGGTGAGAGTGCTGCAAGGGCAGGAGGTGAGCCACAGTCAGGGTGAAGGAGGAGACCTCAGCAAAGTTATGTACGGTGCATGTGAGTGTAGGGGGGCGTGTGTGCTCTCGTTTTCTCTTCAAAAATTTTAAAATGACATTCTTTGTTTGTGCAAAGTTCAAATAATTGTGGTAAGAGAAACAAGTAAAGTCCCAGAAATGCTCAAGCTCTGAACCCAGACCAGTGTTGTACCTGGGAAGTTGCTTTGCACGGAATAATGACAATGTAAATTTGTGATGTACTTTCTATGGTAGAATGCAGATTTTGTGTAATTAACGCACCACGTAATGTGAAAGATTCATCAAATTCTGCTAATTCTGCTGTATGTTATGTGAAGAGATGAGAAATTCCATTGATCATCTTTCAGCTGCTCATTTTTGTGCACTTTATTCTGGAGTGATCTGTTGGTCATTCAGTTAAATCTAAATAGGGAAAAATGTTGGTAATGGTACAGTCACATCCCGTGTTTAAAAATCTCCACACCCACATGTGAGCTCTAAAGACGAGTAGTTGGATGGGTAGATGTTTCCACTGCAGCAGTAGCCCAAAACCACACCCTCTGAAACGAGTGCAGGAGTGGAAAAGTGTGAAGGAAGCATTTTCCACACTACTGGCCAGAAGAACCAGGAGAACCAGGAGGGGTTTTTCTTCCATTGGACAAAAGAGGTGGGGTGGGTAGGTGGGTGGGTTGGTGGTAGTGGGCTGCACTGCACTGTAATGACCCAGGTGTGAGCCATTAATCTTCTTCTATAAGACTGTCCAAGTAGAGGAATTCAGCAATATCTTCATTTCAAAGTTTCATTGTGTGCACGTGGGCTTTGATGCGCAAATTAACTTATTTTATTCTTCCAAGTCACAACTTAATGAGAATACATTGGAAATGATTCTCATGAGCTACTACTTTGACGCAGATTTATGTTTGCATGTAACCCGTTGCTATGATACAGAGAGGGAGAACTTGGTCATCGCTCTAAAACCAGTGGAAACTTGGTGTGCGCTCCAGATTTGACTTTATGTGTTTGAAATATTTTCACATAATTTACTACCAGCCTTACGGCAATGCAACAGCTCCCATTGGACGCTAGTATCGAAATTTGTTATTGGCAGGGCTGCATCAGGACATAACAAAGGATTTTGGGATATACAGCATAAATCAGCATTAGTATGTTTTATGACTACTGTACCCTCTCCAGCTTTTTGTCCATTTCCATGATGCAGCGCAGATGTCTGGAAGGTTGGAACATTTTTCAGAAAAGTCTAGTCTTGGTGAACTACCTCTCCAATGTTCTTTTTTTAGGGGAACAACCTATAATGGCAAGGGGTGTAAATCAGGAGTAACCATTCACCAGGTCTATGGGTGATGGATGATGGCATTATATTTTTGTCATCTTTGATTTTTTTATGGCCATTTTAAGGAGTCAATTGATTGATTGATTGGTTAATTAAGATCACAGGACCCCTAACTTGCCCAACTAACTGACCTCATCCAGTTGTTAACAATGAATATTCAGTCTTTGCTACAAGCTATCGCCATGCGCTTTTCTCCCATCCTGAACAATAGTGCATGAGTGTCACGTTTCAGCCTGCAGGAGATTGGCCATGATGCTTGAACATACATCTGCTAGGTGTCAGACGGACTAATACACACCAGCTGTGTGGAACTGCCTGCCCTTCCTGCCTCCCCCTCCCTCTTTTAACTTTATCATTGATCCTCCTCTCATCTGTGCCACACATGTCATGTCACATCCTTCCAGTTGAAGGGTGGCTTGGGTGCGCAGGTACATGTGGAGGCTAACTAGTGCAAAGTCACACACACACACACACACACACACACACTGTATGCACAATTGATATTTTTTTCACATAAGTGGCAAGTAAGTGGCAGTGTAGAGTTGTCTCACACTCGGGAGCTGCATTACAAATGACTACACGTCCCTCGTGACTCCACTTAGTCTACTGATCACTTAGCTTCTAATTTGTTAACGATTTGCAAAGAGATTTGCACAGAAAAAAAACGGGTCTTTAGAATTGATTTATGCATATTGGCTCCAATAACGGTTGTTGACAGTATAATTGATATGTACAATGTTTTAGTCTGTAATAAAGCGTTAAGGAAGCTGCTAAAGTTGAACCAATTTGACAATATGACCCATTAAGCCCAGCGCATAACGTGTGGTTGCACATTAAGGTTTCTTATTAGATGCACATCATCTTGGACAAATTCCACTTGCTTAATTTAAACTATGCAATACATTAATTTCGTCTATACATAGGCTATATGTCTGTGTGTAAGAGAGCATCTGCAAGTGGGAGGGATCATATTTAACACACTTAATGATTACATTTCTGCTACACTGTGGCTGAGGAGTTGGTTGCCAAAAGAAATGCAGCTATGTGGCAGGATCTCCACCAGCTATGCTCACATGCAGTTTTTTTGGGGTCTGGAAAATATGATTGGGGTGAAATGTAACAGCCCCCGTTGAATGTACGTGTCTGTATTGGCAAAACGTCCACTGCACCATATAGACATCCCACTATCTCCAGTATCAGCAGTGAGCGTTGCATTTAATGTTGCTCTATACAATATCCAGGGCGTTAATATAACATTAAACAACTATCGTCTCCGGTCCCCCGGAGGGGGTTCTTACCTTTAGCGCTGTTAGCTACAATGTGCCGACTCAGCCTTCACCATGTTGAGACCCCTGCGGAGGCAATAGAAATGCTCCCAATCTCGCAATTAGCACCTTTAAACATAGATCCCTAATTAGAATTAGAATTATTACTTTTTCATTCATTCATGGAGAATGTGTTGGTACTACTTTATTCCAGTAAGGCACGTGTTTGTTCAGTGTGTATGGGAAAGGCCTAGACTAGAGTTAAACCTGATTTTTTTTGGCCACTTGGGGTCCTGTAAACACAAAACTTGACATGTTATCACCTTTTAGGTTTGTATGGCAAACTTATTAGCAAACAGCTGCGATTGTACACATTCAGATCTACATTAGTAATATGTTTCTGAAGGCCCGATGAACGCAAGTCCAATATCCACTCTTCTCTGTAGCTGCTAAATGCTCCACTATGGTCATCAGCTAGCTGATAACTTTGTCACCTGTAGTGCTATTTGGTGCTGGACAGATAGCATACAGTTTAGTTTTTAGAGCTATTTTGGTCTAACCCGTTAGCTATGTGTTGAAAAATAAAAAATTGAAGTGTGAAGCCAAGCCTTATCTTGTACCTAGACGCCTTTTAAAAGTCTGTATTTAGAGTACTTAAACCAGTGTGAAAATGTACCAATGGCAGGAACCCCTGGTGCACAAGGACCTTTTTAGCACTTTTTGTTTTTGTGAGGTGACTGAGTCACGGCCCTCTTCCTATGCTAGGAGGCCCGCTTGGTGTAGCTGGGGTAACATGCAATTAATTAGGGCCCGAGCACAAAAGTGCCAGGGACCAAACGGTGGCACGAAGTGCAAAAAAAACTATTGTTTTTGCTGAGGTTATTATTATTTTTCTGCTGCGAGATTACATTTTTGAGGCACTTAGGATGCACGAAAACTGGAATGCGCATCAGAACTTACACTTGATATCTGTCATTGAGGCTGCTGGAATTTTGTGCTGTGCTGCACTGTAAGCTCGTGTGAATGTGTTTATGTATGTGCATGTTTATGTGTGTGTGTGTGTGTGTGTGTGTGTGGTCTTTGCTATAAATGAGTGTGTGAGGTCCAGCTGCAGACGTGCTTCAGAGTGCCTTTAGGCACACTGCAGTGTCTATCTCGCTCCGTAAATCCAAACTGACAGTGTTAATTATAAATAATACCACTGAGCAAGCTATTCTGTTATATACAGTGTACGGAGCAGCATGTTCTGCTCAATGTATAACATAAACTGCTCACTACTTAAAACGCTGAGCTCTCTTTGAAGCCTGTCACTTTATAGTGGTGACTGGATTACACATGACGATTAATTGATGACTCAGCATACACGCCGAGTGGACCTCAGCAGGAGAAAAAAAAAACACAAACATGCTAACAGATCATAACTCCCCATGTTCTTATGTTTAAACCATCATGATGTTATTATACATATATGGCTGTCTCTGCTATGCTGACAGACACAGGCATGCAACATGATAGATGTACCATGGATATCTCTAGCTTCTCATAGTGCCTTTGTGTAAGATTGAAAAATGTCGGACTTTGGCGACTCCTAGTGGCGAAAAAGACACATGCTGATATCCCCCAACCTCACATTGAGCTTAATCCTTTTTTTCTCATTCTTCTCCAAACAAAAAATAGTTTTTTAAGAAAATATCGTAACATGGTCGGGCCATGAGACTTCATAAAACACCCCTGCCATGAAAAATATACTCATTTCCCCTGCAGCCCCCCTCTCTTTTTTTCTTTTTTTTTCTCTCTCCCGCCCTTTTCTTTCTCCTCTTTAAAAAACCTACACCACATACATTACACACACACACACACACACACACACACTAGACCCTTATACAACAGACTGCCCTACACTGTTGATAACCTCCCCCCAACGCCCTTCAACCATCATTTGTTATTTGTCTCATTTTGTTTGTTTCGTTAGATTTGCCCCGTCGCGTTAACCCTGTCATGTCAGCCACTGTATTTTGTTTTGTCTTGTCAAGTAACACCTGTCTTGTCTTGCTTCACTAGAAGCTGTGACCTGCAGTTTATACAGCATGTGGCGCATGCAGTGAGTGAGTGAGAAGAAGAAGAGCTTTGACTTCCCTAGGAATGCCAGTTTGCTGACAGCGATTGAGATTTATACCAGAGTATAAGTAATAATCCAATTCATCAGTGAGGAAATGAAGTTACCTTTTGTATTATCCTTTTTTCCCATACAATTTGTGAGTTCCTCTGCCAAGATCTTAAAGCTGCATGATCAATATTTTTTTATATTAAAGCTCCACTTTTTTTTTTTTAACAATGGATTAAATGAGTGATGTTAAAGGGGTCACTCGTAGTGACAAACCCATACCGAATTATCAGCTCCGCAGTTGACAATTTTCAATGGAGTGTTTTTGCATCTTTTAGCTCATCATTTTGATTTTCTAGCTTATAAAACGTACTGTTTTGGTTGAGTGTCACCGCTCACTTTAGCCTCGTTTCCAGCAGCAGCACACAGCTGTTTTCAGTGAAAAACCTCTGATAAACTCACTGTACGTGACCTGCTCTGCACCAAACGGCTGATAGACAGTTAAAGACTTGCTCGTAAACATAGTGGAGCATTTAGCAGCTAAAGAGCCAGATGTTTATGAGTAGGTGAAGACCAAAAGGTCGCCGTAAACATGAGTCCAAATGAATGTTAGTGTTTCTCCGTGTCTGCTGAATGTCTAACATGCAACTGTTTACTATCATGTTTGTCATTACAACTTAAGAGTTCTGCCCCTGACTGGCAAAAAAGAAATGTGAATGTAGCTTTAAGTTAGTGAAGTAATATATAGCATATTTTTTACTTTCTTTCTTAATTTTCACACTAATGTAATTCCCCATGCTTGCCATTGTTTTGGCTGCTCGTATCAGAGAAAACAGGACTCCACTGTGCTACTGTGTTTTCCTCTGCGGCGGTGAGGGGAAGCCATAGTGTTGACACATTGGCCAGGCCTGGCAAAGTCTGCAGTGGTTTTTGAGTGACCTGAAATCACATGAGCATGAGTGGAGAACACAAACATCTGCTGCAGTGTCTAAGAGAGCTTAGATTTCCTTGAAATAAAGAAACTTGATGATTTAAGTCCTATATCTGGATTTTGACAGCATGTGGGGATTCTGTTTTTTTTTTTTTTTTTAACTCTCTTTACTTGGTTGGTATATATTGTCCAAGCGCTTTACATGTTTGTTTTATAAAGTAAAGATTATCACAGAAAGTTTCACCATGATCTTGTCGGTCACTATAGAATGACCCCACCCAGTTCAGAGTGGGCAAACACTTGTATTTCGTGTGACACAACTCTGCAGCTGCCTTCTAATGTGTGTGTTTAGTTCAGTAACTGTCCTCGGTCTTCAACTAAATGGCCAACATTGTTAAAGTTGTATAAGTTCCTGTGCGTTTTGATGATCACATTGATAGGCCTGTCTAAAAAGTGAGTACAAATGTTACTGGTTATTTCCCCACCAGTTCAGAGTTTGATTCTCGTCTGCAAAGTGCGGTCTGCATAAACAGCAGACACAGCAAAGTATAAACACGGCAACTCCAACAACCTCAACGCCTGCAGTGTTGCATTAAACACGACAGCCATGTGTTTATAATTCATTATTGCTGTGTATTGTGGATGGCTTTGATTCAAGCCTAGCTGACCCAGGTTTTTCCTATCCTCGTGAAAGGGTCTCTTTTACTCCACAGCAAATAAATCCTTTAATTTCAATAGGATTGAAGTGCGCATTTGGTAAGATCAGAGGGTAACGGAATCCACTGTAGACAGGCAGGGACATTTTCCAAAACTGAGAGTTAATAATATTGGTATGTGTTGTTGGCCAAAATTTAGAACAACAAAAATCCCTTTGTCTACCATACGTATTTTGCATTTCAGTCTAGGACCCGTGCAGCTTGTGGCTTGTGTTAATTTGGCCTAGGCTATATGTTTCATTTGTATTGCTTGGCAGAATTCCTCTCTCTTAATTTTTGTTTTAAATTGCTGCAACGATGAGCCCAATTTGCACTTGTGCCAAAATTTATACTGTTGTATTTATATTACTGATAAGGTTTTTTCTGGCTTCCCTTGAGGCACTGGTTGAGGTAGCCTAAAGTTTAGGGAAGCAGTTTTATGACTTGAGGGTTGCCAGTCGGATTCCTCAGGATATATCTGAGTGACACTCAGGTGACCCATAGGCAGTTAAAAGTGAAAATAATTATTGGGGTTAATCAGAGAAAATACAAAATAGGAGCGACAGAATTAAAAAAGAAAAAAAATATATCATACAGTACATTTTGCATTTTACAGTCCCCCAAGTTTTCTCACACACAAAGACATTGCCATCTTCCCCACATAACATAAGCCTCATGATTTAGTCATATTCCATTAAATAAGCTCATGATAAAAGACTGATGAACAGTACAGATGTTTTATGTGTGCTGTGGAAATTGTCTGTTATACTGTGTTATACCTGCATTTTCCACTAGAGGGCATTGGTCATTTTCAGTGTTGTCACAGTTGTGCCTCAGCATCCATGATCCAAATGCACTCTTGTATTTCCAATAAAGTAGATAATACAGTAAATATCTAATTTCCCAAATGCCACTTTTCTTACAGTATACTCATTAGAGCTGCCCTTAGTGCTGAGCCTTTATTGCGTGACTGCCAGCAGGCCCAAAGGCTGTTAAAGAGACTCCTCTGGGACTTTACCTTCAGCCCCCCCATCATTAGTCTAATGGTTAACACTTTATTGGTCATTGGCCATGTGAACCATCTAGGGTCATTTGAATTTTCTTAGACCCCCTCTTTGTTAGTGTTTGTATGCTTGTGTTCAAAATCCTTCCTAAATGCAGAGAGGAGTGGTGAGACACATCGCAGTTGGAGGTTTGGGTTCATTTGGGTGGCAATTGTTTTTCTCACATCCGAGTTTTGCAGTTTTAGGTTTGATTCAGTGTAATTAAAATGTAATTGCACTGGCTGCTCTTGGACCTGGACCCACATTATCACCTCAGGGTGGTCTGAAATTGAATAGGTTTTGTGTGTTTGTGTGCTTGGTTGTCTATCTTTGTGAGGACCATGGTGAGTTTTAGACCTGGAGAGTGAGGAGAGAAATCCTTACTTCTCAAAGGGCTATTTGAGGGTTAAGGTATCTCTAGGTTAAGGTTAGTGTAAGGGCTGTGGGTTGCAATGCAGCTGTGATAGTTAACTTGAGGGATAGGCCCACAGGCTATAGGGAATGGATAGTGTCAAAGAGTCCCAGTCTGGCTGTGGCTACAGAACAATTGTGTGTGTGTGTGTGTGTGTGTGTGTGTGTGTGTGTGTGTGTGTGTGTGTGTGTGTGTGTGTGTGTGTGTGTGTGTGTGTGTGTGTGTGTGTGTGTGTGGTATTGCAAAAGATTGATGAACTGCATTAAGCTGTGTTTATAACCTGCTTGAAGAAACTTTGATTTTGGGTGTGGTAACACGGTTTGCATACAGTATTTGATCATATTTGAGTTAGAGTTAGATTTTCTGTATGCATATTCTCTCTTTCTCCTCTCAACATTACATACTTACTGTAGATGCATGCATACCTTCTCAGTAGTGAGCCATGTGTGACCTTCCTTTCATTTCCTGTGACATTACTTAACATCACAATGGGGGAAAACCTGACTAAATAGAAAACACACACCCCTGCTGTGAAACTGGACTTTCCAGTCCAACACCCCGCTTAAGAACACTTTATTTGGTGAGTTGGAAAATTCAGTTCTTGCCAAGCAGAGTTAATAACTAAAGCACATTGGCTGGTAGTTTTAACAGGTGGTTTTGATCATTACCACTCTGTGCTTCAGGTCTGCTACTGAAACACCTACACATACTGCAGCTCCCTCACTTACAAACCAAAACCAAAAGGTTTTTGAAACGTCTGTGACCAGAAGTGCTGCTGATTCTTTCTCGTTTTATTCCAACATAGCAGCCTTTAATGACAGATACCATGTCTGTTTTAAAGCTTGGGCAGGATGCTTGCCACTGCCTCATGTTAATGTGAAAAAGTTCAGCAGTAGTAGCAGTAGGAAATCTCACATTCTTACACATACTGCAAAAAAGGGCTGACAGGAGACGTGTGGTGTGTCGAAGATTAGATGTTGCACTCTTGGCCAATAAAACAAGCTTATGCAATGTTGTGTGTTATATTTAGAGAAGCAGTAAAGCAAAAATAGGGAGTGCAACAACATGTCAAATAGGATATTCCTATCCCAAACTTAAAATAAAATACAATATAATACAAATACAATGTATATTGACCCCTTTGCTGTTAGTAGCCTAAAGATGATGATGTATTTCTGTGGGCAGAGTGTGTGTTTTTTTAACAATGTCTGAAGAAAATCCAAGTTTTTCTGAATATCTACTGTCATTCAGTCTCTGGGACCGTGAGTGTTTGTGTCAAAGGGGACCTATTATGCCTTTCCCTTTCCTTTAGTGTGTTATATAGTATATTTGTGCATGTAAAAGGGAGTTACTCTCCCTCACACAGAAACACTGCTCCTGAACTGCCTTAAACGCCTCACTTGAGATCCTGCCTTTTCTTCCGAAACGTGATGATGTCACCAAGTAACACATTTGCATAACGGCTAGTTTGGCATGCCCTCAAACATAGCTAGTTAGAGCAGAGCTGGAGCAGAATCCAAAGAGTTTGGTTCGGTTGACCAATCACAACAGAGTGGACCAGCTGACCAATCAGAGCAGACTGGGCAGGAGCTAAAACAGAGTGGTTTAGACAGAGGGTGAAAAGAGGTGCTGCAGCACAGCCAGTTTGACAAAAGTAAAGTGTTTTTTGAACACTAAAGCATGTTAACATGTTAGAAACCCTAAATACAGGTAGGGACCTGAAGTATGAAGTATTGGTCAGGCCTTGTGGTTTTAGGATAGGGCTGCTGGTTCAAATATTCATATCATATTTGCTTCTGGTTTCTCAGGTGTCCCCTCTGCTGTTTTGGTGAGAGAAGATGAGGAGGCATCGGTTGTTACCGCTGTGTGCCCTCCTGGGCGTCCTGTTTGCAGGGCTGCTCCCCAACCTTGAGGCTCAGGAAGGTAAGTCAAACAAAGTTCATCTCAGCTGCAGTCAGCAGGATGTGTTAATTTTGCAGATGATCTGTCTGCCTGTAATGTGTTTGTTTTTTTTCCAGTTTTCAGCAATGCTCTGTGGGATATTTTTTTCATATTTTTGCCCCCCTTAAAAATATATAATCTACATGTGCACCTGTTCTTGTGTTGCAAAGAAAAGTGGGATTTATAAAAGTGCTTATGACATCTTAAGAAAAACAAAACATATTAATGTAGATAAAGTAATTACACAATTTTCACTTCTAATGAGCATTGTTGGTAAACTGGCTATTTTTCAATTATTGATCATTGTAATTTGTTTTTTAATCTGAATTCAAAATGTGTATCTCGACATTGGACAACAAATAGAATAGAGGCCTCAGGAGTGTTAGAGTACCAAGTCCAGTCAGGTGCTTTTGATAAACAAAGCAGAATGATGCTGTCAAACTTGACTGAACTAACCATTTCAGTTGTATTGTGCAACAGTATTAAGTCCTGTTCAGACCTGGCATTAACATGCGTCCTGAGTTATCCGATCACAAGTGGACAGATTTAAGTATGTCTGTTCACACCTGACATAAGAATGCGTCTCCACATGCGTCTCCAGTGACCACTTGTGATCTGATCTCACCTCCCCGTGCTATAAGCAAATGAACACATAGTAAACACATGGCTAATACAGCAGACGTTGTGACATAATATTACAGTAATGTCAATAGTAATATCCTACATATTCATAAATTTGGGTGCATTTTATTAACATTAAAATAAATGGTTATTGTACCGGCGGTCCCCGGGGACCTCCATGCCGCCAACACTGCTGCCTTTGCCAGGTAACAGCGAGGTATAGAGCTTCAGAGAGCCGGGGCTGCAAAGCGCCGAAACAAAAACACCCGACACATCTCAATCAATACAATATATTCATATGAGGAGCGCAGACCCGCGGATCCAAGCGGGACATCAGTTGAGTAGGCGGTCCTACAATGTGGCCCAGACCACATTTGCGTACACACTGCTAAAAGAATGTGGCCATATGTGGACCATGAGCATCTCTGAATGTGGTCTGAGCGATAAGATCCCAATGCGTCTTGAGTGTATTCACACCTGTATTTAGAACTGTCCACTTGTGATCAGTTATAGACGCATGTTAATACCAGGTCTGAACAGGGCCTTAGTGTTAAGCACCAAAACAATATTTTGGTACCAAACACCAAGCATCTTTTCACTAGTCTTCATTTTTGTCCTCCAAACACTCTCTTCTGAAGATTGTGCACACGGGTTGGAAGCTGATATATACTTTCTAGTGGATTCATCTTGGAGTATGGGAGAGGAGAACTTTGAGCATGTCAGACAATTTTTGTACAGCTTGATACAATCACTGCACCAGGTTGGAGGGGACAGGTTTAAGTTTGCCCTTGTGCAGTACAATAATAAGCCTCGAACCGAGTTCCAGCTCAACAGCTACCCAACAACACAGGGAGGCCTGTCCCACATCAAGGCTATGCCATACCGTGGTGGGGGCACCCGGACTGGCCTGGGCCTGGATTTCCTGATTCGTACACACTTGACCACTGCTTCGGGCAGCCGGGCTGTTGAAGGTGCGGCCCAGGTGGTGGTGGTGCTAACAGATGGCCGCTCCCAGGATGACGTGGCTGAGCCAGCTCAGGTGCTGTGGCTGGCAGGCGTGGAGGTGTTTGCAGTTGGAGTTCAGGATGCAGTTGATTCGGAGCTCAGGGAGATGGCTAGCAAGCCCCATGACACTCATGTATTTAGTGTAGACTCTTTTCTGACTTTGCGGGATATAATCCAAGATTTAGTAGTGGGGCTTTGCGACGCAGTGACCCGGTCAGGGGGTGGTCCTGTGGCAAACGAGGCCCCCGTGGCTGGAGGAGGGACAGGTAATGAAATGGGACCAGTGTCACTACCATTACTAATGTGTCTACATGTGCAGGATGAATCTGCTGCATATGTGGCCGTGACTGGATTTGATTATTAACACAATCAAGTATTTTTTAACCACAATAACCTTTCACTATCCACCTGCAAAATTAACATCACTTGTTTTGTCTTACCACACTTAATATGTCCCTAATGCTTTAAAAGTCACAATAAGATCTGCATGTGATTGACATCCCTACAGCATCTTAGATTAGGGTTTAAAAATGGCACAGATATATGCCTGTGCAAAGCCAGAACAAAAACAAACAAAAAGTATGGATTGAGAGAAAGCTATTTTAGCGATGTGAAAATTCTGTCCCAGGTGCTTTTAAATTTGGTAGGGATTTGAGTTCTGTTTTGGCATACAGAAATAACCTCAGTCATAATTTAAGACACCATTTTGGTATGATGCCTGTTTGTATTAGACACAGCTGTATGTGAGAGGACACAATACAGACAGCAACAGAATAACTCAATCCATATATTGACACCCCAGACTGACATTTGTTAAGAAAATGGACTCGAGGATGCCTTACCCTTTAAAACATCACATCTCAAAATCAATCAATGAGCTTTTAACAATAGCTAACCATGCACCACTGCTTATGTGTCTTGCATTTTGTATGTTTGTTTTTTACCAGTCACAATGTCTATCTGTGTAAAATATGTCCAATATTCTGTTTCTGAAACAGCGATGAACCTGCTTGGACTCATCCTTGACCTGCAGAAGTACTTTGAGAATATTTTCATGTGTAGATGTCCAGAAATGATGTACAATATGTTACAATACATTACTGGAAATTGCTGGAATCAATAAATACATTCCTCTGAAACTATATACATAAAATGTCAAGTACCCAAAGAAGACATTACCTTTGCCAGCATACATGATTCAAATTGAAATTAATTGAAGACATCACTAATGTATACATTTGTACTCATTTTACATGAAATCACATGTAATATGTTCTCAAGTACTGTTAACCTGTAGGCACCAAGGATATGCCACAGGGTCATGACTGGTCACTTTATCTGAGGTCCGTAACAAGAGTCTGCATGGGATGGCTGAACTCAATGGAGCTTATATTGTACAAGGGACACATCATCCAAATTTAACAAGGAGCTTTGTAAAGGTTTAATGGACAGCTTAATGATTTTTCTTCATGCAGTCTTTTTCTTTTGACTCCATAGTATGGTCTCATGATGGAGTGACCTTGGTTTAAAATTAATTTTATTCTGACAATTCTGAATATATCCTGGCTAGTTATGGATGTTTTTGTACTTTTTCCTCTGCAAATTGATTTAATAAAAAGGTATCAATGCATTATTTTAATCAAATTTAATCATTATATTACTTGTGATAAACAATTATAATAATTATATAATTGTTTTTACACATTTCAAATGCTTTCCAGCTTTCCAATTCTTAATGCTCAAAAATGTTATACATTTATTTCTGTAAAAGAAATAACGTTTCAGTTCAAGTAACAGTCACTCAGCCACTTTAAACATTTTTTGGCTATTTCTCAATTATCTTTCTGTACCAATCTAAATTATGTCAAATTGAATTTGCTTTACATTGTAGTGAAGTTATAATCTGCCTTTATGTGGGAAAACATCAGTTTGTCTGGAATTTAAATGTTTTTGGCCTCATTAAGCTGTTAGTTTTGACCATATAAGATGTGGAGGATTAGCTAAATGAATCTTATATCAGTGGTTCATATTCACACTGACTATCATTATCATCAGTCATCTGTTACTGTAATCTATAATCCAATCCAAATAACCATTCTGTGATAGGGGAGAAATCACACTATAGCATACAACAATCGTGACTGAAGAATGCTAAGCTAAATTTAGGGGAAAAATTCAACAAATTACATCACTTTAGGAAATCTCCTTGGTTCAGCCAACATGCAGTATGATGTGTTTTGCAATGTTTGATTGATTTGTCCACTTTTAATGTTACTTGACATAATGATATGCCAGCACGAGTTCTTTGATTGGATTCTTTGTCTCTGTCTCACCATGTTAACGCTTTCACACGTTCCATTTTGTTTTGTTTTCTCTCTCTCTCCTTAAAGCACAAGATTCAGCTGACCTAGTACTCTTAATTGATGGATCACAGAACGTTGGAGCAGCAAACTTCCCCTTTGTGCGTGATTTGGTTTTGAGAATCATTGAGCGCCTTGATGTGGGCAGGGACACTGTTCGGGTGGCCTTGGCCCTGTACAATGGTGACCCACAGATAAAGTTCTATCTAAATAGCTATAACAGCAAATCATCAGTCCTGGAAGCGGTGAAGGGCCTTGCCTACTCAGGGGGTGACGAGTCTAACCTCGGGGCCGCCTTGGAGGAAGTGGCCAATAGCCTTTTGAATCCATCAGCTGGGGGCAGGGCAGACGAGGGTGTGCCCCAGATGTTGGTGGTTATCAGTGCTGGGCCAGCCACTGATGATACTGGTGCCGGTGACCGGGCCCTTAAAAGGGCTAGTGTTATCACATTCGGCGTGACGATTGGTGACACGGCCACTGCAGATCTGGAAGCAGTTGCTACAGATAAAAGTTTTGTCCTGTCAGCCCCTGATTTCAGAGCAGTGGCGAGCATGGGTGACCAGCTGCTCCCATACATTAACGGGGTGGTCCAGCGCACCATTATAGTTCACAATGAGTTCACAGAAGGTAGGTAACTTCTCTGTAAATCTTGGCGAGGCATTGTGGTTGTGGAAGGGTACAAAAATGAAAAGCCCCAAAGAGCTTATAATGAATAAGTATATAGCAATTTCAAGTTTAGCACAAGCATATCTTACCTTGCACACTATATTACAATCACGATAAGGGCTTTTAACAGAGGTGGTAATAAAACATTAAAAGTGAGAAATACTAACTCTTCTTAGTGTTCTGTCCTTGGAATTTGACTTAGCTGCTGCAAATGTATAGATCCACAAAGTTCCATTAATACATTGTAAAGAAACCCAAGTCAATGATATGAAAAGCTGCATTGATCACATATGCCCAAATATATTCCTTGATAGAGTTTAAAGTGCTCTGTAGTTCCTGCCTTCAAGTAAATAATTTTGTGAATGCACAATGCATGCAGTTTACTTCTGAATACATTTGTTTTTCTTCAAAAATTGACAAAGAGAAAGTTCCAACAATCATTGCAAAGCTGAAAACAAATACACTTCAAGCACATGGCCCACCTATATTAGGCTTTGTTTAAATTAAGTTGAATTTTACGAACTGTATGAATAAACAAAACGTAAAAATCAGCTATCATCAATGGAAATGGAAGTTCATAAAGAGCCAAGTGTCACTTTCAGGCTATGTATTTTTATTTCACATTTTGTTGATTAATCATTAATGTTATTGAGCATTTCAAGTCATATTCTAAGCTAAATTTATACTTTCTATGGTACTATATACCTCGTCCATATGCAGCTTTCAAAACATGAATAATACAAATTATACCTAATTTATACCTAATGAGAATACATCTTTAACATATAAAAATTGGAAGGCATCCATCTTTTTCTCTTATGTCAATATTAGTTTTATTTAGTATAAATATAAATTGTAAATCTAATTATAAAATATCCTTGGTGGGCTTTGGTAGCCGTTGGTACTTACATATTTATAATTATAACATCTCTTAAAATCAGTTTTTATTCTCATATTAATGTCTTTTCTTTTCTTTTCAGTCCTGGCGGTCGGAAAACGAGACATCATCTTCCTAATCGACAGTACAATGGGTGCAACTATCATCAACTCTGTGCGCGAATTCATCAAGCGGTTTGTCGACATCATGCCAATTGGTCCGGATCAAGTTCAAGTAGGCGTGGTCCAATTCAGCAATAACCCCCGGCTTGAGATGGATCTCAACTCCCATGGATCCAAAGAGGAATTAACTGCGGCTTTGGGCTCTATCAAACCAAGACCTGGACAGACAATCAACATTGGCGCAGCCTTGGACTTTGTGCGAACGAATATGCTGCGGCCTGAGAAGGGCAGTCGTATTCAACAGGGGGTACCCCAGGTTTTACTGTTGATGACCAGTAAAAAGTCCAGTGACGGTGTGGAAGCACCTGCTTTGGCCCTTCAGCGACTGGGTGTATTGACTCTAGCTGCAGGCTCCAAATCTGCTGATGAGGAGGAGCTGAAGAAGATTGCCTTTGCTGACAGTGTTGCGTTCTTCATGAAGGACTTCCGCGCACTGCTTCGCAACCCAAAAGCAATTATCAATGCTCTCTCCACTCTAGCTGGGGTGGTGGTGACTGAGGTACCAACCGAACCAGGTAATGCTTTGTCTTCTACGCACATTCAATACATTTTAACAATAATTTTAATAATAATTCATGAATGAAATATCTGATTAAATGGAAATATACAGATGAGTGGCAAATTAAAGGAAACCTTGAATAAATAAGTGGTAATACCGCAAATGCAGATGCTTCTGAACAAGTATGCAAAATTAAGCCATTAAAATCCCACATGGTCTTTGTTGTATGAGAAAACTGAACACATGGTCAATTTTGGACTGAGGTGTATCCATCAGGAATGTGCGCTTGTATGCACATGATTGGCATCTGTAGCGCCTTGCTAGATGATGCCGCTTTCTTACCTGATGACCCAGCGTTTTTGTTTTTTTCTTGAATCCAGTGCATTATCATCCCTGCTGCGTGGCCAGACTTGCTCCATTCATATCAATAAGGGGGCTGTGTTTTTTCACGTAGGCCTAAAGATGGTTTGAATGTGGCCTTGGCGTATTTCATTGGCTGTAGTTGCGACATGCTTCTCAGAGTTGTGATTACTGTACATGTGCATCCTCATAGGGGACCGATCCAAACTTTACCTTGCACTAAACTGGTTGGCTCCACACAGCTGGAGACAAAAGTCTCTCTGTATTCAGTTGGCAGTATTTTTCTACCTTCTACCAGGTTACAGACAGCGATGTAACCTGGTCGCTATGTTTTCACAGAGTCCTGACCTCAGCTGCACACTCAAATTGGTTGGGGTTTCACACCCACGTGGGGCCCAAAGGCTTTTTGTTGAAGCCCAGAAATATCCCAAACACAGCAAAATAAGAAGATAAGAGAAAATACAGACAGAGGGCAGGGTGTCTGTAGATACCTGTACTGCCACACACTTCTAGTGGGTTATAAGTGATGATTGAGAGGGATTATTTTTTTGAGTTTATACATATTTTTTGGGGTAAATGTCGCATAGGTTACCTTTAATGTGTCACTAATAGTGTTCCAGAGCCTGAAAGTAAATGTACGCGGTATTACACAGAGTATAATTTGTTTTGTTTCTGTGCTTTTCCCTAGTGGTGGAGATAACCACAGTGCAGACTCAAAGAGTTGTCCGAGACATTGTCTTCCTTGTGGATGGCTCAAACTACATTGGCAGCAGTAACTTTCCCTATATGAGAGACTTCATTATCAACGTGGTCAACCAGCTGGATGTACGTCCTGACAGGGTCCAGATTGGTTTCATGCAGTTTGCTGAAAGTCCAAAAATTGAATTTTATCTGAACAGCTACAACAACAGGCAAGATGTTGTGAACAAAATCTCTGAACTCAGGCTGAGTGGAGGATCAGTTTTGAATACAGGAGCTGCCATGGATTATGCCCTTACCAACATGTTCAAGCAATCAGCTGGTTCACGCAAGAGGCAGGGAGTCCAGCAGGTGTTGGTTCTGATCACAGGTGGTCCAGCCCAGGATCAGGTTAAAAGCATAGCCGATAAATTGGCTCTGGCTGGTGTTTTGACCTTCACAGTCAGTTCTGGGCAAGCAGACGAAGCCCTAATGAAAACAGTTGCCTTTGTTCCAAATTTGGCTTACCATGAAACAAGCTTCTCTACTTTACCAGCTTTGGCTGAAGTAATCATGTCACCGTTGATATCAGTGGTTGGCGATACAGATGTGGAATTCACTGAGGAAATTGGTGAGTTTTGTATCCATTTGTTTCTATTAATTAAATAAATATGATGTACATGAAGGTTTCCCTGGTAATTTTTTTTTTGTTTTCCCCCAGTTGCTGGAGCTGAAAGGGATGTTGCCTTTCTCATTGATGGCACAGACAATGTTCGAGACAATTTTGACTACTTTCGGGATTTTATCATTAAAATCATTGAACCACTCGACATTGGGAATGACAGGGTGCGAGTTTCAGTGGTTCAACACAGCGAGAGGCCAACTACTACTTTCTACCTTAACACTTATCAAACCAAAGATGAGGTGATAAGAGCTGTCAATGGAATGACACCGGCTGGTGGACGTAGCCTAAACACAGGAGCAGCTCTGACATTTATGAAGGACACCATCTTGTCTGCAAGGCATGGTAGCAGGGCTGCAGAAAATGTCCCTCAGTTTCTGATCGTTTTGACTGGAAGCAGATCCAGGGATAACGTGAAGGATTCTGCTGGCGCGCTGAAGACAAAGGGAGTCGTACCGTTTGGTGTTGGTGTCAAGGATGCAGACCCAAAGCAGATCGAGGCCATTTCACACAACCCTTCCTTTGCCTTCAATGTGAGGGAGTTCAGTGAGCTTAGCACCATACCACAAAGGGTCAATAACTACGTGAGCCTTCCACGGGACGAGCTGACCCTAATTCTAGAGCAAGGTAAGCTAAATCTCTTTTGTTATTGGTGTGTTAAACTTGTTTTAAGAAAAACAGCACTTCATCTGATGTTTCTGGTGCTTTCCCAGAATAACTGAATCCTATTTGTTGTGTTTTAGTACACAGCAATGCTGCAAAAAGAGATATTGTGTTTCTACTGGATGGCTCTGATAACACAAGAAATGGATTCCCAGAGATAAAACTCTTTGTTAAGAACATAGTGGAGAGCCTCTCTGTCAGTAAGAGCCAAGACAGAGTGTCTGTGGTTCAGTTTGCTGATAATCCTGAGGTCAACTTTTATCTGAATTCTCACAAGGCAAAGAATGACACTACACATGCCATAGATAATTTAAGGCACAAGGGTGGGAGGCGCCTTAATATTGGGGGAGCTCTCCAGTTTGTGAGGCACAGTGTCTTCACTTCGTCCACGGGCAGTAGAAGACTAGAAGGAGTGCCCCAGATTTTAATTCTTCTAAGTACTAAACCATCCACTGATCGTGTGAGAAGCCCAGCCTTTGCTCTTAAAGAGCATGGAATTGTGTCAGTGTGGGTTGGAGTGGGAGAAGCCAATACAGAGCAGTTGGAAATGATTGCCTACAAACCTGGTTTCACATACAAGGTCACTGATTTCTCCAAGTTGCCCTCAATCCAAACACAACTTCTTGCTACACTGAACATAAACAAAGACACTGAGGAAACCATGACTGGAATCTCTGATTTAGTAGGTAAGAATTCCACATTTAAATATATCCCTAAAATTGGAGTACAGTATTTCATTATATTGTCTTCTCTCTCTAACTCTAACTCTCTATAATACTCTTTCTCTCAAGAATATTTAACATACATTTCTAGTCTAATAATGAACAATTATGAATTGTTATGGCACATTTCTGTTGCACGACATTTATGATTACCGTCTCTAGAAAATCTATTCTGTTTAAAAAAGCAACAATTCTGTATCTCTTAGGCTTTCAAGAATGTAGCCCTCTTTTATACCTCTTTCCAATTGTCCACATCAATGTTACTTTGAAAATGAGTCAACAAATTCTTTCACACATCTTTCTGATAAAAAGATGGTTCTTGAGCAGCTCTGCTCGAAATGACACTTTCAGAGGAGTGGCTCATCTTTCTTTCCGTACTCAGTTTATTCCTCTAAGCTTCTAACTTGCTCATGCTGATAAATATGCATGAGCATAGAAAAGTCTTGAACACACAGTTCTTGAATTCTTTTTCTGTCTATCCATGTATCACCATGTCAACACAGGGAGCAATAAGAGGGACATAGTGTTTCTCCTTGATGGGTCAGATGAGTCCAGAAATGGACTACCAGCTATTCGCGAGTTCATCAGAAGAATGGTGGAAGAGCTGGACATTGGTGAAGATACGGTTCGAGTGGCCGTCGTACAGTATAGTGATGACACCACAGTTTACTTCAACCTCAACACTCACAGATCCAAAAAGGCTATCATCTATGCTGTAAGAAGTCTGCGCCATAAAGGAGGAAGACCTCGGAACACTGGAGCTGCTCTCCAGTTTGTGCGAGACCATATTTTCACAGCTTCATCTGGGAGTAGACGCCTGGAGGGAGTCCCTCAGATTCTGTTTTTACTGACTGGTGGCAAATCCAATGATGATGTTTCAGGAGCGGCATTAGACCTAAAAAAAATCAGTATTCTGTCTTTCGCCATTGGAATGAAAAATACTAAACAGGAGGAGCTTAAAAAAATTGCCTTCTCCTCAAGATTTCTTTTCAACTTTCCTGTCTTTGGTGAACTTTTGTCCATTCAGGCAGAGCTAGCTGCATTTGTCAAGGCTGAAATAAAAATTGAGCCTCCGATTGTTGTAGGTAAGAAGTGCAGATTCATATTTGAGAATCAAACTAACTCCTCACTTATAGTTTAGTACATTGGTTCTTTTGTAGTTTGAATTGCAATGAAACTGCATCATCTTCTGAAGAATGTCAGTCGATCAGTTTCATGTTTCTCAAACTGTCTCCACTGGCTAGAGGCAACTTCCTTGTTTGCTGTTTCTTGTTTGGCTCTCATCCTTTTTCTTCTTGTATCCTGGAGAGTCTTTTCTTGACAGCCCAGCATCAGCAAATGTCCTTTCTTTCTATTCTTAAGCTCTTCCTTGAGCCAATGATAATCACATCATTGATCAAATATTAAGAATTAAAGAACATTGAAATCTTTTTTTTCAGCTTTCTCCATCTTTCATTTGTGAAAGAGGAATATGCTCCGTATCTTGTAGTTATTTCCAAGTTTCTCAATAATGACTTCATCTACTATTTTTCTTAAATGTTCCTTGTTTATAGCAGGAATTAGTTTGAATTTCGAATACCAGTTTTTATGGCTTTACCAACCATCTAATGTATAATGATTGCACCATAATATATTTTAGCTGATGTACTATATGTCTGATTCTTTAACAAGGTTTTCCTATTCTTTTCTAGTTGAATTAGAGTCCCCTCAAAGAGACATAGTGTTTCTATTGGATGGGTCAGATAACACACGGAGTGGCTTCCCAGCAATGAAAAGTTTTGTCCAGCGAGTGGTAGAATCACTCGGAATTGGTGAGAACAAAGACCGTGTGTCTGTGGTCCAGTATAGCAGAGATCCACAGACACATTTCAGTTTGAACACCTACAAAGAAAAACAAAATGTTGTTGCTGCTGTTCAGCAGTTGAGCCATAAAGGGGGCAGACCCCTCAACACTGGGGCAGCTCTTGACTATGTGAGGAAAAACGCTTTCGCTGATTCCTCTGGGAGTCGGCATCAAGACGGTGTCCCTCAGATATTGATTCTGTTGAATGGGGGAAAATCTCAAGATGATGTTGCAAGTGCCACTGTGGCTCTGAAAGAGGACAAAGTTGTTCCATTCTGTGTAGGAACAAGAAATGCAGACATACTCGAGCTCCAAATGATTGCACATAACCCTTCCTACACTTTCTCTGTGCTTGGGTTTGATGATATTGGGAGCATCCATCAACAACTTGTGTCATTTGTGAAAAGGGTGCCTCGACAGCAGCCAAGACTAAAACCACAGAATGTATTAGGTAAGACTATCTATCTATCTATCTATCTATCTATCTATCTATCTATCTATCTATCTATCTATCTATCTATCTATCTATCTATCTAATCTTTTTTTTCGTTATCGGAGAACTTCATGTGTAACTCTAACTGAGCATCATCCTTGTGTCTGTCAAAGATTCTGCAGATCAAACTGAATCCATTCAACGCGACATTGTATTTTTACTGGATTCCTCGGATGAAATGCAAAATGACTTTAAGGCAATGCTTAGCTTTGTTGAGAGGATGGTGAACAAATTCAATGTGGGCGAGAACAAAGATCGTGTTTCAGTGGTGCAGTACAGCAGAGAACCCTCTGTGGAATTTTTTCTGAACACATACAAGACACAGCAGAATGTTGCTGACAATGTGCAAATTCTGAGGCATAAAGGAGGCAAACCTCTCAATACTGGTGCAGCTCTTCAGTACGTCAAGGATAATGTTTTCACTGCCTCTTCTGGAAGTAGGCACCACCAGGGATTCCCTCAGATTTTGGTTCTCTTAACTGGTGGACGGTCCAGTGATGATGTCAGAAATGCTGTAGAAAACTTGAGAGGAATTGGTGTGATGGTATATGCGGTGGGAACGAAGAATGCAGATACCTCTGAGATTCAGTCTATTTCACAGGAAGCCAGCCATGCTTTCTTTGCAGCAGACTCTAGTGATCTTTCAGGAATTGAACAACAAATATTTTCTGTCATCAAGAGGGGTGAAATCCCTGCTATCAAACCAGCCTTGTATGGTAAGACTAATGACTGTAATGACTTTATGTTGTACGCCGTGTGCAAAACTTCACGCTTTGTCAGATTGACGTAGACCTCAAGACATTCATTCAAACTGATGGTAAATGATGGACAGAAACAGACTAGTGCCCTTTTGCTCATGATAACTGTTGTAGGCTTTCTTTCATATTGTTTTGGCAGTTCCATTCAATTCTGTCAAGTTAAGAGCTCTGCTGCACTGTTCCAGTGATATGGATTGCATCAACAAAAATGGTCCTCTAAAATAGCAGAGCAAGTTGTGCACACGGGGTTACTGAATATTTGCAGGAATAAAATATTTTTCATCACAAATTTCATAATCAAACAATTTGTGTGATTACAGATCCTAACAGAAGAGACATTGTCTTTTTGCTTGATGGTTCTGATGATTCTCAGCAAAGATTCACAGATATTAAAGATTTCGTGCAGAGAATAGTGGCGGACCTAAACATTGATGCAAACAAAGATCACGTGGCTGTGGTCCAGTACAGCAACACGGCAGAGATTAATTTTAACTTGAGAAGTTACTCAACAGAGGATGATGTTCTTAATGCAGTAAGAGGCCTTAATCACAAAGGAGGTTATCCTCACAACATTGGAGCAGCTCTCCAGTATATGAGGGACCATGTATTTACTTCTGACTCAGGAAGTAGACTCCTTGAGGGAGTTCCACAGATACTCATACTACTCACTGGCGGAAGATCTGGAGATGACATAAGAACCCCAGCCAGAATGCTGAAAGAGACTGGTGTCATTTCAATTGTTGTTGGAACAACTGATGCTGACACCCTAGAGCTGCAGACAATCTCTCATGAACCCAACTATGCGGTCTCTGTTACTGATTATGAGGAGCTTTCTACTGCTAAGCAGGATGTGTTGTCATTGTTAAGAAATGCTTCCCACCATATAGAGCCAACCGCTCCCACAAAGGGTTTTGGTAAGATGTAATGTTTTAACCTTTTTGCTAAAACATTTTATAGTAAAGATAAGAGGGGAATGGGCTCAAAATGGACTGAGATGATTTCCATAACTGGATTATAGGGGACTGTCACTGTAGAGTCTTACCTGTTACCTGCAGAAAATCACATTGCCTTTGTTTCTACATATTTGTCTTTGTTGCAGATTCTGAGAAACATGATGTAGTATTTCTTATTGATGGATCATCTGACTCACGAAACGGCTTTGAAGAGATACGAGGCTTTGTTGAACAAATGGTTGAAAGTTTAAATCTAGATGAGAACAGAGACCAAGTGGCTGTTGTTCAATACAGTCGTGATGCCACAGTCAATTTCTACCTGAATTCCTATTCATCCAAGAATGATGTGCTCAATTCCATTAGAACAATAAGGCACAAGTTGGGGAGACCCCTCAACATTGGCAAGGCACTTGAGTTTGTCAGAGACAATGTCTTTGCTGCTTCAGTTGGAGGCAGACGTGCAGAATCAGTCCCTCAATATCTGTATGTATTTAGTGGTGGGCGTTCAGAGGATGATGTCAGAGGACCGGCACAGTCACTCAAAGAAAATGGGATAAAGACTTTTACTATTGGAACACAGAATGCCGATACCTTGGAGATGCAAACCATCTCTTTCACGCCAGCACATTATTTTCATGTTGCAAACTTTAACAATCTGCAAAGCATAGATCCATCTGTGGAAGCCACACTGAGGGGTGCTCAAGAAACTACTGAATTCCCAACTGTTATTGGTAAGATGTAGAAAATAATTAGCATTTTACATTTTTTTTTAACATTCCATGTTTTCTACATGGACATCCAAGTTGAATAATTGTATACCATAGGTATATGAAAAATGTTTCTGTATACAGAAAATATGTTAGTTTTGTAAAATGTTTTTGTATTCATTTCAGACACTTCCACAATTGCAGAATTAGAACTCCGGAGTGCCGATGTTGTTTTTCTCCTTGATGGATCTGATGATATGAGAGCAAGTGAAAGACAAATTTTGGATTTTGTCAGAGATCTTGTCAAGCAAATACAAATTGGGCGAAGCAAAGTACAAGTTGCTTTGATTCAGTATAGCACAGAGCCCACTACGGATTTTTTCCTGAACACGCACTCACTGAAAGACGATGTATTGAGTCATTTGGACAATGTAAAACTGAAAGGAGGGTTCACTGTGAACACAGGTGTTGCCCTTGATTATGTGAAGAACAATGTGTTCACTGCTTCATCTGGAAGCAGAGCCCAGCAGGGAGTCCCACAGATTCTGATTCTCTTAAGTGGGAGAAAGTCAGAAGATGATGTCTTAGGTCCTGTGGACAGACTGAGAAATGCTGGAATTGTCATTTTCAGTGTTGGAGTGAATGATGCAGATAGGCTGGAGATGAAGCAATTAGCACACAGTCCTGGAGCAGAGTATTTTATCAAGGAGATTTCTGACTTTCCTCTTGTGAGGGAACAGTTACTCTCAGGCATTGCATCTGACAAAGGCACTGTCAGACCTGTAGGTGAGTGAAAACAAGTATTAATTAATATGAATTAATGTTACTTTACTTTATATATAATATACTGTATATATACTGTGTATGCGTGTGTGTGTGTGTGTGTGTGTTAAAATCCTGTAAGCTGCATGTATATCAGTTGCATCAACAGTAATCATATTTTCTGTTGAGTTGTAAACTAACACAATTTACATCATTGTGGATTTTTCTAGGTTCAAGCTCCAATATGAGTAGAGATATTGTCTTTCTCATTGATGGATCTGATCATGTCAGGAGTCGATTCCCTGCTATACAGAAATTTGTTGCAAAAATTGTTGACAGCTTTGATCTGAACCAAGGAAAAGATAAAGTTGCTGTTGTACAGTATAGCAACAATGCTGAACTCAATTTCAATCTGAATACATACAACACAAAAGATGATGTTCTTAAGCACATCACAACCTTGATACCAAAAGGCGGAAGGCATCAGTATATTGGAGCAGCACTTCAGTTTGTGAAGGATCGTGTCTTTGTTTCAAATGCTGGAGGTCGACATCATGAAGGTGCCAAGCAGATACTTGTGATATTGGCTGGTGGAAGATCTAGAGATTCTCCACGAGGCCCAGCAAATATGCTTAAGGCCGCAGGGGTTGTCACATTTGCAATTGGATCAAGAATGTCAAATTCAGCTGAGATGCAAGTCATGTCCTCTGACCCAAATTATGTTTACTCAGTCGCTGACTTTGTAAATCTAACTAGTATTCAACAAAGTTTGATGAGTCATCTTACTCAAGTGGGGGTTGAGGAGGAAACTAAAGCCGGTAAGAATTTAAATTATTTGAATAATTATTTAAATGAATCACCTTTCGGTGTTAATATATTTATAATGATTGTGATGATTAACATCATACAAATTGTATACATTTTCGTTAACAGAGCAAAGCGATGAAAAGGGACGAGATATTGTTTTTCTTTTGGATGGATCTGATAATACCAGAAATGGATTTTCATCAATTCAAGATTTCCTGTACAAAGTAATAGAAAGATTAAACATTGGACCAAATGAAGACAGAGTTGCTGTGATTCAGTTCAGCAATGTGGCAGTAGCTAATTTCTTTTTGAATTCATTCATGAGGAAGGAAGATGTCCTAACAGCTGTCAGAAGGCTCTCACACAAAGGTGGAAGACCTCTGAAAATGGGTGCAGCTCTAAAATACGTTAAAGAAAATGTATTCACAGCTGCCTCAGGGAGCAGATACACTGCAAATGTGCCACAAATTCTTGTTGTTTTAAGTAGTGCACCATCGAGTGACAGTGTGGATTTACCTGTTGCTTCTCTAAAAGAAAGCGGTGTCACAATATTAACCATTGGAACAAAACACTCTGACCACAAGGAAATGGAGAAGATATCACATGCTCTGAATTACACTTTATCAATTTCTGAAGTAGCTGACCTTCCAAATATACAAGAGCAAGTTTTTGGTGCAATTACAGATGAAAAATTGAAAAATGAAATCATTGGTAAGAATAATTGCATGGATATCGTATACTACATGATTCAGTTCACACACAAGTACACAGCTTTTTCTAATACATGTTCAATTTACCACTTTTACCATGATCTCAGTGCATGTGTCCGCACTAACGCTCACTATTGGATATTGGTTATTTGTGTCGGTTACTCTGATACACAGAGTAGGCGTGGACGATACCATGTCCAAAATCACCAATGTTGATACAGAGGCCAATATTGCCAAATTATTTGACGCAAATTGAACTGTATTTTAGTGTTTTTCACCAGGTTCAGGTCAGCTAGTGCCACATTGACAAAACAGTAGTTCCAGCAATAATGAAGTAAATGTTGTAAACCTTGACGTTAGCTTTCATCTTCTGACTTTTGAACAGAAAAGTTTGACACATAAACCTAAATATGTCTCAAATTCTATGTTCCCTAGTGGAGAGACAGCCAACAGGAAGGGATGTTGTGTTCTTGTTGGATGGATCTGATGGTACTAGAAGTGGATTCCCAGCTATGCGAGACTTTGTCCAAAGAGTAGTAGAGAAACTCAGTGTGGATGACAACAAAGATCGTGTCTCAGTGGTTCAGTACAGCAGAGATCCAGCTGTCCAGTTCTATCTGAACACGTACACGACAAAAGGCGAGATCCTTGACACTGTCAGAGGTTTGAGGCACAAAGGCGGAATAGCCCTCAACACTGGAGCAGCTCTCCAGTACCTGAGGGATAATGTCTTCACGGCCTCTGCCGGAAGCAGGCGCCTGGAAGAAGTTCCACAAGTCCTGATATTGCTAAGTGGTGGAAGGTCTTCTGACAGTGTTGATGCACCAGCCTCTGCTCTCAAACAGCTGGGTGTCTTGACCTTTGCAATTGGAACCAGGAGCTCTGATAGCAGAGAACTGCAGAAGATATCCCATGACGCCAATTCTGCTCTGTCTGTGTCTGAATTCACTGACCTTCCCGGTATCCAACAGCAACTTCAGTCCTCCATGGAGGCTGTGGTTATTGACGTCATCCCTGAATCTCCAACTGTACTTGGTATGTTAACAAGCATGGCCTCTTGCTGCTTGACTTGTTTCGACTACACTGAGGGAAATAAATTAAGTTAAATTCCTGTTTAGCACCATATGAATAGAGGTGGTGGTGTGCTTTCTTTCTGTTTAAATTTGAAGTAAGCAGTGGTAGATGCCTTTGAAAAAATAGCACACCACTTAATGTTGAGTCCACAAAAGTACCTTTTGTAAAAGTTTGTTTTGTTGTTCCTCTCTTTTCTCAGTTGACACTGCCAAAAAGGATATTGTATTCCTTCTGGATGGTTCTGATAGCACACGGAATGGCTTCCCTGCAATGCGTGACTTTGTGGAGAAAGTGGTGGAGAAACTCAATGTGGGAGAAAACAAAGACCGTGTCTCTGTAGTCCAGTACAGCAGAGATGCAGAGGTCCATTTCGATCTGAAAACATACACCACAAGCGAGGATATTTTGAATTCAGTCAGAGGGCTGAGACACAGAGGTGGCAGACCCCTCAACACCGGGGCAGCCCTCCAATACGTCAGGGACAACGTCTTTACAAACTCCTCTGGGAGTAGGCGCCTGCAAGGTGTTCCACAGATGTTGATCCTGCTAAATGGTGGAAGATCTTTTGACAAAGTAGATACTCCAGCCTCTGTTCTCAAACAGCAGGGCATCTTTGTGATTGGCATTGGAACAAGGAAAGCTGACAGTGGAGAACTGCAGAAAATATCATATGACCCTAAATACGCTCTGTCAGTGTCTGAGTTCACTGACCTCCCTAGTGTCCAAGAACAGCTCTCCTCTATAATGAGCACAGCGCTAACGAGGGCCACACCCATAACACCAACAATATCTGGTAAGAAAGTGACAGATTCTTACATTCCAAGATCAGGGTAGGAAGCAAATTGACCTGTATTAAAGTTTATTTCACTAAGCTCAGGTCAGCCTGTGCCACTTTGACAAAACAGTTATTCCAGCATTAATAGACTAAACTTTGTACACATTGAGGGTAGCTTTCATCAATTGACTTTGGCACAGGAAAGTTTGACACATAAACCTAAATATGTCTCAAATTCTATGTTCCCCAGTGGAGAGACAGCCAACAGGAAGGGATGTTGTTTTCTTGTTGGATGGATCTGATGGTACTAGAAGTGGATTCCCAGCTATGCAAGACTTTGTCCAAAGAGTAGTAGAGAAACTCAGTGTGGATGACAACAAAGATCGTGTCTCAGTGGTGCAGTACAACAGAGATGCAGCTGTCCAATTCTATCTGAACACGTACAAAACAAAAGGCGAGATCCTTGACACTGTCAGAGGTTTGAGGCACAAAGGCGGAATATCCCTCAACACTGGAGCAGCTCTCCAGTACCTGAGGGATAATGTCTTCACGGCCTCTGCCGGAAGCAGACGCCTGGAAGGAGTTCCACAAGTTCTGATATTGCTAAGTGGTGGAAGGTCTTCTGACAGTGTTGATGCACCAGCCTCTGCTCTCAAACAGCTGGGTGTCTTCACCTTTGCAATTGGAACCAGGAGATCTGATAGCAGAGAACTGCAGAAAATATCCCATGACGCCAATTCTGCTCTGTCTGTGTCTGAATTCACTGACCTTCCCCGTATCCTACAGCAACTTCAGTCCTCCGTGGAGGCTGTGGTTATTGACGTCACCCCAGAAGCACCAACTGTGCTTGGTATGTTAACAAGCATGGCTTCTTGCTGGCCTGAAAGGCTATCTGACTTGTTTCACCTACACTGAGGGAAATAAATTAAGTGTAATACCTGTTTAGCTTCATGTGTGCATTTAAATAGAGGTGGTGGTGGTGTGCTTGCCTACTATTTAAAATTGAAGTAGGCAGTGCTACGTGCTTTAAAAAAAATAGCCCACCACTTTGTGATTAGTTCACCAGCGTACTTTCTTCAAAGGTTTTTATTTTTTGTCTTCTTCTCTTTTCTCAGTTGACACTGCCAAAAAGGATATTGTATTCCTTCTGGATGGTTCTGATAGCACACGGAACGGCTTCCCTGCAATGCGTGATTTTGTGGAGAAAGTGGTGGAGAAACTCAATGTGGGAGAAAACAAAGACCGTGTCTCTGTAGTCCAGTACAGCAGAGATGCAGAGGTTCATTTCGATCTGAAAACATACACCACAAGACAGGATATTTTGGATTCAGTCAGAGGGCTGAGACACAGAGGTGGCAGACCCCTCAACACCGGGGCAGCCCTCCGATACGTCAGGGACAACATCTTTACAAACTCCTCTGGGAGTAGGCACCTGCAAGGTGTTCCACAGATGTTGATCCTCTTAAATGGTGGAAAATCTTTTGACAAAGTAGATACTCCAGCCTCTGCTCTCAAACAGCAGGGCATCTTTGTGATTGGCATTGGAACCAGGAACTCTGACAGTGGAGAACTGCAGAAAATATCATATGACCCTAAAAACGCTCTGTCAGTGTCTGAGTTCACTGACCTCTCTAGTGTCCAAGAACAGCTCTCCTCTATAATGAGCACAGCGTTAATGAGGGTCACGACGCCCGTAACACCAACAGCATCTGGTAAGGAAGTGAATGATTTTTACATTCCAAGATCGTGGTAGGAAACAAATTGAGTGTATTTCACTAAGCTCAGTTCAGCCTGTGCCACTTTGACAAAACAGTTGTGCTAGCTTTAATAGAGTAACTGATGTAAAAATTGACGATAGCTTTCATCATCTGACTTTTGAATGGGAAATGTTTGACACATTAACGTAAATACATATCAAATTCTATGTTTCTTAGTGGAGAGACAGCCAAAAGGAAGGGATGTTGTGTTCTTGTTGGATGGATCTGATGGTACTAGAACAGGATTCCCAGCTATGCGAAACTTTGTCCAAAAAGTAGTAGAGAAACTCAGTGTGGATGACAACAAAGACCGTGTCTCAGTGGTGCAGTACAGCAGAGATGCAGCTGTCCAATTCTATCTGAACACGTACATAACAAAACGGGAAATCCTTGACACTGTCCGAGGTTTGAGGCACAAAGGTGGAAAACTCCTCAACACTGGAGCAGCTCTCCAGTACTTGAGGGATAATGTCTTCACAGCCTCTGCTGGAAGCAGGCGTGTGGAAAGCATTCCACAGGTCCTGATATTGCTAAGTGGTGGAAGGTCTTCCGACAGTGTTGATGCACCAGCCTCTGCTCTCAAACAGCTGGGCATCTTGACCTTTGCAATTGGAAGCAAAAGCTCTGATAGCAGAGAACTGCAAAAGATATCCCACGATGTCAATTCTGCTCTCTTTGTGTCTCAATTCACTGACCTTCCCCGTATTCGACAGCAACTTCTTTCCTCCATAGAGACTGTGATTATTGTCGTTACCACAGAATCACCAACTGTACTTGGTATGTTAATAAGCACAGTCTCTTGCTGTCCTGAACGGCTAACTAACTTGTTTTGCCTTTACTGAGGAAAACAAACTAAGTACAATATCTGTTAAGCTCAATGTCTGGATGTAAATAGAGTTTGTGGTGTGCTTTCTTATCTTTTAACATCGAACTAGGCAGTACTAGGCGCTATTAATAAAATATCCCTCCACTTAATGTTAAGTCTACAAACGTACCTTTTGTAAAAGTTTTTTTTTTTGTTCGTCTCTTTTCACAGTTGACACTGCCAAAAAGGATATTGTATTCCTTCTGGATGGTTCTGATAGCACACGGAACGGCTTCCCTGCCATGCGTGATTTTGTGGAGAAAATGGTGGAGAAACTCAATGTGGGAGAAAACAAAGACCGTGTCTCTGTAGTCCAGTACAGCAGAGATGCAGAGGTCCATTTCGATCTGAAAACATACACCACAAGCGAGGATATTTTGGATTCAGTCAGAGGACTGAGACACAGAGGAGGCAAACCCCTCAACACCGGGGCAGCCCTCCAATATGTCAGGGACAACGTCTTTACAGACTCCTCCGGGAGCAGGCGCCTGGAAGGTGTTCCACAGATGTTGATCCTGCTAAATGGTGGAAGATCTTTTGACAAAGTAGATACTCCAGCCTCTGCTCTCAAACAGCAGGGCATCTTTGTGATTGGCATTGGAACCAGGAACTCTGACAGTGGAGAGCTGCAGAAAATATCATATGACCCTAAATATGCTCTATCAGTATCTGAGTTCACTGACCTCCCCAGTGTCCAAGAACAGCTCTCCTCTATAATGAGCACAGCGCTAATGAGGGCCACACCCATAACACCAACAATATCTGGTAAGAAAGTGACAGATTCTTACATTCCAAGATCAGGGTAGTACGCAAATTGTCCTGTATTAAAGTTTATTTCACTAAGCTCAGTTCAGCCTGTGCCACTTTGACAAACCTGTTGTTCCAGCATTAATAGAGTAAACTTTGTACACATTGAGGTTAGCTTTCATCATCTGACTTTTGCACAGGAAAGTTTGACACATGAACCTAAATATGTCTCAAATTCTATGTTCCCTAGTGGAGAGACAGCCAACAGGAAGGGATGTTGTGTTCTTGTTGGATGGATCTGATGGTACTAGAAGTGGATTCCCAGCTATGCGAGACTTTGTCCAAAGAGTAGTAGAGAAACTCATTGTGGATGACAACAAAGATCGTGTCTCAGTGGTTCAGTACAGCAGAGATCCAGCTGTCCAGTTCTATCTGAACACGTACACGACAAAAGGCGAGATCCTTGACACCGTCAGAGGTTTGAGGCACAAAGGCGGAATAGCCCTCAACACTGGAGCAGCTCTCCAGTACCTGAGGGATAATGTCTTCACGGCCTCTGCCGGAAGCAGGCGCCTGGAAGAAGTTCCACAAGTCCTGATATTGCTAAGTGGTGGAAGGTCTTCTGACAGTGTTGATGCACCAGCCTCTGCTCTCAAACAGCTGGGTGTCTTGACCTTTGCAATTGGAACCAGGAACTCTGATAGCAGAGAACTGCAGAAAATATCCCATGACGCCAATTCTGCTCTGTCTGTGTCTGAATTCACTGACCTTCCCCGTATCCTACAGCAACTTCAGTCCTCCGTGGAGGCTGTGGTTATTGACGTCACCCCAGAATCAACAACTGTGCTTGGTATGTTAACAAGCATGGCTTCTTGCTGGCCTGAAAGGCTATCTGACTTGTTTCACCTACACTGAGGGAAATAAATTAAGTGTAATACCTGTTTAGCTTCATGTGTGCATTTAAATAGAGGTGATGGTGGTGTGCTTGCCCACTATTTAAAATTGAAGTAGGCTGTGCTACGTGCTTTCAAAAAATAGCCCACCACTTTGTGATTAGTTCACCAGCGTACTTTCTTCAAAGCTTTTTATTATTTGTCTTCCCCTCTTTTCTCAGTTGACACTGCCAAAAAGGATATTGTATTCCTTCTGGATGGTTCTGATAGCACACGGAACGGCTTCCCTGCCATGTGTGATTTTTTGGAGAAAGTGGTGGAGAAACTCAATGTGGGAGAAAACAAAGACCGTGTCTCTGTAGTCCAGTACAGCAGAGATGCAGAGGTCCATTTCGATCTGAAAACATACACCACAAGACAGGATATTTTGGATTCAGTCAGAGGGCTGAGACACAGGGGAGGCAGACCCCTCAACACCGGGGCAGCCCTCCAATACGTCAGGGACAACATCTTTACAAACTCCTCTGGGAGTAGGCGCCTGCAAGGTGTTCCACAGATGTTGATCCTGCTAAATGGTGGAAGATCTTTTGACAAAGTAGATACTCCAGCCTCTGCTCTCAAACAGCAGGGCATCTTTGTGATTGGCATTGGAACCAGGAACTCTGACAGTGGAGAGCTGCAGAAAATATCATATGACCCTAAATATGCTCTATCAGTGTCTGAGTTCACTGACCTCCCCAGTGTCCAAGAACAGCTCTCCTCTATAATGAGCACAGCGCTAATGAGGGCCACACCCATAACACCAACAATATCTGGTAAGAAAGTGACAGATTCTTACATTCCAAGATCAGGGTAGTACGCAAATTGTCCTGTATTAAAGTTTATTTCACTAAGCTCAGTTCAGCCTGTGCCACTTTGACAAACCTGTTGTTCCAGCATTAATAGAGTAAACTTTGTACACATTGAGGTTAGCTTTCATCATCTGACTTTTGCACAGGAAAGTTTGACACATGAACCTAAATATGTCTCAAATTCTATGTTCCCTAGTGGAGAGACAGCCAACAGGAAGGGATGTTGTGTTCTTGTTGGATGGATCTGATGGTACTAGAAGTGGATTCCCAGCTATGCGAGACTTTGTCCAAAGAGTAGTAGAGAAACTCAGTGTGGATGACAACAAAGATCGTGTCTCAGTGGTTCAGTACAGCAGAGATCCAGCTGTCCAGTTCTATCTGAACACGTACACGACAAAAGGCGAGATCCTTGACACTGTCAGAGGTTTGAGGCACAAAGGCGGAATAGCCCTCAACACTGGAGCAGCTCTCCAGTACCTGAGGGATAATGTCTTCACGGCCTCTGCCGGAAGCAGGCGCCTGGAAGAAGTTCCACAAGTCCTGATATTGCTAAGTGGTGGAAGGTCTTCTGACAGTGTTGATGCACCAGCCTCTGCTCTCAAACAGCTGGGTGTCTTGACCTTTGCAATTGGAACCAGGAACTCTGATAGCAGAGAACTGCAGAAAATATCCCATGACGCCAATTCTGCTCTGTCTGTGTCTGAATTCACTGACCTTCCCCGTATCCTACAGCAACTTCAGTCCTCCGTGGAGGCTGTGGTTATTGACGTCACCCCAGAATCACCAACTGTGCTTGGTATGTTAACAAGCATGGCTTCTTGCTGGCCTGAAAGGCTATCTGACTTGTTTCACCTACACTGAGGGAAATAAATTAAGTGTAATACCTGTTTAGCTTCATGTGTGCATTTAAATAGAGGTGATGGTGGTGTGCTTGCCCACTATTTAAAATTGAAGTAGGCTGTGCTACGTGCTTTCAAAAAATAGCCCACCACTTTGTGATTAGTTCACCAGTGTACTTTCCTCAAAGGTTTTTATTATTTGTCTTCCCCTCTTTTCTCAGTTGACACTGCCAAAAAGGATATTGTATTCCTTCTGGATGGTTCTGATAGCACACGGAACGGCTTCCCTGCCATGTGTGATTTTGTGGAGAAAGTGGTGGAGAAACTCAATGTGGGAGAAAACAAAGACCGTGTCTCTGTAGTCCAGTACAGCAGAGATGCAGAGGTCCATTTCGATCTGAAAACATACACCACAAGACAGGATATTTTGGATTCAGTCAGAGGGCTGAGACACAGGGGAGGCAGACCCCTCAACACCGGGGCAGCCCTCCAATACGTCAGGGACAACATCTTTACAAACTCCTCTGGGAGTAGGCGCCTGCAAGGTGTTCCACAGATGTTGATCCTGCTAAATGGTGGAAGATCTTTTGACAAAGTAGATACTCCAGCCTCTGCTCTCAAACAGCAGGGCATCTTTGTGATTGGCATTGGAACCAGGAACTCTGACAGTGGAGAGCTGCAGAAAATATCATATGACCCTAAATATGCTCTATCAGTGTCTGAGTTCACTGACCTCCCCAGTGTCCAAGAACAGCTCTCCTCTATAATGAGCACAGCGCTAATGAGGGCCACACCCATAACACCAACAATATCTGGTAAGAAAGTGACAGATTCTTACATTCCAAGATCAGGGTAGTACGCAAATTGTCCTGTATTAAAGTTTATTTCACTAAGCTCAGTTCAGCCTGTGCCACTTTGACAAACCTGTTGTTCCAGCATTAATAGAGTAAACTTTGTACACATTGAGGTTGGCTTTCATCATCTGACTTTTGCACAGGAAAGTTTGACACATGAACCTAAATATGTCTCAAATTCTATGTTCCCTAGTGGAGAGACAGCCAACAGGAAGGGATGTTGTGTTCTTGTTGGATGGATCTGATGGTACTAGAAGTGGATTCCCAGCTATGCGAGACTTTGTCCAAAGAGTAGTAGAGAAACTCAGTGTGGATGACAACAAAGATCGTGTCTCAGTGGTTCAGTACAGCAGAGATCCAGCTGTCCAGTTCTATCTGAACACGTACACGACAAAAGGCGAGATCCTTGACACTGTCAGAGGTTTGAGGCACAAAGGCGGAATAGCCCTCAACACTGGAGCAGCTCTCCAGTACCTGAGGGATAATGTCTTCACGGCCTCTGCCGGAAGCAGACGCCTGGAAGAAGTTCCACAAGTCCTGATATTGCTAAGTGGTGGAAGGTCTTCTGACAGTGTTGATGCACCAGCCTCTGCTCTCAAACAGCTGGGTGTCTTGACCTTTGCAATTGGAACCAGGAACTCTGATAGCAGAGAACTGCAGAAAATATCCCATGACGCCAATTCTGCTCTGTCTGTGTCTGAGTTCACTGACCTCCCCAGTGTCCAAGAACAGCTCTCCTCTATAATGAGCACAGCGCTAATGAGGGCCACACCCATAACACCAACAATATCTGGTAAGAAAGTGACAGATTCTTACATTCCAAGATCAGGGTAGTACGCAAATTGACCTGTATTAAAGTTTATTTCACTAAGCTCAGTTCAGCCTGTGCCACTTTGACAAACCTGTTGTTCCAGCATTAATAGAGTAAACTTTGTACACATTGAGGTTAGCTTTCATCATCTGACTTTTGCACAGGAAAGTTTGACACATGAACCTAAATATGTCTCAAATTCTATGTTCCCTAGTGGAGAGACAGCCAACAGGAAGGGATGTTGTGTTCTTGTTGGATGGATCTGATGGTACTAGAAGTGGATTCCCAGCTATGCGAGACTTTGTCCAAAGAGTAGTAGAGAAACTCAGTGTGGATGACAACAAAGATCGTGTCTCAGTGGTTCAGTACAGCAGAGATCCAGCTGTCCAGTTCTATCTGAACACGTACACGACAAAAGGCGAGATCCTTGACACTGTCAGAGGTTTGAGGCACAAAGGCGGAATAGCCCTCAACACTGGAGCAGCTCTCCAGTACCTGAGGGATAATGTCTTCACGGCCTCTGCCGGAAGCAGGCGCCTGGAAGAAGTTCCACAAGTCCTGATATTGCTAAGTGGTGGAAGGTCTTCTGACAGTGTTGATGCACCAGCCTCTGCTCTCAAACAGCTGGGTGTCTTGACCTTTGCAATTGGAACCAGGAACTCTGATAGCAGAGAACTGCAGAAAATATCCCATGACGCCAATTCTGCTCTGTCTGTGTCTGAATTCACTGACCTTCCCCGTATCCTACAGCAACTTCAGTCCTCCGTGGAGGCTGTGGTTATTGACGTCACCCCAGAATCACCAACTGTGCTTGGTATGTTAACAAGCATGGCTTCTTGCTGGCCTGAAAGGCTATCTGACTTGTTTCACCTACACTGAGGGAAATAAATTAAGTGTAATACCTGTTTAGCTTCATGTGTGCATTTAAATAGAGGTGGTGGTGGTGTGCTTGCCCACTATTTAAAATTGAAGTAGGCTGTGCTACGTGCTTTCAAAAAATAGCCCACCACTTTGTGATTAGTTCACCAGCGTACTTTCTTCAAAGCTTTATATTATTTGTCTTCCCCTCTTTTCTCAGTTGACACTGCCAAAAAGGATATTGTATTCCTTCTGGATGGTTCTGATAGCACACGGAACGGCTTCCCTGCCATGTGTGATTTTGTGGAGAAAGTGGTGGAGAAACTCAATGTGGGAGAAAACAAAGACCGTGTCTCTGTAGTCCAGTACAGCAGAGATGCAGAGGTCCATTTCGATCTGAAAACATACACCACAAGACAGGATATTTTGGATTCAGTCAGAGGGCTGAGACACAGGGGAGGCAGACCCCTCAACACCGGGGCAGCCCTCCAATACGTCAGGGACAACATCTTTACAAACTCCTCTGGGAGTAGGCGCCTGCAAGGTGTTCCACAGATGTTGATCCTGCTAAATGGTGGAAGATCTTTTGACAAAGTAGATACTCCAGCCTCTGCTCTCAAACAGCAGGGCATCTTTGTGATTGGCATTGGAACCAGGAACTCTGACAGTGGAGAGCTGCAGAAAATATCATATGACCCTAAATATGCTCTATCAGTGTCTGAGTTCACTGACCTCCCCAGTGTCCAAGAACAGCTCTCCTCTATAATGAGCACAGCGCTAATGAGGGCCACACCCATAACACCAACAATATCTGGTAAGAAAGTGACAGATTCTTACATTCCAAGATCAGGGTAGTACGCAAATTGTCCTGTATTAAAGTTTATTTCACTAAGCTCAGTTCAGCCTGTGCCACTTTGACAAACCTGTTGTTCCAGCATTAATAGAGTAAACTTTGTACACATTGAGGTTAGCTTTCATCATCTGACTTTTGCACAGGAAAGTTTGACACATGAACCTAAATATGTCTCAAATTCTATGTTCCCTAGTGGAGAGACAGCCAACAGGAAGGGATGTTGTGTTCTTGTTGGATGGATCTGATGGTACTAGAAGTGGATTCCCAGCTATGCGAGACTTTGTCCAAAGAGTAGTAGAGAAACTCAGTGTGGATGACAACAAAGATCGTGTCTCAGTGGTTCAGTACAGCAGAGATCCAGCTGTCCAGTTCTATCTGAACACGTACACAACAAAAGGCGAGATCCTTGACACTGTCAGAGGTTTGAGGCACAAAGGCGGAATAGCCCTCAACACTGGAGCAGCTCTCCAGTACCTGAGGGATAATGTCTTCACGGCCTCTGCCGGAAGCAGGCGCCTGGAAGAAGTTCCACAAGTCCTGATATTGCTAAGTGGTGGAAGGTCTTCTGACAGTGTTGATGCACCAGCCTCTGCTCTCAAACAGCTGGGTGTCTTGACCTTTGCAATTGGAACCAGGAACTCTGATAGCAGAGAACTGCAGAAAATATCCCATGACGCCAATTCTGCTCTGTCTGTGTCTGAGTTCACTGACCTCCCCAGTGTCCAAGAACAGCTCTCCTCTATAATGAGCACAGCGCTAATGAGGGCCACACCCATAACACCAACAATATCTGGTAAGAAAGTGACAGATTCTTACATTCCAAGATCAGGGTAGTACGCAAATTGACCTGTATTAAAGTTTATTTCACTAAGCTCAGTTCAGCCTGTGCCACTTTGACAAACCTGTTGTTCCAGCATTAATAGAGTAAACTTTGTACACATTGAGGTTAGCTTTCATCATCTGACTTTTGCACAGGAAAGTTTGACACATGAACCTAAATATGTCTCAAATTCTATGTTCCCTAGTGGAGAGACAGCCAACAGGAAGGGATGTTGTGTTCTTGTTGGATGGATCTGATGGTACTAGAAGTGGATTCCCAGCTATGCGAGACTTTGTCCAAAGAGTAGTAGAGAAACTCAGTGTGGATGACAACAAAGATCGTGTCTCAGTGGTTCAGTACAGCAGAGATCCAGCTGTCCAGTTCTATCTGAACACGTACACGACAAAAGGCGAGATCCTTGACACTGTCAGAGGTTTGAGGCACAAAGGCGGAATAGCCCTCAACACTGGAGCAGCTCTCCAGTACCTGAGGGATAATGTCTTCACGGCCTCTGCCGGAAGCAGGCGCCTGGAAGAAGTTCCACAAGTCCTGATATTGCTAAGTGGTGGAAGGTCTTCTGACAGTGTTGATGCACCAGCCTCTGCTCTCAAACAGCTGGGTGTCTTGACCTTTGCAATTGGAACCAGGAACTCTGATAGCAGAGAACTGCAGAAAATATCCCATGACGCCAATTCTGCTCTGTCTGTGTCTGAATTCACTGACCTTCCCCGTATCCTACAGCAACTTCAGTCCTCCGTGGAGGCTGTGGTTATTGACGTCACCCCAGAATCACCAACTGTGCTTGGTATGTTAACAAGCATGGCTTCTTGCTGGCCTGAAAGGCTATCTGACTTGTTTCACCTACACTGAGGGAAATAAATTAAGTGTAATACCTGTTTAGCTTCATGTGTGCATTTAAATAGAGGTGGTGGTGGTGTGCTTGCCCACTATTTAAAATTGAAGTAGGCTGTGCTACGTGCTTTCAAAAAATAGCCCACCACTTTGTGATTAGTTCACCAGCGTACTTTCTTCAAAGCTTTATATTATTTGTCTTCCCCTCTTTTCTCAGTTGACACTGCCAAAAAGGATATTGTATTCCTTCTGGATGGTTCTGATAGCACACGGAACGGCTTCCCTGCCATGTGTGATTTTGTGGAGAAAGTGGTGGAGAAACTCAATGTGGGAGAAAACAAAGACCGTGTCTCTGTAGTCCAGTACAGCAGAGATGCAGAGGTCCATTTCGATCTGAAAACATACACCACAAGACAGGATATTTTGGATTCAGTCAGAGGGCTGAGACACAGGGGAGGCAGACCCCTCAACACCGGGGCAGCCCTCCAATACGTCAGGGACAACATCTTTACAAACTCCTCTGGGAGTAGGCGCCTGCAAGGTGTTCCACAGATGTTGATCCTGCTAAATGGTGGAAGATCTTTTGACAAAGTAGATACTCCAGCCTCTGCTCTCAAACAGCAGGGCATCTTTGTGATTGGCATTGGAACCAGGAACTCTGACAGTGGAGAGCTGCAGAAAATATCATATGACCCTAAATATGCTCTATCAGTGTCTGAGTTCACTGACCTCCCCAGTGTCCAAGAACAGCTCTCCTCTATAATGAGCACAGCGCTAATGAGGGCCACACCCATAACACCAACAATATCTGGTAAGAAAGTGACAGATTCTTACATTCCAAGATCAGGGTAGTACGCAAATTGTCCTGTATTAAAGTTTATTTCACTAAGCTCAGTTCAGCCTGTGCCACTTTGACAAACCTGTTGTTCCAGCATTAATAGAGTAAACTTTGTACACATTGAGGTTAGCTTTCATCATCTGACTTTTGCACAGGAAAGTTTGACACATGAACCTAAATATGTCTCAAATTCTATGTTCCCTAGTGGAGAGACAGCCAACAGGAAGGGATGTTGTGTTCTTGTTGGATGGATCTGATGGTACTAGAAGTGGATTCCCAGCTATGCGAGACTTTGTCCAAAGAGTAGTAGAGAAACTCAGTGTGGATGACAACAAAGATCGTGTCTCAGTGGTTCAGTACAGCAGAGATCCAGCTGTCCAGTTCTATCTGAACACGTACACGACAAAAGGCGAGATCCTTGACACTGTCAGAGGTTTGAGGCACAAAGGCGGAATAGCCCTCAACACTGGAGCAGCTCTCCAGTACCTGAGGGATAATGTCTTCACGGCCTCTGCCGGAAGCAGGCGCCTGGAAGAAGTTCCACAAGTCCTGATATTGCTAAGTGGTGGAAGGTCTTCTGACAGTGTTGATGCACCAGCCTCTGCTCTCAAACAGCTGGGTGTCTTGACCTTTGCAATTGGAACCAGGAACTCTGATAGCAGAGAACTGCAGAAAATATCCCATGACGCCAATTCTGCTCTGTCTGTGTCTGAATTCACTGACCTTCCCCGTATCCTACAGCAACTTCAGTCCTCCGTGGAGGCTGTGGTTATTGACGTCACCCCAGAATCACCAACTGTGCTTGGTATGTTAACAAGCATGGCTTCTTGCTGGCCTGAAAGGCTATCTGACTTGTTTCACCTACACTGAGGGAAATAAATTAAGTGTAATACCTGTTTAGCTTCATGTGTGCATTTAAATAGAGGTGATGGTGGTGTGCTTGCCCACTATTTAAAATTGAAGTAGGCTGTGCTACGTGCTTTCAAAAAATAGCCCACCACTTTGTGATTAGTTCACCAGCGTACTTTCTTCAAAGCTTTTTATTATTTGTCTTCCCCTCTTTTCTCAGTTGACACTGCCAAAAAGGATATTGTATTCCTTCTGGATGGTTCTGATAGCACACGGAACGGCTTCCCTGCCATGTGTGATTTTGTGGAGAAAGTGGTGGAGAAACTCAATGTGGGAGAAAACAAAGACCGTGTCTCTGTAGTCCAGTACAGCAGAGATGCAGAGGTCCATTTCGATCTGAAAACATACACCACAAGACAGGATATTTTGGATTCAGTCAGAGGGCTGAGACACAGGGGAGGCAGACCCCTCAACACCGGGGCAGCCCTCCAATACGTCAGGGACAACATCTTTACAAACTCCTCTGGGAGTAGGCGCCTGCAAGGTGTTCCACAGATGTTGATCCTGCTAAATGGTGGAAGATCTTTTGACAAAGTAGATACTCCAGCCTCTGCTCTCAAACAGCAGGGCATCTTTGTGATTGGCATTGGAACCAGGAACTCTGACAGTGGAGAGCTGCAGAAAATATCATATGACCCTAAATATGCTCTATCAGTGTCTGAGTTCACTGACCTCCCCAGTGTCCAAGAACAGCTCTCCTCTATAATGAGCACAGCGCTAATGAGGGCCACACCCATAACACCAACAATATCTGGTAAGAAAGTGACAGATTCTTACATTCCAAGATCAGGGTAGTACGCAAATTGTCCTGTATTAAAGTTTATTTCACTAAGCTCAGTTCAGCCTGTGCCACTTTGACAAACCTGTTGTTCCAGCATTAATAGAGTAAACTTTGTACACATTGAGGTTAGCTTTCATCATCTGACTTTTGCACAGGAAAGTTTGACACATGAACCTAAATATGTCTCAAATTCTATGTTCCCTAGTGGAGAGACAGCCAACAGGAAGGGATGTTGTGTTCTTGTTGGATGGATCTGATGGTACTAGAAGTGGATTCCCAGCTATGCGAGACTTTGTCCAAAGAGTAGTAGAGAAACTCAGTGTGGATGACAACAAAGATCGTGTCTCAGTGGTTCAGTACAGCAGAGATCCAGCTGTCCAGTTCTATCTGAACACGTACACGACAAAAGGCGAGATCCTTGACACTGTCAGAGGTTTGAGGCACAAAGGCGGAATAGCCCTCAACACTGGAGCAGCTCTCCAGTACCTGAGGGATAATGTCTTCACGGCCTCTGCCGGAAGCAGGCGCCTGGAAGAAGTTCCACAAGTCCTGATATTGCTAAGTGGTGGAAGGTCTTCTGACAGTGTTGATGCACCAGCCTCTGCTCTCAAACAGCTGGGTGTCTTGACCTTTGCAATTGGAACCAGGAACTCTGATAGCAGAGAACTGCAGAAAATATCCCATGACGCCAATTCTGCTCTGTCTGTGTCTGAATTCACTGACCTTCCCCGTATCCTACAGCAACTTCAGTCCTCCGTGGAGGCTGTGGTTATTGACGTCACCCCAGAATCACCAACTGTGCTTGGTATGTTAACAAGCATGGCTTCTTGCTGGCCTGAAAGGCTATCTGACTTGTTTCACCTACACTGAGGGAAATAAATTAAGTGTAATACCTGTTTAGCTTCATGTGTGCATTTAAATAGAGGTGATGGTGGTGTGCTTGCCCACTATTTAAAATTGAAGTAGGCTGTGCTACGTGCTTTCAAAAAATAGCCCACCACTTTGTGATTAGTTCACCAGTGTACTTTCCTCAAAGGTTTTTATTATTTGTCTTCCCCTCTTTTCTCAGTTGACACTGCCAAAAAGGATATTGTATTCCTTCTGGATGGTTCTGATAGCACACGGAACGGCTTCCCTGCCATGTGTGATTTTGTGGAGAAAGTGGTGGAGAAACTCAATGTGGGAGAAAACAAAGACCGTGTCTCTGTAGTCCAGTACAGCAGAGATGCAGAGGTCCATTTCGATCTGAAAACATACACCACAAGACAGGATATTTTGGATTCAGTCAGAGGGCTGAGACACAGGGGAGGCAGACCCCTCAACACCGGGGCAGCCCTCCAATACGTCAGGGACAACATCTTTACAAACTCCTCTGGGAGTAGGCGCCTGCAAGGTGTTCCACAGATGTTGATCCTGCTAAATGGTGGAAGATCTTTTGACAAAGTAGATACTCCAGCCTCTGCTCTCAAACAGCAGGGCATCTTTGTGATTGGCATTGGAACCAGGAACTCTGACAGTGGAGAGCTGCAGAAAATATCATATGACCCTAAATATGCTCTATCAGTGTCTGAGTTCACTGACCTCCCCAGTGTCCAAGAACAGCTCTCCTCTATAATGAGCACAGCGCTAATGAGGGCCACACCCATAACACCAACAATATCTGGTAAGAAAGTGACAGATTCTTACATTCCAAGATCAGGGTAGTACGCAAATTGTCCTGTATTAAAGTTTATTTCACTAAGCTCAGTTCAGCCTGTGCCACTTTGACAAACCTGTTGTTCCAGCATTAATAGAGTAAACTTTGTACACATTGAGGTTAGCTTTCATCATCTGACTTTTGCACAGGAAAGTTTGACACATGAACCTAAATATGTCTCAAATTCTATGTTCCCTAGTGGAGAGACAGCCAACAGGAAGGGATGTTGTGTTCTTGTTGGATGGATCTGATGGTACTAGAAGTGGATTCCCAGCTATGCGAGACTTTGTCCAAAGAGTAGTAGAGAAACTCAGTGTGGATGACAACAAAGATCGTGTCTCAGTGGTTCAGTACAGCAGAGATCCAGCTGTCCAGTTCTATCTGAACACGTACACGACAAAAGGCGAGATCCTTGACACTGTCAGAGGTTTGAGGCACAAAGGCGGAATAGCCCTCAACACTGGAGCAGCTCTCCAGTACCTGAGGGATAATGTCTTCACGGCCTCTGCCGGAAGCAGGCGCCTGGAAGAAGTTCCACAAGTCCTGATATTGCTAAGTGGTGGAAGGTCTTCTGACAGTGTTGATGCACCAGCCTCTGCTCTCAAACAGCTGGGTGTCTTGACCTTTGCAATTGGAACCAGGAACTCTGATAGCAGAGAACTGCAGAAAATATCCCATGACGCCAATTCTGCTCTGTCTGTGTCTGAATTCACTGACCTTCCCCGTATCCTACAGCAACTTCAGTCCTCCGTGGAGGCTGTGGTTATTGACGTCACCCCAGAATCACCAACTGTGCTTGGTATGTTAACAAGCATGGCTTCTTGCTGGCCTGAAAGGCTATCTGACTTGTTTCACCTACACTGAGGGAAATAAATTAAGTGTAATACCTGTTTAGCTTCATGTGTGCATTTAAATAGAGGTGATGGTGGTGTGCTTGCCCACTATTTAAAATTGAAGTAGGCTGTGCTACGTGCTTTCAAAAAATAGCCCACCACTTTGTGATTAGTTCACCAGCGTACTTTCTTCAAAGCTTTTTATTATTTGTCTTCCCCTCTTTTCTCAGTTGACACTGCCAAAAAGGATATTGTATTCCTTCTGGATGGTTCTGATAGCACACGGAACGGCTTCCCTGCCATGTGTGATTTTTTGGAGAAAGTGGTGGAGAAACTCAATGTGGGAGAAAACAAAGACCGTGTCTCTGTAGTCCAGTACAGCAGAGATGCAGAGGTCCATTTCGATCTGAAAACATACACCACAAGACAGGATATTTTGGATTCAGTCAGAGGGCTGAGACACAGGGGAGGCAGACCCCTCAACACCGGGGCAGCCCTCCAATACGTCAGGGACAACATCTTTACAAACTCCTCTGGGAGTAGGCGCCTGCAAGGTGTTCCACAGATGTTGATCCTGCTAAATGGTGGAAGATCTTTTGACAAAGTAGATACTCCAGCCTCTGCTCTCAAACAGCAGGGCATCTTTGTGATTGGCATTGGAACCAGGAACTCTGACAGTGGAGAGCTGCAGAAAATATCATATGACCCTAAATATGCTCTATCAGTGTCTGAGTTCACTGACCTCCCCAGTGTCCAAGAACAGCTCTCCTCTATAATGAGCACAGCGCTAATGAGGGCCACACCCATAACACCAACAATATCTGGTAAGAAAGTGACAGATTCTTACATTCCAAGATCAGGGTAGTACGCAAATTGTCCTGTATTAAAGTTTATTTCACTAAGCTCAGTTCAGCCTGTGCCACTTTGACAAACCTGTTGTTCCAGCATTAATAGAGTAAACTTTGTACACATTGAGGTTAGCTTTCATCATCTGACTTTTGCACAGGAAAGTTTGACACATGAACCTAAATATGTCTCAAATTCTATGTTCCCTAGTGGAGAGACAGCCAACAGGAAGGGATGTTGTGTTCTTGTTGGATGGATCTGATGGTACTAGAAGTGGATTCCCAGCTATGCGAGACTTTGTCCAAAGAGTAGTAGAGAAACTCAGTGTGGATGACAACAAAGATCGTGTCTCAGTGGTTCAGTACAGCAGAGATCCAGCTGTCCAGTTCTATCTGAACACGTACACGACAAAAGGCGAGATCCTTGACACTGTCAGAGGTTTGAGGCACAAAGGCGGAATAGCCCTCAACACTGGAGCAGCTCTCCAGTACCTGAGGGATAATGTCTTCACGGCCTCTGCCGGAAGCAGGCGCCTGGAAGAAGTTCCACAAGTCCTGATATTGCTAAGTGGTGGAAGGTCTTCTGACAGTGTTGATGCACCAGCCTCTGCTCTCAAACAGCTGGGTGTCTTGACCTTTGCAATTGGAACCAGGAACTCTGATAGCAGAGAACTGCAGAAAATATCCCATGACGCCAATTCTGCTCTGTCTGTGTCTGAGTTCACTGACCTCCCCAGTGTCCAAGAACAGCTCTCCTCTATAATGAGCACAGCGCTAATGAGGGCCACACCCATAACACCAACAATATCTGGTAAGAAAGTGACAGATTCTTACATTCCAAGATCAGGGTAGTACGCAAATTGACCTGTATTAAAGTTTATTTCACTAAGCTCAGTTCAGCCTGTGCCACTTTGACAAACCTGTTGTTCCAGCATTAATAAAGTAAACTTTGTACACATTGAGGTTAGCTTTCATCATCTGACTTTTGCACAGGAAAGTTTGACACATGAACCTAAATATGTCTCAAATTCTATGTTCCCTAGTGGAGAGACAGCCAACAGGAAGGGATGTTGTGTTCTTGTTGGATGGATCTGATGGTACTAGAAGTGGATTCCCAGCTATGCGAGACTTTGTCCAAAGAGTAGTAGAGAAACTCAGTGTGGATGACAACAAAGATCGTGTCTCAGTGGTTCAGTACAGCAGAGATCCAGCTGTCCAGTTCTATCTGAACACGTACACGACAAAAGGCGAGATCCTTGACACTGTCAGAGGTTTGAGGCACAAAGGCGGAAGACACCTCAACACTGGAGCAGCTCTCCAGTACCTGAGGGATAATGTCTTCACGGACTCTGCCGGAAGCAGGCGCCTGGAAGAAGTTCCACAAGTCCTGATATTGCTAAGTGGTGGAAGGTCTTCTGACAGTGTTGATGCACCAGCCTCTGCTCTCAAACAGCTGGGTGTCTTGACCTTTGCAATTGGAACCAGGAACTCTGATAGCAGAGAACTGCAGAAAATATCCCATGACGCCAATTCTGCTCTGTCTGTGTCTGAATTCACTGACCTTCCCCGTATCCTACAGCAACTTCAGTCCTCCGTGGAGGCTGTGGTTATTGACGTCACCCCAGAATCACCAACTGTGCTTGGTATGTTAACAAGCATGGCTTCTTGCTGGCCTGAAAGGCTATCTGACTTGTTTCACCTACACTGAGGGAAATAAATTAAGTGTAATACCTGTTTAGCTTCATGTGTGCATTTAAATAGAGGTGGTGGTGGTGTGCTTGCCCACTATTTAAAATTGAAGTAGGCTGTGCTACGTGCTTTCAAAAAATAGCCCACCACTTTGTGATTAGTTCACCAGCGTACTTTCTTCAAAGCTTTTTATTATTTGTCTTCCCCTCTTTTCTCAGTTGACACTGCCAAAAAGGATATTGTATTCCTTCTGGATGGTTCTGATAGCACACGGAACGGCTTCCCTGCCATGTGTGATTTTTTGGAGAAAGTGGTGGAGAAACTCAATGTGGGAGAAAACAAAGACCGTGTCTCTGTAGTCCAGTACAGCAGAGATGCAGAGGTCCATTTCGATCTGAAAACATACACCACAAGACAGGATATTTTGGATTCAGTCAGAGGGCTGAGACACAGGGGAGGCAGACCCCTCAACACCGGGGCAGCCCTCCAATACGTCAGGGACAACATCTTTACAAACTCCTCTGGGAGTAGGCGCCTGCAAGGTGTTCCACAGATGTTGATCCTGCTAAATGGTGGAAGATCTTTTGACAAAGTAGATACTCCAGCCTCTGCTCTCAAACAGCAGGGCATCTTTGTGATTGGCATTGGAACCAGGAACTCTGACAGTGGAGAGCTGCAGAAAATATCATATGACCCTAAATATGCTCTATCAGTGTCTGAGTTCACTGACCTCCCCAGTGTCCAAGAACAGCTCTCCTCTATAATGAGCACAGCGCTAATGAGGGCCACACCCATAACACCAACAATATCTGGTAAGAAAGTGACAGATTCTTACATTCCAAGATCAGGGTAGTACGCAAATTGTCCTGTATTAAAGTTTATTTCACTAAGCTCAGTTCAGCCTGTGCCACTTTGACAAACCTGTTGTTCCAGCATTAATAGAGTAAACTTTGTACACATTGAGGTTAGCTTTCATCATCTGACTTTTGCACAGGAAAGTTTGACACATGAACCTAAATATGTCTCAAATTCTATGTTCCCTAGTGGAGAGACAGCCAACAGGAAGGGATGTTGTGTTCTTGTTGGATGGATCTGATGGTACTAGAAGTGGATTCCCAGCTATGCGAGACTTTGTCCAAAGAGTAGTAGAGAAACTCAGTGTGGATGACAACAAAGATCGTGTCTCAGTGGTTCAGTACAGCAGAGATCCAGCTGTCCAGTTCTATCTGAACACGTACACGACAAAAGGCGAGATCCTTGACACTGTCAGAGGTTTGAGGCACAAAGGCGGAATAGCCCTCAACACTGGAGCAGCTCTCCAGTACCTGAGGGATAATGTCTTCACGGCCTCTGCCGGAAGCAGGCGCCTGGAAGAAGTTCCACAAGTCCTGATATTGCTAAGTGGTGGAAGGTCTTCTGACAGTGTTGATGCACCAGCCTCTGCTCTCAAACAGCTGGGTGTCTTGACCTTTGCAATTGGAACCAGGAACTCTGATAGCAGAGAACTGCAGAAAATATCCCATGACGCCAATTCTGCTCTGTCTGTGTCTGAGTTCACTGACCTCCCCAGTGTCCAAGAACAGCTCTCCTCTATAATGAGCACAGCGCTAATGAGGGCCACACCCATAACACCAACAATATCTGGTAAGAAAGTGACAGATTCTTACATTCCAAGATCAGGGTAGTACGCAAATTGACCTGTATTAAAGTTTATTTCACTAAGCTCAGTTCAGCCTGTGCCACTTTGACAAACCTGTTGTTCCAGCATTAATAGAGTAAACTTTGTACACATTGAGGTTAGCTTTCATCATCTGACTTTTGCACAGGAAAGTTTGACACATGAACCTAAATATGTCTCAAATTCTATGTTCCCTAGTGGAGAGACAGCCAACAGGAAGGGATGTTGTGTTCTTGTTGGATGGATCTGATGGTACTAGAAGTGGATTCCCAGCTATGCGAGACTTTGTCCAAAGAGTAGTAGAGAAACTCAGTGTGGATGACAACAAAGATCGTGTCTCAGTGGTTCAGTACAGCAGAGATCCAGCTGTCCAGTTCTATCTGAACACGTACACGACAAAAGGCGAGATCCTTGACACTGTCAGAGGTTTGAGGCACAAAGGCGGAATAGCCCTCAACACTGGAGCAGCTCTCCAGTACCTGAGGGATAATGTCTTCACGGCCTCTGCCGGAAGCAGGCGCCTGGAAGAAGTTCCACAAGTCCTGATATTGCTAAGTGGTGGAAGGTCTTCTGACAGTGTTGATGCACCAGCCTCTGCTCTCAAACAGCTGGGTGTCTTGACCTTTGCAATTGGAACCAGGAACTCTGATAGCAGAGAACTGCAGAAAATATCCCATGACGCCAATTCTGCTCTGTCTGTGTCTGAATTCACTGACCTTCCCCGTATCCTACAGCAACTTCAGTCCTCCGTGGAGGCTGTGGTTATTGACGTCACCCCAGAATCACCAACTGTGCTTGGTATGTTAACAAGCATGGCTTCTTGCTGGCCTGAAAGGCTATCTGACTTGTTTCACCTACACTGAGGGAAATAAATTAAGTGTAATACCTGTTTAGCTTCATGTGTGCATTTAAATAGAGGTGGTGGTGGTGTGCTTGCCCACTATTTAAAATTGAAGTAGGCTGTGCTACGTGCTTTCAAAAAATAGCCCACCACTTTGTGATTAGTTCACCAGCGTACTTTCTTCAAAGCTTTTTATTATTTGTCTTCCCCTCTTTTCTCAGTTGACACTGCCAAAAAGGATATTGTATTCCTTCTGGATGGTTCTGATAGCACACGGAACGGCTTCCCTGCCATGTGTGATTTTGTGGAGAAAGTGGTGGAGAAACTCAATGTGGGAGAAAACAAAGACCGTGTCTCTGTAGTCCAGTACAGCAGAGATGCAGAGGTCCATTTCGATCTGAAAACATACACCACAAGACAGGATATTTTGGATTCAGTCAGAGGGCTGAGACACAGGGGAGGCAGACCCCTCAACACCGGGGCAGCCCTCCAATACGTCAGGGACAACATCTTTACAAACTCCTCTGGGAGTAGGCGCCTGCAAGGTGTTCCACAGATGTTGATCCTGCTAAATGGTGGAAGATCTTTTGACAAAGTAGATACTCCAGCTTCTGCTCTCAAACAGCAGGGCATCTTTGTGATTGGCATTGGAACCAGGAACTCTGACAGTGGAGAGCTGCAGAAAATATCATATGACCCTAAATATGCTCTATCAGTGTCTGAGTTCACTGACCTCCCCAGTGTCCAAGAACAGCTCTCCTCTATAATGAGCACAGCGCTAATGAGGGCCACACCCATAACACCAACAATATCTGGTAAGAAAGTGACAGATTCTTACATTCCAAGATCAGGGTAGTACGCAAATTGTCCTGTATTAAAGTTTATTTCACTAAGCTCAGTTCAGCCTGTGCCACTTTGACAAACCTGTTGTTCCAGCATTAATAGAGTAAACTTTGTACACATTGAGGTTAGCTTTCATCATCTGACTTTTGCACAGGAAAGTTTGACACATGAACCTAAATATGTCTCAAATTCTATGTTCCCTAGTGGAGAGACAGCCAACAGGAAGGGATGTTGTGTTCTTGTTGGATGGATCTGATGGTACTAGAAGTGGATTCCCAGCTATGCGAGACTTTGTCCAAAGAGTAGTAGAGAAACTCAGTGTGGATGACAACAAAGATCGTGTCTCAGTGGTTCAGTACAGCAGAGATCCAGCTGTCCAGTTCTATCTGAACACGTACACGACAAAAGGCGAGATCCTTGACACTGTCAGAGGTTTGAGGCACAAAGGCGGAATAGCCCTCAACACTGGAGCAGCTCTCCAGTACCTGAGGGATAATGTCTTCACGGCCTCTGCCGGAAGCAGGCGCCTGGAAGAAGTTCCACAAGTCCTGATATTGCTAAGTGGTGGATGGTCTTCTGACAGTGTTGATGCACCAGCCTCTGCTCTCAAACAGCTGGGTGTCTTGACCTTTGCAATTGGAACCAGGAACTCTGATAGCAGAGAACTGCAGAAAATATCCCATGACGCCAATTCTGCTCTGTCTGTGTCTGAGTTCACTGACCTCCCCAGTGTCCAAGAACAGCTCTCCTCTATAATGAGCACAGCGCTAATGAGGGCCACACCCATAACACCAACAATATCTGGTAAGAAAGTGACAGATTCTTACATTCCAAGATCAGGGTAGTACGCAAATTGACCTGTATTAAAGTTTATTTCACTAAGCTCAGTTCAGCCTGTGCCACTTTGACAAACCTGTTGTTCCAGCATTAATAGAGTAAACTTTGTACACATTGAGGTTAGCTTTCATCATCTGACTTTTGCACAGGAAAGTTTGACACATGAACCTAAATATGTCTCAAATTCTATGTTCCCTAGTGGAGAGACAGCCAACAGGAAGGGATGTTGTGTTCTTGTTGGATGGATCTGATGGTACTAGAAGTGGATTCCCAGCTATGCGAGACTTTGTCCAAAGAGTAGTAGAGAAACTCAGTGTGGATGACAACAAAGATCGTGTCTCAGTGGTTCAGTACAGCAGAGATCCAGCTGTCCAGTTCTATCTGAACACGTACACGACAAAAGGCGAGATCCTTGACACTGTCAGAGGTTTGAGGCACAAAGGCGGAAGACACCTCAACACTGGAGCAGCTCTCCAGTACCTGAGGGATAATGTCTTCACGGACTCTGCCGGAAGCAGGCGCCTGGAAGAAGTTCCACAAGTCCTGATATTGCTAAGTGGTGGAAGGTCTTCTGACAGTGTTGATGCACCAGCCTCTGCTCTCAAACAGCTGGGTGTCTTGACCTTTGCAATTGGAACCAGGAACTCTGATAGCAGAGAACTGCAGAAAATATCCCATGACGCCAATTCTGCTCTGTCTGTGTCTGAATTCACTGACCTTCCCCGTATCCTACAGCAACTTCAGTCCTCCGTGGAGGCTGTGGTTATTGACGTCACCCCAGAATCAACAACTGTGCTTGGTATGTTAACAAGCATGGCTTCTTGCTGGCCTGAAAGGCTATCTGACTTGTTTCACCTACACTGAGGGAAATAAATTAAGTGTAATACCTGTTTAGCTTCATGTGTGCATTTAAATAGAGGTGATGGTGGTGTGCTTGCCCACTATTTAAAATTGAAGTAGGCTGTGCTACGTGCTTTCAAAAAATAGCCCACCACTTTGTGATTAGTTCACCAGCGTACTTTCTTCAAAGCTTTTTATTATTTGTCTTCCCCTCTTTTCTCAGTTGACACTGCCAAAAAGGATATTGTATTCCTTCTGGATGGTTCTGATAGCACACGGAACGGCTTCCCTGCCATGTGTGATTTTGTGGAGAAAGTGGTGGAGAAACTCAATGTGGGAGAAAACAAAGACCGTGTCTCTGTAGTCCAGTACAGCAGAGATGCAGAGGTCCATTTCGATCTGAAAACATACACCACAAGACAGGATATTTTGGATTCAGTCAGAGGGCTGAGACACAGGGGAGGCAGACCCCTCAACACCGGGGCAGCCCTCCAATACGTCAGGGACAACATCTTTACAAACTCCTCTGGGAGTAGGCGCCTGCAAGGTGTTCCACAGATGTTGATCCTGCTAAATGGTGGAAGATCTTTTGACAAAGTAGATACTCCAGCCTCTGCTCTCAAACAGCAGGGCATCTTTGTGATTGGCATTGGAACCAGGAACTCTGACAGTGGAGAGCTGCAGAAAATATCATATGACCCTAAATATGCTCTATCAGTGTCTGAGTTCACTGACCTCCCCAGTGTCCAAGAACAGCTCTCCTCTATAATGAGCACAGCGCTAATGAGGGCCACACCCATAACACCAACAATATCTGGTAAGAAAGTGACAGATTCTTACATTCCAAGATCAGGGTAGTACACAAATTGTCCTGTATTAAAGTTTATTTCACTAAGCTCAGTTCAGCCTGTGCCACTTTGACAAACCTGTTGTTCCAGCATTAATAGAGTAAACTTTGTACACATTGAGGTTAGCTTTCATCATCTGACTTTTGCACAGGAAAGTTTGACACATGAACCTAAATATGTCTCAAATTCTATGTTCCCTAGTGGAGAGACAGCCAACAGGAAGGGATGTTGTGTTCTTGTTGGATGGATCTGATGGTACTAGAAGTGGATTCCCAGCTATGCGAGACTTTGTCCAAAGAGTAGTAGAGAAACTCAGTGTGGATGACAACAAAGATCGTGTCTCAGTGGTTCAGTACAGCAGAGATCCAGCTGTCCAGTTCTATCTGAACACGTACACGACAAAAGGCGAGATCCTTGACACTGTCAGAGGTTTGAGGCACAAAGGCGGAATAGCCCTCAACACTGGAGCAGCTCTCCAGTACCTGAGGGATAATGTCTTCACGGCCTCTGCCGGAAGCAGGCGCCTGGAAGAAGTTCCACAAGTCCTGATATTGCTAAGTGGTGGAAGGTCTTCTGACAGTGTTGATGCACCAGCCTCTGCTCTCAAACAGCTGGGTGTCTTGACCTTTGCAATTGGAACCAGGAACTCTGATAGCAGAGAACTGCAGAAAATATCCCATGACGCCAATTCTGCTCTGTCTGTGTCTGAATTCACTGACCTTCCCCGTATCCTACAGCAACTTCAGTCCTCCGTGGAGGCTGTGGTTATTGACGTCACCCCAGAATCACCAACTGTGCTTGGTATGTTAACAAGCATGGCTTCTTGCTGGCCTGAAAGGCTATCTGACTTGTTTCACCTACACTGAGGGAAATAAATTAAGTGTAATACCTGTTTAGCTTCATGTGTGCATTTAAATAGAGGTGATGGTGGTGTGCTTGCCCACTATTTAAAATTGAAGTAGGCTGTGCTACGTGCTTTCAAAAAATAGCCCACCACTTTGTGATTAGTTCACCAGTGTACTTTCCTCAAAGCTTTTTATTATTTGTCTTCCCCTCTTTTCTCAGTTGACACTGCCAAAAAGGATATTGTATTCCTTCTGGATGGTTCTGATAGCACACGGAACGGCTTCCCTGCCATGTGTGATTTTGTGGAGAAAGTGGTGGAGAAACTCAATGTGGGAGAAAACAAAGACCGTGTCTCTGTAGTCCAGTACAGCAGAGATGCAGAGGTCCATTTCGATCTGAAAACATACACCACAAGACAGGATATTTTGGATTCAGTCAGAGGGCTGAGACACAGGGGAGGCAGACCCCTCAACACCGGGGCAGCCCTCCAATACGTCAGGGACAACATCTTTACAAACTCCTCTGGGAGTAGGCGCCTGCAAGGTGTTCCACAGATGTTGATCCTGCTAAATGGTGGAAGATCTTTTGACAAAGTAGATACTCCAGCCTCTGCTCTCAAACAGCAGGGCATCTTTGTGATTGGCATTGGAACCAGGAACTCTGACAGTGGAGAGCTGCAGAAAATATCATATGACCCTAAATATGCTCTATCAGTGTCTGAGTTCACTGACCTCCCCAGTGTCCAAGAACAGCTCTCCTCTATAATGAGCACAGCGCTAATGAGGGCCACACCCATAACACCAACAATATCTGGTAAGAAAGTGACAGATTCTTACATTCCAAGATCAGGGTAGTACGCAAATTGTCCTGTATTAAAGTTTATTTCACTAAGCTCAGTTCAGCCTGTGCCACTTTGACAAACCTGTTGTTCCAGCATTAATAGAGTAAACTTTGTACACATTGAGGTTAGCTTTCATCATCTGACTTTTGCACAGGAAAGTTTGACACATGAACCTAAATATGTCTCAAATTCTATGTTCCCTAGTGGAGAAACAGCCAACAGGAAGGGATGTTGTGTTCTTGTTGGATGGATCTGATGGTACTAGAAGTGGATTCCCAGCTATGCGAGACTTTGTCCAAAGAGTAGTAGAGAAACTCAGTGTGGATGACAACAAAGATCGTGTCTCAGTGGTTCAGTACAGCAGAGATCCAGCTGTCCAGTTCTATCTGAACACGTACACGACAAAAGGCGAGATCCTTGACACTGTCAGAGGTTTGAGGCACAAAGGCGGAATAGCCCTCAACACTGGAGCAGCTCTCCAGTACCTGAGGGATAATGTCTTCACGGCCTCTGCCGGAAGCAGGCGCCTGGAAGAAGTTCCACAAGTCCTGATATTGCTAAGTGGTGGAAGGTCTTCTGACAGTGTTGATGCACCAGCCTCTGCTCTCAAACAGCTGGGTGTCTTGACCTTTGCAATTGGAACCAGGAACTCTGATAGCAGAGAACTGCAGAAAATATCCCATGACGCCAATTCTGCTCTGTCTGTGTCTGAGTTCACTGACCTCCCCAGTGTCCAAGAACAGCTCTCCTCTATAATGAGCACAGCGCTAATGAGGGCCACACCCATAACACCAACAATATCTGGTAAGAAAGTGACAGATTCTTACATTCCAAGATCAGGGTAGTACGCAAATTGACCTGTATTAAAGTTTATTTCACTAAGCTCAGTTCAGCCTGTGCCACTTTGACAAACCTGTTGTTCCAGCATTAATAGAGTAAACTTTGTACACATTGAGGTTAGCTTTCATCATCTGACTTTTGCACAGGAAAGTTTGACACATGAACCTAAATATGTCTCAAATTCTATGTTCCCTAGTGGAGAGACAGCCAACAGGAAGGGATGTTGTGTTCTTGTTGGATGGATCTGATGGTACTAGAAGTGGATTCCCAGCTATGCGAGACTTTGTCCAAAGAGTAGTAGAGAAACTCAGTGTGGATGACAACAAAGATCGTGTCTCAGTGGTTCAGTACAGCAGAGATCCAGCTGTCCAGTTCTATCTGAACACGTACACGACAAAAGGCGAGATCCTTGACACTGTCAGAGGTTTGAGGCACAAAGGCGGAAGACACCTCAACACTGGAGCAGCTCTCCAGTACCTGAGGGATAATGTCTTCACGGACTCTGCCGGAAGCAGGCGCCTGGAAGAAGTTCCACAAGTCCTGATATTGCTAAGTGGTGGAAGGTCTTCTGACAGTGTTGATGCACCAGCCTCTGCTCTCAAACAGCTGGGTGTCTTGACCTTTGCAATTGGAACCAGGAACTCTGATAGCAGAGAACTGCAGAAAATATCCCATGACGCCAATTCTGCTCTGTCTGTGTCTGAATTCACTGACCTTCCCCGTATCCTACAGCAACTTCAGTCCTCCGTGGAGGCTGTGGTTATTGACGTCACCCCAGAATCAACAACTGTGCTTGGTATGTTAACAAGCATGGCTTCTTGCTGGCCTGAAAGGCTATCTGACTTGTTTCACCTACACTGAGGGAAATAAATTAAGTGTAATACCTGTTTAGCTTCATGTGTGCATTTAAATAGAGGTGATGGTGGTGTGCTTGCCCACTATTTAAAATTGAAGTAGGCTGTGCTACGTGCTTTCAAAAAATAGCCCACCACTTTGTGATTAGTTCACCAGCGTACTTTCTTCAAAGCTTTTTATTATTTGTCTTCCCCTCTTTTCTCAGTTGACACTGCCAAAAAGGATATTGTATTCCTTCTGGATGGTTCTGATAGCACACGGAACGGCTTCCCTGCCATGTGTGATTTTGTGGAGAAAGTGGTGGAGAAACTCAATGTGGGAGAAAACAAAGACCGTGTCTCTGTAGTCCAGTACAGCAGAGATGCAGAGGTCCATTTCGATCTGAAAACATACACCACAAGACAGGATATTTTGGATTCAGTCAGAGGGCTGAGACACAGGGGAGGCAGACCCCTCAACACCGGGGCAGCCCTCCAATACGTCAGGGACAACATCTTTACAAACTCCTCTGGGAGTAGGCGCCTGCAAGGTGTTCCACAGATGTTGATCCTGCTAAATGGTGGAAGATCTTTTGACAAAGTAGATACTCCAGCCTCTGCTCTCAAACAGCAGGGCATCTTTGTGATTGGCATTGGAACCAGGAACTCTGACAGTGGAGAGCTGCAGAAAATATCATATGACCCTAAATATGCTCTATCAGTGTCTGAGTTCACTGACCTCCCTAGTGTCCAAGAACAGCTCTCCTCTATAATGAGCACAGCGCTAATGAGGGCCACACCCATAACACCAACAATATCTGGTAAGAAAGTGACAGATTCTTACATTCCAAGATCAGGGTAGTACACAAATTGTCCTGTATTAAAGTTTATTTCACTAAGCTCAGTTCAGCCTGTGCCACTTTGACAAACCTGTTGTTCCAGCATTAATAGAGTAAACTTTGTACACATTGAGGTTAGCTTTCATCATCTGACTTTTGCACAGGAAAGTTTGACACATGAACCTAAATATGTCTCAAATTCTATGTTCCCTAGTGGAGAGACAGCCAACAGGAAGGGATGTTGTGTTCTTGTTGGATGGATCTGATGGTACTAGAAGTGGATTCCCAGCTATGCGAGACTTTGTCCAAAGAGTAGTAGAGAAACTCAGTGTGGATGACAACAAAGATCGTGTCTCAGTGGTTCAGTACAGCAGAGATCCAGCTGTCCAGTTCTATCTGAACACGTACACGACAAAAGGCGAGATCCTTGACACTGTCAGAGGTTTGAGGCACAAAGGCGGAATAGCCCTCAACACTGGAGCAGCTCTCCAGTACCTGAGGGATAATGTCTTCACGGCCTCTGCCGGAAGCAGGCGCCTGGAAGAAGTTCCACAAGTCCTGATATTGCTAAGTGGTGGAAGGTCTTCTGACAGTGTTGATGCACCAGCCTCTGCTCTCAAACAGCTGGGTGTCTTGACCTTTGCAATTGGAACCAGGAACTCTGATAGCAGAGAACTGCAGAAAATATCCCATGACGCCAATTCTGCTCTGTCTGTGTCTGAATTCACTGACCTTCCCCGTATCCTACAGCAACTTCAGTCCTCCGTGGAGGCTGTGGTTATTGACGTCACCCCAGAATCACCAACTGTGCTTGGTATGTTAACAAGCATGGCTTCTTGCTGGCCTGAAAGGCTATCTGACTTGTTTCACCTACACTGAGGGAAATAAATTAAGTGTAATACCTGTTTAGCTTCATGTGTGCATTTAAATAGAGGTGATGGTGGTGTGCTTGCCCACTATTTAAAATTGAAGTAGGCTGTGCTACGTGCTTTCAAAAAATAGCCCACCACTTTGTGATTAGTTCACCAGTGTACTTTCCTCAAAGGTTTTTATTATTTGTCTTCCCCTCTTTTCTCAGTTGACACTGCCAAAAAGGATATTGTATTCCTTCTGGATGGTTCTGATAGCACACGGAACGGCTTCCCTGCCATGTGTGATTTTGTGGAGAAAGTGGTGGAGAAACTCAATGTGGGAGAAAACAAAGACCGTGTCTCTGTAGTCCAGTACAGCAGAGATGCAGAGGTCCATTTCGATCTGAAAACATACACCACAAGACAGGATATTTTGGATTCAGTCAGAGGGCTGAGACACAGGGGAGGCAGACCCCTCAACACCGGGGCAGCCCTCCAATACGTCAGGGACAACATCTTTACAAACTCCTCTGGGAGTAGGCGCCTGCAAGGTGTTCCACAGATGTTGATCCTGCTAAATGGTGGAAGATCTTTTGACAAAGTAGATACTCCAGCCTCTGCTCTCAAACAGCAGGGCATCTTTGTGATTGGCATTGGAACCAGGAACTCTGACAGTGGAGAGCTGCAGAAAATATCATATGACCCTAAATATGCTCTATCAGTGTCTGAGTTCACTGACCTCCCCAGTGTCCAAGAACAGCTCTCCTCTATAATGAGCACAGCGCTAATGAGGGCCACACCCATAACACCAACAATATCTGGTAAGAAAGTGACAGATTCTTACATTCCAAGATCAGGGTAGTACGCAAATTGTCCTGTATTAAAGTTTATTTCACTAAGCTCAGTTCAGCCTGTGCCACTTTGACAAACCTGTTGTTCCAGCATTAATAGAGTAAACTTTGTACACATTGAGGTTAGCTTTCATCATCTGACTTTTGCACAGGAAAGTTTGACACATGAACCTAAATATGTCTCAAATTCTATGTTCCCTAGTGGAGAAACAGCCAACAGGAAGGGATGTTGTGTTCTTGTTGGATGGATCTGATGGTACTAGAAGTGGATTCCCAGCTATGCGAGACTTTGTCCAAAGAGTAGTAGAGAAACTCAGTGTGGATGACAACAAAGATCGTGTCTCAGTGGTTCAGTACAGCAGAGATCCAGCTGTCCAGTTCTATCTGAACACGTACACGACAAAAGGCGAGATCCTTGACACTGTCAGAGGTTTGAGGCACAAAGGCGGAATAGCCCTCAACACTGGAGCAGCTCTCCAGTACCTGAGGGATAATGTCTTCACGGCCTCTGCCGGAAGCAGGCGCCTGGAAGAAGTTCCACAAGTCCTGATATTGCTAAGTGGTGGAAGGTCTTCTGACAGTGTTGATGCACCAGCCTCTGCTCTCAAACAGCTGGGTGTCTTGACCTTTGCAATTGGAACCAGGAACTCTGATAGCAGAGAACTGCAGAAAATATCCCATGACGCCAATTCTGCTCTGTCTGTGTCTGAGTTCACTGACCTCCCCAGTGTCCAAGAACAGCTCTCCTCTATAATGAGCACAGCGCTAATGAGGGCCACACCCATAACACCAACAATATCTGGTAAGAAAGTGACAGATTCTTACATTCCAAGATCAGGGTAGTACGCAAATTGACCTGTATTAAAAGTTTATTTCACTAAGCTCAGTTCAGCCTGTGCCACTTTGACAAACCTGTTGTTCCAGCATTAATAGAGTAAACTTTGTACACATTGAGGTTAGCTTTCATCATCTGACTTTTGCACAGGAAAGTTTGACACATGAACCTAAATATGTCTCAAATTCTATGTTCCCTAGTGGAGAGACAGCCAACAGGAAGGGATGTTGTGTTCTTGTTGGATGGATCTGATGGTACTAGAAGTGGATTCCCAGCTATGCGAGACTTTGTCCAAAGAGTAGTAGAGAAACTCAGTGTGGATGACAACAAAGATCGTGTCTCAGTGGTTCAGTACAGCAGAGATCCAGCTGTCCAGTTCTATCTGAACACGTACACGACAAAAGGCGAGATCCTTGACACTGTCAGAGGTTTGAGGCACAAAGGCGGAATAGCCCTCAACACTGGAGCAGCTCTCCAGTACCTGAGGGATAATGTCTTCACGGCCTCTGCCGGAAGCAGGCGCCTGGAAGAAGTTCCACAAGTCCTGATATTGCTAAGTGGTGGAAGGTCTTCTGACAGTGTTGATGCACCAGCCTCTGCTCTCAAACAGCTGGGTGTCTTGACCTTTGCAATTGGAACCAGGAACTCTGATAGCAGAGAACTGCAGAAAATATCCCATGACGCCAATTCTGCTCTGTCTGTGTCTGAATTCACTGACCTTCCCCGTATCCTACAGCAACTTCAGTCCTCCGTGGAGGCTGTGGTTATTGACGTCACCCCAGAATCACCAACTGTGCTTGGTATGTTAACAAGCATGGCTTCTTGCTGGCCTGAAAGGCTATCTGACTTGTTTCACCTACACTGAGGGAAATAAATTAAGTGTAATACCTGTTTAGCTTCATGTGTGCATTTAAATAGAGGTGGTGGTGGTGTGCTTGCCCACTATTTAAAATTGAAGTAGGCTGTGCTACGTGCTTTCAAAAAATAGCCCACCACTTTGTGATTAGTTCACCAGTGTACTTTCTTCAAAGCTTTTTATTATTTGTCTTCCCCTCTTTTCTCAGTTGACACTGCCAAAAAGGATATTGTATTCCTTCTGGATGGTTCTGATAGCACACGGAACGGCTTCCCTGCCATGTGTGATTTTGTGGAGAAAGTGGTGGAGAAACTCAATGTGGGAGAAAACAAAGACCGTGTCTCTGTAGTCCAGTACAGCAGAGATGCAGAGGTCCATTTCGATCTGAAAACATACACCACAAGACAGGATATTTTGGATTCAGTCAGAGGGCTGAGACACAGGGGAGGCAGACCCCTCAACACCGGGGCAGCCCTCCAATACGTCAGGGACAACATCTTTACAAACTCCTCTGGGAGTAGGCGCCTGCAAGGTGTTCCACAGATGTTGATCCTGCTAAATGGTGGAAGATCTTTTGACAAAGTAGATACTCCAGCCTCTGCTCTCAAACAGCAGGGCATCTTTGTGATTGGCATTGGAACCAGGAACTCTGACAGTGGAGAGCTGCAGAAAATATCATATGACCCTAAATATGCTCTATCAGTGTCTGAGTTCACTGACCTCCCCAGTGTCCAAGAACAGCTCTCCTCTATAATGAGCACAGCGCTAATGAGGGCCACACCCATAACACCAACAATATCTGGTAAGAAAGTGACAGATTCTTACATTCCAAGATCAGGGTAGTACGTAAATTGTCCTGTATTAAAGTTTATTTCACTAAGCTCAGTTCAGCCTGTGCCACTTTGACAAACCTGTTGTTCCAGCATTAATAGAGTAAACTTTGTACACATTGAGGTTAGCTTTCATCATCTGACTTTTGCACAGGAAAGTTTGACACATGAACCTAAATATGTCTCAAATTCTATGTTCCCTAGTGGAGAGACAGCCAACAGGAAGGGATGTTGTGTTCTTGTTGGATGGATCTGATGGTACTAGAAGTGGATTCCCAGCTATGCGAGACTTTGTCCAAAGAGCAGTAGAGAAACTCAGTGTGGATGACAACAAAGATCGTGTCTCAGTGGTTCAGTACAGCAGAGATCCAGCTGTCCAGTTCTATCTGAACACGTACACGACAAAAGGCGAGATCCTTGACACTGTCAGAGGTTTGAGGCACAAAGGCGGAATAGCCCTCAACACTGGAGCAGCTCTCCAGTACCTGAGGGATAATGTCTTCACGGCCTCTGCCGGAAGCAGGCGCCTGGAAGAAGTTCCACAAGTCCTGATATTGCTAAGTGGTGGAAGGTCTTCTGACAGTGTTGATGCACCAGCCTCTGCTCTCAAACAGCTGGGTGTCTTGACCTTTGCAATTGGAACCAGGAACTCTGATAGCAGAGAACTGCAGAAAATATCCCATGACGCCAATTCTGCTCTGTCTGTGTCTGAGTTCACTGACCTCCCCAGTGTCCAAGAACAGCTCTCCTCTATAATGAGCACAGCGCTAATGAGGGCCACACCCATAACACCAACAATATCTGGTAAGAAAGTGACAGATTCTTACATTCCAAGATCAGGGTAGTACGCAAATTGACCTGTATTAAAAGTTTATTTCACTAAGCTCAGTTCAGCCTGTGCCACTTTGACAAACCTGTTGTTCCAGCATTAATAGAGTAAACTTTGTACACATTGAGGTTAGCTTTCATCATCTGACTTTTGCACAGGAAAGTTTGACACATGAACCTAAATATGTCTCAAATTCTATGTTCCCTAGTGGAGAGACAGCCAACAGGAAGGGATGTTGTGTTCTTGTTGGATGGATCTGATGGTACTAGAAGTGGATTCCCAGCTATGCGAGACTTTGTCCAAAGAGTAGTAGAGAAACTCAGTGTGGATGACAACAAAGATCGTGTCTCAGTGGTTCAGTACAGCAGAGATCCAGCTGTCCAGTTCTATCTGAACACGTACACGACAAAAGGCGAGATCCTTGACACTGTCAGAGGTTTGAGGCACAAAGGCGGAATAGCCCTCAACACTGGAGCAGCTCTCCAGTACCTGAGGGATAATGTCTTCACGGCCTCTGCCGGAAGCAGGCGCCTGGAAGAAGTTCCACAAGTCCTGATATTGCTAAGTGGTGGAAGGTCTTCTGACAGTGTTGATGCACCAGCCTCTGCTCTCAAACAGCTGGGTGTCTTGACCTTTGCAATTGGAACCAGGAACTCTGATAGCAGAGAACTGCAGAAAATATCCCATGACGCCAATTCTGCTCTGTCTGTGTCTGAATTCACTGACCTTCCCCGTATCCTACAGCAACTTCAGTCCTCCGTGGAGGCTGTGGTTATTGACGTCACCCCAGAATCACCAACTGTGCTTGGTATGTTAACAAGCATGGCTTCTTGCTGGCCTGAAAGGCTATCTGACTTGTTTCACCTACACTGAGGGAAATAAATTAAGTGTAATACCTGTTTAGCTTCATGTGTGCATTTAAATAGAGGTGATGGTGGTGTGCTTGCCCACTATTTAAAATTGAAGTAGGCTGTGCTACGTGCTTTCAAAAAATAGCCCACCACTTTGTGATTAGTTCACCAGCGTACTTTCTTCAAAGCTTTTTATTATTTGTCTTCCCCTCTTTTCTCAGTTGACACTGCCAAAAAGGATATTGTATTCCTTCTGGATGGTTCTGATAGCACACGGAACGGCTTCCCTGCCATGTGTGATTTTTTGGAGAAAGTGGTGGAGAAACTCAATGTGGGAGAAAACAAAGACCGTGTCTCTGTAGTCCAGTACAGCAGAGATGCAGAGGTCCATTTCGATCTGAAAACATACACCACAAGACAGGATATTTTGGATTCAGTCAGAGGGCTGAGACACAGGGGAGGCAGACCCCTCAACACCGGGGCAGCCCTCCAATACGTCAGGGACAACATCTTTACAAACTCCTCTGGGAGTAGGCGCCTGCAAGGTGTTCCACAGATGTTGATCCTGCTAAATGGTGGAAGATCTTTTGACAAAGTAGATACTCCAGCCTCTGCTCTCAAACAGCAGGGCATCTTTGTGATTGGCATTGGAACCAGGAACTCTGACAGTGGAGAGCTGCAGAAAATATCATATGACCCTAAATATGCTCTATCAGTGTCTGAGTTCACTGACCTCCCCAGTGTCCAAGAACAGCTCTCCTCTATAATGAGCACAGCGCTAATGAGGGCCACACCCATAACACCAACAATATCTGGTAAGAAAGTGACAGATTCTTACATTCCAAGATCAGGGTAGTACGCAAATTGTCCTGTATTAAAGTTTATTTCACTAAGCTCAGTTCAGCCTGTGCCACTTTGACAAACCTGTTGTTCCAGCATTAATAGAGTAAACTTTGTACACATTGAGGTTAGCTTTCATCATCTGACTTTTGCACAGGAAAGTTTGACACATGAACCTAAATATGTCTCAAATTCTATGTTCCCTAGTGGAGAGACAGCCAACAGGAAGGGATGTTGTGTTCTTGTTGGATGGATCTGATGGTACTAGAAGTGGATTCCCAGCTATGCGAGACTTTGTCCAAAGAGTAGTAGAGAAACTCAGTGTGGATGACAACAAAGATCGTGTCTCAGTGGTTCAGTACAGCAGAGATCCAGCTGTCCAGTTCTATCTGAACACGTACAAGACAAAAGGCGAGATCCTTGACACTGTCAGAGGTTTGAGGCACAAAGGCGGAATAGCCCTCAACACTGGAGCAGCTCTCCAGTACCTGAGGGATAATGTCTTCACGGCCTCTGCCGGAAGCAGGCGCCTGGAAGAAGTTCCACAAGTCCTGATATTGCTAAGTGGTGGAAGGTCTTCTGACAGTGTTGATGCACCAGCCTCTGCTCTCAAACAGCTGGGTGTCTTGACCTTTGCAATTGGAACCAGGAACTCTGATAGCAGAGAACTGCAGAAAATATCCCATGACGCCAATTCTGCTCTGTCTGTGTCTGAGTTCACTGACCTCCCCAGTGTCCAAGAACAGCTCTCCTCTATAATGAGCACAGCGCTAATGAGGGCCACACCCATAACACCAACAATATCTGGTAAGAAAGTGACAGATTCTTACATTCCAAGATCAGGGTAGTACGCAAATTGACCTGTATTAAAAGTTTATTTCACTAAGCTCAGTTCAGCCTGTGCCACTTTGACAAACCTGTTGTTCCAGCATTAATAGAGTAAACTTTGTACACATTGAGGTTAGCTTTCATCATCTGACTTTTGCACAGGAAAGTTTGACACATGAACCTAAATATGTCTCAAATTCTATGTTCCCTAGTGGAGAGACAGCCAACAGGAAGGGATGTTGTGTTCTTGTTGGATGGATCTGATGGTACTAGAAGTGGATTCCCAGCTATGCGAGACTTTGTCCAAAGAGTAGTAGAGAAACTCAGTGTGGATGACAACAAAGATCGTGTCTCAGTGGTTCAGTACAGCAGAGATCCAGCTGTCCAGTTCTATCTGAACACGTACACGACAAAAGGCATGATCCTTGACACTGTCAGAGGTTTGAGGCACAAAGGCGGAATAGCCCTCAACACTGGAGCAGCTCTCCAGTACCTGAGGGATAATGTCTTCACGGCCTCTGCCGGAAGCAGGCGCCTGGAAGAAGTTCCACAAGTCCTGATATTGCTAAGTGGTGGAAGGTCTTCTGACAGTGTTGATGCACCAGCCTCTGCTCTCAAACAGCTGGGTGTCTTGACCTTTGCAATTGGAACCAGGAACTCTGATAGCAGAGAACTGCAGAAAATATCCCATGACGCCAATTCTGCTCTGTCTGTGTCTGAATTCACTGACCTTCCCCGTATCCTACAGCAACTTCAGTCCTCCGTGGAGGCTGTGGTTATTGACGTCACCCCAGAATCACCAACTGTGCTTGGTATGTTAACAAGCATGGCTTCTTGCTGGCCTGAAAGGCTATCTGACTTGTTTCACCTACACTGAGGGAAATACATTAAGTGTAATACCTGTTTAGCTTCATGTGTGCATTTAAATAGAGGTGATGGTGGTGTGCTTGCCCACTATTTAAAATTGAAGTAGGCTGTGCTACGTGCTTTCAAAAAATAGCCCACCACTTTGTGATTAGTTCACCAGCGTACTTTCTTCAAAGGTTTTTATTATTTGTCTTCCCCTCTTTTCTCAGTTGACACTGCCAAAAAGGATATTGTATTCCTTCTGGATGGTTCTGATAGCACACGGAACGGCTTCCCTGCCATGCGTGATTTTGTGGAGAAAGTGGTGGAGAAACTCAATGTGGGAGAAAACAAAGACCGTGTCTCTGTAGTCCAGTACAGCAGAGATGCAGAGGTCCATTTCAATCTGAAAACATACACCACAAGCGAGGATATTTTGGATTCAGTCAGAGGACTGAGACACAGGGGAGGCAGACCCCTCAACACCGGGGCAGCCCTCCGATACGTCAGGGACAACATCTTTACAAACTCCTCTGGGAGTAGGCGCCTGCAAGGTGTTCCACAGATGTTGATCCTGCTAAATGGTGGAAGATCTTTTGACAAAGTAGATACTCCAGCCTCTGCTCTCAAACAGCAGGGCATCTTTGTGATTGGCATTGGAACCAGGAACTCTGACAGTGGAGAGCTGCAGAAAATATCATATGACCCTAAATATGCTCTATCAGTGTCTGAGTTCACTGACCTCCCCAGTGTCCAAGAACAGCTCTCCTCTATAATGAGCACAGCGCTAATGAGGGCCACACCCATAACACCAACAATATCTGGTAAGAAAGTGACAGATTCTTACATTCCAAGATCAGGGTAGTACGCAAATTGTCCTGTATTAAAGTTTATTTCACTAAGCTCAGTTCAGCCTGTGCCACTTTGACAAACCTGTTGTTCCAGCATTAATAGAGTAAACTTTGTACACATTGAGGTTAGCTTTCATCATCTGACTTTTGCACAGGAAAGTTTGACACATGAACCTAAATATGTCTCAAATTCTATGTTCCCTAGTGGAGAGACAGCCAACAGGAAGGGATGTTGTGTTCTTGTTGGATGGATCTGATGGTACTAGAAGTGGATTCCCAGCTATGCGAGACTTTGTCCAAAGAGTAGTAGAGAAACTCAGTGTGGATGACAACAAAGATCGTGTCTCAGTGGTTCAGTACAGCAGAGATCCAGCTGTCCAGTTCTATCTGAACACGTACACGACAAAAGGCGAGATCCTTGACACTGTCAGAGGTTTGAGGCACAAAGGCGGAATAGCCCTCAACACTGGAGCAGCTCTCCAGTACCTGAGGGATAATGTCTTCACGGCCTCTGCCAGAAGCAGGCGCCTGGAAGAAGTTCCACAAGTCCTGATATTGCTAAGTGGTGGAAGGTCTTCTGACAGTGTTGATGCACCAGCCTCTGCTCTCAAACAGCTGGGTGTCTTGACCTTTGCAATTGGAACCAGGAACTCTGATAGCAGAGAACTGCAGAAAATATCCCATGACGCCAATTCTGCTCTGTCTGTGTCTGAGTTCACTGACCTCCCCAGTGTCCAAGAACAGCTCTCCTCTATAATGAGCACAGCGCTAATGAGGGCCACACCCATAACACCAACAATATCTGGTAAGAAAGTGACAGATTCTTACATTCCAAGATCAGGGTAGTACGCAAATTGACCTGTATTAAAAGTTTATTTCACTAAGCTCAGTTCAGCCTGTGCCACTTTGACAAACCTGTTGTTCCAGCATTAATAGAGTAAACTTTGTACACATTGAGGTTAGCTTTCATCATCTGACTTTTGCACAGGAAAGTTTGACACATGAACCTAAATATGTCTCAAATTCTATGTTCCCTAGTGGAGAGACAGCCAACAGGAAGGGATGTTGTGTTCTTGTTGGATGGATCTGATGGTACTAGAAGTGGATTCCCAGCTATGCGAGACTTTGTCCAAAGAGTAGTAGAGAAACTCAGTGTGGATGACAACAAAGATCGTGTCTCAGTGGTTCAGTACAGCAGAGATCCAGCTGTCCAGTTCTATCTGAACACGTACACGACAAAAGGCGAGATCCTTGACACTGTCAGAGGTTTGAGGCACAAAGGCGGAATAGCCCTCAACACTGGAGCAGCTCTCCAGTACCTGAGGGATAATGTCTTCACGGCCTCTGCCGGAAGCAGGCGCCTGGAAGAAGTTCCACAAGTCCTGATATTGCTAAGTGGTGGAAGGTCTTCTGACAGTGTTGATGCACCAGCCTCTGCTCTCAAACAGCTGGGTGTCTTGACCTTTGCAATTGGAACCAGGAACTCTGATAGCAGAGAACTGCAGAAAATATCCCATGACGCCAATTCTGCTCTGTCTGTGTCTGAATTCACTGACCTTCCCCGTATCCAACAGCAACTTCAGTCCTCCGTGGAGGCTGTGGTTATTGACGTCACCCCAGAATCACCAACTGTGCTTGGTATGTTAACAAGCATGGCTTCTTGCTGGCCTGAAAGGCTATCTGACTTGTTTCACCTACACTGAGGGAAATACATTAAGTGTAATACCTGTTTAGCTTCATGTGTGCATTTAAATAGAGGTGATGGTGGTGTGCTTGCCCACTATTTAAAATTGAAGTAGGCTGTGCTACGTGCTTTCAAAAAATAGCCCACCACTTTGTGATTAGTTCACCAGCGTACTTTCTTCAAAGGTTTTTATTATTTGTCTTCCCCTCTTTTCTCAGTTGACACTGCCAAAAAGGATATTGTATTCCTTCTGGATGGTTCTGATAGCACACGGAACGGCTTCCCTGCCATGCGTGATTTTGTGGAGAAAGTGGTGGAGAAACTCAATGTGGGAGAAAACAAAGACCGTGTCTCTGTAGTCCAGTACAGCAGAGATGCAGAGGTCCATTTCAATCTGAAAACATACACCACAAGCGAGGATATTTTGGATTCAGTCAGAGGACTGAGACACAGGGGAGGCAGACCCCTCAACACCGGGGCAGCCCTCCGATACGTCAGGGACAACATCTTTACAAACTCCTCTGGGAGTAGGCGCCTGCAAGGTGTTCCACAGATGTTGATCCTGCTAAATGGTGGAAGATCTTTTGACAAAGTAGATACTCCAGCCTCTGCTCTCAAACAGCAGGGCATCTTTGTGATTGGCATTGGAACCAGGAACTCTGACAGTGGAGAGCTGCAGAAAATATCATATGACCCTAAATATGCTCTATCAGTGTCTGAGTTCACTGACCTCCCCAGTGTCCAAGAACAGCTCTCCTCTATAATGAGCACAGCGCTAATGAGGGCCACACCCATAACACCAACAATATCTGGTAAGAAAGTGACAGATTCTTACATTCCAAGATCAGGGTAGTACGCAAATTGTCCTGTATTAAAGTTTATTTCACTAAGCTCAGTTCAGCCTGTGCCACTTTGACAAACCTGCTGTTCCAGCATTAATAGAGTAAACTTTGTACACATTGAGGTTAGCCTTCATCATCTGACTTTTGCACAGGAAAGTTTGACACATGAACCTAAATATGTCTCAAATTCTATGTTCCCTAGTGGAGAGACAGCCAACAGGAAGGGATGTTGTGTTCTTGTTGGATGGATCTGATGGTACTAGAAGTGGATTCCCAGCTATGCGAGACTTTGTCCAAAGAGTAGTAGAGAAACTCAGTGTGGATGACAACAAAGATCGTGTCTCAGTGGTTCAGTACAGCAGAGATCCAGCTGTCCAGTTCTATCTGAACACGTACACGACAAAAGGCGAGATCCTTGACACTGTCAGAGGTTTGAGGCACAAAGGCGGAATAGCCCTCAACACTGGAGCAGCTCTCCAGTACCTGAGGGATAATGTCTTCACGGCCTCTGCCGGAAACAGGCGCCTGGAAGAAGTTCCACAAGTCCTGATATTGCTAAGTGGTGGAAGGTCTTCTGACAGTGTTGATGCACCAGCCTCTGCTCTCAAACAGCTGGGTGTCTTGACCTTTGCAATTGGAACCAGGAACTCTGATAGCAGAGAACTGCAGAAAATATCCCATGACGCCAATTCTGCTCTGTCTGTGTCTGAATTCACTGACCTTCCCCGTATCCTACAGCAACTTCAGTCCTCCGTGGAGGCTGTGGTTATTGACGTCACCCCAGAATCACCAACTGTGCTTGGTATGTTAACAAGCATGGCTTCTTGCTGGCCTGAAAGGCTATCTGACTTGTTTCACCTACACTGAGGGAAATAAATTAAGTGTAATACCTGTTTAGCTTCATGTGTGCATTTAAATAGAGGTGATGGTGGTGTGCTTGCCCACTATTTAAAATTGAAGTAGGCTGTGCTACGTGCTTTCAAAAAATAGCCCACCACTTTGTGATTAGTTCACCAGCGTACTTTCTTCAAAGCTTTTTATTATTTGTCTTCCCCTCTTTTCTCAGTTGACACTGCCAAAAAGGATATTGTATTCCTTCTGGATGGTTCTGATAGCACACGGAACGGCTTCCCTGCCATGCGTGATTTTGTGGAGAAAGTGGTGGAGAAACTCAATGTGGGAGAAAACAAAGACCGTGTCTCTGTAGTCCAGTACAGCAGAGATGCAGAGGTCCATTTCGATCTGAAAACATACACCACAAGACAGGATATTTTGGATTCAGTCAGAGGGCTGAGACACAGGGGAGGCAGACCCCTCAACACCGGGGCAGCCCTCCAATACGTCAGGGACAACATCTTTACAAACTCCTCTGGGAGTAGGCGCCTGCAAGGTGTTCCACAGATGTTGATCCTGCTAAATGGTGGAAGATCTTTTGACAAAGTAGATACTCCAGCCTCTGCTCTCAAACAGCAGGGCATCTTTGTGATTGGCATTGGAACCAGGAACTCTGACAGTGGAGAGCTGCAGAAAATATCATATGACCCTAAATATGCTCTATCAGTGTCTGAGTTCACTGACCTCCCCAGTGTCCAAGAACAGCTCTCCTCTATAATGAGCACAGCGCTAATGAGGGCCACACCCATAACACCAACAATATCTGGTAAGAAAGTGACAGATTCTTACATTCCAAGATCAGGGTAGTACGCAAATTGTCCTGTATTAAAGTTTATTTCACTAAGCTCAGTTCAGCCTGTGCCACTTTGACAAACCTGTTGTTCCAGCATTAATAGAGTAAACTTTGTACACATTGAGGTTAGCTTTCATCATCTGACTTTTGCACAGGAAAGTTTGACACATGAACCTAAATATGTCTCAAATTCTATGTTCCCTAGTGGAGAGACAGCCAACAGGAAGGGATGTTGTGTTCTTGTTGGATGGATCTGATGGTACTAGAAGTGGATTCCCAGCTATGCGAGACTTTGTCCAAAGAGTAGTAGAGAAACTCAGTGTGGATGACAACAAAGATCGTGTCTCAGTGGTTCAGTACAGCAGAGATCCAGCTGTCCAGTTCTATCTGAACACGTACACGACAAAAGGCGAGATCCTTGACACTGTCAGAGGTTTGAGGCACAAAGGCGGAATAGCCCTCAACACTGGAGCAGCTCTCCAGTACCTGAGGGATAATGTCTTCACGGCCTCTGCCGGAAGCAGGCGCCTGGAAGAAGTTCCACAAGTCCTGATATTGCTAAGTGGTGGAAGGTCTTCTGACAGTGTTGATGCACCAGCCTCTGCTCTCAAACAGCTGGGTGTCTTGACCTTTGCAATTGGAACCAGGAACTCTGATAGCAGAGAACTGCAGAAAATATCCCATGACGCCAATTCTGCTCTGTCTGTGTCTGAATTCACTGACCTTCCCCGTATCCTACAGCAACTTCAGTCCTCCGTGGAGGCTGTGGTTATTGACGTCACCCCAGAATCACCAACTGTGCTTGGTATGTTAACAAGCATGGCTTCTTGCTGGCCTGAAAGGCTATCTGACTTGTTTCACCTACACTGAGGGAAATAAATTAAGTGTAATACCTGTTTAGCTTCATGTGTGCATTTAAATAGAGGTGATGGTGGTGTGCTTGCCCACTATTTAAAATTGAAGTAGGCTGTGCTACGTGCTTTCAAAAAATAGCCCACCACTTTGTGATTAGTTCACCAGTGTACTTTCCTCAAAGGTTTTTATTATTTGTCTTCCCCTCTTTTCTCAGTTGACACTGCCAAAAAGGATATTGTATTCCTTCTGGATGGTTCTGATAGCACACGGAACGGCTTCCCTGCCATGCGTGATTTTGTGGAGAAAGTGGTGGAGAAACTCAATGTGGGAGAAAACAAAGACCGTGTCTCTGTAGTCCAGTACAGCAGAGATGCAGAGGTCCATTTCGATCTGAAAACATACACCACAAGCGAGGATATTTTGGATTCAGTCAGAGGACTGAGACACAGGGGAGGCAGACCCCTCAACACCGGGGCAGCCCTCCGATACGTCAGGGACAACATCTTTACAAACTCCTCTGGGAGTAGGCGCCTGCAAGGTGTTCCACAGATGTTGATCCTGCTAAATGGTGGAAGATCTTTTGACAAAGTAGATACTCCAGCCTCTGCTCTCAAACAGCAGGGCATCTTTGTGATTGGCATTGGAACCAGGAACTCTGACAGTGGAGAGCTGCAGAAAATATCATATGACCCTAAATATGCTCTATCAGTGTCTGAGTTCACTGACCTCCCCAGTGTCCAAGAACAGCTCTCCTCTATAATGAGCACAGCGCTAATGAGGGCCACACCCATAACACCAACAATATCTGGTAAGAAAGTGACAGATTCTTACATTCCAAGATCAGGGTAGTACGCAAATTGACCTGTATTAAAGTTTATTTCACTAAGCTCAGTTCAGCCTGTGCCACTTTGACAAACCTGTTGTTCCAGCATTAATAGAGTAAACTTTGTACACATTGAGGTTAGCTTTCATCATCTGACTTTTACACAGGAAAGTTTGACACATGAACCTAAATATGTCTCAAATTCTATGTTCCCTAGTGGAGAGACAGCCAACAGGAAGGGATGTTGTGTTCTTGTTGGATGGATCTGATGGTACTAGAAGTGGATTCCCAGCTATGCGAGACTTTGTCCAAAGAGTAGTAGAGAAACTCAGTGTGGATGACAACAAAGATCGTGTCTCAGTGGTTCAGTACAGCAGAGATCCAGCTGTCCAGTTCTATCTGAACACGTACAAAACAAAAGGCGAGATCCTTGACACTGTCAGAGGTTTGAGGCACAAAGGCGGAAGACACCTCAACACTGGAGCAGCTCTCCAGTACCTGAGGGATAATGTCTTCACGGCCTCTGCCGGAAGCAGGCGCCTGGAAGAAGTTCCACAAGTCCTGATATTGCTAAGTGGTGGAAGGTCTTCTGACAGTGTTGATGCACCAGCCTCTGCTCTCAAACAGCTGGGTGTCTTGACCTTTGCAATTGGAACCAGGAACTCTGATAGCAGAGAACTGCAGAAAATATCCCATGACGCCAATTCTGCTCTGTCTGTGTCTGAATTCACTGACCTTCCCCGTATCCTACAGCAACTTCAGTCCTCCGTGGAGGCTGTGGTTATTGACGTCACCCCAGAATCACCAACTGTGCTTGGTATGTTAACAAGCATGGCTTCTTGCTGGCCTGAAAGGCTATCTGACTTGTTTCACCTACATTGAGGGAAATAAATTAAGTGTAATACCTGTTTAGCTTCATGTGTGCATTTAAATAGAGGTGGTGGTGGTGTGCTTGCCCACTATTTAAAATTGAAGTAGGCTGTGCTACGTGCTTTCAAAAAATAGCCCACCACTTTGTGATTAGTTCACCAGTGTACTTTCTTCAAAGGTTTTTATTATTTGTCTTCCCCTCTTTTCTCAGTTGACACTGCCAAAAAGGATATTGTATTCCTTCTGGATGGTTCTGATAGCACACGGAACGGCTTCCCTGCCATGTGTGATTTTGTGGAGAAAGTGGTGGAGAAACTCAATGTGGGAGAAAACAAAGACCGTGTCTCTGTAGTCCAGTACAGCAGAGATGCAGAGGTCCATTTCGATCTGAAAACATACACCACAAGACAGGATATTTTGGATTCAGTCAGAGGGCTGAGACACAGGGGAGGCAGACCCCTCAACACCGGGGCAGCCCTCCAATACGTCAGGGACAACATCTTTACAAACTCCTCTGGGAGTAGGCGCCTGCAAGGTGTTCCACAGATGTTGATCCTGCTAAATGGTGGAAGATCTTTTGACAAAGTAGATACTCCAGCCTCTGCTCTCAAACAGCAGGGCATCTTTGTGATTGGCATTGGAACCAGGAACTCTGACAGTGGAGAGCTGCAGAAAATATCATATGACCCTAAATATGCTCTATCAGTGTCTGAGTTCACTGACCTCCCTAGTGTCCAAGAACAGCTCTCCTCTATAATGAGCACAGCGCTAATGAGGGCCACACCCATAACACCAACAATATCTGGTAAGAAAGTGACAGATTCTTACATTCCAAGATCAGGGTAGTACGCAAATTGACCTGTATTAAAGTTTATTTCACTAAGCTCAGTTCAGCCTGTGCCACTTTGACAAACCTGTTGTTCCAGCATTAATAGAGTAAACTTTGTACACATTGAGGTTAGCTTTCATCATCTGACTTTTACACAGGAAAGTTTGACACATGAACCTAAATATGTCTCAAATTCTATGTTCCCTAGTGGAGAGACAGCCAACAGGAAGGGATGTTGTGTTCTTGTTGGATGGATCTGATGGTACTAGAAGTGGATTCCCAGCTATGCGAGACTTTGTCCAAAGAGTAGTAGAGAAACTCAGTGTGGATGACAACAAAGATCGTGTCTCAGTGGTTCAGTACAGCAGAGATCCAGCTGTCCAGTTCTATCTGAACACGTACACAACAAAAGGCGAGATCCTTGACACTGTCAGAGGTTTGAGGCACAAAGGCGGAAGACACCTCAACACTGGAGCAGCTCTCCAGTACCTGAGGGATAATGTCTTCACGGCCTCTGCCGGAAGCAGGCGCCTGGAAGAAGTTCCACAAGTCCTGATATTGCTAAGTGGTGGAAGGTCTTCTGACAGTGTTGATGCACCAGCCTCTGCTCTCAAACAGCTGGGTGTCTTGACCTTTGCAATTGGAACCAGGAACTCTGATAGCAGAGAACTGCAGAAAATATCCCATGACGCCAATTCTGCTCTGTCTGTGTCTGAATTCACTGACCTTCCCCGTATCCTACAGCAACTTCAGTCCTCCGTGGAGGCTGTGGTTATTGACGTCACCCCAGAATCACCAACTGTGCTTGGTATGTTAACAAGCATGGCTTCTTGCTGGCCTGAAAGGCTATCTGACTTGTTTCACCTACATTGAGGGAAATAAATTAAGTGTAATACCTGTTTAGCTTCATGTGTGCATTTAAATAGAGGTGGTGGTGGTGTGCTTGCCCACTATTTAAAATTGAAGTAGGCTGTGCTACGTGCTTTCAAAAAATAGCCCACCACTTTGTGATTAGTTCACCAGTGTACTTTCTTCAAAGGTTTTTATTATTTGTCTTCCCCTCTTTTCTCAGTTGACACTGCCAAAAAGGATATTGTATTCCTTCTGGATGGTTCTGATAGCACACGGAACGGCTTCCCTGCCATGTGTGATTTTGTGGAGAAAGTGGTGGAGAAACTCAATGTGGGAGAAAACAAAGACCGTGTCTCTGTAGTCCAGTACAGCAGAGATGCAGAGGTCCATTTCGATCTGAAAACATACACCACAAGACAGGATATTTTGGATTCAGTCAGAGGGCTGAGACACAGGGGAGGCAGACCCCTCAACACCGGGGCAGCCCTCCAATACGTCAGGGACAACATCTTTACAAACTCCTCTGGGAGTAGGCGCCTGCAAGGTGTTCCACAGATGTTGATCCTGCTAAATGGTGGAAGATCTTTTGACAAAGTAGATACTCCAGCCTCTGCTCTCAAACAGCAGGGCATCTTTGTGATTGGCATTGGAACCAGGAACTCTGACAGTGGAGAGCTGCAGAAAATATCATATGACCCTAAATATGCTCTATCAGTGTCTGAGTTCACTGACCTCCCTAGTGTCCAAGAACAGCTCTCCTCTATAATGAGCACAGCGCTAATGAGGGCCACACCCATAACACCAACAATATCTGGTAAGAAAGTGACAGATTCTTACATTCCAAGATCAGGGTAGTACGCAAATTGACCTGTATTAAAGTTTATTTCACTAAGCTCAGTTCAGCCTGTGCCACTTTGACAAACCTGTTGTTCCAGCATTAATAGAGTAAACTTTGTACACATTGAGGTTAGCTTTCATCATCTGACTTTTACACAGGAAAGTTTGACACATGAACCTAAATATGTCTCAAATTCTATGTTCCCTAGTGGAGAGACAGCCAACAGGAAGGGATGTTGTGTTCTTGTTGGATGGATCTGATGGTACTAGAAGTGGATTCCCAGCTATGCGAGACTTTGTCCAAAGAGTAGTAGAGAAACTCAGTGTGGATGACAACAAAGATCGTGTCTCAGTGGTTCAGTACAGCAGAGATCCAGCTGTCCAGTTCTATCTGAACACGTACACGACAAAAGGCGAGATCCTTGACACTGTCAGAGGTTTGAGGCACAAAGGCGGAATAGCCCTCAACACTGGAGCAGCTCTCCAGTACCTGAGGGATAATGTCTTCACGGCCTCTGCCGGAAGCAGGCGCCTGGAAGAAGTTCCACAAGTCCTGATATTGCTAAGTGGTGGAAGGTCTTCTGACAGTGTTGATGCACCAGCCTCTGCTCTCAAACAGCTGGGTGTCTTGACCTTTGCAATTGGAACCAGGAACTCTGATAGCAGAGAACTGCAGAAAATATCCCATGACGCCAATTCTGCTCTGTCTGTGTCTGAATTCACTGACCTTCCCCGTATCCTACAGCAACTTCAGTCCTCCGTGGAGGCTGTGGTTATTGACGTCACCCCAGAATCACCAACTGTGCTTGGTATGTTAACAAGCATGGCTTCTTGCTGGCCTGAAAGGCTATCTGACTTGTTTCACCTACACTGAGGGAAATAAATTAAGTGTAATACCTGTTTAGCTTCATGTGTGCATTTAAATAGAGGTGGTGGTGGTGTGCTTGCCCACTATTTAAAATTGAAGTAGGCTGTGCTACGTGCTTTCAAAAAATAGCCCACCACTTTGTGATTAGTTCACCAGCGTACTTTCTTCAAAGGTTTTTATTATTTGTCTTCCCCTCTTTTCTCAGTTGACACTGCCAAAAAGGATATTGTATTCCTTCTGGATGGTTCTGATAGCACACGGAACGGCTTCCCTGCCATGCGTGATTTTGTGGAGAAAGTGGTGGAGAAACTCAATGTGGGAGAAAACAAAGACCGTGTCTCTGTAGTCCAGTACAGCAGAGATGCAGAGGTCCATTTCGATCTGAAAACATACACCACAAGACAGGATATTTTGGATTCAGTCAGAGGGCTGAGACACAGGGGAGGCAGACCCCTCAACACCGGGGCAGCCCTCCAATACGTCAGGGACAACATCTTTACAAACTCCTCTGGGAGTAGGCGCCTGCAAGGTGTTCCACAGATGTTGATCCTGCTAAATGGTGGAAGATCTTTTGACAAAGTAGATACTCCAGCCTCTGCTCTCAAACAGCAGGGCATCTTTGTGATTGGCATTGGAACCAGGAACTCTGACAGTGGAGAGCTGCAGAAAATATCATATGACCCTAAATATGCTCTATCAGTGTCTGAGTTCACTGACCTCCCCAGTGTCCAAGAACAGCTCTCCTCTATAATGAGCACAGCGCTAATGAGGGCCACACCCATAACACCAACAATATCTGGTAAGAAAGTGACAGATTCTTACATTCCAAGATCAGGGTAGTACGCAAATTGACCTGTATTAAAGTTTATTTCACTAAGCTCAGTTCAGCCTGTGCCACTTTGACAAACCTGTTGTTCCAGCATTAATAGAGTAAACTTTGTACACATTGAGGTTAGCTTTCATCATCTGACTTTTACACAGGAAAGTTTGACACATGAACCTAAATATGTCTCAAATTCTATGTTCCCTAGTGGAGAGACAGCCAACAGGAAGGGATGTTGTGTTCTTGTTGGATGGATCTGATGGTACTAGAAGTGGATTCCCAGCTATGCGAGACTTTGTCCAAAGAGTAGTAGAGAAACTCAGTGTGGATGACAACAAAGATCGTGTCTCAGTGGTTCAGTACAGCAGAGATCCAGCTGTCCAGTTCTATCTGAACACGTACACGACAAAAGGCGAGATCCTTGACACTGTCAGAGGTTTGAGGCACAAAGGCGGAATAGCCCTCAACACTGGAGCAGCTCTCCAGTACCTGAGGGATAATGTCTTCACGGCCTCTGCCGGAAGCAGGCGCCTGGAAGAAGTTCCACAAGTCCTGATATTGCTAAGTGGTGGAAGGTCTTCTGACAGTGTTGATGCACCAGCCTCTGCTCTCAAACAGCTGGGTGTCTTGACCTTTGCAATTGGAACCAGGAACTCTGATAGCAGAGAACTGCAGAAAATATCCCATGACGCCAATTCTGCTCTGTCTGTGTCTGAATTCACTGACCTTCCCCGTATCCTACAGCAACTTCAGTCCTCCGTGGAGGCTGTGGTTATTGACGTCACCCCAGAATCACCAACTGTGCTTGGTATGTTAACATGCATGGCTTCTTGCTGGCCTGAAAGGCTATCTGACTTGTTTCACCTACACTGAGGGAAATAAATTAAGTGTAATACCTGTTTAGCTTCATGTGTGCATTTAAATAGAGGTGGTGGTGGTGTGCTTGCCCACTATTTAAAATTGAAGTAGGCTGTGCTACGTGCTTTCAAAAAATAGCCCACCACTTTGTGATTAGTTCACCAGCGTACTTTCTTCAAAGCTTTTTATTATTTGTCTTCCCCTCTTTTCTCAGTTGACACTGCCAAAAAGGATATTGTATTCCTTCTGGATGGTTCTGATAGCACACGGAACGGCTTCCCTGCCATGCGTGATTTTGTGGAGAAAGTGGTGGAGAAACTCAATGTGGGAGAAAACAAAGACCGTGTCTCTGTAGTCCAGTACAGCAGAGATGCAGAGGTCCATTTCGATCTGAAAACATACACCACAAGACAGGATATTTTGGATTCAGTCAGAGGGCTGAGACACAGGGGAGGCAGACCCCTCAACACCGGGGCAGCCCTCCAATACGTCAGGGACAACATCTTTACAAACTCCTCTGGGAGTAGGCGCCTGCAAGGTGTTCCACAGATGTTGATCCTGCTAAATGGTGGAAGATCTTTTGACAAAGTAGATACTCCAGCCTCTGCTCTCAAACAGCAGGGCATCTTTGTGATTGGCATTGGAACCAGGAACTCTGACAGTGGAGAGCTGCAGAAAATATCATATGACCCTAAATATGCTCTATCAGTGTCTGAGTTCACTGACCTCCCCAGTGTCCAAGAACAGCTCTCCTCTATAATGAGCACAGCGCTAATGAGGGCCACACCCATAACACCAACAATATCTGGTAAGAAAGTGACAGATTCTTACATTCCAAGATCAGGGTAGTACGCAAATTGTCCTGTATTAAAGTTTATTTCACTAAGCTCAGTTCAGCCTGTGCCACTTTGACAAACCTGTTGTTCCAGCATTAATAGAGTAAACTTTGTACACATTGAGGTTAGCTTTCATCATCTGACTTTTGCACAGGAAAGTTTGACACATGAACCTAAATATGTCTCAAATTCTATGTTCCCTAGTGGAGAGACAGCCAACAGGAAGGGATGTTGTGTTCTTGTTGGATGGATCTGATGGTACTAGAAGTGGATTCCCAGCTATGCAAGACTTTGTCCAAAGAGTAGTAGAGAAACTCAGTGTGGATGACAACAAAGATCGTGTCTCAGTGGTTCAGTACAGCAGAGATCCAGCTGTCCAGTTCTATCTGAACACGTACACGACAAAAGGCGAGATCCTTGACACTGTCAGAGGTTTGAGGCACAAAGGCGGAATAGCCCTCAACACTGGAGCAGCTCTCCAGTACCTGAGGGATAATGTCTTCACGGCCTCTGCCGGAAGCAGGCGCCTGGAAGAAGTTCCACAAGTCCTGATATTGCTAAGTGGTGGAAGGTCTTCTGACAGTGTTGATGCACCAGCCTCTGCTCTCAAACAGCTGGGTGTCTTGACCTTTGCAATTGGAACCAGGAACTCTGATAGCAGAGAACTGCAGAAAATATCCCATGACGCCAATTCTGCTCTGTCTGTGTCTGAATTCACTGACCTTCCCCGTATCCTACAGCAACTTCAGTCCTCCGTGGAGGCTGTGGTTATTGACGTCACCCCAGAATCACCAACTGTGCTTGGTATGTTAACAAGCATGGCTTCTTGCTGGCCTGAAAGGCTATCTGACTTGTTTCACCTACACTGAGGGAAATAAATTAAGTGTAATACCTGTTTAGCTTCATGTGTGCATTTAAATAGAGGTGATGGTGGTGTGCTTGCCCACTATTTAAAATTGAAGTAGGCTGTGCTACGTGCTTTCAAAAAATAGCCCACCACTTTGTGATTAGTTCACCAGCGTACTTTCTTCAAAGCTTTTTATTATTTGTCTTCCCCTCTTTTCTCAGTTGACACTGCCAAAAAGGATATTGTATTCCTTCTGGATGGTTCTGATAGCACACGGAACGGCTTCCCTGCCATGCGTGATTTTGTGGAGAAAGTGGTGGAGAAACTCAATGTGGGAGAAAACAAAGACCGTGTCTCTGTAGTCCAGTACAGCAGAGATGCAGAGGTCCATTTCGATCTGAAAACATACACCACAAGACAGGATATTTTGGATTCAGTCAGAGGGCTGAGACACAGGGGAGGCAGACCCCTCAACACCGGGGCAGCCCTCCAATACGTCAGGGACAACATCTTTACAAACTCCTCTGGGAGTAGGCGCCTGCAAGGTGTTCCACAGATGTTGATCCTGCTAAATGGTGGAAGATCTTTTGACAAAGTAGATACTCCAGCCTCTGCTCTCAAACAGCAGGGCATCTTTGTGATTGGCATTGGAACCAGGAACTCTGACAGTGGAGAGCTGCGGAAAATATCATATGACCCTAAATATGCTCTGTCAGTGTCTGAGTTCACTGACCTCCCCAGTGTCCAAGAACAGCTCTCCTCTATAATGAGCACAGCGCTAATGAGGGCCACACCCATAACACCAACAATATCTGGTAAGAAAGTGACAGATTCTTACATTCCAAGATCAGGGTAGTACGCAAATTGTCCTGTATTAAAGTTTATTTCACTAAGCTCAGTTCAGCCTGTGCCACTTTGACAAACCTGCTGTTCCAGCATTAATAGAGTAAACTTTGTACACATTGAGGTTAGCTTTCATCATCTGACTTTTGCACAGGAAAGTTTGACACATGAACCTAAATATGTCTCAAATTCTATGTTCCCTAGTGGAGAGACAGCCAACAGGAAGGGATGTTGTGTTCTTGTTGGATGGATCTGATGGTACTAGAAGTGGATTCCCAGCTATGCGAGACTTTGTCCAAAGAGTAGTAGAGAAACTCAGTGTGGATGACAACAAAGATCGTGTCTCAGTGGTTCAGTACAGCAGAGATCCAGCTGTCCAGTTCTATCTGAACACGTACACGACAAAAGGCGAGATCCTTGACACTGTCAGAGGTTTGAGGCACAAAGGCGGAAGACACCTCAACACTGGAGCAGCTCTCCAGTACCTGAGGGATAATGTCTTCACGGCCTCTGCCGGAAGCAGGCGCCTGGAAGAAGTTCCACAAGTCCTGATATTGCTAAGTGGTGGAAGGTCTTCTGACAGTGTTGATGCACCAGCCTCTGCTCTCAAACAGCTGGGTGTCTTGACCTTTGCAATTGGAACCAGGAACTCTGATAGCAGAGAACTGCAGAAAATATCCCATGACGCCAATTCTGCTCTGTCTGTGTCTGAATTCACTGACCTTCCCCGTATCCTACAGCAACTTCAGTCCTCCGTGGAGGCTGTGGTTATTGACGTCACCCCAGAATCACCAACTGTGCTTGGTATGTTAACAAGCATGGCTTCTTGCTGGCCTGAAAGGCTATCTGACTTATTTCACCTACACTGAGGGAAATAAATTAAGTGTAATACCTGTTTAGCTTCATGTGTGCATTTAAATAGAGGTGATGGTGGTGTGCTTGCCCACTATTTAAAATTGAAGTAGGCTGTGCTACGTGCTTTCAAAAAATAGCCCACCACTTTGTGATTAGTTCACCAGCGTACTTTCTTCAAAGCTTTTTATTATTTGTCTTCCCCTCTTTTCTCAGTTGACACTGCCAAAAAGGATATTGTATTCCTTCTGGATGGTTCTGATAGCACACGGAACGGCTTCCCTGCCATGCGTGATTTTGTGGAGAAAGTGGTGGAGAAACTCAATGTGGGAGAAAACAAAGACCGTGTCTCTGTAGTCCAGTACAGCAGAGATGCAGAGGTCCATTTCGATCTGAAAACATACACCACAAGACAGGATATTTTGGATTCAGTCAGAGGGCTGAGACACAGGGGAGGCAGACCCCTCAACACCGGGGCAGCCCTCCAATACGTCAGGGACAACATCTTTACAAACTCCTCTGGGAGTAGGCGCCTGCAAGGTGTTCCACAGATGTTGATCCTGCTAAATGGTGGAAGATCTTTTGACAAAGTAGATACTCCAGCCTCTGCTCTCAAACAGCAGGGCATCTTTGTGATTGGCATTGGAACCAGGAACTCTGACAGTGGAGAGCTGCAGAAAATATCATATGACCCTAAATATGCTCTGTCAGTGTCTGAGTTCACTGACCTCCCCAGTGTCCAAGAACAGCTCTCCTCTATAATGAGCACAGCGCTAATGAGGGCCACACCCATAACACCAACAATATCTGGTAAGAAAGTGACAGATTCTTACATTCCAAGATCAGGGTAGTACGCAAATTGTCCTGTATTAAAGTTTATTTCACTAAGCTCAGTTCAGCCTGTGCCACTTTGACAAACCTGTTGTTCCAGCATTAATAGAGTAAACTTTGTACACATTGAGGTTAGCTTTCATCATCTGACTTTTGCACAGGAAAGTTTGACACATGAACCTAAATATGTCTCAAATTCTATGTTCCCTAGTGGAGAGACAGCCAACAGGAAGGGATGTTGTGTTCTTGTTGGATGGATCTGATGGTACTAGAAGTGGATTCCCAGCTATGCGAGACTTTGTCCAAAGAGTAGTAGAGAAACTCAGTGTGGATGACAACAAAGATCGTGTCTCAGTGGTTCAGTACAGCAGAGATCCAGCTGTCCAGTTCTATCTGAACACGTACACGACAAAAGGCGAGATCCTTGACACTGTCAGAGGTTTGAGGCACAAAGGCGGAAGACACCTCAACACTGGAGCAGCTCTCCAGTACCTGAGGGATAATGTCTTCACGGCCTCTGCCGGAAGCAGGCGCCTGGAAGAAGTTCCACAAGTCCTGATATTGCTAAGTGGTGGAAGGTCTTCTGACAGTGTTGATGCACCAGCCTCTGCTCTCAAACAGCTGGGTGTCTTGACCTTTGCAATTGGAACCAGGAACTCTGATAGCAGAGAACTGCAGAAAATATCCCATGACGCCAATTCTGCTCTGTCTGTGTCTGAATTCACTGACCTTCCCCGTATCCTACAGCAACTTCAGTCCTCCGTGGAGGCTGTGGTTATTGACGTCACCCCAGAATCACCAACTGTGCTTGGTATGTTAACAAGCATGGCTTCTTGCTGGCCTGAAAGGCTATCTGACTTATTTCACCTACACTGAGGGAAATAAATTAAGTGTAATACCTGTTTAGCTTCATGTGTGCATTTAAATAGAGGTGATGGTGGTGTGCTTGCCCACTATTTAAAATTGAAGTAGGCTGTGCTACGTGCTTTCAAAAAATAGCCCACCACTTTGTGATTAGTTCACCAGCGTACTTTCTTCAAAGCTTTTTATTATTTGTCTTCCCCTCTTTTCTCAGTTGACACTGCCAAAAAGGATATTGTATTCCTTCTGGATGGTTCTGATAGCACACGGAACGGCTTCCCTGCCATGCGTGATTTTGTGGAGAAAGTGGTGGAGAAACTCAATGTGGGAGAAAACAAAGACCGTGTCTCTGTAGTCCAGTACAGCAGAGATGCAGAGGTCCATTTCGATCTGAAAACATACACCACAAGACAGGATATTTTGGATTCAGTCAGAGGGCTGAGACACAGGGGAGGCAGACCCCTCAACACCGGGGCAGCCCTCCAATACGTCAGGGACAACATCTTTACAAACTCCTCTGGGAGTAGGCGCCTGCAAGGTGTTCCACAGATGTTGATCCTGCTAAATGGTGGAAGATCTTTTGACAAAGTAGATACTCCAGCCTCTGCTCTCAAACAGCAGGGCATCTTTGTGATTGGCATTGGAACCAGGAACTCTGACAGTGGAGAGCTGCAGAAAATATCATATGACCCTAAATATGCTCTGTCAGTGTCTGAGTTCACTGACCTCCCCAGTGTCCAAGAACAGCTCTCCTCTATAATGAGCACAGCGCTAATGAGGGCCACACCCATAACACCAACAATATCTGGTAAGAAAGTGACAGATTCTTACATTCCAAGATCAGGGTAGTACGCAAATTGTCCTGTATTAAAGTTTATTTCACTAAGCTCAGTTCAGCCTGTGCCACTTTGACAAACCTGTTGTTCCAGCATTAATAGAGTAAACTTTGTACACATTGAGGTTAGCTTTCATCATCTGACTTTTGCACAGGAAAGTTTGACACATGAACCTAAATATGTCTCAAATTCTATGTTCCCTAGTGGAGAGACAGCCAACAGGAAGGGATGTTGTGTTCTTGTTGGATGGATCTGATGGTACTAGAAGTGGATTCCCAGCTATGCGAGACTTTGTCCAAAGAGTAGTAGAGAAACTCAGTGTGGATGACAACAAAGATCGTGTCTCAGTGGTTCAGTACAGCAGAGATCCAGCTGTCCAGTTCTATCTGAACACGTACACGACAAAAGGCGAGATCCTTGACACTGTCAGAGGTTTGAGGCACAAAGGCGGAAGACACCTCAACACTGGAGCAGCTCTCCAGTACCTGAGGGATAATGTCTTCACGGCCTCTGCCGGAAGCAGGCGCCTGGAAGAAGTTCCACAAGTCCTGATATTGCTAAGTGGTGGAAGGTCTTCTGACAGTGTTGATGCACCAGCCTCTGCTCTCAAACAGCTGGGTGTCTTGACCTTTGCAATTGGAACCAGGAACTCTGATAGCAGAGAACTGCAGAAAATATCCCATGACGCCAATTCTGCTCTGTCTGTGTCTGAATTCACTGACCTTCCCCGTATCCTACAGCAACTTCAGTCCTCCGTGAAGGCTGTGGTTATTGACGTCACCCCAGAATCACCAACTGTGCTTGGTATGTTAACAAGCATGGCTTCTTGCTGGCCTGAAAGGCTATCTGACTTGTTTCACCTACACTGAGGGAAATAAATTAAGTGTAATACCTGTTTAGCTTCATGTGTGCATTTAAATAGAGGTGATGGTGGTGTGCTTGCCCACTATTTAAAATTGAAGTAGGCTGTGCTACGTGCTTTCAAAAAATAGCCCACCACTTTGTGATTAGTTCACCAGCGTACTTTCTTCAAAGGTTTTTATTATTTGTCTTCCCCTCTTTTCTCAGTTGACACTGCCAAAAAGGATATTGTATTCCTTCTGGATGGTTCTGATAGCACACGGAACGGCTTCCCTGCCATGCGTGATTTTGTGGAGAAAGTGGTGGAGAAACTCAATGTGGGAGAAAACAAAGACCGTGTCTCTGTAGTCCAGTACAGCAGAGATGCAGAGGTCCATTTCGATCTGAAAACATACACCACAAGACAGGATATTTTGGATTCAGTCAGAGGGCTGAGACACAGGGGAGGCAGACCCCTCAACACCGGGGTAGCCCTCCAATACGTCAGGGACAACATCTTTACAAACTCCTCTGGGAGTAGGCGCCTGCAAGGTGTTCCACAGATGTTGATCCTGCTAAATGGTGGAAGATCTTTTGACAAAGTAGATACTCCAGCCTCTGCTCTCAAACAGCAGGGCATCTTTGTGATTGGCATTGGAACAAGGAACGCTGACAGTGGAGAGCTGCAGAAAATATCATATGACCCCAAATACGCTCTATCAGTGTCTGAGTTCACTGACCTCCCCAGTGTCCAAGAACAGCTCTCCTCTATAATGAGCACAGCGCTAACGAGGGTCACACCCATAACACCAACAATATCTGGTAAGAAAGTGAATGATTTTACATTCCAAGATCAGGGTAGTACGCAAATTGACCTGTATTAATTTGTATTTTACTAAGCTCAGGTCAGCCTGTGCCACTTTGAGAAAACAGTTGTGCAAGCATTAATAGAGTACACATTGTAAATATTTAGGTTAGCTTTCATCATCTGACTTTTGCATTGGAAAGATTGACACGTGAACCTAAATGTGTCTCAAATTCTATGTTCCCTAGTGGAGAGAAAGCCAACAGGAAGGGATGTTGTGTTCTTGTTGGACGGATCTGATGGTACTAGAAGTGGATTCCCAGCTATGCAAGATTTTGTCCAAAGAGTAGTAGAGCAACTCAGTGTGGATGACAACAAAGATCGTGTCTCAGTGGTTCAGTACAGCAGAGATCCAGCTGTTCAATTTTATCTGAACACGTACCGGACAAAAGGCGAGATCCTTAACATTGTCAGAGGTTTGAGGCACAAAGGCGGAATACCCCTCAACACTGGAGCAGCTCTCCAGTACTTGAAGGATAATGTCTTCACGGCTTCTGCCGGAAGCAGGCGCTTGGAAAGAGTTCCACAAGTCCTGATATTACTAATTGGTGGAAGGTCTTCTGACAGTGTTGATGCACCAGCCTCTGCTCTCAAACAGCTGGGTGTCTTGACCGTTGCAATTAGAACCAGGAGCTCTGATAGCAGAGAACTGCAGAAAATAGCCCATGATGCCAATTCAACTCTGTCTGTGTCTGAATTCACTGACCTTCCCCGTATCCTACAGCAACTTCAGTCCTCTGTGGACGCTGTGGTTATTGACGTCACCCCAGAATCACAAACTGTGCTTGGTATGTTAACAAGCATGGCTTCTTGCTGGCCTAAAAGGCTGTCTGACTTGTTTCACCTGCACTGAGGGAAATACATCAAGTGTAAAACCTGTTTAGCTTCATGTGTGCATTCAAATAGAGGTGGTGGTGGTGTGCGTGCCTGCTATTTAAAATTGAGTTAGGCAGTGCTAGGTGCTTTCAAAAACATAGTCTACCACTTTGTGATTAGTTTACCAGCGTACTTTCTTCAAAGGTTTTTATTTTTTGTCTTCCCCTCTTTTCTCAGTTGACACTGCCAAAAAGGATATTGTATTCCTTCTGGATGGTTCTGATAGCACATTGAATGGCTTCCCCGCTATGTGTGATTTTGTTGAGAAAGTGTTGGAGAAACTCAATGTGGGAGAAAACAAAGACCGTGTCTCTGTAGTCCAGTACAGCACAGATGCAGAGGTCCATTTCTATCTGAAAACATACACCACAAGAGAGGATATTTTGGATTCAGTCAGAGGGTTGAAACACAGAGGAGGCAAACCCCTCAACACCGGGGCCGCCCTCCAATACGTCAGGGACAACATCTTTACAAACTCCTCCGGGAGTAGGCGCATGCAAGGTGTTCCACAGATATTGATTCTGCTCAATGGTGGAAGATCTTTTGACAATGTAGATACTCAAGCCTCTGCTCTCAAACAGCAGAACATCTGTGTAATAGGAATTGGAACAACGAACTCTGACAGTGGAGAGCTGCAGAAAATATCATATGACCCTAAATACGCTCTGTCAGTGTCTGAGTTCACTGACCTCCCCAGTGTCCAAGAACAGCTCTCCTCTATAATGAGCACAGTGCTAATGAGGGCCACGCCCATAACACCAACAGTATCTGGTAAGAAAGTGACAGATTCTTACATTCCAAGATCAGGGTAGTACGCAAATTGACCTGTATTGAAGTGCATTTCACTTAGCTTAGGTCAGCCTTTGCCACAATGATAAAACAGTTGTGCCAGCATTAATAGAGTAAATGTTGTAAACATTGAGGTTAACTTTCATCATCTGACTTTTGAAGAGTAAAGTTTGACACATGAATCTAAATATGTCTCAAATTCGATGTTCCCTAGTGGAGAGAGAGCCAACAGGAAGGGATGTTGTGTTTTTGTTGGATGGATCTAATGGTACTAGAGCTGGATTCCCAGCTATGCGAGACTTTGTCCAAAGAGTAGTAGAAAAACTTCCCTGCCATGCGTGATTTTGTTGGGAAAGTGGTGGAGAAACTCAATGTGGGAGAAAACAAAGACCGTGTCTCTGTAGTCCAGTACAGCACAGATGCAGAGGTCAATTTGTATCTGAAAACATACACCACAAAAGAGGATATTTTGGAGATCAGTGTAGGATGTAAATTGACCTGTATTGAAGTATATTTCAGTAAGCTCAGGTCAACCTGTGCCACGATGATAAAGCAGTTTTGCCAACATTAATAGAGTAATTGTTTTAAACATAGATGTTAGCTTTCGTCATCTGACTTTTTTACAGGGAAGTTTTACACATGAACCTAAATTTGTCTAAAATTCTATGTTCCCTAGTGGAGAGAAAGCCAACAGGAAATGATGTTGTCTTCTTGTTGAATGGATCTGATGGTACACAAACTGGATTTCCAGCTATTGAAAATATTGTTCAAAGAGTAGGAGAGAAACCCTAGCTGTCCAGTTCTAATATGAAATAAATGTTCAGATGAATTTGAAAATAAATAAATATAATAGAAATAGAAAAATAAATGAATAATATATATTCTTTTGACATTTGTTTTTCTTTAATTTTCGTATTTAATTATTTCCCAATTTATTCTTTCATGTTTTTATGTATTTCCCTATTTTTTCATTTACCTTTTTATTTAATTCTGCATTTCTTCACCCACATGTTAATGTAGGTGGTGTCACAAGTACAATTGAACTGTGAACTCTCAAATACATTAACCAATAGCTGATAAGTGACACCATCAAGAAACAACCCTTCATTAACATATGGGTGAAAAAATACGAAAATGTTTGCAAGCATAAATAAATAAATATATAAATGAATAAATAATAGGAGTTATTATTATTATAATTATTGGGAAATAATTAAATGTAAAAATATTTGAATACAAAATAATGTCAAATAAATAAGTTATTTAATTTATTTTCTATTGATGTGCACATTTATAGATTTTATTAGTTATACATGTTTTTTTAATATTTATTTATTAACCTGCATATTTATTTGATGCATTTACTGCTTTATTATTTCATTTATATATGTATTTATTTATTTATTTATTGAGTCATTTACTTATTCAAATAATGGCTGTTTTCATCCATCATATTCTTGAGTCTGAGTCTTGATAATACATGGGGAAAAGTTGCAGCGTTCATCTCAGAAACTCATACAAGGACCTTTTTGAACCGCATTCTTTCCATTCTCTTTCATCTCATTAATTCTCTTAATGTTCTTTTTAATCCTATTAATTTTTCTTTGTATTCATAATAGAGACAAAAAAGCTGTACTCCATAAAAGTGAAAAGACAAATATAAAGTTCTTCTCCTATTCAAAGTAGAACCATAATTTTAACATTACAGCACAAGGAAAGATGTAAATACTGTATATATAATGTTTCTATGTAATTATCAAACAAAAGGTTAAAATCCATTTATTCATCTTTTTATTTTGGCCCTCATCGGAGAACTAAATCTACTTTGCTTTTGTTCTTTTTCAAATTAGTAGCCAATGAAGGAAAAGATAAGTGATAATACTAATAATAATCATAATATTAGTCATAAATATAACAATATTACTTTCAAAAATAAAACAAATAAAAATAAGCAGGGGCAATGATGGAAAGCAACGAGCTGTAGACAGTGAACAGAGTTATAGAAAATAAGGCCCTTTTTTCACTTTCTACTTTTTTAACCGTTTAAAATGGGGTATGGGTAAGGGGTGGAATTGTAACATGAAGATGATAGTCACCGGCAGATTCAGAGGCAGGATCAGACATGAGAGTTTTTTATTTAATTCCGTGATTTGATTACTTTGTTTGGCAGAGACTTGCTCTCATGATATATGTCCCGAGAGGAGGCTCAACCATTGTTTTATGGACAATTAAGAGTAGATGTTTGGATTTCCAATTGAGGAAAATAGTTTTCTTGGCGATAGCACCACAAGCAAAGATGTATTGCTTGGTGTTATTAAGTCTGACAGGTCGCCAAGAAGGCAGAAGGATGGAGATAGTGGGATGTTCCATGCAAAAAATTCTGAGAGTTTAGTTGTTATGTCTTTCTAAAGGCTTTGAACTAAGGGGTAGGACCAGACGTTGTGCAGGTAATTGTTGTGGGTGCCAAGTCCACAATGTGTGCAGTACAGGGAATTAGTAAATCCCATTGCGTGCATTTTGTGGCCTGTGAGATGTGTGCAGTGTATTATCTTGTATTGGATCAGTTGTAAATTGATATATCTGGACGATTGAAAGGTAGATTGACAGATTTATGTCCAGAAGTTGTTATCTGGATTGATATTGAGGTCCTTTTTCCATTTTTCTATTGGTAAAGATATGATGCAGATAAGATTTTGTAAAATTTGGAGAGTTGTTTTGGGGTATTTGCTATGGTAGATTTAATTAATTCATTATTTGGGATGGGCTCAGGGGGTTATTGATTATTTCCATTTTTGCTTTGATAGAGTTTCATTTTTGGGTATACTGTAAATATTGTTCTTTGCCTATGTTGAATTTATCGTTTAACAGGATGATAGAGTTATTTGTAAAGAGATGATGGAGGTGCATTTTTTTGTATTTTATTGGTTGGTTAATTCATTCTGATATCTGGGATTTGCCAAAGTTGGGTTAATGTGAATGGACTAAATGTGATATTTTCATTACATATTATTTTCTTTCCACCAGGCTTGGAGAGTATTGTAAATGGTGAGGTAGGTAAAGCAGTTTTGTTTTGTGATGGATTTGGAAAGGAAGGGCAGGTCTTGGATTGATAATTCTTCACATGCTGTTTGCTCAATGTCTAACCATGGCTGGCGGGGTGGGGTTGAGTGAAGCCATGTGGTGATGTATGTCAGTTGATTCGCTATGTAGTGTTGGTGAAAATTTGGAGCTTCTAGTCCTCCTAAAGTTTTTGATTTTGGAAGGGTTGTCAGTTTTATTGTTATTTCTTTTTTTTGCTTTCGCAGTAGAATTGCGTAATAAATAGGTCCAGATTTTTAAGCCAGTTGGATGTTGGATTGATTGGATGTGGATCATGTTAAACAGAGTAGATTTTTGGTAAGATTACAATTTTATGGTATTGATTCGTCCGATAAGTGTTAAGGGGTGCGTTGTTCAGCGTGTGAGATCTTCTTCAATGCTTTTTAACAGAGGTGTATGGTTTAGATGAAATAATTCTGATAGTCTTGGAGATATGTTAACCCCTAAATAGATTATATCACCGGTGAGAAATTTGCCTGTATGATAACTGATATTCTCCTTTCTTTCCATAGACTGGTAAAATAGTTGATTTGGTCCAATTGATTGAATAGTCAGATACATATTAAAGAATGAGGTGATGACTTTTGTTATTTCAGTGAGAGATTTGGTTGGATTTTGGAGGAATAAGATTACATCATCTGTATAAAGACTTATGTTGTGGATTGTAGTATCTGTGGAGATGCCAATGATGCTATTATTCTGTCTTATTGCTGCTGCTGATGGATCCAAAAAAGGGTGAACCTTGTCTTGTTCCAAGGAGTAATCTAAAGTTTGGTGATGATGATAAAATGTGCCTTCAATATATTGTGCATCTCTGGTAAATAACAAATATGCAACAGTACAGAGATAGCAAGTAGCATGCACAAAATTAAATAAAGTATAGCATTCCTGAAACGGTTTATGATCAAGTTAAAGAATGTTTTAAGGTATAATAGAGTTGCTGTGTTGATATCCATATTTGGCAGAGGGAATCTGATCCATATATTAATTATTAATAATCTGGGATCTAGATACATTTGGAGCCAGTCTAGACTTTGAAGAAAGTTGTTGTTTCTAAAGAATTAGCTCGAGCTCATAGATACAATAAATGGAAAAACTGAAATAATAGATCTTGCATTAACATACAATTCATTACTCTCACTCACTCTAAATACACTGAAGAAGCTACTGCAAAGCATGTCAAATGGAAGTTATGTATTAACATCATCATCAGCCCCTATTAAGAGAATAGCAGTTTTAAGTGGGTTTTAGGAATTTTTAGTGTCAGAAATGTCATCATCAAAACAGCTTGTTGTAGATTTCTAGTTGATCTGCCTTCCTGCTGCCAGGATCAGATTTGTCTGTGTGGATGTTTTACAGTAGGAAATAATGAAAATGAGGTTGTGATATGTAGGCTGGATATAACAAACTTCTTCTGACATCCATTATATTCAGTAGTAGTTCTTTTTTTTTAACCAATATAACTTTCATTCATTTTCATCTGAATTTTATGCTAGAAGCAGACACTTTTCACCACACTTTACAGGGTCATCTTGCAATAAAGGACAGTTCATTGCAAGATGAAAAGTTTGGAAAAAATGTAAATGGCCTCCTGAATATGCACCCGATTACCACACATTTGGCAAGAAAACATACTGTATGGCTTAGGAACAAATTATGGGCTAAACTTTTCTCCCTCTTATCAAATCAAGAAATCTGAACAGTGTCCAACAGTATGTTAAAAGGCTATCATACATTGGTGTATAATTGCTACTGTAATATTCCTTTGACCATTTCTTTCATATTTTGATGATTTATGTTATAATAATGCCTTTTTCCTCTCTTTCAGCTGAGACGCAGGGACCCCGGAAGGATGTCGTTTTCCTTGTTGATGGATCTGATGGTGTTGGACGGGAATTTCCTATCATCCAGGAGTTTATCCGTAGGGTCGTGGAGAGTCTCAATGTGGGCGAGAATAAGATCCGGATTGGCGTGGTCCAGTATGGTGACTTTGCTCAGGCTGACATGTTTTTGAACACACATACAACCAAAGAAGGTGTTTTGAATGCCGTCAGGGGAATGAGGCAGCGACGAGGAAGACAACGTAACCTGGGTCAGGCCTTGCAGTTTGTCAGTCAGGATGTTCTGACAGCGGCACGTGGTAGCAGGAAGCAAGAAGGTGTACCGCAGTTTGTAATTGTCGTCTCCAGTGGGTCTTCAACAGATGACATCAGTAGTGCAGCATCTTCCCTCAAAAAATCTAGAGTTCTTCCCTTCAGCATTGGGACCAGGGATGTTAACCCTACAGAGCTCCAGGTGGTGTCATACGTGCCTAACTTTGCCTACCCTATAGATGATCTCCCTGGCCTGTACACAGTCCAAGAAAACTTAATCACCACTCTCACTGAGCTGTCAGATGATGACATCGCCAGGATGCGTCCAGTATTCCCAAGCACTGATGGTAATTTTACTCAATTCAATTGTTTAAAAGATGATTTACAGTCTAAAAACATTCTCACACACCCGACTCCTCTTTACTACAGTGTCTGTGATTTACTCTTTACATGATACATGACTTTCTCAGTCATACTGTATGTCCTCAATACCTATTAGAAACTCTGTAGTTAGTAATCATACCTTGTTTCTGTGCTTGCATTCTTTTTGAGCAGTAATCCCACCAGCACCCACAGGAGGAGAAAAGAGGGATGTCGTATTTCTAATTGATGGCACAACAGCGGTGCGTAGTGAGTTCCCTTCCATCCGTGAAATGATAAGAAGAGTCGTGGAGAAGCTGGATGTAGGACTGGATAAGGTCCGAATTTCAGTGGTACAGTACAGTGATGACCCAAAGCAAGAATTTCTTCTGAATGAATTCTCCACCAAAGATGAGGTACGCCAGGCTGTAACGAGACTTAAAAGCAAAGGTGGGAACCGTCTAAACACAGGTCGTGCTCTTGAGTGGGTCTACAGAAACATCTACCAGAGGTCAGCGGGAAGCCGCATTGAAGATGGTGTGCCTCAGTTCCTCATTCTAGTTACAGGTGGCAAATCTGCAGATGATGTATCCACTGCGGCTGACCAACTTAAGAGAAACCAGGTTGCACCTCTTGCCATTGGTTCAAGGAATGCAGACCCTGATGAACTGAGACAGATTGCCCTGAAGCCTGAACTGGTATATACCGTTCAAAGTTTCCAGCAGCTTTCAAAAGTGGAGTCGCAGCTCATTGATTCAGTCAAAACAATATCCACCACTGATATCATCGATAGTTATGTTCCTCCCTCAGTGGACTTAGGTAAGAACTACTATCTCATATATTAAAGGTTAACTTCAAGTTGTAAATGCTCAACACAATAACTGAAAGATGTTTTCATCATTTGCTTTTTAGCATTGTTTTATATTCCTCATATAATTGAAAAAAAGTAGTAGATTGTTTTATATGCATCAGACTTTATCTTATATATATTAAGATAAAACATATCTCCCTTTCTCTTTGTTGTGCTTATTTTGCAGGCAACCTTGATCTTGGGAAAAAGGACATTATCTTCCTTATTGATGGCTCAGACAATACAGGTACTGCTGGCATTGCACATATCCGTGACTTCATCCTCAACATTGTCAAACAACTCAATGTGCAGCCTGATCAAGTGCGTGTGGGTGTTGTCCAGTATGCAGACAGAGTCGAAACAGAGTTCTCACTCATCACTCACAACAACAAACCAGCTGTTGTCTCTGCTATCCAAAGACTTCGTCAGATCGGTGGCCGGTCATCAAATCTGGCTGATGCCATAGAGTATGTTATGCAGAATGAGTTAAAACCCGCTGCTGGTGTTCGTCTAGCAGATGCCTCCCAGCATCTTGTGGTTCTAACAGGCGGACGTTCCCCCCAAGATGTTTCCATCTATGGACCTCTGCTTAAGGGCGCCCGGGTCAACTGCATTGGTGTTGGAACTGCTGGTGCTGAAAAAAGGCAGCTAACCCAAATTGCCACCACCAAAGATGATGTTCTCGAGGTTTCTGACTTCCCTGGCCTGCCAACAATCCGGCAAGGGGTTATTGACAGGTTGAGTGGGACTATCCCTGTGGAAACACCCACAGATCCTTGTAAGTTGTTGTAAAATGTACACATATTACAGATACTTAGATAACTATCTAATAATTTTACCTAAATATGATCTAACAATACTAAAATCTAATGAGTCACTATTTTCACCCGCCTCTACCCTGTCCTCATCATTATCTCATCTTCCTTCTCACAGCATCTGGCCTGCCTCCACCCAAAAAGGCTGACATAGTGTTTTTGGTGGATGGCTCCATTAACTTGGGAAGGGACAACTTCAAAGAAGTGATGGTGTTTATCAACAGCCTAATTGATCTGTTCTTCACCGAGAGAGACAACCTGCGGATTGGCCTGGCACATTATGCCACAGATGTGACTGATGTCTTCTACCTCAATACATATCAGAACAGGCAAGGCATTCTAGATGCCATTGACCGAGCAGAGTACAAAGGTGGACGGAGAATCAACACTGGTGCAGCCATTCGCCACATTCAAGATGTTCACTTTACCAAAGATAAAGGCAGTAGGATGGATGAGGGCACTCCTCAGATCCTAATGGTTTTCACTGGAGGACGCTCAGCTGATGATGGCAAAACAGCAGCCCTTGGTCTGAAGAAAAAAGGTGTGAGAGTCTTTGCTGTAGGAGTGGGCGACATTGAGAATGAGTTAGAAGACCTAGCAAGTGAGTCCTCCACTGTGGCTCGGGCAAGCACCTTCCGGGAACTTTCAGAGCTCACTGAGCAAATCCTGGAGACTTTGGATGATGAAGTGAAAGGGAAGCTGTGTGTTGGTGTGCAAGAAACTCCTAAAAGTAAGAGACATAGTATTATTTTTTTCTTGCTAATGTACTTTATTGCTGAGCTGTTTCACATTTAGTTTGCAACGTATAATTAAAAGTTTTAGTTTCCAGATGTTTGCTATGATTAAAAAACAAAAAAAACACCTAAAAGAAAAGCCATGCTCTCTTTTACAGCCTGCAGCATAGAGGTGTTGGTGGGCTTTGATGTTTCTGCCCAGAACATCTTCAGTGCTCAGACAAACCTCCAGAAGAAGGTTGAAGGCATTCTGCAGAGGATTTCCAAAATGGCAGCTATCAGTTGCTCATCTGGACAGATACCCTCTGTGCAAGTGGGCATGCTGGCCATGGACTCAGCCTCTGAGCCTGTCCAGCTGGACTTCACAGACAATGCTGATGTGCTCATTGAGGCCTTCAAAGCCCTACGGAGTCGTGGCCCCTTTGTCCTCAATGGCAAGACCATCTCAGCTTACACCAATAGGTTCAAAACCAGACAGGATGACGTTGTCAAGGTTGGTTACTGAAACAGTTTAAACTAGAGATGTCTAGAGATAAAATAACATTGGAAATTATAGCAGCAAGCGGCAATTTGCGGGTTGAACCCTTTTTTCACTAAACAGAAAGAAGTAGCTTAATTGACAAAATCAAAGCTGCAAGCAGCTATGAGCAGGTTTTGGGCTTCACAAAGTTGAGCAAAGTCACTTCAGCTGATTTAATTCTGTATAGTAGAAGTGAGACCAATCACACACTTGTTTCATCATTTCAATATATACAGCCTTTCAATAATAGTACACTCAGAGTCTGACCAGTCATATATCTTGGCAATTTGGGAAAATGTTTCAACAGTTTATTTAAAAATATTCAGCAAGTTTGATGATGAACTCTCATTAATTTATGGACAAATATGCTTCAGGGCCATGCACATGTTTGGACCTGGTGATGCCCCCTTTTCAGCGATTTCAAAGTAGTTTTACGCACCTGGTTCAACATTGTTATGAAACATATCCTCTGAGTTTTGTATTGAGTGGACAAACAATTCCTGATGTATAGTCTGATTTGTGTTATGCCACACACATTTTTGAGACCGTTATCTTGGTTAATACTTGCCCCCGGAGCATTTGCACCCTAACCACCAGGTTTGGAGATACACATTTTTAGTATTTGTGGCACCCCCTATGGGTTGAGCTCAAAATGCTTTGGAGGGCCTGTACCCAAACATGTTCTGAAGATATCTACCAAGATTTATTATGATTTGACTATTGGTCAATTAATTATGGCCAATTTCCTGATAAGCCCTGCCTTTTGTGAAGTTCATTGGTTATTATCTTCAAAATGGAATGCGATATCAAAAAGCTTTTAATATTTTTTGATAAGCTTACTCCAATAATGATCCACACACAATTTGGTAGCAATTGGATTTACATTTTAGGAGAAAATGTAAAAAATGTGTTTTTCAAAAAATTCTAAATGGCAAAAAATCTGTCAGGTGGACTCTGGTGGTTATTGAGGCCTTTTTGTAGAGCACATTGAGCTGGACTTGTGTTAAATTTGTCTGTTAGATAGTTTGTGAGGGAAGTACCTCCACTCTGTAACACCACTGTACAGTTGGAGCGGACTGAGTGTTTCTTAGGTTCCAACAACAGGGTAATATGTATTCTCTCTAGCGGATTGTGTCACGTCAATTTCAGGGGTTACATTCTCTCAGCTAATCTACATTCATATCAATAATTTAAGATGATCAACATAATAGTTTTTGAACCGGAACTTTCTGTACTTGGATCAATTAGCTCATGAAAAAAATTATTCAACATTCAAAAATAATTAATCAACATTAATAATACAATAAAAGTATAGGATCAAACTCTGTATTGGCACATACCAAATATTAAAGGACTTGGATCAAGATTACAGCCAAAAAACTGGACATACTTAGTTTAAACTTACTAATGAAAAGACTCATGGAAAATGTAAAACAGTATGAAACTGAATTGTGTTTTTCCCCTGAAGGTTGTCGTTCATCTTACTGATGGTATTGATGCCCCATATGCTGAATTAAAAACGCAAGTTGAGGAGCTTCGGGTATCAGGTAAAAAGATAATACAGTACAAACTGCCCTTCATATCTATCCTTAAACCCCACCAAGCCACCATCATATGTATCATAGAAATATAATATTAAGAGGTAATTAATGTTCCTGAAACTCTTATATGTGCAAAACAGGAGTGAACAGTTTCATCCTGGTCGGGCTAGAGCGGGTGCCCAAATTTGAGGAGGCTTTGCTGCTAGAATTCGGTCGTGGATTCAGGTACACCAGACCCCTACGGCTCAACATCATGGACTTGGACTATGAGCTAATGGAAGAACTGGTGAGTACTAATCAGTCAGACAGAAGACTTTCATGAGCTTCCTTTTTTCCCCTTGAATTGCTTAATTAATTTGTTTTCTTTTGCTGCGTAGGACAATATTGCAGAGAGGGAGTGCTGTGCAGTGCCATGCAAATGCATTGGCACCAGAGGAGACCGAGGAGCAGTTGGATTCTCAGGGGATAAGGTATCCACTGTCAAAAAAAGAAAATATATTGTTTTGACACCTTGCCTTTAATTATACCAGAAAAGAAGTGAGGCTAATACTTTTTTGTTTTGTCTTTCAGGGTGGCCCAGGATCACCAGGAAGCCAAGGACATCCTGGAGATGAGGGTGGACCTGTAAGTATGAATGCCTTGCTTACGTATGTAGTCACAGTCTGACAATGTTTCCATAAGAGACTTTCTGCTGTAAACTGTCCTTATCTATAACATGTTTAACCATATTTTTTGTTCTCAAGAAGTTCAGCGACAACTTTTGATGTTATTTTTGTTTTCCAGCACTTCATGTTCCTTATATTGTATCCCTCCTTTATTTGGTCAAGATATTCAATTGTCTTTATTTTGTAATGACAGGGAGAGAGAGGTCCTCCTGGTGTGAATGGAACTCAGGGATTCCAGGGATGTCCTGGACAAAGAGGTGTCAAGGTAAAGGCTTTATTAACTTTAACCTTCAACACAAACTTATGTGTTACTTCAAATTGACAATATTATTTTTTTTAATTTTTTTTATTTAATACAGTAGTGAAACATTGTTTTTTTCTTTTGTTCAGGGCTCTCGTGGGTACTCAGGAGAAAAGGTGAGTATTTTTCTTTCTTTTTTAATAAAGTCTTCAGTATTAGATAAAGCTGTCAGAAAGAAGGCTAATGCACAGATTACCTAACCAACTACTACTGTGTTGCAGGGTGAATTTGGAGAAATTGGGCTTGACGGCATCAATGGAGAAGAGGTAAGCGTGTGTTATATTACATTTTGTCATTCAGTCCATGTCTTTAATATGTGATAAATCATCCTGATTCATGTACAATTGCTTCTTGTCTTAAGCTGTGTGGCGAGTCCCACCAATGTGTTTATGTGACAAACACATGTGACTGTGCTTTAGTTTATGCATGATTGTGGACTTTAATTGACATCTTCTGTATGTTTTCAGGGCAAAAGTGGAGTGGCTGGACCCCCAGGAGACAGAGGAAACCCTGGCAGAAGAGTGAGTGGCTGGATGCAATTTTTGGCTTTTCTTTTTTTCTACTTTTTTCTTTAAAATGGCTAGTGCTGATAAATGCTCACTAAACATATTTATTGCTTTTAGGGTCCCAAAGGTACCAAAGGACAAGCAGGAGACGGAGGAGAAATTGGAATCAGAGGAGACCCTGTGAGTATTATGAAAAGTGATTATAGTGCCATTTACTGTCTAAAGTTATAAAATAACATATTGTTTTGAACATGGATTCCTGAACTGATTTTGACTGATTATAGAGGACTATTATGTGCATTACTTGTTGAGTGTTTGTATACCTACCCAGTATGTGATAGAGTGAAAGTTACTAATTGCCTGTTATGAATTCCCAGACCAGCTTGGATTGAGTCATTAAGATACATTCATCCATTCCTTAATGGCCACTGTTCTAATGCCATTGAGCAAGGCTCCAAACATTGGCCAGTGGTAAAAGATTGCAGTGTCTGATCATTTAGTATGTGATTGTATACATCCCTCCTTCAGCCTGTTATCGCTCTCCCATGCAGTTTGTATACATAAGAATGTGCTCTTGATCAGTGTTTTAGGGTGTTTGAATGTAGCAGAAATGAAAAAGAGATATCTGTCTAATAGGGTACAAGTGGACAAGATAACAACCGCGCAGGACCTAAAGGAGACCCCGGTGATGCTGGACCTGCGGTAATGTCCTCCTTCACACATTGTATTGCTATAGAAAAAAGATCCATCCTGCCAATGCATTTTCAACATGACATGGTTGGTTGTGTTTGTATGCGTTTGTTTTATTGTGATGTCTGCTCTGAAATGATAGGGAGAGCCTGGTGAGGATGGAAAGAAAGGAGGCCCCGGTGAACTCGGAAGAGGGGTAAACAATTTTGCCATCTCTTCATTATCTTTGCTAAATACTGTTTTACCATTGTTTTTTGCTAATCAAGACTTGTTTCTACTCCCACTTCCTTAGGGACCTGATGGCAGACGAGGCCCACCTGGAAAGGCTGTAAGTCCTGTTTTGGTGATAACATACATTGTTTAATACTTATTGCAGTTACTCTTGTAATGGCAGTAATAGTAACATTTTGATGCCTGCATGTCATTAAAGGGAATTCCCGGAAAGCCAGGATCTGCAGGTGTTCAGGGAGAGCCTGGTATTGGAGGATCTAGAGTAAGTTTGTCATTCTTTTCACAGCATTTGGCAGACTATTCAATCTACAAATGCACTTGCCAAAAATGTATTATAGTGGATGTTGTCATTATTGTTAATACTTTTCTTGGCCACATTAGCAATACGACAAATTGTTTTGACTGGACTGTGACTGGCGTATATCTAAAGCTGTGTGTTCATTCTTTTCTTGTGGGTTGGAAGACCAGCTCTAATATGCAAGAAACTGGTGCATCATCGACGTCTGGTTTGTCTTTTTACAGGGTCCACCTGGACCAAACAGTGCACCAGGACCCAGAGGAGAAGATGGAAACCCTGGACCCAGAGTGAGTGAACCTGTTAAGGTTTTATTATTTAATCAAACATTTAGCTATGTCTGTAACACATTAAATACCTATTTATTCCAGTTAAGTCATATATATATTTATGAATCAGTTTTAAATGGTAAAATGCAGATAGGGAACACAGAGCAGACACATTAAGATCTCATTTCCCAAATAAAGCAATAAATTGTGTCTACCACACATTGCAACTGCAATGGCACACTGGTTTAACTAGCTGAAAATGATATGCGCGATGTACTTCATTTTGAGAAAAGGTATGTCTTTTAATGTCCTAATGTTTTGTTTTCTAGGGTCCCGGAGGTAGCCCAGGTCCCGCTGGAGAAAAGGGTAGAAGAGCATCTCTTGGTCGCAAGGTGGAGCATAATTTGGCATGGCTTGTTTATTTGAGCAAACATGAAAGCGCTATGAGAAAGCATCAAGGCTCTGCTTGAGATATACTGCAACAAAAGCATAGTGACTTAATTAAATCTATAGAAACTGACCCGATAGCTTAAAAACATTATTTTAATTCGTAGCCTTGACATTCTCTTTGAATCTTTAACTATTTATGTCTCTGTGTCATTGTCTTTATCTGGCTATCTCTGTGTCTTTGTAGGGAGAGCCAGGAGAGCCAGGACCTAAGGGTGGTATTGGACCTCTTGGTCCCCGTGGAGAGTCTGTAAGAATGAAACTGTATATTCTTTGCATGTACCGTACTGTAAAACTGGTGAAAAATGAGCAACAACAAAAAACTTTCCACTCTCCAAGATATCAGACTTACATGGTGTGTCATATTGTTTAGGATACCAAATGTCTATATTTTATAATACAGTAGAGGGTTATTAGGTAATCTTCACAATAATTGTCCTTGTGAAAGAGAACGCCCTGGCAGGAGAAGTTCTGCCTCAGGCTACAAGTCGAAGAGGCTATTCTTTGCATCACTGCCATGTGTGCTGTTATGTTGCTGTGTCTTTAATATCAGAGAATGTATGTGGTGTGTTTTTAATTAAGGAATTGGTGGGTTTTGCTGAGAAGGATCGTATTCAATGTGTTCTGTCTTGAATGAGTACCATAACATTGCTTAGTATCACGTAACAGCACTGTTACAGTATGCTGGGAGAGGGGAGAGGGAGGGTGTTGCGCATGTTTCCTGTTAACTACCAAGCATGTATGCAGCTGGATACAAATCCTTGATTGAGTATTTTTTCTTCTTCTTTGTTTTATAGGGTGAAGATGGTAGAGATGGGTTTGGCGTTGCAGGGCCTAAAGGAAGAAAGGCAAGTGAATTTTGACCTCTAGTACTATATAACAATGTATGGTAATCAGGTGTGTCTTCTTTTTGATTAGCATTAAAATTACATTTAGCCAACAACTATCCAGTGATATTTTAGAAATTGAATTAAGAGAATGTTAAAATCACGAACAGAAATGATGATAAGAGGGAGATGCAGAACTGTCTGCTACAGTCTAACTACTATTGCCATTTAAGACATCTGAAGTCTTTTCCTAAACACACATGTAGTACATCCCTACTTCAATGCCGAATAGCACTATAAAGAATGTCATGGCTCCTGGCCCATTTAAAGATACAATTATCAGTGAGACAAATGCAGTTACACGCTCATTCAATGGGACAATAATGATACCAATAATACTTAAAGTATGTATGCATTTTCCTCTACAGGGCGATGAGGGCTTCCCAGGATTCCCAGGACTAAAGGTAATGGAAAACACTTACTCCTGATGTGAAATGTATCATAGGTTGCAAATTATAGTATTTAAACTGTACATATTGACCAGAGGGCCTTCCGTTTGATGTTGGTCTTGTTAACTGTATTTTAGATATTTAAAGATATTTAAAGGCATGGATGTCACAGAACTGTTTACAGCTCAACCAGGTTAAAACAGAAGTGCTGATCATTGGTTCAAAGGCTCAGAGAGAGAAACTTGCCTCCAAACTAAATACACAAGGACTCAACCCAAGCCATGAAAAAATAAATCGGGGAGTGATTTTCGATTCTGAGCTTAAGTCTCATATGCAGGGTGTCACAAAAAGCGTTTTTTCATTTGAGAAACATCTCCAAAGTGAGGCCATTTTTCTCTCTGAGCAACACAGAGAGACTGATGCCTGCTTTTATAACTATTGTAACACTCCTTTCTGGTCTACCAAGAACTATAATAAATCAACTACAATTGATTCAAAATTCTGCTGGTCGAGTGATGACTAAGACCAGAAGTAGAGTACACATTATGTCTATTTTAAAGTCGTTACATTGGTTACCCGTTAGTATTCATATTGATTTTAAAGTTCTTACGTTAGTTTATCCATTTTTTCATTAGTTTATAAGGCACTGCATGGCCATGCACCAGACTACCTCTAGAAATGCTTTTGGATTATGAACCAGGAAGGCCTCTCAGATCCTCCCTTTTTTTTTTTGTTGTTGTTCCACAACGCAGAACAAAAACTTTTGGCAATGCTGCTTTCAGCCATTACCGCTGGAATAGCCTTTCAGAGGATCTGAGAAAAGCTGAAAATATTCATATTTTTAAACATAAACTAAACAAACATCTATTTATTCTGGTTTTTATGTAGTGTTTAAACTTTTTTTGTGGTTTTATTATTTTTACTCATCTTATTATTATTTTTTTATATCTATTTTACTCTATTTTGTTTTATCAACATTTTACTACTTTTAACATATTAAGTTTTGTCAATGGCTTGTAAAGCACTTTGAAGTGTATTTGATTTGTTTGAAAGGTGCTATTTAAATGAAGTGTAATTGATTGATTGATTGATTGATTGATTGATTGATTGATTGATTGATTGATTGATTGGATTCTGTTTACTTCCATCATTTCAGGGAGCAGCTGGAGACTCTGGCACCAAGGGTGGACCTGGACCCAGAGGAAATCGAGGACAAAGGGTAAGTTTCCAGACCCCACTGAGATTAGGTCAAAATGAGCATATATTGTAAATGCATGATACTGTATGACGCTTATCAAAATCTCCAACACAAAAGCATATGCTGGAAGCATATGTTTTACGTGATATGGTAGAGGACTGGTTTTGAAGTTTTGTTTCAGATATGTTGTATTGTATGCAGTCTTGGCAGTGAATGACAATGCACATTAATGACTTTTCAATCTTTGAAGAGAGTGAATTTTTTAAGTCAAACACTTTTTTGAACTACTGACAGTCGAATGGCTTTAAAGGTGAATTATTTTTCTCTTTATTCTTTCCAGGGTTTCTCTGGGAATATTGGTACATCCGGACAGAAGGGAGAGGTTGGATATGCTGGACCATATGTAAGCAACATAAAATTCTACCCGTTGCTTATAAGCTGATCACACTCTGTATAAATGGCATGTTGCCACTATAGCAGAATATGTGTAGTTGTCTGTTTTAGATTGTGTCTTCTCGTAGATTCACATCACTCAAATTTATGGCACATAGTATATACTGTACAATGTAATATTGCTACATTCTTAACATGATTTAACAAAAATAATCGTGTTATATAAGCAATACAAAAACTAAAGCTTCTTATTGTTGGCCATGTCCAACTGTTAACCCACTTGTTTTGTTCCCATAGGGTCAGAAAGGACCGAGAGGACCAGGTGTTGTGGTAGGTGCTCATGTATCAAATTGTTTAGAATTGTTTTGAATGAACAGAGCAAATCTGATCTCTGGTGTCTCTGATCAAAATCTTTCAACATTGTTTCTCCAAATGTCTCTTTGTCCTCAGCAATGTGACCTGGTAAAGAAGATCAGAGAAAACTGTCGTAAGTATAATTTAACAATTGTCGATAATGCCATTCCATAATAACAATAATAAGCAAAGATATTCATGTGTTATGTACTACAGAAATGTCTCACCACGTTTTTTTCCCCCTTTTCTACTACAGCTTGCTGTTATGGTAAGTACAAAAAATAGTATTAGATAATAACAGATGATTATGTACTGTGTAGCACGACTATACAGAGAAGAAAAATCCTCTATGTGTCCACCAATAGGTAAACAGGAATGCCCGCTCTACCCCACTGAGCTGGCCTTTGCCCTGGATGCCTCTGAAGGCGTTGGCAAGGCCTTCGACAATATGCGTAACACAGTCCTGCGCCTAGTCGAAGACATCACCATCTCTGAGAGTAATTGTCCAAGAGGAGCTCGTGTTGCTTTAACCCTGTACAACAACGAAGTCACCACCGAGATCCGGTTTGCTGATGCAATAAAGAAACGTGCCCTGGTGCAGCGCATCGAGGGACTGCAGCCCCTGCAAACCCGCAAGACGCGCAGCTTAGAGACGGCAATGAGCTTTGTGGCCCAGAACACCTTCAAGAGAGTGCGCAGTGGCTTCCTCATGAGGAAGGTGGCCATCTTCTTTGTTGGTGGAACAGTCAGTCAGCAGTCGGCTCAAAAAGTTACTAATGCAGCTCTTCGTCTCCATGATGCTGGAATTGCCACTCTGTTCTTGGTAAACCGTGATGACAGAACACTGAGAACGGCACTGCAGGTAAAACAAAGCAAAAACAAAAGCAATATTTCAATATCTCAGTGTCTGTCTCCAGAGAAAGCAAAAATTACAGTGTACCTTTTATTTTCAATATGTCTGCCTCTTCTTGTAGGTCAACAACACAGCACTGGCCCAGGTAATTGTCCTTCCCAGCAATGGAAATGCACAGTACAATTCAACCATCCAAAAGGTGATGAATTGCCATGTCTGCCTAGGTAAGAGTTTTGTGTTTGTGCACTAATAATTGCATCACAGTTATGGCTTTTTTTTTTTTTTTTTTTCACTACAAAATGCCCATTTTTTGAAAGATTGTCTTGATCTGATTTTAATCCAGATGGGTCGCCTCACACATCCAATAGTTATTCTGTTTTCTGTTGTGAAAAAAATCTGCTTCTGTTCAGAAAATTCTGTGAGCAATTTAAAACTAATGAAAAAAATAATGAATAATACAAAAATAATTTTCATTATTTATTATTTCATCCCATTTCAATATTTTAAGAATAAACACAGATGCAATGCCCAGATTACAATTCTGGAAAACCAATAAAGATTAGCCCTAATCATAGTATATTTTAACCTTGTGTGACATTGCCATTGTACAAAAAAATCCTAGTAGTACAATGGCTTAAGCAGAATCCCAATACATCTTTTGATAATTATAAATACATTGCCCCTCCATGAAGCAATGAAAATAACATTCCATTATGTGTTTTCCTTTTTCAGACACCTGCTCTCCGGACCAAATGTGTGACTATGTTCCCCCATCGACCAGCCGAGATAGGAGGTCTTCCACAACAGACGTGGACATTGACATGGCTTTCGTTATGGACAGCTCTGAGTCTACCTACCCAACCGTCTTTACCGAGATTAAACGTTACATTGCACACATAGTGGAGCATTTACAAGTGTCTTCAAATCCCACATCATCCCTTAACCACGCCAGAGTGTCTGTGATCCAGCAAGCACCTTACGGGTTCATCCAAAACAAAACTGGCTCTCCTATCCATGTGGATATCGGTCTGACCGAGCAGCACTCAGCTCAGGATATTGTCAAATTTCTGCTGGAGAAGACGCCGCAGTTAGAGGGCGGCCGGGCACTGGCAGCGGCAATCGAATCGACAGTGGAGCAGGTGTTTGAGAAGGCGCCTCTCCACCGTGACAAGAAAGTGCTTATGCTCTTTGTGACAGGAAGTGTGGAAGAAGAAGAGGAGCAGCTGGTGCGTATTGCCACTGAGGTCAAGTGCAGAGGCTACTTCCTGGTCATCCTGGGTGTGGGTAAGAAGTTGAGTGCCGGAGACGCTCGTGTCTTATCACGCATGGCCAGTGAGCCGTCAGATGTCTTCTTCAAGCGTCTGGACAGCATCTCACAGTTTTACGACAAACACATCCAGACCTTTGGCCAGCTGCTGCCAAAGTATATCAGCAGTAAGTTCAATCCAATCAAGCCAATCAATCCATTTCATTGCCTTTTTGTACACTTTTTTATTTACTATTTCAGGCTTAATGCCAGTAATTGCATCAATTAAATCAAGTCCCTGTGAGTGACATTACGTGTTCTATGTTATTTTTCTTTTCAGTTGAAAATGCTTTCTACATGTCCCCTGAAATCTCCAAAAACTGCAAGTGGTTCCAGAGTGACCAGCCACTTAAAAACCCCTTCACGTCATCGCACCAACAGGAGTAAGTATTGTCATATGTGTATGCCCTATCACTGGTTTCTGGTAATTTGTTGGAAACATTGATGGTTTCATTCACTATTTATTGGCACATTTATAGGAAACATCAGAAACATCATGAAATCCACCAAGCAGTTCATCATCAAAGAAAGCACAAAGGTAAGTGAGGATGTACTAAAGGCGAGACACCCCAAGTAAAACATTGTGTTTTTCATGCCGTGGTTAAATTTGAAAGAGGGTCACAGGTTCAAAACCCAACTTGGGGCCCTCCTGTGTGGAGTTTGCATGTTCTCCCCATGTTAGCGTGGGTTTTCTCCGGCTTCCTCCCACAGTCCATAGATATGCAGGTTAGGTTAATTGTCGACTGTAAATTGTCCCTAGGTCTGAATGTGAGCATGAATGGTCGTCTGTCTCTATGTGTCAGCCCTGTGATGGTCTGGTGACCTGTCCAGGGTGTAATCCGCCTTCGCCCAATGTCAGCTGGGATCGGCTCCAGCCCCACCCCACGACCCTGAATAGGATAGGCTGTTACAAATAATGGATGGATGGATGGTCAATTTTGAGATTTGGGGCTATTTGCTTCCATAACATGTCTTCTATTAGACTAGTGGAAAGAAAACATCCAAAATACACATTTAAGGTGTTCATTTTATTGCACTTTTTCTATTTGCTTCTTTAGATTTATCCTAAATTCACCAAAAGTTATCATTAGGTAATGCCTCATTTGCATATTTGAACATATAATTTTAGAAATATTGTAATACAAAAATAATTGTCTTAATGTAAGTAATCAACTGGGGAAGTTTCATAATAATATCTATTAGTAAATTTTACCCTATTCACCTGTAGTGTCTTCAAAATGTATGGAATTTCATATCTTTTTTCCTCATACTCCAAGCCAGAGATCTACAACTCAGTTGCACTTACATACACCAAACTTCCTAGTTTCAGTCCTATCTATATTCTGAATGTTTTTACAGAGGGGTTTGTTCAGATATCATTCATAGCTGTAATTATACAACATTTTATTCCTGAAAACAGGGCTGAAATGTAAATTTTTGTGGCTGCTTTTCTGATTTATGGAGTGATGAGTGAAAAGAGATATCCAAAATTCCCTTAAAACCTTTGACACAAATATGTCGACAAAATTAAACCATCATTTTGAACCTGGCTTTTTCCATTGTTCAGATTTTTGTTCTGGAAATCTATGCAAATTAACGCATATTTAGTAAGATAATGAAAACCTATAATACCAAAAATAATTGTCTTGTCATCAACTGGGGAAGTTGCATGGTGTTATTTGTTATAGTTAATTTGTTTACCCTATTCCCCTCTTCTTAAGTGAACTTAAACTACTTCAGCAGACAATGTGAGTTTAAAGTGCTGTTTGATGTGGACAGGTTAATACTGTTTTCTTCACTGTGAGGCATGCATAGCTAACTGCTAACACTGGCTACCCATATATCAGCAATCAGCATCCTTTTTGAAATGGTGACCTCAAAAATTAAGACCCGACATGAAAAGTAACATTTTAGTCACACAGACATTAATCCACAACAGCTACTGGCCAGTTGTTGTTTTCTACAAACTGTCAACGGGACTTTATTGTGCATTGTTCTGCATTGACACCGTTTTATCTTACCCCCTCAGACTCAGATGAGCTGCACGTCTCTAACGTGACCTCCAGCAGCTTGAAATTGCGTTGGACCAGCCCAGACCCCAAGCTTTTTGTCTACTTTGAGGTAGTGGTGACACGGTTGCACGACCATGCCCTGGTGCTGAAGACCAACGTGTCGGGCACAGAGCTTTCCGTCGACAACTTAGAGAGTGCTCAAACATATCATGCTGTGGTCACCGCCCACACTGCAGAAGGTCAAATTGTCTCCACCCGCAAAGGCATCATGACTACCAGTAAGTCCATAAACACATCTATACAAGAATGTTGTAAGTTTCCTTTTTCTCCCACAAGATGGCATATTATGTAAAATGGCAATAAGCATATTTCCCCTGCCCCATAACACAAGATATGGCAATATACTAAATATAAACTCCACCAGATAAGATTTTTGTGTTTTAAAACATATTTTTTCTTTTGCAAGCTGATTTTTTTAAATCTCTTTTTTAATAACTTGGTCCTTTTTTACTCCTTTAATGTATTATAGTTTTTTTTTTTAGCTAAGCTAAACTAAAACTCTTTTCCATGACTGGTTTCACTTTGACAGAGGCAGCAGAGCCTATGCCAGTGCATAAGCCAGCCAGCCAAGATACCAGTGCTGGAAATACCGCACCACTGGACAAACCAGAAACTGGTGAGTGACTGTGCATGCATTTGTGCTTTGACCCTTTATATTCTTCAATTTTGAACCTGCATAACTTATTTAGCCGATAAAAAATGTGCTGTCTTTGAACTTTCAGCACAAATCCATTCAATATTTACTCTATATTTGCCTTGTGCATTAATGTTCATGGTCTGTTTGTATTTGGCTGTGTTTCCAAGGCAGAATGTTAGTCATATAAATAAAACTTGATGTTTTAACTCAAAGAACATTAAGTTATATGCTCAGATTGCTCAACTATACACAAATGTGCTATTAATCAACTCACTGGTTGGCCTACATAGGCCAAAATATACTGTGGGTCATCCAGGAAAACTTAATAAATCTACTCCTCAATCTCACAGTCTTGGTTTGCAGATTTAAACTTTTCTTTAATGTGTTGTAAGAAATAAAGAAGTTGAGGTTGCACTATCTGTGCCACTTGTTAGTGCGAAAATAGAGGCAATGAAGAAGATTTACAGAGTGCATATTTGTTTTAGGAGTGAAGCCTTACAGCTGCTGCTTCTTAGAAGGCACAACACTTAAGGCATAACTGAGACATGAGAACATCTATACTGGCTGTAAATTCAGGAGTAATACAGTACAACCAAGACTCCAGTGGATTTTTGCCTGCAGATAACCCGGACCACACAGCCATGCAGATCCTATATGACTAAAATGAACTAACAAAACAGTAGCTGTAGTTATAACTAACTTTCTAATTCACCAATGAAAACCTACACATGAACCTCTTTCTTTCCACTGAATGCTTAATTTTCAAATGTTCAAACTCCTAATAATGCCAGTAGCCTGAGTACTCTGAACAATGTTATGCCATTTTGAATGCTATTCCCTTTGCATTATGAGAATGAACCAAATCAGCACTTAGACTCCCCATTAGACCCTTTTAGACCCCTGAGCTTCAAATGTGAATGTATCTATTACCTGCATCTTCTTTAACAGCACACAGTAACTGATGTATGCCTCTTATAGTTGTTCATTTAGTCTTAACACAAACTCATCTTCTCTCCCTGTCTGTCGTCCATCACTGCTGTTGTTCTTTTTTTCTTTTTGCATGTTCTAGTTAATGAATTTGCAGACCCATGCTCACTTGACTATGACCCTGGAATGCCGTGCAAAGACTATCAGGCTAAGTGGTTCTTTGACAGAAAGAACGGGATCTGTACACAGTTCTGGTATGGAGGTTGTGGAGGCAGTGCAAATAGGTTCGACACTGAGGCCCTCTGCTTGAAAAACTGCATGAGGTCAGGTAAGTGGTTGTCAGTGCCAGGCCCTCTGAAGGAATGCGCCGTGCCCTGGTGTGAGGGCGTAATATAACGCAGCATATCATGAGCTTCAACTACAAAAAATGACTGTTCGCTAAACCTCGCTCCAGAACAGCGATTGTCCAATCATAGCTTAGCAACTGTAACTAGGCACACCAGGCCTGCCAAGCTTTGGATTTCTCCACATGCTGAAATGATGTGCATAATAATCTTTTCATAATCATCACTCAAAAAGCAAAAACAAAAGAGGAAAACTGTAAAGAATCGCCTGTTACATTTGCCAAACTCATCAGTTCTTCCGCATCCAATTGAAGACCCATTGTTTCAAATATTTCTACACATCTTCAGAGTTAAATCTAAAACCATTATCACTGCAAACTGCATTTATGCAGTGCGAGAAGGGAAAGCTTGGCAGGTGTAGCAACCGTGATTAAGGGGCCAAGGCTTAGTAAACAGTCAATTAAATACACGCAGTTCATAGAAGCTAAATTAGTTTTACTCCTATTTCTAAAAATTGTCTTATAAACTGTCACTGATCACATGAGGTATTGGGAAAATGTGGATTACATCTTCATACCGAAGTATGATAAGTGTGCTGGGAAGTTAAAGCAGGAATAGAAAAAGCAACCTGCCGATGTGCATAATTTGTGACAAGTAATGATGATTGCATCTGAGTAAATGCACCATGTTGAATCCTCCTGATAGTTCCAGCAGCTGATGAAAGCATGTTTATCGAAACTGAAACCACATTCATACTTTTGTTTCCACAGTGCCAGAGCCTGAGCCAAAGGTGCAGCAGGTTGAACAGGTGGAACAGGTGGAGATCCTCCCGACTCCTGGTGAGATGTGATACACACTCACTAAATAACATGAATAGTTTAATGTAGGCCTACAGTATTATATTACTGTTCCTTCCCTGTTTTGAAGGCATAACTGACTTTGATGTGGGTGCACATGTGTGCTATGCAAATGCTGGCCAATAGGAAAGAAAACGCACTTCCTTCCTAGTCTTAAACAAGCAAATCCACATCCTCAAAACATGATCCTCAAATCAAACCTTTTCATAATGTTGGGGATATATCTGCTCATTAAGTCGATGGTTAAGCATCTTGTATCACTGTTACATAATTCAATTTCCACAAACTGTGCTCACTTTGCAAAACAATAAGTTCTTTGTATTCAACTGGAAACCTACCTACCTCCTCCACTAAACCCTCAGATGGTCTAAATGAGTGACGGAACGAGTAAAAAGCCAAGCGTGGAAAACTGAGAAGGTTATGCTGTTGTGACAGGAGCTAGCCAAGTCATAACCACAGAGAAAATGAATGGAAAGCCTTGTTCACTGGTTCATTGTTTTTTTGGCAGCAGTCCCCATATAGAGCAAGTTCAAGTTGTCAGTACTACGTCAGTGTTGAAGTAAATTGGCACAAGATACGTACAGTAATACAGTCCGCTCTAAACCAAATGTGCCATATCTCATGATTGTGGAAGAAAAAGTCTGCTTCGATGGAAGTGCTTTTGTTCTTTCCTTGCAACATTTATGTGCGTTATACAGATTTCCATTCCACAACACAAACAGGTCACTGGAAAAAATGCTGCAATCATCTCTTCATTACTACTCATTATGTATAATGGTGATGATGTATTTACTGCTGATTGGACCACGCATTATTGTTCATATTTAAAGTCTAATTTAGTGAGCAATTAGTTAGTTTAGCATGCAGCCTTGCCAGAGATATGTGATCTTCCAGTTGCATATGTTCTCATACTTTCCCCGATTGTTATTCTTTGTCACCCTCACAGCGGCCTCTACAGCCAAGGACATTTGCCAGCTTCCCAAAGAGGAAGGTACTTGTGCCAAATTTGTCCTCAAGTGGCACTTCGATGCCCCCAGCAAGAGCTGCACACGCTTCTGGTATGGAGGCTGCGGTGGAAACCAGAATCGCTTTGACACGCATCAGCAGTGTGTGGAGGCTTGTGGAAAACCAGGTACGTGTTTTGTTCATAGTAATAATCTTCCAGTATCACGGACCAGTTATTGTCCAGCCCAGGTGCACAGCAGTTCGTGAAATGGTCACAACATTTAATGTATTGATTCGTGTACATAGACACAAATTTCATATTTTTCAGCACGACTTTCAACAATACATTTTCCGTGCTTTTTCCTACAACATTTCAGATGTCTGTCAGTAGTCAGTAGCACCACCAAATAGACATATCTCCTTTAAAGCTGCAGTGGGTAGAAATGGAGCAAATATGATTAAAAAAAGTTATTTTCATAAAACGGTCACAATATCCTGACAGTAGTGCATGAGACAGGTAATCTGAAAACAATCATGTGCCTCTGTGTCCTCCGGTGCTCCTAAGGGCATCTAGATTTCACGACAAAGAACCAATCAGAGCTGATCTAGAGTCAGCCGTCCAGCTGCCGTCAATGAGCCAGCTGTCAATCACTCGCAAAAATCCTGTAGTGTACTGTTTAGCTGTAAAATGAGAAAGTTTGTGACCTGGCAGCCATGTTGAGATCAGTTCAGAAAATACCGAGCACCGCCCACCAGCCGGAGCACAGCAAATAGGAACGCTCAGTTTGCAAACTCTCACACAACTGGTGTAGTATAATCCAAGTCTCATTTATTCAGTCGTATGCTCATCACTTCCCAAACACATGTATCTTCACTAAAACCTTACTATTTAAAACACTTCCACAAAAACAGTATCATGCTTGCACTTGCTTACGCTACTTGTCCGGGCAAGTAAGTGATACATTATAATTATGAGACATAGAAGTATTTTCCAATTTTATTTTTCATATTTTTCTTCTGTCAATTCAATGTGCTTCCCGGAAATTTCTGCAGATTATTTAGTGTTAATATGCCACTTCAATTAACAGTTATAATTTTGTAGGTACACTATTCGCTAACCATATTTCTTTTTTCTTTTCCATTCATCACCAGCACCCCTCAACCAAGGAGTCATCGCTGCAATAAGAACATAGGACAAAACATGGCCAGCTTTCACCTCTGTTTAGGGGATTCTGAGGAGAACCATCCAAAATGGCCATACTGTAAGGATGTAATACCAAAGCAATGGTGGCTGCACTGGATTCCACAAACATGGACTTTATCCCCAAAATTCTTGAAGTATTCTTTTTTACAACAAGAAGGAAGGCAACACAATTTGCTGCATGATTTGTTTTAACTTACTGGTGCTACATAGTATGTTTGTTTTACCGATGGAGATGTTAGGTGCATTCAGTTTTGTAAAGTCACATTTTCTGGAACAATGTCATCATATGAGTCTTCATATTTTTTAAAATGCAGTTTTATGATTAAGCAAGAAACATATATGAATATCTTGGACAGAGATTAGCAATAAATCAATACATGCAGGACTGGCATTATTCAATCCAGTAATCTTTTTTTTTATATATTGTATTTTTTACATTCCACATTCACATTGGCTTTTATTGATTTATATTGTTTTAAAACTCACTTGATCCCTGTGGAATCATCATTCACTATTTTACAATCACAGAATCCACAGCAATGTTTACACAAGTCTTGTATGGTGGTTTGTGTATTTACGTAAATGACAGTGACTAACATTAATGTAATGTTAAGTGCACTTCTGGATCCACTGCCTCAAACACACAAAGTTCCAGCTGTTGAGAAATGCAATGTACTTGTCAAGCTGTTTTTTATTTTTGTTTCATTTGGTTTTACTGAAATTTGTGTTTCATCTGGGTATCGGAGAAATAAACACGAATTAGACTTTCTAATAAACATGAGCAACTCATTCTTTTCTTTCTTGTTTTGAATGAAGACTTACTGTATACAGTACACAAGAAACAGTTACAGAGAAGTATAAACAATATTTGACATCCTTATAAGGGTGGAGCTCAAAGAGTAGCTGAAGATTGCATAAAACCAGAAGCTAATAACATCCTATAAAGGTCATTTCTCTTCCAGTGAATTTCAAATTAGCTTGAATTGGAGTTAAAAGCGGAGCAGCCGATATATTAGTGTAAAAAAATATTTAATCACAATTAATTGCATGATTGTCCTTGATTAATCGCAAATTAATCACACTTTTTTTATCTGTTCAAAATGTACCTTTAATGGAGATTTGTCAAGTATTAAATACGATCGACGTGGGAGTGGGCAAATATACTTGCTTTATGCAAATGTATGTTTATGTTTATTTATTACTGTAAATCAATTAACAAAACAAAACAATGACAAATATTGTCCATAAACCCTCACAGGTACTGCATATAGCATAACAAAATATGCTCAAATCATAACATGGAAAACTGCAGCCCAACAGGCAACAACAGCTGTCAGTGTGTCAGTGTGCTGACTTGACTATGACTTGCCCCAAACTGCATGTGATTATCATAAAGTGGGCATGTCTGTAAAGGGGAGACTCGTGGGTACCCATAGAACCCATTTACATTCACATATCTGGAGGTCAGAGGTCAAAGGACCCCTTTGGAAATAGCCATGCCAGTTTTTCCTCACTAAAATTTAGTGCAAGTTTGGAGCAAGTTTCCCTGTAAGCGGACCTCTTTTTTTATGAGTATTCCAGTCATTTTACATGTGATAGGAGGAGACACTTTATAAGCCACAGACTGAGATTCCATTTATGTTTCTTATACTCTGAAACTGTCCTACTGTTACATGTCAAAATGTCTGCAGTGGAAAAACCTATTGTCATGACCAAGAATGTTTTATATAGTTATATTATTGCTCCAGTGTTTATTGCTGCCACCTGTGATTTTCGACACTGAGCTCCCAGAAGAAGGTCTCAGCCCAGACACATAATGTGTTCACCTCCAGAGGTTGGATCCTCTGAACTGTGTGGCCCAGTAATGTGGGTCCTCCAGAGTTTCTGAAGGCCAGGCAGCACCTGTACATCCTTCCTGACTGAAACAGTCAGCAGAGACCAAAACTAATAGTGTGTTTGGCCGATATTTAACTTGTTAAGTCAAACATCTCTAAGTTTATTACCCATAAAGCTGCCGTCAAATGGCTGAGAAAGTCCAAATACCAGCTTTAAACTGGATCACACTTGTTAAACATTAGAGAGCTGTTGTGTAATCGACTACACTTAGAGTTTCAGAAAGAATTCAGGCCTAAATATTCACAGTGGGCCGATGTTAAGACAACAGATGCAATGTTAAAAGGGCCCTGTAACAGTAACTAACCAAGCACACGTTTTTTGAAAGCTACCACTGAGGACTATGTGTTCTCATGATTGGTTGAGAATTTGGAGATGTTAACAACTCGTGTGGAATTTTGTTCTAGAAATACAGACAAATTGCAGCAAGTGGGTTTTTGCATCAATATCTTTAAATGTGACTGTTTTTAGGCAAAAAATAAAGGGAAATAAATAAATAAAATAAAAGTTCCAACGAGTCGTAAAACCCGGAACTCAATGGAACTTAATGGGTTTTTTTTTAATGGGTTTTTAGTTTAGATGCCTGTTACCTGCTGTGCTGTGTTGCCTGTGTGCTGTGTTTTTCTGCCCTTTCCTCTGTCTCCTCAGGTGCCACCCTCCTCCCCTGTGCAGCTGCAGTCCAGGGAAGCACACGGCTGCAGCTGATCAGTAATCAAGGCGGAGAGTATAAAAGAGCAGGATAAATGGAGGAGAAGATGCCAGTGGGCCAAACTCACTAAAAAAGGACAAGTTTCTTATCAAACATTTCTTAGGGAGGGGAGGATGTGTCAGGGGAATTTGGACCTCAGAATTTGTGAGGATGTCTTGTGAAGGCCCATGACAAAAACCCTTTGCAAGTGTGTGGGAATTCAACCTATTATTTTGCATGACCTCAGTATTCCTAAAGTGCTGAGTACAGCCCTGAAAAAAACATGATAATATCCAAATATACCCATCAGTAGTATGTGTTGAGGTCTTTGTGATTCTGACAAGCTGAAAAACTCTTCAAACAATACTATTTCCCTCACCAGTTTTACAGGTTGAAGATAATCCACTGTTTTTATGCACTGCAGAAATAACTACTGTATACTCCAAGATTTGGACTGTTTGAACAAGGATGTAGACATCCCTTGAGAGACCAGCCCTAAATCATGTATAAGCAAACAAAGTTAAGAAGTGAGAAGTGCAAGCTGTGTCATTGTCTGGCGAGGAGAAGATTAAATATTTGGTCAGTGAACATAAAAGGCCTGGGGATGTGTTCTCTCGTCAACCCCAGCAAAGTGTCCAGATGTGAAATAGCTCATTGTTTTGATAAACTCCCCTGATTTCCTATCATACTCACTACTTCACTTCAGTATCACTACTTCATTCACACCACGGTCCACCACATTTTTTCCCAGCATAAATCCCCATCTGATATTTGTAATGAAGAGTTTAAAAAAATGTGTCATGAATCATGTTGTGATTAAAACAAAGACTCAAAGCTTTACACACCCATTTTTTTTGTTTGCATTTGAGGCCATTTCTCAAAGTTATGTTACGTGGTATACTCATGATTTGAAAATCTCAACTCCACAAAACTGTTTTGGGCAAAATACACAATAGTACACAGTACAAAATGTGGCCAAAAGTATGTAGCCAGCCCTGTCGAAATACTATTTAGAACTGTTCTTCCTCATGAGCCACAGCTGAGAGACTGTGAGCTATAGGCCTTATCATCCAACATCAGTGTTGGACCCATAGACCGTATAAGAAGTGGACGTGACGTCACCCATTGGTTTGCAGATCACGGTTTTGAAGCTTTGGCCATCACCATCTTGTTTTTTTTTTGCAAGAAGTGAAACGGGAGGGTGTAAGCCAACCAAAAAGGTTATAATTAACGTTCTAAGACAAAAACACGGACATCTCCCAGACAGGACAACACCGTGTCAGCAACCTGTCAATCACAAGGTAGTCACACCCCAAAGCATCCCCTGCTTTATGGTCTATTTGACTCTAAATGGCACCATGATTTACTAAATGAACATCATGCTGTATTGAAGACTTGAAACTAGCGGTAGAGACCATAAACTCATGTTTACAATGTTTTTCTGAGATAATAAATCAAGTGAGAAGTAGGCTCATTTTCAGATTTCTTTTGCAACCAAGAGTCGCCCCCTGCTGGCATTAGAAAGAATACAAGTTCAAGGCTTCACTTTTCACTGGTTGGACCGCACTAATACTTTTGTGTCTGAATGGGAGCAAATCGCTGCAGCCAAGTTCCAACATCTGGTGGAAAACCTGAAACCAGAAGAGGAGTTATAGCAGCACATTAATGCCCATAGTTTTGGAATGAGATGTTCAGGTGTCCATGTACTTATGGCCATGTAATACATGTATTAATAACTGTGACAGTCACAATCACTATGCATTAGTCGTGGTGGTTAGTGTAGAATCTCATACTTTGATTTGGTAATTTGGGTTTTGCATACTCAAGCATACTCAAGTTAATGTGGGACTGTTTGCATGTCCCACATCACAAAGAGTTAAATCCTGTCAGCATAAATATAACATCACACTAAAGAAGAATTATTCAAATCCAAAACCCCAACTGAGAGCATCTGCTCGCAATTAGTGGTGAGACTTGATGAGCTGTCTCTTTCTCTGTGTGGGTGGGAATTTGTACTTTTGGACAGATGTGTTTAAGATTGTAACAGCTGCATGTGGCTTGCCAGTGAGTGTAATACAGTTTTTCTCATTCGCTCAATTCTCGAAAGAAAATTACTTTTTTTCAAAACAATGAGCTCAAATCTCTGAACGATTAGTTTGTTGTTCCCAACAGATTAGAATGTATCATTCATTCAAGCAAATTGCACGTGTTTTGGCCCATATGTGCAAAAGAGTCAGTACAGTTTTCTACAATTTGCACAATAAGCACTTGCACATGGCTTGCTGATCAAAGCTGACATTTGTCATCTCCTTCACAACTACTAAACATTCTTTCATTATTTGAACTATCACAAAAGCAAAATGATCCATTCAATTATCAAAATCTGTCACACTACATGTATAGCCCATAGATATCTATGACATGGTGTTACGTACTGTGAGGAGGTACAATTGGTTGTTTTTTAACTGAACTACAACAGGTTTTCTCATTGTTGCAGGGTTTGTTTTTTGGCATGGATGTCATTTTGTTGCAAATTTTCTGTTCACTGTATATGAATGTACATGAAATTTTCTGTTTACAGTACATGTAACACATTTCTACACAAATAAATGTACTATATAAAACAGCAGATCCTGTTTCTGTACTACAGTATTGTACAGTATTGACTTTTCCCAGTAAAATTTGCGAATGGGAATCAAAAAAGTTCAGTTGGATACACAACAGCATTCAACAAAACTGACATTATTGTAATGTATATTACAGTAAGCAGTCAGTGTCAACAAAAAGTACACCAAAACAGAAATTGTATCCAAGAAACATTTTCAGGGTTGACTGGCATGGTGAAAAAACATGTGAACATTTTGACCAGTACGGCTCACACGATGACAAAACAACCTTTCATTTTGGTGGCATTGGCCAGTTGACTGACACAATATAACTAGGTTTTGAAGCATGAATGAATTGGGTGAGTTGTCACCTTTTGCAAACATGCAATAGAGTTGTTATGTCCCATGAAACAGTTGTGGCAATTATACTTACAGTTTAAAGAATTTTAAGAAAAAAATTAGCCAAAGCGATTGAGAAAAACTGTAACGAATAACCATATTTCTCAAAATGTTGAACTATTTCTTGATGCAATACAGCTCGGTCATTCATATCAGTGAGGCCACTGCGTTGGTGCAGTGGGGGTGGCTTAACTTTTGCCGCGACTCAATGCGATGTCATACGGCAAAGCACTGCCTTGGCCAATCAACAGTGGTGGACAGTAACCAAGTACATTCACGCAAGTATACTTGCAGTACAATAATATACTTTACTTGAGCACATCCATTTTGCTACATCATACTTCTACTCCACTACATCTCAAAGGGAAATACTGTACATTTTACTCCACTACATTTATCTGACTGATGGAGCTAGTTACTTTTCAAATTAAGATTTTACATAGATAATACATGATAAATAGAGGATCTGGACACACAACCAAGCTTGCTTGAATGTATCCATCATTGGCAGATTTGTTTGATGTGACACTCAGGTGTACTTTAGAACCACAGGAGTTAAAACTACACAACAAAAAACAGACGCCACAGCAGCTGGCAATTCTGTGTCAGAATTTCCACAATGAGCAGAAAGTGACTAACAGCAGCTCACTGTGGTACACTGCCGAGGCATTCAGCACACGCCAAACCAACCTCTCTCTTCCAACATGCAACCACCCAGCAGCACATGAATTAAAACAAATAACCTCAGCACCATTAAACAGAGCAAATCCTTATTTTGGTTTCCGTAAGGTGATGAATGAGTCATAAAGAATGTAAAATAAGGGAAGCCCCTCTCTCCTGCTTTTCTATCCCAACTAATTCATTCTGCCTTTTCTCTGCTTGTTTGAGACTTTATTATTTTACTTAATAGGTACCATTCCTCTCTGGGTGTTTTTCCTTGTTTCAAATCTTTCTCTATCAACATATTAGACATGCTATGGATACAGGACTGTATTGAATCCATTGTCCGGGCAGTTTCTGGATAATCTGGACCATTAGCTTAGTATGCATGGTTTCACATAATAAACCACTGGGGGTAGTCCAGTGATTTTGTACATTTTTGTGAGCCACACTCAGAGTTTCCACAGTAGATTTCCCAGGGGATACATACAATAAATGAAGACATATGATAGGAACACATTTTGTTCGACAATTAATATGAAGAATCAACACACTTTTTTACTATATTTGCATTTGAATCTTGCACCTGTGGATCTGTAGAACTTGCTTGCTTCAACTGGATGGCCATTGTTTCTGCCATTTAAACCTTTTTTCATTTACTTCCCTCTAATTCACAAATAGGAACAATGTCAACCTCATGTGCAACATCTTCTTATCCTGCGACAGCGTAATATTATCAGGAGCCAAATAGACGAGAAGGGCTCTCATCGCTTCCAGTTAACTGAACAGGCTCCTTTGGTTCCACCGTATGGTGCCTTCACCAAACCAGTGGTTGTGTGGGCATTTCCTCAGGCTGATGATTCATATGGGGCCATGGGAGTGCCAGTGTAAACGCTTTTGGAGGAAAGGCTGAGCTTTGTGCCACAAACTTAAACTGTTCAAAGACATCATTGAAAAATGTGTGGTTTTTCTGAAAAAGACGGAGAAACTTGGAAAACCAAACTGCATTGATTTAATCTGCATGGCCTTTTTTGAAGATGAGTGAAATAATGATTTGGGGTTCAACTGTGTTTTGATGATAGGAAACCCAAGGAAAATATAATTTAATGGGGCCTTGAAGCTGAAGTGATCCTCCTGGTGAAAGAACATGTAGCTGCGGTTTGGTCGACTACTTTCCAATTGATGAACTTGGCAAGGTTAAACTATGAGCGTGGGAGCTCTGCTCCATCCCTGGTGGCTTTATGCTGTATGTGGCCAAAAGAACAAGGGGTGGGGAAAGCAGTGAGGAGTATTTTACTGCTGTAGCAGCACACATGCAGTCGTCCCATCGATGACTCACACCGCTGGCTAAGCATCTTTCCACAAGAGCCATAAAAGTCAGAGGCCTGTAATGACTTTCACATTGAGCAGCAGAGCTGTAAATGCACTCCCACTATCTGCTGCTCCTGAGTCACAGCGGAAACCACCAGCAGACTCATCCCTTCCCTCGCCCATTGTTTCCTTTGGCTCCCTTGGCAGTGGCATCCCAAACATGCTGGTCAGCTATTGCCCATTCATGGTCAGCTAAATGCTGAGCATACAATCTGCAAATCTCCCTGGACTGGTGAATGTTGCCAAGTTAAATGTCTAACATGAAAGGGCAAAGAGATCTGAGAGAACAGTAGGAGCAAAAGTTGTTTAATGCCCTAAAAACCCATTTTCTCTCTATCTCTATATCTTTACACAAAATAGTTTGTTACTATATTTAAGGGGAACACCACCTAAATAAAGAATTCCAATATGTCATTTCCATGGCCGAGGAGAGTTTAATCAATATTTGTGAACATGAGCTCCTATCTCTCAAAGCCCGAAACCAGAGAAGTACGTCTCAAACTTGTGATGTCATAGGGTATAAAGTCTAGAGCTGCTCCATACACAATAACTGGGAGACTGATTTAGTGGAGCCACACTTTGTTTTCTTTTTTATTCCCAAAAGAGCTTTATTCTATTGTAGTGTTGTCAGTTGTGAAACAGAAAATTTACCCATATACTCAGAACATTCCCCTGGGTGCTCTCAGTGTCATCTACAATATCTCTCTGCCATTCATTGTCTATGGAGCAGCATTGGACTTTAGACCCTATGACATCACATGTTTGAGGTTTAGCACTCTAGTTTTTGGATTTGGGACTGTCTTAGACCATAGGAATAACTTGTATGAATTTTGAAAAAATGGCCGTAGTTCCCTTTTAATGCTCTGAATTTTGAATTTAGCATGTTTAAAATACAAACTAGTATTTCAACAAGTTAGCTGTGCATCAGGTCTAGGCTACACAATACTCTATAGGCCAATTAGCTTAATGAGAGCAAAGGACGCAAGGAGCAGGACTGAGGGCTGAACATAACTGAGCCCTTTCAGATGCCAATGTTATTCATTTTGGGGATATTTGATAGCCTAGCTATCTATTTTTATATTGGATTAATTAATTGATTTTTGTCAATAAGGTCTTGCCTCAGTATACAACATCAGTAACATTTAATTAATCAAACATTTTAATAATTTATCAGAAATATCATCTCTAAGTCTCTAAGGCCTTTACACCTCCATTTCGTCATGCAGGTATCGTAAAAAACTTGTATCTGCGGCGGGTTGAGGGCAGCAAGTCTGACTGTTTTTGGGTTGATATAAGATCTTCTGAAATTTCATTTTTGCGAAAGCCTGCTTCTGTGGAGGCAGCCTTTTTTAACGCAGGCCAATACATCGTCCACCCTCCTCTCCTGCCTACACTGGGCCTCTGGCCTCCTTTCCCCCGAGGTATACGCTTCCAAACTAGCATCAACTCCCCTCCGTTTTCTTTTTTTTCCCTTTCAACATGCACTTCTGCTTCACTTACATCTGATTCTGCCTCGGATTCTTGGCTTGATTTTTCATAACACTGGTCTATGTCCATTTAATGAAAAAAGCAGCCCAATTACAATAGGCTTTTTTTTTAAAAGAAGACATTTTTTAACATCAAATATTGTCGTATCAAAGGTGTAAATAATTAAATGAATAATGGATGAATTCCATTTAGCTGCTTCAGTTTTAGGGTTCTCATATTGTACCTGCCGGATTAATGTAACACTCTTATGACTCAATGGGACACAAGAATGGAATGGAGCTTTTGTTGAGTCAAAATGTCAATCATTTTACACAATGCAGGAGCAGCCAGAGGCGCCTTAATATAGCGCGAGGCCCTGGGGCTACGGACGTTTTGGATGTCCTTTTTTGGCAACTTTAATTCAGACAGCAAGAAATAGTAGGAAACAGGATATGAAACTCATCATTATAAGACGATACATCGCCTATAAGTCAAGAAAAAGCTAGGTAAAAGTATGCCTGTGTGCACAGCGGCAACACCAGACGCTCCAGTATAAATTTGGGGAGGGGGTTCTCCCCAATGAAAAATTTAAGATTTTTGGACAATCATCATTACTATAGATGATGCTCCAAAATCATATTCTGTAAATCAATAGAGCAGATTCTGAAAACTATTTAATACTGTTTCATTAATTCTAGCCTATGGCCTAAACCCTGGGTTCCCAGCTCCAGACCTCCAGACCCCCTACCTGCACATTCTCAACACACCTGAACCAGCTCAGCCCTGATCCAACAGTAAGGGCTGCTGAGTTGTATCAGCTGTGTTCAAAACATAACCAGTCAGAATTTTACTAGCTATTTGTTATGTTATTGATTTATTTTCCACTGCTTAGGGCCAATAAACCGATTTTTTTTTTTTTTTATGGTAGATGGGCTACTGAGAAAACACTCTCATGTTATGGATTCATAATGTATAGAAAATCGTGCTTTAATAAACAACCAGTTTCGTCCCGGCAAGTTAACGCGATAACACTTTAACGCAAAATAATTTTAACGCCACTAATTTACGCAATCGATCGATCCAGTGGTAACTGGCTGAAGTCAATTATGTCGGTTTATGATGTGCACTGTTAAACTCGCATTGTGTTTATGCTGCATGAAACACACCTAACTGCAGAATTTTAGACATTAGTTTAACAGTGTTTTATAAAGTACCATTGTCTTTCCACAAATGGGTTCTACATTCGTATTCTTTTAGTTTGGTTAAATTGCCTGCATGTAGTTATGTTTCCATTGAGGTTTTCTGACAATAAACACAGAGCAGAACTCACTGATTATATGCCATTTTGTCTATACTCAGCTCTGTTCTTAGTGAGTGGTTTTAAAGCAAGCACATACATTAAAACCATAAACACACATTTGGCCTAAACATACGCTTGTTAACAACACAAACTGTCAACTGACAATTTGAAAACCTCTCACAACTCACCCCCAAGTCTGTAAACTACTGAGCACTGAGGACAAGAGACTCCAGCTTGTTCACATGTGACTATGTGACTCCTCAAGGCCCCTGACCTCCAGTTAAGGTAACAGCATCATTTCAGGAGGAATTCAGCGGGATCTCTGGAGTGAGAGGGTGAGATTAAAAACACATTCGGATAAGAGGAGCCTTTTCTGACGGCATTCTTCAGATTCTCTCTAAGGCGACAGATGTTTTCACTCCGACATCAGACGGTATTGCTATGGAACTGTGGACTATCGCAACAAAACACTACATTATGCTGTTTATGAGCAAACTCAGCAGCGTTTGCCAATTTAGTCTTTTACTGCCTATTAGGGTAGAGTGTGTTTGGGTAATCCAAAGTGTTTGGGTTGTGAAAGTGACCTAATACATGTGTGTAGATACACATGTAGATTTTGTTTTAATGTTGCATGTCTGAGGTGTTTCAATGCAGTTTTTTGTCCGAAAAAATGTCTATTTTATTTTAAAGGATAATTCTTTTTTATTACAACTTGGGTCTTATTTTTCTTTTAGTTTGGCCAACATTATTGCCATCATTATGGTTTCTGAACACTAGATCAGATTTTACAAACAACAAACAATAAAATTATCCTTAAGCAATGCACCTCCCACTATATGTCACGTTTAAAAAAGAAAAAAGAATAAGAATAAGAATTCTAAGCAATATTGGGAATTAAATTTGCTCTAATGTATATCATTCAATCATTAAAAATCATATCAATAACAATAATACTCATCACTTTTCTTTCAGTCTCTCCTGTTTAAGTTGAAGTATGTTTAAGTATGCAGACATACCTGTTATAACAGCATATTGATGCCAATGGTTTTAGGATGAGAAGTTCAACAATCACATACTTTTGTTAACATACGTTTTGCAGTGTATTTAAAGCCCCTGTTGACTGTATGGCCGTGTCTGTTTCCCATGTCGTTCTGTTAGTTTTGTAGCGCCTGTGAGAGTGGGACACTTTTACTCACACCTTTATTTATTCTTATTGGTATCTGAAGATTGGTAGCCTCGTGTAATTCCCAGCACAGTTCTGCCCAACCTCAACCTGAGCAGCCAGAGGTGAAAACACCTGTGTGGGTTTGCCAGGGCTTCGAGGGTGCAGCTGCCAAATAGATTACAAGTGCTTGTGTGGAAGGAAAATATCTAAAAGTCTAATAAGGTGCCTTGGTCATTTCAAATGCAGCCTGTCTATCACGTGTCTATCACAAGCAGCTAAAGACATACAAGAAAACCTGGGGTGACATCAAGTGAGGCCAGTCTTCATGTAGGCTACACTTGTTCTTAATTACCTGTAGAAATGTTCATAAAACACTGGAGATAATTAGAGTGTACCTTATGAATAAAAATGAGCATGGCGTACTTTGTCGCCCTAATTTGGTAGATAATAAAAAAAAAAAATTGAAAATGTGAAAATATCAAACTGGAAAGCCTGAGGAATCCATTGGTACCAACCATGTCATACTAGCTTGTCGGGAATATTGCTAAATAATGCTACTAAGTTACGCTAAAGTTTGGCGAGGAAAAACTGGCATGGTGATTTTCAAAGGGGTCCCTTGACCTCTGACCTCAAGATATGTGAATGAAAATGGGTTCTATGGGTAACCACGAGTCTCCCCTTTACAGACATGCCCACTTCATGATAATCACATGCAGGTTGAGGCAGATAACATGCTGGGGTTCCTAAACACTCTTGGAATTACATAAATTGGGTATCACTGTAAAGCTGAGACTCTTGTGGATCCAATGAGCCCAATTGTATTCATGTGTGACGATGTCAGTCCCCATAGTAGCCATTTCATTGTAGTGGGACCATTTTTTGGAAACTTGACCTCACTGTATAAAATGACCTGCGGTGACCTCTAGTATAATCACAGCCTCATGAAACTTTACAACCACAAACTAAAGCCCTAAAGCATTCAGAGGATGGATGGCTTTCCCAGCTAGATTGACAATAAGGGGGTTTCCGAGCAGTTTCCAAAACAGAAGTGCTCTCCAAATGTCAAAAAGTTTTTGATACTAAATCACAGCATGGCTTTTTCTATGGTGTTCCTCAAGGTCTTGGTGTCTTAATGTGGTATTTTGGAGGGATTATTGATAATTTTTATCAATTCTCGAGTGGTAAAATGGGATGGCCATCATATACTTCTATCATCATGTTCTACACTCTTATACACTTTAACAATTTATTTTTAATTGATTAATTAATTGATTAACTATTTTTTTTATTTCTTATTGATGACTAGAACAACTTGACACACAGTGCTGAGCTGGATCTCAAATTCATCTTCAGGTTCCCAGCTTTCAGATGATGTACACCATGTCAATGTGGCATCTACTGTTGAATATTTCTCTCACCCTGAACCTCCCCTGTCCCCCACCTCTACCCCTCTCAAAAAGAGGACACAATGGTAAGGGGTTAAAGACACCCTTGTGTCTCTATTTTCCCTTTTTCCATTTCATGCTGTGGCAGTTTAATCCGACGGTAGTAAAATTTGAGTTCAACTCACTCCTTAGTTCCAGTCTGACAGGAAAACATTCTTTCCATCCTGAGTCAGCGGTGTGAAAAGTTGAGTTGCTGAGTTTGTTATTGATCTCAAGAAGAAGAAAGATAATTAGATTAAAAGATTAATCTGAGATGTCTTTTATCTCTTTTATTTTTTGTAAAAAGAAAACAGGAGGGAACGCTGATAACAAGTCACGTCATTTTGTCCGGAATATTGTCCCAGTCTGCGTATTATATTAAAAATAGGCCATCTACATCATGGTTTCATATAAAGTTACAGCGCAGCTATTATGCTTGTACCGCAGCTATTGACTTTACAAATTAGACTGCATTGACAAGTTGCCTTTTGCCTCTGTTTTATTATTCACAAATGGAAACAATCACGTTAACAAAGAGGGATGTTGGCACAGAAAGAACAGAGAACAACAGCTTTCTTTTGAGCAGTTCCCTCTGTCACTTGACAATATTAAAGCCAGATTGCCAACCAGTGCAAAGTCACATGAACCGCAGACCCTCTGGAAGAGGTTTCGTTTACTTGTTTCCTAATAGCATCAGCCTGCACTTCAGATTTTTGTCCATACTGAACTTCATAAAGCAAATTAAATAGGAAGCTCACCTATCTTTTGTGTGCTTGGTGTTTATTTAGTTCATGCTTATCCTGTATTTATGGCCAGTGAGAGCTTTTCCTTTGTCTGTAACTGGCTTTACCGAGTAGACAAAAAGTGGCAGAAGTTTTAAGGGGAACTTAAAGGGGAACTCAAAAAGAGGCGTACTACAGCAGGACAATTTCACAATGATAACATTTGCAGATGATGCGGCTGTGATAGGCCTTTTTATGGACAATGAGACCAGTTATAGAGCTGAGATCAACCATTTCTACAACTAGTGTTCAAATAACTCATTGATTTTAAACATAAAAATATATCATCGCTGATTTTTGAAGAAACTCCTCTCTGTCCACTGTAATTATGAACAACATAACCGTTGAAAGTGTACAGTACCTGGGCGCTATTATTGATGACAAACTGACATGGAATAGGTTTACAAAGGCTCAACAAGGTCTCTACTTTTTAAAGGAACGAGCTGGACAAAGTTGTTTAACTGCATGGTGGCAAGATAACTGGGGAACCAATGTGTAGTATTACTTACATGACAGACCAGTGTACCATGAATTTAGCTCACACGATCATAACAGATCCACTGCTCCCTCTAAGGCCTGACGATGTACTTTTATTAACACAAAACACAAATGAACATCTGATTGTTACATGAAAGGGAAACTTAACGCACGGGACAAGAACAGCGGTATCCTGAATGAAAGCCCTGTGTTTGTTGGACCCATCCACCTCACCTCCCACCAGGTGTTTGTCGTTCAGAGTGGGAACCTCCAGACCGATGCCACCGGAAACGCGCAGTGTCAACGGCACTGACACCGGCACTGACACCGGACACACCACTGAGCCCATCCTCTCCATCATAGGACTCAGTGCCACCGATCCAGGCTCGAGCAGAGAGAGGCGGCATCAGCTTGGACGTTACCACTCTGAACAAGCTCGACCTCGGGGAGGAGACTGACGGTGGGTTCGGTCCGCGAAACAGTTCAGCTTTAGAGATTTGAGGAGAGAAATAGGCATTACAGTAACAGAATATTGATTCATATTTGATCAGCACTAGTTTGACAGTTTGATCGGAGTTTGCGAGTGATTGACAGCTGCCTCCGTTGAACAGCCAATAGGAACGCTCTCTCTCTGAAATGACTTCTGATTGGCCAAAGCCTCCCGTCACAGGCTAGATTTTTTAAAGCCTGAAAACAGAGCCATGAGGAGACTACTGCAGGTTTAATTGTGAAGTTTTCTTTAGAATGTTTAATATCTCTAAGTATGAGAGCAAACATAACGTATAAGAAATAAAACTCCCTACGGTTTCTGAAAGTAAACCAAAAGAAAAAAAACTAAAATGTCTTTGATTTAAGGAGTCATGGCTGTAAGATATTGCTGAGGAAGAGCAATGTGTGCTGGCTGAGGCTTACATGCTGCATGAGCTGTCTCTGCTGTGTATCCTTAACCATGTCATTCTCAGTCTAATGCTTTCCAAAAAGTATTATGTGAAACTAAAGCAGCCTCAATTTAAAAAAAAAGTGGCATCAAGAGGACATTTGTATTTAACTTTGTGTCTTTTTCAAATAAAAGTAGACTTTAAAGCTGAATAAAATGAAATCATGCTTTTGCGTGTCCTCACTGTACTCTGCCAGTGATCTGTATTCCTTTTCCTCACCTAATTTCCTCTGTAATTACACAAAGTGCGAAGGTGACGTCCCCAGGACCACATGAATGAAGCGTACATGGTGGACTCATAAAAGACCCATTCAGTTTTGGCTGGCAGCGGGACCGTTTAAGCCAAGTCAAGTCCTGCTGGATGTCTTGACTTTTAACAGTGGATTAGGAAATCTCCTGGATGAGAGATGTGAGGGCCTGCGGCCATTATCTGTGAACTCTTACCGAGGTCACATGGCTTGGAAAAACAGCTGCATCGAGAAACTGCATCTAATTCTCCATTCGTGAGAATGAATTTTCACGTTTCGTCGGTTCTCACGAGCTCGTTTGAGGACGCAGGACTTGGTGATAGGCCTACTGCGTGGATTGAGAGAGCCCTCCAGAGTTTGGTTGTCTGTATATAAGATAAATATAAGCACATTTTTTCTCAGGAAAACATGTCATTTTTTATGCTAGACCAGGGTAAACATAAGTGATTTATGAATCCGCAAGGCTGCAGAATCTGGATGTGGCTTGTAATGACACAAACTGTCAAGCGTGTTAAAAAGCCGCCACGGATTCATACATTTCCAGTTTGTTTACACAATTTTAAACATTTTAATGTAGCCATGCTGTAATCTGTTAAAACCTCCATAACCTCAACAATATAATGCTGGAAAATTCACTTTGACTCCAGCTATATTCAATCTTTGTCTCATTGCAGCTGATATTTATCCACTTGGCACTCATGCAGCAATCGCCTTTGAAAAGTTTCCTTGACTCTCCGTCTTCCTCGCTCTTCCTCCCACGACTTCTCTCGCTTTGGCGCCTACCGGCCCCTGCACCATCTCTCTTCTTCTCCTCCTCCTCTCTGATCCCGCTCTTTTTCTCATCACCGTCCTCTGTTCAGTCTCCCACATCCTCTTGGACTCTTCTCTTGGTCTCATGCTCATGACTCATCGTCCCACATGGAAACATTTTCTCTGTGGATGTGAAGGAGCTTTTGCTGCTGGATTTAAACAACACCCCCCTCCAAGTTGGAGCAAAAGGAAAATGTGAAAAAATCTGCTTTTTCTGCTCTTATCCAAATATTGCTACTTTTGATGAAGGCTTTATAAACTTGTCTATGATGCATTTTAGTATCTGATAAATAGCAAGCAGTACAGTATGTGTCTTGTCAGATGCAAGACACATGCGCCGACTCTGAGATGACACCAACTGTTAGCGAAGACTGCCCCCTACTGGTTCATCTCCTCTCTTATGTGACCTCTTCCTCCATTCAAGGCATCCCGTTAGGTTGAGACTGCTGAACAGATCATCTCCTCCTGATATAGACACTGCTAGAACTGCTGAGCTATGCCAACAAAACATGCAAGACCATTTCCACACCCAAACTGCACAAACTAAATTAAAAAAACAAAACAGCATTAACCATAGAGTTCCATAATAATAGTTTCTGGATATGTAATGTGTATATATTAGAGCTGTCATAGTTAAAGCAATAACTTGTTAATAAAAATGAGTTTTAATGCTGCTAATTTCTTTAACGCATTAATGCAACTTGCAATTTTTAGGTTGTAAGAGGTTCAGTTTTAAAGCGAAGATACTGGCATCATATGAAACTAGAAAACGTAAGGAATCTATTGGTATGTCATAATAAATAGCGCTCCAAACTTAACTACATTTTGTCGAGGAAACATTGTCATGGCCATTTTCAAAGGGGTCCCTTGACCTCTGACCTCCAGATATGTGAATGAAAATGGGTTCTATGTATACCCATGAGTCTCCCCTTTACAGACATGCCCACTTTATGATAATCTCATGCAAATCAAATCAAATCAATTTATTTTTGTATAGCGTCAAATCACAACAGAAGTTATCTCAAGACGCTTTATATGTAGAGCAGGTCTATGACCGTACACCATGCAGTTTGGGGCAAGTCATAGTCAAGTCAGCACACTGACACACTGACAGCTGTTGTTGCCTGTTGGGCTGCAGTTTGCCATGTTATGATTTGAGAATATTTTAATGCTAAATACAGTACCTGTGAGGGTTTCTAGACAATATTTGTCATTGTTTTGAATTGTTAATTGATTTCCAATAATAAATATATACGTACATTTGCATAAAACAATCATATTTGCCCACTCCCATGTTGATAAGATTATTAAATACTTGAAAAATAAATCTCCTTCTTAGGTACATTTTGAACAGATAAAACTGTGCGATAAATTTGTGATTATTCGTGTTTAACTATGGACAATCATGCGATTGACAGCCCTAGTACATATCAACAGGCCTGCAAGAGCATAACACACACACACACACACACACACACACACACACACACACACACACACACACACACACACACACACACACACACACACACACACACACACACACACACACACACACACACACACACACACACACACACACACACACACACACACACACACGTATATTATGTTACCAGGATATTTCCCATTGAGATTCTAAATCTCTTTTTCAAGGAAGTCCTGGCCAAGACGGCAGAATATAAAGTTTCACATAAAAGAAAATTCAACAGACTTAAAACAGCTAAAACAAACAACATAAGACATTTCACTTTGAAAACCCTCGCAGTGCTGTATAACATCTTGTCAGTGGCATGTTATATGATACACTACAGAAGTCACCTTTGACCCCTGGAAAAAATGACCTCACAAAATCCCCTGGCTCTTTGTGAGCATCTGTGCAAAAGACACTAGGCCATTGACTCAGCTAAGATCCCACGAGTTTTATTTTCTTCACTCGCACGTAAAAAAAAGGAAGAAAAGAAAACATATTGACCATGTCCACATTTTTCTAATCTTTCCTTCTGCTTTTCTGTGTTCGTGTTAATTGTTTCTAAAATCTGCTATCTGTCTGGAGGCTCACTGCAAACAAAAATTGGATGACTGTACAAGTAATACAAACCAGTGATCTCAGCCACTTCAAAAGGAAGGAAGGCAGGTTGGACTGGAAACACGTGAATGACAAAGACTAAAATGTGCAGGCCATTTGTATGGAGCTGTGAGAAACTCAGCAGACTGCTGACAACTATTTATGTAACGACGGCTGTAGTTCATTACAGAACACTTGTTTCCAACAGCATATTCTAGTTTTGGTATAAACCAGCAGTGACCAGTGGAAAGGAAAAATCGCACCAAAGTTCAGCCTTTTGACAAAAACGGAAGTATTAAAGGTCAGTTAATGTTACATGAGGTCACAACCTTTAACCTTTACTGAAGTAGTTACTGCTGTTTGCCTGTTTACTTCCAGGATGATATACAGGTCATGCATGCCAGCCCAGTCGCACAGCAGTTTGTGAAATAGTCACAAAATTTAATGTACTGATTCGTGTACATAGACACGAATTTCACGTTTTTTTGTGATGGTCAGCATGAAATCAATTCGCTTGTAATCCACGTAATGGTGAGCCAGGAAGTATAAAGAGCGGCGAACGCCACATAGGGAAGAAGTTGGGGTGGATGGTGGAATAAAAAAAACACAAGACTGTGACCCAGGAGACTGGTGTTCATGTCCCGTGTGAAACCAGAAGTCAAAGTTGATTTATTTGTCACGTAACTTCCGTACTTCAGGTACAGCACTTTCGGAGTTATTTAAACCCAAACCGTGACTTTTTTCCTAAACCTAAGTAGTTTTTGTCACGTAACTTACGTACTTAAGTTACAGCACTTCCGAAGTTATTTGAACTCAAACCGCGATCTTTTACTAAACCTAAAAAACACAGGACTGTGACCCAGGAGACCAATGTCCGTGTCCCGTATGAAACATGAAGTCAGAGTTGACTTATTTGTCACGTAACTTACATACTTAAGTTACAGCATTTCCGAACTCAAAGTTTTAACTCGAACCGCGATCTTTTCCTACACTTAACTAAGTAGTTTGTTGCCTAAGCCTAACCAAGTCCATCTATTTCTAAGCCTAACTAAGTAGATTTTTTTTTTAAAAGACTATCAGAAATTGACACGTGCGTCACGTGTTGCTGGACATTCGTAGGAAAACGCATGAAAAATATGTTGTTGAATGTCGTGCTGAGCATCACGAAAAGGGGGAATTTGTGTCTATGTACACGAATCAAATAGATTTTGTGACCATTTAACGAACTGCCGTGAGACTGTGTTGTGCATGTATGGGATAAACAGAAAAAATCATCAAAGACCTCACTGGCCTTCTTCATTGCACCAACATGTGGCTATCAAACTTGCTGTTGGACCCACAGCAGTAAAAATGCTAACAGCCTATTCTGGATATACAGTATGACCTTGTGTCCTTGCTTCAAAGCATTCTCCCAGCTGGCTCACAACATTGCCTTAACCTGATCTGTGTTATCTGCACTGTAAAGACTGATTTAGTATCCACATGCAGGACACAAACTCAGGGTTTTCAAATTAGCTTACTGATCGCCTCAAAGGTCCTGTGTTTTGTGACTTTTTTACTTGACTGTATGAAACCTGTCAGTGTATATTATATAGTATACATTCAAAGCACTTAAAGTGCATTTGAAGTGCTGGGGAATGCTTTTATCTGAAGCACATTACTATTTACTACACATTCACCCACGCACACACACACATGCATATCTAGGGGGGTTGGAGTTACCATGCCAGGGACTGGCTAATCATAAGAAGCAATTGAGGTTCAGTTATGGAGGATGGAAAATTACTTATTCTTAAATACATATAAAACTTAATTTCTGTATTTCTACATTTGTGCATGCATTTCACAAACCCTTCAACTCTGAAGAAAACTAGCTGATTCCTTAATAGGCTTCGGCCTACTAGTGGCTAACGTTAGCAAGTCAGCTAAGAACACACAACATTTTAATTAGACAACTTTGCTGTCAGGCGCATGTCTCCTCTTTTAGTAGAAGCTATAGAGGCCAAGTCCTCTATAGACCACCGCGAGACCTTATTTAAGAAAAAAATATGAACGATAGTCAACAGCGAGATTTAGGCTTCAAAACTACAACTTCTTTAGGTTTAGGCAACACAACTACATCTTTAGGTGTAGGTTATAAAACTACAACTTCTTTAGGTTTAGGCAACACAACTACATCTTTAGGTGTAGGTTATAAAACTACAACTTCTTTGGATTTAGGCAAAAAAAACAAAAAAACAGTTAAGTTTAGGGAAAAACATCGTGTTTGGGGTCATAATAACTATGAAGACAACTAAACATTGTTGGTTTCACAAGGGATGCAAACTCTGGTCTCCCATCATCGTCCCCAACCTCCAGCCCTTATGGAGTTTCACACCGTCTATACTACAGCGCCTGACTTCCGCTTCTGCTCCTGTCATAATTACTACGGTCACTACAGGTCGTTGTCATGTTGTTTTATACCTTCTTTCGGTGATCTGCCATGTGAATACATGATAAAACCTACTAATGGGTGTAGTAGGCCCCTATTTACCCACATCTATGGGGCATATAGCGACAGATAACACCTATTTAATAGCCTGACAACAGTCTAATCGGCTGAATTGGCATACAGTTAAAACATGTGAGTTTTACTCATGTCTTTCACACTGGAAATACATTGGGGTCATCCATATCAATACATGCGTTAGGCTGTGCAACTTCAGCTCAGCATTTCATCAGCCCTATCTGTGTGGGTGCATGTGCGTCTGTGTACAAATTTAGTACCGTTGAGACAGACACAGAAGCGTGATCAGGGTCAGTTACCTTCTCACGCTCACACTTGTGCTGACTGACTCTGGCACGCTGTGCTGTCATGAAGCCAGTTCAACGCATGCCTGGACATGGGTTTGAGTCACCACATGTATATACAGCAAATACACAAACTAACATATCTAGCCTATATATAGACGAGAACAATCTGAACCAGTAAGATGCATCCACTACATTACTGTCCACTGAATATTAAATAAAGTCAAAAACGATAGGAAGATATAGCCTTGGTTGTTACTAAAATAAACTTAATAAGGCGAGCAAGTAAGACTCAACAAAGCAAACCATGTCATGAAATAAATGAGTTCCTCACCACCACAAACATGCAAGGATTGGCTCTGATGTACATGATTTCACACTAAATCACATCAAATGTCTGCCACTCCAAACAAGTGTAGATCAAATAAGTATAAAGTAAATAAGTACTGTATGTTTCAAATTCTTCTTCTAAACAGGATGCAATGAGGGCTAAAGAACAAGAAATCACCACCAGACATCTTTTTCGTGGCATTGATGAACAGATGGCAGCCAGATATGCCTTTACAAAATAAAAAGTCCATCACTTTTCCACCGCTTCAAGCTTAATTACAGATTCAGAGAGCATTCCTTTTTATACTATATTTAACGACGACTCGTACTTATACTTGAAAAAGTGATGAAACAAGCTGAAAATCCACACGGCAATTTCAAATCTCCACACCGACAGTGAAGGCGCTTTGCATGTCACAATAATGCAACTCTGATCAAACGGTCAAACTAGGCAGTGCTGATCAAATATGAATCAATATTCTGTTACTGTAATGCCTATTTCTCACCTCAAATGTTTTCAGAAACATCTTGTAGTCTACTGTTTAGCTGTAACATGAGAAAGTTTGTGACCCGGCAGCCATGTTGAGATCAGTTGAGAAAATACAGAGCACCGCCGACCAGCCAGAGCAAACTTTCTCATTTTACAGCTAAACAGTACAGTACAAGATGTTTCTGAAAACATTTGAGGAGAGAAATAGGCATTACAGTAACAGAATATTGATTCATATTTGATCAGCGCTGCTCAGTTTGACTGTTTGATCGGCATTCATGAGTGATTGACAGCTGCCTCTGTTGAATGAACAGCCAATAGGAACGCTGTCTCTCTGAAATGACCTGTGATTGGCCAAAGTCTCCCATCACGCGAAGATTATTTTTTTAAAGCCTGAAAACAGAGCCATGAGGAGGTGCAGTAGTCTAATTATCTCTCAAAATACTTGAATTACAATATACTGAAAGGTTATTTTGGAATTTTTGCCAAATGATGCCAAAAACATTCAGCCTACTGCAGGTGTAACTGGAGGTCTAATGCGGCTAGAACCACAGCATTAATAGGTTTCCTTACACATTATGTTCTTCTCCACGTATGTGAATTGTTGACGCCAGGCCACAGAAAACTGCAAAGTTATTTTCATGTGAGATAAACGTGACAGCAGTAAGCCCCAAACGACAAATATAATTCAATATTCAACATCCTTTATCGAGCCCAGCCTGCTCTGTAAAGACCAACTAAAACATATCGAGAGAGAGGAAAAAATAAAAGATTACTAAATTAGAAACAGCAAAATATTTATTCACCAGTCAAAACATAAACTTCAAAATATGAGGTCTGAGGACTGACATCCACACGTTGATGCATGCATGCCAAGACTTCTGCAAATTTGTTTCAAGGCAACCTCTAAGTGCTAAAACCGAATGGACGAACTGTACATACTAGTGTGTGTATTTCTATTGTGTGGGAAGGGTCTGTTAGGTTAGCGATAAAAATATACTGACAGTAATGAGAAACACATTTCTCCTTCGAAATCAGATCCGAATCTATACATCAGGTGGGTTTCAGAGAGCAGAATAAGAAATAATATAATACAACATTTGTGTCTGAAATTTTTTTTTAACATATGAATTAACAAGGGGGAAGCTATATTAGTTGATTAGCACATAAATAGGCAGGTCTCGGAGAAGAGCTTGCAGCATTCATGCAAGGTGATGGATGTGTTTTTGGTACATCTCTATCAGGGAGTGGGACTGGAGGAAGAGTTTATCCAAACTTTGTTTTCTCCCTCTGTACCAAGCGAGCGAAAAAAGGGTGGCAGTGGTGGGTTATCAGTTCTCAAGGAAAGCCACGTAGTCAGTGAGTCTGGCCAACTGCTGCTCATTTGGAACCAATGAGACGGGGGGAGGATCTGTTGAGAGAGAGGACAGGAGAAAGAGACGTAGGAGGAGAGATTGAGTCAGAGAGGGGATTCCTTGTTGCGCCAAGTACAATCGATCTCCTTACATCTCCCCAGCTTTAACTTGGTGGCTGCGGCACCACGTGTTCCAACTCAGACAGACTCAGCAGGTCACAGGTTTCAAGTTAACCACCACACTGTCGACATCTGAGCTCACCGCTTCCCCGGACATGTTTAACAACACTACCTACAGAGTCTCCCCCATGTGTCTGTGAAACATTCAGCCTGGGGATCATTCCAACACTTTATCTCAACCAGAATGATTTCCTGTGCGAGATCCACTCTACAACCAAAATTACCAAACACTATTAAGTCCTGGTGGCGCTTTGGAGGGGGAAAAAAAAGCAGACATGTGAGGATTAATGGTGAGTGGGTTAGCGTGTTGCATTGGACATGTGCGCGGCAGATGGTGTTCTGTCCGATGATTACAGAGAACAGGACATACCACAACCTCCTCCTTTGACTGTTTGCATAAATCAGCAAGTTTCTCTTACAAGATAGATAAATCTACGAGACTCTGTGCTTGAGGAGATGTGATGATGTGATAAAAATCTTGACAAAATGAGGGAGCATAGAAGAAAAGAAACGGGAATGGATGAGGTAACCTTTGGAAATATGGACATTAGACAAGGGAGACTCAAGAGATTCTAGGAAAAAGAAAATGTCATCTGTCTTTCATTGAGATTAAAATGGCTCTTAAATCCCCTACACTCAACAGTTTTATGTGCATAAAATAAAATACTGGAGAAGAGTAGCAGGAAGGCGGGCGCAGGATTAATCATGAAGAGAAAACAGTTTTGGGCAACAGAGCAGTGGGCTGATGATGGGTACAGATTGAAAGTGCAATACTGCCACCTACCTGGCTTTTTTGGCATCACCATCCTGGTAGCGGGGTCTGCCTGCCAGCCCTGGGTCACCACACCTATGGACAAAGGACAAACAAACACCCTCATCAGCAAATGTATAAACGGTTTACCCCTGTAGAAACACTGCAATACTCACGCTGTTTTTATTACTAAAACATCTATTGAATTCTTGTGTAAATTTACCCTTTACTGCCTCTTCCACAGAGTATCCCACAAAGGCAGCGAAATCATCTGCTGCGATGGAAGTGTATGCCTGGGCCACTAGACTGTACGCCCTTTGCCGTGTGCTCTCTGTGGAGGATGCATGAGACACACAGAGACATTAATATCAGATAGGTACATAATATGGAGTGCATACATGCCAAAACTGTGCTCTGGTTCTATTTAAAGTGCATACAGTATATGGGCAACAGCAACTCACAGTGAACTTACAGACACACTTATGTTGTAATGTAATTTTAACATGGTATTTAAGAGTCCCGTTTCTTGAGAACAAAGTTGGTAATTAGCAACAGCACTGGAAGTCCTACACTGTGAGTAACAATCAAGAGAGACAGGTAGTGATGCAAACCCTTTAAACATGTAATAGCTAAACTGGATATGTATTACAGATAACCGTGACTCGTTTTTTTTCCTAGTCCAAATGAACATTTCAGATATCCACAATGACATTCTTCCTATCCACAGTTGTCATTTCAGATTAAGACTGATGGATTATGGACATACACATGCATGGTGTGATGACATTTCTCCTAGGAAGAATGACGTTGTGGATATCTGAAATGTTCCTTTTGACTATGAAGAATTAGATTACAAATATCTACAATACATATCCCGTCGAGCTATTGAATGTTAAAAAAAGGCCACTTATACTTTTTAAGGAGTTAAATATATTTTAAATTTAGTTTTGATTAGTACATCCAAGTTGTAGATATCTTGAAATTCAAATTCTACTACAAAAGATTATTACTGTGGATATCTTTAATTACCATTCTGACTAGTGAGAATACAATTTTGACTAGGATAAATGCTATTATAAATATCTTAAATGTAATGACAGATAGGAGTGTGGTTTGATTAAATGTTAAAACGGCTTGCCATACAGGTGGGGCTGTAAAAAAAAAAAAAAAAGTATTACTCTGCTATGACTATTAGCAGTCAGAGGTGAGTATGTTTTGGTAAAATGTCAAGTGAATGCTTGAGATCTGCATTTTTTACTTCATGTCCTTCCTGCTCTTGCTAATTTAATGTATACAAGGTCTGCTTCTGGTAATTCTGTGTGTTTGAGTTTTTGAAGTGGCTTCCTCTCATCACCCCCAAACAAGCGCAAACAAGTTAACAACTGACAGGAGTTGGTTTGAAATTAAAATTAAGCTATACTGAGTAAAACCTCTGGGTTGTCTGTCTTTCATTGCTTCTCGCATCTGGGTTTGTTTTAAATCACATGGTGCATTTGTTGTTAGGTAACCTTGGATTTGATAATGATGAACTCATGAGCAAAAACAAATAAGAAATCAAGATTTTCCATAATCAAGAACACTTAAAAATAGATCATGTGAAATGAAGCATGCTGAATGAATGCTCAATGAAGCTAGATGAATCATGGTTATTATAGTATGCTGTGCAGTGCTTACTCTAAAAACAACTTAAGTCTTTATCAACAGGCCCTGGTTTAGGCTTCCTGAAACGTCAAAGCTGCCACTTTGATCTCGCCTGACTTGACACGGTGCTGTTGTTTGTGCAGATAAGTTTAAGAGTGACAGGGCCTCACAACAGCATGGAACATACACCGTCCGGCGTGCATTTGGTGCCGCTCCTGCGGCTATCACGTAAATGCCTCAGGGTTGTGGCCTTTCGTGTTTTAAAGCCTAGCAACGGTCTATGTGTACCAACAGCCTGTTGCAGCGGCTAGCAGCAGTAACAATAACAAGTGGGATGAGAAAAGACAGCTGTGAGTGGAAGGCCGGAGATATGTCAAGAGCACTTTCCCATTCTGCCGTCCAAAGGGGCTTCCTGTTCTCCCTGTTATTGTAACGGTTGTCCAAAAAGAGATGGAAGGACTGAAAAATATTATCTTGGAAAACTATGTCAAGGCAGAGTTTATGCACCAGTTGTGTTGGAAGGTACTTCATTTTTATTGTGTCATGGTTTTAATCACAGTTGACTTTAGAGTAATATTGGCAGTCCTTATTTAGACACTATGATGATTAAGCGGACTGTTTTAATGGTGTGGTTCCAGAGAAATGTGGCTGAGATACTATTGTTTTGTTATTCTGGTGTCTCACTTTTGATGAACGGCTACAGAGGAAACTGGTCGAGTTGTTTTTCCCCCGCTGTAGTCAGTGTAAAAACTCCCATCTGTTAAAAGTGAACCACATATCAAACTGCTTCTTGTGTTGGATCAACTTTCTGCGTATTAGAAAATAAATGCTCCAAACACAGCCAAGCAGGTCATCTCCAGGGGCTTTTTGTAACACAGTCCCCAGGCAGACATGTATTTTTACCATGGACTTTTGACCGTTGGGAGATGACTCGTGCGGCAACTGGACTGGCCTTTCTTAGTATGCCCTCTGACACTCACGTTGGGTTGGAGCTGCTGAGCAAGACATCCATGAGTGGGAGGACAGGAGTTTTATGGAGGAGAAATAGGACCTGGCCTGTTCTTCCCCGAGTCTATTCCAGGGCCGCTATCATTTCTCACCCTCTCACCTCTTAAAAATAGCCCCCACTTTTCACCAGCAAAGGCAAAGCAGACAGGACATGGCAAGGGCTTTTATTTTTAAATACAGCCTATTGCCAAGTAAGAGTGACAACAGTCTGGGAGATATTTTTTGAGGGAAGCACTCTACATACTGGGTCTTTCTTTGTTTGTTCCCTTAACTTAAACTTCATGTTTTAGTTTAGCAATAATGCAAATAGGTGCTTAACTTCATGCAGCTTTATTCCACATTCCATCAAAGACAGATTTGGTGATTACAGGCAGATCAGCTGATCACCAACTCCACACAAAGTTAGACAAAGTGAGACGAACACAAATAACTATTTCCATAAGCTACATATAAGGAAATTATGTGTAATTTACATTTATCCAGACCAATTTCTTAGTTTAACTGGCTTAGAAGTACAAAAGTATAAAAAGAAGTTAAGAAAAAGTATGAATACGACATTGAAATTAAATATTGCACTGAAAGTAAGGGCAAGCCAGTTCAGCCCACATCCACCGTAACTTTGTATTTCTTTCAACATCAAATGCAGTTCCTAACATAAACACTTTGTGTCCAAAAAAACTTCAAAAGCACATATTACAGTTCTTCCTACAAGTCCATAACTACTTCAATTTTCATTATTCCTCCTCCTCTTCTTCCTCCTCCTCCTCTGCGTCCTCAAATTCATCCTCATCGGCCCCTCCAAAGTCCATTTTCGCCAGGACTGCTTCAACGTGCTCTGTTGACAAAGTGAAGTGGTCCATCTTCTCGAAGCCCGGCTCTGGCCTCTCTTCCCCCAGTGAGCATTTAGCTGCATCTTTGGTCTGCACGATGAGGCCCTTGGAGGCCAACAGAAACTCAGCAGCGCCACCCTGCTCCAATGCCCTCACAGCCGTGTCTGTGAGCTCTGAACTGGTCTGCAGTCGTTCACCGTAGCGTTGAGCCAGCGCCCGCAGAGCTGCCACCTTTTCATCTTGCTCTTTACCAATCTGCTCTAGTAGAATGGTCTTGCGCTCCTCCAGGACAGCATATAGCAGGTCAAAGCGTTCAGCTAGCCCTTGCTTAGCTCGCTGAGCATTGTCCTGCACAGCACGGCAGGCATCTTCCATCTGGTTGAGCAGGGCCTGCAGGCGGCCATTGCCGGCCACCAGGGTATCGATAGCATTACTCAGTTCACCCTTCTGGGCCTGGTAGACACTTGCTAAAGGTGACACCTCACAGTCCTTGTGCTGGCCAAACACTTTGCACATGGAGCAGGTGGGTACCTGGCAGGTCATGCAATAGATGTTGATTTTCTCATCCTCGTGTTCTTGGCACATCGGCTCTTTGGAGTCTTTAGGCTTCAGGGTGGTTTCTGGGCTTCCACCGCCGCTACCTTCTTGCTGCTGCTTATAGAGGTCGATGATATTTTCTACCAACAGGTTACGTTGGAGCCCATGCACACCATGGCGGTCAAGCACAACCTCAAAACGGCAGGTAGGACAACGAAAGACGCCACCGGAGAAGCGGTATGGGTTGCGCGAGTCGTAGAGGTCACTGGCACAACTACGGCACAAGTTGTGTTGGCAGGGCAGGATGACCACAGGCTTGGTGAACATTTCCAGGCAGATGGGGCAGCTCAGCTGCTTCTCGAGGCTATCCATGGGGCTCGGGGGCCGAACCATAGATCCTGTCCTCTGAACGTCCATTATGGAAACGTCTCTAACTGTAGTTAGACCAGCAAGTTCCTAATTTTCACAAGAGAAAACTACAAGCTTCCCGCTCTCTGTTGGTTTCAAAAAGTTACCAAAATAAAGGGCAAACTCTGTGAACTTATCCTTCGTGTGTGCTGTTGCTTGTGAAATGCCGATATCTATTCTGGCTGAGAGCTGGCAGCTCTGTCCTTTATACCAGCCCCTCACAGCTGGTGACATCCGATCCTCTCCACCAACCAGAGAACACATTCCTGCCTGCTTGCTGCCTTGGGATCTTTTCAGAGAAATGCCCCCCCCTTCTACTCAGTGCTGCATGTGTCACCCGTCCCAGTGGGCCCTGTGTCCCTTCTTACAGTGACAGAGGTGGTGGACAGAGCAGAGACCACCAGGGTCCACGTGACAGAGAGGGAGCTCAATCTTATTGGTAAACAAGTCAATGTCAACATCCTGTGACTTCTGTGTTGTTTTGACCATATTATCCCCTTTGGTTTGTTGTTAATTTCATAGTTTGCTGTTTATATAAACTAGTTTTGTTTGTGACAGGAAAACAGAAACTTTATAATTTCTGCATATACTTTTGACATTAATATCTAAATTTAAATCGACCAGTGGTATTAATCAATAGTAAATTGACAGTTTTGATGATTAATTACGTCTTTATTAAATCGTCTAGTTATAAGTCTTTCTTTTTTTTAAGCAAAAAATCATTTGCTGGTAAATGCTTTTCAAATATGAAAATGTACCTCTTTTTCTTTGTTTCTTTATAATTACATGTTGTGGTTTCCGACTGTATCAGACAAATTGAGAAAGACCTCACGTGAGCTCTGGTAATTTATGATGCCCACTTGGTGTTATTTTTCTAATATTAAAGCCTCATGTTTATGGCATGTTCATGGCCAATAACCTGTTGTGACTTGCCAGTGGCTTGTGATAAAGTGGTTATTTAGATAAACTGAAAAATGTTATTTTTGAACAAACACTCAATAGGAAGTGTATATAGTAAATATTAATGTACTTGGTAATAAGAACTTTATTATATAGATAATTTCTTTATAGGAAGAATTGCTGCCTTGTTTAAAACTGCTTATTAAAACCTTTCTAGAAGAGTAAAATGCGTGCATTTCGATTCAAACACTTAATTTCCCACATTCACCACATCAACCAAGCAAACTAATCAATAGTTGCCCATGTGTCTTAGGACATACCGTACGTCAGCATCTACAGCAGATCAACAAGAAGTACCGTAAACATGAGGGAGAAGCTATTCTTAAACTCTTGCACAAGGGAACCATCACATGATACGGATGCCCAAACAATTGTGAGCACGAGGGAAATAATTTCATATAGAGATTTTTCTCAAAATTAGGCACTTGATGTAAGAAAGCGATGTGTAAATCAAGACACACAAGTTACATTATCATGAGAGATTATCAGTGCAAGTGTGTGAGCATGTAAACTGATATCTTATTCAGAGTATTGTGTTGTAACCACCTGAACTAGCCTTCATGATACCAGTATGCCATACTGCTTGACATGAAAAGGTGTTGGATAAACACTCAAATTCAATCCCTTAATTTTCCAACATATTTCCCCCAGGTTGCATCATAGCTAAAACTGTTTTCAGCTGGTGCCCCCTGCTGATTGTAATTCTAAATCATGCAGAGGAAATGTAAATATTTTATTCCCTTCAATTTCCCTACAGGGAATTTTGATACAGTTTACCCGGAGCCAAATGTGTAAAGCATTTAAATATCATTTAGAAGTGTTTTAATAATCTAAAAAGCTAAATGACACATAAAGGAATGTGAGTGAAACGTCAGATAAGACATCATTTTTGTTGTTACCTCGAAGAGCCTCCATGACTGGAAGGATATTCTCTGACCATTGGAAAGCTGCGATGGTTGTGTAGATCCCTGGAAAGTCTCGCTGCCAAATGCGTTGGCCAACGGCCCAGATAGATGGTAATTCAGGGTTTGCCTGTATACAACAAGTGGAAAGGCATTTAAAAAATGTTTAGTATGGCTGTGGTTGTCATGTCACTGTAAAGAGCAGTCACACCCAAATACTTAGGATATTGAATCACAGTTGTTCCATTTTTTAACTGTCCTGCCAATTTTAAAACACCATTTAAAACACAAAATCTTGGGTTGTATACACAAGATGAGGCAGCTGAGCATCTGACTAGGAGTTGTGATCTGATTGGCAATACCATTATTCCATCTGCCTCAGCAGGCACTCAATGTTTTCCTGCCAGACAGAGGACAGTGATGGTAAATTTTCCCATGGTTATAAATTGCCAGCGTTTATGCAATCAGACAACTCAAAACATGTGTTATTAATAACCACATATTTATCTACATTTGAGCCATTGTTGTTCGTGGAGGGATAACAAATTATGTGCAATAAATCTGTATCAAAGAATTAAATGCAGTGTGTTCAACTTGATTAATAGACTTAAAGCTACTACAAGGAACTTTCATTTTGTGTTGACTTTGGCGGCTGTAGACAAAAGAGGTAGTGGTTCCAATGAGCACCACCACCTCGTGTCGTAAAGATCTTCATCTGTCAGACTCCCTATAGAAAACTTGCAATATGGCCTGGATCTCCAGCAGCGTGGTGTCGGCTCCCAGGAAGCAGGCGTTGAGCTCCAGCTTCTGCAGCTGCAGACGGACCCTGATGCCCCGCTGCAACTTCTCTCTGTCTGCCAGCACACAGTGGAAGTAGAACTTCCAGCCGAAGTCGCTGTACCATGTGAAAGATCCTCCCGGCCACCAACTTGTCTTTGGCCGGTCCAGCAGCGAGGCGAAGCTCTTCTCCTAGCCAGAGGAGGAGCCGCTGCTGCCGGGCGTGGAGCTGTCCGTCTCCTGCCGGAGCTCTGACGCATATCAAAAGGCAGCAGCATGGCCGGATCTGGATCTGAGTCTGTCCGCTGTGGACTGGCCTCTGGCAGCAACCAGTCCGCTGTGGACTGGTCACTGCCAGAAGCCCCGCTGGAGTCTGAGCTGAAGTGTTTTATGGTGAACCTGCGTGCCGTAAATCGTTTCGTCTGATGTCGTGGGAAATTGGACCCGATGACAGGCATTAAGAATAACTATATAGAAATAGTCAATCTTCTCACTGATGGTCTTGTTTGCTTAGGTATCACATAGAGGCATCAGTATTAAATTGAAACTGTTTCATAACCACCAAAATGAGAAGTTTTCTAAAGGGAGTCTGACAGATGAAGATCTTTACGACACGAGGTGGAGGTGCTCATTGGAAACACTACCTCTTTTGTCTACAGGGGCCGCCAAAGTCAACACAAAATGAAAGTTCCTTGGAGTAACTTTAAGCTCATGTTGGACAGCCAAATTTGTTTACTTTCCAGACTCGTCTTTATTATTTACTGTCAAGTAGAGGTCTCCATATGTTTTATTATGCTTACCGATTTTATTGCTTGAGGAATCCGTTTCCAGAGATACCTGCCATTATTCCTGTTGGAACCACATCAACAAGTTAGACCATATACAGAATCAGGTTACAGGCAGCAATAGAACACAGGGTTAGCAATATGGCTGACCCGAAGGCTTCGAAGCTTCGGTAATCGACCTCCAAGTCTAAACCAGTATTCAATTATTTATTTTTGGTTTGTTTTTTATTTTAAAATCCCCAAATAGCCCAGGAAATAAGGAATAATCTCACAACAATATTCATATACAACAACTAGTTATTCTCAGATGGATAGCGCTGTTTGTTGTGTGTAGCGGTGCATGTGTGTACACTAATGTGGCAGCGGCACTGTCCCGGGCACTGAAACGGGGGTGATGGAGACAGAAGAACATGTCAGCCTGCTGCGCTGCAAAGGACCTAGCACTAGTTAGCAGTGATATAACTGAACAGACTTCAGGTACCTACTGCAGCTTGCCACACACATATTCATTCCCAAACCAAATGTATTATTTGTAAAGCCATCCATGCACTATAATATGTGCTACAAAAAGTCGTAGCACAGAAAAGCTGACGAGGAAAAAGAGCATCCCAATTGTTTGCCAATTTATTTTGAAATTAAGGATGCTGTTGTATTTCTTTGATCAGAAGAAGTACAAAGAATAGACAAATTATGTGTTATCAATGAACCAAACATCTGAAAACAAATGCCCATCCATGCCCCAGACCCCATTTAAAAAAAAAAAACTGTAGACAAAGAGAGAAAACCTTGTAAGCTAATGAAGACAGACACAGAGTTGACTTACAGGTCATTATGAAGTAAATAGAGCGACATCAACTGAGCGTACACTTGAGGTGTTGCAATGCCCCCTGGAGCCTGTTGAAAAGAAATGCAGGAGTGATATTAAAGATGAAGCTGAATATTAGCAGGAAACCAAACTATAATTTCACTAAACAATCCATGCAGTATATTATAAAGATTATTCACTAATAGACATTAGCTACATAAGGCAGGCAAGGCAAGGCTGCTTTATTTGTATAGCACATTTCCGCAACAGGGCAATTCAAAGTGCTTCACATAAACATTCAAGAACATTGCGACAAAGTGCAAAAGAACATTAAGACATAATTAAAACAGTTATAAAAACATAAAAACATTAAAGATTAGAAAATAAAAACAAGCTAAAAATAAAAGATAGGATCGAAGCTAAAATAGAATATAACACGCAAGAGTAAAAGCTCTAGTTCAGTATAAGATCATTATCTGCTTTAATAAAAGGCAGCAGCAAACAGGAAAGTTTGAAGCTTTGATTTAAAAGAGTTGGAGCGGTCCTGCAGGTTTCTGGGAGCTTGTTCCAAATATTTGGTGCATATAACTGAATGCTGTTTCTGCATGTTTAGTTGTGACTCTGGGGACACTAAGCAGACCTGATCTAGATGACCTGAGAGGTCTGGATGGTTCATAACACAGCAGAAGATCAGAAATGTATTTTGGCCCTAAACCATTCAGTGCTTTGTAAACCAGCAGCAGTATTTTGAAATCAGTTCTCTGAGAGACAGGGAGCCAGTGTAGAGACCTCAGAACTGGACTGATATGATCCACTTTCTTGGTCTTAGTGAGGACAAATGCATGGACTAGTTTTTCCAAATCCTGCTGAGACATCAGTCCTCTAATTCTTCTTATATTCTTCAGGTGATAGAAGGCTGTCTTTGTAATAGTCTTAATATGCATGGTAAAACTCAGGTCAGAGTCCAGGACTACACCAAGATTTCTTTAGTTCTGACTCTGGGGACACTAAGCAGACCTGATCCAGATGTCCTGAGAGGTCTGGATGGTTCATAACACAGCAGAAGATCAGAAAGGTTAGCTACAGACTGTGCCTCCAACAACCAACACACCATCCAGTCAGTGTTGTTATTAGCTTCTGCTATAGCATTGTCCCTTACCTTACATTATTACTATGGTTATACAGTAACTAGTCAGTCATAGGGTTACCTGACGCTACAGGGTGAACATGTAGGTTATGGGAACCTAAATACAACAGCACTGTAGTATCAGCTGTAACATTAGTTGTGTTTATCAGCATAACGAAACAGGAAGAGATGTGTGGCTTTCTAATTGTAGCTAACTGGCTAGCTCATGTTAACAGGGCTGGGGATTAACTTGTGTTGTCCACCTGCCACTGTGGCTGGTGGACAACACACACTCAATAGAGTACTCAATAGTGAGTCAATGTAGCAGTGAGAGAAAGTGAAGTTAGCGTTAGAGTATCGTCAATGAGAGCAGGCTAGCTTCTTAGCATTGACGTTAGCCACAGCTGGTCATGAAACACTAGTATCTAGCGTTAGAGCAAAGCCTGCAGGTTATTAACAGTTATTGTTGGCACAAATAATGAATTTTGTGATTCAGTGCTTACCTCGAGCTCTTGAGCTTCACACTGCTCTAACAGTTTATCAAAGTTTTCCTCCATGATCAGAGCAGCAGGCATGTTGATGCCGAGCTGTGGCATCGGGACCGTCTTCTTCTTCTTCTTCTGTGTAACTGTAGCAGATTAGCAGCAGGACGGCGGTGATGCTGCCGTCAACTGGATAAAACACACACGACTGAATCTTCTGCTTCTTCTTCTTCTTCTTCGTCTTCGGTGTTTTACGGCAGCTGGCATCCTTTGTGTTGCATTGCTGCCTCCTCCTGGTTGTATCCGTCCACTACCTCTACTCTGCTACAGTCTCTTAATGAATCCAGTGTTGATCAGTAACCTAACAATCACCTTTCTCCTCTCCACCGTGTCCCTGCATCCAAGCAAATCCTCCACTGGTGCCAACCTCTGCAAACCTGCTATCATACTTTTGTCTAATTATCTCATATTTTGTGCATGAAGTAAGTACGTGTTCAACTGTGTCCATGACCTGACACTGGCTACAGTGACCAGTAGGGTGTTTTACAATAATATGCAGTGAGCTGTTCAATTGGCAGTGCCCAATTCTTAGTCTGCTAACTATAACCTGTTATATGTTATCTATAATGTTTGGTGATTTAAGGGATGATGAATAAGGAAAAGACCTGAACAACATCATCATTATGATGGGGAAAGCATTTATATTTAAAGCCATAAAAAGACAGCAGTTAAACACTGAACGCTTCAAAATGTTTTTGAAACATCAGTGGGTTCTTGAGAGGGATGTTAATAGAAATAAAGAACAGAATATAATTTTTGAGCGCGGGTGGGATACTTTGAGTCAGAGTGAGGATTGGAGTTAAAAAAAATAAATAAATAAACAATGTCGATAAAGGTCAACTAAAGGGATGTAAATATGTCATTTTTTTGTTTGTAAAATAGAATAGATAATTGTGTAAGCGTGTCTAAGTGGATATCTATATGAATGCGCGTGTGGATATAGACATATGTATATACTGTATGTATATATATCTATATATGAGGTTGGTTGTATGTATATAAATATGAATATGTATGTATATTAATATGAACTTATCTCTTGACACTGCACTATTACAACAGGTAGTACTTTTATTTTTTTAAATTTTTTTTTTTTTTATATATGTTGTTGCTGCTGTCTGTATATGTCCCTTTTACAAGTATGTGTATGTATTCCTTTAACCTTAAAAATGTCTCCCTTTGGACTCTAGTGCTGTTGCCATTGTTAGGTCTTGGTGGTATTTGGATGTTCCTTATTTAATACTTGATAGTGATGAAACTGAATCACTACAGATGAGTATTTTACTTTCTCTTATATCCTTCGCCCACTCCAATACTAACAGAATTGCAACTAGTTCAACCGCATACACACTCAAATAATCTGATGTTCTCCTCTTAAACCCCATCTGGTGGCTGGGTATCATCTCTGCTCTCCCTGTTGCCTCTGTCTGTGGATTCTATGATCCATCTGTAAAAATCTGTATAGATCTATGATCACTGTACTTACTATCCCTGTGGATGTAATACTCCTGCACTAGATTTGCTGTCTTACATCTGTGTTAAATATTCAGTATTTACATGTCCACATTAGCATTTTGCAGTATCCAGTATGGTCTCCCAGGCCACAACACAATTGGGCCGAATTCAATCCTGTGAGTGCACAGCACCTCAAATCCAAGACTCAAACTATAGCCTACCACAGATACAATACAGTTTCAATGACATCCCATGAAAATCAAACAAAAAAGGCAGACATGGATGGCGACCAAATCAACGAAAGAAAGAAAGAAAGAAAGAAAGAAAAGGCTCCTCCTACAGGAATAATTTAGATTTTTTTTTTCTTGAAAGGGTGACAAGATGAAGTCAGCATTCATTAACTGTCCACATTTATATACTACACAATGCCTGCCTACAACTTGGTTGAGGGTTTCACTTAGAGATTCTTCTAAGTTATATATATATATATATATATATATATATAAACTGGAAAAACAAAGTTCGGAAACTTGTGTTTTGGTCGATTATTTCTCTGTTGTTACAATGCTAATTGGCATTGTATTTTACATCGTTGGAAAGCCTGTTTATTTACCTTCGCAATGATGTCCAACTTGTAAGGATCATGCATTTGTGGGATGAGCAGCACAGCTGATTATGTGGGTAGCGCCCAAGAAAAATTTGCCAAAATGCTCTGCCAATGGTAAACAGTGTATTCTCCTGTTGGTATTGACTCTTGTTTTGAGTTGTTTGGTGGATTGGATGATTGAACTCTCTATCAGTAACAAGGAACAAACAAGACATATTGTTGTATGTCAGGTGCCTGTAACATTACCTCTGATGATGATGTATAAGGCTTGTGGGATTAAACTGTGGTGCATGGCCTATTCTGGTTAGAAGAAGAAGAAAGGCACTTTATTAATCCCCGAGGGGAAATTACAGTTTTTTCACTCTGTTATATACAGGACACACACACATACATAAACAGGACCTATATACATGCGTTAATGAGAGAGATGTCAGAGCGAAGGGGCTGCCCCTGACATGCGCCTCGGTGCCCTGTTCAAATATGAATCAATATTCTGTTACTGTAATGCCTATTTCTCTCCTCAAATGTTTTCAGAAACATCTCGTAGTGTACTGTTTAGCTGTAAAATGAGAACGTTTGTGACCCGGCCACCATGTTGAGATCAGCGGAGGAAATGCCAAGCACCGCCCACCAGCCAGAGCAATCTTTCTCATTTGCTAAACAGTGCACTACAAGATGTTTCTGAAAACATTTGAGTCGAGAAATAGGCATTACAGTAACAGAATATTAATTGATATTCAATCAGCGCTGCCTAGTTTGACCGTTTGATCTGAGTTTGCGAGTGATTGACAGCTGCCTCTGTTGAATGAACAGCCAATAGGAACGCTCTCTCTCTGAAATGACCTGTGATTGAATATGCTGAAAGATTATGGAATTTTTGCCCAATGATGCCAAAAACATTCTGCCTACTGCAACTTTAAAGTCATCTTTTAACTCCATGGTCCTTGGTAATCTCAGTAACTATACAAACCCCGCCACAGCAGTGAGAACCCTCCTCTGACTGTGGATGTTGAACTGTTTTACCAAATATGTGAAAATATGTGAAAATCTCCACAACTGGATCCTATTGATTACCCACCCATAACGAGACTGACTGACAGCTGATAAGGCCATTACAACAAGTCCAAATGAGAAAAGATAGAGAGGAAGTTCTCTGTGAATGCATGGTGTGGCCCAGTCCCTTTCAGAGGAACCTGTAAAGGTAGATTTATTCTTTAATTGTCATTTCTACCCAGGGATTTAGAGAACGTTTTATTTCACATTTATTTGATAAATTGCATTATTGAAGAATTCCGTCTGGTTTTAGTGAACCTGCTGAGAAAGACTGCCTTTCTCCATAATGATCCTCTACTGTCTGCCAATGCCGGGGATTTCTCTATTTCAATCCTCTTTGATCCCTCCAGTTTCTTTGATGCTGTTGACTGCATAATTTTTTTTCTCCACTTCGGAAAATAGCTTGGTAGCTACCACAGGCAGAACTATAATGTGCTTCCATTATTATTATTGTGTTAGTTGTTGTTATGGAGAAGACATTCATCTGTCTTGCTGTTCTAAAGCTTTAGGTACTAACCAGTATTATGGGTGAGATTTCTATACATTTCTTTCATTTCAATGACAGCAAATGTGGGAGTTTTATATCCATATAATGTTACACCTGCTGTTTGAAACTTCTTTGAATTTCACTTGACATTCTTCAATTTAAAGACTTGTGCCATACTGTTTCCCGCCAGGCAACGACTAAGATGTTTGTTTTTATCTTTTGTGGAAACAATGCACACAGTCAGTCATTTTTAAGATTCACGATTTACTTTTATACTCCAAAGGCAACAATAAAAAATATGTTGCAATAATTCTCCACGGAGAATAAAATTAGAAACAAATAAGAAAAATAATAGATTTCCACAGTCAGTGTAAGAGGAATACATATAAGTATTTGCAATCCCGAGTTAAAAAGACTTTACATCAAACATGTAACTTTATTATAATGCAAAAAAAATATAAAAAAAGATTATAGGAGAGTATTTACTTTGTTGGTAATGTATGAGTTTCAAATGTTAATGTCGCAGCTTTACAGCCCATGTAGACATGTTGACCCTCGTCACCCGCGACAATTATTCACCAGTTAGGTAATCTTTTGTCCCAGATAGAGGAACAAACAATGAGCAGAAGGACAAACATGATTGTTGTTCACATTCATTGAAAATGCTGAGCAATGTGCAAGTATCTAATAGAAGTAACCCTGCTGATTTTCACGAGAAAAGACATGTCTATGAGTAAGGACTTTAAGTGGCAGTAGGCAGAATGTTTTTGGCATCATTGGGCAAAAAATGTATAGTAACCTTTCAGCATAATGTAATTCATAAGTGCTTTGAGAGAAAACTAGACTTCTTCTCATGGCTCTTATTTCAGGCTTTAGAAAATCTAGCCTGTGACGGGAGACTTTGGCCGATCACAGGTAATTTCAGAGAGAGAGCGTTCCTATTGGCTGTTCGTTCAACGGAGGCAGCTGTCACTCGCAAACTCCGATCAAACGGTCAAACTAGGCAGCGCTGATCAAATCAACATGGTTTTTTTTCAGAATACCTGTCTCATGCACTACTGTCAGGATATGGTGACCAATTATTAAAAAAAAAAAAAAAAAAACTTTTTCGAAAACATATTTGCTCCAATCTTGCCTATTGCCTTTAAAGTACTGCTTTTAATGCTTATAATACTGCTTAAAAATTCCACATCCGGTTTCAGGCAGCGCACATTATAGGGTGTATTAATGTGTATAAGAATCAGAGCTCTAACATTGCATCTCCACTTGTGTGCTTTTAGGCATGATGGTTAGATTGTGGATGTGTAAACCAAAAGTTCAGTCTCTACTCCTGCTGTGAAAACTGGGCCCTAAAATTTGAAGCACAAGTGCTCTCAACCCATTTCTCAATCCACATGAAAGAAATTACTGCAAGCTACTGCCTGGCTTTTCCTACGACTAAAAGAAGACCTGAAGCTTTGGTACAACTTTCTTCAAACACTGCAATATTTCAACTTTAGAACTCTAAAGTTGGCACATTTAGGTTACGAGGCATCTTTGCAAGTTGGTGTACAAAAAGATTGTCTGATCAATACGTTTGTGCGATTTTAGAATAATGTATATGATCGAATAGGATTCCCCTGACTATAAAATGTGCATAAACCCTGGCACCTCGGGCACACACATGTTCTATCATAAATCCTCACTGGAGGAGGATGGACTCCCTTGTAAATGAAGTTGGAGTGGTGCATAATCCTGCAATGACTTAAGTCACCACTTGTGAGCAGCATTGCTCAGTTTTGCCTTTTTTACAAGGCACCGCAGTTCTTCCTGTGTGTCAGAGAACTGATTCACCCCTTTTTGTTGACAGTGTAAAGCAGTTAAGATGCACGTTTTGGAACAAAATATATTTCTGATTTGCTGCCATATTATGAACCATTCAGACCTCTCAGTCTGGGACAGGTCTGATTACTGTCTCCAGCTTACTGTCCTGGGGCTTGAAATGTTTCTGTTTTCATATCTTGCCTTTTACTGGATTTTTTTTAATATTCTGCTTATTCAGTTTCATTCCATTTTAGCTCATTTTAAACCTGCATTAGACAGAATATTTTTGGCATCATTGGGCAACAATTCCATAATAACCTTTCAGCATATTATAATTCAAGTTTCCTGAGAGATAACTAGACTTCTGCTCCTCCTCATGGCTCTGTTTTCAGGCTTTAGAAAATCTAGCCCATGACGGGAGACTTTGGCCAATCACAGGTCATTTCAGAGAGAGAGCGTTCCTATTGGCTGGCAATCACTCATGAATTCCGATCAAATGGTCAACCTATGCAGCGGAGGACACAGAGGCACATGATTTGTTCCAGATTACCTGTCTAAAAATACATTTTAAAATCATATTTGCTCCAATCTTGCCTACTGCTGCTTCAATCTTGTTTTATTGTCTTCTTTTTAAATCCTATTTATTTGTGTCTTTTTATACTGCCTTAAGTTTCTTTTATATCATGTCTTAATGACCTTTTATGTCTTATGTAAATCACTTTGGACTTCCTTGCTGTTGAAAGGTGCTAAACATAATATGTCCCAATAAGTCCAGCTATATTAGCAATAAAGCAGTCCAATCCTACATTCCCTCATCTTACTGTCTTCTCATCTTTTTTCTGAAAAAAAATCAGCTGTTTAGAAGATAGACCCTTCATCTCATACTTCCATGTATGACAAACCCAGACAATTGTTATCCAAGATACTTTCTTGATGCTCTTGTCACAGTCTCAATAATTCAAGCATCTAGAGACCAGAATCCCTGTTGTGATATAGGCTAATGGAGAAGATCAGAGGAATGCAAAGCAGTGGTGTAACAACTTAAAAATCCTGAAACAGACTCCCTTAGACACACGAATGAATCAAACATTACCACAAGACACATATTAGAGCATCTTCCCTCTCTGAAGAAGAGTGGGTTATAAAATGGCAAATTACGAGCAGACTGTGTTTACAGGGGGGGGGGGGGTAATCACTATTTTATAAACAGCCTTTACAGGGAGGCATCCTTGGATGTTCTTCACGGATGTGATCGCAAGGTATAGAGATGACAGCTGTAAATAATATTAACAGCATTTATAATATACAGATTTTATTTACTCAGCGTATCTGCTGTTAATGTAACCTCACAGTCTGCAGCGACAATGGAATTCATAATGACTCGTGGTGTTCCTAACCCTTTATTTAAAAACTCCCAGTTCACATTACATCTCTTTGTGTTTCAGGGAGGGAGAATGAGAAAAAATTTGCATTTTTTTTCTCATATTAGTTAATTAGAATAACCAAGCCAATGTTGAAACGTGGAGAACAGTTCACATAAATTGCTTTAGAACATAGAAGTTACGCTGTTGATTTTCATGAGAAGGCTCTAAAAAATGTTCTTTCCACCTTTTGAAAACTGTTATGCTTTTCTTAGCTGATAAAGTGTTGCTTTGGTATTTGGATTTTAAATAGAGTTTAGTCGCACTTAGTGCATGAAGAGAGGGTGTGGGGAGATGCATCGCTGAGTAATAATCACTGGTAAATAAAGTAAATGGAGGTGTCATCTTTCATTATAGTAACTTTAATTGCCGATTAAATTTTTATTTTTTTCTCTTAGGATTAACACAATAGAAAACACCCATCCATCCAATCCGTTGCGGGGGGGCTGGTGCCGATCCCAGCTGGGCGAAGGCGGGTTACACCCTGGACAGGTCGCCAGACTATCACAGGGCTGACACATAGAGACAGACAACCATTCACGCTCACATTCACACCTACGGGCAAGCGTCAACAATGAACCTAACCTGCATGTCTTTGGACTTTAGGAGGAAACCGGAGAACCCGGAGAAAACCGACGCGACACAGGGAGAACATGCAAACTCCACACAGAAGAGCCCCAAGCCGGGTTTAAACCTGCGACCTTCTTGCTGTGAAGCAGCAGTGCTAACCACTGCACCACTGTGCAGGCAGAAAACAAGAATTTCAAATCTTTATAGACCTCAAAACTTACAATCATACTTTTTTTTTTTCTAAAAGTAATTAAAAAATATACTATATATATAATTATTAAAAGTTTGAATTTCAAACTGTGGTTGTCTGCGCTGTTTTTCATCAGTTAGACATGGACAATACACGTGAGCAACATTTTGCTGTTGTTTGGCCGTATTGACTGTACATACTCTAGCTTACATGTGTTAATGTATTAGCCCCTTACCATTACGCCCTCTTTTTTAGACTGGTAGGGGTTCGGGGACAGGGGAGGTTCAGGGGTAGATAAATAGTCAACGGTAGATGTCACATAGAAATGATGTACATCACAAACTGCATGCTTTTTGCCCCAAACTGCATGTGATTATCATAAGGTGGGCATGACTGCAAAGGGGAGACTCGTGGGTACCCATAGAACCCATTTTCATTCACATATCTTGAGGTCAGAGGTCAAGGGACCCCTTTGAAAAAGGGACAGTTTTTTCTTGCCAAAATTAAGCGTACGTTTAAAGCGTTATTTAACCTCCAAGCTAGTATGTCATAGTTGGTACCAATGGTTTCTTAGGTTTTCTAGTTTCATATGATACCAGTATCTTCACGCTAGCTTTAAAATCGAGCCTGTTACAGCCTCTGAAAGATTGATTATGAATTGAAAATGGCCATGCCTGTTTTTCCTCGCCAAAATGTAGCTAACTTTGGAGCATTATTTAGCCTCCTTTGCAACAAGCTAGTATGAAATGGTTGGTACCAATAGATTCCTTAGGTTTTTCTAGTTTCATATGATACCAAAACACTTCACTAACTTTAAAACTGAGCCCATTCACTACAACCTAAAAATTGCAAGTTGCGTTATTGCATTACAGAAATTAGTGGCGTTAAAACAAATTTGCATTAACGCGTTATTATTGCGTTGACTTTGACAGCCCTAATAACTACCAATGGCACATGTTTTAATGAATAAAAAGCAGCAACTCACACTGGTTATCGTGCCGCTCCTTCATTTTCTTAACCCAACCAATTAATTTGACGTAAATTGAGACGGAACACAACAAGGACACTTATCCAGTAATCCATCTATCATCACTAAAGCCAGAAACAGCCCACCTCCCTTTCATTCTTCCCCCACACAGTAGAGTGGGATCATTTATGTCCATCCATTGACTTTTTCAGCCAAATAGCGGGGGAAGCTTAGGTTTGGAAGCTGTGTTAACAGATATTATTGATTCATTCAATTGAGTTGGGACTACTTCTGCTCCCTTTAACTCATTCAACTGTAAAATTGCCACAGCTGTATAAATCATTCACCCTGACTGACGGTCCCAGCAGAGAAGAGCCGCGCTCCGCATTTAAAACAAAGTAAGACATTTGTTTGTGTAAAATCTAGGTCAAACAGTCTGCTGTCACCTTGCATCCACCACTGTGGTCATCTCAATCTTACTTGTATTACTGTAGCTTGTGCTCCCTGCGGACGGTTTAAGGCTTCCACTCCATTTGTTCCCCGCTGCAGTGTTAAAGGATGTTTTCTCAGACAATGCCTGGTGGGTTTGCAGAGTGACAGGATAGAAGAGAAACAACAGAGACAGACAGATACACTAGACACCTGAAGGATATGAATTTTTAATAATTTTTTATTCATAATAAGTTATAAATAAATGTTTTGTTCTTCTTTCGTTTTTCATGCATCGCTACTATCGTACCACAACTCCACATCGTCCTTGAATTATATCTCTATCTCAAGACTTATCATTTCAACATGAACAATAGCAAGGATGTTTTTATTGAATAGGTTACTTTTGAATTAATAAAAAAAATGTGTATATATCCTTTCTCTCTTTCTCAGGGCCCTCACTGACTTTTGCCTAATAGTATCTCTGGTTGTCAGAATTCAAATTTATGTTTCCAAAAAAGGAGAAAAAGGAGGTTTTAGATGAAGCACTGGTTGCTGCATTACAACATTGTGTATGTGTGTATATACAGTACATATACAGTATACAGTATATATATATACACACACACACACTTTTTGGCCACCCCACTACTAAAACAAAGCGCTAATCGGGTTAAAGCTTCATGCATCCATGGGAAAAGACATATATTAAAAGATCAATCTCAGGATTTTATCAATCAATATTGGATCATTCAAATGAAGATCAATTTGAATCACAAAATCTTAATTTTTTTTAAAAACACCTGACCAAACCAACTGTCAATTTCACAAGTCATATTTCCCTTACAGGAGCTCTGACATACTTGAACTCCGTCATTTGGGGCAACAACCTTTTCCCAACCCAAAGGATGCATTCCACCATATTCCAGTAGAGCACCGTGGCCTGAGCCTGCTAAACCAAGCCTGCTGAAGGTCACAGCCTGGTGAAGTCAACACAACTCCTATAGAAAAGCAGGCCACCAAACTGGCCACTCTCCACTCCATGGCTGCACTATGAGATCCTAGCCACTAGAATCACAAATAGAACCGGTGACAAGGCACAATTTTAGTACAGCCAGACTTTCTGAGTATAAACAAACATTTGTGTTCATCATTAAAGAGTAACGCTGCATGACAATGTTGTCTTTACTGACCTTTAGTGCTTTTACTTCTCATCTTTCAGCAAGTGATGTAGAGGTGTACTCCAGGGCGTGTCAGTACATTGTGACATCACTGTTGGGTGTGACAGTGATGTCACCCCAAAACAAACTTCAGTCCAGCTGGGTGTGGTCAGAGATGAAACAGACTTTCATCCAGAGCAGCGAAACACTGGTTTCCAGCCTGGCATTAAGTTACTCTTTAAGTAAGCTTTAAACTGGAAAAAACTTCTTCCGTCATTCTTACTGCTCAATAACTGTGCTGGGTTTCCATGGGCTTGCCATGAAATAGATCCAACATGAAGCTCACTTCAGCACAACCACATATCATATTTCATCTTGGCACAATCCCAAACCCCTTTGATCCTCCAGTTTGTTATGTTCTTGCCAACAACGGCACGGTTCATAATCATTCAAGTTCTTTCTACGGGGGGAAATTCACAGATGGTAGGCGGGTGCATGTCAAGCTCTTTCTGGTATTCCCATAAGGGATGGAAACATGCAAGATTTATGATTTTATTGTGTGTCTGTGGTGAATGATGTGTGCCAGGATGATAAAATGAAATATCTTTGATGTGTATGTAATTGCCTCATAAACTGCTCCTTGAATTGCTCTAGTTGCTTAATGTATGCTTTTAGACAAACACACCTAAAGAAAACACATGCAAAACATCTGAACAATTCACAGTTAAGTACTTCACACTTCATATATTACCTCAATCCTAAACACACTTCTGTGGGGATTTTTAATGCAATTTGCTCAAATGAGCACAGATTCTCTTGGTGTATTATTTTTTTAATGCCCTGTATGTGGGTAGTCTTGATTTTGCTGAAAATCGTTGGTAGTTCGGTGAGTGCATTGTGTAATGGGAATGTAGGAATGTATAGCTTCTTATTTGCATTTACTGTGTCCAACACACACTTACAAAGAAGAAAAGCATATGCTGGGGGTTGCAGGGGCAAAGGGCAGCTGTGAATGGTGAAGGGTGTCATTTATAAATGGTGATATCAATATTAAACTGTATTGTAAAAAAACCATTATGGAGTTAGGGCTGTCAGTCGATTAAAATATTTAATTGTGATGAAACGCATGATTGTCCATGATTAATTGCGATTAAAAATGTACCTTAAAGGGAGATTTGTCAAGTATTTAATACTCTTATCAACATGGGAGTGGGCAAATCTATGTTATATATGCAAATGTATTTATTTATTTATTATTGGAAATCAATTAACAACACAAAACAATGACAAATATTGTCCAGAAACCCTCACAGGTACTGCATTTAGCATAAACAATATTCTCAAATCATAACATGGCAAACTGCAGCCCAACAGGCAACAACAGCTGTCAGTGTGTCAGTGTGCTGACTTGACTATGACTTGCCCCAAACTGCATGTGATTATCACAAAGTGGGCATGTCTGTAAAGGGGAGACTCGTGGGTACCCATAGAACCCATTTTCAATCACATATCTTGAGGTCAGAGGTCAAGCGACCCCTTTGAAAATGACCATGCCAGTTTTTTCTTGCCAAAATTGTGCGTACCTTTGGAGCGTTATTTAACCTCCAAGCTAGTATGACATGGTTGCTACCAATGGATTCTTTAGGTTTTCTAGTTTCATATGATATCAGTATCTTCACGCTAGCATTAAAACTGAGCCTGTTACAGCCTCTGAAAGATCGATTGTGTTAAAGAAATTAGTGGCGTTAAAACAAATTTGCGTTATTATCGCATTAACATTGACAGCCCTACATGGAGTACTTGTCTTTCAAGTTAAAACTTAAAGTATACATTTGGTATTATCCTATATTTTTTTTTACTGTCAACAAATCCCTTCAAACAACAATGTGATAGTCTGCCACCCAATACTTTCTGACTCTCAGACCCAAGCCCATTGATTCCTACTGAAGCAATACTTTAACAAACTTTAAAATTACCACCTTGTATGCCTCCACCAACCACTGAAATTGCAGTTTACATCCATGTCTGCCCAAAATGTCATCACTTCATCATTATGTCCTATTTGTGTGCAATTGTCCTAATTAGCGTATGGATTTTTGACTTATGGTCAAAAACATGTTTTGTGAGGTCACAGTGACTTTGACCTTTTACCACCAAAATCTAATGATTTCATCCCTGAGTCCAAGTGGATGTTTGTGCCAAATTTGAAGAAATTCCCTCAAGATGTTTCTGAGATATCAGGGACGTGATAACAAACCATCTCCATGACAAATGAGCAACTCCGTCTGCTGAAAAAGGCCTCAATATGTGGTTGAATGCTTTGAAAACACCAAGTAAGTGGACCTTGTGTTGAAGCTGCTGTTTTCAAGGTCAAGAAGGATGCTTCAAGTGCCCATGTTAATGTTAATGAAGGAACAACGCTGTGGCTCAACAATGGAGCTCTGTAGCACAGAGGAATAATATATATCAGGCTTTGGATAAACAGACAATAATGGTTATAGGATCGATTCATTGTTGGTTTTGGTCTTTTCAAAATAATTGTCGAAAATAAGAAAAGAATATCTCCAGTCTCCTAAAGGTTTAATGTGTTGTCAAGCTAACTGTGAGAATCCTGTACACAGCAGCAGAGATAAGGATGATGAAACTGAACTCAATCCTTGAAAACACCTTCTGCCCTCTCTGTGGGGAGGTGATGCATCTGCCCGAGGCTCAGCACCCTGCTGTGGTTCCTGTTACACCGGTCCAGACCCACCGTCAGCCAGCAACAATGACAATGAAGAAAGACTCCTCTGTAAACTATCCTGCATTGTTTTGTTTTTCTTAGTTATGTCCTTGAATTTCCCTTTGCTTCTAATTATTAATTCAGAACAACAAAGCGAATGCATTCTTGATGAAAGTTTAACTGCACACTTAAAGTGGCACTAGGCAGAATATTTTTGGCATCATTGGGCAACAATTCCATAATAACCTTTCAGCATATTATAATTCAAGTTTTTTGAGAGAAAACTAGACTTCTGCTCCTCCTCATGGCTCTGTTTTCAGGCTTTAGAAAATCTAGCCTGTGACGGGAGACTTTGGCCAATCACAGGTCATTTCAGAGAGAGAGAGAGAGAGCGTTCCTATTGGCTGTGCCCTGGCTGGTGGGCGGTGCTTGGTATTTCCTCAACAGATCTCAACATGGCTGCGGGGTCACAAACTTTCCTCATTTTACAGCTAAACTGTGCACTACAAGATTTTTCTGAAAATATTTGAGGAGAGAAATAGGCATTACAGTAACAGTAATATGAATGTTGATTCATATTTGATCCGCGCTGCCTAGTTTGACCGTTTGATCGGAGTTTGCGAGTGATTGAGAGCCGGCTCTCATAGACGGCAGCTGGACGGCAGACTCCAGCTCGGCTCTGATTGGTTGTTTTCCTCCGGTCTGTGAAACCCTGCAGATGCAATAAGGAGCACCGGAGGACACAGAGGCACATGATTTTTTTCAGATTACCTGTCTCTTGCACTAGTTTGACGATTGCGTTAATGCATTAAAGAAATGAATGGTGTTAAAAGAAATGAATGATGTTGAAACAAATTTGAGTTAACGTATTATTATTGCATTAACTTTGACAGCCCTAGTCTTTATACTATGTCACTTCCAACTTTGCTTCCATCATAATTACAACGGCCACTAACTTTGTCTTCTTGTACTTGTATCAGTGATCAACCATGTGAATAGATGATAACGGCCTTCTGGACCCAGTAGTATGTGTAGCAGGCCCCTTCTAACCCATATCTATGAGGTTAATAGCCACTGATAATGACCATTCAATCAGTTGATAACTTTTAAAGCGGGTGGTATACTTGGACCTGGACAAGGGATTTTATTTTTTATTATTTTTTAAGGCTAAATTGCTACCTCGGTCACTCAACAAGAAACTGCTGTGGCATATAGAGACCCCTCTGTCTGCAATCTCCAATGAAGCATCTTTGATTTGAGCTACTAAGTAATTAGTCTGACAATTATTGCAGAAATGAGAAATTTGCATGGATGTTGAAAAGTCAAAAACATTCCTGCACAGGAAGTAGAATGTGGTCAAATATCCAGAATATATTTTGTCATGTATAGCTACAGGGCAATAAATTAATGGGTTGCTGTATGTTCCATTTAGAAATCATAACTGAGATTACTGGTGTGCATGTAAACACAATCAGTCTTAGCAATATACAGAAAAATGACTGCTGGGGAGTAATTGAACACATTTTTATATGCAACACCAAGATATTTAGATGCATTAACTATTTTTATATTTATGTGTCTGTGCATATCGTCTCACTCTCTCTCCCTTTTCCCCTGACACACACACACACACACACGCACACACACACACACACACACACACACACACACACACACACACACACACACACACACACACACACACACACACACACACACAAGTGCAAACTATTGGTGAAGCTTTTAGATCTCACAGAAGGCTGGCCATGCGTTTCCTGATAAAATGTGATAGTGACCTGAAAATTGCACAGACGGGACATGCGCAGACACAGGAAAACACACACAACAGGCAACTGCGAGTGTGTGTTTGTGCATTAAAAATAGTTTCTAAAATAAGAAATGGTCTGAGACTCTATAAACCGCCTTCTGGGTCTACGCTAACAACATTTTCTAAAAATAAGAGTTGCTCCTTTCTGTCTGATTTTGGACAACAGTCTAAAGAATGAGAATAATTAACAATGTTTATGAAAGTAAAATTTTTGGCAGTGCAGATATTTCAAAACTGCAGTAAAAACATTGGCTTCATTAAAACTAATTGCAGTTTCTATTTGTCCACCACTTGATGCTTCGAAGCCCCTAAATATTTTTTTTTTATTTGAAACCAATCAAGAGTATATCCCCTAAAGGATAATATGTCAATTTGGTAACCATACATCAACTGAATCAGATTTGGTACAGTTTTTACACACATACTGTAATAAAATAAACTCTTTTTAAAAGCAGCTGCTGGTTACATACATTTATATGTACGTTTGATTGGCACAGATTGATTTCAGTTTTTGTTGCCTCATAATAAAAAAGAAACAAATAATGGATTCAGTATTTCCCCTTTAGAATTGTATTCCTGGTATGTTAGGTGAGGTTTTCAAACAACAATTAGATCTTGATGTAAGGAATTAAAATCATAAAATGTACAGCAAATATCATTTAACATTAACTGGATACATAAAATGTGAAAAATCCAGCAATTTAGATGTTTTCACAGACTTGTAGAATGCTGTAAGTAAAGGTAGTATTTCGACTGTCAAAAAAGAAAAGAAAAAACAAACATTATCAGATAATGTCAGGTTACAGTGTTGAAATTGCAACCTGCTAGTGTAAACATTTTGCACTGATGCAGTCATAAAGTAAAAGAGACAAAAATGAGAGGAATAGCTCACATGTTATATTTGATGTTTCTTTCTCTGAATATATATAGTATGCCCAAAGTCAACCTCACATTATGGGCAGCCATTACAATAACAACCACTATATTGGAAATAAAGCAAGGAGCATAAAGATAATGTGCTGTAAGCTTAGTGGCTCTAAGGGAGCTACTACAAAGTGTTTATACTGTATATAGTTAGATACAAACACACTCCACTGATTCTCATTTCATGCTGTATTATTTATATAGTAATATAAATAATATAGCATATTGTAATGTATATTGAATGCAGGCTATATCCGTTCTCAGTTATATTTCGTACAATGCAGTAAGGAATTTGTATCTTTCTAAATGCGCTGAGGACATTGGGTCCAGGATTTTGTAGGCAGCCTGACAGGATTAGAAACATTAGTTGTTATGGGGATCAAACACGTGACCTTACATGGCACAACATGGCATACATCACAAAGCTTTACCTACCTATTAAAGGGGCACTACGGTGAATTAGCATTGCCGTTCTATAAAAAGGGGGGACTCACAAGTGACGGAAGAAAACAAAAGAGAAAAAAGAACAGTCAAATTTGAGGCAGCAGATATCCTGACTTGTATTGTCTAGACTAGACGAAGCTCCTAAAGCCCTGGACCCTACATTTCCCATAATGCAACTCAATAGCATCTCTCATTAAAGTAATGAGCTCATCTTTGTTTTCTTTTCAAACTTTGGAAAGCTCCCTCATGAGCAACACAAGACATTAGTACATCTCATGACAAGTAAACTAAACTTCATATGTTGAATCGGTGGAGTGCCCCATTACTGTCAACTTTTTTTCTGAAATGTTTTTTTCTGTTTCCCTTTGAGCAAATAATATTTTTGCAAACATGACTGCTTAGTTGTACAATATGTTTAAAGTGACAGACGTGACACTTTTTTGGGAGGGAGGTTGTCGTTTGCAGCTTTTTAGGGCTGCCTGTGATGAAGACAGCTCGACTAGGGGGGTTAGTTTGTTCCAGTGTTGGGAGGGGAGGTCTGCTGCCTCCTGTAGACAGTCAAGGTGGGGGTTGTAGTAAAGTGCAGTAGCTTCCACTGCTCCATGTGTTGCTTCCTGGTAGTGGAGTGAGGATCGTCAAAGTGCTTTTGACTGAATCAAGGCTAGTCTAATTACAGCCCCTGTGTTGGCACCAGCAAACAATTATCTTGGACAGTGAGGCGAGTGATGGGGGCAGTGTTGTTTTATGAGGAGGGAGGACTGGAGCATGTTGTTGCATATGCATATAAAGCAAAAACCCAAATATGCTAATGTACAACCAAAAAATAGCTTTTGAGTATGGTGGAACCACTTTAAACACCCCTAACATTTGTTAGGTAAAGAGTTTGTTTTGCCAACAGACGATAAGTCTCTGCTTTGGCTGCACAGTTTTCAGGGTTTGGAGGGGCAGTTAGGTAGTTGCTTGCCAATTTCCAATACAAGATTATTCATCGTCCCAGCCTGGTTGCACTAATGGCATACGAATGACACAGCAATCGCAAGTAATTTTGCGTGCAATAAGAACACCGTTCTTGCTTTTGGCATGTCATTTGTACGCCATGTAGTCTGTATTGGCTTATATGTAAATGCATCTGCTCAGAGCTTGTGACGTTTAGAATAAAAAGTGAGAAAGCCTGTTTAAAGTGGGCGGAAAGGGAGATGGATGGGTCCAACAAACACAGGACTTTCAACCAGGAGACCTATGTTCGTGTACCAAAGTGTTGAGTTATATGACTTTACGTTAGTGACATTTGTGACGTGTTTTCCGTACTTCTGTTACATTGTTTCCGTACTTATTTTAAGCTCAACCATGCTGTTTTTCCTAAACCTAACTTTGGCTGTTTTGTTGCGTGCCGTAAAAATGATACACAAAAAAAGGCGTACCAATGTCACGCAGAATGTTGTGTTATTCATATGCCTTCCCATGAGATCGAGTGGGAAAAAAAACTACACAGCAATGCCGATGCTCAATCCACAATCTGATCAGAATATTTCTCATAGAATCAGTTAAACTGGGACACTCTTTTGCCTTTAGTAATGTTGGCCTATCGGAGAAGTGTCCTACACCCCATTTAGGGTATTGTGTATGCAAGAAATTGTCTTGCCTGTTGACATTATGTTAAATGTAGGCAGCCCGAGGTCCTTTGTCTCAGTGGATGACTTTGTGTCTAGATTGAGGAATAGACTCTCTACTGTGATAGACGGTGACCAGGCCAGGGCCTCAGAACTACAGAAAACCTTTTAAGATCCTAGGGCAAATTTCCAGTATTATAGAGGGAGAAAATGTCTGGGTGCAGAATAAGGCCAAGTAGCATGGCTGTGTCCAAAACTGCAGAGGCTGTATAATGGTCCATTTAGAGTGACTGATAGAGTGACTGATGTTCTTTAGTGCCACTGGAGGGAGGCCAACATAGTATAATTTCAATCAACTCAAAGCCTTCACTTCTTCTTTGGCAGTGTCATCAACTCCAGCTTCAGGGTCCAGATGAGATGAACAGACAAATCCGTCAACTCTATCTCGCCGACATCAGCACCCTGAGTTCCAGTTTGGTCACCAACCAAGCTGGGATGCCCCTGGAGAACAAAGGACACCACCAGCAAGCAGGGCTGATTGGAATCCTGCCTTGGATGATGCTGGAACTGAGAGTGCCCCACCATCTGCCTCAAAATCCTCAGAAAGACCAATCTCCAGGAGTGTCATCAGCTGAAAGAGGACGTCCGGTATGCTTTCGGAGACCACCTGTCTCACGATTATCGTATGTCACCATAGAGACTTGTGTAGGAAGTACCTTTCGTTAAAGGGGGGTGGGGGTCAACATCTATTTTTGGAGCATCTTGCTGCTGCAGCTCGGCACCCTTTTGGGATAAAGACATGCATACCAAACACAAGTCTGGCCCTGAATCATATGTTATATCTAATTCATCTAGAAGCCAAATGTTTTTAATTGCACAGTTGAGAGCTGACATTCTTCCCCAAGGGACTAGCTGTGGCAGCTGGATGTACTGCCTGGATTTTAAGGACACCACCACCCTCAACAAGCCACCAGATCATCCTTAGCTTAGAACGGATTTGCAACTGACCCCAATTTTGTCTAACGCTGAAAGTTTAAATAGCAGCTTTGCTCTACTTGCATGGGTGCTGTTGAAGTCCTGGAATGTTTTGTTTTATTTTGTCTTTCCTCATACTGAATAAATAAATGAGGACATACAGTAGATAATGCATTAAATATGCTGACAATGGTGCTAATGAAAGCACAGTTCGTATCATTCAGGTTATTTTTTGTACTTGTTTGTTTTTCTGCTTGTTTCATTGGAGCCGTTGAAAAGTGACTTGACAATACTACTGCTGTCTGGATGCTGTGTACCAAGATATTTTAATGAGGGTTCTGCAGTCTGTAGATGCAGGAATGACCTCCAACCTAAGTCGCGATAACGCAGATGTTTCATGACAACAAAACATTGAACAATGATCATACTGTACATGAGAAAATGTATCTTTGCTGAAAAGTTTCCCTACAAGTCGCACTGACAAACTACAAATGGAAATGTCCCAAAAATGTGCTGTTGCTGTGACGGAATCACTGCAAACCTAAATGTCTTTGTGGATTACAGTGAGTCATCGCTGTTTCTGCTCCAGCTGTTTAATTTTTGAGACAGAAGCTCTTTGGATGCTTGCCAGTGGGCACTGCAGCCCAGCTGGTGTCAATTGGAATCAAAGTCCCTGTGCATCAATTCAGTACATTACAGTAAATGGGCTCTTTGGTACCGACGATGGCCATGGCCATTGATGACAATCTAGCAGAGTGCATCAATAATGCAAACTCTTATCTGCACTCTTCTTGAACTGTCTGGAGATAAACAGAGCAATGCGAGGACACTATTGGAAATTCTGAATTGTGAATTCTTTCCGAAGGAAACTGCATGACTGACTTTCAATTATTGGTAGCACAGACAGAACGTACAATTCTTCATTAAATATTAAAGTCGAAAGGTTTGTTTCCCAGGGCTGCATGTTGCACTGCTGTGCCATGTTTGTATTTCTCTCTCCTTCCCCGTTTGATTGATAGAAACCCATATATTGCTGTAACATTCCTGTTTATTTGTTTATCCCAATCTGTGGACCGCTGGATTACTTCAGCTTCCATCAGGCTGCTTTGTGGATTTAATGACAAGATTTGTACAACCTCTCAGAACTCTGTGTCCTTGCTAGACCATCAGACTTGTATTATTGCTTCCGGTTTGTTAAGAATGAATGAAGACAAATCATGAATGTCTGCCTCAAGTGCTCCTAAAGTTATCTGAAATGAAGTACTTAGATTTCTGCATTCCCTGGCGTATAACAGAGAACCTAATAGAGTATGTGGAACTTACAAGGTATGTTTAAAGGTGCTAAATATGAGATTGGGAGCATTTCTATTGCCTCTGCACAGCTCTCAACATGGCGACGGCTGTGACGGTGGCTCGCACCTAACGGTGCAAACAACGGCAAAAGTGCTGACAGAGCTAACAGTGTTTACCTGAGGGGGAACCGGAGGTTGGGTGCTATGCTTCCACAACGGCACAGCGTTATTAGCTGTAACCACCGTATGAGAGCAGTGCAGAGTAGTGGCCATGAGCAAGCCGGTGGGGCACGCTCACACGCACGAACATGCACTAAAAGGCATGCACGAAGTCAACAAAGCAAGGAAGAGCTCAGATTACGACACTCACAGAGGGAGAGCAACTTCATTCTCTGCTCAGGTAGACATTACTCCTCTATATCTATACTTGTTATATTAATGTAGAGCTCCTTTAACCGTAAAGGCTAAACTGAAACAAGTATGGCTATTTTGATTTTAAAATGTAGGTCCAAGTGGATATCAGATATAACAGTAATTCCAAGACCTTGATTGGTGAAATACATACAGTAGAGTCAAGGATACAGGCTTGTTAATCATAACTGAATATCTCACAATGGCCTACATGTAAGGTTCTGTCTGGAGTTCAATCCCCTAATGACATCATAGTATTGTAAGGGCTTGTGTCCATAGAGTATTTTTTTTTTTTTCTGAGCGCCATCAACTTTTTCAATTGTTCCCAACAAGGAGAGACCGTTTGCAGCTGCATTTCTGAGTGTGCCGCCGTTTTTGTGTGGCCGCTCCCAGCGTTTCTAGTTCAGAAACTTTGAAGATTTCAGAAAAGCACTGGTGACGTCACTGTGGGAAATGGAAGAGAATCTAGTTTTGGCCGTGTCTGTCTATACTGAAAGGTATATGTCTGACAGACACTATCATAACAAAGACTGAAAAGCCCATTTGTGGGAGCAGATCGGCCGGGCGGATACTGAATGTTGCTGGTGAGTGTTGAGCTTTTATCGGCGTACATGTTGTCTCCGACGGATCGTCCTCCTTGTTCTACAGCTGTCAGATTGACAAGCTCATTCATGCAAAGTATGAGGGCATGCATCCTCCGGTTGGCGCTCATGGTGAAAAAACAATGTCAAACAAATAGATAGTAACCCAAATAGATAATAACAAGCAAAGGAACCATGCTCGTCTGGCGGCTGTAGCTTAGTGGGTAGAGTAGTTGTCCTTTAACCGCAAGGTTGGTAGTTTGATCCCCAGTTTTGTCTGCATGTTGAAGTGTGAAAAATGACTGAATGGATCACTTCCTCATAATAAAAAGAGTAATTTCGTTGGATTTGTGTTGCTGAGAAAAATGTGTTTGCCATTTTACAACCGCTACCTTTCCAATGATTGTGTATGGGAAAAAAAATGCTTTTTGGACCTGTTTGTGTCCCATGATGATCCTGAAAGCTGCAGTACTTTGTGTAACCACTACAGCAAAATTGCGTCTCAGCCCAGCGCCATCCCTGGGGCTTTGAATGGAACAACTTTTTAGATTGGAATAAATCATGTTTTTTGTTACTTTACACATGCCTGACTTATTTTTTCCCACTGTATAAGAAGCTAAGAATATTGATAACATCATATTTTTAACATTCTTCTCCTTGTAATTATTTTGAGAGCTGCTGAGTAACTGAAATGCAGGCTCTGTGACAATATTTTTTCATACTATGGCAAAGGCATAACCTCTGGTTGGCGTACACTGATATTCTTACCCTAACCCTATCTAATCTCACTCCTCATGCCTAAACCTAACCAACACCAACAAAACAAAGGCAACGAGTACCAGCCTCTCAGAGGCAGGGTAGGGCGGGTCATGCCTTCGCCATAGTAGGGTTTGTATTTCAGCATTCAGGGTTGTGATAGAATGACGACCGAAAGAGTTTCACACAAGTTCATGGCAGAAGGGCGAATTATTCTGTATTCTTTCCTGAGAATTAAAAGTAATATTAAAAGTATTTAAGATAAAAAAAAATGCTGCAGCAGTGTACTTATTTTGATATTTTGATTCTTTAAAAGTCAACAGAATGCAGGAAACAACTAAAATTTTCAGTTTCAGACTGATTTTTCAGTCTCAGTTGCAGATGTGTCTTCAAAATAAACAAGTTAAACTGCCTTGGCAACAGTCTCTCCTTTGTTAAGGTACTGTATAAACTGTGCCTTTCCCAAATAGAGCAAAATGGTTTATGACTCAGGTGACAATTTGATTGGACCTTGAGTGGAATTGTCCTGAAACTGGCATACATAAACTAGTATACTAATATTAATTGTTATTTCTGGGATCTCTTAAAGAAACTCCTTTGAAACTGAGGTATGTCACATCTTACTGACACATCCTATTTTACAGTGCTCAGTTTGTCTTCAAAGGAAGACACTAACACTGACTAACAGCAAAGATGAACTTGCCCAAAATAGCAATGCTTCAGAATATTTGCACTGAATACATTTACTCACTGCAGGTGCATTTTGCTAATTTATTTACATGCCATGCCTGTGGGACGTGGAAATAAACAGAACATGTGGAAAACAGAAATAGCAACAAGAATTCAGAACAACAACAGTGGCTGCAGGGAAGATTGAGAACGCTGGAAATTTGAAGCTTTAGAAATCATTTGATCCGTCAGAAAGGTGCAGATATCCTCTAACAGGCTCTGAAAGCTGAGCACGATTCATTTCAAATGTGTTGACAAAGGAAGAAAAGAGTGAACATGCTTTGTATTATAACTTGAACCGGTCGTAAACAAGTGTGGAGAATTCAACTAGTTCAACCAGCATGTCATACTGCACAGTCCAAAGCAAAACATTGCTTTTTTTTCCTTTTTGTCCATATGAATTCTCCAAAATTAAAACAATATGCATAAAGAAACCTGTCTTGCTGCTCAACACAAAACATTGCATCACACCCATAGAGTGAGTTAATGAATCCCGGCAGAGTGGAAGAACAGATGGCCTACAGTGCACCAGTTTGACTTCATCAGCTCCAGTCCCAAAGTAGCTCCATGCCCACGTTTAAAGCTATATGTATTTTATTTTTTTTTAAACGGAGCCAGGCATCACATCACCCGTGTCAGTTACCTCTAATTCAATTGTTTTTTATGTTCATGAGCTGCACAGTGAACTGCTGCTACTCAGCATATTGTACTATAGAACAACTACTGAGTAATGAAGTGTGTCAAACCAGGCAGCAGACATCTTTACACATGATCCATTTGCAGACAGGGTGCTAAGCAATTAGCAGAAGAGGATCTATGTACCGAGGGAAAATTGAGCTGTTGGCCAAATGATATATGTGCTCTTCACCCAGCTAAATAGAACAATATATTGTAAGGGTATTGGATAAACATAAAATAAGACTCCACTTCCATTAGCTTTGCTTTTATTCAAACTTAAACTGCATGAACAATTGATTATTTTGAAGTCTGTCTGCATTCTGCCAACACAGCAGTGTTATTATTATTCACCGATTCAACATTTAAAGCAGCAGTAGGTAGAGTTGCAACAAATATGATTAAATAAAGTTATTTTTATAAAACAGTCACTATATCCTGACAGTAGTGCAAAAGACAGGTAATCTGAAAAAAAAGCATGTGCCTCTGTGTCCTCCGTTGATCCTAATGGCATCTGCAAGATTTCACAGACCGGAGGAAAACAACCAATCAGAGCTGATCTGGAGTCTGCCGTCCAGCTGCCTTCTATGAGAGCCAGCTGTCAATCACTCGCGAACTCCGATCAAATGGTCAAACTAGGCAGCGCTGATCAAATATGAATCAATATTCTGTTACTGTAATGCCTATTTCTCGCCTCAAATGTTTCCAGAAACATCTTGTAGTGTACCGATTAGCTGTAAAATTAGAAAGTTTGTGACCCGTCAGCCATGTTGAGATCTGTAGAGGAAATACCAAGCACCGCCCACCAGCCGGAGAACAGCCAATAACACTCAATAAGAATGCTCTCTCTCTCTGAAATGACCTGTGATTGGCCAAAGTCTCCCGTCACAGGCTAGATTTTTTAAAGCCTGAAAACAGAGCCATGAGGAGGTGCAGAAGTCTAGTTTTCTCTGAGCACTTGAATTACAATATGCCGAAAGGTTATTATGGAATTTTTGCTCAATGATACCAAAAATATACTCCCTACTGCCATTTTAAAGAAACAGTGTGTAGCATTTCAAGGAATCTACTGGCAGAAATGGAATATAATATTAATAAGTATGTTTTCTTTAGTTTATAATCACCTGATAATAAGAACCGTTGTGTTTTTGTTACCTTAGAATGAGCCATTTATATCTACATAGGGAGTGAGTCGTCTTCACGGACTCGGCCGCCATTTTTTTCTACAGTGGCCTCGAACGGACAAACCAAACACTGGATCTAGAGAGGGCCATTCACGTTTTTACTTTTCTGCGTCAGCCACCGTAGTTCTCCTACATGCTTGGCACACGGGAGAAGTTTCAGTTAGTTACAATCTACAACCTCACCACTAGATGATGCCAGATCCTACACACTGCTCCTTTAATATACTGTTATAAATGCTGCTCACTGTTGCAGCATTTACTTAAGTGTGAACAGGATTCTATTTTTTAATCTCCCAGAATTCACTCACCACGGTTAATTATTAATTGTGGATATAAAATCGCCTCTGGTCAGGAGATCAGTCAGTGACCTCCTGCTGCTAGTGCTGCATACTTCACCAACATGTTCGATTTTTCAAGATCCTGTCTGCACTGAATGATTACTCACCAGTTCTCTTTGGATTTAAGTGCATTTGCACAAACATGAAAGCTAAGTGATGATGAAAACATAAAATACAAAGATTAAAACAGATGGCTTCTGTTCCAGAGGATGCTGCGCCCCAGGATTTTTGACGACCCCCCAGGCTGCATATTCCCTGCTGTTCCCTATTCAGTGAAACTTTTTGATGCCCTGATCAAGTGGTGGACAACTCATCCACTGGCAAGAAGTCACGCCAGCATGGGCTAATCTAAATGTACAAATCGAGATTAGCACAAAAAGTGCCAACAGGAGCACTGAGAGAATTCCCAGTGGCCAGTCATGAGAGTCAGGCAAGTGTATTAATGCAAAATGAAACAGTCAAGGCAAAAACAACACAGTGCAGCTATCTTCCTCTTGAACTGTTTAGGGTTCAAGCAGGGAGAGGATCATAGAGTAACAACAGATGTGCAGACAAAGCCCAGTCAAAGAGGTTTATTGTGTGGCTCCCATTGAGGAATAAACATATACGGCATGTTCCATAGCTGAGACAATCATGTAATCAGCTTTGTTCCATTCTACAACACTGTTAAAGATGTCAATTTGAAATAAAAAGTACGTTGGCATTGCTTTTTGTGTGTTCATGTGCAACTGCAAACCGAATATATACATGGGATGTAAGAAAGCAGTCGTAGACGTTTAAAAAAATGACTCCATAAAACTCCAAACAATGTATAATCAGACAGACTGTCTGTGACAATCATTTCTCTTCAGCTTTTAATTGTATTCGGCCCCACATCCTTGTACATAGGTTGATGTCAAATTTAACACGCACCCAGAATGCACATGTGAAAACATCTGTAACCAATTAGTTCACTCAGAAATCAGAGCTTGAACACTATAAGCAGGATTCAGGTTTGCTTCTCTGGTGTGCACAACAACAGACGCCAATTTCGAAAAGTTGGAGGACTGTAATTGCAATAGTCTCTATATTTTTTATGTGTACATTTTCCACAAAGAGGGCCCTGTCATAGACAGGTATGTTTATGTATAAAACGGTCATTATATACTGAGAGTAGTGCATGAGACAGGTAATCTGAAAAAAAAATAATGTGCCTCCGTGTCGGGGTACTCACATGCCTATAGTATATTGCATCAATTCAATATCATACTGTGTACCTGACATTTTATCAGCAGCGAGCTATTTTTTATTACCATTTCCTGTCACACGGTCTGCCATTCAACTGCTATAAATGCCTTAACACGAGCCTCAGAAGCCCCATCAGCAGTTTTATCGTGGATCCGGGCCTGAGTTTGTGCAGGTGAGATATTTAATTTAATAAACATCATAGGTGAAAGAAAAGAGTTTTAAAGGTGCATTATAAGAAGATGTAAACCAGGGTCTGTTAAACAGCTCACCTTAAAGCAATAAAAATAAAATGAAAACGCACAAAGAAATGAATTCTGTTTTGAAAGTTCTTGTTTGCAAACTAACACACACACACACACACACACACACACACACACACATATGCACACGTAGAGGCTTGTAAAGACTATCGCAGAGAAATCAATCATCATATCATAAAAAAGGATACACAAGCTGTGTATGAATGGGAGCAAAACAGTACAGACGCAATGTGCTCTTTCTCTTTTGTTGAAACCTCTTGTTTTATCATGTTTTCTGTGGTGTCATCCATCATTGCATTACATTGCTTGTGATAGATGTAGTTATTAATTCATCTTACAGAATATCACATCAGAAAGGGAACATTTGTTGAGGGGAGGACTTGAGGATGGCTCACATCTGTCAATTTGCTAAAAGGCCAAATGGGCTTTGTAAAAGGCTAGCTTTATTAAAATAATATATTTTTGAATCTTAAACTAAAGTATGCTGTCACAACTTGACAGTTGTGAAAGTCATTTCATAGTCATAAGAATGGGATCTTAAGAGGAGGCATTGTGGTTTAATAAGTATTATCAATATGAAATGAAAACGACTAAATTAAATGTATTACCATTCCCAGTGTGGTATTCTTTCATTTTCATATAATCACTATGGTTATCCTTAGCTGTACTTGTAATACAGAGCTTTGTCAAAGACTAGGTCAAACATCATTCAAATATTATAACATTTCTCTATGGTACATGTGTCGCAGGCTCAGTTCTCAATTCATCACAGATGTCTTACGGCGAGGGTTATTCCCTCTGTGGATTTAGGCTCTCTCTTTCTCTCTATTCTCTCCGTAATTACAAAAAGTCTTAAATAGGCCCGTGCATTAATCATTTTCTGTCAGCCATGCAACCATACTCTACAGTGCAGTGTGTCACGGCGCCAGCCCCCTAACGCAGCAGAGAATCCACAGGAAAGTGGAAATGTGATCCCGTTTCTCGCTGTGAGTCTCAGTTCAAGGTTGAATCTGTACCTGCTTTCACATACTGTCCATGAAAAATGAGTGATTGCATTCATTATTCAATGCAGTTCAAGTACAGAATGCCTGAGGCAATGACACCTGTGAGAAAAAAAATAAGAAAAGTAAATAGAAGGAGACTAAAGAAGGAAAGGAGGAAAATAAACAAATAGATCTTAGTAACAAGAACAGCTAAAACATATATAAATCATAACATATGTTTCATACGTCTTATGTTAATTTCTGTATATTTAATGTTACACCATCGTCCGTATAATTTTTTCACCTGTTTGTACTATGTCACACTGACAAAAAAAAATACAGTATTCGTACTGCCAGCTCCAAAGCACAGGTTCATTACTAATTAACTTCCTGAGGATTTCCTGATTTTATGGGTTTATTACATGGCTCTGTGTGTGACCCATCACCGGTTTGTAAGGAGGGGAACACTTATGCAGCGCTGCAGCTCCTCCTCACTATTTCCTCTTTAAGAAGGAGCATGATCCCCAGTGTATCCCCCTACCCATGGCCCTATACCATCACTGCTCTCCGACTCTCTTCAGAGACCTCTGTCTCATTCATAGTTAATGGGCCACGTATAAACAGGTGAGGGAAAGCACCCCCAGAGAGCGAGCTTAAAACGGGCTTGAAGAGTCACATGTTGAAACAGAATGGTAATGTGAGAAAGGTGTAAAAAGAGAATTAGAGCGTGGTGCTGCATGGGCTGAGTTCTGATTAGATCGGTTCCCACTTCAAGAGAAGCCGGAAAGGTAATCAGAATGGAGGCAGGAAGGTCAAACCACCTAATTCACTGTGAACAGAGAGCGAATGGTCCCACACGTCCTCTTACGCCAAAGTAAATGCTCACAAGTGGATGATGTACAACACTGTTTAAGTGCTGGTTCTGTGCTGAATGGAAGGAGGAATGGCCTTGTTTGTAGAAATTACTTTCTTGGCTCATGTCTGTTGGTTACGGAGGCTGAGAGCAGCAATGGTTGCTGATTTTTTTTCATGGCCAACCTGTTTATATACTACTAATGTGTTTTAAAAGGAATGCAATTCAGCTTGGATTGCATTTTAAATTAACACAATTAGGAAACGTTGCTGATTGATGTGTCTGGTAAGTCGCAAAATGTTGATACTGAACTAGGGCTTTCAAAGTTAACGTAATAATAACACGTTAGCGCAAATTCGTTTTAACGCCACTAATTTCTTTAACGCAACTTGCGATTTTTAGGTTGTAGCGGGCTCAGTTTTAAAGCTAGAAGAAGATGCTGGCATCATATGAAACTAGAACCTAAGGAATCCATTGGTACCAACCATTTCATACTAGCTTGTCGTGAAGGAGGGTAAATAATGCTCCAAACTTGAGCTAAATTTTGGTGTTTTTTGCTAAATGCAGTACCAGTGAGGGTTTCTGGACAATATTTGTAGTTGTTTTGTGCTGTTAATTGATTTCCAATAATAAATACATAGATATATTTGCATAACGAAGCATATTTGTCCAATCCCACGTTGACAAGAGTATTAAATACTTGACAAATCTCCCTTTAAGGTACATTTTGAACAGAAAAAAGGTTTGATTAATTTGCGATATATATATATATATATATATATATATATATATATATATATATATATTTGGGCTGTATATATATATATATATATATATATATATTAGTAATACAAATAAGTAATACAAATTAGTGATATATAAATCTTTTTCTATTTTGGGAAATAACAATTTCCCATTACAGACATAAATAAAAGTCCAATGATTAACTTCCACCAGCCAAACTCCAGGAGCACTGACAATGCTGGGAATCCATCAAAGCGTTCGTCTTATCTGTTTGGGGGAACAGTTGCATCCGTCTCACACTAATAGCCGTCCTCTATACAGGAGCTAACAAGAAAACACATCAGCTGATGTGGTCACATGCTAATGAAAGCGGCGGACACAAATGATGCTGTCTGGCATCGTGGGGAGTGGAGGTGGAGATTTATTTAATGATTGTGAGCGGCTGTCAAGCTGGCTGGCTCAAGTGTAACACATCAGAGCTGTGTTTGTAAATAGCATTTCCTCAACTAGGGACTGCAATGCCGAGAATAAAAAAAAAAAGCTGTGAAAGTTGCAGAACATAGAAATAAACCTGCAGACTCTGTCTGGGAATAGTTGAAACGATGAGTGATGATGGATGGAGATTCGAAGTAGATACACATCGCTCTTTTATTTCCTATATAGCTGATAGAAGATAAGTGGAGACAACGCATCACTCTGGTCCATCAGACTGACGGACAGATTGTGACATCAGGAGGTCAGGTTTGGACTGACACAGCACTCTCTGCACTCTGACCAAGGCCCCGTGATCTTCCTCCTCCTCACGCCAACCTCCTGGCTGCATCAGCAGGGAATGATTCAGTCATGTGGATCAAAGAGGAATCCATCATCATATACCGTAAAAAAAAATTCACATGCAGCGTATGAATGAGAGCAGAATAGCAGCGAGGAAGAGATGAGACAGATTTAAAGGAATTTCTGAGTGGAGTTGTGCTGTACTGTCACGGTAGTGGAACATCATACACATCATCATGTGTTGCTTTCGGAATACAAATTTAGACTCTATTTGGTGTCTAAAAATAACTAAGTACTGGTGAGAAAACGAGTGTATTAATAAACCTCAATCAAAGAAGCACAAATAGAATGGCTACAAGTGACTAAAATAGGTTTTTGAAGAAAAAAAAAACACTGTTATGTAACATTAGGCGCATTATCCGCGGGCCACAGATTATAAAAGAGTGAAAGGGATTAGTACATTTGGCACCCATGTGGGCAAGGGCAGTGTGGCAGGACTGAATTCACAGAATCAGTTTATTGTAGGGATGGAGAGCGTTTTCTGTAAGTATATCTGCCATATCAGCCGACCTCTTTTAACAGGTTTGATGTAATAGTGTGGCGAAGAAGACAAATTCACATTTTCCTTAAATGGAAGAACATTCAATAAAAATACAACCATATGTATAAAATGTGGGTGGATACAAGAAAAACATGATTGCTGGAAGTCTGCCTGCCGGTAGTAAATCATCACATTTTGACTCCTCCATGAAACAGCTAAATATGAACGTTTGCACACATTTGTGCATGAAACTACACATCTTCAATGAGGATGATTGGTAGTTACATGGCAAACACCCTAAAAGCCTATCCTGCACCTGCATATGATATTAACCTCTTCTCCCATTGGACGCCGGCATCCTCAGCCAACATTACTGTCTTTCAGAGATTGTAGCAGGCTCAGTTTTAAAGATACTGGTATAATATTAAACTGGAAAACCTATGGAATCCATTGGTACCAACCACACCATGCTAACTTAACGGGAATGAGGCTAAATAATGCTCCAAATTTATGCAAAATTTTGGCAAGGAAAAACTGGCATGGCTATATTCACATTCCCTTGACCTCTGACCTCAAGATATGTGAATGGAAATGGGTTCTATGGTTACCCGTGAGTCTTCCCTTTGCAGACATGCCCACTTTATGATAATCACATGCAGTTTGGGGCAAAAACCATGCAGTTTTTTGCATGCAGTTTTAATATGTTATTTTCGCCTATTCTAAAAATGGTGTATTTCTGCATACTGGGGTCCCTAAACAGCCTCGAATTGTAAATTAACTGTACATTTGGGCATGTTTGTAAACCTGAGACACTTGTGGATTCAATGAGCCCAACTGTATTCATGTGTGATGATGTTAGTCCCCATAGCAGCCATTTCATTAAATTGAGAGCACTTTTGGAAACTTGATCTCACTGTATACAATTACCTGTGGTGACCTCTAAGGTAATCACAGCCTCATGAAACTTTACAACCACAAACAACAGACCTAGGGTATTTACAGGATGGATGGCTTTCCTGTGTATAGTGACAATAAGGGGTTTTCTGATCAGGGACGGAGACAAACATAAGCATTTGGGGCTCATCTCAAACCTAGAGGGGTCTGGGGTTATCCTGCATTAAGGGAATTTTAGGTTAGTGCTCACCTACAATCTGTGATGTTAAAAAGCTCAGACCATGCCAGAAACCTTGGTGTAGTCATGGACTCAGACCTGAGCTTTAACAGCCATATTAAGACAATTACAAAGACAGCCTTCTATCACCTGAAGAATATAAGAAGAATTAGAGGACTGATGTCTCAGCAGGATTTGGAAAAACTAGTCCATGCATTTATCTTCAGCCGACTTGACTACTGTAACGGCATCTTTACCGGTCTTCCTAAAAAATCGATCAGACAGCTGCAGCTGATTCAGAACGCTGCTGCTAGAGTCCTCACTAAGACCAAGAAAGTGGATCACATCAGTCCAGTTCTGAAGTCTCTACACTGGCTGCCTGTCTCTCAGAGAATTGATTTCAAGGTACTGCTGCTGGTTTACAAAGCACTGAATGGTTTAGGGCCAAAATACATTTCTGATCTTCTGCTGTGTTATGAACCATCCAGACCTCTCAGGTCATCTGGATCAGGTCTGCTTAGTGTCCCCAGAGTCAGAACTAAACATGCAGAAGCAGCGTTTAGTTTTTATGCACCAAATATCTGGAACAAGCTCCCAGAAACCTGCAGGACCGCTCCAACTCTCACTTCTTTTAAAACAAAGCTTAAAACTTTCCTGTTTGCGGGTGCCTTTTATTCTGACACTGCACTATAACTTTTACTCTTTTGAGTTTTATGCAATTTTAGCTTCTATCCTAGCTTTTATTTTTAGCTTGTTTTTATTTTCTAATCTTTAATGTTTTTTGCAATTTTAGCTTCTATCCTAGCTTTTATTTTTACCTTGTTTTTATTTTCTAATCCTTAATGTTTTAATGTTTTTAATTATTTCTTAATGTTCTTTTGCATTTTGTCGCAATGTTCTTGAATGTTTCTGTAAAGCACTTTGAATTGCCCTGTTGTTGAAATGTGCTATACAAATAAAGCTGCCTTGCCTTGCCTTGCCTTGCCTAGGGAGATTTTTTTTCCTATTTTAGCCTTTTGAGATAATAGAATGCCTAAAAATCAGTACATCATTTGAGAAAAACTACATCCTATTTTATATCTTATATCTTATTGTTCTTTATATCTTATTGTTCTCCAACTATATTCATCATTCTGAAAAAGTTGAAGGTATTTTAAAAACCTAAATGATTCTGGGCTAAGAGGCCCAGAAGCCACACCCCCAATTTTATTGTGTCAAATAGGCAGGAAGAAGTCATCATTTTGTAGGCTATCAAAACAAGTTGGCAGGCGCATGTTGAAAAAGGCGGGCATGGTTCAAAAAGCAGGACAGGCAGGAAATAGGAAAAAAGGCTCAAATGCTATTGGCTAACTTTAGGTGCAATCTCATCCACCTGTTTTTATGTGCATTTTCACACATAAAAAAAATACCTGAGTGGAAATGCTGGAAATTTTTAAATACATTTTTTACTCCTGGCTGAGGTGGAAAAGTTGGTGTATCAATAAAAGCTATATGAGTGAAAGTGCAATGGAAACAGACTTGGTGAATAAATCATGATGCACATGAAGCATGTGAATAAAACGCCCACTGAATCTTCTGCTCCACTGGAGAGATTAAAGAAAATGGCAGAAGAGGACATCAGATGTGTGAGGAGCAATAAGGACACTGTAACCTTCCTCAAATTAATACATGAAACAGCCAGAAATATCATATTTCCATCATGTTTTCACAAGGTTTTTCTTCATTTGAGGTTTGACTGCCATTTATCTCGATGGACTCTACTTCAAATATTTGCATAATGTGGATGGAAACATTTTCAACATTTCAATTGCAGATTTTCTGAAAATTAATTTAAAATTTGGGCAAAATTGTTGATGGAAATTTGACTTATACAATTCTAAAGTGTCTGCTGTGAGAAAGACCTATGGACAGATACAGAATACGGGCTGTCTGAAGCCACTTTGTGTTTTTGTGTAAATTTTATGCTCCATATAGTGCCCTCAAAAATGAGCCCACAATAGAACAAAAAAGTAGAGCACATGTTTATCCACTTTATTCTCTGAGGTGTTACTGTAGAAATGATTATGGGCGGAACTTCTGTTGAGGTAGTGGGAGCAGCAGTAAGCTAGTCCTATAGGCTAACCATAGTGCCTAACCGCCAACTTTTGAAAAGTAATTTGCCTTCAATTTAGCAAATCCTGCTTTGTTTTTAACATTAAAATTGCATTTTCTAAAATGTCCCTGCGGAGCTCTGGTACTTGTTGCGCTGTTCGCGGCTGTACTAACAACCAGACAAAGCTAAATTTGTGGCTTCAACTACAGCGTGTTGAACATGCACCCAAAACAAAAAGGGATTGTTCTTGTGACCAACGGTACAGTTTCCATCGCATACCTACAGACGAGGAATCCAGAAAAATGTGGCTGAGAAACCTACACTTGAAGAGACCACCCAAAACCCTGTACGTGTGCTCATTTCATTTAGTCGACAAAAAGCCAACAGAGGGAAACCTGTATACTACTTTGTGGTTGGGCTATAAAGAGCAGCGGAGAAGAGATGTTGGGCAATGCCAGGAGAACATCAGGTCTGATTTCATGTATAGGGAGGACACAGCATTGTAGAGTTTGTTTCATGACAACCAGTTACTTTTACTATTTTCTGTACAGTTTAAAATGTAGGCAGTTTATGACACGGAGTGCAGGGCAGCATTAGACTAAAAATAGTTTAAGTACGATTATCTGTATGTAGAAAAAAAAAACCTTGTTACTGTGGAAGTCCTGATATGCCTCCGAACTTTTCAGATTGTTCATCGCTTCACCGTCTGCAGCAATGGAGTCAATAAAGAAGCTAAATATGCTAGTGTACGTTATCTGAGGCTACTTCTTCAGGTCGTCCTCCCATCCCTCGACACTAGAAGGCCACAGGTATAATCACATTATCCCGTTTGAGATGTAATAGGTGGTATTCCCACATGTTTTACTTGATTTTTTAATACAATCGCTCTAGGAGAGATGATTAGCGTAATGTTACCATGGAAAACGCTGGTTCCGGTTCAGTGCTAGAAGCACCAGAAGTTGTGCCCATAATTCACGCAAGGCATCATGGGGGCTAGGAATAAGGTGGATAGACCCTTTCACAGTTTGTAAACAATGATGACATACGTAAGTGTGCGCATGCAGTTTGGCAACGAAGGTACCGTGGAGTGCAACCCATGCAAGGGAATTAACCACCAGAGATTGTGAATGCAAGCAAAACTAATTCACTTTGACAAATGGTGACCGACTTTCAGATCTGTGTGCTATTAGTGAGTCGGTAGAAAACATTAGCAATTGGTCCAATATTGAGTGACTAGATAGCAGTGCAGTCCCCGTGGGTCTGATGCACAAATGGACAGGAAAAAAAGATCAGAACAGAAGTTATGTTTACTGGTTACTCACCCAATCATCGTGTGGGTCCTTGAGCTCTGAGATATATGTTGAATGCATCGTTTTCCTCATAAAACATTTGCAAAGCAAAGCTTGAACCTGCATTGCCTACATCTTTGTTTACTAGCTTGCAGTCTTCTCCTTAATTGCCCATTCAGTGTGCATCATAAAATGATTAAACTGCTTTAATATTTTATACATCCAGTAGGTGCAGTATTCAAAATGCACAGTTGTTACTGTGTGCTATACTGTATAGACCCGTACTTCCTGGTGACATTTTGATGTTTAACTGTTGGACAGTGACACATTTCCGATCACCTTTCATGCATCAAAAGGTTGCATCTCCCGCTCTCTATAACTGGACACATGCTTTCAAGTGAAGGCGAGCACTGGCCTTCAAAGTGCTCTGTGATAAGCTAACAGAAGAGGAGGCCTTTACTTATTGATGTAGAGGTTCAGCGGCTGCAAGCTGTTGGCTAGTTTACAGCTGACAGCCACTGTACCTTCGCTATGTAACAGAACGAGGTATAACTGGCACGACACCCTCTGTCACACATTTCCTATCTCCTTCAAGTGCACGATCTCTCCCGAGCAGGTTTCAAGCTTATTATCTTTTAAATGTCACCGCAGTTAAACATAGCTTGCCGTTTGTCAATGGTTCGGGCTGGCTGCCCGCACATAACACCAACATTGATGCTTTCATTAAATCACTGACATCAAACCCTGTCGTGAAAATGCATTTGAAATTATCTTTTTCACATAATAACAGCACAAGGCGGCCTTAATAAGGTGAGTACAGTACCAAGACCTTTACTTTAAATGCCAAGTGCAGGGACTTCTCGTCTGAAAACATCCAGGAAATTGCTTGTGACCTCTGAAGATGGAGCACATGGTCAGAGCTGTCTTAAAGGGACACATCTGGCCATTGATTATAGTGTTTTTTTGTTTCGAAAACTGCACACTACAATTAGGAAAAAGCAAATGGTGCAAATTGATAACTAAATTGCTATATGTGCACTGGTAATACCTGATGCAGCGGATGGTTTGCAGGGTATAAAAAGCTGGCACTGTTCAGGAGAGCTCTATAGCAGTTCAGGGGATACAGCTAAATGGGAATCTCACAAATAGCAAAATCACTTCAAAAACTCAAAATGAAAATATGATGCTGTGGTCCTGTTGTATTGTTCATATGTCAGACAGTGAAGGAGCAGTGTTGCTCACCATCGGTGGTTGAACTCATGGAAAATGACTTAATACACCTAAAAATCCAGTGTGTAGGATTTCGGGTGATCTAGTAGCAGAAATGGAATAAAGTATTCATACTATGTTTTCATTAGTATATAATCACCTGAAACCAAAAATTGTGTTTTCGTTATGGCGCAAAAAGAGCTTTGGTGGCCCCCTAAAATTCTACAATTTCATTATATTATAATAAATATTTAATATGATAAACATGTGTTAATAAATGATGAAAACTGTATTGCTTTCCGAGGCGTAAAAACTGCACTTATGGACTCATTGTGACACATTTTGTTTAAAAAAAAACGTGTGGGGGAAGCCTCCGAGTGTGTGACAGAGGAAATGTGCTGCTTATGACACAAGTCTGCGGCTACAAACGCCTGTGATCGGAGGAGCGCTGAGAGCATGCTGCAGGTTGAGAAATACAGAATGCCTGAGCCTTACTTCATTATATTCAATTATATATTTGAATTCTCACCTGCCACCTAAATTTAGTGTTTTCCTTAACAAAAGTAAGGGATAATGTACATCGAGGCTATAAAGAAATATCATAAACTTCCTAAATAAATAAACAAGCGCTGCTATATCTATTGCATCTGTACAGTGTTGCTACAACTTGTTCATCTGAGTGATGGCTGCTGGAACAAAGCTGTTTTTATACTGCTTTGTCCTACACCTTGGGACACTAAACCTTCATTCAGTAGGAAGAAGCTGAAATTCACTGTTCAAAGGATGGAAGTCATCATTTAACATGGAGCTGGTTATCCGCTTTAACTGTCTGGTGTACAGGGACCCTGGGTTAAGCTGTGACTCACCAACCAGCCTAGTAAACCATTTCACAAACTGATTTTAGAGAATTTCTGTTCTTTAAAGAAAAGTTTCCAAACTAACACCAAAGAAAAAGACAAGATTGATTCAATAGCAGCACAATAAAATAAGAGTATCATGGTTTTGTTAATATGGAAATAGGCCAGTTTCCTCAAACAAAACAGACGGCGGTGCCCCTTTTTGCACAGAGCTTCACAATTAGCTTCAAAGTTCAGCTTTGAGTCAATCATTTTCTTGAGATATTTATAAGTTTGCACACATTCCACTCCTGATGGATATGACATCATGTGTGTGAGCATGTCTTCTAAAATCCAAAATCATATCTTTGGTTTTAGATATGTTTAATTGAAGATAGGACTCCTCACACCACCTGACAAAGTCTTGGAAGTTTATGATGAAGAAAGAGGGTAAAGTAAAACAGCATGACCTACTCTACAGTAAATGATGCAATGTTTACCATGTCAGAAATCTTGAGCTCTAAGATCATGTTGGACAAGCTTGCTCAGCGTCCACCGGGTCAGAGCCAAACATGCAGAAGCAGCTTTCAGTTTTTATGCACCGCAGATCTGGAATAAACTTCTGCACCAACCCTTTCTTCTTTCAAATCAAGGCTTAAAACTTTTCTGTTTGCCACGCATTTCCCGAGGTCATTTAAAGAAGTTACACTCTTATACTTCACTTCACTTATACTTTACCTCTTGAATCCTTTACATCTACCCTATTTCTACTGAAACTAGAAAAAAACTAAAGAACCCATTGGTACCAACTATGTCATACTAGCTTGTAGTGAAGGAGGTTAAACGCTCCAAACTTACATTAAATTTTGGAGAAGAAAAACTGGCATGGCCGTTTTCAAAGGGGTCCCTTGACCTCTGACCTCAAGACATACATGAAAATGGGTTCTATGGGTACCCACGAGTCTCCCCTTTACAGAAATGCCCACTTTATGATAATCACATGCAGTTTGGGGCAAGTCATAGTCAAGTCAGCACACTGACACACTGACAGCTGTTGTTGCCTGTTGGGCTGCAGTTTGCCATGTTATGATTTCAACATATTTTCTATGCTAAATGCAGTATATATATATATATATATATATATATATATATAATTAGTGTATATATATAACAGGCTGTGAACAATGTGGCTTCCGGACGCTGACAATAATAATAATGATAATTATAATGATAATAATAACAATAACAATAATAATAATAATAATAATAATAATAATAATAATAATAATATAATAATAATAATAATAATAATAATAATAATAATAATAATAATAATAATAATAATAATAATAATAATTATATAAAGGTTCATAATCCATCCCCAAAAAGTCCCTTCCCAAAAATTCATAAATCCTAAATCATCACAGGACACAGTTCCTGGCAGAGGAATTAAGCCTTTTTTCTTACTAAAACAAAAGCTATTTGCATAACACAGATTGCATAACACGAGAAAACTGATGACAACAGCTTTCTGCCTGTATATACAGTAGAGCTACTGTACATGGACAGATCAAAAAGAAATAAAACAGAAAATAAGACAATTGAACGTGCTTTCTGCCTAATAAAACCACTTTCTTCAAATAGCACATTTCTCAAAAGAGCTATCAAACTAATTTTTTAATACCGATAAAAGAAGTTGAGTGTAATCATTAGAAATGGAAACAACAAGGATGTTAAAATTAACAGCAGAAACCCTTGTAAGAGATGTGTTCATGTACGGGGAGCTTTATAAACAGCTGTTGTCATCACTTGTATCCTGTTATGCAATCAGTCCACGTGGAAAAACAGCTTTTATTTCAGTAAGAAAAAAAAAAGAAAAAACAATTCCTGTGCCAGCAACTGTGAATGATTAAGGATTTATAAAAAAAAAAAAAACATATTTTGGATGGATTATAAAGCTTTATAGTTATTTGCAGCGTCGGGCAGCCACATTGTTTACAGCCTGTTATGTTCTATCTAGGTTAGTGAGGGGCTAACTTGGCCGAAGCGTTTTACTGTCGGATGAATGCACATCTGGCTTGCACTCACAGCTGGCGCACCAGTCTCTTTACGCGCAAGGAAGGCATCATTGGCTGAGAACCGACGCGCGTGAGAAGACGGCGAACCAGTAAACTGGCTTTGAACGAACGAGTAAAACTAGTTTCAGTGGCTCCCTTGTTCTCGGCCAGTTTGGTCTCAGTGATCACTCCCAGCAAACAGTTCACCGACCGGCGGACTGATCGACTTCTCTGTTTCTCCGACCGGAGCTGGAGCTGTCCACGGTGCTGAAACATGAACCAGAGCGCGGGAGCAGCGCAGCACACCCGGCGGTACTCCAGTGATGAGAAGGTAAGAAGAAGAACAGTGCTGGTTGTTGCTTTGCACTGCATCGTTGTGTATAATACACGTTGCATTGAGTGGAGCTGTTTGTATGATTGGGGTTTAACTTTCAGAAGTGTTTGTGTGACACAAAACTCTCAGCGGGGGAACAAAAGTTGGCAGCCGCTCGGATAAGTTGCAAGGAACCAAAACTAAAACCACGTGGAGGAAGCTGTGAGTTATTTAAAAGACATGTGAGCCCTGTGTGTGATACTTATCCGACACAGTGTGACCATTTGATCTGTTGTTGTGTTCCTTCAGTGCAAGGCACCATGTTAGATTAATGATTTAACAGGCAGGCATGGACAAACAGGACACGCTCTCTCTCTCTGGAGCACATCCACTTGAGTTAATGATTCATGGGATTTTGAATACTGACAAATAGGCGAAGGGCAAATATTAACATTTAATATCAAACCTTGATATTGAATGCATTTATTTCGTCTTTCTTTATGTGAAACAGGTGGAATCGACGTTGTTGCTGGAATAAACATGTGTTTCAGTGTTGAAAGGACATTTAGATATAGCAGCAGGGTCCAACAACCAGACTAAAAGTAGCCTGGATATGCATCCTTGGAAGTTGTAACTCCCTTTACACACCAGCAAACTAAATTGTTGGAGGAGTGAACAGAACAAGTGACTTGGTTTTATGAACAGCAAAGTTTGGTCTGTTGGTGGCGCTACATTGTTCACTACATCAACAGGGTTTAATGGTCAGCAGCAGCAGTTTTTTGTCAGACTCGTCAGCTTAAGCTGTGTCAGCATGAACTCTACTTAACCTCAGCTCTTCTTGGTAGCATCATTCATGTGATAGCATACCAGCAAGCCAACGTTAGTATTAGATAGGATAGATGAGATAAATTATGATATGATGCAACATAAGATAAGAACTTTATTCATCCCAAAGGATTTATTTTAGCCCACTATGCACAGCATGGCTTAACGCAATTTGTGATTTTGAGGTTGTAGCGGATTTTAAAGCCATAGTGAAGATAATGACATCATATGAAACTAAAATAATCTAACGAACCCATTGGTAACAACCATGTCATACTAGCTTGTCAAGAAGGAGGCTCAATAACGCTCCAAAGTTATGCTAAATTTTGGCGAGGAAAAACTGGCATGTCCATTTTCAAACGGGTCCCTTGACCTCTGACCTCAAGATATGTGAATGAAAATGGGTTCTATGGGTACCCACGAGTCTCCCCTTTACAGACATGTCCACTTTATGATAATCACATGCAGTTTGGGACAAATCATAGTCAAGTCAGCACACTGACACACTGACAGCTGTTGTTGCCTGTCGGGCTGCAGTTTGCGATGTTATGATTTGAGCATATTTTTATGCTAAATGCAGTACCTGTGAGGGTTTCTGGACAATATTTTTCATTGTTTTGTGTTGTTAATTGATTTCCAGTAATAAATGTATACATACATTTGCATAAAGCAGCATATTTGCCCACTCCCATGTTGATAAGAGTATTAAATACTTAAAATCTAGCGGGAATGTAATGTGTACAACACAGAGAGCGCAAGCAAGCATCAGTGACTAAAACAGTTTGATTGCATTGATTTCTATTGGAATGTCTGAACTGGCAGCGAGTGATGAAGCGCTGCACGGCGTGCTGTTCTGAGCTGAACTTTTGTCAGACGCTCTGTTTCTATTTATTCCTGTCACTCGCAAAGCGCTGCAACAGACGAGGAATGGCTGATTAGTGAAGTTGAAATGAGGAGTTGATATCTATATGATATCTTCTCATTTCACTTCAAACACCTAAATAAGGAGACAGCAGGCTGAAGGGAGATCGCCTGAACGTTTGAGCTACTGTTGGCTGTATGGTATGTCATTTTCAGTAAATATTGCAGTATAAAACCTGTGTTTTCTGTTTAAAAAATAGGACGGTTCATGATGGAGCAGAACATCTGAAATGCAGTGTGACCCTAAACCGTTGACTGTTATGTAATCCAACAGTAGCATCTTAACGGAAATCAATTAATCTGTCGCCCTGGATGTATTATGGCTGCCACTGGCAACTACTGTCCGCTATCCATACATGATCAGTAGCAAACAGCTGTTAAATAATAATAATAATAATAATCAGTATGGATCAGTACTCGGTATTGGCTGATACTGCAAGTTTGGGATTTGGAATCAGTATCAGGAAGTAAAAAATGGCATCGGAATATCTCTAATAATTAGCATATCAATTCTTGAGTTAACCTGTTTTGTGAAGTCACAATGACCTTGACCTTTGCACTAAGCAGTTCAACCTTGAGTCCAAGTGGATGTTTGTGCCAAATTTAAAGAAATTCCCTCAAGGCATTCCTGACGTTAACGAAAATGTGACGGACAGTCGGGCAATCCTAAAACATAATGCCTCCAGCCACGGCTAACGCCGGCGAGAGCCATAAAAACAGTAGGACTACGTGTAAATAACAGTGTTTTCAGTTTGAGGCAAATGATAATAGTGCATGATAATGATCTTTATCAAGTTGACAAATTGACATTAAGCATGTAACAATTAGCTTCTTAGCTTATTTAGCTCGTGTTAAAGATGAAGTAGGTAGAATTGGTGCAAATATGATTTTAAAAAGTTATTTTTATAAAACAGTCACTATATCCTGACAGTAGTGCATGAGACAGGTAATCTGAAAAAAAAAAGTCATGTGCATCTGTGTCCTTCAGTTTCCTCCGGTGCTCCTAACAGCATCTGCAAGATTTCACAGACCGGAAAAAAACAACCAATCAGAGCGGATCTGGAGTCTTGGCATTTCTGAGAAGCTGTCAATCACCCCCGAACTTCTGTTACCGTAATGCTTATTTCTCTCCTCAAATGTTTTCAGAAACATTTTTTAGTGTACTGTTTAGCTATAAAATGAGAAAGTTTGAGAGCCAGCCATGTTGAGATCAATTGATAAAATGCCAAGCACCGCCCACCAGCTGGAGCAAACTTTCTCATTTTACAGAAAAACAGTACACTAAAAGATGTTTCTGAAAACATTTGAGGCAAGAACATTACAGTAACAGACAAATAATATGATACTATTAATAATATTGATTCATATTTGATCAGCGCTCCCTAAATTGACCGTTTGATCGGAGTTTGTGCATGATTGACAGTAGCCTCCGTTGAATGAACAGCCAATAGGAACGCTTTCTCTGAAATGACCTGTGATTGGTCAAAGTCGCCCGTCACGGGCTCAATTTTTGAAAGCCTGAAAACAGAGCCATGAAGAGTAGCAGAAGTCTAGTTTTCTCTCAAAACACTTGAATTACAATATGCTGAAAGGTTATTATGGAATTTTAGCCAAATGATCCAAAAACATTCTGCCTACTGAAGCTTTAACATGTAGCATGTTATGTTAACATTCAACTCAAAGTACAGCCGAAGCTTCTTGAAGTTTGATTAGCTTTAGAGGTATCCTGTCATGACATGATATGCTGACAAGAGGGAAAGTGGAGCTGGTTGTGGCAGTAGATGGAAAGTCATTGGATCAATGTCATTAACCCCCCATCCCATGTATATGTTCTAAATATAATGGCAATGCATGTAAATGGTGTTGAAAAGTCACTCTGGATGTGTTGGACTGACAGACTAATGGATCAATGGACCCACCAACTGACATTGCTATTTCTAGAGCCACACTAATAGTGTGAAATGATAGCTTCTCTCTGAGGAACAGAAATTAATTTCAATCGTCTTGGCTATATGCTACACTGTGTGCGTGTCTCATTACATCCAGCATTTCTGTAGCCATTAAAATCAGCTACAGAAAATGGAAAATGAGGACAATTGTGACATTGCCCCCGTGGGCTTTGAGAGAGAAATAAATGTGCATGCATTGCTGGGGACTATTCAGTTGTTCATTTGTATGCCTCCTCCAGTCTATCCATTAAACTGAGGATGTGAGCTGTACATTTTCTTCTTTTGAGACCAACAGTTTTTCTAATGACACATTCTGAACAATCTGTGTATTATAAACACCGTTTACGAGTTTCTTACTTTTTCTCCGCCATCTGTCTCAAGAAGTGATTTTGTTTCAGAATTACCCTGCAAGATGTATTTTTTTAAAACAGTAAGTTGTTTTCAATGTAGTTAGATGATTCCACTCCACTTTTATTCCCGTGGTGTAAATGTCCCTTTGTTTAATAAAAACAGGTAAAATAATCACACCTATTGCCAGATTTTTTTACCACAGTGCTTTTAAACTTTTATACTGATAGGGGTATTTTATTCCATTATTGAAAAGTATACATTAGAGAGCTGACAGGAAAGGAGGGGAAAGAGAGAGATGGGGACATGAAACACGGATCCCCAACCTGAATCAAACCATGTTTGGTTTTGGTTCATCCCTACAGAGAAGCTCAAATTGGAAGGATTTAGTTCCTCAGACCAACATGCTTCTCACTAACATTAACTCTGTGCCAAGAATGGAGACTGATGTAAGAAGAGACGATTGAGTGGGTCTTTGGTTTAGAGAGTGATATTCTCCCAGTGGATTACCCAGGTATTCAAGGCAACACTTCCAGCTAAGAAAGAGCTTCTTAAACATTTGTCTCTGTGTACGAACCACAGTAATGGTCACACAGCTTTTACTGAACGGTAGATTGCCATTATCTCACTTTGCTTGGATTACCCAGCAGGAATGTTGTTATCAAAAGCAATATGTCACCAGGATATAAAATGGCTCTGGGGCTGGACTGCATGTGCTTGTGGGGAACAGTGCAGATAAAAGGTGCATGTGGTGTTGTGCAACAGTGGGTGTTTGCCTTGTGCTCGCAGCAGGATTGGTGAAGGTTTGGCTTGGCGCTTTTGTTATGTTTTGTCACCTGTTTGTCTGTTCAATAGTTCTAAGCCGCACAGACTTGGTTAGGCAGTGAAAACACTTAAAGCCTTTTACACTTGTCACTTCATGTGTCTTGGGAGGATGGGAAAGCTATCCAAAAAGCCAAAAAACATTCCAGACAGACTGAAATCTGATTGTTCAAACCATTTCCTGAGGTGGTTACAAACATGATCTTAAATCCTCCCAACTGTAACTACGTCAGTAAGTGGTCTGTGGAAGTAGCCTCTAAAGCAGTGATTTTCAAAATGGGGTGCATGGCACTCTGTCATGGGGTCCGTGAAATAATGCGCTATTAATTATAAAATGTTGCTGTATCATTAAAAAGTATATACATATCTACAGATGGGGACCATTTGTGCCAATAAAACAAGCATATTGTGTCCATTACTCCCACCCACGTTAGCTTTGGTCCAATTAGAACCTCTGATCTGATTGTGACACGTCACGTCAATCTGTCATGAATCAGTCCCTTCACTCAGAACCGTTCCTGCTGCTGCTTAGCTTAGCTTATTGGAGCGAGCATGGAGAAATATTTGAGTCAGTCAACATCCTCAAGTGACGCTAAGCACAAACTAGCTAAATTGAGAAAATATGACGATCGATCATTATATCGAGCGACAGCGACGGGAGACGTCATACGTCTTCAGACACTAACTAACGAAGCCATGAAGCCGGCCAAGCTAAAGCAACATCTGATTACAGAGCACCCGAAATATCAGGGCAAAACAAAGCGGTGTTAACATGATTCAAATTGAAATGTGTTTCTGTTTATCACTATCAAACAGGTCTGAAGTACTTAGGTTGAAATATTTTAGAATACAGACAGTTGGGTACTTGGAAACCCCTTTAAGGGGTCCCTGGCCCCAAAACGTTTGAGAATCCCTGCTTTACAGTGTCTGTTCCTGTGATAAGGGCAGCTGAAGTTGCACAGAAATCAGCCGTTGTTCTCCCCTGTTTCAGTTAAGCGACACCAACAGGGGCTCCAAGGGCTCAACACAGGATTATACAGAAGGTGCACTGAGCTCTTGCAGCATTTTTCCGTTCCCTGATGTGTGGTAGAGGGAGCCAGTGAAAATCCATCAAAGGGAGTTATCCGTGTGTTTGTGTTGGCTTATAGATAGTTGTTAGCCAGCTAACTGCTAAGCGCAAATGCAAGTAATTCATCATCTGCCATTTTTGGCAGTCACCAAACATTACAACCTCCTTCTAGACTGGCCCGCATCAGCATCATTTGCAATCCCGTTTGTGATCTGGCCAACAGAGATGCATATACAGTATTTATGTGGCTAAGTGTAAGATCATCTCATGTTTTTAGGTACGAATGACGAATTCAGTCCGCTCAAGTGAGCAAGCAGCCTGCTTGGGCCGACAAAGCACACAGATGAACACAGGGTAACAAAGCTGTCTTCAGGGACAGCCTAGTGTGTAATTTAAGGGAAACCCCCTCGGCACATTAGGGCTCACCAGAGAGAGAGCCAGGCACCACAGGGAGCTCCCACTGCGGGACAGATGTGCGAACAGTCGGGCTCTTGTCGCCTCATTCCCTGTAGAGTGTTTCATGAGAATGTGACTGAACAAGAACCTTTCACCAAAACCATCACATGGAAAGAAATCTCTGACACCGTACCATGTTCTCCAGGGGTGCTCAGACACACATCAACTGTGAGAATGTTGCTTTACCAACATGCAAAACCCACAGATGTATCTAAGGATGTTTTCACATATATTATTTATTTTTAAACAAACCAAACTCAGTCCTCTTAAAGTGGACCAAATAGTGGACCAAAAGAAAAGGGACTCCGTTTTTTTGGTGTTCACATTGTCAGTTCATTTGAAAGAGGACTCATTTCTCTATCTGGTCCACTTCAGCTGGGATGGGGCCTCAGTCTTCTTTCTGTTCACACTATAGTTTCTCTGGAGCTAAGACCCACAGAGTTTTTTTTACTTGGACGCGGCACTTGCTGTGCTGTCCCAATGAAATAAATAAATGAAGCCAATAAATGTCTGTGTGACGTGTATGGAAAATGCAGCACTTTTGTCAAGTTGCTTCCATCGGTGTTTTCTGGTGTCCCGTCTGTTCAATCAATGCAATTATTAATGTGTTTTGTCATCAATTATTTTGCTAATATTTGTCAAACACTGAAGACAACCCTCCACTCTCTATTCTGCAGCACACAACCTCTCAGCTGAGCGCACACACACACATTCATAACGCGTATGTGGGGGCTATCTGATACAGACAGATAGGCACTTTTCTCTATCATCATCATCATACTTGCATTGTTTTGAAGCGGAGGCTGGTGGTCATAAAATGTACACGCAGAGTGAATCACAACTTGTTAATCAAAGCTTTTATTAGAATGAAAAATGCATATAATAAAGTTGGCGGCTGGACTTAAATGAGTAGTCCGATGTTTGGCCGAGTGTTTCAGTGCAATAGCACATTCCCTCTATCTTATCTATTTTACATTGTAAAAACTGTGAAAACATCTCCTTCAAACAACTGTATTTATTCAAGTTTCTGGCAAAAAACTAAATTTTACAAGATTACATTTGAACTAAAGCTGTCAAAGTTAAAATGATAATAACGTGTTAACGCAAATTCTTTTTAATGCCACTAATTTCTTTAACGCAATAACAAAATTTGCAGTTTTTAGGTTGTAGCGGGCTCAGTTTTAAAGCTATAGTGAAACTAGAAAAACCTGAGGAATCCATTTGTGCCAACTATGTCATACTAGCTTGTCTGGAAGGAGGCTAAATCACACTCCAAACTTATGATAAATTTTGGTGAGGAAAAACTGTCATAGCCATTTTCAAAAGGGTCCCTTGACCTCTGACCTCAAGAAAATGGGTTCTATGGGTACCCACGAGTCTCCCCTTTACAGACATGCCCACTTTATGATAATCACATGCAGTTTGGGGCAAGTCATAGTCAAGTCAGCACACTGACACACTGACAGCTGTTGTTGCCTGTTGGGCTGCAGTTTGCCATGTTATGATTTGAACATATTTTTATGCTAAATGCAGTACCTGTGAGGGTTTCTGGACAATATTTGTCATTGTTTTGTGTTATTTGATTTCCAATAATAAATATATACATACATTTGCATAAAGCAGCATATTTGTCTACTCCCATGTCGATAAGAGTATTAAATACTTGACAAATCTCCCTTTAAGGTACATTTTGAACAGATAGAAAATGTGTGATTAATGTGCGATTAATCACGATTAAATATAATATCGATTGACAGCCCTAATTTGAACATACCACTATAATTTTATAATTTCCCTTTGCCCAATGCCCATTTTTACTGAATAGAGACTGAATGCACCATATTGTAACCCAATGGAACCACTGTACTTTAGTTGCTCCCATGCTGCCAACATGAACTACATTTCCTCCCGCCGATTTCAACACGGATTTGTTGTTCACAATGAAGCATTATCAGGAATCAGCGACGATTTTCTGGCTTGTTGCATATAACTGACAAGATAGCAAGATTGTATAAAACTAAAGTGCTTTCACCCTGAGAGACGCCAAAGGCCTATAATTTTGCAAATGCTTTATAGTGTTCGACATGTGACGGTGTTCCTTTAAATATATGGTTCCAGACAGATGTCAGAAAGTTCACAACAGGATTTGAATTGCTATTGAAAGACTGTAGAGAAGCAGCGTACTGCTTACAGCCAGCAGGAGGAATCCAGCTGTCAGCTTTTTTTTTTACGGCGTTGGCTGTCCTCCACATGATTAAGTCATGAGAAAAATCCTTGAAATTGGTTCAACTTTGACTCAACCCCTGCCAGCTGTATCATGGGTTTGTTGTATATAAGCTTCTTAGATTTCATGGCGCCATTGTAATTGGAAAACAACGAACAAAGACAGGATGGGAGTGCAGTTCTTGTCATAAGATGAATCTGAACACAGTGACTAACTCCCATTTCCATAATTTTTGCCTTTGCCGTTACCCAAGAAGCATAAAGCAGAAGAAGACCAATTATAAAATCACGTGTTCACAATTTCTACCCTGATGACTGATGTTCATTAAGCCCTTTTGAGTGAAGTGTCAAAGCAAATTATAGCAGTGTTCGTTTTAATATTGCTTTGGTCTTTTGGTGTCAGTGCCCCATGAAAGAGGTGTAACGGAGGTGAAACAGCTGGAGAGCCAATCTGAGTCTTGCTCTGAAAGGAGATGATTGCGATTGCAGTTTCCCAGCAGTTCTCCCTGCTTGGCTCTCTGAAGCGTGTGGAGCGCAAAACTAAGAAGACAGGTGCAAGGCAGACATGCAGTGCTCATAGATTGCATCATTGTCTAGAGTGCAGGTGTGAAGTGTTCTCCTCATTGCATGCTGATTACATGCTGTCCAGATAGATGATTTTCAATGCATACTGTTGGCGGGACTGTGTATGTTTTTTTTCATAATTACATGTTTTAGCAGGGCTAAAACATGTAAACATGGCTGGGACCAAATGGGACTCAATTAGGCATACAAAAGTTATGATTTTTAAGATTACAGTACTGGTAAATTTGGCGCACACCAGCCCCAGAATTACTGTGTTTTAAATGACACATGTATCTGTCACATTCCTTTAAAATGGGGTTTGATATGATGAAATTCCGGTAACTTCATCAATTTAGCCTTAAACCTACAATAACCTGTTTTTTGGCTACTTAGGGCTATGGAAACCAGTTGTGAACACAACATTGACATATCATCACCATTTTAGGTGATATGGCAGACTCTTTAACAAACTGTTGCCAATTTACACAACCAGTAGTTAAGGAGCCTGGTGAATGTAAGTCCAATATTCACTCTTTTAGCTCAGTTTTTGGTCTCTACCACCCCCTGCTATCCATTCTCACTCCCAACTCATCTGTATGCGTCACACCGGGCTTTCAACTAACTCCAATGTAAATCCTCCCGCGTCATTATAGAGTGCTCCAGGGATGACGTATTTTTGTAGGCCAACCCGGAAGTTAGCATCCAGGAGGCTGCTGTTTGCGTCCCGTTTGAAACCAAAAGTCAACGTTGACTTATTTGTCACATCAGTGGTTAGTCACATGCCTCATTAGTATAGTTAGTCCCGTGAGTCACATGAGTCGCTCGTCACTTGAGTCGTCAGTTAAGTAAACGTCAATGACAGCCGTTTCCTAACCCTACCTAAGTGGTTTTGTTGCTTAAACCTAACTTCCTGTAAAGACAGAAGTTTACTTTGAAAAGACACTATGCATGTAACAAGTGTATATTGACACGCCATCCCTGACAAGTCCATAATTGATGCTAGAGGGTTACTTAGAGCGTCATAGATTGAAGCTTTGGGCCACTGACCAAGCATCGATATTTGACAAGTTGGGAGTGAAAATGTGTTGACCCCTGAGGGAAATATCTTCTTTTCAGTGAAATTGCTGCTCCAAAAACAACCTTTGGACTTGGGAAAAAAAAGGAAAGTAAAAGCCACAAGCCTTTGCTCCATGAAATCAAATTTACCTTTATAAATCTCCATTAGTTTAGTTAGGGACTCCACAAATCACTTCAACATCCACGCTGTGACAGTCGGACAGAAGCGGTACATTAATGTTAGTTTTCCCAAAGCCTGTATCATAACTAATTTGAGACTTCCTACCTTCATGCAACTATAGACCATGATTAACCCTAACATCTGTACATCTGCTATCAATGTAAATCTGTTCAGTTCCACCCTGTTAACACAGTAATGGAGGTGGTGCTTAAGAGTGTAACACATACTGTATATCAGCCATAGCTTATATTTACATATGTTGCCATTAGTCTGTGGGATCATTTTGATTTCTCAATATTTTTGACAGTTTTTTTCTCAAAGGTATTTGAATGAAATAAATAAAGAAGCTTAAAGCTCCCAATCCTCCATCAGTATTTTCTTCTGCTCCTTTAAAGCAGTCAGTGAGGCGTGCAAACCTAATTGAGCGCTTTGCGGTTGCCCCCTCTGGAAATCCTGTGAGCCAAACTCAGCAATCATGCAAGCATTCAACAAGGGGGCAGCACCTCTTCCTGTCAGTCACAGGGTGTGCTTCTCTTCATACAACGGAGTAAATACGCAGTTTGGGAAGATTTTCTGATGAATGCCGATGGAGGAGATTATGTTGAAATGGAGTGGGAAAACTGTTTCTATTCTGGGAGACAAGAGTAGGTGAAAATGTGAGCAAACTAACGTTCATACATGGCAATTAAGTAACGCAACAGTCATTACGTAGATCTGAGATAGATTGGCTCTCTATGCCTTCTTACTTTGAAGACAGAAATCAAGACTGCTTTTGTTTGTGTCCATATTTTTAGCATATCTACTGACAAGTGACATTTTAAAGTTCCCATATTATAGAAAGTGACATTTTCATGTCTTTTTTTGATTATAAAGCAGGTCTGCAGGTCTAAAGTAGACCAGTGGTGTGATATGGAGAGTACATGCACATCAAGTGTAGTTTATCCGCACAAGCGACCTTGATATATACTGTGTATATATATATATATATATATATATATATATAGTCTGGTGTTTGTTGGAAATGAGGCCACTCTCAAGGGCCTCATGTCAAACCTCAGAATATAATTACCTCGTTCTTTCTATTTTGATTGCAGGAACTCTTGTGAAGTCTCCTCAAAAAACAGTTTAAAGGTCTCATATTATGCTCATTTCCAGGTTCATAGATGTATTTTAATGTTGCACTAGAACATGTTTACATGCTGCAATGTTCAAAAAACCCTTTATTCTTCTCATACTGCAGCCTGAGTCTGCCTGCCTCAGAGCCTAATTCAGCCTCTGTCTGAACACCCCTGATTCACAGCCTGTCTCCTCCCACTCTGCTCTGATTGGTCAGCGTTTTCTGTCAATCAAACGTCCTCAACAACAGCGTCACCCTCCCCCTCCCTCCCGGAGAAGCTCTCCGGAGAGAGAGAGAGAGAGAGAGAGACGAGTGGAGAGATAGCAGCTAGAATAAAGTTTATAAACCACTTTAAAGTTTATAAACCAGAAACTTCACCCAGCGCACGTTACCGGAGGAATCTGATCAGAAATCGGCGACACATGATGAACATCTGCGGTCCAGACTCCAGGTTTTCCTGACGGTTTCTCTCAGGTAAATAATACTATTTATAGCTCTGTTGGTTAGCTCAGTGTTTACCTCATGCATCAACTCTGTAAACCGTAAACATACACTCTGTTTTACGTCTGTCTTTACAGATCCATCTGTGAGAAATGACCGACAGAATCATCCCAGAGGAGAGCAGACGGCTGAGAGCAGACGGCTGAGAGCAGATAGCTGAAAGCAGATGGGAGATACAGAGCTAACCCGTTAGCATGTAGCTACATGCTAACGGGTTAGCTACATGCTACCGCTATGACACGGTGTGTAAACACAGCGACCATCAGGGTGGAAAATAGAAGATGTGAAACAGTAGTCAGTTCATTATTTCTGCTAAAAGATAAATGTATGGAAGATCAGAGTAATGGTATATTATTTACAGTAGTAGCTGTCTCTGTGTTACCATGACTACAGACCACCGGAGCTTAGCTTACCATAGTTTACCAGAGCTGAAGACTTTCTCCTGTACCATGTTAACATAACTAACTAACAGGTGAGATGATTACAAATGCTGTGAATAATTAATATTGTCATCTGTCAACTCAAATAAAGTTTGACTGTGAAACAGAAATGTGTTGTGTTGCTTACAAGTCACTATTTACTACCTGTACTCTGCTACATGCATGACATCAAATATATATAATATATAAATATCATCTGTTTAAACAGTGTAATTACATAAAGCCTTTGTGAAAGAACATGTTATATTTAGATGATGGGAGTACATGAAGCCTGTTCTGCTGGTTCTTGCAGACTAACAGTAGGAGCTACTTTGCTCAAGTTCGGTTGAGGAGGAGAGACAGTGACGCGCTGTGGGGCGGGGTCAGCTACTGAAGGTTCTGCTCTGGTTCGACCAGGAAACCCTCACGTGGCTTGCATTTCTCAAACGACGTCAGAAGAGAAGGAAAAGCTGCGCAGCGTTTTTCGACACCCATTTCCGGACAAACGGAGCAGGAGAAAAAGAGAGAGGATGGTCTTTTATGATACTATGGTGACTTGTAGACACACTGGGGACAGATATTGATGTTTAAAAGACATGGAAAAGTGCATTTTGCATAATAGGTGACCTTTAAAGCTAGGGTTGGTAGTGTTCTCCAAAAACATTATTTGTTATATTTGTTGAAATTCTCTTTACATCCCAACAGCAATCAATAAATCAATACAATTGTATATATTTATTAGGGAATTTTGGAGTTAGTGCCGCAAGCTACTTTCATTGGAAAAGAGTTGGCAACTCTGCTGGGTTTTTTGGTTGGATCATTTAAAAAAATGTAGTTTACTCTTGCTAGTGTCTAGCTTTAAATGTCTCTCCCTTTTATTTGAAAATGTCTAAGGCCAGCGATATTTTCTTAAAATTAGGTAAAAGCATTACCAGTACAATGATAATGTTTCTTTTTTATTTATATAGCACTTTCAAAGCCTTAAAAACAAAGTGCTTTCCAAGGTGAGGAAATTCGAAACATAAGCAATATTAGAGATAACAGTACAAGAATAGTTCCTTGCTAATAAAGACCCTTTTGTGGGAGGGAAAAGGATGAGATCTCTTTGGTCTTTATTTATGAGCAAGTCATTGACCTTCTCACTTCCCTTTCAAAATTGGTGAAAACTTTATGCACTCTGTGAAGTGCAGGCATTAATTGAAAGCCCCCTCGGAATGAATTTTTTAGGAGTGGTGCATTGTTCACACAAACAACATCCTTGAGAAACCAGCCAACTTTCAGAACTGGGTCACACCAACAGTTTCCCCAAAACAAATTAATTATTCTCAGCTGTCATTAAATTTTGTGCTCTGCAGATTCAAAATGCAATTATGATAATTTTTGTTTTCTCATAACTTCGAAACTGTCAGGTATTTATACAAGTCGTGGGCTCAATACAACAACACATCTGCATATCTAAAGAGATGCTGTATAATTCCTGATTGAGCTCATGTGAGTGAGACTAATCCTGAATGACATACTTGCAGGTCTGAGGTTTAAGGCCAAGCTAAGTACTGTATTTATACCTTCTATTACTAGTACTGGAAGAAAGTGTCTACATGTATCAATGGCATATAATATACTGTAAATAGAGAATTATTTGACTTAAACCTCTTTACCCCATTCAAGGGCATAGGACGTCCATCAGAGCTCGCCATCTTATACTCTTTTCTGGGCTTTTACTTCCTGCCAGCTTGCTTCGATTTTCTCCCAACCTTGATGTGTGGAACGTCTCCAGGTATTTTTTGGCCTACCCTGTTTCCCCTTTCCCAGTGGATTGTAATCCAGGTTCTGTTTTGGGACATTATATGTGACCTTCTTAAGGTCTGACCTATCCATTTCCACTTTCCACTTCCACTTTAGACTGCGGTAGCTATAGTATATCTTCCTGGTTGGTAATCTTCCACAGTTCATTTGTGGTTTTGATAGCTTAGCTTAGACCACCATAGCTTTAGGATGTAGGGTAAGCATTTGTTGACACCTGCATCTTGCTTGTGGTTTTCCACTTCTCAGAACCATAGAGCAGGACAGTCTACATGTTGGTATTGAAGGTACGTAGATTGGTGCTGTTGGACAGCTGGTTTGATAACGAGACAGGCCGTTGTATCTTGAATGCCTGCTGTGCTTTACCAATATATAGCTCTATGTCCTTATCTGCTCCCTAAAGCAAGGACGATCGCACTGACATGATAGGATACAGAATCATGACGAGGAAACGTTTGGATCTTTTATACTCCGTGCGGGTTACTCCTCGCGACAAACTGACATTCTCAAATTCTCCTCAAAGTTCTCCATTTTCTCCGCCCATCTACGTCCTGCGTAGTTAGAAAATGTTGGATGTGCACTGACAGGCGAAAACCTGCTGCACGAAATCCCCACAAAGGGCCGTATCTGATGGTGTGATGTCACTTTGGCCGTGCCGACACTCACGACCTTCGCAGTAAATCAAATTTAGGTGAAATGTTCCACGTCTTTTACGGCCTCCCTGCTGATTGTAATGGGATTGAGTTGTTTCAGGTTTACTCTCATGTTCTTAGTTTTTCCAGTATTGATCTTACATACATTTTAAGCTCATAGAAAATACTTAACTTTTACTTGTAAAGTTGAAAGATGTTGTGAAGTTTGAGGAATGCCAAGGGTGAATTTAATTTAGAGTATCATCAAAAATGTGACAAAAAAGTACTTTGCCTTTAAAGACTAAAGAGTAGTGAGAAGGAGAAAATAAAATTGAGACACATTAAAAGGGAACTTTTCAAATGGAGAGCATGTCATGACTGCATCAAAATAGAACAAAGCTGTGACTGCAAGCAGTAAATTTCCTCCAAACTTAGAGCGTTAGTCTGTGCGGGGAGGGAGCGGAGCTGCAGAGACTCTCGGAGGCAGAGAGTGGGACGATTTAACCCAGGGGATGGGATCAGAATCTGGGGAGCCGAGCTCCAGAGCTCCAGAGCTCCAGAGGCATATACCTCAATCCTGATGTATAGGCGCTTCCCTCGCTCTGAATGGTCGAACTATATTATTAGTTTTACATTTCTTAGCTGCCAGAAATACCAATTTGAATGGGTGTGAATCTGGGTCAGGAGGAGTGGTGCCAGCAGCAGAATGATTTGTTAGGGAAGGAATAAGGGCTGTGTAATGAGCTGACATACCCGCCTTACACCGCCATTAAATCTTGATCAAGGAGTCATATTTAGGTTAGAAAATGCATATAGTAGTTTAAAACGTTTCTATATCTGTATGGACTCATCTGTAGGCTGTTTAGATTTAAAGTAAAATCACGTGTCCCGTCAGCTAACAGAGCAACTTGAACTGAATATACGGGAGCCGCCCATCTCTCTAACAAAGACCCTGCGATTCAACCCAGCTGCCGTCTGGCCACATAAAGTAACAAAGTAAAATATGGCAAAGCATTCAAAAAAAGGTGGGTCACACAGACTTTATATTTCCTAATCAAGTCTCTTTGTCCTACTTCAAATCAATCAAGTCAAACAAGTTCTAATCCAGGATCCATACAGTCCAATGCTGCACACTTTCCTTTATGGTTTCTGTGGTGTTTGTGGAAAGAGTCTTGAATTGATGTTGCAGAAGTTTTGGACAGCGTTTAAGTGAGGTGCAGCTTCTTCTAAACTTTGAAGGTGGGGCTGTGGCACATCTAAGCCATTTTAGTCAATATTCCAATTCTATTCACTGCAAGTGAGGCATCAAAAGCACACAGATGTAAAAAAACTTATTTACAATCTTTTATTTAAAAGGATCCTTTCTTCCATGGTAGGATTATGTTGACCAGCCTGGCTTCATCCTCAGCCTGAACTAAACACATTAGTTCAATCATAGTTTTTCTACCAGCCTTGAGCATTTTTCATCCACATGGAATTTGTCACTGAAATAGAGAAGAGGCAAAAACGTTTCTCTTTTTCTTTTAAGCCCCAAACTCTCTGACTCACTCTTCATGTGGATATGTTCACTGAAGCTGCTTGCTTCTACCTAATTTGTCATGTTTCTTTGTCCTTTTTCTGGGTGCACCCGATTTGTCTGTTTAATAGCCATTAAATAGGTGTTATCAGTCACTATAAGCACCACAGATGTGGGTCATTAGGAGCCTACTACACCTACTATGTTGTAAAAGTGAAAGTGAAACTTAAAAGCAACACCTTCTAAAATGTTGTAAAACTGAATGAAATGTCATTTTTTGAACACAAACAGAAAGGATTATTTAGGTTTAGGCAACTAAACTACAACTTCTTTAGGTTTGGGCAACACAACTTAAACATCTTTAGGTTTAGGCAACAAAACTATAACTTCTCATGCCAGAGTGAACCAGTCTTCACCCTAGCTTTAAAACTGAGCCCACAACATCCAAAAACGTACAAGTTGCGTTAAAGGGTTTTTGGCAAGAAACTTGAATAAATACAGTTGTTTCAAGAAGATGTTTTTACAGTTTTTATAATATAATATAGATAAGAGAAAAATGTGATATTGCACTGAAACACTTGAAAAAAATAAGCACTGGTCGCCAGCCAAACATTCAACTACTCATTTAAGCCCAGCTGGCAACTTTATTATATATTTTTTTCCTTCTAATAAACATTTTGATTAAGTTTCATATGATACCAGTATCTTCACTCTAGCTTTAAAACTGAGCCCGCTACAACCTAAAAATCGCAAGTTGAGTCAATGCGTTAAAGAAATTAGTGGCGTTAAAAAAAAATTGCGTTAATGCGTTTTTATCGCGTTAACTTTGAAAGCCCTAAAAATACCTTTGCATTCACTGTATTCCTTTGTTTAATGTATGTCTTTGTGAATTTCACAATTATATATTGTGTTCACGGTTACACAATATAGTCAGTGATTAGTATTTCTATTGTCAGTTTTGGAATATCCAGGACTTGCAGACTTGACTGTGAATGCTGTGTATGAGCTGCCGTCTCAACTTAAGCAGGTGATGAGTCATCAGGAACTCATTAGGAGCACCAGATGGAGCCTAAACCGCTGGATTGGCAGCAAATTAAAATTACTTTTCAACTGTGTAATTTTAGCATCAAATCAGAAGAACTGCAGCTTTGCGATCCTTCTCTCCATTGCACCTACTGATCTTAACACCTTGATACAGAGCAGGCCTAGATGAGAGGGCGTGAAGCTTAATCCAACATAACAGCATTGAGACGATTCGCAGCAGGTGAGGTGCCGAGCCAAAGAGAATTATACTACAACACCTTCTCTAACTCATAATGTCCAAACCTTTCTATTCATAACACCAAGGAAAAGTCAAACAACTACTGACACATTACTTAACTCTGACTTCGAGAGTTGGTGTGAATTTGAAACAAGCTTCTATTGCTAAAAGTGACAGACAGATGGGGAGAAATAAAAGAAAAAATACAACATGAACTGTGTTAGTAAGGTGTTGGCCACCGTGAGCCTACAGTACAACTTCAGTGCTACTTGGCATAGATTATTTCAGTATCTACAACACCATTCTTCTAAAGGATATTCCCTCATTTGGTGTTGGAGAGTGCCAACACTTCACACACATCACATTCAAACTTATTCAAAATTATTCAGTGGACCCCTGTTCCCCATGGAGAGAGAATTTTTATCCTGAAGGAAACAACTCAGAAAAGTGTGATCATAGCATAAAGGAGAAAACTCAGAATAACTTTTTATTGATTTGCGTTGCCAGTAAAATGCCTGCTACCTATATGAAAGTGTTACCATTAATTGTGTTTCTTCAATCATTCATGCAGAATAACGTAGACATCAAGTATTTCATAATAACCTTTCAGCATATTGTAATTTCTTCCTAAACCTAACTAGGTTTTGTTGCCTAAACCTAAACTGCAGTGTTGTTGTATAAACATAACCCTGCCCATTTCACAATAACAATGTGGTGTTAAATGACATGCAAAAAGCCGTTTCTTAACGTTAACCCCCTGGGTTGAAAAAGCCTAAAATATGTTATCATGACACAGAATGTCCTTAAAATGTTGTGCTATTTATACACTTTCCTGTGAGATCAAGTCGGGTACATTGGTGTTCTACAGGGGGTTGGTAGTACTAAAAAATAGTTTGCCATATCAAAAACGCCTTATATCTACGTTTGAAGGCTACAGCGCTATGCTCCAGTCAGTAGCACAGCTTGGAGGAAGTTGACAGCGCATCCTCTAACAACACTCAAATGTCAGTCAGTCGACGTCAGATGTCATCCAGATGATTGAATCAACGCTGTTTCCACAAATATGTCCCCAAACTGTTTAATCCTCTTTTTGACAAATGGAAAATATATGCACACTGTCTGCACTATCATTATAGATTAGATTTCTCTGCAGAAAAAGTGGAGGATAACTAAAATTTCAGTTCAACTTCAAGAGGTTTTGACTATTAATGTCCATCATATGTTGTGAGAAACGGTATTTTTCCTCGGTTTTTTGTTCTTGCGTTATTGCAATTTAATTTGTCTGTTGTGGTTCACAAATAAGCAGGCTCCAAAGCCTCACACAGCTGCAGTGTATACCTCTGTCTTCAGATTATGTTTTCTCCTGTTACACTTCTTTTCCAGCTGGCTGAGCACTACCTTGCTGCAATAAATCAGACGAGACACCGATAGTTGTGCGTGTTGCACACATAAACCCACGTGCACAAAATCTGTTTTTGGATACCTGTCAATTATGATTACATATAATAAGATACGGCTGCTTTGTTATCATTCCAGTTGTTCAGAGAAGGAGTGATTTGAATAGGTCAGCCATTGGAACCGAGGTGCCTCCTCTCAACTTGTTAATAGCGATTGTCAGCCCAAGAAAGGTTTTCCAGAACACGGCTGTTGTGTTCAGCCAACGGGGAAAATGTGTGGATGGCTTCCATAGCAACTCGGGAATGGGAGGGGCTGTTGGAGCAGATGCCTGTGAAATGTGCTAAAGAAACAAACAAAGCCTGAAAACATATGAAAAAAAAAACTGACTGGAAGAGAAACTATGAAAAAGATTAACCTCAGCCTCCTCTCCTGGTGGCGTTTTAAATTTTATTTTTGGTGCCGCTCTTGGGAGTGCGCATACAAAATGCTCTTACAATTAAAATAACTGAAAAACAAAATCTGAGAATGGGAACAGGACAAAACTTAAACACATTTAATACAGTGCAAATTTGGACAGCTTAATATTCTGTCTACTGTGTACACAATCTGAATATGGAGAAAACCAAAAATGGCCAACATACATCCTTACCTTTAAAGTCACCATAATTCACTATGACTATGTGTGTTTTTATGTAAATTGATATCAAGATGCATTAGATCGAGACTTGGTCAAAACCGAGTACATGGCTAGAACGTGTACGGTCAGTCTGTGAATTAGTGGCTATGCAGATAGTCAGTGGTCTTGTCTATAATGTTAAACCCAGTGGTACATGTCCACCAGGTCCGGCGACGACACTAGGAAACGCGCTGCTCCACTCAACTGGCTGTTCAAGCGGTGACGTACCCCATCATGGAATGCACCTGATTGGTACCTGGTTTTCTGCTCGGCGTTTCAAACAGGAAACAACATGGCGGCCTGCTTGTAAACTTTCTGTTGTTCCGTCAAAACAATTCACCACAATCTACTCCTGAAAACATTTGAAGAGAGGAATAGGCTATGCCACTGCTGAATCTGGTTTCATTTTAGATCTAGATCGCCTAGTTTGACAGCGCGGTCCAAGTTTTGTGAGCCGGACGCATCACGCTGGACAAGCTCATTTGCATAAACGACTGTTCATTTTGAAAGAGCAACGGCCAATGAGGAAACTCCCACACTTGGCCGACCAATCGTGTAAGTTCATCCCTCAGTCAGTCACTCAGTGACAGACTTTTGCTTTTGTAGGGCTGGCCCTCTGCGGTCCAGCAAAAAAACTTTAAATTGTGTGGTCTTGGTGAAGGTATGTGCTCTTTCTATATTGCATTTAGATGACTTACTTCCAAGTGAGCTTTATGAACGTATATCTGTACATACAGTAGATGGAGGCTACATCCCACATGGATTTCAAATTTCCTTTTCCTTTTGTTGTTCACCTTCAGGTGCATTGCAGATATTCAGTGTCCTGTGTTGTACTTATGCACTGCACACTTTCCTTATCTTCCTAACACGCACACACAGACACACAGACACACACACACAGCCTCTCATAAACAATATTGATTACGTTAAGCCCCCGTTAGCGTCTCTGCACCGCTCCACATACCATCCGTGTTCTCCATTTACTATCTACCATTTTGTCCTTCATTGCACCTCTATTTAGACACTCTTAATCCGTGCAGCTTCTCAGTATCTATATCTGATTACATTTTGGTTTACAGGCTTGCTGTGCGCCCAGTACGCCCAGTGTCAGAATAAAACCCACACACCTTTTACATGTTATCTTCTGCTGCCATTGGATGTCCTGCAGAGTGTGATGATGGTGGCGGTTATTCAGCCTGTGAGTGAAAGACAAGATCTGAGGTGTAGGTGAAGAAAGGACTAGAGAAGCAGCTGTTTAATGTGCCGCAGTGCTGCCTCATTATGCTAATCCTCCCAAAGAGAGCCTCCATAGGATGCAGACATGCATGAGCTTGAATTGGCTTTGAAGAACAGAAAATGCTCAAGGTATAAATCCACAGGGGGCCGTGGTTCCCTTTCTGTGTAAATGTATATGCATGCAGCTCGCCCTTCTTTCAGCTTCTCTCTATCTCTCTTTGTGAAGAAGAAAGCCGCACTGGGGGTACCTTACAGCAAAACTAAAGAAAGTGGGAAATGATAGCACATGTTTTAGATATACTGGATGTGGCCCATCCATATGTCAAAAAACAAGAATGATGTGGAAGTGGTGTAGATATAAGATTGGTTTTAACATGTCTACATTATGTCTATGGCCATTTTTATTATGCCTCTGCGCTGGCAACAGCTGTGGCCAGAGGCATTATGTTTTAGGGGTTGTCCATCTGTCCATCTGTCCATCTGTCCATCCTTTCGTCCATCCGTCTGTCCGTCCCATTCACGTGAACGCAATATATCAGGAATGCCTGGAGGGAATTTCTTCAAATTTGGCGCAAACATCCACTTGGACTCAAGGATGGACTGATTGGAATTTGGCGGTCAAAGGTCACTGTGACCTCATAAAACAGATTTTGGCCATAACTCAAGAATTCATATGCTAATTATGACAATTTTACACAAATGTCTAACAGGATAAAATTATAAACTCATGACATTTTGGACAGACATGGATGCAAACTGCAACTTCACTAGTTGGCAGAGGAATACAGCCACAAGGCAGTAATTGTAGTTTTTTCTAGCTGTCAAACACGGGTCATTATAGAGATCCATTGTAGCTGAAATGAACAGACCATACCGGCTGGTGTCAATGAAGGATGAAACGTGCACACTTACCACACACACAGCCACAAACAACCCTTACATGATAATAATGTTCCTCAAAGCCAAGCAAACTGCACTATGAAGACTTTTTATCTTTTTTGTGTATGTTGTATTTTGTCTTGTTCTACTACTTCCCAGAATACCTTTCAGCACCCTGGGGAAGAACCAAGCCAGTGTGAAGTGAATCTGTGATAGACTGGCTATCTGTCCAGGGTATATTCCTATTACCCAATGTGAAGTAGCCAGCCCTCTGAGACCCTGAAAAGGATAAACCATTTAGAGAGTGGATGGATGGATGGATGGAGTAAGATGGACTGTGACAGAAGCAGGGATTGGACAGGTATACTAATGGAGGGCGAGTAGAGCTGTCATCTACATCTATATAACAATTAGTGCTAGTTAGGCAGAGCATATGAGTCACATTTGTATATTGGCTGACTGGCATCAGTTGTTTCACTCCTGCTTCACAATCAGTGGCTTACCAGCTGCTTGACTACCAGCTGACTAGCAACATCCAATTATATTCATGCTTAATAGCTTGCCTCATACCAAAGCTATTTGCTGCCGCAGCTCCGCCTTCACCATCCCAACCCCCTCCTTAAATGTTGAAGCTGTTGTTTCACTTGACTTTACGTTCATGTACTGTAGGTTTATTTACATGGTATCCAAACGGAATCTTTGTTGCTGCTCAGATTCTTTCTATTCAAAGAATCTGAGTAACTATTCACTCCTTGACATATTGTGTCCCTGACTGTTGTGTAATATACTGAACAAAACAATGGACAGTATTCAAAGTATGCCTCTAAACGTGTCCTTGACACTATTGTGCCATTCACGTTGTATAAGAAGATTGCAGAATTTCCATCAGTAACATCACTTTTAAGAGGATCAGATATACTAAACCGAGATTGAAAAAGCAAAAAAAAAAAAAGCACCAGTTGTTTCAACGAATGCTAAAAAATGAGATTTGTTTGATATTTGAGACGGGAGATCGTTGTTTGTTTAATGTTTCTAACTGACAGTCAACGCTGATTTCTTTTACCCATGATCAGGTTTTTTCCTAACCTTAACCAAGTGGTTCTTACTGTAACCACGCTGGTACCACAACTGTAATGAAGTACTTATTTTAATCTGATCTTTCCTGAAAGATAACCAAGTTTCTTTTCTGCCTATACCTAACCAAACCTTAACCCTCATGGTGTAAGATCAGAAAACATCATCCTGTTAAAGTACCAGTGTGTAGGATTAAGTAGCATCTAGCAGTGAGGTTGCAAATTGCAACCAACTGAATACCCCTCCGCTCACCCCTCCGAGTCAGAGAACCTACGATGGCCTTCTCAGGTAGCATAAAACTGCGAAAGGCCCTCTCAAGTGTCAGTGGATGGTTTGTCCGTTTGGCAACATGGCAGACTCCGGGAAGTGGACCTGCTCCTCTTTCTAAAGTAACGAAAACACAAAATTTTTTAGTTTCAGATGATTATACACTAATGAAAACATAGTTATAAATATTATATTCCCTTTCTGCAAATTGATCCCCCAAAATCCTACACATTGGACTGTTAATAACGATGTCAGATCAACAGCAGCAGAGAAAAAAGAGGAGTCCTTCACATATATATATGTATATATATATATATATATACATATATGTATATACTGTATATATGAATGTAGCCCCAGGGCAATTTGTTCTGCCCCTGAGGGCCATTGTGGCTGGTTTCCTGGTCTACTACCAGTTTCCTGGTGGTTCTGCTCAGAATAAATATGTTTTGGTTAATATTTACATGTTTAGTTCAATATACACATACAGTATGTTGTGTCACTTTAAATAGGCTGGTTGCAGTGTACTTGGTGAGCACGTGGTTTACTTTGAGTACAACCTACATTGTTTAATTTTATTACATGTAATTGGTTGTTTATGTGTCATGTCACTTTACCTGGTTGTGATTGGCTGGGGGGCAGGACTAGCGAGGAGCATCGAGCGAGAGAAGTGAGGGAGCGGCGCAACGGAGAGGTTGGAGAGAAGAGAGTGGAACGAAGAGAGATGTAGTAATTAGAGATGTTACGGTTTAAAGTGTGTTTGTAAGTTATAGTGCTGTAAAAACTAGAGCATAGGACTGCAAGCCAGTGAAACGCTGTATGTATATGTTGAGAGTAGTTAAGTGGCTATCAACGCTGTAGCTGATATTGCGCCGTTAGCCTTTCCAGCTAACTAGTCAAGCTAACTACCGCCGAAGGACACTCTGGACCGCCCAGATAGCCTCCAGGTGACCTGGATAAAAGCCTGGTAGCTCCTCTGGCAACGCGGGAGAAAGAAGGTTTCACCCATCGGACTGCCACGGTCAGTTTTCAGCCTTTCTAGCTGTTTGCACTACTCTTGGAGGTGCAACATTAGGACTCTGTGATACTAACTCTGCTACATTAACGTGAGTACTCAGCTTTTATTTGGCTGTTAGAGCGAAACGGTCTCGACTGTTTTTGGCCACCACGTTCCCGAGCATCGACCAGGCCTGCAACGGGTTGTTTTCATTAATGGTCCTTTTCTGTTTGCGGGCTTGTGTGTGTGTGTGTGTGTGAGTGTGTGTGTGGGCCCACCAGGTTATTATTGGTGAAAGTAAAAGAAACCATAAGAGTTCATTGCATATCCTTTTGGTACTGCTTTATGTTATTTTGGGCTAGACCAAGCACATTAAAGGGTGACATATATGCTAGTGACCCCAGAAGGTTAAAGGAACATAGAAGATTGACTTGGGTTAATACTGACTTGTTTATCTCTGTGAAAGGTCAAAGTACTATTTTCTTGGTATACTATTATTGAGAGTATTGTGAACCTTTTTTATTTTACATATTTTTGATATCATTCCCTTTTAGTTAATAAATTGAGTAAATTGTTAGGGACATATTTGTTATGTGATTTTTATTAGGTATAAACATAACCACAGTGCAGTCACATATAAGAAATAGGGAAGAAATAATTATGGGTTATTAAAATAAAGCAACAACAGGAATAAGGGTTTAACTAAAGCCAACCTGGGAATTAAGTTTTACGATCACAGGGCGCTACCTTTATAAAAAGGTGCAGAAAGCGCTACATGAAGGTATAAGGTCACCTTATCCTCTGCACACCTGCAAAACCACTAAACCCACACACAGAAGTATGCCTCAAGTGTTTACTTTAAATTAAAGTTTAAATTTAACTTACAAGAAAAAATATTTTAATGAACACAAGCAGATCCAAGCACCCTGCCTCTTCTGGCGTGAAGCTTGAAGAAGGAAACAGGTGTCCTTTGCTGTACATGTCTGTTTGTTAGGCATCCAACAACTACTGCTTCCATGAGTCATAAACGCAGGAGCGCTATCAAAACCTTCCGGGCGGTTTAATTTTTGAACATTTCTTATATCGCTTGCCCTGGAGTGCCTCTGAAAAGCAGAGAAACCTCACACGCATCTCCACGTTAGTATGCTTTCCCTGGTGAATGAACCCTTGAGGCAGAAGTTAAGACAGTTTGCGTCCCCATGACATTTCAATCAGCTGATTTTCACCAAATATAAAATTTCATTCATATGCTCTTCTACAGCATACAATATGTGAAATGCTTTAGACGTTTTAGAAAGCACACTGTAAATGTGTATAATGCATCCTCCATTTTTGGTTCCTCTGAATTTCCTTAAAGAGAAGTGTGCTGTTGTTTTACGTAAACAAGTGCACCACAAGAAAGCCATTAGACTGAGCAGTTTCTTGGACATTTATAAATCACACACGGCTTCATGATGGAGGGGCCATTTTATACCTAAAGGATCTATGATGTCATTTGTGGACTGTCACATAAAAGCTGTGCCTCAGGGAATACTGTATACAAACAACGTTGCTTAATTGATCCAGACCTTGTGTGATGGGGGCTTTGCTGCAGGACAGACAGATGGGGGGAGGGGGAGTTGCCTGTTAGCCACCGGTTATGTTTGCATTGCACTCAATGTATTAGCAGGTTTTAAATCATTAACAGTGACAAGGGAAACGAGCCTTACTGCAATCCAATATTTTCACATATAGGCTTTAAAGTGATTTGTAGGTTCAGTGGCAAACTCCGAGTATAAACACGCTGGTCCCTTTCATACATACATATTAAATGCAAATGCATGTTTTTATTAATACGCAAAGATATACTGTCTCTCTCCGTGATGTCAAATTCAAATTGGCTTTACTGACATGGCCATAATTAAGCCGGTTAAAGCTGGTTATTCAAGGTTCACTGTACAAGTAAGATTATACTGAATTTTTTAGAGGAAAAACAAAACCTGTGTTGAAAACAAATCATTGGAAAAAGTTATCAAATTTAAGATGTGGTAGAAAAATAATAAAGGAAGAGATGTGGAAGCAGATTACAGTTTCTTATGTGTTTTCCCGCCGGCTGTGACATACTCTCACATACTTAAATTCTGCGGCTTCAATAGCAATATCAGTTTTTACTGAGTTGATGTTGAATTTTGTTTTTGTGTGTGTGTGTGTGTGTGTGTGTGTGTGTGTGTGTGTGTTTGTGTGAAAATATACTCTTAGAAATGAAGGTGCTAACTAACCATATAGGGTTCTCTTATACATGTATCATATGTCCCCATAGGAGAACCGTTTTTGGTTCCTGGAACCTTTTCAGAGAGTTCTACCTATAACCCAACATTAAGGACTATACTTAGAAACATCTGTGAAAGATTCCACCCAGAACTTCTCCACCTTGTATGGGGTGCTACTGCTAACAAGAACCAAACCAGGGGGATCTAACAAGAACCTTTTTTATATTCCAAGAAGTTTATCTAGAACCTACCCAGTATTACTGATGAGGCTTCTCTGATGTGGAACCCACAACAATCATGGTTCACAATCACAGTTTTTGGGGGTGTGTCTAGGAGGATCTTTTAACACCCATGCTTTTTACAATCCTTGAAGAACATTTTTTTCATAAAAAGGGCGTTTAATGGAACCCTTAGGGGTATATTAGTTTTATTTTGGTAAGGTTTAGTTTAGTTTTTTGTCTTTATATCGGTTGCAGTGCGTCTCTACCAAAGACTGTGTTAAAAAAATGAACGTAGTCTCCATGACGTCACCCATATGTTTCTGAGTGGAAGTGATTGGCTCCAGCCATCGCCATCTTGGCAGTGACAGCCTAACTTCCGTCTAATCCAAAAAGAGGTGGATCTGAGACAAGCCCAGGTGAAGCAGCAGAGTAGACAGCTAGCAACTAGCAGCTAGCGTACCTGGTACGACATCCACCTGTCACTCAAAGTGTCCACGCCTTCAATTACGCCAAACATTAAGCTTAATAAAGCTTCTTAATGGCCAGGGCTGATGTGGTGGGTTTTTTGGGTGTGTGTCTGCGAGGATCTTTTAACACCCATGCTTTCAACAATCCTTGAAGAACTCTTAATACAATCTTAAAGATTTCATGAACAGGGAAATTAGCTATATAGACCAAAACCATTTTTTAGTACCTGGCTGTAAACATGTTTATTTGTGGCCATCTAAAGAACTGTAGTTTTTGACACTTCCGCGCTGGCTTCATTTCTCAGCACCGGAGGTTGACGCTTGGTCTCTACCTGTTGATGGGACACAACCTATTTTCCCTGGGTTGCCAGGTTTGTCTGTGTTCACCAATCTCACTGGTCAGGTTGTGGTCAATCAGTCTGTATTTATTCTATTCTATTTGAGGTTACATGTTCATTCTTGACCTTAGAAAAAGCAGTTGACAAAATATTCTCACCTCAGGTTCCTTGTCGCTGATGTTCTGGAGCTTTCGATCATATCACATGATATTCATCGGCAGACAGACTTTGCCTAGTCATGGAACCGTAGATGTTCAAATTAACATTTTTTTTTCCTGAGCACTCTAAAGGACTTCTTGTCCATGTTGGCTTAAATGTTGAGGGTCCTATTCTATTCTGTGCTAATTTACTTTGAGTTATTGTAAGGATAATGAGTTATCAGATGACTTTACTGCTGCACTCACACAACCTTACACTGATTAGTTTAAATGATGCAAGACTGTATTCATCATAGCATGTCTATAGGAAGCCCACCACTGCTTTAATGTATGGGTTATTTATAAACCAACACTAGTCAGTAACGGTTGTAATTTAAACCTTCTTATCCTTTATACCTCATAGGATGATTAATTTCATTCATGATATTATTACATGATAACGACTTTTGAAATGCTGTGAGATTGTAGGAAATATATCATAGCATAAAATATAGTGAGATTTGTGCACTTTTATGTGTTCTTGCCAAATAGTCTCTCAGATCAGTGGCGACATGTTCAGGTCATCTGCCAAAGCCAGTCTTTGTCTAACTATATAAACTATATAATGCATAGTGATTCACCATCCCACCCTTTATGACACATTTACATACTCCCTGCTATAATAGGTGAACTATCTTCAAATGTATGCAGCTGTCATACCCTTAGACATGCCTTATGAATCACACTGTCAAGCTTACTGCAGCAACAGAGGAGAGGTTGCTCACTGGGATTTAGATTGTGTTGTAATGTCTTGTTACAACCAGTGGGGAGCAGTCTCACACTGAGCAAAAGCTGCTTGGTACAATGGAGAAGTGCATATCAGTGCAATAAATGAGAAAGGGGGAATTTGAATTATATGGCTCCTGTGTGTATGTGGGATTTGTTTGAAGGAGTGTTTAGGCTATCTGCAAAAAAGGGACATATCAAAATAAAGTTTCAGTTGTGAAAAACAATCATGAATAAAGCTCCTCTCCATATGACCTCTAGTCTATGTCCTTGGGTACATGAAGCTAATTTCATTCTCATAATGTGAACGCCATGCAGTTTTAGCCTTTGAGAAGTCTCACCAAATTGTTCATAGTATTAACTGCCACATCTGATATGATGTCTTTCTTTGTCAAGAAGTTGGCTGCTCCTAAGGAGCATCACTCAATTAGAGACATAGATATTATAACACATTATGGAGAAGGGAAGGAGATGGACACTTTCCAGACTTAAACAGTGATCAGCTCACACATGAAGTATGCCATGGTTAGAAAAGGATATCAGCAGCTTGTCAGTTGGAAGAATGAGTTTGTGCACTTGGGCCTAGATTGCCCCTCGCTCTCCCCGCTCCCTCATATCTCTTTTCTGGAGAGCTTAAATTCATTGGCAGAGATATCAAAGGCTGCATTCAGGAGATAGCCTATCTATAAATTCATCCAAACCCCCACCCCAGAGGAGCTCGATCACACTGGCTTCATGCATATCATATTACTGAAAAAAATCTGATAGGAACACAAAACTAAAGGGAAGACGGTGCAGGCAGGGAAATGATGGCTCAACTACGCTTATGTTTTTGTTTTTCTTCTTTAGCTGCGGCAGGATTAGAGACCATGTTCAATAAGAAAAGACGTGTCCACCAAATGGCGTTGAAAAGACATCCAGGAATTGTAGGAACACCCCTCTATTATTGTTTCTCCCTCCCTTTTTATGTAAAGTCAAATCCTTAATGGGCAGGAACAGGACCCCGATGGAGAACATTGGGTATGGTGCTTATTAATTTATGTTAATAGTCTCAGCCTTGGCAATTAGGAAATCCTGATTAATAGTCATAATGGGGAATTATAGATTTGCCATAAGCAACCTTAATTAGATATTAGGTTCTTAATCTTTAAAGTGTAATGAAAATATATGTGGTCTATTAGAAATGTTTGTATAGCCTACTGTATAGAGCGATGAAACTCCTTATGCAACAATACACAAACAGTACGTGCTGAACCAAATGACTGTGTGTAATGTGACAGGATCAATAGTATCAATCAACTCAGCTCTATGCAGCTTTCAGCCACTTTCAGCTCATTGTTTTGGTTCACTGGTCCGTAATGTTGTTGAGTCCCAGCAGCTGTCACTGACTTCCCAGCTCTCACACACACACACACTACTGCAAATAAATAAATAAAGTGGCTGGTGAAGAAAGAAAAAACATTTAACAGGCCAAAGGGAGTTCAATATTTTTCTGAGGAGTTTTTGGACCAAACTTGGGCAAAAAAAACAAAACAAGTGAATGTTGGACTTGTCAAGAGGTGAGAAAAGAGACTGATGGGATGCTCATGTTGCCGAGACGTAGGTGCTTCAAAAGCGCCCCTTGGCAAAGAGTGTCGGGCAAAACCAGCCCAATCACTAGGAAAACATGATGGCATTGGATGTTTATGCAAACCACGGATACATTGATTGGCGACGGTTTTGCATTCGGTCAGAGCAAGTGATGCAGTTTAAATACCGATAAGAGACACACGAGGGGAGGTAGATGAGTCCAACAAACACGAGGCTTTCATCCAGGAGGCCGCTGTTCGTGTCCCGTGCGTCACGTTACAATCAGCTGTTCGTTCGTGTCCTGTGTTCACAACGTTCGGTGTCATTTTCACTGTACAAACGTAACAGTTTTAAGCCCAACCATGTGGTTCTTTCCTAAACCTACCTATAGTGGTGTTGTTGCGTTGTTAGGGTTGTTACATTACATTGTTATGTTATGTTATGTTATGTTATGTTATGTTATGTTATGTTATGTCTGTGATCTTCTGACATATGATCTTACCAGCTTGGAAATCACCGAGAGTAATAAAATCAGTTTTTTGCAACATTTTGGAATATTAAGTGCCTCCTTGGCAGCCGTTTTGAAAAATGGCTGCCACGACCCTCAGGGGCCAAATTAGTACTGCCCCAATATCTATATCTTTTCATAACATATAAACCTACATCTGTGCCAGATGTGTTGCTTTTATCGCAAAATGCACAGTGGTTGTGCTTAACTGCCCCGCTACCAGAACAACCAGCTCTGTCTCCGTCATCATCTTATTCCCCCACATAAAGTAAAGTTGGTCATTTTATGAGACAAACAGAGACATGCAGAGCATTGGGAAATACTTCTTTTTCATTTGCTGAAACAAGATTGGTCTCTGCAGCATCCATGTACTGACATTGCCCTACTCTCTAAGGGTCTTAATGATATCCTGAAGGACAAGTATTGATTTATAAGACCCCTCTGAGACATCATTTATGAAAAGTTCACCATTAGAAAAAAGTTGACTATACTATTTTCAGAGGAATACCATGGGGTGTCTTGCAGCTCTGCATCTGTCTAGCCTTTCACGGACGGGTGTGTTTCTGAGCACATCTCTGACACTTGGAGGCTTGTCCATGCTCCATTTATTTATCTATTTACTGCACTCCTCAGACATGTTTGACCATCCATGTCTATAATGCGGGGGCCTATCACCAAGGTAGGTTGATGACACTGAAATACTGAATGTGTGTTTTACACTCCTCCAGTACTGAGGTAATGTATTGTATTGTACTGATATTGATTATTTTAGGTGGCTAAAATACATTTTCCCGCTGCTCCCATACAGCTGCTTTACCTCACTGTCAGACAGCCCTTTCCAATGGGAACGGAAGCTGTTATATCACTCTCGTCAAAGCCACAAGACTCCATTGACTAAAACAGTAATTTTACCTCTCAGAACACGGGAGTATACATATAATCCCACTTACATTTATTTCTAAACTTAGCACAGCTAACGTTGACTCAACTAGTGCTAGCGTTCACATTATTCATAACCTGATTGATAAGCTTAGTTTGGTAACCTACGTCACTGCTTTTTGCGACGGCTGAGTGGGCGTTTCCATTTCAAAAATTCGGAAAAGAATGCAGATACAGTATACTGTTAATATTTCGAGTGGCAAATCTGCAACCAGTATCACTGTAAATTGCTGTGTGCCAGGCGACAACGGAAAGTTACAGCAAGGGGGATGGGGCTTTGCAAACGGTCAATTGCTATAATTGAATGCATAAACATAATGTATTGCACAGTCTCTCAAAAAAAGGAACATGGAACACAACTAGGCATGCGACTGTATGGACCTTAGCCTGCCTCTGTGATCCACATTTATGTCAGGTGAAAAAAATATTTAGTGCAAAATTCTGCTTTCCTTACAGGGAGTCCATCACTCAGATGAGATATTCATCTACGCAGTTTTACCTCTTATGAGGATTTTCCTCAAGGCCATTTTTGAAGCAGGGAGATTTGCTTTGGCAAAAAATTAGGGGTGTCAATCGATTAAAATATTTAATTGTGATTCATCGCATGATTGTCCAAAGTTAATCAGGATTAATTGCAAATGAATTGCACATTTTCTATCTGTTCAAAATCTGTCAAGTATTTAATACTCCTATCAGGATGGTGGACAAATATGCTTGTTTTAGGCAAATGTATGTATATATTTATCATTGGAAATCAATTAACAACACAAAACAATGACAGATATTGTCCATAAACCCTCACAGGTACTGCATTTAGCATAAAAAATATGCTCAACAGCAACAACAGCTGTCAGTGTGTCAGTGTGCTGACTTGACTATGACTTGCCCCAAACTGCTTGTGATTATCATAAAGTGGGCATGTATGTAAACAGAAGACTTCTGGGTACCCATAGAACCCATTTTCATTCACATATCTTGAGATCAAAGGTCGAGGGACTCCTTTGAAAATGGCCATGACAGTTTTTCCCCACCAAAATGTAGCGCACGTTTGGAGCGTTATTTAGCCTCCTTTGATTCCTTAGGTTTTGTAGTTTCATATGTTACCAGTATCTTCACTCTTGCTTTAAAACTGATCCCCCTTCAACCTAAAAATTGGAAGTTGCGTTAATGCATCAAAGAAATTAGTGGCGTTAAAACTAATTTGCGTTAACATGTTTTGACAGCCGTAGAACAAATGTAATTATTTCTCCACAGCATCTTTGTACATGTTAACCAGTGAGGACGGGTATTTGTTGCTATGACATTTTTCAGCCACATACATAACCTCAGTAGAGCAAGGTTAAGTAGTTACTTCATAAAAAGGTCTAAATAAAATGCCCCAGGTTTTCCCTCTAATCCTGTAAATGTCATTATGCTATCTACATCACAGCACAACCTCATTACATTGGTCAGCGCTTCTTCTTCTCCCGTCTTAAACTTGGAAAAAAGGACTCAACCTAACCCACTGTAATCAGGAGCTTCTTCAGGTTGACCACTGAGGCCGACTATCCTCTTTGATCTCGAGCTGGTGATTGAAAGCAGTGCAGCACACAGCACCTCAAAGCAGCACCACAGTTGTTTTCATCTGTCCTCTGGGTGATTATTTACCCTTTTTTTCACCAGTCTATTATTCCGACCTCATCTGGATGATCCCCCCCCAACGTATTTATTTCCAGCCTGCATATGAGGTCAGTCATCTGCTGCCCATAATTGAATCCCCGGCTGGAAAACGCATATTTACTGGGGCTGCTACTCCATCTGGTACACTGTCTCTAACCTTATCAAAATCAAATGGGCAAAGAAATAATCCATGAAATATCAAAGGCACCACCAGGGCTCTGTCTCATATCTATGGAAATGCGTGTTCTCTGCAGTCAATGTTTCTGCCTCTGCCTTATTCACCCGAATGCCACAGTGTCAGTGAGACACAAACCTTTTGGTTCCATTGACACTACATGTGACATACCATTTTGCTTTGTGAGAAATTTAAGGAAACACAGCCTTTGTAACAAAAACAAAAAACATTCAGTTGGTTTGAGATTTTTTTTCTTCACAGAAATAGTGTGTTACTCACATGCACTGCAGTCACAGTGGACATACTGTCTGTGTTACACAGCTACGACTGTCTCCTGCCTGTTTACTTATTCTAACAGCAGGGGTCTGCTGCAAAATTGCTGCATTTTGATTTGAAATTCATGTTAGCCAGCAGAGTGGTTTTTACAGCTTTGGAGCAGCAATTTTTCAGCTTTTTTTTAATAGAAATATAGGGGACACATGGAAACAGAGCCGGTCTCCGTCAGCATGTTCTTCTAATGTCACTGTAAACTGCTGTTAATTCAAAATGATCAGCTGCTTCAGAATAAAAGTCATCCAGTATGTCCCTTATACTAATAACAATTTTACTGTAAAGCACAGGCAGCTCGGACTTCTTACAGTAATATTCTGGTACTATAATGACTGTACTGTTACTGTAATATCTCACCTCAGATAATTTCAGAAACATCATGTCGTGTACTGTTTAGCTGTAAAATGAGAAAGTTTGTGACCCGGCAGCCATGTTGAGATAAGTTGAGGAAATACCAAGCACCGCCCACCAGACGGAGCAAACTTTCTAATTTTATAGCTAAACAGTACACTACAAGATGTTTCTGAAAACATTTTATGCAAGAAATAGGTATTACAATAACAGAATATTGATTCATATTTGATCAGCACTGCCTAGTTGACCATTTGATCGGAGTTTGTGAGTGATTGACAACTGCCAGTGTTGAATGAGCTATGATTGGCCAAAGTCTCCCGTCACGGGCTATTTTTGACATACTCTTACATGCATTAGAACAGCTGCTGTATATCTATCAACCTGAAGATTATATTGTGCCTTGTAATATTTTAAAGCGCGAAACTTTCAAGGTGCAAAAAAGGAGGGGTGATCATTAACAACTTAGATTTTTTAAGATTGAAAGTGATCCATTTATGCAAAGCAAAGGCATTATGTTTATAATCTTAAATATCATATAACTATGCTGGCGTTTGCAAATATTGATACTATACACCATATGTTTTTGTTGTCATTAGAGGAAATATATGATGGACAGATGTGCTGTAGATGAATAGATGTGATCCCAGATATAATGTTACCTTTGCGTACCATGTATTGTAAGAGAATCATGGTGAGGATGTCGTCATTTTAAACACTTGTTGACAGGTGGAGTTAAATAGAAGCATTTTAGAATTATTATATTACTTCACCACTTATTGGTGGCTATAGCCTGCCAATAGTGGCTGGAGCCTATCTGAAAAACGTAAAAAGAAAGCATGTTGTTTCTTTTTTTTTTTGTGAAACATATTGCACAGCAAAATAACAGCCAGCCCTGATTGTCAGTGATGATTTCTATCATCACAATTCAGACAAAAGCAGCTACCATACTTTGTAGTTTTTCCTCTCTTGGTTCCATCTTTCTTCTTGACAATCTAAAGTTGTTTTCACTGTCTTTTGCTATAACTCACAAGTGTATCCTGTCATCTTTCTGTACTAATTAGACAGTCGTCGTACATGTTTGTGTGTTGGTCTTGTTAGAAAATTAGCTCCCTGTGGGTCTGCCACCTTATTTCACCTTAACCGTTACTGTTCATTCCCCATCAAGTAATATGATATTATTGAATCAAATAACGTTGTGTAAAGTGAAAGTACTGTCGGTCCCGCTGGGAATCGACGCTTCTCTGTGCAGCTCTCTTCAGCTTTAAGCTGCTCTCAGCTCATTGTTTTGGTTTGCTGGTCGGTATGATTAAGTCCCAAAGGCTCTCACTGACTCCATCTGCCCACTCACCCACTCCTCGAAAACTGTGGACAGCAGCACACAAGCTCACATAAGCCAATTGTACTGTTTTCTTCTTTGCTCAGTATGAAATAGCAGAGAGCCAAAGTAAACAAGTGAGTGATGAGGAGTCAAACATGCAGCATGACGAAGAAACTAAGATATTTTGCTCTGGAGTTGGTGGACAAACCATAACTAAATAAAATATTGCATTTGACAGGTGATTCCAGAAGATTACCAAAATGCTCAGTTTCTGCTAGATATGTAAGTTTAGGTCAATGTTGGCTAACATGGTTGTTATAAGAACTTGATAAATCAACACAAAATCCTCAACTTTATTTCTACAGCATTGTAAATGTGACACAGTTGAACCAGGATGCTTGACAGCCCAGAGAGAAAAACTGAGCAAATGAAAGAGCAGGACAAAGAAAACTGCATACAAAGTATTTTCTGCTGTTGTTGGGAATTAGTCTGCTTTCTACCTAATGCAATTTTAAAACCTTCATTACATTTTTAAGTTTGAAAACAAATGAATTTGCAAACATTGAAAAATGCATTTCTGAGAAGCAGTTTCATAACTTTGTCATAATTGCAGTACATGCTCATGGTCAGCTGTTATAAACAAATTGGATTAATCAGGAATATGCACTAACAAGACAGACTTCATTCAATATATTCTATGAAAATCAAGGCAGTTGACCAATGTGAATTGATTTTAGGGCTGCCAAACAATTATAATATCTAATCGTTACTAATCGCATCATTGTCCATAGTTAATCATGACTAATTGCAAATTCATCTTTATTTAAATAAAGGTAAATTATCGGTTCAAAATGTACCTTAAAGGGTGATTAGTCAAACCATTTAATACTCTTATTAACAAATATGCTATCTTATGCAAATGTATGTACACATTGATTATTGGAAATCGATTAACATCACAAAACAATGACAAATATTGTCCAGAAATGCTCACAGGTACTGCATTTAGCATAAAAAATATGCTCAAATCATAACATGGAAAACTCAAGCCCAACAGGCAACAACAGCTGTCAGTGTGTCAGTGTGCTGACTTGACTATGACTTGACCCAAACTGCGTGTGATTATCTTAAAGTGGGCATGTCTGTAAAGGGGAGACTCGTGGGTATCCATAGAACCCATTTTCATTCACATATCTTGAGGTCAGAGGTCAAGAGACCCCTTTGAAAATGGCCATGCCTGTTTTTCCTTGCCAAAATCTAGCGTAAGTTTGGAGCGTTATTTAGCCTCCTTCACGACAAGCTAATATGACATGGTTGGTACCAAAGGATTCCTTAGGTTTTTCTAGTTTCATATGATGCCAGTATACCATTTCCGTTATTGCGTTATTATTGCGTTAACTTTGACAGCCCTTATTAATATACTTGCACTAACCAAGTAAAGCTAGGAGGGAGATAAGGATCAGAAGCTCTGCTTCAAAACATCATCTTTATAAAACAATTTCTTTTGGCTATGTGGGGGCAGAGCAACAAGCTTCAAACACAACATTAACATATTGTCACCCTATACCAAAATGGCCCATTTACACATCCAGCATACAGCAACAAAAGTTGTGTTTATGGCCACTTAATGAATGCGAGTTCAATATTCACTCTTTTATTGCTCTGTTTAGGTCTCCACCAACTCCCGAGGGAAGCATTTGGCACTTTCTAAATCTGCTGTTTAATGCTGGGCAGTCAGCATGCAGGCTTATCAGAGCTTTTTCACTGAAAAAAGCTGCCTGCTGCATCTGGAAATGAGGTTGCGTGACCGTGCCCTAAAGCTTAGGGAGGTCAGGTGATAATTCTCTGTGGCTTTGTCACTAGAAGCGACCCCTTTCACATTAAATAAAGTCATTACATTCATTAACAATAAAAAAATATTGATTATTAGCACAGCTTTAAAATGATTTATTTCTTTGAATTTCAAATGATTCTCTGCTACCAATGGGGAATGGGAAATCAAGTAGGAGCACAGGCATAAACTTATTGGCAACCAGAAACCTGTGACTCACTTCAAGTCACTTTGAAGTTTGTCCATGTGAGTGCTGTGACATAATGCGGATTCAGTCGCGGACTCACATATTTGGACAGCTCTGCACTTCAGACACCCCTTATATCCAACAGGGGATCTGGCCAATGTGAGCTGGAGGAAAGACAAAACAGACATGGCTCATTTTCACCAAACTTTGAAGACTTTTTGGTGAGAGCACTGATATTCTGGAGGAAAAGAAGTGTTTGTTGGGCATTTTCAACACAGATAATTACCAAATCATATACTTGTGTAGAAAGAAATTGCCAAATGATGTAGTGTTAACTACATGTGATTTTAATCCTCTAAAGATGTAGATGGAAGATGGTATATGCACCTGCAAATGGACCCATGTCGACATAGACAGGCTGGTAAATATGATACAAAGATGTGAATATTGCAGCAAGAAGTCTAAAAATTCATCTGCATGCTTCATATGTCTGTGCCTTATGAAACATTCATGCAGACACACACACACGATGTCTCATGGGATGGACAGTGCTGAGAGCAAATAGACCAGAAGGGGTTGAGAGCCTTGGATGGGCAGGGGCTGAGAGGGAGAAATTTGCAGGACTGGCCTACTCAAGCCCTGGGCATTGAAAACTGCAGAGAGAGTCCTCACTTTGATGTGGGGATCTATTAGTCGACCCACAGAAGTATGTGTGCATTTGCTGTATGAGGAAGAGGGAGAAGCACTAGTGCTGGTAGTGTATTGTTCCCCCTCTTCCCTTCATTTTTCTACTGAGCAGGAGTCGTAAGGCCTCTTCAAGGTCTCTGCCTGCATGTATACAGCCTGGAGAGTAATTTAAATAAGGCTTTAGGGTATATGGCTCACTACAGATAGAAATCCCAAGTATATCCCAACCAAATCTCACTCCCAACTCATCATCAAATACCAAGGGTTGGTCAGTGGCGTCTGATACTGACGCACCGAGGCACCCTTTAGTGTCTGTGTGAGACGCACCAGGCTTTCAACTAACTCCAATGTAAATCTATCCCAGATGGTCAATGCAACATGTATTATAAAGAGTGTGAAAGTCCACATTGGATAGGTGGTAGTGTTGGTTGGATGGGTCAGACAAACACAAGACTGTCACCCAGGAGGCCGCTGTTCGGGTTCCGTATGAAACCAAGTCAACATTGACTTATTTTACTCTAGTTTTGTTACGTAACAAACGTAGGTACTTATTTTACATAACAAACATAGTTATTTTAACCCAAACCATGATCTTTTCCTAAACCTAATCAAGTAGTTTTGTTGCGTAGGTAAACCTAAAAACTAAGTAAACCTATACGCTGGAAGTTTATTTTGAAAAGACACTGCAACAAGCAGAAACTGTGAGCCCGTAAGTGTGTAACAAGCGGAAACAGAAAAGGAAATCTTGCAAAAGTATTAAATATAAATTGTGAATATAGAATTGGTTGCATACATACAGTATACAGTATCCTCGGCTTGCTTGAAATGTAACATGGCTTATTGGACCGTTGAGCACTAACAATTAGTTGGCCCGAGCTTTTAAAATGTCAGCATGTTACTTTGCTTTTAGTTTTGAGCACTGCTACAGCAGAGGAGGAACAGAGAGTAAAAGACAATTAGAAAGTTTGAGGGAATAATATGAATCTGTGCAAGCCATGAAATTGTGAGACTACATCAAAGCCAGTCGGTCAGTACAGGAGCAGAATTCCAATACATGCTCAAGCCGAAAGCCCCTAGATAACTTTCAACTAAAAGTCTAATGAATACTGAGACTGGGATGCAGCCACTGTGGTGTCAGTTGTTAGAGTTTGTGGAGGAAATTGTACATATACAGATCCAGTTAGACATATATATAGAAGGCTGTTGGACATATTCAACTGTATAGTCTCTTGGCAAGCCTTGTTGTGATGAAGGAAAATGTGTTTTGGTTAGCTATGGTACATAATTGGGTTCTGTCTAATCTTCTAAATTTTAAGTATGACGGTGTATTAGGGCCATTGTACGTAAAAAATAAATAAATAAATAAATAAATTCAGAGCTGGGGGAAGGAGGTAATATTCCAACAAAAAACTTCTGAGATTAAAGTGGTACATTTACGAGAATTATCTCACAAATTTGCAAGATTATGAAGTCATATATTTATGAGAAAAAAAATGAAACGGAAAAATAGTGGAGTGAAAAACTGTGGAAATGCTTCACTTTGCACATCGTGCAACAACAACAACAAAATATATTATAATGTATCATCTGCTTCTCTGGGACCACGTCGTGGGGGCAACAGGGTATTCAGATGTCAATCTGCTCGCTTAACAGCGTCAGTGTATAACTATAACGCAGTGTGTTCGGAGTAACGTCTTCTCGATGGTTGGTTTTTAGTGTTAGCTGTGCTGAAATAAAAGACGCCTTTGTGCAGCCAAAGATAGAAGTTGTTTCTCCCTACTTTCTGTTCTCTGCTTGTTGTTCAGACTATTTAAATGCTGCAAAGGCTAGAAAAATATGTGCCTGAGGCGATTTTTATGTGTGTTTAACACCATGGCAGGTCAGTGTGTTATGCAAGACAGTGAGAGAAACCTATTAGGAGAAACGCCACTAATTAATTTGCAATTGCATTTACAAACCAACTTGTGACCTAGACCTCCCACAAGACACGTCGTGAATAAAGGAAAATGGAATAAGGTTAACTAAACCACTCACAAGGTATATTTTAAATGATAGAGTAAAGATAGCCAGTCCCAGGAGACACATGACTTTGACTGGGATAGTGTGGTCCTATCGGAGCACTGAGGCTTACATTGCTCTTCGAATGTGCGCGCATTAGCATAATCTGTCCAGTTGATTATGTTTGGGCAGCAGTGACATACAACTCTGGCCCTGTGATTAGACTCCATAGGGCTGTCAGCCAATGCAGGCGAAAAGCAATCAGTGGAGCAGATTAAAATGTGCGACAGCAAACAAAATAAGGAAGGTGCAGACTACCGAAGCACCATGTTCCCTTCTGTTTGCGAGGATGGGTCGAGAGATGTTGAGTGACAAGTTAATAGAGGAGTCCATCACCTCCTTGTCCTGTTCTCCTGGCTTATAAATTCCAAGTTAGCTGGTAGACAAAGTCCCAACAGCTGCGATGACAGACAGTGAAAGACATCTGAGAATTAAATATTGTGTGTGAATAAAAGTCATATTTACATAAAACATTTCAATCTGCATCATATTTTCACTTGGGATGGTCACCTTGCAAATGACCATGCGTCACTCCAACACCCTCCTGGTCATGTGCCCAAAACTATCCAGTGATAAATGAGGGCGAGGAGGATAATTTGAGCCATATCCAACCACATATGCTCAGTGGATCTTTGGCCTCCGCTTTCATCACATTGTCTGGGAAAAAAAGACAAATCATGAATATTCATGATGATCTGAGCTGAATCAGAAACTGATGATGCCACGGACGCCCCTGTGGATTGGATACTAACGATGTAGTGGAGCCCATCTGTTCATGCAGGTCTGTGATAGATCAGTCTGATACCACAGGTGCTCCTCTGACAGCAATGGAAACCTTTGAGGTCAGTTGGTATTGAACAGTTTGTACTTTTTACAACTGTTGAGCAAAAAGTGTTCCGTTTTGTAAAAATAGCAGACAGCTCCAATTAGGCTATTTATTCACCATTTTCTTATATGGAAGTTAATTCATGCACTGCTTGTAATGTGCACTATTTATGGCAACAACTGTGAATTGAATACAACTGCGGCCAGTGTGCCTTTTGTCAAAACACACGTGGAAAACACCAGCCGTACCGCTTTCATCCTTTTATCCAAGGTGCTTGGGAGGTTGCGCTCTTGTCGCGCCTGCAATTACTAAGCAACCAAAACCTGCGTGCTGCGATGACGATCATGATGATGAAGTTGCGGTAATTTAGCAGTAGGCCTCACTGACTAAACTAAACTCTGTCAAAATAAAGATAAATAGATTTACAGAACCGTCAGTCCCTCACAGCAGCTTTACTGCTCGATTTCTCTGTCAGTCTGGCTGACCTTTCTACCGGATGTTATGACATTCTTGGAGGGAAAAGATGAAGCAAGTGAAATAGTCCGTGGGATGGATGTAAAGCTCTGGGTAGCCCTGCATTAAAGTGATTAACTTCACCTCCATAAATTTACCATAGACTGATATATATGGAAGAAAGAAAAGATATCTGCCGGCTGTGATTGGTTGTTCATGTCACATGACATGCAGTGCGCGCTGCAGCGATCCAAAGGTTGAACTATTTTTATCTCTGGGCACAGCCTGGGAATGCTTGCGCGCTGCAACGGTGTCACTCCCGTGTTCGAGCAAGCCTGCTGCGTGTCTACATTGACAACAATGGATTTGAGGGAACAAAAACGTAGCATGTGAACGGCCCCAAAGTTAGCATACTCTACACAGTCACACACCTCCAGAAATATGAGTGTGGACAGGACAGTGTGGCAGAGACTGCACTGCTTGACTGTTTCTGGAAGGGTGTTTTGTGAATTTGAATTGTTTGTTGCTATGGTAACAACCATACTGTACACTGCCAAAAAAGCATTGAAACCGTGTTAGTTGACCCCTTGTCTCTTCCTTTACCAGATTATCAACATGGCAGATGAGACGGCTCAGATTCATGACATTTAATGTAGATTCACAGCTCTAAATCCTGGAGGTCCCAATTCACCAGCTGTTTGGTCAACAGCGACCAAACTACCTGCGAGTTACTAGCATTCACATGAGCAAACACCTTGCTACCACCTAGATTATTCATGTAGAATAAGACGTTGAGACCACTCTGTTGGTCTCTGTTGGCCACAACAACATTGTAAGGCAATGATACGTCAGGACACACATGCTGGTTAACAGCCCTCCTGGGTCTTTGCCCCATGCCTTGCCTCATTTTACATTTTTCTAGGCGCTCTCCTGAGAATTCTGGGATATAATAATGTCTCCAATAACAAGGAGGTTTCAACACTACCCTGTGCTCCAAACACTACCGCCCACATGCTTAATTGTATCAGCCATCCTGAGATAGGCCGAAGCGCTATCCCCAGAGATAAATCAAGGCATGAAATGTAATGCTGTCCTAAGCACCTCGTAAATTGCTCCCATGCTATTTTACCAGAATTACACAGCAAAGTATAAGGCTCAGGAACATAACTAGATTGTTCATGCTATTAAGGCATCAAAAATAGTCTGCGCCGCTGTTACTACAACCATGTCCAATATTCGCTGGATTTTATAGCCTTGTCACTAAACCTCCACAGGGTTTTAACAGCTTCCTGTGTTATCAGGGAAAACAGTTTATTTCCCAGTATGCAGTTCTGCAAATGGCATGTGAACACACTGCTGTATGTGCTTAAATGACTGTTTTCCTCATTCAGATCATCTAACACATTTTGCGTTTTGCAAGTGACAGTATATTGTATACACTACCGTCCCAAACTAATTTGAATCACTTTAAAACGCTGATGCAAAACAAAGCAAATGAGACTCTTTCCATGGAGCATTGTAGTGTTGCGCAGCAGCCTATTAGCTCTAATAGACTTCCTCTTGTAGAGGTTAAACGTGAGACGCTATTTTCAGAAAGCACAGTGATGATGATGAATTCTGGGGCAAAATTTGTAACGCAATACAGAACAGGCTATTCTCATACACCGTTCGTAGGAAGTAAAGAGCGACAATAGCCGCTTAGGGGACATGTGTCTCATGTGAAACCAGAAGTCAACGTTGATTTGTTTGTCACGTAACTTCCGTACTTAAGTAACACCACTTCTATAGTTATTTTAACCCAAACCGCAATCTTTTCCTAAACCTAACCAAGTAGTTTCCTGTGAAGACGGGAGTTTATTTTGAAAAGATTGTACGCATGTAACGAATGGAAATTAACACATGTTGCTGGACATTCGTCACGTGTTGCTGGACATTCGTCACGTGTTGCTGTGGGACAACGAACAAAAAATTAGGAATAACTTTTCGTAAGATATCATATGAACTACATGAGGATACTTTGTACAGAGTGAGACAGATGCTTCAACATCACACCATGATTCATAGATGATGGTCCTTTTCTGGAATAAGTGAAAGGTACAAGATTGTTATTGTGACTTACATATGTAATTACTGTACATTTTCTCCTTTACTGGTGTGGTATGATGAACCTCTGTATTGAGAGTCAGTTTTTCAGGTATCTGTACATAAACCAAGGTATAGGACATCAAATATTTGACCAGATGGTGGCACTCAATCATCAAAGTCAGTATATCCTCTGGGAACAGTGAATGTCTGGATACCTTTTATTGGCAAATTTGCACATTGTGATCCATATCAGCAACACTAACATGGCTGAAAATGATGTGAAAAGTTGAAATGAGTCATTGCAGTACACATAATAAATACATTCCCTTTATGTTTGTCACACAATCATTCAAATAAACTTTTAAACATTTATTAAAATACTGTTTACAATCATCTTAAGCCACCATGAAAGTGATTCTTTTGAGTAAAGAGAGGCCTATAAATGTCTTTTAAAGCTCATAGAGTCAGACATGCTGCTTATCACAAGTGCTTCAGTTGAGGTAAACTGAAGGGATTTTTTTAATGCATCAGTTTCACTCAAAGATAAACATAATTTGCAATGTGTCTACTCATAAATAACCACAGTATCCTAGAGGAATTTTTGCCTGTTAGGTCAACCTCTCTGATTTAGTATTTTGAAATACAGTTCGGTTGGATGAGTTGCACTGTGGGGTATAAAACGCCTGGCAGACTGAGAGCTGTTCTGCAGTCACTTATAGCAGATCTAATTGTATTCTGTCACGATTTGCATCCCAGAGAGAATTTCTCCTACCTCTGCCACTTTGAAGACACAATTCTCTAAAATTCTATGTACAGCTGATGGAATATTGAGTTGCAGAACTGTTTCATTCAGCTCCAAGCTTTCAACAGCTGGCACAAATTCTGCAGCCGTTAAATTTGGATTAGAGGCTCTTGACTGGCTTGAATACACCTGAAAACCAAGAGTTACAAGTCACACAGAGCAGTGAGAATTAAAAGATGATCATACTCAATCATCGACCGGCTAATTAAAACACAAGTCCAAAGTAATATAACTTTTTTTTTTACCTTTTGCCTGTGATTCCTGGCTGTTTTATACCACTCTAAAGCCCCATTTGGATGTGATTTATTTCTCTCGGGGAGATCAAATGAATTTAATATTACATGGTCAGTAATTTTTGCTCGTCTGTCTATAATTTAAGTCCTGTCCAGAGAGAAGCTTTGCATTTAAAAGTATATCTCTGTGATTTTGCGCATATAGAGCGATATTTCTTGTAAATTACTTTCATCAGCTTTGTGCACAGCTTCAGGTCTTTGAAACAACTGAGGAAGTAGAGAAGGATTTTTCTAACCGATGGATTTCAGCTTATTAACACCAACATTCAGAGAGCTAGGTGTTCCAAATTATCAAATGGGCTGCAGTAATGTCACGTAAATGTTACTGTAAAACATGCAGACATGGGGTGGAACTATAGATATCCTGTATACTATATATAAGAAGTGGACGTAGTCACCCATTGGTTTGTGCACTACAGCCCGGATTGAGACCATAAATCAAGTGAGAAGTAGGCTCATTTTGTCATAGACTTCTATACAATCAGACTTCTTTTTGCCACCAGAGGAGTTGCCCCCTGCTGGCTATTAGAAAGAATGCAGGTTTAAGGCACTTCCACATTGGCTTCACTTTTTAGAAAACAGGAGTTGCCCACTGGGTAGAACACACCAGTAAAACAAATAATACCAATACATGTCAGCCTTCTGTGGGTTGGGGGCTGCTGCAATACCCTCACTACTTCTGAGGAGGTTGTGACTCAATGTGGAAAACTCCTCAGGACCAGATCTGTCTTACCTGCATGGTGAACCAATCGACAGTGGTCAATAACTTTCCTCAGTACTCACAGAGACTTTTCACACATTGCAGTTGATGCACCAATTTCTAATCAGTCTATTTTATTTCCTTTTACTTGAAAACTAATTTTGGGAGGTGTGGGGCTATTTACATGCACCCCGATGCCCCTTGGTGACAAGCCTGAACCAAAATGCTTTGAGTTGAATAAACAGAATCATAAAAATGTTAATGATGTTTTTGTTGAGAGAATTGGGGTGATATTGTAGGAAAACAAATGAAATATGATAGACAATAAATGATTGCAGATAGACGATAAAGACAGATAAACAATCGCAATTAAACATGTTTACTTACATTTCTTTCAAAACACATCTGTTGTTGCAAATTAAGTAGCAGATAAATCTAAATTCTAGAGACAAGGTTGACAGCAGGCACGGAGCAAAATTAGTTTTCACTTAGCACTGTCGCCTCACAGCAAGAGGGTCGCAGGTTTGAATCCGGCTTGGGGCCCTTCTGTGTGGAGTTTGCATGTTCTCCCTGTGTTAGTGTGGGTTTTCTCCAGGTTCACCCGGGTTCCTCCCACAGTCCAAAGACATGCAGGTTAGGGTCATTGTTGACTCTAAATTGCCTGTAGGTGTGTCTGTCTCTATGTGTCAGCCCTGTGATAGTCTGGTGACCTGTCCAGGGTGTACCCCGCCTTCGCCCAATGTCAGCTGGGATCGACTACAACCCCCCCGCGACCCTTTACGGGATAAGCGGTTACGGATAATGAATGAATGAATGAATGAATGAATGAATGAATGGACTCGTGCTTGTGCATATATTCTCCTTTCAGACTGTTTCTGCTTTGATCTCCACCATTTGGCTCTTAAATTTCTACATGCATTTATCAATTGCTAATTAGTCGCTAACTTTGTCAATCAGCCATTAGCTAGTCGCTAACTTTGTCTTTCTACTGTTTGGTGTTGGACCAGTACCGTACAGTGGATTTGCCACAGATTTTTAGCTTAAAACAGCTGCATGTTGCTGCTGGAAACAGGGTTGAGGAGAGTGGTGAGACTGAATCCAAAGAAAGACTAAAACACTGAGTGAGTCAGGTGGTGATTCTCCCTGGTTTTGTCACTGAGTGGACCCTTTCACATTACCCATCATTAAAGCCATTGTAAATATAAAAGCACATGTGAATGTAGCTTTAAAGGAGACATATCATGAAAAACCACACTTTTTCAGTGTGCTCATACATTTGGGTATCTGGAGTGTCTATCAACCCACAAACTGTGAAATAAGACAACCCAGTCAGTTTTTTTTGTGGGCTGCCTAGATCAGAAAACATGTGATTCGAAAAAGCCAGTCAGATTTGGCTCCCCTTCCTATGTCACATGCAGGATCATTAGAATATACCACTCAGCTTGAGAACTACCTTTGCAAGGGTGCACCATATTTTTCTCTCAGAGCGACTGGGCATTTTCTTCATGACACAGGTGCTAAAACGGAGCATTTCAGAATGAGGGTGAATAAAGATATATACAGGCAGACAGTATGAAAAAAATAATGTTTTTTGAACATCAAAGAATGTAAACATGTTAGTAGATACCCAAAATACAAGTATGAACCTGGAAATGAGCAGGATATGTCCCCTTTAAATAATTTCGTAGGCCTGCTGGTGATGAAGGTCACATGATTTTTGTGCATTTTTCCTTTTGTATTGTATTATATTAATGTTTATTACCTTTGTAGACTCATGCTGCACTGAAGGAATTAAATAGTACTTGAGGAATTCAGTCAAGGCATAGTAGAAACGATGGAAATGGAGAAGAAAAAATAACATTTCTACGAATAGCCCAAGCCAACGGCCACAAAATGAATTGCAGCACATGCATGGAAATGGTTCATATAAAATATGAAAACTTTAATGGCCTTGAAAGAAATGGAGCTGGCCCCAGTGGCTCTACGAGCAAATGTCTTAATGGAGATTCTTGGAATAATAATAGGGGAGTACTGTATATGATGCTGGCAGTGCTGTAAGGGACGCACAGCAAAAGGAGCCACAGGAAAGGCACCAGTTTGAACTGACGGACAGTAGAGGGGACTAATCTCATTAGAAAAATGAAGCTGGAGAACGGCATGCTAGAGCACAGAGTCTCCTCCTGCAGCTAAAAAGAAACAACAGCACTGGTGGTTTGTTAAAATGCTAAACAACCAATGTTTGAGTGTTGATGATGTGCAACTGTCCTGTCTAGAGTAGTGACGTAACGTATCAGAATGCTTGAAGCAAAGTAGTTCATAGAAAGTGGCGTCCAACAACATCTAAAGAGAAAGTGTTTACATCAGTTCCGAATGGCCACACTCAAAGGCGGGAGGAAAGCCTGCCATCATAGAGAAGGTCAAGACATGATGAATGAGGGATAACGACCTATCCTAACCTTAACGAGGTCAATGCCTAACCTTAACTATTCAAGGTCAATGCCTAACCTTAACTATTCAAGGTCAATGTCTAACTTTAACTATTCAAGGTCAATGCCTAACCTTAACTATTCAAGGTCAATGCCTAACCTTAACTATTCAAGGTCAATGTCTAACTTTAACTATTCAAGGTCAATGCCTAACCTTAACTGGGTGTCATCCTGGACCCAACACTATCATTCCAATCTCATATCAGGTCCATCACCAAATCCGCCTTCTTCCACCTCAAAAACATCTCACGTCTCCGGCAATCACTCTCTGACTCTGTGGCAGAAACCCTCATCCACGCTTTCGTCACCTCCCGTTTGGACTATTGCAATGGAGTTCTGTCCGGGGTTCCCAGCAAAGCCCTGGACAGGCTCCAGTATGTGCAAAACTCGGCTGCCAGGGTTCTCACCCGCACCAAGCCCTGGCAGCACATCACCCCCACCCTCATCCACCTCCACTGGCTCCCGGTCAAGTCCCGCATCACCTACAAGATCCTCCTCCTCACCTACAAATCCCTCAATGCCCTGGCTCCTCAGTATTTATCTAACCTCCTCCACCCTTACACACAGCCCCGGAACCTTAGATCCTCAGGCACGGGTCAGCTCTCCATCCCTCACACAAGAATGCGAACTTTTGGGGACAGAGCCTTCAGTGTGACAGCCCCCACACTTTGGAACTCTCTCCCCATAGAGCTCCGCAACGCACCATCTCTGGACACCTTCAAAAGACTCCTCAAAACCCACCTCTTCACCAAGGCCTATGGCCTCTAGCTACTGTTACATTTGTTGTGTTTATTTATGTCTTTGTTAAGCGTCCTTGGGTTTCATGAAAGGCGCTATATAAATCCAAGCTATTATTATTATTATTATTAACTATTCGAGGTCCATGTCTAACTTTAACTATTCAAGGTCAATGCCTAACCATAACTATTTGAGCTGGGGACCTTTGTTGCTTGTCACTGTCCATGTCTTTCTCCCATCATTTCCTGTCATCTCTCTACCATCAGCTAAATAATAAAGGCATAAAATGTCTAACAAAATAGATAAATAATGAAAAAAATGTCTCACCAAGTAGTTTTAGTTGCCTAATCTTGTTTCCATCCACCTATTTTTGTGTGCATTTTCAAAACGTTTTTATGCCTGGCTGAGGTGGAAAAGTTGGTGTATCAATAAAAACCAAAAGTGCAATGGAAACAGACTTAGCAAATAAATCATGATGTACATGAAGCATGTGACTTAAACAGCCCCATGGGTTGTTTTGGAATCCATTGACAAGCAACCTATTTTGTCATTTAGGTATGAGGACATATTGTAATGTGATTTTATATCTATCCATCCATTATCTGTCACCGCTAATTCAATTAATTTAATTTGATTTACTTTAAAAATACTTACCTGACCTTTGATCATGTCCTCGGTTGTCTCTAACAGTGAGCAAATAAAGATTTCCCGTGAAAGGAATGTGATGAGATGTTCCTGGTGCCACTCACTCTACCCAAATAACATCAGTTTGTCATTGATGTATTGTTGATTGAGCTGCCTGAGTAACCACTGATTAAAATGTAGAAAGCACTGGTAGAGGATTATTTGTCACCATTCAGCTGAGAGATAATAAGAGAAGCATGCAGATAATTTATGACGTTTGGTCTCAGAGAGGCAAAGAGAGGGAGAGATTTTGTTGGAGTGATGGATTAATAGGTTGAGTCATTTCTGGAGAGAAATGTTTGTGTTTGAGCTTGATGATGTCTGACTGCATTACAGATTCACGGAGATGTAACTTCCATTCATTGGATAAATTAACAAGGGCATTGTGCTTAATTTGACTTGAATATGAAGCTCACCCTGTGAAACTGATTACAAAATATGCAGGTGTTCACAGTATGAAAACAAACTTCCTTTTTTTTCAATGACAGAAGATTATTGCTGAATTCTCTTTGAAAGGTCTATATTTATACTACACAGGGTATTAATATGACCTACCTACATTTGTCCACGTGAATGCTGAACACTGAAATGAGAGTCTAGAACAGTCTTTCCTGAACTTTTTTTCTGGGGACCCACTTTTTAAAAATGACAATCCATTGCAGCCCAATTCACAATAGTGCTTATCTATAAATTGTGAGAAGAGCAAATTAGTTCGTAAATGAACGTTCTTGACCATTTTAACTGCCATTTCGACATGACCTTATATCATCTTGAACAGGTAAACCAACCATTTTGAAATCACAACTTAATTTTTTGCATGATAGTGAAAACATATGCATGTTATGCACTTTATAAATTAGACCAAATATTGAGATGGATTTAACAGACCCTCGTTTCAATGTTATAAGTAGGCTAGAATTATCAGAACAATACAAACATTCAGGCTCCCTTATGTGGCTCAAAGCTGTACTACAGATTACATTTGAAATAAAACACTGTGTAAGAAATTCTTCAAATTTATTTGGAAACCCCAATAAGATTTCCTGCTGCGACCACATGTGGGTCCCGACCCAGTCTTTGGGAATGACTGGTCTAGAATATGTGTGAAAATTGTGTCTTGGACCCTGAACATTATTACGTTAATTACTGGCAGTCTAATACAAAGCTTAAGCTATACCTTGACTTTTTTATGAATGCAGTACGCTCTTTTAAGAGGATTCTTTTACAGCCTTTTATGCTTCCTCATCATAGTAATTACTCGTTTAGATGCACAACACAGTGATGGTGCCATGCCATTGTTCCGACGACACATTATTTCAAAACCCTGCCAGTCCGAAAATACACACTCTCCATGTAACGAACCAAGCTCATGGCTAATTATTAGGCAAAATTATGTCATCGGATATTCTCAGTCTTGATTTTTTTTTTTCTACCAAGGCGCCCTACTCTGTCTCTGGTTGGCTTACCACGTCTAAACCTAACCAACCCTACCAACAAAGGCAATAAGTAATAAGAGGCAGAGTAAGGTGGATCATGCCTAGGCCATTAGGAAATAAAATTGGGAAGGTCTGATGACATCATTCTGAGAGCAATGGGCCTTTGGAACACACATGTTTTTCAGACAAATGGGCTTTCGGTTCAGTGGGCCATTTTTCAGACTATTGGGGTTTTGGAATGATGGGTTGTCGGAACAATAGGCAGTCCCCCCAGTGACCCACACTTAATGTGTCCACTCTATTGACTGCTGATTGAAAGAGTAGTTGGGTTATATGTGGCAAACATAAGATGTTTGAATTCTGGCTAATAGCATCTCTGGGAACATGCCAACACTTCAGCATTTTCTCTTTTGATTTAATGAAGCATGCTGGAACAGCTTTGGATCAGATTTTCCACTTCTTCAAAGTAATACGGTTTGTTTTGCATTGCTTGTAGTTTGCTTGTTTTTTAAGCACATTAAGGCCTGCTGGGCTAATTTTTGTCCTCCTAGATTACAATGCTGCATATTGTCAAAAGCTTCTAAATAACAGGTTTAAGTATGTTCAAGTGTTACTAAGACAAAGAGAAATGTAATTGGCATGCATCAAAAACAATCAAAAGAAAGAGACCAAGTCAGTCTGTGATTTGCCTTTTGTTAAACAGAGATAAGGTTACCATGAGTTCCTCAAGGACCAAACAAACCATTACTCTTATATCGAAGTTGTGTTCATTACCTCATACAAGTCCTGGGGCTACGTGTATATAAAATTAGGAATTCACACATCACATTAGACACAGGAATTAGCATTTATAAAAATGGAACAAGAGCATACTGTAATCTATCATTCAATGCTTCAGACGGGACAAACTGCACCTACCACGTTGTGAAAGTGAAGCTTAACATTGTTAATTGAAACAAAATAACTGTGGATTTAGGCAACAGAAGTATTTGGTTAGGTTTAGTAAATGATCATGGTTTGGCTTAAAATAAGTATGTTTGTCATGTTATTGAAGTTATGGCCGAAAATTAAAATAAATCAACATTGACTTTTGGTTTCAAACAGGACACAAACAGCAGTCTCCTGGGTGATAGCCCTGTGTTTGTCTGATGCATTCAACCACCCTGACCTCCTCCTTATATGGGCTTAGTTGCTCTTTATATTATGTCACCTGAGTCATTAGAAACATATTTGTGATAGGTAAAAAAAACAACAAAACATAATCCAGGAGAAAATATGTTTCCCTCGAAAAGTAATTGACAATGCAGTTTTGTTGTATAATTTTAGGAGACCAGGCTCCGTATTTTACGAGTGTGTGACATAATTAGGGCTACCCCCTAAATATCTGACTCTTCGGTTGACATCGTTGTCAGCAGCCAATCAGGCGAGACACTGATAAGGTGAATTGAAGAAAAGAGTATTTATAAAAACAAAAAGTTTTAAGATAAATAAGCACATGGTTCCTGCTCAAACAGTTGGCTATTAACAGGTTGGTTATTTACAGACAACAGTTAGCCTAACGGAATTCCATCAAATATGTAGAGATGTCTGGATAAACAATATCCAGATACTGTGTTGGACGGGGAAAGATTGAAGGGACATGGCAGTGATCAACTTTAATTTATTAAGGTATCACAAACACTCAGGTTCAGTCAAGGTCGCAAAATAATTATTAGACATTTTTACAAAACAAACATTTGTATATCAAGAGATTAATTCATACAAATTTGTCAAAATTACAATCCAAACATACATCAAATTACGTTGAAGTCTATTGGATCTTCGGTTTTCTATCCTCCAAAAGGGGGCGTGGCCTTGGCTTTTTGCGAAATACCTGTATGTGTCAGTCTGACATATGGGTTGGCAGTTTCTCGACTGTTCTTGAGTCACGGTGGGATTCTGATCATCCACCCATTTGCCCACAGTTTCAACCGAAGCTGCTGCACTTCCCTGATTCTATCCTCCTCCTCACTGATAGATATTCTGCTCTGTGTAGGAGGGTCATCAACACTGATCTTTACGGTTTTAAGTGGTGTTTCCAGTGAAAATTGAGATGTGCTTGAATAATAATAAGTGGATCTTTGATCTTAGATCATTTTTGTTATACATACTGTTCCGCGAATGGAGTATGCCCACTCAAGAATTAACTACAAGCTCAAGAAAAATGTACATTTAAGAACAAATTAGACATCATAATAACAGCCTCTCGGATTGCATGTAGGATCAGAGCTATTAAGGTTCACAATATAATTTACATAATAGGTGCCAAAGATTCAGACTTTCTGAGCCCATGTCATTAATAATTACATTGAAGCAAGGTTAAATAGCGTTCTGTGACATCCATTTGTGGCTAACTGTGGGAGTGAGCATTAGGCCGTGGTGTACAATAACTGAAATTAATGAAATGGAACAATGAACACCACGTACACGGTGTGTATATCCAACAACTGGATATTTCTGTTTGTAGCCTTCACAATTTTTTAGTCTAGACAGACTTTCATGCATCTGGCACTCTAAAGGAGATTGTAGTTCAAACATTTCTTTCAACAGCTTTTTTCGAACAGTCTGTAAGCATCAGTGGATATGAGTTGTGCAGAAATCACATTATATGCATGCATGCATCCCATTACTGGTGGAATAAATTGTTTTTCTCCCGGCTGTTTTGCAATGCAATAAACTGATGAGCTCAAAGGGAGTTACTATCGATTTGGTGAATTGATCGCCCTCTGGCTACTGCCAGGGTGTAGACAAATCCCTGACTCTTTTTGTCTGAGGAGACTTAGGCTGGTATTATTTGATATTTAAATCAAATGAGTGGGTTGCCATGTCTACACTTTTTCTTTTTTAGATTGAAAACTTCTCTCAACACCTCAACAGCGGTGAGTCACCAGAGGCTGATTTAAACTTGCTTTACAATGAATTTTAATTGCTCAACCATGATGTTGATGTACGGCATGTCATTTGCAGCACGGTTAATACTTTCATACTTATGTAATGCCCTTGGGACTCAAACCACTGAGCCCCTTGTTGATGCTCTGCTCTTTGCCTCCTTTAAGTGTCAACAGGCACTGTTTCCTCAACCTACTATTAAACTCTATTGAATCCCACTTTAACGCCATATTGGAGGACATTGTTATCCACCCTCTCTACCGCCCCAATCATTTAGCCTGTCAGCCAGACAGCCCAGTGGCTCAATGAAGATTAATTATGATCCCGTTGTTGACAGGGTGGCCACAGTAATGAGATGTGCCGCACGGCGAGTCGGCGCTGCATCGTTTTCCTCCCTGTCAGATACAGTATCCTATCTTATATGCGTGCCACTCTGCAAAAGGTCCACCCTCGCATAATGCCTCCCATGACAGCTGATGGTGAGCAGAGACAGGGTATATGGCAGCAAACACAGTGGACGACATGGTAACAACCTCATTATTATGTATGTGGAAAGCCAGTTTGTTTCTGACAGGGAAAAGCTATTATTAAAGCTGTAAAAAGAAGGTGTTTGCTAGAGTTCAGTGTTATTTGATGAGGAGATGAAAGGGGACCGTATTCACGTTGCTCCTGGAAAAAATAATTTCCAAATGCAGCAGTTCTAATGTTTCCTCGTGATAGTCAGTGTCCTCACACTTCAAATATAGCAATATCTTTTTAATGCTAAATCCCCTTTATTGAAGCTTGAAGAATGAGTCTGCTGCCACCACTGCTGTAGAAATGCTATTCTTCTTTTAGTTTTTTTGCATTAATCAGTTTTACTGCTCATTTCCTCCTTGTATTGTTTTCTCTTAAAAACCCCTTCTTTTAGCAAAAGATAAGGGTTTGTGCTCTTTTCCTTAATCCTGTAATGTAAAGTTGCTTTACTTCCATTTAAAAAAAAAAAACTGTGGTGATGTATATAAAACATTCAAATGTTGTAAATGTGGAGATTGCCAGTTTATTCTTTAATATATATTAGGGCTGTCATAGTTAATGCGATAATAACGCGTAAACGCAAATTTGTTTTAACGCCACTAATTTCTTTAACACATTAACGCAACTTGCAATTTTGAGGTTGTAGTGGGCTCAATTCTAAAGCTAGAGTGAAGATACTAGTGTCATATGAAACTAGAGAACCGAAGGAATCCATTGGTACCAACCATGTTATAGTAGCTTGGCTAAATAAAGCTCCAAACTTGCGCCAAATTTTCGTGAGGAAAATCTGGCATGGCCATTTTCAAAGAGGTCCCTTAACCTCTGACCTCAAGATATGTGAATGAAAATGGGTTCTATGGGTACCCACGAGTCTCCACTTTACAGACATGCTCACTTTATGATAATCACATGCAGTTTGGGTTAAATCATAGTCAAGTCAGCACACTGACACACTGAAAGCTGTTGCTAGCAATGGGCTTTCCTCAGCTGTGACAAGAGTGTGTCGATGAATTTTACTCATTTACTCTGGCTCTCTGTGCTTTGTAACGTTACTACTCCACTGCTTGTTTGAGTTGTTACTGCAAAACCTCCACTCAGTCAGTCTGTCACTCATCATGAATGTTGGAAAATCCCCAAATAAGTCCACAAGAATATCTGAACATGATTTCAAGGACTAGAATGCTATATGCTGGTTTATCTGGTCATTGCTCAAGGTTGAAATGACACCTCTGTTGTCGTTGGTAAGCTTGATAAATTATCTGTCTAGGTGACATTTTCAAAGTCAAGACCTGAATGTCTCTGAGGTAATAATGATTCTCGCCAACATCTGGAGCAAGGACATTAACCTGACACATTATTCCAAAGCAAGAGCACGTTCTCATAGTAAACAAACACCATCGGAAGGTTGTCGGAACAGTTGGGGGACATGAGAGAAGCTCAATCCAAAATGTTGTATAATCACCTATTGTTACTCACTTTTACAGTTCTGAACACACATTGTGGTGAGTAAAGACTCCATAAAAGCTTATTATCACAGTTTAGCACTGGTAGGATTCAGCTTTGTTTGTATTTTATTAACCATATACACTTGAGTTTGTTATTTTTCTGTGAAAATGACATAGATTAGCATGTTATACAACACATTCTCACTTCCAACTTGTCAAATACCGACACTTGGTCAGTGGCCCTACGCTTCAAACTATGATGCTCTAGGTACCCACTAGCATCAGTTCAGTTTTTTTTGTTTCATTACATGCATAGTGTCTATTCAAAATAAACTTTCAATGTAGGTTTACTTAGTTTTTAGGTTTATTTGGTTAGGTTTAGGCAACAAAACTACTTGGTTAGGTTTAGGCAACAAATTGCTTGGTTAGACTTAGGAAAAGATTATGATTTGGGTTAAAATAAGTATAGTATGTTTCTTACGAAAAATAAGTTTAAAAATAAGCTAATAAGTGTGTTAAAGGATAATTCTGTTTGGGTTTTTTACAGCTTGAATCTCATTGTCGCAGGTTTGGCCATAGGTTGCATTAGTATGGAGCGAAGTCAAAAATACTAGTCATTGTCCCTGTTAAAGGAACCCCGGGGATTTTTGGCCACTATTGGCATTATAGAGAAGTGTTAATTTTGCTTTTTTTTATTTAGTCTTAGTCCTGTGTTAAATGTCCATGTTAGTTTTTTTTCACATTTAGTCAATCCTCATCCTGTTTTTTTAGTTTAATTTTAGTTGACTAAAAGTCTGGGCATTTTATTCTTATCTTAATCATAGAAAACTGTAACTATTTTAGTTTAGTTTTAGTCAATAAAAACTGTTTGTCATCAGATTATATTGTATATTTCAGTCAATCTAGAGTTGCCAAAATATCACCTAGTTTCCTTCTCCCAAAACCATGTGGTTGTCATTGTTAACTTTACTGACTGAGCTCTTTGTGTGCTGCTGCGTAGTCCTGGTATGATGCGTGCAGCACAGGAAACGGAACTGCTGCATTGAAAAAAAAAAAGCAACAGTCTATAAAAGTTTTTTCACCTCTTTTTTTTTGTCAATGAAGGTTTTTATTTTTGAACTACATTTTAGTCTTATTCGTCATTACATGCTGATGCGATATTCACAGTTAGTTTTTATTGACGTTGATGCCGTCTCGTCATCGTCTCGTCTTAGTCACGTAAAAAAGGTCGTTGACAAATATATGTAGTCCTAGTTTTTGTTTACGAAATTAACACTGATTCAGAGCAATTGGTCCCCAATTTGATTGTGTCTTGCGCTGTTCTTGCATGCACATGGATGCACGTGTAGGTTCATGAGCAGACATCTGACGTAATATGTATCCCTGCCAATCTAACCAAAGGTTCTGTGCTAGTCCCTGAGTGACAGTTGATGGCAGTGACACGCTAAGGAATTTAGCAATCTGCCAACAAAAGGCTAGGAAGAAGAAGAGTGCTCACTACAAACCATTCATATAAACAACCAAAATATTAAAAACTGGCTTAGGTAGTAGGAAATGCAATCAAAATATTTGTCAGGCCCCAGGAATTCATATAATCCATTTTGGTAAGAAACACAAATGTAAACATAACTCAGAGGGAAACTTTAATGATTTGGAACAAGTTATGAATAAAACAACCCAGTCCTTTTGGATTTATTTAAAAAAATCTTTATACTGCAGTAGTCTGAATAATTCTTACATTAATCTCCCAGACTGTACCTCGGCTATACAGAAGCAAGGAAAAAGAAACAGCAAGCACTATATTAATCCAACCGCCTGTCAAAATCCTCCTTACTGATAAAATATCTGGCTGACCTTATTTTCAAAAGGCAAATTGTACTAATTGTAATATTGCAGATAAATCAATTGATTGCTTTTCACTGAAATGACAGTCCTTTCCTGTTTCAGTGCGTATCCAGGATGGGTAGACTACCTTTAACTGACTTTCCTTTCTTTTAATTAAAAAGCTCATTGAAAGGAGATGAATTGGCTGATAACATCACTACCTTTTCTCTGACCTCAATTTGGCTCCGCTTACCTCTGCAAATGAGTCTGGAGAACCTGTCTGTGCATGAAAACTCACTTTGTTATAACCCGTCAGATTAATTCATTAAATCTGGCCGAGAGTTTTCTTTCCTTAATGTTTCGGATTGTTCACGGTGGAGCCGGGAGTGCACTGACAGTGGTCAGTGTGGACTATTGGACACGGCCCATGATGGCTCTAATTAGTATTAGCAGATTACTGCGTGGCAAAGGTGGGACAAAACCATTGTTTGGCACAAGCAGTGGTGGAGGAAGTGTTCATATTTACTTAAAGGTGCTCTATATGATATCCAAAGCATTAATATAGCAGCAAACAAGTAATTTGAGCTTCTTTGCCTTGTTGCTTTTAGTGCATGTTTGTGCATGTTAGCGTGCCCCACTAGCTAGCTTTAAGATATGAAGGATCATGACGTAGTTTTTGCAGAGGATGGTATGGAACGAGGATATATTTCACAGTGTTTTGGCTGACTGGGATATTCAGCCGTATTTATTCCTCCGAGCCTCCGTGTTTTTATTTCAAATACCTGCATAAGTAGAGGTGCAATTTATAATCCTCAACGACACTATGTTTTGGCTGGGCGTCAGAAGCTTGGATGTATTAAAAGAACTGGATACAGAGTTGGAGGCGGGGCCCCGTTCATTCTTATGAGAGTTGCTCATTGGCGCATGAAGCATAAATGGCTTGACTTCCGTCTGGAAAAGTACCCGGAGCTTGGCGGCGTAGCGTCCGCTCGGTCACATGACTTGGTCACGGGGTCCCAACGTCAAGCCGTTGACATGGCTTGCACTCCAGCAACGGTCTGGGTCTCACTCACATGAACGGAGGAAGGGAAATAACTCTGGATTCAGCTATTAGTGCGTTTTACAACTTTAAAAACGTCATTTTTTAAATAAGGGCTATTTCGGTGTTCGTACTGGGAAGTTGATTCACCTAAAAAAAAAATATCTGCTGAGTTACAGACGTCTCCTTCCCAAAGTAAGTCTATGGGAAAAAAACATTTTTAGGCCCAATGCATCACGTGACTGACACGGAAGTTGCAGTACCGCCGTTTGGCCACTACGAAAGTCCGGATCGACGACCGGCGCTCTACCTGAGGGCTTGGACAGAAGCTTGTGCGCAATGCATCCTGGTACATGTAGGCACTGCCTGTGCGGCTCCGCAAGCAGGAGAACTCAGCTTTGGCACTCACTGAGGAGTTGATTGCTTCAATGGACTACATTTACCATCAACACTGATTGGACATCAACATAAAAAGTGTCAAATTTCTCTTTAATAACTTGAGTCACATCTCTGCAGCATTTTAATTATAAGCTTGCATGAATTTAGATTTACTAAAACTAAAGAACATCCATCATCATAGCAGGAGAGAAGCAGGACAATGAGATGTGTGAAAAAAAAATTCTATGTTATATTACTGTCATGCACTTCAACTCCTTGCCCTACTTCCCATATGGTCACACACACACACACACACACACACACACACACACACACACACACACACACAGCCCACCACAACCACCCACCACTATACGAAACAGGCAAGCTGCGTCTGCTCGATAACACACTCAGAAACATTGAGAGCAAGCAGCACTTCAGCCATGCTCGGAGCCTCCAGTGCTAATGTCATGCATTCCCCCTGTATCTCCTGCTTTTGTGGCTCCACTCTGTGTTGAAATGTCTCAGATACACTATATCATAGGGCCTACTGAAAAACACCCCTGGGACTTTGCACTTGTTATCTAGGCTCGGTAAAAAAAAAAAGAGAAAAAAAAAACTTGTATCACACCGTTACTTTAATAATTATTTTATTTATTTACAGTACAACAAAATGTTTTGGATGATTCAAGGGTGGAAACGTATAAGGTTCATAACCTGAAGTTAAAGCTTCTCTTTTATTAATATAGTGTATCATGTAAAGCAAAAAGTGGCCCGGCATCAAAGCTTTACCTTGATTTTTCTGCTGCTATATAAATACCAGTCTTGTGTAATTTCCTATAAATATGACCGCTTATCATCTAATAACATTTGATCCACCTGCGTGAAGAGAGACATGCAAAGTGAAGCCACTCTACCTCTGCAGTTTAGGTCGTAGGCTGCTATAGACAGCGCCTGCTGCTGAAATGATGTCTATTAAACACACCATGTGAATAAAGACAGATATATAATATAATCTTCTTCACTGAAATAAAGCAAGACTCCCTGGATTTCAAAGACAGTTTAAATTCAACAGCTTTAGTCTATTAAACTGAAAAATATGTCTCACAAACACATATAGGTGGCAGTCACATTTTTTTTAAAGCAGTAGCAACCACACAAACACTGAGCTATGAATGAAGCATGGCACTGTTCAGTAACCTGACCTGCCAGATGGTTTGTTACACGGAACCATCTGAGAAGCCGGCATTGGAAACCTGGAAACACATTAACGCAATCGATCATTCGGACGTTGTAGCGGGCTCAGTTTTAATGTCATACAAGCTTACCGCGAAGGAGGTTAAATATCGCTCCGAACTTGCGCTAAATTTTGGCAAGGAAAATCTGTCATGACCATTTTCAAAGGGGTGAAAATGGGCTTTATGGGTACCCTCGAGTTTCCCCTTACAGACATTATGATAATCACATCCAGTTTAGGGCAAGTCATAGTCAAGTCAGCACACTGACACACTGACAGCTGTTGTTGCCTGTTGTGCTTGAGTTTGCCATGTTATGATTTGAGCATATTTTTTATGCTAAATACTGTACCTGTGAGGGTTTCTGGATCAATATGTGTGACCTGCTCCATCATTTTGAGTCACTTTGACTCTGAAACACATTTTGAGTATTTTGTATGTCTGTGAAGTGGAAAGTGTCAGCTTTATGGCAATACCAAGATGATCTTTCTACTCCAAATATTCTATGACATATGCTCTTCCAAAGTTTGACTGTCATCAAACGTTATATTATTGAGAAACAAGGCATTAAAGATAACAATTCACATTCAGCCATTTTTCACATGGATTAAAACACATTTATTAAGACTCAAGTCAAAATGAACACAACATTTTTTGGTCAAAAGTGACACCCAACATTTCATAATGTAGCCTACACATACCTTGACACATACAGTACATGTGCACGTGGATGACCACAAGCAGTACAGTAGATAGGCCTAGAAGCCCATGTAGAAAAGAATCCAAAATATATGGAATAAAATTGACGAAATATTAACAAATATACTCTGTATGTGTTCATGGTAATGAAGGAACATGTCACCCAGTGTTGTAGACTTCATTATGGTATACAGCAGAGGATTATGGCATATCGAGGTCTGAGTACACAGACAGTAGGTTACTTGCTGCTTATCATGAGTTAGCAGGTAGTATGTGGCCATATTGGCTACGGCAGAACCATGTGACTTGTCAGGGTTTCTCAAATCTATGGGCCAATAGTGTATGCCAGCTGGCCAATTATGATTATAAATGTGGTAAGCTAGTGTGTGCAGGGAGGAAGAACTCGAACTCGAACTTGAATAGTTGCTCTTTTGGTAGAAACAGGCAACCCATGAGCATTATATAGCTCATCATACAGTGTATCTGGATCATGTGCAGCAGCAGTTTCAGATTTAGAGCCTTATCTTGGTCCTCTACCTGTATGCATAAGATGACCCTGTTTCTGTCTAAGATGAGTAATGAATCCATTGTTGCTCCATCTGCATCAGACGGTTTTATCTCCGTGGGTTCAGAAGGAGAAGATATGCAAAATCTTGTTTGCAAAGATTACAGCGTTCACAGAAAAAACCTTGCAAGCCTTTTTATGCAACCAAAGGACATCTCCCACTCATGCTTTCTCGTAATAGTCAGTGTCCTGAATAACCGCTGAAGCACAGCATTCCTCCCTGCTTTTATTTGACAGAAATGTCAAGTGGTCCCAGCTCCACACTCAAAGCAAGGTGATATATTATCTCTCACATTCAGCCTTTGGGATATTTATTAGAATATTTTGCTTTGCCAATTCATCATGTAAATGTTGTCCCCGTCTGCCAAAGTGCTCAGTAAAATATTGAATTGAGGCACAGCATGCACTCCATTTCTTTAGCTTGTCATTGTCAACAGATGAGCATGCTAAACTTTAATATCCATGAGGCCAAAAGCACTCTAAAAGGAGCATTCAAGACCACTTAAGGCTGGAAATCAAGCTGAGTTGGTCCCAGGTCAGATTTTGGCAGGACGTATCAGACTCAACTTCATTTACAACATTGCTGAATGAGTAGTAAATAGGCGGAAATAAATAGTATTTTATACACTTCACAGAGCTTACTTACAGTAAAACACTTGTCGGTCTGTATTTTGTATTCACCCTTCCACTACTACCACTGATAATGATGTTTGCATCATCAGGAGAAGGATTTGGGGATGAGTAGAGTCTTTTTTTGCAAGATACCTAGACACATGGAAGAACTGTGAAGCCAAAGGAAACTGCAGTAACTGCCAGCTGTTTTTCCTCAGTACATCTCCATTTTATAACTGGATGGCTGAGGCCCTGTTCAGACCTGGCAGTAATATGTGTCCTGGGCCTGGCCTGCCTCAGCTCCACAGACGATCCACCTCTTCAGAAACCTATGGGGGATTTCACGGAAACTACATCCATATTGTAATATAGTCGTTGCTCATAACACTTGGTGCCATTTGCGTCAAAATTCACTCTCCTGCTCGGAGTTATAACTCGTGTCCAATCTGAACACACAGAAATGAAGACATACTTCTAGATTCAGTGTGACTTTCACTTTCTGAGGATATATAACTCTTGAACTCTTAAAAATATGTTGATTGTCAGGCAGGCAAGTTGTCTTCAGTATCAAAGTAATCCAGTGATGTCCAGTCTGTACACCCATGGATACATTACAAACAGTAATTGCTAATAGCTAATCCGGGCATACTTTTAATAGTGCAAATTTGCAAGAGGTATAGAGCGGCTCGCTCACCAATCGGAAGGTTGGTGGTTCGATCCCCGGCTCCTCCAGTTCACATGTCGAGTGTCCTTCAGTCATCGGTGTGTGAATGAGTATTTAGATTAGATCCTGATGGGCAGGTTGGCATGGCAGCCTCTGCCATCAGTGTATGAATGTGTGTGTGTGTGAATGGGTGAATGCTGACATGTAGTGTAATAGTGTAAAGAGCTTTGAGTGGTCGGAAGACTAGGAAGGCACTATATAAATGCAAGTCCATTTACCATTTACCAGTGGAGCCGGAGTCACAGCAGAGTGTGGTTCTCTGGAGGCCTTTAGGTTTTCCCTCAAGTCTGTGCTTTTCATTTTCACCCTCCCTGGTCTGAACCTCAGTAAAGAATGGAGGTCCAGCAGGGGGTGTCTGAGACGCTGGAACAGCAGCAGAGTCTGGTTCTCTGGTGGATTCTGAGTCATTCTCCAGGCAGGGTATGTCATTATCATCCTCCGTGGCCTGGACGTCAATAATAGATGGAGGTTCATCTGGGGGTGTCGTAGAAGCTGGTGGAGGTGACAGCACAGCAGTGTCTTTCTCTAGATTGGGTGGGTGTTGGCCACTCCTCAGTTACAGCCATGTTTAAATCATCCTGGACTGGAATGGTGCTAGGAGGTTCAACAGCGGGTGTCAGACGAGCCGGCACTTTGGGGCTCTGGGGCTAAAACATCCCACAAATCTGTCCCACTGCAAGATCAACTATTTCACTCAGCAGCACTGGTACAAAGCTCTTGATCCTGTTTACCAGGATATCATGTTATATCATTCCTTTGTGCCTCCTTTGTCGTCCTGAAACGATTAAAAACACATCAATGAGCCACATTGTCGCACTGGGTGACAAACACTCCGTCCTGCCGCCGTAAATACTGCCTGGCTCACCAAATGTGTATAAATCAGCTGAAGAATATAGTCCCTAACAAACGCACCATTTTCTCCTGTTTGATTAACATTGCTAAAAACTTTAGTGCCCACATATTTTACAAAATTACTGAGCCTTTTTTTAAAAGTAAAAATATTCATTAGTGATGTGATTTCAAAGATTTAAAAGCTGAGAGCCTGGGGAAGTTGGAAAGTATTGAGAGACTGAAACACTGTTGGTTTTCGTCTTTATTGGTTGGCAGTAAGATAACTTAATATGATAGTGTTTTTTTTGCTGTAAATCCAATTGTGTTTCCTGAAATCCCATTGTGTTTCCCTAACAGGTTTTTTTTCTGATTCAGTGTATCTGAATATATCTGATTATGAAATATCATCTTTTGTCCATGTTGTTGTGCTTTGCACCTCAAGGCCACGTATTTCTCCCATAGTTGAATGAACAAAAGCACAAATAAACACTAGGCAAGAAAAAAAATTGCGTTTTTTATGTTTGAGTTATATCTTCCAGAGATACAAAAACATGCATTCAGAAAACATATACTACAGTCACAATGCACTGTAATAACCACAGGATATATTATTCAAAAGGCACCTGCTTTAAAGTCACTAAATCTCTGAAAACTTAAAGGAGCAGTGGGTAGAATTGGAGAAAATATGATTAAAAAAAGTTATTTTTTATACTATTTCACCATATCCTGACAGTAGTACATGAGACAGGTAATCTGAAAAAAAAATCATGTTCCTCTGTGTCCTCCGGTGCTCCTAACGGCATCTGCAAGATTTCACAGATCGGAGGAAAACAACCAATCAGAGCTGAGCTGGAGCCTTGCCGTCTCTGAGCAGCTGTCAATCACTCGCAATTCCAATCAAACGGTCAAACTTAAAGCTTCAGTAGGCTGACATTTTTTGGCATCATTGGGCAGAAGTTCCATAATAACTTTTCAGCATATTGTATTTCAAATGTTCTTCGGTCGGTCGGTCGGATGGATTTGAATGACATATTTTGGAGGGATGGAGTGTAGCGCAATGAACAATCCATTACATTTTGGTGGCGATCCAGATCATGAATTTTTTTTAAGAATTCTGATCAGCCTGAGCATTAAGACCACAGGGTATAACACATGCGCAGTATAACTGATGAAGCGTTGATGGCGCATGACCCCGCCTCTACTTCTGAGAGCAGAGAGATACGTGTGTGGATGTGTGGCGAGACATCGAAGTGCGGGAGCTGCTGGCCGTCCGCGGTGAGAAAGAGAAAACCGGTAGATGACGGGATGAGAGACAACGTAGTGTAACGTTATACAGACATAACAAGGCTGCTGAATGAGAGAGGCATCCGCCGATACGTTACGCGGAAACACTCCCTGTTAATAACAAGCCGACCACCTCACGGTACCGCCAGCTGTGAGCTGTGATCTGTTTTTAAAGTCACACACTTTGGCGTAGGTATGCGCTCTCCGAGTGCCATTCTACTATTTGTATTCCGTCCGGGTGCTAGAGCCCCGGTAAGACAGTACATTAAGACGGCGGTTTCGGTAGAGTGTGTATTGTCGGAACAGGGGACCGACGTGTAGTCTGTCATGTGTCGCGACCAAGTCACGACAAGAATTTATGACTCTCAATTGTCTAATCTGACATAGCGACCATCGTAACCGTCACAAATATCGTGTAGTCTGATTTTGGCAAAAGAGGAATTGTTTCAATGAAATATTACCATATAATTGAATGAATATGAATAAAATGAGAAAATAAGAAATACAGATGATTTTATGATCAATTATCCCTAGCTATGTGTTTTTTTTTAGTTTTCTTTATCTTTATATGGCGATAAATCTTCCTTTGTGAATTGCACATATGCTGAATTATGCCATCAGACCTGCTTCTGATTGATTAGAGCTAACTGGTCTCAAACGTAGCGGACACTATCCCTAGTAGACAAACAGCTGGAGGGTTCATTTCAGACGGAGATTATGACTGAGATTAGCTGCTTTGTAACACGGTACACTTTGGGGCCTGTTTTATGTGCCGTTCAATTGCTGCAACTTCTGTGTATCTTCAAAACAGCACCTGGCACAATGCTACAGATAGCTGAGTGCATTTCACTGGAAGTAAAATCACATTTTGCTGTCAGAAAGAAAGAGTCAGGAAACGCACGTGCACTTCAGTTTCTTGGAAGTCGTAGAGGGAATGCTTTGCTTCTCTTGACAGGTGAGCAGGTGAGATACAGTATCAATCTATTTGGTATCTATAGTGTTGCTTTGTAACCATGAAGCCTTCCAGCATGGTGCTGACAAACAGTAAGACCTTGACTTGGCATCTTCTATAAAAACACATCTTTTTGTCTGATGCACCATTTGCTTCAAAGGCAAGAGCAAACTGGCTTACCAGGTGTGGACAAGATAAGAAGAGCACGTCTGTCAGTCAAAGTGACTTTAGAGATTCTAACTAATACTCCTCTCACCTTCTTGCATTGGGAGTGTTGATAGTCTATTGATAATGCTTACTTACTTCCGTGTTAAAAAACCTTTGCTGTTGTGTGGAAACCTCGTATCTGTGGCCAAAACAGTGGACTTACTTTAGTATTTGTTTTTCTTATTAAAGTGTTTTTAAGTTTTCTTTGGATAAATTGAACTGACTTGCATCTAATTAAATTAAACTGAACTGAAGTAAATGTGGTTTGTCTTTGGTTGGGAGCTGGATAGTCAGAATTGGCTCTTCTATATCGTAGATGGAGCTATTTAATGGATTTCTTTAGAGGCAATTTAAATGTTTTGTTTGTTTGTTTTAAATGGATACATAGCATCGTTTGAACAGCTCTTCATGGCACATTTTCACAGCAGGGGCTGGCAAGACTCGCTGAATTCCGGCATGTGAAAATGTACACTATCAGGAACATAACGGCCTGTCAGCTCAGTGTATCATCGGAGGTCTATGAATAACGATCTTATGAAGAAATCACAATGGCAAATAATGTTCCCTGACGTGTAATGAGGGTTGCTCTAGTTAATGAGGCTAAACAAAACAGAGAAAAACAAAGACAACACAAACAAAATGATGTTGAATCTAGACCGGAGGAAAAGTCTTCAATGTGGAAAATTACTTTTCTCTTGTGAGTGATCAAGAATGTTAATGTGGAGAAACTGCTAGGTGTAAAGCTAAAGTTGAAGAGTAGAACTATGGGGTATGTAGAGTTGGCAACGCTCCAGGATATTTATCTTTGAATCATCCTCCCAAAGAAAAGACTTGGAGAGCAAATAGATCCATAAATACACAGACGGGTTTTCAGTAGCTCGGGGCTCTGTGAGCAAGATAGATTTATTTATAACACTGCTCTGTCACTGCAAATAAAATAAGGCTGCATAATTGATGTCAGGAAGATAAAGAGTTTGAGGTGCGTCCAAAAATGGGCCTGGTCTTCTGAGAATTGTTCTGTCCCGTTTACACTGTGAAGCTTTCATCAAGTTCTGCAAAGTAAGAATAGCGACGACTCCACAAGCCTCTGGGTTTATTCCAAGAAACAGGTTTACTGAATTACATGGAAAACGCTAAGTAAAAGCAAGAACAAGTTACTTTTTTTTGGCTGTTTTTCATGTTCCAGATTTTACTTTCTAGGTTAAACATCACTGTGTAAGATACATTTCTTTGTCTGTGAATGACTTTTTGGTAAACAAAAGGAATACACATTTGTTCATGCATAGCCATGCAACATATTAAAGGAGAGATATTTAGGCTTTTAAAAATACTTTACAGTATTTTCCGTATTGTATCACCTTCATCAATTATACAAACCCAATTGGTGGCAAACTGTGTTTGTACTTTGTAAGGCAAGGCAAGGCAGCTTTATTTGTATAGCACATTTCAACAACAGGGCAATTCAAAGTGCTTTACAGAAACATTCAAGAACATTGCGACAAAATGCAAAAGAACATTAAGAAATAATTAAAACAGTTATAAAAACATTAAAACATTAAAGATTAGAAAATAAAAACAAGCTAAAAATAAAAGCTAGGATAGAAGCTAAAATTGCATAAAACTCAAAAGAGTAAAAGTTATAGTGCAGTGTCAGATCATTATCTGGTTTAATAAAAGGCACCCGCAAACAGGAAAGTTTTAAGCTTTGTTTTAAAAGAAGTGAGAGTTGGAGCGGTCCTGCAGGTTTCTGGGAGCTTGTTCCAGATATTTGGTGCATAAAAACTGAATGCTGCTTCTGCATGTTTAGTTCTGACTCTGGGGACACTAAGCAGACCTGATCCAGATGACCTGAGAGGTCTGGATGGTTCATAACACAGCAGAAGATCAGAAATGTATTTTGGCCCTATACCATTTAGTGCTTTGTAAACCAGCAGCAGTATTTTGAAATCAATTCTCTGAGAGACAGGCAGCCAGTGTAGAGACCTCAGAACTGGACTGATGTGATCCACTTTCTTGGTCTTAGTGAGGACTCTAGCAGCAGCGTTCTGAATCAGCTGCAGCTGTCTGATCGATTTTTTAGGAAGACCGGTAAAGACGCCGTTACAGTAGTCAAGTCGGCTGAAGATAAATGCATGGACTAGTTTTTCCAAATCCTGCTGAGACATCAGTCCTCTAATTCTTCTTATATTCTTCAGGTGATAGAAGGCTGTCTTTGTAATTGTCTTAATATGGCTGTTAAAGCTCAGGTCTGAGTCCATGACTACACCAAGGTTTCTGGCTTGGTCCGAGCTTTTTAACATCACAGATTGTAGGTGAGCACTAACCTTTAATCTTTCTTTTTTGGCTCCAAAAACTACGACCTCAGTTTTGTCTTTGTTCAGCTGAAGAAAATTCTGGCACATCCAATTATTGACTTGTTCAATGCACTCACTCAGTGCTTGTATTGGACTGTAGTCTCCTGGTGATAGAGTTATGTAAATCTGTGTGTCGTCTGCATAGTTATGGTAATTTATTTTGTTGTTCTCAAAAATCTGACCCAGTGGGAGCATGTAGATGTTAAACAAAAGAGGCCCCAAGATGGAGCCTTGGGGAACTTTGTATTGTATTCTACTTAGTTAGGTTTAGGAAAACATCAACTTGGTTAGGCTTAGGCAACAAAACTAGTTAGTTAGCTTTAGGAAAAGTTTGCGGTTTAAGTTTAAATAACACTGGAAGTGGCGTAACTTCAGTACGGAAGTAACGTGACAAAAACTACTTAGTTAGGTTTAGGAAAAGATCGCGGTTTGGGTTAAAATAACTCCAGAAATGCCGTAACTTAAGTACAAAAGTTACGTGACAAATAAATCAACTTTGACTTGTCTTTTAGATTAATATAAAGCGCTATATAAATCCAATATATATTATTATTTCAGACAGAACACAAACACCAGTCTCCTGGGCGAAAGTCCTTTGTTTTTTGAACCACCCTTCCACCCTGACCTCCTCCCTAATGCAGCTTTCACTGCTTTCTATACTTGCCGGTTTACAATTGCGTGGATTACATATGAATTGATTTTGTGCTGACCAGCACGAAACAAATGTGAAATTTGTGTCTGTGTACACAAATCAATACATTAAATTTCGTGACTATTTCACCAACTGCTGTGCGACTGGGTTGAATAATACCACACTGTTTGGTTTGATAATAGAAGATAGGAGAAGAAAAAAGACCCTCAAGTGTTTAAACCACCGGCATTGAATCGTTTTGTTTTGAAAGTGGTGGATTACAATTAAAGAACTAAGTTTGAAGTAAACAGAATTCAGGTTTTATGAAGAGGATTGTGGGAGGAACTGTGCAGATGTTCAACTTGTTTTTTAGATTCTTCAGCTGCTGCTCAGTTTGTACAGTGTGATACCGTCAAACAATAACCAGCTCTGGTTTCTCACAAACTGAAGTACCATTTTTTTTTTTGGTCTTAATGTATATAGGTAGACTTAAATATGATGATACTTTTACTTCACATACTTTAAATATGTAAACCAATTTTCCCATAGTTTTTCCCTTTGTTTCTGGCAGTTAACTGTGAGTTTAGGGAGGCCAAGGACAAACAGTTTTGCTTTAGCTAGCAACTTAAACTCCACATGCTCACAGAGCACAGTGGGTGCTTTTAGTCTTATGCACTTTATTGATGCCCAAAGGGTGAAGTTGTGCCCTCTGTGTCCCTCAGATTTATGCCCATGCTCACTCAACCAATGCACCAATGGCGTACTGTGTCTTGTCCAAGGACACTTCAGCAGGTTGCTGTACTGGTGGAATTTCTTTCCTTTGTGTTACTATTTTGGTATTATTTACATGATTCATTATTATTGACATGATTTGTGTCTCTTGCTGTGTAGGACATAGGACCCATTGGACCAGATAGAAACTGGAAGGGCATTGGCATCTCCCTGCTGGTTATTATGGCGGTGCTCTCTCTCATTGGTATGTCCATTGTTCTGCTGTCAAAAGGTGAGTCTCCCCACAGATCCATTAGATCATCAAAGACACAGCATTTATGAAAAAATAATGGAAAATTGTATTTAAGCAGTCCTTCAACGTGTTTTTCCCAGTCATTTATGAAACAGTAGAGCTACATCTTTATGTATTATGACCTTATCCTTTACCTGTTCCTCACTTGTGCATTTTCATTCTGTGTGTGTTTGTATGAAAATGTGATTAAATATGTATGGTCCTCTGATTTTAATCAAACCTCTGTAGCTGCATCTTAAAATTTAATATTAAATTAAAACAGTATATTATTTTTTTTTTCTTCTGCAGATGATGGTGGTAAACCCTTTGGTTCACAGTTGACACTGGATGACCTCTTTCACAGAAACTTCCAAATACATGATCCTGATGCAAAGTGGATCAGTGGTAAGTATGTCACAAAGCTGCAAAAAGATACCAACACTGCAAACAGTTCTGAAGTTATATGAAAAGTTGTCACATGTGGTATATTCTGCAAAATCCTGATTACATTAATTTACAGCATTTTTTTTAAAATTTATTTTAACAATATATACACGACAACTGTGGTATTGTTGAGGTATGGCAAAGACTGTGGTCATCTAATTATAAAGCAAGGAATCTCTGTCTGTCTGTCTGTCCCTGTGTGTGTTATCTGCATATCTCGAGAACCGCACGTCCTTTCGACTTAAAGTGGCAGTAGGCTGAATATTTTTGTCATCATCAGCCAACAAATTCCATAATAACCTTTCAGCATATTGCAATTCAAGTGCTCTGAGAGAAAACTAGACTTCACCTCCTCATGGCTCTGTTTTCAGGCGAGAAATAGGCATTATAGTAACAGAGTATCATATTTTATAGATATTCATATTTGATCAGCGCTGCCTAGTTAGACCGTTTGGTCGGAGTTTGTAAACACTTGGTGGGTGTGTTGCTGAGGACCCAAGGACGTGTCAAATTTGGTGCACTTTGGACACACGACACAATATTAATAAACTTTGAATAAACAAGCACACAGTGCTCTGTGCAGCCGCGGGGGAGGGGTTTCAGGGCTTTGCAGATTGTCACAAGCATGTTGTCCACAGCAGGCAGACCGCGGCTCTGTGCTCCGAACAGGCATTAGCCCCCTACAACACTGCAAGCCGCAATACCGGGAGCCTCCCGGGAGCCAAGCACTCGTACCGAACACCGTGGCTCATTGACTGCCGTTCACTTTACAACCAAACTCTTCTTCACCTCCCCGGAGTCAACACGAGCGGAATTAGCAGAAAGCCAACTGGAAGCAAAATTGAACCTACTGTATTTGACTGGTTTGACTGTGAGTTAGCTGCAACCTGTGTGTGTTTTTCCACCGCAAGTAAGACGGTATTTCCCTTGTGACAGACTGATACAAACTTTTTTACTGTTGTACTAAAGTTACCGCCACCAAAATACCTCCGCTAATTAAATCCATGCTCTACATTATAATGGCAGTGGTTATGTCAAAGCAAGCTACTAATATTTGGAAATTGCTTCCACTAAATGTAGGCTACTTCACCAATGTTTCTGACCGCGAGTAGCCACGACTTGAGTGTGTTTTTCAAGGGTGGATTTTGTGATTTGGGGGCCCCAAGGGCAAAAGTTGTCTTGCTTTACTTTTCACCCTAGGAATGTTGGTATTGGCAGTGGTAAAAGAAGGAGGCCTACTCAAAACATTTTTTTTTTCTGAAGTATAACTATTAACTATTAATAGTAATTGTATTAGTACCACACAGTAAACGTGCATCAAGTGAACTTTACTTCAAGTGAAGAGTGAAAGAGAGGTTATCAGCATAATGTACTTAAATGTGCTTAATGTCTGTGCTTTCAGTTCTAATATGATTCTGGAGAGTTTATTGAATAATAATACATTATATTTTAATTGTTATATTCTGCAACGTAACCAGTAACATCTCCTTCAGAAGTAGAAGTACACAGTAAGTAGTATACAGTTGAGTTGCATATTTTTTAAATTGCTTTGGGGGCCTTTTGTAAGTTATTTCGGGGTACTTTGAGTTAGAATAGTAACATGATTCAATATTTTTCATATCTGTCTGCTTGGAGGACGGGTACTTGCATTCGCAGTACATTGAGGCTGCGTGGACAGGTCTGGTCAGGTCTGCGCAATGCGGTGACAACCTTGCAAATGTTCTCATCTCAAATGCTCTCACGCGTGTCACATGTACTGGAACACGAGTCCTTGAGTAACCTTACAAAAGCTTTCTTTATTGTTTTTCCATGATAGCTCTCCCACAAAGGTTGGTAACATCAAAACATACATCTCCTTTGATCAAGTTGTTCTTGAAGGAATGAATGGCAATTAAAACTCTCAATGACAGTGAGGTGTCTGCTGTTAGATGCAGCATATTTACATGTATGGGTTTGTATTAGGAGAGTATATTGGAATGTTAGTTGTTGTTTGGGCCTTCCTGATTTAGAGCTGGTCAAGGTAAATATATGCCAAATGCTAGGTCAGCAGGATCCTGGGGGTCCTGGGTCAGAGTTGAAGAGACATGGTGGCTTCTAAAAGAGGTGTTTCTATTCTTATTTGTCCCTCTCCTAAAACCATATGTGGAAACTAAGTGTTTAAACAAGCTCGATATTTAAGGAGCTCTCTGTACACGCTCAGGAGAGTTCTCTCATTATTCGGCTGGAGGCTCTCCAAGTAACATGTTACTTGTTTACGATACTGAACTTATTGTAATAAATTTGTTATACAACTAAGACAGTGTCGGCGGAGTTTCTCTTCAAACATCTTCAACTGCATCACCACAGAAGATACATCAACAGCATCAGCACAACAGACAATACATCCACTACCTTGATGAAACGAAGATTGCTGGGATTCTGTCATCATTGTAATTGGTGTGTGAATGGTTTTCTTTACAGTGAACATTAATTAATTTATTTTCATCTTGTAAATTATTTAGTATTTGATAAGCAGTAGAAAATTATCCCATCAATAATCACAGCTGCCTTGAGGCCTCAGTATGTTATAAAGTTGAAGCAATTTGACTGTGGAATTAGTTGATTTTTGACCACTTGGGGGCAGCAGAACAACCTGTAAACACATCGGAGAATTGTTCACATTATTTAGATGTTATTGCTTACATCATGTTAGCAAACATTCACCTGTTTACACATCCAGTAGATATGGTGCAACATTAGTATTCAGGTTTGTGTCCAACTGATGAATGTAAGTCCAATATTTAGCTGTTAAATGATCAGACCAGAAAACTCAATGTATTAACCCTTGTGAATTGCATAAACCTAAGTAAACCTGACAGAGTACACACTCAACCAGACTTAAGTATCATATTTCTTATTATTATGCACAATTCTTCTTTAGGCTCGTGCATTAAAGGAATACTTCAGGCACAAAATAACCATTTGTTATCAAATACTCACCCCGTGTTACCTTGAATTCATCATGACTTTGTTTCTCGCATGTCTCCACAGTAAACAAAACTGCGCTCTCTATTACGCTTCGAAGATAATCGTATTTTCTACTGGATTACGGTCGCAGTTTTAAACATGTGGTTGTTTCAATATACCCATCCTCCGGTTCCCCCTCAGGTAAACACCGGTAGCCCTATCAGCTCTTTCGCAATTGTTTGTGCTGTCAGCACCGTTAGCTGCGAGCCGCCAGATCGCCCCTCGCCATGTTGAGAGGCAATAGTTTGGTTTTGTGACATATTTGGGACTTCCACAACATGTACAAAGCAGCAATAGAGGTTATTTCGGCCATGGTTGATGAAACGTTGTTATCTACATTACATGGGTTTAGGGCAAGTGACGCAAATAAACACAAATGATCCTCTAGTCAGACTTGCTCGAGTAACGCAAGGCTAAAATTCGCTTTGCGTTTGTTGTGAACACAACATAAAACTATTTTCATCACACCACAATATTAAGTTCAAGGGCTAGAGATGTGTAATGTATCAACAGTGGCATAACGGGGGATTTCCTTTAATTCATGGCCTTACAAAACAGTGGCAAGTCGTTGAATAGCTGGGACACTTTTAATCACAGCTGAGATTGTATGTCACCTTTATCCTCGGAGGCTTTATGTTGTCAACTGAGGAGGACAGTAGCCCCGTCTCCCAATTACTTTTGCTGTAAAATGTTTTATATAACCATTGATTTGATACATGCACTGCATATACAATATGCAGATTGTTCCACTGTGGGTATAGTTTCTAAATGACAAGAGCCCTTTTGAGGATTTCCTTGTCTGTTGAACACAAGCAATCCATCTGTCTTTCATATTTCTTTTCTTGTCATTATACTCAAAAGTGTTTTGAGTGTTTGCTAGGCTACAGCCCTCAGAGCTTATTCATTGACATTTACATGAGATGGGGACCTTGAAATGATTCCGACCTGTCAATGCATTAATGAAACTCAGGCCTCCCTGGACTGTTGGTTTGGGATTAGACTGGAGTTATTGCAGGCACTCCTGTCATTGTTTCCACTGTTGAACGTTGAAGTGTAATCTCATTGAGCCAAGTTGTCTCAGAAACAGATCCCGCTAAATGAGTCTTTGTTTTTGTTGTTGTTGTTTTCGTCTCTCACTCTTCTCAGGGGGCACCACTGGCATCTTTCGTTCTAATCATTTTCTTAAGTGTTGTTTTCAGAGTCATTTTGGACCTTTTGAACCCCTCCCAGGTATCTCTGATGTAGGCTATCGATTTGATTAACAGAGAAGTTCTTTTTGGTCCACTTGAGCTATTGTTTTCTTACGGAGGGACCGATGTTGCCCAATATCCCTAAGGATAAAGTTCATGTTAGTGATTCTGCAGCGCATGATTTACATGCAAACACTCTGTGTCAGTGCAGAAAGTAGTGTTCTCCTCTGTGTAGCGACTCAGAAACCTTAAAAGTTGGTGGAGTGGTTGAGCAGCAGTTTGCATTCTGTGACAGACAGACAATTACTACTTTTTTAACTGATAGTACCCTAATCTTAACTGCTTAGACTCTTACCCTTATCTGGGAGCAATTATATTGCCTCTCAACGGCTCTCAATTTGCTAATACAGGAGTAATGTCTACCTGAGCAGAGAATGAAGTCTCTCCCTATGTGTGTGGTGTAAACCGAGCTTGTTCTTGCTTTTTTGACATAGCCAGGCCGGCCGTGCATGCTTTTAGTGCATGTGAGCGTGCCCCACTGGCTACCTCATGGCCACTGCTCTGCGCTGCACTCATTCGGTGGTTAAAGCTGATAACGCCGTCGTGACCAACGGCATCGTCTCGGACGCGCAGCACCCAGCTCTTTCGCCATTGTTTGTGCTGTTAGCACCATTAGCTGCGAGCCACTGGATCGCCTTTGCCATGTTGGTTCGCAGACATATCTGGGACTTCCACAACATGTACAAAGCAATAGTGGTTATTTAAACAGTATTTCAAAAGGCGGACCTCGGCAACATGTCTATCCCTCCTCCGGTGCGCTGTGGCCGGTGTGTAACGGTGCAGCTCCTCGGTGCAACAGTAGCCAGACGGGCGCCTCGCCAGGAGGAGACGGTGAAGAAGAGAGCGAGTGAGAGAGTCTGTGTGTTGCGCTAATTCTTGTCTCATTTGTGGTTTAATGAACAGTAAAGTCATCTAGAAAAACAATGCAATCTGGTTGCCATGGTGATGAATTATGTCTGACTACTGATCATGCCCCCATTCTCTGAGTAAGAATGTTAACCAAAATACAAGAAGTAAAACTGGCTGGAGGGGGGCTTTAAGTATACATGTGATGTGTTAAATTGACACAAAACACCAGCTATTGAATTCAAATGCATCATTATTTATTTTACCTTCCGTCTCTGGAGGTCCAGACGTTAGCAAAGGTAGGGACTTTTCAATTACATGCAAATTTAATCAAGTGGCCATGGAAATAATGCAAACTTTGAGCACCACACGACAGCAAATCCATGTGGCTGAGGTTGCCATGGCAACGTATGCACTATTGTGCACAGCTTAAAGTTAACGGAGGTGTGCAAGACTGCTTATCAAGTGAGGAGACAGCTTTACTGTGACCTCTCTTGTGAAGAAAATCCCAGTTGTCCATCAAACTGAATTATATATACAAATTGTTAAGAGGAAACAAAGACAAGCCCATTTATAAACTCTGACGTCCAAAAACAAGACATTTTACTTATTTACTTTAGAATCTGAAATCAGCTTTGACATGTTTTTTCTAACAAAAACAATAATTACATAATAATGGAATTGTTCATTTCAAATTCTGTCTACCTCAAATCAATTGTTTCTTGGTTCAGGGCCGATCTGTCACCACGTTAGCAAATTGAATTACTCAAACCATTTAGAAACATTAAAGAAATGAAATGTGATTAACTGCGGTATTTTGAGCATGCATGTTTCTCTCTTAGATGAGGAAATCATCTTTCGGAGCTGGGATGGAGACATTATGAAACTCAACATTCACAGCAACGAGACAGAGCTCCTGCTGAAAAACACAACATTTGTAAGTGCTCTCTGCTGTCTTTCTATAAAACTTGAGAAATGGTTCCAGTGCATTTATATAATTTCCCTCATTTCCACTGGGGTTCATGAAGCTGTACAAAGTAAAAATCAACAAAATGACACTAGGTTTCAAAAAATCAATTAGAAGTATTTTGCACGATAATTATGTCACATTTTTTATTGTATGAAAAATAATTACATATTGTTTTGCTTTCTACTTTCTGAGCATCATGTCTCTTTGAACTGAAGTTGAATAGAAAAATAATTGGTTTGTTGAAAAAAAAAAAAAAGATCTCATCCATGTCCTATTCTTCTTGCAGGCAACTTTTAAGGCCTCAAAGTTTGCAGTTTCTCCAGATCTGAACTTTGTTCTTCTGGGATATGATGTCAAGCAGGTGAGAACCTCTTAATATTCTGGTTAAATATATTGACTGACACTGGTGCTTGGCTTGGGGCTGCTTCTACTGGACGTTTACAGTGCATGAACTAAAATGTCAATGTGACTAACATGCAGATGTCTTACCTATCTATTCAGAGTCAGTGAGTTAAAGCCAACATGGATCCAGCACGAGTGTTCAAGCTTTAGAAATATGAGAAAATGTAGACTGTTGTGTTATTTGTGAGCATAAAACAGGAATAGTTCACAAGGTCTACCATGGGCCAGGGCTTAGCCTGAAGGGTTTCCTAAACAGAAAGTGTTTCTGACGTCAGTCCCTCATCCTTCTCACACAACAGATTCCATTTTAACAAATATAGCAATCCACAACAACTGTCATTATGAGACACATATACTATTTTTGTAAATCTTTTGAACTCATCTGTTACTCAGCCTGGTGACGACAGTTTGGCCGGCAATTTATCTCTCAGAAGAAGAAGATATACTTTATCGATTTTCTTCATTCAAATTCAGCAGGGATATCATTATTTTCACTTATTTTACGCGAGCTCCATGCAATCATAATACAAACACCAAGCCAAACAATCCAACAAAAACAAACACATTTAAAAAAAAAAAATGTCTACATTTGTACAGGTAGAAGAGGTCGAAACCAGTCGAAACAATGAACTCATTATACGCTAACTTGCTAACCGTAGCGACTGTGCAACTACGTCAGGCTTTGGTTGCTTCTTCCAGCTTTTTCTCGCAGAAACTTTTACCCTCCCTGCTGTGACACACAGCTGCACTCCCAGGCTGCTAGCACTAGATTAGATTCCTAAACTAGCCCCTGAAGCCAGCCAAGTCTTGTGGGTGAGGTTCAGCTGGCTTATGAGACAAACTGGCAACAGAGAGAAAATAACTGCATCACTGCACCCGAGTGTCTTGGATGGGGTTGGCACTCTTGGTTCCCAGCAGGTAAAGCCAAGTGCCCACTAGACAACAGACACTTAATTTAGCCATCCCAGATTTACTTTCAGAATCTGTACGTTGGCAGAGTCATCATACTCTGCTGCCCCCTATTGTTCGCAACCAAGTCTGGGACATAGGCCTACTACCATATATGTGTAGGCTACACAGTATACAGTATGTGTCAATTTACCCTTTGCTAAGTTGCGTTTGCCAGGCCAGTCAAACTGCAAGCACAGCAATTATGCAGTTTACAATGATAATAATTAACACTCAACATCTTTTGAAACAATGGGTCTTGAATTTAACACAGATGTGAAGAAAAGCAGGCTTATCGTTTCTAGCCAACACAGAGATTTTGCTGTCAGAAAATATGACATCTTGCTGGAATATTTTACCAGCTGTAGCTTGCTAATTAACCCTCCAAGACCCGCTTTCAGAGGCTGAGCTCAAGGTACAGATATCATATGATACTATAAACATAAGGAATTGGTACGAACCATGTCATGCTAGCTTGTCGGGAAAGAGGCTAACTAACGCTCCAAATTTGGGATACATTTTGGCAAGGAAAAACTGGCATGGTCATTTTCAAAGAGGTCCCTTGACCTTTGACCTCAAGATATGTGAATGAAAATGGATTCTATTGGTAGCCACGAGTCTCCCCTTTAGAGACATGCCCACTTTATGATAATCACATGCAGTTTGGGGCAAAAGAAAAATGCAGTTTTTAGCATGCAGTATAAAAGTGTTATTTCCGCCTATTCTAAAAATGATGTGTTTGAATATTTCTGCATACTGGGGTCCCTAAACAGTCTTGGAATTGCATAAATTGGGTATGACTGTAAAGCTGAGACTCTTGTGGATCCAATTAGCTAAATTGTATTCATGTGTGAGGATGTTAGTTCCCATAGTAGCCATTTCATTGTAGTGAGACTATTTTTTTAAACTTGACCTCACTGTATAAAATGACCTGTGGTGACCTCTAGGATAATAACAGCCCCATGAAACTTTACAGCCAGAAACTACAGACCTAGAGCATTCAGATGATGGATGGATTTCCTAGGTAGATTGACAATAAGGGGGATTCTTAGCAGTTAACACAACAGAAGCGCTTGCCATCTAATTTGCAAAAAAATGCAATTCTTGCAGAAATCTCCAAATGTCAAAAGTTTTTTAAACCAAATCACAATATGGCAACAAATCGGAGATCAGCGTTTTTGGATTTATTGTTGGTGCAACCAACCACACAGTAACTCTTGGGGTTAGCATTTACTATTACCAGCTTGTTTAAAGTAGAAGTTTGGAGAAATATTTCAACTTCTTTTCTTTACTCTGTTACCATCTGGATGACGTATTGTCGGTCTGATGTATGCTCTACAAATCATTGTAGTTTTTGATGATTTTTTACCTATTCCAGCTATAGCAAGTTGCCCCTCAGTGATGGAGGGGGGCGGCTATTTATGTAAAAAAGCAAATTAGTGCATATGTCCGATTGCAGTTCTTTGGTTGCCAAATAATGAAAAAAAAAATGCACCTTAATGGTGGCCTAGTTGAGGATCAGCAATCCGATCCCCCAACAGTCCCAGCACGTCTTACTCTAAAATGGCAATACCACAAAGCAAACATTGAGCTTTGTGGCCCAGCCGTTCCAGGTTTGCCTCCCCATTTAACATGGTGTTTACAGAGTGTTGACGATGGGATGGAGGATTGTTTGTGTGTGTTGAGGGAATGCGCTCAGGCACGATTATCAGAACGATCAGCTCTGTATAGGTTGGTGCTCAGCTGCTGATCCACAGCACTTTGCATTTTCACTATTTCAGCTTTTTCCATTGTTGTGAGCAGATTGTGGTACACTGGTGGGATAGTTTTCTTCTTTATATATTTCTCAGGCAGATATAATTGAAATGACTGCAATGAAAATATGCAGCATTTTTATGGGAGCCAATTCCAATTTCAAAATGTAAAATGTTTATTCAACACTAGTAAAATTGCTACTGCAATAGCTACTGAATATAATAAAGCGGTAGTATAATAAAGCCATGTTACTCTGCACAATGATACGCATACCTCTAATTTTCAATATGTTATGCCTCATACCTTATGTGTGTTTTAAAGTTAAACCATTTCACTGAAAAAATAAACCGTTCTACTATCACCAAGCAGGATGGCCCCTTATACAATTATTCAGAGTAGTGCTTCTTCCCCATGGTTTGGATTTAAAATGAAAGGTAACTCTACCTCTAATTCCGTATAATGTTGAGAAGACGGCTCTTACAATCACACTATAAAGCTTCAGTTCTTGTGAGCTCTTAAGCTTGAAATTAAGAAAAGCACTATATTTAGCATGAGAGAACGTTCTTGCAATAAAAATTTACTTAGTGAAGTTGGCTGCTGAAAATGGGCTCATCTACTCAACAAGACCAATAGTCTACAGCCATGCTAGCAGCTCTGTGAGTCTGTACTTAAGCACAACAGCTTTAAGCCAAACGTTCACATCAGTATGCTTAAAGAGCACTAAAGAAAAGATACAGCTGAGGCTGATGGGAATGTCATCAGTTTGGGTATTTGGTCATAAACCAATGTATTAGACAAATTGCAGTTGTGACCTGATGGTGTGCTACTTTAAAAGTCAGGGGATCATCAAAGTTATTACAAATCATCCTGAGAGGAACATGAACTGATGTCTGAACTAAATTTCATGGCAGTTGATCTAAATGTTGCTGGGACATTTCACTCAAAACCACAAATATTAACCTGCTGTTTGCACTAAAGGAAAAGTCAGCAGGGTTCATCAACATGCTTATAATTAATCTTCTGGGGACCACAAATATCTGTATAAAATGTCATTGCAATACATCCAATAGCTACATTATTGACAGGGACGGAGCCAGACGTTGTAAACATTCGGGGCTCAGCCCAAACCTAGGGGGCTCCAGGGGTATGCTTCGGAACTTCAAATTTGGTATGATGGTTGACAGTGTGGTCTAATTGTGCCTTTTGGGGGTTAGAAGTCCAGGGTGCCCATTAGTTAATGCCCATTAATTTCATTAGTTCCAAAAGGGCAAAACCTTTGGCCGTACTTATAGGGGTCAAGCAATGAGCGAGGGTATGTGAGCCATGCTCATTTTTGCCTTGTGACACTATGACCCATGTTAGGAAATATTTATAGTTTGTCGGCGGGCCTCCCGACATTAAGAAGACTGGAGTAATGATGCCGATGTAAAATCATGCTATGGTAACAACACAACACAGACACCTCCAAGCCGGCTTGATTTAATAATCAATGGAAGTGGTAATGCAGTGTGTGTGCATGCGACTGTGTGCATCTTACTTTATAGGGCACGGGCTAACCCCGTGACACTGACCATCACAGAAAAAGAACATGAAAATATGCTAAACTCTGTGAAAAGAACTGATTTAGAAAGCAATATTTGTTTTAATGAGCAGAAATATGCTGTAAAATTATAATGAAAAGCTCTACAATGATTAAATTATTCTCCTCTAAGTGGGTTCACTTGAACAAGGCATTGGGTTGTTTTGTGGGCAAACACCGCGCATCAATTTCACTGACACTTCTGGATCAATTAGGCTACTCACAGTTATCTCTACCTTCCATGTGCACCCACATACTACCTTGTGACATTTTCCACAAGTGTCCTTGGCTTTTTTTTCTTGCAGTTTCTCCACACTTGGCACTGCCTTCTCCTCTCTCTCTAGTGTTGCTCCCGCCCGGGTCCCGCCGGCTCTTGCACCATCAGTTGTGTGGCTTTTGCTCTCATGTAGTCGGAGTGAAGCTCATTTGCGAGTCACATTATGAAGTTCCTCCGTGACATCCTCTCATTGGTGCATGTCTTGAACAGGATGGAAGCATTTATCGCAGCCAGGTCAAGGTTATTACAAAACACAGCCACTGGGCATCTACGTGTGGGTGCTTTCACTGAGTATTTCCTCACCATTTGATCCAACACATCTACGGCGACCTTGGTTCTGTTGTAGTATGTGATGTCTGTGGTTAACCTATTGGCCACTTGTGATGGCAACAGCTGTGTGGACATTGCTGAGATTGCAGATGTTTTTCCTTGCTTTGCATTGATAGACTGCTAGGGTTGCATTGTCAGTTTTCAGCACATCTGTGCTTAACAGCGCCCTTTGCTCCTTTGCGCACATGGGGAGCTCCCGTCTGCTCTTATTTTCCGTGCCAACTAGGCCAGTTTTCTTGGCCTGTAATGCCTTGGCCAGTTTGAGGGAAGTAAAAAAGTTGTCAGTGGTGATGTTCCTCCCTTTCCCCAAATAAGGCTCAACCATTTTCAACACCACACTGTCTCCTACTCGCTAACATGGCCTCCGCGTCTCGTATGGCGCACCGCTCACCATATATTTGGTATGAATGTCAGCATGGAGACAGAACTTTATACCAAATTTATCGGGTATGCTTACTATATAATGCATGAAGCTGCATCTTGCCGTTGTCAGGAAGAGCTGCTCATCAACAGTTATGTCGGCATCGGGCTTGTAGCAAGCGATGCTGTTCTGGACGAATCTGACAAACCTCAGTTTGCGGTTTGGGAACGTACTGCCTTACTGGGTATGACACGTGGTGAAATCAAAGTGAAGCATAACAGATTTAGTCTCAAACTTTTCTAATTACTCTGTCAAACCTATTCAACTCTAAAGCTGTCTGTCACCCCTTTACACTCTTTAAATCTGCGTGCATCCACTCTGCATGAGACTCCATCCACTGCACCTTTGATTGGAGCTTTCTTGCTAAGCGGAAAACATGCCACTGGGTAGGCTTACATCCATCCCACCCTCCCAAAATCCAGATTTTCAGAACTTTTTTCCATCTGACTCTTTGATTTGCACTCGACGACTATCAAGCCGGATCGTTTTATAGCAATCAGTTAACTTCTCCCACTTCCTTATTAATCCATTTTGCCACAGTATGCTTTTCTGACAAAGCTCCACATCCAGCCCCTTCTATCAAATCCTGAATCTTCATTCCAACCATGTAGGTTTCTGTCTCCTGTTCACTCTCACTGTGACTCGATGAATCCACTTTATTTTTCTTTCTCTTCTCTGAGTTTCCCCTGCTTCTAAATGAAAAATTCTCAACATCCATCTCACCTGCTCCTTCCTATGACTTGTGGTTGACTGTCTTCCTAATAAATTAGGCTGCTAAATCCACAATTGAATTATGTCCCAGAACATTTTTTATTTGTTTAATCTCTAATGTAATGCAAATCTTTTATTAGAACATTTTGTCAGATTTAGGGGTGCAACATGGCACAAGTGGTGTGGGAAAAGTTAGCTGTATTTACAGAACAGTAGCCTATTTGGATCGATATAAAGTACTTAACAGCATCATACATCACACATCTGACATTGAATGTGTTTGCAGTTTCCCGGCTTGAAAACGAATTGCTTTGGAAAAGATACTTATGAAACAATTATTCATACACAAGATACAGCACATTTAGTCATTTGCTAATAAGAACATACTGTTTTGCCCTTTACCTACTAATTTATTGTGTTGAAAACCGAACATTTGCTAATCTGAACACATTCAAAGAAATTAGTTTTTGTGGTGGAAGAAGTACTCAGATCATTAACTTAAGTAAAAGTAGGCTACTAATGTCACACTGTGAAAATACTCCACCACATTAAATTCATTTCATTTATTTTATTTCTGTCTTGCAAAACATATGGCCCATCCCACATGGGATTACAAAACACCACTATCTTGAGTACATCTCCCGGTCTTGCATATACAAAGCATGTGGAAAAACAAAATCAGTATCCCAAATGAGCTGTTCACATTTAAAACGAAAACAACTATTAAATATCTACAGATTATCTTTTTCCAAATGCTGGCTAATTTATGTTTCACATGCATTCCATCTCAGTCTTTGTGCCTCATCCATATTCACAAAATCAATATATATTTTTATCTTTTTTCGTGCTAAATTTAACCATTTTTTACCACTCGAGAATTGATAAAAATGATCAATAATCCTTCCAAAATACCACATTAAGACACCGAGACCTTGAGGAACACCATAGAAAAAGCCATGCTTTGATTTGGAGATTTCTGCAAGAATTGTATTATTCGGGCATTAGATGGTGAGCATTTCTGTTCTGGAAATTGCTCAGAAACCCCCTTATTGTTAATCTACCTCAAAAAACATTCATCCTCTGAATGCTCTAGGTCTCTAGTTTGTGGCTGTAAAGTTTCATGAGGCTGTGATTATGCTAGAGGTCACCACAGGTCATTTTATACAGTGAAGTCAAGTTTCAAAAAATGGGCTCACTACAGTGAAATGGCTACTATGGGGACTAACATCATCACACATGAATACAATTGGACTCATTGGATCCACAAAAATGTCTCAGCTTTACAGTGATACCCAATTCATGTAATTCCAAGACTGTTTAGGGACCCCAGTATGCGGAAATATTCAAACACACCATTTTAGTATAGGCGAAAATAACACATTTGTACTGCATGCTAAAAAACATGCATGTGATTATCATAAAGTGGGCATGTCTGTAAATGGAAGACTCATGGGTACTCATAGGACCCATTTACATTCAGATATCTTGAGGTCAGAGGTCAAGGGACCCCTTTAGAAATCGCCATGCCAGTTTTCTGTCACCAAAATTTAGCCTAAATTTGGAGCTTTTTAGCCTTCGTCCTGACAAGCTAAAATGACGCATGGTACCAATGGATTCCTTGGGTTTTCTAGTTTCATATGAAGTCAGTATCATCACTCTACCCTCTTAAAGACGGCGATCCTGTGGGTTGTGATAATTTTAACTGCTACTGCTTAGAAAACACTTCATCCTTCAGTTTGTCAGAAACATTCCATTTCCAATTGACCAAATTTGGAGATATATGTTTTTTTCCCTGGACAGGAAGGGCATGAAAACGTTTAATCTGAAAGGTAACTAAAGCTGTCAGACAAATGTAGCCCAGTGGAGTAAAACATTTACAATATTTGCCTCTGAGATGTTGTGGAATAGAACATATTTGTATAAAGTTGCATAAAATGGAAATACTCAAGTAAAGTACAATTACCTTGAATTTGTACTCATATACAGTACTTAAGTAATTGTATTTAGTGGCATTCCACCACAATGAACATTTAGTATTTTAAGTATCTTTGCTTAAATCTATTGTTGCTGCTTGAGTGATTAGTGTGCCAGCTGTTAGCTTGAAAAATGATCTTTTATAATGTGAAACTTCTAAAGACAAACGAAAAAAGAAAAAAAGAAAAGTATAATAAAGATAACAGCGACTGATATAAAACACTGATCGGGATTAAAAGTGTGTTTGATAGCTCAGACGTTTGTATCTACTTGAGTTGATTGACTCCAGTCATGTACTTCATACAGCTTCAGAATTATGGTGTGAAGCAAAGACAGATTGTCGAACAAGGCCACTTAGAAAAACCTTGCAATAAGAGAAACCCTGCTGGCTGTGACCTTCAAGGCTCATGGCTACTTCAAAATGTGAGGCCACAAAAGATACATTCTGCTGTGGAACCTTACAATACTTTCCTTTCAGCTATTTTTACATGATATTCAGAGATCTTACTGCAGCACTGCAGCTGTATTCCAACACATTATAACAAATCGTTCTTCAATCCTACATCAAGCCTATCAGTGACTCTTTGTGTCCTTTGTGTTAATCTCATTGCAGTCGAGGTATGTGATCCAACCATGCGGGAGCGATAAGGGATTGTGGCCTCTAAGGTGCAGGATCTAAAGATAGAAGCAGGCTGCGCTCACAATCCTAGAAAGCTCATTAACATTGCAGCATAGAGAGGGCATTCGTTAGCTACTGTCCCATCTGTAAGGGAGAGAGGATCTTTAAAAGATCACAAAGTGAGTTGTTGTGATTACAGAGAACACAGCTGAAAGACTTCTCACATTTTCTTTCCAGCATTTAAAGGAACAGTGTGAAACATTTAGAGGAATCTATTGGCAGAAATGGAATATAAAATGTAAGTTTGTTTTCTTTAGCGTGCAATCACCTGAAAATAAGTATTGTTGTGTTTTTGTTAACCTTAGAATGAGCCGTTTATAACTACGTTGGGAGCGTGCAAAGAGTATAGTAGCAAAGAAGCAAATCTCTGGTGCTTTTTTGACTAGCTGCTAGATGGCGCTGCGGTAGCGCTGCCGCCATTTTGGACTGCAAACGCCAATGAGTCCGTAGCCATGGATGTAAAAAGGGACGTCTGTAAATCAGAGGATAATTTGTAACCAGGTAAATCAACATCTCAGTACAAACACTTAAATAGCCCTCATTTAAATCATTATGTCCTAAAAGTGACCTCTGATCTCAAGATATGTGAATGAAAATGGAATCTATGGGTACCCACGTGTCTGAAAAAGTCTTTTTGGGCCCAATTGCATCATGTGACGGACATGGAAGTCATAGTACCACCGTTTGGACACTACAAAAATTTGCTTCACAGAAAAGCAAGGGGAGGAATGGGGTCAGGGTTAAAACGGATGAGGGGAAGGGAAAGTAAGGCAAAGAGGGCAGGATACATCAGACCGGCCATACGTCATCCAGAGTAGCTGTTGCTACATACAGTACGTACCCTACACTGTACATCTGGGTTACATGAATAATCAGGTTAACAACATCCCTGTAAACTCAGCCAGCGGCACCTTGGTAATTGAAGGACTTCCTGCATCAGTAGAGTTCTGAGTCAGCTTTAAATGATGTATTCTGCACAGTCCCAGGTGCATTTGCGGTGATGACATATACTGTAGACCTAATTAATCATCGCTTTATTTGAATGTAATTGCAGCTATCTGACTCCCTCCTGACTGCACCTTCCGAAGAAGATACAGAAACATTAGTTTGCATACAGTACATATAATATACATATATGGAAGCAGTGCAGTGATCATATAGCAGTAATTTTATGGAAATGATGTAACTGTAACTGATGATGCTAATACACAGGAGTACATTCTACGATAATCCTCTTTATTCATCCTCAAATGAATGCAGATGAATGCATTAATGAGCTTACGAAGGGGATTATCAGAGTTTGAAATCAACATTGACATGGAAGATTTCTACTTAATTTTCACATCAATTTGCTTCCTTAGTTTCAGCTCATTGTATCGATCCATTAATTCACGCTGATGAAGTTCCCTCACTTGCCTCTGCCTACTCTGGAGGGCTACAGTTCCATGCTGATGGCATACTGGTAGAAACATAGCACAATAAATAAAAGGAAAAGAGGCACATTTTGTGATTAAGATAGAGTTTGGTGTTGGTCACAGTGGTTAACTGTACCTTACACGCCTTTTTCTTTACACTTCCCCTTGGTTTCTGTTAGAAAAGAGACTGGCAGCTGTGACTTTGGAACGCTGAAGAAACTGCATGAGACTTTTATGTTTCATGGAAGTAGTTATAACAGGAAATGTAACACATTTCATTCATCACACCAGAAACACATTGCTGTCCCCGTGTCCAATACCAGCGAAATTGCTTGTTCCAAATCACACTACCTGTCTCCCCTGCTGCTTCATTCTATAATTTGATGGAACATCTCGGTGTCGGTGAACTAAGCAGGCCTGATAATGAGCTCTGTGTGCTTGATGGGATCGAGACAGCAGAGTTTTAGAGGTGCTATCTCCTCTTGAGATGGACGCTGCAGATGTGTTCATCATCAAAGTGACAGCCTGAATCTATGGAGAGTAATGGCCTGCTGCTGCACCACTGTCTCCAGTTGTCTTATGAATTCATCATAATCATGCTCTCTGTTGTACGATACTGCTGCATCAAAGGTTTCCATAGAATTTATTCTGCTTTTTTTGTGGTCAGCAGCCCTCTGTGCACTTTATAAAGAGTATCAGTGTCCATTTGTATTCATTAGGAAATGCATGTGAATAAAGTTGTAGTGTGAAGATAAGACAAAGACAAAATAATTAACCCAGTCATCAGCTGCAAAAGTATTCAGGAGAGTTAAGAGTAAACAGAAATTGATGAATGAACCACATTCTTCTTTGCCAGACTTCTTGCTTTCAAATCAATGAAAAATGTCTCAATACATCACAGAACTACTTACAGACGGATCACAGTTTAAAACCTGTTTTGAGTTTGTTCAACCCGTTCTCACTCCCAAAGCATCAAATACCAACACTTGGCCAGTGGCGCTCGGTGTCTGATACCGACACACTGAGGCACCCTTTAGCAACTGTGTGAGAAAACTTTAGAGTTTTTCCGATACCAGTATCGGAAATGTGTCCGACACTGCCCAAAATTTGGTATCGCCGAGTACACCAGTCAAAAGAGGACGCGGCCTTGACTTTTTGCAAAGTACTCATATGTGCCGGTCTGATGTATATAGGTTGACTGGTGAGTAGAGTTGTGGTTGAGGCGTGGCCCTGCTCGCCAACCTTCATTTGAGTTTTAATTGTAGTGTTTTATCACTGCTTGTCAAACGGTATTACATGCACTATACAACAGATATAGTATGAAACTTTTATTTTTAACCCACTTGAGAATGTATCAAAGAATTTTAAATGGATCCTCTTGAGTCCCTGATATCACAGCAGGGAGTTGCTTTGTGTTTATCATCTTCTGTATAAAAAGGGCTGTTGCTTTTTCAAAGACAAAGCACTTCTCTTATGTGTGCATTTATTGTTCCAAATGTCACTGCACCCCTCCACGATCTGTACAAACTGCCATTTAAAACATATGGTCATGCACCTTTTTTCTTTTCCCACTCATATATTTGAATGTTTTACTCACGTCCACTGTCTCAACCTTCAAGCGTGTGTTTCGATTACAGATTCTCAGTGTTAGTTGTATTATTCAAGCGGTACCGGACAGGCGACGTCAACAACACGAGGATGACTCAGATGTGAGAAAAGCACCAATGAAGTGTCAGGTTGTGGTATTTAAATGTGGCAAACACCACCTAAACTGTGCAAAAAACAAATACTAGGAATTATTCACAAGTGTCGTGTAACCCCAGTGTGCTGAGAACACCGCCACACACCACAATCAAACACACCACTGCTGTCTGTTACTTTCTCTACATCTCCAAACATCCGCCCCTCTCATGTGTCACCCATTCGCTGACAGCCTTATCAAGGAGTCATCGCAGAGCTGTCACCTACGAGGGGTGTCTGCTGAATGATGTTGACATCTTTTTTTGATGGAGGGGAAGAAGAGCAGTCAAGTAACAATACAATTTCATTTTTCCTTCTGGGAGAATTACTTTGTGTGTGTGTGTGTAGTGAAGAGGGAAGTCCAAATGAGGAGTGAAGGCTGGGTGGCGAGTAGATCAGCCAAGCAGACTTCATTCAGTGCACAATTGATCTTTTGCTGAGCGGAATGGAGTGGCACTACAGTATTTATCATATCGCTGTGGGGTGAGCGTACTGTAATATTGTTATGCTAATGTTCCAGCTGATTAGCATGCAGAGACATTCAGGTATTGAACCATTATCTCAACGAATCCTGAAACAAAAGCTGTGTGAGTGGATATTATCTGGTCATTTCATTGCACACGCATGGGAAATTAGTAGAAACTTAAAAAAATGTGTGGCACTGCAAAATTAAATTTATATTACCGTGTCATACTTGATTGCACTGATTTACAGGTAACTGCAAAATAATCATATATGATTAACCATGATGTAAAATTACACACTTTAAACAAATCAAAACAAAGTGCCTATCAGGTTCTTTCCAGTTCTACTTTTATTTTCTACAAGGTTTCAGTAAGAGTTTGGAACAGCAAATAGATGGTGTTAAAATATCAATTAAAATGTTTAAATTATGGCTGTCAATTGATTAAAATATTTAATCGTGATTCATTGCGTGATTGTTCATGATTAATTGTGAATAATCGCGAATTAATCGCACATTTCTTATCTGTTCAAAATGTACCTGAAAGGGAGATTTGTCAAGCATTTAATACTCTTATCAACATGGGTGTGGGCAAATATGCTGGCTTTATGCAACTGTATGTATATATTTATTATTGGAAATCATTTCATTCACATATCTTGAGGTCAGAGGTCAAGGAACAAGTTAGCATGCCGCTACCTTTAAAACTGAGCCCGCTACAACCTCCGAAAGATCGATTGCGTTAATACGTTAAAGAAACTAGTTACGTCAAAATGATTTTGCATTAACGCGTTATTATCATGTTAACTTTGACAGCCCTAGTTTAAATATAGATGGTATGTTTGTATTGGTATTGTATTGAATGTCTTTTATGAGAGAAAAAAAAACATTGAAAGGTGCAGTGTGTTGGTTTTGGCGGCAGTGGTGAGGTTGCAGACCAACCGACTGAAACTTCTCCCGTGTGCCAAACATGAAGGAGAGCTATGGTGGCCGATGTGCGAAAAAGGCAAAAATGCCCCTTTCTAGAGCCAGTGTTTGATTTGTCCATTCTGGGCTACTGTAGAAACATGGCTAACGAAGCTAACGTAAACACAACAATTCTTATTTTCAGGTGATTATACACTAAAGAAAACATACTTATTAATACTATACTTCATTTCTGCTAATAGATATCCCCCGAAATGCTACACACTGTTCCTTTAAATGTAGTATGTACGTACTTACAGCGGTCATACTCTACATGGCCAACCGAAATTTCCAAATGTTTGCGCTTGTTTGCTGTCTCACCAGTGCTTGAAGTGGAAAATAATAAGTACCAGTACTCGTCTTATTCACATGTTGGCGTGTGTATCAGCCGGTATCAGCAATCTCTTGCGACTTTTTTATGAAGTATGATGAAACTTGACCTTATAAGTCATTATAAAATGCTTTACAATGTGTTCAGATTAATGTTATGTTGCTTATAATGATGATTATACAGTGCAATAAGAACATTATAATGCATTATAAGTATTTTTATAATACATTATAGACATGGGCGTCATAGAAAGTGTTACTGGATATTTTTGAGCAATATGTGATATAAAGCGAGAGATTATTTATGGCAAATGTCAGGTTTTAGTGCCAGCTCCAAGGAACAAGGATTAACCACAGCTTGTTGTTCTCAGTTGCACGGTGTAAAACACAGCACTCTCACTGTTAGCTTTTATGTTATTTGAACAACTGAGCACAGTAAAGAGTTGTTCCCACTTCACTTTGACTTCCTCTAAAATGGAAAATCATGCTGTGTTATTGCTATAACTGTCCAATTAAATAGAGAGAACCTCATTCTGCACAAGTATAAAATGGCAAACTGGGGAAAGCAGGAAATAACTAACTGAAGTAAAAGAACTCAAAGCTGGTTGAGGAGAAAATCATAATCACAAAATGCTCTCAGATTGTTTTGTATAGTGTGATTTTTGTATTTCTATTAGAACATTATACTAAGAATATCCATTCTGGTATCTTTTGATTAATGTACTTTATTAGTCATGATTAACTAAATCATGTCTGCTTGGCTGTTGAGGTCCTAATCATCATTAATGTGGAAAGAACAAAGGTCTGTTCATAATAACACAGAAATTGTTTTTCTTGTGGTTGGGTTTTAGGTCTACCAGTACTCTTTCTTGGCATCGTACCTGATCTACAACCTGTATACAAGGTGAGCAAACAAAGAATTAAACCTAATCAAACCTTGCATAATTACTTCCCTTCATGCAAGCTACAGTAAACATTAGGGCTGGGACGATACACCTGTTGCCTGATTCGATACTATCACGATACTTGGGTGCCGATTCGATATGTATTGCGATTTTTAAGTATTGGGATTCAATATTATGATTTATTGTTAACTTTTTTAACACTAGACCATGGGAAAAGGTTGAATCATACACTTCTAGGGACTTTTAATTTGAAAAATATCTAAATTAATAAATTAAAATGTTTGATTTTCAGCATGTATGTAGTCAGAGATGTCCTGAAGTCAAATATATCAGTCATTGTCAGGAATTATTTATTACATTTTTTCCATCAATCCAAAAATCAAAGAATAAAGACATTTCCCTCACAAATTAGTGGTATTTTCTTTTAACTTCATACTTGACATGTAATGATTTATACCTTTGGTGAATACAATCCAATCAATCTTATATGTATTTTGTATACAGTTCCCTTTGTTGACACCTTATTTTGAAAACCTGACGTAGTCACACATGTATACTTCCGCTAACTTTGCTAAATCCGTCACTAGCCCTTACCGTCAGCTCCGTTCTCTTTATACATCCATGGTCAGCTCCGTTTGACTTTATTTACCATAAATGTCAGTGACCACACGTTACCGCAATACGATAACATTTCCTGTCCATGACAGAGTTAGCATGCAGCTTTAGCCGTGATGTCTAGCTCTGCTTCTCCTGCAATGTATGAAACCCAAAGTGTTTCCAAACTGTACTGTGAATGTAGTGTTTACCACTTTGGATTTAAAATGTGAGGGTTCAAGTCAAGTACTTCCTTGTTGCGGCCCTCTGCTGTTTGTTTTGGTTGACAGATACGGAGCGGATATGATGTCACGTTACTTTGACTTTAGCAATAACAGCGGTAACTTCCTTCGACCTCCGCATAGATTCAAATAAAGCAAATATTTCTATTCTACATTTGAAAAATGTATTTCATAATCATAAAAAAAAAAATTGCGATTCAAAGGTGAATCAATTTTTTCCCCCACCCCTAGTAAACATGTCTTTGTATTGTCTTTTGTTTGAAGCCAAATTAAGGACAAAATGTTTAAAGAATTCTTTCGAGATCAAGAACAGTTGAGAAGAATTAATCTCTCAAATAAAATATAGTAAAATTCAGTTTAAGTTATGAGGGGAGAGTTCACATCATGACATGTTCAAAGTTAAAGTCATTTAAGATGATACACATTATTAACCTCAACATTATTTGAACTATTGCAAGCTGTACATTTGCAGTGGTGGTATCTGAGATTTAAAAGCAGTTGTGCTGGTATGGTGTGTAATGCTTCATGTGTAATCTGTTTTTAATTGCATCAGAGAGGTGCGGGAGTTGAATCCTCCAGAGGTGTCTGATTCAGTCCTCCAGTTTGCCTCGTGGGGAGTTCACGGTCAGCAGCTGGTGAGTAGTTTACAGGGCCAAATAACACAACTCAGTCTAAAAACAATGAAGCACCGAGATGCATTTTCCATCGTTCACTTAATGACACAGTAGTGGGTAATTAAATCCGGGAGCAAAAGATAGTTTATATGAATTGCATATTTTTATTGAAACATTTTTCCCTTGATTACCCAAGCAAGTCAGTTAACAACATAATTATACAACTCAACACCTACTGAGTTCTATGTTATGTCCACCAACGTATATGAAGGCGTCCTTTAGCAACAGTATGTGACGGACCGGGCCAGTTCAGCGAGGCAGCCGTCATGCACCATGTCTGTCCCCGCCGTTAGGAGCACCGGAGGACACAGAGGCACATGATATTTTCAGATTACCTGTCTCATGCACTTCTGTCAGGATATAGTGACCGTTTTATAAAAATAACTTTTTTTCCAATCTTGCCCACTGCTGTTTTAATCCAATTATTGAGAAAATAATAAGCAAATTGAAGAAACCTTGCTGCATGCAGAAAGATGAAAATGATGTCTTCTGTAATACTGTGTGATATATAGTTCATTGCATTCATAGAATCCTCTCTGCTCTGAGGTAAAGGCTCATCAAACACTGTTTTTGGCTTGATATGAGACACAAATTCCCTTTAAACAAAACAACCATTGTGAAGAGAAGCCAGCAACAGTTAGACTAATCAAGCTGTTGCTGGAAGACATCTTGTTGGGCGACCAAAGCTCTCTGTGTGAGTAATGCCTCCACCGTGCAGAGCATTATGCACAGAATAATCAGTCCATTATTTTTCCCAGCACAGACAAGGAAAGTCATTAACCATTTGATAGCGTATTTATCTCGTTTCCTCGGTATTTCTACCTGCCCTCAGTGGAACTTGTTCTCAAGGAAGCCCCGCAGCGGTGTGTCACACCGCTGTTGACAAAGTAGCATTCATTACTCACAACCTCTCCCTGCATATTTGTCTGTGTTATCACAAGAGATGAGACGCTCACTGGGTGTGTTTTTTATCAATTAGCATGTTCTCTGTGAGAGATCAGTTCACCGGGTTCTCAATTTGATCAGTAGAGTTGTTCTATCGCCTCATCTCTTTTGTGATGTGCTGTAACTTCAAGACTAAAATGCATCAGAGGTGGCAGTTCCCTCTGCATAGCATTTTTCTATACAGTTATGTGTGAAAAGGTGTAGGTGTTCTGTACTACATGCTGTGCGTACACGGATGAGTTGGTGTTTTCAAATAAAGACAAAACAATTGTCTTTCTATCCCACAGATATATATATTTGAAAACAACATTTACTATCAAACGGATGTACAGAGCAGCTCGTGGAGGCTCACGTCTTCTGGACAGGAGGGGGTCATCTACAACGGCCTCACTGACTGGCTGTACGAGGGTAAGAGAGACAACACTGAGTTATAAAACCTGGAAAAATGGATCAAGTTGAAAGACAGAAGAATTGAAATGCTACCTACAGAATCTGGCCTTCCAGCCCCAGTCTGGTACATCATGTAATGGTTGATGTGTGTTAGGTTAAGTGTGTGTTATGTTTGTACCTATTCAGTTCCTTTTAAATGAGCTAAGACATATTGAGCACATCACATTTGAGCATCAGGATCTAATCTAAATACTCATTCACACACCGATGGCACAGCCTTCGGGAGCAATTTGGCGTTCAGTATCTTGCCCAAGGACACTTCCACATGTGACTGGAGGAGATGGAACCACCGAACTTCCGATAAATGGACGACCAGCTCTATTTCTGTGCCACAGCCACCCCACATTCACTGTCATTCATTTAGCCAATTATTGAACCAGTCGTTGGTTAACATCTTGACTAATATTACATATTCAGCACAAATTGAATAACCTGAGATAAAAAAAGAGGAGCATAAACTAAATTTTGCAATCAATAAGCCCCACTCTCCCAGCTCAGATGGTCTGATTTGTCTTCTCTTGGTTTTCCAGAGGAGGTGTTGCACACCCAGGCAGCCCACTGGTGGTCACCTGACAGCTCCAGAATGGCCTACCTCACCATCAACGATTCTCTGGTTCCTAACATGCTCCTGCCTCGCTTCACAGGCTCTCTCTACCCCAGAGGGAAGGAGTACCCTTATCCAAAGGTAAAACTTAGAGTAACATTTTAATTAACTCTCAATACAAGTGGGTTATAACCAGCAGCATAACATTATTGTGATTGGCCCCGGTGCAAATTGTTTTCTTGGGCCCTCGCCCCAAAAAAAAGCGCACACCCACTCCAGACAATTGCAAATCAGACAATTGCTATGCCGCCATGGATAGGCTCACCATGCATTCCCCATCCTGCAAACCAGCCTTAGATCAGCACCACGGACAGAAAGTGAAAGGGACAGTGCCAAATTTATCAGCGCTAATTTAACAGTCTGCCTTGGACTCAGCAGCCAAATGTTCTCACAGACACAGATTTCAGTAGCTACACATTTTCCAACATATGAGACGTAACAATTACAGCACTATAGATTTAAATCCCTGATCCCACTCCATAATAACAAAAAGAAAACAGTACTCACCCATTAAAAGTTTATCCTACAGGTCTTGTGCTCCGCAAAGTCATTAACAACACTGCTCAAGAACCATGTCCTTTTTTATTGGAATGTCTTGGCCGTGAGCGACGCAGCGCCACGTGGCACGCCGTTTTGAGCTGAACTTTTGTCAGACGCCCATCTATCTCGCCTTGAAACTGCTTCAATGGACCAGGAGCGGTGATACGATACCTCCTCATTTCACTACAAAAACCTAAATAAGGTGGCAGTTGGCTGAACGGAGATCGCCAGAACGTTGAATGTTTCCTACTTGCTGTTGGCTATATTGTATTTTTGGGTCATTTCCAGTAAATATCACAATATTAAACGTGTGTTTCCTGTTGAAAAAGATCAAACAAAGAAAGATAAGTGGTTACGTCTCCAGTCTGATCTCAAGCGCACAGCTGATAGGTAGCCTATGTGGTTTGTTTACATGGCGTAACAGAAGTGCACTATAAGGGATTCAGTGTGGACACGGTGTCGGAAGGTGATTTTTGGGCCCCTGACAGCTTCTGGGCTCTGGTGCGCTGCACCGGTTGCATCGTCGATGTTTACGCCACTGGTTACAATATACATCGTTACTGCACTGATTTGGGGTATTGACTTGTTGTTAGTACAGAACGGATGAAGATTGTTCCAGTTAACAGTTCACTGTATCAATAGAGCAGAACATTTTTTTTAGCTTACTTAATACTGTACAACAACCCTTACAACCTGAGTCTACTGTAACGTGCAACTCCATTGTATCAAACCAGTGCTATGAATAATACAACTGCAGGCTCTCTGCTTTATCTTATCCATAAATGTTAGTGAATCCTTTTCTAGTTTAATTCACAGGGGCTTGCTTTCTTTGAAGAGAGATGACTGTAGGGATCTGTGGCACTGGGAGGGATAAGAATGTGATATGCTTTAGTAAGGCACCTTAACACACCTCCCTTTGATGCGGACGTTTAGCGTATCAAATGCCTCTTAGATGGGAGATGGGTTGTGGAAAACTGGTGGAATGAGGGTCACAAGGTAAAGGGCACCCTCATTTGTCGGTTCAGACCCTTAGATGGGGGGGAGGGGGTTAGGATAGGAAGGCTTGTAATTAATGAAGCACTGCACTTGATGTTAGCCTTGCACACACAGTGTGTAAAAATTGTATACACACACACACACACACAAAGTGAGTCTGCTTGAATCCTTGAGTGGGGTCAGCGTTATAACACTGGGGGACTAAATGAAGCAGAGATCTAATTGCCTTCTTCTTCCTTTTGTCTTTGAGAACACTGTTGCTGTGAAGCAGTCTTGACAGTCATACTACTGCTTCAGTCACTGGGGGACAAATTTGTGTTGGTATCTCACACTGAGTCGATACACAGTAAAAGTAATACCCTAGGGAGTATTCTTCATGAGTATCATGTGTCTGAATACCTCATTACTGTTAGAATCACAGTAGTATCCAGATTCACAGTAGAGCCCTGCACGGGCTAAAACCTCCAGTCTTAGCCCAGACACTGTCCGACAAAGTCTGCAATTTTTGGCCGGAGACCAACACAAATCCCTTTAAGCTCTCTCTGGAAACATGAACAATATGCGTATAATGCACACAAATTCATATAATGCGTGTAAAAGCATGTGATTAAAATGTGAATGCATAATATTTATAATATAATCAAAATAACAATTCATTTCACAGAGTGGCCTATGTGTGCTCTGTGGTGCAGAGGCATAATATGGGCACAAAGAAAGGAGCGAGGTTAAATGAGCCGTAAAAAAAGATTTCCCGAGCCCGACCCGAATTGACTTAGCATTTCGGGGCCCCAGACCTCTAATTCACAGTGACAAACTGAGCCATATTACAGCCTGGTACATACTGGAACACCACATTAACATCCAACCCAACCCGGTGGTGCAGTGGTTAGCATTGCCGCCTCACAGCAAGAGGGTCCCACAGTCCAAAGACTAGGTTAGGTTAGGTTAGGTTAATTGTTGACTTTAAATTGCCCGTAGGTGTGAATGTGAGCGTGAATGGTTGTCTGTCTCTATGTTTCAGCCCTGTTATAGTCTGGACACCTTTTCAGAGTGTACCCCACCTTCGCCAAATGTCAGCTGGGATCGGCTCCAGCCCCGCCCCTGACATCCCAAATGGGATAAGCGGTTACAGATAAAGAAACAAAGATCTTTTCCTAAACCCAACCAAGTAAAGCTAAACACTAAGTAAACCTAATGGATTACCAAAAATTATTAAACTATTTTCAACATACAATCAAAGTGCCTCGGATGCTTTTCAGACTGTCAACCTATAACATGGACTTCCACTAAAAGTAAGCTGGACAGTCTTACTCGACCACCTACTCTTGAAGAGCACTGGGTTTTTTACACCAATATTACCAAGACTTAAGTTTTTTGACCCAGTGCAGCACTCCCTATTTTTCTTTACTCTGAATAAACCCACTTTGGATTTTATTAAAAAAAAATACATTGTATGCATGTAACGAGCAGAAACTGACACGACGTCCCTGACACGCCGTCCCTGACACGCCGTCCCTGACACGCCGTCCCTGACACGCCGTCCCTGACATGTCCAAAACTGATGCTTGAGGTGCTAGAGCACCATAGTTTTAAGACCAAGCATCATCATATTTGACGAGTTGGGCGTGAGAATGTGTTGCATAAACACATAAATTAAAAAAGCATTTTTGGCAAGTATCCCTCTAATTTGGGCATGCAAAAATATTTAGAATGAATTCGTATTTACAATTTTACAGTTAAATCATATTAAAGGTGACAATGCATTTGTTGTAAATATGTCAACCTTTGTTTTTCCACTCCGGCACCCTCAGTGTTTATCAAGTTAACCAACTTCAGATCTCTTTATTTGTATACAGCTCTCTGAACAGGACCCTTCCTTCATATTTCCATGAACAGTATTCCTGTAATCAACAATTCCACTATTATTCGACTTAAAATAACTACAAACTCAGACCTCCTATGTGTCGAACATCTCTGTTACAGTCTGGTTTAATTTAAAATCTAAACAATGGTTACCAATGGTTACATGTAGTATATTAGTGGTAATAGCAGTAGTATTAGCAGGTTCCAGATGTGTTTGTTCCATCAGATTTCTTACCTGTCATGTAATATGCAGCAAGTGGCACCAGTAGAACAGAATAGAGATATTCCAAGAAGCTATTATACCTCCAAAAGAGCAGAAAGTGAAGGATTGAAAAAGACAGGAATAGTAACAATAAAGATAAGCGGGAATAAATGTGGAAGAGATACTGTCATCCGTGTGATCGGTTATATTGTATTTCTTGAGATTTCCCTTGTCACATAGACTAATGAGCTCTATTTTTGAGGGAGGTTTAAGCGAAGGAAAACGACTGACTTGCCCCAGGGCCTGTGCAGTATACAGCAACACAGTTTATTTTCTATTTGTTTCATATTCTCATTATATTCTCTGTTAAAGTCTTACTGGCATTGTTTAGTAAAGCAGCACATAATAATAGAAAACAAGTTCAGCACGTTGCTCAGTGCTTATTGTTGTCGCTAGAGTGCATTCAGTACATCACGGATATTACATCCAATTTGATTAGGCCTGTGAATGTAATTGTTCATTTGTACTGTTTTTATTCCAGATGGGACAAATCAATCCCACCGTCAGACTCTATGTCGTCACTCTAGACGGCAGCTCCGTAACAAATGAACTGAGACCTCCTGACAGTTTTGAAAAAAGGTATGATTTGAACACATTTTAAATAATTATATGTTTTATTGTTTGCTCACTACTTACTAGTACTATTTGTTTTCCCTAGTGAGTACTACATCACCATGGTGAAATGGGTGACACATGACAGGCTGACTGTGCGTTGGGTGAATCGAGCTCAAAACGCCTCAATACTTTCACTGTGTGATGCCATAAGTGGTGACTGCACCAAGGTAAGATAGTTATTGTTGATGATTCTATAGTCTTCCACAATGAATTTAGAGAAGTGTTATGTGCTGACTTGTTCTTTCCAACTCAGAAACACGTGACGACTTCAGAGAAGTGGCTTGATCGTCAGGTGAGTGTTTCAGTCCAGAGAGGCTTCATTATCTTCATTTGTAAGCCTATCAATATCATAGACTGTAAATAAGAAGTGGACGTAGTAACCGTGACGTCACCCATTGGTTTGTGGAATGTGGTTTTGAAGTCTTGAGTTTGGCATTTTGGCCGTTACCATCTTGGTTTTTGGTGGTCGTCTTGTGAGATGGTAAAGGTTAGGCATTGACCTCAAATGGTTAAGGTTTAAATTAAATCTTCGCACATTTACGCAACTCGGGGGTTACCTAAATACGACCGTTTTTGTCCGTCGACATCTTGTTTTTTAAATTAATAAATGTATTTATTTATTTATTTATTATTCTATCTTTTTTTTTTTAAACCAGAAGTGACATGAGAAGGTAGAGCTAAGTACAACCGAATGCTGAATAAGGCTTTTTCAGGCAACCAAAATGTTACAATTAACTTCATGAACAGAAAACACACTGTGAAAGGGTTGAAGACGAAAACATGGACAACACCGTGTTAGCAACCTGTTAATCACAAGGCAGCCTAAAAGCCTAAAACAGCCTGCTTTATCATCTATAAATGAACATCATACTGTATTGAAGAAGACTTCAATCGAGCGATTGAGACCATAAACTCATGTTTCCAATGTTTACTGAGGTAATAAATCAAGTGAGAAGTAGGCTCATTTTCTCATAGACTTCTATACAATCAGACTTATTTTTGCAACCAGAGGAGTTGCCCCCTGCTGGCTATTAGAAAGAATGCAAGTTTAAGGCACTACCACATTGGATTCACTTTTCAGAACCGCAGGTTGATGATGCAATTAATACATTGTTTAAGGAACACTGTTCCTTTTCATATGAAAGCAGGTAATATATAATATAATCTGAAATAATAGCCACATGGACAGGCCAAGACAGGCCAATTATTAATAAGAGGCAGGCAACAAACATTACAAAGGGATGGAATTACTTGTACCCTCAAAAAAACAGCAACATAGAAGTGATAGTAAATACTTAGTGAATAAAAACACTGGTGTTGTTGACTGAATTTATCAAAACAAGTAAACATGGATGAATGCTGAATTGAAGCTTTAACTGTAAACAACATCAACAGCATTTTATAATTGGACCAGATCAGAAAACAGGAAGGCTTCTTCTTCTTCTATGAAACATTTTACTTGTACTGTGAAACAGGAGAAATTAGAAATAAAGACGTGTCTGTAATATAGGCCTGTTTCTAATAAAGGTCTCTCGCTGCTACAGAAAAATACTTCTGAAATTCTTGCAGGCTACCAATTGCTACAGACCAACCTGTTGGCTTTTTCAACTCTGAACTTGAAACTATCAGCCAAAATATGTTTTACATGAGAAACGCCTCTCATCCATGTTTTATGTAACCAACTAATACAGTCAATGCACATAACTTTATCGGTTGAGTTTCTGTTTTTTTCCTGCTCTAAGTACCTGTTGTTCTACATGGCTACTGACTGCTACTAACTATTAATGGCAGTGTCTATGTTTCTGTTTGTCTCTTTTCCCAGAATGAGGAGCCAATATTTTCCAAGGATTGCACAACATTCTTCATCACAATGCCCTTAAAACACGGTGATCGTGGGACATTCAACCACATCACCATGATCTCTAACCAAGTAAAACTATTACTATTACTACTAAATTTTTTTGATATAATTAATACATTTAGGTAGGTGCTTTTGCTGTTTAAATGAAACGTCTTGTGTCTGTGTGTTTTTTCTTTTAGTCCTCTTATCTGTCCTAAGGCCCTTCCAATTATTCATAGTGCTCATATGATTCCATTTTGAAGTTCTATAATTTTAAATTGCAGTCTAGCTACATTTCCTGAAACACCAGACAATTAAGAATACATTCAGTTGAATAAATTAAGGAGAGCGTTGTACAGTAGATGCACTGGAGGCACTGTGTCAGATTAATTCAGTTTCTGTAGAGATAATAACTGGAACAAAAGTTTTAGACTGAAAGTCAGGGAAAAAACTCAACACCAGTGCATCCATTTAAGAACATGTAGGGTATGTGAGGTCATGTTAACATGCTTTGTCTGCTCTGTTGTGTTGTATGCTTTAATGTGCTTCCCAGTCTGAAGGTCAAGAGGTCAACGTCCGCCACCTGACTTCAGGAAGCTGGGAAGTCTTTCAAATTCTGGCCTATGATGAGAGCACAAACTCAGTGTAAGCATGAGTCATTGACACCATACAGTATTAACACCATGCAATGTGATCTACAATACAATTATAACTCTGTAATAACAGGTTAAATTATGGTTTTCAGTTATTTCCTGAGTACAGAAGGAGGCTCAACACAACGACAGTTGTACAGGTACGCCTGTTTGCATCCTTGCAGAGTGAGTGAGATCGACACCACTCTTGTGTCTGTACAGTCTCATGGCAGTCTCACTGAAATCGTATGTGTTGTATTATAGAGAATAGAATGGTTTTGATTATGTATCCTTGGCCATATTAACAACATTTAATGGCTATATCCATACAAGTGAGTCACGTAGCTCGATAGTCAGGTTTCCATCCGAATGTAATGCAAATTTTAACCAAATTCCTAGCAAATTTGCAAAAGAATATGCTGCATTTTCTATCAACTACTATTATGTAAATATTAGGAGTCTAATCGGCTGAACTACAGTGTTAATATCTATTAATTACTACATTTTATTTTGGTACATTTTTCTTTGATTTTGTCTTTTGCCTGGAGGCTAGAAACATAATGAGTGTATCTCAGAAGTTGTAAATGCGCTGAACTTCTTTTGTCCTCACACACCTTTTGCTCAAACAGAGTCTCCGCCGTGGATCCGTTTCATAAAGAGTGCCTCACCTGCTCTCTCTTCAAATCAAAGTGCACCTACTACGACACCATCCTCAGCCCAAACTGTCAACATGTTCTTCTCAACTGCAGAGGTAACACCTCATTATGACCAAGACAGCAACATCATATCCGAGTATGAATTTAATTCATCAGCACTTTTTAGCACCTCCATTTCTGCCATTTCACATATCGACGTGGCTCTAAAATGTTGTCAAAAAGGTTATTTTCATTATTGAATAACCTTTGTATCTTAATTATATTCAATTTGAAAGTTCTGGATCTTAATCTTCCATGTTAGTTGAGTCATTGCATAAGATAGATTTATTAAACATTAAAAACAAGGGCTACTACACACTGATATATGTATTTGAACTAAATATGTACTTTTCCAGTACAAGTGGTGAGTGAGTCTGCTGTATGTAAGAGCTCATAGGACAAACAGAACTGGACCATTACATGAAAATAGTTAGTTGTCAGCCTTTAACGACATCAAGTATTGCAAGATTTGGAGAACCTTTTTTTTTTTTTGTCCCTTATGGTATAATGGGTGATACAGTTGCATTTACTGACCTAAAGTATTTTCCCCTCCAGGTCCTGGAATACCCCAAACTACTCTTCACAGACTAAATGATATGAACAGTAAGTAAAAACTGAACCAATTTACTATTTAGACTCTTTCGCTCAATTGCATCAGGTATATTTATTCATTGTGTTTGGGTAGAAGCAGATTTCCTGAGTGTGAGTGTGCCTGAAAAGTGCATTAATCGATCAACTCATTTTTGTAGATTAAATCACTAAAATCGAGGGTCATCAAGCCAAAATTCAATAATCGGAGATATACTTAGGACTAAAAAACTGGACATGAGGATGCAATTAAGGTTAAGGCATGAAGTACTTGAAGCGTTACATCAGAGGCACTCAGAGCAGAGTCTGGGGAGACTATAATCTTCCTCCACTTCTACAGGCTCGCAGAATGAGGGATGTTGATTATTCCACTCTTATCGTATCACATTTTGAGAAACATGCTCTTTGATATTGATTTGGTGAAATTTCAAAGTGCACTGTGAAATTTCAAAGTGCACTGTCTTACAGTTTCTTGACTCATGTGTCTTTAAAGGACCAGTGTGTAGGATTTAGTGACATCTAGCGGTAGGTTGCAGGTAGCAACCAACTGAATACCCCTCAGCTCACCCCTCCGTTTCCAAGTGTGTTGGAGAACTTCCGGTAATGAAACATGTGAAAGGTTTGTCTGTTCTGGGCTACTGTAGAAACATGGCGGGCGAGGTGAAGAGGACCCGCTCCCTATGTAGATATGAAGGGCTCATTCTAAGCTAACGAAAAACATAATGATTCTCAGTTTCAGGTGATTAAACACTAATGAACAGTTCTGAATACTATATTCCATTTCTGCCAGTAGATCCCGCTAAATCCTACACACTGGTCCTTTAAATGTGACTGCTGTTTGTTTGATAATGTACTTGAACAGAGTTTTGATCATTTTCGAACAGTTTATAGCCAAGCAGGACATTGAAATGAATGAGTTATAAAGGGTTTTTGTCTAGTCATTGTTGTATTTGTTGCAGGTACGACTTTTCTTCTAACTAAAGTCAATCTTCTTCTTTCCCTGTCTTCTAACAGAGCACAAGACGGTGGAGATGAACACAGTATTAAGACATGCACTGATAAACAGGACAATACCCAAGTGGGAAAGAAGAACTGTACAAATCAACAACTTTGGTATGACGTTGAATTCATCTTTTAACTGTGTGCCATGTTTACAACAACCAACTTTTTTTTTTAGTTTGGCCCATGTCCTATCCACTAACATGGACGGGGCGGGCTTTATGACCTATACTGCAGCCAGCCACCAGGGGGAGATTGAGATGTTTTGGCTTCACTTTTGGGGAGCTGTCATGTCGTCCATCTTTATATACAGTCTATGGTTCAGCCTCACAGAGCTTCTACCATGGCTGTAGACTGTTAAAGGGGAACTATGCCCACTTTCAAAATTCATACATGTTATTCCTATGGTCTAAGACAGTTAAGAAATATTAGTAAACATGAACAACTCTTTCCCAAATCCAAAAAGTAGAGTGCTATAACTCAAATTTGTTCCATGAATTGGGAAAGATGTAGATGATTAATTTAGGTGGTGTTCCCCTTTAAGCCTTGATCATATATGGACATGTACAGCTGCAGACTTGCTTCTATACATACTACAATCTGGGCCTGCATATGCAGACATGCACACTATAAAACATGATGGCAACCTCCTGACAGGAAGAAGAAGAGCTCCTTTGTTTGTTGTATTTCGTATTACAGCATAAAGACGTCAAAAAAACATAACAGTGTGTTTGACTACTTAACAACAAAAGGAGCAAGGATGTACACTAGTACACTTTGGAATGTAAACAAAAAAAAGGATTAGGAATTCATGGCCAAGAAATCAGCATTCTCCACGAGAACTCTAGCTGGGGAAATCAGGTTTCTCTACTCCTCTACCCAAATTATGAATAATGAGTTTTTTTGTTAACATGGTGTGAAAGAAATGGTTACCGCAGTCAGCCCAATTGTAACCTGTTTACTTAAGTGCATGTAAATGCACTGCTGGTAGTGATAGTGGTGATGGTTTCCAGCATAATACGTGACTTTCAGACATGCAAATTCAGGATAAACACAACTGAGCCAACAGGTGCAGAGCTTTTTGAGCTGATTATGAACCAGACCTGGAATCAGAAACGCAGCCGTATACTGTTTCAATTAGAGGCGACAGCTCACCATATGGCTTCCTTTCTCTAATCTGTGTTCACTATTAGAGACAATGTGAAACATATTAAAGGGCTTTTGAGTAGAAACACAGTCAGATGGGAGCCCTGAAATCAAAAGCTGAACGCACACAGGCTTATTTGTCACATGAATTGCCGTGTTTGCTCCAGGTTTATTTCGGGTGTTTAACGATTTTCATAGAACCTGTGTGATTCTTTGTCATTCAGGTCATGGTGCACATACAGTAGTAGTCAAAGGCAGTGTAGCCCTAAAGACAAAACTCTGATTTAAGCTTCATCCTCAGTTCTTGAATCCTTTATTGGGCCTGAGAAGTAATATGCTCACTTCTCCTGTACTGACAGTGCTGTCCTGACATATTTGTCCTGCTGGTTCACACCAGTTAACACCTCTTACAACGTACCATGACTGCCTCGTCACCTCAACGACTCTCACATCACATCATTGTGTGAATAACTCACATACCTAGGGCCTTTTGTGTGAATCAACTTTCTGCTATGATATACTATAGACTATGTTAAACCTTAAAGCTTCAGTAGGCAGAATGTTTTTGGCATCATTGGGTAAAAATTCCATAATAACCTTTCAGCATATTGTAATTCAAGTGTTCTGAGAAAAATCTAGCCCGTGACGGGAGACTTTCGCCAATCACAGGTTACTTTGGAGGGAGAGCGTTCCTATTGGCTGTTCATCCAATGGTGGCAGCTGTCAATCACATGTGAACTCCGATCAAACAGTCAAACTAGTCACTCTAATACCTATTTCTCTCTATTCCCCTATTTCAAATGTTTTCAGAAACATCATGTAGTCTATTGTTTAGCTGTAAAATGAGAAAGTTGGTGACCCGGCAGCCATGTTGAGAAAAGTTGAGGAAATACCAAGCACCGCCCAGCAGCGGAGCACAACTAATAGGAATGCTCAATAGGAACGCTCTCTCTGAAATGACCTGTGATTGGCCAAAGTCTTCTGTCACAGGCTAGATTTTCTAAAGCCTGAAAACAGAGCCATGAGGAGGTGCAGAAGTCTAGTTATCTCTTAGAACACTTGAATTATAATATGCTGAAAGGTTATTATGGAATTTTTGCCCAATGATGCCAAAAACATTCTGCCTACTGCCACTTTAAGTGAAGCAAAACTGCTCAAACTACCAACTCAGGAAAAACAATTTACTTTGTAACTTGTCCCGTCTGTTCTTTACTATGATTGATTATTACTTTCATGACTGATGAAGCTACTGTGTTGACCTGACCATGCACTGAAGGACACATGTACATGCAGTGTGTGACGAAATCCCCATTGTGACTCATCTTCACCATCAAACGCAATCTGGATTGAATGTTAAATGTATTAAACTGTATATGTTTATGAGTAAAAATGACATAATGTTAATATCATGAATTTCTGTTTTGCAGTACTTCGTCTGGAGTTAACTGTCCCAATAGGTTTTGACGAAGCAAAGGAGCACCCACTTTTACTGATTCTGTATGTCATTTTATTTTCAAATACATTGTTAAACAATGCAGAATAATTTCATTCAATAATGTATTAAATGAAGACGCTAAGAAACAAATGCTTGGAATTTAAGCTGAGGTTCCCAACCTGGGGGTCAGGACCCCAACAAGGGGTCGCAAGAGACATTTAAAGGGTCATGTGGTGATGAGTCCTCTCTATAATCTTTACTTTTTTTCTTGTAAACTATTTCTTAAGGACTCTAAAAACTATTCAAATAACACAAGGAAAACAATCAGCCAATGGTTGAACCGGCTTACTGCTGGCAAATATTTGCAACCAATGCCGAGCGGCTGCAAGAAGCCATTGTTTTGTTTTAAGGGGTCACAATCCGAAAAGGTTGGGAACCACTGCCCTAAACTGTTTTCCACATGAACCATTAAGTTTATTCAGTCTGCATTCGAAACCGCCGACTACATACTACTGAGGAACGCAGTATGCAGTATACAGTATACAGTACATACTGCGTTCCTCAGTAGTATGCAGTATGAAACAGTTAAAACGATTTATTTTGCAGTATGCTAGGCTGGGCTTTAGCCTTTAAACAAGCTCTTAAAAAACTGGACAAAAAAACAAACTCGTACCACTATTGCAATATTATCGAAAAATATAACTTATACAGCCTACTGACTAACTTATACTACTAAATACTGCATGGTTTAGCTCCACCAGCCCTTAAACAATGTATTCTAACAGCTCATGGTGAAATGAGACAAACAGGATCATCAACGAGGGGAGACGGGAAAACATTACTCGACAAAATTTACAGCAACAAAACAGTGGAATGATATCCATACAGATGTTACAGTAATGTAAAAAGGGTCATGTTGTCTCAGCAGGTATCTCTCTGCTCCGTCACAAGCAGCTCTTTCCCTCTCCTCTCTGCTGCTATGTAGACGGTCTGTGAGCGTGACTGATCGGCTCTCCAGCGAGCTACGCCCGTGGGCGATTGTGGAGCTTTTTAACTCCAAAAAGACAGATAACCACAGTTTCACGTTAATTTTATAATGGACATTTGAGTTAAACAAACCATCCATCTACAAGGAAATAAAAGCTTCTTGTCTACGAGACTGGTGTCTTGAGAGAGCTCCAGCCAGCTCAAAGCTCAAACTTTAAATTTTTGGCTGCTGTTGTTGTGACCATAGTCTGTACAGTTCCAGCGCTTTGCATTGTGGGAAACAGTAGGTGAGGTAGACTGGTCCGATGCATACTGGAGATTTTTTCCGAATCAGTACGACATCCGCTAGTTTTTGGCATACTAGATTTTGCTTTTGTTTGCATACTGCATCCTATTTGGCCAAATCAGAACGTACTACTAGTATAGTATGCGGTTTTGAATACAGCCATAGTATAGTATGGGGATACAGCCTCAGTCTGGATTTATTTTAGGGTGTTGAAGAATTTTCCTGGAACCTTTGGGCTTCTTAATGGACTGAACTCATACCGTCCTTTCACAGTGACAGCGCCCCTGGTGGTCAGGCTGTGACTGACGGCTTCTCTCTCAGCTGGGACTCTGTGCTGGTCAGCTCAGACGGCGTCATCGTGGCTCGTCTGGACGGCCGGGGCAGCGGCTTCCAGGGTCAGAGGATTCTGCACGAGGTTCACCAGAGACTGGGAACTGTTGATGTTCAGGACCAGATCACAATTGTGGAGTAAGTTTTTATTTTTTTAAATCATCCAGTTGATTCTATTAGACCTGGTTAACAAACTGTATACAGTATAGCATTGGGGTTTTCCAAATAAGGCTGACATTAAAGCTTCTATTTTCGTATTGAAGGTGCGGATAGTCTTCTTTATGTGTTTTAGTGTGTATTTTAATATATTTTTTTCATGCTGTTTCCCCGTAGCTGTGGTCATATAAGATAAGATAAGCCCTTATTGATCCCCAGAGGGGAAATTCGGTTTTTGCAGAAGCACACGGACAGAACTAAGTACAGATAAATAAGGCATAGTAAAATATTAATAATAAGAGGTATATAAAACTAAAATCAGAATAGAAAAAAAAATCTATTTATATAAAAACTTCACAAGAGCAATTTAAGACAAAATTATGAGGTAAATTTATAATGGTCTGATTAATAATCATAATTATATCATATCACCATTATAAAAAAATAATATTTGAAATATTAAATAATTTGAAAAATATTTGAAAAGAGGGCTAGTCCTGTCCTGACGCATAAGCAGACTGACCTAGGGGTCAAACTCCAATTTGTACCAAGTCTTATAACTCACTTGTAAGAGAAGTATAGTGCCCTAAAGCATCCCCTGCTTTATGGTCTATTTAACTCTAAATGGGACCATAATTTACTAAATGAACATCATGCTGTATTAAAGAAGACTTGAAACTAGCGATTGAGACCATAAACTCATGTTTACAATGTTTACTGAGGTAATAAATAAAGTGAGAAGTAGGGTCATTTTCTCATAGACTTCAATACAATCAGACTTCTTTTTGCAACCAGAGGAGTCGCCCCCTGCTGGCTATTAGCAAGAATGCAAATTTAAGACACTTCCACATTGGCTTCACTTTTCAGAGCCGGGGGTTGCCACCTGAAACATACCAACTTGATTTGGCTAACTCAGACTGCTAAAGCTAAATTAGCTAAGATTTAGGCGGGTTTCTAAGGCCAAGGACAATCTTTTACTGTGTAGTCTTATTAGGAATCACTTCATTTTTGCTATTTAGTTAACTCACCCTAAATTTTCAGGCACCTGGTCAGACTACCCTATATCGATGGCAACAGAGTTGGAGTTTATGGAAAGGTAACATAGCCTCTGTTACATAAATAACCAAATCAAATGTATACTGTTTCTTACCCAACATTCATTTAAAGCAGGTATGTTCTATTGTTCCAGGCATATGGAGGATTTCTTTCCTCTCTCCTGCTCCTGTCCCACAGCTCCATGTTCAAGTGTGGCATCGCTGTCGCTCCCATAACAAACTGGAGACTCTATGGTATCATACAGTATTACAACGATCTGAAGCTGTGGCTTATCCCAAACGTGACAAGGACATTCAAACAGCCAGTAAACCCAATGATTCAATCAATGTTGACATGTATTCATCATCAGATTTAGGCTATACATGTCATGGAGATGGGATTTGATTTACAAAACAACACTAAACCACCGGACCACTGATTCAGAATATCAAACAAACCTTAGAAGAGTGGAGCAACATTGATCATAAATGGCATATGCTATTTGTCACAATGTCCAATGTTAAGTGAAGAAGTAATACTAAAAAGCATTAGAAGTGTTATCATGAATGAATAGTGAGTGACTTAAAAGAGCACAATGCCCATACATGCTCACAATATCTCTGTTTCCTTTTCCATCCTTATTAAGGGTCGGCCTACGCTGAGAAATACTTTGGCTCCCCAACAAAAGAGGATCACAAATACCAAGTATGAACATGCTCTTATTTTCACAACAGCAGTAGTTGAATGCATGCTCATTCTTCTCACTGTTTGAGATGAAAGTGTTCAGAAGTCACCCAGTGTATGCTCCTGGCCTGACACAGTATCATAAACAATGCTGTCTCACACCTGAATGCAAAGTACACTCTTTTATTCTGGCATGCAACACATAAATAAGACACAGGAGCCAATTGTACGCAGCACAAAGCGGAAGGTCTTGAGAGGGAGTTTCTGTGCACACCTGGTATTTTCATTCCTATGAGGGGCATTGTGCAGAGAGGCTGGGTGAAGTGGAATCCACCATTGGAGAGAGTGATGAGCATTGTCCTCTCAGCCAGTCACATTTCTTGACTCATACCTCTGAAACAGGTCAAAATGTCTCAACTGGAGAGAAGGCTTCTCCAGACAATAACGGGTTATAAGATCCGAACACATCGCACCACGTACTGTATATCTGCAGCTAAAGAAAGATGGTGTTTTTATATTGTTGAGTTTATGTTTGTGGAGAGATTGAAAGTCTATTCATGTCATTTCCCTAGTATTGCCTTGTTTGTTGCTTATTACATTTTGCAACACAGTGATCTGAACACATAATAATGGTAATTTTCTTTCTGTTGTATGGTTACATAAAACACATATATAAATAAGTAATAGAAACAGCAACAGCAATGGTATGTTAAAGCTATTCATATGACTGCATCAATCCAACACTATACCAGTAATAGCATATTGTAATTGATGTAATACAGAAGGTTTAATAAAGTGATTAATACACAGTATTCAGTACACTTTCAGATTCTGGGTCAACAGATGAATTTGGAAACTGATATGGTGTTTGGGTCAGTCCCCAACAGACCTTTTCCACATTTTCACAAGAGCACAAATTCCCGAAGTGTCTATTACTTATTGCTAATTAGCTTTAAATAGCATGTTATTTAGAATATGTTAGTGTTGCTCTTTCTGTGTGTGAGGGCTTATTTTACTGTTCACTCTCTCCGACAGATTTCCAGTCTGCTCAGTAACGACACAGCTCCGAGTCCTCTGAACTTTCTTATTATCCACGGCACAGCAGATGGTGAGTATAGGTACAGGTACGAACAACAAAGCAGATATGTGGAGGTATAATAGAGTTTACTGGCAAGATAACCATCAAAAACTTCAGTCTTGGACTTGAGTTATTTAGTGACATTTAATGTGTGGCCCACATTAAAATTTAAAATGTAATTTATTAAAATAAGCTTTTTCTTGGCCTTATAGGCACTATATTGGAAATTTAGTTTGACTTTTTTTAGCAAATTTAAAAATATGTTACAAGCTACTTTGTTTTGTATACTATTTTTGCTATTCCTCCATTTTTTTTATCACTCCTGAAAATATGTAGTTATATAAATGATCATATGAAACTAGAAAACCTAATCCATTGGTACCAACCATGTCATACTAGCTTGTCATGAAGGAGGCTAAATAACGCTCCAAACTCGAGCATAATTTTGGTGAGGAAAAACTGGCATGGCTATTTTCAAAGGGGCCCCTTGACCTCTGACCTCAAGATATGTGAATGAAAATGGATTCTATGGATACCCACGAGTCTCCCCTTTACAGACATGCCCACTTTATGATAATCACATGCAGTTTGTGGCAAGTTATAGTCAAGTCAGCACACTGACACACTGACAGCTGTTGCTGCCTGTTGGGCTGCAGTTTGCCATGTTATGATTTGAGCATCTTTTTTATGCTAAATGCAGTACCTGTGAGGGTTTCTGGACAATATTTGTCATTGTTTTGTGTTGTTAATTGATTTAAAATAATAAATATATACATAAATTTGTATAAAGCAGCATATTTGCCCACTCCCATGTTGATAAGAGTATTAAATACCTGACATTTGAATTTGCGATTAAATATTTTAATCGATTGACAACCCTTGACAGAGCATGTGATGTGTAGTAATATATTACTACACATCACATGCTCTATATAAAACGTGTGATGAAGTGACTTGTTGCAAAATGTAATTTGCTGGGAACATATTTTTGTGCTACAATTAATTTTCTTTAAACTCCCAACTGGGGAAGTGTAATGGAGTGAGTAGCTGGGATGAATTTTCATTTGAGTGATCTGCTCTTTTTCAGCCACTGTTCATTTCCAGCATTCTGCTGAGCTGGTCAAACTGCTGTCTGCATCAAATGTTAACTACACTCTCCAGGTGACTGCTGCCATTTCTTCTCTGAGTTCATTTCATTTTGCTAACAAGACGAGACTTTGATGTTTTGGTTCTGGGTCAAAGAAGCAGCCCTCTTATGGTTTATGCTTTTGCGGTTCCATCTGAAATGTGTGCATATGAAAAAGCACAAAGAACGTCCGTTTTGATTTGTGATCTTGTTATAGTTCCTGATTTAAATGGCAAAGTTCCTGTACAGACAACACTAAAGATTTGAGAAATTTGGCTTCTTAAATGATTTTCATAGAAAAAAATGTTTAGATTTTTTAACACATGACGATAAATGACACATGACATACATACATGCTAAGCTAAGCTGATCAGCTGCTGTCTCCAGCTACATATTTAGCATAGATGCTAGAGTGATAACATTCGTGTTATCAAACTCTCAGTGAGAAAGTGAATGAGCATATTTCCCAAAATGTTTATTTAGTAATTGAGATACTGCAGTGTGATGTCACTCCTGTGACATTTAAACACAATTGAAATGATTAAAAATAGAAGGTTAAATGAATGACACTTTGTTTTCTGTTTCCTGCTGCCTAGATTTTCCCAGATGAAGGACACAACATGGCCTCCACAAAGAGCCAACACTACATGCTAAACTCAATGCTCATCTTCTTCAAGCGCTGCTTTGAGGAGGAGCAGGTTGTCGTCCCGGAGACGTCTAAAGAGCTTGACTAACCTGTAGAAAATCCTGCGATGACTGTTCAGTGAAGTTAATAACAATTGCTGTCATGAGCCAACAAAGAGAGGCGTTGTTTTCATGAACGGCTCCCGTCTCTAAAAGCACTCCAAAAGCATTAGTATGTAAGATACGTAGCATTACATTTGCTAGGAGCAGCTTAGGGATTCCAGGGTTGTGATGTTGTGGAATTGAACAGATGGTAGTATTGTCACTGTATTCTAATGCTTCAGATTATACTTATTGTTTGTAATGTTTGTATCATGTACTGAGTACAAATGTCAGGGAATCAAAGAAACTTGTATTTTTGCATTTTACAGTATAATTTTTTGCTGACTGTGAATATTTATATTTACTGCAGATGAAACAATTTAACTTAACAGATCACATCACAAAACAGTTTTTGCAGGGGCCTTTTTACCTCATTAGTTGTCGCCATTTTCCAACATTATAGCCAACACAGTGTTCATAGACTTACCATAATGTCTAATTAGATAATGAAGATTATTCATTGTCAGCACTGAGGCACCAGACCATCTGCGTCTCCAGTAGCGGTTGATTGATTCCTCACAAGACTAAAGAAACAGCCTGATCTCCTGGGAAGGCGTATAAATAGCATGACATTTTAAGAACTTTTTGCATGTCATGATAATAATGCATTTTAGGCTTCTCACGTGTCATTTCACGCCACAAGCCTAACGTTACGAAACAACTTCATTTAACACCATGCCGTCACTGTGAAACCATCGCAGTTAGGTTCAGGCAACCAAACCACTTAGTTAGCTTTAGGAAAAACATCATGGTTGGGCTTCAAATAAGTACATAAACTAATTAAAATATGTATCTAAACAACTTAACAGAAGTACGGAAAACACAAACACGTTGGGACAAGAACACCAGTCTCATGGTTGAAAGTCCTGTGTTGGTTTGACCCATCCACCTCCCCTACCACCATCCCTGTCTCCTAAAGATGTTTTTCCTATACAACGAAACTGCATTGTGAGAAAGGTATTTTGTCACAGATTACATTTGTTTTTGACTTATCACAAATACGTTTGTTATGAAAGTCCGCAGAAGTCCATGTAGGGTAGAGGTCGGGGTGGTGGATGGGTCAAACAAACACAGGACTTTCGACCAGGAGACTGCTGTTCATCCAAGTAGTTTGGTTGTATATTTGTTTTGTTTCAATTTCGTACTCCTTTTAAGCCAAACCATGATGTTTTTACTAAACCTAACCAAGTAGTTTTTGTAGTAGGTTGCATTTTTTGGTTTGTTTTATGTTTCAATTCACCACGTTTAAAACTGTTTAAAACTGTTTAAAACATAACTGAGAATGCAGTTTAGTTGTATGAGAACGTAATTTTGTAGGAGACAGGGTTGCTCCCGCTCACTGTTAGCAGTTTCTCACTTTTTATTCTACGTCACTAACTCTGAGCGTAGCATATTCACTCGGATGTGTTTACATTGCAGTCAGTACAGACTACATGGCGTAAAATGACACATCAAAAGCAAGAACAACGTTATTGCACGCAAAATAATGAACACATTTGTTGTGTCATTCATACACCATTTGGTGAAACTGGGCTGAAAAAACAATTGACACATGGTGGTTTTAATCACATGCAGGTAACCATTATGTTAAACCTTTGCCTCATTGGGACTGGGTTTAATTTAACAATACTTGCACTGGCTTGTCGGTGATTTAAATCCTGTCTGGGATCAGTACTATATACAGTCACATTTGTGAACTCGCTGGTCCTTCGGTAATTTAAATCCCACAGAGCTGCTTGAACTTCTACTCTATTTATTCTTTAATCAGCTCAAAGTGAAATTTGAGTTTTGTGTGAAAATTTAAGTCAACATAAATTGGCCTATTTGTGAACCAATATGATGACAGAAAGAGTGAAAGCCATCAGAACAGCAAAAACCTGTAAGACATCATCAAATGTGCTGTTGTAATATCAGCGTCCTGTACTGGTATTCTCCTTTGAGCCTTGTTTTTTCTTTCAGCCAATAATTTGCAAATTGGCACCATTGAAAGTATGCCGAATTAGATATTAGCCGTTCCTTTTTTGCAATGTACCCATGGATGTACAGATAGCTATCACTACATTACTTTAATACTGAAGAAAACTTAAACTTCAAGTTCTGAAGCGCCTTTTTTCAATGATTTCTAAGGAGATTAATGGATGTTTATTCCCAGCGTTATGACAATTTATGACTCAAATTCACCTCACAAAGTATATTTGCCTCCCCTCAATATTAGCCTTTTATGGCTATCAGATTGGAAACTACATTGCAGTACTACTGCTTGGTATTCCTTTAATGAATAAGTCAACTCAAAGATGGATGCTTTTTTTTTCCACGATAACACTTGTTCTTTTGAATGTTTATGACCAAATGGACTCTTCACTGTTATATGTAGCATTTCCCAAAAATGTGAAAAGTGTTTCAAATGGGCAAGAATGGAGAAACATAACTTTTAATAATACCAGTGTATTCTGTACAGTGTGCTCAGTCCATATAACCAGACTCCTGTAATACTGTATGATCACCATATCCTTCCTCATAGGATGTATCAAACCCGTTCATTTTCTGACCACGATCCTGTGCTGCTTACACTTCTGCACTTGCTTGATTCTGTCATATATACTGACATTTGTATACTTGGGAAAATTTCTATGCTGAAATAAATTGTTAAACAAGACAGCGCTGTGTCTTGTTTGCTGCCATATCTGATACAACGTGCCCAATCTTGATTTAAAAGTGCTGATGGTGCACCGGTGACATACAATGCTTTGAGGCAGCAGCAGTGACAGACATTTTCTTGCAGTTGCTTTCAGGTCAAAGCCACAGTCAGCTGCAACACTGTAGTTCAAATGATGCTTTAACTTGGATCCTTACACAGCAAAAGAAGACATCAAAAAGATGAGGGTCTACTCTGAACATTGTATTGACTGGGACAGACGTAATGTCACTGTGACCTTTGACCACCAAAATCTAATCAATTCATCCTTGAGTCCAAGTGGACGTTTGTGATAAATTTAAAGAGATTCTTGAGAATGGTACATACAGACGGTTGGACAACCCCAAAACATAATGCCTCCAGCCACGGCTGTCGCCAGCACGGAGGCATAATGAAAAGAATATTGACAGAATAGGAAAGTTGATTAAAAATGAAGAGTCTTTGGGTATTAGACGCCAACATGAAATCATATTTTAAGGGGGTAGTGCAACGGGTTATCATCCCAACTCGTCATATACTGACGCTTTTTCAGACCCCTTGGCGACTCTTTTCAGTCGCAGTAAACACATGCTTAATGTAGTGAAGTAAACAAAAACATTTGCTTAGGTTCAGGCAATCAAACCACTGTAGCTAGGTTTAGGAAAAAAAACACCATGGTTGGGCTTGAAACTATTACGTTTGTACAGTGAAAATGACACTGAACGGTGTGAACAGTGGACATGAACAGCTGATTGTAACGTGTCGCACGGGACACAAACAGTCTCCTGGACGAAAGCCCTGTGTTTGCTGGACCCATCCACCTCCCCTCCCGCCTGTCCAGTGTGTGTCTTTTCACTCTTAAAGCTACGTCACCACACGCCCAGCGCACTTTCCCTGAGCGTTTGCCACGGATGGGTTTACATTGTAGTTAATGGAAAGATTTATGCGTCTCATACCGACGCTTAAGGGTGCCTTAAGCGTCGGTATCGCATGCCGACAGCAAGCGTCGGTGTTTGACACCCTGGGAATGAGAAAGGGCTGGGTAGTGATGCTATGAGCTGCAGGAATATCCCCCCAATGGAGTCTCTGCACTGGTGGTGGGGAAAGACTGATATTATTTCTCTCAAAACACAACAAAAATTGTTCATGGAATGAAAACATATCTAAATCCTCTTTCCCAATGGACACCAATAACCTACTAACACCCACTAATATCTGGCTTTTGTCTAGTGGGAAAGGTTACAATCGGCATTTATTCCCGGGACAAACGACTGCAGTAGTCACAGGTATTTATCGGCTCCAGCTCTGACCGGCAGTGATGGAAACACCTGGGTGAACACGCCCCTTTTCCGGTGCTTTCTTTGTCACACTTTCCATCTGTCTCTATCTGAGCAGCGTTACAAATTAGTCGGCACAGAATTTGAAGAGAGACTAAGAACCAGATATAAAAAAGAAGTAACCACCATAACATTTTCACTGGTATCTATACTGCCTTCTACTGTTTACTAACCCTAGTTTTACTGGCAATGGGAAAGGAGTCTATTGCATATTTGTAGTGGGTTTTCCCACATTTATGCGCTAATTTTGGTGGAAAAATGGTAAAAGTGTGGCCAAGAGGCTCATCTGTGCTGATGACTTCAGATCCTGCAGATTTAAAGAGTTTCTGTCCCTCAGCAGAGTTGACATCTGCTCCGTCATTAAGGCCAGTGAGTGCAGACACTGTTAAGGCAGCGTTGATCACTTTAAACAAGCAGATCTTCCATGCTAAATCATTAAGGTAGGTGTCCCAAGGCCATGACAGACTACCTCTACTCTTTAATGTGAGTCCCAAGGTGAAGAAACAAATGAAACATTAAATTGAAATCTCAAACAATCAATACTGCAGACAAATGGATCTGATTTGGTTCTCCGCTCTAAACTGTGTTCTATTCATGAGCATAACTCATTGTTTTTCATCGTCTTTTTTTTATTTATAATCATCACTAGAGGACAATCACAATAACCCCAAAAGCTCAACCCTGCCCTTTCCCTTTTAAAACAGCAAAAAAGAACAAGAACAAGCATTACAAAATCCATCCTAAGAAGAAAATCAACAGCTGAAATTAAAACAGAAAAAGAAAGGTACAAGACATACGGGTCAAATGAATCCATCCCCATAGACTAAACTATCTATGAGATCTGACATCTCAAAAATATATTTATGTACACACTCTGCTGTATTGTACTGTACAAAATGTGACACCACTTGACACGTTCCCTGTAGACATGCAAACACCTTACGGACACTGTAAAATTGTCCACCTCAGTACACCCATTTTCATTAATATCCACTGCAGTTAATTATTCTTTTCTTGATATTAGAGAATACCCAGACACAGGGAAAATGTCTCTTGACTTCAAGAAAGCTCTTGAATCTGAAAAATCATCTCACACCTTTTTAGAGATTTTAAGAAAACAAGATTTAATGATATATTAAGATGGAGAAGTTGCAGTGTGGCCTGAAATTACTGTATGTCCAATATCCATTATTTTCATATAATTCACAACTTATTCGTGACCATACAGCTGACATAGTGTTGTAACTGATACTAAACTGACTGCAACGCTGTGTCTCAAGGACCTGAGTTGACATAGGTTAACATGACACGCCTAATGGATGACTACCACTGCCAGCAAGTACTATTACAGTATGTTGAACCTCATAAGGCATTGTACATGTCTACACAAGACCCCTGTACAATAAAGTGTGACCTATAAAGACTGTTTTTCATTTAGGGTGGGCGATGGCGGAGGGTTTTCAGCAGGAAATAGCACTTATTCAGGATCGTCTCTGTTGTGGTGAACTAGCATTTCCTTGTGCGACAATACAACAACCAAAGGAAAAGGTGAGATCAAAAGTGTACATCTGTGTTCTTTCCTTCCCAAGTGCTACCACAAAGGAGACTAACATGGCAAAATGAGTGAAGCCGCGAGGGGGGGAAAAAAGAACCATGCACTTGTGGATGACTGCAGCCCAGAGAGAGCCTGCAAAAGATGAAGGCGGTCTTCCGTGCGCTTTGCCAAGAAACGGAGCGTCCCCAAAACTGAAATGACTTTATGCTAGAGGGCAGTTCCCGCCTCAAGTCCCGGCAACGCAAGTGTCACTGTCGTGTCCTTCAGTTATCTTTTCAACACATTTATACACCAGCATACACAGTCACACACTGGAGTGCTCACACACACACACGCACACAGCCACACACACTTTAAGAGCATTAGCAGCTCTAACCCAGTGTCCATGTCCGGCTAAACACTTGGTCCAAACGTGAAAGGCCTTGACGGATTTTAGCGAAATTCTTCAAGCTCTGCCAAAGGTCTGACCCTCAAAGCCTCCCGCCTACTCCTCTTCCTCCTCTTCCTCATCAGGCAGCGGTAGTAACTCTTCCTTCAGACACTCCCTGTAGAAGCTGGTCAGTGTGGCGTAGAGGTGCTGGCGACTCTGCTGAGACAGGAAATGGCCCTCATCTGGGTAGATCTGGTGGGTAAAAGGTAAGGCAATTAGTGGACAGAGGTTTGTAGACATACAGTCTGCGCGGGGCTGATGGAATATGAGATTGGGTAAGAGATGTACACTGCTACCGTCTGCCACAGTGTCTTTTCTGATATGCGCTCAAATTCAACTCAGTCTATTTAAAACAGCTCTTATTATTTTCACAATAATGATGGATCAAATGTTGATGTGTAATGTGAAAGGTGTCACTCGTAGTGATCAACCCACAGAGAATTATTACCCGACTCTGCAGTTTCCCTCAGCTCCGAGGAGTGTTTTAGCATCTGTTTTTAGCTCGTTGTTTTGGTTTTACGGTTCACAACCTGGATGTTTTTGATTAGTCTCACATCGATTTCGGCTGCAGCAGGGGGCTTTTTTCAGCTTAAAAGCCCTGATAAACCCACTCTACACTACCTGCTCAGCACTAAACAGCAGGCAGACAAAGTTAGCGGCTAGCTGGTTAAGATAGTGGAGCATTTAGCAGCTAAAGAGATAGATTTTAATTGATTTTGAAGCTATCTTGCTTGCCTTTAGACCAGCATGAAATGCAATATCTGAAATGAGAAAATATCATTGCATTCAGATAAACCTTGGATGCCTCAACAGTAAGTGGGTTTCTGATATGTCTAAAGATGGAAATGTTATATTTCAGTTGGCACATTCCTCAAGCCACATTAAAATGAAAACAACAAACCGGTTGGTCTCCTGTTGAGATCAACCACGTCAGCCTACAAAGGCGATGCATGGCTCCTAGAAATGTAAATGCTCACCAAAAACACATGCTGGGTTTGCAAACCAAATACATTTGGGACAAATGCTATTCCCATCCACCAGCAACCAAAGTCACAAACGTAACCAAAGTAACCAACAGAACTCAAAACCTTGTGTGATACTCCCACAAATCTTAACCACAATGCTAAATACCAAAGGAACGTTCATCTACATTGTTAAAAGGCACCTAAACTCTGTTTTGCTTTAACAAACTACAAGAGTCACAAACCAGATTGGTCAAACATACTAATGATCAAGCCTCCATGTGTCACACTAAGGCTATATTTAAAGGGAAAATCTGCCGACTCTTATGTGGATGTCCAATCAGTGTTCATGGTAAATGTAGTAGATTGAAGCAATAAATCCCTCAGTGCGTGCTATATTGATGATATTCTTCCTGCATCCAGCGCTGTCATTTGACATGGCAGTGACATAGTTGGAGACAAGGAAGAACTATAGGTCTTTGACACAATGCTCCTCATATTTAAGTGTCCACCAAAGATCCCCGAAGGTTTTCACTTTTGGGTCCCAGAGTACTTTGGCCTGGTTTTCTGAAATATTATAGTTCTGTTGTTTTCCTGCTATGGTGTTGGTATTGATACGTGGCACATTTGCGGCATGGATATCTGTTTAAGAGCCAGTCCAAACAGTTAAATGACTACTGTGGATGATAGTAAGCCCTATTCTAAGAATTCAGAAACCTACCGGCGATCTTATAAAAGCTATATCCATGTTTCTCTACAGTCTAGGATTACTAAAGCTGTTATAGAAAAGGACATTCAATTGACTTGTGCTTGTCCGTGGTGATTATGGTCATTGTTCTGATCAACCCATCTGACACACCAGTAGCAATAATTGCACATATTATTTGGCAGATATGAGTGTTTGGGCTGATTCAATACATTTTGACATTACATGTGTTTACATTATTTTGTACGTGTGATATTATAAAAAAATGTGCATTAAGCATCACTGTTGGAACAAACACAGTTAAGGATTGTGCCTCGGTGGTGTTGTCTCTGCGATACACACCTGCATTGAGTAGTTTGCTCCAACTTTCACGAGGTTCTTGACGAGCTCAGCAGTATGCTGAAAGTGGATGTTGGCTGAGAACAAAGAAATGAAACATGTCAGCAAGATTCAGACTGACTCCAAACTGGGAAAAAGAAGAGACAATCACATTCTCGCAGGATGGAAATACCTGAACAAATTCGACATGCATGGTTCACCGGCGAATGTTTTCCTCTGGAAATCCCAGCATCAATTTAGATAACCCACTTCTCCTTTTATCTTTTGATTAAAAACCATTACGTTCCAGGATTGCATGCTTCTTTGTGCTCAGCGGCGATGCACCACAGATACAGCGTTTTCATTGTATCACAAATTATTTTCTCTTACCATCCGCTGTGCCGTGCACCAGCATCAGTGTCTGCTCCTTAAGTGCTTGAACGTTCTGCAGCACACTGGAAAACTGTGAAGAAATCAGAAATAGTGGGGAGATAATAGATTGATAGATATGCTAACTGACATTGAAGAAAGCAATAAAAAGAATGAAGTATGATCAAATGAAAGACATTGTGGTGAATTGCATTATACCCTGATTACACACACAGACACATTCAGTCCCATTGACATCATTTATCTACGCTTTGAAATATTACCGTTTGTGCAAATTGTGAGGGAGAAGATGTAAAACCAAATCTGCAGACAGGAAATATACTGAAAGCAGTGAATTACTTGTTCGGGACAGATTTGTTGTTTGGTTGTTTACAATGTGCTTGCAAAAAAAAAAACTTTTGTTCTCCCCACTGCCTCTTTCCTATCACTGTGGAAAACACCTCTGATAGCAAAAACATCTTGTCTGTGCGGGAGTCCTGAGAGAGCCAGACAACCCTTTTGCAGCAGCTTATAAAAAACCTCCGGCATGTGATCTAACACACTGGTACACGCAGTTACCAAAGAGAGATGAGTGACAAAATCCTATGGTGCATGAAAAAAACACAAGAAAAGGTGAAGCACCGCTGCCTCTGACTTTGATAGCAGCATTCAGTAACTGTGGGAGCTTAACTGTAGGTGTGTCAGTGATGTGTCGGCAAGCTGCTTTCAAAGATCAACAGCAAACAAGTGGGGGGAGGTAGTAAACACGCACCTGATATCTGCTGTCATCCCGTAATGGCATGCCAAGGTACCTCTCAGAGAACGCTGATGCTGTGCAAATGAGAAGTGATACATTCTTAACAGTGCTGCCGGTAGACAGCGCTCCAGCTGCCGCTAAGCACCTAAACAATGTGGAGTTCCTGTCATCCTGCGCCCAAATGAAATGCTTCCAGTGAGGAGGAAATAACACCTTGTGTAGGTGTAAGGGTCCTCTGTGTCAAAAGAATGCTCTTTACTCAGGTGTATAAATGCGGTAATGTATTGCTAAAAGCTGAGATTCACCTCACTGTCAGAAGTAAACAGATTCTTAACAGGCACAGGCTAAAGCACACAAATTGTTAGTTTTACTCCTGGCATGGTATATACATTTTTATACCTGGATTTTTGACTTATAGTTGACTTGCCAGATGGAAAATATGAAGAAAGACATTCAGCCCAGTCTCCAGGAAACAAAAATTGGCATTGTACGTTTCTGCAAACCAGGGATACGTTGAATGTCGACTTGACTTTCTTTTTTTTTTTTAATGTGGACGTTTTTGCATTCAGGCAGAGCAAGTGACATATTACAGCAAGTGACATATTACAGCAGATGATGCGCAGCGCAAGTGACGGAGTACGGAGTGGTCATTATTGAAAGTTATATGGTAAAATAACCAGTATAAAGAGTGAGAAAGTCGGGCTGCACCAATACCAATACCGGATTGGATATCGGGTCGATACTGACTCAAATGAGGAAATACCAAGCAACGCCCACCAGCAGGAACACAGCCAATAGGAACGCTCTCTCTTTGAAATGACCTGTGATTGGTTGGCTAGATTTCTTAAAGCCTGAAAACAGAGCCATGAGGAGGTGCAGAAGTCTAGTTTTCTCTCAGAACACTTGAATTACAATATGCTGAAAGGTTATTATGGAACTTTTGCCCAATGATGCCAAAAAATTGTTACGTACTGAAGCTTTAACCAAGTAGTTTTGTTGCCTAAACCTAACCAATCCTTTCACAACGTTAACTAGGTGTCGTTGTGAGTTTCTGCAAGTGTGATACGAGGCTGATATGAAATGTATTTATGTAACGTATTTTTAAATTCGGAAACATTGACATTCAACTAATCCTGTGGTTTGTAGAAACGTACAATGCCAAAAAAAAATTCTGGCAACTGGGTTGAAGAAATTAAGTGTGAATTCAACATGATGCAGGATTCATGGAGGGATTCTGTACTCACCATAGAGTTTCCAGTCTGTCACTGGTGACATTGCACATGCACATTTGAAGAGGCTGTCGGTAGACTTGAGCATCATTAATGTTATGTATGCTCCATAACCCTGCACAGACAGACATAAACGTTCATGGAACTTTGATGGTTTAATCCTTCAAGCTATACAACTATAAAAAAAAACAACAACCTCAAAATTAGTTATTTACTAGAAATCTAACAATATAGCCTCTTGATACGTTAAAACAGGTCTCTAAAAATGTACAACTTGTAACATAACAGAAACAGGCATTCTATGTTTTTGTATAACATTGATTCATATATGGATTTTGCTCAGCAGCAGCAGCAGCAACATGCTAGAGGCAAAAATAGACTGGACATTGAATTAATTGTTCATCTAATTATACTGTAGATGAGAACATGGGCTCACCTTTCCAAACACTGCTATCCGTGTCCGATCAATATATGGAAATTTCATCATGAATCTGGAAAAAAAAGCACATACCATTTGAGCTATGGTTTCAAACATATTCATATCATCTGAAACTCAACTTCAAAATGGCAGAATGTAATAGGGTAGACATGATCAATCCTTACACCATATTTCTGTTTCACTTTTACTTTTACTGTATCTATTGATTTTTGCAACCAACTCAAACTTATCCCGTGTGCCAAGCGTGTAGAAGAACTACAGTGACCGACGTGAAAACGTAAATGGACCTCTCTAGTGCCATTTGTTGTAAGAGTAGCATTTGGAGCAGAGCCAGTGTGTAGAGTGTGTGTGTATATGGAAAGTGAGTGATGAAGCAAGACAGAAAAAGCAGCACCGATGGCAGCGAGAAACGTTATCGACTCCGGCCCAAGCAGGAAAAGTTAACAGTGTTTGGTTTGTCCGTTTCTCAGCTACTGTAGAAACATGGCGGCCAACTCCGTGAAGATGACCAGCTCCCTATGTAGATATAGTATGATTATACACTAAAGAAAACATATGTATTAATATTATATTCCATTTTTACCAATAGACCTAATTGTTACACACTGGTTCTTTAAATTAGAGAAGTTGTATCACAAATCTTTCAGCAATTACATCTGGTTGAAAAAGATTGATACCCAAGATTGTTGTGGTGGGGCAAATCAGTAATGTTTGCTAATTAATGCAAAGTAATGAGCAAATTTAGTTTGATGAGACCGATTTGTTTTCAAATTAAGGTCGCTGTAATCTCTCTTTAACAACCCACTGTGAGCTGTGGCTTGAGGTTAGCAGTAGCAAACATGGGCTGTAAAGAGCTGAGTAAAAAAAGTTCTTTGCTTAAAGTGAAAAATAGGACACATGTATCAAATCAGCTAAGTTTAGAATAACCTCAAGAGAATCTCTTAAGTGATCACATGATTAATCACGTGTGGTGTGTGCGGAATAGCCAATCACACACCACGTTTAACCTACCAGCCAATTAGACTGTTGTCAGGCTATTAAATAGGCATTATCAGTCGCTAAGCTCCATTGATGTGGGTCATTAGGGGCCTACTACACCTACAAGTAGGTTTTATCATCTATTCACATGGTAGATCACCAAAAGAAGGTATAAAAGAAAACGACAGCAACATCTAGTGACCGTAGTAATTATGATAGAAGCAGAAGTGGAAGTCAAGCGCTGTAGTATAGACAGTGTGAAACTCCCTAAAGGGTGGAGGTCGTAAAAGATGGATGGGACAAAAAACACAGGATTTTCATCCAGGAGACCGGAGTTTGCATCCTGTGCAAAACCAACAATGTGTAGTTGTCTTTGTGTTCATAGTTATTTTAACCTAAAACACGATGTTTTTCCCTAAACTTAACTGTTTTTTTTATCTAAACCTAAAGAAGTTGTAGTTTTGTTGCCTTAACCTAAAGAGTTGTAGTTTTATTGCCTAAATATACAGAAATTGTAGTTTTGTTGCCTAAATAAGCCTCTTTGTTTGTGTTTTCCAAGAAGTTAGAACTTGTTGCTTTTAAGTTTCACTTTCACTTTGACAACATAGTAGGTGTAGTAGGCCCCTAATGACCCAAACCTATGGTGCTTATAGCGACTGATAACGCCTATTTAATGGCCTGATAACAGTCGAATTGTGTGCAGCTACACTACATCTGCCCCATTGTTCATTTTGTAAAAATGTTCATACCTCAGTAATACATTATTCTGCAAAAGGAGGTATGATTGTAATATCTTTAAAGTCAATTTTAAGTGAAATATTTAATATATTGTGTAGCAAGTAACAAATTAAACACATAACCTGTGGAATAATGACAATTAAAAGAAAGCCTAGCAGAGGGACGGAAAAACATTTCCTGCTGGTAGATGAAGGATATCAGAGCAGAGAAATAATATAACAGGGGGCATCTAGTACCACATTGACAAGTGCAGACAATTAAGATGCATGAAAAGAGATTGCAAACAAAAGCAATGCCAGCTTTATTCCTTTTGTTTGCTTCACCAAGGAATGATAAAAAGCTGTTTAAATGTCCATCAAAAGTGTGTTTGAAGATAACAGCTAAGAAGAAAGCAGGGGCTGCAACTGGCAAGCCTTACACACCATGTTTTCAATTATACATATTATACACAGGATTTCATTAAACTTCTCATTTGAGACAATATTTGTTTGAAGTAGAATAAAGTGAGTTTGATAACGTACTCTACTGCTGCAATCTGGTCCTGAACATCAACAGTTCCCAGTCTCTGGTGAACCTCGTGCAGGATCCTCTGACCCTGGAAGCCGCTGCCCCGGCCATCCAGACGAGCCACGATGACGCTGTCTGAGCTGACCAGCACAGAGTCCCAGCTGAGATAGTAGCGGTCAGTCACAGCCTGACCACCAGGGACGCTGTCACTGAACAGAGCACAGGACATACAAATAAAGACAAAATCAAACTGCTGGAGGTGAAGACAATAAATCAATAGGATTGTAGTGAAATTGTAAAAGTGCCAAGGAGGGTTATGTTAACTTTTTAAAAGATTTGTTTTAACGTGGAGAACTACTAAGTAGCCGGGTTTATGGTTGGTCTTTTTAAATAATGTAAGTCATGATTTGCTATTTCAAAGAATAAAGCTTATTGTCAACAAATCCCATCAGAGACCGAAACCGCCAACGTGTTCTGACCTCCGATCCATGGCTGTGGCACTCAGCCCATTGGTTCCTTCTGAATACATAAACCTTAAAAAACTGCTCACCATATTTTTGGAAATATGGGGCACCCACATGAACACAGTATTGAATGACTAACTAAGTAGAGGCTGATAACGTCATATGTAAGATGTTATTTTCATGATGTGTGAGAGCTGCCTGCATTGTATGTTGATTATATTATGTCATGTTGGTGGTGATGGGTGGGAGAGACACGGCGATTATATGATAGACATGTGGTAGGTAAACGTCTCTTGCTGGGCATGTTACTTATATTCCGACATATGAATGATAATTATGGGATGGTGACGTTTACCCAATAAGATGTTATCAGGATATGTGAGGGATTGTCATACTTATTTAGATGTGAATGGTAGCAATGTAATGGGATGTTTGCTCTAAATGTCAATGTCATTGGTTGTTACTATCATTTTGATATAGGATTGATAATTGTACTTGCCATGTAAACTAGTATAACGATGACATGAGTGATAGCCATATCATACATAATACCATTGCTTACCCTGTGTGTCTAAATATAGATATTTTATTTATTTATTTATGTTTTTCCTGTGGTCTTATTAGTATCAAGCTCAGTGATGTGTTTTTACTGACAAAGCTCTATGGCTCAGAGTAAGAAGATATATCAGGCATTGACTCAACATTGCACATACGTACATTTTCTTTTCTGTATTGCTCCTTGGATCAAAGCATCAACCAAGGATTGTATAAGATAGACATTTATGTCAGAAAAAACAAATATAATTCATCAGTATGCATTTCTGACATATTCTGGGGTATTATGTGTCATTAGAGATGAACGTACATCAGCAACAGTAGTCCATAGTGACGGGACTCAGAGAAGTCTGGTGGATACGAGATCTTCAAAGGTAAATCTGTAAAAAGAAACAAACGTTTGTATCACCAATTGATCTTAACTTACAGTAATAGTATAGAAACCAAGACGTCATTCTCACCAAAATGTTCCATCTGAACAGTTCTGAAGTCAGTCAGCTGGATCCTTTTCAACTTCAAGGCGACCTTCAGCAAAGAGTTGTTCCCAAGGATGTAGTAATCTGTAAAGAATGTGTTGGAAAGGATGAAAGAGTGCAAAAATTGCTGCCAATAATCAAAGTGTCGCTGCATATAAATGACCCATAAATAACATGAGGCTGTCTTTGGAACCAGCGGTATAATGAGATGAGATGGAAGGCGTAGGTAAGACGGATGAGATCTGAGTCTCGCGGATCGTTTCTGACATTGTTTCATTTCGTGGTCAATTTAAATGGTTTGGAAATCTGAATACATTCCTGGATTTCATCTCTTGGGGGTTTAGCTGTTGCGAATAAAGGAGACAGTTGTAAATTGCAATAAGTGATGAGATTGTAATGTGAAATATGCAATCAAAGATTATGATAAATCACCTTTTTAACAAAGGGTTTATGTGTTTTCGGCTTTTGAATCAAAAAGAAGGATTTGTGAAACACTGACAGAAAGCTGGATATAGTTTTTGATTTAGGAAAAGAAACTACATTTAATTCAAACCATCATAATAATGGTCATTTGTACTACTGTTAAACTTGGATGAGCACACAAAAAATACAGTCATAAGGTTCCATTTCTTAAAGGCATTTTACAGACAGCAGCTTGCTCATTCTGGCCTCAAAAACAGGCGCCCCGGTGTTTTCTCCACATGTAATAAACAATGACTCTCTGGTTTGCCCATTTTTCCATTCAGGCCATCTGAGAAGCAGCTAAATGAAATGGAATTCATCCAGCACTTCTAATGGAAAACCCAAAATCAATAGACGCCTCATTATGAAACCGCTAGGGGCCTTGAGTTCCCAGCTGTGGATGGAGGGCCTATCCAAATAACCCTGGGCAAATTGCTTGCTTTTCTGCAGCACAGCTGTTAACTTTTTAGGGAGGGAAATCTGATAGACAGGCAGGCATGGATAACAAGAAGAAGCATGTGTGTATTGTAACGTGTGTGTATGTGTGTAGCCTATATAGCGTGTGTGTCTGTATTCACGCCTGTGGGAAAGGAAGAAGAAGGCAGAAATCCTGATTCGTGAGCCCCTCTGTTGACCAAGATGAAGCTCATACGGTCTTTACCTTCAACACCATTGGCTCTGTCAGAAGGCAAGTTTCAAAACGGGAAACTCATCAACTCCCCATTCAAGTTGTGCCTTGACTACTACACAATCTATTAGATTAGGACCTTGGCTTCAGCAACCCCATCAAGGCAATCACAAAATCGGCCGTTTATGCTCTAAAACAAATCACAAGAATTGGAGGTTTCATGTGCAAAGGGTGACGTGTAGTTTTAGTTCATTTGTAGTTTGAAAACTTTATTCAGCAACCTGGACACACCTGCTGCAGAGCAGTGACCCCTACCCAACAATATCTCTTTAGAAGTTGTTTTAGCCGTAGCCATAATGCCCTTTTCAGGCATCTTCTTCCTGTGTTTACTTCCAGTCAGACTCAGAGACAAGCATTTGAAATGATTCATGTATGTGTGCCGCTGGCACACTCTCTTGTATATAACCCTTAAGCTGAGCATACACTGTATCATTTTAGAAATGTTGTTGTGTAACTCCTTCTCCTACTGTAGGAGTGGATTGTTTGCAATGTAAAGCAAAGGCTCACGATTTATGTTCTCACACTTTACGGTCCGATCGTCAGCCACGACCTGAGTGATCACACTGTTTGTGTAAAATAGAAGAAAAAAAACACGGCCCGTCGGCTCTTGTGAACCGTTATGGCTGTTGACACTTGTCAATAAAGATTGGTTTGAAAGCTCCAAGACAGGTAAAGTTTGTTTTCTAGCAGAGGTCTTTACAGGTCACAATACTAACAAGGCAGAAATATGCTGCCTTGAACATCTCTGCCATCCTTTCTGCTGAGACGTCAAAAAAAAAAGGCGCTGGAGTATATGGACTCGTAGGTGGCGAGGAAGACGTGGACAGTACGGCTTGTCCATTTTGCAGAGAGAATTGTAGATAAGCTAGCTAGGTTTTACTATATCTATTGTACATTGTTATCTTGATAGCTACGCTCTGATTACTGTAAAAAGAAAGTAGAAAAAAGGCACGGAAGTTGGGGAATAGGGTCATGGTTTTGCTTCAACTGTGCGGCCGACCAAGAAGAAATTGACTTCATCCGACGGCCGGTTGGGAGGAGTTAGGAGTTGGGAGGAGCTAATCGGTCCTCGTTACCCCTGTACACTGCACGGCAAATGACGCCTGATGAAGCTGAAATTCGGTCCAACTCTAAAATGAGTCATACAGCTCAAAATTTGGGCCAGAAACGGGCAAAAATCGTACAATGTATGCCCAGCTTTAGAGGGCCCTATTTAAACGATCTATAACGCATGGTCTAACGTGCATTGCGCAAGTGCATTTAGGGCGTGTCCAACTCCACTTTTGCTAGTTAAGCAACGCATAATGGGTGCAAAGTAAGGCGCAAGGAGCAAAGCGTGTTGTATTTAGTCTCTTAATTAATCATAGGTGTGTTTTGGGCGTAACAGGAATCAAACCAATCAGAACATCATCTCCCATTCCCTTTCAAAGCCAGGTGCACCTGCACATTGGCACATTACTATTTAAAAGGCAGATTCGGCAGATTGGAGAAGCAAGCGTTTTTCTGCTAAGAAAACGGATCTGCTCGTGTGCGAAGTGAAAGTGCACGAGCAGATGTACGTGGTCCTTGGCTGGTGGACCCACCGTCTCCGCTGTCTCCCAATCGTCTCTCACATCAACAATTCAATTTGACTGCATATGAGAAAATGCACCGATAACCTGTTTAACCGGTGCAGACGGCACTGGGGAGACAAAATTCATTATATGATTGGGGGCCTCGGACCGGCTGAGCGGAATCCTCCGCCAAAGAGTGTAGAAGCAAAGAGACAAAACTCTGGTGCTTTTTTAACAATGGCTGCTAGATGGAGCTGAGGTAGCGCTGCCGCCATTTTGGACTGAAAACACCAATGAGTCTGTGGCCATAGATGTATAAAGAGACGTCTGTAAATCAGAGGATCATTTTTCTCGAGGTGAATCAACTTCTCAGTACGAACACTTAAATAGCCACACTAATATCTGAATCCAAGGTTATTTTCTTTGGCATAATGAACATGCATCAGACCAACAGGACTGCACTGCCCTGCACGCTCATATGACATATCCGGTCCTGCCAGCTTCCTGCTAGCTGTATGCGGCTGTAATAATGCATATATTGGCTGTAATTCAGTACTTTTAGTGCTTTCAGTCCAAAATGACAGAAGTGTAGCTCTGCTGCTGGGCGCTGATGTTGCAATGGAACGATCAACAGACTTTCACGTTTTGTCAGTAAACGTTCTTTGCCTCTGCTTTGAGATTTAAGATACATCCTTAGTGTTTTCCTTTGCATATGCCAATGTGTAATTCCCTGTCCACGATTGATTCCAGCCAGGGACTGCCCATCCCACTTCCTGCTTGGATGTTTGGAGATCCTGATTGGAGCAACACCGAGTCAAGCCCTCCAATCAAGGAAAAGCAATCAAGAACAACCGTTGATAAATAGCCGGCCAGATTGCCAGTTGTGGCAGCTGTGATTTTCATTGAACAGCGTGCCACTGTGTCTCTTCTTTGTGTTTTAAGCCCTTATAGTGGGATTGAGGCTTTTTTGCACATTGAATATATGTCTGTCACTAGAAGCAGAGCTTCTTTGTGTTTTGTGAAACATCTAAGTCCCTTGTCAATAAATAACTTTATGTACCAATTCCAACTGGTTTTATGTTGCCTCCCGTTCCCCCAGCAAGCTGCATCGTAACAATGTATAATCCCGTTTATTTGGAAAGCAGTAGAAGCTCACGCAGCTTCCCCGATATATATGCTGCTTTGCACGAGACCTCATTTCCCAGAATCTGTACAGCTGCGGTGGTGGGTGCATGCCCCGCACAGCCGTAACCGACACATTTATGGGAAATGCACCACATTGAAATAAGTTGGCATTATTAAAATGGTCGTCCCATACCCGTCATTCCCACAAGACTAAATGGAGTCCTTACTTGAATTATTGAGGCTGTGTAAGATCACAGTAGGTGCTCCAGGACCTGAAAGGAAAAATAAAAGTGTGTGAATGCCATTAAAACATTATCCTGTCACTCTGTAATCCTCACTGAAGGGTTCTGTGTGCTATGCAGATAGTGAAGGACAAATTAAAAACTATTCTTCAAACATTGTATACGGTTATTTTTCTGTACGACAAGGTTGCTTCTCTACACAGGAGCCGTTTTGTTTTCTCAATTTTTCTGCTCACCTTGCCGACCTTACCTGTATCAATGAGGGGTTAAAAGTCACTCACATAGCCTCCCTAATAGCCTCAGACTGTCAAATTAAGTCAGTTCTTTTCCACATCCTTTTGTAAAATACTTAGTTAGAGGTTAATAGGATGGCAGGTTTTCTGAATAGCTCAGCTGCGGCTGAATCGCTCCCTCGGCAGCTGCAAAACACACATTCACAACCGCACTCCTCCTGCTCTGCTTTCTTTTGTACGGAGGCACAAACTGAATAGCTCTTACTTTATTTACTCTGTTGGACTTACTGTTGGCTGCATTAGCTTTGACCTTTGCATTCCTTACTAAACTTTCCTTGTGTCACACAGAGAAATTGTTTCATTATGTGCACCTGCTTTCAAGACTAAAGCAGTCAGAAGCATTGATTATGAGTTGAATTAAAAGGCTCGTGTTGCTCCTGATGAAAACCGGTGTCAGGACAAACTTGTCGGGGTCATGTGAACCTGGCCCTCCGAAGACAGCGAGCTTTCTCCATTGTTTTTATTGCTTTAGGGAAAGGGAACAGTGCTACTTTCCAATAAATCACCACGCCAAAGCCCAAATGCTTCTGAGCATGAAGCACTCTCATCTGCTCAAAATAAATTGAAACCACAAACAATATAAAGAGTTACCCTCTATTAAATAAGCTACTCGCCGCCCAATAACGCTACCTAAAAGTAATTATACACAATAGAGTGGCTGTTTAATTTTATGCCTCTCATTTGGAACTGATGAGAGATGAATTTAAAACCAGATAGTTAGAGGGTGACGGTTTACAACAGGCAAACCCTGACATCTGCCAGATGATCTCAGACAGAAAGTGGCTGAATAAATTAGGAACATAAAACACGGTAGAATCCCAAATTTCAAAGATTTTTTCAATCTATTATCTGTAACCATCTACAGATAATTTTAACTGAAAGGTAAAAGCTGAGGTTGGTCAAGTTTAGTGCACTCCAGGGTGTTTAGTTGACCACATTTGTATGTTATCATTCTGAATTAAAGCAGCAGTGGGTAGAATTGGAGCAAATATGATTAAAAAAGTATTTTTTTTAAAACACTATCACTATATCCTGACAGTAACTTTTCAAAATCATGTGCCCCTGCAAGATTTCCCAGACCACAGGAAAATAACCAATCAGAGCCGAGCTGGAGCCTTGCCGTCTCTGAGCAGCTGTCAATCACTCACAAACTCCGATCAAACGGTCAAACTAGGCAGAGCTGATCAAATATGAATTAATATTATGTTACTGTAATGACTATTTCTCAAGTAAAATGTTCTCAGAAACATCTTGTAGTGTACTGTTGTAAAATGAGAAAGCTTTTGACCCAGCAGCCATATTGAGACCAGTTGAGGAAATACCAAGCACCGCCCACAAGCTGGAGCAAACTTTCTCATTTTACAGCTGAACAGTACACTACTAGATGTTTCTGAAAACATTTTAGGAGAGAAACAGGCATTACAGTAACAGAATATTGATCCATATTTGATCAGCGCTGCCTAGTTTGACCGTTTGATCGGAGTGTAACCTCTGCATCACAGATTGGAATTCATATTATTTCACAATTCACACAAAAATTAAATTTTCTGGGAAGATGTAATCACCACTGAGTCAGCTTTGATCTACAATGCAGTGATACTGCAGTTATTATGATCCAAAACAAGTTGGAAAAGAAGATTATTCGAAAGCAAGTCCACCAAAATGAGTTTTACAGAGTGATTTAAAAGATGATGTCGACAAGAAGATTGAGCCTCGATGACAAATAGTCTTATTGTTAAACTTGAGGATGACTCATTCTGAACTGAGAGGCGTATTTATCCAATTGTGTAGTGTGTGATGTGGGAAGCCCTCTACAGTTGTAAACTGCTCCATAATGCTGAGCTTTCTTTGTCATGCCCACTTTAGAACCCACCCTCATATTCCATTTCACTTGGAAATACGTCAAATTGCGGAAGCTAAAGAAGCTCTAACTTGAGTTCAATAGCAGACACCGGAAGAACCTTAAAGGCAGGGTTGGTAGTGCTGGTCAAATACATTTTTGATTGAAATGATTGGATGAGCTACCTGCCCGTCTACCTACGTGCACTCTGCCCGTACACTCATTGTGCATCACCAGAGTCTTCCACAAGCTGCCAGCTGTGAGTGTTAACAATAGCCATGTTGGTTGTTTACGTTCATAATGATAATTTACGGGGAGTGGCTTTGGAAGGAGGCCTGAAGGGACGGACTGTCAGTGCCGACTTGGTGACTTTCTCTCTATATTTAGGGACTTTTGGAGCTAGTGATGCTAGCTACTTTCATTGGAAAAGAGATGGCAACACTGGGCTAGGTCTTTAGGTTGGATAATTATTATTTTTTTAAATCTAGTGTACTCTAGTGCTAGTTTCTCAGCATTACCGACCCTGCCTTTAAATCATTGGATGGCCTACCTTTACAGTGGAGGATAATGTGCTGGTTGTTGGGGCTGATGTCAGCATCGAAGTACAGACAGTGAGCTTTATTTAGCTCGCATGTCAAACACCGTCGTGGGAACAGACCCACAGTTTTAACACTGAGGAGAGGAGATGATAAATTAGGAAAGCAAGACAAGAGACACACAACTGACTTAAAAGTAAAACATATTTAAGGTAATGCTAGCATTACTTTATCTTCTTATCATGGTCAAACAATCCCCTGAAGAGACCAAAACCAACAATAAAACATATCTAGATAAATGTATTATGTGTGTAGTCACAACCTCATACAGGTTACAGAACTTAATTGTCAAAATTGTCCAAAAACTATTAAAACTGTATGAAATATGAAAGAAAGAATTCCTCTCAGGTAGTCAAAGTAACAAAGTAGTGTAGAGGTACAACGAGTAGCAGATTAATCAATTAATCAATTGTCAGAAAGTTAATTGCTGCTTTTTTCACTATTTTCTGACAGTTTATAGACCAGACAATTAACCAATTGGGAAAATAATTGGCAGATGAATCGATGATGAAGATAATCATTAGTTGTAGCAGCGTAAACAAGGAACCGCGTTCCGGAGCATGCTCAGTGATGTCAGTCTGATACATACTGTAGACTATGCAGAGACTGATAATCCAGTTGCCAAATTATTTCAGAATAATCTATGTTGGTTGTGTTTATTAAAATGAAAGAATAAGTTACCAATTGCAATGGTTGTGTTATGTTTTTTGGATAGTGTTTGAGTTGGAGCTCTATGGCGGAGAAGAGATAGATATATCAGGCTATGGATACACAGACAATGACTGTTAGCAGGATAAATTCACTATAGGTAATTAAAAGATAAAATAATACCGTCTTCACTATTAATAAAAGAACAATTATAAAAGAAATATAGAACAGACATAAAGTGATACTCCGATAAAAATATCAGGTTAATACGACTGTCTTGTGGGAGCATACTTGCCAACCTTGAGAACTTAAAAATAGGGAGGATTTCAAAACCATAACACGAGGTCTAGAGGTCCTCCTCCAGGAATATTAGAGTTTCAGAGACTTTGTTTCCTGCATTGTGGTGACTTTTAAAGAATGAAAATAGTACACTGCATCAGCCTACTTTTAATTTTAATTTTAAGTCTCAGGATAGAACACTGAATAATTCACCCCTCTGGTGTGAATTTCTAAGAATATCTCTTGTAGGTTTCTCTTAGAAATTCTCTCCGTCTCTCACTCACTGAAGGCCCTTTCAGACACAACGTGACAATGGCACCACTGCGCTCTGAAACTGGTTATTTCCAATGGCTTGCGCCAGCATCCAGCACAGCCCTTTGGTGCTGCACGCTGTGATGAGCGGCGAGCGCAGCTCAAACCGCGTTGTGTTGCAAGCATCTCTTCCACTGGGAAAGGGCATTTGGTGTAGCTTTATTGTCGTCCGGGTGGAAACAGTAGGGCTTATACACGCTGTAAAGTGCCAGAAACAGGTTGTGACGAAAAAGAAAAAAGGTGTGAATAATTGTCATAAATCGGGAGAAATACGGGAGAATTGAGACACGGAGAGGAAACCGGGAGAGGGCGATGTCTCCCAGGAAAATTGGGAGGGTTGGCAAGTATGTGTGGGAGTCTTGCAAACATCTTGTTATGAAAAATGTCATAATGTGTGAATTTGAATTAAAAAAACAACAACTTTGTACACATTTGAAGAACTAAAAGTACAACAGCTGTCAACAGCATGTGCTGTATAATAAGGTGCAACACACACCTGAAAAGTTGCCGTCTTCGTGGTGAACCCTCTGTGCTGAGAAAATAACTGTAAAGAGAAAACAACATCAAAAAGAGCAAACAAGCACGCTGAACTTTATTATCTCTTTCATTAAGTTGAAGTCACACATCTAATTAGCAAACCACACACAGTGTACAGTATGAGCGTGGTATCCATGGTGAATTGAAGAGAAAATAATGCAATTGTTGGGTTCACTGTTTCAAATGTGACTGTAATGTGAATCAAAGGACAGACCAGATGCTAATTAACAAGACAATCTAGCATGCATTATGTTTTTCTCTAAGAAATGTATGCAGACTTACAGGTTGTCAGTGTTCTCATCATAGGCAATGATCTTGGTCACCTCCCAGTTCCCTGATGTTAGATGTCGGACTTCATTTTGATCTGCTCTGAACTGAGAGAAACAAAAGAAGATGAGTACAGGTCATTTGTTTGAACATGCTCAGGTCTTATTGTATGCTGTGTATTTGAAACTGTCCACCAGATAGACAGCAGCATCAGTCATTGGTTCAAAGCCTACTGTAGGGGTTTAATGATGACCTATGTGTTTGCTTTCATGACAAGGACCTCTTGTCGTCATCAGTCTGTTGTAGTTGTAGGCAGACATCTGTCTGTTCCAGGCAAAGGTGGAAGTGGCATTACTAGTCATAATGCTGCAAAAACCGTAAGGTGTGTTCAGACTGAAAGCAAAGCCAGTTAAACCCCCCATTGCACCCGATTCAGGTGTTATCAGGCCATTAAATAGACGTTATCAGTCGTTATAAGCACCATAGATGTGGGTCATTAGGGGCCTATTACGCCTACTACGTTGTAAAAGTGTAAAGTGAAACTTTAAAGCAACAAGTTCCAACATTGTATAAAACTGAATGAAACGTCAAGTTTTGAACACAAAAAAGGCTTCTTTAGGTTTAGGCAACAAAACTACAACTTCTTTAGGTTCAGGCAAAAAAAATGCATTTACTTAAGTTTAGGGAAAAACATCGTATTTTGGGTTGAAATAATTACGACCAATGGAGTTTCTTGCTGTCTATACTACAGCGCCTGACCTCCGCTTCTGCTGCTGTCATAATTACTATGGTCACTAGAGGTCACTGTCATGTTCTTTTGTACCTTCTTTTGGTGATCTACCATGTGAATAGATGATAAAACCTACTAGTGGGTTTAGTAGGCCCCTACTGACCCACATCTATGGGGCTTATAGCGACTGATAACACCTATTTAATAGCCTGACAACAGTCTAATCGGCTGCTACTTTAAATTTGCCATTAAAATGAGTTTTGAGTGACCAGGTTGCAAACGGATAGTGCTTGACAACATACAAACAAACACAGGACTTTTACTCAGAAGACCGGCGTTTGTGTCCTGTGTGAAACCAAAAGTTGAGTGATTTTTTACAACAACATTCTATCATGTGATGTTCTGTCACTGGACACTATGTTACTGAGTCACATGACGTTACGTCCGTAGCTTACGGACTTACTTGATGGAGTCAAGACGAGACCAAGTGTTTGCTCTTAATTTGCTACAACGAAGTATACAAGCAAAACTTTGCAATTCATATACAGTATATTTGGGGCGGCTGTGGCTCAGAGGTAGATGGTACGTCATCCGCCAATCTGAAGGTCGGATCTCCGGCTCCTCCTGTCCACATGTCGAAGTGTCCTTGGGCAAGAAACTTAATCCCAAATTGCTCCCCAGAAGACTGTGCCATGGGTGTGTGAATGAGTATTTCGATTAGATCCTGATGGGCAGGTTGGCACCTTGCATGGCAGCCTCTACCATCAGTGTATGAATATGTGTGTGTGAATGGGTGAATGTTGACATGTAGTGTAAAGCGCTTTGAGTTGTCAGAAAGGCGCTATATAAGTCCATTTACCATATCGTGAGTATGACGTTCGGTTGTGTGAGCTGGACAGAGAGATCAGATCTCAATCAGATCTCAATGTGGACTCCGGAGATGCATACTGTATTAATACCAGGTGTAAATGTAATCAGGTTAAATCATCTCTAGATACAATCTGGACACGAGACGCATTTTAATGTGAGGTGTATAGGGGGTCATAGATACAATATGACTGCATACAGAGTTGATGGATAGATGTTAGTGATTGCAAAACGACACAAAGTCGGTATAGGTGATGCAAATTGAGTTGAACATGATTGCTTATCCATGTTTGCTTGTATGCTTATCCAGAGGCTTTAGGACTCAATAGAACAAGAGTTAGAAAGGAGTCAGAGCTCTTAAACTAAACACACAAAGACACAGGCATACTCCACACAAACACTATTGTTGCTGGTGCCAGACGGTACATTTGCTGTTTGGGGCAAATTAACATAGTTGTGGACAAACACTCCAGGCAAAATATGCTTTGCGTTAGGTCTGAACACACCTTTAGGGAAGAGGCTGGCTGGATGGTTGGGCATGCAACACTGTCCTCAAGAGACACTTGATTATTCTTTTTCAAGAATCTCTACTAACATTACTGAAATCCAACATGCAGCCTCTGTACTATTTTGGATACGGTTGGGGGCATTTTAGTATCTACGTTGATGAGAACAGGCTCTCTTTTACTGGGCCTGTGCTGTTTGGTAGGAGAGTATCATAAATCATTTGAGAGAAGTTTCTTGATTATGGCAACACTTCAATTAGCGGCTCAACAACAGCATGACAAATAAGGGCTGCTGTGAGTAATTTCCCCAATTTTTGGTTAAGCTATTTGAGAGTATACACTTGGCTGCACATTAAATAAAACAGCTCTATTAAAGCTGTGGCGACACACAGCATCCATCCTGCTGGAATCAAGCATTTAGCCAGATCCTTTGGGTGTGAAAACTGTGGCTGTATCAACTTAAGGGGTAAAGTGACTATAAACTGGACCTCCACCTGTGTGGTGAACATGGCGATGTGATGGAACTCTCCACGTCCTCCTTGTTTGACCGGGACACTCAGGAAGAATCTGCTGCCATCTTTGGAGAACACCGGTTCTTGGTTCTGCAGAAAGCAAAGACGCATAAAGTCCGCAGCATCAATCAACACATTCCTATTTAAGGCTGGGTGTAAACATTGGACAAGAATAAGATTTTCCAACCATGTCTGATTTCTGTTTATTGTCGTAAAAAGGTGTGACGCATGATAATAAGTAACCTGTTTTCAGAGGCTTGCAATATGTATACCCTTGACTTCAACAGCATGAACAAGTGGATTAAAATGGTGATGAGTGATGTCCAGATGGCCTCTACAGTCAAACCACTTTTACAGCCTGAAAATTGTAATCTGCAACATCTTTATTTTAATAAATGTCTTTTTTCCTGTTATCTAGGCAGCTGTAACAGTGGGCGAACCCTTTTCCAGGAAGGGAAAAAGGTAGTTAGCATAGACGGCAGCTGGATAGCAGACTCCAGATCAACTCTGACTGGTTGTTTTCCTCCGGTCTGTGAAACCTGTTTGTTGTTTTCAGATTACCTGTCTCATGCACTACTGTCAGGATATAGTGACCGTTTTATAAAAAAAAACTTTTTTTTTAATCACATTTGCTCCATTTCTACCCACTGCAGCTTCAACTGAGTGGTTTACAGTTAGTTCATCAAGTTTAAATTTGTGAAACCCAAATATCTAACTCAGTAACACAACACATTCTGTCTCAGATTGAGAGAGTTTACCCAGGATGAAGCCTTTGGCGTTTGAGACAATCTTACATAAAACTCCGTTAGCAAAGGCCCACTCTCTGCGCTGACACAGCCTAACAGTCAGTAAATGAGCATCTCGCAGATTACCACCTTAACAAAGACAGGCAGCTCTGTATGCCAAGATTGACAATTGCTTAAATCACCCACATCGCAACAGCCAAACATGTACGGCTGCAGGGCTATATGATCAAATCCTGCCAGAAACGTTCTCTCCTCGGCCTCCATCTCTGCTTCCCAAGTAAATAAAAAATGCTAAAGCTGAGTGAAGACTGTACTCTCTCCTTTGGAAGAAAATAAATAAATAGAGCCATATCTAAATGGAGCTAGTGATACAGTGTAATGCTTCGGCCTTGCTGGCTTTTATTAGATGCCAGGCTGTTGAATGTCCATGGCTCTGTTGACATTACTACACAAGTGAAGGAGTTGATGATTAAACAAGTAAATTCCACAGTGCAGTCATGCTTCCCAGAAGTCCATTCTGACAAGAAAAGCTTATTCAAATGCTGCAATTGTTGCACATTTCTGGGAAACACTGATTTAAGTGCACCCAGTGCATTTCAATATCTCCAAGGGAGGCTATTTTCTCTGCTCCTAAATCCTACAGGTGATACTGAAGCCACAGGTCCCTGCTGCTTCAAGAGTCTCACGGTTTCATCAGCTGAAGAGAACGATTCGAGGGGTCGACGTAAGTCCTTCTTGCTGCTGCTCATTCTGTGTTTGCATCATCAGGTGTAGGATTCCAGGCAATGAATAAAGCCTTCTTTCACAATATAGAGTATTGAGGAGAGTGGCGGCTGGTGACTCAAAACATTGGGGAGGACAGGAGGATGTTAACCTTTGAGCATCATTTAACGTGTTTTGGCCAATCACAGATAAGCATGAAAAAAATGAAATGCATTGAACTGATAGCAGAGGTCCCGCCTCAAGGGAGGACGAGGACCTGCCGTCCTCCTCTACCCCCCACGATCCCCACACCACACACAGGCTGCCCATTCCCCTCTGCCCTTCAGGTGTCACTGTTGAGGCATCTTAAATCAGGATTTGAATAATGGATTTTTTCCAAAGAAAAAATATTTTATAATTGATAATAAGATTTGGTAATGGTTTATTTCAACCAATTACTATTTTTTTTATATTTTGATCTCTCTTTTGCCTCTCAAAAATAGAGGAGGAGCAACCTCCTCTGCCTCTACAGTATGGACCAGCCTTCACTGTAATACATAGAGACTGGGTGGGAAATAGGTGAAAATGTCCTTTATGTTTTGAAAGATACTGAGATTGACTGATTGACATCAAGTGAAATTACAGCACTGGAGCACATGCTTTCAAAAATATTAAGTATAGACCATGACACTTGGAACGGGGGAGCACTTTACCTGCTTGGAAAGCCAGAGCTCAGAGCTTTCTTCATGTCTCTGAAAAAGATGGAAGAACAATATGTCAGTCTGGTGTCAATTCACCCATCAGTCTTTCTTTCTGGGTCCTGCGTTATACTTCTACTTGGTGCACAGAGGTTTTCATATAGTGAACAATAGAGCAGTGTTGCAGATGCAGTGTAATCACATTCTTTCTCCCAAAATGAAATTCCTTTTATGTCAGCAGAACACTTGTGAAAGTGTTTTTTATTTTGTAAAACTTATTTTGGAATAGCACTTCAGTGGAATATTTTCCAGGCAGAATAATCTGTCACATAATGGACCCCTTATTTTGTCGTTTATTTGAATACGCCACTGGGGACACCATTCCCAGTCTGAGCCATCGTTTCAAACCAAACATGCATGAGAGGAAGCCGGGGTTTTGGCAGAGGAGGCTGGACGCTGTGTCCAGGTCTGAGCTAAGCTGCCTCTTGGCTGGGCGGCATGTTTGTTGGTGCAGATCACACCAAATCAGGAACCACAGAACCGGAGAGCGGTCTGTGAGTCCTACAATTCAACTGCCGGGTTAACACTGCTCTGTGTCATCCAAATGTGGAGAGTTTATTCCGGCTGATGTGCTGCAATTTCAGCAAAGTTTTCTTTAAAGAAATTATTAGTTTAACAGTTGACACCAAGTGGCAAAGAGAAGTTCATCGGTATGTTGTCGTAACCAAGAGATTTAGTGACTTGGGACTACTCACAGGGCTAGTTGGTGATCGACTGTAGCAAGTCAGGACCATGCTAGTGCTGGTCAGTCACAATAACTATCTAAAGCTGTTTCTATTGTCTCTTTAATGTGCTGTTTACTCCTCCCTGGCATTGTGGTCTCACGTCTGACTTTTCGCTAAACCCTGCCCTCAAACGCAATTGTTCAATCATAGCTTAGCACCCGTAACTAGGCAGAGCAGAATCACTGATATCAATATCGATATTGATGACTTGATACTAATTAAAGATAGAGTCAGTGATTCTGGAGGAAGACTGTTATATATTATTATATAGATATTCGCGCTCAACACCCAAACAAATACCCCCCTCCAGATTTACCGTCCCTCTCGCTCGAACGCCTTTATCTTTATACTAGGACTGTCAAAGTTAACGAGATAATAACGCGTTAACACAAATTTGTTTTAAACCCACTACTGTAGCAGGCTCAGTTTTGAGCCTGTCGAGAAGGAGGCGAAATAACTCTCCAAACTGTTGCTAAATTTTGGCGACGAAAAACTGTCATGGCCATTTTCAAAGGGGTCCCTTGACCTCTGACCTCAAGATATGTGAATGAAAATGGGTTTTATGGGTACCCACGAATCTCCCCTTTACGGACCTGCCCACTTTATGATAATCACATGCAGTTTGGGGCAAGTCATAGTCAAGTCAGCACACTGACACACTGACAGCTGTTGTTGCCTGTTGGGCTGCAGTTTGCCATGTTATGATTTGAGCATATTTTTTATGCTAAATGCAGTACCTGTGAGGGTTTCTTGACAATATTTGTTTTGTGTTGTTAATTGATTTCCAGTAATACATATATACACACATTTGCATTAAGCAAGCATATTTGCCCACTCCAATGTTGATAAGAGTATTAAAAACTTGACAGATCTCACTTTAAGGTACATTTTCCACAGATAAAAAATGTGCAATAAATTTACAATTAATCACGATTGACTATGGACAATCATGTGATTAATCACGATTAAATATTTTAATCGATTGACAGCCCTACTTTATACACCATGGCCTTTCCCCTGTCCTGTGCAAATAGAGTTATGTGGTACAGTCCGAGCCTCTTTGTTTGTTTCTCTCTTACAGAACCAGGGTTGTGTGTGAACACCAGCCTTTTTTTTTGTTCAGCGCACACACAGAACGGACAGCTAGCAGACCGTGACTGAATTTGCCACAAAATGTATTGGTTTAAAATCACTGACTCCACCTTTAATGTTAACAGCACCTGATGTATTATCATGTGAGAGAAATATGACATGATTTATGAGGTGAATGCATAATTAACAGGCTACTTCTGAATTCCTTTTAATTACCACCAAATAATTTGTCACGCATGAGGCATTTCTTTTTTATTTTCCTACTCTCTGTTAATTAATCGCATGCGTGTTTAAACACAAGACAGTCTCCATGGTAATTAAAACAATGTTCGTGTTGTGACTTCTCCGAACTAAAGAGGTGATCACAACAGCAGCAAAGATCCAAATACTGCAGCACTAACAAGAGTGTTCATGTTCCCAGAATGGGATCCAACGTGATGGATGGATCCGTCCTATCAATGCTAGTATTGATACTCAAAACAAGACTTAGTACTGGTAGTATCAATTCTTTTGGGATGATCCGCCCACCTTCAACCATTTCTCTACGAACAAAAATGTAAGGTATGGACTTTACAAGACAATGCTCGTCAGCGTAACTGCTGAAAAGGTTAATGAGTGTCTCACAAAAATACTAAAGGCACTTGTACTTTCTGTCTAACATGAATAATAGATGCCACTGTTCTTACTTAGATCCCACAGAGCAGATGGCAACCACTCAGTGGATAAAAACAGGAGAATGATTTGAAATGCCAAGAGCTTGTGAAAAAGTTGAACTAAACAAGTGCTGGGAACAAACACTTGACAGGTAGGAGTGTTACCTAGGAAATCAAATCAGATATCATAAGTCAAGAAGTGTTATAGGCTTCATCAAATACAAACCCTGCAACGAGCACTCGACTAAAGTATGACAAGGGTTACGTGAAGTAATTGTGGAGCATCATTATGCATTCTAAGCATGTATTAAGCCGACAATAGATTAGATGATTTGCCAACGTAAACACAAAGTCTCCTTTTCTACCCAAGGACACGCTTCTTTTCTTCTCTCTCTCTCTTACACACACACACATACCGTGACGCAGGCTCCGGTGGTGGTGTCACACACAGTCAGGATGGAGATGTTCTGCGCCCGGTTCAACCACCTGACAGATGTCTTGGTCTTGCTGATCCACTTCACCATGGTCACATAATGCTCCCTATGAAAAACAGTAGAATTATACTGGTTATTTCAAGTTATATTACACTACACACAAACAGAAGGTCGGGCTTTGGGTATCGGCCGATACCGAGTACCGATCCGATACCAGTGTTTAATCAATCGTTAATCGTTATTCGTTCTTTTATGTCTAAGGAAACATTGCTTTCCTAACTTTATAAAATAAAATGTAACAAATACATGAATATGCATTTACTGAATTGTTCTTTATTATCAAAATAATAAATCGTACACCAAACTTGGGAAAAAATCTTTGAACCAAACAGGAATATCAATTAAACCTATTTAATGCAGCAACAAATTGGTCAAAACTTAAAAAGGAATTCAAATTCCAGTCTATAATGTAAATAGTATATACATATAGAATTGAATTGAATAGATCGGCCCTATTGTCACCGATACCCGATACATCTATTTTCGTCAGTATCGGCTCGATATCTGATCCGGTATCGGTGCATCCCTACAGAAGATTACATATTTTGGACGGATTATATGTCAGGGTTATTGTTATGTATATTATGAATAGGATTATGTAGCCACAGCACATCTTATACATGTGTGTGGCAGAGGTTATTTAAACAATGACGCTCTAGGTACCCCTCTAGCATCTGCTCATTAAAATGAACCTGTGCCACATACATGTAAAAGGTGTGCTGAGCCGTGGATCAAACCACGACCTTCCAATTGGTGGGCAACTTGCTCTATTTCTGAGCCACAGCCACCGTATTTGATGCATTGGAAAATAACATTACTGAAGATGAAAGTTGGTAATTGACCCAAGGATGCAGGTTAGTTTCTCAGCTTCCTGGTCCTTACAACTCTAACAAATTACTACAATGTCAAGCTGCTGCTTTTCAATTGCCATGTCTCTTCTGCAGTCTTTTCATGGTAGTACAGTACAAGAGATGTCTCTGTAGTGGTCCAAAACTCCAGTCCAGCACAATGAAATACATTTATACATGTGGTGCAGAGAGATGGAGTAGGAAGAAGTCCTGTTGACATACAGTTACAGGAGATGCATTAACAGCTCTGGCATTCAGTGATGAGATCTTATAAAATCTGACGGTTATCATGAGGTCTCTAAACTATGTTGAAATGACAAATGCAGCTGCATTCCTTGTGACATAATAAAAAAAAAGTGTTTTGCCTCACCAAACTCATGCAGGCTGGGATTCGCTGGTCATAGTTTGTCCTTCAGTTTGTTAGCTATATCCTCATTGAGAGTAAAAGTTAAAGCTACTGGTACTGCAATGCAGGGGCACAGCAAGCTGCAGTGCACACCATTTCCCAATTAAAGGTGCCGAGTGTCTAGCGAGCAAAAATTATCATCTGAAGTTTAAAATGTCAAAAGTCTCCCTTTCCAGTGGCACAGCAGCTGATGCAAAAAGTTTGACAAACAAAATGCAGCTCTTCTCACCGTAGCTTGAGCGTCTCTGGAGGCATGAGCTCCAGCGTGTGCGTCGGCCCGTAAAGATTGACTACATAGAGCTTCACCGCCGGGTTGGGTTGACCAGCCTGCATGCAGAACCAACAGTCCAGACTTTAGACAAAAGCCTTACATCATCAAATGCTTTACGCAACATCCAAAATGTGACTTATAGAGTGTGACTTATAAAGTGCTGTGCAATGATGAAGTTATTTTTGAATAATTCATGGAGAACATTGCTTTAAAAGCCCCTTTAAACTCTTCGAAATGCACATAGAGTTAAGACAATTATGCATGTGTTGTTATGCAGAATCTGTGAGGAGTTCTGTGTGACAAACTAAACAGCAGACTGTTGATTGAACATGATGCATTGGAGAAACACTTCACTGAAGCAATAAGAATTACAATAGTAAAGAACGGGCATTTGCATTCTGTCATTGTTTTTGTTTGAACATTGTTCTGCCCGCAAATCCACGAGAAACCTTCCCTCAGACATTAGAACACTGTTGGGATCAGTGCTGTATGATGTTAAATGAGTTCTACACGTTAATTTGGGATTCTGTGTAGTTTTCTTTTTCAGTCCACCTGCAACAACTCGATCCACTTTGATTTCCCGTGTTTCCTAAACAAATGCCTTCCACTGATGCACAGAGAGAACCCGTATAGAAAGGTCTACGGAGAGAACAACAGGTGTTGCTTTCAATCAAAGATGGGCAAAGCTATTGTAGCCAGCCAACTACTTTGTGTATTATCTGTGCATGATCACTGCGGTGTGTATGTCACTCCGTTCAAGCGAGGCTGCTGTCAGTGGGGAGAATTGTGTCCTGCCTCATTTACAATGTACAGATTCCCCGTGGATCGTGGTGGCTCTACACAGACTCTGAGAGACTGACAACAAAACCTGTTTTTTCTCTTAGCTCGCTGATTTCAAACTGAGTTGAAAATGTCAAACTGGGATATGAAGTTGTTACAATACTAGAATCACACATATTGCAATTAGTGCAATAGCCTATATGTGTTTTTGTAGAGAACAGGTATAACATTTCATACTGGTCTTGTTCAGGTGTATTTGCCTTTGGATTATCCTATGGACATGTTTTGTTGGAAGACAACTGGGTTCACAAAATAATCTTAAAACTAAAAAAAAAAAAACATACCCCAACAGGGTAACAGGGACAACCCATATCTTGTTCATCATATTTGCCTGGAAGCATGGCTAATGGTCATATATCCAGTGTGTAAACTGTGCAGTGATATTATGGCATGGCGTGTGTCTTCTAAACAATGTGTACCTTAGGGTATGGATAGTGTTTTCCTTTGGGGTATGTCATGCCGGTGAAGCGGGGTAAAGCCATGTTGGGCACCAGACTGTCATTAAGGACCAGGAAGGCCAACCTCTCTCCGTCAGGTGACCACCAGTGGGCCACATGGGTCTGAAGGATCTCCTCTGTTTGGAAGGAGACACAAGATGAGCTACATTCTTCTACAAATCAATCTTGACATTTAAGGATCAGAAAGTATGATGTTTACCATCTTATAAAACAAAATAACTAGGGCTCACTCGATAAAATATTGAATCACGATTATTCATATTTCCATAGTTAACCGTGATTAATCGCAAACTAATCATACATTTTTTTTTCTTCTCATGTAGTCCTTAATGGTTATACACTAAAACATGCTTCACATACAGACACAGAAGCAAACACGCTGAAGTGGTAAAGTTAAAATGACAAAAGAAGTAATAAATGAAGTTCTAACTTTGGGGTCAACCATTACTGATTGCTACATTGTTATACTTCACACATAGAATTCAAAATAAAAGGAAAAAAAAAAGAAGGCGAGACAACAGTGCAGTTATTGCCGTCGATTTACATAATATTCTTTTCTCCTGAGAGATTGGTCTAAGTCGCTCAGTGCATGCAGTTTGTGTTTACTTAAAGCACATAAACGACTCCTCTACACCCAGTGGGGCGATATCTGCACTAGAACAAACACTATGAATATTTAATCACTGCCTTTTACAAGGTCATGTTTCTCAACACGGACATTTACAGTTTAATGAGACAGTCTGCAAACACTTTGGAAATTAAGTTCGATATTATCTTCTGTATCTGTGCAATAAAAACCCACCGTGGCGGTGCAGTTTCCTCAACACGTCATTATATGACATCAAGTTTGCCATTGAGATTCTGGCATGGTTTTCTTCAAAAAGCTACCAGGAAAAAGTCTGAACGGCACGCTTTGACTAGTTTTGCCCTTAGACTGAATGATGTACCTTCATAGAGCCAGTCAGCGATCCCATTGAAGACGATCCCTTCCTTCCCCGAGGATGTCAGCCTAAGGGAGTTACTCTTGACATCTGATTGGTAGTAGATGTTATTTTCAAATATGTAGATCTGTAGAGAGAAAGCACACACAGTCACGACTTAAATGTTATATCGTGAGGAATAGAGAAATGCTGCGAAAGAGGAGCACCGGCGCACGGCTCCAAAAGTTTCGAGTATGTGCCAGATTTCAGGCTTCACAACTTTAGCACATATCCACTGGATTAAGAATTATTACATTAAATACACACAGTATTTGCTCAAGCTTCCAAACTATTCTTTTAGGATTAAAAGGTGCAAGGCAGTATCGGTAAATCCATCAAGTGATTAACTCTAATGTACTGTAAACTTTGTGGAAGTAAATGTGTTACTCCTCCAAAGCAGTAAGCAGCAAATTAAAATCCCAAACCCAGAACCCTCTACCTGAAAGGTATTCAAAGTCTGACACTGCGGATATTGCGAGCTTTATGTCTCCTTCACTCACGCTGAAGAACTTCCACACCAATGACATGTTGTGTGTGTGGCTTTAACGTTACTGTCTGTGCCGCTGTGTGCCGACGTTAACTATCTAGAGGCACATGTGTGTAAATGTGACCGGCAACAAATCTGAAATATGACACTGACACTTGGTTTGGCCACTGCCCTGCACCTTTAGAAGACTAGTAGCAGGTCCTGAGTCTATTCAGTCCAATGGGAGAAGTGAACGTGAGCTCAGATTATGACCAATCTTCACAAGAAAGAGGTGGTGTCGTGGGCTCGGGGGACTGCTATGATCTGTCAAATCTGTGGAAAAGTTGCAGTGATTGGAAAAATTTGCAAGGTCACGCAAAAATTACAGGGATTGGTTGAATTTGTGTGAATTGTTGCAGTCATAACATCGCCACTTCCTGGAGGGACTGGTATCTGTTTGCAATATGCACATGGATTTACAGTCAGCGATCACTGGATGACTTCGATATTGAAGAAAACTGAGAGTGAAGAGTGCTACTGACATTTCCCTGTAGAAAAAAACAACGCTGGCCTTAGCTGACACACGACACAAAATGCAAATCCAAATAGTCAAACAAACATCTGTCAACGTTACGCAGACAAAAGCCCGTCTAAGAAACAGAATATTCCTTCGGCCTTTCCAAAAAAGGCAGAGGTCTGTGGTCTTATGCGATCTTCCACAACAATTCATGAGCAAGAGGCCTCTCTTTGCACTGACGCAACCTCACAGTCTGCAGGGCCTTCTGCTGTCTGGCTATCTGGCTATCTGGCATCAAGATATCATCAGTCCAGAAGGCAGTCTATGCATGTGCTAAAAGGTTCAGAGAAATTATTATCTACCAGCAGACTGCGAGAACCAAGTTCTATTCGGAAAATGGGAGTGCTCATTACTACAACTGTGGGGCGATTATAATCAGCCATTTGAGGTTTTATAGCTGCAGGTTTGATCAAATTATAGAAGTGTTTCAGAGATCTGGGCCTGGGAAATAGGACATTTAGATATTGTTTTTTCTTATATATGCTACCACCACAAAGACAGTGAGATTTATTACATTATCTCTAGATGACATTGCTTTAAGTTAAAACAGTAATAACAACCAAGTAACTTTGGAAAAAAAAATGTTTTGTGAATGTTAAGTAGTTCCTTTTCAACTATATTTGAAAATTATGCTGCATTCACACCAAATGCAAAGCAAATTTTCGCCTCATGTGAGTTTGACCGCATGATCAATCGTGTTCATTCGCATCACTTGCAATAGACGTGCCAGAGAGCAGGAGGGGCTTACCTCCATGTAGATACCAACAACGTTTCATCAACCATGGCCATAAGAACCACTATTGCTGCTTTGTACATGTTGTGGAAGTCCCAGATACATCGTTATAACATCATCTGGCAGCGCTCTATTCACTGTAATTCAATGTAAGCAAGCTACATGTTGCTGCAGCGGTATGAACCCAAAATAAACAGATCGTGCTGTGATTTAGTTGCAATAAATGGATCAAAAGGATGCCAAAATAACTACATACAATCTTAATTCATGCTTTGTCAGGTCTGTCTGCAAGATGACAAGCAAAAAACTTTTAAAATGCTTGTTTTCTGAATGAAGTTTGGATTAATCAGTGCCAGGCTATGCGAACATTGCAGCTGCTCACGATAACATCATCTATGGCAGTGACGTTGCTGTTCTTACCATACACACATATATCTATACAAAGAGTTTTGTCCAGTCTCTGTACAAATATGAGGTACTATAGTAGCTCTGGGTGTCCACAGACGGCTACAATATTTTTTTCCTCCATTTTTGAGGGGAGGCAATTAAGTAAACCCTTATTTTTAAAACCCTTAGTCCGACCCCGATTGCCAAACCACGCTTAAAAAAAATGTCACTCCTTCTCAAGTCAAGTCAAGTCTGAACACACAGACATGAAAAACATATTTTAAGATTAAGTGGGACTTACACTCTCCAATATCTCTGATACCTTTATCACCATTAAAATTAAACATCCATAGAGCTGCTTACAAATCATAGAAAAAAGCTCCCTAGAATCATCATGTTATTAAGTTTTCTTCAGTATCAAAGTAATCCAGTGATAGCTGTCTGTACATCCATGTGGATATTGCAAATAGGAACTTCTAATGACTAATTTGGCATCATTTTAATGTGTGAATTTGTCAGTGTAAACAAATATGGGCTAAAAAATGGGGCTTGAGTTGTACAACGCTACTCACTGAATTCATTATAATTCATGTTTGCATAGGGTGTGATCTTATCTGGGGGCCAACATTGTCAGACTCCCTGATATGCAGTCACAAATGATCAAAGACATTTAAATAACACCTAATTAGGAAACTTGCGACTTGTTGCCATGTGTGTCCAATGCATTCCTTAAGACGTAATGAAAGAACGGCCCTAATTCATATTCCAAACGTAACTTTCTGGCATCCTAATGAGAATACACAAATTCCCAAAGAATTGTTATGTACACACGTTATGTCACTGTTTCCAAAGATGCACTTCAGGCTAATGATGCTGCGCATGCTACTCGAGAGCTAGAAAGCCTTCACATCTGTCTATGTCCCACCTCCTTATCACCATAATGACTTCCTAATGGAGTCCTGTTTGATTTATGCTCAAATATTACACGCTGAAATTTGCAAATGTGGACAAGGCAGCTCCACTGTGCTTTAGCCTTTTAGCTGTCAACAAAAAAATCCTCCCCATCTGTCCGTAATAGATAAAAAAAAAAAGGTATGATGGGAGAAAATTTGCATCTAATTAGGTTCCCCCAAAAATTGAGGTACACTATGAATAGAGCGGGTAATTCTAATTCGAAGCGCATGGCACTAAAAACACTTTTTTTTTGTGTGTCCTCACAGTTCAACTACACATGTGGTAAAAGCAGGAACACACTCATGTTATCCAGGCCTGGAGGTCGGCATTAATTCATATTTTGTTGGCTCCACACCCACAGAGCCTTCAAATTACTGAGTTTTATTTTTCTAAAGAAATTCTGATGCCAGATAAAGACCGTTGGACTCAACAACAAATATGCTGGAGTTGAAGGCTACATTATAAACTAATGATTTTCTGTGCTCGCCGATTTAATTACGTTATAAAAGGGAAAGCAGGGGCAGCATGGCGGTGTAGTGGTTAGCATTGTCGCTTCACAGCAGGTTCGAATCCGGCTTGGAGCCCCTCTGTGTTTGCATATTCTCCCCGTGTTAGCGTGGGTTTTCTCCGGCTTCCACCCACAGTCCAAAGACATGCAAGTTGGGTTCATTGTTGACTCTAAATTGCCCGTAAGTGTGAATGTGAGTGTGAATGGTTGTCTGTCTCTATATGTCAGCCCTTTGATAGTCCGACGACCTGTCCAGGGTGTACCCTGCCTTCTCCCAATGTCAGGTGGGATTGGCTCCAGCCTCCCGCTACCCTGAACAGGATAAATGTTTACAGATAATGAATGGATACAAGGAAAGCATGTGCTTTGATTAAATGTGTTTATTAATTAATTGGTTGGAATTGGTTGGTCTGGAAAATATGTTGTCATTGTACTTTTCTGCAAACCATGGATTTGCTGAATGTCAACGTTTTTTACATTTGGTCAGAGCAAGTGAAGTAGAACAGCGAGCGACCGTTATTGAAAGTTACATGGTATAATAAGGAGTATAACAAGGAAGAAAGTCCACTACGGGCGAATGGGTGGGTTAAATAAACACAGAACTATCACCCAGGAGACTGCCGTTTGTGTCCTGTGTGAAACCGGAAGTCAACGTTGACTTTACGCTTCTTATGTAACGTTGCTTAAGAAAGTCTGTTAAGGGTAGTTGTTATTTATTTACAATGTGACGTTCAGTGCTCGAAGTGGGTACGCAGTACCGGCACTTCTTCATTTTACTCCTTGGCGTACCGTGACTTTTTAAAATAATGTGGAGAGCATCTGGAGGGGGGGGGGGAGAGGAGAACGAGGGTGCTGTAATTTATCAATACAGTGTTCACGTCCTTTTTGTAAAATAATTAGTGAACTGTGTCAGAACATTTTTATTTGTGAACAAATATAATTAATGAAACATACGTTTTCTGAATCTGCTCTTTTGATTTATAGAATATCATTTTACAGGGGAAAGATTTCCAGAAGAATTGAATGTTCAGACGAAGGCTGATAAATAATTTTCATGGGGCAGGACCCCCAAACTCAATAATATCTCCTAGTATATTTTATTCCCTGTATGAATTCAGAATGAGTCTCTGTATAATATGTATGAGCTTCCTGACTGGGACGCTGCTCCTAAAACCTGAATGAACAGCTCACACACCTCAGCTCTGCATGTGTACCTGCCTGTCTGGCTAGCTGGCTGCTGTTGATTCCAGGCTATAGACATCCTATAATATATTATAGAGTGATGCTACAAATAACACAGGAAAGCCCTTTAACTATTAACACTGTAAACAAACACACCACCTTAACCCTATAATGTTCCAGTTGGAATATTATTGGAATATTATTATAGGCCTACTACAGAAGATGCATAGCCCAAGTATAATAATAATAATAAAACCACAGCTGATTATGACTGACACAATATAACATGCTTAAAGAAATAATGAATATACAGGAATAAGTTGCAAGAGATTGCTGATACGTCAACATGTGAATGAGAGAACTGGCATTTATTTTTTTCCCACTTCAAGCACTGGTTATGTTATTATTTTAACACAAACCATGATTTTTTTTTTCTAACTTTAAAGGTTCTCTATGCAATATCCAGAACATTAATATAGCAGCAAACATCTATTGTCTATGTAAAGATATAGAGGAATAATGTCTACCTGAGCAGAGAATGAAACCACTGTGCTTTGTTTAGGTATTGTGCGTTTCTGCAAGCCTGACAAGAGGCTGATATGAAATGTATTTATGAAACGTATTCTCAGTTCACAAACATCGACATTCAATGTATACCGTGGTTTGCAGAAACGTAAAATTGACTGGGTTGTAACTGCAGTCAGACATCATTGTGGAAAATGCGCTTTTCATCACAGTAACCTTGAAACGTTGTATCTTTGAAAATAAACATGCTTTCACAATGACTTAATTACTGTAAGCTTCAGGTGTGACACATAAATAAGTAAATGTATAGAAAATAAAACATGTGAGTTTGAACTTCACTCACCCTGAAATGCAATAAAGTTAATGCAGGCAAAGTAAGGCGGTGCTGAAAGGCAGGGTGAGGCTGTGGAGTGTTTTTCTGTGTGTTCTCACCAGTTGTTGGCCTTGAACTCCCCAGGCAGCGTACTGCAGGACCGAGTTCACCACCTCAGGAGGGTCCAGCTCCCAAACCTCCCTAAAAACGAGACAACAAGCAATGTCATCACAAACATCAACTGATGGTGGTCATGGGCCGCTTGAAGGCCCACAAAATGATTTTAACAATAAGTCTGTTTTCAAAGAAAAATGCTGGTGCAGGTTCTGAAATGTCAGAATTTCTTGGTCTCACATTATAGTAAATTGAATATGTTTGGGTTTTGGACTGTTAGACAGACAAAACAATACATTAAATTGGGTTCTTTTTACAGTTTCCTGATGTTTCATAGACCAAACGATTAATCAAGAAAATAATCAGCAGATTAATCAGTAATAAAAATAGTTAGTTGCAGCCTTAAAACAAACATACAACAATATATATATATATATATATAAACACAGCAATGCCTTTTAATACTAGCTAAGATCTCATATTAAAAACAAGAAGCGTGCGGTTACTTTGTATATATTAACAGGCAAACCCATGTGAAAACAAGACTCGGTCAAAACCTAGTTTATGGAATGGGAATGTGACGTCACCGGCAGAAAGTCGTACATTTTTGGAGGATAAAGGGTAAGAGTGCTATCCGCTGGCTGTTTACTGCAAGTGTCAAAAGCTAACACAAAACACTGCACATTGAATAAGATTCAAAAGCCGAATTGTAGTTTATATTGTATACAGTCAGACACAAAGGTAGGCTAACGTTATGGGTTTCATTTTGTAAGATACCGGTAGATTAAATATGCAGTATTGGCCGCTGTTTTCTTAGTATTCCGTTAGTATAACATTTGCTATCTTTGTTGGGATGATTGTGTAGGCATTGATGTTGACATTTGGCTTGTAGATCTTAATGTTATATACCTACCCATTTGTAAACTGGACATCGGCCTCTAAAGATTTATTACATATTTTGAACTGCTGACAGGTGTTCACTAACGCCAAAACACATCAGTGACTGTCATGGGTGGCAAGCTGTCAAGGTCCTCCTAACTCTTAAGGATGGATATCATTAAATAACTTCAGTTTTGTAATATATGGCCCCTTTGCCTCTGTCAGCCTCTCTTCGTATGGGTATTTGTCTTTTGCACATACTTTATACATTTCTGATGATGAACAATTGACAGATGAATAGACCGGTGACAGATAATGACAGTCTAACGTAGCTCCATAAGCTACCATCCAAAAATGTCGACGCGCCTCAGAATGCTCTGCGATTCCCATTCCCTACATGGGTAGTCTGTGAAATTGTGGCTAAAGTGTTACACAAATAGTCAGTGGTCATGTCTATAATGTTAAATCCAGTGTTACATGTCCACCAGGTCCGGCGAGGACACTAGGGGACGCGCTGCTCCACTCAACTGGCCGTTCTAGCGTGGATGTACCCTAGCATTGAATGCACCTGATTGGTCCATGGTTTTCTGCTTGCCATTTCAAACAGGAAACAACATTACGGCCTGCTCGTAAACTTTCTGTTATTCCGTCTAAACAATCCACCAAAATCTACTTCTGAAAACATTTTAAGAAATAGTCTATGGCACTGCTGAATCTCGTTTCATTTTAGAACTAGATCGCCTAGTTTGACAGCTTGATCAAAGTTTCATGAGCTGACGCTACGCGCTGGACGGGCTCATTTGCATAACAGACTGTTCTCGCCTTTTCGTTTTGAAGGAAAGTGCGGAAACTCCAACACTCGGCCGACAATTGTCACTCACTCACTGACAGACTTTTGGGGCCGTCTGCGGTCCAGCCAAAAAGAGTTGTTGAAATCGCCAGTTTTTCCCTGTGTTATAACACATGCTGTGTCAGTTTCTTTTGGTCCAACAAATTCAAATGAGCATAAGTTGGCGACATACCCAGAGTCTGATATCAGCACAGAGATGACGAAGATAAAAAGGACATGCCAGAATGATGCCCCAAAATGGCTCAACATCTTAAGAATGTATCACAAAGCATAATAACACTCATGTTCATGAAAGGACAAATCCCATTAGCCATATAAAGATTTAATCCTCTCCGATTAGTAGTGGGAATCCTGCCCGTCACCGTGACTGACGGGACTGGCAGGATGTCTGCATACCAGCATGTCTGGGATCAGCACTTTGGACGGCGATTGTGATACTCTGTGCAAGATGTTTCTAAAGATCCACCTGTAGAGCAGCAGGATGCTACAGACTGTAGGCTGATCTACTGATAGTCTTCAACCTTTATCATGAGTGAGCATGCATCTATTTTACATTGCTGAAGATTTCAGTTCATCAGCCTTATGATCCAGAACCCTGCAGTCACAGACAGTCACAGTCACACTATGTAAAAATGAAATGGAGATACAGTAAGTGAGCCAACATTATCTTTGAAATTGATTTTCATGATGACACAAAGTGAGGGAACTTCCCTATAGAAGAGGTTATAAAACTGTGATGTCCATTGCAAATAAATGTCCATACATCCACTTAGGAATCAGATGTCTGTACATCCATGTACATTGAAAACAAGAACTGCTAATTGCTAATTCAGCATAAGTTATATCAGGGGTCTCCAGCAAGTTGAATTAGCTCGCTGCCCGTTTCTGAGTGGCTCGCTAAAGGTTAAAAAAAATAAGTACATAAACTTGATAACACAAAGTCACTTTGTAAACCTGTTTTAATTTCTATCCAATCAAATTGACAGACATCTTGCTCCCTTCTGACACAAAATTACTTTTTTAATTGACAAAATATATTGTCAATTAAACAAGTTACGCTGCTTCCAAGTTTGGTTACATAAGTGCATTGGTGTAGAAGGGACCAGTGCCTCCATAATATTACGCCTGAGCCCCCTCTAGCCTCCCTAACTGTGGCACATATTTTCTTAAATTTTTCACATACCAGATTTGAAAATGACCGCAGAAAAAATGTGTGTGTCTCATTTGTGGTGCGAGTGTGTCAGTCTGTAAGAGATGTAACCATGACTGCGGTGGCTGAAACGGTATTAAAGGACATAAAAGTAAAACAGAAATTATATCTTCTATTGGTGGTGTACAACTTGGTGCTTTGAGTTGCTCTCCGACACTTTCATTTTGTCAAATTAGCTCTCAGGAGAAAAAAAGGTTGGAGACACCTGAATTACATAATGGCAACTATGACTAAAATGTCTCAATTTTGTCTGAGGATTCGCCCACAGTGTCAGACTTTGAGACCCCTGCTCTGTAGCACCGATATTGGACATGGCCATTCTGCACAGATTCATCCACCAAATGTATGTTTTAAAAATCCAGTCACTACTTGGCCTCCGTACAGTACATGCGGCTGCAGCCTATAGGTCAGCTGGAGCAGAGAGACCAGCTGAGAAAGACCCACCTCTTCTTCATGCATGTCGCAACATGTGAAACAGTGATAACAATACTTTCATTGCACTTAGCCTTTACTGATAGTATCTGTGTTGTACAGTTTTACAAACCAGGTAGGCTCACAGCTACGTTTTCTCCCTGATGAGAAGCATGTTTTGTTTTTTTACCCCACATGTTGCCTCACAGCAGCTGCTGAAGAGGACAAAAACACTTACCGTGTGTGAATATTGTAGATGCTGTAGGAGGCCATGTAGGAGTGGCGGTAAACCTGCAGCAAAACAAAGACAGAGAGAGAGAGAGAGATTAAAAGATGACTGTCTGAAACATTAACGAGAGAAGCAGCACTGCCACGGATAATGACATCATGACAAAAAAAATGAAAAGGAAGAAAGCATCAGACAAAACAGACTGCTGGCTGTTCTCAGTGATAGAATCTGTAGACAATGCAATTTGCATGGGTGACAGCTGTGGGACGAGACATTTTAATTCCATCTAAGAAACCCATCATCGGCGAATGCCTCAGTGTTGAAAGCCGGGGAGAGACGAGGAGAGAGAAAGAAGGAGGTAGAGAGAGAGAGAGAGAGATGCATTCAAAGTGACAGAGGGGTGCATGTAAAGCTGTCTGAAACCCCCTCTGGAGAAGCTGTGGCTGACATGATAATAGACCTCTGACCGCGGCTGCTGATCGGGCACATAAGCAGGCCATATTTTTGCATTTCATCATGAAGATGACACTCATGTATTCAGCTCTGATACAACACAGGGGAATCTATTACAAGAGAAGAGTTTGTACTGCTAATGTAAAAACTCAGAGGCACACTTGACTGACAATGAGTGTAAGCTGGGCCATAATTATACGTCTATCATCAAAGTAACTTCAATTGTGTCATGAGGACAATGTGTGTACATTCAATGGCGATGCTTTCTTGTTCTGATATCTGGGCACGGTGGCTATACAGCTTGGTCAACCCTCTAGAGTCCAGGTTCATTTTGGTTCATTATTGCAGACTTTCTATGCATTCATGTTTGTCTTTATCACCTTTTAAATAGTCCTTACCCCACATAGTTGGTGACCTTTTTACAGCACAAACAGAGCTATAAGTCTGACCTTTCATTTTGTCAATTTAATTAACTAAGTGTAAATAAACCCAAAATACAAGAAAATTGACAAAGCGCCAATAAGAATTTATTTATTTCACTCATAATATTATTATAGTATAGTTCAAGGTTGTAGGTTTTTACTTGTCATGCACACAAGTTCATCAGGAACGATAGAAAACTTGAATACAGTCTTTTAACTTTTTTTCAAAGTTAATGTGATAACGCGTTAACGCAAATTTGTTTTAGCGGCACTAATTTCTTGAACGCATTAATGCAACTTGCGATTTTTATGTTGTAGCGGGCTCAGTAATGCTACAGTGAAGATACTGGTATCATATGAAACTAGACAAACCTAAGGAATCCATTGGTACCAACCATGTCATACTAGCTTGTTGCAAAGGACGTTGAATAACGCTCCAAACCTGTGCTAAATTTTGGTGAGGAAAAACTGTCATGGCCATTTTCAAAGGGGTCCCTTGACCTCTGACCTCAAGATATGTGAATGAAAATGGGTTCTACGGGTACCCACGAGTCTCCCCTTTAGAGACACGCCCACTTTATGATATATTCACTTGCAGTTTGGGGCAAGTCATAGTCAAGTCAGCACACTGACACACTGACAGCTGTTGATGCCTGTTGGGCTGCAGTTTGCCATGTTATGATTTTAGCATATTCTTTTATATTAAAAGCAGTACTTATGAGGGTTTCTGGACAATATTTGTCATTGTTTTGTGTTGTTGATTGATTTCTAATAATAAATATACATACATTTGCATAAAGCAAGCATATTTATCCACTCACATGTTGATAAGAATGTTTTAAAAACTTGACCAATCTCCCTTTAAGGTACAATTTGAACAGATACAAAATGTGTTATTAATTTGTGATTAATCACGATTAATCATGGACAATCAAGTGATTAGTTGTGTAAATATTTTAATTGATTGACAGCCCTTGCTAAATGTCAAATGCAAGCAGCTGGTTATTTCAATAAGAGAGACAAAACAAACGTGTAAGCTATACATTAATATATTGTGTACCTGTGCATTCACAAAGATATGAACAGAAATTTATAAAACCTCTGAGCATGCTGTCAGATTTAAACGGCCCTAGCGGGGCATGTGTAGCCTACCAAACAGGAACAGAGGACAGTCCAGGGAAACAGCTATCAGCGCCTTTTCATTTTACCGAGGCTGTTACGACAAGAAGTATTGCACACCCCAATGGCACAAATGAGAGCTTTAAGTGCACCCTGGTACACCTTGAGGGGGTCAGCCAGAGGCTACAAGAGCTCTGCATCATCTTGAAGGTGTTGTCCAAGAGTTCATTTTGGACCATTCCTTCAGGCTGTCCAGCCCAACAGAAGCTAAGCCTTTCTTTGTGTGTGTGTGTGTGTGTGTGTGTGTGTGTGTGTGTGTGTGTGTGTGTGTGTGTGTGTGTGTGTGTGTGTGTGTGTGTGTGTGTGTGTGTGTGTGTGTGTGTGTGTGTGTGTGTGTGTGTATTATGCCTGCTGGCAGCTTCATGTTGCCCTCCCCAGAACACACCGGCAAGAACATGACTTGACTTCCTCAATATCTGTATGACTTGGCTATTGCCATCCATTTTACAGACAGAGCTTATCACATATCTTATGAAACGTATTTCCCCCTGTGCCTGACACACATAGTGAAAGCTAAAACCCAGAAGTAAATTCAAGCATTTTTCTCTCACTATACATCACTGATATTTATAGTGATGTGTATTTTTGAGAAGCTGCTTTCAGATTTGTTAAAACTGGCTACTCCTGAAGTTACTATTATAACTTAAGTTCATATTTGAGTGTGTTTGGCAGGTGTCTTTGTCACGTAAGCAATGTTATGTGCATAAAAATTGAGCAGCAGATTAATTGTTAGTCACATTAGCTAATAAGGAAACAGATGGCCCTCACTGTGTGGGACGAACTTGAACCCATATCGATATGAGAGACATCAGTAGCAGCTCCTTATATTTATGATTTTTTTTCTCAGCAAGGAAAATTATTCACCAGGTGTCTATATTCAGATGTTGCCAAAGTTGAGTTGCAAAAGGTTGCATGCGGATACATTCTATTATTTCTAGGTATGTAAACACCTCAGCAGGGACAGTAAAGGTACCTGTATTTGCCTTACTGCACTACTGTGTGTGACACAAGTTGTCAGATGGTAGAAACTGGCCCCATTTACTGTAATAATATTCACAGGGAAATGATGAATTGGCCTTCGTTGGTAACGGCCCGGTGCATTGCTTCCGCCGTTCAATATGGCGATGGATGGTCAAGTCAGGGCTGCTCAGTGGTGCAGTGGTTAGCACTGTCGCTTCACGGCAAGAGGGTCGCAGGTTCAAACCCTGCTTGGGGCCCTTCTGTGTGGAGTTTGCATGTTCTGTGTGTTTTCTCCGGGTTCTCCGGTTCCCTCCCACAGTCCAAAGATATGCAAGTTAGGTAAATTGTTGACTCAAAATTGAGTGGTTGTCTGTCTCGATGTGTCAGTACTGTGATAGTCTGGCGACCTGTCTAGGGTGTGCCAAACGTCCGCTGGGATCAGCTCCAGCCCTACCCTGCGACCCCGAATGACATAAGCGGTTTCAGATAATGGATGAATAGATGGCAAAGTCACTGCAGGACCTCAGTTGGTAAAGTTTGGCAACTTTAGCAATGTAGAAATGACTTACAGCAGCAATATGTTTTATGATAATAATGGTACAAATGCCTATGTATAATGTGAAAAGTGTCGTTCATAGTGATGAACTCAGAGAGAGTTACCAGCCGATTCTGCCGTTCACTTCGGCTCTACGGAGAATATCCAACCCTGTCTCCTAAAAATTACGTTCCCATACAACAAAATTGCATTGTGGATTACTTTACGAAGGATTACGTTAGTTTTTTACGCATAACAAATATGGAGGTCCACGTGAGGAGGAGGTTGAGGTGGTGAATGGATGGATCAAACAAACACTGGCTTTTCTGCCAGGAGACTGCTGTTCGTGTCCCTTGTGAAACTAAAAGTCAGTTTTTTAATTTTAGTATTTTTAATCTATGTCTGTAGCTTAATAACGTAACAAATATAATAATTTAGTCAAACCTAAACTATTGTACACTACCTGCTCAGCAACAGACACAGCAAACAGACAAAGTTAATGACTATCTGCTGAACATAGTGGAGCATTTAGAAGCTAAAGAGCCAGATATTTTTGTCGGGAGTTGACGTTGTAGAAGTAACTACAGTATGCGGCACTCCCCTTAAATGTGACATATTCAGTGTTCCAGTGTTAATGGTATCTAACCCCTACAGAGTATATTATTATCTTTTTTCCTCCAAATTACTAGTTTAAAAATCTAAACAGATGTTAATGAGGCTTACGGCAGTTATAAAGACATTATACAAAGACTACAATAAGGCTTTGGATTCCAGCCTAAGCACCCATGAACGGCCCATAACTATAAGCTGGAACATCAGTAATAGAGACTCTTGTTCATAGGGAAAGTAAATTACTGTTTAGAGAGGAGAGGATTCACCGAGCTCAAAGTGACTCATATCGACTTTACGTATGCAGAGTGTAACTTCTCTGTACATACTGAATGTACTGAAGTTGACACAGGGGTTGAGTGTGCTCAATATAAATTTGCAGGCGTTATTACAAATATTTCTTTGTGTTGTAGAGAACTGTGCCTGGGAGCAAAAAGTGATTCTCCAAGGTGCTCAGACACATTTCTCAAACTCTGACATGCTGAAACTTCCTAATTTTCCACCATGAAATTGAAAAACCCTCCACGGGCCCCAAATGAGCCCTCAAATAAACTTTTCAGCAATACCCCATTAAATGAGGTGTAAAGCTCACATGGGTACGGTGACCTTTGTTGCCGGCTCGATGATAAAACAAAAAAGGTTGTGACATTTTCAGCACTCAAATACAACAGTGACTGTGAAGATGGATTTAATGTCCTAAACTAAAAGCATGGGTGCCAATACAGGAAAATGTTATTAATATTACAAAGTTGATCTTTGAAGTCACATATTGACCACCACAATATGACAACCAGGTTTGGGGCACAGTCTCTAAATTAGTCTGTCAGAAAAGTTGTTTAGGCCACCTTAAACCTGCAGTATGCAGAATAGTTTGCATCATTGGGCAAAAATTCCATAATAACCTTTCAGCATATTGTAATTCAAGTGTTGTGAGAGGAAAGTACACTTCTGCACCTCCTCATGGCTCTGTTTTCAGGCTTTAAAAAATCTAGCCCATGACGGGAGGGTTTGGCCTATCACAGGTCATTTCAGAGAAAGAGAGCATTCCTATTGACTGTTCATTCAACGGAGGCAGCTGTCAATCACTCGCAAACTCCGATCAAATGGTCAAACTAGGCAGCACTGATCAAATATGAATCGATATTCTGTTACTGTAATGCCTATTTCTCTCCTCAAATGTTTTCAGAATCATCTTGTAGTGTACTGTTTAGTTGTAAAATGAGAATCTGTATTCTAATTCATCCGCTTGTTTTTTAGTCAATTTCTTTGGTGCAGATTCTCCTGATACAGCTAAATTAGCTAATGGGGAGTTTTTTTTTCAGATGGAATGGATGGAATGATTCCCCAAGAACATTTGTCTGTATCTTTCGTATCCAGGTCTGACCCCAGTGTCCTGCCCTCACGTTTTACAAGAACATCCAAAAAAACTGATTTGCTGTACATCATGATTAATGGTCAATTTTAAATGTTCATGGCAGCGATTGAGATACTCATAAAACTGCAATAAACTGTCCACAGGACCATCATAGATCATGAAAATGTCATCCACACAGCGTTTCCATAGTTTGATGTCGTCATGGAATATCATTATTTTCAAAATAGGCTACATTTAGGGAACTGAAATTAGGAGACATTTCGCTACCCATAGCAGTACCTTTGCATTGCCTGTACAATGTGGATGTTTTCTCAACTATAAAGAAGACAATTTTAGAAAAAACTATCTCAGCCAATCATCTTAAAAATACATAATTCCCAGATCCTTAAGCCCGGTGGGGAGTCAATTTACGGCCGGCGTGCTTGCAATACACTGGCGGCTGTGGTGGTTCCAAGGGGTGGCTAAAAAATGCCTTGCCATCCCATCTGCCAACCCAGACAATCAAACTTAAAACATATATAAATGAAAAGCTGTGGCTGGTCAGAAATTTACATGAGCAAATCTCTGATGTCCAACTGCAATTGAACTCAGCAAGAGATGACGCTCCCCGTCCTACAGAGTGGCGCCAGGAGCCTGCAGCAGGCACCCGGCAGCAGCTCTGTTTACTCCGGGCCCCAGCAGCTCCCAGCCACACACAGCATCTGCTGATGGCTTTTTTTCCTGCTAAATGTGTGTGTGTGTGTGTGTAGGGTTGCCAACTTATAGTAGAAATACAGAACAGCCACAGATGGATATTGGTGGGTTGTTTTGTTCAAGCGTTTTGTTTAGTGGGATTAAACCTGACAAACCCAAATATTCACCGGTGCTTATGAGTGTCTCCTTTGCCTGCAGCTACCAACATCTCTGAAACTGCTCATTGTGCAGACAAACATGTCCACATTTCATATCAGTGCAACATACAAAAGCAGCCAGTTTAAAAGGCACTAAAATCATTCGCTCCCCCAGCCCCAAGCCCCAAGCCCCAAACAAAATGCCACACAAGTCAACAATGCAGCGACAGTTCATTTAAAGCTTAATACCTGAGAGTTTAACGCATTCATTTAGATACATTTTAGAAAATAGCATGTTAAAAAAACTGTTATTAACATATATAATTTAATGATTTATGGTCACATTTTAGTGATATCTGAATATTTGGAAATAAAACAATATATTTATTTCTAATGCCACCTTTTGGTATAATAACATAATGTTTTCGTGTTAAAATATCTTCATTCGGGGGGTTTTCCAAACAAGTATTGATATATGTGATTGCGATTAACTCAGCATATACAGTATATTTCTGCCACCCTCTTTCTTCCCCATGAATATTTTTCTAGATCCACCACTGACTGATGGAAACCCTGAGTCTCTCATTAAGGGTCTTTCCGCTAGTCAAACATGTTCTAAAATGAGTTCTTCTGCCCTTGATATTACACTTTGAACTCTTGAAGATTTTAACAAAGTTAAACAATGATGAAATGATGAATGTGTCAGCAATCGAAAAACTACTGCTCCCATGATGTTCATCATACAACATTATAACTTCTCCCTTTATCTATCCTTCTCGTTGCCTCTTTCACTCCTTTGGGATTGTCTTTAAAAAAGGTAAGGAAGAATATTTCATCATTTTGAAATAAATTACCATCCCTGTCTCTGCCCTGTCTATGTATAAAACTGTCTTATTAGAAAAATGTCTTCTGGAACAGAACCAAAGCTCTGGTTTGACTTCAGCTCACTGTAGACTCCAAAGACATATTATTGTATGACATGAAACGACAACATTGGAGTAACACAGAGAGAAAAAAAACAGCACAGATACTTAAAGAGTGTCTTGGGAGTGTCACCACAGAGGAAGTGTAACTGAGTCCCCCCTGCCTTGCTTGGCATCAGCCCACTTATGAGCAAAGAGAAAATCGATAGCCTATTGGGAGTAGCTCCCTGGATGGATGTGTACAGTGGAAAACATGTCGGGCCAAATGGCTACCAAAGAATAACAAAGCTTTGGGCTATAGGGTATGAGCAGCTGTATAGCACACTGAAACCATCTGGTTACCGTGGCAATGTTGCCTCTAGGTACACTTACAGTTATGAAGCTTTGGGCTTTGAACAGGCCCATTTAGAGCCTTTGCACAAAAAACACCATTAGTCTGGTTCTAAGATAACTTAAGGAACTATTTCATCTCTAATCCATGGTCCAGGGTTGTAGTCTGAGATCGAAATTTCACACTTCAAAAGGCTGAAACTGCCTCACCCTCTGCTTTGATTTGGTCAAAACTTAAAGAAAAAAAACAGAAAAGAAAACTGCTCTCTAAGTCTAATTAAATAGGATATCTCAGACACTACTCGCATTTTCACACAAACAAAATAAACTAATTGGCTACTGCAATCTTAAAGGATAACTTCAGATTTTGATTTTTGGTTTTGATTTTGTAGCTCTGGGCCATGGATCTACCGGTTATGACAACACTGTACTCAATAGAATAACTGCTGAGATCTCAGAATGCGGTGACATCTATGCAGATAGGTCTAAAGGGGGAAGAAACATGAGCATTCATACGATCAGAGACGTCATAAACAAACCTTGTTAACCCAATTAGAAGAGAAAACAAAGGCAAACTATAAAATGATTTTCCAAACTTTCTGTTGTAAACATCCCTCACAGTTTACAGACTGGCTTCCTGCTTTAACCTTTTCTGCACTTCAGGCAGCAGTAGGCGAGATTGAGCTCGAGCAAATATGATTAAAAAAGGGGCCAATCAGAGCCGAGCTGGAGCCTTGCCATCTCTGAGCAGCTGTCAATCACTTGCAAACTCCGATCAAACGGTCAAACTAGGCAGCGCTGATCAAATATGAATCAATATTCTGTTGCTTTAATGCCTGTTTCTCACCTCAGACGTTTTCAGAAACATCTTTTAGTGTACTGTTTAGCTGTAAAATGAGAACGTTTTTGACCCGGCAGCCATGTTGAGATCAGTTGAGGAAATACCAAGCACCGCCCACCGGACAGCGCAAACTTTCTCATTTTAAAGCTAAACAGTACACTAAAAGATGTTTCTGAAAACATTTAAGACGAGAAATAGTCATTACAGTAACAGAATGTTGATTAATTGATCAGTGCTCCCTAGTTTGACTGTTTGATTGGAGTTTGTGAGTGATTGACAGCTACCTCCCTTGAATGAACAGCCAATAGAAACGCTCTCTCTCTGAAATGACCTGTGATTGGCCCGTCACAGACTAGATTTTTTAAAGCCTGAAAACAGAGCCTTGAACTGCAAAATTAAGTAATGTAGCAGTGACGTGATCATGTACTAACATAGTTACATACGTAACTTAAAATAAGTTAACGTGTCAAATTTTGAAATTTTGGCCTCCTGGGTGAAAGTCCTGTGTTTGTTCGACTTGCTCCTTTGCTCCCGTCATAATTACAACGGCCGCTAGAGGTCAACACCTCACAACAAATGCAATTATGGGTCGTAATAAGCTACTTGCATGGACGACCTACAGCCATTTTTTTGGTGAGGATGGCTTGCCAAATAAAGCGCCAACTAATCTGATGACATTGACTGATTGGCTTGATTGCTCATGTTTTTGCCAGTTGGATGTCCCTGCGTTCTGCGAAATCTTTGGTGAGTACACTTAAAAGTGGGGGGAGGGTTACTTGATTGATAGGTGTCTCATGCTAGCACACCCAGCTGAGGTGGTAGCCTCGAGTAACTTCTTGCCTAAGTTGGGATTTTCTGTTTCCATGCCAGTGCCAAGATAGTGGCGGGTGATAAGGCACCTCAAAGCTTTCAGTAACTTGTGGTTGAAGTCACACCTATCTTATATTTTTTTGTCTGTGGACACCTAAAGTGTCATAGTTCTAGGGGTGCGTAGAATGGATAAAAACTTTTTTTCATAGTACATATGTAATTGTATAAAACATCAATTCGTTGTTTTCTTTTTTATAAAATAACGAGAAAATGTCTGTTTTAAATACCAGACAATTCATGGTACATTGATACAAAATCCTCTGAATCCCATATTCAAATAACGCTGCCCTGGTCATTGAGTTGCAACATTGCCTGCAGTGACCCAATAAAACCTGAGATATTAAAAGGATAGATGCCTCTCCATGAAAAATCATTTACAATACATTTCTATCATCTCACACTATATTGTGTCATATTGCCCAGGCCTACATAGCTCATTTTATTTCGGTCTGCTGTGTTGACTTTACTTCTGCTGTTCTTCCTACTCCCTTTGTTCATATGTCTCATAATATTCTATATGCATTTATAGTCAGAGTACATTAAACATGTCCAACAGCATCCAGGGGCCTTTAGAGACAGGGTAAGGATGGCAGGTGTTATACTTTAACAACAAAATCACAAAGGCATACTGTTTGTGTTTTGTTGGCATGATCGGAGAAATGTTGATATATAATAGTCGGTGTCACCATTCACTGCGGCAGCCAGCATTCAAACAGACTCATTTTAGATGTGCTTACAGACTAACAGAGTCGCAGGTGCTGTTTTTCCAACATAAAATGATACATCAGTGGGATATTTGTTCCCTTTTTATAACATACCAGGTGGGCTCAACCGAGACAGCCGAGACAGTTTCTGCCGCCTCTGTTTCTTTTTGTTTTCAGCATTACATCTGGGACTCCTCACTTAACTCATTTGCTCTTTCATCAGCAATTTAGGCTCAAGGTGGGACACTGGATTATGAACCCATCGCATAAGAATGTCTCCATCAGCATTGTTCTGAACGCTCTCAAGTCAATGGCAATGGCTTTTTAACTTGTGTACTGACAGCCAGAAACGAGAAGAAATCTTGTAATACACAGAACAAATGCAAGCATACAATCCATTTATGCCTTGACATGCCAACAATGGAGGCTGTCACTCTGAATCAGTGAGGAATCAGTCAACGTCAAACCCACACACTTCCGTGCCTTTATAGCTTAAAGCTAATAAGGTATTTTCTTTTCTTTTCGAATGTGTGCTTAGCTTCAGTGGAAAAGGAACCGAACATATGCTTATTAAGAGAGACAGAGGACATATAACTAATGTCTCCCACCTGATTCAAATGCAGTTGATTTAAACCACTGGTCCACAAAGATGCCATAAGATGGGATATAAAGACTAAAAAAGGTTGCAAGGATTTGCGCCGACAACAGAATTACAAGATGTTTAAAGGCTAAAAGACACAGGCCTGTTGTCAGCAGTGACAAACAGGAATCCAAGAGATTATGAGCTTTTATCAAGCTTAATCACTCAAAGATACAGATGTAGCCAGATAACAGTTTGTAATCCTACAGATAGGTGATGCTAAAAGAGATCCCTTCACTCGCAGCAGAGCAGATCCATATAACCAGCTAGTAGGCATAAAGACTGTGGTATATAGAACAACGTATCAGTTCAAAGCCTGCATTGGGATCAAAGATTGTGATTAGCAAGAGACTCGTTCACTCATTTTAGAGCAGAGCCAGGTCTCTTTGTTATTCTTTTCATCATTCATTACAGGTTACGATTAAATTCAAGCACAGACTTTATGGTAGAATTCATAGATCTAAGCCTGGAGTTACAACAAACCACATTAAAGTCCTGTTTCAGCTCTGAAAAAAAAGGCAAATCAAAAAAAGCAAACATGGCAAAAAAATCCATATAATGATAAATTATTTTATTATACTATAAAACACTGCATTCAAATGCTACACACAATCCTGTAACACACACTGACTGTTTACTATGCTCATATTTCAAATCAGCAATGACTTCTTCAATATTCTATATATACACAATAGAAACCATGATGATCGTCTAACCTTAAACAAATGCCAAGGGAAAATAGATGAAATATATTGGCATAGAACATTTGTATTTACTGTATTTACAACTGAAAAAAATACTTTTGTGTGAACTAGGGCTGTCGATTGATCGCGATTAATCACAAATGAATTGCACATTTTTCATCCATTCAAAATATACCTTAAAGGGAGATTAATCAAGTATTTAATAATTGTATCAACACTAGAGTGGACAAATATGCATGCTCTATGTAAATGTCTGTATATATTTACACAAAACAATGACAAATATTGTCCAGAAATCCTCACAGGTACTGTATTTAGCATAATAAATATGCTCAAATCATAACATGGCAAACTGCAGCCCAACAGGCAACAACAGCTGTCAGTGTGTCAGTGTGCTGACTTGACTATGACTTGCCCCAAAGCTGCATGTGATTATGATAAAGTGGGCATGTCTGTAAAGGGGAGACTCGTGGGTACCCAGAGAACCCATTTTCATTCACATATCTTGAGGTCAGAGGTCAAGGGACCCCTTTGAAAATGGCCATGCCTGTGTTTCCTCGCCAAAAGTTAGCGTAAGCATTATTAACCTCCTTCGTGACAAGCTAGTATGACATGGTTGGTACCAATGGATTCCTTAGGTTTTTCCAAGAGGCTTTTGACCATCTCTTGTGTTGCTCTGGAAGGATTTCACATTCAGCACATTTTGCCTTCATCTGTATCTCTGGCTAAGCCTTTGTCATAAATAAAATACACATTGTTTTCACCGCTGTCAGCAGCGTCCATACAAGCTGTACTGAAACTTCATAAATTATACAGACAGAATGAACATCTCGCTACTCAAATAAGAAAAATCGAACAGCTGTGCATATTCATAGCTGTGGTATATTCTGGTTTAATAAAGAACAAACTTTACAAGCTGAAATCTGTTTTCTTATCACTTATAAATTTCCTTGCCAAAATTTAGCGTAAGTTTGGAGCATTATTTAGCCTCCTTCACGACAAACTAGTATGACATGGTTGTTACCAATCCTTAGATTTTCTAGTTTCATATGATGCCAGTATCTTCACTTTAGCTTTTAAACTGAGCCCGCTACAACCTAAAAATCACAAGTTGCTTGAATGCATTAAAAGAAAATAGTGGAGTTAAAACAAGTCAGCGTTAACGCATTATTATTGCGTTAACCTTAACAGACCTAATAACAGAAAAAACAGATCTCTTTTAATATGTTTCTTCCATCTGATTTGAAATGTCCTTAGAAATTATATTACAAAAAACTATTTAGTTGTTTTTCTGTGTCTATATTTGTTTTATGGTAGACACAAACAGATGTAACATCACAAGATGAAGCCACAACAGAGGCGTTTATCTGCTTCCTGTCTCTGTCTCCTCCTGACTGATCAGGTCTTAGGTTGTCCCAGCTACCTCATACATATCTTGGACAGAGACCATGACTGTAGCTGTTCCAATCCTCTGTTTCTGCCCAGCGATGGTCATGCGTTTTCCACACTGCATAATGTCATACCTACAGTGTGGATTTGGCTGTGCACCAGAACAATTAAGCTTTATGTACAAGTAAAACTTAGTTTTTATATATCTTTACTTTGACGGCAGATGAAGCTCAAGGCAATGCTACTATTACTGCTGACAACAAACAATTTTGTGGTAACGTATCCAGAACATTATGCACTATTATTTCTTCATAACTTGTTCGGAATATAACAAAACATACTGTAATATCCAAACCAAAACAAACAATTAAATGTAAGAAAGTGGGGAAAAAAACAAGAATCAAACTCACACACTGTCACATCTCTACTAAGGCGCTGAAATTGGGCACAAAGTGTTGATGAATGTTTTATTTCATTCAGTGCACCGGAAATGAACCTATTATAAAAGTAATTTATTTTTTCCGGAGAGGAACGGTTCTTATTATTACTCTTCATCACACAGGTGTCAAGCTCAAGGTTGTTGGTTTATTTCACGTCAGCGTGCTGCCAGGTAGATAACAAGGATAGTTAAATAAATACATAAAGGAAGAATGGGTTACAGTGTATTGCACTGTACATTGAAAGTGTACTGTTGAAGCTAGAGCTGTTTGTAGGTCTTTTTGATCAAGTCCAACTCTCGTCTCGGGGTTATGATACATGACTTGCAAGTCAAGTAATTTATTTTTTACTGGTAGTGGACTTGTTCGACTATGCAAACACAGCCTCCCTCTTTCATTCCTTCAAACATCTTCTTGAAAAGATCATTGTTGCAATATTTGGGCATATCCAAGTCCTTCATAATGTTTAAAAGTAGACGTTGTAGACTGCGCGAACTGTTGTTGGTTTGTGTACAACGCACAGAGCTGGCAGGAAACAGGCAAGAGGCCATGCGTTGCACACTGCCGTACAACCTCAATCGAGTCACATATTCTGAATGTGCAACCCGTTCTCACTGTCAACTCATCAAATATAGTTTTAAGTGTCAGAATGCTACAGATTTATAAAAGGATATTTGGCCTGTCAAAGTTAACGCGATAATGGAAATTTGTTTTAATGACACTAATTTCTTTAACGCATTTACGCAACTTGCGATTTTCGATTAACCTCTTAAAAATCCAATGGGCCGCCAATCTTTCGGAGGTTGTAGCAGGCTTTTTTTGCATCAGTTTTAAAGCTAGAGTGAATATACTGGTATCATATGAAATTAAAAAACCTGAGGAATACATTGGTACCAACCGTGTCATACTAACTTGTTGCAAAAGAGGCTAAATAACGCTCCAAACTTATACTACATTTTGGCGAGGAAAAACTGTCATGATCATTTTCAAAGGGGTCTCTTGACCTCTGACCTCAAGATATGTGAGTGAAAATGGGTTCTATGGGTACCAACGAGTCTCCCCTTTACAGACATGTCCACTTTATGATAATCACATGCAGTTTGGGGCAAGTTATAGTCAAGTCAGCACACTGACACACTGACAGCTGTTATTGGCTGTTGGGCTTGAGTTTGACATGTTATGATTTGAGCATATTTTTATGCTAAATGCAGTACCTGTGAGGCTTTCTGGACAATATTTGTAATTGTTTTGTGACGTTAATTGATTTTCAATAATATCTAAATATATACATGCATTTGCAAAAGCATATTTGTCCATTCCCTTGTTGATAAGAGTATTAAATACTTGACAAATCTCCCTTTAAGGTACATTTTGTCCAGATAAAATATGTGTGATTAATCGCAATTCACTATGGACAATCATGCAATTAGTCACAATTAAATATTTTAATCGATTGACAACCTTAAAGGATATACATTTGAATTCAACTTTAACTGTGGCAGACAGCATGAGATGAAATATATAACTTCATATATATATATATATATATATATTATATAAAAGCTCAATAAGTAAAATGAGAAATTGAAGTAAATACAGATCTGTGTGTCAGAATCATTTGGAAAAGAGTCTCTGCTGGAAATGAAAGTAGTAAACTATTAAACCACTCATGTGTTTAGGCTAATTAATCTCAAAATGAAAGACTAATTTCTCTTATCTAAATTTTATGAGTTTTTCTCATTTTATTCTGTTGCCAGCAGCCATAATTACAAGTGTGTATTTGGCATCCCCATTATGATATTAAATATTTACAGCAGTTTGGCTCCACAGCACAGCGTTTTAGCCGTGCTCCTGGCATGGCTCGAGGGATGGCAATCCCGGTCTGTCGGTTGGTCGGTCCATAGTCTAGAGTGAAACATATTTATACTACTGGATGGACTGCCAAGTCGTTTTGTACGGACATTCATTGTACCCAGAGGATCCATCCTGATGACTTTGGTGATCCCCTGACTTTTCCTTTATTATTGGATGGATTGCCATGAAATTTGGCACACATTCATGATCCCTTCAAGGTGAATTGTAATCACTTTGGTGATCCACTGACTTTATCTCCAGCACCATCATCAGGTCTAAATTATAACTTGTCCAATACGACCAAATACCTGCAAAACTAATGGCATTTCCATCAGCCTGTACTTTGTCATTTGTGCTAATTAGCAAATATTTGCATGCCAAAACTGCAAAAAATGGTGAACATGTTAAACAATTCTACCTGCTTGAGATCAGCATGTAAACATTGTCACTGCGACCATGTTTCCAAACTGATGTTTAGCTCATAGCGCCGTTGTGCAGCCTCACAGAGCTGCACGCATGACTGTAGACTCTCTTAGTCTTGTTTCAATATTTATGGGTCACCAAGTCAAGTCCTCAGGTACTCAAGTCTCGAGTAAATCAAGTTTCACGTCCACATATTCAAGTACAAATCGACTTGCAAGTCCTCATTGTTGCGTCTCGAGCCTCTCCAATGAAGCCTCAAATCTCCTTCTCTGGTTGAAGCTAACTCTTTTCTTCTTAAAGCTAAAATGATTTATCCTAAAAATATCTCCTCATGCAAGGTATTATCATATCACAAGCTCATAATGTAATTGTCAATTTGCACATGTTTTAGTCAATTACTGGAACTTACAAAAACTTCAGAAATTAGATTAGAAATAGACCAGCAACACCACTACATTCTTCCCCCAACATAACCTTGTGCTACAAATAAACTGGACTTGTGGCTATCGGCCGTATTGTTCCAAATTGCAAGACTAACCCTTCATGCAAACTATGCAAATCAGTCCTGATTAATCGCCTTGCCACTAATCCTCACAGTTGATCCTTTCCAGAGTGGAGGGTCCAATTTGCATATCTCATTTTGCATCCACTCTTTGCTGATGGAAAGCTGGTAATTATGGTTCAAACTCGCCCTGCTGCGCTCTCGTCAAAATGTATCAAGCTCTACACAGGACCATGGGTGTAGATGCTTATTCAACCCTGACAGCGTATTTCAGCATAGCTTTGTCTTTATAAGCCTTGGGATGTAATTTTTTACAGCCAAGTACAACACAAGATGTGAGTGATAGGAGGGATGGAAAGTCACCTGCTTTTTGAACATCTTAACATCTCAAGATAGTACTCTTATGGTACACGAATGGTCTGCTTAGTCTCAAATATCATCCCGAAGTCCTTTTCACAACAGTGAAACCTGGTGAAGTGGAGGGGATGGCTGACACAAGATGTACTTTCTATACTTTGACAGATAAGACTTTTTAAAGGTAATTAGAGTCCTTCTAGATTCCAGCTGGTGCCAGTTGTGTACGAAATTTTCAAAATATGAGCATGAATGCATTGAATTCAATTTATTGACTAAAATGAAAGTAACTCAAATATTGATTATTAATATTAAATGATACTGAATATATAATAATGAATGACAATTGAATTTATTTGTCAGAAGACACAGCAGCGTATTTACTTTCTTCGCAGACTCAGATCTTTTGGAGCCAGGAGCCAGATTATTTTTCTATTTTTCAGATCAGTGATTCAGAGTTGGCCAATTGGCCAACCTGCGACACCCTCCTTTCAAGCAGCTCACAACAAGAGCATGCTCACACTTGCCAACAGCCTCCCTTCTGATCCCTTGCATGTTTTAAATGGGGAATATCAACATCTGCCCTCCAAGAGGCGATTTAGAGTCCCTCCATTTGATCGCATCAGGCTGAAGAACGCTTTTGTTCATCAATCCATCTTGTCGCTAAATAATAATTAATGTGCTGCTAAGGAGAAGTAAATCCAGAGGACAGGAGGTATTTTTTTAATGTGTTATGTATGGTTAGTTGTGATGTGTTTTGTTTTTTGTCTTGTATGTACAACTGATGTGTCTTATTTGTCTGTCTGGGGGTTTGCTCCATGCTGCACTGTACTCATCTCATGATCGCTTAATTATGGTAATTATCAACATTTGGAAATGGAGCAACTTACTGGAAACCAGTCATATACGGTTTACATGTAAATTTGTATGCAACACCTGTCCTTTCAATTTCTAACCAATTGTTAACATGACACATGGGACTGCAGTGAGAAACAGCAGCTAGAATGATAACAAAGATAGATCTAGTTCAGGTAGTGAGAAATGAACTGTGAGTGTAACAAAACATCAACCGGCAGCACAGGGTAAAAGCACAAAAGCCCCCCTCTCAACTAAATAACATAAGCACAAAAATAATCCGTATGAAATTCCTGTTATTTGCTTTTAAGTACACAGAACCCCTCTATCTTGTATTAATGTTAGTTTGTATGAAAATCCTGCTGTATCCTCAAAATATATGATGTATTTTCCATCCAAAGCCATCTGTTTGCTACCTCGATCAGCTGTCACCAAATCCCACACTGAAACTCTAACCACACATTGAACTGATCACCAAAGTATTGATCACAGAGACAAGCGTTCTTCATGAAACAGCCTTAAACACACAGTAACAGTGTGAGCTGTCTTACTTTAAAACTAGTGTTTATTCCTCACCAGGTTCTGTGCAAAACTATCCATTAACTTCCAGTACTTTGCACCATGCATAGCTCTGACCAGGTCGCTGGAGCTAATAGCTAATTCTGCTCTCTGAGCTTACAGAGATTCCATTTTGGAATATTGAACATTTTCCAATCATTGCTTTTGTGATTTATGCAGATTAAAGGACCAAAATGTAATATATTTACTGTAATAAATCATAAAAGTACCATGATATGTCATCACAGATTAAGGAAACATGCTAAAAATACTGGCTTCTCTGACAACAATGCTACAGCCAGTATGTTCTCCTTTGAAATTTCCATTCCGGTGCGGAACGTCTGTTTTTGTTTTGGCCGGTGTGAACCCGTCCACGGCTCATTTTGACACCCTGCTACCACATATGAAACAAATTGGCATGCAAACTCAGCCTTCTGCATCCATGGAAGCAAGCAAACAAACTGGATCAACAGAGATAATCATACATCTCTCTGATGACGTTACACAGAAACCCAGAATAAGAATGAAACTACATGAAAACCAACTGAAGAGATTCCTAGAGAATCATCTGATTGCATTTCATCATCTGAGTGAGTACACTATCTGTTACACATTCCATATACTATATTTAGGAATGAGTGCAGAGTCTCACCATGACAGAGATGTGAAAAACATGAAAAACACTTGAGAAACGTACCTGTTTCACATCATAGGCGAAGAGCACATATTTCAGATCAGGGGAGACAGAATACTTTGCCACGTTGAAATTGATCTAATGGAAATTAGAGAGAAAGAAAGATATACTTACTGTTTGCAATGTCAATCATTATGATCGCATTTACGCTGTGATAAATCTTCATAACTTAATATACAGTGTGACAAACAAGTCTACTTACAAATGTTGTGTTTGTCAGGACAATCTCTGTTTCGTTTGTGAGGATGTTGAACTTGATGACGTGGCCATCACTGTTCCTGTAGATGACTTCGGAGTCTGTGAATAGAAACAGAGCGAACAAAGAAAAAAAAACATCGGTATGAAGGAAATTGAATTTAGAAAGGTTTTCCAGAAAAAGACAACTTCAAGGTGAAAACCAGCCGAAGCAGCCATCCCGACTCTATTTTGAACTGTGAAGATGCCATTAAGAAACAAACGCTTTCTAAGCCTCAATCTTTCCTCAGATTAAATTAGCAGTAACAATGCAGACAGCCAGACAGGCACAAGTTTGTGCAACTGTAATTTAATGTGATTAACTGTGAGAATCAAAAGTGAGATTTCACTGCCAGACAAACACAAAGGGAAGGCCTAAATTTTTCATCTTGTAGGTAACACAGGGTGATCTGTGTTGAGGGGAAGAGCGCTGCGTGGCTCCGACAGGGAAGCATCTTCCCTACAGAGCTGGACTGACTGGACGAGACAGCATTGTTTGTTTTGTGTCAGAGCCAAACATTCAGAAACGTAGCCCCCCTCAAATGTCACGGTATGGGGCATTGTCACGATAATACCTTTGTGTCAACACAATAGCATGCACAAATAATCTGAATATTAAATGGATGCATGCAGACGTGTACAGGTCAAAATACAGCATGACCACAGCAAATGTGTCCCTCTCATACTGATTAACAATTGTAATTCTCAATATGCTGCCTGAAAACAGAAACACAGATGGAAACAATCAATATTTCTCTTTTGTTCAGCTTATTTGACAATTAGGTTATTCAACTGTGAATGGTCTGGCCCTGGAAAGTGAAGACATTTCCATCACCAACAACTCACAATATTCCTAGAGCACATAACTCTTGTGCATTACTTGGCACATTTTTTGTCTTTTTAATTTTTAATTTTAAAAAGGGTGTGATTTTTTTTTTTTTTGTCTTTCAAAATTTTGGAAGTTCAGCCTCAGTTCCTATAATACGTATATAATAAACTGTGTAGCCAAATACCGAACTTTGGGGACATTGTTCCCCATTGAAACCCATTAAAACCACAATAGTTGATCCCATAGCCATTACAGCATAAAGTCATGCATTCTATTATATCAGGCTTTCAATCTAGAGCCTGGGCTTTCTGGCCCTGATTTTCTCATGTTTGCCCTATGGGGCAAATGCATGCTATTTTCCTGGTTTCCACTAGGGGCATGGCTGCTGTATTACGCGTTTGATGCAACGCAATAAAATCAACGTTGTTGCTTATTGACATATCCTAGACTGTGTGAGTATACAGAAAATAATTAATTTTGTTTTTAATTTGTAAAGAAGTGGTAGACATGTGATATATTATGATATAAGTTTGAATTACCGCCGTCAAGTTTCAGTTTACATCCCTGTCTGTCCAAAATGTCATCACTTCATCATTTTATTCTGTTTGACATTTGCGTGTTATTGTCATAATTATTGAGTTATGGCCAAAAAATGTGTTTTGTGAAGTCACAATGACCTTTGAACACTAAAATCTAATCAGTTCATCCTTGAGTCCAAGCGGACGTTTGTGCCAATTTTGAATAAACTCCCTCCAGTTGTTCCTCAGATATCCCATTCACGAGAATGGGACAGACGACAATCCGAAAACATTATACCCATAGTGAAATATCTCAATATCTACTGATTGGATTGTAAATACTTTTTGTACAGATATTAATGGTCCCCAGACAACAAATGGTAAGAATGTAACTTTGTCCAATATTGTAGTTTATGATGTTTTTGTCCAAAGCAACAAAGAAGCCTGATTGTTCCTTTTCTGACCTTATGTGCCCATCACAGTCCTAGATATCATCACATGAGACAGGCAGTGTGTATAAATCTATTGTCGAGGGACCGCAGGCCAAAGATTGTTCCAAATGAGGAGTCTCAGAGACAAAATGAAAACCACTTGTGACATTCATCTTAACTGCAGCTCAAACACTGTCACCAGTGTTGTGGAAAAAGCTCTGCTCTTTGAGGGAGCTCTCAAAGAATCCGAGCAGCGACAAGGATTCTGCAGCGAGAGCTAATCCCCCTTAAATAAACACAAACATGAACTATTAAAACGTAGTAAAGTCAACAATACCAAAAGCTTAGCACATGAGCAGTACTGTAAGTTGAGGTGGCTCAAACTTATCAGCAGAGTAATAGAAAAGTCCATTCATCTCTCTGTTCATTACCCGCTTAACCCTGAGGGTCGCGGATAAGCGGAGGGTTACAGCCAATCCCAGGAGGAGGGGTACACCCTGGACAGGTCACCAGTCAATCACAGGGCTGACACATAGAGACAGACAACCATTCACACTCACATTCACACCTACGGGCAATTTAGAGTCTTTGGACTGTGGGACGGAGTGTCAGCTTATAATGACCACGCTGTACACATGGATCAAGATGATGGGAAGTTTCTCATCGGTTGTTGTTTTCATCAAATTTGAAGAAATTTCTAGAAAATAAAGTGCATGTGAAAATATTAACCCTCTGAGGCCCGTGATCCCGACTGACTTTACTGTCTTTCAGTTTATTTTAATTCATTAATTCATGTTTAATTCTGATATATGACTATAACAACTTGACACACAGTGCTGAGCTGCATCTTAAATTAATCTTCAGGTTCCCAGCTTTCAGATGATTTACACCACTTCTATGTGGCATCTATTGTTGACCTGCTATCTCCCCCTAAAGATCCCCTGACCCCCCTAAAAAAGACAAAAACAGATCTATTGTGGGTCTTAGAGGGTTAAAGAGGATAAGGCATTTTTTTCTGTAATGAGTAGTGTCAGGGACTATCATTTTATTATAACATATTTGTAGAGACATATTAATTTTTTGAAGGAACTTGTCTCCTCCTACACAGACAGCCGAGGTAACTTTTGGAGTCTGACAAATTTTTGTATGAATAAAAGACTGAATTCTATCTGTTTATTCTCAAAATTTGTACTTTAAACAAGCCAAACCATATTGTTTAAGCTTTATGTATCTATAGGCAAATAGCAAAAACATTAAAATTATTGGCCGAGATTAGTGCTGTCAACGTTAACGCCACAATAACACGTTAACTCAAATTAATTTGAACGACACTAATTTATTTAATGCATTAACACAGCCTATCTTCCAGAAGTGGTAGCAGGCTCAGTTTTAAAGCTATAGTGATGATATCGGCATCATATGAAACTAGAAAAACCTAAGGCATATCAATATCATACTAGCTCGTCGTGACGAGGCTAAATAATGCCGAAAACGTACACTAAATTTTGGCAAGGAAATACTTGCATGGCCATTTTCAAAGGGCTCCCTTGACCTTTGACCTCAAGATATGTGAATGAAAATGGGTTCTATGGGTACCCATGAGTCTCCCCTTTACAGACATGCCCACTTTATGATAATCACATGCATTTTGGGGCAAGTCATAGTGAAGTCAGCACACTGACACACTGACAGCTGTTGTTGCCTGTTGGGCTTGAGTTTGCCATACATATTTAGTATGCTAAATGCAGTACCTGTGAGGGTTTCTGTACAATATGTCATTGTTTTGTGTTGTTAATTGATTTCCAATAATAAATATATGTATGCATTTGCATAAAGCACGCATATTTGCCTACTCCCATGTTGATAAGAGTATTAAATACTTGATAAATCTCCCTTTCAGGTACATTTTGAACAGATCAAAAAATGTGCGATTAATTTACAATTAATCACGATTAATTATGGACGATCATGTGATTCATCGTGATTAAATATTTACAGCCCTAAAAAATAGCAAAAACAACGAAATTATTGGCCGAGATACATGTGACTATAGTGGGAGCGGCGCTGTCCGTAGTTCTGAAACTGACTGGAGTAGATGGATAGACAGACAGACAGAACACATCATTTGGTATCTAAGCCTGCTTTTTTATGGTTGTAATGAGAGAGCTGGGGAGAGAGAGAGAGAGAGAGAGAGAGAGAGAGAGAGAGAGAGAGAGAGAGAGAGAGAGAGAGAGAGAGAGAGAGAGAGAGAGAGAGAGAGAGAGAGAGAGAGAGAGAGAGAGCAAGCCGTAAACAGCTGTTTCGGCGCTCCTCCTTCTACTGACAGAATCGTTCATACAGTAAATTCAAAATATATTTAGCGCTCTGATAGTGCAACGTTCTTACCTGAGTGCTCTGAATAATAAATGTATTCTTCGATTTTGACAAAGCATCCTTTTGTTGTTGTCTCGCAAAACAGTTCTGTAACGTTTTCTCCCATGCCCATGAAACTGTGGCTACATAGATCTCAACATCTGTTCTTTTTCTGAATTGTTTTAAGGCTTTCTGGTGGAATGAGAGCATTAACACTCAGCGGGACATGAAGGTTTAAATTGGATAGAAATGCACTGCCAGCCGAATAAACTGTTGTTGGCTATTAAATAGGCGTTATCAGTCGCTAAAAGCCCCATAGATGTGGGTCAGTAGGGGCCTACTACACCCACTAACAGGTTCTATCATCTATTCACATGTTAGATCACCAAAAGAAGATGAAAGCGACCTCTAGTGACTGCAGTAATTATGACAGGAGCAGAAGTGGAAGTCAGGTGCCTTAGTATAGACATTGTGAAACTCCATCAGACATGGTGGTTGGGGGCGGTGGATGGGACATAAAACACGGGGTTCACATGCAGGAGACTGGAGTTCGCATCCATGTGAAAACAACAATTAAACCTAAAGTTGTAGTTTTGTTGCCTAAACCTAAAGAAGCCTTTTTCTTTGTGCTCAAAACGTAATGTTTCATTCAGTTTTACATGTTAGAACGTGTTACTGTTAAGTTTCACTTTCACTTTTACAACATAGTAGGTGTAGTAGGCCCCTAATGACCCACATCTATGGTGCTTAAAGTGACTGATAACGCCTATTTAATGGCCTGATAACAGTTGAGTCGGGTGGTCTGTCTCTCTGTAAATATCTGTTGGTCTGGCTGGCAGTGTAAACAAAGAATGCAGTGTGTGTGTGTGTGCGTGTGTGTGTATGTGTGTGAGGGTCCTGGGTCTCTGGGGTTATCCAATGCCACTGGGATTCATATAGTAATGAATAGCTTTACAAGTAAGCACAGCTGTCTTTACTGAACTCCTCCTGGTTAATCCCAAACAGCTGCTGACGCTGTGTTTGGATGGCACTCTGCACCCTGAGGAATAGACTTCCCCAACGGTCCACAAAGTTCCCCCTGTTGTGATCAAATGTGGCGGCTGCATTATCACCTTCACTGTCACATAAAAGAAATAGTGATGAAAACAAAAGGGAGAACAATATAGTCCTTTAAGAATGGTGTACTCCAGTCTCAGCGGACTGTGCTGGTTGTTTTGAATGTCCTGATCTCAACTAAAATTTGATGTACTACTGAGCGTTAAACAATTCTCTTATGTGCTGTGTTGCAATTGCTTGAAATAGCCCACTTACAGTGAAAGAAATAAGGAACCACTGGCAAAAACTACCCTCCAAATATATATGTGTCTCCGATGAGGTCATTTTCAAAATATCAAAATCATTTCCATTTGATGCCCAGCGGTGTTAAACCTCAAATCAGTGCATGCCTTTGAGAGAGAAATTAATATTTAGAGCTGATAAAAAGGAACTCATTCCTGTGATCTTTAAAACATTACCATAGGTCTCTGCACTGCTCTGCACTTGTCTCCTTAAATAATGAAAAGTCCGTAGCTGAAAAAGAACAAGCTAAGGCTCTAATGTATAAGTAATGTCCTACGTCTGTAACCCGATGAATAATGAAATGCCTTGGCTTTTTTCCTGCCACGCTTAAATCTGCAACTTAGGTGGACTCATATGGATTAAATAATGGTCACTGTACACGCCATGCTACCACTGCAGCTATCGCGTGTGTTATTTTAAGGCAAGTAAATATAATGTTTCCCTTATGTATTTCTCCTTACAGCGCAATTTAAGGTATTGAGATCAATATCTGTCATTATCTTCACTGATGTTCGCCAGAAATATGATGACCATGTAATGGTCAAAACTGCGTTTCACTTAGAAACAGGATTGATTTAAAAATATTGTTAAAAATGAAGTGTTTCTGGCAGAGGCTGGTATTAGTCGTAACCAATGAAATCATCCCTTCCTCTCCTCCTTTAAACCTCTCAATACTCTGACAGCTTTTGTGTTGAAAAGAACAGTGAGCCACGGAAGGGAAGCTTGTGTCCTTGTATGAGAGATGCACAATCACTTAATATGCAGCCCCATTTCAGCTATTGGGCTTCATGCAGGGAATACTCATACAAACAGATTTGTTCTAGAGTGTCACGTAGGAATGATTTAAGAAAGTCTGTGGCGTTCTCCAGTTTTCTCATACAAATTCTTGAGTGATCCAGACCTGTGGTACAAGTCGTGTACAGATGGTCTGCCTTTCTCTACATCTACGTCTCATTTACATTTTTTATTTGTGCTGTAACCAGGTCCTGTAAAAAACTAGGGCTGTCAATCGATTGATATAATTGTCATAATCGTTGTTAATCGTGATTAATCGCAACTTAATAATTACACATTTTGTATCTGTTCAAAATGTAACTTAAAGGGAGATTTGTCAAGTATTTAATACTCTTATCAACATGGGAGCGGACAAATATGCTGCTTTATGCGAGTGTATGCATATATGTATAATTGGAAATCAGTTAACAAAACAAAACAATGACAAATACTGTCCAGAAACCCTCACAGGTACTGCATTTAGCATAAAAAATATGCTCAAATCATAACATGGAAAACTGCAGCCCAACAGGCAACAACAGCTGTCAGTGTGTCAGTGTGCTGACTTGACTATGACTTAAGATAAGATAAGATAGTCCTTTATTAGTCCCGCAGTGGGGAAATTTGCAGTGTACAGCAGCAAAGGGGATAGTGCAAAAAACAAGATGCATCAGCTAACACATTAAAAAAGAGCTAAACAAAGTGTAACAAAATATGAACCATTTAAATAGAAGGAAGTATAAAAATAGGAGCAGTATATACAGTATTTACAATAAACAGACTATTAACAAAACTTGCCTGAACTGCATGTGATCATTGTGCTGTTTCCATAGAGATGCAGTACTTACTGTATATTGCAGTGGAAAACAAGGCCAAAGTGAGTACAATGTGACTGGAGCAAAAAAAACGACCTGAAACAGCCTGGGGTTCAAAGGGTTAAGAGTCGTAATGTCTTAATGGTCTGCAGGTTTCTGCCCAGTATCAACCTCCGTTGCACCCGGGCAATGGACCATCACCTACTGAAGGCTGTAATAGTCTCTTGTCTAACATCATCCTTGACTGTCACATCCATCTTGACCGCCCCTCATATTAGTCATGGACCACTCTGCTTTAGTGTTTAACTTTATGTCAAACTGCTCTCTCTTTATGTTTGTGACTGGCACATTACATCGCTGCTCTGATGACACGGCATTGGCAGCTGTGCTTTTCACATTTTTTTATTGTTTCAGGTCCTCTAATACCTATACTGACACTGATGAATATACCTTTTTGGTCTGCTGATATCGGACGTCAGAAGCTCTTTAGTGTGCAAGTTTTCTTCTCACTTCTCTCATTTTTGTGATTGAAACTTGCCCACAAACAGAGCGGAACACGATATGGCAATTTTATGTGCATCAAATATGATCAAATCTCACGAACACGCACCTCCTCATGAACAGCTGCCATTCATCGGACTGAAACAAGCAATTATACGTTTGTGCAGCTAACAGTGCAAACGACGGCAACAGTGCTGACAGAGCTAACAGTGTTAACCTGAGGGGGAACCAGAGGGTGGGCGTTACGCTTCCACGATGACGCTCTCGGTGAGGATGGCGTTATCAGCAGTAACCCCCGTATAAGAGCAGTGCAGAGTGGTTATTACCTAGCTATGTCAGAAAAGCACAGGGAAGCTCTGATTACAACACACACAGAGGGAAAGTGCTCAGGTAGACATTACTCCTCTATATCTTTACATAGCCAGTAGTTGTCTGCTATGGTATCAATGCTCTGAATCCCATATATGGAACCTTTAAAGCAGTTTAGGATACGAATACGATAATGTGCTTGCATGAGGCTCATTGTATTGTCACTCTGGATCAAACTGTGTTTTCAGAGAAAATGACAAGCAAATTTTAGAGTCAAGGGAAGTCAATAGGAAGACGTGATTAGATGCAACGTACAGAGACGAGAGGGCGAAGAAGAGAGGCTGGAGGGAACTGACTGAAAGTTTCTCAGTCAGAGGCTGAGCTGAATATAAATACACACAGGTGCATTTTCACAGACAGGGCCAGTCACGGCTTGCTATTTAGCTAGCTAGTTACCTGCAGTAGGCTGAATGTTTTTGGCATCACTGGGCGAAATTTCCATAATAACCTTTCAGCATATTGTAATTCAAGAGTTCTGAGAGAAAACTTCCTCATGGCTCTGGATGAAGGCACCTGTCAATCACTCACAAACACCGATCAAACGGTTAAACTAGGCAGCACTGATCAAATATGAATCAATATTCTGTTACTGTAATGCCTAATTCTCATGTAAAATGTTTGAATTATCATCTTGCAGTGTACTGTTTAGCTGTAACATGAGACAGCTAAACAGCTAATTGCTCCGGCTGGTAGGCGGGTCTTGGTATTTCCTCAACTGATTTCAACGTGGATGGTCACAAACTTTCTCATTTTACAGCTAAACAGAACATTAGGTGTACATATAGGCATTATAGTAACAGAATGTTTATTAACATTTGATCAGCGCTGCCTAGTTTGTCCGTTTGATTGGAGTTCACGATTTATTGACAGCCGCTCAGAGACAGCAAGGCTCAAGATCAGCTCTGATTGTTTGTTTTTTTCCAGTCTGTGAAATCTTGCAGATGCCATTAGGAGCACCGGAGGACACGGAAGCAAATGATTTTTTTCAGATTACCTGTCTCATGCACTACTGTCAGGATATAGTGACCGTTTTATAAAAATAACTTTTAATCATATTTGCTCCAATCTTGCCCACTGCTGCTTTAAAGTGAACAAGTAGTAAGCTGCAGGACCAGTTTAGCTGCTCATAACATCTGCAGAAGATACAGACACCAACACACCCCCCCCCCCCCCCCCCCCCCCCCCCCTCATTTACCACACACAGCGCAGTGACAGCCTTGTGTTCCTTGAAGATCATTCACATGACAGCCACATGAGGACATACTGTACTTATAATGAAACATGGTTGATCTTACTTGAGGGAGAACTGTCACTAAATTCAACTGGCTATCATATCCACAAAAAGGGTTGCTAAGCTTTCAACTCAAAAATTCCACAGCATGATTGCTACTGAGCTCGCAGCACGCCATCCAAATACCAAAAGGCGAGAAAAGCATGTGTGCTTTACAAAATAAATGCCATTTCACCCAGATTGTCAAACCCAAATACTAATAATCCTTGAAATTCTCTGACAGGTGACTATTTATTCCCATACAATTGGTAAACAGCCATACACAGGACTCCTTGAAGAAATAAATGAGGCTGGGGTAATGATATCCCCCCTTCCAGTGTTTGTACTTAGTGAGCCACGAGACACATTTTCTTTTGAAAACACCAGATTTATTTGGGTTCTAACTGTCCAGCTCCAGAGTCTGCTGCCCACATAACTGCCAGGAAATAAAAGATTAATTCTGCCCACTGACTAGAGGCTGCAGTAAGGAAAAACAGCACTCAGTACTAACTATAGCAGCCGGTAATTATGTGTCACATTTCTTAATGGTGTGCCTATTTTTGATCATGTGAGGAAATGATAATGGCACAGTAGTTATCACATGTACGTGGAGTGATACACGTAGTCTTGTGCCTAAAGTGCGGCTCTTTGCACCTTCCGCATTAGCATTTAGTGTAATTATTTGCAGGTTTAAAGGAACAGTGTGTAATATTTAGGGATCTATTTGCGGAAATGGAAAGTATGTTATCTTTAGTTTATAATCACCTGAAAATAAGAATTGTTGTGTTTTTATTACCTTACATTGAGCTGTTTCGATCTACCTAGGGAGCGGGTCCTCTTCACGGAGCCGGCCGCCATGTTTCTACAACAACAACACTGGCTCTAGATAAGGCCATTCGCATTTTCACGTTTTAGCGTTGGTTCTCCTACATGCTCGGCACATGGGAGAAGTTTCAGTTGATTGCAATCTGCAACCTCACCGGTAGATGGCGCCTAATTCTACACACTGCACCTTTAAGATATATGTGGCCAAAAGTGTGTGGAAACCCCTGTCCACATACTTTTGTGTACTTTCCTAGTTTCCTTAGATTCAATTAAGGGTAATTGCATTATATTTTAAACACTATTGTGAATTAAAATGTCTGGCACAATTTGGGCAAGACTCCATCCTATTGTATTGAAAGAAATGCGTGTTGTGTTTTTTTTTTAGTTTGGTGTGGAATAACTTGACTGGGCCTGCATAGAGCCGTGGCATCCAAACCCCATCCAACACCTTTGGTATGAACTGGAACGCCCACCGTTCCAGGCCTTACTGCCTAACATCAATGCCCTTATGGCTGAACACCCTTATTACCAGACAAGAACACCGTTATTGGACCATTCTGCAAAAAAAACTCTGTATTACGTTGAATTATTGTTTTGTGTCAATTGCCAGCATTTTAAAAATTCTCGCCTTTTACAATATCTGTGAATGGAAAATTTAGCTATATTATGTAAATGCAAAAAATTACTGTAGCTAAGGTACGGTTAAGGTAGGACAACACACTTGGTTAAGGTTAGGAATAGGTTGTGGTTACAGTTAATAAAAAAAAGTCTCTGGTACAAGACACAAGCTCCAATCTCCTGCATGACAAACAGACGTGCTACATGTAATGTAAAAAAAGATGACATTCAGTACAGCCATAATCTAACAAAAAGTTCTGTACCAAGTTCTGTTTATTTGACTAGCCAAATTGCTCACATTTGATCTTGTACTATTACTCCTGCTTTGTCCACTTAGAGCTAGAAACATGAAAATAACACAAATGTGCACACTACCCATCAGATATCACACATGCACAGCTGCAACTCAAGCCCTATGTTTTCATTCCACCACAATGTTTTTATGTACAATCACTACTCAGCTGCTGGTACTAGCTGCAGTCTCATAAGTCAAGGGAGGTGGGGGTCGGTTGCAAAACAGTGAGAAGTGAATTTTTGCCTGACTGAAAGCCCTTCCACCGGCAGATGAGGATGCGCAGCCAATGGAGTGCAGAGTCTGAGGGACAAGTGGGAACTCTGTGCACAATATAATATGCATAGCACACACTGAATTATTTAGCGAAGGTTGCGTAATGCTTGTATGCTGTGTCTGCAGTCCCTACGGTTCCACCAAATGTCACAGCTGGTCAAGCTCAAAGCCAACTTGTTAAAGATAGAACACGGGTGCTTGGTTCTGCAGATGCTGACAGTAAAATATGGTAGCATGTGCTGGAGTGGAAGGATTCAGTGCCAGCCACTGCTAGTGCTAAAGTGACTCATTAAAAATGGCATCTGTGGTTCACTGCTTAGACACCAAACAGCAGAATCGCTTTTATCAGCACTTGCAGCACATTTACAGGGATAAATATATTGACAGCCCTCTGTTGGGCCCATGCTGTACCATAGTACAACCAGACAATGAACTATCAATACAATTAGACGTTGAGCTATAACTTGAAAGTATTGACTTCTTCATTTATTTATTTTCACTCAATATCAGTCACTATAAGTCCCATAGATGTGGGTCAATAGCGGCCTACTATATCCACTAGTAGGTTTTATCATCTGTTCACATGGTCGATCACCAAAAACACAAGATTTTCACCCAGGAGACCGGAGTTTTCATCCTGTGTGAAACCAACAATGTGTAGTTGTCTTTGTGTCCGTAGTTATTCTAACCCAAAATATGATATGGTGTTTTTTTTGCCTAAACCTAAAGAAGTTGTAGTTTTGTTTGCCTAAACCTAAAAAAGTTGAAGTTTTGTTACCTAAACCTAAAGAAGCCTTTTTTGTGTGTTCAAGATGTGACATTTCATTCAGTTTTACAACATGTTAGATCGTGTTCCTTTTAAGTTTCACTTTCACTTTTGCAACGTAGTAGGCCTCTAATGACCCACATCTATGAAGCTTATAGCAACTGAAAAATGCCTATTTAATGGCCTGATAACAGTCAAATCGGCTACTATCATCACTTCACTTGCTAGGGGTATATGGTGAATATGATTGAGAGATCTAATACTGGTGGAACAAATAAACCCCGTGGGTAAAACACTCAGAAGCAGATTAATGACACAAGAGCTCATTTAGAGCTGCATCACACATTAACATTATAAATACAACAACCACTCAGTGCAGTAGCTGTTAATGAGTGCCAATGTGTGGCAAACAAGCTCACATTAGAAGAGGGGATGCTGTGGCTGTGAGCGCATCCAAATGGGGCACTAGTCAACTATGGCTTTGCCTCTGAATATTTCTATTGACATTAGTTTGTACAACACACTGTGCGCTGCGGTGTATCAACACAGTCTCACAGCAGTTCGTGAAATAGTCACGAAATGTAATTTATTTGATTTGTGCACATAGACAAGAATTTCCCTTATTTTCGTGACGCTCAGCATGACTTTCAACATCATAGTTTTCGTGTTTTCCTGCGAATATCCAGCAACGAGTAACACACGTGTCAATTTTCACCACAGTCTTTTCAAAATAAAACTACTTAGTTAGGTTTAGGAAAAGATCGACTTGGTTAGGCTTAGGCAACAAACAAATTAGATAGCTTTAAGAAAAGATTGTGGTTTGGGTTAAAATAACTCTAGAAGTGCTGTAACTTAAGTACGGAAGTTACATGACAAATAAATCAACTTTGACTTGTGGTTTCACACGGAACATGAACATCGGTCTCCTGGGCGAAAGTCCTATGTTTTTTGACCCACCCATCCACCACGACCTCCTCCCTACATGACGTTTTCACCGCTCTTTATACTTCCTGGTTCACAATAACGTGGATTACATAAGAATTGATTTCGTGCTGGCCATCATGAAAAAAATTGAAATTCGTGTCTATGTACACAAATCAATACATTCAATATAGTGACTATTTCATAAACTGCTGTGCGACTGGGCTGGTAGTACTATATTACAGTGCAATGTCACCACTCTGAATTTCTACACCTGTCATGTCTGTATCAGCTGAGATCACCGAAAATGGCTCAGCACAAGCTGTGTCCAATAATCTGCCACCCGTTGCCCTGAATCTAACAGTTCACTGCGACTGACAAAACACGAGAAGACAGGTGCCTTAAATTAGAGCACACCCACCCCTGTAATCCCTCTAGCCTCTGACTTGATTTTTTTTTCCACCAGAGAAATAAACGAGTAACATTCTCTGATTAGATTAGGAGATTAAGAAATAGATTAACGCAACACCTTCTCTGCACCACGAACCTTTCAGACATCATCAATAAAGAGATTTAATTAATTACTGAGCCTTATTTAACAAGCCATTCTGAATGATTCTAATTGACTTGTTGTGGGTTGGGAACACCATGTGCCAGTGGGTTTGAGTTTTCTAACATTAACACAGTTCAGTGCTGCTTGAGTGATACCTACAGTGCATGTCCAAAACAAACAGGGGAATCACCACGCCACTCTTGACCTGCGCTGGTTTGCAAGCAGGAATGCGTTAGCCTTGTCCATCACAAGTAATATGCTAATACATTTCATCTCGGCTCATTTTAATTCCTCCACCCACGCAGCATGCTAATGATGACACGCTTCATTTTCATCAGAACTGCAGATAATTTATGGCCGCGAAAAGGCGGACCGGCGGTTTCAAGAGCCTCCTCTTCTGTGTGCCGAGCAGCACTCCAACCCCATCAAGTTTCTGACACCACCGGACATGCAAGCTAAGAATGAGATGCAGTGGGAATTGTTTTCCATTTAGCTACGCACACACTACTGCTCTGAGTATGTGTGCTTATGAAATATGCAAATATTTTGTGTGTTTGTGTGTGTGTGTATGAGAGAGAGAGAATCCCTGGCTGGAATATGTTGTTTTTTTTATCAGCATCAGCTCTCCTTTAGCTATCCATCTCCTCCTGATCACATTGTTCTCCTCTCCCTCGTCGTCACCGTCTAAAACAATGTCAGCAACAAAAGCAGGTGAACATCACACAAGCTTCTCTTGAGAATAATGTGACTAAAGCGGTCCCAGTCGTTCCCTTAAAGCTAGGGCTCCTCTACCTCAGGGAAGCAGCAGAGTCCTCTTCAAAGGCGCCTGCACCTGGATGCTGCATTGTTCCGTGCAGTCAGCAGTTCTGCCTCAAAACCTGCACTTCCCCTGTGGCTCGAACAGGAACATTTCCATTATCTCAAGGTCTTTCATCTCTAGGTCACCTCACCGGCACTCACTAAATACAGTAACACCATGAGAACAGCAAAAAGATTTGGGCTAAATGACAACAGCACAGTAACATTATTTTGACTCAACTTCGAGTTAAACCTGCAGTAGGCAGAATGTTTTTGGCATCATTGGGCAAAAAGTACATAATAACCTTTCAGCATATGGTAATTCAAGTGTTCTGAGAGATAACTAGACTTCTGCACCTCCTCATTGCTCTGTTTTCAGACTTTAGAAAATGTAGCCCATGACGGGAAAATCACAGGTCATTTCAGAGAGAGAGAGTTCCCATAGGTTGTTCATTCAACGGAGGCAGCTGTCAATAACTTGCGAACTCCGATCAACCGAGCTTAAGCATAAGTTACCATGGCGATCTACCCTGTAAGAAGTGAACCACCGTCGTAGGACAGAAAACCTTGAAGGGTTAACCCTGAAGTTACATCACTAACTCCACATCCTGCTTCGTAGTACAGGCCTCAGGTTAGGTGTGAATCGTCTTGAATGAATGAATGAATGAGTGAATCTTTGGCAAGTCCGATCACTAATAAGCAAAAGTGTAAATGCATGCAAGAGGCATTCAAAATGGACGGAAATTTGATTGCTGCATTCTAGCTAGATGTTTAAAAGGTGTGGATGCATCCGTCTCTACAAACAACAAAGCTTTACTCCTCTTGCTCTTATACTACGTGACTGTATGACAACATTGGAATTGTGGAAACAGGGAAAACATTGGAGAACACAATGTGACACACAATTACACCGTGCATGAACACACATAAAATGAGAATTATGTCCGTGAGTCTGCCGCCCAGGAGCATGCTGGGAGGTTTCCCTTCAGGCATACCCTGTAGAAACTCTTCATTTTAAATTGACTCCTATAAAATGTTTGACACTTGTCCTCCACTGCCAACATAATTCCATAAAAAAAAAATTCTACAATTAAAAATCTTAGTCTGCAAAATAAATAAGTAAGGGATAAAATACAGCGAGCCAGTCATTGTTGTGAAATAAACCCCGACGGGACGAAGTGGTGGACCCTCTGAAGGGGTTCATTTCACAACAATGACATGCTAGCTGTACATTATCCCGCTTATTACATGGCTACTTACTTAAGTAATCAATAATTTGACACAAAAATGGTCCGCCAGAGTCCAACATCAGAACTGTGCCCAACAGTCTGTTATACATAGCAAAGGTCTGCTATAACAGACCGTAGAAAGCCGTGATTGACCAGTCAGAATTCAGTATTCAACAAAGCTGTGTAATAAATCATTTTGTCATTTTTGAGAGTACCTCATGCATGTTTCAAAGTAATTCAGACCAAGCTGTCCTTACTGATTTTTATGAGTATGATGTCAACATGTGGTATGTGTTTCATTATCAATACACCCCTTCATCCTCCTTAAGATCAAAATAATTCTCACTAAGCTGCACTACAAATAAAAAACGCTTGAATGTAACCACACAAATCTCTGCTGCACATGGCTTTGCTTTTACTTTGCTCTTTCAGTGCATTGGGAAAAGCATGGCGTGCAAAGTGGATGACTGGAGGCGGTATATATAATTCTACTTAAATTGTACCCCAGGAATGCAACAGCCACTTTCTGCAGATGGACAGGTGGCACTGGCACGCTTCACAGACTCACTTTAATTGGTATCCTCTGTATCTTGTAGCAAGCACTACCTTTTATTTGCTTAAGTCGATGAAAGGTGCTTAAAGGTTTCTGAGACATGCTGTAGAGTAAATAATTACTTATACCCTTCTTCCACCAAAGAAAACCTGCTAAAAATAGATGATAGTCTCCTTTCCCATTGCCAGGAGATGAGTATGCCTTTCTGTTTTTGTTCTTCTGGACATAATTTGTGGCTTAGATGACAATGAAAGTGCCGGAAAAGGGGTGAAAATTAGCGTGTCCACCCGGGCGTCATGTTTCTATGCAGAGTCAGAATTAATGCAGATTGTAACCTTTCCCACTAAAGACAGAAGCCAGATGTTAGTGGGTTTTTTGTCCAGTGGGAAATGGGGGTTTTAAGTGCTGTTTCTAACCTGTGTGTTGTATATTCTGAAGGAGTGTGTTTCAAAGCTTTCAGAAAGATGGTGTCAAGGATAACAGGTTAGGACCCAAACACAGATAAGGATGAGGAGGCAGCAGGTAGAGTGCAAGGATTTAATAAAAGAAAAACTTGCGTAGAACAAAATTGCAGCTGGTCCGGTAGACCGGTAACAAAAAGCCAATCCACAAAGTGAAGGCAAAAGGAATAAACTGGAAATACAAAACACTGGAAAAAATCTCTTAAGGGTGAAACTCAACACACAAGGAGAGACGACGAACTGACAATGATAAAAGGGAAACACAGGCTATATTTGAAACTGCATACTGTACTAGTAGTATGTACTGATTCGAAAAAAATGTAGCATGTAGTTTGCAGTATGCAAACTAAAGTCAAATATACAGTATGCCAAAAAAAAACGGATGTCGTACTGATTTGAAAAAAATCTCCAGTATGCATCGGACCAGTGTACCTCGCCTACTGTATCCCACAATGCAAAGAGCTGGAACTTTACAGGCTATGGTCACAACAACAGCATAACTGAAAGTTTTTTACATTTTCTGTATCTATTACATCACTAAATTCACTTTTTTTGAGGGGAGAAATCAACTGTGTAGATTTTGAATATTGGTAGTTTTACGTTAATAGATGTCAAATCAAACATTGGCTCCAATGTTTTCGGTGTTTAGAAACACCACAAACTGCCGTGACAGTTACCTAGTGCCTGCCAGGGTCGCTACCAGCCAGCCGGCCAATCACGCTCACAGACCGCTATGAGCTGCTGGAGCTCTCTAGAGAGACTGACAAGAGGCTTCTTTGTTGACCGATAGTTGGTTTAAATATCACAACACACATTGCATTTTATATTATATTATATTTTATAATGTCCATTATAAATTTAACGACAACCTGTGATTATCTGCCTTTGGAGTTGAAAAGCTCCACAATCGCCCGCGGGCGTAGCTCGCTCGAGAGCCGGCCAGTGCCGCTCACAGACCGGCTACAGAGCAGCACAAAGTGGCGAGGGGAGAGGTGAGGGAAAGAACAGCCTCTGACGGAGCAGAGAGATACCTGCTGAGACAACCTGACACTTTTAACATTACTCTAATATCTGTAGGGATATTAGTCCACTGTTTTGTTGCTGTAACTGAAAAAGCAGTTTGAGTAAATGTTGGCGATCAATGTTTTATATCTACTGTCTCCATTGGTCACAAAAAATATATATAATTTTTTTGATAATATTGCAATAGTGGTACGAAATTATTTTTTGTCCAGTGCCAGACTGGCCTAGCATACTGCAAAATAAATTGCTTTAACTGTTTCATACTGCATACTACTGAGGAACGCAGTATGTACTGTATACTGCATACTGCGTTTGTCAGTAGTATGTAGTAGGCGGTTTAGAATGCAGCAAGAGACTAAATACACAAGGAACACGGGAAAAATACAATGGCAGGAAGTAAAACTAGACATGACACACACGGTGAGTATATCAAAATAAGACAGGAAACACTAAAAAAATGAAAAAAGGAATATAACAGAAAACCCCAAAACCTAGAAACCAAAACTCTAGACAAAATCAGGAGCCACTAAAAAGATAACGCAAGATATAAAGCCTTAAGTCCAACAGCCTCTGGGCACAGAGCCAGACCGTGACAGATGGACCTAAGTAACTGCAGTTCATTGATTTCTCTTATTAATTTATCTTCATTAACTGCTCTACACACAGGCCTGATATGATCCACATGTGATTTGCATTGCAAAGCAAGTGTCACTGACATGGTGCGCATTATTGAATGTGTAATGTAATGTTAATCAAGGGGCAGGAGTCTCCAGTTTTTCATTAGTAATATAGGACACATATAATTTTGCAGTACAATATGCAGGTTAACCCTATAGTTGCCGCTGGTTGATTAAAGACAGTTACTGCCAAATGCCAAATCCAAACTTGATGTAACCATGCTCAAAGATAATTTACTGCAGCAGTTTAAGGTGCTGCTACACTGAACATGCACTACAATAGATTTTATCTCAAATTTGAACACTGATTTGGTTAAAAAAAAAAAAAAAAACATAACTTTGGACAGTGTATAGGATTTGGTGGCATCTGTGGTGTTGTTGCAGATTGCAACAAACTGAGTACGCCTCCGCTGACTCCTCCCTCTCAAAGACTATGGTAACGTGAGCCGCTGAGTGTTAAACCGTGGTAACCATAATAACACTGGCGGTGCCATGGTTTTACAGTCTGCGGCTCACATTACTGCAGTTTCACAAGCATGTTGGAGACTACGGTGGCCTTCAAGACACATAAAAACGTAAAAAGGTTCTCGCTAGAGACAGTGTTTGGTTTGTCCGTTCTGGGCTACTGTAAAAACACGTTGGAGCAACATGGAGGACTCCGTGAAGAGGACCCGCTCCCTACATAATTCAAACGGCTCATTCTTAGCAAATGAAAACTCAACAATTCTCAGTTTCAGCTCTCTCAGTTCTGCTTATATCCCCCGAACTGTACCACCCTGCACGCTCATATGACATATCCAGCTCTGCCAGCTTCCTGCTAGCTGTATGCGGCTGTAATAATGGATATATTGGCTGAAATGTATCACTGTTATTATATTTTAATACACCCATGGTCTGTATACTGTAAGCCTGTATCGTGGATGTATTGATGTCTCTGTTCCCAAACAACCGACTATCGGCCAGTAGCTAGTAGTGCTAGTAGCATGCCATAAACAGAATTTAATGTAACTGTGGACTATTTACTAACACGCAGGGCAAAAGCACAGGACACAACCTCTTATACATCCATGGTCCGTGGTCTATTGGATAGATGCTGGAGGTCCTTGACATGAAAAAGTTTGAGTTATATAATAGTTGCACATTTATAATATTTTATAGTTCAACACAGGTCATTTTGGTGGAGACATTAAAATTAAAACAATAGAATAGAAACAATTTTGTTTTACTTTTGTAGGCGTACATTTGCTGCTGGGCGCTAATGTTGCAATGGAACGAAAATTTGACTTTCACTTTTTATCAATATTTGTTTTTGATTGAACCGCCAACCTTGCAGTTAAAGGATGACCACTCTACCCACTTAGCTACAGCCGTAGCTGGTAAAGAAGGAACATCAAGTGCAACAATGTGGCTCATTGATTTTTGTTTGGACAGCAATGAAGATACGGTAGCTAAGATTGCAGATACACACACAATAGTTGTTATTAGGATCAATTCATTATTGGTTCTGGTCTTTCTACGGGATTTGTTGCCAATAAGAAAATAGAATATCATTAAACTTGTGCTTTAAGGTATATGCCTTGTCGATCAACTGAAACATTTAAAATGCATCGCCATCAGCCGTTGGTCAGGAAATGATGTCAGAGGGTGTGAGAATGTTGGGGAATGAGATACTATACTGCCTCCTTTGTTCCAAGAAGTCTATATTTAAACCTGCCATGTTTAATTCATCGCCTACCGTCGTCCTTTCACACCGACCCTGTATCTGAGACGGAACATCAAATGTACTGAGGACTTAATGAAGTGAAATGTCACTGCCCTATGGCAGGGTGGTGCAGGTTATAGATGGGATATGAATGTCACTCCATAATGCATTGGCCCTTATGACCCATGGGAACAACGGCCTTGAGTTTTGTGTGCAAAGTGGATCTTGAATAGAATCATACAACTGCCTCTCCATGAAACCATACTAACTGCTACTATGTCCTGTCCAATGACATGTTTTAAGGACATTATTTATTTTTAAGAGTGTTCAAGAATATAATGTTAAGGACAAGTTCTTAATATAAGTCTTGCTAGTTGAGCATTTATTTTTCCTTCAGACGAAATCATTTGCTGCTGTTCATTTTTGTATGAACTTCCACAGACTTGAAAATTGCCTGAGCTGGATAATAACTCCACTGAGGTTTAATAAATGAATATGAAACCTTAATTGGGTGTTGCCAAAGTGCCTCTGTCTTGTAGTCATTTCACTGAGACTGCGTTGAGTGGGCTCATATCAACGAACACCAAACACAGACCTTTGATGAGACAAGGGAAGATTGTACAGAGAGTGAGCAAGTGCACAGAGCATGCATGTCACTGTATGAACATACTGTAACATGTTTTATTGCCCTTTAATCTTTGAGGATTACATGGAGATTAGCTCATTGTCAATCACCAAACTGCAAAAAATGTGTCGTCCTACATGGGCCCTTGTGAAGCTGCACCGGTTGCACCGTTGATATTTTACACCATTACTTTCTTTGAATGTGTGTCTTATGTGTGCTACAGTATATGTAGCAGTGTGAATGAGAGAGGCATGTGGATTGACAAAATCATTTTGAAAAATTAGGATCATTTGGTGAATGAGCAAGCATCAGCTTCTCCTTCAGGAAGCCTAAAATATGTCATAAAATTACTTTTTATGTTTATGTCCTTGCAGGCAAAAACAAATCTAACAAAAAACACCACCGGCGCCTGGCTTTTTCTAACATATTCCTCTTCATCCGAGGTGGCAGCTCAAAAGGTTACATTAATAGTCTCCATGGTGATGCATCGTGAGGAGTGTGCGATAGGGCAGGAAGAAATAAAAAGCACATTTACAGACACCTCAAGTTTGTGTGAAAAACATAGTTTGGTACAAGTGTGGGTTGTGTGGTTTAAGAGCTGTTGTCATTGTGATGATGGCCATTAAGGACTATTCCAGCCTCAGGTTGGTGGCTGCAGTATGAGACAGTCGACAAGAGCAGTACCCGTACAGCTCTGAGGTTTATTCTGACACTTATTGTCGTAGTTTTGGCCATCATTTCTTGCACTCACCAAGTTAATTGTTGAGATCTGGGAACATGGTGACGTCTCCATAACAAAGTCCGAAGGGACAAGAAACTCAATCAGATAACCAGACAGGTAGTAAACAAGCCAACGTGAGGGTTTTTACCTGTCTGATCATGGGACTGCTTTTGTTTCTTGTCCCAATCTGATCCCTTTTTTTAGAAATGCACATTCCAAGATCTAAACAGGTAACCTAATGAGTACAATGTTTTTTTTAGGACTGTCAATCGATTCGGATATTTAATCGCAATTGATCACATGATGGTCCATAGTTAATCATGATTCATTGAAAATAAATCACACATTTTGTATCTGTTCAAAATGAAATGTAATTTAATACTCTTATCAACATGGGAGTGGGCAAATATGCTGCTTTATGCAAATGGATGTATATATGTATTAATGGAAATCAATTCACAACACAAAACAATGACAAATATTGTCCAGAAACCCTCACAAGCACTGTATTTAGCATAAAAAGTATGCTCAAATCATAACATGGCAAACTCAAGCCCAACAGGCAACAACAGCTGTCAGTGTGTCAGTGTGCTGACTTGACTACGACTTACCCCAAACTGCATGTGATTATCATAAAGTGGGCATGTCTGTAAAGGAGAGACTCGTGGGTACCCATAGAACTACTGGACATTTCTACAGTAATCATTTTACGAATTTATATTTAATTTTGGAACGTCTTTCTTTTCCTCACCAAACTCACTGTGTTTCACCTAGATCTTCATCATCTATTCAGTAGACATATTTCGTATACTTTTTAAATATGTGTGGAAAGGAAAACAGTCTGTCTGAGACAGTTTTATTCATCTGAGTGTAATTTATTCTCTTCCAAATCATTTGGATGCAAACTGTATTTTACTTTAATTTGTGATACACCTGCAATTTTAAAGCTTCCTTTCTACTTTTTTGGATGGGATTCAGAATAAAGGGGAAAGAAACCCAGTATGTGTCTCCACACTCAAACAAAATGCTATGAAAAGCTCTCAGCTAGCCTAAACTAGCCTCAGAGGTAGCAAACCTGGAGGCACAAAGCCATTTCACAGTCAGGTAAAAAAAAAAAGAGAATATCTGATGTGTTTACGTTCTACCATTTTACCTTCAAATTACAAATTTACGAATTGTTCATGGTTTTGATGTTACAAAACAGAGTTGTTTTATTAAATACTCAATTCACACAAACGGAGAGATATCGGACCATATAGCTGTTGAGATGCTTGTTTGAGAAATCCCTTTTTCCTCATATTAAATGTGCTCTCGGTGTGAATGGGCTGTGATTGGTGGTTGTAACCCTCTGCAGGCCTGCTGCTGAGATCTGCCAGCTCTTCACCTTCTTCCAATACATCACTGTCTTCCCTCCGCAGGCAGGTGCGAGCCAATCGATACCCTCGTTCGTTAGAATCCCACCGAATAGAATCCCGACCTTTAACAATTACAATAGCTCGTCATTAGGACAGACTACCCAATCTTATTATCACAGCAATATGCTGTATTTGTCAGGGTGCAGAAATGAACACATAAATACTATAGAAATATAAAAATGGATGAAAGCTGCTGGGTCAGAACTATATCTAATTATATTCTTATATAAAGTATAATGTATTTTTATGCTGATTTAAGGCCCCGCACACCCACGGTACACCCACACAGGTGATTTGATTGATTAGACCTCTTCTCAGGACTGCATACTCAACACTGTGACCTCATGTGATTCCCAGCATACTGTAGCTCCACCCAACCCCAGCATGAGCAGAGGTCTTCACGGCCCGGGCCAGACCGCCCGCGTGAGCGTCAGTCGCATCTCCTCTAGAGATTCGAGGTCTCGCCTATTTTTACCACGAGTTGCGCGCGTTTCACAGCAACAACAGACGAGTGAAAATGTTCTTTTGACAGTATATTGACATCATACCAGCAACATTACTTCAGTTTCAACGTCTGTATCTGTCTGTATATGATAGCACCTGTTGAAAGTTACCCGTGTGTGTCGATGTAGCCTATCTATGCTGCAGTTTATCTTTACAGTGTGTTCAGAAAACAACATATTTAAAAGGGAATCTGGGGAGCGTGCCTCTCCTCCCAACGTTAAGATCCATGTCGTGGATTGATACTGATGGTATCATTTTGTGTTAGCTGGAAATAATTTTTTTTTCACCTGCCACATACTCTCTCTCTCTCTGTCTGTCTCTCTCACACACAGAGGACAAGTGGAGCTCTTTCCACAGAGTGTGACAGACATTTATTTCTGCTCCTTATTGCTATACTGTTTTACACTCTCTGCCCCTTTTTTTCCCAGCATAAACATGTGACATGACCGGGCATCGTTACTAATCTTTTCTATTTTGGATGCTATTTGTCTACTTTTTTGTTTCGCGTTGGGTTATGATATGTTAGGATGCAAATGAAAGAGCATTCAAAATCCAAACTACTGAATGGAAAACGTTATTGGGAAATAGCAGTTTTGATAACAGCACTGAATCACCGCACTTCTGATGCACTAATGGCTGTGTTCATGTCCGACCTCAGCACCGCCTCTGTTGAAAATCGCACACATTGAGCAAGGGCACAGGGAGAACAATCTCTCCCTTTTAATCAGTGTCCCTCGCTGCTCAGAACAGTGATAATGGGCATGTCAGGAGCCTCAAAAATAGGATGTGCTAACAGGAGCTTAATGGGAGATGGAGCAGAGTGTGAGATATGTAAGGCTTAACCCAAGCGTTGCCAACCAGAATATTTGGTCTACGAGAAGAAGAACAGAAAGAGGACTTGCATTTACGAGTTGATCAGTCTGTGTATTCACAGCTGTCCGGCTGCTTTCAGCACCGGAGCTACAAAGCAGTAGCATGCAGTCATTAACAACCTTCACGCTCTAACAGTCGTGTGTGTGTGCTACATGCGTACGCATTTCAATGTCAGCAGAGACCAACACACAGTCTTCCCTACGCTGATGCTTTAGCAGCAGTTCCCAGCACAGCTTGGGAAGTCTCTAATGTTAATTAATGGGAGGCACCAGAGCATGCAATTCCTAATTAACCCCTGAGAATGATGGTGCAAAGGCATGCGAGCAGAAAAGCAGTCTAAAAAGAATGCCATTTACTTATTTCAAGACCTTGTTTCCCTGTTACCGATCCATATGTTGCAAACCACTTTGCAAATCATTGGCAGCTGACAGCAACATGGCTGATCTTTTATTCCTTTAGCCACCATGCTGAGTGGCGGGGTGATATAGAGATTAATTGGCGTGATCATGTAGCTAATTAGGAAAATGAAAGAAAATCAAGGTGGGTTGATGGCTCAACGCGAGAAGTCCTACCGAGCTGAGTGGCGGAGCGATTAGCCATCCGGTAAGGAAAACAAGTCTGCTGGCACACAAACATCTATTTGAATTTAGACAATGATATGGCATTGACATGCAATTACTGGGTGCTTTACACTTATTAAGAAAACTAGTGCAGTGCCCGTTCGGAGCCGGACGACATGCTCGACGCGCAGAGCCCTGACGTCCCACCCCCGCTGCTGCACAGAGCGATATCGCTTGTTTATTCAAAGTTTGTTAATACTGAATGTGTCGCGTGTCCAAATTGCACCAACTTCCTTGGGTCCCCAGTAATCAGCCTCCAAGTTTGAAGTAGATCGGTTCTCGAGATATGCAAAGGTCATACACACATACCTGAATAGACAGAAAGAGATTCCTTGCTTTATTGTCAGAAGCCCTGATATGGAACGGGCAGAAAAGAGGACCGGCAGCTTGTGAGAAGTGCCGGTGCGCATGAAAAAGTCACGGTACTCCAAGGAGTAAAATGAGGAAGTGTCGGTACTGCGTACCGGTGAGTATCGGCCCACTTGGAGCACTGACCTCATATGCAGCCTGCCTGGACTTAAGCGGAAATTGAAACTTAATTACAGCGTTAAGAGCACTTTGTTTGGTCTTGCCCATCGTGTGAATGATGTAACTTGCAAGCTAGGACCACTGATTCGCCAAACTCGCTTGCTTGCAAAAGTAACGAGTAACAAAGACGCCTATAGGGGAAATGTATCAGAGTAAAAGTACACATTTTATTTAGGAAATGTAGTGGAGTAAAAGTGAAAGTTGACAGATATATAAAAACTCAAGTAAAGTACTGACCCAAAAAATACTTAACTTCTGTAAAAAAGTATTTTTTTTCTCTCTCTCTGTTGCCATTTGGAGTACAGAGTGGGCTTATTGGGTTGTGTCTAGAAAGTAACCCACAGGTTGCAAACCTCTTGCAAGATTTTTAAGGTTAGGCGTTGACATTGAATGGTAATGGATAGGTCGTTGGACAGCCAGTCTCGCAGCGAGTTTTCGCAACTTGTGGGTTACCTTCTAGACACGACCGGCCGATTGCCTGGCCCCTGAGTGCTGTTTGCAGCGTTGTGGAGAACTGTCCCACGCTCATTGACTCCAGGGATGTGAAGAAGAGTTTGATTGTAACGTTAGTATATCCATCAGCAAAAGTGAACGGCTCGCTGTGGATGACACACTCGGCTCAGTCCACAGAGCCATGAAGCCCAGCCGCAGGTGCTGCACAGAGCGCTGTTCACAGTTTATTAATATTGAGAGTGTCGCATGTCCAAATTACACCAGAGTCAACACGGCACTCTCTTGGGTCCACAGAAATACAGCGGCCAAGTTTGAAGCAGATTGTTGGAATGGTTCTTGAGATATGCAAAGGACACACACACATACAGACAGACAGTTTTCTTCATAGTCAGATATGCACACTGCCTTAAGTCGACACTCCCATGAGCATACAACTTCAGTCCGAGTGTGTCAATGTATCCACACCCCACCCAACTGCGGCTTGGGTCAGAGCCCATTCATTGGCAGTCTGGCCGAGAGTTTCACGCCGCATGCCAAACTCTTGATTTAGAATAAAAGCTGTGGAAGGAAAACAATTATTCACCAAATGCTGCCCCACAGTGAGAGTAATGGGATGTGTCAGTGCCAAGGTAAGTGGCTCACCCGAGGGGAACATTGGTGGCAAAGATCATCTTGACGTTATATGCTGTGTCTCTAGTGCCGATACAAATGAGCATCAGAGGGAACGGTACTCATTTCCTGTGCTGCAGCAGCCCTGCACAGTTAAGTTCAAGGGTGTAATTGCCACTAAAGGTGGAGGAGATGTGTCCCCCTCACATTCCCCTCAAAATCCTATTTTAGGCTCTCCACACTTACATGTATACAGTTTGATATGCCCTTTAAGATCTTACTGTCCAGCTGCCACTATCCTAATGAGAATAGGGGTGAGATGGTGAAGATGGTGATACATTTATCTACATTATCTTCAGTTATTAACATGTATTCACTGCAAAAGCTTTGTGAGCAATACGGAATTCCTTTTGCACTTTTTGTGCCCTGGGTTTGCCAGTCAGACCAAATAAAGGCTGCCCTAACTCTGTAGGCCTTTCTCATTTCCCACTTTGTACATCCTCGATTCCTTTCCGAGACGCGAGGAGAGAGGAGGCAAGGCAACAGGCATTTAACAAATGAGACATCATTGCCTCAGTAAACAGCAAATAGAAAATTATGTTTGATATAAAAACATTTTAAATATTGAAACAGTTCCCATGGGACAGGCTTTGTAGAAGACATTTTCTCTCACAGGGTTCACCAGGATTTGTAGAAGACGTTCACATTAGAAAAACCCTAGTCAGACATGACATGTAGTGCAACATCCCTTTTCACAATCTATAAGTGTGGGAGTGAAGCAGATGATGTGTTGGGACACAAATCTGAATTTCCCATTAGTTGAACCAACATTAGCCGTCTTATGCCAGTAATTAGGCCAGAGCAGGAAAGCATTCATCATCGTCAGGGGCGCACACACTCGACCGAAGATATGACTCTCCTTCAGCAGATCTCACCTCCTCCCATTACTGCATGTACACCTCTGAGTGTCATTATCCACTCAGATTTACAGACATTTACTCGTTAATGATATTGCTTGTAGAGCTTGTGGCTCAGTTTCTGTGTTTCTGTGGCAGTGTCAGCTAGATATCCCTCCATTTATGCATGTGTGAGAAGATACTGTTGCTAGGGAAGAATAGGTAAGTCCTCATGGGAAGCCAACAGCTTAGAAAGAGCACAGGTAAACAAATATGCAACTGTATATCACCTTAGCAAAACAGAACGCATTTCATTAAGGGAGTCATTAACTGCAATTATGTGTGAGAGAGATACAATAGCATGGTAAGCGTTCCATCTACTATAGAAAACTAAATCTCTCATACTGATGCACTGCATTTTCTCTAACACTAAATTTAAGTAGTAGAGCTTTTCAGCAGCACCTAGTTTCATTTTCACATAATTACATGTTTTTACATGTGTTTATTTTTTGGAGCTGCTCAGTGCTCAATGAAATTATACACCCAAACAGTCCAGCAGGGATAAAAAAGACAAATGTGATTGCAGTGAATGAAGAGCATTGACAGGCCGTGCAGCTGAGTAATAATTGGCTTAAGTGGAGTGGTAATTTGTACGAGGTAAACAGTATTGACAGTTCAATAATGGATTTACAGAGATTACTGTAGTACGGACCATTTATTGAGGTGAGCAATGATTTGTATGAGTAGGGAGGTACACGGACAGCTGAATACGCAGAGTCGGACCTCATACCTTAAATGTGTTTGCTTAACTCTGCCGGTGATCCCGACCGATATTACTGTCTGGTCATGCTAGCTTGTCGGGAAGGAGGCTAAATAACGCTCCAAGTTTAGGCTAAATTTTGGTGAGGGTTTAACTGGCATAGCCATTTTCAAAGGGGGTCCCTTGACCTCTGACCTCAAGATATGTGAATGAGCTGTTTCATTGTAGTGAGACCATTTTCTGAACGTGACCTCACTGTATAAAATGACCTGTGGTGACCTCTAAGATAATCAAAGCCTCATGAAACTTTACAGCCACAAAGTACAGACCTAGGGCATTCAGAGGATGGATGGTGTTCCTAGGTATATTGACAATAAGGGGGTTTCTGAGCATTTTCCAGAACAGTAGCGCTCACTATCCAATTGCCAAAAAATGCAATTCTTGCAGAAATCTCAAATAGTCAAAAGTTTTCGATACCAAATCACAGCATGGCTTTTTTTATGGTGTTCCTCAAGGTCTTGGTGTCTTAATGTGGTATTTTGGAGGGATTATTGATCATTTTTTATTAATTTTTGAGTGGTAAATTAACATCATATACTTATATCACATTGTTCTAAACCCTTATACACTTTTAGAATTTATATAAATTAATTAATTTATTAATTCAAATTTATTTCTGATTTATGACTAGAAGAACTTGACACACAGTGCTGAGCACAATCTTCAGGTTCCCATCTTTCAGATGATGTACACCACTTCTATGTGACATCTACTGTTGACCTGCTATCTCCCACTAAATTCCCCCAGTCCACCTAAAAAAGACCAAAATGGTTCTATATGGGTCTCTAAGGGTTAAACCTGGTTCTCAAATGGCATTCATTTACACAGGTATATACTTTGTATAATTCTAAAGAACAAGATCTTTGTGTCTTTTTTCATCATTATTTTTCTTTAGTCCCATTAGGACAAGAGTTAAAGATGCATCCAGTCATTTTGGAATCTCCTTTCAGATGATTTCTGTCATATTTGAATTATTAGCTTCAAACAATAACTTAAAATAAACTTAAAATTAAGAATATTTTGTATCTTGTAGATGGTAAAAATTGATGTGAACTGGGGGGACAATTGACATTTAAGATGTATAAAAATATACTGCTGTGAATACTAATTTGTCTCTGATGTGACTTTTCCACAAAAACGGTTCAATACCCAGTTAAAAAAAAAAACAGCAAAAAAAAAACAAAACATTAAAATATGCAAATATTCTCCTACTTCACTGAAAAATCCATTCTTCATTTTCATTTGATCTGTAACTTCTCTTGTCCACATGTTGAATTGTATAATGTTAGTTGTTTTGGACAAAAACATATCTTGTAATATAATATAATCCCTTTACATGTATTGGTCCCTCAGTTTGAGATGAGATATTCCAACATTTTAAAGACTCGCTGCACTCACAAGGATAAAGTTTGGGCATTTCCTTCTGTCTACACATTCTGGAAGGATGTAACAGGTATACTGTTCCAGTGAAAACAAAAACATTCAATGATGGATACCACCAAACAGAGTGCCGTTTCTTTTGGACAATTGCTACAATCCTTGTCAGACATTGTGATGGTGGAACTGTCGTCTGCCAGAATTCATAAATGTGTGTTCAGACAGAGTGTTTTCACAGTTTGACGTTAGCTGTACCGTAGCTACTGTAGCTGCAGCGAGCTAGCAATGTTGCACAGACACTATATGTGTGTGTGTGTAGAGTGTTCCTGCGTAACAGCTGAGCCTCTGACTGATCTCAGAACTCACTAAAAAATCTATCTCCTTCCATTTTTTCCTCAAGTTTCTCTCCTCTTTCTGCTTTCCTCTCTATACATTTCTGAAGCCTCTGGAGGAGCAAAACATTTTTAGCTCAAGTTGAAATATTTTCAACTGCTTGCTCCAGTTTGCTCCTCTCTGAGGGAATTTGTATCCACTCACCTTTGCATAGACTTTATATGCAATCGCACAGCCTCTGAAATTCAATTTATGATCACTATGAATGCACCTTTAGGCTTCAACAGCAGATATGTTGGAGGAAATGCAGTAGCCTGTCACACGTTCTTACATTTAACACTCATATTGTGCTAAAACTGAGGTCATTGGTTATGAAAGCCACAGAGCAAGTAAATGGTAAATGGACTTGCATTTATATAGCACTTTTCTAGTCTTCCAACCACTCAAAGCTCTTTACGCTACATGTCAGCATTCACCCATTCACACACACATTCATACAGTGATGGCAGAGGCTGCTAAGGTGCCAACTTTGCCCATCAGGATCTAATCTAAATACTCATTCACACACCGACGACTATGCCTTCGGGAGCAATTTGGGGTTAAGTGTCTGGCTCAAGGACACATCGACATGTGACCCAAAGCAGCCGGGGATCGAACCCCCGACCTTCCCAGCGGAGCATAAAATGACCGATGGACATAAATGGAAGTTAGAAGAATCAAGCACACAGATTTTCTAGAGCAATCTCAAACTTGTTCACGACAAGGATCTCCAAAATCAATGTCCAATAGACCACAGACCATCTAGTAGCTGATGTCAAAATTTTGAGATTTCAAACTAAAGGTCCTTAGAAGTGTATGATTCAACTTTTCCCGTGGTCTAGTGTTAAAAAATTAACAAAAATAATAAAGTGTATTATTGAATCGCAATATTTGTAGAGTCGCAATATTTAAAATTCACAATACATATTGATTCGGCATCCAAGTGATAGTGAATATTGTGATAGTATTGAATCGGGAGATAAGCATGATATCCAGCCCTACAGAGTAAAGTTTCACTGGATATGTTGTGTTTGAAATAAACGTTGTCTTGAGTAAAAGCTTAAAATGTTGCTCCACTTCACCGACTGTCTATTGAGTGAACAGTTTCTGGCTTTGAGAGCTTAAGTGAGCCAACTGGTGTGTTATTTGCTGCTGTCTGGGCCAATGTGAACACAATATGATAACCTTCTCTCACCAGATTGTCAATGACAGGGTGAGGGTGCCCAGCCTGTGTGGGGAGCCGGCGACAATACTGATGGAAAGCGACACTCACTGAATCACGTGTGGCCGGCGGCAGCTGAATGTGACTTTCTCCATCGCATGCAAAGCACACACACGAACACACATACACACTCAGAGCAGCTGGAGAAGACTGTGCACGTCCTTTCTTGCACATGTACCCGACATTAACCAGATGTCTCCCTATAATCTCCATACAGATCGTCATCAATAACAGCCATACCCCACATCAGAATGACAATGAATTCCATGCAACACTGCAGAAATGTCAAACAACACTGCTGTGACATTCTGTAAATGAATGCCTTTCAGAGGGATAGTAAATATGCAGATCCGTGTGAAACACGGTACTATTTATAATCTAATAGCAATTGTGATGTGATTGATTTAATGACGCATGGTCCAATCAGCAGACGTTAATTAACCAGTCAGAACTACAGGTAATTGGGGGTTATAGTCGTCACCATCATCGCCGTGTTGGAGAGGTGAGGCATTTCAAAGAGACAATGTCCTGTGAAAAACTGGCTCCATTACCAGAGAGATTGAGGTGTACCTGATGAATCACAGCGCTCTTAGCAGCAAATGTAATGATGCACCCCATTTAACTAATGTCAGATTGTAGCGACCCATCCATCTGTAACTTTATATTGGCACTCATTTAGCTGAGGTGTGAATTAAAGTCACCAGGTATTTATCATTGTTCTGTGGTCGCTTTCACACCAGTAGTTTGGTTAATTTGGTGCCGACCAAAGAAAAAAATAAGACATTGTTGCCTTTTAGTATTGTTCACATTACTGGGGACAGTTCACCCCAAAATCAAAAATACATATTTCCCCTCTTCCCTATAGTGCTATTCATCAATCTACAGTGTTTTGGTGTGAGTTGTTGGAGATACTGGCCTTAAAGATGTCTGCCTTCTCTCCAATATAATGGAACTAGATGGCACTCAGCGTGTGGTGCTTAAAGCACCAAAAAATACATTAGAAAAACTCAACAGCAATGTCTCTTTCCAGAAATCATGACCCGATTGCTCAAGATAATCCACAGACCTTGTTTGTGAGCAGTTTCATAGGAACTAGGGCTGTCAATGTTAACGCAATAATACGCATTAACGCAAATCCGTTTTAATGCCACTAATTTCTTTAACGCATTAACGCAATCGATCTTACGGAGGTTGTAGCGGGCTCAGTTTTAAAGCAAGAGTGAAGAAATCATATGAAACTAAAAAACCTAAGGAATCCATTGGTACGCACCATGTCATACTAGCTTGTCGTGAAGGAGGTTAAATAACTCTCCAAACTTTAAACTTTAAATTTTGGCAAGGAAAAACTGGCATTGCCATTTTCATGCCCACTTTATGATAATCACATGCAGTTTGGGGCAAGTCATAGTCAAGCCAGCACACTGACACACTGACACACTGACAGCTGTTGTTGCCTGTTGGGCTGCAGTTTGCCATGTTATGATCTGAGCATATTTTTTATGCTAAATGCAGTACCTGTGAGGGTTTCTGGACAATATTTGTCTCTGCTTTGTGTTGTTAATTGATTTCTAATAATAAATATATACATACATTTGCATAAAGCAAGCATATATACCCACTCCCATGTTGATAAGAGTATTACATTTTTGTAGTATTTAATATTTGGAGTGTGCATCATGACAGCGTGAGATGTAAACATTAATGCCGTCCTCCTCGGCTGAGCTGTAACGTTAGCTAGCTCAGTGGTGAGCTAGCAGTATCGAGTATAGATGCACGCTTCCTTCCTTCCCTCCATCACTTATTTTATTATTTTTCTTGATATCTTCCTTTCTTTAAAAAAAAACAACAATTTAATAATAATTAATTATGCTGACATTTCTTGTATACATGATTTGATTATAAGTAATTATTATTGGCATTATAAAAAATTTATGTTATAATCATTAAAAAATACACAAATTAAATATGACATTTTTCCACAATGAAAAAGAAAAAAAACTGTAATCATGATCAGTGTGACACCTGGACTTAATTTTCTGTGGTAATGAAACTAATGTCATCTTAGGTATGAAGTGTTTCTGTGTAAACAAAGTTATAGAATAAACTGCATGCTTCCTCATCCCATTTGCAGTTGACTATTCATTAGACCACATGACACAGCCATTCAGATTATCTCTAATGGAGACAGAGATGAAAGACTTTCAAGCCAAAACCTCCAAAGCCTCTGACTTAGGAAAAAAAATCTAATTTTTGCTCCAAATCCTCGTGATCAATCTTCCCTCTCGCCCGTCTGTCCGTTATCTTCTCCCATTTGTCTGGGGTCTATTTTGCCCCATCCATCCAAACCACCCTATAAAGCTGACTTTTCTGACTGCCTCGTCGCACAACATTGGTGCTCTCTCTGTCTAGCCTGAGGTCAGCTCAGGGAATGAGATGGAGTTGCGAAGATAGTGGAAAAATGTCACCCGGGAATGAAATATTGATGGACAGAAAGGCCTTGCCTCTTGCCCTTGCTCGCGGGCATGGAGTGAGAGTCACGCAGTCGATGGGCAACGGAGAGGAAAGCCAAAACATACACACTAATCCACAGGAAAGGAGCCAGACGGACAGAGCAATGCGGGAACGCCACAATCCTGTCCATCCTTTCCCTCGGAGGTATCGTTATCTTCTCCCTCCCCCTCGGCAAACCATAATCAGATTCCCTTGCACTTCACTTGATGTGGTTTATTTCCAGCCAAAGCCTTCCAGGCTTAACATATGATCCCCTTCTGGCAAATAAGGAATCAATACGATGTAAATAAGGCGAGGGAAAATAAATCCCAACATCTGAATTTGCATAATTACATGCAACGTAAAGCTAGGTTGCCAGCCCTGTTTCAAACCGAACTGTCTGCTTGCTGCTTTAGTGAGCCTCAATTACAAAGCAGCAGAGACAGCAGAGAGAGATGTCATCCCTCCGCCGCTCAACAAAAGCAGTGCTGTTTTTTTTGCTTTTGCCAAGCACACTCAGAACTCATCCAGATATCATTCATGTCAAGTAAGAGTCAAGGTGTGTTTTGTTTAAATAAATGTACAGCAGCATGAAGAAGAGGGAACGTAATGTTGTCAGTTTACCAGGCTGTCACTCAAGTTATTGTATAATTCAACAGTAACGATGCCACATGTGTGCTGATTTTGTCATTCCATGGAACAGGCATGCAATAAAGCCTGATGACAGCTTTATCTGTGATGAGAAAAACAATGAAGCCTCATTGAAGCCTAATTGAAATGCCTTCATAGAAGTAGATATCTCCTCCAGGCAAATGGCCGATGTATCCTGCATTTTTTATCCATTTCAGTCCATCCATGGCTGAAGGAATTAAAAGGAAACGCTCTGAATTCCAGCAGGTACAGTGAATGTAATGGATTACTCACCATTGATCCATTTGGCCTCCGGGTCATGGACTTTGAACTCAGGTTTGAACAGATCCTCCACGGCCAGTTTGGTGTTGCTTCCAGCTTGGCTGTCGGCTGCAAAAATAAAGCCATGAATTATTAAGTTGCTTAACATTGTAAGTAAAATATGGGTATCACATATAGTTGCTAGATAGATGTTCTCTCCAGTTATCAAACAGCGGCTCGGTTTAGAAAGCCAATTTGCTTTCTGGCATGCACGCAGTTGGAAATCAATCTCCAGCATTAGCTGACCTTGGGATTCACTTCCACCACTAGCATTTAGATGCTTTCCCGACATCAAAGCATCAAAAACACAAAGTCACCCCTTAAAATGTATGACATGGGCTTAGAAAGCATCCAGTAGTGCAGGTGCAGAGACAAATGATACAGAAAATGACAAAACGAAACACATTTTTTGTACATTGTATTTGGTGATCCTGACAAAATAAAATATCAAATATATTTGATGTATCAATAATAGAGTAATATGCATGGCTCCTATGTAAGGGATAATGTACAGCTAGCAGGTCATTGTTGTGAAATAAACCCCAACAGGGTGATGCGGCACCCCGAGGGGTCTTGCATCGCCCTCAGGGGGTTTCTTTCACAACAAAGACTTGCTAGCTGTACATTATCCCGCTTATTACACGGCTACTTACTTAAGAAATCAATAATTTGACACGAAAATGGTTTGCCATAGTCCAAAATCAGAACTACCCCATAGCAATGGTTTGTTATACAAAGCAACCGTCTGCTATAAAGAAATAACAGACCGTAGAACGCTGTGATGGACCAATCAGAATCGAGTATACAACAAAGCCGTGTAATAAATCGTATTAGCATATACTGTACATGTATGTCGGCCGTAAGTGACATGGAATTACAGAATGCCAAAGATATGTTTGAGGTATAGTTTAAAAGGAGAAACAATTGTACATAGTTTGTTCAACAGAGAGAACTAACATGTTGGTCTTTCAACTGTAAAATGAAAATGTATTTTTGTAGCACATTTCATTACGCATAAACTCAAAGAGCAAAAATGTCCCGCTAAGTTCATATCTTATTTTATATTTATTCTTTAATAGCCAATCAATCAACTTAATATCCTGCTGGTGTTGAGAGTTATTTCATCTCACACAGGTGCAGAACGTGTGCTAACTGGCGGTCGGCTGTAGTCTTTGCGGTGTGTTCAAGTGCAACTTCTTGGCCAAGACAAAGGCAATGTGAGGTGACGAAACTAGTGGCCTCCGTCCATTCAAATTCTTTGATGTCCGGTTGGTGTGTCTGGGCCCTTAGGCATAAAGACACCTGGTCCTATTTTCAATGCGGGATTTGTGAGCCTTGTTTACATTAAATTACACGATCATTACTCAGGAAGTGTTTACCCTTGAAAAGCCTGCCTTATTCTGTCAACGATGGTTGGTCCGGTGGCTGGAATGTATTAATTTTAATGAATTTGGAATTGAGATTATACTCAAAACCCTTTTAAAACTGAACAGTCCCGTCCCCCCAATTAAGTCCAAGTCATTACAGATGAAGCACACCACCTAAATGTCACCACCTTGTCACTTACTGTAATAACAGCTGCCTCAGATGTGTGCCCCTCTGTCCCAGTCTCCATGCATTTCATAGGAACTCTCCTGACCTGCCATTCTCCATCCATCCACCAGATGCCCTCAGACTTTTCTATCGGTCACCTGACTTATGCACCTGCTCACTTCATTTGCCAGTTACCCCCCCACACATACACTCACACACGCACCCTTGCCAGATTTGTGCCTTTGCTTTCCAGCCACTGAAACCTGCCACCTGGAACCTGGAACCTGGAAGCTACACCTGAACCCGAATCGATACCTGCTTACCTTCTTCCTGTTTAGCTGTAGAATATCGGCTACTTCTGTTTGGACTTTCTGCTTTTGCTTGTAATCTTCACTACCCCAATAAATCACTGAACTCTGTGCCCGGTTGTCTGCATTTGGGTCCTTTCACTTGTTGCCTTGTACTCACCCTCTTGGCACTTAAAGCTCCATTAATATTTTAATAGCGACAATGAATCAAATGTCTATGTCTAGTCTGACAGGGTTCAGTTATAGTGACAAAACCCAGAGAAAAATCATCCAACTTTGCACTTGTACACAGCATTTTACTTCCTTTTAGCTTTTTGTTTTGGTTTAACGTCCTGCATATTTATGTGCGGTTCAGTTTTCTCAACAATAAGCTATTATAAACCTACTGTACGCAACAGAGTTAACGACGAGCTAACATCTAAAAAAACAAAAAGGAGAGTAAATATTGGATTTACTTTAGCACAATTTAACACAATTTATATAATTCTGCCCCCTGGTGGCCAACATCTGATTATTGTAGCTTTAAAGTGCACTTCTGCCGAATTAAAATATAATTTTATTCCTGCAAACTGCAAAAAAAAGGTCAAATTAAAATAAACTTTTCGCAGAGGCTACAAGGTTTTCATACTTAATAAGACAAAAACAGAAACAGCTGGATGTTTACATTTGCTTGGCAAACAGATGTGTTGAGTGTCTTTTTAATCCAGATTTACATAAAAGTACGTACACAGACAAAGATATCCATGGGTAATGAAAAAGATGCACACAGAACAGTATTTTTTTTTCACTCAATGGCATTTCATATGTTCATTAACATGATCATTACTGGGCTAGAAAATCCTTAAGCTGTTCCAGAGTTACCCCTAGAAATGTTTCATTTTTAATTATGAAATGGTATGCCTTTAGCAGAAAGACAACCTGCCAATTGTAAGCTCCTTGTGAATAGGACAGCTGCTGATTGTGAGCAGAATAGGAGGGCCAAGTCATTTTGAATGTCAGCCATATTGGCTTTCCTTGATAACTCCACACCGCATGTTTGTTTATGGAGGCAATGAAAGTCTAACCAACCGTGGAATACACCAGGGGACAGTGGTGCTGCATGGTCAGTGGATTGTGATGATTTTACATCTGTGTAACATTGGGGTTATTCTTTCATAATTTTGGTAGCAGGTATACAGCGTAAAATAGTATTAAAGTAGTCAAAGAATAACGATCAGCTAACTGGATCACCAGGTTGGAGGTCTGTAGGGGGTCTCACAGGTCCCAAAACAGTTTTGAGTAGTGGGCGTATGTCTGGCATAACAGAGGGCACTGATGTTACTCTGTATAGTGCACACAGACATATTTTTTTAAAGTTGCATCAATCAGTTTGCTTTGTTTTATTTTGTAGTTTTTTAAGCTACTTGCGGAAAGAACTCCAGAATAAATCACATACATTTGACATATAATGGCTTAACAAACTGTTGCCTATGTACTAGGGCTATCAATCGATTCAAATATATATATATAGTGTCCATAGTTAATAGCAAATGAATTGCCCATTTTTTATCTGTTCAAAATGTACCTTAAAGGAAGATTTGTCAGTACAACCGCTGTCAGTTTGTCAGTGTGCTGAATTTACAATATGTTCAATGTAGAGCTGTACCGAATGTCATTTTTTTTACATTCAAAGCTTCCATAGAGGTTTATGAATGAAGCTTTGAATGTCTGTCGTCATATTTTATGACATCATCATCCTGAAAGATATTACATCTATATTTTTTCAATACGTTTTTACTTTTGGACTGAGGACTGAGACAACTACAGAAATAAAGATTGGATATGGACATTCTGCATATGCATTTTGCCTTTTTTACGCCACGCAAACGTCCGCAATTAGGTTTAGTCAAGAAAAGCACTAACTTAGGTTCAGGCAACAAAACCATTTAATTAGATTAAGGAAAAATATCACGGTTGGGCTTAAAATAAGTATGTAAACTAAGTACTGCACATATGGAAACAATGTAACACAACTACGGACAGAGAGACAGCATAAACGTCACTAAAATTATATGACTATAGCCACGTGACTAATGTCATTAACCTAACTTATAAAACAAAACACTGGTGTCCTGGTTAGAAGTCCGGTGTTTGTTGTACCAACTTCCCAGCTACTTTTGCTTTCTGGTTCTTCAGTTAGCTTAGTTGGCTTTTTTTTTTTTATAACTGATGACTGTCAATTTACATTGCATGGAGCCAGTATTGAGGTGAAATGCTGCCTATTTCTTTGGAGCAGGTGGCTGGATTGCACCTTTAATGTAATGTTAATAAGTGCAGCTTTACTGCCTTAATTAATCCCTTAATGTCACGCATGATATGACAATGCATGTTATGACTTGTTATGCATTTCTGTTACAAAGTCTTTGAAGGTGCAGCAACAACAACCACTGGAGCATGTGAAAACAGGTAGGAAAAAAGAAAAAAAAGGGATTCTTTTGAACCAGAGCAAACCACAGAGCACAATCACGGCTGAGTGTTACCTGGTGTGAGGAGGATGACAGACATGGTGATTAGGGAGCAGACCACCAAGATGACTAGCAGAGCGATGGCAATCCCTTTCCAGTTCCTCTGAGGAGGACTCCCCCCACCCAGGTCCTGCAGAGAAAAAGAGAAAGAGAGAGAGAGATGGAGGTGAGAGCGGAACAGGAAACATATTGCTGGATTTTCATGATGAATACAAAGACTTCCCCAGCTGCTTGGCTACACATTAGGTTCTTTTACAGGGCTTAAAGCAGCAGTAGGCAAGATTGGAGCAAATATGAATAAAATGGTCACTATATCCTGACAGTAGTGCATGAGAAAGGTAATCTGAAAAAAATCATGTGCCTCTGTGTCCTCCGGTGCTCCTAATGGCATCTGCAAGATTTCACTCACGAACTCCGATCAAACATCCGATCAACATTGATGAAACAGCCAATGGGAACGCTCTCTCTCTCTCTCTGAAATGACCTTTGATTAGCCAAAGTCTCTGTCGTGATGTTTACCAACTTGATTGTAAAAACAAAAAAGTATAATGTAAAAACCTCAGAGGTAAATATGAAAGCTACATCACTTAGAGGCATGGCAACACATGTCCATCCCGATGATCACATACACACCTGCAGTACACAGTGGTGCTGCTCACAGTGCTTATTAACATGGGTCACATTGAGGCTTTGTATTTCCAATCCTATCCCCTGCACGGTGAAGGATTTGCAATGAAGGGCTGGCTTTGCATGAGCCACAGTGTAATCCGGAAAAAATGAAACTCGCTGTTTCAGTGCTGAAAACAAGAAAAAAACGTATTTGCATGGTTCAATCATCGCTTGGCCAACCTCTCCTTTGAATCCCACCTTCTGACCTGTGTAAAACACATAGACCTACTTTCTGCTGGGGCCAGGAGTCAGCCTTTGTGCAGCTGAGTTGGATGTTAGTGTGTTATGACCCTCAGACAGAGATGTTTGGCAGATACAGAATACAGTAGGCATTTGCATTCAAGGGCTCCGTCTGTCAAACTGGCTGCACAAAGATATGGTTTGAGCAATCGTAGTGTCCGTAGAGCACACTGAATGTGATGTTATCTACAGTGGAATAGCTATCCAGGAGAGTTTGTGAAGCTTTTGCCCGCAACTCCATCTCTGAGTCCTGGTATTAGCGGGTCTTAAACTGGGTCTTCCACCACATCTGCTGCCTCTGATAAGATGAATTAAACTCCCCCCTATAAATTTCTTCTCACCGCAGTTCCTCCTGGCCTCAATTACCCACAAAACCCTGCAGGTGAAATACAGTGATCGCTGACCACCAACACACTACTGCATCTTGATTGTCTGGAGGGGAAAAGGATTGCCAATTAGAGGGTTCTGCTTTACAAAAAAAGCTCTCTTTGCGTCCGTCTCTGAAATCCATTTTCTACGTACTTGACATGATGGTTTAAAAGCAGTTTTTCATAACTAGAAATGTCACATGTACTGACTGAAGTGCATCCAGTTATTGCTCACAGACCATTTATAGCAGCAGAGAGAGAAGACCACAACCCAAATCGAACACTGTTTAGTGCTAATTTTGCTAACGTTCTATTACTGAATAACAGGTGGACATGAATATTATAGTACATGGAACTTTATCGTCACCATAACCGCGGACACGCAGTGCATGGATACAGTGTTACGTTATTCACAGCCCCCGCCGGACTCATAAGACTGCTCTATTATCAGGACTTGGACCACTGCTCATTTCATTAATACCACAAAAAGCTGACGTGTCCTTGAAAACTGACAGCAACTCTAAATTGCCTTTGTGCCTCCATGCATGAGATTCTTTCTCCCTCTCTTTTTCACTTTCTCTCTATCTCATTTTCACCCCCAATTTCCTATTTAGCCACATTTGAATCGTCATCCTCAGTTTATTAACTCAATTATGAGCAATGATAGAACCACTAAGAGAATTTTGACCCGCCGAGTCTCTCCATTACCATTATTATAAATCTGATAAACCTACCAGAAGGAATGAGACAGCAATCCTTTATCACAATCATTGGACCCTCATCAGAGGAAATATATTTCTCAATTTCATCTCTAAATCTATGTAGACTATAAAGGACAAGCTGAGGCCTTCATGAACTCGTTTTTGAAGATTATTTTTTGGGGCATTTTCGACCTTACTTCTCGGATCTGTGCATCCTGAGTCACACTCATCCATCTGACAGTAAATGGTTTGTACTCTACAGTCTATATTTGTACTGTCGCTTTTCGGAAATAAAACACCCTTGTGTGGAGCTGACAGAGAAGGGGTCAGGATGGATGGAGAAGTGACCGGCGGGAGAGAAGGACGGGAGTTTATGTGAATTGGTTGCGTACAGTGGGGCTGTACCGTGTACTCTCTTACATTAAAAGGTACAGGATTTACTGGCATCTAGCAGTGAGCTTGCAGATTGCAACCAACTGTACACCCCTCCCTTTCCAAGACTGTGCAAAACCATGGTAACGCCGTTCGCCTCGCTCAGAGGCCATCCTTACCATGATTAATACTACTTTAGGAGCAACGGAAGTCAAACAAAGAAGTCAAACGGCGGCTCACAGTACCATGCGTGTCGGAGAACTACGGCGGCTTTCAGGTAACATAAAAACGTGAAAGGCTCTCTCTAGAGCCAATGTTTGGTTTGTTCTAGGCTACTGTAGAAACATGGCAGAGCAACATAGCGGACTCCGTGAAGAGCACGCGCGCCCTATGTAGATATGAAGGGCTCATTCTAAGCTAACAAAAACACAAAGATTTTTAGTTTCAGCTGATTATACACTAAAGAAAACATAGATAAATACTATATTCCATTTCTGCTAATAGATCCTCTGAAATCCTACATAATGGACCTTAAACATTCCTTAATGAGGCACATCATTATTACTAAAGAAAGAAAATATGATAGGTGTCACCTCTACTACACATTTGACAACACCCAACCTAACGCAAACATCTGAGTCATGCGCTATAACTCAAATTAGTTCCCAGAGAGCTTTTTTTTTTCCTCTACTAGCTGTTTTTTTTTTTTTTCCTTTGACTTTCTCTCAGCATGTCATTCATTCTCATTCATTCTCATTCATTCGTGTTAACTTACTTCACATAAAGGTGAAAGTACATGCTACAAAAAGACACCCATAGTTATAAATAAACTCCGGGCAGTAAGGACAAGAAAGCGTCTTCATTTGTCTGTGCCTGAAAGTAAAAGTACAAAGACGAAGGCCAATTCCTTCATCTACCCATTCTCCTCTACCACTCAACCATATTCAATATCACACCAGGAATCTGACAGGTACTCTACTAGTTACATGCTTTGCCACCTATAAATGTCTGTATACCTGTGTTGTGTGTGGGAATCATCGGCTGTCAGCAAATCACTGTATATATAGCATATACTGTATACTGTACAAGATAAGAGTCTCTGCCAAGGATAACATGTCATATCCCAATGTATTCTCATACAACGGTTCCTATGATATCTAACTCGAAAAAGTTATTCCTCCTTTTTTGTTCATTTTCTTACGAATGTTCAGCAACACGTGTCAATTTCCACTAGTTACATGCATACAGTCTTTTCAAAAAACACTTCTGTCGTCACAGGAAACAACTTCCTTAGGTTAGACTCAGGAAAGATCAACTTGGTTAGGATTAGGCAACAAAACTACTTAGTTAGGTTTAGGCAATAAAACTACATAGTTAGGCATAGGAAAAGATCGTAGTGTCAGAAGACCAGATTGGCTGAATGTACTCTAACTGTTGCTCAGTGTGGTCTTCAAAACAGCTGTTGTAGCTTTTAGAGTGAGGGAGTAGTGAAGTTAATCTCCACAGGCAGCCATTGAAACCACACAAATCTACCGCTGTCTATATGTTTTGATTCTGTGTTATTGATCGTGGTCTATTTCACTATGAGCTTCCCGGTTTCACACTGGGCGTATATACAGTAGAGCTACAGGGGGCTGGGGAAATAAAATAAATCTATCAATAAATACAAACTTTTTTTCTTTCCTTCCTTTTTTATCTATTGAATTTCTGATATTAGTCATCCTGGTGAGCTGCGTTCAACTCCTGAGGAGCGGTGCTGCTGACAGGTTCTGAAGACAGCAATGCCATTACGGAGGTCGAAGTTGTTGTGGATTGAATGGATGGACGTTGCAGAAGTGCTTACCGCTGATGTCTCTCTTCTGCATAACCAGTAATGCTTTTTCCCATCCACGCCGATGGTCTCCTCACTGACTATCCACACCCTCCAAGTTACAACAATTAAAAGAAAAGTAATGAAGGTACTTCCGTTGACAGAAAAACAAGAAATACTATATCCCTGAATGTGTAAAAATCCCGGCCTCTTATTTTACTTCCATCAGTTATTATTTATTTATTCAACCCAGACAACGATTAGAAGCCTCATTTAATTAAACTGACTCCGACTGTAATTCTACCTGACTCTCTCTGGAACAAATGCCATCACACTCAATCAATACAATCAATTATTCATCAGGTCAAGTAGAGCACGGAAAATAATGGGACACATTTGTTGTTAGGGGAAGTATCTGAGTGAACACTGATGATGGTATCATCCAGGTTACTCAGAGGACATTCTACTCAACTGTCTCCACAGACTGAGTGGTAGTTCCCATGACTAGTCAAATTATCGTCATGTGTTTAAAATCAGTGGAGTGGCTCTTAAAGTATCATTAGCACAATTCAAATCATGCTATGTACCTACAGTTTCAGTTGACAGTATGTTAGTCATGGTGAGATTATTCCATAACATGGAAAATAATCAATGTCTGGAAGGCATTTAAAGCACTAAAACAGGCGATGGAGGAAAAACTGCCCTGTTTGCTGCAAAGCAGTCCCTTGGCAATCATATGGCTTAGCTGTGTGATATCAGAGGCCATTTTCTATAATCACATCATCTGTCTTTGAAATAGCAAGAATAGCCTTCAAAACCAAGAGAAAACAACTCCATATAAAGAATAACAACGACTCATTACTATAGGAACCCTACAACGAGAGCAGAGAGAAAGCACATCTGGAGGGACGTAGAGCTGATTCCTGCTTGATTGCACCGACTGAAAATGGAACGTACAGTATATTTATAGTACTTGTGCTGTATTGTATAAATTGTATGATAAGTCTGCATTCGGCATGTGTTCGTGTAAATTAAAGGTGCACTCCCTGTTTTTTATACTGACTAACAGTGCTTTTTGTAATGTGCCTGCTGTCATGTGCTATAACAAGCGCAGGAGACAACGAAACATCATGTTATAAAAAAAACAACAAAAAAAAACATGAAAGTTGTTCAGTGTGTTTTTTGAACAGCTCTGCACATTAAGCTTTAATGTCCTTTAAGCTGTTGAGTGTGATCTTTACTGCTGGCTTCCCCTTCACTTTAAAGCCACAGGAGCCGTCAATAATAAGCTCAAGAACATGCAGTCATTAGGCACGTACTTAGAGGGTCACAGACAGACACAGACTGCTGTGTTTTAAAGGGCGGGTCCATCATTTTTGTTGTATGTGTTTTTATATCATTCTGTAGTTTCACAGTGGTGTTCCTTATGTATTCAAATCTGAACATTCAAATTTTAGTCATAGTATGTATGTTTTAGTGTCAAAATGCTATTTTTCCAAGCCCTTCTAAAAACGTTTTCCCACGTGACCGGACGTAGGATTCTGCATGATGGCGCTGCTACATGTACAGTATATATACATCCCTATAGTCAGTGTATTAACGTCACATACAGTAACATAGTTGGTGGTCGGCATGCTTCCAGTTTGGAGACGAAAGCCAAACAATGCAGTGCTGTGGATGCCACGTTAGTTCCTGTCCAAAAGTCACACAATAACACAAACAAAATAACTGATCGATGGAGCGGTAGACCAGCAACTCCCATGTTCCTCGAGGTAAAATTACTTTCTTTTGTGTCTGGTCTGGTCTTGAAGACTACGACATAACGACTTCAGTCCCCCGTCAGAAAGGGCTGTCTGATGGCAAGATAAAGGGGTGAAGCCGTTACATCGCGTCCTTCGAGACTAGACCAGACTCAGTTCACAAAACACTAATTTCACCTCGCAGAACACATACAACCCCACTTCAAAAAATCCAAACCAACCCTTTCAGTTATTTCCAAACTTAGCACAGCTACCTTTGACCCAGCTAGTGTTAGCATTCACATTATTTATAACCTTATTGATTAGCTCACTTCGGTAACCTACGTCACTGCTTTTTGCAACGGCTGAGTGGGCGTTTCCATTTGAAAAATGGAACAGAACACAGATGGACCCGCCATATTTACTGCATATTTCTAATATGTCTCAGCACCTACTCATCTCCTACACACACACCCCTGTACTTATTGTACTCATTGCTGGCATACATCTAATTCTCACAGAGGGAGAGAGTGAGAATGATAAGACATTATGTAAAATTAGAATGCTAATGCCGCCTTTGAGATGTTTGATTAAGACCCCTGCCATCTCCATCAAACTCCTGCTAATAAGCTTATTCCTCACTGCGCTTACTATGCACGCGCATGTGTTTCGTGCACAAACATACGCGCACACGCAGCAAGCCCACTGTTAGAGGAGTCAGGCTATTTATAGAGCCGTGAGCTTACCCTCGCCTGGACTCTGACCTTGGAGAGAGTGTGACAAATGACAAGCAGCATTTCAGCAGAAGCCGAGCCATTTTAACAATGACAGCAGGTCGGAGAGGGAGAAAAAAAATAATGCCATCTGTACTGGCTTATTTTTGTTTACCCATGAAATACCATTTCTCACTGCCTCGTGAATCATTGACAGCCACAGCCAAAGCCGTGCTGGGGTCGTGAGGCTTAACATCTGAAATTGATCCACTGGCTAATAGGAAACGGCAAGCTTAGCTACATGTTGTCATCGTATTGTATTTAGCATTATCAGTCTTGCCCTGAAGGACACTGCCATTGGCCTTTGGTCCATGTGAGATAATTCTCAATTAGTCACTGTCCCTGCCATATTGGTTTCAGATACACAAGGCTGTTAACTCACACAGCAGTGCAATGGTATTAATGTATATTAATATGAATGCTGAGATTTACAAAACAGAAGCAATAGAAACACAACATTAGTCACTGGCAAACCAGGGCCTCCAAAAATTGATTAGCTCAGATTTCCTCAGATTTCATATTACTGAACTCTCAATGGAAAAGTGGTAGAAATAAAGAAAATAAAGGTAAGGCAATCTCAGCTTACAGGCCTGAAATTTGCAACAAACAAAAGTATTGAAAGGTGCAGATAACATTCAGCCACTAGATGTCACATCCTCCCTCCCCCGCTCTATTGCATTCACTTCACAACAAGTGATACCAGTTCATTGTGCAACCTGCATATTTTATGGTCAAGTGATGAATCTTTCGTGGTAGAGTAACAAAGTAATTTTGCAACATAAATACAGGCCTACATCAGGTGTGTGCGTGTCTCTGTTTGCGCACGCACACTTTCTCCCCCTCCCCCACTGTCGTGGCGGAGCATTGTAAAACATACTTCATTCAAACTCAACTGAATAGAAATAAAATTCACCAAAATTATCTTGGTTACTTTTTCCAACAATCACATATTCTGCAGCCTGATGGAGACACCAGTGTCAGTGTGGCCAGGCATGGTAGGCTTTTGAGCACTTGGGATTGGTACCGGAGTAAAGTTGGGTGCTTATTCAGCCATTTATCAGTTTTTTTCCACACTAACTGGCAACTTGATCACTGACGACACAGAGATACCACGTGATACCAACGTTTTTATACTATTGGCTCACAAGTCTGTTAAAAGTGAGAACCAAATGTCAGATATCTTCCACAGAGATAAACAAAATATTCATTTTGGACCTGTCAAAGGTTATCAATGATTAATCCACAATCATATATATATATATTTTTTTAGGAAAATAAATTCCTTTATCCGGCACCTTTCTAAAAGCTCTGTGGATGTATTATACTTTTTAATTATTTTTCTAGAAAATAAATCAATAACACTTTTAAATATAATATTCATTTTACAATATTTCAGTTGTGAAAGCTGCATTGTTGTGATTGCAGGTTGCACTGATGTCTTCACTTGTCCACCCTCTCCTGTCATTTGGAATGAAGTGCACCACTAAAGCACCTCAGCTTCTGTAGTTATGCAGTAAAATTGTTAGAGGTTTAGGAAAAAACTGCACTTTGTTATATTAGATAAACTTTAGCCTTGCACTCCTACCTCTGGGATATGCATGTAACAGTCTCCGGCATATTAAAAAGTTATGGGAAGAGGCATCTCTGCATATTAAACAAATACTCCCGAACCATCAGTCAGTGTGCCCCCAAGCTGACTCAGCCTGTGCCTTTGTTAAGCCAATGCCAATGCCAGTGAAATAATAAATAACGAAGAAGTGAAAAGAAAAGCATTGGGAGTAGAACCAACCTTCAAACAAACAATGAGTTAAAAATACCGAGGGCAAAATGGTCGAAGCAGAGTTAAGCCTATTCAGCTCAGGCAATTCAAATTCATCATTGATTTTCTTCCCAAGCTTGGGAAAGTGTAGATATTTGATTCTTGTCAATAGTCAGTCTGGAAAGGTATGCTTACTATATGGGCTGTGCAACAAAATAAGGCACACGCCAAACATTCAGTGTGTGAGGCCAACAATCTCTGATTGCAGCAAAAAGTGAGGTGTTCAGGTGCCCCTTTTCACCCACCCGCTCACCCTAAATGGCATATGAATGACACAATAATACGCAGGTAATTTTGTGTGCAATAAGAATGTCATTCTTGCTTTTGACGTGCCATTTGTACGCCGTATAGTCTGTATTGATGGCAACAATTCCACGTAAATATGCTCTCTCACAAAACACAAAAACGCTCTCTCTCTGAAATGACCTATGATTGGCCCAGATCTCCCGTCACGAGCTAGATTTTTAAAAGCCTGAAAACAGAGCCATGAGGAGGTGCAGCAGTCTAGTTATCTCTCAGAACACTTGAATTACAATATGCTAAAAGGTTATTATGGATTTTTTGCCCAATGATGCGAAAAACATTCTACCTACTGCTCGTTTAATTAGCCTCTGACAGTTGTCTTTATAGTCGGTGTAATCAACAATAGCTGGCTTACACTTTCACTTGCTACAACTTGAGACACTGTTATGTAAGGTATAATTAAATAAGTGACTTTCTAGCGGGAAAATAATGAATCGCTTAGTGCTAACATGTGGCAGAAATGATGCAAATGTGTGTGCCAGGTTGGGTTGCTAAGGGAGAATGAGAAACAGATCATTCAGTAACATCGGTTTTAAATGTTCATTTGAACTCAAATGCCTACAATGGTATTTTTCAATCACAGTAGCAGTGGATTGTGAAAGAAAATATGCACATAGGCCTATACTGTATGTTCCGATATGTTCCGAAATATATTTTTTTTCCTTCCACAGCTGATTCTGATACATGAACTTCCGAGTAGGCTACCGATCTGATACCAGTGCGCTAAAATATATATATAGATATATATAGGTCTATTTTTATTTTTTGAACTGCTGTATACTAATAACCTATATGGATGTGATGTATTTGTTGTATGGCCTGGCTCAAGTGAAACCCTTTGTAAAACATGAACAAATACATACATGTATGTAGAATGAATGCCATTTAACTTTATTTTATTATCTAGTTTGACAGTCATAACTATAAAATATTTCCAAATAGCTGACATTTTGCTAGGTCTGGCTAACGTTACCTTTTCAGCTAGCACTTGCCAGATCAGTACTCACATGCAACTCAGAGATGAAAAAGAACTTCCATCATCGATTTTGGATGCAGGTAGCCCCGCCCTAAAGCATACCCTGCTTTATGGTCTATTTGGCTCTAAATGGGACCATAATTTACTAAATGAACATCATGGTGTATTGAAGAAGACTTATAACTAGCTATTGAGACCATAAACTCATGTTTACAATGTTTACTGAGGTAATAAATCAAGTGAGAAGTAGGGTCATTTTTTCATAGACTTCTATACAAATCAGACTTCTCTTTGCAACCAGAGGAGTCGCCCCCTGCTGGCTATTAGAGAGAATGCAAGTTTAAGGCACTTCAGCATTGGCTTCACTTTTCAGACCCAGAGGTTGCCCACTGATCCAGAATTTTAAGCCGTACCAGAGGTACAGGGGACTTTTGGTATCCTTTAAAATCAACAAGTGTCTTTAAATACAGGATCCATTCAGAATGGGGCACAGGCATTTGCTCGGAGATTCCTGATCAATTTTTACACTGTTTTAATTTTGCCTAAAAGACATTTTAATATAATATAATTTCTTGTATAAAGGTTTGCTTATTGTAATGCTAGCCTCATTGAAGTCACTGATGCACAAAAAGGGAGCAATGCCTGATTTGATTAGACAAAGAAAGGCTGGGAGAGGGTTTAATGAGATGTATTCATCTGTATTAGACCATTACAGTGGATACGTTTCAGCTCATACCACCTACAGTATGTGAGGCGCACAGGGCAACGAAGTTAATTCCATTAATCAGCCTTTACTTTGAATTTGCTCTGCACATTTAAATGTGGTATTATATCATTTACATGGTGGGCGCCAAAGCCTTTGTCTGTCCCCCGCAGTCAAATCTCTGATTTGAACGCAATTAGACACAGTTGACTACATTCCTTGGCAAATTACACTCCAAGCTGTGGATAAGATTGTAGCCATTTCCTCCCAATTCAAAAACAAATCTCATTTATCTAGAGAAATAAAAAAAAATGAAAGGAGAACCTGACATCAGCACAGCAATAGCAACAGGAGCTCACCGACATATGACTGAATGTGTCTGTGAGGACAGGAAATTGTCTCTCTGTGTGAGGTTGAAAAGTAGCGCTGTGTGTTTTTTTTTTTTTTATACCTATAGAGTGACATTGGAGGATTCAGTGGGCACTGAGCTATAAAATTGCTAGTTGAGAGGGTATTAGTGGGGATGGAGAGGTGGCGAGGGAAGGAGGCTGGTTAACGAGGGAAGTCTGAGTGGACCTGACATGGGTAGGATTTTGAAATCGCATCCTATAAACTAAACAACAACATACTGTAGATCATTCTTCATTGCCTTCCAAAACGATCCATATGATCATTTCCTCCTCTGGTGCCCATATCGTCAGGATGACATTATCAGTGCCTTCCAAAATGTACAGTATATGACCTTTGCAAAAATTATTAATGTGAGCAGTTTATCATTTAGATAGTTGGGATTTCTGGCACGACTTCAATTACTTCCAGGGTGCTTGGAGAAGGAAATAAGTCTACACAAGTCTAAACGTGTTGGTCTCGCAATAAAGTTGTTCTTTATAAGGGTTGAGTTTTTACCTCTTCAGCAGTTTATGATTTGCCATACCTTTGGTTAAGGTCTGGCTAAGTTAAGGCAACAAAAAGTTCTCAGTTAAGCTTACAGAAAGTCTAGCCTGCAGCCCAACACACAATCACAGCAGTGCCTTGAAAAAAATAGGCAAAAAGAATTGAAGTGTAAAGACGCACTGTTAGACGGCACCAGCACCACCAGGCAGAATGGCATGTGTAAAGGTAGAAAAAAAGAATGTTATTCAAAACCAACATTTGACTTTCTACAATACAATGTAGAACATTTCTTACTTTTCTAAGGTCTGTAGAAATAAGCCTTTGCAAACCTTTTCGGATTCATTTTAAAGTATCGCCAAAAAAGAAAAGGTCCGGAGTGCTCGGAAGTTCAAACAGGTGTAATGAATGTGCTTTTTGGTAGGGAGAGAAGAGTGCCTTGGACCTTAGTTCTTGTTTGAATTCATTATACCGTGTATTGACACTAACTGGCAGCCTCAGCAGTGGCAGAATGTGATTTTCAAGGTGAGACGTTAACAGGAGACAGAAAAGAGAGAAAAATTGTTTTTTACATTGAATTATTTCAATACTTATTGAACGTGTTGGTACCCTGATGACAGATAAACACTGCAGAATATGTAACATGGCTCATTCTCTCTCCACTTAACATTTTGGAGGAGGTGCCCCCGGTCCTAGACTCTATCCTGGCATGAAACCATCACAGCACTGCGCCCGTGGAACAGCTCGGGGCTGGAGTTCAACAACATCAGCACGGTCTTACAAAATGCTGCATAATCAGTAAATTTGGCACAATTTCCCCAACGAGTGTTGAAGTGATTAATGTAAGAAATGTGTGCCTCTGGTTAATGTCACTGTAGCACCGATTAGTTTTAATCAACTTAACATCCACAAACTAATTCCATCGCATGTGTAATAAAGCAGAAGGGCCTTGTTTTTACATCGTTTCTGTTGATTATAATAGCATTGTAACTCATCAAAAAAATTGCTGAGACAACACTGCAACAACGAAGCTTTTGTTGAGGTTTGTAAACACACTATTCAAAGTTAGCCCTTCCTCCCCGGCTCCAAGAGGGTTAGGGTGCTCGCCAGTGAGTGAGTGAGAGAACCAACCACAGATTCACTCTCGTTTGGGAAGCTTTGTCCGCTTGGTGTTTTACCGCGCTATAGCCTTTTTTCTTATTTTTTTTTCGTTGCTCTGTACACAGACACCAGTACCCACTTCTAGTGGGTCAGAAGCAGTGTTGCCAGATCTCACGAGAGGAACAAGCAACCAGGTCTATTGAAACAAGCCCAAACGTTTCACCGTGAAACGTTCATACTGACACGTCATTTCTGCATCCGTTTTTAGCTTTTAACTCTACATTCTTGTTACTTCAGTTTTGTATTTCATTTTTAGCTTGTATCTTTACATTTAGACCGTGAATCCAATGTTGGTAAGCCTCATTAAAGAGAAAGGTGCTGCGTTTCTTGTCTTCTTTCCTGTTTTTCAGTGCAAGCATGTTGAATCAGATCGGCATGATGTGCTTGTACATCACACTTACAAAAACAGCAAACTGCCTTTGAATCGTCCCCCACTTGAGGGAAAATCCAATCTTTTAAGTCCACTCTCTTTTTCACAGTCTTTGTTGTACTTTTTGCCATATTTCACCCACTTAGTACCTGGTATTGTTAGCTAAACTCCATCAACCCCGCAAAGATTTGTCTCACAACAACAACACTCTGATGGTGATGGCGGCAGTGAGTGACTGTCATTCATCTGTGTGTATGTGTGGAAGGGGAAAGGGAAGGGGCATCGTGGTTGTGTACAGATCCTGCAACAGGACAAACTAGACCGGTGTAGAGGAGAGAGAAAGGAACAAGTCCAAAAAAGCAACTACACTTTAGTAAAAAGTTCCAAAAAATCGTAACCCTCAACTACCGATATTTGTAAATGACTTTTCAGGAAAACAAGCCTAAATTCGCTTATAATATGCAGACTTGGCAACTCTGGTCAGAAGTGATGATTGAGAGGGACTATTTTTGTATCCGTCTATACATTGTTTTTTAGGTAAATCATCATTGTGCCTTTAAACAAGCCAACGGTTTAGCACTAAAATCTAAACAAAACTAATATCCTGTGCACACAACCAGGGCAAGTAAGTCTGGTTGATCAAAGTTGAACAATGGATTGATCTGTAATATTATATTCTCTACCAAATACGTTTGGCTAACCTTTATTTAGGTTTAATCCTGTCTGATCATTTGTCTGCTTGTGGCCTGTCTTTCTTGTTTTGTGATGTTGCAGATCTAACTGATCTTAATAAAAAATATCCAAGTTGCCATTCTCTCACAAAATATTGTGAGACCAAAGTGGCACAACTGATAACTGCTGGAATTCTCGCTACAGTTCATACTGTACAGGTCTGTATAATTTGCTCTAAATATCCATAATCAGTATAGCTTGGAGTGTCAATAGATAAATGTGGTGGTCTGTCTATCTGGAGAGTGCTATCAATATCACTGCCCTTTCAGATGAGCCTTTGATTATCTACCCCGGGGAGTGAAATCGATCCCTGCCTGCTCTCAGTGCTTACTAGAAGTCCTAGAAGTGCAGAAAAACGTGTTTGCCAGAAACACTCTGGCACTTCATCCCAGCTAAGCTGATGAACTAGTGGTGAGTAAAGGCTTGGCAGGGGCTACCATGTCAATATCATTAATTACAGCAATATTCATGGGATAAACTAAAAATAATCTCTGTAGTTTAATGTTATAGAGAAACTGTGCCAATGGCATACACGTAAATATATTACTGATAAATACCCATCTGCACAAGGAAGCGTTATGCATTGGTGGCACTAAATTGCATCATGAGGCAACTGTTGGAAAAGCTCAACAAGAATGACACAAAGCTCATGTTTTCCAAGTTATGTAAACTTTGTATCAAAGAATACACAAGAAAGGAGGACGTTGCGTCAGAGAGTGCGTGTCTCTCTGGACATTTGTTGTTGCAATTGTTCCTTTGATTCTCGCTGTTGTTCAGGAGACAATTATGGGGTTTCAGTGTGAAGCGAGAATGGTCCGTATACCCAGCATCAGAATTCCAATTGAGCAGCCAGGGCAAATTTATAGCATCTTAACAAGAGCTGATGTTTTTATGCTGGAGAAAGTTGCCTGAAGCAACGTTAAATTTTTAAAACTGTTTGAAGCCAGTGAGGGATAAAACACACATATTTACACAGACACCATATCTAACTGTAATGGAAAGAGTCTCTGTATGCCTGTCCTTCGATTTTTTTGACAACCGTTCTTCCGATCGACTTCACACTTGACCGGTGTATTGCTGAGAGCCCAAGGAAGTGCAGTGTCGAGTGCGAGCTCTTGAGATCTACGGGACATATTTATTAGCAGTGTGTTATGTGTACACTCTGTAGTGTTTTGAGAGGGAACCCCTATTAACTGTTACACCACAGTACCAAAGAATGTATATTGCCAAGAAGTGAAAGTCAGTTGTCGTTCCATTGCAACATCAGCGCCTAGCAGCAGAGCTACGCTTCCGCCATTTTGGACTGAAAGTGACTACCGTACGCCAGTAAAACATCTGCCTAAAAATTCCATTTATGTTCAGTGTGAATGCTCCTTTAGGCTTCAATAGTAGATATGTTGGAGGCAATGCTGTATGTCACACATTCTTACAAATAACATTCACTATTGTGCTAAAACTGAGGTCATTGGCTATTAAAGGCACAGAGTAATAAAGGTGGGAAAAACATTGATTCGCCTATATCTCGCAACTTTTTTTAATGCCTGAAACAATTGCTTCATTTGAGTCTATTCAGAGGTAGAGGGAAGACACCTTTTAATGTTTAGTGTGAGTAACATGACGTCATATCCTTTTCATGAAAAACATAATAAGCGTTTTCAGTCCAAAATGGCAGCAGCACACAAAACACCAGAGATATGTCTCTTTGCTTCTATACTCTTTGGCCGTACGGCATGCTGGGAACAGCTCGCTCGACAACCGTTCTTCTGATCGACTTCACACTTGGCGGGTGTCGATTGTCGATTGTGAAGCTGATTGGATGGGCGATTCTCGAGAAAGCTGCAAGCAGCAATACCAGAGGCCAAGCAATCGGCACTGAACAGGCACTCTACTTAACTCAAAATCTCAAAGGTGGTCCTCAAAAGATGGTGGTTACTCCTGAACCCATCACATTTGAGTGGATTATGGTACCTATGCGTTTTCCCTACACGTATACATGCACTTACAAGCCATCCCTTGTTATCACACACACACACACGGTCTGACTGTTCCTTCTTCCTAATTCCTGCTATCTCAGGTTTGACTGCAGTCTGTCCCTGTGTGTGTCACAACTGATGACTCAAATTTTGTAATTGCCTTTTAATCCTTTTGAGGATAGAACATGTGTGAGCGTCAGTTAATTCGGGGCACCACTCGCCTCGGGATACAGGAAGCTTATGACACGAAGGTCGCAGGCGTGAATCACCACCCAGGCTAAGGCGGTTTGGACAGAAAAGTCAATGTGCTTCAACAACTGTCTGCCAGGTGTCCTTGAGCAGTGCCTAATCAGAAGACAGGAGGAGTTCTAACCACTGGATTAAATCTGAGATTAAAACAAAGAAGTGTAAAAATAACCAAAAAGAAGTGAATCCAAATATAAATCTAGACAGTGGAAGAAAAACTAATTTCCTATGTCCAGTAAGTAAGATATTCCTGTATCTCTTAATCATGAGAAAGCACATTTGTGATATTTTCTAAATGCACTTCTGTGTGAACTAGTTCAGTATTCAGAAAGAGGTGAGAGCAGATGTGGGCTGAACATTCATTCGGATGACCTTATTCCACATTCACACAAAGACACACCCTGTATTCAAACCGGCTGCTACAGTATTTACAGCAGCCTTTTCCCCTTGCTTGCTTTTTTTCCCTTCCCTGAATGAATTTAATGCAAAGTGGCGTTGAACTGAATACAAAGAAAGTAAAAAAAACAGACTATTATCACCATTTAACATGCACAGATATTCATCACATTGTTAAAAAAACAGTCCTCAACAGGAAGACAACAACGAGTTAATTTCTCTCATTTCTCTCAAGAAAAACACAATCCTATTGCCAGACAAGCTCGGTGATACTGAAGGATTCTGCAAAACCCCAGATTAGGTTACATGATAATGTTTTTATGAGGGCTGTCAATAAATTAAAATATTTAATGATGATTATTGGCATGATTGTTCATAGTTAATCGCGATTAATCGCAAATTAATCGAACATGTTTTATCTGTTCAAAATGTACCTTAAAGGGGGATTTATCAAGTATTTAATACTCTAACTCTAATACTCTAATACTACATGGGAGTGGGCAAATATGCTGCTTTATGCAAATGTATGTATATATTTATTATTGGAAATCAATTAACAACACAAAATGATGACAAATATTGTCCAGAAACCCTCACAGGTACTGCATTTAGCATAAAACATATGCACAGATCATAACATGGAAAACTGCAGCCCAACAGGCAACAACAGTTGTCAGTGTGTCAGTGTGCTGACTTGACTATAACTTGCCCCAAACTGCATGTGATTATCATAAAGTGGGCATGTCTGTAAAGGGGGGACTCGTGGGTACCCATAGAACCCATTTTCATTCACATATCTTGAGGCCAGAGGTCAAGGGACCCCTTTGAAAATGGCCAAGCCAGTTTTTCCTCGCCCGAATTTAGCGTAAGTTTGGAGCGTTATTTAACCTGACAAGCTAGTATTTTATGCATGGTTGGTACCAAAGGATTCCTTGGGTTTTGTAGTTTCATGTGATACCAGTCTCTTCACTCTAGCTTTAAAACTGAGCCCACTACAATCTAAAAAAAATCACATGTTGCGTTAATGCATTAAAGAAATTAGTGGTGTTAAAACAAATTTTGACAGCCTTAGTTTTTATACATCAAATGCCAACATTTTCCCTTAATACACATGGAAATTACTGCATATTAAAGCCTCCCCTCCACTCAAAAATATGTTTTGTTTATTGTTACTTCTCTGTGCCTCACTTGGTGATGGTTGACCTTCACTGTGCAGAGCTTGACACTAGAAGGCTGTTTTCACATTCATCTGCTGAAGGAGGAAAGATTCTGTGTGCTCACGTGAAACCTCAGTTTAACACACGTGCGTACGATTTGTGACATCACAACTAACTTGGAAGCCAATCATGGTTTAATGTGAAACTTAAAGGACTGGTATGTAACATTTCGGGGATTTATTGGCAGAAATGGAGTATAATATTAATAAGTATGTTTTCTTTAGTGTATAATCACCTGAAAATAATAATCATGTTTTCGTTAGCTTAGAATGAGCTGTTTATATCTACATAGGGAGTGGCTCCTCTTCACGGAGCCGGCTGCCATGTTTCTACAGTAGCCCAGAACGTACAAACCAAACCTAAACCTAACTTTTCCTTCTTGAGCCGAAGTCGATAATGTTGCTCACTCCCGTCGCCGCTCTCTCTCTCTTGCTTCACCACTCATTTCCCACGAACACACACACTCTACGCCCTGGCTCTAGATAGAGCACCATAGTTTTGCTACACACTTGGCACATGGGAGAAGCTTCAGTTGGTTGCAATCTGCAACCTCACTGCTGGATACCGCCAGATCCTACAAACTGCTCCTTTGAGCAAGTGTGATTTGTTAACTTGAAGCCTGCAGTGCAGACATACTGAGGGGGGAATTCACAAAAGCAGTGTGCAGATTTATGGCCACTAAACCTGCACAAATACACCCGGAAAGGGTGTTTTTTAATTAAAAAATTGAAGTTTTTTAAGTTTAAGTTTTAAGAAAATGGACCCCTCTCGGTGCTCTGTGCTATTTGCACGTATTTAAATGAGGTAATATACAGACATTTGGCACAAAATTGAACCCCTTTCTATGCAAATGAGCCTCATTGCAAAAACAGTCCAATTCACAAAGATGAGCGCTAATAGCCACACATAGTTACAGTGAAGTTTTTACTATCTTCAGAGAGTTGGTGGTAACTGAAGCTCATTGAGGGGTGTCCGCTCAATCTCATCTATTTTGGGATGCCGTCACTGCATCGCAGTGACAGAATGCAATGGCAGTTGTGTCATGAAAAATAAATGAATCAAGCTCCCCTACATGTCATTTTTGAAAATTGGCTACATGAGGAAAAAAAACAACGAAAAAAAATGAATGAAAAATGAGGTAATTAACTAAACAAACACAGTATCTCTCCCCTCTACCTGGGCTTACATTTGTTTCCTTTCCCCTTCTCTTAATTGCCTTCAGGAGGTTTGGATGGAAGCAGCACTCTGGCCAGCCCCTCCTGACAAGACCTCTGGCTCAGAATGACTCTCATTCCAACCACCACATTGGCCTCAAGCACATTTATAATTTTCCACATGGATAATTGCAATCAGGGCTGCACGGTTGGCACTGTTGCCTCACAGCAAGAGGGGCGCAGTTTCGAATCCGGCTTGGGGCCCTTCTTTGTGGAGATGCATGTTCTCCCCGTGTCAGCGTGGGTTCTCTCCAGGTTCACCCGGTTTCCTCCCAAAGTCCAAAGACATGCAGGTTAGGTTAACTGTTGACTCTAAATTGCCCGTAGGTATGAATGAGAGTGTGAATGTGAGCGTGAATGGTTGTCTGTCTCTATGTGTCAGCCCTGTGATAGTCAGGCAACCTGTACCGGGTGTGCCCCGCTTTCGCCCAGTGTCGGCTGGGATCGGCTCCAGCCCCCACGCGACCCCGAACGGGATAAGTGGTTACGGATAATGAATGAATGAATGAATGATAATTGCAATCAGATGCAAGAAAGGGACAATTGCACTCAGCTGAAAAACGTTATGGGTATGTTTGCGCTGTGATATCATTCGGGCAATATCTTTTGTAAATCGGACGTAGAGATGGAGCAGATGGCGGTTGCAAGTGATGCACAATTCATGGTGCTATCAATCCACTCTGTGTGAATTCACCCCTGAGAGTGGATTTTTTTGTTCAGTGGAGTAGGAGAATATTAGCATATTCATAAATTCTGGATTTTTCAGTGGTAGAAAAGGAGTACTACGAATGATTTTTTTGTGTTGTTTAATGTAACTAGTAGGGCTGTCAACATGATAATAACACGTTGGTGCAAATTTGTTTTAATGCCACTAATGACTAAAAACCTGAGTTAAGTTATGTAACAAATGTACTTATTTTAACCCAAACCATAATCTTTTCTTGAACCTGACCAAGTACTTTTGTTTTGATTCACAACGTTAACCTTGTGTTTAAAAATTAGGGGCAGTCAATCGATTAAAATATTTAATTGTAAATAATCGCATGACTGTCCATAGTAAATCATGATTAATCACAAATGAATCCCATATTTGTATCTGTACTTTAAAAATTTCCCTTAAAGGGAGATTTGTCAAGTATTTAATACTCTTATCAACATGGGAGAGGGCAAATATATGGATGTATATATTTATTAGTGGAAATCAATTAAAGCTGCAGTGGGAGGAATAGAAGTACCAAGAAATACCAAGCACCGCCCACCAGCCGGAGAACAGCCAATAACACTCAATAAGAACGCTCTCTCTCTGAAATGACCTGTGATTGGTCAAAGTCTCTCGTCACAGGATATATTTTTTAAAGCCTGAAAACAGAGCAACGAGGAGGTGCAGAAGTCCAGTTTTCTACCAGAAAACTTGAATTATAATATGCTGAAAGGTTACTATGGAATTTTGATGCCTACTTTAACAACACAAAACAATGACAAATGTTGTCCAGAAACCCTCACAGTTATTGCATTCTGCATAAAAAATGTGCTCAAATCATAACATGGCAAACTCAAGCCCAACAGGCAGTAACAGCTGTCAGTGTGTCAGTGTGCTGACTTGACTATGACTTGCCCCAAACTGCATGTGATTATCATAAAGTGGGCATGTCTGTAAAGGGGAGACTCGTGTGTACCCATAGAACCCATTTTCATTCACATATCTTGAGGTCAGAGGTCAAGGGACCCCTTTGAAAATGGTCATGATAGGATTTGCCAATGGATTCCTCCATTTTTTAGTTTCATTTGATGCCAGTTTCTTCACTCTAGCTTTAAAACTGAGCCTGTAAACCTAAAAATCGCAAATTGCGTTAATACGTTAAAGAAATTAGTGGTGTTAAAACGAATTTGCGTTGATGCGTTATTATCGCGTTAACTTTGACAGCCCTATTAAAAACGCAACTGTTTCACGACATACTGGTAGGTGGAGTTGGCCCATCTTGCCCCATCTGAAGGATTACAATGGTAGTGATAACACCTGATAATGGCCATTTAATGGGCCGATAACATTCGAAACGCATGGTATGATTCAAACACATCTTCACCTTAACACCTCTTTTTGTCCTCACCATCATCCTCTTCCTCCTGTTCCTTTGTTTTTGATCCTTTTTTTTTATAGCTTCCTCCCTTCCCCACCGTTCTTCTCTTTACCTTTTCTACTCTGTATTTCTTTCTCTTACTTGATTCTCCCCTGTTCTTCCCCCTCCTTCCTTTGCTCATCCCTTTCTCTCTCTGAGGCCACTGTGAAGCAGCAGCAGCAGTGTCCTAGACGTTTTCTCCATTAGTGTGAATTACAGTTTCCCGGGCCAGAGGATCACAGCGTGTGAAAGCGCTCCTCTTACTCACAATAAGGTAGGCATCCATTTCTCCTAACACTTGGCTTTTGTCCTAAGCACAGACAACAACAGCTCCATTAACAAAGCGCAGGAGGACACTCTGTCTGACCAGGTGGTAAGTCTATCCACCCCACTGACTGCATTGAGCCTGGGCCGGCCACGGGGTCACGCAGAGAGGTCAGCCTCTCACTCAGCTTGTATTATGTCTGCGGTTACAGGAGGCAGCGACACAGCTTGAGACCAGCCAATGTCAAACGAGTCAGTTTGTTCTCGGGTTTTTCTTTCAGTGAAACTAAAGAGGGATTGGCCACACTGTATAGTTTCACTGCCAAGAGTACTCCAGCGCTCAGAGGTGCCTTATGTATGTACTCTCTTTAGGTATATCAAGAGAAACAGGGAAAGTTCACATCCAGGATGAATTGGTGAATAAGTCTGGGCTTTGGTGTTACAGCAGCAATATTTCTACACCTGTTTATAAGGCTTTTTATCACTATCAGGGTTTACTATAAAAAAAAAAAATCATCCATTCATTTTCTGTAATCACTTTAACTTGTGCACCTGGACAGGTCGCCAGTCTCAGGTTCAGGTGACTTTATTTGTACCCGTAGGTAGTTTTGTTTTGCAGCAAAAATAGAGGATGACATCTGTATTGACAATAAGGTAGAGCACAGACAAGAGACAGACATACCAAAAACATGACAAAGAGTACTTAAAGGCTTACTGGGATCAGGACCCAGAAAAAAGAAGGCCACAAGAACAATATAAAGATAAAAAAACACTGAAATATCAGGACAAAAAAAACACAATAAATGAGAAAAGGGATAAACCTTCCATAAATATGTGCAAAAGCCATAAATATGTGCAATAGTTGCTATATAGGACTTATTTAAAGTCCTATCACAGGGCTGACACATATAGAGAGAAAATCATTTAGACAGGAAATTTAGACTTTCCAACCTGGCTCATCTTTGGACTGTGGGAGGAAAACTGACAACCCAGCAGAACATGTGAACACACATAGGCTCCAACCGATGAATTCAAACCCAGAATCTTGGGTTCTGTGAGCCGACAGCTCTAACCACTGATGCTATTAGTCCTAATGAATTGCAAGCATTTGAGTCATTCATTTGCCAATCGATGTATCTGTTCATGAGCCGACATATCAATACTTCTGGTTAGGGCTTGGCAATAATTCAATATGAGGATTTATTGTCTTTCATTGGAATCATATCGTGATGATATCATATATTGAGATATCATCATACACGACTATGTTGTCTAAAGTGATAATAACGAGCACATACTAACTCAAATATCTCAGAAAAATCAGAATACATAAGAATTCTGCAGATGGGAATACCCCGGAGTAGTTAAATCAAAATATTGTCTTAATCTGACTACTCTGTATTTGTGTGCTTGCATGTAAACATAATCAGTGTATAGCTGGAAATACGTATTCATTTGTTTTCTCTATAATTTCCCTTTAAACTGTTAACTTCTTAATTAAATGAGAAAATACTCAGTACTTTTGTACTGCTTTGTACTTTTTTTCAAGTATAAAATACACAAAGGAGTATAAAACAATATGCTGGTTATTTCATATAAACTATTTATTGAATTACCAGAAAACCTGCTATATCGTGATATATACAGTATTAATATGGAGATATGAAATGACCTACATGGTGATAGAATAGTTTGGCCTCATGTCCCAGCCGTTGCTCTGGGCCTTCTCAGCTGCTGTGCTAAATTGTAAACCCCTTCCAACATGTTGTTAAGGCAATCCAAGCCATCAATGCAGCATAGGGGTTTTCACCATTTTGGTTTTATATCAGAAAGCAATCAAAATCATAAGCAAGATCATTGATTATTGTATCCCTCTACGCCTACACATATTAGTGTGTGTCTGAGGCCAAATACAGCTACACTCAAGAAATGTAATAGCCACTCCCTCGTGGTTAAAACTATAAACCAGCACAAAAATCACAATAACCAACATAAGCCACCATGTTCTGAACAGACACATTACATTACAAACACTAACAAAAGTAACATTTTGGGACATAAAAAAGCGAACTTCAACTATTCAGTCCAGCACTCGGGACTAGGCTGACATGATAGGAAATGTGGACCGTCCCTGCACTTCCTGAATGTCTATGTCATTTTACACTGCAGGAATTAGCCTGGCAGCTAGCGGACTTGAGTTGGTTAGTTAGTTAGTTTCCTTACTCATCATAGCTTTTTTTGGTTTAACATTTTTTTGGTTTAACATTAAGTCTCCCGACAGAACAACACCACAGTTGAATTTCAGCCTACATGCACGTTTTTTCAGCTCAACATTGTTGAATCAGAGCAGCTGATAGTAGCAACAGGACTGCTCTGCTGAGTGCCATCTCTCAGCTCTGCACACACAAGCCCCACCTCCACCCTCAGTGACACCCTTGGGTGACGCACAGCGATCAGAGGAGAGAGGAAAAGAAGAGAGGAGAGAAACAAGTGTGACAATAAATGACAACAGAACCGTATTTTTGTATATTACAACACAAATGTAATGCACTGCAGAAAGATTTCTGTTGTGTTTTTGTAATGATGATGTACTGAGGTGGTTCACACAGATACTGACATTGATAAGATCAAGCTTTTTATATTGTAGACTGTTGTAGTCTAATTTTTGAAACACTTTCTAAATAAAAAGGGAGTTCAGTTTTCTTTTTAAAGAATGTATTTTGAATTTTTGGTTGTCAAGGCATAAAACCGATGATCTGTTGATCTGTCGATCTTTACGAATCAAGACTCCATAGTCTAAGAATGACATGTTTAAATCGAAAATCAAATCGAATCACGACCTTAAAATTGAAGGTCAAATTAAATTGTGGATTTGGAGAATCGTGACACCCCTAATGCAGCAGAACCAGAAATATTTTATTCCTTGCATTCTTCTTCCTTGTCAAAACCTGGCACCTACAATACCAACAATGCAACTCAACCGCCAACAGTGTGGTCTTCATGCAACTTTTCCACATATGCAGTAGCACTGCCCAACACCTGCAAACAATTGTTAGAGTTCTGGCCTCTTGTCACCAAGGTTATGAGGCTGTTGTAAGACCATAGTGCTCCCAGTTAAAATGGCTGTTTGTGTGTCATTTAACGCCACGTCGTTACCGTGAAAAAGTCGTGGTTAGGTTTAGGCAACAAAACCACTTAGTTAGGTTTAGGAAAAACATCATGGTTGGGCTTAAAATAATACATAAACTAAGTATGTAAGCAACGTAACATAAGTACGGAAAACACGTCACAAACGTTACTAACATATCTTCAAAATAACTCAACAACACTTTGGGACACGAACACCGGCCTCCTGGTTGAAAGTCTGTGTTTGTTGGACTCATCCACCGTAAGCTGTCTTTCTCACTTTTTATTCTACGTCACTACATTGCCATTTGGTGACCGGGCTGAAATTCTACATAATTATGTATATAATCATAAATCTTGAGAGCAAACATGAAACATTTCTTAATTTTCAAATAGCCCTAGTTATCCTAAAAAAGAAAATTGCTATATCCATATTTGAAGCTCCTGTAATAAGGGATGTTGAGAGTCAGATAAATGCAAGGAGCACAAATACACAGTCTTTGGCCTGGGACTGTAAGGGTTAATTGTCAACCAGACATTTCTTTTCACAAATTAGAATTTTGCATATTTTCATTGTTTCTTGCTTTGATGTTGAGGTGGACTATTTTTTTTTTTTTTTAAAGAATTGGTTTTAATTTTTTCTATTCCATCTCAATGCAAGGCTCACATGCCATATGAATGTTGAAAGACTGAAAACAATAATCCATTGTGCAAAACAAAGATTAAGTTGGCCATTGTAGTTTCTATAACTAGACAAAAATACTAGAAATCTTGAAGCTGCAGAGTTATGGATCTGTGCCTTCCAGCTCCATCAATGTTATTTGTTTGACAAGATATTCACATTTTCTTGCTACAAACATACAAAAAAAGGCTTGCAACAACAGTGGACTTAACTGTAGCTTAAGAATGCACACTAGAAAAAGAGAATTACTATTCCTCCACCATGCAGAAACTAAAACAGCTCAGTGCTTAGTTTTCTCCTCCACCTATTATTTAAAGATCCCTCAGTGTTTTCCTCTTCTGTAATGCCCTCAGCATCGGCATGCAACTTTGATGAACAGTAACCCTGTTAAGAGCCTGCCAAAGAGGCTATGTATACAGACTGTGGGTTGACACTGCCTGGGACAGTAATAGCTTTGGCTCTGCGAAGGCACTACTCTCACCCCCGGTGCTTGCAAACGTGAAGCACGCCTGCTGCACAAAACTTACGCAATGACTTCAAAGGACTGCCCAACATAGACTGATTAAACATTTACTGAGGCTTTTAGAGTACGTACAGTTTGTGTGCGGCCATTTTTAGTCACAAATACCTCAATCACCTGACTCTGTCATCTTTAAATATTTACATTTTCATCATTTTTGTAATTGACTCCTTAAAGGACCAGTGTGCAGCATTTTGGAGGATCTATTGGCAGGAATGGTTGTGTTTTCGTTACCTTAGAATGAGCCGTTGATATCTACATAGACGGGTTTCTGTGCAACGTCATGACAGAGAAGTGCGCAACTAGGGGGCAGAGAGCACGCCATGTTTAGCTCTAAAGCAGAGATGACAAGGAGTTGTTGTGCAGTAAACTTCTCCAACCACAGAAAAGTTCGATTGAATATGTTTAATATTCCGAGGGGATCACATGCTTTTGCTAAAAACAGAAGGAGATTATGGATACAGGCCTGGTGGGCAAAGGCATTCTAGTTTACGGTGACCAGATGTCCCTGTTTGTCCGGGATTGTCCCGGTTTCAAGCTGGGTGTCCCAAGTTCAGACAAATATCTGTAAAACACTAAAATGTCTCGGTTTTCAACATTCACTACAAAAATTGTCCCGGTTTTCACCACAGTTGAAATAATAAAAATTGTTAGGCTACTGTTTAATACTTTATTCAGCGCTTAAATAGACTTTTATCATGTTTTGAATAAAAAAAATAAACAATGCACCACACGTCTGAATCCAACACTGATTTGTCTGTGTGCTAATGTGCTAATATGCTGAGCGCTGAAATAATTGTCCCCAATCCTAATGAGCCTACGGTGTGTGCATAAGCGCATGCGTGAACGTGTGGTAGGTTACGCTTAAGGGTCCCGGTTTGGGGGTTTGAAAATATGCTCACCCTATGCTAGTCACTCAGCGCTAGCAAAGCAGTGGGTGGTCATGGCGAGCTGTCATGCTCCACAGATCAATAAAAATGAACTGATCAACAAGAGGGTGATCGACCCACACTCTAAGGAAATATTTATATATATTTAGCGACTATGCCTTAAAACTTAAAAATGATGCAAGACTTCATTACGTCTCTAAATTGCTGTTGTTCACTCCGGTATGCCGTAACGTTACATTTTGAAGTGAAGAGTTCTGGTAGTCTACCGGGACAGCCGCTCCTCCTCCACCGCGGACACATCAAGTGGCCCAGGAAGCTAGCGTTAGCTAACGATTTGTTTAAATTAGAATCAGACATATCTGCAATAGTGTAGAGTATTGACTTTTGACGTTGGCCACCGTAGTTCTCCAACACGCTTGGCACACAATATATTCAACCTCACCGCTAGATGCCGCCAAATCCTACACACTGCACCTTTAAATTAAAATGTTCATGATTTTAGTAATTGGCTCTTTAAAAGAAATGTACCAAAACTCTAAAGGGCAACATTTTCTAAAGCAATGTCTTCTTGATTTGTCCTACAGCTGTTTTGCACTCAACATTAGATTATTGAATCCGTTTAAACACGAGAAAAAAAAGAGCATTCACAAAAGTATCGAAACACTGATGAGGTCTGCAACAAAAGCAGGCTCCATTAACAGCTCCTCACAGCTGCTAACATATACAGTACCATCACTAATTAAGTCAGTGAACACTGCTCACACATAAAATCAACAACATGACTTTTAAACGGCCCGAGGGCCACTGAGTAGTATCCACTGAGCTAGAGAGTAGTGAAAGCTGTGAGCTATCCTATTTCAACCACATCTCATGAGGCCTTCTAATATTCCAGGCACAGAAACTCAATTATGAGGCCGAGGTTTTGATTTCTTCGAATAATAGGACTACAGGGCTGAATTCAATTAAGAACACCCAGAATATATTTGGCACTCTCTCAGAGGGAGCCCCGCAGTGAAAGACGGGACATTTGCAGCACTCATAGAATTAGTTATAGGTCTAATAGAAACGCGCATTGACTGGTTGCAGTAACACTGAGAATATTTGGAGAAGGTATATCAATAATTGATGGTGATGGTGATAGAGGCTCAGCGGTTTGGCGTAAAACACAAGCACATGATTGTCAATTTGCACACACCAGCTCTGGTAAAGACTCATATTTCACTCCCCCTTTAAAGCTGCAGTAGGTAGAATTGGAAGAATTATGATTAAAACAAGTTATTTTTATATAATGGTCACTATATCCTGACAGTAGTACATGAGACAGGTAATCTGAAAAAAGCATGTGCCTCTGTGTCCTCCGATGCTCATAATTGCATCTGCAAGATTTCACAGACCGGAGGAAAAAAACTAATCAGAGCTGATCTGGAGTCTGCCGTCCAGCTTCTGTCTATGAGAGCCAGCTGTCAATCACTCGCGAAATCCGATCAAACTGTCAATCTAGGCTGTACTGATCAAATATGAATCAATATTCTGTTAATGTAATGACTACTACATTTGAGATCTGTTGAGGAAATACCAAGCACCGCCAGCTAGCCAGAACACAGCCAATAGGAACGCTCTCTCTCTCTGAAATGACCTGTGATTGGCCAAAGTCTTCCGTCACAGGCTAGATGTTTTAAAGCCTGAAAACAGAGGAGGTGCAGAAGTCTAGTTTTCTCTCAGAACACTTGAATTACAATATGCTGAAAGGTTATTATGGAATTTTTTGTCCAATGATGCCAAAAAACATTCTGTCTACTGAAGCTTTAAATCCTTAAAAAAAGCATTGCCACCTGTGTAAAGGTGCCTATACAACAGGAACATTTAACCCCTGTAGTCTAATGGGAGCGTTTGAAGGTGCCCAGATCAGGAAGTCACGGTGAGGGCATCTGGGAGAGAAAATAGTGCGCATATAGTGCCTTTTCTTCCCCTTCTTTCAAAGTGATTTTTCCACGACTGTTCTCTTTCAAGGTGTCGTGGGCAGCTGACGGGGAGGCAGCGGCTGAATTACAATGCGCCCTCCATGCGCAGTCTTCCTCACCCTCTTCCTCCCTCTCCACTGACTGTGCGTGTGCCCACGGCGTTCAGCATTTCTGTACCTCAGTCTTCTGTGACAGCTGACAATGAGCTCCACGCACAGCTGACGAGGGCTCGATTGTCTCAATATCGGGCACGTGCATCCCCAACTTGAATCAGCCTCTTTCTCTCTCTCACTACCAGCCAACATCCATCCTCATCGTGTGTACATAAAACTGATGCTGCTGAAGACAAAACAGCCGAGCAACTAATTTTTTCCACTCCATGCATGTGGCACAGAACTGCCTGTCAGCTGCCCGTTTTGAGCAAATCAGATGAAGCTACATGTTGATAGATGGACTGACCTTGCAGAGCAGGCTATAGAGTTTAATAGGCCAATGTATAGGCTACATGGATAAAGTGGAATAAACCTGCAAAAACCGAGTCCAAAGAAAAAGCCAACATGCCCACCTCATCCTGCGGCTGCTGATTCTGCCTCTGGTTCGGCTGCTCCTTGGTAGCTGTCATTGTAAACTCCTCGTATGATTAAACTTGGTTTGAATCCTTAAAAGAAAAACGGCCAGATTTCCGTGAAAAAAAAAAAAAAAAAAAGTCAGAAGAAAGGAGAAGGATGCGGCGGCGGGCAAAAAAGCGCCGTCCGTCTTGTCAACTGCGGAATCTTAAACAGGAGTGTGGGAGCAAAAGGGGGGACGGATCCGTCACGATTGAGTATACATCTGCTGAGGTCTTGCAACGAGCGTCTGACGAGAAACCCAACGCAGCCCGTGCGTTCACATCAGCCCCGGCGGCGGCGGCGGCGGGAAAAAGGGAGGAGAGTTTCGGACACGCTCGTTACCGAACCGAGAGAGCCGAATGATTCGTCCTCACATGTTACCACCACCACCACTGCCACTTCTCTGGCACGTCTGGGTGAGGAAGTGCTGTTGGCTCTCTTTCTCTCCCCCTGTCTCAGTGATGCTGGTGTTTTTGGAGGAGGGGGGGGATATAGCACAGAGAGGAAGAGGAGGATGAGGAGGAAGAGGAGGATGGAGGAGGAGGAGGGTTGTTGAAGTGGTCTTGTGATGGTTTCCCGGGAGGGTGGGGGTATAGCGTTTGCTTGATGAGTGCAGTATGAACTGTTTGCCTGTAGATCATGTCCTTGCAGACTGTTTTTCCTGACACGGTTTGACAGCTTTGTTAATCTGCTGAAATCCCCGCATCCTGCCCAGACTCCTAGTCTGGAGTCTGGAGTCTGGAGCCGGGCAGCACTAGGAGCTGTCCACGGTGCTGAAAGCCTGCATCCTGCCCAGTCCCCTAGTATTGAGTCTGGAGCCTGGAGCCTGGAGCCGGGACCCGGGCAGCAGGAGCTGTCCATGGTGCTCAAGGCCCGCATCATGCCCAGACCCCGAGCCTGGAGCCGGGCACTAGGAGCTGTCCATGGGGCTGAAAAGCCCACATGCAGTCTCATCTCTTGCGTAGGCGCACAGACACACCACGCCACCTCTGCTTTTTTAACCATGAACTAAACACCAGATCTCAGTCAGACGGCTGCTTTCTAGCTGTTGTTTTTCTGTTGTACAGGAGCTTTTTTACTTGGCCTTAAGCAGAGGAGCTTAAACGGTCAATAAAAAAGAGATTCACCACAGCTCGCCGTGGGTTGTTAAATACGCGCGGGCCAAAGATGCAATTGCATCGGCCTTTGGAGTACTTAGCAGTGCAAATGACACATGTGAACCCGACGCTATATCAAACCTACCGGCGGGCTTAATAGAAGAGCAGTCAGAGACTCAACTTCATGATGCTGTTGAAGCCGCATTTGTCAACAAAACAGAAGTCTCATATCTTTTTAATGTCTCTGCCAGACAGGGATCAATATCTTCTTCTATCTGCATTTGACTTTTGACTCTGAATCACGAAGCTTATTAGGGGATTGTGAGGTGAAATAACTGCTCACGCGCTCTGACTGTTGCCATACACGACAACACACCAGTGGTGGAAAGATTATAAGTAGCTACGTTTGCTCATGTACTGTACTTAAAGAGGACATACCATGAAAAACTCACTTTTTCAGTGTGCACATCAACAATCAGATGTTGCTCCCCTTCCTATGTCACATGCAGGCTCATTAGAATATACCACCCACAGCTTGAGAACTACCTTTGCAAAGGTGCTCCATATTTTTCTCACAAGCCAATCAGACCAGACTTGGCTTTTTCTTAAAGACACAGGCACTAAAACAGAGCGTCTCAGACAGAGGGTGAACACAGGTATATTCAGAAGAGACATGATGAGAAAAATATTGTTTTTTTTAACATTAAAGCATGTCAACATGTTCTAGTAGAAACACAAAATGCAAGTATGAACCTGGAAATGAGCAGTGAAGTAGGAAAATATGATTAAAAAGTTATTTTTTATAAAAAAAAAAAAAAAATGATGCAAAAATCATTCTGCCTACTGCCACTTTAAGTGTCAATTTTGAGGTATTTGTAATTGACTTGAGTATTCCAGTATTTTTATGCTACTTCATACTTCCAATCAATCAAATACTGGACTTCCATTCATCAGGTGGCCAAAGACAAGACTCCAAATGAATGGTAATGTTGCTCCATCACTGCTGGATGTCTTAATAACAGATTATTCACCATATCAACTTAATGTTGTTTTCACAACTTGTTTCCGCTGCCCCCACTGAGACACACTATCATCACAGTACCATGTGGCCTATCATACTACATACATACAATACAAATTGAATTGCATAATGCATCAAACTTATTGTTGTTATACCAACAGCGAATTATGCAATATGTGCACTGTGCAAAGGCATCCAAAGCGCCACTCACTGACAGTTCTTTTTTTCCCCCCCTGATTTACTGATTAGTTATTTATTATTTATTTTTTGTTTTCTAAAGGTGTTTTAGGAGCTGTTACACCGCCATCTACAATTTTCCTTTGTGCGTTGGATTGTGAGAAAATCAACAGCACACTCACAAATCAGGGCTGTTTTAGCCTGCATACAAATTGTTTTGAGTGTCTTTATTTTGGCACTTTTCCAGTATGAGCACAACACAAAACCGGCTTGGAATTATTATGTTACATGGGTTTGATACACAGTTTTGTACAATTACACTGATTCAAAACTCTGCTTAAACAATGATGAAGAAAACAGTGCATCACATCCCAGTCATACTAACTACTGCTCTCAGTGGAAGCTCCCATTCCTCCAGGGACACTCCTCCTGATCCTCTTTAAGCATTCTTCTCAGACCTGAAGCAAATTGCTGTTTGAAATCAGCTCCATGTTACTGATTGCACTTCAGCCTATATAACAAATTCCAAAACCTCATAACTGATAAACAAACCAAATGAAATAAAACTGATAATCTTTCTCAGTTGTGGTGGTCTATCTAATCCTTAATTCCTGGAAATGTGGCCGGGGTAAACTGTATATATCAACATAAAGCCTCTGAAACTCTACCGGAGAGATTAACACCATTCATCCAATATCACTCAGTGTCCCGCATTCCTTTCATCTGTACAGTTGTAGAGATGAGATCACAGTAAACAGCAGTGGGGTAGAATATAGCAGTGTTGAAAAACTTGACCGCTTGTATTATAATAAAGGCACAAATCGATCTGTGTGCTCCATTTTGTAGACAAGGGTGATCAATCCCACTTTGAGAAGTAAGTCGGTCCAAGTTGGCCTACGGGCACCGCTCAGCGCTGCTATTGCAGCTGTATTGTTATGAGAAGCAGGCCCCATCATTAAGTTAGCACAGCTACACTTCTCAAACAGAAATACATGTTCTGAGGGGATTTTGTTCCCCGCTGTGCTCCGATATAATGGCTCTGATATGGAGTTTATGGTGTATAAGTGTACATAAATGTCTTGTACTGTTTAACCCTTTGAGACCCGCAGGACCGCAGGCAACCCCGACCGACTTTACTGTATTTCAAAGGTCATAGTAGGTTCAGCTTTAGAGCTAGAGTGAATATACAAATATCATATGAAACTAGAAAACATAAGGATCCAGTACCAACTATGTCATACTAGCATGTTTATTTCGGATTTATGACAAGACCAACTTGACACACAGTGCTGAGCTGCATTTGAAATTGATCTTCAGGTTCCCAGCTTTCAGATGATATACACCACGTCTATGTGACATCTACTGTTGACCTGCTACCTCCCCCTAATGGGTTAACATTGGAGTTAGTTGAAAGCCCGGTGCATCTCATACAGACGCTGAAGGGTGCCTTATATATCGGTATCAGACGCTGAGGAGTGAGACAAAGCGTCAGTGTCTGACACCCTGGGAATGAGAACTGGTCGTCTAGATTCACCATAACTTCAATCTAATTCTGCTGATTCTGAAAATTCTGCACTTTTTATCGCTGATATTTATTAGTAATCTTTTATCTCACTTGTACCTTATTTATTCCTTGTTAGCATGTGTGAAGTCTTTTATGCACCATTTGAGGTTGACGAAACTGCAATTTTGCTATGCCTGCATAATGATAATAAAGGTCTTCTTGATCTTGATCTAATGCAGTAGTAGTAGATATCATGCTTTAGTGGTGCAGATCCCCTACCAAATTTGCAATCGATCATTGATCACCAAAAGCCAACTGGCACGAACCGAACCTTGGACTTTTTAACCCAGCCTTGATGTCGATAACCATTTCAGAGGACATTTGCTTTTCAGAAAGCAGAACTTAGATCCACTCCACTACTTTCCACAACACAGTGACAATGCAGAGTAAATCCCCTGTCAAATATTTCAAGGAATTGGGAGAAATGCCAGCAAAAGACCTTCATATTGGCACTGAGGGCAGACGAAACATCTCTCTTGCCCCAAAACACTGACGCTCAAATATTGACATCTTGTGTATGACCTGCTGTACCTTCAGAATGTCAAAGACGTGAAATTATTATAAAGCAAACATACGGTGTAAAAAATGTGCAAGCAGCATGCAGTGGTCGTTCTTGAAGGTCAAAAAAAGTGTTGAATTTTAGGTGAAAAGAAGAAAAAAAATCATTTTCATTCTTTGTGGGTGTGTTGAGTGCATTAGCAGAGCTCACATTAGCATAAATTCCTCTTAACCTTTGCTTGTGTGCACCACTTTCTGAGAGAGACTAATGGTGTTTGCCTATTAGGAAGAAGGAGTGTTACACACATTGGATCTGCTCGGATGATGAATACATCTGATAACCTTTCGTGGATTATTTCATCGAGAGGTAAAGGTTGTATCTACACTGGTCAGCCTACACAAGCACCTTCAAATTTGTGGGTCTATCTGCCTATGCATGCTGATATGACTGTTATAAGTTTCAGTGTTTATAAGGTCACACAAAAAACACAGCCTGCTTCCACTCATCATGACACTACAGTATGTCAGTGTGCATCATGTTGCTAGTTGTGGCTGCTATATAGTGTATAAAGGGGTCATTTGGTTTTGAGGAACTGTAATGTTTCTACAAGCAGACCAGTGACCGCACCCAGCAAATCTTCAGCAAACCTGAAACTTGCAGCCAGAGAGGATAGTAAACACAGATTTTTAGCCTGGTGTTAAGTTACTCTTTCATATTCTTCACCATGATCACTGTGTTCTTTAATTCAAACAGCTACCCTTTCACATATCTATCTGAAATTGCTCTAAGCTAATTGATTTCTGACATGTCATCATTAGGTAGTTAATATGACTGTAGTGAGTACTATGAATCAAAAGCCGCTAGAGGCTAAGTCTTAACTGTGACTCGTTCAAAGAAATCCATACGTCCAGATGTGTTTATGCTGTTTATTAAATGAAAAGAATTTCAAGCAATAACTGAAATAACTAAAGTAGGTGACGGCCAACAGAAAAAATCAGAGCCTAGTCCTCTTTGTCCAAAACCAGCCGTCCAACTGAGCAGATAAATAAAGTGAAAACCACACACACGTGCCAATTACTGGAAATGACAGTAACAAAAAAGAATGTGTGCAGCCTAGACAAATAATAATAAACAACACAGGCTAAATACACATTTTGGCTCCTACAATGACATAGATTGAATGCTGCATTTTCACCCCTTTCAACCCCCTCACATCTTTCTCTACTCTTACTGCTAGAAGACTTATACCAATTAGATGGAAAGATATAAATCCTCTAACATTTCGTACGTGGAATAAATTATTACTGAACTTATTGTTGTGGCAAATATGCTGCAGGGGGCGATGCGGCTCTGTTTCTCGCAATTTCTCAACGAGTTATAATGTCTAAACATCTTTAGATAGACAATCTAAATAAAATGGACTGATATCTCCCCTATTCTTTTCAGTTTATTTGTTTTTATTTAACTAGAAACTATGTCATTATGTTAGTTATAGCTAAAAAGCTACACCATTCCTCCCAGGATAAGCCTAATCGTTTCTTCCCCAGCAACAACAATCATTTAAAAATTTACATTCAAAACATTGAAGCTTCACTAATGAATACTTCATATTTACAGTAATTTCTCAAAGGCACTTCCGTAAATATAGCATATATTTGAAATAAATTATAATGAAAATTATTTAATTTATAATTTATATATATTTATTATTGGAAATCAATTAACAACACAAAACAATAACAAATATTGTCCAGAAACCCTCACAGGTACTGCATTTAGCATAAAAAATATGCTCATATCATAACATGGCAAACTGCAGCCCAACAGGCAACAACAGCTGTCAGTGTGTCAGTGTGCTGACTTGACTATGACTTGCCCCAAACTTTATTATTATAATGAAGTGAGCATGTCTGTAAAGGGAAGACTCGTGGGTACCCATAGAACTCATTTTCATTCACATACCTTGAGGTCAGAGTTCAACCGACCCCTTTGAAAATGGCCATGCCAGTTTTTCCTTGCCAAAAATTAGCGCAAGTTTGGAGTGTTATTTAGCCTCCTTCGCGACGAGCTATAGCATGACATGGTTGGTACCAATGAATTCCTTAGGTTTTTTTAGTTTCAGATGATACCAGTATCTTCACTCTAGTTCTAAAACCCGCTAAAAATGACAAGTTGTGTTAATGGGTTAAGGAAATTAGTGGCATTAAAACAAATTTGTGTTAACACGTTATTATCGCGTTAACTTTGACAGCCCTAATACTACCGAGTAAGTATTTTACTGCTACCCTATCTACACTAAGTAATCCTTCACAACCTTCACAATGTACACAAGAATACAAAACAGCAGAAAAAAAGACAAACTTAGGAGAAAAAAATACCTATTTTCTATTCATAGCATAAGACATGAAAGTGAGTTGGGACAATCTGTATTTCAGGTGATTTCCCGATTGATGACTCACTGCACATTCACAGCTGGATCCATGTCTACTCATACTGCAGAGTTACAGCCACAGTGATTGCAGTAGGATTGCTGCAGGATCTGTTATTCCTCTCCGCTTCCCATCAAGCCCTCGCTCTTTTCGAGACGTGCTCGTTCTGCAGCTTGTTTAAGGTCTGCTGAGGATCTTTGAGTGAATAGCGCTCTTGGTGTCCTGCTTCAAACACAACCCATGCATGGCGCTGGGCGAATAAAGGCTGTGGCATTAAATTTAAGCAGGCTGGGTTGAATTGCTGCCTCTAGATCAAAGACAGTGCTTTAAAAGATATAGGTTTGGAGCTTTGCTTTGGTGCATTTGATGTTTTCTTTTCAAAAAATTGTCAAGAAAGAATCTCCATCGGTTTTTGTTAATAGGTGAACATGCTATACACCTCTGCCTGCGCAGTGACTCTATATGAGAGCATGGTATTATATAATTGCTAAGGTGAGCTGTGAATTATAAGGTAGAGAGAATGTGTAGTTGCAAGGGTGAAATACTTCACTTTAAACACAGTAGTGGAGTGCCAAAGAAGGAGTGTGTGGGGGTGGAGAGACGGAGAGCAGGAGAGAGGGATGGTGGGAGAGAGGTAGGGAGACAGAGAGTGAGAGTGAGAGAGCCCTAGAGAGGTGTTTTGCTGAGGTGTCTGCTGTTGATAAAGTATTTATGACCCTGGGGCAATTTAGTGCAGACATTCAGGAGCTCGACACCACCGGGCCGCCCATGAAAGTTTCATGACCGAACTTCATGTGGCTTAGCCGGAGCAACTCCACATTCAGCACATCACATTATTACAGCAACTGCTCGCACTTCTGGCTGGGAGCTGTATTATCACCCTGGACTCCTAATAAATAGCAAAGTCAAACTCCTCCTTGGTTGGCAGTCTGATTCTTCTTTCCAGCTCTGTCTCCTTAAAATTACGTTCCTATACAAAGGAAACCGCATTGTGAATTATGTTTTGAGGTAAATGTTATTTTGTCGTGGATTACGTTTGTTTTTCACGTATCACAAATACGTTTCTAATGAATGAAATAACATTTCTAAAGATGGATGGGTTAAAGCTTCAGTAGGCAACAAGTGTTTGGCATCATTGGGCAAAAATTCCATAATAACATTTCAGCATATTGAAATTCAAGTGTTGTGAGAGATAACTACACTTCTGCATCTCCTCATGGCTCTGTTTTCAGGCTTTAAAAAATCTATGGAAGAAATTGACCAATCACAGGTAACTTCAGAGAAAGAGCGTTCCTATTGGCTGTGCTCCGACTGGTGGGCAGTGTGCGGTATTTCCTCAGCAGATCTCAACATGGCTGCCGGGTCACAAACTTTCTCATTTTACAGCTAAACAGTACACTAAAAGAAGTTTTCTAAAAACATTTAATGAGAGAAATAAGCATAATAGTAACAGAATATTGATTCATATTTAATCAGCGCTGCCTAGTTTGACCATTTTGTCGGAGTTCGGAGTGATTTACAGCCGGCTTTCATAGACGGCAGCTGGACGGCAGACTCCAGATAAGCTCTGATTGGTTGTCTTCCTCCGGTCTGTGAAATCTTGCAGATGCCATTAGGAGCACCGGAGGACACAGAGGCACATGACTTTTTCAGGATATAGTATAATAATAGTAATGTGCTATTTTGGAGGGATTATTGATAATTGTTATCGATTCTCAAGTGGTGAAAAAAAATGGTTAAATTTAGCACCAAATCTGTGGAAAAAATGTTATCAACCCAAAACTTGTTGCAGCCTATATGAGACATAATAAATCATGGGAATGTAAATCATAAACTTATACCATAATGGTCTGCGCTCTTATACATTTACACAATTTACTTTAATTGATTAATTCATATATTAATTATTTTTTATTTCTTATTAATGGCTATAGCATTTTGACAAAGTGCTGACCTGCATCTCAAATTCATCTACTATTGACTATTTATCTACCCCTCAACATCCGCTGCCCTCCAACCCTACCCCTCTAAAAAAGAGGGTGGAATGGCAAACCATGATTTTTCCACTAACCCTAACCAAATAGTTTGGTTGCATTTTTTGTATTGTTTCAATTTACAAAGTTAACCACATTTAAAACTGCGACCGTAATCCGACAGAAAATCTGTTTCCCTCGAAACATAATTGAGAATGCAGTTTAGTTGTATGGGAACATCAATTTGTAGGAGACAGGGTTTGTTCTTTCAGTCATTTCTCTTGATGCAAAGCAAAATCACAAACACCAAAGTCATTCAAAAATCTCATTACGTGTGATTTGGCCCTTTCTCTTATCTCTTGAGAGCTTTAATGCTGATCGAAGGGTTTGAGTTCTGACTTCACAAGCAGAGTGAAGCCATATTTGCTGATAAATCTGGACGATGTTTATAGAGAGGAATGGGTTTTGCTCTCCCTCTATGAGCCAAACTGCACACACTTGCTGATTTATTTCTTTGATCGCTTTCCTCTTTCATTAAAGGCCAAATGATTGCAGGGATTTGAAAGCTCCCTTACACTAACAATTATTACAAAAAAGCAAATCAGGCTATTTCAGATAGAAACTAAGATTTTGCAGCTGTTTCAAGCAACATAGTGATTTATCTATTACTTGGTCTGTTTGGCACAACCAGACAGAGACCGAACTCTGTTTTGAAGTCTATCCGTAAAGCAGCAATTTTTTTTTACAGTTAGTATTTGCATATCAGCACCAATTTGAGGATCCCAGTGCCATGAATACTGACATGAAAATGGTCGATTTGCTGCACAATTTAAGTTTTTCAAACGATCTGCCTGGGGTGCGTAAACATCAGACACGCCACATGACCAGAAGCCCCTTTCATCATGATAGAGAGTGAGCTAAGTGAGATAATTCTGCACAATATTTCACAATCAAAATCACTTCAAGTAAAACGCTGCTCAATGGGGGAAACAGCACATTTAAAGTCTGGGTAAAACTAAATTAAATATGTATTCTGAGTAAGTAAATCCACAGACAAATGTGTTATTAAACACCCAGCCAAATTTGAATGATTAAATCACCAAGTATATAAAATTAGGTTTCAAAATCGTGAAAAATAAGCTGTATTCTCTGCTCTGAAACGCTGGGAGCCTGTCTGCTGAAGGCTCTGAAACTGAAACCATACCCGATCATGATACAGTAACAGTGTTTACAACACATCTTGTTGGCCATCTCACTGCTGCATGCTACTTTTACAGAATGTTAATGCACATGGTCTATGGGTAGAGAATGCTCACCAGAGACTTCTGCTGGCTAACTTCCAGTAAGACCTATACTAACTTGAATGGGGATAAAATAATTCAATCGTTTGGCTCTTCTAGACTTTCCAAATGTTATCAGCCTGAATTGATCAAATGCTGATGATATTATAATAATATAATATAATGTTGACACGTGACATGTGACGCACGTGTCAATTTCCACTCCAGTCTTTTCAAAATAAAACTACTTAGTAAGATTTAGGGAAACATCGATTTGGTTAGGCTTAGGCAACAAAACTATTTAGTTTTTATTTAGGTTTAAATAACACTGGAAGTGTCTTGACTCACCTATAAAGTACAGAAGTTATGGGACAAATAAATCAACACTGTCTTCTGGTTTCACACCGGGACACTAACACCGGTCTCCTTGGCGAAAGTCTTGTGTTTTTGGAACCACCCATCCACCCCGACCTCCTCCCTACACGGCCTTTGCTGCTCTTTATACTTCCCAGTTCACAATTATGTGGATTATACACAAATTGATTTCGTGCTGACCATCATGAAAAAACAGGGAATTTTGTGTCTATGTACACAAATCATATAGAATAAATTTGTGACTATTTCACAAACTGCCGTGAGACTGTGTTACAGCGACAGGCACACAGAGAGGGCTGGTGGGAGACAGACAGAGCTGGATGGCCAGTAAAAACATGGATTTTTTGATGGCCCACTGGGAGTGTACACCACTGCTAGAAAACTGTAAGTGTTCTAACTGGCAATTGAGTGGGAGAGCCACTGATGCTAGGTGCTGTAGTTTTTATATAGTCGGGGAGGGGTTATGCTATGGATGGCTCCAGTGTGTCATTGAGCCATGAGTTCAGGCCCGCCCAAAAAATCCTAACGAAGAAAAACAACTCCACATTCAATACTACATGGTTCACAGCCTTTTGACATGTTTTCAGCAATTGTTTTCTAACATGCATTATGTGTTTAGAACCAGATCTCTGACTTGATTTTACCCAGACTTTAACCTTTACAATCTTAAAAGAAAATGCAATTCAGGCTTATTTAGAGCCAAATGAAATGGAGAAACGGAATGAGCTAAAAATAACAAGTAATAACTTTGATTGTCTAATATGTGTTCCTATCTTTGACTGCGCATCAAAGTAATAAGTGTAATTGTATCATTAGACAGGATAAATGTGTGTTGGAGCGATCGGGGGCCAAATGCCACCATAATGAGCTGCACCAAGCTTAAAAGCTTTACAAGGAAACGTGACGTGCTCCATCCAGCAAACAAGAATTCATTAATTCAATGTTATGCAGCAGTGTTTGGATTACAGAGCAGCAAGGCACCCTGCTGTTGACATTGCAACGTCATTCATTTTGCAGTCAATGTAATTCATTTATTACTCTTGTGTTATCCCGCCGTGCTTGTTGATATCATCGAGGAGTGTGTCAGACGAGCTGAATGAAATCCTAATGAGGGCGCCGCCCAGAGTGAGAGGAAGGCGACGCCAGCTCAGACTGTCAGATGCAGTTCCGGCAGACGCCTGTGCACATACAGGTTTTCTACAGGTGACAGACAAAATTTTCACTACTGAATCTTGACAAGTTAGAATACTGTTTGTGTAGAGAAATCTGTGGGTAACCAACAGCAGAATTCTTCCCAATTTATATTGTAATTTTTTTGTACGGATGGTGTATCATTACAGTACACACAGCTGATTAGACTGTTGTTAGGCGATTAAATATGTGTTATCAGTCGCTAAAAGCCCCATAGATGTGGGTCAATTGGGGCCTATTACACCCACTAGTAGGTTTTATCATCTATTCACATGTTAGATCACTGAAAGAAGGTATTAACACAACAGGGACGTCTAGCGACCGTGGTAATTATGACAGGTGCAGAAGTGGAAGTCAGGCGCTGTAGTATAGACAGTGTGAAACCCAGAGATACTTAAACTCTCTCGCTTGGGGCAGTGACTCCCTCCCAACCTGGAGGGAGCAATCCACCATTTTCCAGCAGAGAACCATGGCCTCAGACTTGGAGGTACTGACTCTCATCCTGACCGCTTCACACTCGGCTGCAACACGTTCTAACATGTTGTAAAACTAAATGAAACGTCACGTTTTGCACACAAACAAAAAGGCTTCTTTAGGTTTAGGCAACAAAACTACAACTTCTTTAGGTAGAGGCAAAAAAACCTGCAAACCACCCCAGTGCTTGCTGAAGGTCGCGGCCAACAGAACCACATCATCTGCAAAGAGCAGAGACGCAATTCTGAGGTCCCAGAACCGTACACTCAAGTCAAAAAAAGAATTTCGGACACTGATTATCCTTATTGTTAAATGTATTAATTGAACAATCTAAACGCATAGACCAGCAATGAGTCGACACACAAAACAAGAAGTCAAAACAAAGATTATGCAATGATGTTTACAGTGTACATTTCTCTATTTGCCCTTTTTCTTCCCAACCTCTTCCACTATAAACAAACTCACTTTGGAATATAAGCAAAAAAACGAAGACTTGCCTCTGCCCAGCACATAATGAAGACAAATTATGCATGTATGCAGCTAGAGGAGACACAAAGCATTATTCAAAATCAATACAGCCTCTGGGTCTTTGCACGGGGAGGGGGGTGACGGGAGGCTCCGGCCCACCCTCTCTGATCAAAGGCAGGGCTGAAGCTCTCAGCGTTTCTCGCTTCTCAAAAGCTTGTTTCTGCATTCTGTGCATCATGGATCAACAGAGGCAGACAGAGTTTGGCTACAGAGTGAAGGGCTCTGAAAGCCCTCAGGCATTCTCTGACATTGGGTGCAGCGTTTCATCCACGCCGTATAAAACCCAAGACAGCATGCACTGGGTAAAGTCATCCTAATCACTGACACGAGTTATGCACAACATGTGGATGTTTCATTATATACATTGTGACGGGCTCCGAGGTAATGAGGTATCACCAGGTTCATTTTAATGTCATAGCATGATAGGATCTCTCTGGATCTTAATATTGATGGTGAGGGTTTTTTGAAAACAGAAAATCAATGGAAATTTCTGACTTAGTACATACTGTCTATGGAAACAAAGTCTAAATGTATCAAACTAGATGAATATTTCAGAGGCAAACAATAACTGTAACACATTGAGTTGCAGCCTCAGGAACTACATGAACAACATGGACTGCAAAAACATATTCCTAAATGTGTTTTATCTTAACTTTTTGCACTTTGCAAGTCTAACTAACTTCCAGATAAGTCCACAAGGGCTCTGGGCTATCCCACTGTGAAATTGGCATCTGTTTGAGGACTCCCCCGGGGCTCTTTAAAGCAAGGCCCAGACTGGCCATCAGGAGCACCGGCAGAATCCTGATTCTGCTGATTGGCCGGGAGTCTCAGACCAGTGTTAAAACTGAATTGAGAGAAGGAATGAGAGAAAGAGAAAAGGAGGAACTCAGATGGAGCACATTAAAAGAAAAGTGCAGCTAAATGCTGCAAAATTACAGCTAGTGTTTAAAACAAAAAGAAAAAAGCAAGCCTTAATATCACAACCCGTTACCAGTTCATTCTATGTTTTCAAGAGCAAATAAATGGCATCAACACTTCAATCATGCTGTCTGTAGGAAAGCAGGTGATGTGATGTCCAGTCAGAACTCTGAGGTGGTGCAAAATAAACAAAAGTGTACAGAAATGACATGAATTAGGGCTGTCAAAGGTAATAACGTGTTAACGCAAATTTGTTTCAACGTCACCTATTTCTTTAACGCATTAAAGCAACTTGCGATTTTTAGAGAGAAGATACTGGAATCATATGAAACTATAAAACCTAAGGAATCCATTGGTACCAACCATGGCATGCCCAGCTAGCTTGTTGCCAAGGCTAAATAATGCTCCAAACTTGCGCTACATTTTGCGCTACAAACTGGCATGACAATCTTCAAAGGGGTCCCTTGACCTCTCACCTTAAGATCAGTAAATGAAAATGGGTTCTATGAGTACCCACAAGTCTCCCCTTTACAGACATGCCCACTTTATGATAATCACATGCAGTTTGGGGCAGGTCATAGTCAAATCAGCACACTGACACACTGACAGCTGTTGTTGCCTGTTGGACTGCAGTTTGCCATGTTATGATTTGAGCATATTTTTTATGCTTCATGCAGTACCTGTGAGGGTTTCTGGATAATATTTGTCATTGTTTTGTGTTAATTGATTTCCAATAATAAATATATACATATTTTTGCATAAAGCATTATATCTGTCCCTTCCCATGTAGATAAGAGTATTAAATAATTGACAAATCTCCTTTTAAGGTACATTTTGAACATATAAAAAATGCGTGATTGATTTGATCAATTGCGATCAATTGCGATAAACTAAAGACAATCATGCGATTAAAAAAAAAAAGGAATGGATTGACAGCCCTATTTAAGATACAAACAGGATAAGGGCACGGTGCAGACCTGAACACAAGTTATATTCACAGAGGCTTCCCTCTCTGCAGCAGCCTTGTCCTGCATTAGATAAGTACGCAGTTACAACAACCAAAGAGCTAATAGAACAATGGCCAAGCGTCAGGGAGAAGAAAACACTGTCTCAAAGAAGCAGCCTATTAAGTATGAATGTTAAAAAACAAAAACAAATACGCAATACAGAGAACTGTATTAAAAGTCCCTAAAAATAACAGGAAAATATACCACCACTGCTGCAATATTCACAGGAAATAATCTGCTCAAAATTCATCCAAATTGCTCATTTTACACAAACTTCCTGCAGTCGAGAAGGAGTCCCCTAAGGAACAAGGTCGGTTACCACTATCAAATAATGCATCCGTCCTGCAAATATTTGCTCCATCTTCCATTCAGGTCAATCGAAGCCCATAAAACTGATAAATTCAAGCATGGTTTTCCTGTTTTCTCCTGGTTGACTCCATCAGATCCACAGGTCAAACAGTCAGCCAACACAAACACTGATAGATTTTTTTGGAGTCATTATTTTAAAGATGTGCCAGTTTTGCACACTAACAGATATCGAAATATTGAGAAAAGGTAATGATAGCATTGGTGAAATCTCATCCTACACAGTCTCAGTAAAGGTGCAATGTAAGTCAATATGAATAGAATTGAAAGGGCATAAACAAACACGCTCACAGCTTACACAATATTCAACACTCTATTGTTGAATTCTGGTCTTTTACAACCTTAGTCATATGCACAATCCTCCACACACAATCCTCTAAGGAGCAAGTAGTTTGAGCTACACAGAAGTGTACTTCTTCTCAGACGTGGAAGGAATTAGAGTAGGAAAGTTTTTCCACTTGGGAATAATGGAAAGAGAGAGAGAGAGAGAGAGAGATCACTGAGTATCAGTGTTGTCAGAGACAGCTAACTTTAAACTACCCCAAGCTAGCTCAGACATTAACTTGCAACTGCCTTGGGATCAATGATAGCCCAGATAGAAAATCACCAGTGGCCCTTAAGTGGGACAGTGTCTGCAAGCATCAGACCCTTCAGAGGGAATATCAGTCCATCCAGTGATGTGAAATTTAGTATGAGCTTATTCATTCAAGGTCACAGGGTTCATTCCAATGAATTCATGCCTCATCTCTTTCTTCAATTTCATCTTCTCCTCACTCCTTAGAACCTCCCACTCAGGATGCTTACAGGTACAATGGCTGCTAATTCAGTTGACATTTCAGCTGGAGTCAGTGGGATGAGTCAGGAGCAGTTTAGGAGGCTGAAGATGTATCAGCCGATTGGTTGCTTTACTGGCATTGATGGAGCTTTTGGAGGAAAAATCTGCTGCGATAGGACATGATGAATTTACAGTGGTGATATTTTATGAAATATGTCCCATAAACAAAGCATTTAACTCTATTGACCGTGGCATAATGCTGAAAATGTAAGATGAGATAGGGCACTAGAGGGGTTAATTATCTACCTGGAAAAAAGGTATCACTATATGATTAGATAAATATTATTAATAACAAAGTGTTTGAAGGTTACTTGTCGGGCTCCTTAAGGCTCACCGTTAAGCCCGTTATTGATTATTTTGCACATAATAGATGTAAGTGTATTTTTATGTATTTGATTTATTTCTTTGCAGATGATACAAGCCTATTTTAGAGAATTTGGATATGAATGAATTAACTGTCAAAATACAACTGCTATGTCCAAAGAGTTGGTTTGAACTACAACTACTCTGAATATAACAAGACTAAAGTCATCATGGTTGGTACCAATGGATTCCTTCGGTCCTAGTTTCAGATAATACCAGTATCTTCACTCTAGCTTTAAAACTGACCTACTACAACCCAAAAACTGCAAGTTGTGTTAATGTGTTAAAGAAATCGTGTTAACTTTGACAGCCCTTGTAAATTACTTAATGGGAAAATCAAAAATGTGTGATTAGGATTACATTTTCACATTCGTTGGGATGACATCAATTTTTGTCTGGTGTTACTTTTTGACAGTCAAATTGGTAGTGTTTTGTAAATGTAAAATGCAAATGTATGAGCTATAGCTCTCTGTTGCGTTGTTCTTACTGCACTGTTTTGTTGGAAGCAGTTGTTTATTTTTTCCTTGTCTCTTTTTGAATTTGAACAAATATTAAAATTGCTTGAGCAGGAAGAGAGAGATTTGTAGTATGAAATCAACATTGCACACCACTGCATTCAGGCATTTATGTCAAAACAAAGAGAAACTAAATCTAAAACGGAGCAGATGACAGGATTAAGGAAGAACTGAGGGGAATCACTTTAAAGCTTTTAAGTGATTTGACAGTAAAGGGAGACAAAAGCGACGGGAGGAAAAGAGAGAGGAGACAGAGAAAAAAAATTATGAAAAGAGAGAGAAAAAGACCGAGAGAGACAACATGCTACACAGCCAAATCTCTCTCAGCACTGTGTGGGAGGAAAACAACATAGTTGATGTGGAGAAAATAACCCATCCTGATGGATAGCCATTCAGTTGACTGTAGGCCAGAGCTGCAGTCTCTCTAGGAGTCAGGATTGTTAGCCACATGTTAGATGCTATCACCTCTCCCCCACAAAGGTCTGTGTGGATGCACAGAGGAGTGTGGAAAAGAGGTGCTGAAGGATTGTTATATTGATCCATTTGCCTTCAATCAGGTTGTTCTCAGTCGAGGCGATGAGGGCTTGCGTCGAAGGAGAGGATGCATGAGGGGTCTGGAGACTTTGGCACGCATTTATAATTCTGACAGCTGTTACGTTTTGGCCATCACTGCAAAAATGAGTAATAAATGTTGACAAATGGTCAGGTCAAACGCTACAATTTAAGCTTGGATCCAGCCAGTAAATCAGTCAGCCACTTTAGATATGAGAGTTTTTATATTTGCTTGTAAAATACCTGACAGTTTTAAAACGTGTGATTGGCATACTGTAGCTGCTTTCCCGAATTGATGCCAGCCTGGACAAATGGTTTTTAAATCATCACAATATTCTATGGTTCATAATTACAGTAGCAAAGCGTTGCTTTTTGCACACAGCCTAATAGCATCCAGCCCACAAAACTGCCAAGTTTTGTGCAATCAGAGCCCCTCATGCCATCAAGTCCCCAAATTGCCTCTTGAGAGGAAACAGCTTCAAATCACACAAATTCAGTTTACCAGGAAGCATGAATGTTCCTCCCAAGCCTTGTTTTACCTGCGAGATTGAGCATTTTAAGTGTTTTTATTGTCATCACACTGCCAGGCTGTCAGGCGATCAAGGAAAATATAAAAAAGTGTGCATTACAATTGCGGTTCAGCCTGCAGTAGAGGAAGCAGTACTGAGTTCTATTCTCTGGTATTGTTTGGGAGTTGCATGGCTGATGCGCTTCACTGAAGGCGTCAGTTTTTGTTTTCTACAGATTTTGCATGATCCTTTTTCATTACGCACAGGTTGTAATGCATGTAATGAATGCATGTAGGTAGGTATACATAGAGTGGTGCAAAGATGATGTATTTTTGTTGGCCAACCGGAAGTTAGCATCGCCCTGGTTCCCTCGCCAGAAAGCCAATCCAATTTATTTGTTTAGATTTTTGGGTATACCGTGTTTGTTTTTGCTTTTTTCATTTTTTTTTCTCTTTTCTATTGTAATCTGTTAAATACGAAAAAAAGGAAAGGAAATATTATACCTTTTTTTGCCAATAAAATGTGTTTTAGAACAGCATTTTGATACACTCAAAAAGCATGTTGATCGGGCCAAAATAAACATATTTTTGGAGATAATTGTTAATAGGGATGTACAGCAAATTTGATCAGCTATTTCCCAAAGCCATATAACATTTCACAAGAAGGACCTTTTAATCTTCAGTTATTGCCTGAAACAATCTAACCTGCATTAAAAATGAATTTAAGGAATGCACTATTCTGGAAATATTTATTTTTATTACACTGTGCTTAAATAAAAATGCAACTAAAATCATGATTAGCTCAGGTCTTGCAAAAAAATCTTAAAAAAGGCTTTGAAATGTCGAGACTAAATCATATAGAAAGTCGAATCTCATTAATAGGACAATTTAGCTGATAAGGCTGCGGAAGAGTGGACAGCTTAACAACATCTAATTAACAACTGGCTGCAGGAGATGACATCCAGACCTTTAGCATCTGAAAAAAGAATTACATCTGGGAGTAGGCTTAGGGTTTGCAGCTTGACAGATCAGAGGAAAGAGCTGAGAGGTGGCAAAGTTTTAATAGGATTGCAATGTATGCTGTTCACTGTTCGCTTGACTTATTTTGCATAGCTTATTAAATACCCATTTGGAATATTAACATGCTTTGACCAGTTTCCAGCTTTATACAAGGGACATTATGTTGTTACCCCACTGCTCTGATTTTAAAGCTCCGTCACAGGCCAAAGGTTCACAAAAAAAGAGGATGTCATTCTTGTTCTACAAGGACGTAAAAGGAGCTACTGAACACAAAGTCTCCTCCCAAATGGTCATCTTCACCAGCATTCTTATTTTATTCTAACGTTTTATCTATTCTTTGTTATTATACTGTTTGTCTCGCACCAAAAAGCCAAAGAAAATTCCTCGTGTATACCCCTTACACCTGGCAATAAACACCTTTCTGATTCTGATTCTGATGAGCGCTGGAAATAGGGGGGCCAAGGGGCCATTGGCCCCCCTACTTTACAGCCCTGTCCCACTTTCTTTTTAAGGTTGCAAATCACTGTATCCCCACGAATGCCCCTATGTTGCAACATGGTAAAAAAGATGCTTCAGTCAGTCCCGTCCACCGCATGTGTGTCCAGACTGGAGGGTGTCAGAAGTGTTTTTATTCTACAGATTTGCTCTCATTTTAATCTGTGCAGCAGCTGTCTACATGACTCAGTCTCAGCTGAGACTCATGTACTGAACTGAAGCTTTTATTTACACTTCAAGTCGATTTTTTTTTCTGACAATACATGCGTAAATGTGAGGTTGATGCCCAATAAAAAAGCACTGAATAATATATTTATCCACATTTTTTTACCGGCAGAGCAGCCTGTACTGTGGATCTTTATCCAATCACGATCAACCAATGTGTAGCCTATTTCTAATGAAATCAAAGTGATCTGACGTCCAGACCGGTACAGTTTCATAATGAACCCAAAATAGTTTTACACTTATATTTTTACACTCAACTGGTGGGCTGACCAGGTGCATCATCCGGTGCGCTGCAACCAAGGTCTGCTTGGAAAGGCCCGACCGTGAGTGTTACAGCACCCCTCGCCCGGACCTCGCCGCTGTTGAGTTCTCGCTGCACAGTGCGTCCTCTCTCCCTGTGGGGAGGGACGGGATTCCCGGTGCGACTGTCAACCGGGGCAGACTGTCCTCAGTGCGAGGGGTCTGCGGCGATGTCGACACTCCGTCTCATTTACCATGCTTATGCTGTGTGACTTTTTGCCATCAGCATTCATAACCATACAACCTTTATGACTCCATTGTTTACTAGAGTACCAAGTTCCTCATAGATCTAGCCTTGCAATTATGCTCTCAGAATGAACCAGATTGATGCATTTAACTTTAAAATGTTCAAAATGCTCTTCTGGGAGAGCATGCCTACCAATGTCTCTAAAAACTCCTGTGGGAAACACTGTATTAGCCTACGTCATCCAAAGCTGGCCTAGCCACTTCAAAACTCATTCCGGCTCCGCTGTTCGCCAGTAACCCATTTCAGGAACCTCTGCAGCCCTCTCCTCCCCGTCCATTTTCATCAGCGTCCATCCTTTGATCCACTCTAACGTTTCATTCTGGTTCTCAGCGGACATCACTTCAAAGTCACCTTTTTGAGACTTTCACCTGTATTCTTTTTCACCCAGTTTGTCCTGTCATTTACTATCTGCTACAACCATCTCCTCCTTTAGGCCCTCCTCCACCCCGCCGTGCAACATCTTCCCTAGTGATCCATCATGGCTCCCCACCATCATCCCCCTCACCAAACCACCGCTCCCCTTGTGCCTTAACCTGTGCCACTATCGCAATGAAATCTAAATTGCAGGCTGTGTCCTGGGTGCTCGTCCATCCAGGTTAGAGCTGCCTGAATCACTGTTGCAACCCTAACGTCCCATTCTGAGAACTCTCTGCAGCAGGAAAAGAGCCATTTGGCTGCTTGACATTTGATAAATACATCGGAGGCCGTGAAGAAAAGGATTGGAGGGGAGGGGTTCAGCCTTGGATGTCTTTGAGGTGAGGCCACATCACTCATTCCTCATTCATAACTGGGAAAATGATGGCTGCCGAATACTGTGGAGAAAACAGCAGGTGTGTGTGTGTGTGTGTGTGTGTGTGTATGTGTGTGTTGTGATCAAATTACCTGTAAAGACAAAGCAATAACACAGAATGTGTGATCTGCTCTCTGACCTCACATGTACGTGACTCAGTGTTTACAAAAAACTCAGCAGGTGAGGCTCTGGGGAGCTGGATGTGTGTGCAGTAACCATCTATTGACTGGAGCTTGCCGTTGTTTTGATCAGAGACAAACAACAGGTGTCTATAACAGGGCTTTTGTGAAATAACACGCACTGTAGGAGACAAACTAGTATTCTGCAGCCCTTAAAGACAACAGTGGCTTTCAACACGTGTCTCCAAAACATACAAAAGTAACCAGTCAAGACAAGGAAAAATAATCTGATCTCGTTATTTTCTATAGCAAGCCAGCCGTCACTCGCATCCGTGGTCAAATCGGCCGACGCTACAACCCACTGACATTTATGTTAAATGCATTCAAACGGCCCCGATGGAGCTGACCATAGATGTATAAAGAGAGAGGAGCTGACGGGAGAGCTAGCGACGGACTTGGCGGTGTTAGAGGAATTATACACGTGTTAACAAAGGGAACTGTATATACAAAATATATATTGAAATAAGATTGATTGGTTTATAGTGTATTCACCGGAAGTATAAAACATTACATGTCCTTTATAAATTAAAAAGAAAATACCACTAATTTGTGAGGGAAATGTATTTATTCTTTGATTTTTGGGTTGCTGAAAAAAATTTAATAAATACTGTCTGACAATGATATATTCAAATATATATTTAACTTCAGGACATCTTTGTCTCCATACTTGCTGAAAATCAAATATTTTAATGTATTAATTTAAATATTTTTTAAATTAAAAGTCCCTAGAAGTATATGATTCAACTTATTCCCATGTTCCCAGTGTTAAAAAAGTTAACAAAAATCACAGTAAATCATGATATCGAATCGCAATACTTGTAGAATATCAACACTTGAAAATCGCAATACATATTGAATCGGCACCCAAGTACCGGGATAGTATCGAGCTGGGAGATAGGTGTATCGTCTCAGCCCTAGTAACAATGTGGAGTGAAAGGACACATGAAAAATGCGGAATGTCCCTAAAATGCTGTGCTATTTATACGCCTTCTCATGAGATTAGGTTGGTTAAGATACTAAACCTTACCAGATATGTTCTAAGTCACTACTGGAATATTATAGGAATACATAGGGCTTAAATGTATTTGCTAAGCAGCTTTTTTTAAATGTTTCAGTACTTTTGTTTCCCAACTGCATACTACTTTAATTTTTCAAGCACTCCTGCTGAATAATATGACACACAGTGGACACATCTTTTACTTTAAGATGACGCACCGAGTCATCTCTTCGGGTTTCTGTCAGCAGCTCCAGGTAAATATGTGTTTGTCTGCAGGTTCATGCATCTCAGTGCTGAACAGAAAAAATGTTAAAGTTCTGATAAAGTGTGCTAAGGTTTATGATACCACTGTTTGTGTTGGATTGTTGGCCGCTTGATCATTGCAGAGCTTAAGGTAGGAAAGTGTACACATTGGCGTGATGTGTTCTGTTTGCTCAGCCTGTCAGACGGTACAGTTACAGTGAGGAGTTACTGCCTCATGCATGGACTGTCAGAGCTTTTGTTACAATATGCTGGTCTGCCTCAGTAAACCTTAGAAACATCCAACCACCTCTGTGTGTCCCTCTGCCTCTCTGTCTTTTCTTCACACTCACAGCTACTGTATTTTAATACTATAGTGTACCGTACTATTAGAATCCAGCTTTTCTACCATGATCAGACCGTGCTTGAAAGCGTACTGCGTGTGTGTAAGGGCACACGTATAGAGGCAGAGGACAAAGGGTTGCAATAAAAAATCAGCCAGATTAAAGGAGGATTAATGGGAGATACAATAACAGTGTTTGATAACCAGTAACTCATCTCTGTCACACAGTGTGCTGCTTAACCTTCATCCAACAGAGGTTAAAGGGACAATGATCAGTAGAGACAGCACTGTAGTACTGAAAGCTTGAACTGCTGCAGAGTGTGTTTTTTCTATAATTATATAGAGCATTGAATTAAATACATTACTGCCGTTCCACTGGGTAGTTCCCTGAAGATAATGTGTTGTTCCTAAAGCTCAGCTAAAACTGGATTGTAAGCAAAGAACGTATATTGCTAAGAAGTGAAAGTCAGTTGATTGTTCCAGCTACGCCTCCGCCATTTTGGACTGGAAGCGACTACCGGACGCCAGCAAAACATCCACTATACAAAGTGCCATACAAAAGTAAAAAATGATTTCTATTCCACTGTCATAATTTTAATGTCTCTACTGAAATGTCCTATGTTGAACAATAAAAAATATAGAAATATGCATACTATTATAACTATTTACTTTCTTACTTATTTATTTAATACATTTCTTGACCGGCCGCTTCCCAGAGGAGCAAAAAGTGAGCGATGGACATAAATGGAAGTTCGAAAAATCCAGCACATAGATTTTGAGAGCAATCTCAAACTTTTTTATGTCAAAGATCTCCAAAATGGATGTTCAATAGATCACAGACCATGGATGTATAAGAGGTTGTGTCCTATGCTTTTGCCCTGCGTGTTAGTAAATAGCCTACAACTACATTAAATTCTGTTATGTCATGCTACTAGCGCTACTAGCTACTGGCCGATAGCCGGTTGTTTGGGAACAGAGATGTTAATACATCCACCACAATACAGGCTTACAGCCCATGGGTGTATTATAAGATAATAAAAGTGATGAGTTACAGCCAATATATCCATTATTACAGCCGCATACAGCTAGCAAGAGGCTGGCAGAACCGGATATGTCATATGAGCGTGCAGGGCGGTGCAGTCCTTTTGGGTCTGCCGAGGAAAATAACTCTGGATTCAGCTATTAATTAATTTTACAACTTTTAGGACATAACGATTCAAATGAGGGCTGTTTAAGTGTTCGTACTGGGAATTGATTTACGAAAAAAAAAAATTGTCCTCTGATTTACAGACGTCTCTTTATACATCCATGGCCATAGACTCTTTGGCATTTTCAGTCCAAAATGGCAGCGCCATCTAGTGGCCAAGTTTTGCCTCTTTGCTTCTATATTCTTTGTTGTAAGTATTCGCTTTGAAAGTGTTAGCTTAATGAAGCCACTGCATTATACTTCATCTCTTACACATAAGGAGTGATATAATGTGCACATACAGTACAATACAATACAAACACACTAGGCACGGAAACACAAAACTTTACCCACATGGCATATTACTCATATCAGTAATGTCTTTAAATTGGTTTATGTGTTATTTCACTCAATTCCTCACCTGGAAATCCAACCTCTACTCCATTAGGTTGCCAGGCGATGTCTTTCCAAGATTGCCGGTAATAAAGGCCAACATATTTTCTCCCTTACGACTGAGTTTCTCTCTCTTTTTTAGAATGGTTACAAGACCACAGAGGAGTACTATCATCTGACAAGCACATGAAGTCAAGGTACAATAGTCAGTATGTGCGAAGCAAGGGAGGGACAGTGATCCTTTGCTGGGCCATTGACAATGGAAAATAGGAAAATGGCATGTTACGTCCGACACTGACTGTAGGTTTATATAGAAAATAATAGGGGTCTGTTTTGATGCGCATCATACAGCACCAGTGTGTTTTTGGTTTACTCGTCTAGTGGCTTCGGCCATACAGTACAGTGCTATACACATCTGGGAGAAAACATGGTGAGTTTTGGCTTGGAAATAACAAAATAAGCACTTGGTGAAGCACACGTTTGTGTTTCGGCAACAAAGGGCCACTTATGAGAAGAGTCTTGCCCAAATATGGCTGTCATAGTGCCAGAGTGTTAAAGGGCCAGTGTGTAGCATCTAGGGGGATCTATTAGCAGAAACTTAATATAATATTCATAACTATGTTTTCATTAGTGTATAATCACCTTAAACTATGAATCATTCAGTGTGTTCCAATCATCTGTATTTACACTTACTACTTTGAGTGCATAAGTGCGTTCACACTGGGAAGTACGGCAAAATGCAGTGCACTCAAAGTACCCGGATGATGTACTCAAAACGGTCAGATCGTTGAGTGTGGAACGCTGGACACTTTCCATGTCGCCATCTTGGCTACGTAGCGGAAGGGGCGGGGCCACGACCACTATTCAAACACACGTAGATAACAGAATAAAACAATACAATACGTAAACATACCGGTGCATTTTCAGCCAACAGGAGGACACATCGTAGACGTAGGCGACGACATTAGAAACGTAATTTCCACTCTGCTTTCATTTTTTTCAGAAGATATTTTGGCGGGTAGCGAGCCGCGGTCAAATGTTGCGATCGTCATTTCCGGTCAGTGCGCCGCAGAGTATTCGATTTGAGACGATCCTACCCCGTTGAAATTTACGCACTACTCAAGTGAGTACAGAGTGCACAAAGTGCACTTCATTGAAGTGTACTTCTGGAAGTACGTGGATTGGAACACACTGATTGTGTTTTTGTTAGCTTAGAATGAGCCATTCATATCTACATACTGTAGGGAGAGTGTCCTCTTCACAGTGTCCGCCATGTTACTCCGCCATGTTTCTACAGTAGCCCAGAATGGACAAACCAAACACTGACTCTAGAGAGAGCCTTTTGTGTTTTTACATTACCTTAAGGCAACTCTACTTAGAATAGAATAGAAACTGTATTTTTTTTGTCAACAACAGGGCTTGGGAGAAAGAAACAAGTTGATATTTTGGCTAGACTACTAGATGACTGAAATGTTCAATATGATCTGATGAAGAAAACAGTTTTCATTTCAGTTTCTTTTTCAGTCCCGATAGCGATAGCTGGGCTTTGGGTATCAGCCAATACCGAGTACCGATCCGATACCAGTGTTAATAATTAATAAGCTGTATGCCTCCCTGTGTGGAAGTGACTGGGATAATTCTTTTACGTGTAAGGAAACATCAGTCTTGACTTAATCATTGCTTTCTTAACTCTGGAAAACTAAGTGTGACAAATAAATATATAGATATACATTTATTTATATGTTCTTTATTATTAAAATAATAAATTGTACACCATCAACTTGGTAAAAAAAAATCTTCAAAATTAACAGGGATTACAATTCAAGTTTAAACCTTTCTAAAGTAGCAAGAAATTGGTCAAAACTTAAACAGGAATTAAAATGATACTATATAATTAATATATTATATAAACATAGAACTGAATTGAATATATCGGCCCCATTGTCATCGATATCCGATCCAGCTATTTAGTCAGTATCGGCCTGATATCCGATGCAGTATCGGTATTGGTGCGTCCCTATAGTTTTCAACTAACAAGGACGTTTTACAAAAGAAATTCAATATTAAGACAAAATAAAAGAATAGCTGACAAAATTGCACGACCCTGAACCAGCCACAGTGAGTTTCATTTTCTACAACCTCATGAACAATGGTGCAGCATTTGACAGGTGGAGTTTATGATGCAGTTTGAAGTGACTTTCACTATTGGAGACACAGTCCGAAGGTCGATTGCGTTTCTTCAGCACAGTGGTGTGCATATTAAAGAAACGGGTATAAAAGAAAAACAGGTAGAGAAGACAAAGTATAACTTGGAAGTCTTAGAGTTGTTAAGAATCTTTAATATTTTATTCACAAAGCTGCTAGATTTTAAGGCCAACATTTTTATACCAATGTAAGCCATCAGATGTAACCGATGTGTTACATCTGATTTTCATCTCAAATTTCAGAAAACAAGCCTAAAAAAAACAAACAGGTATTATAAAAATACAAAATGCAACCTTCTATTTCCATTTCCCCAATTCATTTTCATTTGATATGAGAACAAATAGTGTCATACTTATCATACTGCAAAAACCCAATTTACATCATTTTCAAGGTTGTGTGCTGTCAATAGCACCGTTTTTGCCTGTTTTAAAATACAACAATGTTCACAGAGCTTTTGAAATTTTAAATTAATACTTAAAAAAAGGTCTCAATTAGCTGAATTTGAATGCCTAATTGAAACAAGTTGTTGTTGTTTATCTCAGTTTTGTCATTTCCTCTGCAGTTGTGTAGCACTCTTATCTGGAGTTCTGCTTCAGACATGTCTGGGATGATGTTGAGAGAGTTACTGAGAACCAGGAGAGGACAAAAACGTCTCAATGATGTCATTTGATTAGGGACAATCTCTTCCGATGCAGAATACAAATCCTGATAAAGGTGCCCTTGCCCTGAAACGCACAGCATGGCTTTGCTGTCTCAGGAGACTGATGCTCTTGACATTTTAACCAATGAGCCTATATCACGGAAAGACAAACAAGGGCAACTCAGTTATGCACTTCCTCACACATGAGCACTCACTCATGCACTGACAACACACATGCCACACTGTACATGCAGAGTGAGTAATTGTTGCAGAGAGTATTAGTCAAAAGCAGATTAGGATTTCACATTTTTAATGAACCATGTGTACTTGAGTACTGAGTTTGTCTTCTGCTGGTAAACAACATGCTAAAACCCCTTTACCATTCCACTTAGCCCTACCCCTCCGTTTTGCGTGTTCACGCGTAGGAGAAGGGTGTCCTGGTTCTTGTTGGGATGTAGGGTTAGGGGGAACTGGTAAGGCAGCCCTGTCTCCTAAAAATTACGTTCCCATAAAACTAAACTGCATTCTCAATTACGTTTGGAAGGAAACGTATTTTCTTGGGGATTACATTTGTCTTTGACGCACCACAAATAGTCCGCAGACAGCTGCAGCGAGTGACGTAGTACAACGGGCGACACGCAGATCAGGTTACGTAGTCTATCCAGCGACCCTTAATGAAGGTTATGTGGAATAATAAAGTTATTAGTCTAATAACGATGATAACAAGCGAAAAAGTCCTCTAAGGCAATGAGTGGCGGTAGATGGGTCAAAAAGAAATACAGGACTGTTCCTCAGCAGACTGATGTTCATGTCCCGTGTGAAACTAAAAGTCAACGTTCACTTGTTCACATTTTAAGCCAAACCATGCTGTTTTTTTTACTAAAACTAACCCATTAGTTTTGTTGCCTAAACTTATCTAAAGCTAAGTTCACACTACACAACTTGCTGTCTTGTAATCGGGAGTCTTTAAGTCGTTCTGATTTTCACACTATATGACTGACAGATGATCACACTGCAAGATCTTCACCAGGAGGAATCCCCAATGAGGTCTCCGAACTATGTTTCATCACGAAAACACACATGAGAGATACACGGTAAATTATGTGATACCATCCGCGAGACACATAGCTGATGTTTTTGGCATGTGTTCAAAATAGCCTGTTTCCACTGGTTTCCACACTTTTCCCCCTCAACCCGTGTCTCACATTCTCATGGGCTGTAGCTCGTGGACGGAGTCCTCGACAGGTCCAGATATTTATCATGCTAGATATTTGGAATGTGTCTGTGAGGCATCGGGGTGCATCTTTGAACAGTTCACACATGATGTTCGAGCGGCGAGCCAACTCTGATTTGCCTCTGATCTGGGGCTTTTGTCAGGGAGCTTCAAAAACTGTTTGGAGAGCGGAAAATCAGGGCTAAAGTCGAGTAGTGTGAACTACGCGTTAGTAGTTTTGTGGCAGGATTTTCTCTCTTTTTTTCAATTCACAACCTTAATCACGTGTTTAAAACTGCAACCATAATCCAGGAGAATATACTAAAAAACTCAAAAACGACAGGTAGCCTAGGGGTTAAGAAAAGAACTGGGACTGACCCGAAATTCCTAAAGAGGGAGCTTCTCCTCTTTACTCTTGGGAAGATCAATGATTTGTTTTCCTGCAGACCTTTAGCTGAGGAGGCACCAGAGATGGAATTGAATTAATCTTTTTCTAATGCAATTCTCCTCGTAAGCTGGGGATAGTTTCTAAACGTCCACGGGCTGCCTGCAAATGTCCACGTTGCGTCAGCGTGAATCAGTCAGGTGAGCAGGAAGATGAATGAGCCGGTCAGCTGACAGCGCCTCTTCACATGCTCACCTGCATATCCATCATTTAGCTGTCTGGTGGAAACAATGTGAGTAAACGAGCCCTGATGTCACACCGTGCCTGTCCGTGCACAGACGAGGTAGTACACGGACATTCACAACATGGCAACACACACTCCCACTATGTCTTTTATCATTGTCTCAGAGAAACACAGATAAAGAGAGGAGAGATGCTAATAAGCGCAGCTTTCCTCATGTATCAGCCATCAGTACACAGACGTTCTCCTGACCTCATTACTGTGTCACACTCTCTTTAAAACAAAGGTGTAGCAGCTGTGATAACTGTGTGTCATTTTATTTTACCCTTTAACTCACGCCAGCGCCATCATATGAAGAGCTCAGGTGAAAATAGAAACTTCAATTACTGAGGCTCTTTAATTAGTAAAGGCAGCCGAAGGTAGAGCGTTAATACTCTGGCAGGCTGCTGGTCTGATGGATGAAAGGTGCTGATTAACACTAGTCCTATGTGTGCGTGTGGGAGGGAGAGAGAAAGCTTCTAATAAGTTTTAAAAAAAAATCAGTAATGACTAATAATTACCTTGATCCTATTTCTGTCAACACCTTTTTTTCAATCTAATCACAGCAATCCTTGTATCCCTGGGAAATATCTAATTTAAAGTGGTATGTTTCACCACAGTCTCACACGCAGTTTGTGAAATAGTCGCAAAATTGACATGAATTTCCCATTTTTTTCGTTGCGCTCAGCACGACTTTCAACAATGTATTTTTCGTGCTCAAGTAAAGTACAAGGCAACACTGACATGGCAGTGCAATCAAAGTAGCGGAGGCGGACATCAGCCACGGCCTAGTCCATCCCCGCCTCCAATTGATCAGCGAGCGTGTATGGGGGGTCGAGCTCGGGCTCGTTACAGCCCCATGCTCGTGCGACTGCATTTGTGCATGCGGAGCAGAAATGCTTCTAGGCGAGGATGTTTTTCCGCTCGCGGATACTGTTCTATGCGTTCTAATCACGTGCGAGAGTCCTAACAATATATCCTAACAATATTTAGACCTATATAATAAAAAGGAAGATCACACAAGAAACAGCAAACTGAGAATCTAAAACAAAATAGTGCAAGTTCAAATATAGTGCTATATATCCTACAGAAATGTAGACAGCTTTTAAAACAGTAAGTAAAGTATATATAGATAAAGTATCTTGGTAAAGTATCAAGAGCTCACAAGTTCAAATGTCTTATGGCCTGTAGTATGGTACTGTCCCTGAGCCTGGTGGAGCGGGACCGGATGCTGAAAATAAATCTGAAAGACTAACAAAACCATAGCATCCGACCAGTTTAAAAGATTAAGCTGTTCATTGTTTGCCTTTGTTGGTGCAGGAATACGTTTATTTGTACCTTGCCACAACCAACTGTCAATAAGTGTAATATTGTGAAACCAGGGACGGGGAAATGTGTCCCTGTGTGTGTGGATAGAGACCAACTTTGTTCCATAGCACTACAGGTAGTCAAAAAACTCATTTTAATGTCTCTTCTTTTTGTTTTATTATCTTTTTAAAGCTTTTTTGAATTGCCTTGTTGTTCAAAGGCTCTATACAAGTGCATTTTCTTACAATGTCATACAAAAGAGAAGTAGCATATAAATAAGCTCCAGTATTCCCCTGGTCCGCTCAGTCAGTGGCAGGTCTTCAGCAGCCATTAGCCTGCCATCAGCATGACAGTGTTGAATGATAGATTATGGTTTCAGTCTTCATTGCACTTTGATGGCAGATGGATCCATGAAGCTATAAATACTGACAGAACACTGACAGATTGGTGGCATGCATGTTGCATGCATTAGTATTGATGTAGTCAATATTGTGTACTTAACGGTTTCAGCGGTTAGCCAGTGGCATCGATGTGCACTGTGCTACAAATATGTAACCGCGAAACACGGACAATTCGGCATATATTAAGAAAAATGTCAATTAAAAATTACCTTAACGGTGACATTCCCCCCTGCCACGACACCATTGTCACACTGCCTCCGTCTGCTCTTCAGGAAGGAGACCAGCAGCATCGCAATTAAAGGTTGTTGAAAGGTGATATTCAAACCAGTAGGTGATGCCTAAGGTGCAACTGTCTTTTTAAATACTAACTGCAGCTGAGCCATACATCTACTCAGTTGAAAAACGTGACATTAATGTTAATGTATGACTTACTTGCATTGATTAAAAATTGCAGTTCTGCCCTTGTATTTCTGTGCAGATGCTATAAATTATGTGAAAGTTGTTCCCTCAACACTTTTTCTAACTTGTGAAATTGCAAAACTGCACTCCTGTGGATAACACCCACAACTGAAGGTGGAGTCACACTTTGAAGGCGCTTTCATCTTTTGCCAGACACAATTAGCCAAAATTGAAAATACCTTATCGGAGCCGGTATAATGAATAAAAATGGATATCTGTTCTGCTGCTAAATCAACCTCGCTCCAAATGTCCTCAAAGGCAAGCATAAAAGAAAATTGCCCTCCTAACTTTCTCCACATTAGCTCAACAATCACAACAACTGTGTAGGATATAACCCCAAAAAATATTCATATATATTCATACGAGGGGGGGTAAAGAGAAGAAATATTTCTCAGCGTCTGTGTTTTGGCTGATGGAATGGCTTCCAGGGCCAGGTGAAATATTACAGCTGTCAGTATTTCTGACAGAGCCTTTATTCTGGTCGCTGCTGTTTGATGGAGGACTCCAGCGAGTTTGACACCCTGCTAAATGTCTCCGCCTCGCTGCCACTCTGGAAGCAGTGATAATGGCACGCCGGTGTTTGGCAACACAAGCTTCAGCATCAGCCCGGTGCACAGACATTATATTTTAAGCCAAGGGGGTGCAGAGACAGAGCCATTATTAGCCCCGTAGGACCGCTGTTGGCGTCCGCTGGTTATTTTGGTCATTGCATTCAGTCAGTGGACGTGCTGTGCTGTGTGGTTACATTTCATTCTGTACAGTATTGCTGCTCTGGCTCATTGCACTGCTGGAACCTCCCAATGCCCTCTCTACAGTCTTATTGTACATCATGCAGCCTGGGTGAACATTATGATGGAATTCTGTACTGCATGTCCTCTATATATTTGTCTATTTCGCCTTCACACCATGCATGTGCATAGCATATGTATAGGTGTATAGCATCTTTTCTATACTTTTACAGTATAATATTCAGGAAATACAAAGATTACAACTGACTGGATACTGCTCTATCGTCTTTGCTGAACCTTAACGGAATGCAGAGAGACATTTAGCCGAACCACATTTCAGGATGTGAATGGATGGCAAGGGGTTTTTGGAGCAGAGACAGTCCATCATCACGGGAGATCTCACTATTAGAGCAAAGGACAAGTCTAATATTGTGCCAAGGAGACACTATTTATCATTGTGTAATTACAGAGCGACCAAAGGGAGATACACAAACAAACTGGAACATATGGTAATGGCTTGGAAACGTCAGCAATGAGTGGACTGTTCATTTATTGTTTGATGCATTTGCTTCTGGAGGAAACAGACTAAACTGATATAACTTCAGTCAGATTGATTTGTTTTCTTATCTAATATAATAGGTAATTAGATAGCAGATGAGAATTAGATGAAAATTGGACTCTGAGAAATGGGAAGAATAGGAGTATTCAGATCCTGTACTATTATCATCACCTCGTCAAAATCTCCATTAGAAGTAAAAGTCCTTGATTTGCTCGTAAAAGTAACCTTACGGTTGCATGCCTATACCAACCATCCCAAAATGTCATCACTTCATCATTTTATCCTATTATCCTATTGTGTGAAATTGTCATAATTAGCATATGGATCATTGGAGTTATGGCCAAAAATGTGTTCTGTGAGGTCACAGTGACCTTGACCTTTGACCCCCAAAATCTGATCACCTCCTCCTTGAGTCCAAGTGGACGTTTGTACCAAATTTTAAAACATTCCTTCCCCTATTTTTTCTTCAAATAAACAACCAAATCTGCCAGTTAGTTAGGCTAGTTAGATTATTTCAACCTGTCCTATTTCGAATTAAATTTGTTTTAATATTTTTCTTTAAAAAAATAAGTATAGTAGTTCTGAAAGAATACAGAATAAGGCATCACTACTCTAGAATCAATAATAAATGTCCCCTCATTTTATAAATCCATAAAACTAGCTGAATAAATTAAAATTATTTCACCACTTTTTTGTACGTGTTTAGAGAAAATAAGACTTTTAGAACTCATTCCATCAGAAAAGTTTATTCTGACCCAACCAACAGCTTTACTCTAAAGTTACGTTGATGCTGATTTGCCTAATCAGCTGAGTATGCACTTGAACACACTCCAAACCAGCTGCATTTACATCCTAAAGAGCAGTGGTTCTCAAACCTGTTGGGGACAGGGACCCCTTAAAGGGGAGAATTTTTGTCAATGACCCCCTCATTATCGTAACACCAATTAAGCATACCACTTACTACCATTTATACTCTTAGATGCCATTGGAACTATTGATATTCTCAAAGTTCTCAACCTAAGTACTTCGGGATTGTTTGATTAGCAGATTCACATTTCAATTTGTATCATGTTAACACCACTTTGTTTTGCTATGATATTCTGGGTGCTTTGTAATCAGATGTCGCTTTAGCTTGGCCAGCTTCATGGCTTCGTTCGCTAGCACCTGTAAACACATGGTGGATTTTGGTCTCCCGTCGCTGTTCTCAATAAGACCAAACTTGATAATAAATGTCGTCATATTTTCTCAATTTTGCTAGTTTGGGCTAATAAGGCTAAGCTAAGCAGCAGAAGGAACAGTTCGTTGCGCCCTGAGTGAAGTGGCTGATTAATGACAGATTGGCGTGATGTGTCACAATCATATCAGAGCTTTTATTGGCCCAAAGCTAACATGGGTGGTAGTAATGGACACAATTTGCTTGTTTTATTAGTGCAAATGATCTCCAAATGATACGGCAAAATTTTATAATTTTTAGCAAATTATTTCGCAGACCCCTGGGGGTCCCTGGACCCCACTTTGAGAATCACTGCTATAGAGTATTTTTTTGGCCAGTCTGTGAGCACAGACGGGAATCTTCACTGCGACAGAAAAGGGTCAGGTATCTCTTTCTCCAGAATGCCGCCCATTCCTCTCCTATCAGTGAGATGGCTTTCATTGTTAATGCATGAGGCTGAGGGGACAATGAATTCCTCTTGCTGCACAGTGAAGCACTTCTGTTGAAAATGGATCCCTTAATTACAACCTCTGTCTGACTCCAGCTTATAAAGACGGGGTTTTAAGGACTGCTTCTTTCCACAAGGCCAAAGCTTAACGCACTGCATTAACTGTCCGTGCACTAAACCACTGCCCTTTGCAATGTGAATGGAAAACTATGTTGCACTCCAATGCAAAAGACACAATAGAAGACATAACTCACATTTTTTTTGAACTGCAGTTGCAGTTTCACCTGAGGAGACAACATGTGTGTGTGTGTGTGTGTGTGTGTGTGTGTGTGTGTGTGTGTGTGTGTTTTGGAGCGTTTGTGTTTGGGCGCCTTTGGCCTTTTATGTGAAACTCTGGCTCGTGTGTGTGTGTACTGTATTTGAGTGTTTGACTCGTCAAGAGTCGAGAGGGTGAATTCGTCAGGCGAGTGGGTGAGTGTAATGATTTTTCTTTCTTTTTGGGGGGGGAGGAGAGGGGGTCATGTGGCCTCTCTCAAGCCTTATTCTCACCTTTTCTCTATCTGAGAATGTTATTGGTATTAAAGAGGTTACTGGTTGCCAGGGATATTCACTCACCTGGTTTTTCCTCTGCTTCTCTGACCCTGACAGCTGCTTCATGCAGTAGCCAAACTATTATAAATACAGTCTATATTTTGAAATAAAACACAGAGAAATTGTATCAGTAAAAGCAAGTCTGAAAAGCTGACTTTAACAATGTACAGCATGTAAGGCTGTTAACGTGATGATAATGCATTAACGCAAATTTGTTTTAACGCCACTAATTTCTTTAACACATTAACACAGTCGATCTTCCAGAGGTTGTAGCGGGCTCAGTTTTAAAGCTAGAGTCAAGATACTGGTATCATATGAGACTAGACTTAAACGTAAAGAACAACCATGTCATACTAGCTTGTCGCAAAGTAGGCTAAATAATGCTCCAAACTTACGCAAAATTTTAGCGAGGAAAAACTGGCATGGCCATTTTCAAAGGGCCTTGACCTCTGACCTCAAGATATGTGAATGAAAATGGGTTCTATGGGTACCCACGAGTCTCCCCTTTACAGACATGCCCACTTTATGATAATTACATGCAGTTTGGGGCAAGTCATAGTCAAGTCAGCACACTGACACACTGACAGCTGTTGTTGCCTGTTGGGCTGCAGTTTGTTAAGTTATGATTTAGGCATATTTTGTTATGCTAAATGCAGTACCTGTGAGGGTTTCTGGACAATATTTATCATTGTTTTGTTTTGAACATTGATTTCCAATAATAAATATGTACATACATTTGCATAGCGCAAGAATATTTGCTCAGTCCCATGTTGATAAGAATAAATACCTGACAAATCTCCCTTTAAGGTACATTTTGAACAGATAGAAAAATGTGTGATTTATTTGAGATTAATCATGATTAAATATTCTAATCGATTGACAGCCCTAACAGCATGATACATCCATCTAGCGTTGCAGTAGTGTTACCAAAGGGTGAAATTCCATACTGACAATGGAAAAAGTTATAGGTATCTAAAATGGGCTTACCATTAACCCCTTGTGTCAAGTACAAATCAAGCTCGCTCCTTCAGGGAATGGATATAAGCCAATGCATTGTCCTCCTATGGGGCAAAAACAATTGTGTGTCTGTCTTTTTGGCTGATATCATTAAACTCCACAGTCAGATTTTCCTTTGCATAGAAAAAAACGTCAATAAAGCAAACACACTCAACTGGCAAACCCCACCTCTGCTCACCTTCAGCTCACCCTTTGCTGTATTTTCTACTTTCTTATTGAATGAATAACGTCTACTCTTGGGCAAACCAGGAGATCAATATCAATTTCAGATCCATTTGGCCACAATACAGTCGCATGCCCAAATGCTGGGAGCTCAGCTCAAGGTGCAGACGGATTGATCTGTGACAATCAAATTGCAGCACAGTAAATACACTGAACAGAGACTGATCAATTTGGCTGTGTTTGAGCTTGACCGGAGAGGAATCAGAGCAGACAGCTGCAGCCTCAGAGAAAACGCAGAATATGTTTCGCTTCATGTGAGCACAGTCATTGTTTATTAAAGACAGGCAGGCTGAATGATGAATCACTTCATCGCCTACTGCTGTGGAAAACTATGCATCATGCTGTATGATGCACAGTGATGACCGGCCCTATACATCTTGTCTGTTAATATCATTATATATGGCATTCCTGCTACGTGTGTGGGAGGGATGTACCAATGCAAACAGAATAAAAATTATATTTGTGTCAGAAGGCAGAAGTTGCAGAAGGCGTGAAAAGTAAATGCATGCACATGCAGAAATGAGGAGAGATGCCCAAAGAACATCTGGCCGCTTCACTGCTTCACTTGGGCAGCTGGATGTTCCTCACATGCCCAAGGGTACTTCAGCAAGGAGGGAAGTGAAATACATATTAAATTTGCTGACATAAATGTAAAGATCCAAATGAAAGAGTCAAGCCTGTCAGCACTGACAGGAAGACTGCTTTACTTTTCCAAAAATTTCCAAATGGGTCATGTCTTTGAGTGAATTACAGATGGTGTGTGTCTACATCTGCTCCATCAAAATCAGTTCTTTTCAGTTGCTCATGAGCATTACTTTCCCTTGAAGGCAAAACCTTTGTACTGTGGGAGCTTTCCACACAGCAGCCCTCTTTAAAGACACGTTGTGGAGTTGTTTCTCAACAAGAGGCATTGTTTGTGTCCTTAAAGGAGTACCTCAACCACAAAATGACCATTTGTATATCTCTTGTATTGTCTCTCCCAGTCCCAGCCACACGCAACGACTGTGCATGACTTTTTTTCCTGCTAAATATGAGCATCGTAGGGTGGACAACTTCCACTAGTAGAAATATAGAACGGCTGCAGATAGATAGTGTCGGGTTTTGTTCAGTAATGGTAACTGGTTTTAATAAGGTTATTACTAAAATTCATTCTGTATCTGCTGTTTGGGTGTGTCAGCTGCCTCTTTGGGTGGCACAGACACACCCTGGATCACCTGTGGCTATGCCATAAGGTTGTCATGTAGCCAGAAACACTAATGTTGCTCCGTGTCTCTGTAAAGAGGCAACTGTTTGCTATCATAACAACTTTATAAGGTGTTAATATCTAAATGTTATGATTACAGCTTGTTTTGTTGCCCCCAAGTTGTCGAAAAATCATTATTATTGTAATGATAATTATTATTAATTTAACCTGTGTTGTTTTATATTCAGGTTTGCTAGCTAGCAGTCCTCTCCTTCTCTGCTTCATTACCAAATATCGATCAGTGGAATACTGTGAGTAAATAGTATAACTGTGAACTCAAAATCTTCTCAGGCAAAGTTGAGGAATTGTTTGTTCAATAACCAGATGATAACAGACATAAAGTTCTGACAATATCTTTCTTAGCTTGCAGTATACTGCAATTGAATCCATTATTCAAATCGGCAGGATCCAGACGGAAAGTTATTGATGATAGACTGCAGTAATAGATGGGTATCAGTTGGACATTATCAGAGTTGAAGTCTTATCTCTGCATGGCAGGGCTCTCACAACATGCACCCACCCATCCGCATACACAGAGAGTGAGTATACAGTATACAAATCCATACACACACACACACACACACACACACACACACACACACACATACTCAGCGTCGATCTCTGTCATTGTCAGGTTCTATACAGGCCAGTGTGTTGGAACTGACAGATGAGCACCACTGGATGCCAATTGATTGAAATGTACAGTTTATGTACCGTCTCAAAGGTCGGGGCGAGCATTTTAGCATCTTGCCTGCCGTTGTGCGTCTCTCCTCTTCGATGAATTTTAATCACCCACGCACCAGTGTAATCAATAAGCCATTTCATGGTATCCACACTAACATGTAATTCACCCCCCCTGCACAGAATGAATTCACTGCTGCCAGACTTGGCTCAAATGAATGACTGTGCTTACATTCCTGGAGAAACAGCAGAAAATACATGTGTGTCATGGGAAATCTGTTAATGTTAAAATGTTATGTGTCAGGACATTCCAAAACAAAACGTAAAGTGAAAATTTAAAAAAATACATAATGCATTCTGTAAATGGGTTTCCAAAGTACATTTAGTGAGTATAAAAGTATAAAAAGAAATTGAGTAGTAAAAGATTTAGGAGAGGGAAAGTAATTTAGTTTTATGCATTTCTTGTTTTATCTACAGTGTATTTACTGTGTATTATGTTGTACACATCTATTCAATTGAGAATTGAGGTTTAAACACCTAATTGGTTTTCAGGTATAACAGTCAGCATATTTACCACATTTATCCAATTACTGAGTTTGTAGGCTTTGACCTCTAATTTGCATGTATTTAGTTCTCTCCTAACAACAATTCCTCAGAGGCAAAAACTATTTTTGCAGCCTTTTGCATCTGCAAAAACTTTGCATTTCGAAGACAACTGTTGTGAACCAGAACTAGAGTTACTTACTACTTGGGCTGTCAGTTTTTTATTTGAAATTCAAAACGTGGAAAAAGAAAAGAGGTCAGGTTTTTCCTCGCCAAAATTCAGCATAAGTTTGGAACGTTATTTAGCCTCCTTCCCGACGAGCTAGTATGACAGTATCGTCACTCTAACTGAACCGCTACAACCTAAAAATCACAAGTTGCGTTAAGTGCATTAAAGAAATTAGTGGCGTTAAAACGAATGTGCGTTAACACGTTGTTATTGCGTGAAGCCCTAATAGAAATGTACCGTCTCCTATGAGCCATGCTGAACCTGCTGCTGCCAGCTAACTGTAAATTGTGTTGTATTATAGGGCAACAGGGAAATGGTAAAGAGTTATAAGTAATGCAAGTTTTGCGCATGGTTATATCAGCAGCACAGATGGATTCACTACATCGTCAGAATAAAACAAAAGAGGTGAAGTACAGTAATGAAATGTAGGACACTCATATTTCTCACAACACGTTATGACATGCCGGGTATAAACCAGAATCTGGATCTACCTCCACCTGTTTGACTGGCAGTAATGAGATGGGGTCGGGGATTTGAATCAATGAAATAAATAAAGCGCTGCCTATCACCTGCCGCTGATTGACAGATACAATGAGATGCCTATGATACTTGACGCGGTGTTCCTATCGAGGTTAGCAACCTTGTAGCTCATGTATTCTGAAACAAGTGCACCCCAGAGGTTAAATATTTCATTTGGAGCCACCAATATTAAGCCCATGTAAGAAAACCATCCATGCAGGAAATTCCAAATAACCTTGAGAAGCTTAGTAGAGCTTATGACTAATAGATACACAGAGTAAGATGGTGCAGAGCAGACAAATAACAGAGCAAAGTGCTGGCTCAAAATACACCTCGAGCCTATTTGTATTATCAATACAATACTGTCCATTCTAACTAATTAAACAATATTTTTTTTTTTTTTTATACCATGTTGAATTTAATTTGACTTCTCCATCTGAGTGTGAAAAAGTGAAAAGGAAGTTTTCAAGGTAGAGAAGTATGAAAAGACAGGGGTCACTGCAGGCATGCGTGGTATTAGATTCAATTGGTTTCTCGCAGAACGTGCATAAACCCACTCACCGCTTTAACCACACCCTCGACCTTGTTATGTCATATGGCGTTGAAATTGAACATTTAATTGTTTTTCCACAGAACTCTCTTTTATCAGACCATTATTTAATCACTTTTGAATTCTTATTACTAGACTATACACCATTAGATAAAAGTGTGTACACTAGATGTCTATCCGATAGTGTTGTAGCTAAATTTAAGGAAGTGATTCCATCAGCATTAAATTCAATACCATGTCTCAATATAACAGAGGACTCGTATGTTAATTTTAGCCCTACCCAAATTGATCATCTTGTAGATAGTGCTACAGACTCACTGCGAGTCACACTTGATTCTGTTGCCCCTCTAAAAAAGAAGTTAGTAAAACAAAGGAAGTCAGCTCCATGGTATAACCCTCAAACACGCAAACTAAAGCAAGCATCGAGGAAACTGGAAAGGATATGGCGTTCCACCAAACAGGAAGAATCTCATTTAGTCTGGCAAGATAGTCTTAAAACATATAGGAAGGCTCTCTGTGATGCCAGAGCAGCCCATTACTCATCATTAATAGAGAAAAATAAGAACAACCCCAGGTTTCTATTCAGCACTGTAGCCAGGCTGACAGAAAGTCACAGCTCTATTGAGCCATGTATTCCTACAACCCTCAGTAGTAGTGACTTCATGAGTTTCTTTAATGATAAAATCATAACTATTAGAGACAAAATTAATCACCTCCTACCGTCAACTGGTACCAATTTATCCTCAAACTTAGGAACCTTAGAAACAGCTGTACAACCTGATATATATTTAGACTGCTTTTCTCCTATCGATCTCCACAAATTAACCTCACTGATCTCCTCATCTAAATCATCTACCTGTCTCCTAGACCCCATCCCAACTAAACTGCTTAAAGAAGTTTTACCTCTAGTTAGCACCTCTTTACTGGATATGATCAATGTGTCTTTACTAACAGGCTATGTACCACAGTCCTTTAAAGTAGCTGTAATTAAACCTCTTCTTAAAAAGACCACTCTTGATCCAGAGGTCCTAGCCAACTATAGACCTATATCTAACCTTCCCTTTACCTCCAAAATACTCGAGAAAGTAGTTGCCAGTCAGCTGTGTGACTTTCTACAGAACAACCATTTATTCGAAGATTATCAGTCAGGATTTAGAGTGCACCATAGCACAGAGACAGCACTAGTGAAAATTACAAATGACCTTCTAATGGCATCGGACAAAGGACTTGTCTCTGTACTTGTCTTGCTAGATCTCAGTGCTGCTTTCGACACCATTGACCATGACATCCTATTACAAAGACTGGAACATTTAATTGGCATTAAAGGAACTACACTAAGTTGGTTTAAGTCCTATTTATCAGATCGATCTCAGTTTGTACATGTCAACGATGAGTCCTCCATGTACGCCAAAGTTAGTCACGGAGTTCCACAGGGTTCTGTACTTGGACCAATTCTATTTACCTTATATATGCTTCCCTTAGGCAATGTTATTAGAAAACACTCCATAAACTTTCATTGTTATGCAGATGATACCCAATTATATCTATCAATCAAGCCAGACGAAACAAACCAGTTAACTAAACTTCAAGCATGCCTTAAGGACATAAAAACCTGGATGACCTGCAATTTCCTGATGTTAAACTCAGACAAAACTGAAGTTATTGTACTTGGCCCTGAGCACCTCCGAAACAAATTATCTAATGATATAGTTACTTTAGATGGCATTGCCCTGGCCTCCAGCACCACCGTAAGGAATCTGGGAGTTGTCTTCGACCAGGATATGTCCTTTAACTCTCACATAAAACAAACCTCACGGACTGCCTTCTTTCATCTACGTAACATTGCGAAGATCAGGCACATCCTGTGTCAAAATGATGCAGAAAAATTAGTCCATGCATTTGTTACCTCTAGACTCGATTACTGCAATTCCTTATTATCAGGCTGCTCCAATAAGTCTCTTAAGACTCTCCAGTTGATCCAGAATGCTGCAGCACGTGTACTGACTAGAACTAGAAAAAGAGATCATATTACGCCTGTATTAGCTTCTCTGCACTGGCTGCCTGTAAAATCCAGAATAGATTTTAAAATCGTCCTCCTCACCTACAAAGCGCTAAACGGTCAGGCCCCATCATATCTTAAAGAGCTCATAGTACCCTACTACCCCACTGCGCTCCCAGAATGCAGGGTTACTTGAGGTTCCTAGAGTCTCCAAAAGTAGAATGGGAGCCAGAGCCTTCAGCTATCAAGCTCCTCTTCTCTGGAACCAGCTCCCAGTTTCAGTCCGGGAGGCAGACACCGTCTCTACATTTAAGAGTAGGCTAAAGACTTTCCTCTTTGATAACGCTTATACTTAAGCTGCTATAGGCATAGACTGCCGGGGGACTTCCTATGACACACTGTCATAAGGAACTTCCTATGACACACTGAGCTCCCCTCTCCTTCTGTATATACTCATGTCCCATGTCCATGTTGTTACTAACTTCATTCCTTCCCGGGAGTCCTTGTGCCTCCTTGTCTCGCAGCTAACCGTGGAGCGGGGTCACACCTGGAGTGAGGTCATACCTGGAGCGGGATCACACCGGGAGCGAGGTTATACCTGGAGCATGGGCACACTTGGAGCAGGGTTTCACCTGGATCTTGGTGGTCTCCGGTATTGTGGCTGCATCTGCTGCCGCGTCGGTGCCTGCTTGACACCAACTGCTACCATCCCTAATTAACTACGTCTGTACGAGGGACTACCAATGCTAACGAGGGATTTCCAACACCTAGTGACAAAGTGGCAGTCTGGAGAATAACACTTCTCAATCACTGCCAAAGACATCAAGAGCCCCCAGCAAGCATGCTGATGCTGCAGGAACCAGCGCACGGGCATCGATCGCAGGGACGTCCCACACCAACACACATGGACGTACTGAGGACAGATGCTGGACAGTGCTGGCTTTCCGATAGTTGTATTATCACTCTTTCCATCCACCACTATTGGTTTTGTGTTATCAGCCCTACTTGTATTAGCTATTACAGCTGCTAGACTGCTATTGTGGCTGCTTCTAGATCTCTCTCTCTCTATCTCTCTCTCTATCTCTCTCTCTCTCTCTCTCTCTCTCTCTCTCTCACTCACTCTCTCACTCTATCTATCTATCCCCCAAGCCGGTCTCGGCAGATGGCCGCCCGCCCTGCGCCCGGTTCTGCTCCAGGTTTCTTCCCAGTAATCGGGGAGTTTTTCCTGGCCACAGTGCGCTTGGTGGATCCTGTTGGGTCTCTAAACTATGGTGTACGGTCATAGACCTGCTCTATATATAAAGCGTCTTGAGATAACTTCTGTTGTGATTTGACGCTATACAAAAATAAATTGATTTGATTTGATTTGATTTGGTGCATGTGTGTCTACATAGAGGTTGCTGTGTAACCCTGACAACTTCAGCTGTGTTTATGGCAAATATCAAATTAGAGGATCTCAGAGTGGAAAGCAAAGGTCAAACACGGATGAAATGGAATAATATGCTGCATTCTTTCCAATTCGAAGACATACGAAGGCCGTTTCATGTATTGCCATATTGGATTCCAACTTACCGACCTACCGACAAACTCATGTTCTGACTGTTTTCATCCACAACAATAACTCCGGTATTATAGTGAAATGGTCTGATGTTTCTGAGCATCACTGTCCTCCTGCGGGAACTGTCAGCAATCACCAACCTAATCACCGATCAGTGGAGCCGAGCACAAGCAGAGCAGGACAGATGATTGGGCTGGCCATTTCTGAGATCAGTGGACCATAAACATCTGTACTCAGTCCTGAATGACCATCAGCTCGTATGTGTGATTTGAAAGGTTGTTTTCTGGCAAGAAGCAAGAAATCTGCTGTAAGTAAAAAACACACTGCTTTCTATTCACTGTAACTTAATATTAATAATTCCATACGATATGTTGGTTTTCCTCTCAGCCTCCGAAAGGACACGTCAGTATGCATGTATGATTGACAGCAGCGGGCAGGCTGAGACTGGTAGAGGAACAGAAAGACGAACCAAACGCTGCATTGGAAACTGTAGCATAGTCAGTGTTTGTTAGAAGTGGTGTTGAAGAGACCACACCACACCTAAACTGAAAGAAATTATATTTGTAGGGAAGTCTAAAATCTGTTTAAAGGAATACTTAACACTCAAAATGACAATTTTTATATCAGTTACTCACCCCGTGTTCAGGGGCGGAGGCAGACGTTGTAAACATTCGTGGCTCAGTCCAAACTTATTTCCCCATTTACGGCAACTATTTGCATTCTTTTTTTTTAGATAATAGAAGGCCTAAAAATCAGTACAAAAATTCATCCTGTAGAGCCTCCATCCTATTTTGTATCTAATTGTTCCCCAGCTGTCTTCATCATTCTGAAACAATAACAACAAATGGAGGGTGACTCATTTTCACTAAATGACTAAAAAGAGGCAAACATTGACAGATGTTACTATTTTGAGGTTACATAACACACATAGGTAGGTTAGGAATTTGCCATAAACAGCGTTACTAATGCTTATTTCTGTTATGCTATGCTGGAGTAGAGTTTACAGAATTCATGTTTAGCTGACAAGTCTGCTACATTTTATTCGAAATTACATCAAAATCTGGGCTGTTCTGATTGTAAATCAGGGATCCCCAACTATGGCAGGTAAATGTGGTCTTCCATACTGATAATTGAATATTAGGCCAACTGAAGAACATTTACTCAATTTTATTAGATTTCTTTAGGGAATAGCATAGTAGTAGTATCAGTAGAAGTAGTAGTAGTAGCATAGAGAAAAAGAAACACGACAATGTTAGGGCGAACATAGATGTTAATAATTTATTTCTAGAACTCTTGGTCCATTAACTTGGCGGTCCAGTCAGAAGACTGAGAGGACATGACACAAAGTTGAAGGTATTTTAAAAACCTAAAAGATTTAGGGCTTTTGACGAACACCTCTCCTAAAGACATAGATACGTATCCTCTTCAAAAATACAATTAATAGTTTGGTTATTGGAAAGCTTACAATCAAGGTTCTCCACAATTTCAATACTTTTCGTCCAAAATAAATAAATATATGCAAATAAGGTGATTTTTTTTGTCCATAAATCTTAATTTGCTAAAAATGTGTAAACCCACATTTTTTTTTTTTCATTTTGCTTATGTCATAAGGTCGACACTTCTTTACATTTGAAGTTTTCATGTTGTATCCACTATTGGTTGAGCAACAGTATAGTATATTTGAAGAAGATATCTGTGTCTTTAGGAAGGGTGGTCGTCCAATATGGGTCAACTTTGAGGGCCCCTGTCTCCTGAATGGTCATTCTGGTTAGTCAAACCACGTTCTAACATTTGAACAAATGTTTTCCACATGTAAAAACTCTCTCATATGGTAAACACGCTCTCATAAAGGTTAACATGAAAACATTTGAACAAATGTTGCAAGAATTTACAGAAGCATATTTGTGTGTGAATTGCAATTTTAGTGGTGATATGACAACGTTTCGGTAAGAAAAATTAGCAAGGAAGTACAACTTCAGATGTGTTTGCATTTAAGCTCCTTTCTTCAGGGGCCTTGATGCAAGCGCCCCACACCAGCTCATCATAAACCAGGCTGTATCTCTCTCTAGGATCAAAGCACATATGGTCTTCGCTGACCTTCAGCACGCTCAGCGCGCCCAAAATAGCTCCTTCATCTGGCTTCGGTGAGGGCAAAATGAAAGACATTGCTAGCACAGAATGCCCTTTTCAATTATTATTATATGAGATGTTTCAGAAGGGCTCAGGATCTTTTATAAACTGCATGTATGCCTTTCCACGTATATGCACAGGTAGCTGGTGTTTAAAAGCTACAGTGCATTTAAGTACTTACCCTATTAACCTTTTGGTGCTGCCAAAACAGTTGTAGCTCATCACGGCAAAGTGTACCCTAGGATACTACAGTAATTTGCCTTTATCCAGGGCTGTCATTTACAGTATCATGGTTCTGCATAGCCCCACATGTGCTCTCTGCACAATATTTAATCGTGATTAATCGCATGATTGTCCATAGTTAATCGCGATTAATCATTTTTTATCTGCTCAAAATGTACCTAAAAGGGAGATTTGTCAAGTATTTAATACTCTTATCAACATGGGAATGGGCAAATATGCTGCTTCATGCAAATGTCTGTAAATATTTATAATTGGAAATCAATTAACAACACAAAATAATGACAAATATTGTCCAAAAAACCCTCACAGGTACTGCATTTAGCATAAAAGATATGCTCAAATCATAACATGGTAAACTCATGCCCAACAGGCAACAACAGCTGTCAGTGTGTCAGTGTGCTGACTTGACTATGACTTGCCCCAAACTGCATGTGATTATCATAAAGTGGGGATGTCTGTAAAGGGGAGACTCGTCGGTACCCATAGAACCCATTTTCATTCACATATCTTGAGGTTAGAGGTCAAGGGACCCCTTTGAAAGTGGCCATGATAGTTTTTCCTCGCCAAAATATAATGTAAGCTGGGGTGTTATTTAGCCTCCTTTGCGACAAGCTAGTATGACATGGTCATGACAATGGATTCCTTAGGTTGTTCTAGTTTCATATGATGCCAGTGTCTTCACGCTAAAACCTAAAAATCCGAAGATGCGTTAATGCATTAAAAATGTAGTATTTATTAATTATTAATTAATTAAAATTAGTGCCGTCATAAAGATTTTGCATTAATATGTTATAATCACGTTAACTTTGACAGCCCTAATAAATATCGATATTCATAGTATTATGTTTTCATTTTCTAAACTAAGTGTAATATTAAGATACTAAATTCATCAAATTGAAACATTATTTGTTGTATAATGTCCATCCCAATGGCCATCACGTCTGGAATAACATCAAATGAAGACTGATGACAATCTTGTGAAGTTAACAGTCATTTTAATCATAAACATGTTGTTTTATGGTTAACTATTTTGGATTATATCAAATTAATATTCATTGTGTTAAATTCTGTAATTTTTCACAGTTTAAGTATACAGCTACAGACATAATTTGAGCACTTCATAAATGAAGAAAATTCAGAAAGTACTTGAATTTGCGGGATGAGGAGGAACCTTCAGTTCAGAGTTAATTTAGAACATGTATATGTTATACAAAAGGAACAAACTAGAACAATATATTATGTAAATGTCCAATGTAATAAACAATGAATAAATGACGTCAGAGGGAAGGTACAAAACATTCATTGTGACTCCAGGGAAAGACAAAGAGTGTGGGGAGGTTATTTTGATGACAGAGAGGCTTGAAGCACCAGCTGAGGTTACATTAACAGACAATGACATGTTGACAGTAGAGATGGAGGAACATGGAGAGCATTAAGAGGGAGATTAAATGATGTCATAGGCCATTTACGATGAAGTATCCTACATTTGAGATGTCTCAAGATGTACTCACTCAATCTTTGAACCCATTTGAGTATTATTTTCTGTCTCTGATGGTTGACCTGATAGCAGACATGACCATCATCACACAATATGCTCCTGCAGGTTTCAAGAAAGCCAGCTTGGAGGATATTGAAAGACTAATTAGCCTTAAATCGGTTGTAAAATGAAATACAAAACATATAATCACACAAATTATCAAAGTTGTGTTATTTTCGAATAATACAATTTGAGTAAAAACACATGTATGGTTAAAACAACCACTCACTCACTCATCACTCATCTTCAACCGCTTATCCGGGGTCGGGTCGCGGGGGCAACAGCTCCAGCAGGGGACCACGAACTTCCCTTTCCCGCGCCACATTAACCAGCTCTGACTGGGGGATCCCGAGGCGTTCCCAGGCCAGTGTGGAGATATAATCTCTCCACCTAGTCCTGGGTCTTCCCCGTGGCCTCCTCCCAGCTGATCTTGCCTGGAACACCTCTCTAGGGAGGCACCCAGGGGGGCATCCTTACTAGATGCCCGAACCACCTCAGCTGGCTCCTTTCAACGCAAAGGAGTAGCGGCTCTACTCCGATTCCCTTAAAATAACCAATAATGTGAAAATTCATTATGTGGTTTTCAAGAAATTTAATCTGTGTCAGTAGCATAGACTGTATATAAGAAGTGGACATACAGTAGTCACCGTAATATCACCAATTGGTTTGTGGTCTACCGTATTGAAGCCTCAAGCTTGGCATTTTGGCCGTAGCCATGTCATTTCTTTGCAGCCAGAAGCTACACGAGAGGGTGGAGAACAACCAAACGCTGAATAAGACATTTTCAGGCAACCAAAAAGGTTATAATTAACTTTCATGAACTGAAAACACACTGTGAAAGGGTTAAAGTTCCAAGATAAAAACACAGACAACTCCTAGACCGGACAACGCCATGGTAGCAACCTGTTAATCACAAGGTAGCCACACCCTAAAACATCCCCTGCTTTATGGTCTATTTGACTCTAAATGGGACCATAATTTACTAAATGAACATCATGCTGTATTGAAGAGGACTTGAAACTAGCGATTGAGACTATAAACTCATGTTTTCAATGTTTACTGAGGTAAATCAAGTGAGAAGTAGGCTCATTTTCTCATAGACTTCTATACAGTCAGACTTCTTTTTGCAACCAGAGGAGTCGCCCCCTGCTGGATATTAGAAAGAATGCAAGTTTAAGGTACTTCTGCATTGGCTTCACTTTTCAGACCCGGAGGTTGCCGCCTGGACAGTAGTGGCCTCTAGTTTATAGTGGAAACGAAAAATACAATGAAGACATGAGGAGTCTCAGGATTAAAGGATATCTATTGCAACAGCCATACATCAGTGATGTTGCAATATTTTTCCAGTGACTGAGCAGCACTCACAAAGTAAGTGAGTAAGATGTGGTCAGTCTCCATTTGACCATTGTGGCTTGTTGCATAGAAAAACCCACAAAAACCCATTTAAATGGAGTGCAGGCAGCATATGAGGCAGCCGGTATGATGTAGAGGCCCTGTCAGCTGATAATCAAACAGCAGCAGGTAGATGCTGTTGAGTACTAGTGTAGTGCCTGGTCAAAACATGCCTGTTCGGAATGGGCCGATTGCTTGGCCTCTGGTATTGCTGCTTGCAGCTTTCTCAAGAACAACTTCACACTCAACACCACGCTTAACTGGGTTCTGAAAAATACACCCACCAAGTGTGAAGTTGATCGGATGAACGGTTGTCGAGAAAATTACTAATAAATATGTCCCGCAGGTCTCTGGTCTCTTTCTTCATCGGTTTTTGAATGTGCTGTAGCGATCGACAGAGAGCGAGCTGCACCCAGTAGCCTTAACCCCTTACCATTCCGCCCTCTCTTTTTAGAGGGGTAGGGCTAGGGGTGGGGGACAGGGGAGGTTCAGTGGAAGATAAAAAGTCAACAGTAGATGCCACATAGAGGTGGTGTACATCATCTGAAAGCTGGGAACCTGAAGATGAATTTGAGATGCAGCTCAGCACTGTGTCAAGTTGTTCTAGTCATTAATAAGAAATAACAAATAATTAATTAATCATCTAAATAAATTGTGAAAGTGTATAACAATGAGAACATGATGATTTAAGTTTTTGATGCTAATTCCATGCTCTATTACGTCTTATAAGTTGATATCATTTCTTACACAGATTTGGTGCAAAATGTAATCATTTTTTACCACTCAAGAATTGATCAAAATGATCAATAATCCCTCCAAAATAAAACATTAAGACACCAAGACCTTGAGGAACACCACAGAAAAAGCCCTGCTGTGATTTGGTATCAAAAACTTTTAACATTTGGAGAATTCTTCCAGAATTGCATTTTTCGGCAATTGGATAGCGAGCACTTCTGTTCTAGAAATTGCTCAGAAACCCTCTTATTGTCTGCATGTTTTTTGCCCCAAACTGCATGTGATTATCATAAAGTGGGCCTGTCTGTAAAGGGGAGACTCGTGGGTAGCAATAGAACCCATTTTCATTCACATATCTTGAGGTGAGAGGTCAAGGGACCCCTTTCAAAATCGCCATGCCAGTTTTTCCTCACCAAAATTTTACGTAATTTCAAAGCATTATTTAGTGATCTTTCCGACAAACTAGCATGACATGGTTAGTACCAATGGATTCCTTAGGCTTTTTTAGTTTCATATGATACCAGTATCTTCACTCTGCAACATCTCTGAAAGACAGAATAGTGGCCGGGCCCGCCAGCAGGCCATAAGGGGCTGTGATACCGATACCAATCGAGTACTTCATTCGATACCCTTCATGTGAATGTCGATACCCTACCGCTGATGACGGCGTCCCCCCTGACCCATGGTGGTGGGACCGCATGGTAAGGGAAACATTACACCACCCTCCTCAGATCAAAAAGGTGGTTTGTTTGACACCCACTATGATATTGACTGAGAACTTAAATTTTCTCACCAGTAAGTCCATATTTTCAGCATTCTTCCATTAACGACATTGATGATGACTGAAACAGGTCGATTCAGTCAGCTAGCACCACAAGGTATTATCAGTATATATACTAATTAGTCTTCGTTTTAGCAGATTGCTCCAATTACATCAGCTGCATCACTAATAGGAGAAAATACTCAAGTGCATAATATGTGTCTGGAAATATAGCAGGGACATTTTCTCTCATCTCCCTGGCAAAACGTTATGCAGCATATTGTTTTTATTCTTTGGGGGGAGTCGTGATTATGAGCCTCTGGTGACAAAGAGCTATCATCAATTGATTGAGTCAGCATTCAAACACTCGACCTAATGCCATTGAAAACAATAGGCAATCTAAACTGCCATTATATTTGACTGACTAAACAAATGATGTGATACACTGTACTATGATGAATGAACCTCCGTTCCCAGGCTTTCAGCCCGTCATTATGGTCAGGAAGGTAAAGCTGATTGTCACAGTTTCAAAAACGACGTTTTGGCCTAAAAAATTTGCCCGTGCCTGCTCTAAACCACCTCTGAAAGGTCAAGCTCTCACAATTCCTGTGGCTTAGCACTCAATTAGTTGAAAATTGCCTTTTGTCTGCTGGGAGCAGGTGATAATTGCTGTGGGTCACAAGTGATAATTGCCAGCGAACCCCTCCGAGCCACTGCCTATTAAAAGGAGTTATTTAAATCGCATCACCTTTGGGGTGCTTCTCTCTTTTATTCATGTCTTTAATTGGGGAGCAGATTTATGAAACTTTTCCCATCACCTGATCAGCTCAGACCTACAGTGCAGTAGGGACACTCTCAAAACTGTTGGGACAAACTGGACAAGCTGTCCCGCGAATTACATAAGTCATCTATTTCCAGAGTAACGCATCACATTTCAGATAATGCCTGAAACACTAACTCAGCTGTTTAAAGGTGAAATGTGTAGTATCTGGCCATCTGTTCCAAAGAACTAGAGGGCAGCAGTTCACCTCTACTACTGTGTCCATACAATCTAAATTTACAGTCATCAGTTATTTAAAAAAATAGTTTATTTATTGAACTAAATCCAAAGTGGCAGAAATGAGAAAACGGACCTTCGTCTCGTCCTCCCCGCGTCCCGGAGACCGGTCGGCACTCAGCAGCTCTGGGAGATGGATCCCCAGTCAGCGGCCGCAGCAACTCGAATCCAGCCACGCAAACCCCAGCACTGGGAGTCACAGTGGGCTGGTCTAACCCGTGTAAGAGCATCTGTCAGGGAGTCGGGGCAGTCTTCCGGGATTAGACCCCCGGTGCTGGGGTTTGCACTGGCTGAATTTGAACTGCTAACTCCTAATGAAGGTCCATCCGTCTCCCGGAGCTGCGCCTCCTCTCCTCCCGGCGTTGGGAAGGACATAAATGAAAATACGAATTGTTTCCTCGTTTCAGCCACTTTGGATTTAATCCAATAAACAAATAAATCAAAACGCACACGGACCATGGATGTGTTGTTGACAAGCCCTCGGGGCAGCTCTACTTTGTCCTCTGGACTGAGGGGAGACTGGACTCACCATCGCCTCTCGAGGTAAAAGTATTACAGGTACTTCAGGGCCGGGGCTAGCTGGTGAGCATAACGTCAACACTGTAACCGCTTCACATTCTGTTGATAATCCATCCATTATCTGTAACCGCTTATCCTATTCAGGGTCGCGGGGGGGTTGGAGCCGATCCCAGCTGACACTGTACGAAGGCGGGGTACACCCTGGACAGGTTGCCAGCCTATCACATGGCTGACACATAGAGACAGACAACCATTCATGCTCACATTCACACCTACGGGCAATTTAGAGTCAACAATTAACCTAACCTGCATGTCTTTGGGCTGTGGAAGGAAGCTGGAGAACTAACACGGGGAGAACATGCAAACTCTACACAGAAGGACCCCAAGCCTGGTTTGAACCTCCTGCTGTGAGGCGACAGTGCTAACCACTGCACCACCGTGCAGCCCTTCGTTGATAATGTTAGGTCATATTTTTAATGTTTTAAACTAAAATTCTGGCCAGATCTTGCACATAGCCCCTTTAAATAATACTCTAATCTGAAGTGGCTTCACCACTCCACAAATTGGGCACAGGGAGAGCACCTTTCTACTAATGGCTTGGTTGATTTGTCAAAAGCTTTCATCTTTGTGTTATCCTTCTTAAGGCTCTGTGAGTGCTGCGCTCTAATTATTACTAACCGCTGTGACATGATACTATGAAACTCCAGCCATACAAAGTAAGATAAGAACATGAAAGCATGGTAATGCTTATATGTCAGCACCCAACTTTAAAAAAAATCCAATAGGCTAGTGAATATTCTGAGTAAAGGCCTGGTGGCATCAGAAAGTGCTACAGAGAAATTCATCTGCACATCTTCGCGAAATATGTGGTTCCAGAAGCTTGGTGACTTGGTAAAACAGCAGTTCGTAATATAGTCACGAAATTTAATCTATTTGATTCATGTACATAGACACGAATGTCAAACACTTTCTGACCTAACCTTAGTTAGGTTTAGGAATAGATTGACTTGGTTAGGTTTAGGCAACAAAGTACTTAGTTAGGTTTACGAAAAGATCGTGGTTTGGGTTAAAATAACACTGGAATTAACTTTGACTTGTGTCACACGGGACACAAACAGCGGTCTACTGGGTGAAAGACCTGTGTATTTTGTCCCACCCATCCACCATATAATTAACACAGGAATTGCAGAGGTACAGCAGTGAGACTGATTTAGAGAAAAAGACACCCAAGGGTGTTTGAGTCTGACGTGAGCGTTCTTAAAATAGGACTCATTCCCTCATCACATAGTGCCCAAAGAGAGGAAAGACCGTACAAAAGTGTAGGGAGAAACGGAGGATGTTAAGGACAGGAGAGAAGAGAGAAGCAGAAAGGAACACAATTGCGATGGAAGGCAAGGTACAACCAGTCATCAGAGAAATTCATTGTGTGTTTAACAGCTTTGAGAGGCATATTCTAGGGACAAGTGCCAAGTAAGCCTTTTCTAATTATCACAAGTGTAAAATAGGACATCTAATCTATAGTGGAGGACCGCAAAACCGGAACTATCAACCCTCATAAAGTTTCTCAATATGTGGCTTATGACCCAGATGTAGGTATAAAAATATGCGCTGCAACTTTAATTAATTAAATAGTACAGCACCAGAACTGGCTTCAACCACAACTACAAGAACACCTTTAAAAGTTATGGTTCTTGTTTGTTTGTTTTTAATTTATCTTAATCCAATACTTTTATGCCATATGAACAGAGACTTAATGGTTACTCTATTTATTCCTCCTGTCCATATTGGCCATTATCTGATCCCTTCCTAGCATGACGCCACTATAAAACCTAAGTTCAGTCAAGGCTAATAATGAGACGCTTATTTATTGTCCAATAACAGTCTAACAAGTGTGTGAGATAGGTCTAATGACATCCTGCAGTCTGTCATGCATACTATCAATTTTGATACATATAAGATGGTGCAATGAATGCTTAACTGTAGAGTTAAAGCTGCAGTCGGTAGAAATGAAGTAAATATGATTAAAAAAAAAGTTATTTTTATAAAGCGGTCGCTAGACAGTAGTGCATGAGACAGGTAATCTGAAAAAAATCATGTGCCTCTGTGTCCTCCGGTGTCCTCTGGTGCTCCCAATCGCATCTGTAAGATTTCACAGACCAGAGGAAAACAACCAATCAGAGCCGAGTCTGCCATCCAGCGGCCGTTTTTGAGAGCCGGCTGTCAATCACTCGCGAACTCCGACCAAACGATCAATCTAGGCAGCTCTGATCAAATATGAATCAATATTCTGTTACTGTAATGCCTATTTCTAGTCTCAAATGTTTTCAGAAACATCTTGTAGTGTGCTGTTTAGCTGTAAAATGAGAAAGTTTGTGACCCGGCAGCCATGTTGAGAACAGTTGAGGACATACCAAGGACCACCCACCAGCCGGAGCACAGCCAATAGGAATGCTCAATAGCAACGCTCTCTCTGAAATTGACCTGTGATTGGCCAAAGTCTCCCTTCACGGGTTAGATTTTCTAAAGCCTGAAAACAGAGTTTTCTCTCAGAACACTTGAATTACAAAATGCTGAAAAATTATTGTGAAATTCTTGCCCAATGACGCCAGATGCCTACTGTAAGTTTAAGGCCTTTACACACCAGGGGCGTGACGAACAAACAACACGAAAATGTTAAATACTTGCCTGCGAATATTAATATTCTCTGTCTAACAGAGAACTCTCAGCTTTGTAGTTTCTGTCTCAACCACACTCTATTCTGTTTTAGTCCTGTAATAATCTTGCACAAGTGGAATTTGCACATTGGTTCACTACCACATTTAATTTTATTGTAAAACTAAAATTGTGACTTGCACACTTTACTATTGTATTCAGCTCCAGTTAGTCTCAAGAGATCAGAGTGAACAACAGAGAAGCAACAGATTGTTTCCTAAGGGGTGGTAGCCTTTAAACATAAAGTTTTGGTCATAAAACAAAGATTTGATTAGGAGCCAGCAGCTTGCAATGACTGCTGGTTAACAGGTAGTATTTATGAGCAATCTATTTCTTTCTATTTCCCACACGCTCTGTTTCTGACACCAGAAACAGAAAAATATGTTGGCTGCATTAAAACACAGTATAAATGATCTCAGAGAGCAGGAGGGTACTTGACGGAGGTAAGTGGCTGTGCCTGCCTTCAGATGAGGCTGTGTGGCAGTGAAGTTAAGAAGTGAACCATGCGTGTCCTCGGCAATTTTCTCTGCAATCGCTCATTTTAAATAGCGATACAGTTTGGAATGTTACAAATTTGAACCATTTACCAATGTAATGTTGAAGACGTAAGAAATGACTGGAATAGTCCGGTTGCAGATGGATGGATGGATGGATAGTCCCTTCATAATCTCCAACATGCCTGGGTTAAGGACAAGGTATACATATCAAGTGATATGACATCACCTAAGTGCCTCTGTGTCCTCCGATGCTCCTAATGGCATCTGCAGGATTTCACAGACCGGAGGAAAACAACCAATCAGAGCCAAGCTGGAGCCTTGCCGTCTCTGAGCAGCTGTCAATCACTCGCAAAGTGATCAAATATGAATCAATATTCTGTTACTGTAATGCCTATTTCTCGCATAAAAATGTTTTCAGAAACATCTTGTAGTGTACTGTTTAGCTGTAAAATTAGAAAGTTTGTGACCCGGCAGCCATGTACCAAGCACCACCCACCAGCCAGAGCACACTTTCTCTCTCTTTGTGAAATGACCTGTGATTGGCCAGATTTGTTTAAAGTCTGAAAACAGAGCCATGAGGAGGTGCAGAAGTCTATTCATCTCTCAGAACACTTGAATTACAACATGCCGAAAAATTATTATGGAATTTTTGCCCAATGATGCTAAAAACATTCTGCCTACTGCAGCTTTAAGTCCTTCAACAGTCTTTTTCTCTGTCCGCTGACAGAAATATAAACACCTGGCAAAGTACTCCAAACCTCTTCTATGGTATTTCCTGCTACAGTAGGTGTCTCCAGGACGACACACACAAAGACTTGCATGGTGAAAACAGCATCCCTGTCCCGAATGGTAATGACACCGACAGTGTACCGTGTGATGGCAGGGAAGTTCACAGAGAAGTAATCAGTGTGCATCATGGCGTATCATGAGCACAAATCAGAGGAAAGCTGGTTCTCAGCTGTGAAAATACAGAAGCATCAGATTCCAGGACGACAAATATTCAGGACATTTTTGTCTGAGCGTTGAAAGAAGCAGTCAGTCACAGTCAGCAGCGAGCACCAATCAAAGAAATACAACAGCACAGTGGCTGGCAGGGTACAGACAGCACGGTCCAATACTGTAACACACACAATCACAGCGACAGGCTGTCAGCAAAAAACAGACAAGTACTGTACAATCTCTATGCAATGCAGCGTGACACATCCCAAGCCATAGCGCTGTACTGGGTTTACCTGTGTAAAGCTGTGTGTCAAGCTGAGCGCCCCCTACTGACATTATACTGTAACACCTGCTATGCTGCAGCACAAATGCGCTGCAACCGCGGCAGGATGGGACTCTTTACTGTACAGCTCAGTGACATAGACACTGCAGTCTATGGAGCTCATCTAAGTGGCCCTGTGCTTATTTTCACCTAAGCCAATTCCCTCTTAGATGACTGACTGATGGAAATTTCACAGACAAAAGAAATCGAAAAGAGAAGAATGGGGGAAGCTACTATATTGCCATTTAAAAGACGGGTTTGGGCATCTTGAATTCCATAAAGACATGTATCTTTTTTTTTTTATCATTCTCACTTATTTTAAGACACAACAGTGACAGATCATTTACAACCAGCTGATTAAGTCTAGCATTTATTGCTATTCTTAAATCACTGTCTTCAGGGGTTCAACATTGTCAGTTGGTCAGCAGGAGCAGAGACTCCACCAGCGTTACAGTCACCACAAAGCCGTTTAGCCTCCAGTAAATGTATTCAATCCTTTTCAAATGTAGTCGCGAGTCTGTCAAGGTAAATCACATTAGTATTGCAAAAGAAGGTTGTTTTCTTCACACTGAAATTAGATGTTACACTACCTCGGGTGTTGTTAAGGAGGCTCGAGTTGATAAGCAAGCTCTTCAAATGTTTTTGAGAGGGTTGCTGAGAGAAAAATGCACTTGTCTCAGAGACTCTTGACTGTATCTTTCCATATTTGTCTCTTGTAGTAGTATGGTGAAGTCCACGTGAAGGGAAGATGGAAATGTACCTGGTAACACCTCACTTTAACCTCAACTATTTAGCATGTATAAGCAGTAAATAAACACTTCATAAACTGTTTATAACACACTGTTTTTATAAAAAAAATACATGGAGTTGTCATAGTTAACGCGATAATAACATGTTAATGCAAATTGGTACCAACCATGTCATACTAGCTTGTTGAGAAGGAGGCTAAATAATGCTCCAAACTTGGAACTTGGAGGAAAAACTGGCATGGACATTTTCAAAGGGGTCCGTTGACCTCTGACCTCAAGATATGTGAATGAAAATTAGTTATAATGGGTACCTACGAGTCTCCCCTTTACAGACATGCCCACTTTATGATAATCACAAGCAGTGTGGGACAAGTCATAGTCAAGTCAGCACACTGACACACTGACAGCTGTTGTTGCCTGTTGGGCTGCAGTTTGCCATGTTGTGATTTGAGCATATTTTTTATGCTAAATACAGTACCTGTGAGGGTTTCTGGACAATATTTGTAATTTTTTGTGTTGTTAATTGATTCCCAATCATAAATATATACATACATTTGCATAAAGCAAGCATATTTTCCCACTCCCCTGTTGATAAGAGTATTAAATACTTGACAAATCTCCCTTTAAGGTACATTTTGAACAGATAAATAAATGTGTGATTAATTTGCGATTAATCCCGATTAAATATCTTAATCGATTGACAGCCCTGAAACACATATATGGACATTTTGGGTGTTTAATGTATTTGTCAAAAATGATGAACTTCTCATTTGAAGCGTGCATTACTGGTGTATAAGAGTCTGCAGCCATTCTAGCAGTGTTGTGAGGCTGTACTTTGGCTCAGTGGTGATGTCAGCTAAATGCTTGATGTTCAGCAGGTATAATGTTTACCATGTCTACCATCTTAGTTTAGCATGCTAACATATGCTAATTAGCACATAAAAGGTTGCTATCACCAACTTGTACAATTTTTTTAGTCTCTGACAGTCAGGGACCCCTAAATGGACACAAATCAGACCACGGACTCCCATTTGATTAGATCTTGTCCCAGGATCCAACATCTGGTAGGACTTTGCTTTTAGATGTTTTTTTACGTAAAGTGTGTGAAACTCATGATCAAAGGATGGATTTATGGTGAAAATGAATTATTCCCTTTTTTGCTGGGGACCCCTTCGAACCCCCTCAAGGACACAATGAACTACTGGTCAGTAACCACTGAGTTCTGGTGGTAGATCCCAAGGGAACGCCAACTGTTGTGCGTCCATGTGCCAAAACAAACGTGGACTGTGACCAGCAACATAAACTGTTTATATGCAGTGCAATTTGAGCTGAAAAAGCTCAAAAAGGATGTGATGTCAGTCGCAAATATCAAACACATCAAATCAAAAAATATCTTAAAGACAAAGGCTGACAGAGACTTCAGATTATAATCTTTACTGTGTGATTTTTACTTCTCAAAACTCATGAAAATATATTAGCTTTAAAGTTATTGACCTTGGCAAAAAAAGTGAGATCAAAAAATAAAAAACACTTAACTCACGGTCTTTATACTAGATGTTCTGTAGCCTTCAGTCACATCGCATAGCATTGATCAGCAGATGGAATTTACTTGTGTATATATATATATATATATATATATATATATATATATATATATATACACAACGTAACATAAATTATGTATTAACTATATATATACAGTTACAGAGTTACAGATGCTTCAGATGAGGAGTTATAGTTGCTGAGAAACATTAATTTAACATCTAAATATGTTCTTATATTGGCTTACACTATAGTGAGTTATATTGTATTATAAATATGTATATGTTCTTTATATTCTGCTTATGAATGCAGAGGGAGTAGAGGGAGTTAAAACAAAGTGTTACCATGTAAACTGCCTGCCTGCCTTAATCACAAACCATTGCAGAGCCAAGTACAGTATGTGTTCAATGCAACACTGCCCCCCTGTGTCTTCCCAAGATACGGCTCTTGTTCCATCACAGTCCTGCGATTCTTATTCCCTCCAATGTCTCCCTAAGTAAGACTGTCACCCAATCTCTCTCTCGTTCACTTTCTCTCTCTGTCTGTCAGTCAGCCATGTCCCATTCCCTTATTCAGTCAGTGCCTCGCCTTCTCAGTCTGTCAGTCTCCCGCTCATTCAGTCACTCCATCCCTCTCTCCTTATTTGCACACCTCACTTCCCCCTCACTCGCTCACCTGCACTTTCCCCCCATCCATCACAGTACACGTCTTAGTTGCCAGGTTTTTAAGTGTCAGCAGCCTGCTTTGGTCAGCCTTTCTCTCTACCGGGGAAATGTTTTATTCTCTGAAAGCCCCTCATGTTTTTTTATTTATTTATTTTTTTAAAAACCTTGCCTGAGCTGCTTCTACTTCAAGCCTCTTCAGTGTTTTATTCTCCTTGGCCTCGAGCAATTCATTTAGTTCCTCCCACTCCTCACTACTACGTCTTTGCTCTATGCAATACACACCTTGAGACTCCGTTCTATCTCTCTTTCTTTATCTGTCTCAATGCTTTGCTCTCATCCTTGCTCAGAATATTTCTCTGACTGATATCTCGATCAATAACTGTTCTATTGAATTATGCTGCATGAGTCCAATGCCAACATCCAATGCAGGACTCAATGTGTTCATGTACAAAGGCAGAAAGCACGTGTGTGGAGGCAGCGTTGCCAGGTCCGCTTATTATAAGCAACTTTGGGCTTGCTTTCCTGAAAAGTTGCTTACAAATATTGGTAGTCGATGGTTGCTTTTTTCTAAAGTTGCTTATTTGGGCGTGCTCCTGTCTCTCTTCTCTACACCGGTCTAGTTTGTTCTGTTGCAGGATCCGTACACAACCCCGATCCCTCCCCTTCCCCCATACAAACACACACAGATGACTGACAGTCACTCACCGCCGCCGCCGCCACCGCCATCAGTGTTGTTGTTGTGAGACAAATCTTCGCAGGGTTGATGGAGTTTAGCTAACAATGCCAGGTACTAAGTGGGCGAAATATGGCCTAAAGTACAATACACACTGTGAAAAAGAGAGTGGACTTAAAGATTGGATTCGCCCTCAAGTGGGGGATGATTCAAAGGCAGTTTGCTATTTTTGTTACGAGCACATCATGCTGAACTGGTTAGACAAGAAAGAACAAGAAAAATGTAAAAGTTACAAGCAAAAAATCCACCCATCCATCCATCCATCCATTTTCTGTAACCGCTTATCCTATTCAGGGTCGCGGGGGGGCTGGAGCAGATCCCAGCGGACATTGGGCGAAGGCGGGGTACACCCTGGACAGGTCACCAGACTATCACAGGGCGGACACATAGAGATAGACAACCATTCACACTCACATTCAAATCTACGGGCAATTTAGAGTCAACAATTAACCTAACCTGCATGTCTCTGGACTGTGGGACGAAACCGGGTGAACCTGGAGAAAACCCACGCTAACACGGTGAGAACGTGCAAACTCCACACAGAAGAGCCTAAAGCCTGGTTTTAACCTGCGACCCTCTTGATGCGCGCTAACCACTGCACACAAGCAATGCAAAAATGAAATGCATGCAATCCAAAATAAAATCATACATATATGTAGTGATCAAGTGGTCGCCTCTCTCTCTCATATCTCTCATATTATATTATATCTCTTAAACTGTGTCTCAATTCCGTTAGTTCCATGTAGTACATTGTGTACACTGTGTACTTCCTTGCATAGTGCGTGAATTTCAACAGGGAAGTGTTGTCTCAAATCGAACGAGACTGTTGTGCACTCAATTAACGCAATAAACAATACTGATGGCTTCTATCTGACAACAGTGGTACATAACTTACATTTGTATAGAGCTGTGTTCACCGGAGCAACCACGACCGCTGTCAGAACCTCTCCTTCTACAACATAGCCAAGACGGCGACCGTTGAGGGTGTGAAGTGTCCAGCGTTCCACACTCGACTTTATGACCGTACACAATTTTACAAACATTGAATATAATCTGGAGTTTTGATGAAATGTCAAAAATCAACATTCGGTCGGGCAATAAGGTTGATATTTGTACTTCCACCTACTATCTTTAACCCCCCCCCTTTCCTCCATTCTTCCCTTATCTCCTCCTATCCTCCATATCTCTGTCTCTCACTCTCTTCCCCTCCTGATCCCATATCTCTCTCCACCGCCCTTCTCTAATCTCTCCCGGTGTTCATCCCTGAGGACCTATGCAGAGGGAGAACGCTGCCATAAACCTTGGCATTCAAACCAACATAGCTCATGAATTTTAATACGCCACGCAAGAGTATGGAAAAGGCAGGTGGGCAGGCGAACGGCATTCAGTCTCTCTGCATGTCTTTCCCCGCTCGCAGCGAGGGGATAATAAAACCTCTCTGACGTCATGGCCCCACGGTTGCTCTCTCACCACCCAGTCCATGGGTGCTCAGGGAATCAGGGTTTTATCGCGCCTGTTGGGGCTTATCTCAGCACCGAGCCTGCAGGCCAAGGTCAATTTCATGCCTGGGCAAGGGGTGCTCATGCTGCAGGGGGGTTGGGGGGGGGGGGGAATCGCTGTTGTGGGCAGCCCAGCCGCTCCTCTCTGGAGGTGGGTCAATAGCAGCAAAATATGAACCATAAATCGACCAAAGCAAATGGTCCACTGCCAGAACCGCGGCACAGTGCATTGATGCTACTGAGGTTTTTCTGTTCTGATGTGCTGTAGGCTGCAGCGTCTCACTTGCAATGGAAATGAAAATGAGCTGGCATTTTGTGTCAGGACTTTAATGTGTTTATACAGGAGGTAGATGGATTAAAGAGGCACTCCAACAATTTTACACATAAAGGTCAGTTTACTGATCATGGGGAGTGCTATTCAGCCTGTGAAAACAGTTGTATAATGTCTTCTGTCACTCCAAAGGGAGCTTTTTTAAGTCTGAAAAATGTATCTTGATGATTTCATTGGGGTTATTTTGGTTTTGGCTTAGCTTCGGCTCAGAGGCTACACGTTTATAACAAATTGAATGCCTGCGTTACAACCTGGACATGTGCACACTGGCAGGGTCTAACAAAAAGATGCTATTGAGTTGCATTCTGGGAAATGTAGGATCCACTGTTTTTGGCTATAAGTCTCGGCATCTGCTGCTTTAATTTTGGCCAGTGCCACCAGAATGAGTTTTGAAGTGGGGGGGACATTCAGTTTTGGATGACATAATACAATGTTTCCCACAGGATACTGTGAGATTGTGGTGGGTGGACCTCAGACCTTGTGTACATTTTAAAGTTAAAGGCATCAATCGTACACACAAATGAATTGGCTAGATCTATGAACTTGGTGCTCTAGTAAACAATTTAATCATAAACCTTAATAGTTGTATATGAATGGTGATGACACAGGAAAACGTCCCACCCACAAAGCATGGTAAATGAGTCAGGGTACATGTTTCAAGACAGGTGGGTTGCCGACATCCCAGCAGACCCCTGATGCACTGAGGAAAGTCCACCCCGGTTGGCAGTCCTGTTCCTTCCCGCAGTGAGAGAGGACACACTGCACAACAAGCACTACACTACTACTTTGAGTTGTTTGCCCAGGTTAGATAGCTAGATAACCATCTAAGATGTCTGCCTCCACACAAATACAATGGTGGTAAGAGGGAATGTTAAAGGCATTAAAAAAATTCAACAGCTTCTAGAAACAGTGTCCCGTTGGATAATTCACAGAATGGACTAAAGTATCTCAAAAACTGATAATACCAAAACTAACAGCATGTCTCCTCTAGGGATATGTTTATATGTTATTTGGGTGACCTGACCCTAGAAGCAATTATTAATTACCAGTCATTTTACAAAGGTGGGGGACATTTGCTCAATGCCAATTTGCACTTTATATGTGAGTTCATCTAATCATGTCTGTTTGAAATTACCACCTCGCAGTTGTATGCCTCCGCAGATCACAAGTTCACAAGTTGCAGTTCACATCCATGTCTGTAAAAAATGTTTCACTTCATCATTTTATCCTGTTAGACATGTGTGTGAAATTGTAATTATTATCATATGAATTCTTGAGTTATTACCAAAAGTGTGTTTTATGAGGTCACAGTGACCTTGACCTTTGACCACAAATTTCTAATTAGTTCATCCTTGAGTGCAAGTGGACGTTTTTTTTTCCCTCAACGCGTTCCTGAGATATCGCATTCACGAGAATGGGAAGGATATGAAGTCACACTGACCTTTGACCTCTGACCACTAAAATCTAATCAGTTCATCAATAAATCCAAATGGACATTTCTGCCAAATTTTAAGAAAATTCCCTCCTGGCATTCCTGAGATATCACATTCACCAGAGTGGGATGGACGGACGAACCCAAAACATAATGCCTCTGGCTACGGCTGTCGCCAACGCGGAGGCATAAAAATGGAAGCAGTACACATACTGTTCCATAAGAGGTTGACAAATCAGGACTCATCAATTAGCATGCAACCTTGCTTTGTTGCACTGGTCATTTAGTTTTGTTAAAATGTTTTCTGATGTCTTTCTTTTTTATCAGTGGTCACACACAAAATAAATGTCGGATTCCACTCATACTTTTCCGTCAAGCTCATATCAACTCCAGTAACTCCACTCTAATAAATACCCTGTTACACTCATCCTTTGATGTCCAGCTTTAACTACACAGTAATCTCTCCACACTGACAAAAGCACAGGAGCCTTTTAACAGGACCACAGGCCCCATTCTGTCATCAACCTCTCGTGAATTCGATTCCCCCGGCCACCGACGGCAAAGAGGATGAAAGGGAATCAGGTTAGGGAGCAAGAAGATTAAATGAAGAGAGTGCTGGTTTCAAAAGGTTCTCCATGGTTAGGCGTTTTAGTCTAACTGCTGTTGTAGTGCACTGGAGGCTGAAATGTTGTTTGGTCAAGGGAGGCAATTTTGTGTCATCTAGCATCACCTGGAACTTACTTTAAGGGGGAAATGTTATATATATAAAATTCTATTTTCCTGTGCATTTAGTTACAGTATGTCTGTTTAGCTGCTTATTTTTCTTGTGGCAATATTGACTATGCTTCTAATAGAATAGGCATTATGAAGCAATTGTGACATTCAAATAATAAAATGTATTTTCTTATTGCTGCAGACATGTAAACGGCTGTCTCAGTTTCAATGGGAAACGCTGATTGGGGGATTTGCTGAAGTACAGCAGTCATGTGACTTGGTGCTGACATGTATCTGTATATGTAGTTTTTTAGTTCAACATGCCTGCTTGCAAACCTGAATAATCCTGAAGTAAGTATTGATATTGCTACGGTTTTAGAATGTTTCGAAGACATTTTATTTTGAAAATATTGATTTTAAATTACACAAAATGCGAAATACTTGCCTGCAAATATTATATGTCTTGGGCTTTTATTGTGAAAGGTAAGAAAGGAAGAAGTGGATATGGTATGCGCTGCATTTGTCAAGGTTGAAAGGAGTAATAAAGTTTGGCGTCTTGGTTCAGACCACGGAGCCTCCGTGTTGATGTTTCATAAATATAGGCACAACTCCACCCGTTCCGCACAACGTGATTTGTTCATGCCTTTATTCGTAGTGCAAAACAACAGTTCGAAAAAATATACTTATGTGCAAATTAATCGCACGTAAAAAAACGCCCCTGGCATGTAAAGGCCTTTACATTTACCAAAATTAGTTTTGCCCTCCAGTGGCCTATACAATTCAAATGAGCTTTTGTCAGCCACAGTGAGGAAGACAGTACAGCAGCATCATCAATGTTGAGGCAAAGGATGGAGCACACCAAAACAGGATATACAGTATAAGTACAGCATCAATATAGTCTGTACTATATAGGAAAGATAGAATACTATTCTAATTTGAGCTTGGAAGCTTATTGTTTTAATTAAATAAGGCCTACTATGTGTGTTAAATTGAGTATGACTTAATTGTGATTCAAATGAGCCGCAGTTCAAATGGCTACTTCAAGGTTTCTGTGTTGGTTATTGCAGAACCAATGGATGCTTTTATGTACCCAGGGTACAAACTATTGTATTCTCAGGCTAAAAAAAACAGCATCTCCTCGTGAAAAATTGGAATTATCCCTAAAAGCTGCAATGTGCATCTAATCACAACATGGTGCTATGTTGGATTACACCCAACTGTGATAAGAAATGCATTACAGGAAGCTGGTAGAGATAGTTTGAAGCAATTCTTCTTACCTTTCAAAAGTTTTAAAAGAATTTTATTTATTCGAACAGTCAGAAGAATTACAGCCTATCTCAATGGGTCTTTCGTTTATTCCCTTCTAAAGTGGATTTAATTATCGGTTTCTTTGACCAGGCTATCAATGAACTTCATAACAATGTCCATATCTGATGAGGCAGTGTGTGCTGCACAGGTCAGATAGAGATGCTGAATGGATTGCTCAAATCAAACCTGATTGGTTCCCTCTGCCGTGCACGAGTAACCATTTCTGCTTTAATTAATTCCTCCACGGCCAAACTCAATGCCTGTCCTTTGATGGTTGCTATAATACAAGATGAGAATTTCAAACAGATGCACTGGGAGACGTAAGCATACACAGGCAAGCATATACAGTATGTGTATGTAGCATGTGTACAGCAATGGGTTTTCCTTTGGGATAGATATATAAAAGAGAAAACATTCATATTTACAGGCACACAACATACTCCTACACTCCACTCCATAAATAATATATATTGTATACATACATTTAGCCTACGGTATAAAGTTCTCTAATATTCAAGGGAATATGTTTATTTGATTTCTTACAGAGAGAAGATTGATACCACTCTCATGTTTGTACTGTATTTATGAAGCTAAAGCCAGCAACCGGTTAGCGTAGCATGAAAACTGTAAACGGGGAAAAGGCTAGCCTAGTCTAGCTCTGTCCAAAGATAACAAAATCCACCTACCAGCACCTCAAAAACTAACACATTATATTGTGTTTGGATAATCCATACAAAAAAAAACAAAGAATAAAAACACCACATTGTGGTTTACAGGGTTTATGTGTCGGACTATTTCTTGGCTGGGAGCTGTGACTTCTTGTAGTCTTGAATGTCTAAAATGACAGCATCTGTGCTTTGTCTTCTTCTAGTTAACAATACCAGCTGACAGCTTGGCCGTTCCTTTTCTGCATCATCTGAAGACCAGCTACAGCCAAAGGGAGACAACGCAAAATCCACCATGGCCCCTGTAGTCTTCCCGGAGAAAGCTGTTGCACCACCTTCTCACCTAGACTCAAACTACACGCTTGTGCACACAATCAAAGACACAATTTCCAACACACTCCATCCCCACCATGAAATGAAGCGGTCCGGTGGTTCAGCTTTCCCTGTAGGCACCAGGAATTGAACCGAAAGCGCTGGACAGTCTGACTCTTTCCTGTTCCACACATAAATATCCCACTGGACTATCAACACTCTGCTTCAAGCAAACTTTGGCACTGGTGTCTGATCCAAACGCCTGCCAAGCACCTAACATCAGTAAAACTTCTCTTTGATGAATAAATCAATATGGCTCACTCCTTACACTGACTGGTCATTTTGATGTATAGTATTTGAATGCCTCACTTACTGTAGGTACACCCTTACTGGCCACTGCTGGCTTGCTCTGACCATGCACCAATCGATTGGCTGTTTTTTTATTGAGGGTTATTTAAGTCTTTGGAAAGTGGAAGCAGACTAGTTTTTGGTGCCGTCATCTTTAGTTGTTGTTTTTTTCTAGATCCTTATTAGCTATCCTTACAACTGAAGATTCTTTCCCTGGAGTCTAAATAAATGCAATGCAGCGAGCTCAGGTCCGCACATAGACAGAAAGCAGATTTCACCTTGAACAGCAGCGTTATTGGTAGCTACAGGCATACCAACATACCTGTCTTTGTACTCACACTGGGGAGTCACTAATTATGAGAATACATAAGATTTCAGACGACAAATTCTGACTTTTTCATTCTAATTTCTTTCATGCTATTGGACGCCTGAAAGTTTCATCACAGCAACACAAAGACTTCAGTTTCCGCTATGTGAAAAGGGCACCATGCCACAGGAGGTAATGGGTTTCTTTTGTGAATGTTAGATGAAATGTTACAGGTCTACAGCAACCAAAAATAAAGTCTTCAAGACCAAAAAAAAGTGTAAGAGATCAGGCATACCTGATTCAATATCAAAAAGGTAAAATATCTTTTATGTGGATGGCAAAATTCTCTAAGCAGTAAATTAAAGGTACCCAATGGAGTTTTCTTGTAAACAGCAAAGTAACATTGACATTCGGTGTTTCTCACCAAAATGCGTAGTAACCTTGAGGTCTGACAAATGTGTTGAATGCATTTCATCCTCATAAAACCTTTGAAAAGCTCATTTATGTTTGTACATTGCATTGTTGACATACCAGCAAGCAGTCTCCTTTTTCCCTTCTGTTTCTTTACCAACATCTGTTGACTAGCGTAGTAGCGTGAAACCATCGGCAGGAATGTGTATTGTGTCGTGCGCATGCATGCGTATCCTCATATGTTCGTGAGATACAAATAAAATGGGGACCTATTCTTAAAAAACATAGCTATATCGCGCTGTTAGTGGTCAGAAGCTAAACAGGGTACTTTTAAAGAATAAGTTATTCTATATTTTGTTGTGTTACTGAAGATGTAAATATTTGTGAACGAGACACAAACATAAAAGTTTGTTGTATATTTAAACAGCTAAAACATCTGTGCACTGTAATTTTCACTTTAGTGAAAATAGTACATTTGTTAGGGACTATTTTCAGTGGCGGATTAATCCACATTTGGTGCATCAATGAGTTTCAGGCAGTGGGCAAATCCGGGGTCTGAGAAGTGAAGCAAATGCTGAAGTGCCTTAAAGTTGCATTCTTTCTAACAGCCAGCAGGGGGCGACTCCTCTGGTTGCAAAAAAGAGACTGATTGTATAGAAGTCTTTGAGAAAATGAGCCTACTTCTCACTTGATTTATTACCTCAGTAAACATTGTAAACATTATTTTATGGTCTCAATCGCTAGTTTCAAGTCTTCTTCAATACAGCATGATGTTCATTTAGTAAATGATGGTCCCATTTAAATTCAAATACACCATAAAGCAGGGGATGCTTTAGGGTGTGGCTACCTTGTGATTGACAGGTTGCTACTACAATGTTGTCCGACCTTTGAGTTGTCCGTGTTTTCGTCTTAGAACTTTAACCCTTTTGTTGGCTAAAAATGGCTTATTCAGCGTTCGGTTGGACCAAAATGCCGAACTCGAGGCTTCAAAACCAAACCAATGGGTGATGTCACAGTGACTATGTCCACTTCTTATATACAGTCTATGGTTTCAGGCAGTAGGACAGTGTATGTGGGATTGAGTCAAAATAAACCATTGTGTGTATTCATGGTAATGAAGGAACGCGTCACCCAGTACAACGGTGTGGCTCATTGATGTGTTTTTAATAGTTTGTGGACAACAGTGGAGCTCTATGGCACAAAGGAAGAATATAGATATATATCACACTTAGATAATACTTGTTCGTTTTTGGTTTGGGTCTTATCATGGGATTTGATGACAATAAGAAAAAGATATAATATCTCCAGCCTCATTCTTATTCTTTGGACTCTTTGCATGAAATACACAGATGTGTGGGGACAGCTTACTAAAGCCCCCTGGATAAAACAACTATGTCAAAAAGAAGAACAATTTCCAGACAAAAGAGCACCTCTGAGAGGAAAATCCTGTTTTGTGTAATTATGCACATCCATGCATCACAAGCCTCCGAGCATTGTTTTGTATTCACATTCTGAGGTTTAGTATGCCAAGGAGTCCCTACTGTTTTGCTGTCAAGGCTCTGAATGTCAGCGTTGTACTTGCTGATTATACTGATATGTGAAAGATGAGAGGCGGATCTGAGCACGGGGACTGCAGATAGGTACTCATTCTGAGAGATAGCCTCATATAAATTCATAACATTATGAACAGATCAATTGAATATACACAACAGCCCAGTCAGATATGAAGAGCTGTAAATGAAGATGGATCCTTTTCATCTCGTCTTTGAGATGCAATCTAAGGGGCCAAGTGAATATCCAAGCAGGGATGCCTGCACTTTAATCGCCAGAGGGGAGAAACACTATTTTCATTCATCACACTACTCTACATCTTGACTCCAAACATCCTCTGTGATACTGAAGGGCTGGATCACTTGCTTCGTCCTATATTGTGTAAAAGCAGAGGGAAAACATACGGGAAAGGTCCTCCATCTTGCTGTGTCACAGCATCGGGTATTGATTTTTCGCCGGCGACTGGTAGGAGTAATGATGAACCCAGGAGGAGGGGTCTCTGCGTGGACTCTCGTTAGCCCGGCCCGCTGATTGTAAATCGTTCACGCGTCGACAGTGTGAGATTACACCAGCAGAAACACTCGGTAGGCCTGGAGGCAATACCAAACTCAAGGTGTGACCCCAAAGGGCGATCCGAGAGGTTTCCTATTATCTTGCATTGTGCACTGTCACATTTTCTTGTTCTGGAGTTGATCCTCTCCTGCTGTCTGCAGAGCTGAACCCCCTCAGCTTTCATAACTCTGTATCACACCTCGTCTTCTTTCATTTTCCTCTTCTCAATTTTAGAAATCTGTGACATTGCCCTACATTCAGAAATCTACAGAACTGTGAGCTTGTGTGGGTGTCTGATATGAAGAGGCCAATTTAGCTGTATGGACAATGAAAGGAACATCCTCAGTATACACATGTGTATTCAGAATGTGTTTTGTAGAAATGAAGAATTAACAACCAGGTAAGCGATATGGCAGGAGGGCAGTCAGGGATCTTTACAGACACTCTCCTCTGCAAAAGACAAAAAAAGTAGCTTACATGTACGGCTAAAATTGAACAGAATGGGAAGTTTTGATATCTGTTTTACTATTTAAAGGAATATCGATCATGTCAGTTACACAGCAATATTTATCTAAAGTTTGCTAACATTAGCTGCCATATAAATTGGTCATGCTCAACAAAGGAAGGCTGGAGCCTGTGTCTTGTGAATTCAACTTTTCATTAATAGAAGGAAGAATATGGCATCTCTTTTCTTTTTTTTTTAGTTACATAATCTTGCTTTAACAGAGTAGCAGTAACTGCTTTTTTAGCATCTGACTATGGTGGAAATCAATAATCAATCATTTGGCATGGCTAAGTTAGGCTACCTTTACATTACACATTTAAATGTATTAGGTTATCATTATTTTCATTTACTAATTTCAATGTAAATATGAATGGTAGTCTAACAGACAGCCACGTAGCAAATCAGAAATTAATTAATTTAATCTCAAACTATAAATAATCCAAATAAAGTTTACTGTTATACCAGGGCTGTAGTACTCGAGTCTGGACTCGAGACTGAGTAGTACTCGAGTCCACTTTTTTTGAAGTCTTGCACTTGTCTTGGACTCGTGCCTTGTTGGACTTGTCTTGGTCTCGGGCTCGGCTATTGAGAACTGGTCAAGTTGCTCCTGGCTGCTGATTTGGGATCAGTTGTACAGAACGTTGCTTGATTCTAACAGTGTTTCCCCTGTTGTATATGCATTCGACAGCAGCGCAGCGTCGCTGAAAAAAATATCCCTCAACGCAATTTGGGCCGCCACAGCAAAAAAAAGGAACTTTAGTTCTATGAATACGAGAAATGCAAAGAGAGGTAGAGGAAGTGAGACGGCACCTGGTCCAGAGATTATCATAGTTTATACAAATGCAGCGCAGTGACGATTCAGCTGTTTCATACACCGACGTACTGTATATAACACAGACCTGCCAACGCACATTCAACCCACGCTGGATCCTTTCATGTGAGTCAGCTGTCACTCTGTCTGTCTGACTTCAGTCTCCAGTGGAGTTACTTCACTGTAACACCTGAGAATTGGACATCAACATTAGGCTTCATGATCAAATACAGTTTTTGTATTTTCTCTCTCTCTCTCTCTCCAGTGTTTGCATATAAAATAATCTCAATAAATAAATTGAAATTAATGGATTGAAATAAAATGCAACTGTCCCTGCTTGTTGGGGCATATGTTGGTCCTGTGGTAGAAACGTCAGTAGCAAATATCGGATCCAATTCAAGGTTAATGAAGCCAAGTCCAACTTAAGACTGTAATGGTCCTCAAATCTAAATTCTATGCAGTGATTAGTTTGATGTTCAAAGATAGATCAGTATTGTTTATAGATAGATTATTTCTGTTCATCCTCATTAACTCATTATTTAGCACTGGAAAGACACTATTGCCGATTATGGTCTTGAACAGGACTCAATTTGCTCTGGACTTGACTGCACTGGGTGTTGGACTTGATTTGGACTTGATTAAATTGGACTTGACTACAGGCCTGTGTCGAACACAAACTAGTTTTAACGGACAAGAGAGCTAAGAGAACACATTTTGTTTGTAGATACAGGATATTCCCCTTGCACTCCATGCTCAAAAACAAGTGCACATATGATGTTGGTGATTTTTATGGGTCATATAATCAAAGATATTAAATGAAGGCTAGACAGCCTCCTCATCTGCTACAGAGTTTTTCAGGCCGGTCTGAAAACTTTACTTTCTGTATTCCCTGCTCTCAGCCTTTGTTGGTCTTTTATGCAGAACAATGCTGACTTCTGCTGGCCAGCAGGAGGTAATGCATGAGCAAGGTGCTTGCACAACACCACAACTTTTACTGAGGAGGCTGCACATTCCCCTGTACACAACTTCCTCACAAACAGAAAGGCAACAAAGATCCTCTGGCACCAAGTGATGAGTGAAGCCTGGAGACGTGACACATTGTTGCTCTCCTGAGACATCCCCACTGTGTACATGTGCTGCGGAGCATTCTCACCAACCAATGCATACTGTATTTACGCTGTGTTTTCTCTGTCTGAAAGGATACCCCATCACTGAAGGTTTGCTTATTGTGTGTGTTTGTGAATCTCACCTTTTCTTATTTGTGTAGCTCACATAAATAATTCTAAACATAAAGATGAAATTGCGCCGGAGCGGAGCCCATGGATGAAAGAAAGAATTGGATATTCTGAGCACACAATTCAGGAGGAGAATGTTTATATTTAATACAGTTGATGTCAGCGGCAGTTCCGTTAATGAGGGACAACCAAACAGCATCACAGACACAGACGCAATGGGAAACCTCATTTCTGTTATTGAAGCGGGACACGAAGCAGCTATTCTAAACCGTCCCAACCATGTATCTGCTTTCTGTCTCACCACAGGCGTAGAGCCATTGAAGACACATATTAGCACCTCTGTATGCTCTCTGTGTACAATTTGCTACGCTTGGTAATCAGCAAATCCAGGAGGAAAGTGATTATTGTCGACCAATCTGTCTCTGCCTGCATGGTTTCCATATCGACTGTCGGTGCAAGCAGCAGCGACAACAGACACAATTGACATTCAGAAAAGGGGACACGAAGGCGCACTTATTCTCGAAAGATATTGAAAAGAAACTGTTGTGCCCCTTAATGGAACTATCGCTCCATTCTTCTCACTCCTTTAAGAGACAGATTGAGGTGTTATCTGAGCTGAGGGAGGCGTTTTTATTTTCTGGCCAATATCCGTCTCTCGCCCGTTGGAATTGCCTTTCAGGTGTCCGTTTTTTTCAACGGGCCATTTATCAAGCTGCTTCTCTACCCCTCCCTCTCCTCTCGCCTTTTTGGTTTACGATCAGCTTTGAGGATATAAATAAATAAGTCAAAGCCATGGCAACTATAAATCACAAAGTTGCAGGTGGGGGGGGGGGGGGGGGGGGGGTGACAGAAGGCTTCTCTTTGAGTTTTAGTTCATGTTACAAAGTGTGAGTGTGAATGAGTAGGTGAGATGTGGGAGAAATGAATCACAGGAACCCCCACAATGACCAGAGTCTGCTCAATTGTACTTCAATTCTACTCAAAGCGGCTAGAAATGAATATTGGTTTTGTTTCTCCTTCAATAGAGCGGTGCAGGGATGACGTATTTTTGTAGGCCAACCAGGAAGTTAGCATCGCCGTGGGTTCCCTCGACAAAAAGCCAATGGGATTGTTCCATTAGGTTTTGGATTGTTGCAGAAAATAAGCTCTGTGGCAAACACACGTTTATGATACTTACACATTTTGTTCAGCAAGATCATCTTCACAAATGAACACCACTTTTATGATTTTTGAAGTGAGAATGCAATCGCCAGAAGTAAAAAGCTAACGTTAGGCTATAAACAAACTACACCACGGACACATGAGAGCAAGGATACACAACGAGGCTCTAAAGGCGGACGAGTCTGCGTGATGACATTTAGTAGTTTCATTTAGCCACTTGTTAGCAACCACCTTCACGTAACGGCTTCAAAATTCACGAGTGGGATATTTTATGTCGTAGAACAAAACGTTAAAATCTCTTCAGCTTGTGATAACCACAGACCTTCAGGCATCTAACTAAAAACCCATTCAAAAAAACCATTGACTTCCCGACGAGGGGACCGAAAGTGCTAAAATGCTAACTCATTTCCGGGTGTTAGGACTCATAGCACTCTATTTACCATCAAATGTTGACACAGAAAACTATAAAATACAAGTTTTACTTAGAACATACAGTATTCTCTATGCTTCACTGACATTGTTACCTATCTTTTAGTACCCTGCGATGACTTTCCATCTACCCACCATTGTTTTAGCTCTCTTCATTGCCCTAGGGGGAAAAAAAGAAACATCATTATCTTTCCTTAAAGTTCTGTGTAAGACATACGGTCTCCGGAGACTTGAAAACAATGTTCAAGTTAAAATATTTCATTTTTTTTGTTTTTCAGATACAGGGAACGGGATTCAGACACATGGGGCAACAATGCTCATATGAAATATTCATCTATTCTCTATAGAGCTTATCCTGCTCAGAGTGCAGGGGGGTCTGGTGCCCATTCCAGCATGCAGTGGAAGAGAGGCAGGGTACACCCGCAGGCCACCAGTCAGTCACAGGGCTATCATAGGACATGTTTTGGTCATTCAATTTACCTACAGTAACCCAGCTGTTCATATTAAAGAGGTACTCCAGTGATTAAGACTAGATTAAGATTAAAACTTGATTCCATAAAGTTGGGTACTTGGGGACAGATTATAAAAAGAATGGTCAAAATCAAGGCAGCAGATGCTGATTTATTTTTATTTTTATTCCCTAATATCAATCAAGCTCCTGAAAAACACTGGATCCTACACTTATCATAATGCAACTCCAACATTTCTTTCCAGTGCAAGTTATACCATTCTCTTTAGCTTAGCTGCAAGGGTCCATCTGCCTATATCTGAACGGTCAGACCATCTGTGTGCAGCCCAAAATGTATGACCATATGCACCATACAAGAATGTGAACACATTTGTGTTTGCAGAGTCCTTTTACTTGTGAGAATGCATGACATTTACAGAACAGGTCCACACTAGAGCTGATGAGCAACTGTAACAACACTGGATATAGAAACACAGTACAGGGTGCCTACGTACCTCTAGCAGTACAACACCACTAATTTCTTTAACGCATTAACGCAACTTGCGATTTTTAGATTGTAGCTCAGTTTTAAAGCTAGAGTGAAGATATTGGCCTCATATGAAACTAGAAAACCGAAAGAATCCATTGGTACCAACCACGTCATACTAGCCTGTCGTGAAGGAGGCTAAATAACGCACCAAAACTTATGCTAAATTTTGGTGAGGAAAAACTGGCATGACCATCTTCAAAGGGGTCCCTTGACCTCTGACCTCAAGATATGTGAAATAAAATGGACGGGTTTATTACAGTGTTGCGACACAGTTACTGGATTTTGTCTTTTTTTTTGTCAGAGCATTTGATTTATTGATTGCTGTCGGGATGTAATGAGAATTTAAACAAACATAACAGAAAAAAATGTTTTTGAAGAAGATTACCAACCCTAGCTTTAACAAAGCTCTCCCAGAGCCATAAAACACATACAGCATACAGCTGCTGTCACAGGCTGAGTAGCAGTAATAGCAGAAATGTATGTGTAAAATCAATGGAATGCACTTTGGTTGTCAGTAACTCTCTGTATATTTGCTTCCCAACATGATAATTGGCCGAGCTCTTAAGCTAAATTACAATCAGGTAAACAACATAAATCTCCAGTGGCCCTTTCATGTTCTATAAAGCTGAGCCATGATTATGTCCTGACGAAGACCTTGAGATCAAAATGTTGGATAATTAATTTTCACAACAGTGAAAATAAAGAGCATCTTATCTTTAGTCTATAAAGCTGAGCAACCGAGGAGACTCGGCTAGTGTTTGGAGGTCAACAAGCTTGTTGACTTAAAGAGATAAAACTGCCTTTTTTTCTGAACTCTTTGCCATCGCTACCATTCTACAACCCGATTTCTGCACTTTCTTGCACACTGATGTGATTTTGCTGCACGAACAGTTCTGCCCTACAAGTGCAAAAGGCACAAAAAGTCAAGGCAGCCAATAATAGCTTCCCACTTTTCTACAGTTTATATTCACAGACTGTAGGAATAAATGTTGCAATAGACAAGAGTTAAATTCATAATTAGGGTCTATGCTCAAATCATTTTTTATTTCCTTCTATATTTGAGTAGTTCCTCCAAGCTACTCCTTATTAAGGTCAGTACCAAATGCAATGCAAAACAGTGTAACTTCTCCAAACAGCTGCATGATCGATGTAGAGCCCTGAGCACCACCCATGGTCTGTCAGAAAAATGCGACCAGGTTCCTCGCAGGCTGAACACACATGAAGCAAACAAGGGCTTGTTTACACAGTAAGAACACAAGCAAACATGACAAGATAAAGAAAGTATTGCAGCAGCCAGCTGAATGCGTCATAAACTATCCATGAATAATCACTATTTTTTGCCCTTCTTCAGATGGTTTAATTATTGGTTGTGGGAGACAGGGCACAGTTTGCCACCACTACTGAGCCCAGTTCAGCAGTCAGCTATTTAATCATTACAGTATCATTTCTCCACCAAAGTAGTCCCACTGTGTCTTTGCCGGAGTTAAATGTGCAGTAGCTTTGTGCTAGAGGAGATGGTCACTTAAAGAGCTTACACCACAGAAGATGCATTCTATCCTTCTAAACCGAGACGACTGAAATACAGCGTGAAGATTGTGTCAAAATAATTATCTTCACGTGCAGAGTGTATACATACACAGTCCACAGGCAGTTTCCATTATTCTTCAAGCTTAGAAGACTAAATGACAGAGTACCTTATCAGATTCTTTCACTATTAACTGATGCATATTTTCATCACCTACATGAGGTCTAATTTAGACCAGTGGTTTCCAAATTCTGACACTGTGAGACATACAAAATTCGTCATACAAAATTGAGATAACCGTGACCCCACTCCCATAATGCTTTGGGGGATGTGAACAGGAAGATTAAATTAGTTATGCTGAGCCTCATTTCCTTTTAGCCTATATTTGTTTACTTTTGGCAAATTGACGGCATTAAAAGTATGCAGAATTAGCTATTAGCAGCTCCTGTTTGCAATATCCCCAGGATCTGAAATTAGCACCTGCCACCTGCCAATTGTTGGCAGTGGTGGATAAAATCGTCAGGCCATCCGTCACTTTGGTAGGCAGGGAAAATGCTAGGGATGGGAACAGAGTTCCCGTTTAGAACCGGTTCCTAGTTTTTCAAATCCTTGGCATCTCATGCCTCCATGACTGTTGATTCCTCCTGTTGATGCTTTCTGACTGTTACATACGCACAATGACGCATACGCAGGCTCATTTAGTATGTTTGGGACCAGAAGAAAAAAAAAACGCTCAACAGCGTTGGCGCTACTACTACGAAACCTGAGGGGATGCACGTAATTTTTTGCCTGATAATGTGACACTGTGAACAACAAATCTGTGTTGAAATCAACAGGAGGAAAGTTAGTAATGTCCTGCTTATAATTAACGGAACTACAAACGTTAACTGAGGTTCTATTGAGTTACATTATGGTGCGTTCAAGCTAATCCGTAAAAATGAGTATTGGGCGAAGTTAAATTCCAACTTTATCAAAATATATTATAAATTTATGAGTTGCAGACAAAAAATAATAATTGCCTGCCACAGTGTCAGGCAGTGAAAAAAGCTCATTTCAGACCTTGAATATGCCCCTGGATATACAGACAACTATCACTGGATGACTTTGATACTGAAGAAAACTTTTAAAAAAAAGTAATGACTCTCAGGCGAGTTCTGGGGTTATAAAGATCATAATCTTTCGCTGATTTCAGGGCAGATTTATGGACTTCTATGGATTTATTCCCAATGGCCATCGGCGATGATGATGATATCCTCACATTGAATCTGAATATGTGTATATTTCTGTGTGTTCAGATTTGACTGAGAGGTAGTAGGTTTTTTTATGCAAATTGCAGCAATATGGAGCTAATGGTTTTAATGTACCTTAATTGCCTCCATGTGTCACAGCCACTGTGTTGAACCTAATCAGCAGGCCAAATTACAATAACTTCCCACTGCTTTTAGAACACCGGCATGCAATTGTCCCTTTGCTAACACACCTTATAGTATGATTAGGAGCCAGTGTGTAAGCTGCTCGCTCTAAGGCGAAGGAAAAGTCATCATTAATCGGTAATGAGAAGGAAATGCAAATTATATTTATCAATAACCCCAATCCTCCCACTCAGTTTAACGCCATAGGACTGTGTGTGCAAATATATGAGAGACATATAAGCTACAGATACATTATACAAAGAGAGATACAGAGCAATAAAAGCAAACACACATACAATCTCTCTAACACACATAAGTCATGTGTGTGCACTACTTATGCCTTCACTCAGACCTTTTTTCCACTACTGCTCAATGCTTCCATCGTACACTGCCGGAGCTCTGCCCTGGCACTGTGATGAAAATGCATGCTTCATCAACTTTGTCACAAAGTCTATGCATTCTATAGTATAGCAAGACAGGCCGAGCAGCCCCAGAATACCAATGAACAGCCGGTGTTGTGTCCCTGTCAGACCCCAAAACATCCCAGAGCAGAACGCTGGCAAAAACAATCCTCGGCTAAACTTACATCACCTTTCAGCGCACAGAATAATCTCTTTCCAAGTAAATAATTTGCCCTGTCATATCAAGTTGGGCTTTGAGCATGCTGTGGTCTGTTCGCTGAGATTAAAGCACAACCGAAGCTTCACATCCTATTAAACCAGATTAGAAGAAAGCGAAGCAAAGGCCCAGGAAATTGCATCACCTGTCTGGTTTTGCTGCTACAGATTATTACCGCCATTAAATCCTATTGCACCGTGAACTGGCTCGTTTTCTGAGGAGTTTTCTTGTTTGAGCATGTGGCGGGGGAGTGATTATCTAGTGTGGAATAGACATGAGTGACTTTCTCTCTTTTGTTAGCGTTTAATGTCTCCAGTCTCAAGTGATGATTAAACAACAGTTTTATAGAGAATGCATAAAAAGAAGCACAGAAAGCAATACAGAAGACAGCTGAATGTCAACCTCGAGGTCCAGAGCTCAGTGAGCATCCCATACAGGCCGCTGTTTATCACGACTAGAGCAAAGTGTCGGACAGAACAAGCACCACTAAAGGTGTTGCTATTTTTAGACACCTGAAAGACCAAGTTGATTTAAAAGCGGTCAAAAGCCACCCAAACAAACATTATGTGTTGCCTCATGTTTTCTGCACTTGAACACACCACAAAGATCAGCCAGGAGGATTTGCTAGTGTCAATAGCTTGAATCAAGACACATTAAGGAAGATTGTTGCAAGAAAATGACACATAATTGTACGCAAATTCTTGAAATATCGTTAAATAATTTATTAAAAGATTTTAGAGGTTGCATTGGGCTCAGTTTTAAAGCTAGAGTAAAGATACTGGCATCATATGAAACTACAAAACCTAAGGAATCCATTAGTACCAACCATGTCATACTAGCTTGTCACTCCAAAGTTATGCTAAATTTTAGGGAGGAAAAACTGGCATGGCCATTTCCAAAGGGGTCCCTTGACCTCTGACCTCAAGATAAGTGAATGAAAATGGGTTCTATGGGTACCCATGAGTCTCCCCTTTACAGACATGCCCAATTTATGATAATGCAGTTTTGGGCAAGTCATAGTCAAGTCAGCACACTGACAGCTGTTGTTGCCTGTTGGGCTTGAGTTTGCCATGTTATGACTTGGGCATCTTTTTTATGCTAAATGCAGTACCTGTGAGGGTTTCTGGACAATATTTGTCATTGGTTTGGGTTGTTAATTGATTTCCAATAATAAATATATACATACATTTGCATAAAGCAATCATTTTGATAATTTTGTTGATAAAAGTATTAAATACTTGACAAATCTCCCTTTAAGGTACATTTTGAACAGATAAAAAATGTGCAATTCATTTTTGATTAATCGCGATTAAATATTTGAATCGATTGACAGCTCTAGTAAAAACAGAAATAGCAGAAATTAGGTAAATGAACAATGGAATCATTTACCATACAGATTACAGTAGTTTTTAATTCTGCCAGATATATCAGATGCATCTATTTCAAACTGCATAAAACGGTCCTAAAACATGTTAAGCATTACTCACATGAAAATTGATCGTATTTCTAAGTAGTCCCACTTCTAGTGAAAAATTACACCATCTAGCATGTCTAGCTAAGAGATGTAGGGACTGAGCCAGCAGCCTGTAAATACAGGGAGTGAAAAACAGAGGGTTCAAAGCCGAAGGACAAAATAACCGAATGCAGTCCAACTGAATGTGTCCAGCACATGGCCACTTCCTCTGGTAACCAACAGGGGCCAGCGGCTCTCCTTCCAAACTGTATTTCTGAGCAGCTTTTCTGCAGTGTGTGTGTGTGTGTGTATGTATGTGTGTGTGTGTGTGTGCGCGTGCGCATGGTGTTTCTGTGTACTTCTCCTCTTGCAGCGACTCATTATGCGCGGCTCCTATTATTGCAGCTCTGTCACCACACTGGAGCGCCAAAGAGAGGAACACACAGCCGTTCATTAATGTTTTGACACCTCTCCCCCTCCCCCTCTACTGTGTTACTGGGATGAGCTTTGACTTCCTCCTCAGGCACATCGGTACAACACTTTAGACATACAAATGTACGGAGCACACACATAACACACTTAAGCAATAACTCCTCTCTCCCCGGAGTTCTTTGGAAGCCTCGGGCCACAGCGAAGGCAATGAGGAATACGTTCATTTCACAGTCCAGCCTATTTTGTTCAGTGAATATCTAGTCAGGGACTGCAAGATGCTCTTAATGTATTCTACATTCAGGTGCCTCCAAGCACTAAAAGTCCAGTTCTGTTATCAGGTTATAAAACTGAGACAAAGGTAAGGTAACATAGTTGGTAAACTTTAGGCATTGCCAAATGATCTAAAAGTATTAAAGCTGCAGTGGGTAGAATAGGAGCAAATATGATTAAAAAGAAAAGTTATTTTTATAAAACAGTCACTATATCCTGACATTAGTGCATGAGACAGGTAATCTGAAAAAAAATCATGTGCCTCTGTATCCTCCAGTGCTCCTAATGGCATCTGCAAGATTTCACAGACCGGAGGAAAACAACCAATCAAAGCCGAGCTGGAGTCTGCGGTCCAGCTGCCGTCTATGAGCCGGCTGTCAATCACTCACAAACTCTGACCAAACGGTCAAACTAGGCAGTGCTGATCAAATATGAATCAATCGCCTCAAATGTTTTCAGAATCATCTTGTAGTGTACTGTTTAGCTGTAAAATGAGAAAGTTTGTGACCCGGCAACCATGTTATGAGATCTATTGAAGAAATACCAAGCACCGCCCACCAGCCGGAGCACAGCCAATAGGAACGCTCTCTCTCCGAAATGACCTGTGATTGGTCAAAGTCTCCCATCACAGGCTAGATTGTTTAAAGCCTGAAACAGAGCCATGAGGAGGTGCAGAAGTCTAGTTTTCTCTCAGAACACTTGAATTACAATATGCGGAAAGGTTATTATGGACTTTTTGCCCAATGATGCCAAAAACATTCTGCCTACTGAAGCTTTAAGTCAGATAATAAAGGTTTAATCTATCATCAGCTGCAGTTATTGTCCATCGCACAGCCTCTGAATGAGTACACTATGCAATTTGGCATTTAGAAATTACATTTAAACCATCATTTATAAACCTGTCGATATGTCAGCCACGGTTTTATGCGCCACTGATTGAAAAACCTTTTCACTTCGCTCTTAAGGCAGTGCAGTAGATTTCAAACTCACTGTTAATTGGCAAGGTTTTCACACATTAATCTCAAGGTGCAGTAGCAATCAACACCCTGCCTCTCTGCCAGATGAACAAGGATAACAGAATAAAACATCACAGTACGTGCCAGGATGTCTTTGCAGGAGAAACAGTCCTTGGCGCTGAAAGATTTCTTTGTCTGAAAGCCTCCTCAACCAGGTGCAGTCTTAACAATCGGTGGAGACACCGTTCATTTTACATTCTGTTTAAAGAGCGACCTTCCAGTAGACAGTGGGAACGGCTGACAGATCAAATCTGCCGTTTTCAAGTTGAGAGCGGAGCGGAGCAAGACAGCCTCCTACACAGCTCCCCAGAGAAAGAGAGAGAGAGGAGAGGATCACATCAGCTTCAGCTCTGCTTTGACCAGCAGCCCGCGCTGTTAGTCTGTCACACTGAGGCAGGTCAGAAGTTTCCTGAGACCAACACTAATCATCGCTGGAAATACACAAATAAATAAATAAATAACATTACTTTGCACATTCAGTTCCTTATACAAGCTTGAATAAAGTCAGACCATTGTAAGACCAACATTGAAGTGACATGTTTTGAACAGATAGTTGGATTGTCTAATAATTTAGATAAACTATGTGTCTGAATGTAACAATTACCACACATTTAACCGCTGCTCTCACACGTTGTAACCAACATGTGAGAGCAGCGTGCAGATACAAATTACATGACAGTAGTTGTATCAACCAATCAGGTGTGACAACTTGTCAGCGTACGTTATTAAAGATATTGTCCACGTGTCCGATTCAATCCACCTCTTTTTATGCTCATTTTGAATTAGTGCAACAAAACCCTAAGTGGAAATAATGTAAAACACATTTGGGTAGAAACCTGGCTTGAGACATAAACAAGCTTGAGACAGCTAAAAAAGAAAGAGAAGATGCCATCTGCCATCGCAAATATAATAACAGTGACGTATGTTTGATGGGTATGTTTGTGTCTCGACACCACAGCCTCTCTCCTCCCAGCCCGTTCTCATTCCCAGGGCATTAAATACCGAGGCACCCGCACAAGGCACCCGTTAGTGCCATAATGAAACGCACCGGGCGTTCTATCAACTGTAACGAAAACCCATCCGCGGCAGCAGTAACCACCAATAGAAAGTGCGGGCGGGAGTGGAGGTGGATGGGTCCAACAAACACAGGGCTCGATCCAGGAGATCGCTGTCCGTGTCCCGTGTGTCACGTTCCAATCAGCTGTTCGTTCATGTCCCGTGTTCACAACTTTCAGTGTTATTTTCACTGAACAAACGTAGTAGTTTTAGACCCAACCATGTGGTTCTTTCCTAAATCTAACAATAGCGGTTTTGTTGCCTAATCCTAAAGTGACGACGTTGGCAACTATAGTGGTTTTGATGCCAAAAATAACGTGACGCCAAGGGGCGTGACAAAGCGGCGGTATGTAACAAGTTGGGATGAAAAGATGTTGCTCCTCCGGTCCATTTTAGGGATGGCACGAGAACCGATATCTACCGATAAGTCAATGACGAAATTCTGAAAACGTGATTGTACTCGTTTTTCTGCAGTCCGATAGGTACCGTCAGGGCTCGAGAGTAACGTTGATGATAAAAAAAGAGCTAGTTAACGTTAGCAGCCGATGGGCAGCACAGTCCTGCGGAGCTAACGGCTAACTTTAACGGGAGGTGCGTTCGGGCTCTATTCAGTAAAAATTATAAATATTGAGCGAAGGTCAATATAATATAATATATACAGTATATAAGGTAACATTATCATGATGCGTTCGAGTGCAATCTTGTAAAATGTAGTTATTGGTGAGAACCTTGAATAAATCCAGTTGTTTGAAGGAGACGTTGTCACAGCAACATAAAATAGATAATAGAGAGGGAATTATGACCTGTTTAACTTCCTAACAGTGGATGTTGAAGTACATGGGATTTATTGTTTTTCTATTATGGTATCAAATTGGTATCAAGAAGCGTGGAATTTCACTGGCATTGGTATTGACTACTAAATTTCTGGTATCGGGACATCCCTAGTCCATTCACTATAATTCGTCTGTTGCTCTTTCAGCTAATGAGAGGAGCTATTGTAATTGAACATTATTGAAGCTTACCCCGACTTCACCTGCTGATTCTGTATTGCTCCTGTTGGCCTCATTGGGCATGGGAATGCACTACCATCACTGGGAACCTAAACTGCCGAAATGAGTTGATCACACCCATGTGAGCTTGCACCAGGAGCCTGTGCTTCCATTTGTGCCCACTTTGAGGAAAACAGAGCCCAGTGTGTCCTCGTAAAGAGGGAATAAACTGAGAAAACAATAACAAGTCAGATGTGTCATCTCAGTGGTATTTCTACACTGCTAGTCTTTGGCGGAGATCTGAAAATTGTCCCAGGCATTACTGATCCTTGATGTCTGCAGCATGCTGTGGGCGCCCTAGATGTGATCAATGTACCAGAATGTGTCCTAAAGGGCAAACTTGACATTTAAGATTGGTCTCTGTATTATCTTTTCAAATCACTTTGTATTGGATTTTAACCTATCTCTGTTTTTAGAAGGAAAGAAAGAAAGAAAGAAAGAAAGAAAGAAAGAAAGAAAGATAGAAAGAAAGAAAGAAAGAAAGAACATTTTCTACCCTAGCTCAGTAAAGTAAGTCAAATGTCAAAGCATGCCTTTTAGGCCCACACTAGCATCGTGAATTAAACCTTTATAAATGTCTTCTATCGCCAGGAGACAGTCATTTGAAAGCCAAGGTGGCCCCTCACTGGCCATGTTACCTGCAGTAACAGTGACATGTCAGCACATGCTAATGCCCGTTTCTGCCCTCTGGTTCGACTTGATCTCCATTGCCTCCTCTCATAAAGTCCCAGTACATTGTAACAGCAATAGCTAATAGTGATGAGTCTGGATTTTATTTATTCTTCATAAGGATACGTCTAAAAGCATCCTCACAACTCATAAATGTCCCTGCATTGAATTAAGCGTGTATAGATTATATATATATTATCATGGAGAGCAGAGCTTTGCACATACTGTACTGCTGAAGGAATACAAGAGGAAGTGATACAAGGTTGGTGTACAGTAAAGTGTATCATCTGTGTTTGCAAAGCGAGAGCTTACGCAGCTATTGTGAATAGGATGTGATATTTACATAATGCCGCCGCTTAAACAGAATATTTAAGGATTCTACATACTGTTGGAATATTACTGTGCATTCAAATAAACCTGAGGAGTACTTATAAAAGGTTAAAGGGCCGTGGGGTAAGGTAAACATGTTCACTGCTATACTAAGATATTTATATCATCAATATTTCCTGTGTCAATAAGGAAAGGGTGAGGTAGCAGACTTTACACTCCCTATATTCTTACTCAGGCTCTCTTTCTTTGGGAAAAACATTTTTTAACATGACCCCAAAGACTTTTGGGTCTCGCAAGGGTCCAATAGGGGTATTATGGTTTATGTATTCACCATGCAAATGTCCGCCTTAGCTTCAAACTTAAAAACTTGGCAGTGTTGAGGCAGGAAGCCGCTGGACAGACTGCTGGCGAGCTGTGAAACAGATGGTTCCCCGCATTATCGTTATGCTCTGGCTACAACCGGGCAATTAATATAGACATATATAAATTAGTATATGAAAGCTGAGTAGCTAATGTTGCTTACTGTGGCTCTGTGTTAACCATACCATGATACAGTACAGATACTACTGCTTTAAGTCCCAAAGGCTCCTGCAGCCTGTTTACTGATGCTAAGTTGGTCAACACTAATGACCACATTTAACTAGTTTGTTTCCCTCTAGACTCACCTTTCTATTCAGTTGTTCCATCCCTACTTACACAACTACATTATATCTAATTCAGTCATAATAAAAACATTGTCTCAGAGCGTAAGTGGTGCATCACTCGGGTCATGTGGGAGAGAGAGCGACACTTCTAACTAATCATGAAAATGATGTTGTGACTGTTTTTTCTACCCATCCATGACAACACACAATAAAGAGTGACTTATACCTACTCGGGGAGGTGTAAAGGTACATTTTAAGTTCAACTTTAAACTTTAACTTGCAAGGTAAACCTGTTTTTACTCGTTTATAGTGTAGTTCCTCTGACTATGCAACGTTTAAACTCAAATATAGCTACTGTGATAGCCTGCTGTCTCATTTTAAAACAGCAATATTTATATTGTTGTTGTGGCAAAGGGGTTAGCAAAGAATAGCTTCTTAACGCGTCCTACAGACAAGAAGTAAAGATCTTTACACACCGGGGGCGTGGCGAATAAACAAAACGAAAATGCAAAATACTCGCCTGCGAATGTTCTAATGCAGATTACCATCTAATTGACATTTGTATATTTATTACATGAATACAAAGTAATGAAACGGACCGCTTTGCGTTTTACTGGCTTGCTGCCAATTCTTCTGTCTTTTCCCTCACCAAGGGTGAGTCATTGCCATTTTTGGCCGGCTCTGCAACGCAAGTGGATGAACGACGCCACTTTGCCGGGGCTCCTCGCTCTCTCACCTTTGGGGGCATTACGTGACCAGGCATTAGTAGTCCACTTGACGAGGGCGGTTTCAACCACAGGTTCTTTCCCCGTGCGCATTCGTTTTTTATTCAGAGAAAATTACTTTCCTTTTCCCGTCATGATATCCATGTACACGCAGCATCAGCCTCGGGTATGGCTGATGACAATGATGTTTTTCGTTTAAATGACTATTTCCATGTCATTAAAACACGTTATTTCCATTCTCTCCTTCTGATATAATTCCATCAAAACATTGAAACAAAGAATGGCTCTTTAACACGCCCCCTACTCAAGACCCACTCCTTGAGAACAAGCTGGCATAACGTTTATCTTGAAATAATAGGAAAAAGATTCTAAGTATATTCATGTGGTCAATCTGTTAATATTGACTGATACTCCACCAACAGACAAGAGGAAAAGTAAGGGAGAAGAAATTTAAAAAACACCTAGAAATAACAGGTTTTTAGCAGCTGAAAAATGGTCTAAATTAGAGATGGCAGGAATACTGAAGTACCAGTATTTGTGGTGGCAGGGTTACAGTGCAAGCAGCACACGCCTCTCTGAAACTTTAAATCTCACTGAGATCCATTCTGTCAACATGAAATATCCAGAGCTGAGGCCGCAAGTTGAGCTCCTTCCTCTCTGCATGAGGCTTCACAATGTTCTCCTCCGATCTAGTCTGCCAGCTGTTCCAAAAAGATAACGGCACAGTAAACTCTGACATGACGTTGAGTAAAAATGACCAGGAGCTGACAAGAAGTCTTTCTCAGCTGCTGTGGCACCAACACAGCGTTTTTCTGGTATTTAACAGGGTATCTCACAAACTACCTGACCCCTCTCACTGATCTTTGGCCCAATAGTAACCAATACACCTTTTTCACAATGTTGTCATGAATTTTGCCCAATTTATCCCTGTACAAAAGCATTATATTCACAGGCAGGATTTGGGTTTCTCCATCTGAAAGCAAAGCTAAACCTAACCATATTGTTTCCTGTAAAAACGGAAGTTTATTTTGAAAAGATATTGTTTGCATACGTAACGAGCGGAAATTGATGTGTGCAAAACTGACGCTAGAAGGGTTCCTCGACCGTCATTAGGCGTAGGGCCACTGACCTAGCTGCCGTATTTGACGAGTTAAGAGTGAGTATGTGTTGATATAGCCTAGTGTACACTTAAACTGTGTCTAAAAGGTGTCTAAAATATGTTTTGCTGCTGCCCCCCGTCCACAGCAGTACATCGCTTTGCCTCCATGTCTGTTTCTCCAAACTGGGGGCATGCCGACCGCCATCTACTGTAGGTAATGCACTGACTATGGAGAAGGACCTTATACAACCCCACTTTCAAAACACCCAAACTATCCCTTTAAGCCAAAAGCATTTCTAAGCAGCATATCTGCTGCCTGATAAGACAAAGACATATGGCACGTCCATATGGAAACACCATGAAAGACAATAATAATGCAAACAACACCTGTGGGATACAAACACTTAGAGTCCACCTCATGGGGAGGATTTTATAAAGCATCAAACAAGAATTGAATGCCATATGGGTTCTTGTTTAGACATGCCGAGATTTGTAAATTGAATGAACTTATGATCACTGATCACTGAACTGCTGAACGACATCCCTCCTGTCACTCTGGATGATTACTAACCTGACTGACCTTTTTTTCATTTGTAGCACAGTGAGGACTTTACTACTTATCTAATTCTGCCCCTCAGGATTCATTGCATCCTACCGGCATTCCTCGATCCATTCACCCTTATTAATTTCACTGCACAGCGGGCTCTGAAGCCTATTAGGGCCTGACATAATATTACTGACATGACTTTCACAGACCATACTTCATCAGACAGATACAACTTCTTACAAACTGTTTGTAACAACGATGAATGAAGACTTACTTCACGCCGCTGTGTTTTAATGAACTTGCTAAATTGCATCTAAATGGCATCTTCTACTGCTTGGCTTTCTCAGACACCACCACCACCACACTCGGGCAGAGTAAAATAAGATGAGACAAACTCAGCATGTGAATGAAGTCATCAATCTTTCTGATTGTGTTTTCAAAGGAGAAACGCTCGGGTTTTTTTGAACCATTAATCGTCAAGTGTATTGAGCTCCTTTTGGAATATGTGGCCTCCAGAGAAGCTGTTGTGCAGAACTGTATCACTTACTTTGCTTTCGGAGTGAATGTGCGAGTGTCTAATTGCTTTTTTTCTTACACCAACTTGTATTATGTTCTCAGGAGCAACTACTCTAGGTCTTAAAGTAGGAAGTCTATAGGACCCTTGAGTGCAAGTATAATATGCATGGCTTGGCAAATGACAGGTTATATCGCGTTACATTTTTCTTTACAAGGACAAATAAGCCTTCTCGAGAGGAAGCACTCTTATGCAAATGAGTGGCAGATACGTCTCAACCACAAAACAAATCTATCACACATTCCGTGGTGAAGCCTGGGAATGAGAGATGTACTCGGAGGGGAGGATATATTGAGATCAGCTGGCACAGCTCTATAATTTATAGACTCAGCGACTCAAGAGCCAATGCAATCATTCTTATGAGACTGATTCAAGCAATCTATCACTCCCAGCGCCAGCCAGTCCCGAGCAGTTTTTAAAGAAGTTTATGTGATAGATCTTCGGAACAGGGGAACGCCTCGCAGGTTCAATAACCTGCTGGCTGAGTTGTCGAGCATCCGGGGGTGCCGAGTTACGGAGATGAGAGCCATCGGTGCCGCGTGCTGGCACAGAGATTGCAAACAATCCCGGCCTTCCTGCCAGCGATAGGAAAAAGCTCGGAGGAGAAGTGTATGTGAGCGAGCGGTGTGCATACAATGTGAAATATAAATGAAAGTGAAATGTTTTGGAATTCAATATTTTGTTTATCCAGACAAGATATTCTATCTGTTTGTCTTTATGAATATTTTTTTTCATCATTTGATATGTTTTCTGTCTTTTATCACACAAACACATCACGCAATACAGAGCAACCAGCAGTAATCCAGCCAGCATCACTTGAACTGTTGAATAAATGGCATATCTGCTGGGATTTCCAGATTGAAGACAACCACTTATAAAAACTATAAAATATAATTTCACATTAAACCATTTAGCGACATCACTGATGCTTCACAAGCAGACATGACAGTAGAAATTTGTATCTGAGACTTGTGTTTTCCCCGGCCTCTCAGGACAGAGTTTGATTGCAGCTTAACGTCGTCCTCATTACTTATCTTTCAAATCAGAGCGGCTTTCACTTCAACTGCAACATAAGAACTTGTCAAAGTACTCCATCTGAAGTAAGGCGCTCTTTGAGCTGGATCAAAGCATGTCAGTGTTTCAACTACGAATATATCTCCAGCGACAAAAAAAAAAGCTCTATTTTGAGAACAGGCAGTTTTCATGGACTACATGACAGACAAGCCAGTGCATTTTCGCTCCACTTGGCCGATGTAATGCAGAGCAAATCATTTATCAGTCATTTGGAGAGGAGGCTCTCTAATTAATGATTTTTCAGATAAGACTCATCGTTGAGTACACTCAACTTCTAAATATTGGTAAACCAGGATGCAATTAGCTCTCATAAATGTTATCTCATTGAATTTGCTCTTCAAAATAACAATTAGCTAACAAACTAATGGCATGATGTGAAACTAATTCACTGAAGAGGTCCTTGTCTTTGACTGAAGATGTGCTGGTCAATGAAATCCCCTGAAGCCAAAGGTATAAATGGCATGTCTAGAGAATGATAAATAAAGATTTATCACTCAAACTTTCCATCGCTCACCTTATTTATTTAGGTTGATTTCACAGATGGGCAGTGGTTAGCAGAAGGTCGCAAGTTCAAATCTGGCTTGGGGCTCTTCTGTGTGGAGTTTGCATGTTCTCCCCGTGTTACCGTGGGTTTCCTCCGGGTTCTCCGGCTTCCTCCCACAGTCCAAAGACATACAGGTTAGGTTAATGTTGACTCTAAATTGCCCGTAGGTGTGAATGTGAACATGAATGGCTGTTTGTCTCTATATGTCAGCCCTGTGATAGTCTGGTGACCTGTCCAGGGTGTACCCTGCCTTCGCTCCAGCGCCCCCACCCTTAATAGGATGAGCAGTTACAGATAATGGATGGATGGATGGATGGATGGATGGATGGATTTCACAGATTAAAAGGTAGCATTTAGGGGGATCTATTGGCAAAAATGAAATATAATATATTAGTATGTTTTCTTTAGTGTATTATCACCTGAAAATAAGAATTGTTGTATTTTTGTTACCTTAGAATGAGCCGTGTCTATCTACATACGGAGCGGGTCCTCTTCAAGGAGCCGGCCACCGTAGTTCTCGTACACGCTTGGCACACAGGAGAAGTTTCAGTTGGTTGCAATCTGCAACCTCACCGCTAGATGGCACCAAATCATACACACTGCACAAACACATTGCATTCACATAGCGCCGTTCTAGTCTTCCGACCACTCAAAGGCACTTTACACTACATGTCAGCATTCACACACACATTTATACACTGATGGTAGAGGCTGACATGCAAGGTGCCAACCTGCCCATCACGATCTAATCTAAATACTCATTCACACACACCAATGGCACACCGATGCGAGTAATTTGGGGTTATGTATCTTGCCCAAGGACAGTTCTGAGCCTAAGCTGGCCCTAATACTTCTCAGAAGTTTGATAGTGATGGTGACGATCATGGATTGCAGGTACACGTGATGAATGAATGATAACACAAGTGATATAATAGCCACTGCCGCGTGTAATGACCGCTGCTCTGGCCTTGTCGGAGAGCCTCGCTGATGCCACTAGACAATCAATGTAATCGTTTCTTCCTCGTCCACTTCATGGAATGGTCTAAAGACTGCTGGAGCTGTAAGTATTGATGTGCAAACAGCTGATTAAGGGTCTATGTACTTCCTTTCATGGCTATCTTTAGAAGTAGAAAGTAGAAACAAGGCTCCAAATGTCTGGGAGTTCACACAGATTCGCTGGATAGTAAATCATGGATCAATGTTAAACTGAATTGTGAAATCATTGTCACTTTGTGACTTTGTAGTGTTTAAGTTTCACACATAGCATTCGTACACTCAAATAAAACGATGGAGAGTAAATAGTAAGTAGAAAGTGATTTTAAACCCTTAGCATTCTGCCCTCTTTTAGAGGGGTAGCGGTAGATGACAGGGGATGTTCAGGGGGAGATAAAAGGTCAACAGTAGATGTCACATAGAAGTGGTGTACATCATCTGAAAGCTGAACCTGAAGACTACTTTGAGATGCAGCTCAGCACTGTGTGTCAAGTTGTTCTAGTCATTAACAAGAACAAAAAAATAATTAATCAATTAATTAATCAATTTAAATAAATTGTGCGAGTGTGTAAGAGCGTAGAACATGATGATACAACTATATGATGGCCATTCCCATGCTATATTATGTCTCATAAATTGTTGCAGCAATTTTTGGGTTAATTAAATTTGTTACATAGAATTGGTGCTAAATTCAACCATTTTTTAACAACACGAAAATTGATTAAAATGATAAAAAATCCCTCCAAAATACCACAATAAGACACCAAGACCTTGAGGAATACCATAGAAAAAGCCATGCTGTGATTTGGAATCAAAAACTTTTGACATTTGGAGATTTCTGCAAGAATTGCATTTTTTGATGATTGGATGGCGAGCACTTCTGTTCTGGAAACTGCTCAGAAATTGTAAATCTAGCTAGGAAAGCCATCCATCCTCTGAATGCTCTAGGTCTCTAGTTTGTGGTTGTAAAGTTTCACGAGGCTGTGATTATCCTAGAGGTCACCACAGGTCATTTTATACAGTGAAGATTTTTAGAAAAGGTGAAAATAACACATTTATACTGCATGCAAAAAACTGCATGGTTTTTGCACCAAACTGCATGTGATTATCATAAAGTGGGCATGTCTGTAAAGGGGAGACTCGTGGTTACCCATAGAACCCATTTTCATTCACATATCTTGAGGTCAGAGGTCAAGGGACCCCTTTGAAAATTGCCATGCCAGTTTTTCCTCACCAAAATTTTGAGTAACTTCGTAGAGTTCTCAACAAGTTAGCCTAGTACCAATGGATTCATTAGGCTTTTTAGTTTCATATGATACCAGTATCTTTGCTCTAGTTTTGAAAACTCACCCCGCAAGAACCTCTGAAAGACAGAATAACTGGGCCGTGCCCACTGGCGGGCTTTCGGAGTGTTAAGGGGTTTTAAACACAGCGGCTGACTTAATAAGCGCGTTCCTCGGATGTCCCTGAGTCAGTTGAGGCTGTCCAAATCCACAATTCTTTAAGTATGCACAAAGGGAACCAATTTCGTCTACATCTGACCTGCTAACCTCATACAAGCCTGAGTGCAGCCTGAGATCCTCCAGTCGGGGTTTGTTAGTAGTTCCTAAGTCGAGGTTAAAAGCCAGAGGAGACCGGGCCTTTGAAGTCAGGGCCACTCGACTCCTGAATCCCCTGCCAGAGGAGAGCAGGCAGGCCGGCTCTGCTTCTTCCCTTTAAAAGCACATTATTTTAGAATTGCATTCTCTTGAGCTGTCTTTATTGTTCTGATGCCTCTGTGCTGGTGACAGCTGTAGCTGGAGAACATTGTTGTGAACGTGATATCTCAGGAACACCTGGAGGCAATTTCTTCAAATTTAAAAAAAAACATCCACTAGGACTCAAGGATGAACTGATTAGAATTCGGTGGTCAGAGGTTCACAGGTTTTTAGACACAACTCAAGAATTCATACGCTAATTAGGACAATTTCACACAAATGTCTAACAGGAGGAAATGATGACATTTTGGACAGACATGGATGTAAACTGCAACTTGACGGGTTGGCGGAGGCATGCAACAGCGAGGCAGTAATTATTTGATGTAATAGTGCAATTATAATAATTTGTAATCTAATTTAATAATTTCATTTCAATTTTATCTGGTTTTAGGTCTAAAGCATTTCGTACCATTTTTCTGCTATATAAATAAAGTTACTTTTATGATTGTTATTAACACACGCCAAGCTAACTGCCTGCAGTCTAGTTGCATTTTGGGTAATGTAGGCACCGGTTGTGACAAGGGGAAAAATGCATGGAATAATATCACTGGTCCTGCTGCATCAATTTTGATCAGTCTGCAAGTCTGACTGATAAAACAGAACAATGCCTGTAGGCACAAATGCAGAAATATGCATACACACTGTTTTTAGACACAGAGATTTAGTCGTGCACCTACACAGAGCTTTATGCATCTAGCCCCTGGTGCAGAAACTGTACTTATTTCTAGGGTATTTTATCAAGCAGAACATCTGGTTTCATGAGACACTGTTGTGCCCACTGCTTAAAGACTTCATGTCACTTTAATTTTCAGTTCCAGGCTTTTTGTCACTCAAGAACCATAAAATGATGTGACTATAAATGGATGGAAGGTAGTGGGTGTAGGATACAGCCGTACGCTCAGATGTACTTTATCTTGTCATCTTGAAACAGGATCATAAAATTGGTATTTCAAAATAAGAGGCTCAGTCCTCTGCACTTACATAAATCACTGACTGTCACTCTTACCCAAACTTCCTGTCGAGATCCCTGCCGTGTAAATCCACAATGTTACAGCACAGCGGGAGAAATATTGCACACGACCTCCCATCACTAGGAGCGGAGCACTGGCACAGCTCCTCGCTTCCCTGACGATCCCAGTTTATAGCTGCAATCTGCATGTGGGTGGACCCGACACGTCCAAGGACCGCCATGAGCCTCGGGCAGCATCCTTGTTAAACTCAGCCAGACCCCAGGAGTTAAGGCCGACGAAAAATCTGCTGCAGCGTCCTAATTGGATTTCTTATCTTGGCTTGTGGCATAAGGACACAGCTATGATATGAAGAGGGGGCATTTAAGAGGATAACAGAGAGCCGTTAAGACCTCAGTGCCAGACGACGGGGTTCAGACATGGAGAGATTAGCGTTTTTTGTACAACACAGAGGAGTTTTGAAGTACTTAATCCTGACTATGATCCCTGCTTGTTTCACCGATTTCCGAGACAGGCTCACTGTGAGCTGAAGGCAAAGTGCATCATGCCGAGCTGCAGCAGACGCCTCAGGGTGTCAGACACTCCTCCTAGCTCAACGTTGTTATAATTTGGGGAGGTTTTCGATTTCGAATGCAGCGAGCAGCCAGTTCATTTTCCCCAAAAAATGCAAAGACAGGTGGTGAAAGGGAAAAGTGCTGCACAGAGATTCAGAAAATTTATTTTTGCACACGGCAACCCTTAAAGGGACTATTTGTAACTTTCAGAAATGCTTCTTAACAGCGACACCTGTGGCCGTGAAATCAACGAAAGTCAGCGTCGGGCTCGCGCTTGCTCGCTCTCAATATACCTGAACGAGCGTCACTCAAAACAGTGAGGCGACACACGTCAGCTAAAACCACAATATCACTCTATATTTCAGCTGCTTGGCAGTAATGTTAGCTGACCAGACGAAGGTCTCTCCATGAACATGATTTGGATCTGATCTTAGTGTTGGCTTTTACTGCCTCAGCGCAGGCTGAGGCAGCGGGGCTCTGCAGCGTGTCTCCCTGCTCTCTCCGCCCGCAGCCGGAGAGAGCAGGGAGACACCGGCACCCGGTCGGTAACGAGACGATAACGTTACTAGCTGAGGAACTCCGTCACTTCACAAGAAACGGGAAACCTCTGTTGGTCTGAAGGAGCTGCAGCATTTATTTCTGCACAAACGTCCACTGTTCATTCACTAGATATTCTCAGAGCTAAACTAACTCTTCTGCAGTGAGGAGTGAGCGCGCATTCACGTCTAGAGGTGGAACGAGCTGAGAACGCGCGCGCTCTCTGAGTGAAGGCAGGCAGGCAGAGGAGGAGAGGCAGCGGCAACACGCGAACGCGCATATGCGAGAGCGCATGTGTGGCGACCCGCTACATTTATACGCTTAAAAAGTTACAAATAGTCCCTTTAAGGAAACACAATCATACTTGCCAACCTTGACACCTCAAAAATAGAGAGGATTTCAAAACCAAAGTGGGGTTCTAGGGGTCGTCCCCCAGAAAAATCTGAGTTTCAGAGACTTTGTTTCCTCCATTCTGGTGACTTTTAAAGAATGGAAATACAAAATAATAAGTACACTGAAACAGCAATGTTATGTTAAATAGCCTATTGGCCTATTTTCAATTTTACCTTAAATTCTCATGAAAGAAAACTGAATAATTTGCCCCTCTGGTGTGAACTTCTGGTATAAAACGAGGCTACTATTCATCAGTATTCATTCTTTCATTTTTTGCCCCTGCTTGAGTATTTCTCTCTCTTAGTACTCTCCATCTCTCTCTCCTTCTCTCACTCACTGAAGGTCCTTTCAGACACTGTGCTATGAAACCCGTTATTTCCAATGGCTAGTGCCACGCCAAAGTGGCTTTGCTGTGATGCTGTCATGTGCGGCGAACGCAGCTCCAACCGTGTCGCAGTGTCGCGAGCAGCTCTCCTCCACCGGGAAAAGACATTCGGTGTAGCTCTATTGCCATCTGGGGGGAAACAGCAGAGCTTATGGCTTATACACGCTGTACAGTGCCAGAAACAGGTTGAGATAACGAAAAGGAAAAAGAAGGTGTGAAAAATTGCCATAAATCGGGAGAAATGCGGGAGAACTGTGACCCCGGGAGGAAACCAGGAGAGTCTCCCGGGAAAATTGGGAGGGTTGGATACAGAATACGAGGCTGAAAATTCTCACGGACTGTAATTCAAGCTCTGTTTATTGTCACTGTAGGAAAAGAAATATCCAATTTGGCTCAGCAAGTCTGTTCACGTAGAATATTGTGTTTTTTTCATATTTGCTAAGTTCTCAGAAACTTGAAATGTGTTTTTAAGAATGTTTACAATTATGCACCTTGTTAATTTATTTGCCCATGTGTCAATATGTGTCAGTACATCAACCTGTAGGGAAGCGAACCATGGAGCTCTTTCTAATTCTTCTATTTCACCTGGGACACACCGCTTTTGTTCACTTCCTTATTCTCTGTCGTTTGAAAACAAACGTCATTACAGACGCGTGTAGGTGACATGGTTCATTTTCCACAACACAACAGGACATTCAGGAGTCTGTCTGTATGGCAACAAATAGAAGTGCACTAAAGACCTGTCATTTCTGCCCTGCCTTATTTTCATTGGCTGCTGAAGCCAATCAGCCGCTTTCTCTAATTACGTTTATTGATCCTCGTTGGTTTAAAGCACTCACTAACTCCCACATGACGGGATATGTTATATGCTTTAAGCATAGCAAGTAAAGGTGTGTTTGGACCATAGAAACGTATAAACTGTATAAAATGACTTGTGGTAGTCGTGGACACACTCATGCCGGCGTGACGTGTAAAACAGCGTTTAGTGTGTGTGCAATTCAAGCTATGACACTCTAGGCACCCGTCTAGCGTCAGTTTTGGATGAGTCAAGGACGGCGTGTCAATTTATGCTTGTCATACATAGTGACTTTTCAAAATAAACTTCTGTGTTCACAGGAAACATACAGTTTCCGCTCCTTACATGCATACGTTCTCTTTTCAAAATAAAATTCCAACGTAGGTTTTTTGCTTAGTTGTTTACTTGGTTTGGTTTAGGCAACAAAAGTACTTGTAGGCTTACGAAAAGATTGGGTTATGTTTGCTACTTAACTTACATAGCGTTAGGGAAGAATATTACGTAACAAAACTACGTAAAATAAGTCAACGTTGACTTGGTTTCACATGGGACATGAACAGCGATCAGCAGTCTGTCGCCCATACCGGGATCCAGTCCCAAAGTGCAGCAGCACGTTGGGTCGCTGCATGCCACCGTAGTCCCGCCGTGGGTCAGCCCGGACCGCTGTGCGAGGGCCGGGGATGCCTGAGGCAGTGGTAGGAGTCGGACCCATCCGGGGAGTTGATGGAGAGAGCTCCGATGCTCGGGCCTCACCGTCAGTTATCCGGGCTGGACCCACAGCGGTGCTACAGAGACGTGCGGTGCACTCACCTGGGACGGGATCCTGATGTGGGCAACGGACTGCTGAAAGCGCAGTTACAGACAGGCTTCAAGTGAAACATTACAAACACTCCTGAGGCTGCAGTGATTGTTTTAAAGAAATCTTGTTAACCATTGTTTTATTGCTTAATTTTTCGTTTTACATAACAAAGTAGAAATAAGTAACCTAGGCAACTAGTGTAGTAGTAATAATAATAATAATTTAGATAATACTTGTCAAATTTAAGCACAGTGCTTTACAGATTTAAACATTTACAGAATCTGAATCCCATGTAAGCCCCCCTATATGACATATAAAAATGTATCTCTGAGCCCATACATAAAATGAGAAATAACTTTAATGAAATGACATAACTCTGTGGGTTGCTTTTCCTCCTGTCTTCCCCACATTTTTTTAGTCACAAGCCACCACTGAACTGGATGCATCCAACAATAACTCCCTGCATCCAAAACATGTACAGTGTGTGACAGCCGCAGCCTCATATTAAACACAGTGCCTTTTATGAGCATCCTTATGATTGAATGGTTGGGCCTGCCTGGTGAACATCAGCACAACAAAAAAAAAGATGACAGATGAAGAGTTGGCTCCAGCACAAGGGTCACAGAGAAGGAGCCATGCAGCATCTGGAGCACACAAGGCTGTACAGCAGTAAGTGATGGCTGTTGATGAAGTCTCACAGCTCAGCACAAGAAGGACAATGTGCACCTGGCTCACTCAGCTATACTCTGAGTCCAACTGCACTAAATAGTGAAACAGCAAGAGAGAAAAAAAATATTTTTCACCCATCTTTCATTCTTAGTTGAACTCCACTAATTCCAAACATTCAGCCTTGTATTCCAAAATTGCACTCCTTTGAGTTATTGGGAAAGAGGATGGATACATTTGCCCCAAGCTAAATTTCTCCAGTGGGACTACGAGGTTGAAAAGTGATGCGCAACCCGCGGCAAAATCGATACCCCCGTTGAGTCACACACGCACACTCACACAAACACACTGTATGCGAGGCCACCGCGCACACAAACACACCAAAAATGCCACACTCCTCCAGCCAGCAGCAGGTTTAGGTATATGATGATGAAGACAATGCGGATGTTTGTCGTTTCTCTCGATCGTGACTCGAACAGAAAACGTCGGTGTTAATTGTGTTACTACCTGTCCTCTCATTTATCTCACACCATCTGTAAAACACACACACACCTCCTGCTGCTGCCTCCTTGTATAGCCACTGTCATAAGATTTCATTCTAACAACAACAGGTCGAATAATCAGGATGATCTCTCGAGACTGCGCACGGCAAAGTTGAGCAACTGATGCGCCATCAAAAAAAACACACAAAATGTTTCTGAGAGTGTTGTCGTGTGGAAGTGGCAGCACAGAGACCAGTCTGTATGAAGAGAGCCTCTATAATGTCTTGTCAGCACCATACAGATAATATAATAACAAGGAGCGAGACGTGATATGAATGAAATCTCGCCACTGCGCCAGTGTGTGTAGCTCCTCATCCAATAACACATTCACACTGCTGGACGACAAGAACTGGAACCCCCTCATTCAAAGCAGCTTATACTTGCTCACTGTCATGTCAAAATGAAATCCTTTCAAACGGTAACTTCATGTAATTATGATGGAGATGCTGACATGCACATATCCCCAAAGCGTCTCCAAAGCGCTGTGCGTCAATGCGCATAGCCGCTCACCAAACCCCGCACTGAAGTTGAGCTGCTGCTGATATACAGAGTTACACACAAGTTCATTCCAGCACAAGAACACAACATTCATAAAAGCTTCTACCTTGATGATCTTCGTAGACTGGCATTTCACTTGGTGCGAGACGGTGGCGGTTTGGTTCATCTTGACTGGACGCCGATACAAACAGTCCTCCTCCTTATCCAAGTGAGACAAAACAGCCGGAGAGAGAGAGAAGCAAAGCGAGTCCTCTTCTTCTTACAACTCTACAGCTCGTGGGATGCTCGGTGGGTTCGCTCTTTGTGCGTTTTTGAAGGAAGCGCGCAACCGCGTCTGACAGCTACTGTACTGGATGTGCCTTATTGCGCAGCGCGGCAGGTATGTACTGTATGTGCACAAATGACTGGTGATGATTGGTAACCAGGGGCGACCGCAGACATTTCAGAAACGAGGTGGCCACGGGGATAACCTCAGCTATGATGACAGAGTGTGTGCCAATCTTCCCAAAGAAAAACACTTAATGAAACAAATGACAGAGTTCTGCAGACAGACACAGTCATTTTTATTATGATTATTAATGTGTAATAAGCGGGATAATAGACAGGGGCGATGCCTTGTCGGGATTTATTTCACGACAATGAGCGACTCGCTTTACATTCTCATTTCTTACTTATTCATTATTATGTGTGAAAACCTTGCCAATTAACAGTGAGTTTGAAATCTACAGAGCGAAGTGAAAAGGTTTTTCAATCAGTGGCGCATTAAAACGTGGCGGACATATCTACAGGTTTATAAATGATGGTTTAAATGTAATTTCTAAATGCCAAATTGCATAGTTTACTCATTCAGAGGCTGTGTGGTGGACAATAACTGCAGCTGATGATAGATTCAACCTTTATTATCTGACTTAAAGCTTCAGTAGGCAGAATGTTTTTTGGCATCATTGGGCAAAAATTCATTATAACCTTTCAGCATATTGTAATTCAAGTGCTCTGAGAGAAAACTAGACTTCTACACCTCCTCATGGCTCTGTTTTCAGACTTTGGAAAATCTAGTCCGTGACGGGAGACTTTGGCCAATCACAGGCCATTTCAGAGAGAGAGGGTTCCTATTGGCTGTTCATTCAACAGAGTCGGCTGTCAATCACTCGATCAAACTCCGATCAAATGGTCAAACTAGGCAGCGCTGATCAAATATGAATCAATATTCTGTTACTGTGATGCCTATTTAGTATAGTGTACTGTTTAGCTGTAAAATGAGAAAGTTTGGTATTTCCTCAACTGATCCCAACATCTCATTTTACAGCTAAACAGTACACTATACTAAATAGGCATCACAGTAACAGAATATTGATTCATATTCGATCAGCGCTGCCTAGTTTGACCGTTTGATCAGAGTTTACGAGTGATTGACAGCTGCTCAGAGACGCCAAGGCTCCAGCTCGGCTCTGATTGGTTGTTTTCTTCCGGTCTGTGAAATCTTGCAGATGCCATTAGCAGCACCGGAGGACATTCAGGTTTTAGGAGCAGAGTCCCAGTCAGGATGCTCCTACATATTATACAGAGACATGTTCTGAATTTATACAGTGAATAAAAGATACTAGGAGATATTGGGCTTAGGGCTCCTCCTCCAAGAAAATTTGAAGGTTTTTGACTTAAAACTATGCAATTTGACATCATTCGGGACCATTATTATTACTAGTTAGATTATTATTTGTATTATTTATCACAGCCTTCGTCTGAACATTTAATTCTTCTGGAAATGTTTGCCCTGTAAAATCATATTCTAAAAATCAAAAGAGCAGATTCAGAAAACTTTCATTAATTATATTTGTTCACAAATAAAAAAAGTTATGACAATCGGTTCACTAATTATTTTACAAAAAGGATGTAAACATTGTATTGATAAATGACAGCAGCCTTGGTCTCATTCCATTCTCATCCCACTCCGAGCACTGCTTCTCATATAGCACAACACATCCGGGAGCCGTCAAGTCAAATATGCAGATATACTGTACACACACTCACATAAAATACCAATATGTAAATAAATATGTTCTCACATGAAATCTAATAAGCAGCATCATACAAAACACAATTAAATGGAATGTATGGACCCAGACACCCTCACTCACAGACAAATATAACACCTCGTAATACTGGTGCAGGACTGGATGAATTTGCAAGGATGCCCCAGGGCAAATATAAGCTACGGGCTCCTTTTGACCCTCTGGTGGGTCCACTTTCATTTGTGTATGTAGCCTTTGGCCTTTAAAGCTGCACCAACCGATATTGTTACATTAACAATTCAGCAAAAGGCTAATGTGATAGGGGTTGCTCGTAGCAACCAACTCATTCTCACTCCCAACTCTTCAAACATCACCGTTTGGTCAGTGCCCCTCGGTGTCTGATATGAGATAGTCCGCTTTGGCAGGAGGTTGAGGTGGCCGGTTGGGTCAAACAAACACAGACCCAGGAAACCGCTGTTCATATCCCGTGTTAAACCAAATCAACGTGAACTAATTTTACTGACTAATTTTACCTTAGTTTTGTTATATAACATACATACTAGCATTGCGTACGTAGATTATGTAAAAAGCATGGTTATTTTACATAACCATCATAATTATTTTAACCCAAACCAAAATCTTTTCCTAAACCTAATCGAGTAGTGTTGTTGCGTAAGTAAAGCTAAAAACTATGTAAATCCACATTGGGAGTTTATTTTGAAAAGAAATTATGCATCCAACGAGCGGAACACCACAAACACCACTTTAAATTCATGCTAATGTTGTTCCGTGTCTGCTGGATGTGTGAATAGAATCAGGCTGCTCCCATACCATTCACCTACAAAAAGTAAATGCACTGTAATTTGTATACATCCCACAAAATCAATGCATATTTAGTCCACATAATCATGAACCAAGAAGTATAATGAGCGACAAATGCTGCATAGGAAGGAGGTCGGGTGGATGGATGTGTTAAAAAACACAGGACTTTCACCCAGGAGACGGCTGTTTGTGTCCCGTGTGAAACCACAAGTCAACGTTGATTTATTTGCCATGTAACTTCCATACTTCCATAAGTAATGCCACTTATGTAGTTATTTTAACCCAAACCACCTACCCTAAACCTTACCAAGAAGTTTTATTGCCTAAACCTAACCAAGTTGTTTCCTGTGAAGACGGAAATTTATTTTGAAAAGACTGTATGGAACGTGCGGAAATGGACAGGTGTTGCTGGAAAACAAATGAAAAATGAGGAACAACTTTTCGGATGATATCATACAAACCATTGTATGAGGATACGTAGCTAGAATAGACAGCTGTTTGCTAACAGCCATACCGTCTCTATAAGGTGATCACGTTTCAGAATTCCACTGCTACTGAGTGCCAAAAAAATCAATTAATACTGCTTTAAATTAAAGTCAAGTAAATTCAGCCCCAAATCACAAATTTTCCTCAGATGGCTTTAATTTCCCATTATGCACACCACACACAGCAGGCAGCAGCTTCATCATATTCTGCCCACAGCCATATAAACCAGCCAGTTCTCCTATGCTGGAATACGACAGTACATGCCAAACTTTGCTGTGCATCCATTAATTAATGGTGATTTGACTATACACAAATGTAGTCAGGTACAGTATACACCATGTGAGCATATCAAGTGAAATAATGAAGGTAATAAAATCAGATTAGATGACAGCATAGGGTATCAGGATTATGTTAAAAGGCAGGAGCCACCTCTTGTCACACATTTTAAACTGACACACACTGAACGTGGGGCCTTCAGGGCCCCTTGGGGTTTGGGACCACAGAAGATAGATATTCTGTTTCATACTGTATATATCAGGTTGTAGATGCAGTAGATAGATGGAGTGTCTATCTACTAATATCTATCTATCTATTGGGTTGTGTAACTACAGTCTAAACAGACACTATAGATCTTCTCTTCTGTAATTCAGTGACATCATGAAAAACACATTTGTGTTTATGTACAATTTTCACTGTGAATCATAGGAGAGCATAATTTGAAGTCATAACTGGTTTTGAGTGCTTCTTGCAAGTTCTGAATCTGTTGCACCTGAACCTATTATTCTTTGGTGTATAATTAGATTCCGTAGATTATGAGTTTCTGTCACATCCACAGCAGTTCAGCGTAAGGCCATGTACATTTGTGAAACTGGAGTGATTCCACAACAGTGCGCACACACAGTGAATAATGAGGCACTTAAGAACGCTAGAAAGTTATAGATGTGCTTGAGAATGGACAGTGATTACAAGCCTTGTTCTGTTTGTAATTTAGCTACCCACATGTCTTCATGTTGCATTGCCAGATAATGCAAACAAATGGATATTAATAATATCCATTTGATATTGGATATTGGATATTGGATAATAATAATCCGGTGCAAATTCAACAAATGCGCAAGAGGAATGCATTATTGTTTTTGTTCTGTTTTGTTTTGTCATGTTTTGCATCACGGGGCTGACACGTGGAGACAGACAACCTTTCACGCTCACATTCACACCTACGTGCAATTTAGAGTCAACGATTAACCTAACCTGCATGTCGTTAGAGGAAACCAAAGAAAACCAACACATTCTCATCCCAACTCGTCACATACTGCCGCTTTGTCACGCCCCTTGGTGTCACTATTTGGCAACAAAACCACTTAGTTAGGTTTATGAAAAAACTACATGGTTGGGCTTAAAACTACTATGTTTGTACAGTGAAAATGACACTATACGTTGTGAACACGGGACACGAACGAATACTCCTGTAGTTGCAAAAAGAAGTCTGATTGTTCAGAAGTCTACGAGAAAATAAGCCAAATTCTCACATGATTTATTACCTCAGTAAACATTGTAAACATGAGTTTATGGTCTCAATCGCTAGTTTCAAGTCTTCTTCAATACAGCATGATGTTCATTTAGTAAATTATGGTCCCATTTAGAGTCAAATAGACCATAAAGCAGGGGATGCTTTAGGGCATTGCTACCTTGTGATTGACAGGTCGCTACCATGGCGTTGTCCGTGTTTTCATTTTAGAACTTTAACCCTTTCACAGTGTGTTTTCAGTTCATGAAAGTTAATTATAACCTCTTTTTTTTCGCCTAAAAATGTCTTATTCAGCGTTCAGTTGTACTTAGCTGCTGGTTGCAAAAAAACAAGATGGCGACGGCCAAAATGCCTAACTCGAGGCTTCAAAACACCAGTCAACAAACCAACGGGTGACATCACGGTGACTACGTCCACTTCTTATATACAGTCTATGGTTTGAACCTTCTTGCTGTGAGGTGATAATGGTAACCACCGTGCCACCCCCAGCTCATATTCATGATCATCACAATTTGGTCAGATGGCAGACATGACAGAGAAGCCTGTCACTCCGGATGTTGATCGGAGGTCCCACAGTAATTGTGCAGCTCATGACGGAGAGTCAGGTTAAAAATGATGCTTCGTACCCCCTCTGCAGTCCCATAATAATAATGTCATCTACATCTTATTTCACTCTTTTTGTCAGTATGACTTTCGCATCATGTCATAATGTTGCTAAATGTAATCTTTATTTTTCCATATCTCTATTTACTTCCACAGACCACAAAGAGGTCAATTGCCAAATTTAATTCAACTTAATCTTCATTGCTGTGCTCATGAATAGAGCTCCAATTCCCAGCAGTAAGTGACCCATAAACCATTTCGGTGTATCTTTATATCTCAGAGCTGTGACGTAATCTTTACATTTATGAAATGAGAAATAGAATGAATGTGATTCTTAAACCTCCTTCATAAAAGCCATTAGGATGGCACACTGTAGAAACAGTATAACCCGATAGAAATCTACCCATTTCCAGCAAACCTAATTCACTATTCTCGACACAATGTGCATCAATAATGGAATCTAACATTGAAAAATTTCCTAATCGTGGATGGTATGGCATACAGGGACACAATCTTATTACGCTGCTGAGGGAAACTCTCAGTTACGGAGGAAAGGCGCTGATATGAGGCGATTCCACAGGCAAGGGAGAAATATGTTTTCTCCGTGACACAGTGAGTAAATGTGTCTGCAGTGGCCTTCAGAAGCTGATAAATTACACTTGTGCAGCCCTCTGGTGTCATGGTGTTTCAGCTTTGCTTCTTTGTCTGAGAAAAAAACAAAAACATGTCTTTCATCCTTTTTTGTTTTCCTCTTTTGTCCTGTTTCTGTTGTATGCAGGTCTCCCTGGGTCCAGCTTTGCAGATAGTTATGGCTGAGCATGTTGAGATATTCAGGGACCCTCTGTATCAAAGGACTGGTGCTTAATTGAACAATTGTAGCACATCTGTTTCCCATCATGCATTGTTATCTTGTTATCTGGGGGGTTCATTAGAGGGATGTTGTACACCGAACCTGCCCGTTGCATCTTGACTAGCTTTTTGCCTTGAGTCTGAGGCTGCATATCAATGTCTGTGTATGGAAGAAGAGATCCAACACCACACAAGATAATGCTATTCATTTGTGTTCATTTTTTTGCATGCAGTGGTGTCAGTCAGCAGTGTATTAAAGCCCTGGATCACAGCATATTCATGTATATTCAAGCCTTTAAGCTTTGATATACACTGGAGTGTTGATGTTAATACTGGAAGCAGGCTATTTTTGCTAATGAAGGACGGCTCATTATATATGATGAACGTGTATACAGGCAGTTGTAAATTACTGGAGGTGGTCACTTGTACATGTTCAGACTCTCCGGTAATTACTTCCCATGTGCAGATGTGTTAGCTCAGTGTAAATGCGTGGGGTTGATTTCATGCAAGGGGGCGTGTATGCCGTGACTGAATCAACAGCTTCAGGTTCACTTCATGCCTGAATAGGTGATGAGAGTGTGTATGTGGCTGCAAGCAGGAGCGGCTGTGTTTGAGTGTGTATGTATCTTGTTACCAGCCGCGACAGCAACGCTGGTATTGTTTTTACCTTGAGAGTCTGTGTGTGTGTGTGTCATCATGGCAAAATGTGGTCCTGGAGACACCTACTGAAGGGAACTACCACAGAGGTTTTGACTACTTTGCGGGGTGTTTATGTCTGTGGACAGATTTTGTCACAGCAATAACGCCGCATACATGAAAGATGTAGTTACAAACTTCCCAGGTGTTTAGTTGAGATCAAAATGAAGGTTGAGTTCGAAAATGGGTGTGGCCCATGGATGTATAAAGAGAACTGGATACAGCGTTGTAGGCCGGCTCCCATTCATTCCTATGAGAGTTGCTCAGTGGCGCATGAAGCCAAAATGGCTCGACTGCCAAGTGATAAATTACCCAGATTATCCGGCAATCTTCCGCATCCATTGGGCCCATAGAGCAGGCGCAGTTTCCTTTAACTCCACCTCCCAGCCCTCGGTCCAGCCTCAGTCTGGGTCTCATTCGCACCTCCACTTTACACCCCTGACCCAATTTGGTGTCACGGCCGATGTGATCCCATGGCAAGATGATCACTCTTACTTGATTGTTTGTGCATACAGTATATCTGACTTTCTGTCAGGATGCTTTTCAAGAGTTTTGATACATTTTCAGTGCTTGATGAAGCCATGTCAGAGCACATTGGATAACCTGAACAATGCACTGCAGTCAGGCTGAAAACAAGAGATTTATATCTTAGCTTCTTTAACATTTGGAAAACAGGAAAAGGTTGGAAAAAGTTTTACCAAATAACAACTATATACAGATATTAACACGTGCATAATTGACATACTGTGTGTTTACATCCAACTCAATGTGCAGACGTACATGTGCACATTTCAACAATAAAAAGCTCTTCTTTGTATTGTTTGTGAATGAAATTAAAGGTGCGGCACTGAGATACATTGTTATCACTCTTCAATAACTAATATTTCCTCCTTCACATAGCCATAAGTGGAGCGCTACAGGTGATGTGCATGACTGAGCATGCATGCTTCACATAATAGGTTCTTTCAATGACCTCCGGGTTTTGTTCCATCTCCACAAAGCACTATTGTATGCATAGTGCTCGATGCACAGCGAGTGGTTGATGGGGCAAATAGATTTGTAGTACCTGCAGGCGAAACTGGTTTCAACCAACTAAATGAATGGCTGCCTGCCTTCTCTTCACACAGAGCTGAGCATTAAAGCAATTCCTGAGAGCTTCTCAATAAATGAAGAAGAAACATGCAAAAGCTTTCGTTAATGGACATGCAGAACTTTTAGAGCACAATGTTTCCTGTATTGTTCAGCTAAGAAAATCCTTCTGGCCTTTCAGCTCCTTTAATCTACTGATATCTGGAAGCCGTACAAGTATACCTACCAATTCCATAAATGCTATGCTTCTTTGGAGCATTAACATTTATTCCAATATGCATTCAAATAGAATTTTATTCATCTCAAGTCGAGAACAAATCCTATTCATGTTTGGGAACATTTCATTCAACTTCAAACACTGATGTATATTACAGCAATTTGCTGTGTGTTTTCTTAGATCGCTTACAAAAAGTAAAGAAAAACTCAAAGGAAAAATCATGCACAAAATAAAAGAAATTTCCCTGCTCCTGAAAACAGCGCTGTTGTCCCCTTAGAACATGCTTTTGTTCCATTCTTTTCAGTCTCAAGCTTTTTATATCTTAGCCCTTTGTTGTATCTCTATTTCTGTTTGTATGGCGATGAACATTTGTAGCCTAAACAATCCCTGCATGATTGTGAAATCATGGCAGTCCTGAATACTATATGGCCTTAGGCCAAGTACATGTATTCTTCTTTTTATCAAATATTCAAATTTCAGAGAGTAAAGTCATACATATGCATTAAAGTTTAGTAAGCGTACATAATGAGTTGTATTAATAAACCAAAATACTGTTTGTGATGCAAATCATTATGCATGACCAAATCCTTCTTATAAAGGATAAGAAGGGTTCACCGTGTGTGTCGATGAAAAAGTCTATTTATGAACACATCGGGTAATCAATGTGATTAATCATTAGCTTTAGTGGGAAATTGGACTTATCCAAATTCAAACATGCCCAAAGGATTTGATTGAACGGCCTAATTGTCTTTAAGAGGAATGAATTAACTACACGGCCATCGGATTACACACACAACACAGGGGATTTGGTTTGCTTCAGTAAGAGGACACTGGTTTCGAGGCCTTGGAGAAACATTCTCTTTGAAGCTGCGCTCTCGCAGAGGAAGGGACGGAATCAATTCTGTTCAATTTGCTTTGAAGGGGAAATTGCTTCCTCATCTCGTAGAGTCCATCACAGCTCAGTGGGACACAAAGACTTGTCCCTATTTACGCTTTGTTATGAAACCAAAAGCCGGCAATTTGCATTTTTTTAAGCAGACTCGATGTCTGATTACCTGGCTTTTTTGTACACGCAGAGACTAAATGAAAAGCATCCACAGAAACCCTTTCATCTAACTTCACACTGCGATTGCTGGCATTTTTTTATATCCCCCTTCAGACCTGGCTTTATTTCCTGGATAATAGTCTGCACCATAAGCAGCGGTTCACACTAATAATGTCAATACTAATAAATGCCACTTGTCCCCCCTCTTGTTCGAATTAGCCGTGGACTGTTGCTCTCAGGGACCAGGCTAATTTTACAGGTATCGAGTGGGGATGCCATGCACATAAACTGTCTCTATCGTGCCATATATCGACAGGATAGAATGCCATAATTAATGTGACATAAGATGGAAAATAAAACTCACTTGAAACCATTTCAGTAAATTTCCATCACTCTATGAAACTGCAAAAGAGTGTCATTCCACGTAATACAGAGAAGGGCTTTATCCATTGATCCTCACTGCATTTTGACAGCTATACTACACTCAGGACTGTGCGCTGCGGCGCTCTCCAAGGTGCTGGATAGCTCCCTAGATACAGTAGCTCTCCCACGGCGCACAGTTGTGACAAATAGCCCACAGGCCCGGCACCAAGATCAATATGCAGTAGCCTCAGAAAGGCTAAATAACAACATAAGGCTACTGTTTAAAGAAGATATTTATTAGAACACTCACAAACATTATTCAAAATTAGCAGGGGAGGCACGTTGCAACAGCTGTTTGCGACTTGCAGCTCTCAAGGGACTCAGTCTCTTTAATAGCAAACTCAGCCTTAGCTTTCATTTGTTCTTCATAGACTAAATACACCTTTTATATGCATTTAGTGGAAGTGAAAGTATTTCTACCACCTGCTGACCAACACGGCACAGTGTCTGTATAGTACTGGTACATGACAACTCTTTTCGGTCAATGTAGGCAAAATGCACAGTAGATAATAGAGTAGTTGTAATGATGGTCTAAATGGAAAAAGTAGCTAATTAAAAGGCTTAAAAATACTTGAGTTAAAAGTAAAAGTACAGTTCTGAAAAGTGTCCAAATGTGCAAGGTTCCATGAACCAGCTGAACTATTACTGCAGGTACCTATTTTTTTATTTCGGCATATTTTCATTTGGCCTTGTGTTCTGTTCTGCCAGCTTAAGCGAGAGAGAGGGCATGTGATTGGTTGAAAGGAGTGAGGGCAGTAACTGTCATATAAAGTGAAAAAAAATATGGAAAAAATATGTGTTATGAAATAAAAACAGGCTTTTGAAAAAGGGCAATCTGAAATAACAATGCCTATAATGAGAAAAAGACAATAAAATCCTGTCATTATGAAAAAGAATGATGAAATTATGTTTCATAATAATGAGTTGAGTTTCAATAACTTCAATTATTTCACAAATTGCCATTTCAATTATATGTATATTTTACTCAATAATTCATATGATTATTTTATATAGATTTTTTTTAATTTATTTAATATTGAACACTTTGGGGTTCCATACATTAAGGTCCTGCTGTGTGTTAATGCACCAGATTCCATTAGTCGGGCATTATGATTTAGTCACAGTGTCATGTGTGAGTTTTAATCACAGCAATGGGTCTCAAGTGACTCTCACCCACACAAGATGAACAGGGCTCATGCAGTGAATTGAATTACTATTATCAAGCTATATTACCGTCATTCTTCAGACCTGATGGCTTTCATTGCTACAGGTGACAACTCCTTCATAATTAACTAATGACAGATATGAGCTTCACAAGCTTTACAATAGAACCTGGGTCTGTCTCCGGTAACCGGTATAAGCCAACATAACATGACCCTATATCAAATGACTAATTCACCAACCGTTCAGCTCTGATGGATCCTTTCATTAACATTTTCCATTTCAGGCATTTAGCTTGAAAATCCAATGTAACTTCCAACAGGCTGTTCTCATACACCATTTGTAGATCCATCCATCCCTCCATTATCTGTAACTGCTTGTCCTATTCGCCCTGGACAGGTCGCCAGACTATCACAGGGCTGACACATAGAGACAGACTTCCATTCACGCTCACATTCACACCTACGGGCAGATTTAGAGTTAACAATGAACCTAACCTGCATGTCTTTGGACTGTGGGAGGAAGCCGGAGAACCAATGGTACCAATGGATTCCTGGTTTACTTAGAGATTCATATGATCTAAAACTGAACCTGCCAGAGCCTCGGTCTCAGAGGGTTAAAAATAATTATTGGCATTAGTAGATCTAATTATATATTATAAGTTGCTTTATACTTTTTATTTTATATTGTTGTGAAAACATCTCCTTCAAACAACTGGATTTATTCAAGTTTCTCACCAAAAACTACATTTTACAAGATTACATTTGAACGCATCATGATAGCGTTACAATTTACCATCACCGATACTCATTTCTACTGAGTAGAGCCTGCATGCACCATAATGTAACTCAATGGAACCTTTGTTAATGCTCTTCAGCTCCGTGCTGTCGGCCGGTGAGCTGTGATTACTCTGAGCAGCATCATGGGAATTAATTACAATATGATAAGTGTCTGATTAAGTTAGTTGTTCCAAATGTTTTAAAGTTGTTCCCCCACAGCGTATTTTTTATTGAGACATTATTATTTTTTTACCGTTATATTTCACAATAACGCCACAGATACTTGACTAAGTTAATGTATTCTGTGGGACCACCGAAGCCCCTAGGCAGTGACTTTACCCCCTAATGTCATTAGCTAAGCCATGTAAACTTCGTTGATGTTACTTGTTTCACCATGTCAGGCTAATGATAGGCAAGTAAGAAAAGAAAAGTAGAAAAGTAGAAAATTGTACACTTACAGGACGGCTTGCATTCACCTGCGCCACCGCAGTAATGGCGACATATTTACTTCGGCTACTTCCCCAGATCCGGGTATGGAATTTTTACACACCAAACCACCATTGTCCAATCATAGCCTAGTAACTACAAATAGGCACAAAAGACAAAACAAATCTGTCAAGCTGCAGAGAGCTATGCACAACGCATAGAGCTGTAGCATAAGAGATATTCACCATTAGAAGAGTTTGGAGGATGGTATCTTTTTTCTAGCCTTTTTAGCTTTCACAAGATTTAAGTATGAGTCAGCTGTAAACAGCCGGACACTGTGTTTTCAGCCAACCTGTGGCGCTAAGTCTGGTAAATTAGCTGGCTACAGCTGGTAAAATCTGCCAGCGCCAGTCGGTAACATCGATATTGAGAAATGAAAAGCTGCTTTTTTTTCTGGCTGAAATCAAAGACCTGTTGTTTCAAAGATTATGAAGAACTTCAAGTGGTAAATTTGCCACTGGTGCATATGCGCCCTTTAAGAATAAAAAGCTTGACAGGTGTAGCAACAGTGACATAGCAAATATCATTTATAGTCATTTCACTCGGAGCAAGCACATCTCTCAAGCATGTGATTGCCATTTTCGCAGATCCAGACACAACCTTTCATGTCACCACACAACACTGCATCTCTCCATACAGTCTGGGAAACCTTGTAGCTTGCCTTGTAGCCATGCCATTAACTGTTAATGGCCAATACAGCGAGCCATTTTTGACAGACAAATTGCCCTCTCAGCTCATCCAGCAGGTCATCAGCATTGTGACACAAACAAGACACTAAACTAGTATGTGGAGACTCAGTCTCTTCACTGATCTGCTCTCCTAATTACAATAATACCCCACAGCACTGTCATTTCACAAAGCCACAATTTGCTGCAACGCCGTCTGACATGCTTACTTTCTCTCAAAAATAAGATATTTGCACTGGATTATGAATCCATGTGGTGTAGGGCCTGGGAGGGCAATGGGAGAGATGAGCAATCAGGTTTGGCAATTAGACCAAGAGCCAACAGGACTCTCTTGATATTAACACAATCAGCGAAACATCATTACACACGATTAGTATGAGTGGATATGGAACGATGAAAAGTAGTGAAATGATTTTGATTAGAGGCACAACTGCTGTCGGTCATGAAGACTATACAAATACAAAACAATGCACAGAGATGTATAAGTATACCAAACAATAAGTGTTTGATATGCCCTGTCTCCTAAACATTACGTTCCCATACAAAAAAACATTTTTGGGAAACGTATTTTGTCACGGATTAGGTACATTTGTTTTTGCCAAAATACAAATACGTTTCTAATGACAGTCCCTGTGCAGGGAGTAGTTTGGGTTGGTGGATGGGTCAAACAAACACAGAACTTTCACCCAGGAGGCCGCTGTTCGTGTTCCATGTGCGCCCAAAAGTCAACATTCTCCTATTTTTATTTACTGTAGCTTAAATAACGTAACAAACATAGACATTTTATGCCAGACCATGATGTCTTTACTAAACGTAACTAAGAAGTTTTGTTGCATTTTTGTTTTGTTTCGATTTACAACATTAACCACATGTTTAAAATTGTGATCGTAATCTGGGAGAAAATACATTTCCCCTCGAAAAATAATTGAGAATGCAGTTTAGTTGTATGTCTGTCAATCGATTAAAATATTTAATCGTGATGAATCGCATGATTGTCGATAATTAATCATGATTAATCGCAAATTAATCACACATTTTTTATCCGTTCAAAATGTACCTTAAAAGGAGATTTGTCAAGTATTTAATACTCTTATCAACATGGGAGTGGGAAAATATGCTGCTTAATGCAAATGTATGTACATATTTATTACTGAAAATCAATTAATAACACAAAACAATGACGAATATTGTCCAGAAACCCTCACAGGTACTGCATTTAGCACAAAAAATATGCTCAAATCATAACATGGCAAACTGCAGCCCAACAGGCAACAACAGCTGTCAGTGTGTCAGTGTGCTGACTTGACTATGACTTGCCCCAAATTGCATGTGATTATTGTAAAGTAGGCATGTCTGAGACTCGTGGGTACCCATAGAACCCATTTTCATAGAGGTCAGAGGTCAAGGGACCCCATGACAGTTTTTCGTCCAAAATTTAGCATAACTTACTAACGTAGCGTTATTCAGCCTCCTTTGCGACAAGCTGACATGGTTGGTGCCAATGGATTTCAGTGTCTTCACTCTAGCTTTAAAACTGAGCCCACTACAACTTTGCAAAGATCGATTGCGTTAATGTGTTAAAGAAATTAGTGGCGTTAAAACTAATTTGCGTTAACGCGTTATAATCGCGTTAATTTAGACAGAGACATAATTTTCTAGGAGACAAAGTTGGAAAATAAGAAAATACACTGAAGTGCAAAACAGCAGCAACTACAAGATGACAGACGGATGGAAGCTTACCTTATAAAAGATTAATGAAAAACAACTCCCATTCATTATATGTCTATTTCTCTGTCAGTTGATAAACTGGTGTGGAAATGTTTGGGAGGAGGCAGGAATAATTACTGGAGGATCCAAGACAGCCATAAAGACAATCATGTAGCACAGCTGCACACTCCCTCTCCAAGTATTAGAGACTAGAGAATAAAATCCTTTAAAATATACGGCAGAAGATTGAAAGCGAGAGAAAACCACATACCTGTGTTCCTTGGAGGCTTGTGATTTCTAGTTTTTTATTTGGTACTAATCCTCTCACAGTCCCACACTGTAGGTCTGCAGCATTACTATAGCATGCCTTGAGTGTAAGATCTGATATTCAAAGGTGTTGAAATCCGACCAGTAACACATCATTTCCGAGTGGTAGCGAGTGAGCTATATATAATCTGGCATGTTTTAGGATTTCCTACTCAGTATGTGTGACTAGACAGATATATGTATGAGATATTGTACGTACATACACTTTCTCTAATAAATAGGGCTGTCAAAGTTAACGAGATAACACGTAAATGCAGATTTGTTTTAACGCATTACCGCAACCAATCTTTCGGAAGTTGTAGCGGGCTCAGTTTCAAAGAGAGATAGAGTGAAGATACTGGCATCTTATAAAACTATACCTAAGGAATCCATTGGTACCAACCATGTCATACTAGCTTGTTGGGAAAAAGGGTAAATAACGCTTCAAACTTACGCTAAATTTTGCAGAGGAAAAACTGTCTTGGCCATTTTCAAAGGGGTCCCTTGACCTCTGACCTCAAGATATGTGAATGAAAATGGGTTCTATGGGTACCCACGAGTCTCCCCTTAACAGACATGCTCACTTTATGATAATCAAATGCAGTTTGGGGCAAGTCATAGTCAAGTCAGCACACTGACACACTGACAGCTGTTGTTGCCTGTTGGGACTTGAGTTTGCCATGTTAAGATTTGAGCATATTTGTTATACTAAATGCAGTACCTGTGAGGGTTTCTGGACAATATTTGTAATTGTTTTGTGTTGTTACTTGATTTCCAATAATAAATATATACATGCATTTACATAAAGCAGCATATTTGTCTACTCCCATGTTGATAAGAGTATTAAATACTTGACTTGAATCTTCCTTTAATGTACATTTTGAACAAATAAAAAAATGTGTGATTGAGAAAGAAACAAAAATCCTATCACATGGGGGTTCGTGGTCTATTTTGTGTCAGTGTAGGGGTCCTTGACGTGAAAAAGTTTGGGGACCACTGATTTAAAGTAATAACTACTGACCTATTTTCTTATTTGAGGGCTTGTTGGATCATACACAACAAACTATCCAGTTATGTAAAAATATTAAATGACAAAGAGTCCATTGTTTTTCACAAAAATGGGTTATCATGCCTATCATCTTCAGTATGTAGTATATTGAAACCTCACTATCATTGTCAACATTGGAATGGATATTAGCCTAAAACCAGCAGAAGAAATCTCAAGCAGGTAACAGCAAATATTTATGACTGATAATAACAGTAATAAAGCTGCTATTTCAGAACTGTGCAGTTATCTATAAATAATGCATAGCCTCTGACCAATTACAATAGAGTATTCTCCATGGCCATGATATACAATGAGCTTCAATATCTACGGATAAATCTTTGCACATATTGTATAAATAACGCACAATCTCTGGAGTATTCTCCATGATCGTGTTATACACTAATGAGGTGCAATATCTACAGTAATTCTTCCATGTTATGTATCTTAATTATAAACAATGGTCCTTAATGGAAACATAGTATTTCAAATGTTTGCCCCCATTTATATCTTTAATATACAGACATATACATATGTATTGTTTTATCATTCATAAATAATTTACGATCCAATTGTATGTATGTGCCAATGTTCAAGAGTAATTGTGTGTTGGACAAATAGATGTTTTCATCTGTTTTTTAAAGTATGCAAAGACTCATGATACAATATAAATAGAACCTGAAGTTGTAAATAAAAGGATTGAAAGTAGTTGAGCACGAACGAATCATCACCTTTAATAAAGACAAGAATATAATCAACCTTTTGCTTCCCAACATCATTCCATGCTGTAATTTGATCAAGCAAAGTTCTTGTGAAGTGTTTAAAACAGAAGTCATCATGACATGAAGTAAACAGTCAGTATCCCTAGGATCAGCTTATATGCACCCGGGTGCATTTAGTCATTTTTTAAATATTATTTTTGAGAGCAGTCAGATTAGGCTAATCTTTATGATCTCCATGAAAGGTATTTAATTATTCAGTGCCTTTGATCAAATGCCTGACGTCTCTAAGGGTGGCAGAAATTAAGCTTTAAAGGGGCACTTCATCAAAAATGCATGATCTTTTTTGAAGTGTTTTGGTGATTTTCTCATTTAGAGTATCTTTAATCTTTTACAGATAATTTGTTGGGCTGTGTAAGAAGAAGCAAGTCAGTGGTCATTGAAAAAAATAAACCTTGACTCCTAATGTATTGTATAATCTATTCTACTTCATAGGTACTGGTCCAATTAAGTGGGTGAAAATAACAGATCTCTGCACTTTTTTCCAATCAAATTTTGATATTTACGCACCAAGTCAATCTGAATCAGAGAGCTGAGTGTGACCAGTGTTAGCTGTGGTATTTGGTCATGCATGTGCTGCAATCATCGGGGGCGTGAATATCAGTGACTCTAGAAAGAATCGCCTCAACTCAGATTCAGAGTTTGCTAAATGTTAGGACTTCATCCAGCAATTGCTGGCTGCACATTTTAACTTTGAACAGCTGATAAATTCTCAATGTGGTAGTTTGACACATAAAGGCTGAGTATTTTCAAATAGTTATCTCAAATCTAACATTCAAAGAAGCTATCCAAAATGGAACAGATGTTATCCTTAGCACAGCGTTGTTAGATGTGTGTTGGTTTGTAGAAAAATAAATAAATAAATGGACATTTTATTTAAAGAAAAAAAGATTGTTTTATGCCGGGAGTGGGTTTTCTGCAGATGGTATCGGACGTTCTATTTGTTCCTAAAGATAAGCACAAGGTAAGCACACATTCTTATGGCTGACCATTGTTGTGTGAAAACATAAGCAAACGTCTGCACACTGGAGCTCCCTTAAGTGCAATTTATTGGCACATCCACAAGTGACGTTTCGAGCTAATGCTCTTCTTCAGATTTAGCTATACACAGAGACAGTTTATGTATATTCAAACACACACACACATGATAATCCCTGTGAAACATAAAACCCACAGATAACAAGTTACGTTACATACAAATGCATATGAAGAAAAGCACATATATACATAAAATAAAACTAGAATTACTGGCTATTATTGGTTGTATGCCTCAGCCAACCAGTCAAGTTGCAGTTTACATCACTTCATCATGTGATCCTTTTTCACATTTGTGTGAAATTGTCATAATCTGCACTTGAATACTTGAGTTATGGCCAAAAACATGTTTTCTGAGGGCACAGTGACCCACACCTTTGACTTTTGATCACTCAAATCGAATCCATTCACCCTTGAGTCCAAGATGATGTTTGTGCCAAATCTGATGAAATTCCCTCCAGGTGTTCCTGAGATATCGCGTTTGCCAGAATGGGAAAGATGTGAGGTCACAGTGACCTTGACTTTCGACAACCAAAATCCAATCAGTTCATCCTGGTCATGTCTAGAAGGTATCCCCCAAGTTGCGAAACTCATGCGAGATGGTTAAAGTAGAACACCTTCTAAATGATGAATTCCAGTAGGTAATTTCCATTGCCAAGTTAAGTTCAATCAATATGTGAACATGAGCTCCTCTCTCTCTCAAAGCCAGAAACCAGAGACGTAAGTCTCAAACTTGTGATGTCATAGGGTATAAAGTCTGGAGCTGCTCCATTGACAATAAATGGGACACGGATTTTGTTGAGCCACAGAATATTTGTTTCCTTTTTATACCCAAATGGGCTTTATTCTATTCTATACTAGTGTTGTCAGTTGTCTAAAGAAGCGTATGTGACGAGTTGGGATGCGAACGTGTTGGTCAATCACAAGGTAGCCACGCCCTAAAGCATACCCTGCTTTATGGTCTATTTTACTCTAAATGGGACCATAATTTACTAAATGAACATTATGCTGTATTGAAGAAGATTTGAAAAACTAGCGATTGAGACCATAAACTCATGTTTACAATGTTTACTGAGGTAATAAATCAAGTGAGAAGTAGACTCATTTTCTCATAGACTTCTATACAATCAGACTTCTTTTTGCAACCAGAGGGAAGAAGAAATAATGCAGGTTTAAGGCCCATTGGTTTCACTTTTCAGACCCGGAGTTGCCCACTGGATGAAGATGAAAAATGAAAAGAGCCTTCTGTAAGTGCCCTCTTGAATTGACTTGTTTGCTTGCTTTCCTCACCTCCATTTCTCTTCTTGTGCACTGATTCGTTTTAGGTGAACAGCCATTCAGAGTGATTTCTATCACCAACCTCCAACATGGGCAGACTACAGCCAACGGTGGGACACAGTGCAAAAACTAGGGTCAACAGACGCTCACCGACGGCCCCAAACTGGCCAATGGCTGACTGTCTGCCTGGTGTGTCAAGGCCTTAAAAGACCATCTAATTTTCACAATATGCTGGTCATAGCCCCGCCCCTTCACACATTCTCACATTCTCATTCAGGTCCCACCTGCCAATTGCAGATGCATGCTACTGTCATCAATGCCACTTTGCATATAAAACATATAACCTCAGCCACGCTCACTCAGGAAAAAGGTTTGACATAAAGGGCATCATATCTTGTAAAACGAAAAATGTAATTTGCTGAAATGTCCCTGTGGCCTCGCATATATTGGAAAAACGGGAGCCCTTAAAACTAGGATCACTGAACACGGGAGTGCCATTCGTAATCATCATGATGCATCAAGTCCAGTAGCTATCCACTTTACTAAAGCCCAACAACTCGTAGAGGAGGTGACATTGACTCTGAACTATTTTAGATATATATACACTGTGTTCTCTCACACCAAGAGGTCTGAATGAGTATTTTAGTACCAGACCATTCCTGTGATGTTGATATGTAAAGGGCAACATAAGAGACTTGATCAGATCATTAGGATGATATTGGTTTATGTTGATGCTCTCCTGTGGGTATCTGGGCTTCTCACTGTGGTTGGTATTGTGCTCTTTTTCTAAAAATGAAATGATTACTGTTCACTATAATTTGTGTACTTAGTTGACTCTAGATGTACTATATATGTTGTTCCCTTCCTTTATGAATATCCATGGGTTTATTGTAGATTCCTGTTCTTAAATGTTTTAGGGACATCCTATTTTAAATAAAGAGACGCCTATATCTACATATAGCCATATAGAAGGTATGACGGCTACTGGCTTCATGTTATTCTTTTGGGCTCTCGCCTATATATATATATTTGTATATTATATGCATATATGTGCTTTTCTTAATAGGCATTTATATGTAACATAACTTGTTGTTATGTATGGGTTTTATGTTTCCCCGGGATTATTATGTGACTATCATGTGACCAGAGAGTGTGTATTTAAAGATTTCGTCTCTCTATATACAGCTAACTGAAGAAGAAACATCTTGTAGTGTACTGTTTACTGTAGCTGTAAAATGAGAAAGTTTGTGACCTGGCAGCCATGTTGAGATCTGTTGAGGTAATACCAAGCACCGCCCACCAACCGGAGCACAGCCAATAGGAATGCTCTCTCTCTGAAATGACCTGTGATTGGTCAAGGTCTCCCATCACGGGCTAGATGTTTTAAAGCCTGAAAACAGAGCCATGAGGAGGTGCAGAAGTCTAGTTTTCTCTCAGAACACTTGAATTACAATATGCTGAAAGGTTATTAGGGAATTTTTGCCCAATGATGCCAAAAGCGTTCTGCCTATACTGAAGCTTTCAAAGAACTACAGTGTGCGGACCTTTGCTTATGTTTTCATTGCCATCTTCTATTGGTCCAGCACCGGCCTTCAACGGTATTTGGATGTGCGCGACCACTATGCATTGTTTGAACATTGTTTGTATCCAATGTACACCCAGAATATTTATTTTAGAGGCAATGTACTACCAGCCCTATTATATAAAGCCCAGCTTTTTGCATACAATAATGGTAACACATGCATTTATTGTTAGTTTCCTTATATTGACACTGTAACATAAATCATGGCAATTGTCCTTTAAACAGTTTTGATTTCTTATTTAAATCCTTGCTGTTGCTGGCCTGAAGGCGAGTTTACAGCATTTTCCTATTGTCATTCTTTTGCAATAGAAGCTAAATAGAAAATATTGTTGCAAAATATCAATTTCACCTAATGACTGCATCATACTGCTGCTAAAAAAAACATTTCTGTGTCTCATTTTTGGAGAAACAAATGGTAACAGCTGCACACACACACACACATCTGAGAGCACTGGAGTGTTTATTTCTTCAGGGATTCCATCTGAGCCAGATGTAATCTATGTAAGAGGATGGATTAGGTTATAGATTATTAATCTAAAGATGGATGGGGATGATGAGCTGGTCGAGCCTCTGGGTTTCGGCTCTGCCACTGTGAATGCTGGGAAATTGATCTGCAGGTCGCTGCTTGCTTCACCCTGGTCTATCATAGAAGGGACATGCCGCTGTGCCTCCGGGGAGCGTTTATTCATGTCACGGAGAGCGAGAGAAGAACCGCCTTGTAACGTCTATGCTACAGCGTGCAGAGAGTTAAACACCAACTTCTAATTGTCACAAAATGAAAGATAAGGCATCACACGCTGATCTTTTTTTTCACCTTGTTAGTCAGCATCCCACAGAAAGCAACTTTATTGCCTCTTTGACTCGCTTCGTCTTCGGCGCACGTCTTCCCACAGAGCTACTTGAAATGTGGTTTTCATGAACAAATCCTCATTCTAAGCACTTTTCTCATTGTGGCAGCTTTATTGTCTGTAGTAATGGAAGCAAGAGAACGGTTTCATTTACAACCCCAGGTTGTTTGAAGGAGGAGTGGACTACAATGAGCCGGGACCTCGCACGTAGGCGGATGCATATGTTTGTTTGTGGCAAGGTCGATATATTCAAATGAAAAAACAGGTGGAAGGAAATAGAACAGGTATGTGTTTTAATTTCCTTTTAATAAGATGCAAATTGTGTTTGAGTTCTAAATATGTGCTACATACATATGACCATAGTCAGAAGTCAGAGAACCTTATAATTCTGAGCAGTTTACATAATGCTTGGTGCACACAAGAGGACTTTCAAATCTTAACTGATTTTAAAAACAGTGCTCAAGCACACATTTCATCTCAGCACCTCTAAAAAGTAATTATCAAACCCTATAAGACTGCAAACATAACTGTCTTAAAGAGGCTGTAGGCTGCTCAGACCTAAAGCAAGAGTGATGCTATTGGTATCTTCTGAAATTATAACAGCTAAAGAATCCATTGGTACCAACCATTTCATGTCAGCGTGCCAGGAAGCATGATAAATAATGCTCCAAATTTAGGCTAAATTCTGGCAAGGAAAAACTGGCACGGCCATTTTCAAAGGGCTACCTTGACCTCTGACCTGGGTACCCACGAGTCTCCCCTTTACAGACAGACAAAAATGGTGGAATATTTCTGCATACTGAGGTCCCTATTAGAATTACATAAATTGGGTGTGACTGGAAAGCTGAGAGTCTTGTGGATCCAATGAATGATTTGTCACGTAGCGCCTGAATTTTGTGTTTTACTTTACATAAGTAAAGACATTTCCATCATAACTTGATGCAGAAAAAGGCAGAAATTGGTGCATTAAAATTCACCAGAAAGCGCTGCAGCAGAGACGCTGTCGGTTTGGACAACACACACACGTGAGAGAAGCAGCAGTTCAGCGAGGTATAGCCGTCACGCACTGCTTATGCACTCAACTCATAATGCATGTGTTTGATAAGGTTAGAAGCTTGATCCCAGTTCTTTGATACAGAAATGAATTACTTCATCAATATGTAAATCAAGTTTGACAAGCCATCCATCCATATTTGGAGACGTTTCCAAAGGTATTTCTTTATATTTGAGGTCTAAGCAAAACTAGGCTAAGCTTACCACCTTCAAAACAGCATCACTGATTTTGTCTGACTGCACATAAAAAAGAAGTCTTGGTCAGGTTAGCAACAACAGGCGGCGAGCTTGTTATTTTTCACACATTCCTTCCTTGAACGATGGAGGCATATTTCAATCTGCATCTGCTCAGTGCAGCGTGATCACACATGTTGTGTGTTGTGTGTAACAACAGCTAGAGAAGGTGTTCTTTGATAACCTGTGGCACTCACACCTGTAGCACCCTGATCACATCTCCCCCATCGTTGTGCTTTTAATGCATTTTTCAGTAGAATTCAAGTAAAAGGGCTGCCTCCCATCTCTTGGCCACTTTATATGGAGACCACTACATTATTAATCAAGGTGCAGTCCATACCACCAAACCACCAAACCACCGAGGAAAGCTCAAGCAGCAGGGATTAAAGAAGTGGCTGCACGTCGAGCATTCAGAGAGAGGATGTTCAAAGTGTAGCTAAGACTACATTTTTATCCTCTATTGATTTGGTCTGTTCCAATGACATATTCATTCTGTTTGTTCTTTCTGATTGATTGAGACTGTCATTTGGATCTTTTTTTTTTTTTATTTGAAATGAAGATACATCCCAAATTCACCCTGGTCTCATGAAATATTGTGCAGAAAAAACAGAAACCAAGACAGCAGCATTCCTCCTACTGTAAATGTTTCATCAAACAGTCAAAGAAATGTTAATACTAGTAATTATAGTAATGATATCTAAAGCCCCCATCCTGTTTTTCATTCTTTCTCAAACGGAGAACGGGGGTGTGGTTAATAGTCAGATGTAATTCATTACCATGGCAACCAGATTACTTTGTTTTTCAATCCAGTTTAGATTAAACCAGCTACAGTAGCTTGGAAAACATCCATCCTTCCATCCATCCATTTTCTTCTGCTTACCCGAGGCAGCAGGCTAAGCAGGGAATTCCTGAAGTCCCTCTTCCAAGCAACCTTTTCCAGCTCTTCCTGGGGGACCCCGAGGCGTTCCCAGGCCAGACGAGATAGATAATCTCTCCAGCGTATTCTGGGTCCACCCCCGGAAAACCTCAAAAGTGAGGCGTCCAGGAGGCATCCTGATCAGATGCCCGAACCACTTCAGCTGGCCCCTTTCAACAGGAAGGAGCAGCGTCTCCACTCCGAGCTCCCGCCGGATGTCTGAGCTCCTCACCCTATCTCTAAGGCTGAGCCCAGCCACCCTACAGAGGAGGCTCATTTCAGCCGCTTGTATCCGCGATCTCATTCTTTCGGTCACTACCCAAAGCTCATGACCATAGGTGAGGGTTGGAACGTAGATGGACTGGTAAATCGAGAGCATTGCCTTCCAGGTCAGCTCCCTGTTCACCACAATGGTCCGGTACAGCACCCGCATAGCTGCAGATGCCACACCGAACCACCTGTCAGTTAGCTATATGAGCTATATTAAGTGAGTGTGAGCCGTTTTTGTTGCTAGCTTTGCGGATAACCCCTTTCACTTTAATCAACAGGTGGCTGGCAAGACACGGGAGCTTGGCTTGGGTCTTGAGGAGTTGTAGCATTTATTCACCGACAGCCGAACTGTACACACACTGCACTTCTACATTCACAGCTATAATGTTACTTTTTACTTCATACTCACCATCAAACACACTGTCTGTCTGTTTCAAAATAAAAGCCCTCAAGTTGTTTTGCTGTGGACAGAATTCCTTCATTTGTTAACATAAGGCTTTTATTCTGAAATATTTACAGGACAGTGTTGTGGAAAATGCAGTGACTTGCAGGATTACATAAATGAATAAAGTACCAAATTTGAATTGTGGATTATTAATATTATTTACAGATGGGCAAATGTTTCTTAATATTTTTCTGCCTATAATAGATGAAAAATAGATAAATGAAAATGGCCACTATGAAAGACAAACTCTATGTAGAAAGAAAGGGCTGGCAGCAACAGCCCTGCAGCAGAATTTTATTTTTTTTAATTAGGGTTATATTTTTAAATGAGATGTTTAATTTAGCTAGTGGTAGTCATGCTCCAGATGTGTGGTACACACTGCTGCCAAAGGAAAGCAGCGCTAATACTATAAGCATGTGAAGATCTTTTTTCTTTCTTTTCTTTTCTTTTATGGGACAAGCATCTGCTATGAGTAGACACATCTCCAGATGCATGAAATGTTACACCTGACATCAGTCAATATTTTAGTAAAAAGAATTGGGCATTCCATCTTTTTTTCCAACAGCTGTATATCCAACACTGTCTCCTCTGGGATAATATCTGTCTTGTTTTGGACATTTTGTTTCAGCATTTGATTTGAACCAGTGGTCTCCTTAACTCTGATGTGTTATTCTCATTGAACTTCAATGTGGAGTGTGAAAACTTTCAGAGGTGTCTTTCAATCTGTTGCTTTTTGACAGGTCCAAATCCCTGGAGACACCTCACAGTGACCTGGTTATTGAAAACTATACTCCAGAAAAATGGGCTTTAGCGTAAGCTATAAGAGTATAACGTACAATTCTAAGAGGTGTAATATTTGAAATGATTACGGATAGATTTTGTTGTCAGTACATGTGTCAAACAGTAAGACACATCAACTAATTTATGTTTCAAATCCACCCCCATTCTCCTGGAAACAGGAGAAAATAACTGAAAGCTACTCATGAAAAATTCGTCCCTCTTGTATCAACTCGGTGGACATGCTGTGGCTGTCGTTTTGAGAGAAAAAAAGTATTCTCAGCCCAATAAAAACAATTCATCATTCAGCTGACACTCCCGTGCAGTCCAGTGACAGAAGATCCTATTTCAGCTGTGGTCAATGGCAGGGGTGCCCCTTCGCTATTACACAGATCTTCCATTATTTATTCAAGGTAGCCTGCCGTGAGCAGTGAATATGCTGACAGGGCTATCTCTCAGTGAGGCAGGCTGATAAATAGACCTTATCCAGTGTTCCATCAGACACCAGGTGAGCTCCCACCAGAGCTCATCCTTCTGCACTTCTCTATGGGAGACCCCCTCAGTGTGTGCCATTCATCTTTGCTGTCTCTCTCTCAAACAGTAGCTCATATGAATTGCCCCGTCCACATGTTCTTCATATCGCTCACTGCATGGCCACTATAATGATGCCATCATTAATGAATGAGATTCTATCTTTTGGGGAAACGGGTTGTGAATATTGTGTAAAAACTATGCAACTCTTACAGAGTCACCTGTTTAAGTGTGTCTTGTATGAAAGAAGTTGTCATGAAGTAATGTTACCACTCTAACTGTAGCGTAATGCTTAGTGTTGTATTGTAATGCTATGTGTAATGCAATGCTAATGGAGGTTTCTTGATGAAACCAAATACAGAAACTAGGGCTGTTAAAGTTAATGCACTAATAACGCTTTAACGCAAATTAATTTTAACGCTGCTAATTTCTTAATTTTCCGGAGGGTGTAGCGGGCTCAGTTTTAAAGCTAGAGTGAAGATACTGGCATCATATGGAATCCATCATGTCATACTAGCTTGTCGAGAAGGAGGCTAAATAACGCTCCAAACTTGCGCAAAATTTGGGGGAGGAAAAACTGGCATGGTCATTGTCAAAGGGGTCCCTTGACCTCTGACCTCAAGTTATGTGAATGTAAATGGGTTCTATGGGTACCCACGAGTCTCCCCTTTACAGACATGCCCACTTTATGATAATCACATGCAGTTTGGGGCAAGTCATAGTCAAGTCAGCACACTGACACACTGACAGCTGTTGTTGCCTGTTGGGCTGCAGTTTGCCATGTTATGATTTGAGCATATTTTTAATGCTAAATGCAGTACCTGTGAGGGTTTCTGGACAATACTTGTCATTGTTTTGTGTTGATAATTGATGTACAATAATGAATATATACATACATTTGCATAAAGCAGCATATTTGTCCACTCCCATGTTCATAAGAGTATTAAATACTTGACAAATCCACCTTTAAGGTACATTTTGAACAGATAAAAACTGCGCAATTTGCGATTTATCATGGACAGTCATGTGATTAATTGCAATTAAATATTTTAATCAATTGACAGCCCAACAGAAACACAGCCCTGTCTCCTAAAAACTACGTTCCTATACAATGAAACTGCATTGTGAATTACATTTTAAGGGAAACATGTTTTGTTGCAGATTATAGTTGTTTTTGAGGTACCACAAATACGTTGTTAATGACAGTCGACAGATTTGTCAAACAAACACAGAACTTTTTTAGTGTGAAACTTAAAGTCAATGTTCACTTATTTCAAGTAGTGTCCGTAATCCGGAGAAAAAACAATTCCCTCGAAATGTAATTGAGAATGCAGTTTAGTTGTATGGGACTATAATTTTGTAGGAAACAGGCTTGGGTATTTGCAGTGCGTTTCTGTATCTAAATGCTGCACGTTTTCAAATTGATGATGATTTGTCTATTTGCATGTTCTCTATTAAGTTGCAGAGCACTGAGCTTTCAGGATCATCATGGTATTTCAAACGCCCTGCCATGATCAGAGCTTCAATGATGTCAACGACTGTACTGCTATCCTGTTCTCCCCGAGTGGCTTTGACACATCATCACACTGCTGTGCTCTGTCACAGACTGAGACTAGCATGTGAAACTGTTCTCTGAGCTCCCACTGAGAGTCTTTTAGTGTTTGATTTTTGATTTTGGTCCTGCATGGCTCAGCCCTAAATTGAATTTTGTATAAGAAAAACTTATAGTAACATTCCATGTATTATTTCATCACCTTCTTTTTCAGTGTATTAAAGGTTGTTTTTTTTATGATAGCATCTTAATACCATGTGAAGTGTTGAGGTTTGATGAAAGCAAAGACCAGTCATCAATAATGAAGCAATTACAGAGCTTAATTAAAGTCGTAAACATTTTATGTTTTTATGACAACACATCGATTGTTATGAGGTTGACTTTATGACTGATTTGTTACAGGGTTGATTTTATGGTTAAACGTCAATGGGTCCCAGCTAACATTAATGGCTGTTCATCAGTTGATACTAAGACTAAAATACTGCACTCTTTGTCCAGATCTTGAGCAATGAGTCACGGAGCAGCTGAGACAACCTGCTGGCATTTTCTGGTCTCCTCAAGGCTACATTTTGCTCCTTTACAGCATCTGTGGTGAGTCTGCTGCACTTATTACAACCAGTTATTTTATCCTCTGCTCGATCAGTAAGCAGAATGTACTAATGTGGAATGAAGGCGCAGTCTTAATTTAAGGCCTGCACAGTTAACGGACAAACTCCAGCTTAGATCATTTCCTTATCATAAAAAATACAGGGGCGAGGAAATATAGGACACTTTGAGAGTGGCTACGCAACATTGCTAATGGAGGATATAAAGGATGTATGCATGGATTAAAAGTTCAACTGTTATTTACATATCGTTACTTATTCCTTGAGACAAAGTGGGTGGGAACTTTGTGAGTAGTTGTGTACTCATACGCTCAGCCTATAGACTTTATAATGTGATGACATCATGCACATAAAATTCACTTTTCTAGGCTCTGGAAAAGTTTTACAAATATGAAACCTTTGTAGATAAAAACATTTCATAATATAAAGAGTTATAATTGACCTTGTTTGCAGTTGAAGGTGTCCTGCCATCAGTTTTACAGATTTTTCTTTTATAATGGAGGTCTACGGGGAAAATTCTTACCTCAGTACATTGAGTGGCCATCATGAATATGGGCTGGGTGTGGCACGGTGGTTACCACTATCACTTCACAGCAAGAGGGTTCAAACCATAGACTGTATATAAGAAGTGGATGTAGTCACCGTGACGTCACTATGTGACGTGGATTATGGTTTTGAAGCCTCGAGTTCGGCATTTTGGCCGTCGCCATCTTGGGTTTTTTTTGCAACCAGAAGTGACACATGAGGGTGGAGCTAAGTTCAACCGAACACTGAATAACACAGTTTTAGGTGACAGAAATGTTATAATTAACTTTCATGAACTGAAAACACACTGTGAAAGGGTTAAAGTTCTAATACGAAAACACGGACAACTCCGTAGTAGCGACCTGTCAATCAAGAGGTAGCCACGCCCTAAAGCATCCCCTGCTTTATGGTCTATTTGACTCTAAATGGGACCATAATTTACTAAATGAACATCATGCTGTATTGGAGAAGACTTGAAACTAGCGATTGAGATCATAAACTCATCTGAAAATTATAATCATTTAAAGCTAGGGTTGCTAATGTTGAGAAACTAGCTCGAGTGAACTAGATTTTTTAAAATGATTGAACCTAAAAACCCAGCCCTGTGTTGCCAACTCTTTTCCAATGAAAGTAGTTAGCAGCACTAGCTCCAAAAGTCCCTAAATCTAGAGAGAAAGACACCAAGTCGGCAACACTGACAGTCCGTCCCTTCAGGGCAACTCCCCGAAAATTATCATTATCAGAACAGAAGTATATAGTTGTATGGTTTATAGTACTAGCTAATGCTGCTTTGTGCTTAAAACCATTTATTTATTTTGACCATCAATGAAGTCAGTGGTACGGTGACAGCCATGACATATTGAGCTCACTAGGTCGCTGAAGTTGTTTCCTGGCTATTGACACTGGGTGGGGTGACTGAGATTGATGCTTTTGTGTTTCCAGATCAATAATGGTGATTCAATGAGAAGTGTTGAGGACATGGAGCAGAATGCTTGCTGTGAATTATGGTAAATTAACACAATAAAATGTATGAGAGTAGTAATCAAGGAACCATATGGTATACATAATGAATATTTCACATACAGTATGCATGGGCATGTATGTCTTTGCCCAGGGCGAATTTTCCTCCACAGCATATCGTTTCAGAATGACCAAACCGTTTCGCACGGTTGCAAAAGGTGCATAAATGAAGTTAAAAAAAAAAGTATACCCTGAAGGCCACATAAGTGTGACAGGATTGGAAAAGATGGTTCCTGTGGTGGAATACCATCAGTGTCACACTTGTTTCTATGGCCAACTATTGACGTTGTAAATATGCAGGAATTTGTTTTTGTTGGCAGACATTGGCAGTTCAGCATTTTCCTCAACAACCACAAAATTATAATAGACATTATTATGGCAGGGTAACCCAGACTTCATACTCTGAGCGGTTTTAGCTGATTGACATTAAAAGAATATTGTTAGCAGCACTGGATGAGTAACCTGGCTGCAACAGTATTCACTTTGGTGCTATATTTACATGTATTTTCAACACTAATGTAGGCAATCCTTTTCTAAGCAACTCTTCTTTCCACGATAAATATCTAGCAAGTGGACACAAGCAGCGACTTGAATAAAAGTATGCATCCATCCACCATTAATACATTAATATTCAGATTTATTAGAGATTCCCCCCAGCCCATTAGTAGCTCCTCATGAGCTCTTCGTTTGAAACAACTCAAGGCATTGAAGCATGTGTGTCGTTGTTGGAGAATGCATGTATATGTAGTGTGAATACATGTGTGCATGTGTTTGTGGGGGAGGCGAGAAGCCCGAGAGGAAAATCGTGTTAAAAGGGAGGCGAATGGGCGATCTGACAAATGGTGGAGGCCAAGTTTTCTCCCCTTCAACCCTGAGGCAAGTGTTACGTCAGTTAAGAGAGGGTATGCCCCTTCTCTCCCTGCCTCGCTCTCTCTCACAGTTCCTGTTTATCTCTCCTTGCAACAGTATCTCTCCCTCTCACACACACATAAACTGTTATTATTAGGAATGTGAAGTTACACTGTGAAAGGAGCACCGCGGGGACGATTTCTTAGATTCCGCATCAGCCTACTCACTTAGTGGTAAAATAGAACAGCATTGATGAAACAGAAATCACAGAGTTGTGTGTTTTTCTCTATGTGTGGGTGTGTGTGACTGAGGTGTGATTTATTTGTATGTGGGCTTGTAATTTGTAGCAGCCATCCATGCTAGACATTTATATGTAGACCCTATAAGCTCTTTAATCACGCGGTTTATATTATTTATATCCTTCTGTTGTACGCTCTTTAAACAGAGATGCCAAATAACAGGACACAAATATTTGTGTGGAAACACATTTGGAGCTGTGTGTTCACACCTTTCTGTAAGAGACGAGCAGCAACTACCACGGCTGGAGGCCACTGTGGAAGTACCTGTAGTGCAATGTCGTAATGCCACTAGATGCTGGCTCCAAAACATCTCTGGCTCCAATTAACTCCCATTCAAAAGCATCAACTTCTCCCTACAAATTAAATTGTGTCCTTGAGTCTTTATGGTCTCAATCTCTAAATTTAGAGCCTCTATTAAGTGTGCTGGTGGTTTTAGCTGACCTAGACCAGAAAATATTCAGTTATTACAGACCAGTGATGTTGTTTTTTCCCTCATTGTTCTCCGTGAAGTGTGCTGGAAGTGATGTTGCCCTGGTGTGTGTTATGTGGAGTGAGCACTGCACCGGACTCCATTTAAAAAATAACCTTTAAAATGTTACATTTCTTGTCGGCAACCAGACATGGTATATTGTTTTTGTTTGTATCAACACCTCCCTGACACAACTTTGACAAAAATAGAATATTTTAAACTAAACTATTTATGCAATACTGTAACTGGCAGGGATTGACCAGTGTTTTCATGAAGCTATAGCCTTGGCTTCAGTCCAAGGTAGCGGGGTTTGTTTCCAGAGCAGGAAAGGCGACACCCCACACTCCTTATTTTGAATAGTAATAGATGGCACTGACCTTAACACGCAACTCTGCGCTTCAAACCCGCTTCAATGCCAACCAGTATGTGTAGTCACACCTCGCTACATCCATCCTGATATACAGTCTATGGTCAGAGATCAACAGATTGACAGGCCTATACTAAACAAACAAAAACACTACCATGGTTTGCAGCAGTAGGTAGTTAGGCCAAGTATTTTGGGCTGTTAATACTATTCAATGAAGCATACTGTAGCATTAGTTCTGGCAGAGTACTGAGGTATTGCTGATTACCATCAGATGATTTCAATATGCTTCACAATGATTAGCTTATTTACCAATCACTACACTCATGCCAACGGCGTTTGCTGCTGCAGCTCCCTCCGCCACCCCAACCTCTCCTATGTGTTATTTGGTATTGTTGATCATTGTACGTTTCTGCAAACAACGGGATACAGATGTTAATACGTTTCGTATCAGACTCTAACACGCTTGCAGAAACGCACAAAGACACGTGGTTTACGTTGTGAAACGATTGGTTAGGTTTACGCAACGAAAGTACTTGATTTAGAAAAAAGATCATGGTTTGTGTTAAAATAATAATGTAATAACGTAACAATGTAACGTAACAACCATAACAATGTAACATAGCAACCACCCATAGCAGACTTTGTTACATAGTTTTATGTAACAAGCGTTAAGTCCACGTTTACTTTTGCCATTATTATACCACGTAACTTTCATACCACATCATTTTCAATAACGGTCGCTCGATATACTACGTCACTTGCTCTGCGCGTCACGCGCTGTTCTACGTCACTTGCTCTGACCTAATGGAAAAACGTCCACATTCAACGTATTCATAGTTTGCAGAAACGTACAATGCCAACATTTTTTCCTGGCGACTTGGCTGTGATATATTGCTCATATGTGTGATTATCAAGGGGCATTGGCTCTCTCAGCAGAATCCTTGTCGCTGCTCGGATTCATTGAGAGCTCCCTCAAGCAGCAGCCAAATCTAACTGCGTAAGCATATACTGTATGAATGGGCAACTCCTTAACGCAAGTGTCTCTGACTGGCGCAGAGGGAGAGATGTGAGGCGATGATACTGCATGATGTGAAAGAGAAAGGTGCCTGCCGGTGTTCTAAAAACAGAGAGTTAGTAATTGTAGTTTGTCCCGATTATGAACACGTATATCTAAAGCTTTAATATTAAACAGCCACCATTTGCGTCAAATTCCCATTCCTTCTCAGAGTCATAACTCAATCTCAATCAGTCAGATCTGAACACACAGACATGAACACATATCTTTAGATTCAGGATATCATTATCGCAGATGTCCATCGTGAATAAACATTCATAAATTTGCTTAGAAATCATAAAAAAAGGTGCTCTTTATAACTCCAGAATGATCAGGTTTTTAAGTTTTCTTCAGTATCAGTGTCATCCTGTGATAATTGTCTGTAAATCCATGGGTACATTGCAAACAAATAGGTTAAAAAAACGGGCTCAAGTTGTAATTCACAGTATAACTCGCTGAATCCACGGCGACTGATGGCCCTCAGCTATCTCTGTTGGAGGGATAATCAAGCTGTTATGGCTGTCAGCAGATTACCTGCTTCCACATCGAGAAGACACAAGAAACAGCAGCCTCCCATTCCATTTTTCCCCGAGTCATTAATGTAAGTATTTGTATTCATTTATTTATTTATTTGGGACAGTGCATATTAATCAACATTAATTAAAATGTAAATGTGCCAAGACTGACTCATTTTTCATCTGCACTCTGTTAAAATGGCCCTATACCTGCAAAGAGAAGAAGTCTAATTACAGTGATGCACATTAGATTTGCATAAGATGTTATGAACATTTAAAAAAACAACCTCGCTAGAAAAGGTTCAATAAACTTTTATCTCCGTTACTTAACACAGTCCAACTTCATCCAGTAAGATGCACTGTTGAAAAAGCTCATTACCAAAGCCAAATGCTCACATCCACAGTGCCACGATCTAGTAATGTGTGCTTCATTTAGCATATTGAATTGCCCAACAACACCAAATTTAAAGTCGCACCAAATACCCAAGTTGGTGTTGGAGTGCGGAATGTACAGTGAAGTATGATTGCTCCTAAGCAATCTTCCATTCCTTCGCAAAGGTAAAACACTTAATGGTCTTTTAGCGTTGTTGGTGCCCACCAAATCATGTGAAAGTGGTCTGGGACTTTAGCTTTGTTGATGCTCAAGTGTCTTCCCCAGCCGAGAGTTTGAGCATCCGTGCCATTTGGCTTCTTCCCTGTTTTGGTTTTATATGGGGCCATGACAGTGCGGTGAGCCTCATATAATCTATGTGTGAGTCGTAAAACCAAAACAAGCTAAACCAAAAAGAGCAAAAAGTAGTAAAAACTTTCGCATTTCTCATAGCATCATTGAATTCCATAATACTATCCGAAGTATTGCTTGTTGCCTGTTAAATGAAATGAATTGTTCTTGAGCATATTGCCTGGTCTGTATAATATGCTGCTACAGTAATCAGCCTGGAAAGCTGCAGCTGTGCCTGCTGCCTGACTGAACAACTCTGCACGTACAGTATGCCCTTTTCACAGCAGCCATTTTGTCATTGCAGGGTAAATGCAGGTGTAAGTAATAACATGTTCCTGTTCCTTTCAGGTAGGTCAGGGCCCTGGTATTGTGCATGCAGATTCCGACACACAGAGGCATCCTTTAGTTCTGTATGCGACGCACCGGGCTTCCAACTAACTCCAATGTAAACCCATCCACGGCGTTATTCAGCGGTCGGAGCAAGTGACGTAGTACAAAGAGTTTACTCAGGTTGGGTGGGAGGAGTGGTGACTTTCACCCAGGAGACCATTGTTCATGGCCTGTGTGAAACTAAAAGTAACCGTTGACTTATTTCGTCACGTCAGTTGTTGGTCACGTGACTTGTTAGTATCATTAGTCCTGTGAGTCACGTGAGTTAGTCAGTAAACTTACTGTCAACCACGACCGTTTCCTAACCCTACCAAAGTGGTTGTGTTGCCTAAACGGAACTTCCTTTAAAAGGGACTGTTTGTAACTTTTTAAGCGTATAAATGTACCGGGTCGGGATCCCATGCGTGCTCACGTGTGTCCGTAGTCACTGCTCCTCTGCCTGCTTGCCTTCACTCACACAGCACGCGTTGCGCACACCACACACTGCAGAAGAGTTAGTTTAGCTCTGAGAATATCTAGTGAATGAGTGAGTGGACGTTTGTGCAGAAATAACTGCTGCAGCTCCTCCAGACCAACAAAGGTTTTCCGTGTCTTGTGAAGTGACGGGGCTCCGCAGCGAGTAACGTTATCGTCTCTGACCGGGTGCCGGTGTCTCCCTGCGGGCGCAGTCGGGAGGCGATAACGTTTCTCTTCCTGCTTCAGCCCCGTAGGCTGAGGCAGGAAAAGCCAGCAGTGATTCATGGAGAGACCTTCGTCTGGTCAGCTAACATTACTGCCAAGCGGGTGAAATATAGAGTGATATTGTGGTTTTAGCTGACGTGTGTCGCCTCACTGTTTGGAGCGATGCTCGTTCATGTCTATTTAGAGCGAGCAAGCGCGAGCCCGACGCTGACTTTCATTGACTTAACGGCCACAGGTGTCGCTGTTAACAAGCAATTCTGAAAGTTACAAATAGTCCCTTTAACGGTCGGTCTGGAAGTGAACTTCTACTGTAGTTTTAGGCATACATTAGTCTGTCTGATAATCAACCTTAAGGTGACGATGAGGGTGAGTCTCAGTACTGTAGCTTGGACAGAAAGTAATGGCATTGCAGCAGATACCTCATTATAGAATATATTATTGCTATAATAGATTCATGGATGTGGAAATTATGAGGCCTCATTCATACTCAAAGACCATGAAATGTTCTGTGAAATTTCACGCTACGAAACCTATCTGCACCAGGGGAAAGTTACCCAAATCTCTAATAGAAAGCACACACACCTCTCTTGTTTCTGAACAATGTGAGCCTGTCTCTTACACAAAAACACAACCTTGTGCTGAGGAATTCTGAACACCAGGCGCACTGGTCAAGACCAGCTGATGTAACTTTTGAGAGTTCATTGCCTTGCCACTCTAGTGAATTAAACATGACATTGAATGACAAGGCAAATAGGGGTTAACACACTTTAGAGTTCATCACCACTGACAAAAATAATACCTGGACAACTGACAAAGTGTGTATAAAATTCAGAGGCATAAAGGAAGAAGCTGGATGAGAAATAGAAGAAACATACTTATGCCATTTTACAGTCAGAGCTTTGGCATTTACCATAGTTGACCCTCATTCCTATGATTAATTCTAACATTCCCATCATTATAGCCTGAATAAGTCATTCTGATTATGCACCAGAAAGCTATCATTGGTTATATGGTACATTAGTATGGGTCACCACAAATTACTTTTCAACTACTACTATTACTTTTTTATGCTGTGGTAAACTGCAAATTGGTCAGTTTTGGTTAGAATTTTAATGTCATATTTTTTTTTTATGGGAAGGAACCAAAGATCCACTTCACAGTGTACAGAGCCAAAACACATTACATTCATCATAACTGAATTTCTTTTACTTAACATTTATGTATTCAGATTTCAAGGTCCAGCAAGTGATTACTGACATTATGATTTTCCTAAACCAATTTCCCTCATGATTTATTGAATTAGAAAGCATTCAATGAATAGGCAGATAAATTGTGAGTGGAAGGGCAACCTGTGAAGATAAAATGATGAATTGCTAATCAGCCGAAGGCATCCAAATGTCAAACAAGCATGTCTTTGATCCTCTGCGGGCTGTTTGCGGGAGCTAATAAAATGTTTATTAAGTATGTCCCTCAGGTGACGAGACATTTATCAGTATGTCAGTGTGTCAATGCTTCTCCAGTAACAAACTGCCAATGCAAAGCAGTGCAGAGATTTCTCAAGGGAGCTGCGTGATTGTAAAGCCACTGTTCTGCTGTCGCCACTGGATCAATAGTTTAAGTACATCTACCGCTTCAGCACTTCCTCTACTACCACTTCTACTGCTAACACCGCTGCTCCTGCATGTACTTCTACTTTCCTAGTACTATAGAGGGCTGAAGTATGAAGTCATATATCTTTGTGATAGCAACTGCTCCAAAAAAGTAATGCACTGCAATTCATGTATATCCCATGAAATCAATTCATGTGTAATTCACGTAACTGTAAACCAGGAAATATAAATAGTGGCAAACGCTCTGCAGAGAGGAGGTCGGGACGAATGGTTTGGGTCAAAAAACACCGGAATTTCACCCAGGAGACCGCTGTTCGTACCCCGTGTGAAACCAGAAGTCAAAATGTATTATTTGTCACGTAAGTTAAGTTTTTAAGTTGTGTCTTTTACAGAGTTATTTTAAGCCAAAGTAGTTTTGCTGTTTTGTTGTGTAAAGCAGCTCCGGAGGATTCCGCTCAGCCGGTCCGAGCCTCCCGTAGGTTGCATTGGAAAAGTAACAGTTTTCATTATTTATCAATACATTATGTATTACGTATGCCCCCGTGCACCGGTTAAACAGGTTATCGGTTAATTTGCTCATATGCAGTCAAATGGAGTCGTTGATGGGACAGACGCTGGGCGACGGCGGAGGCAGAGGGTCCACCGGTCAAGCACCACATAGATCTGCTCGCGCACTTTCACTTTTGCTCACGAGCAGATCCATTTCCTTGGCAGAAAAACGCTCGCTATTTTTTTTTGCTCGCCATTTGCCGAATTCGCCTTTTAAGTAGCAATGTGCCAATGTACGGGCGCACCTGGTTTTTAAAAGGGAATGGGAGATGACACTGATCGGTTTAATTCCTGTTACGCCCCAAACACACCGACTAAATACCTTTCCCCTTGCGCCTTACTTTGCGCCCAGATTATACGCCACTTAACTAGCACTTTAGACCATGAGCTATATCCATCCATCCATCCATCTGCAACCGCTTATCCCGTTAGGGGTCGCGGGGGGGGCTGGAGCCGATCCCAGCCGACATTGGGCGAAGGCGGGGTACACCCTGGACAGGTCGCCAGTCCATCACACATAGAGACAGACAACCATTCACACTCACATTCACACCTACGGGCAATTTAGAGTCCACAATTAACCTAACCTGCATGTCTTTGGACTGTGGGAGGAAACCGGAGTACCCGGAGAAAACCCACGCTAACACGGGGAGAACATGCAAACTCCACACAGAAGGGCCCCAAGCCAGATTTGAACCTGCAACCCTCTAGCTGTGAGGCGCCAGTGCTAACCACTGCACCACTGTGCACCCACCATGAGCTATAGATCGTTAAAATAGGGACCTAAGAGTTTACAGTCATGCTAACAGCTTTGTGAGGCTATACTTAGGCACAGCTAAATGCAAATGCTAGGATACTAACATGTTCACATTGACAATGTTTTGCAGGTTAACCATGCTCATTATCTTAGTTTAATGTTAGCAAGCTAACATTTTCACAGTAACTAGCACTGAACACAATGTATAGCTGCTCATTCGTTTTGCCGGTATGTGGTCATGAAGTGTTGAACAAATAGAAATTGTGACCTGATGATGGTGGTAGAAGAATAGTCAGGGGATCACCAACGTTATTACAATTCCTCCTGAGGGAGTGATTAAACTATGTGGCAATACAGTATATCCAGTAGTTGTTGACACATTTCACATTTTGACACAAAAACATGGGAAAATAGGGCCCAGGTTGAAAAATACAGAAGTTTCCCTTTAAGAACTGTTTGTTCAGTTCAGTTCTAGCATTCCTATGTTCCACGTTTGTGTAAACATCTGCAACAATCTGAGGTCGATACGGAAATAAGGACCGACTTGTTGATTTGGAGAAAAACTAAGCATGACATACAGTACGCTTACTTTTTGTTAGGGAGCTGAGATCTCCCAAATTATTCATCAATAGGAGCTCTGCTGGTTGTGCAAATGTATCCTGCATATATATATGTTTTATTAAATGAATGCAAGTGGGAGAGAAATACAGAGAAAAAAGGGACAGATTTTGGGAGGAAAATGTATTCATGATGCCACAACTAATGGATGTGTTTGCTGTGTGTGTACTCCAACCATATTTCAATTCCCTGTTGAAAAGAGAAAGAGTGAAGGAGTGAACAAAATGCAATATTATGGCCTAAGATTTGTTAATAAGAGATCAAAAGCTACAATATAATGTATACGCTAGTGATTAAGAGAAATACACATTTGTAGCTGCAACGTTTGTGACTTTTCTGCAGATGTTGATTCTCAGGAAAATCATTCTGGGACTGCACATGTCAAGAAATGCATGAGTTTAGAAATTTAATTTGAATGTCCTGGATAGATCAGCCTCCTAAAACGCAGTCCAGCTGATTAATAAAGCCTTTTGATTTGGCAACCAACAAGTCTCCAGCAGTCTTCCTTGCAACCCTGGACAAGATAAGTATATAGAAAATGGATGGACGGTTTGATTTTGCATTATCCTCTCAAGCAATCCCAGACATAGTGTGATGTCCGTTCTTGTTAAGACCTTCTCATCTGTTCTGCAAATAGATTCAGATCCTCAAAATTCCTTCTGGAGTAGTCTACAACCTACGAGCACAACATTAACTCACTGAGGAATGTCATGCCTTTCTATCTGAATTTCATCTCCAGTATCAAATATTTAAAAAAGCCTTCGCCATTAGAGAAATAATTAATTGTGGTCTGATGTTGCAAAGCGCAGGGTCAGCACTGAAAGCACTCATGACACTGAGGAAGCCGCTGCACTTCCAACATTTATTTCCCACACATTATGTTGTCCCATCAAAAAAATACTTAGGATTGTTTCTTATAATCACACCTGCACAATTTTATGATAATACAACAAAATTCATCACATTATTTGCAAGGATGGTACATCCACTCAGTAAAGATGTTGCACGAATCGTCTGCTTCATCAATGCTGTTTTTGGAGAAGTTCTGCAGCACTCGCGGGAATCAGGAAACAGACAGTGAAGTAACACAGCATGATGGCTCATGCTGAGACATCATCTTGTCTAAATGAGCAGACATGAACCATCCATTGGAAAGCTGTAAAAAGATGTCCTAATCAGTTTGACTGACAAACTGACTTTACAGTATAGTACGCAATGTTAGAACAGTCCAGTGACCAGGACACGTGAGTATCCATAGGGAGGGAGTTTACATTCCATCCCACATTCCCTAGAGGTTATTACCCGAGTACCGAGGCATAGGTCTCACCATCACCCTCCCTTCATCTATACCGCCGGCTCTCAACCACACTAGAGATATTGAATTTCTAAAGTAGGCCATATCGCTGTTGCAAATGGAAGCACTATCTCAACCCTCCCCACCTCTCCCCGCACCCCATCCCATATTGAAATTTATGCAAATTCATAATAAATCTCAAAAAGCGCCATCAGTCCCGCTGACTCTCTCTCCGTGTTGGTACGTCCCCTGGGGAATCCCATACTCGGTGATTCTGAAGCGGTTAAGGAACTCCCACAGGGCTACTGGGGAATTCTGACTAGCACGTAATTACCACAGTGACCGGGGCAGAGGAAGGAGGTTGTCATGATCAGAAAGTGCTGCTTAAGTGAGGTTAGTTAAGCCCCAGTGAGTGAGGAGAAGACATACTGGCTTTACAGTTGTTTTCTTACCATGGTATATTATAGTCAAATAATGTCTGAATGAATTAATGATGCAAACAACTATATGCCAAGCCCACAAGACTCCACACATTCATATAAGCCAGCTCCAGAAGGCTGTGCATGCATTTTTAAATAAGACCACAATATGTCCAAAAAATAAATAAAAACAATGCAATTTTCATCCCTTCATTGTCTGCAACATCAATGGCAAAAATGTACTGTATGTTACTGGAGAAACCAGGATGAACACTAATTAAATAGATCACTTTACCCTCTTTTTTAGGCTTTGTAGATGACGTTAAATCCATCAAAATGGAACATTTTCCAATTTTTGATCATCAAAATATTTCTGTTTGGTTTTTTTTTAGCTATTTTGTGGATGATTTACATTCTTGAATCATCAGTATGCAAAATTCAAAAGAAAATTGGACTCACGTTTCGCTTCTCCCAAATTACACAGCTCACACAATCTGCTTTCCTCCTGAATATTTTTAACCCCGTCGACTTCCTGAGGAAGAATACCAGTTCTCACCTGTGGAGCTAAAGATCTTTGACTTCTAGATAAGCAAAATGTAACATATAATTGAGAGCCATACTTTTATTTAATTAATTTAATTTAATTTGTCCTTAATTTTGATTTGGACGAGATATTTTACTGACAAATTGCTGACATTTAGATTTGTGTGTGTGTATGTGCGTGCATGCACGGGTGCATGTGTAAGTATGTGTGCATATATGCATATAAATTATATAAGTATATGGATTTAGGTCTTGTGTACATAGGTGCAAGGTACACCTGCATACATAGGAAATTATGTCAAGGTATATTGTATATCAATATGCATGTTTCTATATTATTATTTGTACGCTAGGTAATGTAATGTACATGCACAATATACCACGAATCAATTTAAGTTGAATTGTTTTGGAACTATATCTGTATACAGTGTATATACTGTACATGTTCTTTTCCGCCTACATGAACTAATAAAAAGTTGTTCACAAAAAAAAGATTCAGCTTAAGAATGAACATTGTTGGGTGGTAATTCCCATTCCCTCCAACGCAGCTCATATGACAGATAAAGTTTTCTAAGCCTGGATTTAAAAAAAAAAAAATACTCTGAAAATTAAGGCTGCATTCTGAAGACATTTTGTTTCAAATGTAATTTGCACTTATGTCTCTACTTAGTATTTAATTCTGAGGCAGACTCTCATCACGCCTGCATCGCAGATGGGCACTGTAGGGGGAGATTTCCAACAGTGAGGGAGCGAGCTCAACAGACCAGGTGCGACATGAACACTACAACCTCTTTGCCTTTGGGCTGTGTCTCTGATGGAAACTCTCTCTTGTTGTGGGAGTGCCATGGAGCGGTGAGACGCAGACACCGCTTAGTCTGAAAAATTAGTGCCATCAGCATCTCAGCATCCGGATTAATGAGAACCCGCGGTGCTGAGCCAGGCAAGGGCTGCTCATTTGTTTGGGTACCCATCTCCATTAAACAGCAATAAGGGGAATTCATGGAGCTCCATCAGAGCATGGGGGTGCGTTGGAGAAGGCCGCGTGGAGGGATTCGTAACACGACTAAGCTCCTCACGCTCAGTAATCTCAGATGAAATTAAAAAGCCGTGGATAGCTGCAGAAAAAAAAATATCACTCTTTTTTTAATCTTTTTTTCTCCCTCCTCTTTTCCCACTTTACTTGTTCCTTTCATCTTGCAAGCATTGTTTCCAGGCACTGCTTCTTGGCGCCGCTCCTGTCTTGTGTCGGTGCCAACAAGGCAAGTAATAAAGGATAATGTCACACACTACAGTATGCGGGAGATATGGAAAACTTACAATGTGCCATATGGAGCTGGGATGTACTGTAGAAGAAATTATAATCATAAACAAAGCAAACAACTGTTACTGTGTTTCATGCTCAGATTCATTCACTGACTTCCACTTGATGTGCTGCGGCTGTGGAGAAACAACGAGCCGTGCCTTCTGTTCTATTTGGCATGAAATGCAATGTCAGCGTTCTACGTTGCATGGAGGTTCATAGGAGGTTTTGGACTGAACTGAACATCACAGCACCAATGTTCGATTCACTTCTTTGTTCTTGCTTTTTCATGTAGAGGCTGGGAAAAGAAAGCCCACCGCGCCTCGAGTACCGCCGCAATTGTATTTAGATCTATTGATTCGTACGTCTGACCAGCCTCTGTGTGAATTTTTGGTTTTTCATGGTCCAGCGGATATAATAGAGTTGAAGGGAGAGAAGGTGCACCAGCACAAAAACCCATTTAAAAACAATTAGCATGTATCATTAGGCAAGATGAGAGGAAAACACCTGGAAGAGGAACAGGAGGAGGAGAGGTATGAGGAGAAATGGTGAGAGACAATGATGATAATAGTCAGGTCCAAGGACGTTTGTGTCAAGGAAGGAGTCCAGGTCCCCTGCTGGTCTGATGATCTCTGTAATGCACCGACGTGAATCATCTGACTGCTCTTCATTTTATAATGGCTTTAAATGATTTCATGATCCACTGTCATTACTGACTGCACTACTCTAATTACTGCTACTTCATTACTGTCCCAGGTGGCAATAAAAATGACATTTAAAGAGGCATAATATAGCACTTTCAGGCCTGCAGCAAAAGTTGTAATTGAAAAATATTAGAGTAATTGCATTGCACCGTTGTCCTTTCCTAGACACTTCATCCCAAACACATCTGGCTGAGATAAGCTGCACCAAGTAGCTCTGTCACTTGGAAGCTATAGGTATGGCAGTAAGAGTTAAGTACCAGGAAATAATTTTACATCAGTAAACTGCACATCACTACTCGTGTTTACCAGCCCAGGTACAGGCAGGACCGCTTTTAGGCATAGGTGGTCATCTAGAACACCGCCAAATGGAAGAGGGCCAAAATCAATGATTGCTCACACTGCACTGAACACCTGATGCTAAGAAAAGTCTACGGAGAGTACTGGCTGATGCTTATTTGGCCGATTCAACATGCTGAATCGACCAAAACAAAAAACTCCACCAGGGCAGACTATAGAGCCAACGGCACGGGACACACCGAAAAAACTACACTCACCGACGGCCCCCAAACTGTCCGACGGCCGACCGTCAGCTTGGCATGTCAAGGCCTTTACAGTGGAAATTGCACAAGACTGAGGTCATCAAAATTGGTAGCAGGTTCGGGTGCAATAAGCAGAGCAAAGGAATTTTTAACAGAAGAGTATTTACCACCATGCACAATGCTGTCTCTGTACTCACTGTAGATTACGTTGGAACAGCCTGGCTATTAACACTATCACAGTGTGACAAAACAGGATTAGACCAGATGCAATGTCTGATCGACAGAGTTGCACATCTCACGACAAGACGCACTGCATGACCATAGCATGGCTTCAAATGACTGAAAAATGTCTTCAAATGGCTGCTATCGATTGTGTTGAGGGCAGAATTAACGTAAACGCTTTTGTCCATCTTGTTGCGTAATAATAATTAATGTGCTGCTAAAGACATGTTAATCCAGAGGACAGATGGTAATTTTGTAATGGGTTATGTATGAATAATTGTGATGTGTTTTGTTTTTTTGTCTGATGGGTCTTACTTGTCTTTCTGTCTATGGTAACAGTATGTCTATTTTATGTGTACTTTTTCTCAAACTGAGCTGCCTATGGATGCAAAATGAATTTCAGTGCAAACTGACAATAAAGTTGTATTGTAAATATGTTGACAGTCTCCAAAACTTCAGTGAAATAGCCCCCATACCTGACAAAACTGTTTAGGTCAGCTCCACCAGCAGCCTGCGATTTGCTGCACAAGGTCAGCCATAAAAGGTGGATTCTCATCTCCTGGAAATGGAAGAGCAGCCTTGAGTATTATGATGCTATTATAGAATATCTGGCCTTTCACATATAAACTGAAATCTATATATCTACACTAGACCATAGTACAGTTGATCAACAGTCTGCACAGAATGATACTACTGTTTGATTGATTTATTGTTTTATTACTGTGTTTTTAATAGATGTACCCAGGACTCCCTGGAGAGCTGATACAGAGTGCATTATCCCAATAAAATAAATTAAAAGTGGGAAGCTGTGGCTCAAGAGGTACAAGAGTATTGCTGGTCTGAAATCCTGGAAGATGTGAGCAGGGGAGGTGAGTACCAAAGTGAATCCAGAGATCAGTCAGCAGTCAGCAGAGCAGCTTGACCCCCAGCTGTGCACATTCATGTTACCTTCTACCCCTCCAACTACACCTCACCAGGCTGCTGCTGCCGCTGTCAACATGTGTGGCTGGAACAACTGAGCTGAGCTGAATTCATAAAACCATCTCCTTTATTATATGACTGCCCTATAGGAGACCTTTGATTAGGTAACTTCTTATACAGCAGCATTGAATAGAAGATTACGTATTTTGGAAATATTAGAACGGGGACACACACACACACACACACATTGACACACACTATGATTAATTATGATTCTTTAATGAGAAGTTCACCAGGACACACACCACTGGAGTGTCAAATTAAACTTATAATGAACAGCTATTTCCTGTGGATTTATGAAATTCTGAACCTTGATAAGGTCAATTCTGATACACAACACTAAATTGGCATTTTCACCTGTCAAGTCATTACACCCAGGCTCATTTCTCCAAAGCATGGCCATGACACAAATCCACAAAAACCCCATTAGACTCCATGCTTATCGAAAGTGGAAAATAATCCAGCTTTTATAATTAACCCGGAACAAAATGGTATACTGTTATTTCGTAGGGTGACCTGTGCTCAGAAAAAATAATGATGCCAAATATATGCAAACAAACACAGTCATAGGTATGTAGTACATGGTCGCCCACACAAACACAAACACACAAACGGATAACGCACACAGAGAGTTACACACCTTTCTATTAAAAGGAAATCACCGTGGGAGTTAGAGGTAATAGTATTGAGGCAATAACACTTTTAGCTAATGTAATCAGCATTCTTTATGGGGGTTTGAGCTAGTGTGGGGTCCTGAGAACAAAATCATTTCCTTTGGGTGAAAACGGTTGCTAGATTGAATTCTGTAAAATGTGTTCCTCTTTTGTGCGGTGTAGTGTAAGATGAATACACCACATCAAATGTTGCCCATACTCTGTGTGGGTGGTGTTACTTTTTAAGTGTCCCAAGGGAAAGGTTACCAACTGCCCTTGTCAAAAACAGGATGGGATCCTATGAATCTATTTTTCTTCAGCCTTTGCGCACCAAAGCCGCACTCGGGCCTTCACTGACTTCACTGAGTTCCAACTCAAATGACGGCGTAATGTTCAAATTCATTACACTTTGGTGCTGGCGGGCATGTTGCCTTACAAATAATCAGTGTTGTGTTAAATGAAATACATAGTTATTCCAGGCTAATAGCCCTTCATATGGTAAATTAAATATGTTACATATACTGATATCCAAAATGACTTCAACATGTGCTCGCACGCGCTATATCAACTGCTGGAAAAACCACATGAAGTTGGTGAGGAAAACATCCATCAGTATAGTCCAAAACTGTATATTCAGAATGGTGTTCACTTGTTCAGTCAGTCTTATACTGAACATCATTGTTTCTCTGTGCATGTATTGCAAGGGGTCTGTGGAAAACTTGAAAAATAAAAAAATAAACGTGTAAATTCAGACATATACTGATATAATTATTTCCCTTGTTAAACTTATCATTATAACATTACAATAGGTATTAAATGTGTGTCTGGCGTTCATTCCTCAAGACACAGGCAACAACGAGACTGTCCTCCTAAGGCAGGGGTCTGCAACCTGCAGCTCCGGAGCCACATGCGTCTCTTTTGCACCTCTCCAGTGGCTCCCTGTGGATTTTTAAAAATGGAAATGAATAACTGTTTTTTGTTTACATTTTCATTTTTATTTATCATTGATGTAGGTCTAATGTACCACGGAGTATTAGGGCCACATTGAGGAAAAAAAATAAATCTCAGATTTTGAGAATAAAGTCATAGGTTTACGAGAAAAAAAGTCGTAATATTATGAAAATAAAGTCAGAAGTTTAAGAGTAAAAAGTCGTAATATTATGAATTAAGTCATAAGTTTATAAAGTGGTAATTTTTACGTGTTATTTTCTTTTTTTCTCGTAAAGTTATGACTTTATTCTCGCAATATTACGACTTTTTTTCTCGTAATATTATGACTTTATTCTGGAAATCTCAGAATTTTTTTCCCTCAATGTTGCCCTAATACTCCGTAGTACATTTGCACTTTGGCCCTCACTGCATTAGACTTATATTCTATATACTTAGACTATAAACTGTGTTACCTTCATCACAATGCTCAAATGTTTTGCGACTCCAGACAGATTTTCTTCTTTTTTTTTTTGCCTAAAATGTCTCTTTTGATAGTAAAGGTTGCTAACCCCTGTCCTAAAGCGATCAACAGGACCAGTTTGTTTCAGCAAGCGCCCCAAAACAATACATTATATTGACGTTCAAGTGGCAAAGCTCTAGCGGCTGTAGTAGAGAAAAGGAGAAAGTCAGGTGATGTTGTTATAGAGCGACAAAGTCTGTACACAGAGGATATCAGAGTGGATGATTGGGTCCACAAAACATCAGACTTTAAAGTCCCAGTGAAACGAAAGTTAGAGCATATTTAGCTTATGTACTGTTACGTAAAGTAAAAGTAAAGGCGAATTCAAAGTGGGCTTTTTGGGCTTCTGTCGCATTCACACCGAGAGCGAAGCTTCGCCTCGCTTTACTCGCACGAGTTGGACCGCCGCGATCATTTGTGTTCATTAGGGTCTATTACACAAACCGGCCTTCTGGATCATATTTTATCCTCCCGCCAGTACCTGAAACAATTGCTTGCTTTTTCTTAGTTAGTTTTGACAGCCCGGTGCTGAACCAACAGCTTGTCTACAACAGCTGAAGCAGCGTGTCAGCAGCGTGTCAGCAGCTCAACAGCGGCAGCTTCAGTCGTCCGTCAGTGTCACACTGGATGTGGTAATCCACAGGACTGCTGTGCAATCACAAGTGTCTTGCCACTGCCTTAAAGCCCAATACAAAATCAATGTAGTTAAGTGCATAAGTTGGAAAATATAGCCTAAAAAGATGCTTTGGTTTGCAGTAATCTGAGCCAATATGTGACTGATTTAAACAGCAATATTGATTCAAATTGAAGCACATCTGTTTTATAAGATGCACATGAGATGGATCACTGAAAACATGGTTAAAAAGTGTCCTGTCCACTGGACACAGCATGTTCTGGCAGTGCTGTGGCTCTGTCATATCTTACTAGAAGTGTTCTCTCTCTCTCTCTCGTCTTCGCAGTATAAGCAATAAAAGGGACTTTTTTCCTCTCTGAGCATTCCACCTCCTGCTTACTTATATAGTATTTTTGTGTATATATATATATATATTCCAGATATATTAAACTGTATTAATGACTTGAATGTGGCTGTACAGGTACTTTTCATGTACAGGTGGAGTCACAAATGTGCAGCTGGCATGTTTGCCTCAGGAAGGGGGTCCTTAAAGCTGAAGTAGGCAAGATTGGAGCAAATATGATTAAAAAAGTTATTTTATTAAAACGGTCACTATATCGTGACAGTAGTGCATGAAACAGGTAACCTGAAAAAAAATCATGTGCCTCTGTGTCCTCCGGTGCTCCTAACGGCATCTGCAAGATTTCCCAGACCGGAGGAAAACAAGCAATAAGAGCTGATCTGAGGTCTGCTGTCCATCTGCTGTCTATGAGAGCCGGCTGTCAATCACTCGCAAACTCCGACCAAACGGTCAAACCAGTGGCGTGGGCAGAAATCACAGTGTGGGTGGGCACAGAGAAAATCAGGTGGGCCTGTCTCGTCTAGACCAAACATCTACTTATAAGATTCTGAAAGGCATATGTTAACCAGAATAGGCCATGCACCACAGTTTAATCCTACAAGCCTTCTACATCATCATCAGAGGTAATGTTACAGCCACCTGACATGTATATTTTTTCTTCTTTCTTCACTCTTGTTCAGCTTGTTGACCTTGTTTTTAGCTGCATTTCTATTTCCATCGTACAATGAGAGCAAAATAACCAGAGTCAGATTCCTGGTAGCCTACAGTATGTGTGTAGGTCTACTCATACCTGGACAATCAAGCTGATTCTGATCCAACAAGACAAACATAAACAGCATAGCATAGCAAAGCAAAGCATAGCATAGCACAGCACAGCACAGCATAGCATAGCATAGCAAAGCTGCCACATATTCACACACAGTTTAATCAAGCTTATGGATAGATCACCTGCATTAATGTTAAAAAATACAATTTAACCGGCATAACATTTTATCAGCATAAAATCCAATTTGTACACCGAACAAAAACTATACCCAATAAACAATAATAATAATAATGAAATAGGCCATTAGTTCATAAATGTAAATTATCTTACTTTTGATGATTCCAGCAGGAGGCGACGGGGCTTCTTGGTGTTGAACACTTAAATGACTTCATAGTCCCTTTCAAAGGTGAGCGGGGTCAAAGAGTTCAGTCGGATGTGAAGTCCTGATGCCAGAGTCTTTCACCAGTAGGCCTTGTTATGGGTACAGTAGGGTGATTAAGTTTAGTAAAAAAGATTTATTACTAAAAATCAAGTTAACAAACAATAAAATGAAACAATATAACTCAGGGTGAACAAAGGCCGAAACAACAAACTAAATAATTTATCTGACAAACCCTAATCAAACAAAATGACAGTTCTTAAACCTGGATCCCGAGGATACAGCAGAAACAGGAGAAAAGATGGCAGTTCACCCCGACCATTAAAGTGCTATCTTTAGCAACAAAGAAAACCTACAACAAGTTACACAATTACGAAGCCAGCTAGGGCATTAAGGCTACTAATTCAACTGTAGATCACAGCTTTAACACAAAGGTTGGGCCGAGGACAGAACATGGCTGCTGTCAGACTACCTGAGCATTTTTAAACTGCAGAGATGATGGTTGGACCAATCAGCAGCCGACACACCCCAGACCGAACCCACACCTCCAGCCAATCAGAGAGAGAGCACCTAGATGGGAAACAAAGATCCTCACCAGACAAAGACTCTCACACAAAACACAAACATATTTCAATATACAGTTGAGAACGATAGCTGAACTTCTTCCTCCTGCTCCTCAGGCTTCTGTTCCTCAATGTACAGGTGTTTCCGTTTAACAAGAGACAGTGTTATCTGGTGACATTCAGCCAAATGTATATGCATACTCGTAGTAACTTTTATGTAACTGGTTGACGTAGATAGTTGAAACAGCGCTGACTGCTGCAAATATGAATCAATATTATGTTACGTTAATGCCTATTTCTTGCCTCAAATGTTTTCAGAATCATGTTGTAGTACACGGTTCAGGTGTAAAATGAGAAAGTTTGCGACGGCGCCGCCATTGTGAAATCTGGTAAAGGAACGCCAAGTTCTGGTCACATGACTGGAGCACAGCCAATAGGAACGCTCTCTCAATGAAACGACCTGTGATTGGTCAAAGTCTTCCGTCATGGGCTATTTTCAGGATGTTCTAAAGCCTGAAAACAGAGCCATGAGGAGGTGCAGAAGTCTAGTTTTCTCTCAGAACACTTGAATTACAATATGCTGAAAGGTTATTATGGAATCTTTGCCCAATGATGCCAAAAATATACTGCCTACTGCCACGTTAAAGGGGAATGAATTCCAAAATGATGTTATTTCCATGGCCTAGTAAAATTCAATCAATTATTTGTGAACATGAGCTCTTCTCTCTCAAAGCCAGAAACTAGAGAAGTAAGTCTCAAACTTGTGATATCATAGGGTATCAAGTGTGGAGCTGCTCCATAGACAGTGAATGGGAGACTGATTTTGTGTTGTGAAACAGAAAATGTACCCATATAGTCAGAAGTTTGAGTTTTAGCTCTCTAGTTTTTTGATTTGGAAGAGAGTTGTTCATGTTTATTAATATATTTTGGCCTGTCTTAGACCTATAATGTATGAATTTTGAAAATGGGCGTAGTTCCCCTTTAAGGCATGTCAGCTCAAGGGGTCGGGCATCGCTTTACATAACATACATTGCTTTGATGCATGACTACACATAGACAGCAAGGCTTTAATGAATGCATCACTATAATAAAGTAAATGTTATTTATCAAATAAATCAAGGTGAGTTCATCGAGTTCAGGCTCATACATACAGCAATACATTTACAGTATATTCAGCAACAGCCCTCCTGCTTTTCATACTTATTGAGATTCAAGTGGTTGCATTCAGACATAAAACTGATTGATTCTATTCTAGCTGCTTTTCTGCAGCTGATTGGAGGAGACACATTTCACTATTGTTAGAAGTTGTTGGCAGACAGCCTTGGTTATTGGTGAACATGAGCTTTCTGTACAACAAAGAAAGTACAATGTTTTTTTAAAATCAATCTTATTATTTTACTTTGCAAACAAAAAAGCCATTGATGCAAATATTGGACTTCAGAATGGTATCACTACCCTGTCTCCTAAAAATGACATTCCCACACAATGAAACTGCATTGTGAATTAGGTTTTGAGGGTAATGTATTTTGTCGTATTTGATTACGTTTGGTTTTGATGTATCCCAAATACGTTTGTCATGATAGTCCACGGAAGTCCGCTTGGGGTGGTAAAAGGGTCGAATAAACACAGGACTTTCACCCAGGAGACCGCTATTTGTGTCCCGTGTGAAACCAAAAGTCAATGTTCACTTATTTTCCGTAGCTTAATAATGTAACAAACATAGTCATTTTAAGCTAAACCATGATGTTTTTTACTAAACCTAACCCACGCATTTTTGTTTTGTTTTGTTTGAATTTACAACGTTAACCACGTGTTTAAAACAGTTTGAAACTGCGACCGTAATCCGGGAGAAAATACAATTTCGTATGGGGACAGGGTCGGCATGGCACTGCCCCCTGATGTGTGCAAGAGATGTGATAAATGGTATATATGAACTTATGACCTTTGTTGCGTACCATCCACTGTCTGCTTATCTTCGCCATCCACAGCACGCTGTCTAGTAATGCTTAATTGCCCCATAGTTCAGTTATTATAGAAATTGGACAGTATTAAAAGATAAAAGACAGTATGAAGGAAATTATTTGGACTTCCAGACAGTTTCTGACTGTGTTCAAATATACTATTGCACCCCTTGTGATACAGACTTAATTGCCTTTTGTGAAATGTCTTTTCCAAGTTGAGTGTGGATGGCAGACACTCTTCAAAGAGCCTCAGAATCACACATTAGTTCTTTTCCATCAGATCCTGAATCTCAAAAGTGACCTTTAAAATCAAGGCCTCGTCTTCGGCAGCAGAGAGATCATTATAAGAATCACTGCATATTCTATCTTCACAAGTGTGTGTGTGTGCTCTATTTAAGTTTTCACAGTTCAACTTCAAAAGGATCGTAACAGTCACTGAGGACCTCGTGAAAATGTGGCTTGATATCTGGGTAAAGCATTGCTAAGAGAGAAAACTGGTTCTTCTTCTGTTCTGGTTTTGCAGACTAAAAAGCTTTTTGGTTCACCTAATCTAACATGTCTTATCGCTGGCTAATTTGCTACCAGATGAACAGTGGCTCAGTTTTTTAATATAATTAAAAATATATTTTTTTAAATTAGTGTGCATGTTAACGTAGTCATTAAAAGTTGTTCTAGTTAGAGACTTCATCGTTCTGCTCTCCTGTATTCACGAATGAAAAGTAAACTCCATATAACGGGATATAGAACCGTAAAATCACATCAAATGGACTAGGCTGTAGCTTTGTAGCTCATCCTTGAAGAATAGAGCTCCGTGGAGTACACTTCCCTTTGTTCACGGTACTTTAAATCATTATTCCAATGTAGCATGAGAGAGGGGAATGCAGCAGATGACAAGCTCTGATCTAAGAGACTCCCCAGCTGAGTGGTATGGACACGGCATGCTTTGTAGTTTGTGTTAAGAGGACTTTTTGCAGGACTTCTATTGGTCAGTTACTGTTGCGGCACTAAATACAAGCCATATAATCATTATAAGCCCATAGTGAAGCATACATACTGTATATATACGATACAGAAATCGCATCACCAAAGGGTACAGGCCGGCTCACTGTAGGCCAATATCCATCTCTCTCACAAATAATGCACGTGCATTGACACGGCGGTGATCGTGGCTGTCTGCCTCGTTCTCGCGTGGGCCTGGGCCGCTGTAGTTGATGCACCGCATGACGGGAGTCAAACAACGTCATTTTCATTGACTGAAAATGAAATGTAACGTTAGATCAAGCTGAACGAGGAACAATTCAACAACTGTAATGATGGCAGAGAACTCTGCCGCAAATAGAGTGTCACCGTGTCCCAACAGCAAGAGTTACAGTAAAACAAACCACGTACCTATCAGCTGTGAGCTCCAGATCCGACTGGAGACATACTGTAACTACTTAAAAAATGGGTGCATAGTACCGGATACATTTGTTATCTTCTGATGTTTGTACTTTTTAAACAGAAAACACACATTTAATATTGCTATATTTACTGGAAATGACTTACAATACAGCCAACAGCAAGTAAGAACATTTCAGGCAATTTACCCCCAGCCAGCTGTCACCTTATTTAGTTTTTTGTAGTGAAATATATATACGTATAGGTAACTATATTATTTCCAACAGGCCGCAAGCGCTACGTCACTCGCGGACAGTTAGAAATAGAACATAAAACAATGCAATCGGGTTGCCCCGTTAGCTCACCTGGTTGAGTGCCCCATGTAGGCTGAGTCCTTATCAGCCGCCCAGTTTCAAATCTGACCTGCGGCCCTGTGCTGCATGACATCCCCTCTGAAATGAAGGCAAAAAAATGATCTTAAAAGTAGGGCTGACCCGAATTCTTCGAAGCTTCCACTGTGAATCTCCAAATCACTATTCCAATGCTTCATTTTTTTTTTTAAAATAAGGAATAATCCCACGACATTATTCATATTCAACATTAATTATTATTAGTTATTCTCAGACGAATATCATTGTTTGTTGTGTGTAGAGGTGTGTGTGTGTGCGTGAACAGTAGAGCGGCAGAGGCAAACAGAGGAGATGGAGACAGACAGACAGAAGAACATGTCAGCCTGTTGATCCTCGAAGTTTCGAATACTTTTGAATATTTCTCACCCAAGCTTATAGAAGCCCAAACAATGGTATTCGGGGCCAGCCCTACTGGGTGCAAAATGCAAGACTGAGAGCATTTCTATTGCTTCCGCAGGGGTCTCAACATGGCGACACCTGAGCAAGCAGCTCGCAGCTAACGGTGTTAACAGTGCTAACGGTGCAAATAACGGCAACAGTGCTCACAGAGCTGACACTGTTTATCTAGGGGCAAGGCCTATGGAAAGGAGGCTGGGTCATGGACGGACATGGGCCTTGGGGTGTGGGGTATGACACATGCGCAGTGTAACTGAAGCTGCGGTCGTGCGTTGCGATTGGCTCAATTTCGGCGAGTGCAAGCCAGATTTTACTGCGCATGTGTAATATCCCTAAATATATGACGTGTTGATGACGCGTGACCCAGCCTCCGTTCCATAGGCCTTGCCTATAGGGGAAACCGGAGGATGGGCGCTACACTTCTGCAGCGAGGCCGTGAGTCGGGACAGCGCTATCAGCTGTGCAATCAAACTGATTTTGTCGCTGACAGCCCTAGTAGCAAACAGTCACCGTTTTAGCCGACAGATGTGACAGTCGTTGGCTAGAAATGAGAAGCCTGCTTTTGTTCACTTCACTATGAAAATTAAGTTGAACAAAAAAATGACTACACATTTTAAGTGGTAAATCAATCATCAATCATCAATCAATCATCGTAAGCTGCATATGAGAATGGAAAGCTTGACAGGTGTGGCAACAGTAGCTAAACAGCTTAGCAAACATCTTATCACAAGAAAAGTGAATTTGGTTAGTGACATTTTTTAAAGAAGGCTATAAGTATATATGTATGTTATGCTCCATGCTCTCTCTGTTACTCCAGGGAATTATTTCTACCGGCATCATGTGTGAAAGTCTATGTACATTTTTGTGTTTGAAATTAGCCTCTTTTCTCATGCAAGAGCAGGTAACAGCCCTACTGCCCTTGGGAGGGACTGTACTCCATGCATAATTGATTAAATAACATTTCCCAGCCTATAATAGTTTGTATGTATGTATCTTGGATGGTAAAGTTTCTTATTATGCTGTGTTGCAGACATTCGGAACTACACACTGCTCCAACAGCACTATGAGCATGCTTCTCACGTCCAAAATGTGATTTTAGTCACAAAGTGCTGAATCTGGAAGTACATACTGTGCAACTGATGAACAAATATTTAAAATAAGTCTAATTATGACATATTTCAATTAAGCTGTTTATGAGTGGAGTGGGAAAATAATGCTATGTCAACATTTTTTGTATTACCCCACAAGATGTGATCATAGATTAAATATACTGTGTCATCATCACTTTCACCCCCTTATTGGCCCTCGTGTAATAAATTATGGTTTTATTACTCCCATGATATTTCTATTTCTCCCATTTGATTTTGCTGCAAGTTACCAAATGCCAAGATAATACTGACAAATGAGAAAAAGCTTCATTTTCACAGCAATAACCGTTTCACACAGACACTAATAGTCTCACTGCAAGCTTGCCATATTTGCATATGTACTTTTATTGACTCCTGCTTTCTGTATTTGCATCATTTTTCAATTCTACCACACCAATAGGAACATTAAACTATTTCTTTGCTATTGAGCAATTTTGCGTAAATGTTTTTTACCGTCCTCCTGTGTGTGTTTGAATTAGTTTTACTGAGCGCATATCTCAGACAATTTACTTCCTCATGAAAATGTGATCCACAGTTACAGAGCTGGTTTTCTAAACCTGAATCTTAAGGCTATGTAATTTAAAAAAGTGTAAAAGTTAATATGTTATCATTTTGTTCAGTAGCCAAGGTGTTACATTTTGTGAAACCAAAAAGAAACCCACATAAAACCCCTTATTAAATTAACCTAGATGTATTATTAAATGAAAAACCTAATCCAATTTTACTCATTAGATTTTAACTGATTACTTCTGCATGTTTCAGATGTAATTGCATCACTCTTACCCCCACAAGACCTATGGGCATGCAGGCACGTAAATGCCCATGACATTAAATTAACTGTAAAGCAAACAAGATGCAAAGAGACCAAGTAAACATTGCAGCCTGCCATGACCTACTGGGGTTTGGAGGGAACACTCACGATGATCAGAAGCTGGTCCTGCTGAACACTAACCAAAACGCAGGGGGAGACCTGCAGGACATTTTGGTTTGTGTTTGTCTCTGAGAACTCCGTGCCAGATTCCTGCTGCCGATTGTACACAACGTTGGCAAGGTGACAGGGTATGAAACTAGAATATTTAGAATCACTTGAAGGCACATACATACACTTCTAAGGCTGTACTTATTGTTGGAGAAAGTAAAATATCTGTCTGAGTGGACTTGAATTTGTTGTTATTTTATTGCAGAAAATGGGTCTGTTTCTGTGTTCACTAGATCCTTAGATGATTGGCTGACAGGTCGCTGAACAGTATAACAGGACACCTCTGATGCGCTATGGAAGTATATTGACAACAAAATATTTAAGAGACTCAGTCTATGAGGCAACATTTTTGGATACACAGGCATGGATTTGTAAGAGCAGAATCAGATTTGAGTGTGCAATCTTGATCATGCATGCGCTCGTTTCTGAATCTGCTCTCCAGCTGTGTTGCAAGCTGCAACATGGCACACCCACGACCAGACGTCAGGATCATGTCTTTTTAAAAAATGATAGTCTCCACAAAGAAAAAAGTCAGCTTCTGAATACATTACTCCTCTATAAGGTGCCTATATGCCAAGTTCAGTCAAATTCTGGCGATCAAACCGCATCCCCACTTTTTGAATTCCACATGGAGTCTTGAGATCACAGTAAATCCAGCCATCCCACATCAGGCTCACTAGATCTCTGAGGGCAGAAGTCAGCTCAGAAGCGACAATGAGTCCATCCATCCATTAACTGTAACCGCTTTTCCTATTCAGGATCATGGGGGGGCTGGAACCGGTCCCAGCTGATATTGGGCGAAGGCGGGGTACACCCTGGACAGGTCGCCAAACTATCACAGGGCTGACACATAGAGACAGACAACCATTCACACCTGCGGGAGATTTAGAGTCAACAATTAACCCAACCTGCATGTCTTTGGACTCTGGCAGGAAACCGGAGAACCTGGAGAAAACTAATACTAACACAGGGAGAACATGCGAACTCCACACAGAAATACACACAGAATACACACTATAATAGATAGTAACTTTGCCATAATCGCTTAGAAACACCTACACTTTGTAAATGTACGTTTTACCGGCGTCCGGTAGTCGCTTTCAGTCCAAAATGGCAGAAGCGTAGGTCTGCCGCTGGGCCCCGATGGATGGAAGAAATGGAACTGACTTTCACTTCTTATCAATATTCATTCTTTGGTGACGCTCGGCTCCCAGTTTGAGTTTGCTCTCAGAGGATTCAGACTGACAAAAGTGAACGCGGGCAGCTTTGATCATTACAATTGTAATCTAATTCTGATCTTACAAATCCGTGCCGATGCGCTCTCAAAGGTTGACTTGCAGAATGAGTAGCACTCAAATTTGTTTTGTACTCTCTCAAATCTTTTGTCATCAATATGCTTCCATGATGTGTCAGAGAGGCTTTGCTAAAGCGTGGAACTTGGGTTATGTAACCAATTAAAAAAATTAAAATAAATATTTGCTCAGTGAGCACCACACAAATTCAATTTCATATAGGGGGGTGGATGACATTTATGTGAATCTGGACTTTCAAATTAAGGAATGCTCATCAATTACAATTGGAATTTACAGCTTGTGGAGGTATCATCCCTTACATGAACATGAAACTCTTTGAAAACTGCCTTTGTTTAACTCACTGTTTGAGAAAATCACATTACAGAGTCAGGTCAAAGCCACAAGGCTTAAAGGCTTTCTCTGAAAAAAGGTCCCACCTATGGAAATGTGGGTAAAATCTGATTACCTCAGAGTGTTTTTGTGTCTCCTCCAGCCTATCTCGAGACCTATCTTATTTCCCCTCTCTCTGAATAAACAACCCGTATCTCTGGCAAGAAGCCACAATTGATTGTCCCTTTCTTTCTCAAACCGCTGTGCCTTACTGCTCTGCCCCTTGTGACGGGATTCAATCTACCTCCTCAGCCCATAACAGTTCATTCACATTTAACCGACAGACCGTGATAAAATTGGATGGCGAGATGAAGACTCTTGTCTTTTCTTGTGTTAAAACTACAAAATGACCAGCAGCTTTAACAAGATTACTGAGGTCACTGAGGATCAATTACTATGAAACTGCAGCTGTGGGGAAATCATTACACCACGCATTGTTATTGGAAGAAACAATCAGGGTTGCCCTTTTTGTGCATTTATTAAATATGTCTTTTGTTTTACTCTGAACAATTTGGATACAATCCAAGAAAGATACTGCATCCGCACGCTTTGAGTCAAAGTACCTATTAAAATGCGTAGTTTGTTCTCTGGTGTCTCTTGGGGAAATAACACAAATGTTAATCATTTTATAAAGTGAAAGGCTTTACCCAGTGCTTTACCAAGCGCATGACCCTGAAAACCATAATATATAATATTAGAAAAGTGAAAAGAACAGGTCTTCACACTTAGAACGCTTGGCTTTCCCCCTAAGAATTTGTTAAAATCAGTATTGGTCAAATCATTCAAGACACAATACAAATTAATAATAAGAGTGAAAGTGATTCCAACTCTGTTTGGATGTGTAACATGAATAGTTTAGAAGACTGAATGAATAATTCCCTACTAGAGAGACATGACTACAGAGGAGGTGCTGCTTTTGGAAAAGTGAAGGGTTTCAATAACCATGGCAGCATTATAGGTTAGATATTTGGGTAAAGATGTGTTGTTGTTGTTTTCAGTCTAGAAAAGAAGGAGTATGATCTGCTTTTGTCATCATCAAATCACCTGTCTGAAAGCCATTTGGTAGCAATATCAACTTCAGACATCTTCTCAAGATACAATTTATTTTGCAGAATTTTGTTTTGTTCTTTTCTGTTATGGAAATTAGATTTAAAGTTGTATTAATTGATTTCTTTGGCCACTTGAGGGCAACTGAACAATTGCTGTAAACACAATTGTGCCATGTTATCACGTGTTAGTAGTTGCCTACACATCCAGCAGACACATTCATTTGAAGTTACATCACAGGCCGCCCAACGAAGTCCAATATCACTCTTACTCACTTGTAGCTCTGGTTTGGTCTCCAAAACTATAACACATTCAAATGTGTTGTAGCGTGTTGAAATTCTGGCACTGAAATGACATCACTTCCAGCAAAAAGTAATCCTTCAAACTGTAGAGCAATCTCTTTTTATCTGAACACTACTCAAACCTTGTTCAATGTTCTCATCCTGAATGGGAAAAGGGCAGTCTAGCCTGACCTGTTCGGATGGAACAAGGTGGGCGAACTGTGTTCAATTTCCCATGACTTTCAAGATATGGGTTACAGGAGGTAACACGTTTAACACTTACATCAATCACACTTTTCATGTTCCATTAATGCCATTCTTGTGTGTGGGTGTGTGTGTGTGTGTGTGTGTGTGTGTGGGCACACATGTGCAACTAGAGTATGTATTAATGTGTGTAAGCATTTGTACAAGTTCCTCTACATTGGCTTTCTCTGATTAACTCCCACTGTGTGTGCATACACATTTGCTCTTTCTATCAGCAAGACGCTGCCTCCATCAGCACACTGAAATGTTTCAATGTCTAGCCACAGCTATACGCAGTCGTCCGGCGGATGCATCCTGTCCAACAAAGTTGCTATGAACTTCCACAGATTGCATCAGCAATCAGATGAAATGCATCCGGCTCTCACTGATAAAAGTTATCTGATTGTGACAAAGGCAGAGAGCTAATGCTTTTTCTCAAACACACTCTGAAGCTTAAATGAATCTTTTTGTACTGAGATAAGCAAAAAGCTTGACTGTGCTATAGAAATCCACATTGATGTGTGTTTCAGACCAGTATTTTTCATTTAGAGTGAGTGAAATTGTTCTCTTGGAATAGAAAAGTTCTGTATGAAAACACAATAAGCACAAAATTTAAATAGTACCATGTAAACACAACTATGGCTATATAACCCTGTCTGCTACAAATTTAGACCGCTCGCATTAAATGGCGTATGAATGACATGGTAATTCGCAAGTCATTTTGTGTGATGTGACGGCCCCTCTGTCTTTGGATCCTCTAGTTTGCTTTTTGGGCCTGGTGTGCTCCCTGCATATAAGCCAGAGCATGCAGTCTGTGGCTGGCAAACCTCCTCGCACATCTTACCTTTGTTACTTGCTTTTTGGTTCTTTGTCTTTGTTTTTACAGCCCAATATCCATGCAGCACATTTTCATACATCCACGCCCTACACTACTGACTCTACAGATTCCTCCCATATATTCTTTTGACTTTTACATACTTTTTGGTTAATAAATGACTTTATTTATTCAGTATACCCGTGTGTCTCACGTTTTTCTGTGATTTCAGTTCTAGAGCTGGGCTGTCACAGTGCAATAAGAACGCTGTTCTTGTTTTTGGCGTGTCATTTGTACTCCATTTAGTCTGTATTGACTGCAATGCATCTGCGTAAATCTGCTACGCTCAGAGATAGTGATGTAAAAACAGAAAGTGAGAGAGACAAGTTATGGTGTGAGGGAGGGAGGGTGGTGGATGGGTCCAACAAACACAGGACTTTCATCCAGGAGACCTGTGTTCCTGTCCCAAAGTATTGTTGAGTTATTTTTAAGTTACATTAGTGACGTTAGTGACGTTAGGGACGTTAGTGGCGTTAGGGACGTTAGTGGCGTTAGGGACGTTAGTGGCGTTAGGGACGTTAGTGGCGTTAGGGACGTTAGTGGCGTTAAGGACGTTAGTGGCGTTAAGGACGTTAGTGGCGTTAAGGACGTTAGTGGCGTTAAGGACGTTAGTGACGTTAAGGACGTTAAGGACGTTAGTGACGTTATTAGTGATGGTAGGGACGTTAGTGACGTTAGGGACGTTAGTGGCGTTAGGGACGTTAGTGCCGTTAGGGACGTTAGTGGCGTTAAGGACGTTAAGGACGTTAGTGACGTTAAGGACGTTAAGGACGTTAAGGACGTTAAGGACGTTAGTGACGTTATTAGTGATGGTAGGGACGTTAGTGACGTTAGGGACGTTAGTGACGTTAGGGACGTTAGTGACGTTAGGGACGTTAGTGACGTTAGGGACGTTAGTGACGTTAAGGACGTTAGTGACGTTTCGACGTTAGTGACGTTAGTGACGTTAGGGACGTTAGTGACGTTAGGGACGTTAGGGACGTTATTAGTGATGTTAGGGACGTTAGTGACGTTAGGGACTTTTGTGACATGTTCTCCATACTTCTGTTGCATTGTTTCCGTATGTATTTTACTAAGTTTCCGTACTTATTTTAAGCCCATGATTTTTTTCCCCTAACCTACCTAAGTGGTTTTGTTGCTGCAGCCATTACTGTAGTTTTGTTGCGTGGCGTACAAATGAAATGTAAAAAGAGACAAATGAAATGTGAAAAGAGACAAATGAAATGGGAAAAGGCTAAAATGTGTTCTTATGACACACTGAATGTCCTTGTAATGGCGTTCTATATACACCTTCCCATGAGATCAGGTTGACAAATTACATTTATGCACTACTAAATGGTTCTGCCAAAATAAACTTTTGGGGAAACATAACTGCTGCAAGGATTATTTTAACTAGACTGAGGTTCACGGCTTGCGTCTCTTGTGTGGTTAGGTTTACTCTATGAATGCATTTTGGTTAAGTTTAGGAAAAGATTGTGGTTTTTGATTGACCAACAGTCCCAAAGCCATTTCAATTATATCAAACATAGAACAGCAAATCCTCACATTTGAAAAGCTGATCTGGCTAATGGTTGTTATGTTTTCTTGAAACATTAGTTGAACAAACTATCAAAATGAACTATCAAAATTTTCACTTGATCAACTAGCGGTTACTTGACCAATAGTTTCAGAACATTACTGGTGTTTTCTCCGTGTAACACAGAGGTTGAGCTGCACAGCTTTTCCTCTTCTCTCCACTCACAATCCCTCCAGAAGGCTCCTCAGAGAAGATTGCTCATCAGACCTGCTGTCTTGCTCTCGTCTATCCGGTCACAATGCAAGCCTTTGAACCATTGACACTTGTATCACAACCCCGGACCAGTCTGTGAGACACATATGCTTTAAAATTCTATACTGCCCTGACAGCAACACTACAGCTTGCCTCGCACCTTATTAGCTGTAAGCAGCATCCTCAAAGGATCCCCAGGGTCACAGACAGGGTTATTCACCACACCTGCCACCTGGGCCAAAGGCTTTTGTTGTCGTTGCAACAAATTTGATCTGTCAGATACAACGACGGAGCAGCAACATGCTTTTGTCAGGCGTAGCCATGTTTAGACTGCTCGGTAACCTTTTTAGTTGTAGAAAATACACAACATATAAACATGAGTCACATTAGGGCCACATGCCATTTAGCAAGAAAAAAACCTACACAGTATATGATAGGTGCTGTCAATGCTGTGTTTCTGTCTGGTCACCGTGGCTTTTGAGACTGTTACGCTTCACATTTCAACGTTTTTGTTTTTTTGGGGAGGGGTCTGAAAAGTGAAGAGTTGTACACAAAAAGAAGTGTTTTTTGTGTGCAAACAGAGAGAGAGAGAGAGAGAAAGAGAGAGAGAGAGAGAGAGAGAGAGAGAGAGAGCACGTTGGAAAAATACTGCTGTTCTTTTAACTTATTAACATAGCCTATTATATTTAAAGCATATGTGGGGTTTCTGCTATGACTGTGTTTACAAAATTAAAAGCTGGTACATTCATTATGGAGACCTGCAAGTTACTGCTTTTTTCACAAACCCTTTCCTGTGAATATTTCAGAATAAAAGCATTGTGTTAACAAATTAATGGATTATTTCCACCAAAAACTTTTACTTTGAAAATTGTTTTGTCCTTGACATATTCTACGTCTATAGACATTGAAACTGTAGTAATGTTGCTGGTGTGATGTCACTATAGTGTCAAAAGAAGATTTTCACTGTCTGTTGTTGCTGTGAACCGCGCGCGGCACACGGTAAAATGAAGGCCTCGAATCTCTAGAAGAGACGCAGCAAACCAGCCTGACAATGTAGAAAATCAGAAATCATTGCATGAGAGTCTATGGTGGAGAGCTGGATAGTTGTCGGACCCAGGTCAGAGCTGGCCAATGCTACGCAATGATTGGCCAGTCTGCATTCGACGGGTGAACTTAGCAAAGGGTCGATTCCATGTGGGTTTGTCATGGTACGTGTCCACAGGGGCGTTTTTTATCGCGAGGGATCGCCTCGCTTCCCAGCATTGGACGCTTGATGGGCTGCCACAAGACACAAGGTACTAGGCACCTGATTGGACGAACGCTTACCGTCGTGGGCTGCCGCTCTCAGCTTTCGAACCGGAACCAACATGGCGGCTCGTTTGGAAACTTTCTTCTCTTATCTCACCAAAATGTGTTTCTGAAAACATTTTATGCGAGAAATATATTATTTCGGGTCGACAAGGGTTAGTTTAAAAGTTTCTCGGGAGTTTCCAGAGACAGCGAGTCGCATCGGACACCCGTGATTTGCATAAAGTAGCCTAGACCTCAACTTTATGCAAATGAGGAGCAGCCAACGTGATGCCTCATCCCTCGAATCGCGCCGCCATGCTACCAGAACACATTGCTCGGCTGCTTACATAGACAATGAATGGGAAGCGTGGACAGAACGGAGGCTGTGGAAATGTACCATCACTACAAGCAGCCCCTTTCACATTATACGTAGTGATTCTACAGTATATTGTTAATATATAAATATTGATTATTGCAGCTTTCCTGATTTCTATGGAACCAGCGGGCTTGGGGCTGAGCCAGACAGGGTAGGGAAGTCGGTACGTACTTAGAAACGGGCAAACGCAATGCTGGTTTTGGTCTTTTAATGAGATTTGTTGACAATAAGAAAAACATTGAATAACACTCTGTCCTTTACTGTTTCTGACAGCATTATATTAGTGTCAGATAATGATAATTTCGGTGACAAATAACCCTATTTGGCAGGATACTGTTGAAATGTGACATCCCATCCCGTCCTTTGTTTGAAAAACACAGCATTAGCTTTTGGAATTGCCCACTAAGGTCAACTTGACCATCTGCTCCTCTATGTCCTAAATGTGTACATTTGCCAACGGAGCAGGGCTGACACTCTACCTCCTGGAGACATTCAAAAACTGCCTCTGCCCTTTCTGCCATCGTTAGCCAGATATATTAACATCGTTCTCTCTGCCAAGGATATTACCTTGCCGATTGTGCACAGGTTGTGGAGAATAGTTAAACATTTGGTTAGAAATAATAGTGCAAAACATGAACAGCTATCATTAGATCCAGATTCACCATTAAGTTTATATTTACAGTAACACTTCTTTTCAGTGCTGTTTTGGGTTGGTTAGCAGCGGTCACGTCAGGGGTCACATTAAAATTCATTATGCTATGTTGAATCTGTGCTATTGCCCCCACATCAGCATAATCTATGACTTTTTAAAAGGAGATAATCTTGACAGAGATGAAAGGGGCAACGATGAAGAGAATATGACAGATTTGCACTGAGTCGTCTCTTTTATTCCCATCCCCTGATTGCTCTCAGCTGCAAAAGGAGAGGATCCATCCCCCCTTCACACTCTTATCACCCTCCACATCTCTGGCTGTCTCCTTGATACGTCCTCCTGGACTCCTATCTTATCCACTTCTATACAACCCTCAGACTTCAGCCGCTTTTATCTCCACTCTTCTCCCCTGACTCGATCCTTCCTGACTGCTCCAAGTTCAGCCCCCAAATGATAAAAAAAAAAAATCCAACAACCTTGATGTCCTCCTTCCACTCTTCAGCTTGACCATGCTCTTTGTAGTTTACTAAAAGAAAATCGACATAAAGTAAGATCAGACAAAAGCAAGGCCTTTCTGGTGTGACAACTTCAATTTTGAGGGATACCATCCCTGCACAGTCCTTTTAATTCTACATGAGGAAGCTCTGCTGTTGGTAGTTAATGTTTATTTATTAAACCAAATGTATAATCATCATTTCTGCATTCACAGCTAATATAGTAAAAGATTTTACGCCTGTGGGCCATCATACCAGCAACATTACAGTTTCAATCTCTGTATCTGTAGAATATGTCACGGATATAAAAAAAAAGTAAAGATTTATTTTTAAATCAGCACTTCCTGCTTTCGCTTCAAAATAAAAGCCCTCAAGCGTTTTTCTTTTTTTTTTCTGTGGGCAAAATTCCTTAATTTGTTAACAAAAGGCTTTTATTCTGAAATATTTGCAGGACAGTGTTGTAGAACATGCAGTGACTTGCAGAGCTCCATGAATGAATATAGTACAGAGTTTTAATTGTGGATTATTACTATTATTTAAAATGACCACACGTTTCTTAACCTTTTTCTGTCTAAAATAAATCTAAATGGCATTTATAATGAAATGAAATGGCCATTACGACAGGCAAACTCTATGTGAAAAGAAACGGTTGCCAGCAGCAGCAGCAGCAGAAATGCAGCCGGTGTGAACAACCGACGCGTAAATCACGCAGTACTTCAGCGAAGCAGCCGTCAGGCGCTGCTTATGCGGGCGGTGTGGACACGCTGTCTACTTGTGATTGGATCATCCAGACACATGTTAATGCCACGTCTGAACAGGGCCTTTATTGGGATGTAATTAAGCCCGCACTGGTGCTATAAGAGGGCATAGACCATACTATTTGACAATATTACTACGCACAAAAAAGTGTAAAAATGACAATTTGGCATTTTAAAGAAGGGTTTGCCTGGCCTGGCTAGCCGTTTCTCTTCGTTAACAGTCTTTGTGCTTCGCTAAGCTAACTGGCTGCTGGTGGTAGCTTAATATTTAATGGCCGGATATGAGAGTGCATCAATCTTCTCATCTTATTCTCCACCTGAAACGAATAAGCGTTTTTTACAAAGTGTGAAACTTTTGCTTTGACACTTATGGCAGTGGCAACCAACTAAATACCACAGCATTAGTTCAAAATCCATTCGATCCATAACATAGCCATGAAATATTAAAAAGACAGTAATGATGAACACAACCAAAGCATTGCTACATTCTGCCTGTTCATTACTAGGGTATTAAAAAAGCTAAAAAATCTCATTTTGAGTCTGAATACTGAGAACAGCAAGAACCACTGGCAACAGCTCCCTGGAAACATTCTGTCTGTTCACTCCCGGACAGAATGACTACTATTTCTCTAGAAGCTTTCTCATTTTCTATACTTTGAGAGGAGAGGTATGGCAGAAAAATAAAACTTTTCAGCGTACTGAAATCCATTAGGGTACATCAAGATTGAATCTGTACTGAAATAGAGCCTGGTGTATGTGGCATATGGCATAAAGTTGTGACTGATTTTGAATGACGGGGGAGTTCTAACTTTCAAATTAGACTAACAAATTGCGTGATTACACATAATAGGTAAAATTGTTAATCAGCAGATTATAGTTTGTTTTTCTGATTGACTGATGTGATAATTTAGTATCTCGTGATTTTTATGTCTCATGACTTTAATATACAGCTCTGGAAAAAATTAAGAGACCACTTCAAAATTATCAGTTTCTCTGGTTTTACTATTTATTGGTATGTGTTTGAGTAAAATTACAATGTTTGTTTTATTCTATAAACTACTGACAACATTTCTCCCAAATTTCAAATAAAAATATTGTCATTTAGAGCATTTATTTGCAGAAAATGACAACTGGTCAAAATAACAAAAAAGATGTAGTGTTTTCAAATCTGTAATAATGCAAGGAAAACAAGTTCATATTAATTTTTAAACAACACAATACTAATGTTTTAACTTAGGAAGAGTTCAGAAATCAATATTTGTTGGAATAACCTTGATTTACAATCACAGCTTTCATGCGTCTTGGCATGCTCTCCACCAGTCTTTCACAATGCTGTTGGGTGACTTTATGCCACTCCTGGCGCAAAAATTCAAGCAGCTCGGCTTTGTTTAAGGGCTTGTGACCATCCATCTTCCTCTTGATCACATTCCAGAGGTTTTCAATGGGATTCAGGTCTGGCGATTGGGCTGGCCATGACAGGGTCCTGATCTGGTGGTCCTTCATCCACACCTTCACTGACCTGGCTGTGTGGCATGGAGCATTGTCCTGCTGGAAAAAACACTCCTCAGAGTTGGGGAACATTGTCAGAGCAGAAGGAAGCAAGTTTTCTTCCAGGACAACTTTGTACTTTGGCTTGATTCATGCGTCCTTCACAAAGACAAATCTGCCCGATTCCAGCCTTGTTGAAGCAGCCCCATCATCACCGATACTCCACCAAATTTCACAGTAGGTGCGAGACACTGAGGCTTGTAGGCCTCTCCAGGTCTCCGTCTAACCATTAGACGACCAGGTGTTGGGCAAAGCTGAAAATTGGACTCATTGGACTCATCAGAGAAGATGACCTTACTCCAGTCCTCTATGGTCCAATCCTTATGGTCTTTTGCAAACTTCAGCCTGGCTCTTCTTTGCTTCTTTGGTGCTCTGACAATGTTCCCCAACTCTGAGGAGTGTTTTTTCCAGCAGGACAATGCTCCATGCCACACAGCCAGGTCAGTGAATGTGTAGATGAAGGACCACCAGATCAGGACCCTGTCATGGCCAGCCCAATCTCCAGACCTGAATCCCATTGAAAACCTCTGGAATGTGATCAAGAGGAAGATGGATGGTCACAAGCCCTCAAACAAAGCCGAGCTGCTTGTAATTTTACTCAAAAACATACCAATAAATAGTAAAACCAGAGAAACTGATAATTTTGAAGTGGTCTCTTAATTTTTTCCAGAGCTGTATATATTATATACTGTATATATAAGCCGCTGCAACTTTTTCTACTGTGACAGGGTGAGGTTTGATTTAACAGGTGTGTAATTTTTTACTAGTTTACTGGATATTACTATATGTAATTAAATAGTAATTGTAAGAAGACATTGTTGAATTTGTAGACTACCAATTGATTAGTTCTGGAAGTCAACAACTGATTATAAGCTCAATGCAACTAACTAAACTCAGAACACTATCTCTGTTCCTCCAGAAGTACCAAATAGTGTAGTTAGATAGTCACATGAAATTACAGATTTGTAAAGTTAAGCATTAACTAATATACAATAGCTAGTAACCTCTTCTAATGTCAAGCAAAATATTCCAGTGTCAGCTTATCTGCCACAGAGTGAATATATTTATACAGTAAGTATGCAGGCAAGTATGTCAATAATGCCACTCATATTGCAGCTGTTTGTCTATGCATATGTGATGATAAAAACTAAGCATATCATGAGCTGTAACAGAAGTCACTGAAAATAGTTTTCAAGAAGTAAAACTAATTAGATTATGGTAACGATGTTTTGCTGATAACATACCGAAAATGCAAACAAGGTGAAAAATAAACAATTTCCACTTTTATTGTGACTTTGTGGGTAACATCGTTTAGACTAGCTGCACATATTTAGGAATTGGCAGACATGCAAGATACCGAAGCCTTGCAAGCACCTTGTCGTTGTACCATTTCTTTCCAAATAATTTGACCTTTCCAATGTGTTACTTACAGTCACACCTTGACTGCCTTTGTTTTACACCAAACAAATGATGTGGTAAAGTTATGATGAAACCTTTTTTTACTCATTTATATCATATAGACAGTATCAAATATAAAACACTAAATTTGCAAGATGTATGGCACATCTGTGTTAGTCTGCTTCAGCATAAAAGCAGTAACAACCAGCTGTCGTCTTGATATTACAGCAGCCAACATTCACAAAGTGCGTCAGCCTTCATCCTGTGATTGGCACTCACACAAGTGAGCCAACATCGGATTTCTGGCCCGTTATTGAAGATAAAAAGATAGAAGTACTTCCTTCTATGAAGCACGATGACCAACAATCACTGCAGTAGATGCGACATTAGCCCTAAAATGAATCAGGGCTTTGACTGTGCGGTAGTGAAAGCGATGGCAATATAGGTTCCAAAAGGAAATGCCCGTCATATTGATCTGCCTGCTTTGACATAGCAGTATTTAACCTTCCTGCAGTCTCTTTGGACGGTGCCTGCACATCATTTTGCACACGGTTGCTGGTCTGGACATTAATTCCTCCCACTCTTGAGACCTTTCACCCACACTGCTGAAAAAAAAGTTCAGCTTATGAAAACGTATGAAGACGCTCGGTGGATGTCTTCACAATCACTGAGCCGTGTGAGCATCTTGCTGTTTTCCATGTAGCTTACAGACCCACATGAGTTGCTTTCCATTTGGTCGCAAGTTCATGCAAAGGTACAAAAGTCATAGCAGTTCAGAAGGAAAGGAAAAATCCAGAGATGCAGAGAGAGTGACATCTGTTGGACAAATGAAGAACTGCTTTTGCATGAAGTTTTCTTTGAATAGAAATATAAGGGATAATAAAATGCAGCAGCGCTATATGATGTGACAACATAGAAAAGAAAAAGGCTTTAGCATAGCTTATTTAATTCTCCTGAACATGGAACTATCACCTCAAAAAAGACAATTTAAAAGCAAGTCTCAACCTGGAACTATTCATAAAAATATAAAAGAAAATTCTGTCAAGTTAAACGCAGATGTCAAAAGCTTGATTCATCCTTGCCTGCTGAAAACAATGTCACACAAAAACAATAGCCCATGTGCCAGCTTTTGTCCAAATTGACTTCCTGACAGGAGGATAACACTATTTAAATGCAGATTTCCACCTGGTGTTGTGTTGTACTGTTTGACTTTCAGTAAGAAGTGATTACCTGTGCGGGGGCAACACTCCCCCTACATTTAGATGAGGCTGTCGCTTTCAAGTTCATTTGTCATTCATTTCAAAATGTTGAAAACAAGACTTTAATAGCTAGGTCTCCAAGGACCAAACTGACAACCAAGAAAAAACTGGCAAGGCATCTAGCCATGTAATGGGGACCGTTGTTGTTATAGAGCTCCTACTTTTTTTCTGACATCTGAAGAGGACAAGCTACACTATCACCAAAAGTATATGGACATCCGAGCATTACAATATGTGAACGATGAATATTTTATTCTAAAGCCATGGGTATTAATCTGCTGCTAGAACAGCCTCTATTTTTCTGGGAAGGCTTTCCACAGGATTTTATATATATATATATATATATATACAGTACATACCGTATATACATACTGTGTATCAAGCTGACAGTTGTTGCTCTTGGGTATTGCAACTCTTCATTGTGTATGTTTTTGGTTCGGGCTTCTGTTTGCCTGTCTGCCACCCATGTCTCACCAGAACAACTTCCCATTTGAAAGTTTTCTCAATGCTGCACTGTATTGGCAATGATATTTGGCAGTAACTTATTTGGAAATCACCATTGATTCATAAAGGTATTTTAGAGGGTTTTTTTCTCTCCTCTGTATGTTTTCTCTTAATGATCCCAGTACTATTACCCTACAGAGCCAAAGCACAGTAACTACTTAGGAACTATAAAACTGAGTTTGATGAGATTCTGTCATTTTGACATTTGTTTTGCCATATTAAAATAAAAAAAATCATTAGGCTATGACATCATAATAGCATGTAACATTTACATTTAACTGCTGAGCTCTGGCATGGGCTCTTACACCCGCAATCTCCCGTACTGCAATATATGCAGTTCGCGACCCTGACCCTAGAGAGCTGCAGCTGCAGGCGACGCATTTCGGTGCTGAATCTGAGGACCATGTCTTTCCATTCAGTCAGACATGTGAGGTCTCTCTCGAAGGTCAGTTGCTCCATCCTGCATGAATTTAGTGGTTTCAATAATTGTGCCACAAGTACTAGTTTTTGTCTTGGCAATTGTAAAAAAAAAAAGAAACTGTAAAAAGGTCATGAGCTGTTTGGAAAGTAAAACCAGCATGTGTCCTTTTACAAGTTTCTTCACATGAAAACAGACCATCACCTACCAAGTAGAGCTTGTTGTTCTCAGAAGCTGAATAGCTGGGTGGGAGGGAAGTATTGACTGTAGCCTCAGGTCATTGCTACTGTGCTTATGCAACTATTCCTGGAGGCTCTTTTGTCCCATCCTCTTGCCCTAACACAACAAGGAACAGTAATAGATATCATCCACTGCACTGGAAATCCTTGTTTGTGTCTCACCCAGTTGCTGGAGTCCATTGCAAAAATTAACAAAAAAATTAAATGTAACATGATATTGAAAATAAAATAGATGCAATAAATGACACTTGGACATAGATTTAACAAAATAAGAGCTTTTTAATTCCACCGACAAAAACGTGCTGAACAAGAAATAGCTCTTAACCCTTTTAGATGTTTCAGCGTTGAGCAGGAGTCACTTGTCGGCACATAATCCTACTATGATGCAGTGAAACATGATCATTTGAAACCATGCATTTATTCCTGTCCCTAAAGTAAATACATATGTACAAGGTAAGTAAATAAATTAGCTTGTGGATTATAAAAAAAATAGTTGTTCAATGTGGACTCAAGTATAAGATATGAGTGTGTGCAAAAAAAAGATCCAGCTTTTAAGTGTTAATAACAGGTAGAGATGAGTTTGATTGACCGTCCAAGGGGATGTGGATAGAGGGGGAGGTCAAAGGTCATGTCGACCGCCTCCTCAGTGGCACCTCCTACTGGTTTCTCTTAAAGCGTCACTGCTTGTGACTCAAAGGCATTGACCATCTGTTTGACCACCTCGTCGAAGAACATGCCGGCCAGCTGAGAGTGCTGCAGGAGAGACTTGAATTCAATGACACCTCCAGAGACACAGGAGGGGGGACAAACATGTTAGCCAACTGTTTGTGAGACTCTTATTTTATTCAATTGTGAGATAAATTGATTTCTTGCAAGTATCACAATATAGACGCACCTCTCTGTATATTCATCACAAAACTCAAAACCCAAGACGTCTTTGGCCGAGTTAAAAGTCGTTTTTGACAGTCAGACTTTTATACTTCCATCAAAGTGGCTGTATAGGCAGAATGTTTTTGGCGTCACTGGGCAAAAATGTAATTACAAATTAATTCCACTCTATCTGTCTGAGAGGTTTTGTTTCACTCTGTAAAAAACACCGTTTGGCTGCTTTGGTCCAGAGTTGACAGATTTTATGATTACAACAATGCTTCTGCATCCGATTACTGTGTCCGTGACCTTTTCTTGCCTCTCTTGTCAACACACATTTAATCCACATCTTTTTCTTCAACTATAATAATCCATCAAACTCTGCAGCCCCTCAAAACATATACAAATACAAAATGTTTTTCCTGGAGACATGTTAGTTCTGCTGTCTCTCCAGAGTTTCTTCTATTTCACTATTGTATGTATGCATGTATGTAGCTCTTTGCTCACTGGTAAAGTAAAGAAGATTGTCTTTAGCGTGTGTTGCAGTTGGATATAGCACTCTTATATCAGATGTTGCAAGCAGATGTGGTAAAAATAGAAGTGAAACCATTCCAGCCTACAGGACAACTGGGACTGGAGCGAGAGGTGGAAAGAATTCCCTCCTCTGAGAATTGAATCCAGGATGATTAAAACCCAAACCAAGGAACTATAACTTTATATGCTTACGTATAAACCGCCGAATGATGAGAGACGTGGCTCCGACTGCTCTGACGACGGATGGCAGGTTTACTTCAATAGAGGGTAAAAGAGAGAGCCTGAGAGATGCACTGTGTAGTTTCCACAAGGTAATATAGAGGGAGTGGAACTCGCTGGTAAAATCATCACGGCTGAAACAGGAGAGGACGTGTGGAAAGTATGAAGTCTTGAACACATGGAGGCAGAATCAGCACATTTCAAATGTCTACAGAATGTCCTGAAAGCATTTTAGTATAACTAGCTCAAACTTAGTTATAACCTGATCATTTTTTTTATATTTATTTTTTATTATACTGACATGCACATTGTTTTAGAGAGAAATGCAATCTGTCTGAAACCATTAAAATGACAAAGCTGCAAGTCCATAATCCATTGTGCTCGATGCAAGACCACGACGAAGAGAAACATATACGTCAATATTTCAAGTGCAAGAACATTACAGTCTTACTGTGGGCCCAAGTGAGGGGTCTGGACAAACTTCCATCCCAGAGCAAAGGTCAAAGGTCGCTCAGGTTGTGTCATCAGCGGGGATTAGGGCATCACATTTAATAAATTTTCCTGGAGTTGTTTGATGTATTGGATGCCGGGGGTTATGGTATGGTGTCTAAACAGTCTCATAAGTATTCATAAGTATTGGTGTTAAGAGAGTCCAACTGCACTTACACTAGGCTCCGTAATTATGATGCGTAGGTGGCGGATGTTATTGATGCGGGTCCGCTGCAGTGAAACTACAATGTTACAAAGATGGACTACAAAAGGCGCTGCTTCCCCCTGTGCGTTGTTAAATAGCTCCTTCAGTGACAAGCTGCTTCACCTACAGTGTGTGAAAGAGTGATACCACAGGTCCATCTGCTGCTGGAACACTTTACATCAACACATAATAAAGGATTATTTGACCTAACATGGACAACCGGTGAAAAATATCACTTAATTTCAATGTTGGAATAAAAAATTAAAAAAAAAAGAATAACCCAATAGGTTACCACAAAAAGTTGATATGATAAATAGTGAGTTATTGTTTGAGTTATGGAGAAGGTGTCGAACCATTAAATGTATATTTCCTCCTACTCCTTTTCAGACGTAATATTTATTTATGTTGATTATTTGTTTGCTATATGTTTACTGTTCATTATATTTGTTATTTATTTATTTATTTTTATTTGTTACTTGTTCAACATAAATAAATAGAAATAAAGTGAAACGAGATGGTTGTCACTGTCCACTCATATTTATCAACATGAATCCCATTAGTATATGACTGTATGAAAAACATATGCAAGGTAAGCATATGGTTTGTTTTGATGAAAGGCAGAATGGTGCGTCGCTTTAAAAGTTGCGGCCGCATGGAATTGTGGGGCGGCATTCTCTCCTTTCCTTTGGTAAAGGATGGTCCAGTGTATCCTATGCTAAAGGAGATAAGACAGGAAGCATTGAAGCACCTTTCCTTAACATTCAGAGAATAGGAACAGCTCTTATCATGGCTCTCACTTAGATACTTCCAGGTCATTTCAATCCGTTAGGAACCTCCCGCTGCGAAAAAGACGTTTCGAACGCAGCCCTAGTGTCGGTCTTACTAGTTTCTCAAGATTACCGACCCAGTAAACAGTGACATTTATCACTGAACGCAGCCCTCATAAAAAGCATCAGGAATTGAGCAGAAATTCAGCAAGAATTAAGAACCAAGACTCCAGTACTTAGAAACAAAGTTCAGCCTTTATTGGAATGTTGCAAGGCATTAAATACACAAATTCCATTCTTTTTTAATAATTTGGTATTTAATAATAAAAAAAACTCTAGTCTAACAATACTGGTCTGACAGTCGTTCTTATTCAGTTTCATCTTTATAACCTCAGTAAGTCCTCTCTCTTTCCTTTCACTGCATCACAGAGGTGGAATCCTGACATTGTCGGAAGTGAAAGCAGATGTGAATTAAATGTACTGTATGAAGAATTAAAGGGGAGACAGCAATGACACACGTCGGGGACTAATAGGAGAACACCTACTCAAACTCAAGAAAATACTGCGTATCAAAGCTGCATCGTGGGTTAAAACAGTCTCTTGCTGATACTGGTATCTATTATTTTTTTTCCCCTGATTTCCCATTTTACATATAAAAACTTTTGTATGAAATATAAACAAGCTCTTACCGTGATACACAGACGTGCATTTTGAAGCTGGAAAAAAATGCAGAAAATAAAAGGAGACAATAATATGTTCCAAACTTGTCAAAGATCTCGAGAGTCTTCGGATCGTGCCCGGACTCGTGTTTTATAAACATAAATAATATGTTCTGGTGTCAGGAAATTACTATCAATGTTTTTTTGTTATCATGTTTTACGCTCCCACCAACACCATCTTTATAGCCATCATCACTATCATCATCATAATCTTTATCATCATCACTCACTGCATGTTGCTAAACAGATCCAGAAATGTTCTTAAAACTGTTTTGGCTTTACAAACCGTTTTCCCTCATTTTGACAAAAAAAGAAAAAAGAAAAAAAAAACAGAAAAAAAAAAAAAAAGGAACATTCACAATAAATTTTCCAGCCGGTCTGTGTTTGGTCTGGTCTCTTTTTTTTTTTTTTTTCTATATTCTGGATCGCCTTCTCGTCCCACACATCCATAGCTGAACAAGTAATCAAAAAGCACAGAAGCACCGCCGTCCCCCAACCTCCTGAGCCTGTCCTTTACACAGCCTAACTTCACCACCCCCACCCGCCGCTGTTAGACTCTGGAGGTCCGAAGTTAAGACATGACTCCAAACACAGGGTTGTGGCGACAGATGCTCGGCCCGATCTCTTCGTAGTCCTTTTTGGTGTGGCAAACCTGGTAGAACTCAGGCTGTGGAGGTAAAAAATGAAAATGAAAGTGAGTACAAACCTAGGCCTACATTAGAACAGAACAGGAAAAAAAAACAGAACACATCATTAAACTAGAATTACCGCCTCGCGGTTGTATGCCTCCGCCAACCAGTCAAGGTGCAGTTTATATCCATGGCTGTCTAAAATGACATCACTTCATCATTTTATCCTCTTAGACATTTATGAAACTCTCATAATTAGCGTGTGAATTCTGGAGTTATGGGACGAAAACGCGTTTTGTGAGGTCGCAGTGACCTTGACCTAAATTCAAATCAGTTCATCCTTGAGTCCAAGTGGATGTTTGTGCCAAATTTGAAGAAATTCCCTCAAGATATTGCGTTCATGAGAACGGTACACGTTCATGAGAACGGTACACGTTCATGAGAACAGCGCGTGTTGTCGGCACGGAGTGCATACAAAGTTGCATATATTTGCATATCTATTTGCTGCATGTTTTGTTTTCTTTGATGGTTTATTCTATTTATTTTAAACAAACTGCTGGTGGGAAAAGTTGCACTCTCTTTGTACCAAAGGATCTTCTCAAACGAATCTTGTACCAGGTAGCAGATGTTTTTGGAAAGCAAATGTAAAAGCTTTAAAGTCGAACTCAAATTATAATTGTATTTTTTTTCTACTACAGCATACAGGTCTACTCTTTAAATCACATGTACTGGGCTCTCTTGAAGAAAAAAATAAGTTCCCCAAAATGGAGAGGAAGTGGGACGGGCCGCTGGATCCGGAAGGGTTTTCCCTCTCATTCAGAATGTAATATTTAGGGCTGTCAAAGTTAACGCTTAATAACACGATAACGCAAATTCATTTTAACGCCTCTAATGTCTTTAACGCAAATCGAACTTTTGGAGGTTGTAGCGGGCTCTGAATTTATCCAGAATTTTCAAACCGAATCGAAGCTCCAGATTGTGTTTAAATTTTGCCGTCGTTAGTGGCACAGTAAACTCTGTGATCAAATGTTTCTTGCTGAAATGCACCTTGGGAGTCGTAGTTAATCTCTACCTCAGAGTTTTTAATAAACACGGGCTTGTACCTTTGACTTTTTATCAAATCAGATATTTTCTAACACAGTTGTTACTGAAGATTTAATCTCGGGAGTCATATAAACATTGTCTATAGGAAAAATGAATGGGACTTATACTTCCAGAACCAGTGGCTCCTGAGATAACTCCATTGTGTGACAACACAATGCGATGTAAGCCGCCAACACACTTCACTGGCCAATCACATACATGCCTGCCCACTCAGAGGCTTGAAGGCTAAAGGAGCATTTCTGATGCATTTCTGTCTTCCTTTCAATATAGTAAGAACTTTAAAATATCTAAAAATAACTTTGACATGATTGTTGATTACAAAACCACTAATGGTGATTTAAGTTGGAACAATCAAACAACTGTGTTGTAACAAGCGGTTGCAAATAATAATGTATGTTCATTTGTATGAAAATGTCATCAATGATTACTTCAGGTTCTTAAGTATTTACTCCCAATGTACAATTTTGGTGGAATTATCTACAAATGAAACCACTGAGATGATGATAATGATGAACTGGATTTCTAAAAGAGAATACAATTGTGGCAGCTGTTAATATCGAGCATAAAGTCTCCTTTAACTGAGAAAACCTGAGACATACAGAAAAGAGCAATTATTGTTATCAGGGAACAATTAGCCTTTTGTGAATCAACTGGCAGAGACCTTTGCTCACAGTCATATTTCATGCTGGTATAATGATCAGCTTCGCTCACACAAATAACTCATCAAGGGGGGATAAAAGAATAATGAAATGTCGCGACCACCCACAGCATTCACTTCCACTCAGTAGGACGAAAATAAATTACACAGCACACGAGCCCCTCAATGTCACACAAGATGATGAAAGCCATAATGTTGGTGAATCTAAAGGTAGATATCATCTATCCTGTCATAATGTATAACTACAGTGCATGCTGATAAAGTAGTGTGGGTGCATGTTTGAAATACTTACAGTTGATGCTAACATTGATCCACCGAACCACACTGCGTATCTCTGCATATGATGAGTGATAACTTGGACATCGATTGGTTTGGGCTGCGGAGGGAGAAGAATTGGGGATCAGTTACTCAACCACCCTGCCTGGGAGCTACAGGATGGGATGCAATAATAATGGGATGACATGGGACAGAAGCTGGTTGATTAAATGGAAGGGGCTTTTAAAGCCCCCCCTCCACTGTATTTGACATTTCTATGATATTTCATATTTATTTGAGTCATTTCCTGACTAAGTTGATTAGTCACACTGTTTGCCAACATTTTATTGACAAATAATTCAATTTTGTGCTCAAAGTTAAAAAAAGAAGGTTGTTGGTAAAATGGGAATATGATGTATGACTATAGTAAAAGCTGCAAGTCATACGCCATCCGTCATCCGTCATCCTCCAAGCTGCAGGCGCACTCCTGCTCGTTTGCGTCTGAGCAGCAGCAAACTGATAAATCTGTTCATCTGTCTGTCACTTTGTCTTTCTAGTTAGTTAGCTAGTTGGTGTAGTTAGCTAGCCCAACTTGTTGCATTAGCTAACTGAGGGTTTTCATTTTATTTTGAAGTTTCCTCCACCTTAGTTTAGTGTGTTTATTTTCACAATGGCATTTCTGGATGCAGTGAACGGGTGCAATCAATGTAGTGAATTACAAGAAATCTCACTGGCAGAATTAAATAGCACATCACGCTGACTGTCTCTTTCACTCGCTTCATCTAAACTGTGTCGAAAAACGATGCAATCTGGTTGCCATGGTAATGAATTACGTATGACAATTAACCAAACCCCCATTCTCTGTTTCAGAAAACTGGCTGGAGGGGGGCTTTAAAGACATGACATGTGGGATCTTAAAAACTGTCCACGTTTCACAGATATTATCAACAAAGCTTCTAAACAGCAGAGGGAAATCCGTCTGCACAAAACATAACACTAAGATTTTCAGTTTGAAGATGTAATGCAAGTATATGCATCACTTTAACGAAACTATCACAGAAAATCTCTCCTGGAACCGCTTAGTAAGTTTTAAAATGACACGCTTAAACATAAAATGCACATGTATGGTTTATATACATTACTGAGGGCCTGTACACATCACGCTTAATTCCCTGAAATGAGTTTTCATCCATGTCTAGGGTATTTTGGGATAGATGTGGTATCTGTTTTGTTTTTTTCTTTGTTGTAGACAAAACCTGCTCACATTACTTTCAGCATGTTTTCTATTTAATTTCTAGCTATATTCACCATGTGCTTCTTCCATGCCTGAGGTGGATTTACAGATGCCAGTCAGCTCAGCCTCAGGCTGGATGACATTCTCACCAAGATGAATTACAGGCATTGCCTTCACAGCTTGACCAAGTAAGGAGGAGGCAAGGAGAGGCTGACCATATACTTTTCTTCCCTGAAGGTGAAACACTTCAATTGTTTTCCATTTTAAGGGTTTTAAACTTAATACATTTGCAATTGAAATAAACTAATCTACATTCAATACACATCTGTGCCAACAACAATTGTAGTAGGAGAGGACATAAACTTTAAAAGACATTTTTTCGCAGTTTCACTCCTCGCACAGTAATTGTGTTTTGTCGAGCAGTATCGATCTTTAGTGCGTATAAATTAAAGTGGCACGCTCACCTTGAGCTTGCCTCCGCTCAGCTCCTCGCTCATCTTCAGTCTGGCATCAACCGACCTCTTTAAGTCTCTCTGCAGACGGCGCCCAAAGTCCCTGAACATGGTGGAGCCTCCTGACAGGACAACGTTCTGTGGAGGGAAAGGTGATGGGGATTACAAACGCTGTAGAATAAGAAGCACTTAATACATGCGACCTGCAACTTGCTACTGGCCAGCCAGTACGGGACAACATTCCACTAGTGTGTTGGAAGTGTGATGGGAAATAGCACTTGATAAACACAGTGACGGACGGACGGATCAATCGCAGGAAAAAATACAGCAAGCTGGGTGCAAAAATATCATGAATATGAGTCAAGACTCTAACACAAAGCCCCTACCCTACTAATTACTAATTCATTTGAATATGAGCTGAAATATAACATTTTCCCCTGAAAATAATGCAGTAAGTCTGTTGGTAGCAGTATTTCAGGTGTAGTCAAAGCAGATCTTATTGAACGGTGCAAAGTATTTCAGAAAAAGAGCCCAATCTGACAAAGCTTGTGAATCCTCCAACAATTGTTCACATGGCCGGGTTCATCCCAAACAAGCATGCTGTCGTTATGGTGGATGTCAGCTTACCTTATAGAGAGGACGTCTGACATCAATAGGGCAGTTCTGAATGACCTCGTCCACAACTTCAGAGATGGGCTGGGTGAAGTCAGGGTTGGCAAACTGGGATTTGTGGGTAAACAAAGAAGGCATGTTATGCTGTGCAGTGCATGTACCAAAGCTACAACGGTAAAGATCACACACCAAAATGTGCCTGAGCTATGTGCAATAAAATATCCTGGAAGTCAGAGACTGTGTATATGAAAATAGCTGCCATGAAGGCAAACAAGGTGGGGACACACACATTATGACGGTTCAACTGAAATACTTCAGTCATGTTCCCTCGCTTTGATTCACACTGCACTGACCTCTGGGTGGAAGAAGATCTCGGGCCCCAGGAAGCGCTCGTAGCCCACGTCGATGGTGAACTCCTTCTTGCTGATGGAATTGATGCCGGTGTACTGCTTGATCCACTTGGAGCCGTCCGTGTCGTACTTGCTGATTTCTTTGACTAGATCCGGGCACACGTAGCTGAATCGCTCCTGGTGTGAGTAAAGTTATATAATCAGCTTCAGTAAGCACAAAAAATAATTACAAATGGTGCTAATAATTCTCCCATAGTATAGATGACTATGTGTTAGTAATGCTTGTAAAAAAAAGTAGGGCTGTCAATCGATAAAAATATCTAATCGGGATTAATCGCATGATTGTCCTTAGTTAATTGTCATTAATCGCAAATAATCACACATTTTTTTTCTGTTCAAAATGTACCTTAAAGGGAGATTTGTCAAGTATTTAATACTCTTAACGACATGGGAGTGGGCAAATATGCTGCTTTATGCAAATGTATGTACATACTGTATATATTATTGGAAGTCAATTAACAATCCCTTTGAAAATGGCCATGCCTGTTTTTCCTCGCAAGAATTTAGTGTAATTTTGGAGCGTTATTTAGCCTCCTTTGCCTAGTATGACATGGTTCGTACCAGTTCGTTCCTTAGGTTTTCTAGTTTCATATGATACCATCACTCTAGCTTTAAAACTGAGCCCGCTACAACCTAAAAATCACAAGTTGCGTTAATGCGTTAAACTAATTAGTGACGTTAAAACAAATTTGTGTTAACGCGTTATTAACTTTGACAACCCTAGTAAAAAGGTAAGAAGGTTGCAGTATCTCTTGCAATGTAATCCTTGTTTTTAATCTCTGTGTATAAACGGGTTTCCAAGCAACATCATCTGAGAGATACAGTTACTGTGTGTTTAAGGCGGTTTAATGAAGTCTCTGGGATCAATACTTCAGTGATCAGTTCGATGTGTAGTTACAGCTTCAGTGTGGGATTTGGTGACAGCTGATCGAGGTGGCGAACTGATGGCTTTGGATGGAAAATGCCTCACGTTGTTACCATGCAAGTGTGCTGAATCGCTTCATGATCCTGTGTAGCTGATAATTAATACTTGTTAAATCGAGTATTGACGTAGTTTCTTGCGAGTAAAGTTTTGCCTCTTCCTACTGCGGTCATGTCTAATGTGAGTTTTTGCACTGACATAACACATCTGGCATATATCTCGGTATATTTTGAGGATACAGCAGGATTTTCATACAAGCTAATGTTACAAATATAATAACCATAGTAATAAAAATTCACCTCTAAACAGTCATTTTATTGGTTTGCAGCAAGGTGCTTTATTTCCTAATAGTGAAAATGTCCATTTATAAGCTATGGCCCCGCTGCACACGCGTCCTTGATTGTTTTTAAAGCTTTGATTATCATCAGTGACATTGAATCAACCGGCAAACTGCAAAATCCACCAACAAAATGTCCTCTTCAGTTTGTGTCAACATTTAGTTATCATTGTGTTGTAATGCAAGACTGAAAATGAGAGCAGGGACTGTTTTTGGTTGACCTCGGCGTATTCTACTACTATTTGGGAAGTTATAAAAACACATTCAATTTGAAAACTTACAGAGTTTGGAGTGTAATTGAGTTTGCTTCTGTAACAGTGAATATGAATGAGCAGAACATAAGAGTATACTGTATATTCAGAGGAGATGTCATCAGTTTGATTTGCAGGGAACGTGGTCCATACTGCAAGCAAGGCAGCGGCGGAATGAACATTTCAATACATGATTGGCAATATGCACGACGCACATCCCCTCGATGCTAATGCTAATTATTTGAATGCACATTATTTCTTGTTTGTCTGTCTCGGGGTAATGAAGGATGGTCTTTGACATCTCGAACAAAGTCTTGGATAACAAGCTATTTAATAAACATGGGGGAATTGTGGAGATTTGAGGTGAATCAATAAAATGTGGTGACTGGCAGAAGGAACAACAATAAGAGAAGGCATACAGCATTAATATGAAGTCATGTCTATTTGTGACCTGTAGAAATGGAAAATTAAATTATCTATAGTTTGGGTTGATCTCAGTTTGCGGAGCTGGGTTAATTATCAGAAACTAAACAAAACAAAGCAAAACAAAAGCAGTGGGTTTTTGAAGGACACCAGCGGTACGTAACAGGCAGACCAACAGTGCCACCTGCTGTCCTCAAGCAGAAAAACAATCTAATATTTCAAACAGAAGTAAAGAAATCCATAGTTCATCACTATCACTAAGGTGGTAACAAGACTGAAGAAGGATAAAATAATGAACTATGTTGATTGTCTCTCTATCAACATGTCAGCTAGAGATATCATGGACCTCAGCACAGTTAAACAGAACTTTATCTGTAACATCTCAGTCCCCCACTGTGAGCCTCAGCCTCCAGACAAACAAACATTCACAGAAATCTATGGAAGCCCATTTCCATCAATGTGATGAAAAGAAGATCCTATAAATAATGACTTAATATCTCAAAATAATGAGACACTTTCTCAATATTTTGACCCAGGCCTATCAGGCCACTAAGTTATTCATTTGAGATACTAAGTCATTATTTTGACATAAGTAAGTCATTATTTTGAGAAAGTTTCTCATTATTTGAGATATTATGTCATTATTTCGACATAAGTAAGTAATTATTTTGAAATACCAAGTCAATATTTTGAGAACGTTTCTCATTATTTGCGATACCAAGTCATTATTCCAAGAAAGTTTGTCATATCCGGTAGGGTTTAGTAACTTTACGGTGAGCTAAGCGAACTTAACATTCTTGTATGCAACTTCTAACATCAATATAATATTCTTCAAATATTTCTATATTAACTTATGGCATTTCTCTGTTATTATCAGTAATGTATTTTATTATTTTAAGTTTGAATTTATCATGTATATACTAACATATGTTCCGTTGTAGCTTCTCAACAGTTAATGATATTTTTCTCTTCTATAAATCAGTATAATATCAGACCGTCAGTCTGTGCATCCTGTCCACAGGCTCTCCAGATAACAGAGAAGAGATTCATTTGCCAGTTGTTTGTCACACCACCGTGTAAGCAAAAGAACACCACTGCTGTGAAACCAGAAGCCTCTATGTGTTGTATCCCACTGATGATACATGGAATTCCCCATGGGTCACCAGTCAGCACCTTCTTAGTACAGGAAGTGGCTTATGGGAATTGTAGCTGAAGAACCAACCTTGACTGCCTTGGCTGTCTCCAGCGACTGCTCCGGTGGGATGCCCACCTCCCTCTCCCTCAGAAGCTGCTGGGTGAAGTAGGTGATGTCTCGTCCTGCGATGGGAATGTGCTTTATACAGCTGCCGATTACATAGCCTTCAGCCTGAGAGACACACAAGAATAAATAAAGAGTCAGACAGGAAGAGAAAAAAAAACAGAGCTTATGACATATATTTCATAATTCTACAGTTGTTATAGCTTGATATTATTCCATCAGCACTGCGAGGCCTTCTCCATATCCTCATGGTGTTGTGTTTGGCTCCTTTTTTGCGCATGTTCAGCAGAGGTTACAGACATGCTGACTCAGTCACCCGGCCTCTAAATGGATTCTGCAAGCACATTTCCTAAAACTGAGTAATTCCTTCCAGCCTCTGACCCACTTTGGCCTACTTTTAAACATCAACACTATCCTGTTCCTGAGCAAGTAGATAGGTGGAAACATTTCAGTCTTGTCCACATAGTGTATGAAACCTCAATATAACACATCTCTACACACTGTTCTTAAACACTGCCGCCCCTCATCGTGGTTATATGTGAGTCGACAGTGTTTTATTAACAGTCAATGATGAAGGGAATGAACGCAAAACTTAATAAAAACGCTGTACTGAATGAAGCAAAATAAATGACCATGACTCTCTCAGGAATTAAAACTAGCAAGGCCACCTAATGAATGGATGTTTACCAAAGGTCCTACCTAGTCATCGTGAAATATTTACATGAGATAAATAAGTATAAATATTTAGATATTTAAATTTAATCACGATTAATCGCATGATTGTCCGGTATTAATCGCAAATTAATCACACATTTTTTATTTGTTCAAAATGTACCTTAAAGGGAGATTTGTCATGTATTTAATACTCTTATCAACATGGGAGTGGACAAATATGCTTGCCTTATGCAAATGTATGTATATATTTATTACTGGAAATCAATTAACAACACAAATCGATGACAAATATTGTCCAGAAACCCTCACAGGTACTGCATTTAGCATAAAAAATATGCACAAATCATAACATGGCAAACTGCAGCCCAACAGGCAACAACAGCTGTCAGTGTGTCAGTGTGCTGACTTGGCTATAACTTGCCCCAAACTGCATGTGATTATTATAAAGTGGGCATGTCTGTAAAGGGGAGACTCGTAGGTACCGATAGAACCCATTTTTATTCACATATCTTGAGGTCAGAGGTCAAGGGACCCCTTTGGCCAAGACATGTTTGGTACTAATGGATTCCTTAGGTTTTCTAGTTTCCTATGATGCCAGTATCTTCACTCTGGCTTTAAAACTGAGCCCGGTACAACCTCCGGAAATCGATGCGTTAATGCGTTAACGTAAATTTGTTTTGACGCCACTAATTTCTTTAACGCCTTATTATCTCTATAACTTTGACAGACCTAATAAATATCAAACTCTTATCAAAACGAAATGGTTGTGGTGACATACTGTATGGCTCTCCCGGCCATACATGTAAATGTTGAAGAACTACACTGAGTTAGAGTGAGCAATTGATGGAGCTGTGTCTTTTGGAGAGTGTGTGCCTGTCGATCTGGAAACTCACCACGGGGATGACGTGGGTGACACCGTCTCCGCTGTCGATGACAGTGCCCGTCAGCGTCCTCTCTCCCACCTGTCTGGACGTCCAGGAGGCTGCTAGAGCAAGCACAGCCTGGCACACACATAACAGAGAAATGTCATACAGATAATACCCTGACTTGTATGTTCACATGTAAATGCTATTCTGTGACACATTCCTGTGTACTACTACACCACAGTGTCATGGTTACACATGGGCAGTAAACACGCCTAACATTTGATAAGATGATGAATTTAAAAACTGACTTTTGATTGCATATTAGGATAACAAAATTATAAATCAGATGAGAGGAATATCTGAAGGGTATAACGTGTATTTCCTTATCCTACACAAACTAGATGACCCAGCATATCTCACCTGCACAGCGATGTACAGCCCCGGTACATTGAAGGACTCGAACATGATCTCGGCTGTGTACTCTCTGTTTTCTGGTGTGTTCAGAGGAGGCTCTGTCTGCAGAGGGAGAATAAACAACACACGCTAGCTGACGATCGGACCGTACAGTGTGAGCATAGAAATCGTGAGCTTTGGCTTAACATCGCAAACAATGTACTCGCACAGCAGCAGTAGGAATTACACAACATTTCTAAAATCGTTCAGTGTATGCCCGGTTTTACCAGGAGGAAGTAGTGGTCCTCTGGCTCAGCCCTCAGGTACTTGAAGATGATCTGCTCCATGAAGCGCTCCATTAGGTCCCAGTCCTCCACGATCCCATGACGGATTGGCCACTGTTGGCACAAGGGGTCAGCTAATTAGAACACTGCACTGAGATACAATGGCAGCGGGAGGGCATAAATATAAGATGCAAAAACAGCACACCTGTAAAATGGGGTTGCTATAATGACAAACTGCTTGCAACACCACTTTGGAAAAATAGTAATATTGTCCTTTTGGATTAAACTTCCTGTCTAGATGGTTTCTCTGGCCACCTATTTTTTTGTGTGACCTCTGCACAGCTGACCTCTAAACTACTGAAGGTGAATATCTGCACTGCAGTGCAACATATAGGTCTGTTCATGCTTATAACTGCAAATATGTTGTATGTGTAGATACTGTTTATAAGCAGCAGCCCTTATACCAATCTGACTTTTTCATTTCTACATTTCTGGTGGCATAACAGTACTTTCATGATGAAATCTGACAACAGGTCCATCAACACAAGACACTTTCTTCTCTGTTTGCAGAGCAATGACAATATCTAAAATACACAGCATGTAAGTGTACTAATGACCTGATTGCCATCATCCACAACACTAGGATGAAGGTGAAGTGAGTGAACAATGTTCAGAGCTTATTCAATAATGGGCCTTTCACACTGAACGCGGCAACAGCACCACTGCGCTCTGAGACCCATTATTTCCAACGGCTTTTCTCAGCGCCGAGCAGAGCGGGAGCGCAGAACAAACCGCCTTCTGTGTGAAAGGCCTATAATGCTTCCTCAAGAATGCCACTAGACTTTGAAGCTCCTTCCCAGGTGTCACTAACAACAATCATTATGGATGCATTAATTTTAGGTGTTCCAGGGCCGTACACTGTACCCCAAAGCCATACTACACACTGACTTTATATAGTATGCTATTTTTGCAGTTGATATGCAAGAAATCAACATACTTAAACATTTATACTAACAGGAAATGACAATAAGTGCACTAGTGGATGTCAATCAAACCGAAACTTTAGAATGCCACTGCCAATTAAACTTAGCAAAATGACAGCAAAATGTTTTCCCACCATCTAATTAGATGTCATCTTTCCAGATGTGATTAGCTCCCTCTAATGCATTAAAGCAACTTTCGATTTTTAGGTTGTAGCGGGCTCAGTTTTAAAGCTAGAATGAAGATACTGGCATCAAACCTAAGGAATCCATCGGTACCATGTCATACTAGCTTGAGGTGAAGGAGGTTAAATAACGCTCCAAACGTACGCTAAATTTTGGGAGGAAAAACTGGCATGGCCATTTTCAAAGGGTTCCCTTGACCTCTGACCTCACGATATGTGAATGAAAATGGGTTCTATGGGTACCCACGAGTCTCCCCTTTACAGACATGCCCACTTTATGATAATCACATGCAGTTTGGGGGCAAGTCATCGTCAAGTCAGCACACTGACACACTGATAGCTGTTGTTGCTTGTCAGGCTGCAGTTTGCCATGTCATGATTTGAGCATTTTTTTTATGTTAAATGCAGTACCTGACTGCATGACTGAATGACTATATTTGTCATTGTTTTGTGTTGTTAATTGATTTCCAATAATAAATACTGAATATACATACATTTGCATAAAGCAGCATATTTGCCCACTCCCATGTTGAGAAGAGTATTAAATACTTGATAAATCTCCCTTTTTCTCACATTCTGAACAGATAAAAAATGTGTGATTAATTTGTGATTAATCGCAATTAACTATGGACCATCATGCGATTAATCGTGATTAGATATTTTCATCGATTGAAAGCCCTAGTACAAATATGTATTGAGTCACTTTTTTCTAGTGTGAACTCGCTGCAAACTCATGTGGCAGAGAAGTGGGACACAGTTCATGCTGGCTAACTGGCTTACTAGGACACCTAAAATGAGCAGAGCCATTTTCCTGCCATGACGAGTCTACTGTGGGAGGCCTACTGCCTGTACCAAAGAGGACATTTGAACAACTGTGTGTGCTGCTGCTGCTGTATGTTTTTACACCTTTTATAATACGCCTGGAGACCCAGATACACAGGAATAATTGCATCTGATAAAATCAGATTTTGTCAGCAAAGTCACTGAACATATACTAAATTTAGAGTTATCTTATACATAGTCTTATCTTCATCTAATCTCTATATTAATCCATATACAGTAGTTGTATATGCAGCAAGTCCAATTCACCCGGTGGTTCCTACAAATTAAATGCCAACAGAATGTCATTTCACACAGACATGCTAATCAACCTCCTTTAAAAGGCCATATTGTTGGAGAAATACACAATAATAAAAGAGAAACATCTCAGCAAAATGGCGATAAAGTGTCTCCTTTAACCTGCTTCTTGTTTACGAATCACTAAAAGCATTACATGTGCGATGAATATATCAGTTCTCTAAAGAAACTGAAAAATATCAAACATTTGCTTTGCCAGTCTCTTCTGTGGGTGTGCTGAGCTGTCAGGGTCACGTACCTTAGTGGAATATGAGGGCTTGTCTACTGCTTCATCTCCGATGTAGAAATCTAAGTCATCCACCCCCTTCATCATCCTCCGCTGGGCCTGATCTCCGACCTTGGCTGACTCTTTGATGGCGATACCTGATAAGAAAAATAGAGAATTCAATAGAGAACAACGGAGAGGATAAACTCTCCTACAAAGTTGTGCACATTGTATTGATAAATAAGTTGGTCAAGAATCATCAAACATTTTTTACAACTTTTTTGTATATATAATTATAATCAAATTAAATTAAAACATTTTGAATTGGATGTGAATGAGACCCTTAAAAATGTTTAAACCGTGACAGGTGTTACAGGGACAATCTCAGATAATAAGAAGAAGGCAAACTTCTTGTTGTAACATATTTTTTTTTTAAATTATGACAAACATTTTCCTCTTTCCAAAGATGCATCATGGTCATTGTTAGTTTCACAGCCCTGGTTGGCTGGTGTGATTCAATGCACGGTGAAATACTCACATGATGGAACGATGAACTGCGGCTCTGTGTTCCCTGCATACCCCAGTTTGGTGTAACTGCAAGAGAAAAGCATCACATTTCATTACATAGAGGCGAGGCTGCATGTGCTGGACCAAACCAAACCACCTGCTACACTGCTGGCACTACATTTGGATTCATGAAAGTTTATTTCAGGAAAAGATTATTTTTGGCTTCCATCTCCTATGCTATCGTTTTGATCAATGACATCAGTGTCCTTAGGCGGGTTGGTCGGGTGCCAAAAGCAGCGGCAGCTCTGGAGTTTGTCAATGTGAGGCCATTAAAAGAGCCATTCATGTAGTATTGAGAAACTGAAGACTATTCATATTTGTCTCGAGGGGGAAAAAAGATCACTACTGCATGAACAGACCATCCTTAATATAAACTAGCTGTGACCTCAACACTGCTGCTTTCTTTTTTTCTCTATGCAATAAAAAAAGCGAGCAAAACCTTAACCAAAGAGGGAAGTTGTATGAATAAACCAAATGATGCACGATGTTTCTAAAAATCATTATGACTGGGACACATGAGCAACATTTCCACCTCCATACTCATATAACATTCAGTTAAGACACCTTCAGCCTTGGCATCAAAGACTTTAGTCTTAACAGCCTTCTCTGTGTCTCTGCTCTGTACAAATGGTGTTTTGTGGGGCACATGCTAACCAGATGTAGTCTCGACTGTGTTGGGCCCAGACAGGACTCTGATACTTCCTGCACACAGGGCCCAAGGGACTGATAGAAGACACTGCTGACGATTGCCAAAGCACTGTGGGCATAATAGGCCACATCCTGGTCATAATAGTGGCTCCACGGAATCAGCAGTCTTTAAAAGAAATGACCTGGGAATGTTATGCAAAAACGTTGGTCTAAAATAGGCTTAATGTGAGTTACAACAACTGTCCTAACTGTGTCTTTTGTTTGTTCATCTGCATAACAAGTACCAATCTAAAACCTTTTAGATTCAACAACTTTGTGAAAGCTTTTACATTTCCTGTCCTGGACACCAATCAAAGATTTCCTTTTCCTGGATAAAAATCTTCCTGTTGCACATGGAATGGTGCATTTCATTTTTTTATATAGACAGCAACAAGAAATTGTGTAGAATAAACTACAATTACCACCTTGCGGTCGTATGCCTCCGTCAACCAGTCACATTACAGTTTACATCCATGTCTGTCCAAAATGTCATCACTTCATTTTATCCTATTAAGACATTTGTGTGAAATTGTCATAATTAGCATATGAATTTCCGGAGTTATGGCCAAAAACGGGTTTTGAGAGGTCACAGTGACCTTTGGACAACCCGAAAACATAAAAAGGAAACAGATATATGAGATTAAGACACAGCACTCACAATGAGTGTCTCTTGATTACTATCTCAGAAAAAAAGAAAAATGAAGAGAGCTGGATAGATATTCACAATCTACATTTATGGTGATGGACTTGCATTCATAAAGCGCCTTTCTAGTCTTCCGACCACTCAAAGCGCTTTACACTACGTGCCAAGATTTACCCATTCACACTGATGGCAGAGGCTGCAATACAAGGTGCCAACCTGCTCATCAGGATGTAAACTAACGCTCACTCACACAAACACCCCATGAATGTATAAAGAGAACTGGATAGAGCGTTGAAGGCGGACTCCTGTTCATTCCTATGAGAGTTGCTAAGTGGCGCATGAAGCCAAAATGGCTCGACTGCCAAGTGATAAAGTACCCGGATCATCCGGCGATCTTCCACAACCATTGGGCCCATAGAGCAGGCGCAGTTGCATTTTCTTTAACTCTGCTCCCAGCCCTCGGACCAGCCTCAGTCTGGGTCTCATTCACATGACAGAGGAAGGAAAATAACTCTGGCTTCAGCTATTAATACATTTTAAAACTTTTAGGATCTAATTATTTAAATACGGGTTATTCAAGGTTTCATACTGGGAACATAGTGGGACGTCTAAGTCTATGTGGAAAAGTCTTTTTTGGCCCAATGGCATCACGTGATGGAGACGGGGGTTGTAGTACCACCGTTTGGCCACTACGGAAATTTTCATCAAAGCCCGGTGCTCTTCCTGTGGGCTTGACACACCCAGGAGCACTTGAAGGTTCACTATCTTGCCCAAGGACACTTCGACATGGAGGAGCCGGGGATCAAACCACTAATCTTTTGATTAGTGGACAACCCGCTCTGCCTCCTGAGCCACAGCCTTTCTTGTGTCAAATAACTTCACCCTCCTCTGACATGAACTGACACTACCTGACAGGCGACAGCGACCACCACTACCGGTTTTTCCTCATCATCTGAGTGACTTTTAAATCAAAGCGTGGTGTGTGGATAAAGTTATATAATCTTATCTGTCACGTACGCTGAAAAACCAACAGAGCTGCCAGTGTTGATTTTTCTACGGTAGAGCCAGGAGAAAGAACACAAAGGGAACATGCAATAGATCAAATACAGTAGGAAGCTGGGAGAAATAGTTGGCAGGCCCACTATGTGCCGTATTACTAAAAATAATAGCACAATTTATTTCAATCTGTTGAGGTCTAAGGTCTAAGTTCATACTGCGTTGTAATATAGGGAACTTCTCCCACTAGGGACTGACAGTATCTTCTCATGTCTCTGGGCTTGATAGAGGCCTGTATGCAGGAGTTTGGTCACTGCAACTTCTCCGCTCATTGACGAAATGCCAGAATCACTTGCATACTGCTTGCACCTTCATACCACAGAACAGTCCCAGCTTGTCTGCCTCAACCTGCCTCGACAAGCTTACAATACACCACATGTCTGACTGTGGACATCATTGCACAGGACAGCTGGAGCCCAACCAGCAGCTGAACTACTGGAGTAAACCACTTTTGGTAAATTATTATATATGTTAGTATCTCTTTTGGAAATCTTACATTTTGTTATCTATAGCTTGATGAGGCATCTACTTTTGGGCAAATAGTAATCTGTTGTCGATAATGTATGTCTACTTTACATTGTAGTTTAACTTACACCCATGCTTACTGAGGCTCATTAATGATTGAAGCCTTATGTTATGAAATCTCAGCTGTTTGCTTAAGAGTTGAAGATTTACTCCACCCAACCCTTTGCCTCCACTGAGCTGCAACACCTGAGTTTTTTTTTTTACTATGGAAGCCTTGATGTGATGCTAGTTTTGCACAAAAGACAACCTAACTGACACTCTACCCAAATGTGGATGTGAGCGTGGTTTCCATTGCATGGTTAAGTAGTTTATTCTAATAATAGCAGCCAGGCTGATGAGAAGATTGATGTGTAAAAGGAAGTGGATGTTGTCACTGTTTGGACATCATGAGCATGACTCAGAAACATCTGTTGAACTCCCCATACAACATCTGCCCATATAGCTGGTACTCTCTGGCTAAGCTGCAAAGCCATAGCATGTCAAAATTTCCACTTAAAAACAACTAATCACGAACCACATCTCAACCTAAACTGTGACATAATGAGTGTTATTTCTGCAGATAAAAAAAAGTAAATCCTCTTGTCGTCATTGATATTGGAGCATATGTGTTATGACTGTAAGGCTTGGCCAGAAAGTAGAAGCCATCTGCTTGATGAGTAGAAGCTAGTGCAGGCCAACATGATTCTCAACTACACTTTCTTTTGCTGTCCCAGTGCAGATCAGAAGCAGCAGACTGGTTAACAGCCTGAAGGGAGGATGAGTGGAGAGGTATGCAGTGTGAGGAGCGACGAGTTCAAGCCTCTACATGCAAGCAATGCAAACCACTTTTAGCCCCCAAAACTAACTGAGCATACCTATCACGCTGAGTACTACTGGTATTTAGACAAATCTGCATGTCGGCATTGGTTATAAGACATTTCTCTTGCTCAAAATGAGAGTCACTCATAGAAAAGAATACTGACTGTGCGGGTTCATGTGGAAACAGTAATAAAACGATGATGACACACAAGAATATCTTTCAAATGTCTCACATGGTTTAAACCTTCATCTCAGCTGACTCTTCCTACACTTCACTCTTTTAATTACTTAGCTATAGTTTCTCCTCTGTGTTATTATTAGTATCATTTTGTGTGCCCCCTTTGTAAAGCGTCCTTGGGTTTCTGAAATGCGTTATATAAGTCCAATTTATTATTATTATTATTATCTAAAAAAAAAAAAAAACATGAGAAGTTAAAGTCTACCTAATACCAAAAGCAGGTAAGGATGTGTGCACACCGATCAATACGAACACTGCTGCAGGAGGAGCTCAGAGACAATCTAGTCCCATGTTATTCTCTATATGTCCCTTAAAACAACATTTGCTGGTTATTAGACATTTCTCTTGCTCAAAATAAGAGTCACTCATAGAAAAGAATACCTACACACTGACTGTGTGGGTTCATGTGGATACAATAATAAAACGATAATGACACAAGAATATCTTTCAAATGTCTTACATGGTTTAAACCTTCATCTAAAAAGAAAAATGAGAAGTCTACCTAATACCAAAAGCAGGTAAGGATGTGTGCACACCAATCAATACAAACACTGCTGCAGCTCAGAGACAATCTAGTTATTCTCTATGTCCCTTAAAACAACATCTGCTGCTCAAGCAGATTCTTATATTAGGTAAATACAATGTATTTGTTTAGGGGAAATAACCGGTAGCCTGGCAGGGCAAAAGAAGAGCAATTAGAGAAGTTAATGAAAACAGCATGCTCGGATGCCGAGAAACGACCATATATGGAGTAAAAAGCGTGAATGAGGAAGTGTATAAGGCTGAATAGGAAGTAGTATTGCGCCTGCTCACATCCATCCAACACTAACGAGCAAAAAAAAAAAGATTTATGGATTGCAACTAAAAAGTCACTAGGATATCTATAATTGAACTAAAAATATGGCCAATTAACACAGAATAGTTAGACTACAATTGGCTAATAAAGGGCCTGAACAGCTCCAAATGAATGAAAGCAGCTGTTCCTCGGTCTGGTTCCGGGCTTTGCAGCAGCATAACGATACACTAGCTGGGCAGGAATCAAACCTAACCTAGTGTGAATACTAGCTGATGATGAGGCTAGATGAAAAGCTGGACATGGAGATAAACAGTGACAGAGCAAGGCAGAGCAGCTCCAACGACCTGACCGGGTTTATCCCTGCATGCAAACCGGGAGAGAGTAATAACATCACAGTTAGCTGGTTAGCATGTTAGCTCGCTGGCTACACACACCCAGTCGCTGCTGCTGCTGCTGACACTGACAGTCCTCTACTCAGCCTCTCCGTGACAACCAGAGCTACCGCGGTTCGGTCCGGTTCGGTCCGGTTTGTAACAGCTTACCCTGTGCCGCAGTCGACAACACACGCCGGTAACCGTCCAGCCATCCTCCCGGAGTGTCTGCTGCTGTGTAGAACCGGTTAACTGTTGATGGATAAGCAGCAGGCTGTGTCGGTGGAGGATATGTGACAAGCCGTCCCTCACAGGCGGAACCCTGAGCCCGCACACGGAGAGCAGTTTCCTCTTCCGCACTCGGCTACTAGCAGGGAGAGAGGAGCCAAGATGGCGGAGTGGAGGTAGAGGCCGGTAGAGCTGAGAGGCAGAGAGGCAGAGAGACTCAGGCAGAGCTGTGCAGCTGTCAATCATCCAGAGAGGAGGACGTTACTCTACATGAACCAATGGATTATACTCTTATAATCTTGTATATTAATATACACCCCCTTTGTTTTATTTTATTTCATGTGTTATATTTTAACATATTTCTATTCTGCTTTGATTTCAGTTTTTTTAGTGTTCTTATGTGTGTTTACTAAAAAATTAGCATATATATATATATATATACATATATATATATATATATATATATATATAGGCCTATATTTTGTGGTTTTTTCTATTTACTAATAAGGTGTACTTGTACTTTTCTAACATGGAAAATATACCGTATTTTATGTAAATTAAATTTGAATAAAGATCGAATAGAAAATAAAATAATAATAATTTATGATATTTCATGGATATATTCACTATCTTCTGCTCCGTAAATGGACACTAAAAAAATAAGTGTTTATTATTGTTATTATTATAGTATTAATAATGAAAATAATTAATCATATATTATCCTACTATATAAAAAAATATTTTATAAGAGGCCTACATATATAAAAATATATATATATATTAAAATATATATATATATATATATTTATTGTATATAGCCTAGGGCTGTCAAAGTTAACGCGATAATAACACGTTAACGCAAATTCATTTTAGCACCACTAATTCCTTTAACTCATTAATGCAACTTGCAATTTTTAGGTTGTAGCGGGCTCAGTTTTAAAGCTAGAGTGAAGATACTGGCATCATATGAAACTAGAAAACCTAAGGAATCCATTGATACCATGTCAATAACGTGTAAAAAAACGCTCCAAACTTACGCTAAATTTTGGCGAGGAAAAACTGGCATGGCCATTTTCAAAGGGGTCCCTTGACTTCTGACCTCGAGATATGCAAATGAAAATGGGTTCTGTTGGTACCCACGAGTCTCCCCTTTACAGACAGGCCCACTTTATGATAATCACATGCAGTTTGGGGCAAGTCATAGTCAAGTCAGCATATTTGTCCACTCCCATGTTGATAAGATTATTAAATACTTGACAAATCTCCCTTTAAGGTACATTGTGAAAACAGATAATGTGCGATTAATTGAGATTAACTATGGTCAATCATGCGATTAATTGCGATTAAATATTTTAATCGATTGACAGCCCTAATATAGCCTCTTTTGTTTTTGTAGATATATCTAATACTTGGCTATATGCGACCATGCAATAAAATCAAGATAAGATATTCCTTTATTAGTCCCGCAGTGGGGAAATGTGCAGAGTACAGCAGTAAAAAAGAGCTAAACAAAGTGTAACAAATTATGAACCATTTAAATAGAAGGAAGTATAAAAACAGGAGCAGTATATACAGTATTGACAATAAACAGACTATTAACAAAATTGCACAAGTGGAAAATGATATTGCACAGTGAGAACGAACGATTACTGCAGCATTATAATGATAATTAATAATCATCAAAAACGTATATAAATATTGATTTCATTTTTTGATTAATATAATGACTAGGACATATAAACTGTAAACAGTCCTTCCTCCAGATCAGATGGTGGCAGTAATCGTCGTGTAAAGTTTTGCTGCATCCGGTGTTAAGGCACACAACTAAAGAAGAAGCATAAACACAATCCGTGAGAGGGACGAGGAGCCGGTGTAAATATATACTGTATATATTATATATTATGATAGATGACTATGACACATTTTCGAGGTCAGATCCGAGGACCACACTGGGGTCCAACCATGGACAACATGCTGATCGACTTCTGGCGCAGACATGACTGCCTGTTTAACTCCTCGGTCGACTCTTACTACGACAAGGATCTGAAGACCAATCTGTGGACCGAGTTCGCAATGTCCATCGGAAAGCCTGGTAAGAGCTGGAAGGTGAAGGGTGACACACTAAAACAACAGTGTATGCTGTTGTTGATGAAGCATTCAGGCAGTGTTTGATAAAAAAGACCTGAAGCAATGATATGCAAGCACAGGGGGAGAATGAACCCAGCTGAACTTCATCAACTCTGTGTTTATGGAATAGGAATTGGCTGACAAGTGCACTTTCATAGACTAAGCTACTGGAGTTACCCTGCACTATATTCACTTTTTAATAGTCTTGTATCACAGCTGTTACCCTGCACTATTTTTTGTACTTTGTACTTTGCACTACTAACTTTTTTACTGCCTTTTTACTAACATGTTTTGCACTATGGAACTGTGATGCTGGAAACTTGAATTTCCCTCGGGATCAATAAAGTTACTATCTATCTATCTATCTATCTATCTATCTAGCCTATAATGTGAAACATTTACATTGTTGTAGCCTACATTTAGAGATAAACAAGACGTCCCCTTAAGAACAATGTCTATTTCTTTTAAAACATATATAAACTGTCTTCTTCTTACCCCACATCGGTAACTATTACTCTACTGCTCTACTACTACTACTACTACTACTCCTACTCTTACACTTAGCTACATGTTATTCTGTGTTCAAACTAATGGATCGCCACCATATGATTTCCATATTAGGCCTATAGGTAAAAATAGTTTGCATATGTATAAAAAACACAGAGAGGCTTCTTCCCCTACAGTGTGCACTTTATGGTTTATCCTTTAACTTCTTCGTTACATCTAAATTACTACTGTTCAGTCACTATTTAGTAGGGCTGCACGATTATGGCCAAAATGATAATCACGATATTTTGATCAATATTGAGATCACGATTATTTATCAATTATTTATAGATTTTAGAGACAAAGTATTTCTATTGCAAAGAGCGCTGCTTTCACTTCCATGTCGTGCTTCATTCCAACCATCCAAAACTATAAATGTTATCCTTTTTACTTTGTTATTATCATCTATAGTGGTTATTTGCATAAAAACACACAATTAGGAAATAAATGATTGTATTTTTATTTAAATATCTGCTTTGATTAAAAAATCTTGACATTAGTAGTTCTAATTATATATTATAAGCTGCTTAGAGCTAGTGTTAGGAAGTTAAACAGGTATTACCTCTCTCTCTAATATCTATTTCATATTGCTGTGAAAACATCTGCTTCAAACAACTGGATTTATTCAAGTTTCTCGCCAAAAACGACATTTTACAAGATTACATTTGAACGCATCATGGTAGCATTATGATGTACCATGGCCTAATTCTCATTTTTTTACTAGTAGAGTAGAAAAGAAATTGGATATACTGCTGAGAACCTGCTTGATTTATGCAGCAGAGTTTTCTATGAGCGGAGCACGTATTTTAAATGATCGTTTAATTGTGGGAGGCCAAAATTGTGATGGCGATTAATATTCGATTAATTGTGCAGCCCTACTATTTAGCATATTTTGCTAAGGCCTATTTTCACCTTGCAGTATCTGATGTTGAGAGAAGATCAAGATCGCTCCGGACTCAGTACGGGAGGGTGCTATGGCATCCGGAGAGGGTCAGCACTACCCAGCAAAAGATGCTTAGGGAGAAACTTGATTTTCTGAAGCCTTATATAGTTCGCAGGCGAGGTGAATCATATCTGGTAAGTTGAAACTAAAGCAGAAAAAACCTGCAGATGCCTCCCCTGCAGAGCTGGATTGCACATGTTTATGTATGTTTCTGCTTATACTCTTTTTGCAGGAGGACAAGTTTGATGATCGGGATGAGGACGACGAGGAGCTGGAGACTGAAGGGAGTATTGATCAGGAGATGGGAAGCTCATTTGGTAGCCCACTGGATGCTGATGTGACTGAGCAAGATCCGGAGGATGAACCCCACCCATCCTCCAGCCTGAACCCTGCTGCTCCCCTGCACTGCCCAAACCCACAGCCTCAGGTTACAGAGGTCATGTCTTTGAGCTGTCCTCGCCGTCACAACGACGAGGGTTCTGCCGATCAGCCTGACCAAACATCTGCACCAAACACACCCAGACACAACATACTAAACCAGTTTGCAGAGGTTATGTTGGCAGACATGCGTCAGATTAAAGACCCTATGGTGCTCATGAGACTTCGCCGAGATATCACCGACATTGTGTTCAAAGCGGTGGAGGAGGACGTGCAGCGACGCTGCGTTCGAGTGCCGTCCATGTCCACACGTGGCGAGAGCGCTCAGTTACACGGCTGCTCCGGGCCCGAGCAGGCATCTTCACAAACAAACTACTCATGGAGGCAGAGGTTTTTGAAGAGAAAGAACAAGGCCTGTGAGATTGGAAGGAGGATACAGAGATGGGAGGAGATGAAGCACGTGAGGAGAATGTCCAGGAGTCAGTTAATGCAGCCCGTCCAGCAAGGCCAAGCACTGGAAGGCATGAGTGAACACGGCTCTCAGGTTATTATTCAGGCGTCTGAGATCAAAAGAGAGACAGAGCCACACACGGTTAAGATTGAGGAGGAGGCTCTTCCGTCGGCTTGACATTTTAGATACAGGGTTGCCACTATTTTTCCTGATCACAGTCATCCCAGTCAGTAAAGTGTAGGTTAGAAAGCTTCTTAAGACTTGGAACACTTCAATCAGTCATTCAACAGTAAATGATAACAGCAGAAAACAGATGCTGTAAATTGCCCTCTCTTATTGCTATACAGAAGTCTTGATGATTGTAACGTATTAGCACTTAGTAGCACTTTGTAGAGGATTTCAACAATTATCCATATTGATAGTTTTAAAAGATATGGGAATAGGATAAAGACGTAGCCTATCTGAGGATTTAAGGACACTACAATGCCAAGGACTGCATGTAATAGTGGAAATCACAGCCGAGAGACTTTTCTGCCTTTTCAAACATAAGATGTCTAGTTTCTAATGAATCTACGCCTTTCAAAAACAATTCGGACTAATTGAAAGGCCTACTTGGTCTGTACTTTAAGTATGGTATTTAACATGGGAGTAACTTTTGAGCCTGAAAGTGTTACAAAGCTATGGAACATTCTGAGCTGTAAGCACAAGGCGGTGGACGCTGTGTGATCCAACTCGAATAGATGATGCTCTGCTCCTATTAAAGAGAAAATATGGGTTTTCACCTTTGTTGTGTACCTTGTGTGTGTAATAGTACTTAGTCAATGGTGTCTGCAAGCTGTCTGCACAGGTAGGAAAATATTAACAGTTCCAACCAACCATTGACAAGCAGATGGTAGTGTTACTCTCTTCTGTTGCGCTAATCAGGATTATTTGGATTCTATTACATTTTTTTTAATTTTAGGATGAGCGACAGCAAGTTAAGGCCTTCACCCAATGTCAGCTGGGATCAGCTCCACGACTCTGAACAGGATAAGGGGTTACAGATAATGGATGGATGAATGAATGGATGGACAGCAAATTAAGGTTCAAAACCAGACTTAGATTAGCGACTGATATTTCTTGAAGCAACATTTTTCAATACCTTAAAATTAATGTATTCTTCTTTCATTTGCCCATCTCTCATAGAGCTGAACTGAGTCCATGTTTCCTGTCCATGTCACTAAATTAATTTAAACCAGCTAATTCTGTTGAAATGTTATTTACAGGTTAAAATGTCTCAGGGAAGAGACACGATAAATCTGGATATTCTGAACATGCAAGAAAATAGATGTGATCGGGCCTCGGAGAGTTCAAATTAACACTGGAAAACACCGACTGACATTAATATGAAGATTTAACTCTAATAAAGCTGTTGCATTTAGATTATAAAGAATCAAATTCAAATTATTGCTGATTTTCCTGAAGATGAAAATTTAAGCAGTGAACATGCAATCTCTGCTGCCATGAGTCCTTCTCCAGGATTATGCATCTCTTACTAATCATGAGATGGAGAGGTCATGAAGATTTTTTTTTTTAACTTTTTACTATGTGATTTTGAGTGAATCCTATCCCCATTTAATGAACACATTTGGTAATGGGAAGCCTAGTTCTCATGTGTTGCATCAATGTGTTGTTGTTTCACAAGTCTTTGCATTACAACAGACTATGGTCTTACTTTGAAAATGTCATTTTTTAAAAATATGCAAACCCTCTCGATTTCAGAGTAGACATGAATACACACAATATAGCTTGAAATGTCAACAATACGAACTGTCAGTTACAGAGGAAGGGATCTGCTGAATAAAATATAAAAGTAAAATGAGGACACAGCAGCAGCAGTTTCATACAAGCAACAGGTCTGACAACCTTTTATCTTCAGATATTTGCAACGCATCTTCACTGAAACATGTCTTTAACAAGTCAGAGCTGTCAGGACCTGTAGGTCACCACTTTCCTGAAGAAGGATGATGGTGAGGATCATTTGCAATGATAGGCTGTTTTTTTAACATAGCCTGTTCCTTTGTTGTCCCTCAGACTCATATATTTGTATAGCTACTGTATGTTCAAGTGAGTTTTGCATGGCGATGGTGAAATTACACAGCAACAACGACTAGGCTATTTAACAATCAATCATAAACTATTTAACAATCAATCATAATTTACAATATATGTTAGGTAATAGGTGCAAATCATGTCAGTTAACAGGCACCATATGTTCGGGTAGTTCCTTATTGGCTGCAAATTACCCCCAAAACAAACACTTGTAGAAATGATTCAATTCATGCATGTGCATATTATGCCTTTTTTTTTTTTTTACAAGTATTTTGGGTCTGTATAGGTTTATTCTTGGGAAACAGAATTATTAAACCCAACACCTTCACTACTAAGCCATACAATTGTAAGCTAATTACTAATAGTCAGTGTCAGTGTTTCTATATGTTATTTATCTCTGTTGCCCCGTGATCAAACGTCTTTCCTCAGTGAAGTTTATATGATTATGCCCATAGACATGCCTGTTCGACTAGTGAGGTCCTTTTGCATTTTCAATCAGGCAATGCAGAGCGGTACCCCGGAAGGGTCCTGCAGACCTCTCACATACACACGTGTTGCTGTGCGTCGTTAAACATGGCGGACCTGCAGATGAAGCTGCTCCGAAAGAAGATACAGAAAAGAACTGATAAGAACAAAGAGCGCAAACTACTGAGGGAACAGAAAGACGACGAAGAGACGGGTATGTGCTGTAAATAAAAACAGAGTATCCGGATGTTGTTGTTGTTGTTTTCTGTGTTTCTGAAGCAGGTGAAGTTCGTCACCTGCTAAGCTAAGCTAGCTCCGTTAGCTCCTCACTGCATGGCTTTAAATCAGGAACTCTCTTCACATCGTTTACATTTCACTGACAGACATAACGTCGGCTGACATTAATTCATAACATCAGATTATTGTCTGTGTACATCACCGTCATGTGGCGCTGATTATTGTGATTTATAAGCGTCGCTAAAATGTAGCTAGCATCGTGTAACGTTATTTCCAAAGTTCTCCTTTAAGTTTTGAATTCAGGACTTTTACTTGTGTTGGAGTATTTTCAAAGTGTGGTATTAGTACTTTTACTGCAGTAAAGGATCTGAATACTTCTTCCACCGCTGTGAGTAACCTGCCAAAATAAAAATAAATGATTCGATAAATGATTCATTAAATGTACCAAAAATAGTATAAAAAATAAATGTAGCCATTAATTAATTGGGACATATATTTTGCTTCTCTATTTATTTATCTTTGTACTAATTCCCTTATTTATTTACTCCTCTGTTTAATTTCCCCTTTTATGTATTTGACAGCCCTCTCATTTGCATAATGAGGCAGAAATGCATAAGAAATGTATAAAAAAAATACAGAAATAAATAAGTTTGGGAAAATAAATAAGGGATGAAATGCAAAAGGAAAATTATACTGACTTCCATAAACGTGAGGAAACATTTTAAATTCCCAGGACGCATAATCATGAAGTACATCATAACAGCTCATAGTTTTTACCACATGATCTGACTGATCCGGTAAATGTGTGTTTTGTTTTCATGATGCTTTTGACAGTGAACTCAAACGGGTTGGAGGAGGAAGGTTCTGAGCAACCTGCAACTCTTGGTAAGAAAAAACCGAAGAAGCAGATTGGGTTACCATCGGAAGGGACCACAACAGAGGAGACTCCTCTGAAGAAGAAGTCAAAGAAGAAAAGAAAGCTTGCCGACACTGCTGATACACCAGGTAACAGCTAGAGGAGGTTGACAACCTCAAATAGACAGACCACATGTTTTTTTTGTGATGGCTAACTAACATGTTGTATCCTCACTTCAGTTGAGAAGAAGACCAAAACAGCGAAAGAAGCAGCAGACGACGAAGAGGAGGAGGAGGAGGAGGAGGGAGCAACATTAGCAGATGGAGAAAAGGCTATTGATAAATCAGAGGAAGCTGCAGATGAAGGGGAGGAGGGAGAAGATGAAGATGATGAAGATGAGGAGGAGGACAAAACCGGAGATGATGATGATGATGATGAAGAAGAGGAAGATCAACCTGAATTACCGTCTGGCTTAACAGGTATTGAAGAAATAGCAGTCTGTTTACTACAGAGCCGGCTGGTTCTTCAGCAGTTGTATTACCTGTGAGGATTTCCATTAGCTGAGTACAGAAGATAATAACGGCATGGTGCATCTGGACAGGCCCCGTAGTGAGAAATCACATAGTTTTCCTTAATATGTCCTTAATTTTACTGAAAGTCCACTGTAAAAAGTTCAGCAGTTTAAAAACAGTTTTGTTAGACTCATTTTTTGTTGTGACATCACATGTTTTTTTCTGCATCTAGAATTACGAGGCGGAAACTCCAATTTTAGATACCTGTAATTACATTTTGACTAGTAGATATAAAGTTATAACAAATGGAAATACTCTTAAGTAAATATAAGAACGAGTACCTCAGAACTGTACTCAACTACAGTACTTGGGTAAATGTACGATTTTCCATTTTTCAGAGGCTGTAGCAGACCCACCTGCTACTGTTCGGTCTACATACACACACATTGACCTGAAGTGAAAAACAAAATTCAGCCGCTTTGCCTTTATGTGTTGCCCTTTCACTGTTTCCATCATGAAAAGGGTGTCAACTAAGGCATACAGAGATTCTTGTGGTTGTCTTTGGGAGGAGTCACCAGTGATTCTCCTGACAGGACTAACTGCAAGGACACAATGGATTTTAACTAGTTTCCCATGGCCGATAACATCAGCTGTTTTTCCTGCTTCACCTTGGTCTTTAAATGGAATCTGCTTTTGGGTATTTCAGGAGCATTTGAGGACACATCCTTCACCTCTCTTGCTGAGCTGGTGAGTGACAGCACGCTGAAAGCAGTGAAGGAGATGGGCTTTGAACACATGACGGAGATCCAGCACAAAAGTATTCGTCCCCTGTTGGAGGGAAGGTAAGTCTCAGACTCTCGTGAGCTGCTTGTAACTTAATAAGTGATGGACCATAATGCCAGACTGGGTTTCGTGTCTTTTGGCTATGGCCTTTTGAGGGCAGCTCATTTCAGATTAAAAGCATGATTAACTTTAGACCAGAATCCGATTGTGACGTTGTCAATACTTAATCAGTGTTTCTGTTTGCTTCTCTGTAGGGATGTTCTAGCTGCTGCCAAGACAGGTAGTGGTAAAACCTTGGCCTTCCTCATCCCATCTATAGAGCTCATCTACAAACTCAAGTTCATGCCCAGGAACGGTAAGACTCCTGTTAATGTTTCCACTCTCCCCAATATGTTCTGGCTTAAAGCTAGGGTTGGTAATCTTGAGAAACCAGAAAGAGTACAGTAGATTTAAAAAATGATCCAACCTCAAAACCCAGCCCAGTGTTGCCAACTCTTTTCCAAAGAAAGTAGCAGCACTAGCTCCAAAAGTCCCTAAATCTAGAGAGAAAGTCACCAAGTCGTAAAAAACAAACATGGCTATTGTTAGTACAAAAAAAATGTTTCTAAATTACATTACCTACCCTAGCTTTAAACACTCTGTGGGCTGCTGAGGGAGAGGGAAATGTATTTATTTTACCTAATGTATCAAACTGTATTATGGAAGTTGAGTCGAAGCTCTTGACCAATGTCCTCCTCTTCCTCTCAGGCACCGGTGTAGTGATCCTTTCTCCCACACGTGAGTTGGCCATGCAGACTTATGGTGTGCTGAAGGAGCTGATGGCACACCATGTGCACACCTTTGGTCTGGTCATGGGGGGCAGCAACCGCTCAGCTGAGGCCCAAAGGCTGGCCAACGGCGTCAACATCCTGGTGTGCACACCGGGCCGTCTGCTGGACCACCTCCAGGTGAGAGGGGTGGAGTCCTGAGGGGATATATGGCACAAAAGCACTACTACCAACGCTTCTGGAACATAGCATATGAAACTGGACATTATCCATTCATAGTATTAGTAGTCAGTACACTTCAAACACAAGATCATTGTTTTATTGGTGTGTTTCTGCTAGGGCTGTCAAAGTTAACGCGGTAATAACACGTTAACACAAATTCAGCATTATATTTGTCCACTCCCATGTTAATAAGAGTATTACATACTTGATAAATCTCTTTAATGTACAGTGAGGCAATTAGTTGTGATTAAATATTGTAATCGATTGACAGCCCTAGTTTCTGCAGATCCTGCTTGTTGTTAATACTTGGATAATAATATTTACTATGTTACTAATGTTGTCCTTCAGAATACCGCTGGCTTCATGTACAAGAACCTCCAGTGTCTGATTATTGATGAGGCTGACCGTATCTTAGAGGTGGGCTTCGAGGAGGAACTGAAGCAGATCATCAAACTGCTGCCAAGTACGTATCTGTTGTTGCACAGCTCTCATTCCTCTGTGATGGGATTGTTTTGTTAAAGGGCTACTTTGGCAATTTAGTATTGCACTTCCATAAAGGTAGGGGACTCCAATTTTTTTAAAATAGCAGTCAAAACCGCCACGATTCGATTCAAAATCAATTCTCAATTCAGTACATATGGGGTGCTAATATCAGGATCTCCTCCAGTCCGCTGTGCGCTAATAAAGGCAGTGTGGCAAATTATGGCACGAACGCAGAGTAAAGTATAAGATTGTGGAGTTTTTATATTTGACAAATTTCTATCAACTGATTGCAATAATGTAAATACAGAAAGGCAAAAGGTAACTTTTATTCATGCTAAACAAATAAACACTTTTTACTAAAGTTTTTAGTGTTTCTCAATTCTCAGAGACTTCAAGAATAACAAGTTGAAGTTATACAAAAAATATAAATGCTGCCCTGTTGCATAAATACTATTGGTAGGCTTTTATTTATCACAAACGTGTCAATGAGGAACGGCTGATTCGTGAAGTTGAAATGAGGAGTTATCTCTATGATACCTCCTCATAAATAAGGTGACAGCTGGCTGGAGGGAGATCACCAGGAGGTCGCCTGAAAGTTTCCCACTGGCTGTTGGCTATAATGTCATTTCCAGTAAATATCACAACATAAAACGTCAGAAGATAGCAAGTACTAGAGCCTCTGATCCACCCTGCTCCCTCTGAATCCCTGTTTTCTGCCTCTGTTGTCCAGAGAAGAGACAGACCATGCTGTTTTCAGCCACTCAGACCCGTAAGGTGGAGGACTTGGCTCGCATCTCCCTGAAGAAAGAGCCCCTCTACGTCGGCGTGGATGACAACAAAGACAACGCCACCGTTGACGGCCTGGAGCAGGTACTGTCTGCTGCTTTTCTGTTCAGGTCGATGTTCTGCTGAAGGTGGACTGGCCTTGAAGCTCCTCGGCACCACGCTAACGTGATCTCTCTTATGTTTCAGGGTTATGTGGTGTGCCCGTCAGAGAAGCGCTTCCTGCTGCTCTTCACCTTCCTGAAGAAGAACCGCAAGAAGAAGCTCATGGTCTTCTTCTCTTCCTGTATGTCTGTGAAATTCCACTATGAGCTACTCAACTACATCGACCTGCCCGTCATGGCCATCCATGTAAGACGTGTCACTTGTTAAGTCTCATACAGTATTCACCTACACGCCTACAGAGCCAGCTGTTGTAAAACACTGTTTATCTTTTTGTTTCCCAGGGCAAGCAGAAGCAGACCAAACGTACCACCACCTTCTTCCAGTTCTGCAACGCCGACTCGGGCATCCTGCTGTGTACTGACGTGGCAGCTCGAGGCCTGGACATCCCTGAGGTGGACTGGATCATCCAGTACGACCCTCCAGATGACCCCAAGGTATCCAAACTATTACCACATAATACAACATGACCATAATTCAAAATTGGAGCAAAAAAATCAATGGTGAAATCTAGGGCTGTCCCGAATACCATTTTTTGGGCTTCGAAGCTTCGGGTCAGTCCTAGTGAAATCAGCGACGTGGCTCACAAAAACTCTCGATGACTGGTGAAGGTCACCTTTTGAGTTGGAGCTGAGTCACAGATTAGGACTCCTTCTAAACTTGACTTTGCATGTGCAGGAGTACATCCACAGGGTGGGCAGGACAGCCAGAGGCATCAACGGCCAAGGCCACGCTCTCCTGATCCTCCGACCGGAGGAGCTCGGCTTCCTCCGCTTCCTGAAACAGGCCAAGGTAACCATCTCAAACCCCACTGTTTTCATTTAGATACACAGCTGATTGCTAATTTTACTTTGTCCTATCAACCTTTACTAATGTTGACCCCAACAAGATGGACATGTCTATAAATGAGACTGCTCTCTATTTACATGCCTCTTTATTGTCCAGGTCCCACTGAGCGAGTTTGACTTTTCTTGGACGAAAATCTCTGATATCCAGTCCCAGGTAAGAAATCTACTTATATCTTTAAATAGTAGTTGTTAGTTTTCTATGGTTGGAAAAATGAAATGCTAATACCAAATGTACGATGTGTAAATCTAAGGGTATTAAAGGACATCCGTGGAAAGTGTGCACGCTCAGCCGAGAGGTGGTGTCCCCCACCTTTTATAGGCTTAATGAATGAACAAATGGATGAATTATCTTTACACTGCACTTTTATAAGTTGAGTTGATTTAGTAGATTCACGATTTGAGTCAAATGATTCACATGTCTGTAATTTTTGGAATAATTTTATTTTGGAAATAACTTAATTTAAAACCAATACATAGGCTAGATAAGATATGGGATTAAAAACATGTTCCCTTTAAAATAACCTTGTTTATTTCCATTGAATAAGAGTGCATTTAAGTTTCTAGTAAAACGATACATTAACCACTCATTTCCAATTTATTTAGGCGTGTAGCGCAGGCCTTCATCACATGGGTATATGATATTACGCTGTCACATTTATATTTTCCGACTTCTGGCAGCTCTCTCTTTTTTCACCACATGTTTGCATCCCTGGATATAAAATACATCAGTAAATAGCCCACTCGTGAATTTTGAAGCTTTGCCCTCTGCCTTTTGTTCCTTAGCTGGATAAGCTGATTGAGAAGAACTACTATCTCCACAAGTCAGCCCAAGAGGCCTACAAGTCCTACGTGAGGGCTTACGACTCCCACTCACTCAAACAGATCTACAACGTCAACACCCTCAACCTCCCCATGGTGGCGCTGTCTTTTGGCTTCAAAGTTCCTCCATACGTCGATCTGAGTATCCTTTTCCGTGATTCTGCACACGGCTTGTTTGATATGTTAAAGTCCTATTGTCGTCATTTGCATTCCTCAATTTATGTAGAAATGTATGATAAAAAAAAAACTGTTTAGTTGTCCTTAACTCGGCTCTTCTCCAGATGTCCACAGCAGTAGAGGTGTAAAGATGCAGAAGCGAGGCGGCGGAGGCGGTTTTGGATACCAGAAGTCCAAGATCGGGCAAAAATCCAGAATCTTCAAGCATGTCAACAAAGGAAAGGGTGACAGGAGACAGTTCTCCCGCTGAAACCCCGTCACGTGAACTCCTGGACTGATTCCTCTTCTCTTAGAAGAACTGCCCTTTTTTTATTACATGAACTTCCTGCTTTGAGCAGGATGCTGTGTATTGTGTAGGGCACAAGTCTCTCAGACTTCCTTTAGGCCCACTTGTCCTCCTATGAGTTATGTAAAAGTATTTGTAAACAAACATTGTGGGTGTTGTGTGTTGAAGAGGTCGCTGCATTCCACTGTGGATTCCTGATCAACAAAGAAAAGCTCACCTTTCTAACATTTCCTCATGTCACCTGAGTGGAATATTAAATCTCTATCGACTTTAAATATATTTAGTTTGCTTCATTCATACTATGTAGACTTTGCAAAGGAGTAAAAGAAATGCCAGTACTGTGTACCGACCCACTGCAGACACTGCCCATGAGCATGAAGTCACCTGATATAAACCACATGAGGTGCCGATGTACAATTATTTTATTATACATCACATTATTACAGCATCCACATTCCTGCAGAGCTGAAGGACTCCTGCCATGCATCTTGTCAAACAAAGCAACCGGCAGGCACACAAATAGGATCTGGGATAATTAGATACACATTACAAAAAGCACAGTTAAGTTCATCAGAAATGAATACAACATTCCCTTTAAATGATGAAAAATCTCAATAAATTTTATAACTAAGAAAACTTAATCCTGAGGTGTTTTCATTCTAAAAAGTGAGCTTCAGAATGATTTTCAGGCTCTGATCTAAAAAGCTTGTGCGTAAATACAACTGATTAGTATCTAAACGTACCATGATGCTTTGTGTGTCGGGGTGGGGGTTTCCCTTCAGTCTTAGCACTGACGCAAGTAATAGGCTCGTTCAAGATGAACTGCGCCTCGCCTGGAAAGTAGACGAGATCAGGCGGCAGCAGCAGGAGGGGGGGCGGAGACAAAAAGCTGCGGTCGAGTCGGACGGTTTCCAGCAGCCTTCAAAGAATTTATATAAAGTCTCAGGAAAAATGACATCCTGTTAGATCTGATCTGTAGGCTACTTGTAGTTTGCAGACCACGTTGGGATTTATTTATATTTGTTTGTAAATATATATGGAAATGTGCGCGTATCTGCCATTGGATATCCTTTATTATTTTAATGTCTGCCTTCTAAAACACTCGTTTTGATAACTGCTATATATAGATAACCTCCATTATTATAATTATCAACCACACAAGATGTGTTTAACAGATGAAACCTTCATTGCACAACATGAGACTAACTAGCCTACAATCTGGTGTTAAATATTACAATTACACAGAAAGGTTGGACTTTCTACTACACATGGTGTGTGCTGTAAAAAACTAAGAGCCAATCAGCTCTTTGATCAGGTGACAGCCAGGCGTTTCCCATAATGCCCTGGGTCTTGCAGTCGGTGGAGAGCAACTGCGGCCGCCTCGATCCCGTGTGGTTATCGTTGCCCACGTGTGCATGACGTCAGAGCAAGTCCGGCACAAATCTAACCGGCATGCATTGCGCAGCAATCGCCGGTGATCGATTCTGCGCAGGCCTGGTTCATCTCGAACGAGCCTAATGATTAACTTAAAAAAAAATATATCTTTTTTTTTTTTTTTTAAACAATCGAGTTAAAAACCTGCATGGCTCCCACATCCATCCTCTCCACACACAAGATCAATTATTTTGACCCAAATGCCCCATGAAACCCTAAACTCTGAACTCTGTCACTCCTTTTTAGCTCCTCCTAGACCAGACCCCACTTTAAAGGGACTATTTGTAACTTTCAGAAATGCTTGTTAACAGCGACACCTGTGGTCGTTAAGTCAACGAAAGTCAGCGTCGGGCGTAGCAAGCGTCGCTTGTGCTCGCTCTAAATAGACATGAACGAGCATCGCTCAAAACAGTGAGGCGCGTACGTCAGCTAAAACCACAATATCACTCTATATTTCACCTGCTTGGCAGTAATGTTAGCTGACCAGACGAAGGTCTCTCCATGAATCAATGCTGATCCTAGTGTTGGCTTTTCCTGCTTCAGCCCCGGAGGCTGAAGCAGCGGGGCTGAAGCAGGAAAAGAAACGTTATCGTCTCCGACGCGGCCGGAGGGAACAGGGAGGACACCGGCACCCGGTCGGAGACGATAACGTAACTCGCTGCGGAGCCCCGTCACTTCACAAGACACGGGAAACCTCTGTTGGTCTGGAGGAGCTGCAGCTGTTATTTCTGCACAAACGTCCACTGTACATCCACTAGATATTCTCAGAGCTACTAACTCTTCTGCAGTGTGGAGTGAGCGCGCATGAACGTGAGGTGGAGCGAGAACGCGCGCGTTGTGTGAGTGAAGAAAAGCAGGCAGCAGAGCGGTCTGAACAGCGTAGCCACCACACGCGAGCACGCATATGCGCGCTCGCATGGGACACCGACCCGGTAGATTTATATGTGTAAAAAGTTACAAACAGTCCCTTTAACAGGACGGAAGCTGAGCAGTAACCTTTTTCATCACCTGAATTAGTCCGACTAATCTTGTACATCCCAAAGTTAAGAAAGAGGTACGACTACATCAACGCTATGTACAGAACGATACAGAGTCCCCTTTTGTTACAGTGATGAGGTACAATAGTGCAACTGTGTACACCTGAGTGTCCCTATACTTTACAGTAAAGTTGTAGTTCTCCTTTTTAGAAAAGGAAGATGAAAGAAATGTCATCAAAAATAGTTCTGTAGTTGCTTGAAAAGCTCCACAGGTTGTGTCACTCTTCAGTCCAGCTGGCACTTGAGGTTGATGATGAACTGGGTACTACTAGCAGACTACGCATCACCCTAAATGACCGCATATCGCATCAGGCGGCCGTCAAGTCCTTTATTCCCTGTCTTGCTCCATAGGTTTCCATGTTCCCATTAAGGTCTTGTTCCAGAGTTAGCGCTGGGGATCTGTGAGGTGAAAAAGATCACAGTCAGAGAGACCACAATACATATAAGATTGACCGACAGATGTTTTTTTTATGGTTCAAAAAGTGTGGAGGCAAAGCGGTTAGTTCCAGGAAATAGTTTGTTCCACACACAATGTAAACCCTCTGGGGCTTTAAAACAGACCCGATTGCTCAGTTAAAACATGGCGATATCAGCTGTAGCCAGCGTATGAGAGCAGTGCAGAACGGCGGCACGCTCACATGCACTAAAAGCACGCTCGCACAGCCGGCTATGTCAATAAAGCACAGATAAGCTCTGATTACAACACACACAGAGATAGACTTCATTCTCTGCTCAGGTAGACATTACTCCTCTATATCTACATAGACAATAGTTGTTGATATATTAATGCTGTGGATATCGTATAGTGGACCTTTAGATCACCAAAAACTAAAAAAGGACATTGACCGTTTCAAGTTTTTTCTCAGAATATTAAAGTCAGTTAGTTTCATATGTGGTAACGGGGGTGTCGAAATCTACAGTGGATAGGATCACACAGATCCAGTATTTCAATTCAGCATCCCTTAATCTCTGATGACATATCATGGTCATTTTATGATTTATTACAGTACTGAGGAGAGATGCTGGACAGTGCTGGCTTTCCGATAGTTGTATTATCACTCTTTCCATCCACCACTATTGGTTTTGTGTTATCAGCCCTACTTGTATTAGTTATTACAGCTGCTAGACTGCTATTGTGGCTGCTTCTATATCTCTCTCTCTCTATCTCTCTCTCTCTCTCTCTCACTCTATCTATCTATCCCCCCAGCCGGTCTCGGCAGATGGCCGCCCGCCCTGCGCCCGGTTCTGCTCCAGGTTTCTTCCCAGTAATCGGGGAATTTTTCCTGGCCACAGTGCGCTTGGTGGATCCTGTTGGGTCTCAAAACTATGGTGTACGGTCATAGACCTGCTCTACATATAAAGCGTCTTGAGATAACTTCTGTTGTGATTTGACGCTATACAAAAATAAATTGATTTGATTTGATTTGATTTAAATATATTACAAATTGGTCCTTTAAAGAGCTGGTCAAATTCCTAGAAATGGAATTATGTCACACTGAACCCCGTCACAACATAAAGAAGTTAGCGTTAACTGTCACACACGGCATGCAGTGGCAGCGAGCGTCGGACCTTAGGGGTCTGCTCCGGTGGGGGGAGTGGTGGGAGGAACCCCCCCAGGGGGCGCCGTTCATCTTTCCTACACCTGTAGACAGTGAATAAGAAAGATAGCATCCAAGATGGATCACAGTCAGGTCCAATCCCAATGTGCCCCCCACCCCCACCCCACAAAGGCCTCAGGCCTGAACCCTCAGGGACTTGACTGACGTCACCTTATAAAAGATTGAGTGTGAGAGGCTGCGAGGGCTTGAAATGATATAAATATGAATGGGACAGCACTTTGCGGCAACATATCACGTTACCATGACGACGCCAATTGTGGGTTTTTATTTTATTTTAACCCTTGTTTTAACTGCCTATTTGAACGTCTTCCAGGCTGTTGCCTTATGAGACTAGAGGTAACTGTCATAAACACTATTTATTTGTTTTTGTCAAACTTCATAAAGCAAACTTAAAGGTCCCATATTATTAAAAAAAAGTGTTTCTTTAATGTTTTTTTATTATAAAGCAGGCTTAAGTCCCATATGAATACTGTGAAAGTATCGAAACGCTCAATCCACAGGGAAATACACATAGCCCGTATTCAGAAACTCTGCATTTGAAACAAGCTGTCAGGGTTCCTGTCCATTTGTGATGTCACAAATATACAATATTTAGACCCTTTACACAATTTTAAAAGTAAACATTCTAAATGTGTCCCAGTTTATTCCTGGTTGCAGTGAATGTGAATGTCATCAGCTGACAGGAAGTACACATGGACCAAAACTGTTGCCTAGCAACGCAATTCTGCTGCAATTTCATCGCAATTCCGTTGCAATTCCGTCAAAATGTGCTAAAAGTGCTAAAAAAATAAAGGTATATTAAGGCAGACATTACAGCATGTAAACATGTTCTAATAGAAACACAAAATACAAGTACGAACATGAAAATAAGCACGATATGGGACCTTTAAAAGAACTGGTTGATGAATAAACCAGGTGTGTAATATAGTCTAATGCTGTCATTCCTCTGATTTCATGTGTTTTTTACGTACCATCTTAAATCCTTCATGTTAATGTTTCTGTGTAAATTTAAATATGCCAGTCTGAACACCCATGTGCCGTCCTCTTTGTTTACCTTGTTTTTGCGGGGCTTCCCTCTGGTAACCATGTGTTTAACGTCACAACGCAATGAATTGTGGATAATTCACTCAAGCAAAGTCTGCAGAAATGCGGACTTACGGAAAGTGATCATAAAGGGCTCAAAATGTCTGTGAGAAAGTCCTCAAGGACTTGAAGACTGTACAATGGGACAGCCCTAAAACCCTCACAGACTTTGTGAGAATGCACCTCAAAGTCTGTCAGTGAGTGAGTGTGGACATTGGGATTGAGCTTCAGACTCCTGCACTTGTTTACCTCTCGAGATTCAGGAAAAATTCCTTTATGTCACAGATTTAGGGAATAACTTCTTTCTTCGGTCATACTTTTCGTAAATAAGACAAATATTGCAGTTGTGTACCGTTGGCATTGCAGCAAGGCTCTGTGGTCTCCCAGTTCATGGATCTCTGGACGGCTTTCTTCCAACGAGCAAAGCGGAACTCGCTCTCTGTTTGTGAGAGGACAGAAAGATGGACAGACAGACAGACAGAGACAGGTCAGGCGAGGTAATACAGAGCAATTATTTTCCACACACTGTCCTGATCATAACATCCACTAGATGGCAGCAAATGAGCTGTTTTCTGACCATCTTTGAGAATCACATGCTCAGTATCAAGTCCAACTGGTTGGAGTAGCTCCTTAGTGCATGTCCACATGTCCTCTGGGTCTTTTTTTCCTTACCGTCAGAGTTGATCTGAGGCTCATATTTCTCTGATGTGACGTGTGGGAGATGACTGGGGCTCAGGCTCCACACGCCCACCCCCTCTGCTGCTCCTGCTGCCATGGCGGCACCCAGAGCTGTGGTCTCTGACATGGTGGGTAGCACTGGACCAACATGAGAGACACAAACAGGCAGAAAAAATAAGGTACAATCCCTATTTTATAAAATAAAAAATGACAAATTAGGCAATTTAATTACTGAATTTACTGAAATGCAAAACGAGTTGTTACGTGTTTGTTGACATTGTCCGAAATGACAGAATTTCTTTGGTGCGTAATAAGTTAATATATTGTAATTTTAGTCGTATAGAGTTTTCCTTCGTCATTTTATAATAGGTCTAAGGAAAATATTGATATTCCCAACCATAGACATGTATACATAGAAGCCGCATTGGATCCTTCAGCCCGTTGCAGCGATCTGTCAACGTGGGGTCCATATTGAACCTGGCAAGACTGGCATGTAACCCTATACAAGTGAACGGGGCAGCTGCTGCTTTTCTGATTGCTTATTAAATTCCTTAAGTTTTTCTAGTTTCATATGATACCAGTATCTTCACTCTAGCTTTAAAACGGAGCCCGCCACAACCTCTGAAAGATCGACTGCGTTAACACGTTATTATCGCGTTCACTTTGACGGCCCTTATGTGTATGTATGAGTACATGCATTAGTGCGTTGTGAGAGTCCTCTTACCTACGGGGATGCTGAGGATGTCGGCCTGCAGCTGCATCAGCAGTCTGTTGGAAGTCATGCCTCCATCCACCTGCAGCTGCGTCAGAGGAACGCCGCTGTCCTGGTTCATCGCATCGAGGATCTGATACCCACAAAGAGCCACTCACTTAAACACAAACCAATTTCAGCCAATACCAGTCACACAAAACCTCAACCAGGGTCTGTAACGTATAACTATTGCTGAAAGAAAGTTGGTGCTTTGGTGTTTTCATTTCTACTAAGGGATTACATGCTTTTCAGTTGGTTGCAAAAACTTAATTAATACACTCAAACTTTCACTGCATCAATTTAAAGGAAAATTAACTATTTCCCATAAATGTGGCCTTTACCTTTACCTTTATTTACCTTTACCTTTATATACATGCTGTTTCACAAACTGTTACACCTGTTTAGTCAGTTTTCCCATCTGAAATACTGTCATCAAATAAATTACAAATTCACATTTACATTACTATTTGATATTTAATTATGTTTACATTTATTTCAACTGCACTATTTTATGCCTTAGATTATCATTTTGCTTTTACATTTACTTGTATATACATATCTTATTGTTGAAGGAACCTGAGACCAAAGATTTCATCGACAATGACTGCTTTGCTGGAATTGACATATGACAAATAACCTTGAACCATTGTGTTTTTCTCAGTCACCTCCTTGAATCTAACCCCATCCTCAAAGCAAGAAGAAGAAACAACCAGAATGCAACAGGGTGAAGAAAGACAGGATACACTGCTCACCTCTCTGGTCTGAAAGCAGACGGCCTCGAGGGCAGCAAAAGCCAAATGGTTCCTGTTGGTGAATTGAGTGAGGCCACAGATGATGCTGGAAAACAAACAGAGGAAATAGATTAAATATACAAACTGTGATGTCATTAAGGCAGTTTGTTAGGTCAGCTAATACATATGTTCATGCTTTCATGTTAAAGAGAGAATCTATACAAGAAAACTAACTTTATAGAATCAAACAAGTAGCTACGGAAGCCCTGAAAGGCAAGTGAGAAAAAAAAAGAAAATCTGATCTAAATTGCTTTCTCTCCTGTGTTTATGACTCAAGAAATGCTTTGCCAGGATAATCTTTCTAAGTTCCTTTTTTTTCATCAATGAAAACAGGTGAAAAAAATAAATTATGTTTGTTGTTGTAATACTCATTTTGGCCAGAAGAGGCCGTTACATAACTTGTTAACTTAACGGTCAAACTAGGCAGCGCTGATCAAATATGAATCAATATTCTGTTACTGTAATGTCTATTTCTCTCATCAGATGTTTTCAGAAACATCTTGTAGTGTACTGTTTAGCTGTTAAATGAGAAAGTTTGTGACCCGGCAGCCATGTTGAGATCTGCTGAGGAAATACCAAGCACCGCCCACCAGCCGGAGCACAGCCAATAGGAACGCTCTCTCTCTGAAATGACCTGTGATTGGCCAAAGTCTCCCGTCATGGGCTAGATTTTCTAAAGCCTGAAAAGAGAGCCATGAGGAGGTGCAGAAGTCTAGTTTTCTCTCAGAACACTTTAACTGAAGCTTTAAGTCATAAACACATGACAGAAAACAATTTAGATCAGACTTAGAAAATGGATCAACAGGATTTTTTTTTTCTAACTTGCCTGTCGGGGCTTCTGTTAGTATCACATAATTACTAAATTTCTCCCGTTCTCCTGATTTCAGGGTCAAATTACAGTTGATAGTTCAGACATGCGTTTTAACAGCTGACTTGCTCACCCTCTTGCACTGGGCTCCCAGTAGGGGGCATAGAGCCCAGAGAAGGCCGGCACAAAGTAACAGCCGTAAGACGTTCCTGCTGCAGCTGCTAGCTTCTCTGAATGACCCGGTGAGGAGGAAGAGTTGTTAGTCAAACTCAAATATATGTCTTTATTTTCTACATTATATAATCAAAAAGTAATCAAGTTGCTACAGACAGATTTTGTTTATGAATGAGTCATGAATTTCACATAAGGTCACATTAAGTTAGGTGCTACAGTGTAAGTACCAATCTCTGAGGAGGATTTCACAATGCCCATGTTGTCCTTCAGCCACCGCACGACTGCCCCTGCAATGGCCACTGATCCCTGGAAGAGGAAGACAGAGAAACATCAGAGCAGCAGGCCAAGCAGGTACAACATGGAGGACCTTATTGCAACAAGGACGCTGACTTAGAAACAAAACCTAGTTCAAAATCAGATAGACTAATTGAAAGTTTTCACACACCTCGAGTGCGTAGCAGGCAGGCTCGTCTTTTCCCAGTTTGTAGGCGACTGTGGTCAGCAGGCCGTGGTCTGACATCAGAGGCTGCCACAATCACAAGTAAAAAACATTATACAGGGTGTGAAGACAACAGCGTGAATGTCATTTAAAATGTTAAGTCCCATGTTATATTTTCTTGGGCACAATATCTCACCTTGGTCCCTGTATTTCTGAGCAGGAAGCAACCGGTCCCATACCTGAACATCACACGGATGGGAAAAGGAGAAAGATAAATTAGAGACCTGTGACTGAAGGATTGATGACATCCTTCAAGACGAAGAGAAGAGAAAATAATAAAGTTACTCTATCTCTGAATGATGGAGACTCACAATTCTCTGTGGTCATTTATGGCTGATGAAGTTGATTTTTCTTACAAGATTATATTTCTATTATGTTGATATATTAATACAGACAAAACTAAGTGTTTACATATATGCTAGACTTGCTGACTCGCTGCTATTAACCACACCATTGTCACTTTTCCTGGTAACTTTGTCTTTGATTGCTCTTTTTTAGTTTCTATTTTTACTCGTATTCTAGTTGTATATACCTGCTACTATTGTTATTATTATTATTTATTTCCTTATTCATCTGTACTTATTTCTGCCTTTGTGCTACCACATCTGAATTTCATATTAATAAAGGCTTATAATTTTCTACAATGCTAAAGCCTTTTAGCTATCTTTATTCCGCAAAACTCAACTTACTATCCGTACGTTGGGATTTAATCATGTTTCTCGCTAGATTTGGAAACTTTAGAACTCTTTTTGTGACTTTTTTTCCCCAAAAAAGAACCTAATGACAAATGTGATGAGTCTTTGTTCAAGGGAGAGGAGTTAACGTCTGCCCAGAGTCGTCGGTGAATATGCTCTCATTGTGGTGGAGGGGAGGAGGCCTGCAGCCAATCACTGATCCCCACTGGTCTGTCCGGGGAACTCCTTCTCCTTTGTTTTTAATTCTAAATGATTTAACTTGACTTTTTAAGTTTAATTTTTTCCATAAATACACAGTTTACAAGAGTTTACTCCAGGTTCTGGATCCTCTCTATCCATGATACTTCAGTTTCTCAGTCTACAGCGGTCGTCATAAAACTAGAATCACTGCCTCATGGTTGTATGCCTCCGCCAACCAGTCAAGTTGCACTTTAACATGTCATCAATTAATCATTTGATCCTGTTAGACATTTGTGGGAAATTGTCATAATCAGCATATGAATTATTGAGTTATGGACGAAAACGTGTTTTGTGAGGTCACCGTGACTTTTGATCACCAAAATCTAATCAGACGTTTGTACAAAATGGACGTTTTTGTGCCAAATTCGTAGAAATTCCCTCCAAGCTTTCCTGAGATGTCGCGTTAACGAGAACAGAATGTACGGACGGACGTACAACCCAAGAACATAAAAAAATTGAAATAAGAGGTCGATTTAGACACATATTGATGAGATGATAGCACTTTGAAAATAATAATAAAATTTAATTTTGAGTCACTTCTTCTCTCGTATATATAGTTACATCATGACATGCAAAGCAAAATAGCTTTAGCTGCTCTCCACTGAAAACAGTTGTCAACATGTTTTACATGCATCAGACGGTCTCTAATGTTATGTAATTTTGGCACCTCAGCTGGCATCTTGTTTCAACACTAACAGGAAGGATGAACCATTCTACCAGTGTAGCGCGCTAAATGTAGCAAAGAGGGAAAATGAAGACAACGGTGGATGGCTTACGTGTTTTTGGCCTGGCCTTCCTGGAAGCACATCTGACCAACCAGAGCAGCCGACTGGTCGCCAAGGCACTAAGAGAAACAAGGTTGCAGTTAGAGGGCCATGTATGCATTTACACACACACACAAACACACAGAAGTGTGTACATCCCCCCAAAAATCACCCAGTGTCTCAAGCTTGAAAACAGACAAAACAAAGCTTCAACCTGAAACTAAAGCCTGATATCAATATTTAACTTTTGTCTTTTAATCCAACAACAATATACCAGTTGAAATAACTTGTTTTTTTAAATAAAACAGTTTTGATAATGATGCCTTTTTGTTCACTGATAGAATGCACTCCTCTTTTTTATTGTTTTATTCTATTCTTCTATGATTCTTTTATCAGCTCACGTGTAAAGCACTTTGAATTGCTGATGTGAATTGTGATGTATAAATAAACTTGCCTAACCTTAAATTAGGTTGATCAAGATATGAACTGAATGGGACATTTTACCATTGAAAAATAAACTACATTTTTAACTGCAAACATCACTGGAAATTATATTAAATTACAGCAGCAACTATAAACAATAAATACAACAAAAAATATATGAGAATAAGATTCACATATATAAAAATACTGCCAATATAACTATAATAATCTATACTAAAAAAATATTAAATGAAGAAGTGTGTGGTGTGCAAAAAAACTATTTGACCTGTGCAGGGTACAGATGCCCAAAGATCAGTTTCTTGTTACTGACATATGCATTGGCACAATATGTCTGTGACAGGTTAATATTGGCCTGGGCAAAGTATAGTGGGGGTTCTAGGGGGTTATTAGTCACTGGAGGAAAGCCACGTGTAACATACACCACCGCAACACAAAGCAAAGACAGATAGCACCATTCTAATTAAGTTACACAACATGACAAAAGGCCTTACCCCTGATATTGGTATTCCTGCAAGAGAGCTGGATTTCTGGTTAGAAGACAGAAACACACACAGGTTTAGAGTTTGGATAAATGACTGCGGGATGACTGTTGTGCAACTGAGTTACAAAATACACGCCAAGAATAAATACTACCATATGTTTACATCGAAAACATTTGAATCAAGTAAGATGGTGCAACAGGACATTGTAGGGAATCAAACATGTGAAATAGGCTAATTATTTGTATCCAAGAATAGGACTTTATTTAACATGAATAATGAAAGGTTCACTGCTTAAAATAACAGAATTTTGGTGAGGAAAAACTGTCATGGCCATTTTCAATGGGGTCCCTTGACCTCTGACCTCAAGATATGTGAATGATAATGGGTTCTATGGATACCCACGAGTCTCCCCTTTACAGACATGCCCACTTTACTTCAAGTATTTAATACTCTTATCAACAGGGGAGTGGGCAAAAATGCTGCGTAATGCAAATGTATGTATATATTTATAATTGTAAATCAATTACCAACACAAAACAATGACAAATATTGTCCAGAAACCCTCACAGGTACTGCATTTAGCATAAAAAACATGCTCAAATCATAACATGGCAAACTGCAGTCCAACAGGCAACAACAGCTGTCAGTGTTGTTGCCTGTTGGGGCATGATAATCACATGCCCCAAACTGCATGTGATTATCATAAAGTGGGCATGTCTGTAAAGAGGAGACTCGTGGGTACCCATAGAACCCATTTTCATTCACATATCTTGAGGTCAGAGGTCAAGGGACCCCTTTGAAAATGGTCATGCCAGTTTTTCCTCGCCAAAATTTAGTGCAATTTTGGAGCCTTATGAAGCATCCTTCACTTCATGGTTGGTACCAATGTATTCCTTAGGTTTTTCTAGTTTCATATGATACTAGTATCTTCACACTAACTTGACTGAGCTACAACCTCCGAAAGATTGACTGTGTTAAAACGAATTTGCGTTATCGCGTTACCTTTGACAGCCCTAGTAATAATGTATAAACTGGAAAAGAGTCATCTCAGTCAGGGCAGAGCATTTTTATTACCTAATAGGGACTTGATTATGTTATTATGTATAATCGCAACATCACGTGCACACAGATGATCATTTCTTTGGACAGTTATCACCTTATCAGCTGCAACACCTTTGTCCGTTGCCAGTTAAACACCAGCAGAGAGCTGCAGAGAGTTTGTTTATATGTGTATCACTAGTCTAGTTGACGCAATTTCACAATGTCAATACAAGATTAGGGACTTTTCCACTACAATGTGCTCTTGCAAACATTAGGATAATACTGTACATTGAAGCAAGCGTCCTAACAGCCAAAGAACCGGTCTACTTTCTCATGAGGGCATCTCTTCCAGTATTATTTTAACGGCAGGTTTGAGGTTTGAGAGGAAACAGTAAATAATTATATTCTGAGGTAAAGCAAACCCATAAAAACAAGGAAAACAAACAAAGTGCCACGTTGCTGACCTCTGGACTGCAGGGCAGAAAACAGTTTTAACGTGGATGACGGGGTTATGGTCAAGAGATAAGATACGAGCACAGACAAACAAAGACACACAATAACAGAAACAGTGTCTGTGTCTGTTCAATGCAATCACATCATCTGCCAGTGTGACAAAGCAACATGGGATCTGATCAGGCTGTTTATCAGAGTGAGGCCACAATAAGGAATCTTATTCTAAACCTGTAATCTGTTTAACTCCACGCCCAAACAACAAATATTTCCATAAGCATGTGATAAAACAAAGGGCAAAAATCAGTTCCTTCTTTACAAGTAAAACCTTACACAAGCCAGCTGTATGTTTGTTTTTTAAAAAGCAGACCACCTTGACTATTGTACACGTTGCCTTCTCTGATATCAGCCCGTCAATACAAATTCTTTATATCCTTCTTCATGGATCATGATTTGAAAAATAAATCGTCTTAAAGCTTCAGTAGGCTACCATTTCTTTTGCATCATTGGGTAAAAATTCCATAATAACCTTTCAGCATATTGTAATTCAAGTGTTCTGAGAGAAAACTAGACTTCTGCACCTCCTCATGGCTCCGGCTGGTGGGCAGTGCTTTGTATTTCCTCAACTGATCTCAACATGGCTGCCGGGTCACAAACTTTCTCATTTTACAGCTAAACCATGCACTGCAAAATGTTTCTGAAATCCATTTCTACCTCCTGCAGCTTTAATGAGACTGTCTTTGATTTGAAATACTTTTTCTGTAAAGCAGGAATAATTCAAAGTAAATTCCAAAGGACAATCACATTTAAATGCTTTGCTACTTCACTATCAACACCATCAGTACATTATCTGCTCTTCTGATGAATCACACACTGTATCTTATCAGGTTCTATGGTCACTACAGTGATTAAAGAGGACCTATTATGCTTTTGTGCTTTGTCCCTTTCCTTTAGTGTGTTATATAGTTGTTTGTGTGCATGTAAAAGGACTGCAAAGTTACAGAGCCCAAAGTCCACGCCAAAGGGAGTTGCTCTCCCCCACAGAAACACTGCTCCTCAACTGCCTGAAACGCCTTACTTGAAGTCCCGCCTTTTCTTCTGTAACGTGGTGATGTCACCAAGTAACACATTTGCATAATACCTGCCTAGAGGCTAGTTTGGCACACCCTTCAACAAAGCTAGTTAGAGCGGAGGTGGAGCGGAGTCCGAAGAGTTCGGTTCAGCTGACCAATCACAGCAGACTGGCCTTATCGTTACACTAAAGCATGTAAACATGTTCCAGCAGAAATACAAGCATGAACCTGAGAATTAGCATGATATGTCCCCTTTAAAATACTTTATGAAACCATTCACAAGAATATTTAGGGATTATAGTTAGCCTTAATTTACACAGATTTACAACTGTGGAGTTCTTTAATGAGTAGGAGATTACATGTAGGTCAGGTCTGATCAGGTCCATCTCCAAACAAACAGTATCACTGAAACAGAACAGACACGTTAACTGAGCTCACCATCCAGCCGTATATTTCAGAGGAGCTCCTGACTTTGGGAAGGATTTCCATCGGGACATCAAAGTACCTGGAAGCAGCACAACAGCAATCAGTCATAACAAAACGGATCAAGAGAAAGGTAGGAAAAAGGTTTTATTTCTCTGTAGGGTCATTTCCATCATGTTGTCAGACACTTAAATACTAATAAAAAAGACACTAAAAACAATCTGAGCCTGTCAGTGGCAAAAATGAGCACTTTTTTGTGGCTGCTGTCTACAGTGCTCTCCCTCAAAAAACATGGGAAACGGTTGAAAAATACCAAAGTTACCCTTTAAAGCTGAAAGTCTTTAAAGTCACCTTGTGGAGTTTTCTTGCAATCAAACCCAGTTATGTTGACATTCAGTAGAGTGTGTATGCTTGAGGCCTGTGTGTTAAAAGCAGTTATTCACGAGCTCCTCAAATGGTCCAATGTGTGTGTGTGTGTGTGTGTGTGTGTGTGTGTGTGTGTGTGTGTGTGTGCACCTGTGTTCGTTTACCTGCAGAGTTCAGGATCCCAGTCCAGGTCGTGAATGTTGAAGAGCATGGTGCGACTAGCGTTTGAGACGTCTGTACAGTGGACCCCTCCATTCTTGCCCCCCGTCAGGCACTGAGGGAAAACAACACTGGACTAAGTGTGCATCAAATGTTGTAAATAAAAGGGGGCGTAGATCCAGTGAAACTGTTTCATTTGTTCTCCATATCTTGATTTTAAAACCGCCTCTGGCATGTCAAGAAAAGCACAGCATCTTCTCCTGTGCTACCTTTGACTCACAACATTTTCCAGATTGTTAATAGACTTCATTGTGTGCAGTTAACTACAAGAGAAAAGTCTGTTAAGAATGTTTTTTTTTACTATCTGAGCTCCACCTGACCCAGGGCTGGTGCACAGCTCTTACCCAGATGATCCAGGAGTCCACTGTGCCAAACATGGCTCGCTCACTCAGCACTGCCTGTTGCACCTCATCCACGTTGTCCAGCAGCCAACGTAGCTTCACTGCACTGAAGTAGGTGCTGATGGGAAGGCCCGTCTTGTGCTGGAGAGAGAACAGTAACAAATATAGATTAGAGTGTTTGTTTTTGTATAAAAGGAGCGTGAAGATACTCAAATATCAGAAAACCAAAGGCTAAACCACCCACACTGATTTTAGTATCAAAAAAAGTTCTCTTCTAAAATTAAAAGGACCAGTGTGTAACAATTAGGGAGATCTAATGGCAGTTATGGAATATAATATTAACTAGAAGTGCACTTGGAGAGCACAGACCTCCGCCAAGGCAGGTTTCATGTACGTCGCTTCAGAATCAAAGGATTACATTCATCCATACATCCATGTTTCCTATACCTGCTCGTCCTGATCATATTTCTGATCGCTGCAGCCTGAATCTAACTTCTTGTCCATCTGTCTCACCTTGAGGTGGTTCTTGTTTTGTCCCGGAGCTTTGTTGATGAGACTCTCCACAGTCGACTGTGTGCGCAGGTCCAGCCAAACTACAGACAAAGCAGAGGAGTGTGGCTTACACACAGGAACCGAAAATATCTAGATTAGACAGGAATTTGTCCTTTCGCAAAAAAAATGTATATTAACATGTACGGCTTTCGACTGCCACCCTCAACACCATTTCAGTATTGCCTTTACAGCAGTGCTTCCCAACCTCTTGTCACAGGTTGCATGTCTAAAAAACAATGATATTTATCTTCTCAGAATGTTTAATTTGAACCATTTTTAAAAAAGTTGTAAAGAGGTTATATTTTACGAAAGTGCAAAGATTAGAGAAAATCCAGAAAAAAATAAACCTACTTTTGTGTAGCAGAACTGTTTCTTTTCCTTAATTTCTATCACATTATTCTCTTTATATCCCGACAGTCAATCAATCAATAAATCAAATGCTTTGACAAAAAAAAGAAAGAAAGAAAAGTATCTGTGGCTGTCGCAGGACTGTAATAAACCCGTCCAAACATTTCATTCAACCCGAATGAAATGATTGGACGGGCTACCTGCCTGCCTACCTGTCTCAATTTCCTACAAACAGAAACTTATGCAATCAGAATAGATTTCATAATCATCCACAATCTTTACACATGGTGGCTTTAGGCTAGACAACTGGACCTTGTTGCCTCTTGAAGAATTGTCATGCAAACTATCATGTTTGACAACCCAACCCCCGTCACATCACCCCCATTGCATCTGAATGGCATTCTTGAACAGCTGGCAGACAAACCGGCCTGTCAGGCTGGAACTGAAGGCCTTAGTAGGGGCAAGAATGACCGCTTCTCTTTGCTAGTAATATTAGCACACAGGCTATGATTGAGTGGGTGGTGTCTGCATGTGCTCAGCTCCTACACTGAATCATTGCCACGTGGGATGCTGGGTAATGGGGCAGGGACGGACATGACACTACGATCTGATGCAACCTAGTCATGCGCTGTGCTTTTTCCAAGATGACATAATCTTAAAGATGTTACAGCTGAGGAGTATGGCGTGTTAAATCTGACACTTCACAAGTATGTAACCAAAGAAATTGTAGCAAAGGGAATCTTTACGAAAAATACTTAATATGGCTGGTTGAACTGTAAATGTCGGTCTATTAATTCATTCCTTTTTATTTTAAACAAGTTTCTCCTACTGATATATTTTAACCATGTCAAGTACTTTGTTACAGTGTCTAAATTTAATAATTAAATTACAGAATTTATATATAAATAAGAATATTTGGCAGTGTTCTTTCAGACGTATAATGCACCCACCAATGGCGTTGTAGAGCGGCTCTCCAGTCTCTTTGTCCCAAACCACGGTCGTCTCTCTCTGATTGGTCACCCCCACCGCTGAGAAAATAGCAACAACAGAAATGTCAATAGAACTCACACCTCTGGCCATTCCTCTCCGTAAGGTGTGGTTAACAGTCTGATCCAGCTACAGGTGTAGGTGTGGTTAACACATCTCCACCCACAGTTAGGCGTGGTCCTATAGGCAACAGTGTGCACACCTTTTATGTTGGAGATGTCGATGTTGAGCTGGCGGAGTTTCTCACAAGTCCTCTCCATGCACTCATAGATAGACTGCATTATCTCTTTGGGGTCCTCCTCCACCCAGCTGATTGAAACATCACAAACACATGTCGGTTTAGTACTTGTCAGAGAAAAAGACACAAAGATGTAAACAAAATCATCACCATACAGTGTAGTTGTTAATAGACTATACTGTGTTAGTGGGTTTGATATAGAGGAAACTGTTATGATGTAACCTTGTAACATGACCTAAACTGATCACTTGTGGCTTCAGGATATGTGTGCCTTGAGGCAAGAATAACCAGGATTTACACACAGACATTGTTTCCATTACAAAACATAGAGCCAAGATTGGAGTTTGCTAATTGTTAAGCTCCTAATTTACAAGCCAATGTCAATTATTTACACAGCCTGCAATGTTTCTGACCTGATATGGCCTCTGGTAACTTTGTGCAGGGTGTTCATCAACTAAATGACTGCAACATCTGAATCAGCAAAGCCAGCTTTTGGGCGTACAATAAGAGCTGGACTTTAGACTCAATTATGTTCCACCCATCAAATAAAGTAAGAGATTAGTCTAAAATGCACTTACATGTAACCTCAGTAACCCAGTAATAAAACATTCAAAGGAAAAAGGAAGGCACCGTTGTTACAATCTGAAACTCATCTCTTGTAGGCTAGTATGGATTTAAAACTATATCTTTTAGTATTTCTTTGTACATGAAAGCCAGGTTCCCACCAAAGGTTTCTGGGACGTTTTAGTCCCTATAACTACATTTATGAACTAAAAGGTCCCTCCAGCCCACTGTTGTCTGCGTTTCCACCGCGGTCTAAAGACCTGCGAAGATAAGGCCTTCTTTCTTGGGTAAAAGGGCCCTGGAAAATGTCCCAGGAACTTAATTTAGACCCTGGTCCCTGTGGTGGAAACGCAAAGAGTTCCTCAAAAGGTTCCTAGTTCCTGGGGAAAGTTCCTGCGGTTGAAACAGGGCTTAAAGCTGGCAAAAAATTGTTGCCTACCGAAGCTTTACATTAGTTTCCGGCCACTCAAAGATTTCCCGTATGAAGGATGTTTAGCGAATAGCTAAAATATTGACTATCGATCCACACTATATACTATTTGTACAACCAGCTGTACCGGCAGAATATAGTTCTGTTGGTTTAAAGAGTTTCCTAGCAGCCCGGCATCTACGAATATTGTGTTATTGTGAAGTAGAGCCGCAACGATTAGTCGATCAGTCAACCGATGGAAAATTAACCAGCAACTCTTTTGATAATCAAATAATCATTTTAGTCATTTAAGCAAAAATTGTCAAACATTTACTGTTTCTAGCTTCTCAAATTCTCTCTTAGTCTTTATAGGTTGGACTGTGGGTCAGACAGAACAAGACATTTGACATCGTCACCTTGGTCTGTGGGAAATTATTACGGTTAATCGATTAATTGGAGAATAATTGAAGTTGGAAGAACTCACCCCTCCTTGGGGAAACTCTGGCTGATCTCTACTTGGTGGTGACTCATCACCTCAGCAGTTTTTGCATTGAACACCTGTGGAGAAATTGAATTCATAAGAGACCAAGAACAGAAGTAAAACAAAGGATACAAGGGTGGGCTTGTGAAAAAAAACTCAAGACAACACATGATTTGGCATAGCACAGCACTGGAATAGTGAGGGGAACTTTTATTTTTTCCAGTGATATATTACGACACAGTGGTGAGTGATAGAAAGACGAGGCAGAGAGCGAGGAGCTGATGATTATTATTGGCTGGATTTTATCCTGCCACCACATAGCAGGCACAGTGCCTGGCATGGACGTCACTCCAATGAAAGAATGGCTTCCTATTACAGAGGGGGGGATTTAACACAAGGCAGCAGTTAGTTACTGTAACCTACAGAAGTCAGCATTTCTTCTAATTAGGTAATAGGATCAACCTCTGTGTAGCACTACCCTCCTGTGAGCACGGCAGAACAATTCAGCTGCAGACAATACTCACATTGCTACGTTTTACGAGCAACATACCACACAAGGAAACACTGGGACGCATTAACCTTGAAGAACATATGACCCACAAGCAGTTTCCAACCACATTTGCAACCTCGAACTCTTTAAACTTTATGATCTTCTCACAGCTGCCAAGACTAGACAGAGGCACAGATACAAACAGGCTGCAGCTGACCCCTTTGACACTCAAAGGAAAGAGGTATCATTCCGTTGAAGTCACGCAGTTGGACAGCAAACAGGAACACCGTATGACTGGGCCTGATGTCACTCTGAGCCCAAAATTGCACCACAAATATTCAAAGTCTACAAATCTGACGCATGCAAACTAGGTAAATCAACTTGAATCATACAATAATAAAGTGTTGCCTGACAATTACATGTTATGCTAAAACCAAGGTCAAGATTGTCTTAATGACACTACCAAATCTCTCTATATAAAAAGGTCAGGGAAGGCTAATGAATTTGCCGTCAATCTACAGCAGAAAAAAGCTTGCAGGATGCAGGAGTCAAGGCTCAGTTATGTTGAGGATGTATTTCAACACTGCCAAGGGCTTAATCATTACCATCTATGACTATAGAGACGAGTTCGCTTATCGTCATTTGGGTCCCGCGATGAACCTCACAAACAACCCTCCGGGTTTAAGTTTAACTTTCTGTGCTTGTCAACTGATCAGCATTCAGTCAGCGACCTCACAAAGGGTTCGAGGCCCCTTTGGAAAGAACTGGTAACTAATTAAGAAAACATCCAGAGCAATGTACCGGTTTACTGTGGACATCCATCATTTTTGACCACATAAGTTTGAGATATATATTCCCCAGCATAATGAAAAAGGCTGGGTTACAAATGTAAAATGTGCATTTGTGTATTTCTCAACAGATCATGGTTCTAAATGTGTTTTTTTCTCGGATGCATTGCTCACAAACAGCAAATCTTTAAGAGGGTGTGAGATAATAATTGTTCTCTAGGAGTAGTACTTATAAGACCTGTATTAAAGACCTGGCAATAAATTACGTAAAAGCAGCTAGTGTTTTAAATTTAGAATCAGACCAAACAACGACTCCCTTGTGATTTCACAGAAATGTTCAGTGTCCAGATCTACTGAGGCATCCTGTCCATCTCTTCTTTGAAAATCTAACAGCAAGTTGAACTTTTTATCTCCACAGAGCTCCAAACTGCTGTATTCATGTGCCAGGTCTGAATCTTCCAGCTGACCTACTTGAGGAAGCCCAATTTTATCCACAATGTATCACTCAACAGGACTCATTGTGCTCAACGGTGAAAACAAAGTAACAAGAGGAGAAATCTGATGGCAAATGTAATGTCTGCAGTATTCACACAGACAAAACTAGGAATGGGATGAGTCTCTCTGTTGGTGAGTTAGTTAGTTAGTTCACTTTAAAAGGGGTCATGAACTTCAATTTCAATGTGCAATTCTCCTAATGCAAAGAGCCAAACTGACTCACTAAATTAGTTTTTACACAACAATGCTGTACTTACCACATAGTGCAAAACACTATCACATGCTCAGCCCTCTGAATACTGCCATCTCATAGTAGCACATCCTTATTACTATGCATATAAATCAATTCAACACATTGGTTTGGAAACATTACCGAGGTGACCAACATTTCTACGTAGTTGCTTATTACTTCACCATCACTGCAATGCATTTCTTACTAACAGTGAATTGTGGCATTTCATATTTTCCGGCACACAAGCATTTTGTCTTGTGTGGATGTAGAATGTACTGTGTACTATTTTACAGTTGCACTACATTTCTGCAACATCATCTTAAATAGGCTACTTGCACTGTTTTTCTTATTGCTATTCGTATTAGCTTTGAGAAAGCGACTATTGCAGACTGTTTTGCTGCAAATTAGTTGACAGTATCATTTGGCAATGGCCAATATGTGTCATAACGTAATAATGAATGACATTAAATTTAGCTTTAAAATTAGAAAGTTTGCTCTGGTGGGCGGTGCTTGGTATTTCCTCAACTGATCTCAACATGGCTGCCGGGTCAGAAACTTTCCCATTTACAACTAAACAGTACACTACAAGATGTTTCTGAAAACATTTGTGGCCAGCAATAGGCATTACAGTAACAGAATATTGATTAATATTTGATCAGCGCTGCATTGACCGTTGGGTCGGAGTTCACGAGTAATTGACAGCTGCCTCCGTTGAATGAACAGCCAATAGGAACGCTCTCTCTCTGAAATGACCTGTGATTGGTCAAAATCTTCCGTCATGGCTAGATTTTCTAAACCCTGAAAACAGAGGCATAAGGAGGAGCAGAAGTCTAGTTTCCTCTCAGAACACTTGAATTTTATGGAATTTTTGCCCAATGATGCCAAAAACATTCTGCTTACCCTCCCTCTTCCACTTCAGTGGCAGTAGGCAGTATATTTTTGGCATCATTGGGCACAAATTCCATAATAACCTTTCAACATATTGTATTTCAAGGGTTCTGAGAGAAAACTAGACTCCTGCACCTCCTCATGGCTCTGTTTTCAGGCTTTAAAATCACAGGTCATTTCAGAGAGAGAGCGTTCCTATTGGCTGTGCTCTGGTTGGTAGGCGGTGCTTGGTATTTCCTCAGCTGATCTCAACATGGCTGCGGGGTCACAAACTTTCTCATTTTACAGATAAACAGTACAATACTAGATGTTTCTGTAAACATTTGAGCTGAGAATTTTTTTTCAGGTTACCTGTCTCATGTACTACTGTCAGGATATATCGACCTGTTTTAGAAAAATAACTTTTTTTTAATAATATTTTCTCTAATCTCGCCTACTCCAGCTTTAAAGTTACAAGTTGTATTTTTCAGTCGAAGGCTTCGTTATTTGTTGTCAACTATGTGCTCATACAAACCAGCAAATACCGAAGGAAAGTAAAACAGAAGTTGTATATCAGTACAGACACTGGCTCTGTGTGAACTGTATGTAAACATTTAGATAACTATCACGTGCCACTCACCAGAAACCTCGTGGAGCTCGTGCCCTGGTCGATCGCAGCAACCAGTGGATCCATGGTAACGTCCTGGTAACGGTACTTTCTCTAGTGACGGTTATAAAACTCTCAAAGCAAAGAAGTTAAACTCGATCAGCTGTTGATCTGAGGCTCGCTGAGAGAGCTTCACTTGAACAGCAGCCGAGACTCCTCTGAAGAGAGGGGGGACGTTACGTAGGTAGGTCGACCAACAGGACGGACAGAGAGACAGTCCCTCTGGATCATCACATGGATCTTGAGGAGGACACAGGGACACACCGGTGTGTCCCTGTGACCGGCCCGTGCTGAGGACTGATTGGCTCGTCAGAAGGCGTCGGCCCCGCTCTGTCCAATCAGGGTTAGAGGCACGTCATCACTGTTATTGTTTTACAGTGACCCATAGAGACCCTCTAGTGGTTACATCAGGGATGAACGGAGCCCCCTAGGAGAACATTTTTATTAACTCGTTCCCTCGGGTTACTTCATAGAGCACTTCCTCCAATCAGTCCTGACTGTCCACATTGCTGATGTACGGAGCCTCCTAGATGATGTACTTTGATAAAGTTGGAAAGATATTGACAGATTCAAACTTCCTGGATCAATAACTCATAACAGAAACGTTGTTAAAACACAAACAACATCTCTTTCTAACCGTAGTAAGGTAGACAACGAGCTACAACCTCATTTTAATCAACACATAACACATAATGTTGGTCTCTATGTGCAGCTGGCTGAGAGAGGAGAGGTCAGGGACCGTCTACAAAATGCAACGCCGAAAAGAGAAACATATTCAATAACTTCAGTATTATACAGTGTAGTACCACCAAAATAACTTCACACATCAATGATCTCCTCATAGTTGTACTACAAGATTTAGTTTGGAAAAAAATATTATTTTGCATAATTCTTTTGAATTTTTAATCAGAAGAATATTCAATAACTTCAGTATTATGCAGTGTAGTACCACCACAATCACTTCACACATCAATGGTCTCTTCCTGATTATACTTATTAAACTAATTAAGACATTTTGATGGAACTACACTTTATAAAAGTGAAGTTATTGAATATTTTTCCCATTAAAAATTCATCAAAATAATGCCAGTGAGGGAGATGCCGCCCCATACCATGACACTGCCCCCACCAAAAGCTGTTACTCAATCGGCGCAACAATCAGCATAGCGTTCTCCACGTCGTCTCCATACTTTCACCCTGCCATCCAACTTTCGCAGACAGAACCTGGACTCATCACTGAACATGACATTCCCCCACATGTTCAGGTTACATTGTCTGTGTTGTCGACACCAGTGCAGACGGGCCTGACGGTGAAGGGCAGTCATTGCAGGCTTCCTGGTAGCCTTATGAGAATACACTGTTTACCATTGGCAGAGCATTTTGGCACATTTTTCTTGGGCGCTACCCACATAATCAGCTGTGCTGCTCATACCACAAATGCATGATCCTTACAAGTTGGACATCATTGTGAAGGTAAATAAACAGGCTTTCCAACGATGTAAAATACAATGACCATTAGCATTGTAACAACAGAGAAATAATCCACCAAACACAAGTTTCCGAACTTTCTTTTCCCAGTTTTATATTATACTGTACTATACTGTACAGGACGGTTGTTCTATTTTGTTTATGATATTCTTCTGTACTTGTTGCTTTATACATTTTAATATAAAGCACTTGTTGAAATGTGGCGTATAAAACAAATTGCCTCATCTTCCCCTTTTTTTAGACTCAAACAGGACAGGTGCTGGTGGGAGAGTTGAGAGCTTTACTGTCAAACATGTTGTCTCCTCTCACTGAGCTGACATCAGAGGTGCTGGGGCCGTATCATCCTCAACAAAGTCACTGGTGAGAAATAACAGGACTCTGGTGGGTTCTGTTGTAAGTAACATGATTGTAGTGTCCATGGATTTGTACATTTCCTGTCCAACTTTTTAAATGACGGGAGTTATTGTTCAATCCTACAGAGTTCCTCGTATCAGAATTGCAAGCGAGTTTTGTCAGGAATATGAAAATGATGCTGACAAAGACAGAAGGACGGGATGAGATGCAGGCAGAATGGATATTACTGCTGCATGTCCTGGACATGGACACCTCCTCTCAATTTACAGATGTGCTGAGTGAGGTAAGTCTGATATAAGAGAGACTGAGAAGAACTCTATGGATTTTTTAATTTGAATGCAGGTGGAATCAAAGCTTACCGTGTGGAGACATGACAAACCCGCTTCTGAACACCAGCCTCAGCTCAGAGCAGTGGGTATGTTGCTCTGGCTGTTACCAGTTCATTACACATCATCATGTAACTCTTACATGAGCTTTAACTTAACAATTCAACCATTTTTTTCTTATCTGTTTCTCAGGTGCAAGTTAAAAAGATCAATCAAGTTCTGTCAGAGGACTATCAGTGTCGGCGACAAATGATGATCAAACGCTTTCCGGTTACACTTGAGTCATTTGCATGGGGAGAAAAACAAAAGGTAGGCATGTAAATCACTGCATCTGTTACAACTTACTCACTTTAGGAACAGTCATACCATAGGCTGTATATAAAGATGGACGACATGACAGCTCCCCAAAAGTGAAGCCAAAACATCTCCATTGCCCCCTGGTGGCTGGCTGCAATATAGGTCATAAATCCCGTCCTCTCCATGTTAGTGGATAGAACATGGGCCAAACTAAAAAGTCAAAGTACACGTCAAATAAATTTCTCCCAAATATGGTTTCTGTCATTTTAGGTAGTTCTTGGCACCACAGTGTCTCACTAGTGCTGTCCAGGGTGCTGATTCTGGGTCTGCCAGGGATGTGACACCCATCCTGTCAGTTAAGTTGGACGAGAGTTATAGAATTTGTAGAATTTAAGTGAGGGTGATACTGACTTTAACACATTAACTCGTACATTTATCTTTATGGTTTGAATACAAGGAATAGGTTTAGTGTGTATAGGCTACTGCTTACAACAGTAACAGTGGATGACGCTGGAAAGGTCGCCTGAGAAACAGCAGTCCATACCACATAGAGACATAAAGTGTAACACAACTTTCTACATACTGTTTGTACTGTACCTCATCCAAAACAAATACAAGTATGAGAAGACCATACAGAGGTTTGGAGTACTTTGCCAGGTGTTTATCTTTCTGTCAGTGTGTCTGTGGACAGATTATGTGACCACGATAAAGTCACAACCGTGCAATATGTAGTTACGAAACTTTACAGGTGTGTAGTTGAGATCAAAATGAAGGTTGAGTTCAAAGATGGGTGTGGTCTGAGCAAGGGCGCTGGAAGTAGGAAGTGAGGTAGGGGCCATTACCCCCTCCACTTTACGCCCCTGGCCCAATTTGGCGTAGTGGCTGGTGTGATTCCATCACAAGATGGTCTCTAGTGTGTTTTATTACCTGATACTGATGCAATGTAACCAATCCAACAGTATAAACAGTTTATTTATTCCGAAACAAACAGTGGAGATTTTAAAAGAAATGCATTTTTGTCAAGACTTCCTCGTCAACAGTGAAATAATGCCATACTTTGGATGTGTGACCTAAAATGCCGAACTGTTCATATCTATAATCCATGAATCATTTGTCACACATTTTCTTTTGCAATATAATTTTTTTTTTTTCTGTCATAAAATATAAGTCAGGCAAATTTGTTGTACCCTACTTTGGAAATACTTTTTAAAACTGTCTTACTGTTGAGAATTTGTATTGAACTCCTAAAAGTAAAAGTTAGGTTCCACCTCTTCACATGACATTTACTACTGCATACACCAAAACTACAACAAACACTGATTAGAACAGAACACCTGTGCATAGCCCAGTAAATAAACAAAAGTAAATTCAAATCAATCTATAATGATACAATCTTTAGATAAAATGCCCAAGAAAGGTGCTATCCAGTTCTCAGATGTGCCGTCCACTACAGGTCACTGTGTGTCTGTTTTCGAGGCTTCAGGCCCAGCGTCTGTGGTGCTGTCAGCTGTTCTCTGTGGGCCCGCGGTCGTCTCCTTCTTGGCTGCATTCTCACTCTGAGCCCGGATCTGTTTCTCCCGCTCCAGTGCTTTCTCCATCTCTGTGTAGTAATCAAGAGCCTTCCGTACCGGGTCGATAATGTGTTGCTGCAGAATGAATGAAGAATTGATCAAATTCCACCCCAAGTGAGCAAACTTTCCTTCAACCGTGTCCACTCTTCATATAGTAAGTCATTCCTTACGGTGAATGTTTTAAAATCAATTACCTCCAAGCAGGGGAAGAGGTTGGCCAGCTCGATGAAGAGAGGCAAAAGGACAAATCTGATGAAGCCTGTTTGAGATGAAGGCTTGGTTACTTTGTCCCGATCCATGAAGGGGGTGACTGGAAGACCCTCTAACTTCTCCACATCACTCTGAGGGCAGATAGACGACACAGTTGGAATTAATGGGGATACACGTAGCAGGGCTGGCTTGTGTTACATGGGATTTTGTCATTTATTTTAATTGCCCCTGAATCTAAAAGCTTCAGGTTCTGCCTTTACAAGATTTTGAATTAGAACAACACATACATTTAATTGACCAAGAAGGTCAGATTATGTGAGGCAAAATGTAAAAAAAATCCTCTATAGTTGTGAAACTAATATCCGGGTGTTGTCACAGTCTTTACATACAGTAGGACTCAGTTACCTGGTTGAAAAATTCCTGCAGAAGGCAGTCCAACCAGGGCTCAGCCACCTCCATGGGCCGTGCCTCGTTGGAGATGTCGCTCACTTTGATCAGAATCATCATCAGCTGCACACAACAGGACAAAAATCAGATAGTATACAGCTACACATAAAGCATGAGAGAAACACAGAGGTATAGAGTTTAACCACTGTCAGCTTTGGCCAGTGTTTGAATTATGATGGGGCCTCAAAGAGACTGAGGTCCACTGAAAGCAAAAACAGTTTGGGGGTGTCACAAAAAAGTTTTAAAGCTAGGGTTGGTAATGTAATGTTAGTGTACTGTTTAGTTGTAAAATGAGAAAGTTTGTGACCCGGCAGCCATGTTGAGATCTGTTGAGGAAATACCAAGCACCGCCCACCAGCCGGAGTAAACGTTCTCATTTTACAGCTAAACAGTATACTACAAGATGTTTCTGAAAACATTTGATGAGAGAAATAGGCATTACAGTAACAGAATATTGATTCATATTTGATCAGCGCTGACTAGTTTGACCATTTGATCGGAGTTTGTGAGCGATTGACAGCTGCCTCCGTTGAATGAACAGCCAATAGGAACGCTCTCTCTCTGAAATGGCCCGTGATTGGCCAAAGTCTCCCGTCACAGGCTAGATTTTCTAAAGTCTGAAAACAGAGCCATGAGGAGGTGCAGAAGTCTAGTTTTCTCTCAGAACACTTGAACTACAATATGCTGAAAGGTTATTATGGAATTTTTGCCAAATGATGCCAAAAACATTTCGCCTACTGCAGGTTTAATGCATGCTTTTCCATCTAGCAATCTAAATTATTTCAATGCTTTTGCTTATTCTGCCTAATCAGACCAAATAAATTTGGTGACATCATGTTAGTCCAGCATACAGAAACATGCAGATTACAAGTAGTAATCATCAGTGTGCCTTCTTACCACCTCTCTGTGGTCCTTGTTGGTGAAGTCAAACGCTGGCAGGATGGACTTGAACTTGTTGAGAATCTCATTGTGTCTCGTCATGTCAGTGGCCAGAATGCATCTGCAATTACGACATAATAAAAAGCATACGCTGTTGTGCTATCATGACTGAACCACATGAGAAAATGTACATGCTGAGATAATCAGAAAGATGATCTCACTTGATGATCCCTTCCCTTATCCGTTTGTATTGATCCATGGACAAATTTCTGAAGATGTTGCTCTCTGTCTAGAAAACAGAAAACCCTCTGTTCATTGCCGCTGCGTAGTTGACAGGCTCCATGTTATGGTGATAGCCCCTGGCCTTGTACAGGTTTAATTCAAATCCTTAAACTAAAATGTATGTTTCATGGCAGCTTGTACAGAAAGATTTGAACAAACAGCGGGTTGTCATCCTTACCTTCTCCAGTATCTCAAAAGCTATAGCACAGTGGTGGTTCTCCAGTGGAGAGATGTCATTGTAGCGGAGAGCAAGTTCAGTCCGAGCATTGATCTGAAAGAAATACAGTTGATGCTGAAGCAGTTCTGTGTGCTTTGGTGCTATAGCCTCAAGGGACAACAGCAGGAAACGGGATAAAAATGTCTAAGTTATATTTACACAACTTGAGAATTCAGTGTTTTTAAATTAAAATGAGATGAATAAAATTATATAAGGTGTTGGAAAATAGGACTGACAGCAAAAAGGTCAAATACAACAGGACGTAAACACTGTGAGGGTATATAATGTGCTGGTGTCAGATGCTGTATGTAAGGTAAACAAGTACCAGTATACAGTATATTAGCTGATATAATTGACCAATTATTGTGGCTCAGCAAGGAAACACTGTCTGTGGAAGCTCAAAGAGGGGGATTTCATATACCTGATAGGCGTTGTTGTATCCTGTGTGGTCGAGGTCGTGGCAGACCGCAGAGGTCAACATGATCAGCAGGTCGACGCTGTCCATCTTACTCTTCAGGTCAGTCAGCCAGATCAAACCATACATCTGCTCAAGAGATTAATAATAAGTACACAATGGGGACTAGAGATGTTGTCATGTGTGGGAAAAGAAGGCTGCAATGTACTCTTAAAGATTGAAGCAGCAGGCAGGAACGCTCTCTCTGAAATTACCTGTGATTGGCCAAAGTCTCCCGTCACAGGCTAGATTGTTTAAAGCCTGAAAACAGAGCCATGAGGAGGTGCAGAAGTCTAGTTTTCTCTCGGAACACTTGATTTACAATATGCTGAAAGGTTTTTACGGACTTTTTGCCCAATGATGCCAACAAATTGTTGCCTACTGCAGCTTTAAACTTCTACATGTTGAACAAAAACAATGAGCTTAACGCAGCTAAAAAGCCTAAAGAATGGAGGAGTTAGGTACTAATTCTCTGTGATTTTGTTCATATAAGCCAACACTTTTATATTACACAGAGGCTTCTGATTTAATGATATCAAATATATTGATTAATGCAGGTTTATAGAATGAATCCTCAATGCATCAGCTATAATTTAATCCACCAGGTGTCCTCCTTCATGGATTGTGTTGAGATAACCGACAGAGCAGTCCACTGATTTGAGTCACCTCTCCCTCCCTTATGGCCAGATGTCCTTCACCAATTAATCATCAAGGTGATGGCATAATTGCACAATTTCATGATTACACACACACAATTGGGCTTTCTATGTTTTGCCCTGATAAAAAGGTCACTCTGACACACACGCACACTCACCATCTGGGTAACACAAAAGCAGTGCTTGAAGTTGTGGAAAGGGATGTTGTTGTATCTGCGATAGACCTCAAACAGGAACTGTTGCAGCACTTCAGGCTCAATGTTGAAGACCGCTATGAAATCTAAATCTGTGTACATGACCTGCAGGAGCACCATGATCTCTGCGTCCTCCCACTGCCTGTGTGCACAGACACACACACACAAAATACACTATGGGAGAACAACTCCAGTTCAACTTTCTTTTAGACTTATATCTACAAATATGCGAATACTAATGCTGATGATAAAAAACAACAAAACATAAGCAATATTGAGCCTCACACTGTGTATTTATAAACCAAAAAAATTCTGTTTGAAAACACTTGCAATGAAGCATAAGTCTTTGTGTGTGTGTATATATATATCTATATATATATATATGCACTTTTACCTTGAATAATATATATAATGTAATATAATAATATATTATATATATTATTATATTACATTATATATATTATTCAAGGTAAAAGTGCATATATATATATGTATAGATATATATATATATATCTATACATATATATATATATATGCACTTTTACCTTGAATAATATATATAATATAATATAATAATATATTGTATATATTGTATATATATATCTCTATATATATAGAGAGATATATATATACAAATATATACAAAAATGCATTTACTTCTCTAACGTTTGCTAAAAAACAGTGCCCAGCTTTTTTTAGAAAATTGCTGAGCCGTTTAAAAAAAATAATTATATATTTTTGGAATATCATTTTTTAAAGATTATGTGTTGAGCGGGAATGGAATGGCTTGGGGCTGAGTGCCACAGACAGGGTGGGGAAGTCATAAGTGTTGAAATACAGATAAACACATTATCGTTTTTTTCATGGGATTTGTCAAAAATGTAGAATAATGCCTCTACGCCCACATAGCAGGAAGCAAAGAAAAGCATTTGTTATCAGGGTTTCAAAGGATTCCTAATTTATTATGATTATGTGACGCTCCAAGCTTCAGTTCTCATTCTGTAGCCTGTGCATAAACGCATATCTATCCACCGCCACCATTGTGGGTTTGCTTTAAAAGCTTTCGGACAAATGAAATGATGACCGAGCCTTACTGAATTCAGCATGCACTTCCTCCCCATGAAGCCCACTTCAAACATGGTTTGTTGATTAAGCCTTTTAACAAAGACCTTTTGATTTGTGAGCCCTCTGCAGGCCTATTCATATTGAGATGAGTGTGTCGATCAGAAGAAATGGGTGACGTCTCCCATCCTCTTCAGAAGTGCATCAGAGGTGCTTGTTTGGCACGACTGTCACTAGCCGACGTCTGCCTCACTGTCTGTTCACTGAGGAAACAGGTGCACTGTTTGTTTGTTTGCTTGTTTGTTTGTTTGTGATCATACACAAGGCACAAAGACACCCAGCACATCATGGTGATGAACATTGATGCTGCAGGTGACATTAAAACATTTCCAGATTCATACTGGCCAAGTCGAAACGTACCAGTTATCAAAGGTTGGGGTCTTTAAGTACTGCCTCACTTCCACTGAGACCTCCAGGGAGCTGTAAAGGTGACAACATAAGCATTAAAGGGGACATATCATGTTCATTTCCAGGTTCATACTTGTATTTTGGGTATCTACTAGAACATGTTTACATACTTTAATGTTCAAAAGACAAAACATAATTTTTCTCCTACTGTACTCCTACCTTTTTTCAGTAGGGAGATATTTTAGCTAAAAATGTCAAATGAATTTACGTTCATTTTGTTTTTGTTTTTTAACCAGGCAATATCGTTTCAGTTTAGTTTTAGTATTTCTTAAAGAATATCTTTTTTATTTAGTTTCAGTTTATATACAATATTTTTCACTGCTTATTATCTTTTTCGTTTAATGATTTACAGTTTAGTATAATAACCCTCGTGGGTTGGTAGGCACTCCAGATACCCAAATGTATGTGCACATGCACTGAAAAAGGGATTTTTTCACGATATGTCCCCTTCAGTGATTACTAGATATTAAAACATTTAATATATGGAGGAGTTTTGCATGTGAACGTGCCTCATTTGAAGAAACTTTTCCCGTACATGGTCACACTCCTTCCTGGTTTTATGCAGGGTTCTCTTGTGGTAGAATGGGGAGGGCTTGTGTGTTCCCTCTGACAGGTCTTTAAACAATCCCAGCCAGCTCAGATGCTCCACACTCTGAAAATAAATCCAGTCAGCAGAGGCTGGAGGTTGGAGCAGAACATCGTTCATCACATCAAATCCCCAGATTGACCCTTCAACAAATAGGCAATTACACATGATCTGAAAATAGCTGGCTGCTAATGCTGGAAATGAGGTTGAGGTTGAGGTCGTTGAATTTTCATATTAAAGCTTCAGTGGGTAGAAGAGGGTCAGAGCTGATCTGGAGCCTGCTGTCTCTGAGCAGCTGTCAATCACTCGCAAACTCCGATCAAACGGTCAAACTAGGCAGCGCTGATCAAATATGAATCAATATTCTGTTACTATAATGCTTATTGCTCACCTCAAATGTTTTCAGAAACATCTTGTGGTGTACTGTTTAGCTGTAAAATTAGAAAGTTTGTGACCCGGCAGCCATGTTGAGATCAGTTGAGGAAATACCAAGCACCGCCCACCAGCCAGAGCACAGCCAATAGGAACGCTCAGTAGGAACGCTCTCTCTCTGAAATGACCTGTGATTGGCCAAAGTCTCCCGTCACAGGCTATATGATTTAAAGCCTGAAAACAGAGCCATGAGGAGGTGCAGACGTCTAGTTTTCTCTCAGAACACTTGAATTACAATATGACGAAAGGTTATTATGGAATTTTTCTCCAATGATGCCAAAAACGTTCTGCCTTCTGAAGCTTTAATAACTTCCATGTCGTTTTCCCCGAGTAGCTTTAAAGCCATAGAGTACTTTGTCTGTACCTCTAGTTTCTGCCGGAAGGAATCCACCTGTTTCTTCATCTCATACACAACTGCAGGAGTCTCACTGGCCTCGATCAGGATTTTCTTCTCCAGGCCCTGCAGTCTGAGATCACACACACCACACAGTCATCTAGATCTTTGCTCTGTGTTGTTCAGCGTATCAAAGTTTTGCCCCTGTTCAAAGTATAATGCACCCAAATGCCAGATCTCTGACCTTATTTCCCACTCTGCCTACCTTTTCTCCATAGAGGAGAGGTCAAATCCTAGTGCACCAGCAAGCTCCGCACCTGAAATGACAAGAAAAGAGGGAGACTGTCTGTCAACAACTTTTAAATAAGCCCAAGCACTGCGATTCCCATGGTGCAAAATTAAAGATACCTAACGGTTCACTGTTGCAGTCGGCGGCCACCACCTCCAGCTTGTAGCAGGAGTTTGGGGCGTTGGGCTCCAGACTCGGGGAGATGTTGATGATGTTGCCTTTGGGGTTGTACAGCTTCAGGATGTCATGGGGTCCTGCCTCGGCTGCAGAGCGGAACAGATCTGAAAAGGACGGTGAGCCCTTCATTTCACACCATGCCCTGAGAAATTATTTGCTGCTATAGGGATGCCCATGGGGTGTGGTTGGAAAGCCCTGTAAGCACGTCCACCAATCGGAAGGTCAGTTTTTGATTCCCTACTCCTCCAGCCCCTGAAGGCTTTGCCATCGGTATATGAATGAGTGTTTAGATCCTGATGGGCAGGTTGGCACCTTGCATGGCCGCCTCTGCCAATCGGTGTGTGAATGTGTGTGTGATGGGTGAATGCTGACATGTAGTGTAAGGCGTTTTGAGTGGTTGAGTGACTAGAAAGACACTATATAAGTGCAAGTCCATTTACCATTTATCAGTTGTTAATGAATAATTCACTAAAGCCTTATAGATCAATTATTTAATTATCAATTATAATTATAACAAAAACAACATTTGTTGTGCAAAATCCCTTTGACTAATGAGACCGTGTGAGCATTTATTATACATTATTTGCATTATTACCAGATATAAAGGACAAACATATAGACCAAAGTGAATTTTCATAACAGCCCAAAAGAATGTTCTTGATAATGGCTTATTACTGATCTATAAGCATTTGTAAATGATTGATTGACATTAATAAAAGCATTTAGTTACAGCTTTTGAGCCCTTTATAAAGTGTGCCTGAGAAAATGGTACCACTTTTATATAGACTGCCACAGAGGCATGCGCACTCAAATAACAAACAACTCCTTGCTCATTAACATTATATATGAGATCTTCAATAACGTTTTTTTTTTTGCCTTCCTCGCCTTTTCAAACATTAAGAACATGTGAAGCCAGTTGCTAGACAAAGCCCCCGACCTGTGAGACCAGTGAGGAGCTGTCAGTGGCAGCTGTATCGCTGTCTGTAGCTCAGACAACCTCACAACACTTAAACAGTTTTTCCATCTGCTTGTGTAATGACTGACTGTGCATTTGATCCAATAAGACTTACTTGATATCAAGATTGTTTTCTTGTTTGGTTTACAAAAAAAAAGCTGTTAGAAAGCTGTCATTGAATCTGTTAATAAGCTACACAACTAAATAATATATCAGATATTCACATTATATTTACCTTCTTCCAATAGAATCATGGTAAACATGGGAGAAGTTTGTCAAATGTACATTATGATAAAAATGGATCATGTCACAGATGTCACAGATATTAATTTTCATACACTATAATTGCACATGTGGATACATGCATATGCATATGCACTCAGACATACCTTAAATGCTTTACTGATATAAATAAGTGAACTTTAAATAGTGCTCCTACCTTTGACATCCTGTGAAGGGCAATCCACGGAGAACTCAGCCTGCTCTGGTTTCCCATTCACTGTGAAATAGATGATTTTTGTTGCCATGTCATGAGTTCAGAGCCACTGATGTTGCTGTGTGCACTACTGATCTCTATCTGATGTGTGTCTCGCCTCATTATTTTACGGGTAAACACTCCACCCCCTTGTTTTTACTTTCTCCTCCTCCTCTTCTGATCCTCCATCCCTTTCCTTCTTTTGTCCTGTAACATTATTCCAGTCGACACATAAGAAGTAGGCTAATTAATTGTGTGAATGCTGTGCAGCAGCATTGTTATTCAAATTAACCTCCAGGTTTTTGTTTTTTCTTAGTGTATGTGTGTGTTTATTCTTGTATTTGTTATTTGTCTGATCTTTTTGATGGAAATCCATTTCCAGTATTTGAAAAAAAAAAAATCCACTATACAATTAAGTCTCATTAATAAGTGGGTTTTTAAAATCATAATTATGAATATTATCTAATGATTATGACACAATATCTTATAGTTGTTTGCTATTAATTCATACTCACGAGATGGTATATTATAATAATTATTATTGTATATATATATATATATATATATATATATATATTATAGTTTTACTTATTAGAGATAATAAGTCAAGAAGATCGCATTAAACATGTCCCATTATCTAATAGTGAGATACTGTATCTCAGATATATAGTCAAGAAATATTTCAATGAAACACATAAAATGAAAAAAAGAAATGAAATTCAAAGGCTATATAGCCTACATGTTATGAATTACAATACCTTGGGGACATATATAAATTGTGCATTGTGCAAATATTTTAATGGGAATATAGGCAATACAGTCCCATACATAGAGGAAATCATAAATCATAATTACGAGATACTATTTTATAATTAGGGAATGAGTCATAGAAGATCACTTAATAATTAAAATTCTTAAAGCTTCAGTAGGCAGAAGGTTTTTGGCATCGTTGGACATAATAACCTTTCAGCATATTGTAATTCAAGTGTTCTGAGAGAAAACTAGACTTCTGCCACTCATTATGGCTCTGTTTTCAGTCTTTAAAACATCATATCAGAGAGAGAGCGTTCCCATTGAGCGTTCCTATTGGCTGTGCTCCGGCTGGTGGGCGGTGCTTGATATTTCTTCAAACTGAAGTAGGCGATATTGGAGCAAATATGATTTAAAAAAAGTTATTTTTATAAACGGTCGCTATATCGTGACAGTAGTACATGAAACAGGTAACCTCATGTGACAAAATCATGTGCCTCTGTGTCCTTTGATGTCCTCCGGTGCTCCTAACGGCATCTGCAAGATTTCACTTACCGGAGGAAAACAACCAATCAGAGCTGATCTGAGGTCTGCTGTCCAGCTGCCGTCTATGAGAGCCGGCTGTCAATCACTCGCGAACTCCAACCAAAAGGTCAAACTAGGCAGCGCTGATCAAATATGACTCAATATACTGTTACTGTAATGACTATTTCTCGCCTCAAATGTTTTCAGAATCATCTTGTAGTGTACTGTTTAAGCTGTAAAATTAGAAAGTTTGTAACGCTGCCGCCATTGTAAAATCTGGTGATGACCAGAGCACAGTCAATAGGAACGCTCTCTCTGAGTGAAATGACCTGTGATTGGTCAAAGTCTCCCGTCACGGGATAGATTTTCTAAAACCTGAAAACAGAGCCATGAGGAGGTGCAGAAGTCTAGTTTTCTCTCAGAACACTTGAATTACAATATGACGAAAGGTTATTATGGAATTTTTGCCCATTGATGCCAAAACTATACTGCCTATACTGCCACTTTAAGTAGCCCTGTGGTTTTGTGTCAAGTGGCAGAAAAGGGCTTCCACACGTTATCTGTATGGGAGCCCTTTGATGGTGTAATTCTCCAGACCTGTAGGTGGCGCTGTTTCCAGCTCACCACTGTAGAGGTCACAGTCAGACCTTCCCTCCGCATCTCTCTGGCTGGCAGCACCACATGGTCAACCGGATGAAGAAGCCAGCGTGGTTCGTAGATGCATCGTAGTTGACTGACGGCGTGTTTTCATTCTGCACTATATGTCTCGTATCATTAATTAAATCCAAAATGACTGAAAGTAAAGCAGAAACGGCTCCCAAGCCGGCCAAACAGCTGCTGGCTCTGAACCCAAAACAAGAGTCCGAGTTCAAGAAGAAGATGCAGGAGGCGAAGAAGAACACAGCCAGCAAGGTATAGTAGGTCCACATCAAACCAGCGTGAAACCAGCGTGAAGCCGTAACACGAGGCTGCTGTTGTTTAGGTTATTCAACAGTATATATTCCTACTTACAAAGGGTAACACAGTGTTGCACATTATTCCGTAACCCGTCTGTTTGTGTTACCTAAATATACACGTTAGCTCCGGTGACTGCAGGCCCTTCTGTACCCGGGTCTAGTAACGTCAGTGTTGAACTTCGTAGCCACATAATGTATCCACATAATAGTCTGGTAATTAAAAATGTTGGCTCTATCATAGTGTTTTTATTCGACAGGGTGACAGACTTTGCTACAGGCCCAAAGCACAAACAGGCCATGAAGCGTGACTCGTGTCTGTCTGATGCTAAGCTAACCAGGGATAAGAGCTGTATATGATCTCTGGGTGGAAGTCCTCTACCTTGCATAGGATGCACTTTAATTAAGTGTAACCATGCCTATGTGTTGTCCCTGTCAAATAAACTAATACATAAATAAAATACATTTAATGATATTTTCTTTGTTGATACAAAATGCATTATTGTGCATTTAAAGATCTTTATACATTACATAATAAGTAATATTAAACTAATGTATAACAATTATAGCACAAATAGTAACCAAAATACAGTTGGTGTAATAATATTATAATTGTTATAATAATAATATAATAATATAATGTAATTGTCCTAGGAACCAAACTATTCATAATTATATTCATAATCTTTTTGTTTGCTGCTTGCCTAAATAATCTAGGTATAAATTAAATTAAAAAATATACATATATTTATATTCGGGGAGGACAATAATGCCCTTTTTTTTTTTACTGCAGACATTACAGCTGCAGTGGGTAGAAATGGAGCAAATGTGATTACAAAAAGTTATTTTTGGTTGAAGTCTTCACAGCCTAGAGTTTGTAAGGCCTGAAAACAGCCATGAGGAGGTGCAGGAGTCTAGTTATCTAGCCATGTGGAGATCAGTTGAGAAAATACCCAGCACCGCCCACCAGCCAGAGCACAGCCAATAGGAACGCTCTCTCTCTGTAATGACCTGTGATTGGCTAAAGTCTCACGTCACGGGCTAGATTTGTTTAAAGCCTGAAAACAGAGCCATGAGGAGGTGCAGAAGTCAAGCTATCTCTCAGAGCACTTGAATTATGCTGAAAGGTTATGGAATTTTTGCACAATAATGCCAAAAATAGTCTGCCTTCTGCCACGTTAAAGCAAGCACAGGTGTTACTGGTGACATGAATGTTGGCCCCAGTAAGTCAGGACAGTGTGAGAGAAGCAGCTTAATGGAACTCAGCCATCATTCATTTTATTATTTACACCTGTGACATGACAAAAATGTCTACAATGGAAAAAGACCTGTCTCGTTCTGTGTACGTGAAATGTATCCATTAAAACACACCCAGTATCATTTAGAAGTAGCCCATATCTGCTTATATCTTAGTTGAACTGTGCAATAATAAAATACATGCATAACTGATTCCTGCTTGACATCACACAATGTACAAGTGTTAATTCATTTTCTATGTAACTCTGTCCTCTTGTTTTATTGTAATTTTATTATTTATTTATTTTTTACAGGGGGGGCGTTTGGCCCCTGGAGTGGTTTACGTCAGTCACCTTCCACATGGGCTGTTTGAACCTCAGCTCAAATCTTACTTCGAACAGTTTGGGAAAGTCCTGAGGCTGCGGCTGTCCAGGAGTAAAAAGGTAACACAGATGAAATACACAAATGTGTCTGACACATCTATAACCCTACAAAGCCTAATTCAGTTGACTTCCACCAGAGAGTAAATGTGTTCTCATGAGATTGGAAAAAAAAAAATGCCATCTTCAGTTTCTAACTTTGCTGTTAGGACATTTTAGATAATGCAGTTGTCCCATCAGTTTGACTGGACATTGTAGGAATGATCCTGCTTGAAATTTGGCTCAGTCTGAAAATGATCTCAGATGTATCAGTGGTCTGAAGTCAGATAACTGAGCCTAAAGTGTTGCGGCGCGTTAAGCTTATCACCTGCTCACCCATTGGCAGAGCGATAAAACCCATGTGCCTACAAAAGCACAAGGACAACTAGAGGACAACTAAAATAATCTACAGTATGAAAGCATTCAATGGAAATGCATTTAAAATGGAAGTCAGATTGTCATTAATCAAATGCACACGTGTGATGTGAAACTATTTAATATAATATTTTTTCTGTTTGTCATTGTCTCAGACAGGTGGCAGCAAAGGCTATGCATTTGTAGAGTTTGAATGTGATGAAGTAGCCAGAATTGTTGCAGAGACCATGAACAATTACCTCATGGGAGAGAGACTCATCAAATGTAAGTATTGGTCACATACAAGTTAATTACCAGCATGTTAAACATGGGTTAAATCGGATAAGAAATGGTCTAGTAGATCCTGTCAGTGCCATGATACTAGAATGGGACCTGTCTTGATTTATAGTGATAGTACATTTTTAAGATCTATTTACAAAATGATCACAGTAAAGATATTATTTTATGCCTATTTTTCACACTTTTGTCAGATAATGATTTACTCACTGTAAATGTAAAGCAAAAAATGCAACATCAACCCCTCTTGCTGTTTAACAGGTAACGTGATTCCACCAGAGAATGTGCATCAGAAGCTGTTTGTCGGCTAACTTTGCTGTTAGGACATTTTAGATAATGCAGTTGTCCCATCAGTTTGTCTGGACATTGTAGGAATGATCCTGCTTGAAACTTGGCTCAGTCTGAAAATGATCTCAGATGTTACAGTGGTCTGAAGTCAGATAACTGAGCCTAAAGTGTTGCGGCGCGTTAAGCTTATCACCTGCTCACCCATTGGCAGAGCGATAAAACCCATGTGCCTACAAAAGCACAAGGACAACTAGAGGATAAGAAATGGTCTAGTAGATCCTGTCAGTGCCATGATACTAGAATGGGACCTGTCTTGATTTATAGTGTTAGTACATTTTTAAGATCTATTTACAAAATGATCACAGTAAAGATATTATTTTATGCCTATTTTTCACACTTTTGTCAGACAATGATTTACTCACTGTAAATGTAAAGCAAAAATGCTACATCATCTCCTCTTGCTGTTTATCAGGTAACGTGATTCCACCAGAGAGTGTGCATCAGAAGCTGTTTGTCGGCTCCCAAAGAGGATTTAAGAAACCCACCCTTCCTGCTGTTGCACGCTACAACAGGACGCACACAGAAGAGCAGGTCACCAAGATGAAGGGCAAACTCCTGCGGAAAGAAGCAAAGCTCCGCAAGAGACTCGCAGCGCACGGCATCGACTACGACTTCCCTGGATTTGTAAGTGTTTTGAGATTGAGATAGGAACTTAAAAAAAAAGAAAAAGTCATCCCTAGAATGAAAACAGTCAACCTTAGAAATGCACTTTGCCCTTGGGAACTTCACATTAACAAAATAAGTAGATGTTTACACTGCTCTTTATACTCTCCGGTTCACAATTACTTGGATTACATATGAATTGATTTCGTGCTGACCATCTTGAAAAAAAGTCAAATTCGTGTCTATGTACACGAATCAATATAATACATTTCGTGACTATTTCACGAACTGCTTTGCGACTGGGCTGAAATGTCATGTGAGCTGTGATAATTGGCATCCTCTTACGATCAAAACATGGTGTTCAACATTGTAGAGCTACTCTGCTATTATCTATACTTTCTTTTGGTGGCATCATGTTAACCTTTTGTGTTCTCTTTGCTTTTCCAGGCTGCCCAGGTGCCTCAGAAGAAAAAGTCCTCCGATTCCCTGGATGAGTCTACATGTAGTAATGTAAGGCCAACACTAATGTTCTATTTAGCTTTGGCACAGACTGAAAATGACCCCTGGTGTACCAGTGATCTGGGGTCAGATTTACTGTGCCTACAGTACTGTGGTGCGTTAAGCTTATTGCAAGCGTCTTTTGGTGGCTGCGCGATAAAACCCATGTACCAACATACTGTATTAATTCATGTGAAGATTAAAGCTGCAAAGATTCAAGGGAAAAACTTTGAACTAAACAAATCCAGAATGAGCATGTGTGACTAATGAGCTCCTCTCCTCCAATTTCAGGACACACTAATCGGTACCCCCTCAGTCCTGGAGAGGAGGAAGTCCACGGCCGCTGACAGCGACGGAGATGATGAAATTATCATTAAGATGCCACCTGTAGAGAAAGATGAAGAGTGCTCCTCAGAGGAGGAGGAGGGAGACGGTGACAATGATGACTCGGAGAGTGAAGAACCCGCTGAAGAGGACGCGGAGTGAAAGTCCTCACTGTTTTTTTGTGGACTTGGTTCTATGGCTGTCACGAGTACTACATGAGCATACATCAGAAATCACAGTGCGTCTTTCAGTATGTGGAAATCACATTACATTTGAGAAAGATGCTTGTATGAAAGTTTCCACCATAATTGTGGGTATTACATTAGTTAGTACCAAGGATGGTGCTCATCTGTGAGCCGGATTTATGGGCAACAGTTGTGACTGGACTTCTTTGACAATGGCAAATGTGCAGTTCAGTCTTGAAGCAGGCTGTTTTCTTTTGTCATACAGGGCCATAATGTTGATGCAAAACAGACCGTAACATTTTTTTGTTTGTTGCTTTATGCACACTTGTCTGAAAGTGTGGTTAAATTTGTACAATGTAAACTATAATTTTTAACAATAAATGATGTGAGAATATACTCTTGAGCAGTCCTTTTGTGCCTGTTATTTTTCAGATACACATCTTTTTTTATGGGAGACATTTTGACATCACAGTAGGAAAGGCGTCTGTAAATGCAATAAATGATGGCTGAATTCCAGTTGACCGCTTCCGTTTCAGGGTCCTGGTATCGGGCATGTTGACTAACTCACACTATCATGGCTTAATGGGTCACTTGAATAGAACAGAGCCATTGTTAATGTCATTTGTAACACCTGTGCTTTTCCTGCTCTGATGATTGTAATGTGTGCTGTGAAAAAGATCCGTCAGTGACACAATCTGCGTTCCAGTACCCATATACCATACTAAATTATTAAGTATGTCAAATGCAGTGTGCCAAAAATACTGGCATGTCCTACTGCATCTGGTCGTATTTTGTAGTATGCAAGCCAGCATGCTTTTCTGGCTATTACGACCCACAATCCTCTGCAGCAGATATATGAGCCAGAGGGTCAAAGTTCAAGGTGCAATGTTATGACAAAGTAGTATGTCCCAGTTGTATGCATACTTCATACAATAGTACATACTTGTAAGGGCAGCTGCAGTATGTACTAAAAGTAAAAGTATGCAATGTAGCCTATATGAAATTCTGCAATGATAACAATGTAGTTTTGCATTTCTCCACAACCAAATGGAACGTATTGGCTTAAGTCCTTATGGATTTATATTGACTGATACTGTATATTAATGCTTCACATTAATAGGTAATAAAAGTAGTCACCCTCTTTATCACCAGGAACAGTAAACTAGGTGACACAAATAGTTTGACTCTTAGGCCTTTTTACAAAGTAGAGACTGAGACATTGATACAATATTGTCAGATAAACTAGGTACGTAATCAATCAGTCAATCAATCAAACTTTATTTATATTCGAATAAATCGAATGCACTTCAAAGTGCTTTACAAGCAACAAAATGTCAATGATCAACAGTTACTCAAAGTAGTAAAATGTTGATAAAACATGAGTGAAATATAGTATAAAATAGTATACATAAATCATGTTCCTCTGTGTCCTCTGGTGTCCTCCAGTGCTCCTAATGGCATCTGCAAGAATTCACAGACCGGAGGAAAACAACCAGTCAGTGCCGTCCAGCTGCCGTCTATGAGAGCCGGCTGTCAATCACTCGCAAACTCCGGTTAAACGGTCAAAAACTAGGTAGCGCTGATCAAATATGAATCAATATTCTGTTACTGTAACGCCTATTTCTCTCCTCAAATGTTTTCAGTATCATCTTGTAGTGTACTGTTTAGCTGTATAATGAGAAAGTTTGTGACCCGGCAGCCATGTTGAGATCAGTTGAGGAAATACCAAGCATCGCCCACCAGCCGGAGCACAGCCAATAGGAACACTCAATAGGAACGCTCACTCTGAAATGACCTGTGATTGGCCCAAGTCTCCTGTCACAGGCTAGATGTTTTAAAGGTCCCATATCGTGTTCATTTTCAGGTTCATACTTGTATTTTGTGTTTCTACTAGAACATGTTTATATGCTGTAATGTTAAAAAAAACCTTTATTTTCCTCGTACTGTCTGCTTAAATATACCTGTATTTACCCTCTGTCTGAAACGCGTCGTTTTAGTGCATTTCAATGGAACTACAACGGAATTGTGTTGCTAGGCAACAGCTTGGGTCCATGTTTACTTTCTGTCAACTGATGTTATTCACATCCACTGCAACAGGAAATAAACTGGGACGCATTTAGAATGTTTACGTTTAAAACCGTGAAATGATCTAAATATTGTATATTTGTGACATCACAAATGGACAGAAATCCTAACGGCTTGTTTCAAACGTACAATTTCTGAATACGGGCTGTGTGTATTTCTCCGTATATTGAGCGTTTTGATAGTTTAACAGTATTTATAAAGCACTTAAACCTGCTTTATAATATAAAAGACAATCTGAAAATCTCACTTTTTACAATATGGGACCTTTAAAGCCTGAAAACAGAGCCATGAGGAGGTGCAGAAGTCTAGTTTTCTCTCAGAACACTTGACTTTCAATATGCTGAAAGGTTATTATGGATTTTTTTTGCCAATGATGCCAAAAACGTTCTACCTACTGCAGCTTTAAAATCCTCACTTTTATCAATTCAATTCAATTCAATTCAATTTGCTTTATTGGCATGACTGTTAGGTGAACAATATTGCCAAAGCGTCAATTCAATAATAAATAAAAATAAAAAAAGAACAAAATAAAAACAAAAACATATATATACACATATATACAATTCATTAAGCAAATTGCAATATGTAGATATTTAAAAAGAACATGCAGGTAAATGGAAGAAAACAATAAAGAAGTTATTAATGTTTGTTGTGTCAATAAAACAAATAAACAAATAAAAAAAACAATTAATAACAATGTATTGCAATATCAAAGGATAAATGTAAAAAAAAAAAAACATGAAGTAGAGGAGTAAATAAAAGGCAGAGTGTGTGTTACATCTAATATGTGTTGTTGTTGTGGTTGTTGTTGTTGTGGTCGTATCTTTCTGTATGCAACAGTTTGAGTCAAAACATTTGGTGGAAACTCCCATTGCACTGTGCACAAATCACAGACCCCCATGTGTCCAGTAGATGTCGCTAGATGTCGAGTTATACACACTGACATTTCTTTTTTTTTGCATTGCCATGCGACAGTTTTCCAAGTGCCAACATCATCCCTGGATCCAGTGCGCATGCGCAGGACGATCCCATTCTTGTCCTGCAGGCAGCATTCCGGGTGGAGAGAGAGAGAGAGAGAGTGGAGAGAAAGAGAAAGACAGACGAGATCTGAAGCCGTAGAGACTGTCTATTTACACCAAGAAATACGAGCTGTTTGTCCACAACCAGCCGCGGCGTTTACAGCAGGATATGGTGAGTAGGAGAATGAATGTTGGAGGTAACACCTCCTCGCCTCTTCTCTTTGTGTTGCTGCTGCTGTCTGTCTGTCTGTGGACTGACGGCTCATTGAAAGGAAGCAGGGCTTCGCTAGAGGCTAGCTGTAGCCTTTATTCACCTAAACACACCTTACTCTAGTCTGGTACAGTTGGCCAGCTGGTTTAGAGAGAAACAAAGAAGAGGAATGTTTTATGGCCACGAGGGTAAATTACAGGGGGAGCTTTTTGTTTCGTGTTAGCAGCAGTTTATCTGGAAGCTGTCAGGGCGTCCTACAGCAGGCACAATGCTACTAGCAGAGCAGTGATGGTCAGACAGGCTGAGAGCTAGCAGAGATCAGCTAACAGCAGAGATCTCTCTCTCTGTCTCTCTCTTTCTGTCCATCTCTCCCTCCCTCTCTCTCTGTCTCTCTCTTTCTCTCTCTGTCTCTCTCTCTTTCTCTCTCTCTTTCTCTCTGTCTCTCTCTCTCTCTCTCTTTCTCTCTCTCTCTCTTTCTCTCTCTCTTTCTGTCCATCTCTCTCTGTCTCTGTCTCTCTCTTTCTCTCTCTGTCTCTCTCTCTTTCTCTTTCTCTTTCTCTGTCTCTCTCTCTCTCTTTCTCTCTCTCCTCTCTCTCTCTCTCTCCCTTCCTGTGTGTGTGGCAAGTATAATTGACACCAAGCTGATCTATGTGAGCAGGATGGATGAGCAGCTTATTGGTGGCTTGTCAAAGGTGAGAGTGAGTCTTTTGTAAATTGAACAACGAGGATGGACAAATTAGAAGCATTTTTAGGGTTGTAAAAATCATATAACAATGATAACAAATTGAAATGTAAATGACATCATAATTATAGACCTAATACATTATTACTAAACTGTATTACACTCAGACCAGTGCAGCTTCTTTACTTACATATGCACGTCACACACTCTCATACTTAAATGTCAATACATACACAGTGATAAACAACACATATACACATGCCTATACACATGCACACAGTTTGATTGGCTCTATATATCCTGTATCTGTTTTATCCACTTATTTGTTTACCTGTTTTTTTAGTGAAAACACTATAAAATGACAAAACAATGAGCGTGCAGATGTGCATTATTATTATTTTTATTTTTTTACATAGGAACGAACAAAAAATATTAATAAGAAAGAATCAGATTGTACACTTAAAAGAGAGAGAGAACCCGATCACACCAACGTTCACACACCCCGCCCTGGCTCAATTAAAATGAGGAGTGCACATTCACATAACAGAATTTAACAAACCAGCCCGACCTGCAAGTCTGTGAATTTAAGTTGTTTTAACCGTCATATAAAAGCCTAACCAGGGATGGTGGCTGCAAAATAGCTTCAGCTAGATGCGCTATGGGCATTTCATGTCATGCATTGCTTCTCCCTTAATTGGTAACAATGTTTATCTGTATTATCCTCCATAATTAATTCTAACTATTACCATTTGCAACCAGTAAAAAAGGAAACTTCTTTCACTATTTATTGTTTCAACTAGGGCTGTCAATCCGTTTAAATTTAATCGTGATTAATCGCACGACTGTCCATGATTAATCTGTTGAAAACATACCTTAAAGGGAAATTTGTCAAGTATTTTATACTCTTATCAACATGGGAGTGGCAAATATGCTGCTTTATGCAAATGTATGTATATATTTATTATTGGAAATCAATTAACAACACAAAACAATGACAGATATTGATCCAGAAACCCTCACAGGTACTGCATTTAGCATAAAAAAATATGCTCAAATCATAACATGGTAAACTGCAGCCCAACAGGCAACAACAGCTGTCAGTGTGTCAGTGTGCTGACTTGACTACGACTTGCCCCAAACTGCATGTGATTATCATAAAGTGGGCATGTCTGTAAAGGGGAGACTCCCTAGAACCCATTTTCATTCACATATCTTGAGGTCAGAGGTCAAGGGACCCCTTTGAAAATGGTCATGACAGTTTTTCCTCGCCAGATTTTGTGCAAATTTGGAGCGTTATTTAGCCTCCTTCATGACATGGTTAGTACCAATGGATTCCTTAGGTTATCTAGCTTATAGGATACCAGTATCTTCACTCTAGCTTCAAAATTGAGTCCGCTACAACCTCCGAAAGATTGATTGCGTTAATGCGTTAAAGAAATTAGTGGCGTTAAAATAAATTTGCGCTAACGCGTTATTATCACGTTAACTTTGACGACCTTAGTTTCAACAGTACGATTGCACTAAAAAGGAGAAAGTAGTTCACACATTTTGGCACCAAGATGGTCATAGTCCAGTGAATGTGGCCCGTATCTGGGTGCTTCAAGACATGCAGGTTTGAGTTTCACCTCCCAGAACGGAGGCCCACGCCTGATGGAGCTTGTTTAAGCAGTCCGTTCTGTTAGATAATGTTGTCACACAAAAAGCCTGGGGTTATTTGAAGGGTAGAAGTGCAGTCAGCGTTTGACCAAGCAGTTTGGAACTGCAGCAACTAAACGCCACAGTGACGTCCTTGTGTCTTATTCATTTGGAGTTGCTACTGAAGCTCAACCCCTCTGTGTTTCCACGGCAGTAATGGGCTGTCAGGCTGAGCATTCGAGGCTGTCAGAGGTGGGGGGGTGAGGGGGGGGTGGGGGGGGGGATGTGTTTGGGTGGGGGAATTATTCAGAGAATTTATTCAGCTGCCTTGTCATTTTTGTTTTTGAATGTTGATTTCCATAAATGATTTGATTATAGCCTATTCTTCAAAGAAACCATGGCCAAAAGTATTTGGACAACCAAACACTACACCCACATGTGAAATTTGTCTATTTTGATAATCAATTTCCATATGATTTAAGCCATTTTTCAAGCAAAAACGCCAAACATGATCTGGTTTCAGCTTCCCAAATATGAGGATTTGCTGCTTTTCTGGGCTTTATGTGATAGTAAACTGAATATCTTTGGGTTTTGAAATATTGGTTGGACAAAATAAGTGATTTAAAGACTTCACCGTGGGCACTGAGTAAAACTGATGCGCATTTTCTCTATTTTGTGACATTTTTTCAAACCAAATAATCGCAAAAATATTTGTATAACAATAATAATATCACTGTGTGCTGTAGCATTATGATTTCATTTGTGGACCTGAGGAGTCCACATACCTTTGGCCACACTGGGTTAGCTTTTTTATTATATAAACCACTCTCTTTTTACTGTAAGATCAAAAATCGGAAATTAATTGGAATGCACCGGCCAGGAGGAATCAGTAATGAAGAGATTTGATAATGAATTGATTACTAATGCCTACTGTCCTCTCTGCTCCTCTAGGGCTCTCCAGGGCAGATCCCGGGACAACACATGGAACTCTAAGCTAGCCCTCTCCATCCATCTCCATTTGCTGCCTTGCTCGCTGCACGCTGCACGCTGCTCGCCAAAACCACCTCTCCTACCCCTGGTATAGCGGTTTGGCTCTGACTCCTCTTAAGAGAAGGAGAGAAGAAAACCCAAGTGGGAGGGAGTAGTAAAACTTTCCCCAGCTGCTGTCCAGACACACACATGCTGCATTGCTGCCATTCCCCAAGCCCTGCTCTGCTCCATCCATCCCTAGGGCACGGCCACTAGCTCGCTAGCTACAGCTAGCACTTGGCACAAAGACGAGGCCTTGTCCTCTGGGATAAAAATACAAGCAGAACTGTGTACACTTGCCTTCTTTTTCTTTTTTCTCCCTTTTTTCCGGGTCACCCAGCCAAACACTCATTAACTGGGGCTCCTTTTGTTTAGCTGTCACTCCCGCTGCTTTGAGCAGTGGAGGCTTGCTAGTAGCCAGTCAGTCAGTCAGTCAGTCAGTCAGTCATTCAGCCGGGCAGACTGAGGAAGCCAGAGGGGTCGGTTATCAGAGACCAGGATGACGGAGCCCAGCATGGAGAACTGCCTGGCCCAGGTCCTGCAGAAGGACATGGGCCGCCGGCTGCAGGTGGGGCAAGAGATCATTGATTACATTTTGGACAAGGAGAAGTCCCCCGACCTGGAGCAGGATCAGACGGCACTGGACAAGATGGTCGACGGCATCGCCAGCTCCTGGGTCAACTGCAGCAACTTCAAGGTAAACCATATAATCTATAATAATATTAAGTTGTGTTGCAGGTTTCCACACACCTGCACCCACACTGGTTTAAGCTTTTACTATAACCAAATATAACCAAAGTAGCGTTATGACTCTCCGTTTGCATTCTGTTTTTAGACAAAACAGCACTTTTTAATCCTCATTTGACGAATCATTTTCCATCCACTGAAATTTTCTGCAATTGTGGACTCACTCAGTGTAAGTTTTCTTTAACAGCATGTTAGACGTGTTGTTTTGCCTTCAGTTTATTAGGAAGTGTTTGTTATTGCTAGTTCCACTGTGAGTTATACTCATGTTTGTGATAAAAGGTTCAGAGCAACTTTATGGTTTAAATCTCTGATTCAAACGACTATCAGTCATTTAGATATGGTCTGTTTTCAAAACTCCAAACAGGGCTGCTTTTGTTACATCTACAGTGTTTCTTCTGTGTTGCCTGCTTTGGGGCAGTGAAACCACACCACACAAAATTCCGTTCTCCAATTTAACACTTAAAAGTTTCTTTTAAATGTTTTAAAAATATTTATCAATAGGGCTGCCGCAATAACCGGAATATTGCAATACCCGTAATATTGCAATACCCGCTATTCACAAGTCAACCGCAGGGGATGGCAAGCAACCGCCACAACCGCTATGTTCACATTTTTACTTTTTTGAACTCTTTGCAATGGGAGCGCCGCGTATTTACACTATGCTACAAAACGCCAGCAGGGTGACGAGGCGCCGAGCGTCTATTCCTCACAACCAAAACCAAAACGTCTCAGCTGAAAAAAACGCTGCACCTCGTTGCCCTTCTGTGTTCTGCATTTCACAATAAGCAAGCATTTAATTAATTTAAAAACTGTTATCTGTCATTTAAAAAAGCAACAATATATGTACTAATGGCCTAACAATGAGGCTTGTTTTTACAGCACTAAAATCAGGATAAATTAAGGAATTTTTCGAATTAAATAGATAAATAAATTGCAATAATACCGCATATTGCGCTGTTCCTTCACTGCAACAGCCCTATTTATCAGTTACTTTCCAAAATCCACATGAACCACTCTTCACATCAGGCGTTGAAGAACACCAGGAGCAAATGCAATGTCAGTTTTCATTAAAACTAAAGTATGACTGGTGTGTTAACTGCATGCCAAATGAATCAGGGCACACAAGGCCAAATTGCCTCCTAAGTTATCATATGACCGGTTGCTGACAATCAATGTAGCATTTAAAACGCTATTTTTTTTAAATGGAGTCTGGCGAAAAACACAAAATCCGACAGCACGTTAGCGTGTAGTTCACTTCCAAGCTTGTTTGTAACCGGTGCGACCTACGTTATCTTCACTTCACCTGCATGTCCTCTGCTCCGTGTGTGTGTGTGTGTGTTTGGGTGTTGGTGTGGATGTGGGGAGAGGCTAAGCCCCGCACAGAGCAGAGGATATTAACGATCGTGTGGAATTATAGCAGTGGCCTAAATATAGGGGAAACACTGATAGATGCTACTGGCCTTTGAATCAAATAGAGCAACTTGTAAACATCGATGCTACAGTGTGTGCTTGTTGCAGAATCCTCTGTTTCGTTTCTGTGTTTAGACTGCACTTCCATATTATTGTACAGCCATATAATGGCCTTTTCTAGTTTGTTTAAGGAGGAAGTTTTTCTGACTGTCGTGCAGTAAAGCAAAATGTTCTCAAGCAGGCAAAAGCACGTAGCATTATTGTTTTCCTTCACCATAGAACTGGCTCACATTCTTCTTCTGTGATTGATTGTGCTTTATTTTGGAGTTCAATCTAGGGCAAATTTGTATCTGACCCGGCAATGTGATTACATCAGCAGTTCTCTCAGTGCCCAGCCACAGGTTGCTTACTCTGCCGTAACTGTTAGAACACATTGTTTACTAAAGCTCTGATTTCATGTCAGGATATGCTGCTTTTGCGTCATGTGGGCCTCAAAATGTCAGAGATATCTGCCCGAACAAAGCCGAGCCTGCCCCCACTACCCTACATACTGTAGCTCTCTGTCTCTGCAGTCTCAGTGCTATGATGCCCTGTTTGTTGTGCATGGAAGTTTTTGTGTGCTTCAAATTACCATGTAGGCTATGTTGCACTGCTGCATTTTTGCTGCCAGAAGTCTGGCACATGCCTGAGAGAAAATGGTGATGAGAGGCTAGGAAGAGTTTGAAAAATGCGAGTTTAGGACACGGAGCAAGAGAAGCTTCATTGGATCTGGCCCGGTTACAGCTCAAGGTATTGGAAAGCCTGAGCCGGCTGATATAGAGCTTCACAAAGAGGAGTCACTACTTGTGGTAGCAGACAAAGCTCCCTACATTGTGCCAAACAGTGGCCTCAAAGTCTGCATCAAATCATCTTTCCTAGTAAGCACTGCTCAAAAGATGCAAGGTTAGAAAACACAACTGTTCTCTCTTTAGCCTATGTTTAGTATGAGTCAGCCTGTCAAAAGCAGGTGATGACGTTTCCTCTTCTTAAGGGCTGATAGACGAACACATCTCTACTTTCTAACCGGCACTACTCGTGTTGTTAGTTAGCCCAACACAGGCAGTATCCTCAGCCCAGGCCTAGCTGATCACTTGGCAACTAATGTGGAAACTATTTAGTTTGAGAGAGAGAGAGAGAGAGAGAGAGAGAGAGAGAGGGGCTGATGGATTCATTTGCCATAAATGGTGCTTTGGGTGGATGCCTCTAATACCAGGCCACTGTTTAAAGAAAGAGCTTTACAGTCTTTTACACTCTCCTAAACCTAAACTTCACTGTACCATTCAGTGTGTTTTCTTTGCTGCACATACCGTTAGTGTTTGGATAACAGACGTTAGATTGTTGTACTGCCATACTGGTTAGCTCACACTTCAAGTGTAGCTAAAAACTCTTATTTACAGAGGAACAGAATCACTCAGTGTACTTTTCTTTGTATATCCCAGGGCCTGTTGAAAGAGGCTGGGTCACGCGTCATCAACGCGTCATATGTTTGGGGTGCAACACATGCGCAGTAAAGTCTGGTCTGCACTCCAAGAAATTAAGCCAATCGCAACGCACGACCGCAGCTTCAGTTACACTGCGCATGTGTTATACCCCACACCCCAAAACCCGTGTCCGCCCGTGTCCCAGCCTCCTTCAACAGGCCTTGGTATATCCCTGACTGGACGGGGTTTAACATGACGTCAAACTAACATTTAGTTTGGGTCTACAGTATAACATGAGATATTTTTTCTTGAACAAAATTAAATTGTGATATTCAAACATAACAAAAGGCTCCACCAAGGTTCTTTTTTTTTTACACTCTCAAGCATGAGTACATAGGGTGGACATTTTGCATTAGCAGTTTTTTGTGTTAATGTTTAAGGAAGCTTCAGGCTGTAAACTGGCTAAGCATTATGGTATGTTTGCATGTAAACTGACAGTATACTTTTGTTTGGCTAGTCTCAGGTGTGCTCGCTGACACAGCACCTGCTCCAGCTAAACTTTTATAATGTAATCTAGTATGCAAGATACTGACAGAGGATTTCATCCTTAACATAACATAACATAGCATACCACAGTAGATTTGTTCAACCTGGGAAAATCAAATCAAAAGTGTTTCTAAATCTAAGGAAGAATTCATTGAATAGTCAAGTTAATATCTCACAGAAATGAATGACTGTATGGAAGTCCTACAAAAACTCTTCTAAAGTGCTTTTATATATAGGGATGCACCGATACAGGATCGGATATCTGGCCGATACTGACTCAAATAGCTGCATCGGGTATCGGTGACAATGGGGCCGATCTATTAAATTAAATTCTATGTTTATATACTATACACATTATAGACTGGAATTTAAATTCCTGTTTAAGTTTTGACCAATTTGTTGCTGCATTAAAAAGGTTTACACTTGAATTGTAATTCCTGTTAATTTTGAAGATTTTTTTTGCCAAGTTGTTGGTGCATGATTTATTATTTAAATAATAAATAACAATTACCCACCGTCGTTTTGATTTTTTGCTAACAGAAATAAAACCAATTTAGCTCATTTTGGCGTATCAGCGGCATGTTGTCAATGGATGGTCGGACGACGGACACTACAAACTGAAATTGAACGCATCTGCTCCGTATGGAGTCTCAGCTCAGACACACGGGACAAGAGACTTTAATATTTGGCAATATTTCAGATTTAAACCCAATGCTATAAGGGAACCATAATGTTAATTAATGTTAATGAATTATTATTACTTATTCTCAGACTGATATCGCTGTTTGTTATGTGTAGAGGTGGGTGTGTGTACAGTACGGCAGCGGCACTGTCCCAAAGCTTTGAATACTGTTGATTATTTCTCAACGAATCTTCGAAGCCTAAAAAAAATGGTATTTGCGACGGCCCTACAAATGACTGCAATGAGACACTGAAGTTGAACAAACTGGTATTTGTGTGCAATGTGATCAGCTAAGCCTTGGAAATGCCCCTCTTAAAGGAGCAGAAAGCATGAACATCAGTGATTGCTGTTGCCAGGCTAGTCTGACTGTTTCTAAATGGAGCAATTTAATGATTCATGCACATGCAATTTCAAACGAAGAGAGTCATGTGTGCAGTAGATGGACACCTCTTGGTGCAGTTGTCATTTTCCAGAGCGATTTCCTTCTGTGCGACCCCATCCATCTCGGGGTGTGTCGAGTCAGCAGCCGCATCCCAGCTGTGGTTTCAGTAGCCAAATCAACTCGAAACATGTCTGCATACACCTACTGATCAGCTAAAGGCAGAGGTGTGGCGCTGTTGAGGAAGCAAGAGCGAGCGAGTCAGCGGCATGTTTGTCAGAAGCACACCAAATTCACTCTGGTGGTTTTTGTAGATAATCTGTTGATGAGGTTAAATTTAGGCCGGTAGTTGTCTGAGTGTGCACATGCTGTACACAACCCTGCTTGACGTGTGAAATGTTGCCTGTCTGCTCTACAATTAATGCTTGGTTCTGGACTGTGCTATGCAGAGGCCACGCCCATCTCAGGATTCAGACTTTTGCAGTTCCCTATGAGCACACATCACATCATTTTATGCCCTTGTATACAGTTAGCTGACCCTGATACAGAAAGCACAACACTGAGTAAGCTGCAATCACCGTACCAGCAGCATCGACTGACTCCAGTGTTTTTACGACAGCAGATTTAACAAAATAATGTTATGACTCTAGAATGGTGATCAGCACTGCTGTCTTCTCCTTCGGTCATACTTTTAGTTTACCATTCAATAATGGCAAACAAAAACAAAACTACTTTAGTTGTACTGAAAGTAATGCCTCCTCTTACTCTCATTCAAGTTCATGCTTTGATTTTAACAGAACATGATTGTGGCATTCAAAGAATTTTAATTAGAAAAGCAAGAAAAGACCTCAAGAAAAAATACTATATTTGATGGACACTTGTATTGAAAGCACCCTCCTGTGTGACAATTACCTTGACTTTTTCTGACAGATTTAGTGCCACTTTGAACTCGCCAATACTGCAGGACCACAAAAAAAACATTGAACACGGATGTGATTTGTACTTCACTTTTTTTCACACCTTCCCTGCCTCCAGGCGACGGGTTCGGCTCTTGTCAGTAACCATCCATCACGTCACCTCTCCCCTCCATCATTTTCATCTCTCTTCCTCTCCCAGAGCTGAGCCCGGGAGCTGAGCTGGTTTACTGACTAAATCAATGAAGGCTGGTGGGACCGGTTTCCAGGTTTTGACGAGTCTTGAAGTAATCGCTCAGACAACCCGGTGCCACCTGTAATGTCGTTGAGCTGTGTCTGGGCGTTGTGGCTCGAGCAGACCACAGGCGTGGCAATATGACCATCATTATGATACTGGAAGAAAAAAGAGGTCTGCACCATTGAAGCGCTCAAAACAAGCTGAAAAATTTAGCTCTAGACTTTTTAGTATTTCTAGTATTTTTACCTCTGGTCCTGATCACCAACTAGTCATTTAGGGCGCGTTCATACCAGCCTTGTTTAGTCCGGTTGAACTGAACCCTGGAGCGTTTACCCCCTTGGTGTGGTTTGTTTGGGTTGGTGTGAACGCCAGACTGTAACTCTGGTGCGGACCAAACAACCGCTCTGTGGTCCGCCACGAAGGAGTGGTCTCGGACTGCTGTCAAGTGAACTCTGGAACCGTTCATTTCTGGGGTGAACACCATTCGAACCAATCACAGGAAGATGACAAGATGACATGTCACACACGTCACATGTGCGTCTCTTCTAGAGAATAGAGGTCTCGCCCATTTTTGACGCGTGCCGCGCGTCTCACAGCAACAATAGACAATGAAAGTTATTTATTGACAGTATATTGACATCATACCCGCTACATTACTACAGTTTCGATGTCTATCTGTAGAATATGTTACGGAGATTAAAAAAAGTAAAGACTCATTTTTAAATCAACACTTCCTGCTTTCATTTCAAAATAAAAGCCCTCAAGCATCTTTTCTATGGACATAATTCCTTCATTTGTTAACACAAGGCTTTTATTTTGAAATATGAGCAGTCAGTGCTGTGGAACTTGCTGTGACTTGGAGAGCTCCATGAATTGATAAAGTATGGGATTTAAATCAACACTTCTTGCTTTTATTTCAAAATTAAAGCCCTCAAGTGTTTTTTCTGTGGACAGAATTCTTTCATTTGTTAACACGAGGCTTTTATTCTGAAATATGTGCCGGACAGAGTGCCGGAGTGACTTGGACAGCTCCATGAATGAATATAGTACGGAGTTTTAATTGTGGATTATTACTATTATTTACAAATTACCACACGTTTCTTAACCTTTCTTGGTCTAAAATAAATATAAATTATATTTATAATGAAATGAAATGGCCATTAAAAGGCAAACTCTATGTAGAAAGAAAGGGCTGACAGCAGCAGCAGAAACGCAGCAGACACACTGCTGACACGCAGCTGAAATGCAGCTGGTATGAACGCCCGACGCGTGTATCACGCAGCCGCCACGCCACGCAGCCGCCACGCCACGCAGCCGCCACGCGCTCCTGACGTTCCCAGTGTGGATGAGGCTTTAGGAACCTCGCATCATGACCACCCCTGCCTCTCCTGGGGTTCCAATCAGCTCAGCTAAGTGTTTGTGAAATGTGTTCAAGCTTGTGTTTCTCAGATTCAGAGTAGAGGACCGGTGCTGTCTTTGGGGAGCCATTGAGTGGTTGGCGCCTCGGTTTATTTCCTGGTATGGGAAGGCTTTTTTTTGCTACTTCTCATTACCGTTCACGGTTTGGTTTTATAAAAGATGGTTATGCCGTTTTTTCTCACTTCCTTCAACACAAAAAGCTGTTATGTGGTTCGAGACACACGTTATTTGCCGTGTGTATCATAACAATGACTCCATCCATTATGTATTATATAAGAAGTGTTGTTCTGCAGACTGAGTGGTCCTAGCACAGGACCAAAGCGTTGTCTCTTTTCAACATAAACACATCTCCGTTGTCAAATTATAGGGATGAGTTTCACTTACTTCAGGCTTTTGTAACTGAATCATGGTGGAACAGTGCAGTGTGGTACAAGTTGATTTTGGGGGAAACAATGGGATGGGAACAATGAGAATGGATAGGACAGTCATAGGCCGTAGTGGCTGTAGGGAGGACTGACCAGCTGGCATCATCATAAACTGGACAGATGATTAGTTGTATGGTACTCAAACACTCAGGCAGCTTAATGCTCGAGGGTGCAGCCAAATGACATCACTTTGAAGTTGTACTCATAAAATGCTGTTTCTGTTGCCCTGCGGGGGAATATGATGTCTCAACAGGATATTGTACAGCAGATAATGTGGCCTATTAAGACAAGAGAACCATTTCCCTTTGGCGACATTTTAAGTGCTTACCTTGGTTGGCTTTAGTTTAAGCATACAGTTCAAAACTGTTCGGTGTGAGTCGGCTACCTGAGGCAAGCAGGAGTAATGTAGCTGAGGTGCAGTATTGATATCAGAATATTTAGCACTTTACGTCGTTATGGTAGAGGTTCACTTTAGCCCCCCTTGCCCTCTCACCCTTCTATTTTCCTCTTTGACGAGTACAGACACTGGCTTGTAGTGAGAACTTTAACGAGACAACAGAAGCCTCTTTCCCACTAGACAACAAAAACCCACTAACACCCACTAACATCTGGCTTTAGTCTTCAATGGGAAAGGTTACAATCAGCAGTCATTCCCGGGACAAATGTCTCTGCAGTAGTCTCAGTATTCTTCAGCTCCGATCAGCAGTGATGGAAACATGACACTCGAGTGGACAAACTAATTTTCGCCCCTTTTCAGGTGCGGTGCTACGTGACGCACGTTAAAGTCAATATATGATAAATAAAATCAACAGGGATTTGGACAATTATATAATTAACGTACAAAACATACAACTAATATGGTCTCCTCAAAGCTGCCAGACTGCAGTCAGACAACAGTCATTTTACCTCGCTGATCGTAGTATAACATACTTCCTTCAAACTTGACAGAAACAAAATAAAACTCATCAGAACTGTCTTTGTTAGGCTTTCCACTGTTCCAACAATCACCATCTCTGGTTTGAGAGTTTGATAGAGAGACTTAATAAGTAACAGATATAAAAATAAAGTAGTAACCATTTCACTGTTTACTAACCCTGCTTCCGGTGTTGGCTGACGTCGAACCTCCAACAGCAAGGAAAAAAATAGAAAGGCATATTCGTCTACTGACAATAAGAAAGGAGTCTATTGCCTCTTTTTAGCGGGTCTTCCCGTGTTTAAAAAAACTGCATATGCACCCTAATTTTGATAGAAACGAGTAAGGGATTAATTTTGGCCTGTCATCAAGTTACACACAGAATGACATTTAAAGCCGGTGAAAGTGGCGGTGAGTGACGGTGAGTGACGGCGAAAAACAAACTGCAAACTGAATGTTTTCTACGCTGGTCTTTGCTAATGATAATGGGCGTCAGAGTTTAGCGAATCCGTGAATCCGAGTCAATCACCGGCGCACCCAAAGCATTTTTCACTCTTACACACTCCAATTTTCACCCTCACATGCAGCAAAATGCTCACACTGTAGAAGCCGGCTGTTGCCGAGGAGAGCAGCGCTGCAACACTATAGCATGCTGAGATGGACATTGGAGAACAGTAAAGAAAGGATCGCAATTTGATCGGCTTCATTTTAGCCGATCTGATCCTTTTTAAAATATGCCCGGATCGGCTTTGTCGAATCTATTTATTACGTCCATGTTTGTGCTCTTCAATCGGAAACTGAGCCGTGGAAAAACCTACCAGATAGTGACATCCATAAGTTACAAAATAAAAGAAATAAAAACAAGAGACTTGATTTGAAAAGGACAGCAAGTGTTCTCTGATCCACTCCAGTATTAGACATGTTGGCACACAAACCCAAGACCTGTCGCAATAGAACGGGACAATTCTCAAACTCGGATTAGACTGAATAAAGTTTGGCCCACCTCAGGTCCCGGGCCGGGTCTCTGTTACTAGGCAAAGAGATGTCTCCTGAAGACCTACAGTCCATTTGCCAGATTGGAATAGGCCCTGGGTTTTACTCATCAAAATGATCCAGATAAGTCCGTGAACCTGTAGAGATGGTAGATATGCTGTAGTTTGGCTGTGTAAGAGGTAGCCTGCCCTATCTGTCTCTTTCTGTGTTTGTCTGTCTCCCCCTCATGGACCTACTTGATCAATAGCATTTCTCTTTCATTTACTGCATCAGGATGTTGGGGAGTTGGGAATAGAGTGTGTTTATGTCTGAAGTCACTTTGAATGACAGCGGCAAACCCATAGAGGACCCTCTGTAACCTTTGTTCAAAGCTTGTGCTAATACAATCAACCTTTGACAGCCAAGTGTGCGTACACACAAACAAAACACACAGACACACACACACACACACACAAACTCTTACAAAAACACACCTCTCTTGTTGCGTAGTTGATTCTCTTTATGGAAAACTGACAGTTTTCCATAAAGTGAAAATCTTTGGAAGTGACATATTTTACACATTATGTTTACAATATGAGCCCATGTGCATCGAGCATGCTTGTAAACCTCAAAGTCCATTTCCAGAGTGAATCGGTCAGTTCAGCTTCAAGGGGGACTTTGGAGCCTTGGCGCTGCTCCACGTTAACTGTTAATCCCAAACCATGTTAACTTTGTGAACCCTCGGAGAGCAGAGATCTGTGCAGAGCTCAGATGAAAAGCTTGCGACACACAGTGCTCCGCTCTACTGATGAAGGAAAGCCTTCAGGGTGATGCAGAGCTTGTGTGTTCTTCCACATGCTATGACATTTGTCTATTTGTGTATGGGGTGGGAGTGGTTGTGTGAGGCTTTCTGGGTAAAGTGTAAAGTCAGGAGGTGTCTGTATGCAGTGTGTTATGAATAAAGCAGCCACCGCCACACGTTTTTTGTGTCACGGGGGATTTGCTGTTGTGAGATTGTGGTTGTTTAGAGATGGGTGATATAAATACATAATATGAATATTGTTTTAATTAAACTACTTTGTCAAGGAAAAGTAATAATTTTTGGGGGGTTTACTAGTGGGGATGCACAGATCCGACTTTTTCAGATACCGAGTACCGATCCGATACCAGTGTTAATTAATAAGCTGTATGCCTCAATGTGTGGAAGTGGCTGAGATCATTCTTTTATGTGCAGGGCAACATCAGGCTTGACTTAAATATTGCTTTCCTAACTCTGTAAAACAAAATGTAACCAATAAATACATAGATATAAATTTACTGAATTGTTATTTGTTATTAAAATAATACATTGTACACCAACAACTTGGTAAAAAATCTTCAAAATTAACAGGAATTCAATTCAGGTGTCTTTTTAATGCAGTAACAAATCTGTCATAACTTAAACAGAAATTAAAATTCCAGTATATAATGTATATAGTATATAAACATAGAATTTAATTGAATGGATTGGCCCCATTTTCACCGATACCTGATTCAGCTATTTGAGTCAGTATCGGCCCGATATCCGATGTAGTATTGGTATCGGTGTATCCCCATTTACTAGACAGTTCTAGCTGAGTCAAATTAATAATTGTTTGGTCATCATATCCAGTACTTTCTACTGACTCTTAAAATTCTCTGTTGTGTGAATATCTGGTGAAAGCAACATTAGTCATTTTCAAAATATTGTCATATTATTAATATTATGGTATTTGAAAACACTATGCCATTTAAAGGTGCTCTACACGATATCCGTAATATAGTAGCAAACAACTATTGTCCATGTAAAGATGTACAGGAGTAATGTCTACCTGAGCAGAGAATGAAGTCTCTCTCCCTCTGTGTGTGTTGTAATCAGAGCTTCTCTGTGCTTTGTTGACATAGCCGGCTGGCCGTGCGTGGTTTTAGTCTACGTTAGTGCATGTTAGCGTGCCCCACTGGCTAGCTCACGGCCAACACTCCGCACTGCTCTCATACAGCGGTTACAGTTGATAACGCAGTCGTGCAGCCGTGCGGAGGCAATAGATTTGCTCCCAATCTCGCATTCAGCACCTTTAATTCTGACAATATCTCTGAGCTCTGTGTGTTTAGTGTGGTAGGGACCACATGGTTTAAGTCTGCGATTAATGGGTGGAATTAGTCCTTTATGTGATATTTGCTGCAGTCGTAATTGGGTTAATCCGTAAAACACAAGAGGTCAGCATAAAACAATTTATCTCCATGAATTTTAGTGTCGGTAAATTCAGTTTGCTACAGAGAAACACCTTGGCTCAATCTAATTTTCAAGTAAATCTAAAGAAAATGGTTTAGGCAGAATTCTTGTTTTAATCAAGCCATTGCCAAAGAAGGTTAAGTAATCATATAGACGTTCAAAGGTTTTGGGTCTGGAGCCTGTCCCAGCATGCTTTGGGTTATAAATGGGGCACATCTGTCCGCTACAGAGCTAACACATACAGTATTGTATTTTATGTAATTCTGAGGGAAACGCATGCAGACTCAGGGATAACATGCAAATTGAAGGCAGGAAATACATTTTGCTCAAACTTCAACTCCTAATAAGAGGGAAGAGGGGGGTAACATTTTACATTGTCTAACCTTACATGGCTGAATCAAAACTAATTCTGGTTAGAATACCCTTTTAAACCAATGATGTGAAGTGAACCTCCCTGCCTGTGGTGTATGTGTGTCTGTGTACAGGGCTGCCAGAGCAGAGTTGCAGAGTATAGTAGTACACGTTTATGTATGTGTGTCCAATGATAGCAGAGCCAGCTCAGCAACAGGGCTGCGCCATGATGCTAATGACGCAGCAATGGATGAGAGAGGGAGGAGCAGTGAGGATGAGGAGGAAGAGGATTGCAGAGAGTGATGGACCTCCCGCTGATGCCCTTTTTTTCTGTTTTCTGTTCCGTCTTCTCTTCTGTCTTTCTGTCTATGCTCTCTTTTTATCCTTTCATATTATCTGTCTCTATGGCTTTTCTCACACATTGATTCTTTCCCACACACATACAGTTTCCCTTTCCTCCTCTCACTCTCTATACCGGTCCTCAACCGATCCCGCCCTATTTTTAACCCTGAGAAACCTCCCACCTCCTTTGTTATCTCTCTCTCTCACTGAATGCAATCTCCGCTTTCCTGGCGTTTTTACAGATTGCACTGTGCAAATGATGATTCCTTTGTGTGTCACAACCACAGCCACCATCATTGTCACTAACAGCAGCAGCAGCAGCAGCAGCAGCAGCAGCAGCAGCAGCAGCTGTAAATCCCTATGTCCTAATGCCCCCCCCCCAACACTGCCAGTACAAATCTGTCCAGTGGTGGCACCCTCGGCGGCGCCAACCCCATATAATCTGCTCTCTTATTTAATCTGCTCAACTCAAGGATTTTTTTCCGAGTTAAGATAGCAGTTCCGTGTTGCAATCTCCCAGTTCATCAGGTCCTTGCATGCCATTGTTGCATGTGAGACGCAGTTTGATTTGATTTTTTTTCCAGCAATTTTTTATTCAATTTCTAATATTTGTAATTTGTGAGATATGCTTTCTCTGTTGGTCTTCCTAAAGGCTGTGAATGTAAATTGAATTTGAAATTCCTTTCAGCAACAATCGGTTGGCAATTAATGAGCACAACTGTCTGGCAGATGGAGAGAGGAGATAGACCACAGGGCCTATCTGCCTCTGCCAGTCGACTCTCATTACAGCACACGGAGAGATGAATGAGGGGCCAATAAATCTCTTCAGCGCCACGCTGGGGCCATAACAGGCAACGCAGTAGCATATCTGAATCCTTTTGTAGACTGATGCCTAAACCCTCTGATGCAGTTGTTGTTGGTGGATGTATGGCTGACAGTCTGTCTATGTGGTTGTGCTTCAGCATGCTCCTTTATAGAGGGGTGACGTGTATCTTTCGTGACTCAACGGAGGTCAGAAAATGTGTTTCCAGTGGCCTATTGAGTGTCTCATATTCCTCCAGATTTTTTTAAGTGTTCATCAGTCATTTCATTTGGAGATAAAAAGATCTTTCTTAAGCAGGAATCCTTTCTTGATTTATTGAAAAGAACAAAAGGACAATCACTTATGCAGTAAAGGTCAAATTTCTTTAAACTGCAAAACTTTGAAGACTAATATGTGAGGTTGATTCATTAGAAAAGAGCATGCACATAATGATTTGTATTCTAGCTACTACAAGTTGTGAACAAACCGCAGAGGTAGACACTACGTATTTGGGATGATGATTCATTGTTCCACGGTCTATTTAGTTTTAAGATACAAAACAATAAAAACTTGATCACAAAAAACAGATACAATTTATATTTAATATGGATTATTTTCAACAATGACTGAAGGAACATTTGGATCAACGTGGCAGTGCAGCAGGCCGAAGAAGGTTTTGCTTTGTCAGAAAGGTCCTGTAGGTAGGTCCCATGCAGGTCAAAGTTATACCAGTAAACTAAACTCACTGTTCTAAAAAATAAGTGAAAACCAATTGGTCCTGGGTTGGATAGGGTTGCCTGAAACTTTTATTAAGGCAGAGGTACGAACTTCAGAATAAAAGAGCAATTACAAACTGGAACAAACTGATCTTGCTTCAGTTCTGTTGTTACATCCATGGGAGTTAAACTGCAATAAAACCCCATCTCCATGACGGGAAGGGGAACAGAGAATGGAATGAATGTACAAAAATGGGAGAGAGGTTAGTTTGTTTGTGCAGGCCTGTTTAAGCCAAAAAAGCAAGGCATTGTGGGTATAAAGAGATTGATGTGGACATCTGATAGCCAGGAGTTACTATGTTTTCCATCTTAGCAAAATGTAATGAACTGAGGGAAGACCGCAGTCTAGACTGATGATCATATTCATGTGTAATGGTACTTCATGGCAAAGATGGTACTCTGTCTCCTCAGCTGATGAAACATCTGATACGCTTCTACAACTAGCCTATCCAAGAGCTAATTGTGTGTGAATGATATGTTTTAAGCCAGGGTTTGCTATTTGCTGATACTACCCACTTGCAAGGATGAAACCAAGGAATGAAATGCAGAGATGCAACAGTCTTACGTTTCTCAATTTGGCTTAATACCAAAGAACATCAGGTGAGGTCACACCGAGGCTGTGATCACACCTGAAGCCGTCCATATTCATGTAATTCACTTAGACATATTATCTAAGTCGTTCTTCCTTAATTGGACCAACTCCAACTCCCCTCAGGAGGAAGTCACAGAACATTACAGCTGTGAGAATAGAAGTCTTTTTACACTTACACAGCGGTGTCTTTTTGTGTGTGTGAACCTACAGGCACTGATCAGCTGAGCATCCATGTGTGAGTTTGTTCTCATTAGAACTCTGGTTCCAATCAGGTTATGTGTGTGTTAATGTCTCAGTTTAATGTAATGTAACATTTAAAGCTGGGGTAGTAGGCCGTTTATTTTTTGCGTCATTGGGCAACAATTCCATAATAACCTTTCAGCTTATTGTAATTCAAGTGGGTAGGCAGTTTTCTGGAAAAGGCAAAAAGAAAAACAAACAAAAAACCCGCCAGAATTTGAAAATCCAGCCCTCCTCCAGCAGCTCTCCCCTCTCTGCCCTAAGCCCCTCCCACCAGACGAGCACAGCCATATGCACGCGCTATGCATACAGCAACCTGTATGAGTACTATGGTGCCTTCAAATGGAGAGAAAATGTTGCTAATATGTTAGCCTTCTTCTAACCGTAACCGTGAGCTAGCCACAGCCGTGAGCAGAGGGCTAAAATATTAGCAACCTTTTCTCTCCATCTCTGAAACCCTTCGCCGATATTGTCAGACTCTTTTTGATAAGTCCGTCTTCCTTTTTGGGGGGTTTTGCTTTGCAGTGTAGGCAGTTGTTGCAAATGCTGGAATATACATTTTTTTCTGCATGATATTCCGCTGTTGAATCAGGCTTTCACCATCTGAAGGGACGTGCACGCGCATCTGCATTTGTAGAACAGCCAATAGGAACGCCCTCTCTCTGAAACAACCTGTGATTGGCCAAAGTCTCTCGTAAAATGCTGATTTTTTAAGCCTGAAAGTGAAAACGGAGCCAAGAGGAGGTGCAGAAATCTAATTTTCTCTCAAAATACTTGAATTACAATATGCTGAAAGGTTATTATGGGATTTTTGCCCACTGACATGAAATAAAATGCCTACCCCAGCTATAACATACCATTTTCTCTGTGGTATTTGTGTCCATATGTCAGAATAAACATAGTTTTATAGTTCCCTTCAGACCCAGAAGGAAACCCTGTTCCTTTGAACAACATAAACACACATGCCCACTCTCTCCATCTCTTGCTTTCTGTCCCTGCGTTGAACTCTCTTACTCCTCATCTCTTTCGCTGCCTGTGCAGTGATGTGTCATTCTGTCTAGATTGTGAATCCCTCTCATGAGTTATACCACTCCGACAGCACACAGCTCATATTCTGGCCAATAATTCTCTTGAAATTGTATTTGCTTTGGTAAACAAGCACAAGAGAGAGTTCTTGGTTAGCAACATGGCAGTACTTTTAACAGTGCTTTTTCCTCTACTGACTACCTTTTCTGCATGGAATACAACCTAGATCAAACATCCTCTGCTGTAAATTATTGCATAGGAAAAATGTCTGTATCCGCCTAGCCTTGTCTTCCAATCTCTTTATCCCTGTCCCCCAGAATGCCTCTCTCTTATACCATGCATGGTGCGTTATTTCAGCAACCTGTCTGTCAGCCTAGACTTTGATGTTGTCTTTGCAATTTCCTTTCCTCTGATGTTGTACAGCATAACTCAGTACCTCCCTTGTGTTGCAACAAGTCACGTGGCATTGTCCTTTCGGGCAGATCACACCGCAGCCTCTGGCCAACTGGATTACGTCATAAGTAGCGCAGCACCCAGTCCGACCCTGCCTGAGGGGACACTGGCTTGTCTTCTCCCTGAACACTGAAGTTGACAGACAACTCTGAAACACAACAGTGACTAGTCCACCTCTGTGATCTGCTCATTACCTGCTAGACTGAACTGAAACTCTTGATTGTGGACCAGCATACAGAAGCCTACGTTCCCTAATGGATGCATGTTATCAACATCATGAATCAACAACAGCAAGCTGTTAACAGTTTGTAGTAAAACCAAAAACTGTTCAAGTCTTTCCCACTGAGGGCAGTTCATACTGTAGACTGGCCCTGAGTAAATGCTTGCATGAGGCTATATGAGGAATAACACATTACCTGAATATAGACAACAAAAACAAAACCCGGTGACACTTGTTTCAGTGATTTCAGCGTTTGTTTTACACTGCGGCTACACACTTCTAACCACACTGGATCAATATTAAATCTGGGTCAAGAAAATAAAAGGGGTGCAAAATATCCAGTCTATTTCAATTCTGGATAGGATTGCACACTGGAAATTGGTCTGCATTAAGGATGCACCAATTGCAAAATTCTGGGACAATACCGATGTTTAAAATAACAATTTGGCCGATAGCCGATACTGATGTTTTTGTTTATTTCGTTTTTGCTGTTGGTTCTTCCCCCTTTTGTGCCGGGGAAACGAAGACCTGTTTTAAAGTCATTCAGCATTTCATTACACTGTCTTTGAACAAGCACAAATTCAATCATACAAGTTTATTAAACAACCTTTAGTATAACCTTCTTTCACATGAAAAATATTCAAAAGCCTTTTCAGCTGCTGTACAACTACCTGCTCAATGAGAAGAATGTTTCAGTACTTATGCAGCCCAACAAAAATATTAGTTTTGTGAAACATAAATTAAATGTAAAAGTGATTAGAAACATAAGCAGTGTTTCTCACACAGACTTTACTTGGGCGGGTCGCCCATATATTAACGAACGCCTAAGTATATTTGGCGACCCAAATTAGTGTTTTCCACCTGGGACTGGATCCCGGTATGGGGGGACGGAGTGCTGCACAGACGGCACAGCATGGAGGATGTTCCCACTGTAACATACTGGGCGCTGCCCCCCCCCCCCCCCACCCCCCCCTTGTTGGACTGACAGGCATCTAGTGACACATTACACACACATGAGGTTCTTTCATCCAGACTGCAGTGAGTGTTTTTAATAAAATCTAGTAAGCCGTTGTTTTCCTGCTTAATTTTTTCGTTGAACATACATTTCTTGTCGCTGATATTTCTCTGAGACAGAGTAATACTCCCACACGGACGACTTTTTCCTTCACTTTTATTTGTAAAGTGGTTTCTTCTCTGAATCAGCAGCTGGTTACTGTCCGAGACCGACCGCAAATAACATCAGCCACTGCCATCCGCAAATGTCATCTTATTCGCCAATATGCCGATGGCAGTCAACAAGGCGAATATCGGCCGATACCGATGTTCGGCCAATAAATCGGTGCCTCCCTAGTCTGCATGTTGTAGGTGTTGGTGGGGGCTTGACTGTTGCTTCAGGTACCAGTGAGACAAGGAAATACGGTCCAGTTAGGCCGTTGGAGTAATGGATGCATGACTTTGAAGGCTTATCAAATGCCATTGACATTTGTTTATAATACTATGAGAAAGGATTTTCCAACTATCACAGCAGCAGTCATTTTATCTTCAGTCGATATGATCAAAAGATAAACAGCAATTAAACTTTCAAAGTTATAAAGTAATCTTCCAGGAATGTACGCTTTCACATTTTTGATTGGCCAACATTACTGAATGATGCTGCAACCTTTTTTTTTTCCCGGATGAACCTGTATTTTTTTTTTTTTACCAGAGCCCTCTGTGTCAACACACAGTAGTCTTAGTGAAATAAATTAGGACATTTTGTCCTTTTGTTTTTTTATTGGCGCAATTACAAGATTACATGAGACAAAAAGACATTGAGACAGGACAAAGCATGATATCGTGTGGTTGTAGGACGTGAAGAGGCATCTGGTGTGTATGCACTGGAGGAAAAGAATGATGAAAAGGGGTGGTTGTACTCTGGATAGATACGGTTAATGCAGTATTAGTAAAGACATTTTAATAGAACAAAAACAAAGAAACTAAGTGGTCCCATTGAAATGGATTACGGTGCATTTTTAATGCAGTACGATTGCTGGTCTGAACATAGCCCTCGTGCTGCCACTCTCCCTGCTCTTGAGTTGGGACGATCCAGTTGTGTAAAGAATTTATGTAAATGTCTTGTCCTAAATGTGGAAGGACAGTCCCATATTTGTGCATCAGTCAGTAAAGTGTGCTTGAGTGACTTTCCCCGAGGATGCTGCGTCCTGCTGTTCATGTGCACCGACTCCTCTTGGGAACTGCATGCATGTCGGCCTCAGAGGAATGTGTGATGAGACAATAACCCAGTAAACACTCGTTATAATCCTAATCCTATTATTCTGAAGGACTATTTTGGACAGTTTTCCTTTGATCTGCTCTTGTCCATGTCATTTTCCATGTCAGCCCGCTGGAGCTCTAACACCCGTATCATGTTGTCAGTTTGGCCATTTGTTCTGCCGAGTCAGCAGAGCCCAGGAAGGAAGCCACTGAGTGGATTGTACGGCTAATGTGCTTTGTCATGGTCCAAAGTGAGCATTGTGGCAGAGTGCTGTGTCATGGACAAAAGAGTGTGTTGTACAATGCAGAAATGTCCTGGTTGTCTTCATATCACTGTGATGTACTACTCAGCATGTACACTGTCAGGGAGGGGGGAGAGAGCAATATAGCATAAAAATGCTTTGTGACACACACACACACAAACACACACACACACACACACACACACACACACACACACACACACACACAGCAGTCAGCTAGCATGGCAGCTAGTATTCAAATATATTCTGCCTACTGCCACTTTAAGACAATTACGAGTCCTTCTTCTGTGTTTATGATGCTGTGAAATGTATTTTACTGCAGTCCTACAGGATTACATGTGGAGACAGGAAACAGAGCTGGATCATCTCCGAACTGCATTAGCGTTTAACAGTCTGGACACCATTGATTTGATACAACGATTTGATGTTGAGTGGATAATAAGAGAGCAATCGAGTTAGCATGAACACTTGTGCTCCTGATATACATTCTCCTCCTTGATGCACCTCAGACACAAGGAGAAGTGGTAGAAAAGGAGGATTATTTGGGGAAATGGAAATACAGTTGTGACCCCCTTCTATTTGAGATGCTAATGTTTAATGGGATTCTCCATTGACACTTTTTGGCCGTGCCGAGTCAACCATGCTGCGCTGATTTGCGTTTCCGTCACCAGTTTTAGCTCGCCGAGTTGTGCCCAGCCGTGCCGAGCCATTCCCGAGATGGATCATCTCCACAATTAGGCCAAAGAGCGCCTGACCTGCCAACAAGCGGGTTGCGGTGACGTCTCGCCAACTGCAGCCAACCCTTCTCCAAGCGTGTGTTGCGAGACTCGACTCATGTTTGTGCAGGAGACCTGAGAGAAAGACATCGTGTCTTCAGCTCTCAGTATATTTTGTAGCTTCTAACTGAATCTCTATGGTTTTAAGTTTAGTTTCTCTCCTGCGTCTCTGCTTGTACTTTGCTTTATTTTACTGTTTCGTTTTCAGCTGCAGTAGTGTTAAGTTGCTGCTGATGAAAACCCAACATTTCCTGATTTTTTTCAGATTTTGCTGCTTCATAATAAAAGTTTTTAAATAACAAAATTGTTTATCAACAAATTAGCAGAGCTTTGTTAACAGCTTTTTTTTGATAATAAGCCTACTAAAGCTGCTTTCACATTACGAGACACATTACATGACATTGCAACATTCTCAATAGAAGTAATTTCCAATGGAAACTGGTGACATGGAGCAACAAACTAACGGCCAACACTTGTGGCTGCGTGACAGGCGTGACACACTACAAATAAAGTTGGGCTGGTCTCCAATATTTTCAGCGCTCCAGTGACACAGTGAAGCGTCAACCAATCATATGTTTTTGTTTCACCCTGTTCTGTTCCATCTCAAAATTGCCGTTCCAGTTCCCAGTGCTATTTAACGACATAACTACGTCAACGAGCGCTTGAACAACGCCTCAACGGCGACTCGCAGACAATGTAGCTGGCCACGCTTGGCCGTTTCGTTGCTTTTTTTTCGCTCGTAGTGTGAACATAGCATTATACTGCAGGGAGGAAGTGTACAAGCAGCAAAAACAATGGGGGACTTTTATAGTGAAGATAATAGGAAATTAAATGTGTTTATCCACCGTTTTACAGCCACTCCTTTTGACCACTAGTCACAGCCACACACACCCACCCACCCACCCACACACACACACACACACACACACACCTTCAAGCGAGTAGCCCTGCTGTGATGGAGATGCAAATCCGTGCCGTGCTGGGCTGACGTGCCGAGTCAAACCGAGTCAAGTCTAGCCAGCCCATGTGTATGGAAAAGGGGCTTAAGACCTCTAGTTTGAATTCCTGCTCCTTTTGTATGCTTCTTTTTCCCAGATACCACAAGTTGGAAACACTACAGGGCTGCGGTAACACTAGTAATGCTGGCTTGATTCTGTAGCTTTTGCTGACTAACTGATGTTATAAGAACTTGGTTTGAAAGCTTGAATCTTAGTGACCTATTGAGTGGCAGTAATACTGTAGTTGTGTACTTATTTTCCTTATGAATGGTTCTTTTAATTATTATTCTATCTGTGTCTGTATCTAACCATAAAAATGTGACTCAGCATGTTTGCCTGCTTCACTTTCCCAGTCCACATTGTCCCCAAACCAGCAACCTTCTCATCACAAGCACTATTTTTGAACACATCTGAATACATCCGATGATAGAAATTACACAGAACTGAAGAACAGAATTAAAGCAACCTTGTGTACAAGGTGACTTGACCCCATTTCACCTAATTTTCAATACACCGTACAATGATCGCTATGATTTCTGAAATGTAAGCAGAGTACTTCCCCACAGCGCTGCCTGAGGTTTCCCCTGGAAACTGTCCGCATGACTCCTGCAAGTTGCCGCACTACTGTCACAACACTTCCCTACAATAAGGACTGTCTTTGTTCATGATGACTTTGGATTTGTTTCTCAAACTTAATACAGTCACTCTAGTTCTCTGTGAGCTCTGCAGTGTTACCTACATGGTGATTAACTGAAGTGGAGAAGCTTTAGTATTTTGATGCTCCCTAAAAAGGAGTGTTGGATCTTCAGCAGCTGGTAATGTTTAGTTGGATTAAAGTTATCAGTATGGCAAAAGTTACTCTTTTCCAAACTGGATATGTTAAAATACTATAACAATATTTTAGGGCTGGGACGATGCACCTATCTCCCGATTCGATACTATCATTTTACTTGAGTGCCGATTCGATATGTATTGCGATTTTTAAGTATTGCGATTCGATATTACGATTTATTGCGATTTTGTTAACTTTTGTAACACTAGACCATGGGGAAAAGTTGAATCATTCACTTCTAGGGACTTTTGATTTGAAATATATCTAAATTAATAAAGTAAAAATGTTTGATTTTTCAGCATGTATGTAGTCAGAGATGTCCTGAAGTCATATATCAGTCATTATCAGGCATTATTTATTACATTTTTTCCAGCAACCCAAAAATCAAAGAAGACATTTGCCTCACAAAGTAGTGGTATTTCCTTTTTAATTTATAAGGGACATGTAATTTGTTATACTTCTGATGAATATAATCTATCAATCTTATTTCCATACATGTATTTTGTATATACAGTTCCCTTTGTTAACACCTTATTTTGAAAACCGGACGTAGTCACAAGTGTATGCTTCCTCCAAGTCCGTCTCTAGCTCTCCCGTCAGCTCCATTCTCTTTAAACATCCATGGTCAGCTCCATCGGAGCCGTTTGAATGCATTTAACATAAATGTCAGTATATGGGTGCTCTACAGTCGTAGCATCGGCTGATTTGACCAAGCAGATGATTGACGGCTGGCTTGACCACACGTTACCGCAATACGATAACGTTTCCTATCCATGACAGAGTTAGCATGCAGCTTTAGCCGTGATGTCTAGCTCTGCTTTTCCTGACAATGTGTGAAACATACTTTGTGTTTCCATACTTTACTGAATGTGTAGTGTTTACCACTTTGGATTTAAAATGTGAGGGTGCAGATTGTTTCCATGAGGACCCTCTGCCGTTTTCTACTTTCTCGTTTCGGCTCGTTGCGGTTAGTTTTATTTTGGACAGATACGGAACGGATATGACGTCACGTTACTCAGACTACAACAATAAAAGCGGTAACTTCCTTCTACCTCCACATAGACTCAAATTAAGCAAATATATCCTTTCTGGCATTAAAAAATCCATTTCAAAATTGTAAAAAAGAAAGTGAGGTGAATTGATTTTTTTTTTCCACCCCTACTTTATTTTGAGCTGGGTGATATTGTTGAAGTCCGTACCACAATAGGGATATTTTCAAATAATAAGGCATGCGTCTCTGTGACCTTTATCAGTCTGGAACAAACTAGCACCCTCCACCTCCACCGTTTTGTTGTGTGTGAGCGGTCTAACTGTGACATCACTGTGAGTCAGCTGTCTCTCTGCCTACATGTCCAGTTGTTTTTACTGTAGTAGCCACGCTGCCACTTCCATTAAGACTGCTGTCTGCCTGCAGAGTGATGTCCTCCTCTATCCTGTCTGGCAGGTGCCATGGCAGTGTCTGTACGGCACCCTCAGACACTAACTTGGTGTTAGAGGCATGAATATATCAAATTCAGTCCAGAAAAAATACACAAAAATTCAGTTCAGTTCAGTTTCAGGTAGCTGGAACCTGCTGCAAAATGTTTGTTCTAGTATCCTTGAATGTTAAATGTCCTTGTAGTACTGCTGTTATATTTAAATATGATGTAAATATGAATGTGTGTGTTCAAGGGTTTGAACAGCGGTCACAGTGTCCTCAGACTCTCTCTGCTTGTGTGTATGTGCTGTTTAAAACACATCAAAGATTACAGCAGCGTTGGCATAACGTATTCAAACTTATATGTGCTGATCTGTCAGATTGGGTTAGAATGTGGTTGTTGTGTTCCTGTAATAGCTGATACAGTGTCAGTGTGTGTTTTTCTCTGATGTGCTGCTGCTGTTCTTAGTTTTCTGCCCGTGACCAATGGGACTCATGAGCATCACGGCTCACGTCACTGCCCGTCCCGTGGTTGCCGTCTGATAGGCCACATCTGTACCTTTAGGACACAAGTTAGAGTTGGCTGCTCAGAGGCTGCCTCAAAATAATAAACAGACCCTTTAAATCAGACTTTTATTTGCACCGAGATGAGAGCAGAACAACCGTGGCTGTCCCTGGGTTACAGAACACGTGTCTGCTTTCTTGTTTACATGTTCTAATGGATTTTCTATTTCTACCAGCATGAAAGATATCATTTTTAGAACGGAACACGAGCTCTCGATATTTATTTAATTATTTATGAGGAGGCGACTGTGGCTCAGAGGTAGAGCGGGTCGTCCACCAATCGGAAGGTCGGCGGTTCAATCCCCCGACTCCTTCAGCAAGAACCCCAAATTGCTCCTGAAGGCATAGCCATCGGTGTGTGAATGAGTATTTACATTAGATCCTGATAGGCAGGATAGCACCTTGCATGGCAGCCATCAGTGTGTGAACGGGTGAATGCTGACATGTAGTGTAAAGCGCTTTGAGTGGTCGGCAGATTAGAAAGGCACTATATAAATGCAAGTCCATTCACCATTTACCATTTAATTTGGTCGCTTAACAAGTCGAGTGTGCCGCAATTAATACACTAGAATGTGCTTTGCAACTATGACTGGATCCAGCTATGTTTACAGTCACACTGGATCTGACGCATTCTAGCCGGTGCTATCAAAATAGGGTGAGCACATGCTGTATGAAAACATTTTACCACGTTCATGGTAGAGGGTGAGAGCTGGGAAGTTATCAGGGTTAACAGATGGGCATTCATCAGTGAATTAGGCTTGACCGCCATCATCAAGGCCTGCACCAAGCCAGAGAAATCGCTACAACATCAACAGCATGGTGGGAAATGAACATAAGTTGTCAGAGTGGCACATTTTGACCAGAAAGCTCACAAGGAATGTCAACAAGAAGAACAAGAATAAGTTACCTTATCTTTTCGCAGTCACATGTAACATACAGACAGGTGTGTTGCCATGTTCTCTCCATCTGAACTGATCTGCTTTTCTCCCTGTTTGAGAGTTTAAGTCTCCTAGCAGGAAAAGTGTTACTACACAGCAGCTCCATTTTAACACTAACTGCCAGCAAGATCTTGACCCGCTATACCTCTGAGCCACAGCCGCACGATGCCTCCATGTCAAGAAGCACTGAAGCTCTTCAGGTGGCTGGTGGCGACCAAACACTTTACTAAGACACTTTTTGTTAGTTGTTTCCCTTTAATTTGCTGCCACATTCATGCTAATATATATGTATATAAGTTGCCTCACTCAGCTTGTCCTTTGCGCTTTGTTCCCAAACGAGTTCAAGCAGTGTTCTGCCTCAGGACCAGTCTGAAACCAGAACTATCAGGGTCAACCAAATTATAACACGACAGAAACAAAGTTACCTCACTGACTGGAACACAATCACACACACAAAGTAAAATGCAATGTTATCTGGCCCTAAAAAGACAGTACACTGTAGTAACCTACCTGACCACAGTGACTGATGTTAAACACAGAGACATTTTAACCAGGTACAGACTGAGTGCTCACAGCCTGGCCGTAGAAACAGGCAGATATAAGAACGAGGCTGCCAAAACAGGGGCGACTGTGCCAACAGTGTGGAGGAACTGCAGCAGAGACAGAGCAGCACTTCCTCACTCAGGGCGCAAAACCTCAACCTGTCCGGGAACAATTCTTTCCAAAATGTAATAACAGGCATCCACGTTTTATTAAGTCAGAAAATGGAAACCTAAAAATCTTACTAGGGGAAATGAAAGACAGTTTGTCTCTGCCTGCCACAACGTGAGGGAATCAGACGGACCTGCTCAATCTACATCAGGCCTCGGATCTCTTTTATTTATGTATTATATGTATATGCTAGGGCTGTCGATCGATTCAAATATTTAATCGCGATTAATCGCATGGTTGTCCATAGTTAATCACGATTAATCTCAAATTAATCACACATTTTTTATCTGTTCAAAATGTACCTTAAAGGGAGATTTGTCAAGTATTTAATACTCTTATCAACATGGGAGTGGGCAAATATGCTGCTTTATGCAAATGTATGTATATATTTATTATTGTAAATCAATTAACAACACAAAACAATGATAAATATTGTCCAGAAACCCTCACAGGTACTGCATTTAGCATACAAAATATGCTCAAATCATAACATGGCAAACTGCAGCCCAACAGGCAACAACAGCTGTCAGTGTGTCAGTGTGCTGACTTGACTATGACTTGGCCCAAACTGCATGTGATTATCATGAAGTGGGCATGTCTGTAAAGGGGAGACTCGTGGGTACCCAGAGAACCCATTTTCATTCACATATCTAGAGGTCAGAGGTCAAAGGACCCCTTTGAAAATGGTCATACCAGTTTTTTCTAGTATGTCATGGTTGGTACCAATGGACACCGTAGGTTTTCTAGTTTCATATGATACCAGTATCTTCACTCCAGCTTTAAAACTGAGCCCGCTACAACCTAAACATCGTAAGTTGCGTTAATGCGTTAAAGAAATTAGTGGCTTTAAAACAAAGTCGCGTTAATGCGTTATTATCGCGTTAGCCCTAGTATTTACCATTGGTTATATCCTGCACATGCACAATCATAATGATCAATAATTCAGCATGTATGCACATGCACCATGATCAATATTTAGCTACTTTTTTCCCCCTCGCATTAAATTGAATATGAGAGAGAGAGATGTATTAGTATCAGTAGCATTATGTCTGGAGGAGGATGCTCTTCTTTCAGTGTTTTCACTGCAGGAAGTCAAGCATGAAATGTTGTCTCTGGAGGAAGTGAACTGGAAAACACTGATGTGTTCATGTGTGTATTTGTGTACAACTCTGCTTTTCATGTGCGCTATACATAAAGATGTCTGTGTCTTTGTGTGTGCTCGGTGATAACGCTGTCGGGTGTGTTCTGTAATGAGATGTTTACTGTACATTCCATCGTTTGCCACCATGCCTGGGGACCTGAGCTCTGCTAAATGAAGCTGAGTCACTGCGGTCACTGCTGGCTAATCACACCTCAGGAATATAATAACGCCGCTGCTGCAGTCTCCAAATGCTGGCATAGCACCACAGTCACCCATCCTATTTCCATAGGGAAGTGATTAAGTCACCAGACATGTACAGTATGTTGGCTTGTGTCGAAGCATGCCAAGACTGTTCCCTCTTGCAACAGCGTGTCAGCCTATCCTTGAGCAAGCTATTAACTGTAAATAATCACGCAGCTGCTCATTGACCAACAGTAGACGTCTGTGGGTAACTGTGACACAGGAGTGGCAACAAATTTAATTACTTTTAATTAGGGCTGTCAAAGTTAACACGCTAATAAGGCGTTAATTTGATTTGTTATCTAGCTTGTAGCGAAGGAGGCTAAATAACACCCTAAACTTGTGCTAAATTTTGTCGAGAAATAACTGGCATGACCATTTTCAAAGGGGTCCCTTGACCTCTGACCTCAAGATATGTGAATGTAAATGGGTTCTATGGGTACCCACGAGTCTCCCCTTTACAGACATGCCCACTTTATGATAATCACATGCAGTTTGGGGCAAGTCATAGTCAAGTCAGCTCACTGACACACTGACAGCTGTTGTTGCCTGTTGGGCTGCAGTTTGCCATGTTATGATTTGAGCATATTGTTTTATGCTAAATGCAGTACCTGTGAGGGTTTCTGGACAATATTTGTCATTGTTTTATGTTGTTTATTGATTTCCAATAATACATATTTACATACATTTGCCCACTCCCATGTTGATAAGAGTATTAAATACTTGACAAATCTCCTTTTAAGGTACATTTGTAACAAATAAAAAATGTGTGATTAATTTGCGATTTATTGCGATTAACTATGGACAATAATGTGAATTAATCGCGATTAAATATTTGAATTGATTGACAATTCCAAATGTGCTCTGGAAATCGAATGTCTTGTGTAAAATCAGTACCAAAAAATTAGAGATTTACAGTATATTTTTGACCCCTGCCTCCTGTCTGTGCCATAACCATGCAGTCACCGTGTTTCAACTCTGTCTACATTTCATTTTAAACTTGTGTTTGCATAAAACAGTAACAGTCACTGTTCTCGGCTGTAATCTGCAGCACATATTAGCTTTCTAGCTCATCTACAAACAGAGGCACATGTCTCGTCTTGTGCTGTGGATGAGTGAACAAGTTACCAACAAACATCCACTAAGGAAAAGTGCTCTTCTTTTGTAAGTTTGAAGGCTAGATAGCTTACAGTGATTAGCAGCAGCACTTTAAACAGCGTCATAATGTACCTGCATGTGTCAGCATCTGTCAGTTTAGACGTTGAAGGATTTGGTCCTAATTCTGCAGTACTACTGCCAACAAAAAGCAGGCTTGTGATTTACAGTTATGGTGTAATTTCAGTTGGACTAGAAAATAGATCCGGTCCAGACAGAGCCCAAGCTTTACGGAAGCGCCTGAGACATCAGAATCCAGTTAGTATTATGTAGCAGGAAGAGGGAGGAGGGCCAGGTATGCTGCATAATCATAAAGCTCTCTGCAATAAACTACAGCCTTCTGTTCTGTGTTTATGTGGCATCAACTCATTTGGGAAGAGGTAGAGTTGTCTTACAGTTTGAATTGATCTGTGTGCTGTTAAAGTTTATTGTCTTATTGCAAGGTTAATTTAGGAAACTGACGCTTATTGACAACATACAGATTGACAGTATCTATCAATCAACACTCATGAACCTTTTTCCTTTATCTACTGAAGCCCAGTCATTTATCATATATTAGACTACATGTGTTTTCTAATATGATAATATAGGCAAAACTTACGAAAGGATTACAGAAACTTTTGAAGACTGAAATGTATATTTCACGCACTTCACCACCCCAGTAAAGATTTGCTTCATATAGTAGGGCTATTAAAGTTTTTTAGCTGGGCATGTGGCAACTGTTGGGTAATGTAAGAGCTTGTCCAAACATAATAAAATGAGATTATATTTAATTTAGTTTGCTAATTGCTCGATAATGTATTGAACTAGGACTGTGTTTGTTACTTTATAACAGATGGAACAGGCGACAGATGGATCTTTTAGCAGGTTTATTTGGAAAATTAGTTAAAAAAAGTTAAAAAAGGTAACGATACAAATAGAAAATGTGCAAACACGCTTTAAAATCAGATGCGCTCACAGCTGGCAGAACCATGAGGTGGTCACACAGTGTTTTTCCGTGTAACGTAACGACGGATGCCTCTCTCATTCAGCAGCCTTGTTATGCTCGTTTAACATCCATTGCCATTCACATCGAAATCGTCCCTGGTCTGACCCGACTCGACCTCGGTCACGATGCCGAGTCAGTTAATGTGGGTTAACCCTTTTAGACACACAATCAACTCTGGTTCAACTCTGGTTAAGTCCTCGGTGTGAAAGGGGTTTTAGTGTGTGTGGATGCACTCTCTGTGGAATGAGGCAGTAGGAAACCCAGCTGTTCTCCTGATTTAGAGGAAATCACTGCAAATACAGTATGGCAACATGTTTCTTGTGTCTGCCTTTCCCTTTGTTCGTCTTTGTGTGTGTGTGCGAGCTTGTGTACAACTCTGTGTGTGCGTCTGTGTGTGGCGTTTCCACTGCTAATGAGACAGGCTTAGTGGTGAGCGAAGAGACGAGAGTGAAATCCTTGATTTAATTTAAAGGCTCCTCCACATCTGAGATGCTAAATGCAGTACCTGTGAGGGTTTCTGGACAATATTTGTCATTGTTTTGTGTTGTTAATTGATTTCCAGTAATAAATATATACATACATTTGCATAAAGCAGCATATTTACCCACTCCCATGTTGATAAGATTATTAAATACTTGACAAATCTCCCATTAAGGGACATTTTTAAACGATAAAAAATGTGTGATTAATTTGAGATTAATCGCGATTAACTACGGACAATCATGCGATTAATCACGATTAATTATTTGAATCGATTGACAGCCCTACTTTATATTCAGTCACACAGTCGTGTGTTATTCCTGTCTCATATTGTTCATACACCATGTGTTTTTTGCCAGGTTCTCTACAAACTAGGCCACAGATCTCTAGGTCACCTTGTGCACATCATTATTTATCTCCTAGGGTAAAGGAAATCCAGGTCAGGATTTTTCCTCCAATGTGGATTGGTGTTATTTCATATTTAGTATCTGCTGATAGATACAGAGTCATGATCTCTGCTGTAGTGAACAAAAATACTAAAGACACGAGGAGGAGTAGAAATGCGAACAAAGCGTGTCGGTTGGAGGATTTGGGAAGGGATGATGTCTATGAGATTTGGGTCTAGCGCCTAGAGGGGGGTCGTGTTATGTGTGTATTTGCATTTTGGGGGGTCCGGATGTGGATGACAGCAAAAGGGAGTTAGCCATCTGTCTGCAAAGAGGAGGAGCCCGTCTGACCTCATCTACACTGGACTGGACTGCGCTGTTAGTCGTCTGTGTCTCTCTTCTGTTGAACTCACACTCTAACACAGGGTGCAGTTGTTGCCATGGTCCCTTTGTGACTCATTTTCCCAGAGTTCAGAAAAGGAACAAGAAAAAAAAGCGAGTGCTTTTACCTCCTAAGAAAGGTTAGAAACACCTCCTGCATCGACCTTACCTAGGAGGAGCTGAACCTAGATTTGAGGTCAGTTCCAAACTGAGAAGATGAGTTTCTGTGGAGATCTCCACCTTTGTTAAACTCTGCTGATCCCTCTCAGAGCTCTCACTGAGACTCTTTGTTTGGGCCCTGTCATCAGTCTAATTGCTGTAATTCCCTCCACTTGGAGAACAAAGAGATTGATTTGAGGATTAGGCCCGTAGACATCAGGCCTTCTGCCCTGCTGGGACGTTCACTACCTGTTCTTCCAGTGGGAGAAAGCAAGAAAATACAGCATGTGACGGCATGAAAGCCAAATGAGTAGATGTGCAATAGACTCCAGAGCAGAAAGGCCCAGCACAGAGTAAAATAACATTGTATGAAACGGAATGAGATTGTGTCCTGGTAGGCTGGAAATTTGCCTTTTAGGTCACCAGAGGTAGGACATGTATTTGTCACACTGACAGCATAAAAACTGCTTAATCGCTTGCACACTTTTAATGTATTGTATTGCATCTCAACTCCCTTGTTGGTCAGTGTTCTGCCACCAGATGCCAGCATTGCTATGCAGTGACTTTACAATTTTAAAGGTTTAATATCTTTTTAACAAATATAGGGTTTCCAAAAATTGCACCATGATCCGGACAGAAGTCCAGGTGATGCTTACGTGTCAGTATGGTTGTTGGCAAGGCTACTCTCACTAGACGTTCATTGAGCAGCTCATTCACCCCATGACAAGGAAAGATGCTGTGGGAGGGGCCTGGGCAGTTGTATCTAGGTTTGATCAGATGGTGTACAGTTATGGTGCAGGACTCAACATGTGTTTTATGCTCTACCTGAGTCCCATATATGTTATAATCTGATATTGTGAAGGTTGCAGGGGCCCAGTGTCATCCATTAAACACAGCAGAAGCTTAGAAACATCAAAATGTTCTGTTTACCCATAATCCTTTGCAACATAACTTTTTTTTAACACCGCCTTCAACCCTGGGCTTGTCCATGGCTGCAGCAATCACTATTCCATTCATTTGTGATTATGAACAATATGTAGGGGTTAGTATGGTTTATTTTGATGAACTGTTCTTTAAATAGCATATAGATGTATTTATGTGTTTCATTATGTCTCCACCAGGTGGCTCTGCTCGGCTTGGACCTCTTATCTGCCTTAGTGACAAGGTTACAGGAGAGATTTAAGGCCCAGGTGGTAACAGGTAAGACTCAGATTTTTTTTTTTTTTGCATTATTATTATTTGTGTGGTATCTGTATTGTGTTCATTACTATTGTACCATGTCATCATTTTCTCAATGTAGCTAAAAACCTTCTTGCCTCAGATTTGTGAGTGGGGATTTACAGAGCCCTTTGTCTTTCATGGCCTCAACCATTCAGCTATTGAACCAAAGAAATAGAAATAAAAAGAAATGTCGAATTTTAAGGATACTTTTTGTCAAGTTAAATTTTTACAGCATCAGTCACAACATATTATATTTTCTTGGTAGTTAACAATTCCCCTTTCTCTTGTTAAATCTCACCAGCATCTCCTTTGGAACTTTTTTGTTAGGTTAGAGATTAGATTATTAGGGTGTGTCATTCTCTCTTCACTATCACCTTGATTGCTGGCCACTCTCTGCCCCTCCCCTTCTCTGCACATAGTTTAAAAGAGAATAAATCATTTACTCCTCAGATTCCTCTTCCTATTGTGACTGTGTTTTTGTGGATGCCTGAAAGTTTGACTGGCCGAAGGACAAATCCAGAAATGAATTTTGCCTTTTAATATTTGAATGTTTTTGTAAAATATTTAAGAAATTTAAGTAAAATCATTTCTTACCAAGAAACATGCTGGTAACACAAAGCCTTAGGCACAGCACTTCTTGTCAGTGTAAAATACCCAACACTTCTTCACATCTTTATTAACCACCACCAGTGTTGTTCTGATTCTGATTTGTTTCCTTGTGTTGTCTTCCCCTCAGTTCTGCCCAGCCTTATTGATCGATTGGGAGATTCTAAGGACCAAGTGCGAGAACAAGACCAAACAGTGCTGCTAAAGATCATGGAACAATCTGCCACCCCGCAGGTACCAGAACACACACACTCACACACAATAACATGCTTTTCAGAGAGAGGTCATTTTTTCCAGATTACAGCACACAGCCTGAATTAATTCCAAATGATGATTAATGGAGATTTGCTGCCAATATTCTTTTTCTTTTTTTGTGTTGCCGTTCTCCTGAATAAACCAGAACTGCACAGTCTTGGTCCAAAAATGCCTAAATTGAATTGTAGCTTGTTCAGTGTGATGAAACTCACTACTGAGCTGATTCTCAAAACTTTCATATTGTAGTCCAACATTGCCGGCATTACTGTCTTTGATTGGTTGTAGCGGTTTCTGTTTTAAAGCTAGAGTGAAGATCCTGGGATCATATGAAACTAGATAACCTAAGGCCTTCATTGGTACAGAGGAGTAGAGTGGTAGAAGAGAGAGACGTAGAGCGGCGGTGCTGCGTGTGTGTGTTTGATCAATCAGCGTCGGTCATCCCTGCGAATCTCCGACCCGAAGGTTCCGGTACTTTCAGAAAGTACTGCCCCCCGACAAGGGCCTTTTTTGGCAGTAAAAAGGCCCCATAAAATGTCCCCAGAGCTTAATTTATACCCTAGTTCCTGTAGACGAAACGCAAAGAGTTCCTCAAAAGGTTCTTAGTTCTGGGGGAAAGTTCCTGCAGTGGAAACGGGGCTTTAGGTGGCAGAACATAGTTAGTGGCGGGCTGGGTCTACAAACTGTCTGTTGTCGGTTTCCTGTCCTATAATGTTTGTTATGGCAGTGATCCATAACAACAACAATGAAGCCTATTATTCTTTTGGTGTGTGTCGTTGCAGTATGTGTGGGACAGAATGCTGGCAGGCTTCAAACACAAGAACAACAGGACCAGAGAAGGAGTGTGCCTTTGCCTCATCGCCACGCTGAGCACGTGAGTCAAATGCCTCTCTCCCATTCCAGTTATGCTGGTCTCAGTGGTAAACATAGTAGAAAGTCCTCATTTGCATACTCCTTGATATGAATTCATTCAGTATTTCCCCATGTGTATGATGTATATCATTCAATTCTTATAAAATATAATGAATGGATCCATTCTGTTAATAGGTTACAGTTTTATTAGCTAAGGCCATAGAGTTAACTTCTACAGAAAAAAAGGCTTTAACTTTGTTCGCAGTATTTGATAAGTTGCTGTTTTCAAAATGCAGACATCTTAGCTTGAAACGGCAGTTTTATTTTTTTATTACATTTCAAAGAATTGATATTTTGCAGCTTGACTTTCTTTCACTACCCTGTCCAAACAGTATGTGCTCTTCTCCTATATCTCCTATCATATGTTCATTGGGCTGATTATTTTTTCCATCTTGTCTTCCAGACACGGAGCTCAAGGCCTGACCCTCAGTAAAATTGTTCCTCACATATGTAACCTCCTGGGGGACCCAACTAGTCAGGTATGCCCTGTCATGCTTTGCCACCGTTGTGAAATGTTTAAGGACCTCAAAGTTAGGCATTTTGTGCTGTAGTGCAATAGTTTTTGCTTTTGTTGTGCTTTTGTGCAATAGTTTGGGGAAACAATATTACACAGAGTAATGACGGATTAATTAAAGACAATACTGATTATGATTTAAGACATTTATCAAGTAAAATAACCACATAACCTCCTGGTTACAGCCTCTCAAATGTTAAGATTTGCGTGCTTTCATATTGTTGTAAACTGAATATCTGACTGAGTGTTTTATTGTTGATTAAATCAAATAACCTATTGTTAGATATTCAGGGTTTCTGGTTACTTGTGTGAGGTGTTTGCAATTATCTTTGACATTTCAGGAGCTGCATAATTAATCAAACAAACTAACTGATCACTATTAATTGATCATCCAAGTAGTTGTTCAAACAAATCTTGGGTCACTTGTCAGTATGATTTTTCACTGGTGTATCAGCTGAGAGGCAGAAGGCTTCATACATTGTTCGTCCCCTAGTGGCAACACTGAGTAGTGCAGCTTTAAAACACTGAAATCTGCCATGGTACAGTAGACTGATGCTGGAACAATGAATCTAGTGCAAATGAATCAGAGTAACACATGAGTAAATAAAAGCTGTTAAGAAGAACCACATATATTAAAGCTGTTAATGATTTCACGTGTTTCTGTGATCATCAGGTACGTGACGGAGCTATGAGCTGCTTGGTGGAGATCTACAAACATGTGGGTGAGAGGGTGAGAATGGATCTCAGCAAAAAAGGCCTGCCCCAGTCACGGTACGATAACAAGAAGCTGCCCACCTGTCGCTGCCCTCTCCTTCCATCCTTTTCTGTTCTTTTCTGGTTTTGCATCCTTCCTCACTCACTTATACTTCCTCATACGCACAAGTGCACACAGAGGATGTAGGTTAGGTGCTAATATAGTGGTGACAGGAACATTTTCTCCCATGTGTAGACACTTAAGAGGAGCAGGATACAACACTGTGGGTCTCCCACTAGTGGCAGAATTAAGCATTGCAGCTTTAGAGCATGGATCTACTAGGGATAGATTTATACTCAGTTGAAAGTTTATCAGATACACCTTGCTTAAACTTAAACTCCTACCTCCATGAAGGTTATACTGTTCAGTTTTTGTTTGGACCAGCTTTAGAATGGTGTTCATTTAACATTATGATTGTTTTGGAGGATCTAGTTTGTTGTCAACTGAGTGTGTGTTCATACTGTTCAAGCTGAGAAGATTCTGTGAGTGACAATGTTAGCTTTATGAATGTCACCATGTTACACTAGTGGATTCTCCTTATGTGCTACTGGATAATGAAACAGAGTCACCATAATCATGTTCGTTTGTGTGTTTTAGATTGCCATAATGTCTGTAACGTACCACATAAACACACACACAGTTCCTCATGTAGGATTACTGGTATAGAGTGCTACAGGAATGAGTCCTAAAACCAAGAAATGGGTTAGCATGTTAGCACTTCCTGTTCCCTCGTCTGGAAGTCAACGGGTTTATTGAATGGGTTAGATGCCTGAAATAAAATCTGTGGTTAATACTTTGCTTAATGCTTTCATATAATCCAGATGATTTTAGACAACCTTGGATTGTGATTATTTATGAAAACTATTACTTTCCGATGCAACCTGGAGGGGGGCTCGGAACGGCTAAGCGTAATTTCTTTACATTTATATACAACGATAACTATTTTTGTGTGCATTGAAAAATAATTTTGTGGAGAGAGTCATTTAAATATAAATCACAAAATACATTTGTGAATCCTTCAGTGTGCATTCAATAATATTGAGACTGATTTGACCCCATAATATTCTTGTTAAAAGCTATCTGAACACCCAGCTGATTTTTTCAGCCATTAAATCTGACTATAGTCTTCTGTCTTGTAACCAACCCTGAACAAGACCTCTGAACAGGGTGACAGAATTCCACAGGTCTGATTTGGACGAGCTGTATTTCTTTTTTTATATCACATGTCAACATGTTTCTGTTTTGTCCTCTTTGTCATTTTTAACACTGGACAACATGTCTCTGCGTTCCACCATGGCCTCTCTCTCTCTCTCTCTCTCTCTCTCTCTCTCTCTCTCTCTCTCTCTCTCTCTCTCTCTCTCTCTCTCTCTCTCTCTCTCTCTCTCTCTCTCTCTCTCTCTCTCTCTCTCTCTCTCTCTGGCCCTAGTGCCAGTTTGTCATGTGTGTGGCAGTTTTGGACGTCATCTATTTTGATCCTGGCCATCCCTGCTGCACAGAGCAGAGGGAGAGCTTCTCACCTCAGAAGTGATGGATGGTGCAGTCCAGGGTTCTTTTATACAGCCCATCACTCTCTGCCTCAAACAAAAACACTTTGTTTTCACACCCCTTTAATTTTTTCGCTTTTATTTCATATCCTCTTTACATATTTATATATATATTTTTTTCTTTTACAGGTTGAATGTAATCTTCAGCAAATTTGATGAAGTCCAAAGATCCGGGAACATGATCTCATCCTCTGGCTCAGGTGAGGTTTTTTTTTGTTGATGTGGTATCCAGGTGGCTCTTTGACCGTTTGATATGCATCCATCAACAGAGTCTTCCCACAGTTTAAAATCAAGCATTGTTGTTTATCTCAAGTCATTCAGAAATAGTCTTTAGGTTGGAAAAATGTGGAATGCTTTTAAAAAGCCACTGCTGGATGTGCAGGCACACTGTGAATATCAGGGCTATTATAACGTGGTATGAACTGAGGACAGTATGTAGAGCTGGAGCAGCTCAGTGGCTGTTTGTTAAGTGGTGCAGGGAAAAATGTACGAAATATCTGATGGCAGAGCGTTTTTGTGATCAGTTAACGGCACAATTGATAACTTTGATAACATCAGCCAATAGATGTTGCATTCTCCCTCCCCCGTTCCATTACATTCACTTCACAACAAGTGGTTGCCAGTTCATTGTACAACCTGCATATTTTATGGTCAAGTGGTGTGAGACTAAGACCCACTAGCGGCATGGAGGGAGACAGGCACCGGTCAGCGAAGATTCACTTTGGGGGCATTATGTGACCAGGTGTTATCAATCTACTTGACGACTGTGGCTTCCATCACAGGTGCTTTCCCCGTGCACATTTGTTTTTTTCATTCAGAGAAAATTATTTTCCTTTTCCCATCATGATATCTGTGTGACTGCGGTCAAGTGAGCAGCCTCAGGTATCCAGCCGGAAAGCAGGCATAATGCTGTCATGTATGAAAAGACCTAAAATGCACACTGTAAGCGGACTACTTGATTACTACAAGCTTCTTGATCCATATAAGGGGTTCCTGTATAACGTTAGGTAACTGGACGCAATCGTTACTAATGCTAAGATGCTAACCTAACTCATCAGGGACTGAAGCTGTTATTTTTCTCAGTTTGACAATCTAACTTGTGACAACACATTAGGGTTAGGGTTTTAAGGACTATGGCTGTGGTTGTGGTTGGTTTTGTTTTAATATGTCGGATTGTAATTTTTATGGTTTATTGTTGTTCGGACGATTAAGCGAAGACAGCTAATCACTTGTTGCCATGGTTAATATTCACGTATTCTGCAGACTGATGGAGACACCAGTCAAACTCAGCCATTTATCCGTTTTTTTCCACACTAACTGGCAACTTGATCGCTGACGACACAGAGATACCACGTGATACCAGCGTCGTTATACTATTGGTTCAGAAGCATTGTTAGAAGTGAGTACCAAATGTCCGATATCTTACACAGAGATAAACAAAACATTCATTTAGAACCTGTCAAAAGTTTTAAAATGATTAATTCACGGTCATAATCATTTTTTTTTTAGGAAAAGCCATACTTTTATTCAGCACCCTTCTAAAAGCTCTGTGGATGTATTCTTTTTTTTAAACGATTCGTCTACAGAACCAGACTCGATCAAAACTGAGTACCTGTCTGGACCGTGTATGGTCAGTCTGTGAATTTGTTGCTAAATTGTTACACAAATAGACAGTGGTCATGTCTATAATGTTAAATGTCCACCAGGTCCGGCGAGGACACTAGGGGACGCGCTGCTCCACCCAACTGGTCGTTCAAACAGTGACGTACCCTATCGTTGAATGTACGTGATTGGTCCCTGGTTTTCTGCTTGCCGTTTCAAACAGGAAACAACATGGCGGCCTACTTATAAACTTTCTGTTATTCCGTCTAAACAATCCACCAAAATCTACTTCTGAAAACATTTTAAGCGAGAAATGGTCTATTCCACTCCTGAATCTCGTTTAATTTTAGAACTAGATCGCCTAGTTTCACAGCTTGTTCCAAGTTTCGTGAGCTGGATGCATCACACTGGAAGGGCTCATTTGCATAAAGTTGAACAACACTCCCACCATACACTGGGCAACTGCTTCTCCTGCTTTCCATAGGAAATGAATGGAAAGCGTTGAGTCACCCTCCGTCACCGGATCTGGCGGCAATGCGCCGATAGAGAAACACTCGGCCGGTGAGTGGAACCGCTGACACGCCCCCCTGAAAAATGTAAACAAAGGATTGTTCCCGCCTTTTCATTTTGAAAGAGCAATGACCAATGAGGAAACTCCAACCTTCGTCCGAGCAATCGTGTAACTTCATCACTCAGTCAGTCACTCAGTGACAGACTTTTGCGTTTGTAGGGCTGGCCCTCTGCGGTCCAGCCAAAAATGTTGTCAATATAACCTTTAAGTAGCTTTCATTGTCACACATTGTCAGTGTCATTCAGCTGGCTATTTCTCTCCTGTATCACCACTCGTCTTTCCGTCACACTGCATTCGGAGTGTGTCGGCTTGTTTTCTGTGTTGCGCGTGTGTGTGTGTGTGTATTGCTATGTGTTTGGAGGAAAAAGGGGGGTTTGCAGACCAGACGGACAGCCTGGGGCTAGACGGGATGAGATTTCTCCACAGGAGGTGGGCATCCACTGGAGCTTTCAGATGTCCCTCTCTGCTTCCAGAGGCATCCCTCCAAACTGTATAAATATATCAGAAGAGACAGGACAAAACAGAAAAGAGATGAATTTAGATAAAGAGGCAGATGTATTTGTCCACGTCTGTGTATTTTGTGAGTTGTGACCTCTGCAGGTAGAATCGCTCCAACACCCTCCAACACTCCGTCCCATTACCGCTGACTACATCCACGTTGCATTTGCAGCTGAGCTGAGGAGAATACAGTCAGACAGGGCTCAGCGTTTCAACCGCTCAACTACCACTCCACAACATTTCACATGTGGAGTTCAACTTCCATGACAACTTAATTAATTGTGCCACACACACTGAGAAACATGTAGTGATACAGGAGCACTTGCTGAGCCTCTAGTGTAAGATGATAGATTAGCTGTTTAATGAATACCATAATTGTCTGTCTTTCTGTGGGGACTCCCCACGGCAAAGTTGAGGATAATGGCAAACATTTTGAACTGAACTAAACTAACTTAAACAGACTTTTCTGCAGGCTGGTACTGTAACGCACAACAAAAATATTTTTATCTGTAGCTTTGTTTAAGTAAAATGTTTGGATCTGACAGTGCAGTGTACAATAGACTCTTTCTATTCTTACCAGCATTAAAGGGACATTCTCACTCAGTTCACTTGTCACAAAAACAGCTGTATAATGTCTTCTGTGGCTTTGCACAAGCAAATAACCCTGATGATGTCATAATGATGTCATCGGGGTTATTTTCTAGTGGGCTTGGCCTCTGTACATTTCTAACATAAAGAGCATGCATTACAAACTGGAGTTGTGGAGTTCTAAAGATGTGGGCATTTACCAGGCATGGAGGGTCAAATGAAAGATACTATTGAACTGCATTATGGGAATTGTAGGATCCCGCACTTTTGGAGCTTGACCAATATTCGAGGCTAAAAGGCAAGAAGGATATCTCAGTGTCTGCTGGATTGATTTTGACCATTCTTTTTTGTGTCTGGGGAGACCCTCCTTTAAGGCAGTCCCATAACAGTAACTCATTATTTTATTACTTAAAGGGACTGTTTGTAAGAATCAGAAATGCTTGTTAACAGCGACACCTGTGGCCGTTAAGTCAACGAAAGTCAGCGTCGGACTCGCTCGCTCTAAATAGGCTTTTCCTGCCTCAGCCTCCCGACTGTTCCGGAGGGAACAGGGAGACACCGGCACCCGGTCGGAGACGATAACGTTTCTCGCTGCGGAGCCTCGTCACTTCACAAGACACGGAAAACCTCTGTTAGTCTGGAGGAGCTGCAGCAGTTATTTCTGCACAAACGTCCACTGTACATTCACTAGATATTCTCAGAGCTAAACTAACTCTTCTGCAGTGTGTAGTGTGCGCGCATGCACGTGAGGTAGAGCGAGCTGATTGAAGGCAGGCAGGCAGAGGAGCAGAGGAGCAGAGGAACAGAGTACAGCAGAGACTCCGGCCCTGGAGACCAAAGCTACGGATTTCACAGACCGGAGGAAAACAACCAATCAGAGCCGAGCTGGAGCCATGCAGTCTCTGAGCAGCTGTCTATCACTTGCAAACTCCGACCAAACAGTCAAACTTGGCAGCGCTGATCAAACATGAATCAATATTCTGTTACTGTAATGCCTATTTCTCGCATAAAATGTTTTCAGAGACATCTTGTAGTGTACTGTTTAGCTGTAAAATGAGAAAGTTTGCTCCGGCTGGTGGGAGGTGCTTGGTATTTCCTCAACTGCTCTCAACATGGCTGCTGGGTGACAAACTTTCAGCGCTGCCTAGTTTGACCGTTTGATTGGAGTTTGTGAGTGATTGACAGCTGCTCAGAGACGGCAGGGCTCCAGCTCAGCTCTGATTGGTTGTTTTCCTCCGGTCTGTGAAATCCTGCAGATGCCGTGAGGAGCAAACAACAACAACTTATTGTTGTTATATTTAACTGTGTCAGAGATATGAATGGACTCTCTTATTTGGCAGCGTTTAAAGAAAAAAAAAAAACGGTAATACTGCTGAATATGATTCCAAATGAGTCTCTCTCCCAGTCAACGTTCAGCAGAGTTGCGGCCAGTTCATCTAAAAAGTTAAGAGGAATATGCAAACATGACTCATTTTAGCAAGTCATTAGATAGTCGAGCATCATATTCATCACGATCAGCTGCCTGGCTCCTCACGGGCTCCGTTTCTCTCTTTCACGGCTGCACTGAAATTAACTTTGGGACTGTAGATGACGACTCATTTTAATTTCACTCCGTTTGCCTCAGAGCTGAGAAGAATGTCTGTCTGGTGTTAATGTGGACAGAGGATGAGCTGAGATGAGAAATCAAAAGAAGAGAGAGGAGCACTCGCAAACTAATATATAAGAGTAAAGGTATATTAGAGTAAAGGTTGAGTAAATTCCCAAATTGTGTCTCATCTTGTCTTGTGATGTGCGTACAGATCTCCTTATGAGAGAGGTGGGGGCAGAGGGGGTCACACAGGCAAGGAGGAAAAGAAAAGAGAGGGGGGAGGTAGAGATAGAAGAGAGGGAGGGAAGGAGGGGACAGAGAGCAAAACAAAGCAGCCATTTCTCTTGCACCACTGAGAGGTAGTGAGTGGGCGAGAGATACCGTGCAGAGACTATAGAGAGAGAGAGAGAGAGCTGAGCTATCAGCTGTGAGGCAGCATTCTTCATTCCTCTGGCTTCAGTGCTGAGGGCGGCTTTGCACCATGACAGCTGGAGAAGGTAAGACTGCAAATAGAATCTTTGCTAAGGTCAGATCACATACATGTTTAATACAGAGTTGAATGGCACAAAGATTATCCATCTCCCCAGTGGCTGTGAGTTTGTCTGTGCGTGTGGAGTGGTGACGGAGTACTGTTCGATAAGGAGAAAATAACAGTTTTCACTCTCCTATATAATCTTTTTTCCTACTGTTAGTTTTTCTTCAGCTGTATTTTGACTCAGTCTTGTTATGTAATAAAGTAAGTGCGCGTGAAGAAGGAGCCACCTTGTGTACTGTGTTCACATCTACTGTTTATCTCTGCTGCGTGTGTTCAGTGAATGCTGGTTGTTTTGCTGTACTGCAGCAGGAGTCTCTCCAGCACAGGACTATATAATGTTCCATGTCATGCCTCTTACGTATCTGACAGTCTAGTCTCCAGTCTCCTCTCAGTGCCTTGAGTGACAGCTTGCCTGAAGCATCCCAGCACATGTTTCATCTCGGTCCAGCTCTGGGAGAGTTAGTGTCAACGTGTGAACTGTTCCAAATGGATGTCTGTAATTATACAACGTAAGACAACGTAGTCGGGGGTATATAGTGCTGCGCGTGTCCTTCCATCCGTCCTTCCGTCCGTCCTTCTGTCCGTTTGAGTGTAACACTTTTGTTTCCGGAGCAGAACTCGGAAACTATTTAACTTAGGAACTTCAAATTAGGTATGATGGTTGACAGTGTGGTCTAGTTGTGCCTTTTGGGAGTTAGAAGTCCAGAATGCCCAACATTTTTTACATTTTGGCCAAAAACTGTGATTTTCTCAACTTCAATTTTGTTTCCGGAGCAGAACTCGGAAATTATTTAACTTAAGAATTTCAAATTTGTTATGATGGTTGCCAGTGTGGTCTAGCTGTGCCTTTTGGGGGTTACAAGTCCAGGGTGCCCAAGAAATTTTGGCCATAAACTGTGATTTTTTTTCGACTTCAATTTCGTTTTCCGTAGCAGACCTCAGAAACTATTTAACTGAAGACCTTCATATTTGGTATGATGGTTGACAGTGTGGTCTAGTTGTGCCCTTTGGGGGTTACAAGTCCAGGGTGGCCAACATTTTTGAAATTTTGGCCACCCTGGACTTGAGGAGGGTGAGCTAATAACAAGCTAGATTGTGCTCAGTAGACTAATTCCATTGGGTCCAAAAGGGCCAAACCTTTGGCCCCACTCTAGTAGGGGTCAAGCAGTGAGCGGGGGAATGTGAGCCATGCTCACTTTTGCCTTGTTTACACAATTTGTTATGCAATCCATTTATAAACCGGTTCATTTCTGATTACTTGTTGTTGAGTTACATTTGAATATTTTTGTCTTCTACTGCCTCCACAGCGGTCCTATAACGTGTAAGAGAAGTGCTTCACTGCCATTAGTTGGCATTATTTACTGGCATACAATAACAGTGTACTTCTTTTCCTCAAAATGCTTCTGAGTAGGTGAATATATATTTATCTACATGTTGTTGAACTTTTGGTGCAGGTGTTATGAGATCAGAGTAATCTTATTGCATTACTTTGCGAGTTGCAGCAGGGATGTTTGCAGAAAACTAAGATATTTTCTACCTGGACTCATTTAAATTGAACACCAGGAATCTGTTATTAGAATCTCTGAGTCTGAGCTGTGTGGTCCTTACAGCAGGATTTTGTTGTAGCATTTTGATTACTCTCACAATGAATTGCTCTCATTGTAAGCCTCTTAGGATAATGCAATACAGCTAACCCCCCCCCAAAAGTGCACAGATCTCAATCTGAAGATTCATTAGGTTAATTGGCCGATGCAGAGCACTGATGAGAGTATTTCTTTTATTACTCATTCATGCTGGTGTCAGTTGTATAGAAGGGAATTGAACGGTTAAATCAATAAATGCCAATCTGGGATAACATGCATTCTGTAATCTTATACTCTCAGTTGACTGTAGATAATTGCAGACATTCTTTCTGTATACAACAATATTGGGCGTGGAATCTGAAATAGACAAACAGTAGTAAGGAGCTGTATCTGGGCTGACTATTGGTCAGCATGCAGGGCATGCTGGTTTGTGGTTCCACCAATGAGTATGTTCATTATCAATTCATCTACTGATTATTGTTTTGATTAATCACTTAAAGCTGCAGTTGGTCATTTCTAGCAAATATGAAACAGTCACTATATCCTGACAGTAGTACATGAGACAGATAATCTGTGAAAATAATTCATGTTCCTCTGTGTCCTCCTCTGCTCCTAATGGCATCTGCAAGATTTCACCACACCCGAAGGAAAACAGCCAATCACAGAGAGCCGAGGAGTCTCTAACGCAGCTGTCAATCACTGCTTATGAACTCCAATCAAACGGTCAAACCTGACATCGCTTATCAAATATGAATCAATATTCTGCTACTGTAATGCCTATTTCTGTGAGAAGTGAGAAAGTTTGTGACCCGGCCGCCGTGTTGAAAACAGTCGAGCCCAAAAACCAAGCACCGCCCACTGGCCGGACACTGACAGTACACTACAAGATGAGGAGAGAAATAGCCATTACAGTAACAGAGTCTTGATTCATATTTGATCAGGGCTGCCTAGTTTGACAGTTTGATCGGAGTTTACGAGTTTCATGAGCAGTGATTGACAGCTGCGTTAGAGACAGCTCGACTCTGATTGGTTGTTTTCCTTTGGGCGTGGTGAAATCTTGCAAATGCCATTATGAGCGCAGAGGAACATGATTTTTTTTTCTCACAGATTATCTGTCTCATGCACTACTGTCAGCATATAGTGAAAAAAATACCTTTTATCATATTTGCTCAGAGTTACCAACTGCAACTTTAATTGTTTGGTCTGTCACATGTCAGCATATCCCAAGTTCCCAGAGACATGGTGACGTTATCAAATGATGATTAATTGATTATCCAAATTGCTGCCAATTGTTAATTAATCGACTTATTGTTGCAGCTGTAGTTCCACTAAAAATAGCATCTGGTCATGATAGATTGAACCTTCCAATGTGTAGCTACTGACAGGTTTACCACCAACAACAGAGACAGCCTGCTCTGAACAGTATGCCTGATTTAGCTGCTTCTCTTATATAACTGACTGTTTATAAATGGGACTGTCAGTGTTGTCAGAGTTTCTATGTGTCTGTCTGGTTCTGTATGGGGACCATTTATAGCAGATCAATGCATAATGCAAACTGAAGCTTCAAATAGAGGCCGTATTTAGAAGCACAGAGAGGACGGTCGGCCAGCAGTCTTTAAACGTGAAACTGTGAATATGGGAGGATTGTCGTAATCCTGGTACATCGGCCAATTGGTTCTCAGTTTCCTCAACACAATCACACAACGTCTTTGTAATTGGCTTAATCCCATAGGCTTTGTGTGGGTGTGCATGAGCTGCCTTCAGCGTCTGTGGCTCAGAGGGTAGAGCAGGTTGTCCACCAATCGGAAGGTCGGTGGTTCGATCCCCGGCTGCTCCGGGTCACATGTCGATGAGTCCTTGAGCAAGACACTTAACCCCAAATTGCTCCCGGAGGCATAGCCATCGGTGTGTGAATGAGTATTTAGATTAAATCCTGATGGGCAAAGTTGGCACCTTAGTAGCCTCTGCCATCAGTGTATGAATGTGTGTGTGAATGGGTGAATACTGACATGTAGTGTAAAGCGCTTTGAGTGGTCGGAAGACTAGAAAAGCGCTATATAAGTCCAAGTCCATTTACCATTTACCATTCAGCATCTTCAATTCCAGTTCTTTGCCGTTCCGTTAACATTGTGGACACCGCAAGTCCGTCTGTTCCCCAGAGTTCTGCTGGGATGAGCAGCAAACTAATTTTATCTTTCTGGCACTAACTAGATTCAAGTGGCACATCCCTCCAACCACTTAAAGGAATGCAGGTTGATATAATGATAAGACGTGATATCACATTGGATCAGTCTATAAAAAGAGAAATAACATGCATGTTCGGGCTCTGAAGGTGAAATTTGGTTCCCGGGATTATTAGACTGTCAAAACCCAATTCATGTGTCAGCTAGGCCCCGCTACTTATGGATTTGGGATGACACAAGCGCCACTGCGTAGGTGCTTGAACACTGTGTGTTTATGTAAGTGTGTGTGTGTGTGTGTGTGTAGTATTATATCTTGCACCATGAAGGAAATGGTTAACACCAGTGGGGGCTGAATCCTTTTTCTAAGGAAGCCCTTTGATCATCATCACACGCACGCACAGACACACACAGACACACACACACACACACACACACACACACACACACACATGCCCTGCTTTGCGAAGAGCTTAATGTGTTTTCTTATGTGGGCTGCTGCATAGTGTGGAGGAGGCTCTGAAAAAAGCCTTTTCCCTACATTAGGTGTTTTTTAAACTGTATTTTTTTGTGATGCATTCAGACAAAGAGGGAATACTTGGGAAATAGAAGACTCAAATAAGTAAATAAATCAATTATATATATATATATATATATATATATGAGTAGTCTTAATCATATAATCACAGTAGTGATTTTATGTACTGCTAAAAGTGGTATATAAATGATGAACATGATGCTGGAACTACACTTCAATCCCAAATACTTTAAGATCAATTGATATTAAAGGATAAGGATTGATCTATTCAAATGTTTTCTTATTCAGCAAATGTCACGAAAAGACCAAAAACCAACAACATGATAGCCTCAAATAATCAATATATTGTTCGTTTTGGTCTTTCAAGGGATTTGGTGACAATAACAAATATACAGACAACGTGCTAATGAATGCTTTCATTATGAGTCACCTCATAGCATAACTTGTTAAGTGTAAGGTATCGCTGAGATGCAGCTTGCTTTGATTTTAATAGTGAGTTCACAGTTGAGAGAGAGACAAGAGTATAAACTGTGACCAGCGTACTGAATGATGGGATTGTCTTCCTCATGCTCTCTGTCAAGTGAAATGGGCCAGCGGCCCCTCTGTCCTAGTGACTCTGATGTTTAAAGGGAGCCTTTGAGGGGCACAATAAGAGGCCGCTGTAGCAGTGGCCCCTCTGCCAGGACTCAGGCCAGGGTTATCTATGCCAACTGCACTGAATATCTGTGCTAGTCACTACAAAATACAGCCTCAGTGGCTGAGAGTTGGGGCGAGCAGGCTTAAAGGACCAGTTTGTAACAATTAGGGAGATCTATTGGCAGAAATGTAATATAACATTAATAAGTATGTTTTCTTTAGTGTATAATCACCTGATCATAAGAATGATTGTGTTTTTGTTAGCTAATGAATCGTTTATATCTACATACGGAGCGGGTCCTCTCCATGGAGTCCGCCATGTTGCACCGTTACTCGCTCCCGTTGCCGCCGCTCTCTGTCTTCACCGCTCACTTCACATGTACACACACTCTCTAGGCACTGGCTCTGCTCCAGATGACACTAGAAAGGACCATTCGCGTTTTCGCGTCGGCCACCGTAGTTCTCCAACACGCTTGGCACACAGGAGAGGCTTCAGGTCGCTGCAATCTCCTCACCTCACCGTTAGATACCGCCAGATCCTACACAATGGACCTTTAAGTGCACATTTGTATATGTACACAAACTCTGTTTTTCTTTTCAGCTCTGTTCCTATCCAGCTGTCTAGTAAATGTACTACGTACAGTTGATCACAACATAAACAAAAATACACGTGGATGATGGCGCAAGCTGAACGTAGAGGGGGGTGGAGGTCTGCGCTCTCCGAATGCCATTCTAGTTTGCTTTAAAAACAGTCTGGTAAAAAGCAGTAGACAGCCTGGAAAGAAATCCGCGGGGGTTAGTTGGTCTGAATAAGAGACTGGTGGCCTTACATGGCCGCTGGGTAACCAGCCAGTCAATTCTCTGCTTCTGTTCCTCATTTCTTCAGCTGATTGTAGTGAAGTCTGAGTGGGACAGCCGGCTCATTGTCCTCAGAACAAGCCAGGCTACAATAATGTGTTTCTGTTCTGTCTGTGTGCTGTGAAAATATCACTCCCACAGTGAATGGCCTTTTTTACCCACACAGTATATCTGAAACATTGCATTTTTCTCTGTTTTTTTTTATCATTAATGAATTGAATTAATTGTGAATTGAATGTCATTGGGCTGTGGACTTCTAGGTCAGAGAAAACAATCTATTTGAAGACATTTGCTGAGGCTATAGGAACAATATTTCTCTACGTTCGGACATTTTATAGACTATTAGACAAATTGCTTAATTTTAACATTTTATTTTGCAGTAAACAATAAAGAAATGAAAGCATTAGCTGTAACCATCGTTTCATCGGTGCTGTTGCTGAATATAGGACACCATATTCATAGTTGGCCGTGCTATTCTATCTATTCAATCAGCATTTTCTGACACAGATAAATGAATCAAAGCCTGCCTTCTGATATCTTTTTGGGGTGTTCAGAGAGGAACCAGATGAGTCATCAGTTGACTGATCAGCAAAATGTTCTTCCTACTGCATCTCGGTGATGAGCAAATAACACCCTAACAATACAAAACCCCTCATTAGCAGCAGCCACAGTATACAGTCAGAGCAAGCTCCTCCTCTGCCTGGCTGTCAAGAGAGCAAGAGCTCAGTTCCCCGGTAGATATCTGACAGACTTAAAGCAGCAGTGGGTAGAAATGGAGCAAATCTGATTTTAAAAAAGTTATTTTTATAAAACAGTCACTATATCCCGTCAGTAGTGCATGAGACAGGTAATTTGAAAAAAATCTTCTGCCTCTGTAAGATTTCGCAGACCGGAGGAAAGCAACCAATCAGAGCCGAGCTGGAGGCCTGCCATCTCTGAGCAGCTGTCAATCACTCGCAAACTCCGATCAAACAATCAAACTAGGCAGCGCTGATCAAATATGAATCAATATTCTGTACTGTAATGTCTTATTTCTCGCCTCAAATGTTTTCAGAAACATCTTGTACTGTACTGTTTATCTGTAAAATGAGAAAGGTTAAAAAATTTAAAAAAAAAAGGTTATTATTGAATATTTGCCTAATAATGCCAAAAACATTCCGCCTGCTGCAGGTTTAAATCCTGTCTGGATTAAACAGGTAGAGGCAAGCTCTCTGAGTCAACAAAACACATGTGGTTTAGTAAATTGGTGTGGTAGAAAATAAAATGAGAGCCAAAACAAGGCAAAGTACTGGTAAATGTTTGCGACCAGAAGCTTAATTTCCTGCCCTGCCAGCAGCCTCGCTATAGTTTGTCAGCAAAACAAGACATCTTTGTTATGACATAACACTGGTCACCAGTCATATGTCTCTTATGTAACCCCACGGGCTACAGGCTGAACCATAGGCCTGTGTGAAGGGCCAGGGGTTAAAAGGGGTAGAGGTGAAGACAGTGTGAGAGAGACCCCCCTCCTCTGTCTCAGCCTCCCAGCTGTCAGCCAGCAAAGAACATTGAATAACTTTACTTTCCTGAACTTTCTCATGCCTTTGGGCTTTTATTCTTTTTCTAAAAGAGTACAGCGAGGGGAGAGAAAATCCCTCCTATTATATAAATCTGTGGTTCAGAGACAGATTACTGGTGACTGTGCAGCTTCAGCAACTTTGAGTGCTTCAATGTGTTTCAGTGTATCCTGACACCTAGTGCACATAGAAGGTAGCACATCCTTGATTCCTGAAAAGGACCTAACCATGTACTGTTTGTGCATGATGTTTTTAATGGTTAAATAACACTGATATATCCCTGTGGTCTGGCTGGGAATGTTTTCCAAAACAATTAATTGTTATTTCAGATTATATTTCCCTTAAAATTATATATAAATACATATACATATATATAAATATATTTAAATTAAGCCCATTTTTCTTCTCTTTTACTAACAGTTGTCTGTTGTTGTCCCATTGTCTTGCTGGACACATTCACTAACAATATAATATGCAGTGTTTCCATAGACTTTTGTATTTTCAGACGACCAAAAATGTTCTAATTAACTTTCAACCTGTCTATCACAAGGCAGCCACGCCCTAAAGCATACCCTGCTTTATCGTCTATTTTTCTGTTTCTAAATGAACATCATACTGTATTGAAGAAGACTTGAAACTAGCGATTGAGACCATAAACTCATGTTTACAATGTTTACTGAGGTAATAAATCAAGTGAGAAGTAGGCTCATTTTCTCATTGACCTCTATACAATCAGAGGAGTCGCCCCCTGCTGGCCACTAGAAAGAATGCAAGTTTAAGGCACTTCAGCACTGGCTTCCCTTTTAGTGTTTCCCGCAGGATTTTGTGAGACTGTGGTGGGTGGACCTCAGACACTTTAGGGGGGTCTGGGCGCATTTTCCCCTGGAAGAAAATGTTGTATATTTTAAAATGAATTGCATCAATCTGGTGCACACTGAGAGCAAATTAAGATGCTATATCTATGAATAACTCTGTGCCCTTGTAAACCGCTTTGTACTCTAGTAACACATTTCATCATAAACACATTGGTTGTATAGATATGAATGGCGATGACATGGCAAAAAAGTCACACTCACAAAGCCTGGTTCGTGTTTCAAGATGGGTCGGGTAGATTGCCGACATTGCCGCAGACCGTCAGTCATGGCGGGAGCAGGAGAACTGTGGTGCTGCAAAGATCACAGCTGAAGCCGTGGCCCGCAAGCCACCTTCACCCTGGGACTTTCCAGGCCGACCTAAAGGCACTCGCGATGGAGGAAATGCTCCCGGCAAGGGCAAGCCGAGTTGAATCCACAGGGCAGACTACGCTGACCAAGAAAGACAAGATAGATTTTGAAAGGCAGTTGGTTGGTGCTTCATTCTCCCTCTTGGTTGAATAAAGGCTAAATAAATAAATAAAATATCCCCAGCTGCCCAAACAACAGACTGTTCTCGTGCTGTGCTTCTATGAAGCATGTGAAATGTGATGTGTTGTTAAAAAAAAAACTCAACAAATAAGTTGAGACTGTGAATCATATCAGTTTCAAGTCAGTATCAAAGAATATTGATGCTGTTCATTGGATCCTTTCCTCCCTGAGAGGATGTTGCCAACTGTAATATTGTCTGTTCTTTCTCTGCCGTGCTTCCTGTGTATCTGTTTGTGTCAGACTGCCCTGTGTCTGGAAGGAGGTGTGGTCGGTGTAGGAGTGTGACTGTTACAAGTCATGGTGGTCTCAGTAGTACGCTGTCTTTCATTAAAAACTTGCAAAGGAGGCATCTCTCCTCCGTGCGTGCGTGCGTACGTGCGTGCGTGCGTGCATGGATTGTTTTCTGTGTGTCTGTATGTGCACATGCGAGTTTCAATTGCTCATAGCATGTTGCATGCAGCTCTAATTGCTCCCCCGACACACAGATAAATGACCTCGACATTTGTGTCAGCGCTGGTGAGAACAGCCCCTCTGACAGCTCTAATCAATACTCTTCTCAGTGTGGCGTGCTGTGCTTTGTGTTAAGGTGCTCAAGCTATTAGCCTTTATGTACGTGTGGGAATCAGGCAGGGTGAGCTCAGATTTTTGGAGCGTTCGGATCTGGATAATATTTATGTATGTATATGCTGTATATATGCATTATACTGTGTATGTGTGTATGTATGTACTGTATATACACAGTACATACATACACACATGTATATATTTATATATATATATTTGTATATACAAATATACAGGGTTCAGTTTTAAAGCTAGAGTGAAGATACTGGTATCACATGAAACTGGAAAACATAAGTAATCCATTGGTACCATTCTAACTTGTTGCGATGGAGGTTGAATAATGCTTGAAACCTGCATTAAATTTTGGCGAGGAAAAGCGGTCATGGCGATTTTTAAAGTGGTCCTATGGGTACCATGGGTACCTCCCCTTTACAGACATGCCCACTTTATGATAATCACATGTTGTTTGGGGCACACTGACAGCTGTTGTTGCCTGTTGGGCTGCAGTTTGCCATGTCATGATTTGCAGTACCTGTGAGGGTTTCTGGACAATATCTGTCATTGTTTTGTGTTATTAACTGATTTCCAATAATAAATATATATACATATATTTGTCCACTCACATGTTGATAAGAGTATTAAATACTTGATAAATCTCCCTTTAAGGTACATTTTGAACAGATAAAAAAATGTGATTCATTTTCGATTAATCACGATTAATCATGGACAGTCATGCGATTAACCACGATTGAATATTTTAATCGATTGACAGCTCTAATATATATATATACACACACATATATATATATATATATATATATATATATATATATATATATATATAACTGGCCTTGTTAGCTGGATATTTATAGGCTTGTGAGGCCAGCTTGTGGTTGTTGGTGTTGAGTGTTGAGTGTGTCTACTCGGTAAACACAAAAAAGGTGATCTCACAAAAATAGACCCCTCCCTCTTTTCACCACGAGAGTCCCTACAGTCCAACAGCATCACCACAACACACCCTCACATCAACACACACACACACTGAACTCTGAGAGGAAGGCTTTAGGGGTGGTTAGTCTGGCACTTTGTCAGAGCCCAGCGTGCAACAGAGGCAGATGCAGAGCACACACACACACACACACACACGCATCCTGTCGACAGCTGCCTGGTGAAAAAGAGAGAGCGTGTTAGAGGGTGAGGCAGAGACATGCTTAAGAAGCTGATGTGCAAGAAAATCTGCGATCGTAAGAATGATGCATTTTTAAATCTCCTCTTTTCTCTCTCCTCCGCTCTCTTCTTGCTTGCTGTTGCTCTCATGGATTTCTTGGTATTTTTGTCATCTCCTTTTTCAGTCATTGCTCTGAATTCTCTGGATGTACGTCTCTTTCCTGTCTCCACCTTTTAATCTCTCAACATGTTGCCTTTTTGTCCCTGGCTTCCACGTTTTTTTGTGGTGTCTGTCCGTCTGTGATAGATGTCATGCTCGTGGCTTCGCAGCGGGGATATTTAAGGAGCTGTGTTTTGTGTATCAGCCTGATCACTGTTCTGTGATCAATTGATGAAAGCAATGTTTATGTGCAGCTAAAAGGGGTGGGCTTCATTCCCTTTTAAATCAATTCTATTTATCTACATGTCCTCACAAATAGACAATGACCTAAGCTGCAAACATTCCCGTTGTTGCCATGCCGGCAAACCACCCAGCACCATCACATCTGCCCCGGGCTAATCCCTCATGTGAATGGTCACGTTGGGCAGGTGACAGAGGGGCCGTGTATCCATGCATGGCTGCCACACCAGATTAAAGTCAGATGGATGGATAGATAAAGGCTGAATTAATACATATACACACAAAACCTGACAGATTTGACTGCGTTGTACTCTTTCCCTGAGGCAGGCAGAGGTCAGACAACAGCAGAGATGACTCAGGGTCTGCTGTAGCACGCAGATTAATGAGAAGAGAAGGATGATGCCCTAATACTTACCAGGAAGAGCGTCTCTGAGGGGAGCAATGTGTCTCTGAATGATGAGGGAATAATGATTTATTGATCCTTATGGGAAGCATCTCTCACACAGTCACTGAGACATCGCCTTTTTTTTTCACGGTTTCAAATGACGATGACAAATTTACAATGACAATTTCCTTTTTTCTGCCTCTGTCATTGCAGATAAGAACTTTGAGGATGAAGACTCTGTGGATGGAGGCCGGTCCTCCTCCTCGTCATCATCCAAAGCACCCCCCAGTGGCAGGAGGACTGTAGTGAGCTCTGTTAGAAGACCCAGCTCAGCCACCACAACTAAGGTCACAAGTAAGGAAGGGGTTCAGTCCACACAGCTGCACACAGCTCTAACACATTTACCCTTTCAGTGCTTTCAACATTAGTAATTGTGACAATGCTACAGCTGTAACTTTCCCTACTGTGAGTAATATGTCTAGTAATGTCTTGACACTGCGTGTGCTGAACGGGTATCAAATAAACACTTTTCTGCTGCTTAGATCGTTCTTTAGACACGTTTAGAATCTCAGGTACAATTCCTCTTTTTTTTTTCAAAGGTAAAGAAGCAGCTGCCGGTGCTGTTGATGAAGAGGATTTCATCAAATCCTTTGAAGACGTGCCCTCAGTCCAGGTATGCTGAGCTATGTATTGTTTGGTGTTGTTAGATAGTGTAAAATCCAGAGGAGGGAAGATGTTCTCTAATTAGATTAGAGAAAGATTTACAATTCAGTAGTGTTCTGCTATATCTTTTAATGTGTTGCATCTCACTCCATGTCAAACCAGTATGTCATGGTAGGGCTCTGCCAGGACACAGCAGTGACAGCTGTAGTAATATTTTCTAATTTTTTTGGCTTTTTTGTTTCCCCTAATACCGCTATTAACTCTACTTATTATCTTATATTTTGTATGTAACTTGTATGGTGTGGACTATTACCAGCTGGCCTCTCTCAAATCTCAACCTTTAAAGTACTGTTATATGCAGTATTGTAAAATAGCTCATTCTAATGTTATTATGTCTCCTATCTCTGTGTCCAGATCTACTCTAACAGAGATCTAGAGGACCAGCTGTCCAAGATCAGAGAAGTGCTGTCTGATGACAAACATGACTGGGAGCACCGAGTGGTAGCGGTAAGACTCCGAAACCAAATGCGTACACACACACACACACACACACACACACACACACACACACACACACACAGGGTGGAAGTGCATGATCCAGTGATGAAATACTGATTTATGTCTTTCTTCTTGTTCCTCTCCAGCTGAAGAAGGTCCGTTCTCTCATGCTGGCCGGGGCAACTGAGTACGAGGGTTTCCCTCAGCAGCTGCGTCTCCTGGAGGCCTCCCTCAAGATGTCAGCTAAAGACCTGCGCTCACAGGTGGTCCGCGAGGCCTGCATCACACTGGGGTAAGATCCGAAATTGAGGAGGATGTGCTGTCCCGCCCTGAATTTGAAATGTTTTTGGGACACATCAGTTAATTACAATTTTACGGTAGCTTCAAAGTGGTAACCTGTTAGAACTACCTGATAAATGACAAACAGTCATAACAGAGCATATTTTCATCATGTGCACACAGTTTCAGACATCAGCCTTAAAGGGATAGTTTGGATTTTTTAAAGTGGGGTTGTATGAGGTACTTATTCATAGCCAGTGTATTACCCACAGTACATGACGGTCGGCACGCCCCCAGTTTGGAGAAACAGACAGGAGTACCAACATGGAGGCGAAGCAATGTATTACTGTGGACGGGGGGCAGCAACAAAATTTATTTTAGACACCTAAAAGAAAGGCCCACCTAAAAAAATCAATATCAGTTTCAGTGTACGCTATATTTAGAATATTTACACTGCGTTACCTTGCTGTCAGACAGCCCTTTTCGACGGGTAACTGAAGCCGTTATATCATCTGTGCTCTCTTCAAAGCCACCAGACTCCACTGACAAAAACAGTAATTTGACCTCACAGAACACAGATTCTGAACTAACCCTTTAAAACACCGAAGTCACACAATGACACAACAAACTAACCAAACAAGGCAGCGGTAGACCGGCAGCAACCCCTGTGTTCTGCAAGGTAAAATAACTGCTTTGTCAAAGGAGTCTGGTGGCTTAGAAGAGAGCATAGATAACAGCTTCAGTTATTCAGTTTTCTTTTATGGATCGGCATCAGTTGCTTTGTCAGGGTAGTATTAATGGCTTTGATTGGCAGCAGTGATATTAACTCAAGTCTCTAACTGATTAGGCTATGCCATGCTAAAATGTTTTCTTTCCACATACTTGAGCTAATGAACATGAGCCCTGCTCGGGTATGAAACGAGCAGCGTGCTCCCCACCCAAAAACATCCGTCATCCAAGTTTTAATACAACCCTGATGAGGTGAAACAGAGCAGAGACGCACGAAAAGAGCAGCAGGTTGATGAAGTGATGGGAGCTACTGTACGTGGATCCTCTCATCCCTTGTAACGTCACCACCGCAGTTCGCCTTTCAATCCAGCACAAACATTCCCCAGCTGAGGCAGACCACATATTGAATTTCTCTTCAGTTTTTAAACCATTACAACCTAGATATGTTTGTTTATGTCTCTCAATTTCTCTCTTTTGTGTTCTCTCAAAAACGAGACGACTGCCCAACTGTCTTAATAATCTTACATATGTATTTCCCCAAGTAATGTTCTCACTCTTTGCATCTTAGCCTTTAGTTAAAATGAACAAAGTGAAATACACTTTTAGACATTACAGCATAATCGTTGGAGGAGCTGTACTTTTGACTTCATACCGGCCACAGTGCTCTTTGTATTGTGAGAAAGAAGATCAGAGGAGGTGTTCACTTGTCTTTTAACACCATGTCCTTCCCTCGTCCTCCCTTTGTCAGACATTTGTCATCAATACTGGGTAACAAGTTTGACCACGGAGCGGAGAGCATCATGCCCATACTGCTGAACCTTGTGCCCAACAGTGCTAAAATCATGGCCACGTCTGGAGTGGCCGTCATCCGCCTCATCCTCAGGGTAAGGAGAGTTGATGGGTTTCCTCAGGCACCCTGCAAATATTTCCATTCCTCTTCCCTGAGACGATACTTTTACAACGCTGTCATGTATACCACCAGACCACACAAGCATCATTATGTGAGAATGAAAAGATAATTGTACCTAGAAATGGTGAAACCTTACTTCTTGGCTTTCTCTTCCAGCGCACACACTACCCACGTCTCATCCCCATCATCACCAGTAACTGCACCTGCAAATCAGTAGCAGTCAGACGGTAAGAGGACCTTAATACTGCTACTAATGAAAATATGGCATCTTTTTATACCGTTACAGCAGGTCAAAAGTAAAAAGAATCATACTTTTTCTTTGATGATTTTCAAGAGTAGAAAATCATTTACATCGAGCACTGATTTATTTTCCAATAAACTGTTGGAAATATATTATTACGACAGCATATTAGGGCCATTGTAGGTTATAAATAAATAAATAATCTCACAAAATATTCAATTTATTTTTACTCGTAAATTTACGACTTTAATCTCAGAAATTCTGAGTTTTTTTCTCCGAAGTCACAAATTTACGAGAAAAAAAATCAGAAAAATAGTGTTTTTTTGGGTCAAAGAACCACATCGCTTCACTTCGCCAGGTTGGATCGACCTCATCAACCCTGAATTGCAAAGAGAAGCGATGTGTTTCCTTGACAAAAAAAAACACAATTTAAAAAAAAAAAGAAATTCTTGAAATTTATCACTTTAATCTCAGAGAATGTCCGAGTTTTTTCCCCCTAAATTCTGTCTCAGATTATTACCCTCCTCCCCCGGCTCTTAATTATTTTTTTTTTACCTACAATAGCTGTAATACAGCGTTGCACTATACAGTATATTATATGAATATATTCAAACTATATACTATTTTACATCTAGTTCTTTGTTAGTTTCAAGAAACAATTCTATCTTTTATATTCTCCCCTCAAATCACAAACATGTTTTTTTTATATTGCTTGTGTTGCACTTGCTTTAATTGACATGTCATATTTTGTGTATACAGTAAATGTTTTTTATAGTGGTGCTTTTGTTTGTAGTTTTTGTTCCCATGTTAAATATCCTATGTCATGGCATTGCTTTGTCCCGTTTCCAGACGCTGTTATGAGTTCCTAGACCTCATGCTACAGGAGTGGCACACCAATACACTGGAAAGGTCAGTTGTATCTCTTGAGTAGAAAAATATCAGTTAGTTCCTGCAAAACCACCAAAGCACTTGGCAAGTGTGCATGTAGTGTGTGTCTTATGGACACGGTGGTGTGTGTAATGTGTGTGTGTGTGTGTGGGCAGAGAAAAGTTAGAGTTTGTGTGTAGTTCTTCCTCCTCTCACATGTTGGCATTTGAGTTCCCTAACATTTGAGTTAGCTACGTGTTGGTTGGATGCCCCACTGATGAGGCCCATTAAATTGATGAGTCCTGAGAGAACCGTCATCATCAAGACCCCCAGCGATAAGGCGACTTTCCATCACTGTAACCGTGACAACCGCAGCAGGGACTTTAAAAAGGGTGCGAAAAACCTCTGTGGGTGGCCACATTGCCTGTGAGCCACCAGAGGAATGAAACTGGAAGAGACAGAAAACAAGAAAGAAGACAGATTTATACTCAGGACTTTTTTTAGTTTAGCATTTGAGTCTATACTTCCTGGTTTTATCTTGACGTGGTCTTGGGTTAACTGCTTGTGTCCTCCTCACCATGTTCCCTTACTACCCCAGACATGTGGCTGTTCTGACTGAGACCATCAAAAAAGGCATACATGATGCTGACTCTGAGGCCAGATCCATTGCAAGAAAGTAAGTGACATTGCACCTAGTGTTAAGATATTTTAATTTAGTTTTAGTTTTAATCCCGTGTCAAATGTCCTTGTTAGTTTTTTGCACTGTTTTTTTTAACTCTAGTTTTAGTTGACTAAAAATCTGGGCATTTTAGTCTTATCTTAGTCAAAGAAAACTGGAACTATTTTAGTAGTTTTAGTCTGTAAAACAGTTTTATAATCATCATCAGTTCAGTTTTATAATCATCATCTAGTAATCTAGCTAAAATACCACCAATATATCATCAATATTGTTTCTTTATTGTCATGTTGTTGTCTTTAACTCGAGTTACTAAGTTACTCTGAGTAACCTTTTTTTTAAAAAGTTTTTAAACTACTTTTTAGTCTCATTGTTTTTTTCGTCAACAATATTGCATGTTGATATATTTAGTGTTTTAAAGGAGACTTTGCAACCAGCTTTGTATCATTGCAAAGTGGGTGGTATGTGCAAATTAATGATGTTTGGCTTCCCTCCATGTTGCCGGCGCTCAGAGCCTCCCCGCTCATTTGCCGACGGACATCTCGTCATCGTCGTTAACGCTGATTGCGCCCCAACAGACTTCTTCTTATTCCTATGGTGAACCTTGTTATGTCTATGTTTTATGTGTTCATATATCCTCTGCTTTTCCTTGCCCTCACCTATAGGTGCTATTGGGGTTTCCATGGCCACTACAGCCGGGAGGCAGAGCATCTGTTCCAGGGGCTGGAGTCCACCTATCAGAAGGCCCTCCAGTCTCACCTGAAGAGCTCTGACAGCATCGTGTCTCTACCCCAGTCCGACCGTTCCTCCTCGTCCTCCCAGGAGAGTCTGAAGTAAGAACCAAGATGCCCTTCTAGTGTTGTGCTTTGGTTGTAGTCCTAAGATGACCCACTAGCTGGCTGCGGTCGAGAAGTCTTTTTTTTGCTGAGGAAGGTTCCTAACGGAGTGAAATGACCCGGAAGTGGCAGCCATGATAAGAACTGTTTGAATTCTCTAAATGTTGGTGCTTCGATGCTTCCTGGAGCATCCTTTATGAAAGGAAAGGAGATAATGCTGCTCCACAATTCCCTGCGGCTGCAACATTTAAAGCGACTCACCATTCGGCCATTCATGAAAACAAACGATATACTTATCTTGCATTAATTTAACAATTATTTTCATACAGTCATATACTAATTTGGATTCCTTTTGTTTAACTTTATTTATATTAATTTAGTTCGAACAAGTAACAAATAAGTAAAAACCAAAACAAGAATAACAAAGTGAATAGTAAACATATAGCAAACTGAAGTAGGAAGAAGTACAGCCTACACACATAGTCCTACCCCTTCTCTATAACTTGAAAATGAATTCACTCCTCCTTCGTGGAGAGAAGCTGTGATTTCTTTGATACCAAAAGAGGGTAAAGATAAACTTGAATTATCGACCGATAAGCGTATTGAACCAAGATTATAAGATCTTTACCTACATTTTGGCAAAGAGGTTAGGAAAAATCCTCCCCCAAATAATAAGTATAGATCAGACAGGTTTTATTCAGCAAAGGCAGACTCAAGATAACATTCGCCGAACATTACATGTGATTGATCATATTGTTGAAAACAAACTTGAGGCAGTGTTATTGAGCCTTGATGCCGAAAAGGCGTTTGATCGAGTTAACTGGAAGTTTTTATATAGAGTATTGGGGCAATTTGGATTTCACCAGACCTTTATCAAAACTATTCAAGCATTATATAATGGCCCAAAGGCAAGAATATAATTAAATGGAGCCGTATCAAATCTATTCGGCCTGGAAAGAGGGACAAGACAGGGCTGTCCAATAAGTCCATTATTGTTTGCTTTGTTTATTGAAGCGTTAAGTCAGGGGATCACTCAGGATAAAAATATTACAGGTATAAAATTGTTAGACCAAGATCATAAAATCTCTTTATTTGCGGACGATGTTTTAATTAACTTGTCGAACCCAGAGAGCTCAATTTTGAAATTAATGTCATTTTTGGAGGTTTTTAGTTCCATTTCAGGTTATAAATTGAATATTTTAAAGACCCAAATTTTAAGTTTCAAATACAAGCCTAGTCAGACCATAAATTCTAATTTTCAACTAAACTGGGATTTGGATCACATTAGATATCTAGGAGTAAAAATCCCAAAAGACCTTACAAAATTGTATGCCTTAAATTTTAATCTGTTAAATCAGAAAATAAAGGAAGACATAAATAGATGGAATCTAATTCCAATATTAAGTTTTGAAAATGAATATCTTGCCTAGGGTACTATATTTGTTTCAGACTCTTCCAATTGAAATAACTGATAAACAATTCAATGAATGGGATAAATTGATATCACGTTATATATGGCAAGGGAAAAAACCAAGGATAAGATTTCACACTCTTCAATTGGCAAAGAATAAGGGAGGATTTGCACTCCCTTGCCTAAAAAATTATTATATATCGGCCCAATTGAGGACTTTGTATTGTTGGTGTAATTCTGATTACCAAGCTAGATGGAAAGAAATTGAAAGGAATATATCTGGGACAGTCCCAATTCAGGCACGGTTAGGGGACAAAAGACTTATTAAAAATGTAATGGAAACAGGTAATAGATGGATTAATTTATCTTTGAAATTATGGTTAAATATCATCACTAAGAGTGGCTTACTTGAAGAGATAAAGATTCTGAAATGGTGCTCCCATGACCTTGATTTCACCCCAAATAAATTGGATGCAAGCTATAAGGGTTGGGCTAATCGCAGCCTTTCCTCATACTGTACTTTTTTCAACCAGGGGACATTGACTGATTTCCAGACATTGAAAAGACTATATGGGATAAATAATAGCGACTTTTTTAGATTTCTTCAGGTACGCCATCACATAAACAGTTCTAAGTTAGAGAGTCACAAGGCATTCGAAAACAACCTATTGAAAGTTTTTATGAGTGCCTATAAAACAGATTCGGGTCTTAAAGTAATTTCAAGAATATATAGAGGACTTCAGGATGCTGTAGTAGCAAGTACTACCTACATGAAACAAAAATGGGAACGCGAAACTAATAGCTGCATTCCAGAAGAAGTTTGGTTAAAATATTGTGAATTTCAATGGAAGATATCGAGCTCAACCTTGTGGAGAGCGTTTGGCTGGAAGACTGTTAGTAGATTTTTTATTACACCTGTTCAGAAGTCTCATCATTCAGGTTCTTCCAGCTGCTGGAGGAACTGTGGCTCACAGGTAGCTAACCACTATCACCTGTTTTGGGCCTGTCCAAAAGTAAATTCTTTTTGGCGTAAGATTTACACAGAATTAGTTACTATATTTGGTACAAACATAGTTTTTAAGTGGGACGAACTACTGTTTGGTGTTTTACATTCAACATCCACAAATTTTAAAACAAAATACTTATTTGGAATATTGAGTGTCGGTGCTAGAAAAGCAATCACTAAGAAATGGCTTAAACCAGATACCCCATCATTAGACAACTGGTACGATGTTATTTATGACATATTTGTAATGGAAAGAATTACTTTCTCAATGAAACTTCAAGAAAATAAATTTGAGGACATTTGGAAGGAGTGGAAAAAGTATATTTCCCCAAAACGCCCATCTTTTGTTTAATTTTTATTTTTTTCTAAATGTAATTTTTTTATTATTACTCATTTGATCTTATTTTACATGAAAAGCACCCCATGTTCTATTTGTGTGTTCAATAATTTCATTGTAAAAAGTGGAAAAGTTGGTTTACCTTGTATTTGTATCTAATTAAGTATTCTTATGTAAATGAGTAAACCCAAAGAAAATAAAAAGAAAATGAATTCAATATTTATATAAACTTGTTTGACTGGTAGCCTATATTCCTTTTATTATTTCAATTCCAACCTTGGTAATGAAGTAAAATTTCTCACCGGTTGTCCTCGTTAGGTAAAATAATCCTTTATTATCTGTTGATGGAAAGTGTTCCAGCAGCAGAAGGACCGGCGATATCTCTCTTTCACTGTCACCGAAGGAGCTATTTAATAACACACGAGGCGAGCATGCGCCTTTTGTAATCCATCTTTGGAACATTGTAGTTTCACCACAGCAGACCCGCGTCAATAACCTCCGCCGCCGTCTCATCATAATTACGGAGCCTAGTGAAAGTGCAGACAGATTCTCTTAACACTGTGGTTGTCTTTTCCTAAGTCCTTCTGAATTCTCCTCCTCATCTTTCCTTGACCTCGTGACGTTTTCCATCGAGGTCAAGGAAAAGTGGTTAAGAAAAGACATTAGGACATCATTTTTTTACTTTTCGACCGCAGCCTCTGTTCTTCTGTGTTGTTCTGTCTCTTCCCTTCTGCCTTTTCCTGTATTCTCTAAACTTTTGCACATCTATTTTAATTGATCGGAACCACTAATCCTAATCTGTTTTATTGAATATGATTGTAAAAACATTGGTAATTATTATCAGATTGGCAGCAGACGGGTGAGCGCTCTCACACACAGCCACCGGTGCACACACACACACACACTCTTAGATCGATTGCCATCATTTACCCAGTTTATAGATTCCCCCATGGAGCGTGTTGACTAATGACCTCATACTCAATTCGTCAGCACTGCAGTTGTTGTGGTCATCTCTTTGGGGGTATGTGTGTGTGTGTTTGAGGGGTGAGCTAATTTGTTCCGTCTCACAGGAAGCTAATGTTTCCAATACAACGAGTCCATACATTTCACATGAATAATTTCAAATGAATTGTTCTTATTCTTAGATACCATAACTGTCTAGTGGTGTCAGGTGCTCACTGGGTTGGAATGTGATGTATGCATGTGTACATAAAGACTAAAATGTGTCGTGCTATCTCTGTTTTTTTTCAGCCGGCCATTGTCTGTGAAGAGTGTCATCGGAGGGAGCATAACAAGGAGTAAGCCACTTTCTATCCCTTCATGTGGGGCTTTCCCTAGATGTGACAAGAATAGTGTATAAAGTAAGGCAATGTGTGGTGAAGTTGGTACGGAGAAAGCAGGAGAGAGCAGAGTAATGCTCCCTTTATCCAGACCTTGTATCCATACTGTCCCCTACAGCACTAATCTGTAGCTTAGTGGTTAAGATGAGATAAGATAAGAGAAAACTTTCCCGGGCAATTCACGTTACAGCAATAAAAGAAATGAGCAAGGAAACAGATAAAGGACTATTTCAAGTGATAATGACAAAATAAGAAATCAAAGTGAATGATATTCAGAAGCTATACACGCAATATACATTTTAATATTTAGACCATATATATTTATGCATGTACTGTAAACTATATATACTAGGGCTGTCAAAGTTAACATTATAATAACACGTTAACGTGAATTCGTAACGCCACTAATTTCTTTCTGGCATCATATGAAACTAAACCTAAGGAATCCATTGGTACCAACCATGTCATACGAGCTTGGATGGAAGGAGGATAAATAACGCTCCAAAAGTTAGGTTAAATTTTGGCGAGGAAAAACCGGCATGGCCATTTTCAAAGGGGTTCCTTGACCTCTGACCTCAAGATATGTGAATGAAAATGGGTTCTATGGGTACCCACGAGTCTCCACTTTACAGACATGCCCACTTTATGATAATCACATGCAGTTTGGGGCAAATCATAGTCAAGTCAGCACACTGACACACTGACAGCTGTTGTTGCCTGTTGGGCTGCAGTTTGACAGGTTATGACTTCAACATATTTTTGTAATTGTGTAATTTTTTTGTGTTAATTGATTTCCAATGATAAATATTTACATACATTTGCATAATGCAGCATATTTGTCCACTCCCATGTTGATAAGGGTAATAAATACTTGACGAGTCTCCCTTTAAGTTCCATTTTGAACATATAAAAATTTGATTAATTTGTGATTAAACATGATTAACTATGGACAATCACGCAATTAATCGCAATTAAACATTTTAATCGATTGACAGCCCTAGTATATGCACATGTGCATTTGTACGTAGCTGTGCAAATGCACATGTGAAAAAATAATGAGTCTTAGGGCTTCACAGCTGACTATTGCTATTGTCACAGTACAGTCTTGTGGCAGTGGGCTGTCTTACTCTTTGGTGGAAGTGAAAAGTAAAAGGTTCGATGGAGAGAGTTAGATGGAAGTGATGCGTTAAAATAAACAGCCTCTGTTGACTGTCTGCTTCTCATGTCTGTGCTGTTGTAGGTAAGCTGGTGAGCACCAGGGTGTCGCCCTCATCTGGATCTCTCCAGCGTTCCCGTAGTGACATCGATGTAAACGCCGCCTCCAGCGCCAAGTCCCGTCTGTCCACCGTCCCTGCCTCCTTGCCATTCAGCTCTGCCGCTGCCCTTCCCCCAGGGTCCTACGCCTCATTAGGTAATCATCAGTCATCTCCTTCTAACCTTCTAAAAGCAGATAAACAAGCCTCAGTACGGCAGTTTCACTCTGTTGTGAAGAAAGAACTCTTTCTGTCACTCAGCAAAAAACAGCACACGCTGAATTGTAAGTACAAACACAGTGTTCAGAGAATCAAAGCTGTCCAAGCAAATTGGAATCAAGATGAAAGGTTATACATCAGACCGGCACATACGGGTACTTCGCAAAAAGTCAAGGCAGCACCCCCTTTTGGGGGAAAGAAAATCGAAGATCCCACAGACTTCAATGCAATTTGACGTGTGTTTGGATTGTAATTTTGACAAGCATGCATGCATCTCCTGTTATACAAACATTTGTTTTATACACATGTCTAATAATTATTTTGCGACCTTGCCTGAACCTGAGCATTCACAATACCTTAATAAATTAAGGTTGATCACCGCCATGTCCTTTCAGTCTTCCCCCGTCCAACACAGTGTCTGGATATTGCCTCTCCAGACATCTCTACATATTTGATTGAATCACGTTAGGCTAAGTGTTGTCTGTAAATAACCAACGTGTTAATAGCCAACTGTTTGATATATGGGCTGAGATTTAGTTGGAGACGACAGTCTGATGTTGCTATAAAGTTAATATATGACTGTATTACTGCAGCAGCCTCACACTCAAGCTAACGTTAGCATCCTATAGCCATTTACCACACTGACAGTGAATATTCACGTATCGTATGTGCCTCAACAGCTTTTCATAATTTCCTCTCCTGTGAGGGCGAGTTTCTTTCTCCCAAAATGGAGCGCAGCCTCGGCGATGACGCCATGCTGGTCTGGTCTATAGCTTGTAGACATGAAGCCCCCTCTATTAGATCTTTTTTAGGACACGGTAGGAAAACAAATCGGAGATCAGCATTTTTGGATTTATTGTCGGTGCAACCAACCACACAGCAGCTCTTGGGCATAGTGTTATTACTAGTACCGGTTTGTTTAAAGTAGAAGTGTGGAGACATGTTTCACCTTCTTCTGTTTTCTCTGTTACCGTCTATGAAGGACACGGGGTTGTTTTCCCCCAAAAGTGGGCGTGGTCATGCAAGCCTACTCTGGATGACGTATTGCCGGTCTGATGTATGCTGAAGAAAACTGTGAATTAAATAAGCTACAGCTTTGCTAACAGGATGCAATGGTGCATCTGCAGAGATTTACTCAGGAATGAGCCACTATCTACAGTATTTTAGCAAAGCTTTGTTAACAAAGTCCTTTTTCAGAGGCCCACTCAAGCAGTTATTCTCAAAGTATTAAAACATTTTCCCCTGTAGTCACTGGCTTTTATGGGCCTGACTGGGGCTATTAATGATTACTGAGGTTGTCATTAGACTGTTCTGTCAGCAGGAACTGTTTAATTCCTACGCCGCTGCTTTTGACGAATCGATGTGATGAGGCTAAGTAGTGTGATTAAAACCCCAGACACTTTTTTAAGAATGTTTTCCCAACATTTTAAGTTAATGGGGGAATGGCTTAAACATTCCCCCATTAACTTAAAATGGGGGAATGATAGATATGATATTTACTGTAATCCTTTTGGTCAAACTTCCCCCCCCCTCCCCTACCCCCCTTGTTCTTCTCCAATGAGTCCCCGTCGCTCGGTAATGGCCATTACTAATGATGATGAGGTCCCTTGCTCACCCACTCACTCCTGTTCCTGCTTCAATTGCTACTAATGTCTTCCTCTATACCTCTCCTCCCACTCGCTGCTGCACTGCCTTTCTTAAATGCCCCAAAAGATGGCACTCCTGGTAAAAGTGATGGTAAGACTTGTGTTAGTGTGTGTGTGTGTGTGTGTGTGTGTGTGTATGTAGTTGTGCAACATGCACAGAATACAAGAAAGTGAAGACGTATTATATGAGTGTGCCTTTTTGTCAGCTGTCACGGGCTACACGTTTACATCATCTCTTCATCTGTGCCCTCTTTTCCTCTCTTTATCCCCCAAGTGGTCTCCAGTTATGTGGAACTGTATGGACTGTCTGCATGGACTTTCTCCTCTTACTGTAACCCTAACAACTGTATCCATCAACTCTGTTACTTACACAGCGATCACGTCCAATGTTACTGGTTCATACTGTAGGGTTGTTTTTAAGTTGATAAAGGAGGTTGCTTTTTTTCTTTATTTCTTTCTTAGTTTTTTTCTTATTTCACAGAAGTTGATGTGCCACTGTAACGGACGGTGCGCTGCAACGTTTCATGAAATAAATGGTTGCCAAATTTGACATCCTACCCAACTTTTAACTGTCTTCAGGGTTGCTAAATCTGAAGTCTTGGACTGTTCTGCTGTGTACACAATGTGGCATGAATTTAAAATCACACCATCTGTTTTGTGTTATATTGTAGGGTTTCATACTACAGATCCCTTTTTGTCTTGTCAGTCACCCACAAGTCAAATTCTATGGAAGCCCTGAGTGGCAAGTGAGAATTTTTTTTTCTGGTGATCCGTTTTCTAAGTCTGATCTAAATTGTTGTCTCTCCTGTTCATGACTTAAGAACAGGTGAAAAAAAAGGTTTCGCCAGGATAATCTTTTTAATTTCCTTGATTTCTTTTTTTCTTCTTCTGTAAAAAAGGTGGGGGGAAAAGTTTTTTTGTTTTTTTTTAAATTGTGAAAACAGTTGTTTTTTTTCACTTGCCTCTCAGAGCTTCCGTACTTATCGGCTTGTTGTCAATTTTTATGATCCGAGACTAAAGGATAAGCTTTTTGACTACTTTACTGGAGGGAAAGGGCTAGTATAATACAAATGAAACCGAGAGGACCCCAGAGTAACAATTCCTCTCCACCTCAAGGTGACTTTCATTTTTAGCTTGCTGTGCAATTCTTGTTATCACACTCACTATTTTCCAGGCACAACAAGCTACAGTAGATGCTCTAGGTCAGATGACCTTTGCCCCCAACTAATCATAAAATTCTACGATGGACTCACTGGTTGCACCTCAGGTTTTATAATGGTGCTTTGGAAGTAAGAGTGGAAAAAAAGTGTCATTTTTGGCCAGCACCTGAGTGATCTATATTAAACAAAAATCAAATGTCTCTCACTTCAAATTGACTTTATTTATGTTAAAAGGGCTGTTGACACTTAGAAATCTTCAGAAGACATTTTTTTTTCTTTTTCTTTTGGATTGTATTATCAAATGTATTTGAGGTGGAGTTGTGTGGGGTTACGATGATGAAGTTGCTTGGTAAATATGACTAACAGCTTCAGACCCACTGCATGTTTAATGTAGCAATTCCAAAACGTGCTACATATTGATGTTACACATTTACAATAGAAACCAGTCTCTCAGTTTGGGGGAAAGGTTTCTGTCTTTACGTCGCTACCTTAAAGCCCAAAGCTAGCCATTAGCTTGCAGCTAGCAGTATCATGGTTTGAGTTTGACAAAAGTTTTTTTTAGAAGCTAAAGTGCAAATGTTTTTCTACTCATCATCAGAAGTCAAAATGTCAAAGTATTCCTCATGTTTGCAGGTTTTCAAGCATAGCATATAGGCAGCTGCAAAGGATATTCAATGTTTTCCATCTTTCTCCAGACCTGGGTCAAAAAAGTTTGCCAATATGTCTCATGGTTTCTTTAGCACATTAAGGCACACTTTAAACTTTATATTTAAAAGTCAGTTGGTTTCGGCAACCTCACCGCTAGATGCCACTAAATCCTACACACTGGTCCTTTAAGTTGTGCTTTTCTGTGGCTCGTGTCTTAGCTAGCACCAGCACGGCTGTGCTTACAGGGCAAACCCCAACCAAGTTGCAGGTTAAAATGAACGCTGAGAATGATTTGCAAACTAATAGACTCAGGTTTGTTTCTTTCCCACTTGTGTGTTTTCAGGGGGGGCTCTATCCCCTCATCCAGGTCTTCTTCATTCTGTCTCCCCAGACCTTCTCTTCCCCAGCATCTCTGTTCAGGGTAGGGGTGAACACATTGAAGTAATTGGATTAAACTCCCACTGCCTCTCTTCCCTCCCTCCTCCTTTTTCATCCAGGTCGTGTTCGTACCAGGAGACAAAGCTCGGGCAGCGTGGCCGGAGGAGCCAGTACCTCAGTGGTGGACAGTAGGGGGCGCAGCCGAGCCAAAGTGGTCTCTCAGTCCCAGCGTATGTATATACACCGCACGCAGACTCTCATAACGTTGAAGTTGAATTGAAATCAGAGTCATGCTCTTTTCAGTCACGCTATCGAATTGTACTGCATTACACAGCTATGCGTGTGCATACTGCATACCAATCTGCCACTCTCATGTTTCCAGTATGATCTCTGTCTGCATCGGCTCTGACATCATACTCGATGCTTTGCCGTTTCTTGTATGTGTGTTGCGATGCGCTTACAGCACCCCGAAGACTCTTCCAGTCACTCACAAATCTTGTGTATTTGTGCAAGGGGTGCCCTACATGCATGCACAGTACGTGTGTGTATGTTGGTATATAGTATTGAGATCAGGCAGTAAATCCGTACACAGCTAACACGTTCACAGCCGCCCAGAGTGCATGCTGGGCAAATTTAATCTGTCTCATTTTGACCGTTCTCCACCCTGTCCTGCCTATTGCTTCCATCACCCAGGATCCAGATCAGCCAATCCCATCAATGGTAAGGCCTCAGCTTCATCCGATCACAAGCCAGAAGCCTCATCCCTAAGCTCTGTCCCCCACCTAGCACACAGAGCTTTGCACGCCGTCCCATTCTGTTAGCCTTTTACGTTTGTTTCACCACGTACGGTAGTAGCATGCTTCACACATTTTTTTACTCCCCCCCAACAGTTTGAGAAGCTGTTTGGAGTCGTGTGCCGTCAGCCATTGTGTTGTCCTTGTTTTCACTGTTGAAATGCTGTATGTTCCCACTTGTGACTGGTGCCACAGTAAATGTCTCCCCACAGCACAGTTAGTTAGAACATGGGTTCCTCCCCCCTCACCCTGAGTGTGTGTCTGTGATTGTTCATTCAGACTCTAATTTAATTTCCTGTGAAGTTCTATTTGCCTCCAACTTCTGTGTTGTCATTAAAATAGTATTCATTCACCTTCAAATCTAAGTAAATCCATGAAGTACAAGATGAATAAATGTAGAAGAAGACATTATAATATGTCACGTTACCTTTTATGTTGCTGCACTGTCCCACAGCACTGGGTCTGTTGACACAGGGCTTGTGTTTTAAGATTTGACCAAGCATGTTATCAAAGGTTGGACCCCTCCCTTACCCCTTCTCCCTACCAGTTTCTCTCACTCTGAATACTGTCTAACCACAGTACAATTTTTTGTCATGTCTCCCGGCAGCCGGCAGTCGCTCCAGCTCCCCGGGCAAGCTGCTCGGCCACAGCAGCTACGGCCGGATCCCTCGAGCCACGGTGTCGGCCTCCACCACGCCAGCAGACAAGCGCACCAGGATCCCTCGCAGCCAGGGCTGCAGCCGTGAGACCAGTCCCAGCCGACTGGGCCTCGGTAAGGCCAGGACCACTCACACAAGTCTATCTATCTTTAGTGATAGATTACCTTTTACTTTGACCTCCGTTTTTTACTTCTTTCTTAAACAAACTTAAGCTTTAAATTATTTGATGCCCCAAATGATGAATGCTAATTGTTAATTTAATTAGTCGATTCCATCGGCTATGTGAGCATGAGCTTTAGAAATTAGCTTTAGAGACCAAGGCTGTAACCAGGCTGTAAACATGTTTACTTCTGCTGTAAAGTTGGGCATTTTAACATGGGGGTCTACGGGGATTGACTCCCTTTTGGAGCCAGCCTCAAGTGGCCATTCGATGAACTGCAGTTTTTGGCACTTCAGCGTTGGTTTCACTGCTCAGCACCCAAGGTTGCCACTTAGGTGAAAGAAACTGAAATGCAACATATCACAGTGTTCCTTTAACTCATCTGTTTCTCGTAAAATCCACACCATTAAAATGTGCAGGCACTGGGACAAGACTGCAACAAGTTAAACACTGACCATTCACATGCTCCACATCACCGACCACATGAACACATGTGCTGATAAGTGACATACGTTGACACAGGATTATGTTATGAAACTGGACCTTGCTATCTTAATTTCCTGATAAAGAGATAAACTCATGATTTGCCCTTTGAAACGCCGCAGAGGTCACATTTCCTTTTTAATCAGACCATAAACACTGCACAGATTGTTGTTGTCCATCACAAAGCGTTGTTGGCTTGTTATTGGCACAAACGGTGCAGATTGTCTGCGTTTGTTCTGCTAGTTCTCTTTTCATCATGATGAAAACGTACACACACTTGATGTATAGTTTTAGTCTTCAGCTAAACATTCCTCACAGATCTATTCTGATATAATATGATGATAATGTATGATTGGTTGAGAGGGAGCGGTGGTTATGGGTGTTGTAGTGGTTGGCATGAAAACGCCTGTGTTCGATGGAAAAAAATCTTTTTAGGCCTCCGCGTCGGTGACAGCTGTGGCCAGAGGCAATTTTGTTTTCAGGTTGTCTGTACATTCGGTTCAATTTTGGCACAAATGTCTACTTGGACTCAAGGATGAACTGATTAGATTTTGGTGGTAAAAGGTCAAAGGTCACTGTGACCTCACAAAACAAGTTTTTGGCCATAACTCAAGAGTTCATATGCTAATTATGACAATTTTACACAAATGTCTAATAGGATAGAATAATGAAGTGATGACATTTTAAACAGACATCGCGTGCAATGCATCCTGGTACATGTAGGCATTGCTGGTACGGCTCTGCGAGCAGGAGAACTCAGCGTTCTTGGTCAATATGGCACGCACTGGGGAATTTATTGCTTCAATGGATTACATTTACCATCAACACTGATTGGACATCCACATAAAAAGGTGGTGAATTTTCCCTTTAATGGACGACTGGCTGCTTTTGTGAAGTGTCATTGAAAAGTTGTTTCAATAAGAGGAAATGTTGAATCTTTATGATTAATTACAGATCCTTAATTTTTGTTTTGTTTTCAATTTGCCTCATTTGTTTGGATAAGAGGGGGATACTGTTCACGTTCCGCTGTTACTGCTGTTTTTTTATCCCAATTTGATATGTTACTTTCTTAATATCTAATCCCTGTAATCCTTTTCTTCCATATGTATCTCATCGTTAACAGGCACTTGAGTTGCTCTTTGGAGATGTCCAGACTATCTAACCTTTACTAGCAGTATGCTGTTTGACCAACTCACTCACCCAGCATTCTGCCACTGCTTCTGTCTCTGTCTCTGTCTCTGTCTCTGTCTCTGTCTCTGTCTCTGTCTCTGTCTCTGTCTTCTTCTAATCTCTCCAGTACATTTTTTCTCCCTTTTATATTTTGGGCACCGGGCCTCATTACAGAAACTTCCTATTTTATCTCAGTTTAGGATGACATTTAGGATTTGTTGTATTACAGAAACATGTTTCCTAATTGTATTTAGGAAAAAAATATTATTATTATATTAAATTATAGGAATTTAGTTATTACAGAGCTGTCCTAACTTAGGTAACATTTTCCAAATGTTGAATCCTAAATCCTAAACAGCAGCACTGTTGTTAGCTCTGTATGACAATGAAGATGGGGAACAACAAGAACGCTGAAATACAATGATTTGAAAGGCTACTCAAATCGTATGATGATGGATCACAAATGCACTTCGTTTTTGATTTTTTTTGTTAAGGTTGACTTCCAGACTTCCAGCCAGTAACAAGTGAGAGCCGTTGACATTATGGCTTGTCCGTCTCGAGTAGCCTACCTGTACATTCTAAACATAGATACAGGCGTGACAGGACGAGTGTCGATTGAAGAATCAAATGTACAGTTGTAGTTTGGATTTCTTAAATTAAGATAAGATAAGAGAGGACCCAGCAACCACGAGTTTAGGAATTCCTTCTGTAATAGGAAGACAGGATTTGTCCTATCTTTGACACGTTAAGATAGGACTAGCAGGTATTTTTCTGTAATGAGGCCCCTGAATGACAGATGTCACTTCATCAATCCGTCAGTCTGTCGAATGTGCATTTGTGCACAAAAAAATGATCCAAATGTGATGGTCATGAAATTCACTGAGCACATTCATGTGTTCAGTGCAATAAAGCCTTTTGATTTTAATGACTTTTGATGCTAATCTAATTGAGCACCACCATGAGCAAAGTTCTAAGAATAGCAAAGTCACCAGTTTGTTGTTTCATGCAGGACTTTGTTGGGTGTCATGAATAGTATAGTCCTGGAGGTACAGTACAGTCTGCAGGGCTTCCATAACCTCTACCCCTCTTCTCTTCCTCACTTCTGACTCTCAACCCCACTTTCCCTCATGAATGGACACTGACATTCCCATCTAACTTGTTGTCCTGACAGCCAGGCTGTGTGGTAAAGCTCTTCTTCCTGCTGCTCTTCCCTACCGCACGCTAGCCCGGAGCCGCATTCCCCGTCCCAGCATGAGTCAGGGTTGCAGTCGCGACACCAGTCGCGAGAGCAGCCGCGACACCAGCCCTGCTCGGGGCTTCACTCCTCTGGGTGAGTACCGCTGAGCTAGTAGCTGTCCGGACTACCTCTACCAGTGGGTGTCCTAACCGGACTATCTTTACCAGATGCTTACACCAGCCTCCCTCCTGTTGTTGGTCCTCTTTGTAGTGTCACCCTACCTCTGCCTGTCTTTCTCTGTGCATGCACTAATAGTGCCTTTCTGGGTTTTGGGAAGATTACTGTTCTGTGTCCAGTGTCTCTTTTGAATCCTGTTTTTAATTTTTTTTTATGATGGTATAAATTACGAAGTACTGTCTTCAAATGTACCTTATTTATTTTATCTTTATTTGTGCGTGTGAATACTTTCTGAGTGAATCTGTGTACAGATGTTGTGATTTTAAGTCTAAGAGCCATCATTTAAGATTGGGGAAGACATAGAGGAAGAAGTAGACGCAACAGAAACAGCAAGCAATAACTGCAGTCAGTATTCATAGCTGACGGTGCCCCTGCAACCAATGCACTGCTACTGCAGTTCTTGTGCTGTTACATCCCGGGAAGTGATGTCATAACTCTGCAGCCGTTGCTGTTTCAATAGGTAATCTATAAAGCAGGAGCGGAGAAGTATGCCATTCCTCAGCATGTCAGTGCTTCAGAGCCAAGCTTAAGGACTGTTAGCATAGCATAGGTTTACTGCTTTTGTTGTCGTTTTGTTCTTTCTGTGAAAAAATTTCACTTTTTCGAGTGTTTGTTGTTGTAATACTCACCCCATGTTTTAAATAGGACTAAAAGAATTAATGTTTTCTTCCAGGTGAGTTTTAATTTACATAACTTGCTTAGATACAATATGTGTACCTTGTGTTTAGAGTAGGGCTGTCAATCGATTAGAATATTTAATTGTGATTAATCGCAAATTAATCACACATTTTTCATCTGTTCAAAATGTACCTTAAAGGGGGAGATTTGTCAAGTATTTAATACTCTTTTCAACATGGGAGTGGGCAAATATGCAGCTTTATGCAAATTTATGTATATATTTATTATTGGAAATCAATTAACAACACAAAACAATGATAAATATTGTCCGGAAACCCTCACAGGTACTGCATTTAGCATAACAAATATGCTCAAATCATAACATGGCAAACTGCAGCTCAACAGGCAACAACAGCTGTCAGTGTGTCAGTGTGCTGACTTGACTATGACTTGCCCCAAACTGCATGTGATTATCATAAAGTGGGCATGTCTGTAAAGGGGAGACTCGTGGGTACCCATAGAACCCATTTTCATTCACATATCCTGAGGTCAGAGGTCAAGGGACCCCTTTGAAAATGGCCATGTTATTTTTTCCTTGCAAAAAATTCAGTGCAAGTTTGGAGCGTTATTTAGCCTTCTTCGCGACAAGCTAGTATGACATGGCTGGTACAAATAGATTCCTTAAGTTTTCTAGTTTCATATGATACCATATCATATGAGCCCGCTACAGCCTACGAAAGATTGATTGCGTTAAAGAAATTAGCGGCGGTAAACAAATTTGCGTCAACGTGTTATTGTGTAACCTTTGACAGCCCTAGTTTAAAGTGCAGAGATAAAAACTGGTCGTAATGAGTATTACAACAACAAACACTCAGAAAAATGATCCTGACAAAATCACCCGCCAAAACTCTTTTTCCCCTCCTGTTTTCACAGATGAAAAAAAAAAGAAACTATTTGTTCGTCCCATTCTCGTGAACGCATTATCTCTCTGGAGGGAATTTGGCCATAAGTCAAGAATTCATATGCTGATTATGACAATTTCAACAGGATAAAGTGATGACGTGATGACATTTTGAACAGACATGGATGTAAAGTGCAACTTGACTGGTTGGTGGCGGCATACAACCGAAAGGCTGTAATTCTAGTTTTCACCTGTTAAGCCATAAACACAGGAGAGAAAACAATTAAGATCAGACTTAGAAAATAGATCACCAGAATTTAGTTTTTATCACTTGCCCCTCCGTACTAATGTCACAGCCCAGCAGTGTAACATTGCTCCTGATTCTTACCGTAGAGGTTGGTGTTACACCTGTAGTATGTGTCATTAACCCCCTGGTCCGGATGTTGCCCACTTCTCCTGTGCCCTGCAGCCTCCCGACGTCACTCCCGTTCAACCAGCGCTCTCTCCACAGCCGACCACCACGGCCAGTCAGGTGACCTGCATGCCCAGACCTCCCGACCCCCCGGTCACTCTCGGTTCCCCACAAATTCCCTATCTTAGAGGCAATAATGCCAACTGGACCAGCATGCTTCTGTGGTTGTGTTAGCATCATCATTCCGTTACTTTATTTTCACTCCCGAGTATTTTTGAGTATTTTATTCAGTAATTTATCAAACAGGAAAGGTAAGAATGGACAGCTTGTATTTGTTTAGCATGTAAAGGGAAACATTCATCTGCCTGTCCCTTGAGCGCCACATTTTTTTCATTTTAGCTTTGATTTTTGTGGAATTGTGACCTTATATGGGTTGACTCAGTCCAGCTTCACTTGATGTTTATTTGACACGTCATCCTTTGTTCTTTGTGAGTTTGTGCCACTGTTGTTTTCATTTTGAACATATAGGCTCATATTTGTGTTTTCTTTCCTCTTTGGTTCATTGTTGGTGCTTTACATCCCTTCATCTCCGAGGGAAACGGCATAGCTGCAACGTATGCCTGTCTTTCTGCCCAAGGGCTCGTTCATCCTCTATTTGTGTTTTTCATTTTACTTTCGGTGGTTAGAGACTTGAGAATATTCCCCCTTTGGTTGGATCTTTTCAGCTCATTCATTTACAGTGCATTGCTTTTTATTCAAATGTGTCCAAAAGAAACTCGATCTGTGTGGTTACAAAAGTAAGAAAAGCATCCTTTGCTTTTGTCCATTCAGGTAAGTTACGGTGGCCACTTTTACTTGAGCTTCACTCACCATCTGCCTTTACCTGGTTTCTTTTCCCATTTCCTGTCTAGACCGATATGGTTTGATCCACCAAGCGAGGATCTCTGCATCAGTCAACGCTATGAGGGTCCTAAACACTGGCACAGAGGTGGAGGCAGCAGTTGCTGATGCTCTGGTAAGCTGCTGTGGAATGTTTTTCTTCAGGAAAAGACATATGTTAATAGGTTTGTTGTTATTGAAAGGGGGTTGTTGTTGTTGTTGTTGAAACAGGCACTAGGTAAGGTTTTCATGCTGACATTTTGTATAGAATGAGTTGACTGAATCGCAAAATTGGGTGGCAATAAAAATGCCTCATACCAGCCTTATACAGGGTATCTGCAGATCTTGAAAAGTCTTTAACAGCATTGAATATTCCCTCATAAAAAGGCCTTATAAGATATTCAAAAGTCTTAAATTGAATTGACAAACAGGTGTTATCTAACCATTCCCCACTGTTTGTATTATTGGGCTGACACATATCTGTCTGTCAGGCTCGGCCAACTGGATGCTTTCCAGACTGTAATCTCTTAACTGGAAACTGAGTGAGAAAAACACAGTCAACTTTTGCAAGGTTACAGTCTTAGACTTAGAACACAAATGTATGCTCATACAGTAGATTACAATAGCTGAGAGTATCTCAACCGTTCACACATATCGGTTGAAATGTGAAATGTGAAGTTTTGTCCTCTCAGCAGGACTGTACTTGTTCTTTGTGTCCTCTTAAACCTTCCCTCTCTCATCTTTCCCTCTTGGTTGTTTGTTACCATTTCAGCTATTAGGAGACTCCAGGAATAAGGTAGTTGGTCATTTTACATACTGTTCGTATATCCATGCCATCACGTACTAATCGAGTTCAGAAAACAATAATGCAGCTTGACTCATTCAATGGCTCGTGACACTCCTCCACCCCCAACCCCCTTTTGATTGATTTGATCTTTTGATTGAATTTCACCTTGAATGTTTCTGTCCATCGCATCCCAATCGTGTGCATCTACAGTATGGCACCCAGCAAAGTCGTTTTCTTTTTCACATTGTAGTATTATTGCATTGAACCTCATTGTTATGGTACATTATTCATTCATGTTTATTTTTTGAGTCTATGAGATTAAATATGCGCTACTGTTTGAGGTGTCTCCGACTGCATTGCATTTGTAGTCAAGACCTTTTTGCTGACTGATGGCACTGCTTGACTGGCTGTTGATGATTTTGTGCATCACTAAGGACATTTTTGGCTTTTTAATTTTAATTTGTTTGATCATTTTGGCTGTGTTAATACATATGGCATACATTTTGGCAAGGTGTTTTTTTGTTGTTGTTTTTTTTTACTTCTAAATTTTGGAAGTTCAACCTCCGCTCCTATAATAAGTCTATAATAAACCTCACTCAGACCCTTAAGGACAAAAATGCCCCCATTGAAACCCATTAAAACCACAATGTTTGATCCTACAGCCATTAATCATGCATTATATTATATCAGGCTTTCAATCTGGAGTCCTGGATTTAACATTGTAGTTTTTACTATTTTCCACCAGATTGAGCCATTTTCTCATGAATGCAGGTAAACAGGCAGGTAGCCTGTCTAATCATTTCATTCAAACCGAAAACCGGCTTATTACAGTCCTGCGACAGCCACAGATACCAGATTTAGTTTTCTCTTTTTTTTGTCAGAGTATTTGATTTATTGATTGCTGACAGGATGTAAAGATAATTTCGACAAATATAAACAAAATGTTTCTAAATCTTTACCAACCCTACCCTTTAAAGGGTTAAAATTCTGAAAATGAATGAATATTTGGTAGTTATAATCAGGACTGAAGTTGGTTAAACATTTAACTCAGTGAAAGTGGAAAATAATATTAATATTTAATTTTATGTTTTTTTACGCTGACATTTTTGTGCTCTAAGGAAATCAGAGCAACTTAGTTTTCTTTCAGCTGAGGAATTAGATACCACAACTGCGTATGTATCAAATTTCCCAAAGTCAAATCCACAGAACAAAACATGAAATGCAAACATGAAATGTACGGAAACTGCATGGCTCCTGATGCAACTGTCTTGCAATCTTGTAATCAAAGATTTTAACCTCACGGCTGAGTTTATTTCTCTAAGCACGTTTCCTTCCGAGCCTGGTTAACATTTAGGCATCAGACTGTGTGTTTCCTTCACGTTCTTCTTTCTCCCTCAGAGGAAGCCGTTGAGACGGAGGTACGAATCACCTGGGATGTACTCTGATGACGACGCCAACAGTGATGCGTCCAGCGCTTGCTCAGAGCGCTCATATGGCTCCAGGAACGGAGGCATCCCCCATTACCTGCGCCAGACGGAGGATGTGGCGGAGGTCCTGAACCACTGCGCCAGCTCCAACTGGTCAGAGAGGAAGGAGGGCCTCCTGGGTCTGCAGAATCTCCTCAAGAGCCAAAGAATACTGAGGTGAGGTTGGGCTCATGTATCTTGGCCAAAGTGTCAAACAGTGCCAGAGTGGAAATGTGAGCTTTGACACTATGTCCAGCTCACTCAAGTGTGACCAAAGGCTATAACTGTGTGTCGTCTGCTTCAGGAGATGTTAATGTTTAATACCTCTGAATGGTACAATAAGAGACCGTATCCAGCAATCTCTAAATGGCAACATAATCAGGATTTTGGCCGTGTCTAGTTACTCTTCGCAGGAGTCAAGGATATAAATACAAATACAAACTTGGTGACGATAGGAAAGAGTCTCTTGACTGGCAGGCATCACTTCCTTCCATCCCACATGTCATGAGCACGGCATGAACACACTGTGTGCACTCGAACAGTTTGGGCAAAAATGTCTTATTGCCTAGATAATTTACTCCCTACTGAAAACGCCCTGTAATGGGTCTGTCCCAACACCCACGGTAATCGCTAGTAGTCAAGTGTCTACTTGTGTGACATATTTCCGGTAATTGCCGCAGTGCCCATTAAGAGCGCAAGCATGCAGAAGTTTATCAGAGCTCACTGGGACATTCTTGTTTGATAAAAACGCAAATACAAATACCGTACATGACATAACAAAAGAGACATAATATGATATTATTTAGAATGCTTTCTGTCTGATACATTGTTTAAGGATGGAACATATGTATGTTGACACTGACAGGGTCAGATATGTGATTATTCTTATCAGTCCCATCAAGAAGAACGGTGTGAAGGTTTGATTATAATTCTATTATATTCACTCTGTATCCAACACGGCGTCTGTCCTAAAACCAGCTTATAGGCTCATTACTGCCAACAGCTGGACAGGTGTAGCATGGAAGACAGTGGTGAATTATGGGATAAACTTACCTCTGAATACAACGTCAAAGTGTTATTAGGAAAGGTGTACTCTATGTTGGTATTTTTCCAACGTGAGACACGCTTGCCTTCTACCTCGCCGCACGTGACCGCGCAATTAAGTGCTGAAGACCTCAAGTGTGGGTATTGGGACAAAGCCACCGTCTTTGAACAATGCTGAAGGGATAAAATCAAAGTGACTGGGCTGTCTTGGTTGTGGCACGGTGTTTGTGAGATCATTCATTAGTTTAGCTGAACTCAAAGAGTTTTCCTCAGGAGCCTGGGGAAACTCTTCGACTGCAGCCTGAAGGACACCGCTACCCTCCACAAAACCAGCAGAGACCTTGAGGTCTGACTTAAAAAGGTTGACAAATCTGGGCTGCCCAGTCATTTCAAGGCTTGGATATACCTGCCTGCCCAGGGTTTTATGGCCCCTGCTACTATATGATGTTCCTATGTCAACTAAGGAAGCCCTGGAGAAGAAAATCAGCAGCTATCTGTGAAGGTGGCTTGGCCTGCCCAGGAGCTTAAGCAGTGCCGCTCTGTAGGGTCAACCAGCACCCTACAGCTCTCCTTCAGCGGCCTCTTCGTACTGTAATTTGTAGTGACATGAACAAGAGAAGCCATGCAGTACAGAGACTCCAGGGAGCCCAAAGTAGCAGCAGCTGGCATTGAGGTCTGGACAGGCACAAAGTGGAGTGCTGCCAGAGAGTAACAGGTGGCAGAGGCAGGGTTAAGGCAGAAGGCTCTTGTTGGGACGGTGGCAGCAGGGTCATCAGGCCTGGGCTACTTTCCAAGCTTTACCCCCCATGACCCCGGGAACATTACTGATGTTGCTTCCCAGTTCATCCGAGAGATGCATCTTGCAACCATCTTGGTTGTGGTACAGTCTTAGTGAGAGCACTTATTAGCTTAGTAAATGGCCGAGATGGAAGTGTAGGGGCTAAACTGCTGAGGGTTTTATGATCATCTAAGCTTTAAAGGTTGTCTATATGATATCCAGAGCATTACATAGCAAATTATTATTTGCTATGTAAATATATAGAGGAGTAATGTCTACCTGAGCAGAGAATGAAGTCTCTCTCCCTCTGTGCGTGCTGTAATCAGAGCTTCTCTGTGTTTTGTTGACATAGCCGAGCCGGCCGTGCGTGCTTTTAGTGCATGTTCGTGCACTGGCTATCTCACGGCCGCTGCTCTGCACGGCTCTCATAGGACGGTTACAGCTGATAACGCCATCCCGACTGATGGCGCCGTTGTGGAAGCATAGCGTCCCCCCTGCCCTGTTAGCTCTGTCAGCAGTGTTCCTGTTGTTTTCACTGTTAGCGCTGTTAGCACCATCGGCTCAGCTGTCCGTCGCCATGTTGATAGCCGTGTGGAAGCAATAGAAATGCTCTCAATCTCACATTTGGCACTTTTCATGTAATTTTGAAGAGGCAAATAGTAGCACCTGAAACCTTGCGTTTCAGTGAAATGATGTCTGTGTTTCTAACCTTTTAACATAAGAAGCTTATGAAGCATTTTGTCGAACCCCGCCCTGCTTGACATACCTCCTGGTGTCTTTTGTTCACTGCAGTCGAGTGGAGCTGAAGAGACTTTGCGAGATCTTCACAAGGATGTTTGCAGATCCACATAGCAAGGTAAGTAAAGAAGATGACTTGTTCTAATTATGACTGTAGTGTAAAGGCATGGTATCCAAAATACAGCAATACTGTACATAGTTGAGGTGTGACTTACTTGAAACTAATGTAGTATCTCTTGTTGCATGGCCTGCCTTGCTGTGGATTTAACAACAGAGAGTAAGTGTGTTTTTGTATCTATATTACCACAGGCATTAACCTAAATGTGTCTGAACATGAGCAGTTTAATGTTACAGTAGTTAAGTCAAATCAAGCCGTGTTGTATGATACATGTCTTAACCGTGCACACGTCCTCAGGTGTTCAGCATGTTCCTGGAGACTCTCGTGGACTTCGTCACAGTACACAGGGAGGACCTGCAGGACTGGCTTTTTGTCCTGCTCACTCAGCTGCTGAAGAAGATGGGGGCAGATCTGCTGGGCTCAGTCCAGGCCAAAGTCCAGAAGGCCCTGGATATCACAAGGTCTGTAATGCAAGCCCAGTCACAGGGAGGGGATAGCAAAGATTAGTGGCTTTAGTGCATTTCCAGTGGATATGGGGACATTTCACACTATTGGATATTAGTTCTCCATTCATCTCTTTAGTTGAATGTAAACATTAGTAATTGTGTGAGAGATTTTTGTGTTTGTGGTGAACTTTGAAATCAGTAGCAACCCTTAAGTCATATTCTATACAGATCTGTTTGAAAGACACGTGACTTCCAAAGCCCCTCAGTTAGTGGTCAACCTTATCATTGAGCCGGCTGATACAACCTCATAAACTACATCATAGCATACACAGTCTAATAGCATGGAAAAAGTGAACTTCTCATTTCTTTCTCTTTCTCAGGGACTCCTTCCCATTCGACCAACAGTTCAACATCCTGATGAGGTTCATCGTCGATCAGACTCAGACACCTAATCTGAAGGTGAAGTCGTTTTCAGATTCTCTTCATATAGGCGAGATGATGTTGATCGGTTAGTGTGATTGACGCAACGTCTTGTAAGACATGCGACTGAATGCTTGTTTCCTATTTAAGGTTAAGGTGGCCATTCTGAAGTACATTGAGTGCCTGGCTCGGCAGATGGACCCGACGGACTTTGTCAACTCCAGCGAGACGCGCCTGGCCGTATCTCGCATCATCACCTGGACCACTGAACCCAAAAGTTCTGATGTCAGGAAGGTAGGCGTTATTCAGTATTGACAGTAGGAATCTCTTTGCTCAGACAAAACCTTTTCCTTGTTTTTATTTAAAGTAGGATGCCTATATTCAGCAGATGTTTAATCTTTATCAATGGAGTGACGAGGGAATATCAATGTATTATTTTAGTTTTAGGTTCAAACAAGGTGTGATCCAGGACATAATGGTACCAAGGAAAGTTGTTTTTTTTCCTCTAGGGCAATTAGTAAGCATATAATCTACACAGGAAGTTATGCCATACTAAACTATTATAATTTTAATAACATTACAAGTGGGTGAGCTTATTGCAAAACTAATTGCTAAAGGAAACACATGATACACACGACAGCCAGTGGCATCTTGTATACTCCTGTAAATTCCTCAGCCTGTAGTGTTTGTTTAGCAACAGTTGTAAACTTTGATAATAGTCACTCTCTGTGTGGATGGCCTTGGGTCAGCAGCCCATTACCTTCCACTTGTCTGACGCGCGTCATGTGTTCCCTCCCCCCGTCTCCCCTTCTGTTTGTTTTTCCACTACTGTTCTTCTTCCAAATGAAATCCTCCCCTATAATTTCAAATCAGGGCCTGACTTCCAGGCACACTGAATATATATCTAGGAGGATAGATTTGTTGTGTCTGCTGCTGAAAGCAATCCTCACTTTAGTTTGTTTTTTAGTACAAAATATCCGTTATCTGGGAAGTTTGATCCACACAGTGTTAGTTGGTACGGAAGCCCTGAGAGGCAAGTGAGAAAAAAAAATCTGTTGATCCATTTTCTAAGTCTTTAAGTCATTTTAGAAGTTTCTAAATTTCCAGGATAATATTTCTCAATTCCTCAATGTCACCTGTTGTAATACTCATTTCAGCCACAAGAGGCTGGAGTGCACCATTACCCCTCTATGTCCTTAATAGGATTAAAAGCATTCATGTTTTCTTCCAGGTGAGTTTTAACGTCTAAACACAAGGTACATATATTGTGTTAGCATGTTTTGGAAATTAAAGTCACCTGGAAAAGTTTGTAGTCGTATTTAGAGCATAGTGTAGTGGTGCACTTCAGCATCTTGTGGCCGAACAGTTAAAAAATTCTCCTGACAAAAACAAATTCATCTCCTAAATTTTTTTTACACCTGTTTCCACAAGAAAACGATCCTTGCAAACTTTTCCCCACCTGTTTCAGATTAAAAAAAATTAAATAAAATAAAGAAAACCTTTTTTTCTTTTCTTTTTTTACATTTTCTTAAGTCATAAACGTAGGAGAGTAAACAATTTAGATCAGACTTAGAAAATGGATCACCAGATCTTTTTCTTCCTCACTTGGCTCTCGGGGGGGCTTCTGTAGGTTTGTGCTTAGTTGTTATGAAAGACTGGTTCAGTATTGCATCCATATGTGTTGCTGGAGGACCTGTGTCATGCTGTAATGCCCATTCTACCTTGCCACTGTGCCCCAGACCCTTCATAACTGGGTGAGCGACGAGCTAGCTGGCAGGTCCAGTACTGCAGCCTTACTGTCCGCTGAGGGCAACCAGGAAGAAAGGTGTAAGCAGGTAGAGCCCACTCCGACAGCCAATCACAACACGACACGTTAAGCACGCAATGCCCCGCCTGCCCGGTGCCTAACCAACATCTTCGAGACAGCGAAGACTCGAGTGTGGCATCTGTCACTCACCTCTGCCATTTACTATGCTCTAGCTGTTTTTGCTGTAACAACCTAAAAAACACTCTGTGCCTTGCAAATTGCTCACTCACCAGATAGATTAAGCTTGTTGTGCAACCACAAAAGACCGTAAGACCTTTAACCTCGGTATTTCTTAGAATTACAGGAAAATGCTTGTTGCTTTGTATGAATGGACATTTAAGCCAACTTTATTGCTCAACATTGATAGGAATGCTGTTTTGTTACTACTGTGTGCCTTTTGTTTGTCTGACTCACCTTAACAACCTCTCATCCACCTGCATACCTGCATGTTGTTAACATTTTATTTTTGTACAATATGTATTTAAACTAGTTTAGCTCAGGCTTATTATAACGTCATATATCTGTATGTATAGTGCCAAGTAACAGATGACTATTATACATGATTACATCACATAGTGTTACATTCATTTGCTTTTCTCCAAAGCAACATACAAAAAGTATATTCAAGCTTAAAAGCTAGAAGTGCGTTCCTCTCAAACAAACAACACAGTGTTCATTGCCAGTATAAGTGCTGAGAGTCCAGCTTTGGCATAAATGAAGAGAACCACATCAGATAACTTTTTAATCACCATAAAATATGAATCATAGACAGTGTATACTGTGTCACATGTTTGCTAGCCTGATATAAAGATCAGATTGTTTGTCAATCAGTTTTTCAACCCATCATCTTCAGGGTCAAACATCACGCACATACTGCTGTAATCAGCGGAACTAGCTCATTCCGCTAGTATCTATGATTAGTATTATGCCTTATAATCATCACATTTAGATTTTTCTTTACTATGAAAAGAAATTAAGGTGATGGTTGTCTGTACATCCATGCTTTACAGCAATCAGGAACTTGCTGGTTCCTGATGAAGCATGATTTTTCACAGTGCAGAATTACCGAAATGTATAAACAAATACAGGCTAACTCACATTGCAACATTATACTTCACATTTACATGACCTGAGGCCTGTTGGCAATCTCACAATATACTCAAGCCAAAAGGAAACATGTAGTAACACTGCCATACAACCTGTAAATATAGATGTAAGAAAAACAAAACAAGCAAAAACAGCTAAGGGTTAGGAAGTTACTGTAGCTAATATCACAAAAATGTGATTATTATCCCTCAAATGTCTCCTGAGGCAAACCATCTAGTTACCGTTTAACTTCTGTTCCCCAGCAAACAATAGCAACGTATTTTCTACTGCCTCCTTCCAGTTTGATGTGTACTCACTTGCATGTTGCAACGTTGATATAGCAACAATGTCCTTGAATAGATGTGTACTTCATAAGTCTTCCACTGAATGCAACTTTGAACTCTCCCCTTTTAACAGTTTCTTTCTACAGGCTAATGCATACTGTATGTGAGTCTACCAAAAAAGTGCATTGGGGAGTTGAATAGTTGGTTTCCATGGTTTCCGAACTGTTTTGACCTTTATTAACCTTTGCATTGTATTGGTCTTCTGTGGTTTTACAGATGCTGACCATGTGGAAGATTGTCAAATATTACATCAATTCATTATTCAGTCACAACCTGTGCGTTTTTGTATATTACAAATGTCAGTCCAGCTCCTCTGACTCACTCTGGATAGATTGCTGTTAGAAACAAACGGTCAAGGTATTTGTGGAACCAAGGAAACCATCTGAACCTCCTAAGCTGTTGTGTGCTCCATCCTAACCTGTTGTACTACGCTGCCTCCAGGCCGCCCAGGTGGTGCTGATCGCTTTGTTTGAGCTCAACACCCCAGAGTTCACCATGCTGCTGGGAGCTCTCCCCAAAACCTTCCAGGACGGAGCCACCAAACTACTGCACAACCACCTGAAGAACTCCAGCAATACCAGCGGCAGTGTGGTGAGTCAAACTCTGCAGTATTTGATGGCATTCACACAAAAGCCGGACCCCAAATGAAAAATCGTGTACCAATCCTCAAATGGTGACCACACAGCAGTAAACACCATGCTAGATGCTTATATTGCAGTATATATATATGCCATATTTAGATTTCATCATAGTTTCCTTGTCTTCCAGGGGTCTCCGAGCAACACCATTGGCCGGACGCCAACACGCCACACCCCCAGCAGAACCAGCCCCCTCACCTCTCCAACAAACTGTTCCCACGGAGGACTGTCACCAAGGTAGCTAACCACCCATCTGTTATTAAACTATTCTCTACAACACACCTCCTGTCCTAATCATGGACTGTATATAAAGATGGACGACGCGTCTCCACTTCCTCCCACTATACAAAAATGGAGCCTAAATATCCAGGATACGGGCGCTGCCGTCTTGCACTGGTGACGTCATTTGAGTGGAGCCGCGGTATCAAGGTCCTGCTCACACACCCGCCCGAGCTGCTGTACTTAACTTACGTTAGCACCACGGTAGCTGTTTGGCTAGAAAGACACAACAACTGATCATAATATCTCTATAAATACATTTATGATCAAATTGACACGTTTTATTACACAGACTTGTTTCAGAAACATCATCTGTGTGTCTGCTAGGATATATACACTGACTGTGTTGACTGTCCATTGACTGTATATAAAGATCTTTATATCTTTATATGTTTAAAACAGACTATCCAAAATGGAAAGTTAAAGTTAGATCTCCTCTCTCGTACAATTCCTGAGCCTCCGGCTGCACGAATACTTCACTCAGAGCAGCTGTCAATCATGACGTCACACCCCAATTTTAGAGCATCAAATAACTCATTATAACCATAAGAATGTGATAAGAACTACGTAAAATGACAGAAACCATCTTTGGGAAAAATTTATTTGACATGCACTTTGACTTTTTAGTTTAGCCCATGTCCCATCCGCTAACACGGAGGGGGCCGGATTTATTGGTGCCTTCTAATGGAACTCGTGACCTCGTGTTTACAACATGGGAAGTCGTGTACACGATATGCTTGCCGTTCAAGTGGTTAAGTCGTGAGAACACCGCTTCTACGCAACGGCAATATTAATGTTACTGTTAGCGTCTAGAAGCCACGGAGGCTAAGAATTTAGCAAGCTAGCAAGTGGGTAACATAATGCAGGAAATATAAAGGCATAATGACAGAGGAGAAAGATGAGGCCGTCGGGAATATCAACATTTTCCTCAGACATATTATAAAACTATGAAGGAAAACAACGTACGACTAAAATTACAATATATTAACTTATTATACACTGAAAAATTAACTTCCATGGCCTCCGCCATTTCTGACAACGTCAACAAACACGTCACAAGTCGTGAACTCTGAGCTTTCAGAAACTTTCCACTTCGTGAATACCACAAGAGGGGGGTGTTCATATGGGCTCAGCTCATGAACACGGTAAACACCACCCCATTTGAAGGCAGCATATGATCTATACTACAGCCAGCCACCAGGGGTCGATCCAGATGTTTTGGCTTCACTTTGGATGAGCTGTCATGTCGTCCATCTATATATACTGTCTGTGGTCCTAATGCATCGCTGTGGTTTAAACATACGGATACTGCTGCTGTCCTGATTGGTCATATGTGGTCGAACTAACGCAAAACTAATGCAAAATGGGTGGGTTGGTTGGAGCATGATACTGAGTGAGTTGCTCAGAGAGGTTAGATACTTTCTCCAAGTATTTTTGGGTATAAATAAAGAAGCCAAATCTTTTTTTTTCCCCACAAATGAAGTACTTTCAGAACACCTCCTACCCACTTTGCCGATATTTACTACTTTAGACACAGTTGATGCCATAAAGCATTTGATAACCAGGCTCTCTGATGTTGTCCTATAAAAGGCTGTTTATATGATGTTTATGACTTTTTTAGTTGCTCCTGTGTCAGTGTAATGCAGCCAGTGACTGAAAATAACGGATCCCCGCAATACTGTTTACTTCTCTGACTGAGCAGCTCATTCACCTGAGGCACTGTACAGTCTTTTTATCTGCAAGCAGAAACCCATAAACACAGATAACAGAGCTATTGAATTTCCTGGTTGTAATTGCCGTAGCCGAATCTACGGAAGCCCTGAGAGGCAAGTGAGAAAAAAAAATTCTGGTAATTAATTTTCTAAGTGTGATCCAAATAATTTTCTCTCTTGTGTTCATGACTTAAGAACAGGTGAAAGGTAGAGGTCTAAGTTCCTTAATTCATTTTCATCTGTGCAACAGGTGGGAATATACAGTATTATATATATACAAATTAAAGCTCACTTGGAAGAAAACATGAATGCTTTTAGTCCTATTTAGATCATGGCGTAGTGGTGGACTTCAGCCTCTTGTGGCCAAAATGAGAATTACAACAACAAACACTTTTTTTCCACTTAATTCATAAACACAGGAGAAAAAACGATTTAGATCAGACTTAGAAAATGGATCCAGGGCGCCTGGGTTAGCTCAGTTGGTAGAGCCCGTCCATGTATTAAGGCTTGGTCCTGACCGCGGCGGCCCGGGTTCGAATCCGGCCTGTGGCCCTTTCCGCATCCACTCTCTCTCTCCCCCCTTTCAAGACTCTATCCACTGTCCTGTCATAAAAATGGAAAATGCCCCCAAAAAAATAACTTTTAAAAAAAAAAGAAAATGGATCCAGAATTTCTCACTTGCCTCCCAGGGCTTCCGTATAAAGCTGAAGTACACTTCATGTTAAGATCATTCTGGTTAAAATGTGGAAAATGTCCCCCTCACTGGTGGATGGGGAGAATTGTTTTGTTTATGTGAAGTTGACTTTGTGGGATTCTGCTACTTTCCAATTCTCTCCTTTAAATTAACATTTTCATTTAACCTTAAAGCTCAGACTAGTTTCTTTTTGTCTTTTCTCTTTCCCTTTCTGCACACTTGTTTTTCTCTCTTTCTCCTCCCTTGTCTTGTCTCTCTTCGTGTGGTCTCCACTTTGTTCTTGATTTCCATCTGCCTTGCCCCCCCTCTCTCACTCCTGTCTGTCCATCCTTCCCTCACGGCTGCGCTGTGGCAACAGTCGGTTATGGGGTTGGGGTGTCGACGGACTGTCAAAGCAATCCCCCGCCCCTCCTCCTCCTCCTCCTCAGCCCCACTCCACCCCTGCTGCCCCCTCCCTAAGGGTCCTCCGCAGAGCATATTCACCCAGGTAATGAGGCGGGCTGAGACACAAAAAATAAATTACTCCCGCGAGGAAGCCAGACCCCGATCCTTTTCCTTTTCTCAAAAAACAATTGAGCATATCTTTCACTTTTCTTATACGTCAATTTTTCACTGATTACTCACCTCTAATCACATTAAAATATCACTTTTCATTGCTTCTAAAGCGTGGTTAATGCTGTGTTGTGTGTCCAATTCGAAATAGACAATAAAATGAAGGTTTACTTAGACCTGACCATTCCCTTTCTGAAAACTAATCTATGTCAAAAGCAGCGCTAAAGCACTTTGCATGGCATGCTTGTGTATCTCCTTCATGTATGCATTTCATATGAATATCGTGTGTTTTTTCTGTCTGTGTTTGTCCGTCTGGTAGCATGATGGAGTACGACACCGAGAACATGAATTCAGAAGAGATCTACAGCTCGCTGCGCGGCGTCACCGAGGCCATCCAAAGCTTCAGCTACCGGAGCCAGGAGGACCTGAATGAGCCAATCAGACAGGAGGGCAAGAGGGACGATGCCGTGAGTCAAAAAAAATTTCGTAGCAGCATTTATCTGAATATTCCTGATTAAAAAATGACATTAAGAGTTTTAAGAGAAAGCTCTCGGAGGTCAACAGCTGCAGGACGAGTCTCTTCAGATCCAGGGCTGAACTGGGCTTCTGTCTGGAGGCTTTTCAGGCAGCAGTCTGAGTGTAGAGCCCGTTATGTAATGGCAAATCAAATGATTTGAAAGCTGCACAGAATCCTGTCTCATGTTCTCCCCCCCCCTCCCACCTACCCTTCTGTCTTACAGGCAGGTAGAGAGGGCGTAGCGTCCTCTCCTGGCTCTGACGCCCGCCTCGGCTTAGACATGGTGGAAGGGGGTCGCACCGCCTTAGACAACAAGACCTCGCTACTCAACACGCCGTCGCCTCGCTCCTTCTCTGGGCCACGGGGCCGAGAGTTCGCTCCTTACGGCTACGGAGAAACCATCTGCACGTATGACAAGAGCGCCCTGAAGGAGGCCGTCTTTGACGATGACGTGGAGCAGTTCCGCGACTGTGAGTTCATGTGATAATGAAGCAGTGATGTTGTTTTCTGTAACACTGGGGGGAGGTGATTATTGCAGCAGACAAAAATCCTACAACATCAGAAGGTGCTACTGTACTGCACATGTTATATAAAGCACATACATTTTGAGTTATTCTGGAACAAAGTGGTTTTAATCTATTGCTTGTGTCAAATCCTACTCTTCACTTACACACATTTCACATCTCACACATGCACAAAATGAGCTGAGACCGTCTTGCATTCACTCCTCAACTTGTGGTTTCAACAAACACAATCAAAGACACTATTCTCAGAACTCATTTATTTAATTTCATTTGCATTTGCACATAAGACTGCATAAAATCCAGATAATGAAAAAAATATGGAGTGTGTCAGGAGAGGTCAAGAAGCCACAGCTGCATTATACAAAATGTCTTACATACGATATTCATTAAAATGTGTACATGCTCTATTGAAAAGTCCTCCCATGTACCACTGAGGTGCTCAGATACAAAACTGAAATGTTTTCTTCTCATTAGCGTTCCTTTATTCACTGTCTTACAGTATATCTTACTACTAAGGGTCTACTTTTGAGCTTTCACATGCACAAGTTAAGAAACTATTTTTAGATTTATTTTTTTGATGAAACGGTCATTGTTAGCTGCCTGTCCTCGCTGCCGGTCCTAGTCCTGATCAAAGAGGTGAAAAGATTGTCACAGGAACGAGGAGGAGTTGCGTGCGCCTAGTGCATCTGTGAAAACTAATTCCAAGATCACACGCCAGCAGTCGTGACTTCCGCTCATCATTGTGCCACCCTATCTGTCGTCCACCATTCCCACATTGTGTAATGTGTCATGTCGTTTTGACAACATAAAGGAAGACACTCCTATGTAGACACTATGGCAAGCCGTTTTAATGTTTAATAGCCATAACTAAAGTTAGAGATATCTACAACGTCATTCTGGCTAGTCAAAATTGTATTTTAGATATCTAAAAAGGACAATCTAGTCTTCAATTGAGGGGAATTAAAGACATCTTCAACTGGAATTACGACTCGTCAGAATTAAATTGTAGATATCTGAAACTGGAATTATGACTGTAATGAGACACCCCATACACATGAATGGCAAAAGTAGTTTGAATCGTACTTGTCAAAATGTAATTAGGGATATCTAAAATTAGATTTTTTGCCTAGTCAAAATAGAAATAGGGATATCTTGAATTAGAGTTTTGACTAGGCAAAATGGCGTTGCAGATATCTCTAATGAATATCCTGTCTAGAACGGCTTGCCATAAGCCTACCGCTGTGAAGTGTTGTTGAGACCTGACACAAGAAATGACCTCAACCACAATTGTGTCAATAATTCTTTGTTGACAGCAGAGGTGAAACTCTCTCTGTTTATCACAAACACAGGTGTGTGAGTCTGGCCTGTGTTTGACAACTGACCAGCTGCAGTCTGTGTGTCAGTTGGTGTTGTTGTTGTTGTCGTCATCACATCCTTTGCTCTGCACCCCCCACCCCCCCACCCCCCCACCCCCCCCCCCCACCCCCTCTGTCCCTCACCTCCCCACCTCCACCTTCATCCCTCCTCCTCTTCCTCCACCCCCACCCTCTCCTCTCCAGGCCGACGTCAGGAAAGTGGTGAAAACAAGATGACGCTCCCCAAGGTCTTTGGTCCTGGTAAACATGCCTCCCCTTCCTCAGAAACTGACTGACAGACTCAATGACTGTGTGACTGATTTATACTGACTGCACCTTCACTCCACTCACCCTTCGTGTGTGTGTCTGCATTATTCAATCAGCTCTCTCAATTCCCATCCCCATCTTCTCTTCTAACTTCTTTTAACTCCAATTACTAGCCGTTCAACCTGTCCTGCTGTGTGTGCACAACGTGATGCTTTTACTAATGGTTGTGTCATTCTCTGTGATGGACTGAATGTTTGGGTGGTTGTGTTAATATGTCTAATACTCCTTTAGAGATCCAGCTTATGAATAACATGATATATTAGCTTAATTGCACTAAGACATATAGCACAGTGATAAAGGGCACAAGTACATTTTGTCCAACCTGACATGAATAACCATGTTCAAGATAAAATGAATAACATCACATATTAGAATTAGGGCTGTCAAAGTTAACGCGGTAAACTTTGGCTCAGTTTTAAAGCCAGAGTGAAGATACTGGCATCATATGAAACTAGAAAAACACCTAAGGAATCCATTGGTACCAACCATGTCATGCTACATTTTGACGTGGCCATTTCCAAAGGGGTCCCTTGACCTCTAACCTCAAGATATGTGAATGAAAATGGGTTCTATGGGTACCCACGAGTCTCCCCTTTACAGATATACCCACTTTATGATAATCACATGCAGTTTGGGGCAAGTCATAGTCAAGTCAGCACACTGACACACTGACAGCTGTTGTTGCCTGTTGGGCTGCAGTTTGCCATGTTATGATTTGAGCATATTTCTTATGCTAAATCCAGTACCTGTGAGGGTTTCTGGACAATATTTGTCATTTTTTTGTGTTGTTAATTGATTTCCAATAATAAATATATACGTACATTTGCATAAAGCAGCATATGTTCTCACTCCCATGTTGATAAGAGTATTAAATACTTAATAAATCTCCCTTAAATGTACATTTTGAACAGATAAAAAAAAATCTGTTATTGATTTGCAATTTATCGCAATTAAATATTTTAACTAATTGACAGCCCTAATTAGAATTAGTTTGCACACCCATCCTTTCACCATATATGCAAACTTTTATTTTTATGGTCAGATTCTTAGCCCTTTAATGTCAAAATCTGTTTAAAACAGTCAAAGTCTTGGCTGCCAAATTCATTTCTTTAATGTAACATTTAAGTCCCGTAGCGCCGTGACTTTAGGCCTTCATTGCATACCTAGCTGTTAACTTTGCCGTGCATTCAGAGATGTATTTCTCACACCGAATGCACTACAGTGTCCATCTTGGCATGTCATTCCATGCCAAGATGGAATGACATCTTAAAAGTTATAAAAGTGCAATTTTCTCTCAGAACATGTCTTTTTAAAATAAGATTGGTTTTACAACCCATTTAGAAATGAGAGATTACGGATCAAATTTTCCCACAGCATTGGTTGAGTTTTTTCGTCTAGTCTTGATAAAACTGAAGACTGATGCTGGATTAAATGACTGATGGATGACGCTGAGATTGGATTGTTTTTGGGCTGTGGCAGGACGTCAGTAGCTATATGTTTGATGTGCAATTTATAGTGTAATTCATTACTCTCTTCCTCCGTCCAGCAGTTGGTCAGGACCACTCAGACCTGGTGGCCGACCTGCTGAAGGAACTGTCCAATCACAACGAGCGTTCTGAGGAGCGTAAAGGCGCCCTGGTGGAGTTGCTGAAGATCACACGAGAAGACAGCCTGGCTGTGTGGGATGAACACTTTAAAACCATCCTCCTCCTCCTGCTGGAGACACTGGGTGATAAAGATGTATGTTATTTAATGCCTCTGCATGTGACTGTGTGAGTGTGTGTGCTTCCATAGAGGTTTTTCTAATTATCATACAATAAAATCCTGTAATCTGAAGAAACTGAGTGAATGTAGGATTAGAATGTGTGGACATCTAGCGAGGATATTTCTACCTTCTACTGAATGCACATGCCGATGTTTCCCCCAGCACACCATCCGAGCCCTGGCCCTGCGTTTGCTGAAAGAAATTCTGAGGAACCAGCCGGCCCGCTTCAAAAACTATGCTGAGCTAACCATCATGAAGACCCTGGAGGCTCACAAGGACTCTCACAAAGAGGTACACAGCTCATCAAAATTGGAGAATACACTACAGTGCATTATTTTAAAGCTTCATTAATGAAATTATTTTTTTCACTTGGGGGCAGCAGAACAAGCTGAAACGCAACAAACAATTTTATGCACATCATGTGTCAGCTAACTGTCGCCTATTTATACATCCAGCAGATAATACAATAAATATGGAGCCGGAAAGGAAATATTCCGAGAAAAAACTCAGAATTTCTGAGATTAAAGTTGTAAATAATTTACAAGAAAAAAAACTCAAATCTGTCTGTTGTTTTCTTCTGAATAGGCCCAATTCACGGCAATGTGCAGGCATATTACGGAAAGCGGTGGTGTCTGTGTTGTGATGAGGTTGATACAACCTTGCAAAGTGAAGCGATGTGGTTCCTTGATCAAAAAAAAACAACACTATTTTTCTGAGTGTTTTTTCTCGTAAATTTGTGAGTTTTTTCTCGTAGATTTACTATTTTAATCTCAGGGAATACCCACGTTTTTTTCTCCTAAAAGTACAACTTTAATCTTGGAAATTCTGTTTTTTATTATCCACCGGCTCCGCAATTATTATTTTTTTACCTACAATGGCCCTAATTTGCCGTTGTATTTTCCACAGAGAAAGTGCTTTAGATATTGAAGTCCTTTAAAGTTTTTGTACAAGGAAACATCTATGATGGAAGTTGCCCGCTTGTTAATCCCATAACACACAGAGGCACCAGTTAGCCCCCCACTGATACAATATGTCATTCTTCTTCCCCACGTTATGTTGTCGATCTTAATGTGTACGTACTCTTTTGCTTTTAGGTGGTGCGTGCAGCCGAGGAGGCGGCGTCCACCCTGGCCGGCTCCATCCACCCAGAGCAGTGCATCAAGGTGCTGTGCCCTATTGTGCAGACGGCCGACTACCCCATCAACCTGGCCGCCATCAAGATGCAGACCAAAGTCATTGAACGCATCGCTAAGGACTCCTTACTGCAGCTGCTGCCTGACATCATCCCTGGACTCCTACAGGTCTGCGTCTGAGGCTAAAACGTTACAAGCTGTTAGTTCAGACCATGGACCGTATGTAAAGATGGAGGACGCGTCTCCACTTCCTCCCACTATACAAAAATGGAGTCCATCTTTATATACAGTCCATGGTCCAGACACAGCAAGCAAAGAAATATAGATTTTGATTGTTATATTTACACATTTTTATGGATTAGATTGAATTATAGTAGTCAAAAACAACTTCTTCTTTCTTTTTTATTTCTGACTGGATCTCAAAATGTGATCCAACTCACAGAAATAATATTTAAACACACGCTTTAAAAGAAAACTGAATTAATTAAACATTGTTTGCTAGACAACAGTGTTAAATCTTAATTCAAATGGATTGAATAAAGAAGAGTAAGATTTTTTGGGGGGGGGGACAGACAGACTAGAAACACCCCTGTCTGCTCCAAAAGGGCTTATTTGGTCAATGTTCATATTTGGACACTGGGAATTATTTGCCTTATTTGTCCCTGGAAATGTTTGCGTGTACTCTGCACTCTTCTGCGACTCCTCCCATGTTCCCGCTGTCCCCTCATGTGTGTGTATGTGTGTGCGCGTGCGGGTGCCTGACACTGTCTTGTTTCTACGCAGGGCTATGACAACACAGAGAGCAGCGTTCGCAAGGCCAGCGTGTTCTGTCTCGTGGCTATCTACTCTGTGATTGGCGAGGATCTCAAACCCCACCTGGCACAGCTCACGGGCAGCAAGGTACTGGCTGCGGCATTTCTTTGCATGTACATGTTCTCACGCACACACACACACACACACACACACACACACACACTTTTTTACCTCTTCAACAGACATGGAGCCTTATCATCTTCCCATGTTGTTATTTCTCAGCCGGTTTCAACCGGTTGTCCAGTAATTATAAAACACAGGGTCGTATATATTTGCCCTACTTTCACTACAACATGTGTCCTTGGGTTATGTAAGGGTTGAGGTCTGAGGGTCACGTTCACCCTCCCCTCTGATCTGTTGGACAGCTGCTTATCTGAAAGGAGTCTGATACATTAGCAAACTGAGGAAGCACCGTCACGTTCGCAAGTTGTAGTTTTGAGATGTGGTCTTAAGTTAAACAAGAACTCCACTGGACCCAAATAATCCCAAAAGAAAGCAGCTTTCACCTCCCATGTCCATTCCACGTCGTGAGGTCCAGGTATGGATGTCAATAATGAGTTAGGAATGTACGTGTTCAAGAGTATCCAACTGAACAGTTCACCCTGAGCACACATCAAGTCATTACAAATATACCAAAAGAATGTTGCCAATATCAATAAAAACATTTTTTGATTGAATGATGTAGGAATCTTTAATGAGCTCTTCTGCCCATCTGATAAAATCGTCAGTGAGTTAGAAAGCATGTAATGAAGAGAATGTTGATTCCTCATCATTTTGGCATCATCACAGCAAATACTTCTTTCCTTTCATAAGAGATGTCCTGCCCTATTTTAAATAAGGAAGCCAGTTTCCTCATCATTTAGAGAATTCAACCATGCCCTGCAACGGCTGCCACTGTGGCCTTGCTCACTCCTGTCATTAACCTGCGTCTTGGGTGATCCGATCACAAGTGGACAGCTCGAAGTACGTCTCTTCACACCCGGCGTTAGAATGCGTCTCTGCATGCGTCTCACAGTGACCACGTGTGATCAGATCTCACTTCCTCGCTCTGTATGCAAAATGAACACGGACATCATTTCCGTTTGCAAAGACTAAATATCAGGGCTGTCAATCGATTAAAATATTCAATCGCGATTAATCGCACGATTGTCCACAGTTAATCGCTATTAATCGCACATTTTTTATCTGGTCAAGTTATGTGCCTTAAAGGGAGATTTGTCAAGTATTTAATACTCTTATCAACATGGGAGTGGATAAATATGCTGCTTTATGCAAATGTACGAATATATTTATTATTGGAAATCAATTAACAACTCAAAGCAATGACAAATATTGTCAAGAAACCCTCAAAGTGGGCATGTTTGTAAAGGCGAAACTTGATGGTACCCATAGAACCCTTTTTCTGTGAGGGTCACTTGCCACCCAGCAGGCTGGTTGGGTTCATTATCTCTGCTCTGAGGCAGCTGTGGAGCCTGATTGTCCCTGATGAGGATCAGGTGGTTGAAGGCTATATCTATATCTACTCCTGGTTTCAGTGCTCAGGTGCTGACTCATTGTCTCTTTGTCAGACGTAGTGAGAGTGCTGTCCTGTTTGTGCTCTGTCTGTATAGAGTAGGGGTGTGTGTATCTGCAGAAGTACCACGTGAACCTATCTGTGGGATTCACTCACCAGTTAGCTTCTTCTCAGAGTCTCTTAGAGTGGGTCAGGTCTGTGTGGCCTGCCTTGGCTGGTTCTTTTGTTTCAACTATGTTTTAGTCAGCTGCTCGGCAGCGGTGTTTTAGTTTTAGTCTTTTCAAGATATATTGAGTGTAGGAAGCCTTCCTTTTAGGCCCGTTTTCATTTGGTGTTTCCCCTCTCCCTTTAAATCGCTTGCGATTTTTGTGGTCACAAGGTTTAAGGAGATCAGCAGGTCCCAGGTCTGGTCTCAAATCCCAGGGTTCGGGTAGACCCGTGAAGACTTCTAGTCGCAAGTCCTTTAAAGTGTCACCAGCCAAAGTGTTTGCGGACCACAGGTGTACGTGATGATGTGCATTTTTAGCCTCCTGTCATCCAGTTTAAAACTAAGTCTTGCTTCTTCAAACTGCAGGTTTCTTAAATAACTATCATAAGACCTGAAAGGGATCAGATGTGATGATACTCCCCAACATACATAATCACACTGTGCTGAGGAAAAGCTTAACATCTCTTGTCTTTGCTTGTTTGCAGATGAAGTTACTGAACCTGTACATCAAGCGAGCCCAGACGACCAACAGCAATAGCAGCAGTTCCTCGGACGTCTCCTCTCACAGTTAATAGAGGGAGGTTTCTTTGGGGAAACCCTGTGGATGGACGGCGTTGGAGGATATCCGGCCGTGCTTCTTTCCGACTTCTCCGTCTCCGAGCTTCCCCTCCTCCTCCTCCTCCTCATCATCATCATAACTCCAGCTCCTCTGTGCTTTCCTCCCGTTTTGAGGAGATCCTGTCAGCAACGTATTTGTCATTTAGTTCCTCCTCCCCACCTTTCGCTCTAGAATCTTTTTGAATGTAACTGTGGATTGGTTTAGACCGGTGGGGAGGGAATCAACACATTTGGAGTTTTTTTTCGATTAAAATGCACTTTCTCTTCCTCCACGGTTCCCACAACCTCCAAACGGCCTTCCGTCTGGAAGCACGTTTCTCCTCGAGCCCTCAAATTTGGTAGATTAAAGAGTTCATACGTGATGCCATGAAATATTCACCATCAGAGTGGAGAAATTTCTGTCTAGACTAGAGTTTCTGTCTAGACTAGAGTTTGGGATGAAATGTCATTTGGCTGGCCCAGTGATGGTAATAAGCCCATAGGTTATGGGATGAATCCTGGTTTGGGGAAACATAAAAACCAAATCTTGTAAGAAAAAAAAAAAAGAAACAAATGTGTAAAGGAACAATGTGACAGAAAAGAAAGAAAGTACTGTATGAGAATTTTTAGTTTTTGAGTATAATCATGGCTCCTAAAAGCCTGTGATTGTAGTCTTTGTTATGCTAACTTGTAATTAAGAGTGACTCAATCAATCGAATCCCCCCTTTCACAAAAACGTTGCCAAAAGATGACTGTTAAGCTACAGAATTGACAATCCTTCAAATTTAGCGCAGTCTGTATTTTAAAGGTGCAGTAGATGAAATTGCTGCACAAATTCAAGTTGGCTGAATTTGTCTTAAAAATTCACAATCAGCAGACGGTAGAATTTGAGCCTGTGGAAAGTTGTGTTGCCTGTAATTCCTCACTGAACTTTCTGAACATAAGTTCGAAAACAGTGTTTTTTTGTTGCCTATTGGTTGCCAGTGTGTGGCATCTTAACTGTAAATCTCTGAGGTTAATGCTCAGTCCAGTGACACTGTTTGAGAGAGGAGTCCTTTTGTAAATACAGCAGATGTTTTCCCCGCTTGGAGTTTGGGGAGAGAGACGAGCGATCCTAGACAGAGTCAAAAAGACATTACCAGGCCTTATTTACTTCACACATACACACTAATGCTGGTTGACAGGGACCGCGGAGAGTGAATGGGATGTACAGCGCTAACTGTAACTCTCAAAAAACTGTGAATCTGCAGGCGTAAACGTACCCCGGCAGTGTTCTCGTCGACCCGTGACGATGCAAATCCAGTATTAGTCGTTTCCTCCGATCTCCTTCAGTTCCCCCGTCACATAACCGCAGCAGCTTCTGCAATAACCGTAAAAACCCAACAAATAACGGTATTTTGTACATACACTTTTCGACCACTGCTTCGCAAAGTTTTACATAATGTCAATGAAAAAAAAAAAAGACGATAAGTGAAGAACGGGTTGACTATCTGACTTTTTTTTTTTTTGCATATTAGCCAAATAGCTTGCATGTAACCTGCAGCACACGCCAACTTGCTGTTTTGAAAGGGCCCATGTTTTTTGGCTGTTAAAGTGCACTTGTGACATCATCAGATTGCTCATCTCTGATTTCATGTTTCAGTAGAGGAGGGGGGGTAGCCACATTAGCCACACTCATATGTAAAAGGAACAAAATGGAGACGACAATTGTTGACCAAAACGTGTTTGGTATATTTAAGCTGGTTGAGAGAAGTATGAAGAAATCATACCTCTGGGCTGCATTTTTTTTATTTCAGTGTTAAGTTTGAGTTCTCAAGAAGCTTTAAAGTGTTTGATCTTGCAGCGACATCTCTCTTTTAAGTTGATAGTTTACTCCTACAGTAAGAGATCCGAGTCCAGCCATGGGTCCCTGATTGGGAAAGGTCCCCCCCCCACATCTGATCGCAATTGTTATTATCGGATATGATTTTGGTTCATCACGGTACAGTTAATCTACTGTAGGAAGGGATCATTATGCCTTTTAAATTCCGTTATCTCATTTGCTAACTTCTAGCAAATGAATCATAATAATAAGGAAATAAGAAGTATTCCTGATTTCGCCTGGGGACATCCGGAGTCCTTGGATGGACAATTTAGGGACTCACTGTTTTAGTTGAGTGGTGTTTTCATTCAGGGAATCCACTGAGAGTGGGCCAATTTTGGTTATTTAAGTAAATGAATGTACAGACTTAATAATATGTGTTATAATTAGCTTTTTAAGTATTGGTACTGAAAAATGATTCTCGGCAACATGCAGCCCTGTACACTCTGTATTATGCCTGTCTGCACTCTACCTTACCTTCCTTTCTCCTGAATTCCCTCAGCAGTTTTAATCAGCCTGGTTTAGTTTTAAGCCAATTAAAAGCAAATCCACACAAGACATAATAACGGGAAACTAGCATATGTTATTACATTACTGGTCCTAGAAAAACAGACTACATGGTATTCCTTGCAAAACTGTTCACTATGCATGTTCAACAGTACACTGTCTTTCCTTTGTCTCCCTGTAATATTCATACCTGTATTTATATATTTTATTTTATTTTATTTTGTTCTCTCATGACAAAACTGTACAGAAGGTTTTTTGTTAAAACTTCCACCTGTGATAGATTTGCAACAATGTAAAGAAATTGTTTGCTCTAGAAATAAACAGATTAAGAACTGATCTGAATGTTGTTGTTTCTTTTAAAGGTCCCACATCGTGCTCATTTTCAGGTTCATATTTGTATTTTGTGTTTCTAATAGAACATGTTTACATGCTGTAATGTTGAAAAAAACACATTATTTTCCTCATACTGTCAGCCTGAATATACCTGTATTCACCCTCTGTCTAAAACGCTCCGTTTTAATGCATTTCAATGGAATTGCAACGGAATTGCGTTGCTGGGCAACAGTTTGGGTCCATGTTTACTTCCTGTCAGCTGATGTCATTCACATACACTGCAACCAGGAATAAACTGGGACACATTTAGAATGTTTACATTTAAAACCGTGTAATGATCTAAATATTGTATATTTGTGACATCACAAATGGACAGAAATCCTGACGGCTTGTTTCAAACGCGCAATTTCTGAATACGGGCTGTGTGTATTTCTCCGTATATTGAGCGTTTTGATAGTTTAACAATATTTATAAAGCACTTAAACCTGCTTTATAATGTAAAAGACCTGAAAATCTCACTTTTTACAATATGGGACCTTTAAGTTATTCATTTCGGATTTCACAATAATTAATCTCGTGTAAGTTTTAAAGAGCCGATCGAAGCTCGTAAGTCTTCCTCATTTTGGTTGAACCTTGTTCCGTGTCTTCCGCAGGGGGCAGTGGCAGCAGTGTTGCCTGGGTTGTCCATCCATTTTCCGAGCACATGCATCCAAACGCTGAGGTGTGCTTAGCTGCTCTGTGTAAACATTAACCTGAGCACACTCTCCGATGACCTGCTCCTAATCTCTGGCCCTTCTGAGGAGCTTTGAAGAGACCAGACCCGGCAGCTGGAGGGTGTCTAGCACATGTTAGAATCAAACATGCATGTTGGGATTAAACTGTCTGGTGTAAAGCACGATTTTGCCACTGATGTGTTTCATTTAGCATCCCTCTATCACTATTATTATTACGATTATTTGTTGAAATTAGCTGTTTTTAGAAGCTATCATAAGAGAATATGTTAATTAAGATAATTTATGTTTACACCTATTAATTTGAAGACTACTCGCTCTTCTTTGTTTTCCAAAATGTCCCTCCGAACATCACTGCCCTAAGTGAGTGTAAAGTCGAGTTTTAGGGCCATACTGTTGGCAGTGTCGACAACCGGTCAGGTGAAAACTGCTATTAATGCATCAACCCGGCTAAACATTGGTAGTGGGAGGTGTGTGTCTACACACTCCGCCTCTCAAAGGTCATCCAAGGTATGCTAAAAAGTGGGAGTCCTGATGACATCACCGGGACAATATAAGAGGCAGACGATGAGGTTTGGCTGCAAACCTCCCTGAGCGGAAATCTGAGGAAGCCAGCAGGCGCAAAAGCTTATAGCTCCATCAAGTCTCCACGTCCTCCCTGTGGTCCCGGGATACAAGAAGACACCGCACTGGAAAATATGCTGTTCTGCCATTCCCAGCCTGAGTCCTACCACCAGCACTCTGCTAGTTACATTAGGTAAAACACAAGAGAAGCTTCAGAAATGTGTGGTTTTCATGCACTTTGCAGCTGGGAAAAGTTTCTAGTTACAGCAGGTTAAATCAAAGTGTCAGCAGCAAAGCAGCTGTGTTTACTTTACTTGCACAAGAATATATGGAGGGAAGTACAAGTGCAGTCATGTGGCTTCAAATTAATTTTTTAAATGTGCAGTAATTCTGCCTCTTGGAGAATATTTTATTATTCACATTAAACTGCACATGTGAAATTCAAATTTTAAAATGCATTTCATTGGTTCATTTAAAGGAGCATTGCATTCAAAATCCACATTTAGACTACAAATATATGGACTTTTTTCTCATTTAAAATGAATTGAGCTAAATGAGTTAACACTGTATTTTGTAACATCAACCTTTTGCACCTTTGTTCCTCTGATTTAAGTGATTAGATAAAAGAGAGAAAGGACAGTCACCTTTTGTCGTGCCCATACTCAGCCCCTCTTCTTCTTTCCTTCTGGTCTCTTTCAGAGAGGCATTGGCACCTTTCTTGAAAAACGAAGAAGCGAGGCTTATGGCTGAAAATGGTGCCAAGAGGACCTCATTCCAGTGCATTCTGTGTGCAGCCACCTCGCCGGCTGTGAAACAGCAGGAGGAGAGTCTCACTTATCTCAACCAAGGTAGCTATCTGTCCTGCTAGTTGAATGTCCACGTTGACTAAATGGACTGGAGCTTGTTTTGTCACATGTAATACCAGCAGCAGCAGCAGGGTTAGATTAAATCCATTATAACTCAGGGTTAGGCTAAATCCTGCTAAATTCAACCATGTTCACTTGAAATTAATTTAAATTTGCACCCTGAGTTTGGGACCCTGCAACAAATATATACAAACACCTGTCTCTCAAAACCATAAAATCCAGGTGGGATGGAGTTGTGTGTAGAGTCATCAAGATATCAAATCTGGAGCTGTCCAAAAGACAGTTTGATTATCAGAGGAGCTTTATTCTACAACAGAATAATCAATGAGTCCGATTAAAATGACCTGCACAGATTCCCTTTGCTAAAGTTCCTACAGTTGTAGCTCTGGATTTTATGTTTTTAATCAGAACTTCAGGTCTATATTGTCCGGTTCCTTGGAAGCAAAGAAAGGCCATAATAATTATATATATTTTATGTATATATTAATTAATTATATACCCAATTGAGGAACTTAATTAGGGCTGCAACTAAACACAGTTTCTCATAGGCCATGGTAATGTCTGGTAATGTCTTCAGTTTGCCTGTTTTGTCTGACCAACAGTTTAAACTTTAAGATATTCCATTCACTGTCATATATGACAGAAAGAAACGCAGCATTTTTGCGACTAATCGATGATGAAAATAGTTGCTGACTGACTTTCTTTTAAATTTAGATCTTCAACGATTACTTAAACAATCGATCAGTTGTTGCAGATCTAAATTGAACCACTCCTGAATACTTAATATTGAAGTATATTTAATATTGACATTTACGTTTATAGAAAACAAAATTCTCCTCTTTGGAGGTTGTTCCAAATTAAGCAATTTCAAAAACTTTATTTCAGGTTCACTAATTTATAAAATTCCAATGTCCGAGGTTTCCAGTCACTCGTGAACTTTTCTTTCTTGGATCATGTGACTGACAGGATGTGAACTGATAGGACAGAGGTCTGATCCGTTCCATTCAGGCTTGATTCATTATCTTCCGTAGCAGCGGAGTCTCAATTACTCCAATTTACCTTTTTCTTTTTCTTTTGACTGATTTGAAATTGTGAACCTTTTACAACTTTGAAATTAAGTTATTGAAATCTGAAATTCTGAAATCTGGAAATGTCAAAGCGGGGGAATTCAAATTCACATAACTGCGGACAGATGGATTTCAAAGTAAAATTTCTCAATGCTGTAAATGCATTTATATTTTAATTTCAACATTAAGTGTTCAGCAGTGGTTAAATATTCAGTTGCTTATGAAGTTATTATTGCCTTGTTTTGCTTCCATAGGTTTCTGTGTTTAGTAGAAAGTTGTTACAACACTCACACATATAGACCAGGCTGATCTGGACTATAAGAACGGGATACACTGTATACATAATAACATCAACCCTGACTCCTACTAATTATGTTCCCATACAACTAAACTGCATTTTCAGTTACGTTTCGAGGGAAACTTATTTTTCGGTCGCAGTTATGGATAATTTTTAGGACGCAGGGCTGAGTTACAGTATATACATACAAAAAGTTGCTACTTACTAAACTTACTAAAATCATGGTAGTAAGATTTGAAAGGCATGAAATCATAACCGTGCGTTACTGATTTTATGTGTGCAAAATGAGCTCTGTATACATGTTTTTAAAATTTGTCTGACTTTCATCTTCTAAACTAATTCACCGTCTTTTTCTTTCTTTTCTTTTTTTTATCTTTTCTCCTTTCCAAATTGTGCTTTCCCCTTCTACTTCTTCTACATCATTCTCCCTCACTGGAACCTTCTGATTGTTTCTGTCTCTTGTTGAACAGTGACATTTTCTTATCTGTGCTTTATTTACCTTTATTTATCTACAAGTTTGCCCTGCTTATCTGCTGTATAGTAATTTGGTTGGAGTAAAAAAAAAACACAATGAAAGTGAGCTTGCTGTAACATGCAACAAATACATTGCCATGTAAAGATGGCATGTATTGATTAGAAGTTAATTGCCATCAGGGTCCGTAGATTAGTTTTATTACTATGCTGAAAAAAGCATCGATAGTTAATCTTATAGTGTCCCTCTGTGGCTGTTTTAATGCTATTTTTCTTGTAATATTAAACTTAATATATCATATGGAGATATGTAAAAGCTTTTCTAGTGGCTGGCCTTGATATCTGCCTTAAAAGGTTTCTAATTTGATTCAATTTCCATCTCCACTGCCCCTCTTTTCTGATTGACTGATTTCCCATTTTTCAATTTTAATCAGGTTTTTTTTTTTAATGTTTTAAAATGTAGGTCAGTCCTACGAAATCCGTATGCTTAACAGAAAACTAGGGGAGTATACAGATATAAGCAGCAAATATGTAAAGGTAGGTGTGTGTTTGTCTGTTTTTTGACTTCCACATGACCTCTTCCTCTTTCTTCTCCTATCTGTTTTATGTATCCATTTCCTGGTTTGTCACAGGTCCCTCAACCCTCCCTTCCACTTCAGGGGTGGGGTGTCGACCTTGGAGAGCTTGGTACTATCACCCAAACTTACCTTTCCTCTTTCCTAGATTCCACATAAACCCCTTACCAACACACAACTCATCTTACCTTCACATTTGCACCACACACACAAACACACACACACACACACACACACACACACACACACTCTGATTCATCTGAACATGCCAATCTGCTTTTGTCTACATTACTGGGATTTGTTTCATAAAGACCAGGCATCTTCATACACGTATTATTTCTGCAAATATTAAAGGTCCCATATTGTAAAAAAATTAGATTTTCATGCCTTTTATATTATAAAGCAGGTTTAAGTGCTTTATAAATACTGTTAAACTATCAAAACGCTCAATATACGGAGAAACACTCACAGCCCGTATTCAGAAATTGCGCGTTTGAAACAAGCCGTCAGGATTTCTGTCCATTTGTGATGTCACAAATATACAATATTTAGACCATTACACGGTTTTAAACGTAAACATTCTAAAAGTGTCCCAGTTTATTTCCTGTTGCAGTGTATGTTAATGACATCAGCTGACAGGAAGTAAACATGGAGCCAAACTGTTGCCTAGCAACGCAATTCCATTGCAATTCTGTTGCAATTCCCTTGAAATGCACTAAAACGAAGCGTTTCAGACAGAGGCTGAATACAGGTATGTTCAGGCAGACAGAATGAGGAAAATAAAGTGTTTTTTTAACATTACAGCATGTAAGCATGTTCTATTAGAAACATAAAATACAAGTATGAACCTGAAAATGAGCACGATATGGGACCTTTAAGTTTCTGTAATGGAAATTAAAAAAAATAAATAAAGTAGTGTGCTCCTGATGCCATGGCTTTCTGAACAAAACCCATCACCATTTCTATCATGCCACTTTCATTTTCATACTCAGGTTGTTGTGACAAACAAAAGTGTTACTGACACTTCAGATGGGAGTCGAAAGTGACTCCATTTATTGCAATGAAGTTTGTCAACACACTTACTTAGGAGTAAGGAGAGGTCATTTTATTTCATTTCTGCGTGAGTGCATCCACTTGACATGTTTCTGTTGTCAGGCTTCAAAAGCCTGAGACAGAAATGTTAGCGGTAGCATCCTAGAAACACAAGAATGGGCCAGGTGGCATCTATGCAAACACATGACGTGTGCGGGGGTCCAGGGCTTTTTTGAGTTCTGGCGCTCAGTCTTGCATGAGCTTCCCTCCATAAACATCCCAATGGTACATGGTTTTGCAGATTGTTAATTTAATTTGTTGATTTATTTCATGTCCTGGCAGGATTTTAAAATGTTGCCATTAAAGAGGTACTCCAGCGTTTTAGTATAGTGCACTTTCATATACAGTCAGGGGACTCACAAGAGACAGATTTTAAAAAGAATGGTCAAAATCAAAGCAGCAGAGGCCAATATAGCCTGACGTTTAGTCCTTAGAATGGGTCACAAATGCGGAACCCTACATTTCCCATAATGCAACTGGATAGTTGCCACTTCATTAAGTCAGCTCGCTCTAAATAGACATGAACGAGCATCGCTCAAAACTGTGAGGCGACACACGTCAGCTAAAACCACAATATCACTCTATATTTCAGAAGAGCAGAGGAGCAGAGACTCCGGCTCTGGAGAACAAAGCTACGTTCTCCCCCTCGTACTACGACCGCCGCCAACACTGTTTAACAGACGGGCTTCAATAGATAGAACTTTGAGGTTTTGGTGCTTCCGTGTAGTTTGTGTTGGAGTCTGATGGTACGGGTTCACAGGGAGTCTGAACAGCGCAGCCACACCTGAGCGCGCATGGGAAACCGACCCGGTAGATTTATACATGTAAAAAGTTACAAACAGTCCCTTTAATGTGCTTTATTTCCCGTTGAAACAGGTCAGTCAACGGGTTTCATGTGGAGTTAAAGGAAAGTTTGATTTGATATAGGTAAAAAAGTTTGTTGTTTGTTGATTGTATCAACTGGAGTTTTCAGTTACGCTCACGAGTGCGGCATGAGTGGTCACCACTGAAGAGGCGCCATTTTACAGGAACTAGCAACTCGACGGGAAGCTCAAATATCCATTTCATGGGATCTTTAAATGTGTTGTTAATGTGTGGGAGCCCTGAATTTGAGTAGGAAAGTCACTGTTGGCGCTGCACCTCACAGGTATCACATGTAGCTCATTAGCAGTGGGGCATTTTCCTCATGGATTATGCTCTTTTTAAGTATGGCTAGTGTATGACTGGTAGGAATGGAGAGGAAGTTTCCACCTCCTTACCCCTTGCCTAATGAAACTGCCTCAGTATGTTTAAATGAATAAATGAGCTGCCCTGTTCAAGCCGTAGCTGTTACTCTGGCCTAAACGCCTGATCATGCCTGTTCACAGAGCATTGTGCGCGTGGTGTTTCATGACCGTCGACTGCAGTATATGGAGCACCAGCAGCTGGAGGGATGGAGGTGGAACAGACCTGGAGACCGAATCCTGGATATAGGTGAGTTGACTGTATACTAACATATTAGCTGATAGATCAAAGATCACTGATATCCATAGTTTTGATGATGTACATTAAAAAAATAAATAGCTGGCATCAATAGGCCCTTGAGCAAGGCATTTATCTGCCTACTCTGCTATACTCTGACTTGCTTGCTGAAGTACAGGACTAATGCTATTCTGAACCAGAGTTGGGGCCATTTGTTGGCCTCTAGTTTTCAGTTAATGATCCTGGTATATAGAGTGCTACAGGAATGAATCCTACAACCTGGAAATGAGTTCGCATTTTAGCAGTTCCTGTTCCCTCACCTGGAAGTCAAAGTTTTTTTTTTGAATGGGTTTTTAGTTAGATTCCTGAAATAAGGTCTGTGGTTCACACAAGCTGAAGAGATTTTAATGTTCTGTTCTGCAACATAAAATTCATCAGTAAATATCCCACTCGTGAATTTTGAATAATTTATGTGTCTTAAAAAAGGCGGTTGCTAAGACGTGGCTAAATGAGACTACTAAACGTCATCACGCCGACTCGTCCGCCTTTACGGCCTCGTTGTATTTATACTCTTGCTCATGTGTCGTTTGGTGTAGTTTGTTTATAGCCTAACGTTATCCTTTTATTTTGCCGTATACAATAATCCAAAATCCAATGGAACAATCCCATTGGCTTTTTGTCGAGGGAACCCAGGGCGATGCTAACTTCCTGGTTGGACTACAAAAATATGTCATCCCAGGAGCACTCTTTTTCTCTATAACATTAAATATTCATGACTAAATAAATAACAATCAAAGTGAAAGCTTTGAAAAACAACAAACACAAAACGTGGGTATTTTTCACGAGTTTGTCACTAAACAAGACTGAGACTACAGTCATGCTATAGCAGCTCTATGAGGCTGTACATACAGTAGCCCAGCCAACATGGTTATGCTGGGGGCACCTCGGTACAAAGTGGGTATGGGCCCAAAATGGGCATCTTATCTGGGGCCCACTTGGGTCAACTAAGTTGGTCCCATATGGACACATGGACATGTGGGCTACCCGTGTGGGTCATAGTTGGGTCACTACTGGGAAATTAGTACATGGGGCCAACATGGAAACTGTGGACAAACCCACTTACAACCCATATTTCAGCCCATGTAGTCCCCATGTAGTTCCTACATAGAACTGAAACCTTGGACCAAGATGGATTTTGGTTTATGTTGCCCAGATTGGGCCCATATAACACCCAGTGTACTCCTGCATGAAACCCACAAGGGCAATTAGCACGGGGCCATTATGGAACCCACGGACAATCCCATATAGGGCCCATTATTCAGCCCATTTACTGCCCACATGGGCCCCAAATACGAATGTCAGCTGGGAGGCACAGCACTGCTTCGAGCTAACTGGTAATATCAGCATGCTAATGTTTCCCCATGAATGTCTCGTCTGGACCAAATATCACGGCAAGTCATCCAATAGTTGTTGAGATATTTCAGTCTGGACCAAAGCGGTAGACTGACAGACAGACCAACGTTGCTGTCCATAGAGCCATGCCACTACCATGGCTTATGAAAAAACCTGTTGGTGTGACTCAAATAGACATTTTTTATTCAAATATTACAAAATTCTGGTTGTTACATGTATGTGTGTGACATCACTTTTTTTCCAACTAATACCTGCCAACTTCAAACCAGTCAGAAGAGCACAGACAAAACAGCAGATAGGAAGTGAGATAACCAAAGCTGCTCACTTAGGACCCCATCGCTCATAGCAAGAAGCTGATTGAGAAAATATGTTTTAGGGGCTTTAAAGCAAATGTACATTGACCGACTCATTATTTGCAGATATCCCATTGTCTGTGGGGGTACTGGAGCCCCGTTCACACCCTCTGCATCTCAACACCATTGAGTTCCTCTGGGACCCGATCAAGAACTCTTCTGTTTTCATCCAGGTACACATAGATTCTGGTCAAACGTCTAGAGGGGGGGGGGGGGTTGTTACTATACATATACGGCAAACTTACAGTCCCTCTTTTGTCATGTCTTCTCAGGTCAACTGCATCAGCACTGAGTTCACCCCCAGGAAGCACGGTGGGGAGAAAGGAGTGCCCTTTCGTATCCAAGTGGACACTTTCACCACCAATGAACACGGGGAATACATGGAGCATGTCCATTCTTCCAGCTGCCAGGTCAAAGTCTTCAAGGTATGAACCTTGCCTGCCCATTGTCGTCGTATTTGTGTTGTGCAAAGTTATGCTCTACTTTAATATTCATTGGGCCACATGGTCCATCAGAAATATAACTCCATTTATCTATATAACAGGTTTCTATACTTCACCTCTAATGTCTATTTTATATTTTTTTGGAAGCCTAAAGGAGCTGATCGCAAACTGAAGACAGACAGGGAAAAGATTGCTAAAAAGGCCCCTCAAGACAAAGAGAAGTATCAACCGTCCCATGAGAGCACCCTCCTAAAAGAGGTGAGGCATATACCCTTCTCTGTCTTTGACCACATTACATAACACAACTTTCAATTTGTCAGCAGGTTTGTAATGCTGCAACTTTACTGATCCCACTGTGGTAAATTCTGTACTTCAGCTGCCAATCACAATGTTTTCCTCCTCTCACTTCGCTTCCACATTACATTTTGTGCTACATCACTCTATGTTAATATGTTGCTTCACTTGTTTTGTGTTCTTTTTAAAAGTGTGCTCGCTTTGGCGCTGAGCTCTGTCAATGATTGGGACTTTTTGATGCATCACTTTGAGTGTTTTTGAATGTCGAGTGACTCGGTAGTTTCTGCTATAGTGTTAATCTGGTTAGTCATTCATCTGGATGAAGAACAAAACCTGATTACAGCTGAAGCTAGGAACCACTAATCTGTATGTCCTTAATAAGAGATCACTGAAAACCAGTACTGGAAGAAGATCCTTTGCAAGGAAAAGCAGTAATAGCAGAGTGTAAAAATACTGCATTCAAATTAAAGTCCTTAAAAAAATTGACTTCAGTAAAAGTGCAGAAGTATTATCAGCAAAATTCAAGCACTTATTATGTGGAATGGCCTCTCTCAGAATGTTATATTATTACATTATAATAATATAATAATATGTTAGTATTATTGTATTATAGTTATTGATGCATTAACATATAAGCAGCGATTTAATACTAACTGGTTGAGGTGGAGCTTAATATACTGTTGGTATATTATTGATCTATGGTTATGGATTTAAAAATTCATAACATAACAATACACCATGTTCTAACATATGTTTTTCATGTAAAATATTAATCCGTAAATATCAATCAGTAACTATAGTTGTCAGATAAATGTGGTCGAGTAAAAAGTACAAAATTCCCTTCTGTGGAACCACTGAAGTTGAGTTAATGTACTTCTGAACTACTGAAAACATTGAAATGAAGTGCAAAAAGGCTAGACAGTGTTTCCTCCTGGGCTGAAAGTAAAGATTAAAAAGGTTACAGAATGTTTTTTTGCTCAATATGACAAGTCAAAGATTTTAAAGCTGCATTGTTGTGATATTTTGGTCACTTGGAGGGGCAGGATAACAAGCTGAAAACAGACAGACTAAGCAGACTTAGAGCAACACTCACATTCATTTGGAGTCCAGTTTCTCTGTTTTGGTCTCCACCAGCTCCTGAGGGAAGTATTTTAGCTGTTCATCAGCTAGTTACTAACTCTGTCTGCATGTTGTGTGGTTCTGGGCAGACAGTCTACAGCGGGTTTATTAGAGCTTCTGCCTGCTGCAGCTGAAAATGAGGTTGATGAGAAGAGTTTGCAGGCGGGAAAACCAAAACAATGACCTGAAAGAAGCTAAAAGGCTTCATAGCAACACATTCTCACTCCCAACTTGTCAAATATGGCGGCTTGGTCGGTGGCAATGTTTACTCCTGTAGTCTTTGTGCACCAATATATTGACTTTGCCAGACTGAATAATCAGAAATGCCTTACTTCTTTTTTGTCTGTTTCTCTCTCTCAAGTGTTCCCCTTGGCCCGATGCACTAAATCTCACCAGCCACAGCAGCAGCAGCACTCCATCACCAGTTTACCACAGCTCACCAACTTCCTGCAGTTTCACAGATGGGTGAGTCAGCATTCACGCCGAATATCACCATTTTGGTATGCACCGACCTAATTAATTATGTTTGGTAGAGCTCTGTAGATTGATGTCAAGGTGGACTAAACGTTACGTTGACAATAGTAATAGCTCCCTCTATGGGTGCATACCAGGATTAACTGTTCAGAACCAGGAACTTCCACAACCTGTGCTCTAATATACGGTATATATATATCTATATATATATAGATATATATATCAGGGCTGTCAATCAATTAAAATATTTCATATGATTGTCCATTATCACAATTAATCGCAAGTATTTATATATTTTTTCCTGTTCAAAATGTACCTTAAAGGGATATTTGTCAAGTATTTAATACTCTTATCAACATGGGAGTGGAGAAATAGGCTGCTGCTTTATGAAAATGCATGTATATATTTATTATTGGAAATCAAATAACAACAGAAAACTGTGAGGGTCACTTGCCACCCATCAGGCTGGTTGGTTTCATTATCTCTGAGGAGAGGCAGCTGTATGTGGAGCCTAATTGTGCATGATGAGGATCAGGTGGTTTCAGTGCTCAGGTGCTGACTCATTGTCTCTTTGTCAGAGGTAGTGAGAGTGCTGTCCTGTCTTTGCTCTATCTGTATAGGGGTTTGTGAATCTGCAGAAGTACCATATTGATTGTAGGAAGCCTTCCTTTTAGGCCCTTTTTTCATTTGGTGTTTCCCCTCTCCCTTTAAATCGCTTGCGATTTTTGTGGTTATCCTTCGGGATTAACTTTTAGATTCCCCTGGTCCGCAATTGCGTCCCTCTCCCCGTTCCCCTGACACAAAACAATGATAAATATTGTCCAGAAACCCTCACAGGTACTGCATTTAGCATAAAAAAAATATCACTCTAACTTTAAAACTGACCCGCTACAACATCCGAAATTTCATTAATGGGTTAAAGAAATTAGTGGCGTTAAAATGAATTTGCGTTAACGCGTTATCGCTTTAACTTTGACAGCCCTATATATATATACATACATACTGTATATGAATTATAAACACGCGTAACATATGTGCAGAGTTAAAATTAACAAAACACTCAACTGATCACCCCAATCTGTTCTTTCTTCCTCATGCGGACGTTACTGTAGCAACTGTTCTCCAAACCAGCAAGGGGAGCTGCTCATGCCCGTCTGCTCTGATGTAAGTAACGGAGAACAGTGCGGCAGTGTGGAAGTGTTAATGTTGCCCTCTTATTCCTTTTAGGCCATTATTTGGAGACAGCGGGTGCTGTGCTGCTAAACTCATTTCAAGGGTTCTTCTTTTTGACATGTAGCACCTTCTGCCGTCGGCCTCACCACAGGACACTCAGCAGTGGCTGCACCGTTACCGGTTCTCACCTTTCTCAAGGCTCTTCTACAGCTTCTCAGGTAAAAAAAAAACACTAAGGAATTCACTGAATATGTTTGAGCAGGAGGGAAGCAGAATAGACCTTCTGCTGTTTGTTCCAGGTGCTGATCTGTTGAGGATGAGCAGGGAGGATCTGATCCAGATCTGCGGTCCAGCAGATGGTATTCGCCTCTTTAACACTATGAAAGGAAGGTGAGTGACTACTCCGTCAGTTACTATACACTCAAAGCAATTAATTGAACGAGCAGCAGCAAGTGGTGCAGCTGGTTTTTGCCTCTCAGGCTACACACGGGTTGCCCTACCTTAAACCCATAAAACTCTGACGGCCCACCGCCTATTCTGTCTTTCAGAGGTTGTTGCGGGCTGAGTTTTTACTAGAAAGCTTTAGGAATCCATTGGTACCAGCCATGTCATGCTAGCTTGTTGGGAAGATCGCTAAATAACGTTACGAAGTTACACTCAATTTTGGCGAGGAAAAACTGGCATGGTGATTTGACCTCTGACCTCAAGATATGTGAATGAAAATGGGTTCTATGGGTACCCACGAGTCTCCCCTTCACAGACATGCCCACTTTATGATAATCACATGCAGTTTGGGGCAAACACCGTGCAGTTATTTCATGCAGTATAAATGTGTTATTGTCTTCTATTCTAAAATGGTGTGTTGGAATATTTTTGCATACTGGGGTCCCTAAACAGTCTTAGAATTACATAAATTGGGTATCACTGTAAAGCTGAGACTCTTGTGGATCCAATGAGCCCAACTGTATTCATGTGTGATGATGTTAGTCCCCATAGTAGCCTTTTCATTGTAGTGAGACCATTTTTTTAAACTTGACCTCTCTGTATAAAATGACCTGTGGTGACCTCTAGGATAATCACAGCCTCATGAAACTTTACAGCCACAAACTAGAGACCTAGAGCATTCAGAGGATGGATGGCTTTCCCAGCTAGATTGACAATAAGGGGGTTTCTGAGAAGTTTACACAACAGAAGTGCTTGCCATCCAATCGGCAAAAAAATGCAATTCTTGCAGAAATCTCATAAATGTCATATATATGTCATAATATATATATATGTATATGTATATATATATATATATATATATATATATATATATGTGAGTAAGAGGTTTGTGCTTACAGAATTACAGGCCTGTCATATAGACACCCGTCCCAAATATACATCGGTTGAGATTGAAGCAAATAAAAGCAAGGGGGCAAAAAGGGGCAAACCATCTTGAATCATGTTACCTCTGCGGCATGTTCTACCTAGTACTAGTAATAGTCTCTGCTCACGTCTTCCAGGTGTATACAGCCCCGTCTTACCATCTATGTGTGTCAGCAGCAGGCCAGACATCAACCTCCCGTCAAGCCAGGGGGTGGAGACAGTAAGTGTACAAAAATGAAGAAAGTGATCTGATGTAGTGATGGAATTGTGCATGAAGCTCGTTGTGTCATGTGTTCCCTCCTGTCTCCTTTGTCCTCCCTGCAGTCTACCACGCTCTGTACCTGGAGGAGCTCACACTGTTGGACCTGTGTGAAAAGATTGCTATGCTGTACAGCATCACTCCACAACAAATAACACACATCTACAGACAAAAACCCACCGGCATCCACGTCTTAGTCTCTGACGAGGTATCGTACATCTCCTCTACCTACCATTAACTCTTCATACCGTTGAACCATTTACCATCAGGCACTATTTGAGGGCCCAGGGCCGGTTACTTATGTTCTAGGCTTTGTTTTAAAGCTGCAGTGGGTAGCAATGGCTGAGGAAATACCAAGCACCGCCCACCAGCCGGAGCACAGCCAATAGGAACGCTCTCTCTCTGAAATGACCTGTGATTGGTCAAAGTCTACCGTCACGGGCTAGATTTTTTTTAAAGCCTGAAAACAGAGCCATGAGGAGGTGCAGAAGTCTAATGAATTACAATATGCTGAAAGGTTATTATGGAATTTTTGCCCAATGATGCCAAAAAACTTGTTGCCTACTGAAGCTTTAAGGTTCAAGTCGGATTTCACCCATTCACTTGACGTATGTATCATATGTGATCTGGTTGTATTGTCTATTAATTATATTCCAAACAAATAACTTACATTCTTTCATTCACACTGCGATCTCATCTTTGGTATGAGACTACTGCTGTGCAATTGTACTGAAAAGCAACAGATTACTGAGCCTTTCTTCAACTCGCTTCACGTTGTCTCCACCAGCATCGAAAACACAAGCAGCCAAAACTGACCATTTCTAGGCTAGCAAAAGCTAATCATGACATATGTAAAAGGATGGTTGTCAGGGCTGAATGGTATTTATAAAAGATGATGAACTACAGGTGGAGATTTTCTCGAATTTTGACATGCAGCACTTTGGAAATGTAAATGATCCATGTTTACATGGGTCGATCCGTTGGTTTCAGATGGTGCAGAACTTCAGGGAGGAGACGAGCTTCACCCTCAGCACTATAAGAGGTAATTATTTTTTATAGTCAACCTTTAATTTCACTACTCACTGTTAACAAACATTCAGCATCCATCCTGTGTAGCTTGATTATTGGTATTTTTGAATGATTTTTTACTGGATTGTTTTCTGTTATCCAGACGGAAACACCGATGGCTACCACGTTGTGTTGAAATGACCGACAGGTACTCAGGAGGTTCAAAGTTTCCTCCTAGAATTGTACAGCTTGTATATATAAATCCTTCTAGACTACGATATGTAACATTTACTAAGATTTACAGTACCTTAAAATGCTGTTCAGCTTTCAGTTTACTGTTGATTTTGTGGCTTTGTTGAGTTTTCTTTTTAATTTTCCTGTTTCATTTGTATTAAGTTACTGATTAATGCTCAATATGCCTTGTAATTAGAGGTAATCACTACTGTATTACTCCTTCATATGTGCGTACATTTTTGGCCTAAACACCTATGAATGCAAGTTGATGACTTTCATGATAATCAAGCAGAGTAAATGTCCCGCCGACAAATAGAAAAGAGGAATGAACAAAACTGTATTATGTTGTTTTAATGTAATTCAATGTCCCTGCTCTTTTTTCATGCTTGTCCCAAATATGAAACGCTGTCATGTACTCTATTGGCTGTTCCTGTTGCATATGCTATACGACCTATTTTCTTGACGAGGTGTAATGTAATATTTGGTAAAAGGTTCTGTTTAAACAAAGGCCTATCTTTATCCCAGCCTCCTTCAATAGGCCTTGCTTCAGTCGGCACTCAGCTCTCTCCTCTCTGCAAACAAGCACGTAAAGATGTCTTTTATTTAGACCTACTTGTCTCGAAAAGTCTGTCATGCTTTCCCTGTTTGAAGACCTACGCATTCATTAATTAAACAGCGACTGCACAACAGACTACGGAGTGTACTTAAAATGTGTCCGGGATGGTAAGTGTGTGTTGTCTATACAGCCTATATTTTTTCATTTATGTGGGCAATGTGAAAAAAAATAGTCGTACAGGCACAATCTAAATAATTTTAAATGAAAACCAATATTTCCTCAGTTTTATAATGTAGCTATTAACCAGCTCGGTTGATGTCTATCTGTAACATTAGTTCCTGCATGACTTGCAGGTCGTAGGTTTGTGTGATTTTGAATATAACTTCTTGCTTCCACTTTTGACATGATATTGATTCCTATCACACCCACAGCAATACATCAAATAATGTCAGTCATATAAAATTAATACAATTATGTTTTGATAGCCGTTTTTGCTAAAGTATGTAGGAATTGTGTATTGCGCTGACAGTTTTAAAATGTACAGCTTCTTCCTGGTTTTAATTTAACCACAGCCGGCACGGTAGCTTGCGTTAGCAGAGCTGAATAGCTTGCAAGCGACTGTGGGATCAGCGTGAAAGTCTCTAAAAAAGGGAGAAAGCTATGAATGCTTAAGCAGAACTAGTGTAAGTATAAATGTATAGCGTTAGCCGCTGTGATTAAGAATATAACTAAATTGACTACGCTGCCAGTAACACAGAAACGCTGGTAACCAGAAATGAGAATACGATTACTGCAGCATGTCAGCAGGATCTCCGCAGCATCAACAAGAACCTAGAACTAATGCTTGAGTTACAGGATACATTAGAAAAGATATACTGTACTTAGCAGCCTTTCAAGTGTTGTTCATTAAACAGGAAGGCAAAGGGCATTTAAAAGTTTGTTAAAAATGGGATTTAGTCCGAGTCTAACACTTGAGACTGAGCACAATCAATGTGCTTTTTCAGTACATTTCACTCTGTTAAAACTTCAACCGTCAAAGAACTTTATTCAGCATATTTTAAAACAACATTGAAAATGAATGTCCATGGTCACAACTAGCAGAAGAAAAATAAAAAAATAAACATTTTAAACAAACAAAAGCAACCCCACAAAATAAAAGTCTTTGATATAAACATGAAGGCACCATGCTTTGTTTTCTTTCATGCTTGACCTTTGACCTCTGTCCTTTCAGATTCCCCTTTGCTATAGTAAGTAAACGTAAGGTAAAGTCAGTAAAATACTGTGGTCACCAAGTAGTTTTGGGATTTGCTTTATAGAGACCATAGTCTTCTCCCCTGAAGAAGGCAACTTCTGTTTCATTTGCTGAAAAAAACAAACACAAAAAATTGTTAAAGTTAACATTGTGATAAAACTATACCTCCAGCAGCAGATCAACAATATCAAGTATGGCTGTCCTCGAACAAAGAAATTCTCAACTAACATTCGTACAATTTTTTATCAACTAATGGATTAGTTGATTTAATCGATAGATCTGTGAAACGGAGTTTCTCCACAAAGAATCACACAAAAGCACCACTTTAAATCTTGTGTTTATCAGAGTTGTGCTCACAAGTTTCTTAGAAATAAGTCATTTGGCATAAAAAAAGCATATAAAATTACTAATATTAAGCTCTTAACATTAGTCTTATTGCTTGGAACTTATTTTATTGAACTTCTATTACCAGCCTCAGTATATCATTACAGGACATTCTCACCTTATTACAATATTAATACTATTTTTTTATGAATAATTATCACAGACACATATGCCAGGCTAGAATTTGGGGAGATGTGTATAAAATTATGCATCTAGGGTATTTCCATTTGATGACAAATGTCAAGGTGTTTTGATGTACTCAATTTAAGCACTGGTAAGGGTGATACTGAGCAACAGCAACAATATACAGCATACGTATATTCCCGTATAGGACAACCTGTTTTACAATGTTAAAAGAAGATTTTTCTCTATGACAAAACATGTTAAGAGGTTAAATGATTTTTATTTATTTTTTTTACAACATAATTCCAAATGATCATACTGTGGGTGGAAAAGCCATACATTTACTGGGGCCACACTGATAATGCTGCTCAGTCTGTTTGAAGAAAGCTGATGGTTTAATACACAGGTCTTGTTAACCTTAGTACACAGGAAGAAGGCTGAGATTGATTTGTGATCAATAACTGACTACACAGACAGTCACCTATTAGCTAAGACTAATAGTCTAGTCTTAGCTAGACTGGTACATTTGTTTGTTTGTGGTGCTGTTGAATTGCACTGTGTTATATTTCTAGTTATGTGTCCACCCCATTTATATCAATAACAGTTGACTAAATATATTTTTTTAAATAACATAATAACCTTCATGACTGAAGTTTCATTTTAGCAACGAGTGTTCCCAGAACAAAGTATACAGTTTTCAGTGAGTGCTCAAGGAACAGCAATGACAAACTCTTACCGACGCCAGCAGCTCGAAGGGTTTGGCCATATTGCAGAATGAGCTTGTCATCGTCCTCTAAACTCATCACCAACTCATTAGTCTGCAAAAAAAAAAAGGTTTCTACTTAAAAAACAACATGGGTTATCAAATGACCACAGAATGCACTTGTGAAACATAGGCTGAAAAACTAACTAAAACTAACTAACCCATACATTCTGATTGAAATGTGGCAATCACCAACTGGTTCAGTTGTTTATGTACAGGATTCCCAGCTCAGTCCCTGGAGATCCAAAATCCAAAATCTTTTAGCTTATGGCTCCACCAAGCACAACTCATGGTCCACGCAAGTACGTGAACGCAAATGACAACACCTGAGCCCTGTACTAGCAGGATTAGCGAGGTAACTTCAGGGTTAACTCTGGGTTTTCCGTCCTACGAAGGTGGTTCACTTCTTACCGGGGTAGATCACCATGGTAACTTATGCTGAACAGCTGACCTGCTCCGGAGCAGGTTATGTTCCAGATAAGAGATCAACTTGTTTAAAAGCACCGCATACTGACCAATCAGAGATCTGTGCGGTGATTGTATGATAATATTACACACATATGAAGAAGTTTAAGTCACGATCCAGACTAAAAACAACAGTTTAGGGCGCCTGGCTGGCTCAGTCGGTAGAGCGGGCGCACATGTGTGGCCAAGGCTCAGTCCTGGCAGCGGTGGACCCGGGTTCGAATCCGGCCTGTGGACCTTTCCGCGTGTCATCTCTCTCTCTCCCCCTTTCCAAGACTCTATCCACTGTCCTATCAATAAAAAAAACGCTTAAAAATGCCCCCAAAACAATAATTTTAAAAAAACAAAAAAAAACAACACAGTTTAAACTGACAAATGCCAGAAGGACAGCTGGATTTCACACTGCCGGAGAGGGATGCGCAGCTGAAAGATGGTTGAAATAGTCCTACACGCCAAACCTTAGTCACAGGATGTAAAGAAGTGTAATCCATTACACTCTTTAAAGCTATTTATATCCAGACGACTTTATCTAACTTTTGAGTGTTCCGTTAAATTAATAAGTCTGTTAATTTACGCATTTGCACGTGATCGGGAGTTTTTTCTTTTAGCAGCTGTTCTTCCTGCATTTGGCAGCTTCAACTGTGTTACTTTTAGCCTGGATTAAGTGTTTAATTTCTTCGTATTTGTCTAATATAGTTTGCTCTTCCTTTGTAAAATGTGCCGCTCTGTCGGTTTGTCTGCAAGTCTGTGGACTTGTCCATGTCTGTGATTGGTCATATACTGCAAACACCGCCCCGTTCATGTGAACACACTCATAACCAGACTGAGAAACCCTGGGTTGATTTACCAAGTTGATAACCAGCTTTGTAGGACCGCTTAGGGTGATCTCGGTTGTTAGGGTTAGTGAAGCCAGATACGGAGAAGATACCCTGGGTATGTTGAACTTGCTTCGTAGTACAGGCCTCTGGCCCAGCAGACACAAACGCATGACTGCATGCCAGAAGCTGTCAGGGGCCCAAAACCTGTTATATGCCCTTCTGTTACATCATGTAAACAAACCACGTAGGCCACCTATTGGCTGTGTGGTCAATTAGTGTGACATTTCCTTTAGATAGATACCTTTGCTCCATATGCTTGGTGGATAATCTTCATTGTGTCTAAAAATACAAAAGAATGGTATCAGATGCAGAGCATGGATTTGAACACACATAGAATTGACCCATAGCTAAGCCCCGCCCCCCGCTGCTACTCCGTCAAGCTGTCAGAGCTACCAAAGAGCCACACTGTCACTAACTGCACTACCTGCATAAATATCTAGCTAATTTTTTGGCGAAACGAAAAAGTGATTTCAGAAAAAAGCTGACAGAAGGGTCTACAATATGCGTTTGGAGGATATATCAGGATGTCAAAATGATTCAGGAGCAAAAACAGGTTAAAAACATCAAAATAGAAGCTGAAGCCTACAGATCACAGTGTAAAAGTAAACCACTATCACATGGCGATCGAGACATGAAGACAATGAAATTAAGGAACAACACTGTTCCCGTTCACTATGTAGATATAAACGGCTCATTCTGAAGTAACGAAAACACGACTCTTATTTTCAGGTGATTATACATAAGTATTATATAAAGAAAACATTATTATTAATATTATATTCCATTTCTACCAATAGATTACCCTAAATGTTACACACTGGTCCTTGAATATGTTTTGGGTTGTTGGTCAAAGTAAATCAAACACACTATTATTATTTTGAACTCTGGTGACTCTTTTTGACACTAAAAAACATATATAATCAAAAAATATGAATAATTATATGAGGCTATAATGAAATGCTCTGTCTGCAGCCCCAACATGCTGCAGATACATCATCTGATTTATGGTCCGTTCACTAGAACCACACTTGACAAGGGGGTTAATCCAAAAATCAATAGTAAAAACTCCAAAACACAAGTTCAGAGAAAACATGGAATATTATTATGAACACTACCAAACGATAATACAAATGTCAGGTATACATACCATAAGTGTGTTTCTTGAAAGGAGGAGGAAGCCCTAGCCTTGTTGCTATATCTGGAAGAAATTGGGTTTATAATGACTTTAAGTAACAGGCTATATGCACACCCACTTCCACATTTGAAATCAGCCAGCCCGGTCACTCGTTACGCCCTGCCGTTTTCACTCTGTCGCCGACTGTCAGCGACATTAGTTGCATTATTTAAGCAATTGCCATTACAAGTGATTCATACTTTTTCCAAAGCCTGCGGTCTAAAGCTAAATTTTAACAAGTGTGAGTTAATGCCAATTCATCAAAGTCCTTTAAAGGGACTGTTTGTAACTTCTTACAAGTATAAATCACCCGGGTCGGTGTCTCATGCGCGTTCGCATATGCGCGCTCACGTGTGGCTACGCTGTTCAGACAAGACGCCAACACAAACTACACGGAAGCACCAAAACCGCAAAGTTATATCTAGTGAAGCCCGTCTTGCAAAACAGTGTTGGCCGCGGTCGTAGCACGCGGGGGAGACCGTAGCTTTGGTCTCCAGGGCCGGAGTCTCTGCTGTACTCTGCTCCTCTGCTCCTCTGCCTGCTTGCCTTCAGTCAGCTCGCTCCACCTCACGTGCATGCGCGTACACTGCACACTGCAGAAGAGTTAGTTTAGCTCTGAGAATATGTAGTGAATGTACAGTGGACGTTTGTGCAGAAATAACTACTGCAGCTCCTCCAGACCAACAGAGGTTTTCCGTGTCTTGTGAAGTGACGGGGCTCCGCAGAGAGAAACGTTACCGTCTCCGACCGGGTGCCGGTGTCTCCCTCCGGCCGCAGTCGGAGACGATAACGTTTCTCTTAGGAAAAGCCAACACTAGGATCAGCAGTGATTCATGGAGAGACCTCCGTCTGGTCAGCTAACATTACTGCCAAGCAGTTCATGTCTATTTAGAGCCAGCACAAGCGCGAGCCCGACGCTGACTTTCGTTGACTTAACGGCCACAAGTGTCGATGTTAACAAGCAATTCTGAATCTTACAAACAGTCCCTTTAATTTTGTATTTACATTTCTTGTCTGTTTTGTCTTTTCGCTGTTTTGTTCTGTATGCACGTTGTCCTTTTACTCTAATGTAATGATCTATATGCCATGTTGTTTATAAATTTGAATTTATTTAAAAAATAATAATTCATAGGAATGAACGTGGCCTCGCCTCGTTCTCTTCTGCATGGAGAGGGCTGGCGAGGATGTTAACGTAAGTACGTCATCACCACCGTGTGCATATAGCCTATTTCCACTAATAACATGCATTAGAATGATACGCCCAGCCAGCATCTGTACGTGGGGCCCATGTGGGTAGTAAATGGGCTGAATAATGGGCCCTATATGGGATTGTCCATGGGATCCATAATGGCCCCGTGCCAATTGAACCTTGTGGGTTTCATGCAGGAGTACACTGGGTGTTTTATGGGCCCAATCTGGGCAACATAAACCAAAACCCATCTTGGCCCCAGGTTTAAGCTCTATGTGGGAACTACATGGGGACTACATGGCCTGAAATGTGGGTTGTAAGTGGGTTTGTCCACAGTTTCCATGTTGGCCCCATGCACTAATTTCCCAGTAGTGACCCAACTAGGACCCACACGGGTAGCCCACATGGGGAGCTCATGTGGGACCTACTTAGTTGATCCAAGTAGGCCCCAGATAAGATGCCCATTTTGGGCCCATACCCACTCGGTACCGAGGTACCCCCAGCATAACCCATGTGGGGCCCACATCACCATGTTGGCTGGGCGTCATGACGTGATAACATTACAGTCTGTCGTCATGGTTACTCACCGTCTCTGACCAGCTGTATGAAGTCCTGCACCGTCTGGTCTAAACTGACTCCTCTAAACACCACCGGCTTGAAGTTCCTGTGCTCGAAGGACCGAACCAGACGAACCGTGACCACGGCTTCAGCTGCCGCCATGTCCTGCTGCTGGATAGCTGGGAACTCTTCGTGAAACGGTGGCTCGCTGCGTAGTCAAACAGCTCAGCTGTTGTTTGGCGGTTGGTTCAGTACAGTAATGCGGGTTGAGGCGAACATCCGGGTATCTGTTAAGGCCAGATCAGTCAACTCGAGAACTTTGAGCTGCCAAGACTCGATGAGTCGATAACCGAGTGCTTCTTCTTCTCCTTCGTTTGTATTGTATCGGAGTGTGTAGTAGTAGTAGTAGTTGTAGTAGTAGTAGTTGTAGTAGTAGTAGTAGTAGTAGTAGCAGCAGCAGCAGCAGCAGTAGTAGTAGTAGTAGTTGTAGTAGTAGTAGTAATAGCAGCAGCAGCAGCAGCAGCAGTTGTAGTAGTAGTAGTAGCAGCAGCAGCAGCAGTAGCAGCAGCAGCAGCAGTAGTAGTTGTAGTAGTAGTAGTAGTAGTAGTAGTAGCAGCAGCAGCAGCAGTAGCAGCAGCAGCAGTTGTAGTAGTAGTAGTAGGTGGAGAGATGTTTTTTTAATTTATTTTTTATTGAAGAAAATTAATTTACAAACATTAAGGCATAGTAATCTAAACTAAATACTTCTAACATACAAGGCACAATTGGATAGGAAAGATAACTTAAATTATAAAAAATAATATAATAACAAAAATAAAAGAGGGTAGAAAATAATTCAAGGAACAAAAAAGAAATGCATAAATAAATAAATAATAATAAGACTGCACTCTTCCATGGTAGCTCTAGGGGTCATCATCATATATGTTCAGTTCGTCATCAGCTCTGAGGAGACACTTTGCATGTTGTCCTTTCATTAGTCTTAAAGCACTGAGATGATTGGCCACAAGGTCCCTTTTGAAAACAGAAAATAGGGGTTTCATTTTCCTCCATTTGGATGCATGGATGAAAAAATTTGCCAGCAGTATCAGATTGTTCAATATCCAGTCACTCTTAATGTCCATGTTAATACCAAACACAATATTTTCTCTTGTGAGAGGAGCAAGTAGTTGGATTTCGGTTGACAGCCAGTCCTGCAGAATATATACAGTGGAAAAACAGATGATCAGTAGTTTCAATCTCAGTCTCCCAAAAGTTGCAGTTATTGTGATCAACATTAAATCTCAGTCTTAGCAATTCATTGGATGGATAAATATTAGACATTATTTTGAAATGGACTTCTTTTGTCTTGCGGCTTACAGGGTAAGTGATGCATTTAGATATCCATTTCTTAATGTCTGAAAATAGTTGGATGATGTTGTTTCAGTTTGATCGCATTGGGTACAGGATATGGAGAGATGTTGACTTGTGCCAAACAGGTGTTTTATGATCCACAAATAAAAACATTTACATTGCAGGCCTACATCACCGTTCAAAAGTTTGGAATCACCTATTGATATTTTTCTTCAATAATGGGTATTTTAACAGAGATAGCAAGTATAATTTCAATTCAATTTGCTTTATTGGCATTACTGTCAGGTGAACAATATTGCCAAAGCGTCAATTCAATAATAAATAAAAATAAAAAAGCACAAAATAAAAACAAAAACATATATATATATATATACAATTCATTAAGCAAATTACAATATATAGATATTTAAAAAGAACATGCATGTAAATGGAAGAAAACAATAAAGAAGTAATTAATGTTTGTTCTTTCAATAAAACAAACAAACAAATAAAAAACAATCAACAACAATATATTGCTATATCAAAGGATAAATGTAAAAAAAAAAAAAAAAAAAACATGAAATAGAGGAGTAAATAAAAGGCAGAGTGTGATTTACATCTATTATGTGTTGTTGTTGTGGTTGTCTCTTAGGCTGTGACATGCACTGACATATCCTGCAGCTTCTATCGCGATTCAGATACCAACTGTATTAATTAGCCTACATAAGTAGAAGAATGAAATGATTCAAACTTTAGTCGATGTACCCAACCTCTATTGTTAAGAGGTTAACACTTATTTATTTCCAATGACAGGCTGATTCCTTGAAGCCGTATTTTCGGTGCAGTTTCGTTTCCGTGGACTTCCCCTGCTCTCGTCAGTGAACGCTACTGTACCAGGGCTCATTGAAAGAGGTTAGGACACGGTCTTGGGCTATGTGGTGTGACGCATGCGCAGTGTAACCGGAGCGGCTACCATATCTTACTGCGCATGCGTTATACCTCGATGATATGACGCGTGATGTCTCCTCTTTTCACCTTCCTTGTATTGTTGTAGGAGGAAATACAGAGTTTATAAATGAAACCGACTCTCTCACACACACTGCTCAGCTGGACTACATTATAAAACTGACTAAAAAGAGCCTTTACAGTAACATGTCAGCCGCTCTTTGTGCCTTTATCCTGACGTTTTCAACACTATGCGGATCCAGAGGTAAGATCATGTCTTCTTTGTCACCTGTTGGTTGATCATGGAGGTGAGAGTATGGAGTGTGTGTGTGCGGGTTATTATTACTCTCACTACAGTTTATGAGGAACTATCTTCTTACTATCATCTATCATTGAGCTGTTAGTTTAAAAATAAAGTTGGAACAGGCTGGTTTATTTAAGGTTATTTAATGTCATTAGGACTTTTTGATTGAATTTACATTGACTGAATTGGAAACAACGTGTTTTTGTGGCTTGGGTGGAAATAATAAGATGATCGGCTGATAAAAGATGCAACATCCACCTGTTGTAAGTTGTTCCACTGTGTTGAGTCACTTGTGTAAATGTTCCAACTACTCAATAATGAAAATGGTGAACTTTGACACTAGAACAATGATGATCATAACATTAACAGCACCTATACTTAATATTAATGAGTTTATTCAATAGGAACCCTTCTAGTTGCTCAGATGATGTTTTTTTGTATATTAAAAAAAAAGAAGATAATTTACTGTTGTCTCCATTCAAGATTCAAGCCCTTTATTGTCATTGTGTAGTACAACGAAACTAGATTGTGACAATGCCATAGGTGCTAATGGAAATATAATACAATAAAAAAAGAGATAGTGCAATATAAATATAATAAATCAAAAAAATAATTCAATATAAAAATACAATATGTATATTGATGAGATGACAGTTTTGCCAGATTATTGCAGAAAGTGTCCGTCAGATAATTATATTATTATTGCACAGCATCATATAATTATGGCAGAGTGATCAGCATGTTATTGCCTCATATCCGTAACAGTAGATTTACAGCATTTCCATTGCAAAAGTGACACAAAAGTGACCAATGTGTTATTGTTGTTTTTGAGTGTACCTGTGGCTGTGATAATACTAATTTATGATACATGGATTTGGACTGTGCAGTGGTATCAGGAGTCCTCAGCACACCCACAAATGTCCGCTTGACCTCCTATAACATGAATTTGGTGCTGAGGTGGGATTCTCCTGAGCAGCCAGCCAGCGACCTGGTCTACACAACCCAGTGCAAGTGAGTCAACACTAATCTCAGCACCAATAAAAACACACTCTCTGGTTTTGCAGACATTTTCTCCTTTGTTAGTCTGTTATATTGCTGCGCAGGCATCACAGTCTGTTTAGGTTAAAGCTACAGCTGATTTCTAGAGCTGCAACTATGGATTATTTTCATTATCAATTATAAAATATCAGAAAATAATGAAAACTGCCCATCAATATTTCTCAGAGCCTGAGACACTGGTTTTTATATTCAAATTGATTGTTTTGTCCAGTCTAAAACCCAATTTACTTTTACATTTGAAATGCTGGAACCAGAGAATTTGTGGTCATTTTAGCTTTAAAGAATGACTCAAACGATAAATCTATTAGCAAAATTAATTGCCTGATCATATTTCCATACCTATGAAACCGAGACTCAATGGCAACCCCTGCGCTGGAGAAATATCCATTACTATTAAGTAAGTAACAGTGAATAGTTTACACACAGGGAACAGTATGGATTTACATTAACTAAAAGCTAAATCAAGTGTAGGTAATACACCATTACTCTGAAATTCCACTCTTCTGACAAACACACAGTAGCTATAGGCCAGTTAAATGCTATTTTGCATATGAATAGACTTTATCTGCTCCATCGTTCATGCTGTTCCGTTTCTCTGAAGCGCTGTGATCGTTGCTTACGAGCAAAACTACATTTCCATCTGCTGTGCTGATTTGCAGCTATATGTTCTGGATGTCAGCAAATGTATCTTAATGATTAGAAAAGTGTATTGTATTTGAAAAGGTGGTCCGAGAGGTTGCTGGATTGGTAAACTCTTTGTTATGCATTTGGATTGAGGCTTTGGGTTTAACAGCCAGATTTTATCAGGAGCATCATTTAACTAACTGACAAACTCGCGAGGCAAATAAGCACCAGCTGTTGAGTCCCACCTCCCCCTCTGCCAGTCAACACAGAAACTGTGAACAGTGAGACTTCCCTCTTATCAAAAACAATGAGTGTTGTACAAAAGTACCTTCTCTTCTGGGAAAGAGGACGCCTAGTATTACTGTGTATGCGTCATGTTAATGAGCAAACACATTGTTATGTCCTGATACACACTTTACACTGTTGACAAAATATAGAGCTCAGTGTTCTTCATTTATATGTCCACAGTTCAGTCCATATGATATCCAGAGCATTAATATAGCAGCAAACAACTATTTGTTCTAGTTGCTCAGTGGCGCATGGAGCCAAAATGGCTCCACTTCCGACTGGAAAAGTACCCGGATCTTCCGGCAATCTTCAGCATCCACTGGGGCCGTGGAGCAGGCGCAGTAGCATCCGCTCGGTCACATGGCTCGGTTCGAAGCTTGAAATGTGTCGTCTTTTTTATAGAGCAACTTTGGTAATGTCTACCTGAGTAGAGAATGAAGTCTCTCTCTCTCCCTCTGTGTGTGTTGTAATCAGAGCTTCTCTGTGCTTTATTGACATAGCTGGCCGGGCCGCACATGCTTTTAGTGCATGTTAGTGCATGTGATTGGCCCCACTGGCTAGTTCATGGCCGCCGCACTACACTGCTTTCATACGGTGATTACAGCTGATAACGCCGTCCCGAACGACAATGTTGTTGTTTGCACTGTTAGCGCTGTTAGCACGATTAGGGGTGAGCTGCCAGCTCAGCCATCGCGTCAGTGATAGATTATAATGTAAAGCAGTTGGTGTTAAATAACAAATCTGCCATTCCTGTCAAATGTGATTTTTTGTAACAATGTCTCAGAATGTATTTTCATTTTGGGGCTGTGTTCCAGCATTTTCAAAATTTACAGTGATTGTCCTAATTATGTTGACAAGGGTGAGAAGGTTAAAGTTTCACTAATCAATATTTTTGTATAAACAATAGACCCAATGACTACGTGTAACGTGAAAGGTGTCGCTCGTAATGACGAACCCACAGAGAATTATCACCTGACTCTGGTTTTCTGGCCCACACTTTCAGCTATCATAAATTTTGTTTCCAGCTGCAGTAGGCAGATGGCAGCCGCCTAGTGAAACAACTAGAAGCTAAACAAAATTGATATTTTCCAAGGTGGTGTAGAGCAAAACTGATCTAAATCTCAAAACGGAGCAAAAGAGAAAAAGAGAAAACCGCATTCTCATCCACCTCGTTTCCAGCCGCAGCAGGCAGCTGTTTTCCGTGAAGAAGCTCTATAAACCCACTGTAGGCTACACTACCTGCACAGCAGCAAACAGCAGACAGACACAGTGAGAGACTAGCTGGTGAACATAGTGGAGCATTTAGCAGATAAAGAGACCTTCAGGAGTTGGTGAAGACCAAAAACAGAGCTAAAAGAGAGAGAATATTGGACTCAGATTTATCAGGTGACACAAACACGACTCCAAACAAATGCTAATGTTGCTCTGTGTCTGCTGGATTTTTAAGCAACTGTCTGCTAACATGGTAGTCATAGCCACAATTAAGGTGATCTTATGTAATGGTTAGGTCTTTATTTGACAGCATGGCGTACTGCTAGCTTTGTGTCAAATGTATTTACACATTGACAAATATTGACTTTCTTGCTGTCAACCCATAGGTGAACATCAGGGGTTTTTGTCACTGTTGTTCTTTCTCTACGTTGTCATCACAGACACACCTGAAATTGGCAAATCTGTAATGCCAGCACTGTATTTTGTCCACAGACCCTCATTCGCAGGCGCAACATACAGAGTGGGCTGTGTGAACATCTCCACCCTTGAATGTGACTTCACCCGCCTCAACATCTCCATATTTCATTTTGGAAAGTATACGGGCAGAGTGCGGGCGCAGTCGGGCACAGAGAGCTCCGCCTGGATGGAAAGTGGCCAGATAGACTTGGACAGAGATAGTGAGTAGAAACTCTCTGTGTGTGATGGCTTGTCACTGTAAACACTGCATAGTGACGTTTATCAGCAAATACAGATGATCTGCTTTCAAAAACGCATCTTTTAGGAAATTACTTTTTGATGGAACTTTAGTACTAAAATGATTCCTCAGTTAGTTGATTAGTAGTCAATCACCAGAAATCGATTCCTGTGTACTCTGGTAAATTGTCATGAGCTTTTGTTATAGTTACAGACTTGTTGAATGAAAAGAAAATCAATTAAAGAAACAGTGTTTAGGATCTGGTGGTACTATCTAGCGGTGAGGTTGCAGATTACAACTTCTCCCATGTGGCGGGGCGCGTAGGATTGCTACGGTGGCACGAATGGCCCTCTCTAGAGCCAGTTGTTGTAAGAGTAGAGTGCTTAGATTGTGTGTGTATGTGGGAAATGAGTGGTGAAGCAAGAGAGAGAGAGAGTGGCGGCGACGGCAGCGAGTAACGTTATTGACTTTGGCCCAAGCAGGAAAAGTTAACACAGGCTCATTCTAAAGTAACAAAAACACAGCGGTTCTTTTTTATCAGGGGATTATACACTAAAGAAAACATACTTAATATACGCAATATTATATTCCATTTCCTTTCCCCCTAATTGTTACACACTGTTCCAATAAAGCTGCACGAATCAATATTTTAATATGGACAATGGGTCAATTGATGATACATTATACGTTGTTAAACCTTGTGGAGCTAGCATTAGCAGAGTGCTTTAGCACATCATTAACTAGCGCTTGCACTTCAATGCTACGCCAGCTACTGAAGGTATACTGAATGTATACACATGCTGCTTTTGCTTTTTAATGACTGTAATACTGAATAAAGGAAAAGTGTTGTTCCTTAAAGGCAGGGTGGGTGATCTTGAGAAACTAGGAAGAGTACACTAGATTTTTAAAAAGTATCCAACCTAAAGACCCAGCCCAGTGTTGCCAACTCTTTTCCAATGGAAGTAGCTAGCAGCATTAGCTCCAAAAGCCCCTAAATCTAGAGCGAAAGTCACGCAGACATGCATGCAGACAGGTAGACAGGCAGGCAGCCTGTCCAATCATTACATTTGGGCCGAATGAAATGATTGGACTTTTTTCTTTGTCGTTAGTCAGAGCATTTGATTTATTGATTGCTTTCGGGATGTAATGAAATTTCAACTAATCTACAAAAAATGTTTCCCTATATCTTTACCAACCCTACCTTTAACTTCATTGTCTTCTGTCTCGATCGCCAGGTGATGCGGTGGTTCGAAATTAACATTCGCCTCCCCTTCACTTCCATTCTATGCGAGTGAACGGGCGGAAAAACATTTGCTTAGTGAAGGGTCAATTAAGTCAAAACCGTTTTGTCTTTGCTGAGGATGTGCCAGAAGTGTTTGAATTTCAAACCCACCACCATTTGCTTTTGCCAGAAGGCTTAATCTTTGTTAACTCGTCTCTCTCTCCTCCTCAGCCATCATCAGTTCACCCAATGTCTCTCTCCACTCCAATGGGGCTACTATCGAAGTCAGCATTAAAGATCCAGTGTTCGCCATCTCTGCACTCAGGAATGTTTTCAACTTGGCCACCTACACCATCACCCACTGGAAGGACGGCAAGAAGGAAAAGGTGGGATAAATTGGTTGAAGTGCTGTTTATATCAGAGTGGATCTCATACGGTTACGGTTCCTGTGTGGCATACTGGGAAGAACAAAGCATTATTAACCATTAGGTTTGTGGATCTGATTCCTTTTTTTGTAATTTATATACTGTATATATACTGTATATATGTATATATGTGTGTATGTATGTGTGTTTATACAGTATGTATATATATATACTGTATATATGCAGTATATATTATAGATATCTGTGACCAGTTCCTTTTCTCTCTCTGTGATGTCCTGTAGCTGCTGCAGGCCAGAACAGACCACACACCTGACCGCTTTTCTGTTCTTCTTACAGGCCACAATCAAGAGCAACGTACAGCAAAACCGGTTCGTTATTGATAAACTGGACCCCTGGACCAAGTACTGCGTCCAAGTCCAAATCATCACAGACAGAAACCCCAGCAATCCCAGCGCAGTTGTCTGTGAGAGCACTACCATCGGTAAGCATCTTTTGCTAGATTTTTATTTATTTATTTGTTCCACCTGAGACTAGGATTTGATCTGAGAGTCATTACCATCTTCTTCTAATTACAACAAAAGACTGACGTTAACAGGTTTTTAGCAAATCTAGTGGCAGGGCTGTAGGGATGGTCCGTCCGTTCACCACTTTTGTCCAGAATGAAAATGACTCACCTCTACAGGGTTGGCAGAACCTTTTGCAGTGGACTGCATTACATTGAGAGGTGTTTCCAATATTTGGTCCACACCGCACGTGAAGAAAAAAGTGAAACATCTTTGCAGAAGGTGTTGAGTTTCATTGACAGTGGAAAATAAAAATAGCAAAGTAAAAAGTAGTAGGTAATAAGTAATTTTGATAATTTGTGTGGAAGTGGACAGAGCATTCACTAGCTGGCACGTGATGAGTTTTTTTGCAGTGACTGATTCGAATCAACATGCTCCAGGGTGAGACAACAAATAAATAAAAATTTGAAGCATACTGATTATACTTCTGCTGTTCTTGGTCTGATTGTTTTGCAGAAGAAGAGGCTCCGTGGGTGTCAGCCGTGGGGACATTTGTCGTCATGGCAATGGTAGTGACTCTGGTGGTGGTCGCAGTGGTGTATCGGAAACATATATCCCACTTTCTCTGTCCAAAAGATTTACTGCCTCAGCATTTTAAAGAGGTGTGTATGTATGTTTGTCACCTTCAAACCCTGTCTAGTCATGGTACATGTGGAAAGCAACAAAACATGATCTCCTTGCATGTGATGTCCACAAAATTGCTGATTTCCACTGTATGCATGTTTGTATTCATGCAGTAGGAGTCTTTGAAGTGTTTTCTCTTCTTTTGGATTCCTTAGCCAGGTATTTTAATACAAATCTTAATCAGTTTCCTTTCTGCCCCCCAAGAACCTGCTGACACCCCCCAACTCGTCCATGTACCTAGCCATGCGCAACTCCCATCCACCTGAGGAGATCTACGACCAGGTCAGCATCATCGCAGACAGAAGGACTAGAGGAAGGACGCCCTCTGGAGGCAGTGTGGAGTAGCTGCAGCAAACAGCCTGACACCTACACAAAGAGATAGAAGGAAGAGGGAAAGGCTGAAAAGCAATGAAGAAGAGCCCATCTGCAGGCTGCAGTCAGTTGGGACTGTTAGAGATTATCAGCGGGGACGACTTTAAAGACACTGAGAAACAGTGAAGCAATGGATTCTTGGTTGACTTCAGAGATTTAATGCAACAAATTCTGCAGGCAGGCCCATTGTTTGCCCCATGTTTGTGCGCTGTACAGTCGTAATGTTGCTCGCAGTATTACCATTGTACTTAACAGATGGAGTGTGGCACGGCCCATTGGAGCGGCCCTCATTTCACGCCCTTTATGCTGCCATGGTGCTATAAGATCCACCATTTAAGGTGAATGATTCTGTATTATCAAAGTATGGACTTAAAAAAAACCCGGCATGATCTGCCATTCAATGGGCATCACATTTTGTGAGGCATACATAGTTTTAATTTCCTCATTGTGGCAATATGAAGGTTTTTTTCCTAATGAAAATGAAGTCAGTGGTGATAGTTCAGAGAAGCTAGAGCTGAAGGTGTGTTTGTCATACAGTGTGTTCCAATCCACATACTTCCTGAAGTACACTTCAATGTACTCTCTACTTACTTGAGTAGTGCATGAATTTCAGTAGGGTAGGGTTGTCTCAAATCGAATACTCTGCGGCGCACTTACCAGAAATGACGATCGCAACATTTCCCCGCGGCTCGCTACCCGGCAAAATATCTTCTTCTTCTTCTGGGTTTTACGGCAGCTCGGCAGCTGGCATCCTTTGTGTTGCATTGCTGTCTCCTTCAGGTTTTATCCGTCCACTACCCGCCAAAATATCTGCCTGCTTTGTTGATCAAGAATACACAGAAAATGAAAGCAAGGTGGAAATTACGTTTCCAACGTCGTCGCCTACGCCTACGATGTGTCCTCCTGTTGCTGAAAACGCACCGGTATGTTTACATATTGTATTATTTATTCTGTTATCTACGTAGCCCATAGACATCTATAAGGTACGTTGTTCAGCACCGCAAAAGCTCCTGCATCATCTGCCGCCATTTTCACATGTTAGTGGTCGTGGTCCCGCCCCCTTCCGCTACGTAGCAAAGATGGCGACAATTGAGTGTGAAAAGTGTCCAGCGTTCCACACTCAACGATTTGACCATTTTGAGTACAACATCCGGGTACTTCGAGTGCACTGCATTTTGCCGTATTTCACAGTGTGAACGCACTTATGGACTCAAAATAGTAAGTGTAAATACAGAAGTACGCGGATTGGAACACACTGATGGTCTCTCACAGAGTTAGCCATGAGCTTATAGAGGAAACAAGGTAAAGCTAACACAATGTTCAGCTCAGAGGTTTGAGGGACGGAGAAATGTGTTCAAAACCTTATTTAAGTTCAGCTGAGTACAACATTAATGTGTAAACCTTTTGAGCTGCAAAAGATGTTTACAAAAGCGCGCACATCCAGATGAATGTAAATATGAGATGCTGCACAGAAGAACATGCAAGAGACGGAAAAAGTCTGCATACTAAATAACGCTCCCGTGAACATACATTTAATTACCACCAAGTGATGTTTCAAATGTTAAGCTCTTCTTCAGACAAAGAATATAATACTCGGCCAAGTCACCTGACAGAGCACCTGTTGTATGATGGATCTGTCCAATATGTGTGTGTGTTAACCAATATATTGTATGTATTCAATCTAAGGGAGCCGATTAGGACCAGGCGCTCTTTCAGGTGACCTGGCCGAGTATGTATTTGAAGGTGTGTCTCTGTATTATATTCTTTGTCTGAAGAAGAGCTTAACACTCGAAACATCACTTGGTGGTAATTAAATGTATGTTCACGGGAACGTTATTTAGTGTGCAGACTTTTTCTGTGTCTTACATGTTCTTCTGTGCAACATCTCATATTTATCGTCTGGATGTGCACGCTGTTTAACATTTTTTGCAGCTCAAAGGTTTACACATTAATGTTGCACTCAGTTGAACTTAAATAAAGTTTGAACATGTGCTACAAGTTGTTGTGTCTCTGTTGATTAGGTTTGGTTGTATTCTGACATGAAACAATATATACATAACTTATTAAAGTCATACATGACCTGTATTGCTTAAACATCAGAAAACAAAATGTGTCATAATGAGTGAGCATGGCTGAATTTTAATGGTAAAATTTAATATTTTTACGTGTTTCCCTTGAACTTAAAGATCCCTCCTAAAATGTTTAATAATGTGTTTTTTCCACAAAAATGTTGAGTAAAAAAATTCTAAACTATCTATGCCTTTGCCCTTATTCAAAAGTCTAGAATCTATGAATATGCAAGTATGTTTCATTTAAAAAGTTGAACTGCTGGGCACAAGATGTATCCTACTTCACTGAAAAGTCTGTTCCTTCATCACACTTGTGTAAGTTGCAGCCTGGACTTCAAAACTAGTTGTCTGCATGGAGAGCAAACTGGTTGTTTTCCTCCGGTCTGTGAAATCTTGCAGAGGCCATTAGGAGCACCGAAGGACACAGACGCACATGATTATTTTCAGATTACCTGTCTCATGTACTACTGTCAGGATATAGTGACGGTTATATAAAAACAACTTTTTTTAATCATATTTACTGCAGCTTTAAAGGTCCCATATCATGCTCATTTTCAGGTTCATACTTGTGTTTTATGATTCTACTAGAACATGTTTACATGCTTTAATGCTCAAAAAGACTTATTTTTATTTACTGTCTGCCTGAATATGCCTGTATTTACCATCTGTCTGAAACGCTCCATTTTAGCTAATTTCAACAAGTGAAGAATGAAACGAATGACTGCTCTCATCAGCGACACATACACAGGTACAGTTCATTGCACAGAGGTTTGAGCATTGCTGCCTGAGTCCAAAGAGGAAAAGAAAGAGAAGGAAAAATCTCTTAATCAGTGTTCATTTCCTGTAGGTATACGATCCCGTTTCATCCAGTGTCTGTCGGTCCTGTTTTTCAGTAGACGGAGGGTGTAAGTCATGTTTTCCATGGAGCACAAGTAGTTGACCATGCCCATAACAAGGTCTGTAATGGGAGGGGTTATCTGAAGCCAGCAGTTTTACTTGCAGCCATAAGAATCTTCAGCAGGTAGATATCACGTTTACGCAAACCTTCAGGAATAATTCCAAGATACAAAGACACATCAATACTAAAGCCCAGTATATCCTTGATATTAATTATTCATTTATTTTAAACATGTAAAAACAAAACAAGAATAATAAATAAAATGAACAGTAAACATATAGCAAACTGTCAATAAATAAATAATATACATAAATAAATATTACATGTCCAAAAAGGAGTAGGAGGAAGGCTACAGCAGTCTGCACATGGTCCTGTAGCCTTCCCCATAACTTGAACAATGAACTCAATATTTATCTTATCTTATCTTCCAACCTTGAAATGAAGTGATATTTTCACCGATTGTCCATGTTAGGTCAGATAATCCTTTATTATATGTTGATGTAAACTAAAGTGTTCCAGCAGTAGAAGGACCTGTGGTATCTCTCTTTCACACACCGTGGGTGAAGCAGCCTGTCACTTAAGGATTCAAGATTCAATATTCAAGATGTTTATTGTCACGCCGGTTATACAGGTACAATGGTGTGAAATGCTTTTTGCTGGGAAGCTCCATTAAAAATAATAAGTTATATTACAATCATAAAAGGAAATACTTTGTACAAGGTATATTAAGAACATATACATATCAGGAAGTATGAATATACATATATATAAGAAATACTTTGTACAAGGCATATTAAGAACATATACAGTATATACAGTATAAGATATATGATTGAGGTATTGCACTTGTTTATTGCACTTTACACGCACAAGGAGCTATTTATCAACGCACAGGGCGCACGCCTTTAGTAGTCCTTCTATGGAACATTGTAATTTCACCACGGCATACCAGCGTCAATTACTTCTCGTGGCTCTATGAATCTCGCGAGATTTCGTGGTTTTCGCAGTCCCTTCTCGACAGACCGTTCGTGACACAACCAAGGCCTATTGAACGAGGCTAGATCACGCGTCATCAACTCAGTCACATATCCGGGGGTACAACACATGCGCAGTAAAATCTAGTCGGCCCTCGCCGAAATTGAGCCAATCACAACGCACGACCGCAGCTTCAGTTACACTGCGCATGCGTTATACCCCACACCCCTTGTCCTATCCTCTTCCACAGGCCGTGGACACGACCCCGTTAGTTGTATGCTGGAAGTTTGATGGACTTTACCTCCTTCACCATCCGCCCAGTCGTCTCTCTCTGTCTGCTGCTGCTGTAGGATCTGTAACTAAACATGGCTGATCTCCAGGTGTGTATGAATGAGTTAGCAACATTTAAGAGCTAATGTTAGTTTGTATTTTTACCTGTGTCACGTTAAATGAGCGATAGAGAGATCCGTTAGCTGGCGTTAGCGGCTAACCTAAAAGCCCCTCGCTAGTGCTGCTAATATAAACAACGGTTCGTTTCTCTCAGATACTCTGGTGTAATAATAAGGGCTAGTATTGCATCACAGTGAGCTATAGTTAGGTAGGTCGTTGATAAAGACATGGTGGTGGGTGTGATGGGACTCCGTTATCACAGTCTCTCTTAAGAGTGTATATGTCTTGTTGATTTGTTTATTTGTTTTGCACAATTTAAGACTATACAACATAACAATTGGTCGGAGAATCGGAGCAGCAGGGGCGGTATTGCATCCGCTTTACCGCACCGTTGTGACGAAAAGAGAGCTGAGCCGGAAGGCAAAGCTCTCGATCTACCGTTCAATCTTCGTTCCTACTCTCACCTATGGTCCATGAGGGTTGGGTCATGACCGAAAGAACGAGGTCGCGGGTGCAAGCGGCCGAAATGGGTTTCCTCAGGAGGGTGGCTGGCGTCTCCCTTAGAGATAGGGTAAGAAGCTCAGTCATCCGTGAGGGACTCGGAGTAGAGTCCTTGCTCCTTTGCGTCGAAAGGAGCCAGTTGAGGTGGTTCGGGCATCTAGCACGGATGCCTCCTGGGCGCCTCCCTTGGGAGGTGTTCCAGGCACGACCAGCTGGGAGGAGACCACGGGGAAGACCCAGGACTAGATGGAGAGATTATATCTCTACTCTGGCCTGGGAACGCCTCGGGATCCCCCAGTCAGAGCTGGTTAATGTGGCCCGGGAAAGGGAAGTTTGGGGTCCCCTGCTGGAGCTGTTGCCCCCGCGACCCGATCCCGGATAAGCGGTTGAAGATGGATGGATGGATGGATAACATAACAAAAATAATAAATGAATAATATACAGTGCAGGAAGAGGCAAAAAAAACACTGGGTTTATCTGAAGCCTCCACCTAGGGACAAGATTAATATAAAGAAATAATATGACTACATAATAGTGATAAAACAATTAGGACAAGATATATATATATAATAACAATAACAATACAGTAAATATATAAAAAAAGACAAGTCTGTGTGGGTTGCGTGGAGGTGTATGGTTAGTGTTTGTGAGGAGGATATTGATTTAAATATCTATAAAGACTTCTGGGCAATCGTAACCAAACAACATTGTGAGTGGGAAAAGATAAAACACATAAAAACAGATTTGTTGGTGATATCTGTGTGTTGGTAGGAGGGCTGTTAACTGGTGGTACTGAAGAGCTTAACTTGTAAAATATGTATTGATCAGTAAGATTGGAAGATCAAATAGAAAAAAAGAGTCAGCATGGCTGCTGATACATAGCTCTGCATGATGATCATGTGTTGGAGGATTTGCATATTTAAGGGGAACTTCCATGTCCTGCCTCACAGTTAGACACGCTGTCACATCTGTCAGCTGACTTTGGGGGAGTGTTGAAATGGTGCTGTCACTCCTTGATCTTTGACCTACAGCCAATCAGACACACAGCCTGTTAACTGTTAACTATGGTCCTTACAACCTGACCTTTGCTCCATATTGTATTTCTGTTGTAGACTTAGGAGGTTTCCAGTGCAGAGTGGTCTATTCCATGTAGTGTTTAACATATTTATTCATATCTACATCAGTAGTGCTTCTCTTGGCAATAGGAAAATCAACAGGATTATTTATAGCATTAATTCCAACTTCTAACAGATCATTTTACTGGGACTTTCTAGTATCAGACCTGGCCCTCCCCTCTGGCCCAGCTGGCACAGCTAGTGGGGTTTTAGTTTAGTTGTGAATCAATGAGCTCACTGTTCTTGCAGGATTTTGCCTCTTTTCAGTTTCACTGCATTTCACTGCTTTATCCTATACTGTCGTATTATTTCCACATGAGTTTCAGATTTAACTATAGAAAATTTACTAAATCTATCAATTGTTTATTCTAAACATTGATATGCATGTGCATGTATCCAGTACAGGGAGTTTTAGATGAGTCTGTCCTGTGTTACCAGACTAGCCCAGTCCTGGTCAGGCTAGTTTTCAGGCTTAATTTAGTTTAGGGTAAATGTCCCTATTAAGCCCATCAAAGCAAAGTGTCAGTAATTAATTTCTGAATGTCAAAAGTCTGTCTGGCATGGGCTTAATAGGTAATGTACCCTTTAAGCCCATGGGTATTCCATGGGCTCTCTGGCGTTGAAACAAATGTACGTTAACGTGTTATTATCGTGTTAACTTTGACAGCCTTAATAACAACAAAATGTGATGATTTAATGATTAATAAATTAACAAAAAGACAATGAAAGACAAAAAGCACGTCCTCTCTGGCCACACCTAGCAGCTAAAAGTGCTAAAACTTTTCCCAACTTTTAGTTTGGCTGCACTTTGCCACAGAATTAAACGACCGCAGCTTGCTGAGCTTGATAGCGGCCACCGCAGCTTTTCAAAGACGTTGCATGGCAGCTCGCTGCATGCCGCACTTCGCCACTGCTTTGGTGTGAATGCAGAGTTCTGAAGTTGTTGTCCTCTCCCCCGAAGGCTCAATTTGATACGGCAGCTGCTGAGGTGAAGCAGCTGAAGGCGAAGCCGTCGGACGAGGAGATGCTGCAGGTCTACTCCCTGTTCAAGCAGGCCACTGTGGGTGATACCAACACAGGTGAGAAAAGCACTCACTGCCTCCTGCCACTAACACACTGCAGCACTCTCAACACAGTGTCACTGCCATCATATGTGCTGTTGAGTATAAGGGCCTGTTCACACCCGAAAGTCTGAACCAAGGTTTGCGTTTTTGTTACATTGTACGCATTTGATCCAGTTCAGTTTTGGTTTCACATTGCAATTCTGTGAGCGCACTACAGAACTATACATGACATACCTACGTCCTGCTGTCATCACCCATACTTGACATTGAGTCTCATCTTCTCGGCAAATAATTGAAAAGTGTTGGAATTTTTGTGAGTTTTCTCCAACTGATTCTTTATAAAGTTGTCATACCAAATGACCACGAATCATTTTGTTTTGTTGTGTTTTTCCTTTTTCCGGTTACGATAGCCTGCCAGAACTTCCTGTTATTGATCCGAAAGTCCGTACCATTCCAAAAAATGTTTACATACTGGAAATGAACCGAGCCATGATTCAACCATCACGACCATTTCTTCATTCCACGGTTCTGCTGTTTGGTCCAGACCGTGGCTCCGGTGGAGGTTTCACACCTGGAATATTGGTTTGGAACAAACTGAAAAATTCGAAAGACGGACCAAACGCGTTAGGCGTGAAAGGGCCCTAAAGCAGTGACTAGGGATGTGCTTGATTAGGCGACTACCCTCGCTAGTCGGCAACAAAAATACTAGTCAGTTAAACGGCGGCTCTCCTCTCTGGTCTGAACTCAACAGCCGCTCCTGACTCTCACCGCCCCGCAGCCTTCTCCCGGCCCCCGCACGCCGCAACCACCTCTATCTGAAAGCGGCCTGGATTAGCAGTCAGTCTGGTTCTCTCCTGATCAACTGAAAACTTAGAGTAGCAGGCCAGCCACGTGTCTCCAGATCCCACACTTTAACAAGAGGCTTTTTGACATCAGATACATTACACCTCCAGTACATTTTTTTCTAACTGTCAACTCTTTCTAACTGACTTGTTTCATTTACCTAAACCTCTTCACTTACGTCTGTTTATGTCTTTCCTCTCTCTGAAGAACGTCCAGGGATGTTCGACTTCACTGGTAAAGCTAAATGGGATGCCTGGGAGAAGCAGAAAGGTACACGTTCAGTCCTGTAGATGGTGCCGCTCTGAAAAATGTGTGTTTTTCTGTACAAGGGAGACTTCCAGCTTTTGTAATTCATGTCACAACTCAGGTCCCAGGCAAACCTTCTTTTTTTACTTGTAGGATTTTGCCTCTTTTCAGTTCCACTGCATTCATCTCACACACACACATCTTCACAGCATGAATGCAAAGATTTCAGGGTTATCTCAGGAGCTGAGCTGAAGCCCTGTTGGTGTAGCCACAGCAAAAACCCTGACTTCCAGTGCAATTAAAGTTCATCCATGTGGCATCTCTACAGCTGCTGTAGCCCTGATATGTATTCAGACTTTGTTTCCAGATCTTTGCAATTACTCTTCTATAAATGCAGCCATTTAGTCTTTACTCTGTTGAGTACAATGTTGTTATAACAAATAGAAACAATAGCCAAACCTAAGCCAATACTGCCCAACCAGAACTATTCTTTAATATTTATATTCTCTATCCCCAATTAGTCTCACTAAATCTAATATATCCCTGACAGCCAGAGGACCAGGCCAGGCTCTGAGTCCTCCGGATTACACACTGCATGCAACAAAGAGGAAGTCACTGTTTAAAGTAGGAAACGGTGCTAATTTCTTCATTAATTTATCTTTACGTATATACTTAAACACATTTTTGATTTTTCATTAACTATCAGGCAAGAGCAAAGAGGATGCCATGAACGAGTATGTCGCCCTGGTGAAGCAGTTGAAGGAGAAGGACGGATTGTAACGTCACATGATGACGTCACATTATGGCCGGGCCAACTACCTAGATGGACGGAGACCGCGAGTCGTCCCTCATCCATCCTCATGCTGTGAAACGCCTTAAAACCCAAGAAGTGTGCCCTTACCCACTGCTAGTGGTCCCCCCAGTGAGATTAACCTGGCCTGAAGAAACACTGATGCATGATCAGAATCTGTCCTCCACCGGAGGACCATCATATTTTAATTAATGATTTTAACCATGCGGATCTGCAAAAGAGTCCTGTCATTTCAATACAAAATATTTCTACTCAAGTGTTGTGTTTGGTGTACTCTAATTTCATGTTATATTCTAGTTTCACATATGATTTATTATTTACATCATGTCAAGCTGAGGCTGAAAAGGATCCACAGTGGATTGGATGATGACTGGGTGGATATCTTCATCTTGCAGGGTATTTCAAGGAACTATCTTATTCTTACCGCTACAAGCCTAAATGGTGCTAAAAGTGCATAGCTAAGAGTTCTTCAGACTTTTTCTACGCAAGTCAAGAAAGTCCCAGTTTGTCGTAGCATCATTTAGTTTTGTGTGAAACCCTCAGTGTTAACTACCATACATATTTTTTCCGAAATAAGGTACCATGGTGGTCTGCCGGAAGGGGCGGGACTTCGCCTCTCTATTGCAACTTGTCTCATCCCAACTCGCCATATACTGACGCTTTGTCACTGTTCAGTTGCAGTAAACACGTGCTTAAGGTTGTGAATTAAACAAAAAAACATGCTCAATATACAGATGAAAGCATCCCCATATATCCATGAGGTGTGAGAAATCATCAGAGATCAGGGAAGTAAGAAGGTGAACACATTGGACAGGTTGTAAACACTTCAGAACGCGTAGGCCTCTGTAGGCAACACTTCAATAAGTCAAAATGCACACACCTCTTATAATAATAATAATAATTAAAAAAATCTATGAAGGAATGGTAACAGGAAATTTATTTTACATATATTTTTGATGCACTTAAAAAGATCTGTTTCATTAAGTAATTAAGCATAACTTTGGGACTGAAACAAACAAATAATGCTTTCTCCTCACATACAATAAAACATAACGTCTATAGCCATGCTGGTGGTGAGGATGTAATGATTATTTTTACAAAATATTGGCAGGATGAAAAAATTGAGAAAAAGAACTGCTATTCTATACTACAAGGCAAAAAAACAACAAAGTTTGGCCTGAAGGTGGCGCCAGATGTACAAAATGTTCCACAAATCAAAGGTTTATCCTCTTTAGATGGCAATTTATCTCTATTTATCAGCTAACTCTTAACAGAATGCTCTCAACATTCACCAGTCTAGTCTGTTAGCCAAAATTTCAATATTTAAATTTCTGTTCTGTGAGACATTTGGGAAATGCACATTATTAATGTAATTCGCTTGTGAATAAAATGTACCAATTTTAGATACAGTTTAAACATTAAGGGCGGGCTTCACTTACAGCAGCTACCTTTAAACAGTATGACTGTTATTATTAAAGGGATATTTAATTTAGTTAATTACCACAGTGTTTTCATTTTGGTTCGACAGTGCCACAAGCATAAAGTCTGGTTCAATCTTAACTCCATTAGATTCTGGTGGTCAAAGGTCACTGTGACCTCACGTCCGTCCCATTCTCATGATATCTCTGAAACGCCTCAAGCAACTTCTTCAGATTTGGCACAAACGTCCTCTTGGACTCGAGGATGAACTGATTCGATTTTGGCGATCAATGGTCACTGTGACCTCACAAAACACGTTTTTGGCCATAACTCAAGAATTCATATGCTGATTATGACAATTTTACACAAATGTCTAACAGGATAAAATGATGAAGTGATGACATTTTAAGACAGACATGGATGTAAACTTCCACTTGACTGGTTGTTTGAGGCATACAACTGCAAGGCAGTAAGTGTAGGCTATAGTGCCCCCTATTGTGTTGGACGGTACATTACCACCCAGGGGTCCAAGTCTGGAAAAGGGTAGTATCTAGAAGGTAAACCGCAAGTTGGGGAAACTCTCGTGAGATGTTTAAGGTTAGGCACTGAACTTGAATAGTTAAGGTTAGGATAGGTCGTCGGGCAGCGAATCATAGCAAAGCAGTCGTGGCCTGGCACAAGCCATTGGAAATAACGGGTTTCAGAGTGCAGCGGTGCCGTAGTCACGTTGTGTCTGAAAGGGCCTTCAGTGACTGAGAGATTGAGAGAGAGAAATACTCAAGCAGGGGCAAAAAAATGAATGAATTAATGAAAAGTGATGAATATTAATATTAGTTTATGCCAGAGATTCACACAAATTTCACGCCAGAGGGGCGAATTATTCCGTTTTCTTCCCTGAGAATTAAAAGTAAAATTAAAAGTAGGCCTATTTAACATTAAAAAGTTCTGTTGCAGTGTACTTTATTATTTATTATTTATTATTTTGTTATTTTCATTCTTTAAAAGTCACCAGAATGGAGGAAACTAAATCTCTGAAAATCAATTTGGATTTGAAATCCTCTCTATTTTTTAGGTCTCAATGTTGGCAAGGAATGCAATAATTTCCCAATTTGGGATCAATAAAGTCTATCTATCTATCTATCTATCTATCTATCTATCTATCTATCTATCTATCCCGGTGAATGGAAGAGAAACTTTGGGATACAACACAATAAGTGTTCACAAAAACATTATTCAACAATGTTAAAGTGGCATGCTGTGCGTAGTTGCAGGGATCAGGACCTTTTGACCTGAGATCAGTTTATCTCCCCCCCTCCTCACCTTATCTCCGGCCTGTCTGCCCGCTTCTCATTACCATAATCACGCAGCTGCACAGCGGGAGGTTCTGCAGGTTAAAACAAACGTCCCTCCCTCAGAGGGCTGATGGTTACAGGTGAGGAGGCCAGCAGCAGAGAGCTCAGTGTCTGCTACACAATCCAACATGAGGCCCAACGTGACTCTCCCGGTGCTCCTGGTGTTAGCGGTGTGTTTCCTCCTCGGTGTGTGTGCTCTCTCCCATGTGGAGGAGATGAAGAGGAGCCAGGTGGAGCAGCTCTTCCTCAGCTCTCTGGTGCTCTCCGGGCGGCCTCCTCCTCCTCCTCGGCTGGCTGGGAGCCGCCAGACCCGGCGTCACGTCCCCTCCGCCCTCTGGAGGATGTTCCGGAGGTCAGAGAGCCTCCAGGCCCGGGAGGAGAGCGAGCCCTGCACGGTGTCTGAGTACGGAGTCCGCGGCAACATCATCCGATACGTGCAAGACCAAGGTGGGTCATCATATGTAGCGCATGATGCTGGTCAGTGGTATAAAGGCCCAATATGCTGCATGAGCAGCTATTCTTCAAGTTGTCATAGTTGCTTCTGCATGACCAGATCATAGATGGAGACAAATCAAAGGCTAAAGCCTGTTTATTTGTTTATTTGTTTATTTGTTTTGCACAATTTAAGACTATACAACATAACACACAAATAAATGAATAATATACAGTGCAGGAAGAGGCAAAAAAAACCCACTGGTCTTATCTGAAGCCTCCACCTAGAGACAAGATTAATATAAAGACATAATATGACTACATAATAGTGATAACAAAACAATTAGGACAAGATGTATATAATAACAACAATAACAATACTGTAAATATTCCCTGTCTTTCCCTTAGTCTACTTCTTGGCCTTAAACTTTTTTATTAACTTTTTTTATTATTATTATTATTTATGCTTTTAAGATACAGCTCTTAAAATATGCACACTTCATTGTTAAATAACAGGTAATTCGTTTATTAAGGACAGATAAAGTCACCCATTGTAGAGCTTACAATTAGGGGTGTGAATAACCAGTTTCATCTCGATATGATATATCAATTATTTGGACAACGATACGATATTTGCAGTCTGCCATAATGCAAATACTACCATGATCTTGATTTGTTTGAATAAATTATAAAAGTTTTAGGAAGTAAATTTCTTTTGGATTGTTTTATCAATTTTGTTTTAATATTCATAAGATTTTAACTGTAAAATGTGTAACTGCCCCTATAGTGGCTAAAAAAATAAAATAAATAAGAGTGTGAATACACACTATTATTTACTAGGGCTGGGGTGATATGCTTGTCTCCCGGTTCGATACTATCCCGATACTTCTATGAGGGGTGGAAGTAACAAAAATGAACTGATAATAATGGAGGTAATGAAAATGCATACAATTTGAAAAATGGAGTGATAAATTATCAATTGGTTTGATTAGTGGAAAGCTGATTTGACTAAAACAGTCATGATGGGATGATACCAGAGCCACGTTTCAACATTTTACCCATCTCACATTCATCATTCACAACACAAAGTTGCCATTTATCATTTAAGGGAAGTGGCATAAAATCACAAGTTTGTATATTAGACTACATCCAGTAGACCAAACATATTATTCAATTTAGGTTAAAGTTGCACACATAGGCCTACTAGTTATTCAACTTTTAACTAGTAGGCCTATGTGTGCAACTTTAATCTAAATTGAATAATATCTTTGGTCTATTGGATGTAGTCTAATATACAAACTTGTGATGTTATGTTGTAAAAAAAAAAGAAGAGAAAAAGTTATTTTGTTACTCCCACCCTTTGAGGCCACTTTCCTTAACTGTTAAATGTCAACTTCGTGTTGTGAATGATGAATGCAAGATGGTGTAAATGATGAAACATGGCTCATCCTTTCATGACTTTTCTAGTCAAATCAGCTTTAAATTGATCAAATCATTCATTTCACATCCATTTTTATGTCTCCATTTTTCAATTCGTATGTATTTTCATCACCTCCATTTTTATCAATTCATTTTAGTTATATCCACCCCTCATATGCTTGGGTGCCAATTCGGTATGTACTGCGATTCTACAAGTATTGCGACTCGATATTACAATTTATTGTGTTAACTTTTTTTTAACACCAGACCATGGGAAGAAGTTGAATCGTACACTTCCAGGGACTTTTACTCTGGAAAATCTTGAGTGTTATTCAGTTAACATGGCAGAGCAATCAGTCAGAACACATGCTTCTTTCAAAATCGCCAACAAAAGATTATTTTAAGGGTGCTTGCGCCAAATCATATACTGCACATGTGCTTCAGTAGTACTGCTAAAAATGCAGAGTAAGTACAACCACAGTGTGTGTTTTGAGAGAGAAGCAATTGGTCATGACAAATTCTTCTTCTCTGTGATTTAGGTTATCATTCTTAGATAAAAAAAAAACTAAATAAACCCTCTGCTGTTAAAATGCTGATGTGTTGCAGGCAGGCTGGTGTCTGGCTGGAGCAGCAGCTGTCAGGCCTGTCTGGAGAAGCAGCTTTTCTTCAACATGTCTGTCCTGCAGCCTGTGGAGCTGCTGTCTCTGGCTCAGCTGGAAATCAAGTTCCACTGGAAGCCCTTCACATCTGCAGACCTCCTGCTGGAGCCCCGGGCCCTCAGCGTGTCTCTGTATAAGGTGATTCGAGCCACGCTGAGGGGAGCCAATCCCAAGGCCAACCGCAGACTCCTGCTGTCTCAGTCGGTCCAGCTGCGGTCAGAACCCACCTCCATCACCATGGACATGACCTCGTTGGCAGAAAACTGGCGCAAACCGGGACGCAACTACGGTTTGCTTTTAGAGCTGCTGCCTCTCAGCGCAGATCCGAAAGAGTTTCTCCCCTTTCACCCCGGGAACTCCCTCCCATTGGAACCAGCATTCACCCTGCCGCTGGTCCAGGCCTCGCTGGTGGCCGTGTCCCTCAACCCCCACCAGTGCCGCTCCAGACAGAGAAGGAGCGCCGTCCACCTCCCCGTGACGCCCAGCAACGTGTGCAAGGCCCGCCGCCTCTACATCGACTTCAAGGATGTGGGCTGGCAGGACTGGATCATTGCCCCGCAGGGCTACATGGCCAACTACTGCCACGGCGAGTGCCCGTTCCCGCTCAGCGAGAGTCTTAACGGCACCAACCACGCCATCCTGCAGACCCTGGTGCACTCGCTGGACCCGCACGGCACGCCACAACCCTGCTGCGTCCCCATCCGCCTCTCCCCAATCTCCATGCTCTACTACGACAACAACGACAACGTGGTGCTTCGGCATTACCAGGAGATGGTGGTGGATGAGTGCGGGTGTCGGTGAGCTCGGTGGACTTTTCAGAATTTTCAAATATCCACCAGTTCTTCTTTTTCTTAAGCTGCTTTGTTAAGAGTCTCAATGCGATTTAATGCCGTTTTGTTTGTCAGATTTCAGTGTACAGAGTTCTTTGCAGTCAATGATTTTAAAGAATTTAACATTTGTATTTGTTTGTTCTAACAGAAATGTAGACGTATCTTTTAATATGATGGCTGATGTTAATAAAAATTGCAATAACTTTTTTCTTAATCCACACTTTGAAAATCAAATGACCCGGGTTATCCTCTCCTAGGGGCCCCTCAAAGGCTTGTGGGAAATAATGCAGTGTCTCTGAGCACACTGCTTTTGAGCAGCAATGCAGTTGTTGAGCGAGGAAGAAATCTTTACGTGGTTTGTGCTGACTTTCAAGAGAGATGCTCGTCGCCCAACACGTTCTCATGGTAAACGCTAGACTTGCAGTAAAGTATGGAAACACTTTGGGTTTCACACATTGCAGGAAAAGCAGCTCTAGACATCACAGCTAAAGCTGCATGCTAACTCTGTCATGGACAGGAAATGTTATCGTATTGCGGGAACGTGTGTTCAAGACAGCTGTCACTATATATATATTCTTTTATATGACTGATATTCAGTATTTGAGTTCAGGACATCTCTGAATACATACATGCTGAAAATCAAACATTTTTACTGTATCAATTTAGATATTTTCCAAAGTAAAAGTCCCTGGAAGTGTATGATTCAACATTTCCCCATGGTCTAGTGGTAAAAAGTTAACAAAAATGGCAATAAATGGTAATATCAATTTTTTAAAATTGGTTCTTAATGCTAAAAAAAACAAATTCATAATCTTTTCCAAAGCTCGCTCCCAGATCTCAGATAATGTTGGCATTCATACCTCAGGAGGAGACTCCATTGAAAGAGTATCATCCTTCAAATCCAATCGCCAAATCTCCAAATGTCAAAAGTTTGTGATACCAAATCACAGCATGGCTTTTTCTATGGTGTTCCTGAAGGTCTTGGTATCTTAGTGTGGTATTTTGGAGAGATTATCGATAATTTTGATCAATTCTCGATTGGTAAAAAATGGTTAAATTTAGCACCAAATCTGTGGAACAAATGGTATGGTATTGATAAATCAACTATTCAAATTGTAATTGTAGCCTTGGAAAACAAATGTTCATTTAAAAAAACAGTTTTATAGTATTTACTTTATGATAGAAAAACAGAGTCCTTGGTAGGCCTTCATTCCTCATGCAAGCATATTTTCCTTGGTAATGTGATAGTCACTGCCTATTGTGGATTGTTGAGTATTAAATATAAAATATTCACACCAGCAAAAGTTCAGTAAGTCTCACATGTTAGTTTTCCTGTGCTTTCAATGTATCACTGACACCAGACCAGCGACTCTTTTATCTACTAAAGGAGAAATTAACTCTCTTATCTAACCTCGCTGCCTGATAACACCACCCCCACCGCCTCCCTCACCGAGCCAGACAGACCACTGGGGTTGCCGTGGTGACGGCCGGTCGCCACAGCAACCGGGAGAGGCTGACAGGTTGTAGTAATTAGTGAGGGAGAGAGCGAGAGAGTTTAGGGTGTGAAGGAGGAGAGAGGAAGAGACCCAGTGAGAAGCTTTTTGGCTCCCACTATGTCCCCCTAACGTTCCCAATGGGTTATGGTAATGTTACTCTTTTAAAGTTTCCCAGACTCTTTCTCTCGTTCCCACAGTATGACATCATTTTTGAAACACTCTAAAACAACATTATTAAACTTTTGATTTTCACCTCAAGTTTCAAGTTTCAAGAGACAGATATAAAGAACAGTCAAAAGTGTAGCAGAGGCTGTGATACTCTGACATTTAGTCCCTAGTATGGGTCAAATGCCAAAAAACACTGGATCCCATTTCCCATGTTGCAACCAACAGGGTCAGTAAGACTAACCATGCCCAGTAAACGGACCTTCACGTGTAAAAGTGGCGCCTTTAAGCATGTTTTTGTATATTGTTTGAATTTAAAAAACTTAACAACCCGGGCTGCTATTCTGTCTTTCAGAGGTTGTTGTGGGCTTTTTTTGTTGTTGTTGTTGTTGTTGTTGTTGCGAGTTTTCAAGCTAGAAAAATTAAACTACTTAAATCCATTGGTACCAACCATGTCTTACTAGCTTGTTGGGAAGATCGCTAAATAAGGCTACGAAGTTACGCTAAATTTTGGCGAGGAAAAACTGGCATGGCGATTTTCACAGGTGTCCCCTTGACCTCTGACCACAAGATATGTTACTGAAAATGGGTTCTATGGGTACCCACGAGTCTCCCCTTTACAGACATGCCCACTTTATGATGATTCACATGCAGCTTTAGGCAAAAACCAGGCAGTTTTTTCATGCAGTATAAATGTATTTTTTCGCCTATTCTAAAATGGTGTATTTGAATATTTCTGCATACTGGGGTCCCTAAACAGTCTTGAAATAACATAAATTGAGTACGACTGTAAAGCTGAGACTCTTGTGGATCCAATGAGCCCAATTGTATTCATGTGTGATGATGTTAATCCCTGTAGTAGCCATTTCATTGTAGTGAGACCATTTTTTTTTTTTTAAACCTGACCTCATTGTGACCTCTAGGATAATCACAGCCTCATGAAACTTAACTATAAACTACAACCACAAACTAGAGACCTGGGGCATTCAGAGGATGGATGGCTTTCCTAGGTAGATTGCCAATAACAACTTGACACACAGTGCTGAGCTGCATCTCAAATTGATATTCAGATTCCCAGCTTTCAGATGATATACACAACTTCTATGTGACATATAACAACATCACACTGAAATATAGTCGTGTAAACGACTCACATTATTATTTTGATTGCATTTTTAATTCTTCATTTAACGAGGAAAACCAATGTGGTGTGTTTTTAAAACTGGGTGCTGGCCAGTACAACCAGTTGTCCTGCACTGGCCACTGAAAGCAGTTAAGTATTTTCTCCACCATTAGGATTTTTGTTTTTTTTGCATTCATTCCTGTTTATTGCACTGCCAGTTCTTAATCGCCCTCTTATTATCCTCTGATGTGCAACATAACTGAACTGAAACGGAAGATGAATGAAAGAGTCGAGAAAGAGAGAGAAAGAGATAGAGAGAGTGGAGCAACACAGAGATAGACAAGAAAAGGAAGAAGCCTCAGGCAACAGTACTTTGCTGTCAAAGACAAAAGTAATTTCCACTTTACCCTCTGGGGCCCACAATACACACTCTATCTCTACCAGTCAGACTCACAGAAGTGTTTTCTTACTGTCTCTAAAACCAAAACACTCTCTCTCTCTCTCTCTCTCTCTCTCCTCCCAAATGAATTTACACTTGGTTTCAGACGAGTCACAGAGTCAAATTATCTTTAAGCTTTACATCAGTGGTGTAGCCTGGGGACACTCTGAGCTCCTTCAACGCTCTCAGAAGATAAGATACAAGAGTTGAACCTTTTGTCCCTGGGTCTTGGACCAAGGGTTCAAGTCTGTTTTAGACATGCTAGCAGCGTGGTTCCACGGTCCAACTGTTGGATGGATTCCCATGAGATCTGGGACAAATAATCATGGTCCCCAGTAGGGCTGTGTATTGGCAAGAATCTGGCGATACGATACATATCATGATACGATTCAATACGTTGCGATATATTCCGATACTGTAAGCGAGACGATATATTGCAATTTTTTAAATCTAATTTTTATATTTTTATAATCGTATAAAGACGTCATATGCATAAAATCTGGATAAAAAAGTGTATTTTTTTTATGCAATCAGAACAGTTCTTCATTTGCATTTATCACAGTCCCTGTAACATCCAACATCATAGCACTACTTTCGATCATCATCACCGAATATTGATACATAACATCATCATTAAGATGCACTTTTATTTTAAAATTCCCACTTTATATTTATTGTTTTTATTAAAAATAATAGATTGTCTTTCAATTAAACCTCTAGTAGAGCTCAGTAATAAAATGTAAAATCATATTTTAGTTGCTTTTTTTGTGAGTTGATATAAATGTAACTGATTGTGTTAAATGTGTATATGATATCATCTCTAGGGCTGTGTATTGGCAAGAATCTGGCGATATGATACGTATACAGGGGTTACGATTCAATATATTGCAATATATTGCGATACTGTAAGCAAGGCGATATATATTGCGTTTTTGTAAATCTAATTTTAGGAAAAATGTCATAGTATAGAGAACACACCACCATAAAATCTGAGTAAAAAAAGTTTTTTTATGCAATCAGAACAGTTCTTCATTTGCATTTATCACAGTCCCTATAACAACCAACATCATAGCACTATACTTTGAGAGGACACATACACTGAGAGGGCGCATATCTTTGCAAATGTAATTCAAGTGTGATCAAATTGTGATCTAACAGGCAGGCTACTGACTTGTTATTTGCAGCTCACTGAGCTAACAGCTGGTTGTTTTTTGGAATTAGGTGATTAGGCGAGGATTACTGACTAAATGTAACATTTCCACTTTGCTAAAACGTGTACTGTTCATTCCTGTTGACCACAAATAATACAAATGGATACATAAACAGACACTTTTGTTAAATCTGTGCTTCAATCGACTGGCGTCATGACCAGAGTTGGGATGTTATTGGACACAGTGGATAATAGCTTCCTTTCTCTCTTCCTTCCTCTGCAGTTTCACTCTCCCACATGTGCACAGTCAATGAGAAATGAATAATCAATACCAGTCAAGATGGAGCCGGTGTGACTCAGCCATCCTGACTGGATGTGGCTTCTTCCGTCCGTCGGTATTTCTGTCTTCAAGGTAAGGGAAATCGTAATGCTAAAGCATGCAATGATATTTTAGACATCAGTGTTCCTCCAACTTTATGGCAACAGTTTGAAGGCTTGATCTTGACCTCATCCGACACCTTCGTGATGAACTAGAACGTTGACTGTGGGCCAGACTTTATCACCCAACATCAGTGTTGGACCTCACTAATGCTCTTGTGGCTGAATGGGAGCAAATCTGGTGGAAAGCCTGAACCAGAAGACTGGAGGCTGATATAGCAGCAGATTAATGGCTATCTGGAGGTGGTCTAATGGTTTGGGGATGTTCAATAATAATACATGTTTAATTGTCTTCATACAGTTGGCCATGTAGTGGAGCTTCTTACTCCTCCAGTTGCCATGGTTGTTTGGGTAAAAAAATGGAGATACTTTACTATACTTTTGAGCGTGTAACTTCTGCTAATTTGTGATTACACAGTTTATTTTTCATCTGCTGCTGCTCTGTCTCCCCATAAGACCAGGAAACTGGCTTCATTAAATAACTTCCTTTATTTTCCAAGAGCTTGTAAGCAAAACTCTATGATGGAAGGCATGACATTTAAAGCTTCAGTAGGCAGAATGTTTTGGGCATCATTGGGCTCCATAATAACCTTTCAGCATATTGTAATTCAAGTGTTCTGAGAGATAACTAGACTTCTGCACCTCCTCATGGCTCTGTTTTCAGGCTTAGAAAATCTAGCCCGTGACGGGAGACTTTGGCCAATCACAGGTCATTTCAGAGAGAGAGCATTCCTATTGGCTGTTCATTCAACATAGGCAGCTGTCAATCACTCGCGAACTTTCAAAAACGGTCAAACTAGGCAGCGCTGATCAAATATGAGTCAATATCCTGCTCGGCTCTGATTGGTTGTTTTCCTCCGGTCTGTGAAATCTTGCAGATGCCATTAGGAGCACCGGAGGACACAGAGGCACATGCTTTTTTTCAGATTAGCTGTCTCATGCACTACTGTCAAGATATAGTGACCGTTTTAAAAGAATACATTTTTTTAATCATATTTGCTCCAATTCTACCCACTGCTGCTTTAATAAAGCAATCATATAAAAAATAAGGAAAGGAAATCAAGAAAACAGAAAACAATGGTGGAAAGTAACCACATTTACTGAAGCACTGCACTTAAAATTGATCTATGCAACTTTGTACTTACACAACATTTCAGAGGAGAATATTACACTTTTTACTCAAATACATTAGTCTAAGAGCTATATTTTTACTTCACAGATAAAGATGATTTAATAATAAATATAAATAAAAAGGAATAAAGAGTTAGTAAATATTGAATGAGCTTAGAAATGTTATTATTAATTGATTTTGAAATACCAAACAGTAGAAAGAAGCAGTTAGATTCATCTCCACCTCCACATTATACTGCTTCTGGGTTACCACATCATTTAACACTGAAACAATGAGTACAGTTACTAAGGATCTAAAGACTTCTGACACTGCCTGGTAATGTTCTTCTATCAACCAGCAGGGAGCAATGTGGCTTCAGCTCAAAGTCTAGAGCTGACTGGCTGCTGTAGCTGTCTTTGTATCCATTGGTTGTGTGTGTGTGTGTGTGTGTGTGTGTGTGTGTGCGTGTGTGTGTGGGTGTGTGGGTGTGTGTGTGAATACTCTCAGCATGAGGTAGCTGGTTAGCAGTGGGTAGTTGCTGAGCTGACCACTGCAGAGCCCATTAGTACTGAATCTTTTAGTGAGGACTGGATGTGTGTGTGTAGGAGTTTGTGTGTATGTGTATGTGTGTGTGTGGGCGTAGTTTTTATCATTTTATTAAAAAGTGTGTCAATAAAATATTCAAAACACGGTCAAACCTCATATTTGTTCTAATGACCAATGTGCCGCCACATCATCAAAAAATCAGAACACAACAATCAACCTGCCTTCATTACCAAATTGATTGAAAGGTTTTCAAATACTTACCTATAAACATCAAAATGAATGTTTGCTGATGCTGTAGGCCTACAGAGATTTATTTATACCAGGAATGCAAACACACATTTTCAAATTAAAACAGATGATAAAATGCTGATTTTCATTCTAAGCCTCAAACTCTTCAGTTATGTCAATTATGCCTGAAATGTTTATGGAGAAATATAAATATACAGATTTGGCCTTTAATAAAACTATATTTTCTATACAAACATGCTCTCTTAATATTTCAATATAGTCACAAATGAACATGTGACATACAGACCAAAGATAACTGAATTAAATATTAATTTTATTTTACATCATATGGCATCTACATGTTATGAGTGTGTTTACAATTTTTTGCTATAGCATATTTAAAAAAAAAAAAAAAAAAAAGAAAATCAGTCAAGACTTAAAGCTACTGTAATAAATATTTTGATATTAACAACATGAAAACTTGTATGTGAAAGGTGTTGCATCTAGTGATCCACTCAGCTTTGTAGAACTGCTAATTCTGCTAATTGTTTTGGTTTGCTGGCCCGTAACTTCACTGTTTTGGTTCACTCTCACCGCTCTCATTACGTTCTTGTCACTCAGCCAGTTGTTTTCAATGAAAAAACCCATCTATACAATACCTGCCCAGTACTGAATGGCTAACAGACACATCTAGCAACTAGCTGGTGAACATAGTGGAGCATTTAGTGGCTAAAGAGGTAGATATTTCCTTCAGGAGTTGGTGGAGACCAAAAACAGAGCTAAAAGGAGAGTGAATGTACTAAATTCCCCAGTTAGGCATAATTAGGGATGCCTATAGTGTTGTTGGGTCTTCTCTGGGTCCTTAGCTGTGCTGCAGGCACTGTAGCAGCCTCACTTTGAGTCGAGTGGTATGGCATGCTAGCTTTGGCTGTAGCTTTCTTGTTAGCTTATGGAACCCTTAGATTTATTACATTTCTTTGTGACATTAAAAACAACATTGAAGTACATTGTTTATTTATACTGAAAGGAATCATATCTTGATATTCTGTTAGTAATTACTCAAAGTGTCCTGCCTATAATGACTGCTAAGTTCATTGACAGCATAATTAATATGCGTTACCACAGTATTGGTTGTATATTTAATTTATTTTCTGTTGTTATGCTTGTATTGCAGGAACCATATCATAAGCTCAACCTTAGTAAACAGTTGAACAGCATACTCTTTGCACTTACATGCACACAATGGCCTTAAACACAACTCCAAATGAATGCCAATTCTGCTCCATGACATATCAACTTATAAATTAACAGTGTTGTGCACACAGCTTTGTTCCTGCTGCCTCCAAGTGGCAAATAAAATCTGTTATTGTGGGTTTGCAGGCAACAAGCATGAAGGAAACATGGTATCCTAGTGCAAATTAATTCTTCATTCCGTAACGACAATACAAAGTTCGGAGAATCGAAACCTTATGATGAGAGCTAAACACTGTTGGGTGAATGTGACTTCATGTTTGGCATGTTTTTTTTATGTGTTGATGTTTTGCTAATGGCAGGAGGTAAAATCATTGGAGGCTATAAGATACGCCCAAGTGTTGGAAAAATGAATTGAATACCTAATGCATGAGTGTTAACACTAACGTTTGTCAAATCCCAATGTAGAATATGGTGTGTCAGTGTTGTTGTAGCTAGCTTACAGCTTCCATTAGATGTTACAGCACCTTTAATGTGAGTAGATGATCATATGAGTGGCAAAGATGACAGCGAGGCACTTATGCTCTTTCAAACACAGACTCATCGTTCCATTGACCTCCATAGTGAGCGCAGTAATACCCCGTCTGATAGGACAAGCACTCTGACTAATGTTCTGTCACCACACACACACACACACACACACACACACACACACACACACACACACACACACACACACACACACACACTTCTTGGCTCCCATATTTCTAATCCGTTTACAGCGTGTGTCACACCAACATGCATTTGGCACACACTCTGTCACCTAATCAATGATAATGGAATCACTGTGTATCCTGCCTAGTAACACAAGCCTCTGTGTCATTAACATGCTAACCTACACTTTCGGTCACACACACATACACATGTTTGCATGTCGGAACATGTATGTACAATCAACAGTACACTAAACCAGACGTAGTAGATCACTGTGCCGCGAAAGTCCCGACAGGGCTGGATGAGAATCAAATGACTATGAGTAATGTAAAAGGTGTCACTTGAACTCTTTTATGACACATTGACTGTTTGGTTCAGTCTCATCACTCTCATCAACCTTTTTTTCCCTGTAGCATAAAGACCTTTACACACAGGAGGTATATATATATATATATATATATTTAAGCTGTTGTTTTTGTCATGAATACTACTGCGAATATTACATGGTGAAAAAAGTGAAAGTGAAAAAAGGCATCAACCAATCACGTGTGGAACGGGTTTAGTTGCGCCTATATTTTTAAAATCAACAACATGGAGGCTTCATAGTCCGAACCAAGACAGCAAACTTTATTACATCTTTCAACCATGACAAAGGCTGTGCAGAGCAGGTCCAGGTCTTCTGTTCTTACCTTTCACAATAAAAGCCCTAAACATATAATATTCACAGGTGAGTATTTCGCATTTTCGTATCGGTTATTCGTCACGACCCCGGTGCGTAAAGGCCTTTAGGCAGTTGTTTTCAGCTAAAAAAAATTCATAACAGCAACACCAATGAAATTCAATGGAACCATGATCAGTTTTTGATGGAAGCACATTCACACACTGCTTCAGTGTAGAATTCAACTTTGGTGAACATTAAGATACTAATTTGCGCCACTAACAATTCAAACTGTCTTGACAGTGGCGACCTTTGAGGGCCATGAGAGAACCGGGGGGTATAAAATGGAGACAGATATCATATTAGCTGAATAACAGAAGTCACTATGTCACTAAGCTTCCAGTTTATTTTGCGAGGAAACATGAATGAATTTGACTTTCTGGTGTGAGTGGGCAATCTGCTGTGCGTCCACAACACTTTAGGAAACGCACAAAGGGTCCTTCTGAGTCTAAAATTTCCGATCCGAATGGGGCCCATGGCAAATCTACCCAAACCTGACATGCATACACTGATGTTTTAAAAACACAGAAACTTGATCTGAAAGGGATCTGGCAGCATGCATAATAATCAATAACAGGGCTGCAGTTGAAAAGAGCAGCAATACATGGCATTTTTCCTGCACACATAATCAGACTGAATCCAATCTGACCCAATTAGACTGAATATTGACGACCCCAACTGCTTCCCTACCTGATTGGAGGTCGTCAGCGAGAGGAGGTTCACCTGGGTTGCTCTTCTGGGAAGTCTTTAAAAGTCTTTTCCACATGGTCAGCCTTGTTTGGTTTGCTTTGTGGGTTTTTCCGCCCATGTAAATTGTTTACTTTACTAAATTATTTTCACTTTGGTTTCAAACCTCATGCGTGTTCTTCGTCCTCCTTTGTCTGAGCTGTGAGCCAGTTCCTGACAATATAAATTATCAGGTCTGGGTCGGTTCTTGGGTTATGGGAACTGAGTGGACCTGTGATGACATTTAATCCAAAAACAAACCAATTATATCACTCTGCTTACTACTACGCCCCCAAAACTAACAATATCAAGTGTAGTTTTAAACATGTAAGGGGTTAGGTTTACCACATTTGATTGTATAAAGAATTTATGTGCCAATGAGTGCAGGATGAGTCATATTTGAACTTTCTACAGGAAGTGAAAGCAGAGGCTTCGATATTTAAAGATATAATATGTAACCACTGTCGGTTCCTGTTTTATAAACACACTGCAAAGTTGGCCACACTTCCACAGCTCAACGAGCCGAGAGGGAGAGAGAGAGCAGTGATGGTTGAGCGAGCTACAGAGTGACTGAAGAGAGGGAGTGGCGTTAGTGATAACATAGCAGCAAATCGGAGAAATAAAACGTTATTTTCTGATTGTTTCCCGGCGGTTACGTTCTAAAACACATAACTAACTCCGCACAACCTTGCAGGAAAGTGCCGAGTTGACGGATTTTGAATGAATGGCTCAACTTCCGAGTGGAAAAGTACTTGGATCTTCTGGCGATCTTCAGCATCCATTGGGCCCATAGAGCTGGCGCAGCGTCCGCTCGGTCACATGGCTCGGTCACGGGGTCACAGCCACTGTCGTCACAGCTTGCTAACTCTGCCTCCCAGGCCTCGCTCCAGCCTCGGTCTGGGTCTCATTCACATGAACGGAAGAAGGAAAATAACTCTGGATTCAGCTATTAGCGCATTTTACAACTTTTAGGACCTAATGATTTAAATAAGGGATATTAGAGTGTTCATACTGGGAAGTTGATTCACCTCAAAAAAATTATCCGCTGAGTTACAAACGTCTCTTTTCTATGGGAAAAAGTATTTTTTGGCCCAATGGCATCACGTGACGGACACGGAAGTTGTAGTCTCACCGTGTGGCCACTACGAAAATTGGCATCAACGACCGGCGCTCTTCCTGGGGGCTTGCTCTCGTCAAATTACAGACACACACAGATCATAGCTGCACTCACAGCACAGAGAGGAACAGGGGGATCACTGGAACACATGCACATAACACAACCCCGTTCTCATCCGTGAAATACGGCCGCTTTGTATCTAACAGAGTAAAGGGGGGGCTTGTGAGACGTATCAGAAGCCGAGGGACGTGACAAAGTGGCTGTATTTGGCGTCCTGAACGGTCTGCACACCCTGTGCGCTGTTATCGGCCGGGGGTTACACCCCCACGTGGGACCCAAAGACTGTTTGCAGCACAGAAGCGTCCCGAGTAAAGCAAAATAATAAGGAAAGAGAAAATACAGGCAGAGGGCTGCAGGATCTCTGCAGAATCTGACACCACCACACACTTCTAGTGGAACATAAATGATGATTGAGAGGGATTATTTTTGTGTCAGTCCATACATTGTTTTTTAGTTAATTCTTATGACATATTAGACCTTTAAATACTAAAAAATGCTTTTTTGACACATTTGAGACAGTAGAGGGATGAGAACATAGAAAAACGTTTTTTTTTATTGCACTCTCTTTAATAGTTTTCTCCATTCCTCATAAAAGTTGCTCCCAGCAGTGAATTGTGAATGGGACTTAAGAGGAAAAACTCTTAGCTCAGAACTTTTTGGTGCCATTTAGAAGAGCTCCTGGTGGTAACATAAAATACTCTGTGAATACGGCCCCTGGATGTCAGCGTGAGTTGTAGCCGGCGGTGTCCTGTAATGAGGTGACAGCAGGTTCCACCAACACACACTTTAACGCCCCACCTGGACACACACACAGACGGAGGTGACACCATTACCCCTGACCCTACAGCCTGCATCTGTGAGTGTGTGTCCAGGTGTGAATGTGCGTGTGTTTGCAGTGGGAGGGGCCGCGGCAGTTGGAGAATTTAATTACAAACCATACGGCTGAGCTGCTGCTTCACGCTGATGCAGCTCAACACATTCACATTAATTCTTACACAAATATGATTTTAACGAGCATTTAATAACTGTCAGATAGTCAGACACAGGTCAGTGACCCTCTTCAGGTTAATGCGTCCTTTTGCAATTTTTATGAAGAATGGTTTCTGTTTAGCGAGACAGCTCCGTGACAGGAAGTGTGAAGTCCGTCTTGACCTCCATTTATATAATTGCTGGAGGATGAATCGGCTCAGTCGATCTCCTTTTGCTTTGAATTAATTTTTGCGAATCAGTAAAGGAAGCGGCTATTTTTGCTCATCAAAACGAAAAGTCATACTGTGACTGTATACTATTTATTCTTTTCTGTATAGTACTCTGTACGGACTGTTGCGGGCTGAGTTTTGGTACCAACCATGTCATGCTAGCTTGTCGGGAAGAATGCTAAATATAACGCTATGAAATATACTTAATTTTGGCAAGGAAAAATTGGCATGGCGATTTTCAAAGGGGTCCCTTGACCTCTGACCTCAAGATATGTGAATGAAAATGGGTTCTATGGGTACCCACGAGTCTCCCCTTTACAGATATGCCCACTTTATGATAATCACATGCAGTTTGAGGCAACAAACATGCAGTTTTTTTAATGCAGTATAAATGGGATATTTTTGCCTATTCTAAAAACTGAAAAGTGACTCAGAGGGTTCTGACAAAGCGTCAGTAGGCTATATGACGAGTAGGGATGAGAACACGTTAAGTATAAAGAGTGATAAAGGCAGGGAGGAGTTCGGGGTGGATGGCTGGGTCCAAAAACACAGGACTTTCACCCAGGAGACTGGTGTTTGTGGCCTGTGTGAAACCAAAATTCAACGATAACTTATTTTAAGTAACGTAACGTCACGTGCTATGTCACTTATGCAACATAGCCAGCTACATAAAATTACTACTTTTCATAATTTGTGGATGATTCCCAGCAGCCATAGGTTTCCATTCTTCCGATATCTGGGTTGTGTCATCACAGTGATCATGAAGCCTTCAAGGATAACAATGAAAATTCAACTTTTGCAAACAAAGAATGCAGGACAAATATAATGGATTACACTACTCAGTCAGGTTTATGAGTGTACTGCGTGATTTTGTATACTGTATGTTAATGAATGGAAAACAATGGCTGCCATACAAAGTCTAAAACATAACAGCATGTTTAACAAAATGGTGATTAGCTGCAGTATATGTATGTAGTGATTTTTAGTAAATGGGGGAAAACATGCAAATTCACTGTTGGTACTTAGCTAAAATTTATACAGTATTTTACATGTTTTGGACTAATCACTGCTGGAATAATCACACATAAATCACACACATTTGCTCCGGACAGGATTAAAGTAAGTGATCAGCGTATAAATCGGAGAAATAAATCCTGTCTGGATGAGGCTTCAGTCTGTCTGAGTCTGAGGTGATGGAAGGGAGAACCTTTTCACATCTTCACACGACGCAGCAACAACCTGAACCAGAGAGACAACAGATATAGATGACTGGAAGACCTATATATAGATCTGGTAGCAGTGTGTGTGTGTGAGTGTGCGTGTGTGTGTATGTGTGTGTATGTGCTCGTGAACACGCTTTTTTCCCTCCCGCTGGGACTCTCAGACCAGCATGAGTAAGCACCCAGTCGGATTTACAGCATATTGATTAAATTAGCATTCGTTCCTCAACCTGAATATTAACTCATCCAACACGCACACACACACACACACACACACACACACACACACACACACACACACACACACACACACATGCACACACATTTGCATGCATACACACACACGTGTTATGAAAGCACACAGGATATTATGAATTCACACACACACACACACACACACACACACACACAAACACACACACATAGGTGTACACACCAAGAAGTGATTAATTTCTCCTCAGAGAAAGAAAATTGACTCTGAAAAAAAAAAACGGCTGTCACAAGGCCCGAGGTGCGTCTGGTTTGTAGGTCGGTGAAAAATGACAGCAGGCGATGATCACCTGTCCACTCTCTGAGGAAGAGGAGTTTTTTTTTTAACCTTTTTATTTCCCCAGGGAATATTGACAAAGCTGATTTACAGAAACACCCTACACCACATTTATGCAGGGCACTGTCCAGTCTTCTAATACTAGAATAATCATAAATACTAGGGTCTGGCGATATGATACGTATCATGATAAAAGGCTTTACGATTCAATATATTGCGATGTATTGTGATACTGTAAGCAAAGTGTTATTTTGCGATTAATAGGAAAACTGTCATAGTATAAAGAACACACTGCCATATACATAAAATATGAGTAAAAAACAGTTAACTTTTTCATTTTTATCAGAATCAGCGAGATCTGCATTTGCATTTATCACAGTCCCTGTAACATCCAACATCATAGCACTACTTTGAGAGGGCACATATACTGAGAGAGCGCATCTCTTTGCAAATGAAATAAAGTATTGACTGAGTTCATCTTTGCATGTAAACTATTAATGAAAAATCAATACAGTGGGGCCCTTTGCTACATGTCAAATTTGTTGGCTTTTTGCCTTTTAGCAAATAAAGGCAAAAAGCACACAAAAAATCAATAGTGTTTTTGAGAATCCATACAGAATCACAAAACATAATATTGCAATATTTTCTGTATTTTCTTACACCCCGAATAAATACACTTACTATTAGCAGAAACAGTACAGTGTTCACACACAGAGTAAGACCAGAGCTCAGTGACCTGTCTTTCCTGTGTGTGCAGCAGCAATTACAAGACTTTCCAGCCACTTAATTGGTTTTAGAAACACGACCAATTAGGCAGAAACACAAGGAACTAGTGACCTGTTCTGTTGTCCTTTATTTCCTCTTTCCAGTACTCAATAAGCTCTCCTGTGGAAGAAGTGCTCACATCAATATAAATGATTCTTTCACCACCTTGTAAGATACAGTTTTATATGTGAGTGTTACATATTGTAAGCCTGACTCTCTGACAGAGTTGAGAATAAATAATTAATAAGGAACGTCAGAAAATGTTGGTGCCGTGAGTGAAGAAGGCAGGAGTAATACTATACAAGCCTATCATTTCGTCATTTTGAGCCAGAAATTACAGAATATGTTTAACCAAAAAGAGATTTTCACATTTACTTTATTTTTGCTGATATTGTGTGTTTTACAATGCCACAAAAAAGGTCACCTTACACCACTAATAAGTCAGCCCGGGTCTCACCAAATGGTGTATGAGTGACACGGCAATTTTTAAGACATTTAGCGTGCAATAACAACGCTGTTCTTGCTTTTGGCATGTCATTTCACACCATGTAGTCTGTACTGACTGCAATGTAAACGCATGTGTATATGCTACGCTCAGAGCTAGTGACGTTAAATAAAAACTGAGAAAGACTGCTTATGGTGGTTGGGAGGTGGATGAGTCCGGCCGTTCTCATTCCCAGGGCGTCAAATACCGAGGCGTGGTCACGGTCGTCGGCGTGTGTCAATAATGTGTTAGCAATTAAACACGGAGCAACATTAGCATTCATTCAGAGTTGTTTTTCTGTCCACTAGGTGAATGTAAGTCCAATATTCACTTTCCTTTTAGCTCTGGTTAGGTCTCTACCACTTCCTGAGATAAATATCACTCTTGTTCCATTATGTTCACCAGCTATAGTCACCAACTGTGGTCTGTCTGCTGTTTGGAGCTGTGTAGGTAGTGTATAGTGGGTGTATCAGAGCTTAATATGAATGAGGCTGATGAGAGTGCTGAGACTGAACCATAAAGTGCCATAAAACCAAAACCAAAGAGCTGAAAGACTTCTCCGTAGAGCGGAAGGGAGCTGGTTTCATTAGTGCAGCTTTATCTTCGCACATTAAGTCTTTCAATGCCAAAATGTTTTGCATCCCTCAACTCCACCTTCAGCCAAAGAGGTTCCACCAGTAGCGTCCTTAACCCAAGAGGGATACTGTCCTGACTCTATCTTCATGGGCCTGCATGTTGTGGCGGAGTTACATTTTAATTAGGGCTGTCAAAGTTAACGCGATAATAACGTATTAATACGGATTAGTTTTAAAGCCCCCAATTTCCTCAATGCATTAACGCAACTTGCAATTTTTAGGTTGTAGCGGGATCAGTTTTAAAGCTAGAGTGAAGATACTGGTATCATATAAAACTAGAAAACCTAAGGCATCCATTGTTACAAAATTTGTGCAAACATGTCATTCTAGCTTGTCTGCAAGGAGGCTAAATAATGCTCCAAAGGTGGGCTTAATTTTGGCGAGGAAAAACTGGCATGGCCATTTTCGAAGGGGTCCCTTGACCTCTGACCTCCAGATATGTGAATGAAAATGGGTTCTATGGGTACCCACGAGTCTCCCCTTTACAGACATGCCCACTTTCTGATAATCACATGCAATTTGGGGCAAGTCATAGTCAAGTCAGCACACTGACACACTGACAGCTGTTGTTGTCTGTTGGGCTGCAGTTTGACATGTTATGATTTGAGCATATTTTTTATGCTGAATGCAGTACCTGTGAGGGTTTCTGGACAATATTTGTCATTGTTTTGTGTTGTTAATTGATTTCCAGTAATAAATATATACATACATTTGCATAAAGCAAGCATATTTTCCAACTCCCATGTTGATAAGAATATTAAATACTTGACAGATCTCCCTTTAAAGTACATTTTGAACAGATACAAATTGTGCGATTAATTTGCGATTAAATATTTTAATCGATCGACGATCCCAATTTTAATGCATTCTAATTGCTAAAACATTTCCTATCTAGTTATGATGTTCATTTTATTCCTACTTACTTTGAAAGAGGACAGCCAGCATCATTGAGTGTGTACAACACACTGTGACATGAGAAAGACTACAAGCATTTTCACGTTACACGCTTTCCTGTCAATGGTGTCTTCTCTTGAAAGTAAAATTCAGCGCCCACACTGCTAAACAAAGGGATCGTTTGCACCTGTTCCCTTGTTTTTCCTTCCTCCGACACGGATAACAGGATGCAACCCGTCACCATGAATTATATCCCACAGTAACTCTGCACTTGTGTTGCATGTTGACTGATGATTTAACTTCACTGGCTGCACTGGTGGGACTTACACCGCTGAGACTCTCACTTTATCCACATGCACAGCGTGTAGAAAACATTTTCTCGGTTACTTCTCTTGAATTTTCCCAAGGCAACACGAAAGTTCAAGCAGTCTATCTTGAAATCAGTTATCCCTGCCCATCTGCTACTCCTGGCAGGTTTAAAGCAAACAATCAAACTGAACATGATTGTTTGTGAAACCTGTGAAGCCGTATGCCACGGAGAACCGGAGCATTTCAGAGAAACAGCAGAGTTTCTACCAGAGAGGGCGGAATTAATCAGACGTCTCCCCTCGACTGAGATTCAAATGGTTCAACACTTTTGTCTGAGCTGGTGGATTGAAATCACTTATCTTGTTGTACTCGTATTGAAAGTCAGTTTCTCCAATTTAGTCTGTGTGCAACAACACTCAGACAGCAGCATGTACAGTAAAGGTAAGACACAAATTGAAACTCATGGCCAGAATAAAAGTAATGTTCAGACTGACTGTGAAGCACATCTTAGAGGTGGTGCAATTACATGCAAAGTCAGTGGTAAGATGCAAGTGGACACAGATTTGCTCAACCTGTTGTCACTCCCAACTCAAACTGAGGCACAGAGGCGCCCTTTAGCAACAGTATGTGACGAACCGGGCTTCCAGCTAACTCCAATGTAAACTCACCTGCGGCGTTATTCAACGGTCGGAGCAAGTGACGTAGTATTAATAGCATGAGAGTCTGCTCAGGGCGGGCGGAAGGGTGGATGGGTCAAACAAACACAAGACTTTCAACCAGGAGACCGCTGTTCGTGTCCCGTGTGAAACTAAAAGTAACGTTGACTTATTTTGTCACGTCAGTCTTAAGTCAGCCCCGTGAGTCACGTGAGTTGCTAGTCAATGAAGTTAACGTCAACCACGGCCGTTTCCCAACCCTACCTAAGTGGTTGTGTTGCCTAAACCTAACTTCCTGTGAAAACGGAAGATTATTTTGAAAGGACACTATGCATGTAACAAGCGTATTGACATGCTGTCCACGGTCCGTCCAAAAGTAATGCAAGAGGGGTACTGAGGGGACTCCGATGGACTTAAGAAACAAGCATTTTCTGTAGAGTGGTATAAATCAGGGTCATGTCTGTAAAGGGGAGACTCGTGGGTACCTATGGAACCCATTTTCATTCACATATCTTGAGGTCAGAGGTCAAGGGGCCCGTTTGAAAAAGGCCATGCTTGTTTTTCCTCCAAAATTTAGCGCAAGTTTGGAGCGTTATTTAGCTTTCTTTGCGACAAGCTAGTGTGACAATGGATTCCTTAGGTTTTCTAATTTCATATGATGCCAGCATCTTCACTCTACCTTTAAAACTGAGCCCGCTACAACCTCCGAAAGATCAAATAGTGGCCTTTTAAGAGGTTAATTAAAAATCACAAGTTGCGTTAATGTGTTAGAGAAATTAGTGGCGTTAAAAGGAATTTCCGTTAACATGTTATTAACTCTGACAGCCTTAGTCTTGAAATTTGGCATGGACATCCACTATAACTTTTACATTTTTATATCGCATGAAAAATCACACAAAATTAGGAAAACGCTAACATTGCGTTTATTAAATATTTTCCATATTGATTTTTTTTTACACTGCATAAGCCTATGTGTGCATATCTTTGATATTCAACTTGTTATGAGTTCATAGATACCAAATACTTGATTGTGCTCCTTGTAGTTTCTGAGATACAGCTACAATATCTCATCTTTGGGCACATGGGACTACTGTATTTTCCTAAAATATAATGGAGTCTATTGCAAAAACAGTAGTCCCATGTGCCCAAAGGATAGATATATTATGATAAAAAAAACCCAATTTAGATTTTTTTTTTTTTTTATATTTCAGTTGCGGGCACAAATGGATTAGAGTTTTTTGGGTCGAAAGGACAGAATGTGTCGTATGCTATTTGTGATATTGGGCTATAAAAATAAAATTGCCTTGACATATTTCACATACAGGTATGTGCCTTTTTTACTTTGCTTGTGTGCTTGCTGTGATGAAACTGAATCTCTTCCTCCTCCATTCACAGCTCTCCTCGCCACTGTAAAATGCGACATAATGCAGTTATCACCATGGAGATCACTCGGAGATGGACCCTCTCTGGACAATGTCAAGCGTCTCTCTGTCTCTGTCTCTCTCTCTCTCTCTCTCTCTCTCTGTGGATTTGATTCCTGACTCGAGAGCCGAAGCAGATGGACGACTCTTAAGCGCCTATAGAATATGAAAAGTCAAATTCAAGGGCAGGATTTTCTATCTAATGAGAAACAGTGTGAATGCTAAATGAGAGAGCTTACAGAAACATCAGCTCAGCAGCTTTGTGTTACCGGAAAAGTACTTTTAATAGAGAAGCATTATGGAAACAAGAAAGAGCACTACTTAAAGCTGCAATATCCAAAATTAATTCAAATAAAAAGCTAGAGGCAGGTAGTGACTTACGCTGTGATCAGTTGTGGGGACTTCATTCCTACAAGAACAAAGAGTAGAAACCAGTAATGAACACAAAACACAGCAAAGCGAATCCTGTTGGGCTAATGTAAGCAACCTTGTGGACTTTGATATGCTCGAAAAACACTTTCCATTTGAAGAGGTGACTGGGCCTTTTGTGCATTTATGTTTTTCTTTTGGTTGAGAATTAAAACTGTAGGATGTTTTGTTTGATTAATTTGTTGTTGTGCTTTAATGAAAAATTATAATAATTTGTGTCGATCACTGTTGACGTCTGAGGGGGCGGGCGCTGTATAGTCCAGAGTATTCTGTGTTAAAAAGTTCTTCCCCGGCAGAATAAAGACTGCAATGGCCTACCAAACTGTATATTCTTATACCTGTACTGTTTTTAGCAGATAAGCCAGTTAGCTTGCTACCTAAACTACTAGTAATAGTCAGTTGACAGGTGTTATGGAGGCTGTATTGCTACTGAGGCACAGTGCGTGCAGACAATCGCCAAACGCAGCTGCAGATCTCTGCAACGGCAGAAGTATAGCAAAAGACACATGTAAATAGACGGCTGATTGAGAGGCCTGCTGAGTCGTAACTGATGACGTCTGTATTTCTAGCTCTTGGAGCCAGTTTTGCTCCAATAATGTCCCAATACTATGCCGCTAGTGACAGGCGACCAAATGAAATGGACCGTTACCTTGATTCAAATTATGGATTTCTCTTGGTTTGAAAATTGTTGGTAACATTTTGGATGATGTAAGTACACAACTCGGTTATCGTTTTAAGACATTTTAATGCGGAAAAGTTACATAGTATATCTTTAAAAGAAACCAACGTTGACCGACGTTAGGAAACGAGAAACAAACAGCAGTTCCTTACATATATTAATCTGTTGGTAACCATAGCAACGTTGATGCTTCTGATTATTTTACCATTACTATCATTTTGTTTGCCCCTCTTATCCTTTCGGTGCGTTCTAACCCCGTTGTACGAGTTGGATATTTGCCTGGCTTTCATTAGTTCAGCTCCTTTTTATAGTCTACTGTAATAAAGTACTATTAAATTAAATTAAAGTCTATTAATGGTACTCTGTGAGATAATAGAGCTCGGAGTGAGGGTTAAAACATCTGTGAGCATGTTCTTGTAGCTCGGGGAGAACAGAGATGGAGACAGAGATTGAAAGAGAGAGGAGAATGAGAAGGAAATAAGGTCCAGTGCGTCCTAGAATAGAAAAAGAAAATCCATTTATTCTGAGAGGCCTGTGGGGCTGGAGGTAGCAGGAGTCCACTGTTACTACACACACACACGCACACACACACACACACACACACACACACACACACACACACACACAAACCTCTCATCCTACTGGATAAAATGAATTCTTTTCCTCCTTTCCCTCTTTTTCCCCCCTTTCCCTTTTTGCTTCAGTCAGCGCAATCACTATAACTCCAACCTGGGCACAAATCCCATCACACACACACACACACACACACAGAGAGAGAGAGAGAGAGAGAGAGAGAGAGAGAGAGAGAGAGAGAGAGAGAGAGAGAGAGAGAGAGAGAGAGAGAGTCACTCACCTGGTCACCTGCCTGAGGGGTTGTGATGCTGTTTCACTCTTTGCAGGGGTCTCTGTTTCCTGTCGGCCCGGCCACAGAGAATAGGAGGCTATCAATAATCCTGCTGAGAGGAGAGGAGAGGAGGGGAGAGGAGAGGAGGGGAGAGGAGAGGAAACCAGGAGAAAATGAGAGAAAAAAGGGTAAATATAGAGGAGAGAGGAGAAATTGGGCAAAAAGGGTATAGGAAATTGACAAACAAGAAGAAGAGAGGAGAGGGTAGGAAGCAATGAAGGGACACAAGTTAAGGAAAGGAGAGATAGGAAGTGAAGAGAAGAGTGAAGAAAAAACAGGAGAGAAAACATTTATTGGAGAGGAGAGAAGGAGAAAAAGGAGAGGGAATGAGAAATACAGTTGAGAAGAAGTGAGAATAAAAAAGAGAGGAAACAAGGATGAAAGAGGACAGGAAATGAGAAAAGAGGAGAGGAGAGGAGAGGAGAGGAGAGGAGAGGAGAGAGGAGACAAGGAGAGTATAGAGATAGGTGTAAGGGAGGGCAGCAGAGACCTGATCCTGATGCAGCTTATTGGCAGGTTAAGACTCAACATAGACGGTGTTTCTTCACACCTGTTTGTGCTTCTATACTTCTGAGGACCATTAGTGACATCTTAAACTAATCCTAACCTTAGTCTTCACCCTCGAGCAGCCCTTTAAAGAAGTTAGGAGATGACAGAATGTTCTCACTTTCCGACCAGTGTTCTTAATGTCAAGGTATAAAACTCAAGCTGGTCCTCACAAAGACAGGCATACGTGCACATACACACGCACACACAGAGGGGAATGAATAAGGAGACAAAAGTTAAATATCAGCTTTTCTTCATTACGCTCCATGCTGAGTTCATTCTCCCTCCTCCCCATTTCACCTCAAATCCGTCTGCTTCTCTCTCACCAAGACTAAATCTTTTCCCCCTTCTTCCTCCATCCTTTTTCCCATCCATCTATCCCTCTGTCCCCGTCAACGTATTTCCTTCTCCTCTAATCCGCCAACCTTCACACCACCTCTAAACCTTCCTCCAAAGTGCAGAAATACCTTCTGTTCTCCTCCAACCCACCGGAATACCACAACACTGATACCTTGAAATTCACAGCAGAAAAAGCCATGTCAGTGGCAAATATCTTCGTATGTCTCATCCACATGTTTCCGCCTGCTGTAATGCACATTTTCAGGTTAAGCATAAAGAAAAACGAGTGGAAATAAGAAAGGAAAAAGCTGAAATATCACAGGGGAGGTTTTGTGCTTGGCTGAGATTGAAAAGTTAAATAAAAAAATATGCGATAAATATTTTTGGAATACACTTTAACTTGCCGCAGTAGTAGGTGTTACCGGTGTTACACGGTGGTTGGGCATTCATATTTGATCAGCGCTGCCTATTGACCGTTTGATCGGAGTTCGCGAGTTGAATTAACAGCCAATAGGAACGCTCTCTCTCTGAAATGACCTGTGATTGGCCAAAGTCTCCTGTCACAGGCTAGATTTTCTAAAGCCTGAAAACAGAACCATGAGGAGGTGCAGAAGTCTAGTTTTCACTCAGAACACTTGAATTACAATATGCTGAAAGGTTAATATGGATTTTTTTGCCCAATGATGCCAAAAATGTTCTGCCTACTTCAGGTTTAATCTCTGTTGGGTAGTTGCATTTGAAAGCACATTACTGCAGTTCTAGATCACTGTTGCTCTCTTACTGAAAACAATGAATGTTGGTGTGTCCATTTAACCCTTTATCCCTTCAATCACGTTTATTGGCCTGCATGTTTCAAAGCACCTTTAGGCCAAACTTTTATTGCTGACCACACAGTTTGCCATCTACCACATACCAACAATGTGACTGCAGCCTGAGACTGATCATTTCATTTCTTTTTAGTCCCTTCTGGCTTTTGCTTCTGATGGAATCCTTTTTGAAGGGCACTTTGGAAATAATTACCCATCTGAAAAGGAGAATGTTTGAGAGCATAAATGGAGTCCCTCCCACTTCTGAAGATCCGCCAGGACATATAAACATGTCCATCCACATATGTGGCTCTGCCTCGCTTTTGGGCAGACTAACGCTGTGCCTCAATTTGCATTCATCCGCAGTTACACTTGCTATCTTGAGTGCATAAGTGCGTTCACAATGACAAGTATGGCAAAATGCAGTGCACTATGAGTACCCGGATGGTGTAATCATAGCGGTCAAAAAGTGTGTGGAAGAGTGTGGAAGAGTGTGGAAGAGTGTGGAACGCTGGACGCTTCCCACCCTAAATGGTCACCATCCTGGCTACGTAGCAGAAGAGGAGGGACCAATTGTGAAGTGAGCAAACAAGCCAGCAGATATTTTGGCGGTAATGCTCCGTCCGGTTGCAACTTGCCATTAACCCACTGAAACCCGCGATCCCGACCGACTTTACTGTCTTTCAGAGGCTGTAGGAGGTTCAGTTTTAGAGCTAGAGAGAAGGTGCTGATCTCATTTGACACTAAAAAATCTCCAAATCCATTGGTACCAACTATGTCATGCCAGCTTGTCTTGGAGAGGAAAAACTGGGTCCCTTGACCTCTGACCTCGAGATATGTGAATGAAAATGGGTTCTATGGGTACCCACGGCTCCCCCCTTTACAGACATGCCCACTTTATGTTAATCACATGCAGTTTTTGAAGTCCCGCCTTTTCTTCTGTAACGTAGTGATGTCACCAAGAACCACACTTTGCCTAGCGGCTAATTTGGCTCGCCCTCAAACAAAGCTAGTTAGAGTGGAGCTGCAGCGTAGTCCGAAGGTTCTGTTGACCAATCACAACAGTAGGCCAGACGACCAATCAGAGCAGACTGGGCAATTTTTTCTTTCAGTTTTTTACTTTATGTATTAATTTGTTTACTTATTTATTTTCAGAGTCTTCACCTCTTTCTATTGAGTTTTTTTAATGTATAATTATATCATTATATTATTATACTGTATTGTACCTTTCATGGTGCTGTTCGACTGTAAGTTTTTGTGATGATTTTTGTTTGTGTGATACATCCTTGTTGTTCTCTTTCTATATTAAAAGAGTTTCCACTTCACCTGACCTGCATATCTTTATTCTGGGATGGGACGATGTTAACTACCGAGCCACCCTGCTCTTCTGATTAACTGATGATTACTTGTTAATTAAAATGAATTGTCTAATTAACTAGAAGCACATATACGGTCTCAGAAGTGCAATAAAAGTCATCACATGAGAACACAACTATTATCAGCTCGGCTTCATCAGTGCCTCCATGCAGGGGTGAAGCCAAATAGGTGAGGAAACCCACATCGAGCTCTGGGCCTCCGGGGCTCGCAATATTTAATGTTTTTCGGGGCCCCAAGTGAGCTGTTTCTGGGGGACCAGCGGTTCTAACAATGCCCCTGCCTCAATATATTGGTCTATGAGTGTGATGGAAATAGATTCTTATCAGTGAATAACACTAGGGGTAAATTTGGCTTAAACCCAAAGGAGGGCGGTAAAGTTTAGGAACGAGACTGGAAATAAATCTCCATCTCGTGAGGAATGATAATGACCTCTTGAAAATGGCTGAAGTTGTCCCTTTTATCATGCTGCTAAACCACAGCACTGGTGCAATAATTTCCAATAAGAGTGAAAGAGATATATATTGTCATCATTTTAGACACACACACAGTGCTTCTGAACACCTCCGGAGAGAAGAGGCGATTAGGGAAATAAAGTGAACTATATACGGTATAAGGGCAATTTGTCTTATTACATCGCTGGTGTGAGATAATATGAGATAGTGTTTTAAAAATGATTAACCATAAAACAAAGACTTGGTCTGGATTAGAGAGAGGGAGACAGACTACACTGGGGCCACTATATCCTGGACCTACTGACACATTGGAGACGGGGAGGAATTAGGTCAGGACTGGAATGTAGAAGGTAATAGATGGCTACAGCGGAGATTTATGTGCGACACCCTCTCTCTAGAGAGAAATAGAGAGGGAGAGACAGAGGGAGAGAAAAGAGAGATGGGAGGTTGGTATTGGAACTAAATCAGACTGTCAGTTGGTGCTGAATTCTTCCTGAGGCGACAGAGGGAGGGTCGGAGGGAGGGGAGGGCGGGAGATGGAGGGAAAAGGGGAGCAGAGCAATGGAGAGAGAACTGGGACATGGAGAGGGAGAAGAATACTGATGGAGAAAGCAAAAGAGGCTGAAAGAAAGATCAGGGTGGTGGAGTTCATGGGGTAGAAAACAGCACACAGCCAGAGTGAGGACACAGCAGCAGAGATCAGGAAGCTTTTAGATGATGTAACTTACTGTGTGGTGGCAAGGGAGGAGGAGGAAGAAGAGGAGGAGGAGGAGGAGGAGGGATGGAGTTACTTCAGGTGTCCAGAAGTTAAAGTCCCATTCATTTTCTACAATGTTAGGTAACTGACAGTTGGAGCACTCCCAAGGCTTAGATGGACGTGCAACTCTCTTGGTTGAATCATCAGTACAAAAGATGAACAACTGTGTTAGAAAATATGTGGTTCTTTGGTATAAAGTCAAAAGTACACAAAACCATGAAGAGAGAACTAACAACTCTGACTCCTTTTGATGTGAAACATTCAATAAAATTGATTTTGTATAGTTCTCCGTACGATATCCAGAGCATTAATATGGCAGCATTAATAATCTGATCTGGCCATTGTGCAGCTCCACTGGAGCGGCTGGGGTTAAGGGCATTGCTCAAGGGAACCTCAGTGGTGGTAATGAGGGAGGGGCAAGCACTGCTTTTCACTTTCCCCACCCAAATTTATCCTGCCGGTCCGGGGGATTGAACCGGCGACCTTCTGGTCCCAAACTCGCTTCTCTAACTTTTAGGCCACCACTGAGCCCATTTGCTATGTAAAGATATAGATGACTAATGTCTACCTGAGCAGTAATCCGAGCTTCTCTGTGCTTTGTTGACATGCCCGTGCTTTTAGTGCATGTTAGTGCCGTCCCAATGGATGGTGGCGTTGCAGAAGCTGTAGCACCCACCCTCCAGTTCCCCCTCAGTTGAGCAATGTTATCTCTGTCAGCACTGTTGCCATTGTTTCCGCTATTAGCGTTTTTATCACCGCTAGCTTTGAGCCGCCGGCTCAGCCATCGCCATGTTGAGAGCCGTGTGGAGACAATAGATATATGCAATATCTACTGAATTTCAAATTTAGCACCTTGAAAGCAGGAAATACAAAATAAACCAATATGTTAAATACAGTATATATTTGTAGCCCGGTGTAAAACAGTCAAGGTGTAAACAGTCAGGGACTAAAACAGGTTTGCCTAATAAAGTTAGGTGGATAAATCCAGTAAAGCAATTAAACTGAAAGTAATTTAGTTTAATGAAGAAAGAACAAAGGTTTAATTAAAAAGTAATTTAGTCATAAATAAGGTAGGATGCAAATGTGTAGTTCAAAATAAATAAATGTATATTGTTTTAAAGGGACTATTTGTAACTTTCAGAAATGCTTGTTAACAGCGACACCTGTGGCCGTGAAATCAACGAAAGTCAGCGTCGGGCTCGCGCTTGCTCGCTCTCAATATACCTGAACGAGCATCACTCAAAACAGTGAGGCGAAACAAGTCAGCTAAAAGCACAATATCACTCTATATTTCAGCTGCTTGGCAGTAATGTTAGCTGCAGCAGTTATTTCTGCACAAACGTCCCCTGTGCATTCACTAGATATTCTCAGAGCTAAACTAACTCTTCTGCAGTGTGTAGTGAACGCGCGTTCACGTCTAGAGGTGGAGCGAGCTGAGCTGTCTGAGTGAAGGCGAGCAGGCAGAGGAGGAGGGTACAGCGGCTACAGCGGCTACACGCGAACGCGCATATGCGAGCGCGCATGTTTGACGACCCGCTACATTTTTTGCGCGTACAAAGTTACAAATAGTCCCTTTAAGTAATTCACTTTCAGATTTTGTGTCAGTTTTAGATAATTGTAAGCAACTATAGCACTGTGTTTCATTCCCAATTACAAAATGAAGATGCTTTCTGAATTTGCCGCAGCATGACATCGGCATGACGATAGCTGCTAGGGCTGACGGTTACCGTGTATAGAGCCAACCGCTGTACCAAACTCATGGGAAAAAAAACATGTGTTGCCTTCTTAATCCTGAAAGCAAACGTCTGATTAGTCGACTGTTTCTCTGACTGTCAAAGATGAGGACAACACCAGACATGTTTTAATTGTTTAAGAAATTAGATGTGGGCAGTGGTTCAGAGGTCTGAAACCAGGCCAACATACATATACAGTAGTAGATTAGTAGTTGTGGCTGCTGTTAATAGCTGCTTTTCAAGAATGCTTTAATATCAGTACTTTTTGTTAACATAGTCTTGACTGTGACCGGGTCATTGTGCGTACAAAAACCCCAAATACAGACGACATTATTGATTTCTAAAAGCTTTAGCTGTGTTTTTATAATGAAAGCTAAAAGGTACTTTGACTAATATTCACACAAAAGAATTCTGTAATGTGTCGCCTCCAGATTTTGATAATGATAAAACATTAATGCATTGGGAGTGCAACATGATAAGTGGATCAATTCAGGTCAAGGTCTTCCATGTAAAACCACTCAAGTATTGATCAGTTTTACAGTAGCTTATATATGTAATCCAATATTCTATCCATCATATCCAACTGGACATTATCCCATTTTAATACAGTACATGCATGTCTCATGCATGTAATGTTCTAACCCTAATGTAAGCATTGACTTTTCTTTCCCTCACCCAGACATCAACATTAACCCATCCGACCAACACTAATTGGACAGATGCACAATTCATGTGCTGTTGTTGATTTCAAACCAGAAAAAGATGGCTCTTCTGTAGTTGTGTATTTGACTGTCAAAACCCATCCATCCATCCATCTGCAACCGCTTATCCCGTTAGGGGTCGCGGGGGGGCTGGAGCCGATCCCAGCCAACATTGGGCGAAGGCAGGGTACACCCTGGACAGGTCGCCAGTCCATCGCAGGGCTGACACATAGAGACAGACAACCATTCACGCTCACACTCACACCTACGGGCAATTTAGAGTCCACAATTAACCTAACCTGCATGTCTTTGGACTGTGGGAGGAAACCGGAGTACCCGGAGAAAACCCACGCTAACACGGGGAGAACATGCAAACTCCACACAGAAGGGTCCCAAGCCGGATTCGAACCTGCAACCCTCTAGCTGTGAGGCGCCAGTGCTAACCACTGCACCACCGTGCAGCCCCGACTGTCAAAACCCTCCCGACATAAATATGTTTGTGTATTTTATCACCAAATATCAGTCACATACGGAGTTGGGGATGACAGATTTGAGGTTTGACCTGCTGATGCCAAGTAAAGTATCTGGCCGTTTCTGTCACAACTGTCCACCCATCAAATCCTCCCTTTTTCGGATGGTAAGTAATGCACACTTTTGCAACAGAAAAGGGAGTTTAAAGGTGCTTTATATGATATCCAGAGCATTAATATAGCAACAAACAACTATTTGCTATGTAAAGATATAGAGGAGTAATGTCTACCTGAGCAGAGAATGAAGTCACTCTCCCTCTGTGTGTGTTGAAATCTGAGCTTCTCTGTGCTTTGTTGACATCACCGGGCTGGCTGCGCATGCTTTTAGTGCATCCGAGTGTGCCCCACTGGCTAACTCAGTTGGCGGTTACAGCTGATAACCGCGTCCCGACTGATGGTGTCGTCACGGAAGCGTAGCACCCACCCTCCAGTTCCTCCCCCAGGTTAACACCGTTAGCTCTGTCAGCACTATTGCCGTCGTTTTCGCTGTTAGCACTGTTAGCGCTGTTAGCACCATTAGCTGTTAGCACCATTAGCTGTTAGCACCATTAGCTGTGAGCCGCTAGCTCAGCCGTCGCCTTATTGAGAGCCGTGCGGAGGCAATAGAAACGCTCCCACTCTCAATCAATCTTTTTAAATTGTTTTCCTGCAGTTTTAGTGTCTCCGTGTGAAAAACAAACCTTTTTTTTAAAACACTAATGTAAAACCTTGTTTGACATGAAATTTTTTTTTAAATATATCTGCATTACAGACGGTCTTTGATACACCAACAGACAGACAGAAACCCATGTGCTTTAAGTGCTTTTTCACAAACAGAAAACGGTAATTTTGCTCTCTTTCACACCGTTAGTCAAGCACACTCTACACACACACACACACACACACACACACACACACACACACACACACACACACACACACACACACACTAATCAGTGTTACACTTGCTGCCAGTGACCCTTATTGAAGGCTGTGTTAATGATGACTTAAACAAACAGTGTGTCTTTAGCTCCAGTCAATAGCTCTAAACAGCCACGAGTCACATCACCCATTACAATTAGGGTAGAAATATTAGAACTGCTGCAAGTGCACACATTGCCATTGTGTGTGTGTGTGTGCGCTTGTGCTAATGATGGTATTGAAATTGTCATTAATGTGTGTGATGACTCAACACTAGGAGAGCAATTGGGTTTATGAAAGGCTCATTGCTTTCCATATTTCAGCCTTAAGCAATATAAATGTTTATGTGTTTTCTCATTGACAAGTCCATAAAGCAGCTTCCAAAGACCTGACAGGCCATAACTAATTCTCTAAAGCAGCAGGCCCACCAGGGATGCACTGACACACTGGGCTCCTCATATAATGGTCCTGCATGGTTCTCCTTTTGTCTAAAATAGATACAGTGCAGTCGCTATCATCCACCCTTGTGGAATTTTCATTCCAAAACTACAGACATTACAGCTGAAGTTGGCAAGTTGGAGCAAATAGGATTTAAAAAAAAGTTATTTTTATAAAATGGTCACTATATCCTGACAGTAGTGCATGAAACAGATAATCTGAAAAAAAATCACGTGCCTCTGTCTCCTCCGGTGCTCCTAATGGCATCTGCAAGGTTTCACAGACCGGAGGAAAACAACCAATCAGAGTCGAGCGGGAACCTTGACGCCTCTGAGCAGCTGTCAATCACTCGCAAACTTCGATCAAAGGGTCGAACTAGGCAGCGCTGATCAAATATGAATCAATATTCTGTCACTGTAATGCCTATTTTTCACCTCAAATGTTTTCAGAAACATCTTGTAGTGTACTGTTTAGCTGTAAAATGAGAAAGTTTGTGACCCGGCAGCCATGTTGAGAACAGTTGAGGAAATACCACGCACCGAAGATGAAGATGAAAAATTAAAAGAGCCTTCTGTGTTTTTCCTCTTGACTTTAGTCGTTGGCTTGCTTTCCTCACGTCCGTTTCTCTTCGTGCACTGATTAGTTTAAGCTGAAACGCCGGAGTGATTTCTCTCACCGATGGGCTCCGCCGCCGATTCAACATGCTGAATGGGCCGAAAAACCTCCAACACGGGCAGACTAGAGCCAACGGTGCCGGACACACCGAAAAAACTAGGCCGACGGACACTCACCGACCCCCCCAAACTGTCCGACGGCTGTCCGTCGACTTGGTGTGTCAGGGCCTTTAGATTTGTTTGTTCGTACTGCCATCCTGTTGCCAACCTGTTACTCAACCCTTACCTGTACATGCCTGCTTACCTGGCTGTAAGTTTATTAGTCTTCACTTCATCAATAAATCCCTGAGCTGGACTATCTGCATTTGGGTCCTTCCTTCCTCATTACCTCACACTCACCTGCCTGACGAGTTCACACAAATTACAAAAAAGACACCGAGTTCCTAATTACCTCTTTTCTGGTATCCAACCATGTAGATAATTGTGTTTTATTTGCCAAAATTCTGTCATATCTGCTGAGTTTTCTGCTTCCACCACGACACAATGGAGTAAATGGAATTCAGTGTGTGGTGCTTAAGCGTGATTCCAGACGTGATGATGTCCCATTTATTCTGATAAAGTTATTCAGCGAGGTGCTATTCTGAATGACTGGGGACATTGTTTCTGAAAAGAGACATTGCTGTTGAGTTTTAAATGTCATTTTGAATGATTTGAATGCTACAAACGCAATTCCATTTGGCTCCATTGTATCGGGGAAGCGGCAGAAGTCTCCGAGACGGTTATCTGAAAACCTTAAACTGCAAGTATCTGTGTGACTGGAAACCGCTGAGGCTAAGTGGGAGAAAATATGTTTTTGGCGTGATTTGAGAAGCCCTTAAAAGAAATCTCCACATCTGTGTGTGTGGATGTGATAAAGCTGCAGAGTTGGAATGGTCTCAGCGCACTCAGCGTGTACTTGGCCTCCATTATCTTTTATTTGTAGGCTGATAGCGTCTCTTGGCAGGGAATAAACGGGCTGTAAATCAGAAAAGTGTTTGTGCATGGGTATGAGGGAATTCAGACGTGCACAAACACAAGTATGAATACGCAGGTGAGGAACACAAATTCAGGCAAGCTTTCTTCATTTTATTTTATTGGGAAAATCGAAAAAAAAGCTGAAAACAATGAGCCTGATGCGTCCATTAGCTGTGCAGAACATGAACACAAACCCACTGTGTGAATATGCACATTAGAGAATCAACCATGGCAAGCGTCACTCCTCGATGCATTTGAATATGCAAATGTTTTCCCGGCACAAAAAGCCTTGACAAGCTGTTATTACATGATTCCTGTGGGTGCAGACACAACAGCCTGAATATATATTATGGGAGGCAGAACAAGAGAGGGGAGAGTAGCCCTAGACAGTTGCCGGGGAGATGCGTGCACGTTGCTTGCATGCGTGCATTTGTGGGTGCTTGTTTGCGTGTATTCACAGAGAGCGATGTAATAATGCCAGTGGTGTTTCTTTGCTGCTCACCAGAATATGAGATGTGCTGGGTCATACTGGTTATGAAGGGGTTGGTCACAGAGGGCATCAAAACATTCATGGGAATAAATTCTGATCACAACTCAGAACAGCAGGCAGTGATGACTCTCTAGTCTCCAGGAGGACTCAAATCTTACTTCTAGGATAACAATTAAGGGTATAAACGAATCACAATTATTTAATGACAATTAAGGTAAATGCCCTATTTAAAAAATTTAGCTAAAGTCAGTCAACTCTTTAAATTAGGGTTGTCAAAGTTAACGCGATAACGCGTTGACGCAATATGAGTTTTAATGCCACTAATTTCTTTAACGCAATTTGCAATAGATTTTTAAGTTGTAGTGGGCTCAATTTTAAAGCTAGAGTGAAGGTACATATGAAACTAGAAAACCTAAGGAATCCATTGGTACCAACCTTGTCATACTAGCTTGTCATGAAGGAAGTTAAATAAAGCTCCAAACTTGTGCTAAATTTCGGTGAGGAAAAACTGGCATGGTCATTTTCAAAGGCCTCCCTTGACCTCTAACCTCTAGATATGTGAATGAAAATGGGTTCTATGGGTACCCACAAGTCTCCCCTTTACAGACATGCCCACTTTATGATAATCACATGCAGTTTGGGGCAAGTCATAGTCATGTCAGCACACTGACACACTGACAGCTGTTGTTCCCTTTTGGGCTGCAGTTTTCCATGTTATGATTTGAGCATATTTGTTATACTAAATGCAGTACCTGTGAGGGTTTCTAGACAATATTTGTCATTGTTTTGTATTGTTAATTGATTTCTAATAATTGATATATACATATATTTGCATAAAGCAGCATATTTGTCCACTCCCATGTTGATTAGAGTATTAAATACTTGACAAATCTCCCTTTTAAGGTACATTTTGAACAGATAAAAAATGTGCTATTAATTTGCGATTAATCGCAATAAACTATGGACAATAATGTGATTAACTGCATTTAAATTATTATTGTTATTTAATCGATTGACAGTCCTACTTTAAATCTTTTGCTGATTTCACAGCAACCTATTCACTGTAAATAACATCTTTGCCACTTCAATGGCCTGATCAAACATACAGTATAAAAACAATGATATTAAAGTAGAATGCCAGTCTTAATTCTTTTCCCCCACATTTTGTACAGGACACTTTGAACAGAATCTGTTTAGACCCAGGGTTTTAATGTCCCTTAAAGTGTCTAAAAAGTGTTACTGAAAGTGTCTTACTAATTTTATTGAGGTCTGTGTCAAGTCTAAAGTCACTAAAAATGAGCTGCATGGTCTCATGACCATTATTGCATCCTGGTTTGATTGTCCCCTGGCGTTTCTTCTTTTGTGGGGATGTAACAAAGCACATTCAGTATATAGAACCAACCCTGTCGTGCATTTCTAATGTGTAAACTGGGCGTTGTCAGTTGTGTTTGTTTAAAGATTGTTTAGGATTAAAGAGCAACCACACCAAGGCTGATAATCCTGCTTGTTCTGCCGTTTCATGGTTGCTTCTTGCTCTGTCCACACCCGATGTGCAAGTACAGGACTCCCCAGTGCACCATAGTGCAATCATACATCCCAGTTGAGTGTGGTTACAAGTACGAGAGACCACACCCAACAGTGTGGAGTTCCTCTTTAAAACAAGATCAGTTGAACTGTCTTTCTATTTGAAACAGCCTCTATTATGTGTATTAATAATGCTAGTAAGGCACTAACTATTCCATGTACTATAATATTTATTTTTGTAACAGCAATACATTTTTTTTTTTTTACATTTTTGGAGTAAATACCTACTGTATAGTCCAGTCTTTCAACTTTACATGTGCCGACTGCGCTGGAGCATCCTTAGCGAGCTGTGGCGAGGATATCGGACAGCAGTGAAGGTCAAATGATAATTTGGAGGAAGAAGCAGCAATGAGAGAAGGGAAACGAATGCACCTCCCATTTCCTGGTCATTTTGTAAAGGTCAGGGGGAAATGTTAAAAATCTACAGGGAATGAGAAAACCGCAAATTGCAGTGGTGGAAAAAAATACACTGAATTTGGAGATGTGGTCTTATGCCAAAGCTCTAACTTCTTTTCTTTAACTGTTGGACTTCGCTTAAAGGGTTTTTTAACAAATTTTCAAGGTCAAATCACTAAAGATCATCACTCTGGAGCGTTTACCGCCTCAGTGCAGTTTGTTTGGGTTGGTGTGAACGCCGGACTCGAACTCTGGTACGGACCAAACAACCTCTCTCTGGTCCGCCTTGAAAATGTTTGTTTTTCCTGTGGCTGGTGAACTAGTAGCCTATTTTTGCATTTGCTACCACTGAATTTGATGAATTTACTGTTTATCAGAACACAAATGAGACAATAATTAGATAGCTAGCGCACCTCACGGTCTGTCCACCTCACTCTCCACCACTAGGAGACTAGATCGCCACTAGGAGAGCGGTCGGCAGTCCAATAGTCTCCTTGCGGCGGGGAGTTATGGGGCTGCCGCTGGCCTCTAGCCCGCTGGCCACTAGCCCGCTGGCCAGCAGCCCGCTGTACGGCTCATTTTCCGTAACCAGTGTAGCGTGAAAGCGTGGTGGAATTAGCAAGCTAGCTTGCTAACTAACTAAACTCTAAATGAGTAATATTTAACAACTTAATGCTTCATCCACACACTCTCGTCACAGCGTAGGAAAGCACATCACAACTTTGTGACTCTTTGGCAGGCCAACTATACAGCAAACCAAATAATCAAGCCTCAGAGGAAGGATATTCATTAATGAGTAAATGAGAAGGTTTGATGTTGATGTTGTGCAACGAGATGTGTTAGAAATCCAGAAGGTAAAAAAAGCTACAGGTAGCCAGCTCCGACCCCGTGAAGGGCTTTGAAGTGCATCGAAGGAAAGAGTCTCAACAGCTCGACCTCTCAAGGTCGTCTTTTGATTTATTGCTTGTTACTTGCATCTTGGAGTCTTCCATATTAATGACCGGCACTATGCTAATGGTGTCATGAGAGAACGCTGCACTGCAGGTGTCCATCCACAGCAACTTCGACATCTTTCATCATCATGAGTATGACTCCTTGAGCAAAGAACTCATGCATTCACTCAAAAGGTGGACAAACATTGAGATCGTTGGTCCAATTATTAACTCTGACGCATAAAAATCAGGTTTATGTATAAACATCGGAAAGGAAAGGAAACTACTCCCAGTTTGCTAAAATGTTGAAAAACTAGACACGTGTTGCCTTTGACTTTTTTTTTTACATTTAATTAAGATGACGATCTTTCTCTAACCTTAACCAAGTGCTTTGAGTCGCCTAAACATAACCATGAAACTGTTAATGATGCTTTATACAGCCGTCGCCATGAACAGATTTTCAAATCAAGAGAATTATGTTGTGAACGTTTTGCAAATACATTAATTTATAAAAATTCATGTTGATGAAAAACTTAATCTGCATTATGTTGATTTAAAAATGTATTTGTTGTTGTAACGTTAGTGGTGTATAAAGTATATTTTTAGGAGACAGGATTGGGATTACATGATTTCGGCATACGACTGAAGTATGTTTTAGTCTGGACCAGTAGGTGTTGTTTTTGTTTTCTGATGGATTAGCTGTTGTTGCCATCGAAGATCATTAAACACGTTTGATGAGTAGGACTGTCACTGTCAAATGGCTGAGCAAGAGAAATAATAACAAGAAAATAGGCCAAAAACAACCAAAACGAGAAGGAAGACCGTATTATTTCATAATATATATATATATATATATATATATAGCTGAAGTTCACTTCACTCTTTCAAGGTTCTCTAGCACTCCCTCTTGACCACAACTCTTCATCCATCATTTCGCCTACATTTTTGTAAACAACAGCAAATTAAGGAAAGAAAAATATTGTTCGATGGACCAGATCCTTGAAGCAAATGGCCCTCAAAGTTTGATCCTTCAGAGAACATAAGGCCTCCTTCTCCTCCGCCTCCTCCTCTGATAAGATGGTCTGACCTCAGAGGCCAGAACTAATGATGCATTCAAGCAGTCCAATTATGAAGACACATTTCCAAGTTCATCAAAAGGTATGACCTACAAGTAGTAACCTCAGATTCATTTCATGATACAAGTTTACAGAACAGCTTGTGAATAACACATGATTATCAACTAGCAAATTTGTACAAGGTTAATTGTAAATAATAATGATATTTAACATTCTTGACTTCCGGTGACTTACATTATATACATCCTGCAGTGCCCTTTTCATTGGTCCAGGTAATAGGACCAAGAACACATACTAATCTGCACAACTGATAGCAGCTTTGACTGGATTTGAGGGGTAATTACATTACAACGTTTTAATGAAAAGGAGTTGAATAGAAATGGATAAAAAAAAAATCTTTTCAGTGGCTCAGACATCCACTTATGACCTGACCTCTGAAGAGTGAAACAGCCAAATGTCAAATAACAATAACAGGAGAAAGATACAATAAGCCTCACACAATACAAAAAGGACATGAATAGGCTGCTGGTTTCTTTTCTGCCGGCCTGAAAGGTCAAGAATCACTTAATATATGTTCCCAGATGTCAGAATAGACTTACATGTAATAAATACTTGAAAATATTGCCACTGTATCCACAAGCTGATGCTCCGCACACACACACACACACGCACACGCACACGCACACGCACACGTGCACGCACACGCACACGCACACGCACACGCACACACACACACACACACACACACACACACACACACACCTGCACGGAGACAGTCACACACAGGCCCATTCAGCTGGATGGTTAAATGTCATTACAGCTGACAGTGTGAGTGGGCAGAAGGGCAGCCAGTCATTTACTGAAGGGTGCTCACACTGAAGTGTGTGATGGTTGTTAACAGCCTTCACATCACCATCAGTCCAGCTCTACAAACAGATGGGCTTCTGGGTATAACACAACACACTGCAATGTAGGTTTTTATATTAGGAAAGAATAATGTCAGTTGTTTTGGATATTGGAGGGTTGTGATAAGTGAATTTTATTTCAGTGAGGCAAATAAAAAGACACACACACAGGAGTATAACGTGTCTCCACTAATGCAGATACATTTGAATAAGGAATTTGCAAAACATACTTCTCCTTGATCAAATTCTGTATGTTAATTGATTGGATTTCAGGAAAGACCCAAATCCAGATACAGAATACTGAGGCAGAATAAAGCGACCTTAAATGATATTGAATGGGTAAGCGGGTCACCAGTAAGGGTGAACTGAAACGGGCTGACTGGCTGCAGGATAGGGCCGAAGGGACAGAGGATGGTAGAAGGCTGGCTGCAGGTGAACTGAGCCCCCAGGAAGAGAGCCAGGCTTTGAAGCAAATTTTCGTAGAGGCCAAACGGTGGAATTACAACTTCCGGGTCCGTCACGTGATGCCATTGGGCACAAAAAGACTTTTCCCATAGACTTACATTGGGAAAGAGACATCTGTAAATCAGCGGATGATTTTTAGCATTGATAAATTTGGCGCTCCGGCTGCTGTGCGTGGTGCTGATCTAAGGCTGGTTTAATTAATTAATTTCCCCCGTGTGTGGCCTATTTCTTTCCAAGTATTTAATGACATGTGACTGTCCCTGTGGTCTCTAAATGAACAGTTGTAGTGTAGAAAAATACAGCGCGTAATGTTCGCGTAGTTACAAAAATTCAGAGGTGCACGACCTAGCGCTGCGACAACTTGCGGAGCCTTTTTCGCACCACGTGAAAACCGTGATGATGTCATTTTCTGGCGCACATACGCCGGCTTCACCACAGCGACCATAAACCAGGCTTTAAAAGTGGCTAAATGAGACTACTAAACGTCATCACGCTGACTTGTACGCCTTTACAGCCACTGGCTTTTTGTCAGGGCGATGCTAACATTCTGGTTGGCCAAACAAAAATACGTCGTCCCTGGAGCACTCTGTTGTGTTCCTAATACATTATCGAACTGGACAGCTCTGACACATGGACATCTGAGTTCAGCCATAGTTTTCTCAACTAGTCCTTCTGCTAAGAGAATGTCCAATAGATATAGAATATAACTGTCACATCGTCTGCATCTTTTCTTTCACTTGCACTGATAATAAGATATAATAAGACTAGAGTTCAGCTCTTTATTTTAACAAATTTAACCTTCATTTGACCGGCGTAGGTTGTGCAGAATTGAAAAGTGTCTCTGTTAAAGGGCAACCTGCATAATGCATCTCAGTGGAATTCCTTTGGGGACGGTTTAATGGCAGCAAACACAACAAAATGAGGAGGCGAACGCCACTTCCCCCTCAGCACCGCGTACCAAACACCTCCCTAATTTGATCCCGACGTCACGACAAACTTCCCCAACTCCTCTGTTCAGCCTGTAGCCAAATCAAAAAGTTCCACATCATTAACAGCTGAAGGTTGCTATACTGTTAATGAGAAGCCCAATTAGCCTTTGCTAAAACAAAGAGAGCCAGAGGGAGAGACTCGGAGGAATGGTTTCCCTCCTGTATAACATTTGTTGACCCAGTGCCAAGTTTGCACAGACTAAGAGAGAGGCGACGCAGAAATAGAAACATCAGGAAGAGAGATATTAATGGATAGAACAGAACAAGTGCTAACATTTGTATTAATGGCAATCAACTGTCCAACACATTTTCAAATGGATTAATACATTTACTGAGAAAGAAAAACATATTTTAGGCTGTATCAGAAGAAGAGGAGTAGAATGGACATTGCTATTCAAATCAACGTAGCGGCGGCCACTTTTCAGTCCAGTCTCACGGCAAAGCGTTATCACGTTAACTTTGACAACCGTAATATAGATATAGAAAATAACTGAACATTGAATACATACAGAAGTAGTAATTGTGTCCAAATTCAGGCTCCACTTTCTGCTACTTCTTAATCCGTTGTCGACATATTCAAAAGTCTTCCCAAAGTGCTCGAGATCTTCTGCTTTTCGAAAGGTGAAAAGTCCAACGTGCTACATTTCACTGTGCTTTGTGTGTTTTTAGACAACACATTGTATTTTCCAGGTGTTTGTGTTCAGGTGGTCATCACTCACTGCTAAACACATCACGACCTGAACCAATGAAAAAGCCAGAGAAAGGATGTAAATAATAAAAGCTAGAGGGAGCACAGAGGGAACCAAGTCTCCCCTCTGTGCCTCCAGCCAGCGCTGAAAACACCCCGCTTTCACCACAAAGCTATTACATATACGATTTATAGGCATCACGGAATAATTTTGTTGAAATTAGAGACTAGGGGCGCTGTGAGAATGGGATAAAAAGGGCTGGATTGCAACTTCAGCCCAAGGCTTTTCTGCTTGCCTCGTGTTGTGACAGGTCACGCATGGCAGAAAACAAATTGCTCTGCTCCAGTGTGGATGCCTCCTTAGACACACGCACAGGTGCAAACACTGGCATATGCTGGCACATGCAGACTGGACAGGACACACTTTGCCCAGCGCTGCCCTTTTTCCTCTGTTGTTCGCTGATGTTGCTTTTTGCCACTGGTTTTTAATGCAAATTCCCGGTGGCAAACATGGAAATTTTAAACTTTACAAGCTGAAGAGGACCACCTGAACGCACCATTAGTTTGGGTCTCTGTGAGAAGGATGATCCACCCCTCTGGCCTTCAGTCCTCTGAGGGGAATCGTCTTGACTTACTTGGATGGATTTAGCACCGCATTGAACCCTGTATGAGCCATCCATTCCCAACCTGATGATCATTTCATTTCATTGTGTGTTCATGTTAGCCATTCTCTGTTTGGGAGGGGGTTGTTTCTTTTGCCCTAACCAATGCCATTTTCCGTCGACACAGAAGCTATAGTGGTGGTTACAGAACACACGGCGTGGATAAAATGGTCGAGTGGAGTGACAGTAATGCTCTTAAGATTAACACAAGGAAAAGGGAAGAAATTGTATTTGGTTCACCATCTGACTCTCATAAAGTTCCTATTGTTATCCATAACGAAAAAATCCAGCAGGTATTTTCATATAAATATTTGGGGCGTAATGATAGACCATCTGTTATCTTGGGAAGACCACATTGAATTTGTCTGTAAAAAGACAAAACAAGGAATTTACTTTCTCCGCTGCCTCAGGTCTTTTGGGGCGAGTAAATAAATTCTTCTTTTGTTTTTTACTTCTGTGATTATGAGTTGTTCTACCATATTGTTATACTACATGGTATAAGAGTTTGTCCACTACTTCAAAGTCAAAACTGCTTCACCAAATGAAAATCTGCTCAAAGATTATAGGTCAACCCCTTGAGAAATTCTATGAATCAGCCTATCATAATAACATATTAAGGCTGGCTAACACCATCGTCTCTGACCCCAGCCATGTTTTGAACAGTGAATATGAATTGTTACCATCAAATCAGAGATACAGGGTTCCACGAGTTAATAAGGTTAGACTGAAGCACTCTTTTGTACACCAGTCAATCCTAAAACTAAATATGGAGCCTAATCCCAGATCAAATGTACGTTGAAGGGCCCTGAATATTGTCTTCTGTGATTTTAATGTTTAAATGTATGTATCCTTGTTTCTTGTCTTTGTCCTTTCTGTGATGTTGCAAATGGAGCTGCTGTGATGCAAAACAAATTTCAGACCTGTCTGAAAATAAAGTATTATCGTATCGTACAGGAGTCAACCTCCGGGTCTGAAAAGTGAAGCCAATGCGGAAGTGTCTTAAACTTGCATTCTTTCTAATAGCCAGCAGGGGGCGACTCCTCTGGTTGCAAAAAGAAGTCTGATTGTATAGAAGTCACGGTGACATCACGGTAGGGCTGTGTATTGGCAAGAATCTGGCGATACGATACGTATCATGATGCAGGGGTTATGATTCAATATATTTCGTTATATTGCAATACTGTAAGCAAGGCGATATATTGCGATATTTTTAAATATGATTTTAGGAAAACTGTTATAATATAAAGAAATTCATAAAGTCAATCTTTGCATGTAAAAAAATTAATTAAAAATCAATACAGTGTTTTTGAAAATTAATACAGTCACAAAACATAATATCGCGATATTCAATATTATTATATTTTCTTACATCTCTACGTCACGGAAACTACGTCCACTTCTTATATACAATCTGTGAGTGGTTACCAGGAGCACTTAGCGTTTTTTATGATGATTGAAGAAATAGATCAGTTTAAGTACTCTTCTGCCTGTAAGTCGACTTACAACATCCTGTCCAGCTCCGTCCATCTCTTATCATAATTTTGTGGCAATTTTTCTTTTGGCATGAAAAGGACATCCTCATTTTTAATCCCGCCTATGAAGCACTGATTGAATATCTTTTTCTCCAGCTGGACTAAAAAGCCATCCAATGAGCACAACACCAGATCTGTTTGAATCAGTGAATTGTGGATGGTTATTTGGAGGTCTGGAACCGGGCTAGTCCAGAGGTGAAAAGGAATCACTTTGTTGATTTGTGTTTTTAATTTAGTTCACTGACAATATGGTTTGTCTCTAAGAGTTAAATAATGTACCTTTAAATCCACTTCTTGCAAACTCAATCTAATGGCTTAATCTAATGGTTAGGTTCACTATTTTATGAAGAATTTATTTCTACAATCTCTGTCCCTGTCAATTGTTAAGGTCGACCATCTAAAAACTGTGTTTTCAGGTGTGTTCAGAGGTCTATTAGAGTAGCAGAGAGACAAAGCAGCATTATTTCACACTGTGTCAGAGAGAGCTGCTGGCAAATTAAAGAAGAAGAAAGAGGAGCGCCCTAGAAATGTTTTAGGGGCACGTTTCTTTCTTCTCTCCCAAATTTATGTCTACCACACTGCTTCCTTTTCTTCTTTTAATCAACTCCTTCTTTCATACCCCCAAACTCTCCGTTTATCAGTCTCCATTTCGATCTCTACCCTATTTATCTCCATCTCCTCTGTGAAGGCTTGTCTGAAGCACAGCTGACTCTCAGGGGACTGCAGACCTCTCTGTCTCCATCAGCCTCTTCCCTCCTGCATTCTCTTCTTTCCTGTCTTTCTTCTCAGAGTTGTCAAATCAGCAGAGAGAGCAGTGGGAGCTCAGTTTTTCCAAGTGACATGCTCACTGCTGTACAAGGTGACCAAAAATGTGTTCACGGCAATGACAAATGCAGCGACTTAAGGCAAACAGATAAGGGAAATTCATATCGCCTACTTTAGGAAACATTGTTTGGGTGATTTGCAATTAAAAACATGTTCACTGAGACCCGCGATCCCGACCGAGAGTGAAGATACAGACTTCATATAAACCTAAAAATCCTAAGGAATTCATTGGTACCAAGCATGCATACCTTGGTAGCTTGTGAGGAAGAAGGCTAAATAATGCGCCAAAGTTAGGCTAAATTTTGGCAAGGAAAAACTGGCATGGCCATTTTCAAAGGGGTCCCTTGACCTCTGACCTCAAGATATGTGAATGAAAATGGGTTTTATGGGTACCCACGAGTCTCCCCTTTACAGACATGCCCACTTTATGATAATCACATGCAGTTTTGGGCAAAAACAATGCAGTTTTTTACATGCAGTATAACTATTATTTTTGCCTATATATATATATACAATCAGTTTAACAGACAACAGAATCAATGCTAATACTGTGATGGTTTTGTAATTCTGAAATTTTAAAGTTCTCAAACTTTGCATCAAGCTGTCCACCTGCTTTTTTGGGTACATCTGAATAATTCATGTACATTTGCTGTGGACTATTGCTTGTATCTGGTCCTTGTCAGAGCAGAATGATAGAGATGACACATAAAGGCGGTGGTGTGTGGAGAAATAAACCAACAGCCTGCCAGAGGGCAAAAAAACCCAGTGTCCAGGGAAACGCTTTCATCAAGTCCTGCTCATAAAAGACGATTTACGACCATCTGGGGCTTTGACCAAGGCTGAGGTGTGTGTTGTGTGCATATGGGCGTCTGCGTATGGTTGTGTTCATAAGGCTGTGATCATAACTCACACGGACGAGAGAAAAAGTGAGAAGGGAACCTGGTAAAAACACATCAGCGTGTTTCAGCACCTGAATAGATCTTAACATGGTGACCAATGTGTCTTGTAAAATCAAAGAAGATTTGTTAGCTTGTCAACACACACACACACACACACACACACACACACACGGTCATCCCGATCTTTTAGTTCCTGCGACACGCACAAAGTTGTTCTGAATGCTGAAAAAAAATGTCCAAACTTTTAAGACAGACCAAAAACATAAAGTAAACATGACGTATTAAATATTAAAACAGATGGCCGCCTTTCCTTCCAGACCACCCATTCAGCATCTTGATAAGAAAAATCATCCCTAAAAAAATAGGTTTCATGTTATTCTTTTGCAGGTAGGTAGACAATGTATGCCACATTATCATTATCAGTTTTATACTGAAAGATTCTTTCCAGTGTCTTTGTTTCTTGGGTCACTGTGTATAACAGTAAAGAGTGTCAGTCACATGGTACGAGGTGAACCAGAAAAACCCTCAGCCTTGGCGTGTCATTTGACTGACATGTTTAAGGTGGATGGTATTAAATAGGGCTGTGTATTGGCAATAACCTGGCGATATGATACGTATCATGATACAGCGGTTATGATTCAATATATTGCGATATTGTAAGCAAGGCAATATACTGTGATTTCTTTTTAATCAAATTTTAGGAAAACTCATATTATAAAGAACACATCACCATTTGCATAAAATCTGAGAATAAAAAAGTTAACTATTTTTATGCAATCAGATCAGTGGGATCTATATTTGCATTTATCACAGTCCCTGTAACATCCAACATCCTAGCACTACTTTGAGAGGAGACAAACACTGAGAGGGAGCATCTCTTTGCAAATTAATTAAAGTATATACTGAGTTAATCTTTTCATGTAAACTATTAATTAAAAATGTATAGTGTTTTTGAGAATCAATACAGTATCACAAAACATAATATCGCAATATTCAATTTTTCCGATATTTTCTTACACCCCTAGTATTTAGCACAGTTAATGCATAAACACTGGAATATTTTTCAAATAAGACATCCTGGAGTTGTTCTGTTTTTTGCAGTATGGTTTGGCCCAGTTTGCATTCACACTGCCTCCAGTTGGAGTTGCAGAAGCTGGAAGTTTCATCTATTATCCATCACACCTTTTATCTATTTTGACTTATCTGCTTGCTTTTGAACTAGTCTTTGCACACTCGCTCACAGCATGTGGTGTGAAAGCAAGGTAGCTAGACGTATCCCGTGCAGCCAGTATACCATAGCTGGTAGTCTATTGCTTATTCTGACATTGAGTGCACTATAATTCAGCCTCAAACCTATATTCATAATCCTATTTATTTTCTTCCTAAAGACAAATTCAGTGTTTGGATATTTTTTTTTTAATCAATTCATAATTTTGAATTTTTTTAATCTAGCAACGGCAGGAAAACCCTCGGGGGTACACATACCCCTGAATCACTGAAACCAAGCGGGGGGGTATTCCAGAAAAGTGTCTTAAGATATGCTAAACATCATCACAAACAGCGTGAAACAATCACAAATCAGCTCATATTGTGGAAGACAAAGAGTGAGGGAGAGTTTCAGCATATTCAACCAGACATCTGATTACATGGGAGGTTCCTGTGGCAAACAGGGTTGTTGCAGCAATTCATAATAGATTATAAAAGAAATGTGATACACATAAAAAGAAAGTCGCACAAATGCAACCTACAGTAGCACAGCCTGTCACACAATGAGGGCCTTTCTCCTCCTCCTTTTTTTTTTGTTGTGAACATGCAAATCAGAGCAAGTGCATTTGCATCTCACCTGCCTAAACAAGCAGGAATTAGCCGAGACAATCAGAACACATGAGGAGTGAGAGATGAGATGTGAACAGCACCTCTCCCCAGGCTGATAAATAATACAGCACTTTTTTTTTAAATAGAGTACACGTCCGTTTAGACGCAGGCACACACACACACACACACACACACACACACACACACAGAGCGGAAAAACAGACTTGATCACAGGGTGAAAAGCAGCTGACATCCTGACAGATATTTGTTAATTATGTTAAAACAGCGATGACACAGGAAGCCGGCAACAAAACAAAACATTTCACTCACAGCAGGGTTTTCTGATGGGAGACCACGTCGCTTGTTGACACATGATACGACTTGACAAGATCCGAAATTCCCTGGAGAAGTTTCATCACCGCTGTTTGATAATTTAAAGTGAAAGTGTGCTGAGTAGATTTTCAAGTAATCTTCGTGTGAAGCACACATGAAGTCAAGAGCAGACGAAGGCACTCGAGCGTTAAGAGCTTTGAAATGTTGCTGTCCATGGTGCTGAACAGTTCTTGTCTATGTAACCTGGTTTATTTAACAGCTTGGAAGATGACAAATCTCCCTTTTAAGATACATTTTGAACTGTTAAAAAATGTGAAATGAATCGCGATTAAATATTTGAATCGATTGAAAGCCCTAATTTCAATGCATAACAAGTATTTAATACTCTTATCAACATTGGAGTGGGCAAATATGCTTGCTTTATGCAAATGTATGTATATATTTATTATTGGAAATCAATTAGCAAAACAAAATAATGGCAAATATTGTCCAGAAACCCTCACAGGTACTGCATTTAGCATAAAAAATATGCTCAAATCATAACATGGCAAACTCAAGCCCAACAGGCAACAACAGCTGTCAGTGTGTCAGTGTGCTGACTTGACCATGACTTGCCCCAAACTGCATGTGATTATCATAAAGTGGGCATGTCTGTAAAGGGGAGACTCGTGGGTACCCGTAGAACCCATTTTCATTCACATATCTTAAGGTCAGAGGTCAAGGGACCCCTTTGAAAATGGCCATGCCAGTCTTTCCTCAACAAAATTTAGCGCAAGTTTGGAACGTTATTTAACCTCATAGCTAGTATGACATGGTTGGTACCAATGGATTCCTTAGATTTTCTAGTATCATATGAATGTTAAAACAAATTTGCCTTAACTCGTTATTATCAGGTACTCATAGAACCCATTTTCATTCACATATCTTGAGGTCAGAGGTCAAGGGACCCCTTTGAAAATGGCCATGCCAGTTTTTCCCCTCAAAATTTAGCGCAGGTTTGGAGTGTTATTTAACCTCCTTTGCGACAATGAATTCCTTTAAAATAAAGTAAAGAAACATAACATAAACAAAAAAAAATCAAAGTTTTATTTTTTGACAAAATTCCAATAGTGGTGTGAGTTTGTTTTTTTGTCCAGTGCTTTAACAGCTTGTTTTAAGGCTAAAGCCTGACCTAGCATACTGCAAAATACATCGCTTTAACCGTTTCATACTGCATACTACTGAGGAACACAGTATGTACTGTATACTGCATACTGTGTTCGTCAGTAGTACGTAGTAGGCGGTTTCGAATACAGCCAGTATGTGACAAGTTGACATGAGAACGTGTTGGGGTGTCTCTTAAGAAGTTATGCAATGAACTGCAGAAGAAATGACTGTATGAATCTGACTGTGAGTTTTGGCTACACAAACCTGTACTGTACTCTGCAAGAGACTTGTTCTGACTCTAATTTGAAATTGGGATCAAATACACCCTCACAAACCCAGTGGATGTATTGCTGAATGTCACTTTACAGCCGTGCTGACCTAGATAAAGCCTTGGAGAGAAAAGTGGCCTGCACCTTCAGACTGAAGCCAGGTTTCAGTTTTAATTAGAGGGGAGAACTTTATCTCCCTCTCAGCCCTTCTCTCCCTCGCTCTGTTCCCCTCAGCCACCTGGCCGAGGCAGCAGCAGAATGTAAATTGGGTTCTGGGCTTTAATTGGATACTGTACATGCTGGGAAGGACCTACACACACACAACCATGTACACACACACACACACACACACACACACACACACACACACACACACACACACACACACACAACCACACAGAGACCTGCTGTCTCATATCGAAAGGTTGAACTGGAGGATACTGACAGAAGATCGCTGGACAAGGGAAGCTCTGCAAAGCTAAGCAAATTGGCTCTGATGCTTCAGTATACCTTGATTTCTTCCACGTCCGTAATGGAGAGAGTACACTGCTTGGACGATGTTAAAAGATGGAGTCAGCAGTTTGGGGATAACTGTAAATGATTAAATAACTGACTGTACAAAGGAAAACAAAGGAAAAACAGTCCATCTTCAGAGGTGACCTCATGCTGCATTAGTAGGTGAAACCAAAAGGTCCAACCAATAAGGTCGCTACTAATTTGTCAGCTGCCTTTGCATCTAGCAGCTCGTCTAAAACTCACTAATTAACACAGTTGCCAGGCAACCAGTGGAGACTCCAGGAATCACTACTGTGATAAAGAGTGTGGCACATAACCCTCCATAAAACTGTAAAATTGTCAAACAAAACAGTTATAACGTGTTAATTAGTGAGTTTTAGAGGTGCTAGAGGACAGATTTTGTCCCCTTCGGACAGAGACAAGCTAGCTTTTCCCCATTGCTTCCACTTTTTGTGCTAAGCTAAGCTAACGAGCTGTGGACTCCAGCTTCATATTTACTGTGCAGACATAAGAATGTTATTTACCGTCTCACCTAACTCGCGAATAAGAAAGCGAATAAGCATAGATCATAGATTTATAGATCCCAACATTACAGACAGATATAACTAACACTGCAGAGAAGCTAGGCCAAAGAATGAATGGGTAGAAGCCAATGAAGCCAAGGGCAGCATTTTGCGTAGTATCTGAAGGTATCTGTTTAACATTGTGAAACAGTTGTAGTTAAAACTGAAACAAGCGGTTAACATTGTGAAACAGTCGTAGTTAACGTTGTAATACGGGGTTAACATTGTGAAACGGTTGCAGTTAATGTATCATTTGGTTAACGTTTTGAAACCGTTGCAGTTTACGTTGTAACATGTGATTTAAGGTTGTGAAACGGTCGCAGTTAACGTTGTAAGACATAGTTAGTTGTGAAATGGTGGCTATTAGGTTTAGGCAATACAACTACTTAATTAGGGTTAGAAAAACATCATGGTTTGGCTTAAAACAAGCCGGCTTGTAATATAACTTAAGTTACAGACGTAACAAAGGTTACGGTATTGTAACCCTAGTTCTATAAGCACAGGCGGGGCCCTCTACTGGACTCCCTGGTTAATATTCTCCAATCACACACACACATTCGCCCACTGGGATTTGCATAAACGTAGCCGGCCAATCAGTACTTGCCTATCGAATACGTGCGTCACCACAGTATATAAGGCGGCGTCCAGTGCTGCTTGGCATCCCACGCCCTCTTCAGCGAGCGGCAACGGAGCAGCAAGGCCTCCTTGATAGAGGACTCAACCTGTGCTTATAGAACTAGGGTTACAATATCATAACTTTTGCTATAACTTACACAGGCTCCACCCTCTACTGGACTCTATGGGTACAGTGGGTGGAGCCTGATGGATGCACGCCCTGCCGTGACACCACATCGACCTAACCACACTGATCCAGACCGGCTAAAGGATGCCATGCAGTGCTGGACGCCGCCTTATATACCGTGGCGACGCACATATTCGGTAGGCACATTCTGATTGGCGGTCTACGTTTATGCAAATCTCAGTGGCCGAATGTATGCGTGTGATTGGAGGAGAGCATTACCCTTAAAGTCCAGTAGAGGACGGAGCCTGTGTGAGTTAGAATGTCATGTGACATAACATCATATTGTCAGTAAAAAATCACTCACCTTTTGGTTCCACATAGGACACGAATGCCGGTCCCCTGAGTAAAAGTCCTGTGTTTGTTTGACCCACCTGCCTTTAGCGGCCTTCTCGCTCTTAATACAACATCAGCTGCTCTGAGCGTCTAATAATGACACGGATGCTTTTATATTTGATGCTCTGGAAGTGAGAACATGCAGGCTGACACACACACACACATACTTGGCCTTGGCTTCGGAGAAACAAGCCGAGTTGGGCTGCGAATCAGCTCCAGTTAGCAACTAGCTCTCGGCCCTGCTTTGGGCTGGTTCCCTCCGGAATCTTTGGCCGATTCTGACACGACATTCATCATAAATCTGGCACGAAATTTAGACCACTGTTTGGACAAGACATTTTGGCTTCTTGGGTAAGATGCCAATGAAGCACCTTTTCAGGAATGTTGAAGTGTTCCTTTAAGATTCAAGAATTAGTGGGGAAAAAAGCTCAAACTAGTCCAACAATCCTTGAAAATGGCAAAATTAGGTGTGCGTGTGTGCAATCTTTTTTGGGAACTCTTACTTGCAAGGAGCCAGTTGCCTCTGTGAATTTAGCAGTTGACAGTGACAAACTGTTGTTTATTCTGCATTTGTGGGTGCTGCGTGTGTGCGTGTGTGTTTGCTCTACCTTAGCTTATTGACGCGCACACACACACACCAGGAGACACACACACACACCCACTGGGAGATGCTTCAAAGCGTGGCATTGCTGTCGGCTGTATTGCTTTGTGTTTCATGTGTCCTCTATTTTTCTACCCGGCCCCCTCCCCCCTCCTCCCCCATTCTTTATTAATGGCCCAGATGTGGCGGTGGCACACGGGGAGCTCATTACACCCAAGACAACACAAAGCAGTTGTTTCCATATTCAAACATTTTGGGAGGAGGCGCTTTCATGTAATATGTAACCAAACCAGCGTAGAACGTCTAAAACTAACAATGTTGCTTGTTCGACAGTTTCCGCTCTATGTTTGATTAGGTGAGAGGAAGGAAAGGGAGGAGGAGGAAGAGGAAGAGGAAGAGGAAGGGAGTTCATGCATTATGTAACTTTGTTTAGCTGTGGCTTGTGAGGAAGAGTTTCGGGAAGGAGGAGAAAGAGGAAGTAGGGAGGAGGAAAGCGAGGCGACTGAGGGAGAGGGATGTGAAGGAGAAGGGGGGAGGTGGTGAAGAGGAGGAGGAGATTTAAGTGAGGAGGGTGAGGAAGGAAAGAGGGCAGGTGGAGAAGAAGTTGGAGGTAAATGGGGTAAGAACAGGAGAGGGTGGTGGAAAACAAGAGAGAAAAACAAGCATAGGAGGTTGTGAGGAAGAGGAAGGAAGGAAAATAAGAGGAGAGGGTAGTGGAGGAGAAGGAGAGGAAAGGAAGGTCACGAAAGGAGGACACAAACCATGACAAGGTGAGGAAGAGGAGGAGGTGAGGAGAAAGATGAGGAGACTGAGGCAGTGGAGGAGATTGAGATAGGAAGAGGTAATGAGGACTAGGAGGCTAAAGATGAAGGAGGGCAAGAATAATGAGGAGGAGATGAAGAACGAGAGGGAGGAGGAGTGAAAGAAAAGTGGGGAGGGAGAGGAAGAAGAGGAGGGGCGGGAGAGAAAAGAGAAGGAAAAGGTGAGGAGGAGGAGGTGAAAGATGGGGAACTAAAAAAGAGGAGCCAGGCAGCGGAGGAGACGAGGAGGCGAGGGAGGGTGATGTTAAGTGAGAAAGAGGTGATGAGGACTGAGGCTGGAGGACAAAAAAGAGGAGGAGGAGGAGGAGAACGAGTGCAAGAAAAGTGGCGAGGGGGAGGAAGAGGAGGAGGGGCAGGAGAAATGAAAAGTGAACGCCCAATAAAGAGGTGAGGAAGAGGAGGGGGTAACCTAAAAAGAAAAGGGAGAAGAGAAATGGGGAAAGGAAGTGTAAGAAAAGAAGGGGTTGAGATGGAGGGAAGAGGGTGCTGAAGGAGGGGGAAAAAAGTAGAGAGGGATGACATTTGGGGCAAAGTGAGAAAGAGGAGAAGGGGGGAAGTGAGGAAAAGGAGGTGAGGAAGTGGGCGCATAGGAGTCAGAGTCACTTTCGTCACAGAAATTTGTCGTGTTGATCAGAGGTGTGAACGTGGCAAATCTGACAAATCACTCTCACAAACCCGTCCAAAAGACTAGGTGACTGTGTGTGTGTGTGTGTGTGTGTGTGTGTGTGTGTGTGTGTGTGCGTGTTACACCCCAGGGGACAGTCAACATTTCCGGTGAACAGTCTTTATCAGCCTCCTGTTAGGGTTTGTGTCTCCACCACATGATCTGCTGTTATTCAGAGACAGAGATCCTGAGTGGACACCAGTTAAATAACTGCAGACCAATGTCCATACAATCTCATTTCCTGCATTTTATGCCCAGTAGATGAGATGATGCGGTTCATCCCAGTTCTACCCAGCTCAGTGTGGCTGCTTCTTTTTTGACTGTTCCACTCTTGCAATATTTAAAAACCACCAAGGCACCAAGCAGTCCCCGGCTCCTCTTGTACGTATGTCCAAATGTCCTTGAGCGAGACACTGAACCCCAAGTTGCTCCAGATGGGCAGCTACGCCACCATCAGTGTATGAGTGTTTGCGTAGAGCCGATTAGACTGTTGTTAGGCTATTAAATAGGCGTTATCAGTTGGTATAAGCCCCATAGATGTGGGTCAATAGGGGCCTACTACACCCACTGCTAGGTTTTATCATCTATTCACATAGTAGATAAAGGAAAGAAGGTATAAAATAACACAGCAGCAACTTCTAGCGACCGTAGTAATTATGACAGGAGCAGAAGCAGAAATCAGGTAGTATAGACAATGTGAAACTCCATAAAGGGTGGAGGTCAGGGATGATGAATGGGAAACAAAACAGAAGTTGTAGTTTTATTGCCTAAACCTAACTGTTTTTTTTTGTTTGTGTTCAAAACATGTTAGAACGTGTTGCTTTTAAGTTTCACTTTCACTTTTACAACGTAGTAGGCATAGTAGGCCCCTAATGACCCACATCTATGGTGCTTATAGTGACTGATAACGCCTATTTAATGACCTGATAACAGTTGAATCAGCTTATGGGTTAATATAATGGGTGAATGAGAGGCAAATTGTAAAGCTCTTTGTCCGGTGAAGTAGAAAGGCACTATACTGTGTAAATGTAGTCCATTTGTCATGAAATCTGTGAGACCACTACTAGAATGTTGCTGAGAGGTCTATCTGTATTATTTTATTTTTGTTTTTACATATTTACATTTTCACTTGCATCTCGTCAAGTATATAATAATGTCCTTTCAATATCAACTTCCGGTTTCACAGGAAGTTAGGTTTAGGCAACACAGCCACTTAGTTAGTGTGAGGAAATGGTCATGGTCGACGTTAACTTCACTGACTAGCGAGTCACGGGACTGATGATAACGTCGAGTCACGTGACTAGCGACTGTACGTGACAAAATAAGTCAACGTTACTTTTAGTTTCACGCGGGACACGAACACAGTTATCCTGGTTGAAAGTCTTGTATTTGTTTGACTCATCCACCAACCGTCCCACCCACCCTGAACGGACTCTCACGCTATTAAAACTACGTCACTTGCTCCGACCGTCCAATAACGCCGAGGGGTGGGTTTAGATTGGAGTTTGTTGAAAGCCCAGTTCGTCACATACTGTCGCTAAAGGGCGCCTGCAACGGTTTCCTATGCCAAAGGACGCTGCCCTATCGGCGTTATTTAATGACTTGGGTGTGAGACCGGGTTGAATGTAACCACAATGAACTCCAGACCAAATAAAGTAAAGTTTTGGCTTCTGTTTGAATTCATTTTTATGCTCAACGACTCTCTCTCTCTGTCATTTTCAAAAAGGTTGAATGATGAACAGAGAGGTCATGCCTGAACCATATTTCTAAATGAACCTGGCTTTGTGGATGGGGACACTGTCATGTTGAAATAGGTAAGGCTTTTCCTAAAACTACCATTCTGTGTAAAATACCAATTTATGCTTCAACATCAAGATTGGAACTAAGGGGCCCAAACAGCCTCAGAACAAAAGTAGACTAAAGTCTGTAGACAGTTGTTTCCAGTGATTTTTCCTGCATCTACAGCAATCTTTCAGTGGTTTAGGAGTTAAAAATGCTTTATACTTTGAAGACATTTGAGCTCGGCTACATGTAAAACCCCAGTGTAACCGCTTTTAAAGAACAAGTTCATCTTCACCAGAACCAAAGACCCCAAAAGTCACAAATTTGCGATTGAGAAAATTGCCCTGAAAGACTTAAAACAGCTCAGAAACTCTACTACCACTGATTTTAGGGGTGAGCTTGATTATCTTATCTTATTGATTGCCAATAATCATACTGTAATCAATATACTGTGTGATTTCACCATGTTAAAGTTATAATCCTCAAATCCTGCGTGATTTGGTGACACACGTGGTTACCATGGCAACAGCAAGTGCGGTTTAATACTACAGCAAACACTCTCAAACAGCAGCTGCTTTGTCAGAAATACAACAGAAGAGCAGCTGGTGTGTCTGTTTACAGCGCAGCCAAACAAACTTGTGTTGTTTTAATAAAGAAGTCAGTAAATAGTCAGCCTTTTTTTCCATCACGCCACGAGCAACAGCAATCTCATCTCATTTCATACTAGTTCATGCTATTAGTAGAGCAGGATGCAGCAACAAGAGTTGGTTGGCTTGGAGTTGGATAGTATGGATTGCAGCCGCTGATAGCACTATGAATTGTGCATCATTTGCAACCGCGATCTGCCCCGTCTCAAGGTCCGACACACAAAAGATATTGCGCTCATGATATTACAGCTCAACACACCCATACAGTTTTATTATGTCTTTGTGTGTATGTAGGGAACTTTATTAATTTATTTTTCATGACACAACTCATTGCATCCTGCAGGCTGATCTCCAGCATTCTATACCTACAAAAAAGTAATGCACTGTAATTTGTGTAAATCCCATGAAATCATTATATAATAATAATAATTCATGTATTTGTGAACCAGAAAATATAAAGAGCGGCAAAAGGTGCATAGAGAAGAGGTCTGGGTACATGGAAGGGTAAAAAAACACTGGACCTTCGCCCAAGAGACCGGCGTTCGTGTCCCGTGTGAAACCAGAAGTCAACATTGATTTATTTGTCACGTAATTTACGTACTTAAGTTACACCACTTTCTGAGTTATTTTAAGCCAAACCGCAATCTTTTCCTAAAGCTAACTAAGTAGTTTTATAGCCTAAACCTAAGGATGTTGTTTCCTGTGAAGAAGGAAATTTGGGGGTGAGAACAAGGGCGTTGTAATGTATTGATACAATGTTCATGTCCTGCAAAATCAGTAACGATACTTAATATCCCCGATGAGAGCGAATCATCGCAATGATTATCACTGATAAAGCGATGTTCATCACACTAATTGAGTGCCAAATAAATGTTAATAAAATAATTATTATAGCAAGTTTTGTTTTTAAGCTTTTTGAGCATTATCTATATTAATAATAATGGTCAAAAATGATGAAAAATTGCATAGTTTTATGTTAAAGATCTTAAGATTGATCAGGAGGGCGCTCCATTTAATATTTGTCAGTGTCCATTGACAGGTGGTTCTGAATTAAAGTTGCCATGGCATATTGTGAAGGGAGGGGAGGACTCTGGGGCCTTGAGTCATATTAAGACACCCCTGACTATATAATGTCTAAGGGCTCTATTTTTATTTATTTATTTTGTGGGCACATGGCGTGCAGCAAAGCTTTGCACTGGCGAAGTGGTACTTGTGCCAAGGCACACCAAATGTTTTTCTTTTCCTGCACCTGTTTGGTATCTTAGTGACTCGTGTGCGAGTGAGAGGAGAGGCACAGCAGGGGGACGTCTCTGGCAATACAGCGGTTCAGTGCAATTTCAGTGTCAAGATTCACCACATTCGATGCCATCTGCTGCCTTTTGGGATCGGATCAACAGCCTATACGTAGAGCGCCAAAAAAATCTCTCAGATCAACTTTTGCTTGTCCGTTTTCACTTTCCTTTATACATTATTCAACCAGTAGACACATCTAATAATACACAGAAAAAAATGCAGTTTTATCTTCTTCATTTGTTCAAGAAATGAACCCAGTTGCTTTACATATAAAAGTCCACATCATGTCATATTGAGCTGCCTTTCAGCACTGCTTGGTCTCATCCTGCTATTTCACATTTCCCCCTACAACTTCCTTTGGTTTTTGCCTTGTTTGTGTTTTCACATATAGCTTTTGTGAATCTGCCAGTGTGTGAACATGTGTCCAAACGTGTGTCTGTCTGTCTGTCTGTTTGTGTGTGTGTGTGTCTGCTGAGGTATTATGAGCGGCTCAGTGGATGCTGCCGTATTATCAGCAGATATGAGCCGAGCAGACCTGCTTGTTTGTTCAATCTGTGGCTCCACCGCTTCAAATCAAATCTTGTGTAATTAGCTCTGTCATGTGTTCAAGTTCAGGGTGTTCTCGGTGGGCCTGTGTGCCTGTGTACACAGAGAATAACCGTATTCATGCGGCGCTTGTCGCGGTCCAGCTCAGAGTGCAGCTGCCTTTCTGAGTGTGGGGTATGTAGGCGTACTGGTGATGCTGATATGGGTGGCTGTGGGCAGAGATGTTGCTGTTAGACTTGCACTGTACATCACATCCATGGCATGAAGGAGTCAGACAGCATCAATGCTTTCTGTATCTCTAAACTGCTGTTCATTAGGTACCATAGACAACAGATCTAGAGATAATGCTGATGGAAAGCACAGGGAACCAATCAGAGTCTTTTAACAATTATGATAACATGCAAGGTTTACCTGTAAAGACTGTTGCTGCTCCTACTTTAGTGTCTGTCCAACTAACCTGACCCTGTCAGATGGTTTGTTACGCAGAGAAGCCGTCATTGGAAACTGTTTGTAAAAGGGCAGGCATTTTCAACTCAATACTTGGCAGGTGATTGGATGAACCATCTGTCAATCAACCAGTCTGTCCATGACTTTTTATGGTATACAACACATTGACTTTTTTATGACCTTTTATGGTATACTATACGATGACCTTTTCATGACATTTGTTATGACATGCTATGCTACTCCATACTATGAAATACTACACTTTGACATATATTTATTTAACTCAAAATGCAGTTAGAAAAAAACAGTAAGTTGATTCTCTGTGGTCTAAAGAAAAGATGAATTCGGGGGTCAACCTTAATTTATTAAGGTATCGCGAATGCTCAGGATCAGGCAAGATCATAAAATAATAATTAGACATGTGTATAAAACAAACATTGGTTTAACAAGAGATGAATGCATACAAACTTGCCAAAATTACAATCTAAACACACGTCAAATTGCATTGAAGTCTGTGGGATCTTCATTAAATTTCCCCAAAAAGGGGGCACGGCATTGGCTTTTTGCAAAGTACCCGTATGTACTGGTCTAATTTATACCAGATTTATTTATCTTTTTTAGTTAGAGCATTTGATTTATTGATTGCTGTCGGGATGTTTGCTTCTGGATTATATCTTTGCTTGTTTGCTACTTTTGTTGATTATATGACTTTAGTATTTGCTTATAATGTATATTGAGTTGAGATTCCTTCTATAAACCCCAAGGTTTTTATTTCATCTCGCCTGCACAACTTGCTTTTGTTGTTGTGTTTCTGCTGCTTTGTTTTATTTTATGAACAAATGTACCTCAAAAATGTCAATTTAATGACAATTTCAACAAACATAACAACAAAAAATGTTTTTGAAGAACATTACCAACCCTATCTTTAATTACTTTAACATTGCACCGTTTGCTCTGTTAAAGCTTTTTATGAATGTTTCGGGGAATACATTGTTGTACTGAGACCATCATATCATCATTTCATTAGGTGTGTGATAGGATATCTATTAATTGGTGGAAAATGAGCCTTCACAAAGAGTTGGACACAACAGAAAGTTGGCTTTTAATGTTGCTGCCATGCAAACAGAAGTGACAGAAACACAAGAGTTTGAGTACAGCTGAATTTTCCACATTCCTAATACAATGTGAATACTTCTACTCTGATGAGCATTTTTAATTCCCATTAGTGTGGATAAAAGGCCAAAATGAGGAGAGAAAAAGACGCAATTTCAAATTCATCCACATTAGCTCAGACGTAGCCTAAGAGACAGAATGACAAAAGGGAGGAAATCAGACAGTGAAGTGCTGAAATCTCCCTGGAGACTGATGGAGAGAAAAGGAGACAGTTTCCTCTTATTCCCTCTCGTCTGACCCTTCCTTCACCCCCCTGTCTCCCTCTCTCTTCCTCTCGCTCCTCCCTCTCTCTCTCTCTCTCTCTCTGTCTGTCTGTCTCTCTGTGTCCGCACAAAGCTCTGGCATTCAGTTCACACATAGCCTACAGCATGCTGGGTAAATACATGATAGACACACAATAGAAACAGAGCATGAAGATGCACACATCCTCACCACACACACAGTTTTGTGAGGACCTGTTCGTGTATATGTTTAGATGCAGTTGTTGGGTTGCCAGCTGGTGTTGCTGGTTGCCAGGTTTCTCGCGGCTGGCCGGGCTTGTTTACAGCTGCGACCCAACACTAGAGCTGCATCTGTGCCACATTCACCACCTCTGCTGGCCTTCGCGAAGCTCAGTCAGAAGGAAGGGAGAGCACTTGCCTACAGATTACAGGGGTTTTATCGACAACCACGAGGGTCGATGTTCTTGGTCTTCAAGTGCTACACTTAAACATCTCTGCGGATCTATGCAGAGACGGGCGAAGGTCGCAGAGGCTCTTGCACACCTCCCTCGTGCAAACTTCTGCATGAAGCACATTAATTGGTTGATCCAACTCCAATCAGGTGGTGTGTTTGAAAGAGAAACATCTGTCTACGTGTTCCAGCCTTACATTTTTTGTTCAGACTTAACATTAAGCTTATTCTAGCCATGGCGCCTTTGCATAAAAAGTCAAATTTGGACAGGAACAGATGCAAAGTCACTCTAGGTGGCACAAATTAAGACATGTCCCCGTGTTCTATCTCGAGCTACAGATTTGTGCTCATCCTGAAGCTGATAGGTAGTTAGGTAGTATGACATGGTTGGTACCAATGGATTCCGTAGGTTCTAGTTTCATACAATGCCAGTATCTTCACTCTAGCTTTAAAACTGAGCCTGCTACAATCTAAAAATCGCAAGTTGCGTTAAATTAATGGCGTTAAAACGAATTTGCGTTAGGGCGTTATTGCATTAACTTTGTCAGCCCTAAAAAAATAATCATTGCTTACTGTCCATGTTGGCAATCGCGTCACCAATTGGTTTTGCGATCCGTCTGAGCACAGAGTCGTAGAACAGAATAGCTATGCGACACTTCACACATTAAAACCTATAAAGATTCTAGCAGGGCTTTTAGTCTTGTTTACTGAAAAAGAAAAATGTAAACTGATCTCAGTGCTGTCTTCCAGCATCAGCATGCACTTGCACACAGCATACACTTGCACACATTCACAGTGGAAGCTTCTTAGCAAAACCACAACCTTTCACTGTAAGTCAGAGTAGCTTCTCTGTTCAACCACAGTCCTGTAATGTGGTCTATGTGAGCCGCTGAGAAGCGGGAGCAGTTTGGGTCAAGCTGATCTACTCATTCACTGTCTTCACCCACATTTTTCACAATGTTTCAGGCATTTAGAATAGAGCCGTGTATTTTTTTCCTTTTTTGTCCATCCTTTTCTTCTCCCTCCTCTCCATTCTCCTCTGCCTTGATATCAAATAAAGATGAAGGTGTCGCCCTAATCGACATTGTTGCCAATGAATCATTTAGCAGTGTTAGTCTAACATCCCAGATTCCAGGTCAGTGCGTCTCACTACTCATCCCGCTGCCAGCAGGGTTTAGCCTGCTTCGGCCTGCCGGCTGCAGACTGGCAGCGCTGTCTCTCTCTCTGCTGCCGCTGTTGCCAACCAGCAAAGCCTTTTTCTGCCCCGGCTGTCCCTCGGGCACCGAGCCCCAATGTGTGCAGGCACTTCCCTGCTGGAGAAGAGAAATGGTGAGGGGGGTGAGAAAAGCGTACATTTACCGCTCAGCTTGGTTTGGGACGGATTAATGCTTTTAAACAAATCAGATCTGTAATTTGCTACCTCGCAGCACTTTTTTGTTCTTTGCTTTTAGAACGCTTGTTTTGAAGTTCTTGATCTTTTATTCCACTGGCATTTAGGTTGTAGGCTTTTGCATGATTGTTAATGTGTGTGTATGCATGTTTTTTGACTGTAACTTAGCACCACTTGCTAAATTTACTGTGCAGATATTCCAAAAAGTATGATCAGAATGGCATTAGTATGGTAGGGATTGTGTAAAATATTGGCTGAATGTCAAATAGGTAGTGTTTTGTCTTTTTATCTACCGTATCCTAATAAATGACCTTTTGTATTGTTTTTTTTTCTTTTCTTTTATCCAGAATTGTTAAAGTAAATATCAATTTCGACTGCCAGACAGATTTTATGGTCGGGAGAGCTTCAGTTGTAAACTAATCTGTGCCTTGTGCCTGTGTTACTCTCAGGATATGACGCTTCTTATCAAAATGACCACAATAATTGAAAAGATAGGAGTCTCATCTATGGATAGAGTTGTTACAGTACATCCTAATCATGTAACTTTGCATAGTAGCAGTCTGCTCTGCATAGGGCAAACAGTGGGCGGTAAAAGGCACTATACAAATAGAAACTAAATGAATTCCTCCATACTCATGAGTTTATTTTGTATTTGCATAAGCTTGATTGACATGCATTATTTAATGGCAAGTATGTAACGCACAGGGTGTTGTTAATAAGCATGCAAAGAGCATTCCCAAGACTGCAAGTTGGAGTTGAAACAAAAATTGTTCACCAACTTAAAACAACCAGATAATGAAATTATATTTTTATTAGAGCTCTGCACCTGTCCCTTATTGCATCAATGTGTGAGAGAAAAAACAAGTCTTAAAAAAGTCTTAAAAAAAGAGCATGATGGTTGTGAATTTATCATTATTTTGTATATTTGAGTCTGTGTGTCTGTGTGCACGGCTCAGTACGAGGCTCTGTGTGTTTTTGTAAGTGCGCTGCAGCAGCCAGTAAAAGTAGGTCAGGAGAGAAGGGCTCCCTAGAAGACGATGTGAACTCGTCACCTTGAATCGCGTTGCAGGCTGCTGAGGGAAGAGACGGATTGAGAGGAAGAGGAGGAGGAGGAGGGGGAGGGGGAGGAGGAGAAGGGGAGGTGTGGGGGGGGGTCCAGAAAGGACAGGAAAAGAGAGAGAGGAAGAGACTGAGGAGGAGGTGCAGAGCGCGGAGGAGTGAAGAGGACAAACAACAAGATAAATGAACGGAATGTGAAAAAGAAGTAAAAATAAGTTCTCCTGACACCGCCCGTCACTTGTGCATGTGTCCCCAATGGCTTCACATGTCATCGTGTCCAATACTTCATATAGCCTACTATTGCTAAAAAAACAAACACCTCTAATTTACGTCTACAAGATGTCATTCTTGGACATCTGCACAATATGTTTATTGCGCAGTAAAATCTGGTCTGCACTCACGAAATTGAGTCAACAGCAGCTCCAGTTCCACTGCGCATGTGTTATACCTCATACCCCAAGACCTGTGTCCCAGCATCTTTCAATAGGCCTTGGTTTGCTAGCTAGCCGCCTTCTTCCCTAGCTTCCACTGGTTTGTTACCGCCACCAGCTGTCCATTTGTGCAATAGCATGAAACTATCAGCAGGAACAACAAGTTCTCATCCCAAATTGTCACACCCCTTGGCGTCACTTTATTTACGGCATTTAAAACCACTATAGTTAGGTTTAGGAAAGAAATACATGGTTGGACTTAGAATTACAACGTTTGTACAGTGAAAATGAGAGAATGAATGTTGTGAACACGGGACACGAACGAACAACTGATTGTAACGTGACGCACGGGACAGCGGTCTCCTGGATGGAAGCCTTGTGTTTGTTGGACCCAACTACGTCACCACAGTCCTGGCGCACTTTCTCTGAATGTTTACTGTTGCCACGGATGGGTTTACATTGTAATTAATGGAACGCCTGGTGCGTTACATAACGGCGCTAAAGGGTGCCTTGTGCGGCGGTATCGAACGCCGATGGCCGTGACAAAGCCTCTGTATTTGACTGGTAATGAGAACAGGCTGGCAGGAACATTTATCGTATCACACGTGGACTCATACAAGTTCCTGTGCATGTGTGCAAAAACAAAGCAGGGACCCGCTCATTACAACACTGCTCCATAGTGCCACTACTGATGCTTGTGATATTAATATGGAATCAAATGGCTCTATAGGAGTTTTCGAACCGCAGGAACTTTTTCATGTATGGTTCTAAGAACATAGTTCTAAGAACCCCCATTTTTATTGTGTCTGCACCACAGGAACTAGGAATGATCGCCGTTTTGAGGGACTTTTTTTAGCTCTTATTTCAGAGTAGGTCGCATGCTCATCCAGCACAGTCATGAGTGATGTAAGTGTACAGTGATTGGTCAAACACATGAGCCAATGCAGCACCAGCAGCTGCCATTTTTACAAACCTGTTAGCCGTGTAGAAAGACAACACACTTATCTATACTGTTTTTGTTAGTGGAGTCTCGTGGCTCTGAAGAGAGCATAGATACATTTCAATTTCAGTTCATTTCCCTGTCGGAAAGGGCTGTCTGACAGCAAAATAAATCGGTGAAAATATTCTAAATATGGCGTGCATTTAAACGGATAGCATGTAATTGACATCTTTAAAACCCTTGATAGACTATGACAGCACTGAGGAAACATGTTCCTGGAGAAAGAGGATACAGATGGAGGGATGAAGGGAGAATGAGTGAGGTAAAGAAACACAAACGCACTGAGGGATGTTTGATCTTTTCGGTGAGGGAATGTCACATGTAAATAGCGTGCAACAGGAGTCACTCGGTCTCTGTGCACAGCTGACTTGTTTTTGTCATTTGGCTATACATGGTAAATCAATTAACATGAAGGTCACTGGGTAATGGACGTGTTATGTGTAGGAGAGCTCCAACATGGACAGATTTAGGAGAAAATAAAAACACCAACATTTTTAAGATCTTCAGTGACCAACAGAGTCATGGTAAATGGACTTGCATTTATATAGCGCTCGTCTAGTCTTCCAACCACTCAAAGCGCTTTACACTGCATGTCAGCATTCACTCTTTCATACACTGATGGCAGAGGCCGCTAAGGTGCCAACTTTGCCCATCAGAATCTAATCTAAATACTCATTCACACACCGATGGCTATGGGAGCAATTTGGGGTTAAGTGTCTTGCTCAAGGAAACATCAACATGGTGACCCGGAGAAGCCGGGGATCGAACCACTGACCTCCCGATCGGTGGACAACCTGCTCTACCCTCTGAGCCACATGCCACCACGTATAAATGTTAAAACATATTCTTAAAGTAACCTATTAAGTCACAAATCCTGATCAAGTGACCATCTTCTGCCCTCACTATGTGTGTAGGTGTACGTATATCGACAGGGACAGGAGTTGGTCTTTGAGGTTTTTACCGGAAACAATTCTGAAACTGTGAAAACAGTATTGGATGAAACTAGGGCTGTCAAAGTTAACGCGACAATAACGCATTAACGCAAATTCCTTTGAACGCCACTAATTTCTTTAACACATTAACGCAACTTGCGATTTTCAGGTTGTAGCAGGTAGCGGAGCAGATTTGTAATGTCATTGTAATGTAGGAGTGAAGACACTGGCATCATATGAAACTAGAAAACCTAAGGAATCCATTGGTACCAACCATATTATATAGCTTGTTGCGAAATAAGTTAAATAACGCTCCAAACTTGCGCAAAATGTTGGTGAAGAAAAACTTTTATGGCCATTTTCAAAGGGGTCCCTTGACCTTTGACCTCAAGATATGTGAATGAAAATGGGTTCTTTGGGTACCCACGAGTCTCCCCTTTACAGACATGCCCACTTTATGATAATCACATGCAGTTTTGGACTAGTCATAGTCAAGTCAGCACACTGACACACTGACAGCTGTGTGACAGCAATGTTATGATTGGAGCATATTTTCACTAATATTCTCATTACGTTTTGACTTGCCGATGCCTGAATATTACCAACACCTTTTCATTCCAACTCGTCACATACTGACACTTTGCCAGACCTCTCAGCCTCACTTTTCGGTCGCATGTAAACACGTGCTTAATGTACTTGAGCACATTGAAATATCTTTATTGAAACCACAATCAAATTATTTTTCATGTGTTATTGCTGGATGTTTTACTGTAGGCGACATAACTGATAAGACTGGGTAAATATTCTTTTAAGAATAAGTATGTAAACTAAGTACAACAAACGTAGCCTCTTACAAAACAAAACACCAGTCTCGAACACCAGTCTCCTGGTCGGGAGTCCTGTGTTTGTTGGATCCACCCACCTTCCCTTCCACCCGCCATAAGCAGACTTTTTCACTTTTTATTGTACGTCTCTAGTCTGAGCGTAGCATATTTACGCAGATGCATTTACATTACAGTCAATACAGACTAAATGGAGTACAAATGGCACGCCAAAGGCAAGAACGTTTTTCTTACTGCACGCTTTTGCACTGCTGGGTGCAGAAGACAAATTTCGACAACATGGCCATGTAGTAGGCAATATAGATTTATCTTATCTTCCTCAAATAGGATGAATCTTCAGATGGTGGCGCTATACATGTAACCAACTAATTAAAGCTTTTAAATCTTCTATAGTTTATTCAAATAACACCAAAATTGTTGTGTGGTGAATGCAGGCCCATTGTAAAGCACAGTGGTATAAAAGAACTATATAAATGAAATTCACTTACAGCTCACATAATTCCAAGTATAACACAAAAAAAAAGAAAAAATCCTTGTAACCTTGTAAATCAAATTAGAGGAAAGCAAAATGTACCGGGACAGGACACAACTACCGTCTACTGTTACCATGGTGACAAGTTGGGGTGTAGACTGTGCTTCTCAGATTCAAGTAGAGGTCATCGCAATTTTAGGGCTTCACTGAATTAAACAATTAAACAAGACAGAGGAGGAGGGGGCTTGGAAATCCTGGATTAGCGAGGTTAATGAAGAGAGAGCTAAACCCATTCAACCTGCCCAGTCGTGAAACATGATCAAGTCAAATTTAGTGAAGTTAGAAGAAAAAGAGAGGCAGGAGTGAAGAGAGGAAGAAGGAGAGATGATTCAGATAGAAGGAAAAGAGAGGTGAATAGTGAATTCTTCCTGAAGGGAGAAGGTTTCGTTCAGTGTTTGTCTCAGTCCAAACACATCACATGCTCCTGTCACAACACATCACAGCTACACACCCATAAATTCACAAACCTGACCTGCATGTCTTTGGACGGTGGGAAATATTAGAGCATTGGGATGAAACATGAGGAGATTGTTTCTGGATATTTCACTTGTTTGGTTGGGGGTAGTTTGGGTTTGGCGAAGGCAAGTCTTGTGGCTTTGAAGAGAGCATAGATAAGTTTCAATTTCAGTTCCCAATCGGAAAGGGCTGTCTGATGGCAAGCTAAAGTGGTTAAAATATTCTAAATATAGTGTAAACTTAAACGGATATTGATCTTTTTAAGTGAGTCTTAGGTAGCTAAAATATGCGCAACAAAATCCAACCAACCTTCCACCAATAAAATAGCACAACCAATAATGGATTCATTTTAATAAAACATTATGCCAAACAAAGCAGTAAACATTAAACATAAATGTGCAGTATTTGCCCCCAGAGGAAAGTTCAGGCAAAGGATGTCACAGCTCATTGATCTTCAGTTCTGAGCTGTGATGACATCTCTTGATGAAACTGTCTGATCCTTCAAGATTAGATTTTCACTTTAGTGATGTTTCAAACTGCACATATTAAGACATTACAGCATGTTTCTGGTGAATGTCAAGATAAAGGTAGAAAAACGTGGGTTATATAAAGAATATAATAAGTAATACTATTTCAAGTCCGTGCTTGTAGTTTTTTAAGCAACCAGAAATTCCCACAGAAGATGAAAACAAAACACAGACAATTGAAAATAAGCATGTACCCATCAGTGGAAACACAGAAATCAGCTATTCTCCTGCTGCTTTGTCTTTCAGCCCTACAGGACATGCAATCATTGTGTGAAAAATAGGTAAAGAGAGGGAAATAGCTGGATGGGCTACAGAGGCTTAGCTGTTACTAAAAACTGCAAAAAACTCAAAATCAGGGTGTAAGACGAGAAAGAAAGAGAAGATATGTCCAGTGTTGCTGAGAAGTTGTCAAATAAGATCTAAAAAGATTTCTATTTTCCTGACCAGGACGTTTCAGGTCTGGCTGCTCTGAGCAGACATGAAAGATGGTGAAACTGCTGTCTGAACGCTTTCATCAAATCATATGACAAGATCTTCTCACTGGAAGACAGAGAAACTGATGAATCAACTGCAGAGAAGATCACGCATGGAAAGCTAATTCCACCGTAAATCTTAAATTTCGATGTGAACACATATCGTACTAGCTAATGCGCATGAAGTGATGTAACTACCGGTGAATGACCCACCCCGTGTTATGTCAAAAACTCTCAAAAACTGGCACTTTAATGGAAAGTTAGAGGATGGGTAGTCGTGAGAGTATTGACCATCAGTTCCAGCTCACAAAGATGGAAGAAGCTTGATGTTGTTATACGGCAACAAAACCTTTTGATATGAAGCCGATCTTGCCCTTTTAGTTGCCTGAAGTTAACTACCAACCCAGTCGCCAGAAAAGATGTTGCCATTGTACATTTCTGCAAACCACAGGATACGTTGAAGGACAACATTTCTGAGCCAAAAATACATTTCACAAATACGTTTCATATCAGCCTCTCATCACACTTGCAGAAACGCATAATGCCACGTGGTTAATGTTGTGAAACGATTGCTTAGGTTTAGGTAACAAAACTTCTTGGTTAAGGTTATAAAAAAGATCATGATTTGTGTTAGAATAATAACAACGTAACGGAACAACGTAACGGAACAACGTAACGGAACAACGTAACGGAACAACGTAACGGGAACAACTTAACGGAACAACAAAACGTTACGGAACAACGTAACGTAACAACAAAACGGAACGTAACAATGTAACTAACGTAACAACGTAACCAACGTAACTAACGTAACATCGTAACTAACGTAACATTGTAACTAACGTAACATCGTAACTAACATAACAACATAACTAACATAACGTAACGTAACAATGTAACGTAACAACGTTGTAACGTAACAACGTAAAGTAACAACGTAAAGTAACAATGTAACTTAACAACGTAAGGTAACAACGTAACGTAAGGTAACAACGTAACGTAAGGTAACAACGTAACGTAAGGTAACAACGTAACGTAAGGTAACAACGTAACAACGTAACAACGTAACAACGTAACAACGTAACAACGCAACGCGTCAGCTTAACATGACAGCTTTGTTTTTCTCACTTGTTCTCTCTTGTTAGCCTCCTCTCCTTTTTCTCATACTAGTTCTTAGTCTAGACCAATCAGTAACTTTCACTGCTCCTTCCAGTCAGTTCCTGCACCACCTCGGGGCTTTCTGGATTGCAGTTATGAAAACTAGAGCGACATCCCTGCTGTCAAAGTTCAGGTGAAACTCCTCAGTGCCTAACAAAAAAGTGCTTGAAAAAGTTACAGCGGTGCAGCAAGTTAAGGAAGTAGGCCTTGAAGGAACATGTTTATCTGCTGTTTACTTGCAGAACACATCCACACATCCTGGTTCCGATGTGTCTGAGCACAGAATTTCCTTTGTGGACCGCAGTTCAGACGTTCAGCACTAATTTTCTTCCTCCGGTCCAGGAAGCATTGAGAGTCATCTGAATCAAGAGAACAGAACCTGTTACTCCCCATTAACGATGCTGTGTATGTGTGAGCACTAATTAGCCTCCATTACCTTGGATAAGAGCTGCAGAGAGAGGAGAGCATCAAAATTTAATGAGCCTCTTGTAGCCGCTCTGAATATTTGCTGTGCTTTTAAGTGCTGTATCGAACTCTCGCTCTCTCACACAAGCGCGACGGGTGCATTCAGAAAAATAGGCAAGATGGTCGATACGAGTGATATTAGGTCAAGGGAGAACATCATGTCCACTTAAAAAGGGCTGCCTGTTTCTGGCTGAGAGCCACTTGTAAGATAAATTTACTTATAGAAACACTCTAGTTTAGGAGTAACGTACACGCTCTCTAGGTGTCATTTAAATGAAGTGTTTTGGGGGATTTTTGAGACTATTCAAACTGATCTTGCAGTTCTCAGCACCTCTTGCTCTATAGTATACACACTATTCGGAGAGCTCTTTCTTTGTCAAAGTGCTAGTAATCTGTCATGCTGTCAGGTGAGAGATTTTAGTGACAGGGGAAGTCAGAAAGAAATGTATTCCAGTCCCTGTAGCTTTAGCTGAACATGATGGATGGAATTTCTCTTTCTTTGTTGTTCGTACCTGGATTGAAATGGATTAGTATAAGCATCAGTCCGCACTATTCTGTTTCAGTTGAAAATGTCATGTTCATGCCATATTTTATATAAACATCGTGCTTATTTACATTCACATGTTTATCATTTTTACAATATGGTGTTGTGGTTATAAGTATGGTTTTAAAGGAAAAGACAATTTTGGGAAAAACGCTTATTAACTTTCTTGCCGTGAGTTAGATGACACCAGTAACTTCCTGGAGTCTCCGCTGGTTGCCGGGCATCGAGTCCAGACAAAGTAAAAGAAAAAGTCCACAACATAACCCCTTGTAAAAATGTGTTTCTGTTGTTTTTGTACCCTTTGTTTTTCTTTTGGATTAAAGAAATAAGCTGCAGTAAATTAGAGAGCTTTCGAGGTGATGGTATAGGCAGATTTTGTTACTTTTGGACAGAGCCAGCTAGCTGTTTCTCCCTGTTTCCAGTCTTTATGCTTAGCTATATTAGCCGGCTGCTGGCGTTAGCTTCATATTTAGTGTACAGACATGAGAGTGGCATCAACTGTCTCTCTCTGCAACAAAGTATATTTCCCAAAATGTCAAACTTCTTAAAGGAATACTTCACCCACAAGATGACCATTTATATGTCAATTACTCACCCACGTGTTACCTTGAATTCTTAAAGAAAAATTTGTTTTTCTTGCATGCCTCCACGGCAAATGAAGAATAAAAAAATGGGTAAATGGGGGCTGCGTTTAACAACAGCAAAGCTATATCTAAACATCCCTTTACCAGCTCTCACACAACACCCGCAGTATATTCCAAGTCTCATTTATCCAGTCATATGCTCACTACTTCCCAAACACATGCATCTTCACTAAATTCTTACTATTTAAAACTAGGGCTGTCAAAGTTAACGTGATAATAACGCATAAAGGCAAATTAGTTTTAACGCCACTAATTTCTTTCCATGCATTAACACAATCAATATTTGGGAGGTTGTAGCGGGTTCAGTTTTAAAGCTAGAGTGAAGATACACTTCAGACTCATCCAGACTCACGCGGACAAGTAGTTTGCCTGAGCTAGCGTGAGACTGTATATGTGGAAGTGTTTGCAATGCAATGAAAGTTGCTGTTTTCTGTCCTGCTGCTAGAATATTGATATTTTCCTTTATTTTGCCTTTTTAACCAAAACGAATCAGGAAATAACTCATTCATGTCAAGTGATTGTTTATGGCAGTTTAAATTTGCTGAAAATAAAGGGTATTTTTTTTTGCCTTTAACACAACTTTTTTCCCCTCAGATATCTGACTGTCAGAATTGGAATCAGAATTGATCAAATCTTAAAGATACCCAACCCCAGAATGATGGCATCTTAAGCAGGTTTCTCAGATGTTCAGGATTCAAGTAATTTATTCTAACCCAGTTATCACACTTACAGACATTGACCTAAACTCGGGTTACTTTAAATCGCCTCTCGAAAAAGTTGATTAAAATTGTGACATCTTCCATATGAGGCCTCTGCTGTGGAGGATTCTGCAGTGTTTGATGAGTATCTGATAAACCTTCATACTGACCCGCACACACTTCAGACAGACAGAGCGTCTGCCTCCTGGGTCACTAATGGACACAGAGAGCAGCAGCGATCAATACAACCAGACACACACAGCTGCCTGAGAGAGAGAGAAAGAGAGAGAGGAAGTGGTCTAGCTGGAACAGATTAATGGACCTTGCTGTTGCCTTTAGTTTGTATTGCAAGTTGTGTTCTAAATTAAAGGGTGAAATTAGTTGCTGGTATGTGTGCGTGTGTGCATTTTTGTTAATTTATCATTAATGTAATGTGCTCCCTTTCTTTAACCAACCTGTTCTCACACAACATTACACGGACATTCCGCGTGTCAAGACGACACATTTTATCCTTTTTTGCGTGTCATTTGTACGCCACGCAAACGTCCACGGTTAGGTTTAGGCAAGAAAACCACTTATTTAGTTAGGTTAAAGGGACTGTTTGTAACTTTCAGAAATGCTTGTTAACAGCGACACCTGTGGCCGTTAAGTCAACGAAAGTCAGCGTCGGGCTCGCTCGCTCTAAATAGACGTGAACGAGCATCGCTCAACACAGTGAGGCGACATACGTCAGCTAAAACCACAATATCACTCTGTATTTCACCTGCTTGGCAGTAATGTTAGCTGACCAGACGAAGGTCTCTCAATGAATCAATGCTGATCCTAGTGTTGGCTTTTCCTGCTTCAGCCTCCCGACCGCGGCCGGAGGGAACAGGGGAGACACCGGCACCCTGTCGGAGACGATAACGTTTCTCGCTGCGGAGCCCCGTTACTTCACAAGTTACGGAAAACCTCTGTTGGTCTGGAGGAGCTGCAGCATTTATTTCTGCACAAACGTCCACTGTACATTCACTAGATATTCTCAGAGCTAAACTAACTCTCCTGCAGTGTGTAGTGTGCGCGCATGCACATAGGAGTGGAGCACGAGAACGCGCGCGGTGTGTGAGTGAAGGCAGGCAGAGGAGCAGAGTACAGCAGAGACTCCGGCCCTGGAGACCAAAGCTACTGTCTCCCCTGTGTCTTCTGGCCGTGGTCGGGGGGGCTGGAGCAGGAAGAGTTGACACTGTTTTGCAAGACGGGCTTCACTAGATATAACTTTGCGGTGCGTCCGTGTAGTTTGTGTTGGAGTCTTGTCTGAACAGTGTAGCCACATGCGAGCGCGCATAGGAAACCGACCCGGTAGATTTATACGTGTAAAAAGTTACAAACAGTCCCTTTAAGGAAAAACGTCATGTTTGGGCTTAAAATAAGTACTTCAATTAAGTAAAATACGTATGGAAACCTTGTAGCACAACTATGAAAAACACGTCACAAAAGCCAGTAAAAAGTATGTAGGGATGCACCGATCCGACTTTTTCAGTCCCCATACAGACACCTGGGCTTTGGGTATCGGCCGATACCGAGTACCGATCCGATACTAGTGTTAAATTAATAAGCTGTATGCCTCACTGTGTGGAAGTGTAAGGCATCATCAAAACCGGCTCAGCCGTCGCCATGTTGAGAGCCGTGTGGAGGCAATCACTCAATCATAGATATGCTCTGAATTTGAAATTTAGCGCATAGAGTTACAGGAATGTAAACTCATGTAAACTTTACATCACTGCGGAACTATTCCAAACTTGAAACTTGTTTTGGACATGTAGTCCATCAGCGAAAAAAAGAGAAACTCCCAGATTACCTTTTAAATAGCTCACTAACTCCCTAATTTAATTTGTTTGGCGAGGAGACAGGAGCTCGTAGGAGGTGATGACACGTACAGTTCAGCAGGAGTTTTTTGTCCACGACACATTTTTCTGTGGGGTACATTAATTATCTTCATCTGCCAGTGTCCCCTCCTGTTTGTCTTATCTATTACCATCAGAGAAATGGATGAAAGTCATTACACATGAGTTTGTGTTCGCCTAGTTTACACAGGAGTTCAATTACAGCGTATAGATCTACTTTCAGCTAATGTTTTCTGAAGACAAACAAAACCTCCAACTTAATGAGCAGCTCGCTAGAGCAAATTTGGACTAAATTGAATTAGACTCGGTGCTGATGCTGCCCATGCTGAGGATTCTGCAGACGCGGTCGTTTGTCAGTGCCACAGAAGTGATGATGTTAACGTGACTTAAAAACAAATCTCGCTGTGTAACGAGCTCAGGACCTGGTTATGAAATGCACGATGTAATTACAAGTCATTTTAAGTCTCATAGCAATTATTGTTAGCTATCATCGGCCACACAAAGCAGCAGCCACTTCGCTGATGGACTGGAAACTGCTTCCATTTGTCACTGTCACACACACACACACACACACACACAAAGGAAAATACATAATACACACACATACCAACATAGATACAGAAATACACACAACTGCACAAAGATACAAGGGTCCGTGCACAAACACACACACACACACACAACCTAATTTAGTGTTAGTTTAGTGTTTCTTGGGATGAGCACAGCCACTTATAAAAACAATTCACAAGAACAACAACTCATTTTTTATATACCTTGCGGACTCATTTAGCCTAGTTTCACATCTCCAGCTTTGTCCCCTATTCAAAAAGGTCTGACGTGCTCATTGTCAATTGCAATCAACCAATCAGAGCTTTCTAGGCGGGATTAAGAATGGCGACATCATCTTCCTACATTAACTAATGACCTAGCTATGTACATCCTTTAAGAATAAACTGAATAATGAAGTGACCCTATGGTTATGCATAAGGGTCTTAAACTTGCATTATTTCTAATAGCCAGCAGGGGGCGACTCCTCTGGTTGCAAAAAGAAGTCTGACTGTAAAGAAGTCTATGAGAAAATGAGCCTACGTCTCACTTGATTTATTACCTCAGTAAACATTGTAAGCATGAGTTTATGGTCTCAATTGCAAGTTTCAAGTCTTCTTCAGTACAGCATGATGTTCATTTAGTAAATGATGGTCCCATTTAGAGTCAAATAGACCTTAAAGCAGGGTATGCTTTGGGGCGTGGCTACCTTGTGATTGACAGGTCGGTACCACGGCGTTGTCCGGTCTGGGAGTTGTCCGTGTTTTAGTCTTAGAATTTGAACCCTTTCACATCGTGTTTTCAGGAAGTTAACTGTAACATTTTTGACACAAACGAACTGCTTGATGGTAACGTGATGCGTGGGACACAAATAGCGGTCTCCTGGACGGAAGCCTTGTGTTTGTTGACCCATCCACGTCCCACCCGCCCAGTGTGTCTCTTTTTGCTATTTAAACTACGTGACTTGCTCTGACCAAATGCAAAAATGTTGACATTCAACGTATCCCTGGTTTGCTGAAACGTACAATGCCAATTTTGTTTCCTGACGACTGGGCTGCAATTTGTTTGTCTGTTTCTGTTGTCAGAAAACCATGATTAAACACTGCTCCTAAACTCCTGCAGTGCTGCACTGATACATCAATCAAATCACTATTTTATGACTGAATCCTCTGACAAAATAAACACACAGTAAAAGAGACAAAGAGTCTGATCTGCTGGTGGTCTCCACTGGCTCTTTGGGCGGGCCTTTGACTGCAGGGTCCGTGATGTCACTGCCTCCGGTCCTCTGTGTCCTCTCAGCCCTGATCGCCCTCTTCATGAACAAAAGTGTCCATTTAGTACAGAACACAGAGAAACATCATTTGTTTCCTGCTGATCTCAACATGAGCTTGTCTTGTCTTTTTTTGAGATCATAAAGCAGACACACAAAGAGAAACCCCCACAGACATTTGTAACTGCATCCATGGATACTGTCGGCTAGGTAACAGGGAAAATGCTTTATTGCGGTACTGTAGGTTTATAATTCATAATGGCTGCTGGTTCAGTTTCTGTGGTTTCAGGATTTTTCTAGAAATGAGTGCCAGTGTCTTAGAACAAGAATAAAAATACACAGATTTTATTTATTTTTTTCACTAGAAAAACCCAACCATTTTCAGGGTGATCTCTCCATCGCTCTGTGGGCTTCCTCCAGACCTCCTGTGTGTGTGTGGGTGTGGGTGTGGGTGTGGGTGTGGGTGTGGGTGTTGGTAGGGGGTACACTCACCTTCACCCATTTCCTTGACCCAGTTTCAATGTTGTGTCTCCGCTGCACCTTTTTAAAGCTGAAGGAAAAGAAATCCCATTTAAATCCCCCCAACATGTCTGACCTTCTCTGCTGCCCTCACACACACACACACACACACACACACACACACACACACACACACACACACACACACACACACACACACACACACACACACACACACACACACTGCATGTTGTCCTCTTTCTGCCTGGCTTCACCACAGAATTTGGGCAGAACAGTTGAATTATTCAGTATCACCCCTCCTGCCAAAACACACACACACACACACACACACACACACACACACACACACACACACACACACACACACACACACACTGTCCCTCCGTCCTCAGGTCTTCCACAGGACTGGAGTAGATTAAAGAAGAGGTGGAAATTACGAATCACCTCACAGATCGTAGTATTCTAGTCTGTCCACTTCTTGTCTGTCTATTTTTTTGACCATATCAATATGTCCATTGCATCACTCTGTTTCAGTTCCATCCTAATGTGTTTACGCAAAAATGCACCACAAATAAAAGCAGCCTATCATTTTTTTTTATGCATTATTATTATTATAATTTATTGTTTTGCTTAATACTGTAGACAGAAGTAATCAGTGTTATACAGATGTGTTGTTCAACCTTTTTTTATATTAAAGTGGCAGTAGGCAGAATGTTTTTTGGCATCATTGGGTAAAAATTCCATAATAACCTTTCAGCATATTGTAATCCAAGTGTTCTGAGAGAAAACTAGACTTCTGCACCTCCTCATGTCTCTGTTTTCAGGCTTTAGAAAATCTAGCCCGTGACGGGGGACTTTGACCAATCACAGGTCATTTCTTTGAGAAAGCGTTCCTATTGGCTGTGCTCCGGTCATGTGACCGGTACTTGCATTAATAAATTAGGTTAACATTAATAAGTATGTTTTCTTTAGTGTATAATCACCAGGGACTGTGTGTTTTCAAGTCAGCCACTGTAGCTCTCCAACACGCTTGGCACACGGGAGAGGCTTCAGTTGGTTGCGATCTTCTCACCTCAATGCTAGATACCGCCAGATCCTACACACTGGACCTTTAAATAAATGTCTGTTAATTCACTATCTATCGCCAAATGAGGTAACACAACGGTGATTGAGCCTATCGCCCACTGATGAAAGCCCTTTGCAGAATTACAAACTGATTGTCTGTGGCGACATTCCCAGAATCATCACAAGTGAGGATCTCTCGGAAATGAGATCCAAAAACACACTTTCAATTACTGCTGATCGCCATAAGTGTCACCAAAGAGAACACTAAATGAAATGACAATATGTAATGTGAAAGGGGTCAGTCATAGTAAGAATCATCACCAGACTAATTTGGTAAGAATCATATGCTGATTATCACGGGGAAATTTGTACCCCCAATGTCCACCAAAGGAAGGAGGACGGGGTGGGTGGATGGGTCAACAAAACATCGGACTTTGACATGGCAAACTGTAGTTTGCCATGTCAGGCAAACTACAGGCCTCCAAAGCCACTCTCCCAAAATGATCACTGCAGGGATGACGTATTTTTGTAGGCCAACCTGGAAGTTAGAATTGCAGGGGTTCCCTCAACAAAAAGCCAATGGGACTTTTCCATTGGATTTTTGGATTACTGCAGAAAATAAGCTCTGTGGCAAACAATCGTTTATGATACTTACAGGTTTTGTTCCTTAAGATAATCTCCACAAATGAACACCACTTTTATGATTATTGAAGTGTGAATGCAATCGCCAGAAGTAAAACGAACTACACCACGGTTGCATGAGTGCGAGTATACACAACGACGTCGGCGTGATGACGGTTAGTAGTCTCATTTAGCCACTTGTTAGCAACTGCCTTTTTTAAGATGCATAAAAGCTTCAAAATTCATATTCATATTTTAGATCGTAGAACAACATGTTAAAACCTCTTAAGCTTGTGTTAACCACAGACCTTATTTCAGGCATCTAACTAAAAACCCATTCAGAAAACCCACTGAGTTCCAGACGAGGGAACCGGAAGTGCTAACTCATTTCCAGGTTTTAGGACTGATAGCTGCACCACTCTATTCGGGGGTTCAGATCAGAAGATGGCATACAATGTAATTTTTTTTCTGCATGACAAAAAAACCACAAATGATCCGAGCACTTCTGGACCTATACTTGCACTGTTGCTGTCTTGTCATCTTTGTCCCTCAACATGCTTTTTCTTTCTTGACAGTAAATCTCTCTCCATCTCTGGGTTGTTATTTTGGTTTGGTTTCTCCCCTAAGGCCAAGCTTATCAGTCAGACCCTGAAGTATTGACGCCAAAATCCCAGTCTAGCTTCTATGCGCTTCTCAGCAGGTGGCTGCACACACACACACACACACACACACACACACGCACACACACACGCACACACGCACACGCACACGCACACGCACACGCACACACACACTCACACTCACAGAGATTTCAATGGTGATGTCCTGAGGGACAACAGCGAAGGAAAAAATAACAAAAAAATAATACAACTCCTGCCTTGGCTCATATGGAATTAAAGAGCTTTCTGTCTCCTGTTTCAGATTCTTCTTTAACCTCGAGCAATCCTTCCAACAAGACAGATTTTGTAGCCTGTGGTTCATCACAGCAGGCGCACACACACACACACACATACACACACACACACACACACACACACACACACAGATACCTAATAGATGAATCCCTGGCTACCGTACAATGCAGATGTCACCGCTGGGCTGATGAACGTTCGGTCTGCTAGCTTATAGCCCAGATATGATTACATTCACTGTACGACCAAATATGTTTTTTTAATTCTTAACACACAACAGCTTCAAAGTAACAAGATAACAGTAAAAATGTGTAGCAGGTTAATGGTGGATACAGTTATTAAGGCAGTCAAAGTTAACGCGATAATAACGTGTTACTGCAAATTTGTTTTAAAGCTTCAGTAGGCAACAATGTTTTGGCATCACTGGGCAAAAATTCCATAATAACCTTTCAGCATATTGTAATTCAAGTGTTCTGAGAGATAACTAGACTTCTGCACCTCCTCATGGCTCTGTTTTCAGGCTTTAAAATATCTAGCCGGTGACGGGAGACTTTGACCAATCACAGGTCATTTCAGAGAGAGAGCGTTCCTATTGGCTGTGCTCCGGTCATATGAGTGGTGCTTGGTATTCCCTGAAGAGATCTCAACATGACTGCGGGGTCACAAACTTTCTCATTTGACAGCTAAACAGTACACTACAAGATGTTTCTGGAAACATTTGAGGAGAGAAATAGGCATTACTGTAACATAATGTTGATTAATATTTGATCAGCGCTGCCTAGTTTGACCGTTTGATTGGAGTTCGCGAGTGATTGACAGCCGGCTCGCATAGACGGCAGCTGGACAGCAGACACCAGGTCAGCTCTGATTGGTTGTTTTCCTCCGGTCTATGAAATCTTGCAGATGCCATTAGGAGTACCGGAGGACACAGAGGCAAATGTTTTTTTTCAGGTTACCTGTTTAATGCACTACTGTCAGGATATAGGGACCGTTTTATAAAAATAACTTTTTTTAATCATATTTGCTCTTTAGCTTTAATGGCACTAATTTCTTTAACGTATTAACGCAATCAATCTTTCAGAGGTTGTAGCAGGCTTTTAAAGCTAGAGTGAAGATACTGGTACTATATGAAACTAGAAATCCTAAGGAATCGTACATACTAGGGTTAAATAACGCTCCAAACTTACACTTAATGTTGGCGAGGAAAAACTGTCATGGCCATTTTCAAAGGGGTCCGTTGACCTGAATGAATGCCCCAACCCTGTTTAACCTTTACACAAATGACCTACCCACCACTAAATCCCGTAAATTCATCTACGCTGATGACATCTGTCTGGCAACCCAAGCACCAGACTTTGACTCTCTGGAACAGGTGCTCACGGAAGACCTCGCAAAGCTGGACCAGTACTGCAAAACCTGGCGCCTAAAACCAAGCCCCGCTAAAACAGTCTCCAGTGTATTCCACCTCAACAACGCAAAAGCTGCTTCAGAGCTAAATATCCAACTCAGCGGACTTAAGATGAAGCACGCCCTCAACCCAACTTACCTGGGAGTGACACTTGACAGGACCCTATCCTTCAAGGAACACCTGAAAGGAACGGCAGCTAAGGTGAAGACTAGAAACAACCTGCTCTGTAAGCTCGCTGGCTCAAAATGGGGGGCAGCAGCCCCCACATTGCGCACCTCGGCACTGGCCCTTGCTTACTCTGCAGCAGAATACTGTGCCCCTGTTTGGTCCAGGTCACCCCATACACACCATGTGGACATCCAGCTCAACACAACCATGCGAATCATAAGCGGGACTATTCGTTCAACACCACTCCCCTGGCTCCCTGTCCTATCCAATATAACCCCCCCACATATCCGGCGAGTAGCATCTACTCAAAGGATGCTTCAAAAGGTCGAAGACTCTCCCCATCTACCAATCCATGCAGACATCTGCAACCCACCCACTGCCCGTCTTCCATCTAGACGACCAATATGGAAGAATACCCCACCAGCCGACTTCACCACCCAATCAACATGGGAAAAGGAATGGGAGTCCAAGGATGTCCCAAACAAACATCTGGTGTCAGACCTCACCCTACAGGTCCCTGGCACCAACCTGCCAAGGATACAGTGGTCAACTCTTAATAGATTCAGGTCCGGACATGGCCCTGCTTGGCCAGCCTTCACAAATGGGGCAGCAGCCCAAGCCCATTGTGTGCCTGTGGAGAGGTGCAAACAATGGAACACATCATTGAAGCTTGCCCGCTCCACAGTCTAAAAGGAGGGTTAGACACCCTCCATACAGCAGACCAGGAGGCAACTGCATGGCTCAAGGACTTTGCATTCGCTAAATAAAAAAAACCTGAATGAAAATGGGTTCTATGGGTACCCACGAGTCTCCCCTTTACAGACAAACCCACTTGCAGTTTGGGGCAAGTCATTTATGCTAATGCAGTACTTGTGAGGGTTTCTGGACAACAATTGTAATTTTTTTTACGTTAATTGATTGATTGATTTCCAATAATACGTATATACATACATTTGCATAAAGCAAGCATATTTACCCACTCCCATGTTGATAAGAGTATTAAATACTTGACAAATCTCCCTTTAAGGTTCATTTTGAACAGATAAAAAAAAGTGTGATAAATCATAATTGATTGACAGCCCTAATAGTTATTTAACTTGCATCAAATATACCATCTTTGCAGTAACCTACTAAACCAGGAAACAACATGTAAATCAAACAAAGAACATGTAAATTTAATTCTCAGTCATCAAAGTTTGACGATATCTAGAAATCAAAGGCAGATTTGCTTTCTGAAGATGTTTCACCACGGCTTCGTCATTTCTACTGACAGGTAAAAGTCCTGGCTCTTAGTAATTATGAAGTGAATTGTCAGAAAAACCAATGCTGCCTCCGCCGTACGTGTGTGATGTACATGTGTGGTTACATGCATCCGAGAAAGAGCAGCAGATGGTCGTTTTATGTCCTGATAGCATCTTCCTCAGAGTGTTCAGACCTGAAGACAAAATCCAAAAGACCTGTGGCAGAGATTTAGGCAGAGATGTAAAAATTGCAAGCTAACTACCTGTGGCATTTATTCAAATGAACGACAGATGGTGCGGAGCAGATAGAGGAGCAGCTGAGAGGGGAGATAAGGAAACTCCCCATGTGGAGTCTGTTTGGTGTCCTGATCTAAACACCTCAGTGTGATGGTGGACATGAACCACTGTTCGTTTTCAGTACTGACCCACTGTAAAGGAAAGTGTGACTTTTTCAGTACAAATAAATTATAAATTACAAGTTATTTTTTTTTTTTTACCTTATTTTGATGGCATTATAACATTTGTATCCCCAGTGTACAGTGCATAAAACAGCTGACACAGTCAAGTTTTAAGCAGATACTGATCTACCACATAAGACTTCAATGGCGAACTTTCACTAACTGATAATATCAGCAGTTTGTATGGCTGGTACACAGCTCATTTTGTTTATTGTTACGCCACCTTTTACCATCTCCATCACTCATCCAATTCAGCTGCCAATAACGTTTGTTACTGCTTTCAAGCTCAAACTCAGTTTTTTACTCAGTTTTATAGCTGAGGAGCTTTGAACAAACGTGTTTTGCCTTGAAGCTGCTCAATCTAAACAAGAAATACATTGAACCGAAAAATATAATGTTAAAAAAAAAGGTTAATGTTATTAGTTGTATTATAGCAGGTAAACTGAGAAGACACCATAACCATATTTTTGTATCTCTACCGTTTGAAATGGATTGCCGTGAAATTTGGTACCGATATCTAGGGCTGACTCCTACTGGCTTTTCATCGAATACCACCATGAGGTTTACATTTCTGGTTTTGAGTGAAATATCTAACAACTATTAGATGGATTGTCATAGAATTTGGTTCACACATGCATAGCACCCTCAGCAAAGCGTAGAGAAGCAAAGAGATGAAACTCTGGTGCTTTTTTGACAACAGCAGCTAGATGGCGCTGCGGTAGCATTGCTGCCATTCTGGACTGAAAATGCCAATGAGTCTGATGGATGTATAAAGACACATCTGTAAATCAGAGGATGCTTTTTTTTTTTTTAGGTAAATAAACTTCCCAGTACGAACACTTAAATAACCCTCATTTAAATCCTAAAAGTTATAAAATTAACTAATAGCTGAATCCAGAGTTATTTTTCTCGGCATAACGAACGTGCATCAGACCAATGGCACTGCACCGCCCTGCACGCTCATATGACATATCCGGTTCTGCCAGCTTCCTGCTAGCTGTATGCCGCTGTAATAATGGATATATTGGCTGGAATTCATCACTTTTATTATCTTATAATACACCCATGGGCTGTATGCTGTAAGCCTGTACCGTGGTGGATGTATTAACATCTCTGTTCCCAAACAACCCGATATCGGCCAGTAGCTAGTAGTGCTAGGAGCATGACACAAACAGAATTTAATGTAGTTGTAGGTTATTTACTAACACGCAGGGCAAAAGTACAGGGCACAACCTCTTATACATCCATGGTCTGTATCGATTCTGGAGGTCCTTGACATGGAAAAGTTTGAGATTTCCCTCAAAATCTGTGTGCTGAATTTGCTGAACTTCCATTTATGTCCATCGCTCACTTTATGCTAAGTAAATAGTTATAATAGTATGCATATTTAGAATATTTTTATTGCTCAACACAGGGCATTTCGGTAGAGACATTATTATGACGATAGATTAGAGGTCATTTTGTTTTACTTTTGTATGGCACTTTGTTGTCAGACGTTTTACTGGCATCCGGTAGTCGCTTTCAGTCCAAAATGGTGGAAGCGTAGCTTTGCTGCTGCGCGCTGATGTTGCAATGGAACGAACAATTGACCTACACTTCTTATCAATATACGTTCTTTGCCCTCAGGATGAATTGCATTAACTCATCAGCCTCAGCTGTACTTTGTCTCTTGTGCTGATTAGAAAATTTTGGTCCAGTATTGACAGAGAGCGCTGTAGATGGCAGCTGCTCACGGGCTGTAATGTAATCCTATTGGGGCAAGCTGGCACCGTCATTTACGTCCACTAAAAGTGCTCATTTTGCCATGACAGGCTCTGGTTGTTATTATAAGTGGCTACCATTATGGAAAGAGTGTCACTCAAGGAGAAGTCTCTTTCTGAAATCTGGGTGGGTGCGAGGTGGCGCTTCTGATGCCTAGAAGACAACGGTTGAATAGTGAATACATCCATGGTGGAAACGTGACTGCCAGCCAGGCAGTTCGTTGTGTTGAAGTACAGAAAGCTTTGCTTAGTGTTATCTAAAAGATTTCCAATGTCATGGCTGAATATTTAGATGATATTCAGATGTCACAAGACTTCTCCTCAAACTGGACTTGGACACAATAACAAACAGACCGGATCAATCGAAAGGTAAAGAAAAAGGTTTTATTACTCTGTAGGATCCTTTCCATAACGTTGTCAGACACTTGTAATAACCATCTGAGCTTGTCAGTGGCAAAAACAAGCACTTCTGGTGGACGTAACGTTACATTGACGCTGCTCACTTGCCCTCGCAGCTCATTTCACGGCTGCCGGTTACAGCATTATCCCTTAATACTGGACCAATTTCAAAAAATGTTGTCCTCATTAATCACTTAGACACAAAAACATGGGGAAATAGGGGCCAAGTCCAGGTATTGTCATTGTGCATTCCGACGTAGCCTATTTAGCTCAAAGAACCACTGTGCCTAAGTACCTAAGTGCCTAAGTAGCATTTATGTTCACCACCCTAAAACTCTTGACTTTAGTCTTCTACTTCTTCACTCCTCTTCTCACTCCTTCTTTTTACTTCCACATTTACTAAATACAGATACTCTAGAAGGCAACAACAGAGCTTTCCACAATTGTTTTATTGCCAAGAGACACTGTGGAGAAGGAGGACAGATGAGGGATGGGTGGATTGAGAGACGGATGGGAAGATGGAAGGATAGATGGAGATGGAGTACAGACAGGAGGTGAGGAGGCGGAAAGCAGTTTGAGAACTTTCCGCGCAGCAGAGAGTTTCAGAGGGGCAACTGGGCATGTGTGTTCACGTTGTGTCTATCCATGTGGAAAGCTCATAACTAGTGTGAATGTGTGTGTGTAGGTGTGTGTATTTGTGTGTGTGCGTGTGTGGGTGGATACAGCATGTGCGATAAGGTTTCTGGTTCACAGAAATTTGGAGAAAATCACCAGAAGCACAAACTAGAAAACTGCAGTTTAGAGAGATTTGAAACTAAAATGTAGCTGTTTTGTTTTTTTTCACAACCGCACATTCTCTGCTCTCCGCCTGCTTTCTGCTTCACATGACCTTCATTGAAGAGGAAAGCAAAGTCTTCCAGTAACATGATGTCATCGCTGAATAAAACATGTTGGAGTAGAGCAAGAGTTCTCTGTTGGAGGAATGATCTCATCGTCTTACGGGAAAAATCTTCTCCAGAGCACAAAAAAGATTTAAATGCCGGTGTCATCACACCATATCACATCAGATCTAAAAATATACGGTGGCTTCATTTAAATGGATGGGTATATGCACTTGCGCGCGTGCGCACACACACACACACACGCATGACTCATAACACATAATCAAATCTTAATCTTAAAGATACACTCCCTGATTATGTTAGATTGTTTCAAAGTGCTCAATAGCTGCACCAAATCCCTAAATTTCCTCCCACTGGTGAAGGCTAAGCTAAGCTAATGGCCTCCATCTTCATATAGAGCTCAACAGTCACTGCTCACGAGGGATGCACTGATCCGACTTTTTCACTCCCGATACCAATAGCCTCTGGAAACTCCTGAAAAACGTTTAAACTAACAGTTGTCGATCTAAAATGAAGACAGATTCAGCAACTGCATGCCGTATTTCTCACCTCCAATGTTTTCAGAAACACATTTCGGTTAACTATTATTGTAATATGAGAGAAAGTTTCCAAACTAGCCGCCATGTCGGCACAGTTTGGAATCTGGGAGCAGAGTTTGCGGGTGCGGTACACATTTGCTATGGTAACAGCAAGCAGTGATGTTGCTGTAGGATTGTGGGTAATGTAGTACTTCTCAATGACATCGTTTCTCCAGGGGCACATACCCTCGTTTCACAATGTCGTAGCTCGTGGTGAGTTTACCTTGGGTGGTTACGACATTATGGCTAATAATCAAATCCGTGATTCAGAATATGAATGGGATTTTCACTTCTGGAACCTCACTGTTGAGCTCTATTGAACAGATAAGCATGAGAATGGTATCAATCACCTCATCTCAGTCTCAGAAAGGTGAATAAGCATATTTCCGAAAGTGTTGGACTATTGCATTCCTTCGATGCCCCACTCCTAAACCTGCATGAACTTTATTCCACGGTTTGTAAAAAATCAACAATGAGTTGGGAGGAAATTTGGGGATACTATTAAGGGCTGTAATGAAATCTATTTTGTTCCATGTAGTACTTTTTACATGGCTGTAGGATTTTTTAAAGTTGTTTGTTTGTTTGTTTGCCAGTGCCAAACACACACACACACACACTCACAGAAATGTAATAATGAGGAAGCGTGATGTGCAGCCAGCTCACTCATTTCGGTTTGGCACAAGAATAGCGCCATAAAATTATCCGTGAATGATGTGTAATCACACTCAAGGCCAAGCTGCGCAGGTGCAAATGTATTGAAATGCTAACAGCGCCTCATCAAAACAAACAAAAAAAGTTAAAGAAAAAAAAAAAAAAAAAAAAGACAATCAAACCGGGCAAACTGACATCTGAACCTATTTAATCAATTCCACTGCTGATCATTTTAGTCGAGCAATCAAACTAATGAGAGCAAAGAGGAGAAACTGAACATGCAGTAATTACAGGAGTACATCACGACCTCCTGCTTACGCACCCCGAGCACAGGAAGTGACACGTGAGAGCAGGCACTGGTTAATTACTATTGACCCTCCGCCGCCGTCCCACCGGGCGTCAGCCCCAGTCGCTCCCTATGCTAAAATAATTAATGCTGTCGCCATCATCCCCGGTCCCTGTAGCCATGGCGATAAGAAGATTCCTCCCCCCGGGTACCCCCCCGGTTGTCAAGCAGCCGTTAGCCAATGAGGAGAGTCAGTATGTGTGTGTGTGTGTGAGAGAGAGAATATACAGTTCAGTAGAGATTGTTCTGAATGATTTAAGGTATGGCTTCAAGCTGCAGGTAAAAAGGTTCAGTCAAGTTAGGTTATCTGTCAATCAAATGGTCCATCCTGGGATTCTTATCAACTAGAACTTGAACAAAATGACAAAGTTAAAGTAAATGAAATCCTGGAACACTGAAAAACATCTACGGCTTTAGTTACCAAGACTCAAGAATTTACTCTTTTTGAGTTCGACCTCACATCAACATGCTGGAATTTACAAAAAATGTGCTTTTGGATGTGCTAAACTTTTAATAATGTTTAGATGCGTTCTTCAAAAGAGATGATCATCACTAATATGGAGAATTTTCATTTTTATTCATCCACAACACGGTCAAAGCTGTTTTTGTTTGAGAGATTCCTAAAAACTATATTCATACTAGGGCTGATTAAAATGGTTAATTGTGATTAATCGCAAATTAATCACACATTTTTTATCTGTTAAAAATGTACCTTAGAGGGAGATTTGTCAAGCATTTAATACTCTTATCAACATGGGAGTGGGCAAATATACTGCTTTATGCAAATCTATGTAAATATTTATTACTGGAAATCAATTAACAACACAAAACAATGACACATATCGTCCAGAATCCCTCACAGGTACTGCATTTAGCGTAAAAAATCAGTCAGTGTCAGTGTGTCACTGTGCGGACTTGACTATGCCCAAAACTGCATGTGATTATCATAAAGTGGGCATGTCTGTAAAGGGGAGACTCCTGGGTACCCATAGAACCCATTTTCATTCTCATATCTTGAGGTCAGAGGTCAAGGGACCCCTTTGAAAATGGCCATGCCATTTTTCCTCGCCAAAATTGAGCGCACGTTTGGAGCGTTATTTAGCCTCCTTCGTGACGAGCTAGTATGATGGTTTGTACCAATGGATTCCTTAGATTTTTTAGTGTTATATGATACCAAAATCTTGCTGCAACCTGCGAAAGATCGGCGACCCGTCGGATTTTTAAGAGGTCAATTAAAAATCTCAAGTTGCGTTTATGCATTTAAGAAATTAGTGGCGTTAAAACAAATTTGCATCAACGCGTTATCGCGTTACTAAATGCTTTTGCCTAATATATTTGGGAGGAAACATAATTGTTACCTGGATATTGGCAAGCGGATACACGTTATGTGGGTCAGTATAAGCATCATTGTTGACATACAGGAGACAATATGTTTCTCTCAAAAAAAAATCATGTTGTACATTGGTAGAATGTAAACTTAAATTTTAGGAGACAGGGTTGTGTGAAGGCTGGTGATGAGATGCAGAAAATGATCTCCACCTTAAACAGTGGTCGGGGTATTGCCCCAAATGTTATGGCCAACCTCTCCAAAAAACTGGAAGCTGAGCAACACGACCGGTTGAATGTGTCATCGTAACTTCCATCAGGATTTGCAAGGATGAATGAGAATGAAGGATGAACCAGAGTGCAAAGCTAGTAGAGAAAAAAACACAATATATTGAATTAAAGGATCTATTTATTTAACATCTTTCTCTTTTTCTATAAACGCAACAAATCATGGGAAAACTGCAGGTGTCTCAACCTTCAGTAATTGAATTTCTATAACATCCGCAAATGTGTTTGTGCACTGTGAACACCTTAAGTGCCACTCAGCACAATTAGGTTTAAAGCTTCTGTGTGCGTCTTTCCTCTCTAAGTGGCTGCAGTCACTGTGAAGGTCCTGAAGCAGCTCTTGAGTCATTGTTGAATAACTGGCAGCTGGAATCAGAGTTACAGTACAGAGATGACAAATATAGAAGCAGGTATAACAGAACCCTTTACTTTGTTCCCAGTGGCCAATGAATAATTGATATAAAATCACCTAAAATGAACACCTTTGAGCTTTCAGTAAAACACTCAAGCATTATGGGAAATTTGGTTACCTAGAGTCGGATGAAAAGATCAGTTTGATCTCAGTGCATTCAGTAGAGAGAGGGTCCACAATGTTTGCAGCCTAGCTTAGCACGAAGAGAATATTCCACAAATGAAATAGTTTGTTGCTTCTTCTGTTTGAGCAGTCGGCGATACATCCATGTGTAAAATATGCCCTTCCAAAGCCATGCGTCTAAAGACCTTTACACACCGGGGGTATGACGAATAAACAACACGAAAATGCAAAATACTCGCCTGCAAATATTATACCCCTAGGGCTTTTATTGTGAACGTAACAATGGAAGGAGTGGATCTGTGTGCCGTCATGGTTTGAACTACGGAGCTACTGTGTTGTCGTTTTATACATATAGGCGTAACTCAACCTGTTCCGCGCAATGTGATTGGTTGATGCCTTGATTTGCGGTGCGAAAGCTCAGAATCTTAACCTTCCAAAAGAAATGCTGTTGCTTTTTCGTTGCGTGATATTAGCATCCTGAATGAAAGTATTCATAACAAAAACAACACAAAAATACAGACGGGGGCGACGTGTCAATATGCGCTCGTTAACTTGCATAATGTCCTTTCAAAATGAACTTGTGTTTTCACAGGAAGTTAGGTTTAAGCAACACAACCACTTAGTTAGGGTTAGGAAACGGTTGTGGTTGATGTTAACTTCACTGACTAATGACTCACGTGACACACAGGGCTAATGGTACCAAACGACTCACGTGACAAACGACTCCCGTGACTCACGGGACTGACGATACCGACGATTCACGCGACTAACGACTGACTTGACAAAATAACGTTCAAATTCTTGCTTGTTTGACCTTTCCACTCCCGCCTGCCCTTATATAATAATACTCTGTCACTTGCTCCGACCGTAGAATAACGCCGCAGGTGGGTTTACAACGGAGTTAGTTGAAAGCCTGTTTTCTCACAAACTGTTGCTAAATGGTGCCACTGAGCGTCGGTTTCCAATGCCGGGGGGCAATGACCAAACGGCAGTATTTGATGAGTTTGGAGTGAGAACAGGTTGCTGCGACAGCGCCGTTGGTCGGGACAGCGTTATCAGCTGTAACCGCCTTATGATAGCTAGCCAGTGGGGCACGCTCACATGCACGAACATGTACTAAAAGCATGCGCGACATCGGCCCGATTGCAACACACACAGAGGGACAGTGACTTCATTCTCTGCTCTGGTAGACATTACTTCTCAATAGCTTTATATAGCAACTCGTTGTTTGATGCTATATTAATGCTTTGGATATTGTATCGTGCACCTTTAAGATTTATCTTCATTGGAACTAATGGGCGTAGTGCCAACAACAGAAACAGCGGCACACCAAAAGTACGCACAGGTATGTGGACAGGGATGTCCTACAGTCCTGCAGATTTGACAGCTTCCTAACAGAGCATCTTTACTTTTATGAGCCATATTAGCATCACTCGTTCTTCCTGTGATCATCTTGCATTTCAGGTCCCATTGCTTTTTGTTTCTGTTCTCCACAGTAATCTCTTCCACTCTCCACATGTCTGTTGTCCTCCTCTGCTGTCATATCTGTCAACTGCACTGGCTCTTACGGATTGAATCACAATTAATATGGGGGGCAAACAATATGTGACTTGAAACGCACTTGAAAAGGATTATGGAACACTTGACATTTGTATGTATGTATGTGTGTGTGTGTGTGTGTGTGTGTGTGTGTGTGTGTGTGTGTGTGTGTGTGTGTGTGTGTGTGTGTGTGTGTGTGTGTATGTGCACATGCCCATGTGGATCAGAACGGTGTCCTGGTGGTCCTCTGTTTCCTGTTGGACCCTCTAATCCTTTTAAATCAGCTTTGTTAATCCCACTTTCTTCTCACAGCTGCTGTGGCTTCATGCAGGCACATACAAGCGTTCTTACCACTGTGCACAGGGCTGCATTTTCTGCCCGCTTCAAAGGAACACTGGCATTTTTTGAAAAGAAATAGGCTTGTTTGCCGGCTCGCAAAGACAGAGTAAGATTAGAAGATCAATATCAGTGTCCTCTGTGTGCATCCAGTACAGAGATAGGTTCAGAAAACACTGAGTCCATTAACATTGGGCTAGAGGCGGCGTACACTCCGGACAGGTCGAGAACAGATCGGGATCTTGATTTTTATGAAAATTGAAATGTGTGTAACTCAAACGTGTCTTTTAAAAATGCATATGGTTTGTTGAAGTAATGTAGCAGAAATGGAGAGAAAAAGGAAGGATGAGTGGATGTGAGATACAAAAGCAGTGCAGCCTCTCCCCTGCACTACCACTGGGATTTCTTTTGCAACTTTGCCCTTTTTCTCCTTCACCTAATCTCTCTCAAATATTCTCTCCAACGTCTCCCACCAACCCCCTTCCCAAAGATCTGTTTATAGAGGCAGAGTCTTTGAACCCCGACAGTCTTTATAGTTCAGAGGCTGCGAGGTGGCAGCTGCTAATGTCAGTGCTAATGACGCTTCCCCAACCTGGTGAATGCTCAAAACACCTCTACACTGCCAGCTCACAGAGGCCAAGGTGCCAACAGTCCTGAATTCTTATTTCGGAGAAGTCAGGTGAGGTGAAGGTTTTTGGGAGGAGAGTGCTACCAAAAGATTATTTTTATTTTTTTTTCAAAATGAGGGGCTCTATGAATGTATTCATGGAAAACAAAGATGAATGAGACAAACAGCCCAGAGTTGCTAAGCTTTCGAGTTGTTGCAGAAGTGACTAGAGAGGCCTGCATTCTTCAGCTATAGCATGTCAACACCAAATTAGCATCTGGAAGCCCCTAGGGACAGAAACACTGGGAAGCCCCTGTTTCCCCGCTAAAGAAAACCTGAGGAGTGACACAAAGCTGCAGGGAGAAAGAGAGAGATGGATCATAATGAGGACTGCTCTTACACAGAGTTTCTGCAGCTGTGTCCTCTTTCAGGCTTCTCCTCCTCCTACGAAGGACGCAGCCTGTCCTGAAGAGGGTCCCGAAGGTCACCGGGCTGAACCCAGGGACGCTGGAAGCGGGGGGTTTTGAGGGTGCTGCTGCACCCCTTGTTTTGTTCTCTATATATTTGTATATATTTATAAATATATATTTTATTAAAGGCGGCAGGGTGGTGCACTGCCGCCTTACAGCAAGAGGGTCGCTGGTTCGAATCCGGCTTGGGGCCCTTCTGCGTGGAGTTTGCATGTTCTCCCCGTGTTAGCGTGGGTTTTCTCCCGGTTCTCCGGTTTCCTCCCACAGTCCAAAGACCAAAAAAGTTAGGTTAATTATTGACTCTAAATTACCCGTAAGTGTGAGCTCAAAATGACATCAGCAGAGCGTTTAAATTAGTTTGTTAGAATGATCACGCTGCAATGATCATATGCATCAAAGGGTTAAATCAAACAGTTATGCTACTTTAGAGAAAATATGAGAAATCGAGATATGACGCAGCATATAAAAATATTGTGTCATCATTTATAAGCCATATTTCCCAGCCGTAACAGGAATGCTTTGATATTGCAGTTATACTGTATAACCTAGGTGCAAACTCATGATATTGTTGAGTGGCTAAAAGGGGGCTTTATATAAAAAACAGCTTTCTCACTGCCGTGTCCTCTTGTATGTAAACCTTTTTTCATTAGACTCTCTGCAGTTTCACAATCTAACAAACAGGTACAACACACATTTACCACTTGCCACACTTTTTCTGTTGCTCTGTTATTTCTTGCTCATCCTCCTGTTTGCCTTTGTATTCCCTCTTTTCAGTTGGCTCTCAGTGATCTGCCGTACGTATGTTCACTCTTCCGTGGAGTTTTTCCATCAAAACCTTTTTCTTTAGTTTCAAATGCCGCTGTATAACTAACTGGTGTCTTCAGGTTTCTGAATTCAACTCAACCATCCTGTGCGCATTTCTCACTCATATTTATCTTCAGTCAATTTATGCCGCGATTTAACCTAGTTTTCTATTCCCCCGTTAGCTCTGCTGTTCTTCACAATTAGCATCCAACACTAACTGGCTCTTAGTTAGCAATTAGTGTCCTCTCCCACAATAAACCACTTCAGTAATAACTGCAGGTCTCTTTACTCCCTCCCATCTGAAAAATACATAAACACATCAAAGCAATTCAATTAGAAGCCCACAAAACACAAAACAGAGATTATAATATTAAGCGGATGAGGATGCAATGAGCGGCTGAGCTCAGATGACTTCATTAGAAAGAATTTTGCAAAAAGATCTGCCGGGAGAGGGCGTTGACAAAGTGTGTTGCTGAGCTTTGACCAAGTGGCACTGCAGTTAAACAGTGCTTTAAAAAGAAACACAAAGATTGTGTACACACATTTGGGTATCTGGAGAGCCTACCAAACCACAAACTGTGAAATAAGACAAACCAGTCTGTTTTTTCTTGTGGGCTGCCTAGATCAGAAAACATGTGATTCAATTTCCTTTCCTTTATTACACAGCTTTGTTGAATACTTGGTTCTGATTGGTCAATCACGGCTTTCTACGGTCTATTATTTCTTTATTGCAGACCGTTGCTATGCATAACAGACTGTTGCCATGGGTGTAGTTCTGATGTCGGACTCTGGTTGACCATTTTTGTGTCAGATAATTGATTTCTTAAGTAACTAGCTGTGTAATAAGCGGGATAATGTACAGCAGGTCAATGACCCGCTCGCTGTACACTATCCCTTACATGTCACATGCAGGCTCATTAGAATATTCCACCCTCCATCTGAGTATCTCCACCCACGGCTTGAGAACTACCGGTGCACCGTATTTTTCTCGCAAGTCAATTAGAGCAGACTGGGCTTTTTCGGGAGAGGGTCTTAAAAAACAGGTGCTAAAACGGAGCGTTTCAGACAGAGGGTGAATACAGAAAAATAATGTGTTTTTTGAACATTAAAGCATGTGTCCAAGTAGAAACACAAAATACAAGTATGAACCTGAAAATTGGTATAATATGTCCACTTTAAGGTAACTTTCCCTGTCAACAGTATGTTTAACACAATAAGTGTATTCTTGAGGTCTAATAAATGTGCAGAATACATTTCCTTCCTCATAAAACATTTGTACAGCTGAGTTATTTATTTTTTATATATTTTGAATCGTGCAGTTGCTTGCTAGCTACCAGTCTTCTTCTTCCCTGCCTTTGTGGGTACATTACTACAATTCTTTGCACTTTACAGCCACCAACTGTCAATCAACGCAATAATGTGAAACCATCAGCAGGTATTTGTATTGGGTCGTTTACATGCATACAAACATTGTTCCATATAGTGGCCAAAAACAGCACATTGTGTCTTTAAGGGCTTAGCCAACCCGGTCTCACAGGAAGGTGTATAAATACCATGACATTAAAACGGACAATCCGCGTGTCATGAGTACGCATTTTAGGGTGTCATTTGTACGCCACTTTTTGTGTGTCATTTGTACGTCACGCAAACGTCCACAGTTAGGCTAAAGGGAAAAAAAACACTTAGTTAGGTTAAGGGAAAACATCATAGTTGGGCTTAAAATAAGTAAGTAAAACCTGTACGGAAACAACTACAGAAAACACGTGACAATCGCCAATAAACAACGTGACAAAGGTCACTAATGTAACTTACAAAACAAAACACCGGTCAACAGCTGTCCCATGGGTCTCCTGGTTAAAAGTCTGGTGTTCCATCTTCCCCACCCACCCAATATAACCAGTCTTTATCGCTTTTTATACTACGTCACCAACTGTTACTGTAGCATTTACACGCGGATGGGTTTACATTGCAGTCAGTACAGGATACATGGTGTACAAATGACTTGCGGAAACCAAGAATAATTATTGCACGATAAATGCCTTGCGCATTATCGTGGCATTTATATGCCTTTTCGTGCGAAGTGGCTGGTAGAGCAGACCAGTTTTCAACCTGAGCTAGTGCAGGCGGGCTGGAACAAGTGAATGAGGGATGTTATCATGATTGATGTTTTCCGAATGAATTTAGAGTCCTCTTCTGGAAGGATCTGATTTTTTTGCAGTGTTTCTTAAAGAAAAAAATGACTGAAACAGCAAATTTCACATGTTTTCAAATTCAGATGAGAGTCTTAGAATAGACACGTGTACGCTGCTCATAGAGCCCACAGGCCATGTATTTTTCAGACAGCACCGGCTCTATGTTTGCACCGCTCATTAACAGATCTCAGCCAGCCAGAGAGACATGGAATTAACATGGAAAAGAAAAGTTACGGGTTATAACGGTGTTTGAAGGCTGATTAACTAAGAGGAAAATGTCAACAGATTCACAGCCTAGGGGTGGAAAACCCGAATCAAGCGCCACTATCTTTTTATCCTCCAGTGCAAAACTCGAGCGCTGAAGCAGTTGGCAGTTGCATAGCAATTAGAGCTAGGATAAATCAATACCTCCCAGGATGTGACACAGTAAAAAGGCTTCCTTTCACACAAGTAATGAAGTATTAAGCTTGGTGAAATATATATTTATACAGTGATGGGAGATGGGAAAGAGATGTGGAACTCTGGGCTTGGTTATCATGCTTTACAGGCAGTCCAGAGCCAATGATAAGTGTCAATGCAGTTGCAGAGTACTTATGTATATGTGTATGTGTGATGCAACTGTCAGGGGTTAACATGCTGTGTCAGAACACTAATCATTGGCTTTTTAAAAAGTATTTAACCAATGCAAACAGTAGGCCTAACTAAGTTATCTTAGTTGTATTACCTTAATTAACACTCCAAAGTTAGGGTCAATTTTGGTGAGGAAAAAACAGTATGGCCATTTTCAAAGGGGTCCCTTGACCTCTGACCTCAAGATATGTGAATGTAAATGGGTTCTATGGGTACCCACGAGTCTCCCCTTTACAGACATGCCCACTTTATGATAATCACATGCAGTTTTGGACAAGTCATAGTCAAGTCAACACACTGACACACTGACAGCTGTTGTTGCCTATTAGGCTTGAGTTTGACATGTTATGATTCGAGCATATTTTTTTATGCTAAATGCAGTACCTGTGAGGGTTTCTGGATGATATTCTTCATTGTTTTGTGTTGTTAATTGATTTCCAATAATAAATATATACATACATTTCCATAGAGAAAGCATATTTTCTCACTACCATGTTGATAACAGTATTAAATACTTGACTAATCTCCCTTTAAGGTACATTTTGAACAGATAATAAATGTGCGATTAATCATGATTAACTATGGACCATCATGCGATTAATCCCGATTAGATATTTTAATCGATTGACAGCCCTAATATTTTACTTAGTTTACGTACTTATTTTAAGCCCAGGCATGATGTTTTTCCTTAACCTAAACTAAGTGATTTTGTTTGCAGCCGCAATCCCCTTTCCCCAAGTCTTTGCATCTCTATCAACCTTTACTGCCATTCTCCACCTGTCCACCAGATGCCCCTCGGACTTTCCTCACCCTGGTCACCTGACACCCACTTCCTCCTGCCCACCTGTGTCTCATTTCCCAATCCCCCTGTCAGCACGCCAGCTCCTTCTCCCCAGTCAGTTGCCAGATAATCTCTGCTTTCAGCCATCTGTAGCTGAACCTGTAGTCTGCCTATATATCTGTTACCAAACCCTTATCTGTACCTGCCTGTACGTTTATGTATCTTCACTCCTTCAATGAATCACTTAACTGTTCATGTCTTCATGGATTTAGGATCATTCCCCGTTGCCTCTTACTCACCCGCCTCACATAGGACATCAACAACTCTGATGCTTTTTTAATGAAATGTGAATAGTTTGAGGGAAGTGTAGAGTTCATGTTGGGAGATTTGAGTTATTAAGTAGCCTGATAATGAGTCAATGTTTAACCTAATTATTTTACTTGGTGTAAATTTGCTCAGTTTTACCCACTGATGTTATGTCTTTGTCTACAATATTTACTTTCTGTTTTCCATCAGTAACCAGGGTGATGAGTGAACACACCCAGCCACAACTCCGAGGCAAACTGTGAGTACGTTTCCATCCTGCTTTTATCTAAACGTGCATAAATGTGACAATCTGGGTGAAAAATGCTTTCATCTTGTTCTCAGTGCCCCAGCTTCATTATGTGTTTTCTGCAAAGTTTGCAACAGTTTTTCAATTAATGTGATCGAAAGCAGTGACTATAAATTGGGTGTTTTGCAATGGCAGTTGTGCATATGTTTTGATCTTTTTCTCCACTGACTTTTTGGAACCACATAAAGCTTATAGTGTAGATGGAAACATTTTCCCTTTGTCAGCAATACAAGTTTTGTTGCCTTTTGTTTAAGTTGGTCATCAGTCCCAACAGAAACTCATTGATTCCATGAAACCAGCAGCTGCTGTGCCAACCTGCAGCCTTTGAAACCAAGTAGCTTTTTAACACACCTAGCATATACAAATATTTGATATAATTAAATGAAGCAGCAACCTTGAAGTTACTGGTTCTGCAAAGCCAGTGGTGTCTTTCAAAAACAAGCTTTTGACACATGGCAGCTCAGTCTCCAATAAGCAATTAAAGGCATTACATTTAAGTAGTTCAACATGCATACAGTTCCATGAACATGATTTAAAATTCTAACTTACGCCTCTATGCCTCTGCCATTTTGGACTGAAAGCCACTACCACACGCCAGTAATGAGGATGTCCTGTGTGGAACAATGAAAATATTATAAATATGCATACTATTATAACTATTCACTTACTTACTTATTTATTTATTAGACTTTTTTGACTCCCAGAGGAGCATAAAGTGAGTGATGGACATAAATGGCACACAGATTTTGAGAGCAACCTCGAACTTTTTCATATCAAAGACCTCCAAAATTGATGTCCAATAGACCACAGACCATGGATGTATAAGAGGTTGTGTCCTGTGCTTTTGCCCTGCATGATAGTAAATAGCCTACAACTACATTAAATTCTGTTGATGTCATGCTACTAGCGCTACTAGCTACTGGCCGATAGTCGGTTGTTTGGGAACAGAGACGTTAATACATCCACCACAGCGCCATCTAGCGGCTATTGTCAAAAAAAGCACCAGAATTTTGTCTCTTTGCTTCTATACTCTTTGGTGTTACTCTTTTATGTGTTTTTCATAGTGTTTTGATGACAAGAAGTCAATGACACTGGGAAATAAGATATGTCAGGCTGTGGCACAGACAATATTTGTTAGTAGGATCAATTCAGTTTTAGTCTTGTCATGGGATTTGTTGACAACGTGGAAAAGATTAAATATTGAAGTCCTTTTGGCTTTTGACTTGAGCACCACCCGCACCAACCACAAATCACTGGTTAGAGATTCATAATTACCACTGAAAGAAACCATTCTTCCTTTTCATGATGCCTAAAATTACATTTTGATGCTAAAACTTTGTTTGTTTGAAAGTTTGAATTGACGTCCTTGAAATGGAATGTTTCTGCATCGTGATGTTGCTACTTTTAGTTGAGTGAAGGTTGCGAACGCTTGTTCGGCCTCTGCAAACAGTTTTTATACACAGGTGAGGTCCACAGCAAAGGTCTGAAAATAATGATCACCCTCTCAATATATAGGCCACATTAGCATCACATTAACCTTATGGGAAGTGTGTGTATTTATGTGAGCCAGGGTTAGAGGAGAAACGGGTCAAATTCTTTCTCTCCTCCATCTCGTTCTTTCTTTATTTCTTTCTTTCTTTCTCTCTCTCTTTAATTCCTTTGAAGTGGGTGTCATGTCCTCTCCCTCTCCTGGCCCAAAAAACAATGAAATAATGATATAATATTTGATAGCACTTATGGTGAAGTATGTTAATAAACCTCTGGTGCTTAAGGTACTGAAAAATAAAGCCAATGAGGAAGTGCCAAAAACTGCACCTCCTCAAATGGCCAATTCAGGCTGACTCCAAAAGTCTTCATCAAAACGGTACGGGTTGTGAAACTTTATATAACTCACCCGTTTAAATTATATTAAGGCTTAAACATGGGCAATAAAATCTAGTCAGCACTCGGCGAAATTCAACCAATCGCAACGCACGACCGCAGCTTCAGTTACACTGCGCGTGTTATACCCCATACCCCAAGACCCGTGTCCGCCCATGTCCACCCGTGTCTGCCCGTGTCCCAGCCTCCTTCCATAGGCCTTGGTTTGAACCAGGAAGTATAAATACATGAGAGCCTCTGCAGAACCTTTTTGCCTCAGGACCAGAAAACAGGCGAATAACAAGGTGAGACAATACTATTACAAATGTTGACAGCTGTTCGTGGTGCTGGCCTTACTGCTTTTTTCTGTTGCATGCTGTGTGTAGGACTGACTCTGAGCTGTACACTGACTGTTGCACAAAGTACAAACATTAATGCACACATAGAATGGAATACAACGTCATAACATGGCACCTGCTTGGAATGATATCAGCCGACTGAATGGACTGAATATCAGCGGTTATCAACCTCATAGATATGGGTTAGAAATGGCCTGCTTCACCTACTAGTAGGTTCAGAAGGCCGATATCATCTATTCACATGGTTGATCACCGATACAAATACAAGAAAACAATGCCGACCTCTAGTTGGCGAAGTAATTATGATAGCAGTTAAGGAGGATGTTAGGTTACGCAGAATGTAGAGCGACAAAGTCTGTGTAGGGAAGAGGACAGAGCGGGTGTCCAGTGTGAAACCGAAAGACAACATTTACTTTTTTTGCTGTACTTTTGTTACGTAACTTACATACTATTGACTAAAGCCACTTAGACTACGTAAGTTACATATAAAACATAGTTATTTTAACCCAAACCATGATCTTTTCCTAAACCTAACCAAGTATTTTTGTTGCCTAAACCTAAAGTTGTTTTGTTTCACTTTCACAACACAGTAGGTGCAGTTTGACCCATCTGACTCATTAGAATGGTGGTGATAACCACAGATAACGCCCATTCGAGTGATGGGTGAATATGGGGGAATTTCCGTCACAGTGATAAAGTGGGTTTAGGTGTTTGTTTTCTTTTCTCCACTTCATCCTTACGGACCTTATTTACAAAGATATCTTTTTTTTTTACTAGTTTTTGAAAGCCTTCTGAAAATTGGATGCAATTAATATTATAAAATGTGGAAATTTCATCTGTTATACAAATATCTTATACAAGTCAGACATGTAGTTTCAGCAGTTCTTTTGAATTTTGTCATTTTTCTCTCTCTATAGCGGAAGCAGTGGCACCATGATAACTTTCTGATACATGGGAACATAAAACCAAGGTAAGAGAGTTTAAGCTGATCTACTGTTTTAAATCTACTAAGACTTTAACCCTGTACACGTCCTGGCCAACAGGAGTGGGTGAGACCAAACCAATTAAAAGTAAAAGGAGAGTCAATATTGGACTTACATTCATGATAATAATGATGATGATAATGTTGCTATATGTTTTCTGGATGTTACATTACATCACATTCATTTGGCTGGCACTTTTATCCAAAGCAAATTATAATAAGTGCATTCAACCACGTGGATACAACCCACAAATTCAAGTATATCAATTCAGGATTGAAAGGTTTCTCTGAAAAGTTTGTATGTTGCTCCTTGGTGAGAGGACAGCAGCTATAGACAGTTTGGTTTCGCAGCTGTTGCAGTGTATTCCAATGACACTTTCAGGGTTAAAATAACATCCATAGAAACACAACTTCCATTTTTAGCTAGCACTGTTTGCCATTTTATCATTCACAGGCAGTATAAGAAAACGTGTGGGATTTTTAGTGCCACATTTAAGCAAAAGAAGGGTGAGCGTTAATCAAAAAAAAAAGTAGAAATTGGAAAAAAAAAGGGTCTAAATATGTCTTTGCTGTTGCTCCTTTGTCTCCCTTCTCTCCCTCCAACTCACACCCCAGTCTCATGCATGTACATACATTCATAGACGCAGTCAGCAGGGGATGTCAGCGTGTCTCTAATAGTGTGATGAACTGTCCTTGTGTGTCTGACAGCTTCCTCGCTGTCAGTAAATACACGATTTATGGAGTACAGTAACAGGCCTTAGGCACTGCAGTATACTGTATATATTTATGTGTGTTACTTTCCCCACATGCTGGCTGCCTATGTTATGGACTGACTGGATTACAAACCGCTATGGATGATTGGAAAGCAGGGAGAGGCAGAGTGTGACAGTTGAGGAAGCGTTTAAAGGGAACATGCCGGCAAATTTGGAAAACAGGCTTTTTTTTTTGTCAAGATGGATCAGTTTCATGTGTACGTTCTGTACAGTGGTCAAGGATGTGTTAGTGTCAGAAACCCACAAACCATTCCATCATACATATTTGGCTGCAACTGAAGCATATGACAAAATCTAAAATTGTTCCTTTGGCTTTGACTAACTCAAGTAACTTGTGTTTATATGGATCATAGTGATTATCGGAACATTTAGTTATGCCAATAACGGGATCTTTTTTTGGTTCGATTTGAATCGTTTGGTCTCTTGAACTTAAACTATGTAGCGCACCACTTTAAAAATGGTTTAAATTCGAATAACTTTGCCAAAGCCTTACATTAATCTGCCTCAGGTTGACGTGAGTACTCAACAATTTTACTTTTTATATTACTCAAATTCTCGATACTTCGAGACGGTTCAACTGTCCGGTTGTAGACATGTAACTTGAGCCTCATTTGCAGTCTGTTTCCTTGTGATATCTTCTGTAATATAGTCAAAGCATATTTCCAACAGTGAAGAGCAGCATTCATGTAGCCTTTTTGTGCTCTAAAAAATTAAATGGCCAGAGGCATTATGTTTTCGGGTTGTCCATCCATACTTGCGTACGTACATACGTTCCATTCTTGTGAATGCGATATCTCAGGAACGTCTGGAGGCAATTTCTTCAATTTTGGCACTAACCTCCACTCGGACTCAAGGATGAACTGATTAGATTTTGCTAGTCAAATGGAGCGGTTGTGGCTCAGAGGTAGATCGGGTGGCTCAGAGATTAGCGTCCACCAATTGGAAGATTGGCGGTTCGATCCCTGGCACCTCCAGATGTCGTAATGTCCTTGGGCAGGATACTTAACCCCAAATTGCTCCCGAAGGCTGTGCCATCAGTGTGTGAATGAGTATTTAGATTAGCTCCTGATGGGCAGGTTGGCGCCTTGCATGGCAGCCTCTGCCATCAGTGTATGAATGTGTGTGTGAATGCTGAAATGTAGTGTAACACTCTTTGAGTGTCGGAAGACTAGAAAGGCGGTGTATAAGTCTAAGTCCAAAGGTCAAGGTCACCGTGACCTCATGTCTATACCGTTCTGGTGATATCTCAGGAACACCTTTATCGATTTCTTCAAATTTGACACAAACTGGACTCAATTGGACTCAAGGATGAACTGATTAGATTTTGGTGGTCAAAGATCAAGGTCACTGTGACCGTAACGCAATAATTCATATGCTAATTATGACAATTTCACACAAATATCTAATAGGATAAAATGATGTAGTGATGACATTTTGGACAGACATGGATGTAAACTGCAACCAATGCATACAACCGCGAGGCGGTAATTCTAGTTTTTACTAAATTCAGTATGTACCAGGTTGCACTGGTACATACTGTAGTAGGGTGGAAGTGTTCTAAAGGGGATTTCATGGTTTATGAAAAGGATGGAGGGAGGATTATGAGAGGGATGCAATATAGATGCAGTCATTTCTTGTTATGTGTGTATTTGAGATAATGCAAATAATAAATTTCTCTGTTGATAAACAATCTTGTAACTCCATCCCAATATAATCATGTATAAATCTTATTAAAAACACACAATGTCTTAAACCCCCAAAGCTACAATGCATTTAGAGGGTACAGACTCGGTGAATACCAAGTCAACAAAAAAAGATTTGAACTTTCTGGCACTACTGCATTTTCTTAAAGATACTATTTGTCTTCATATCATGACATAGTAAATCATGTTTGTCGTCCCTGATGCATGAGGGATGGCACATTTGATTAGTCCATCACCTGCAAACGCGAAGAAGAGCTAACTGCAGCGAGCTCCATATTGCCCCAATGTCATTTTTAAGCTCTATCCATGTAGAATTTAAAGTGTGTGTGTGTGTCCATCTATCTTCCCTCCCAGTTTTAAGCCCAGTGCTGAGCCACTAATGGAGGACAAGCCTGTTAGAGCAACACGCCACGCTTTACTAGCAGCACACCAGGGACACACACACACACACACACACACACACACACACACACACACACACATTGAGACAGACAGACAGACAGAAAAACTCACATACGTGTTCATGCAAAAAAGATAACACACAGATATGCACCAAAATTTAGAGCACATACACACAGATGAATACTCGGGGAAACAACAAGCATTCAGCTCCATTATAGGCAACTCACAAATGCACACACCAGACACTAAACACACACATCCCAGTAGAGTACACCACCATAGCAACAGCCTGCAAACAGCTAATCTATTCAGTGATGCAGCAGTCGTCTCTCAGCGTGAGCACAGCCTCCAATTATACCTTCATTTGTTTGTCAGTTGTTTTGAAGTCAACATGAAAACCAGCAGAACGGCAGCTCTACGGTTTAGAAGAGCGTCAGACCTCGGCAGCATTTCTCAGACATCAAACAATATGGCTTTATGCTTTAAAACAAAAAAAAAGGCCAGAGGGGTAGTATTGTTGGGTCAGTGTTGTACCAGGAATACTAAAGGCACCTACACACTGTGTGATAGCAGTAATCTTGCAGCAGGTTCATTGCATGTGCATCTCATGGGTCTGATGAAATCCTGGTCACAATCGGTGTCCGACTGTACAATATCAGTTTTAAGGCTGTACATGTATTGTGAATAGAGCTACCATAGAGTGCTACAGGAATGAGTCCTAAAATCCGGAAATGAGTTAGCATTTCAGCACTTCCGGTTCCCTCGTCTGAAAGTCAATGGGTTTTTAGTTAGATGCCTGAAATAAGGTCTGTAGTTAACACAAGCGTAAGAGATTTTAACGTTTTGTTCTACGATTTAAAACACGTCAGTAAATATCCCACTTGTGAATTTTGAAGCCTTTATATGTCTTAAAAAAGGTGGTTGCTAACAAGTCGCTAAATGAGACTACTAAATGTCATCACGCCAACTCGTCCACCTTTACAGCCTCGTTGGGTTTATACTTGCTCTCGTGGGAACGTGGTGGAGTTTGTTTGTAGCCTAATGTTAGCTTTCTGCTTCTGGTGATTGCATTTACGCTTCAAAAATCATAAAAGTGGTGTTCATTTGTGGAGATTATCTTGCTGAACAAAACATGTAAGTATCAAAAACGTTTGTTTTCCACAGAGCTTATTTTCTGCAAAAATCAAAAACCTAATGGAAAAATCCCATTTTATTGGTTGCTCTCCAGTCTGTGAAATCTTGCAGATGCCATTAGGAGCACTGGAGGACACTAGAGGCACCTGATTTATTTTTCAGATTACCTGTCTCATGCACTACTGACCATTTTATAAGAATAACTTTTTATTAATCATATATTCTCCATTCTGCCTACCACAGCTTTAAGTTGAATCTTATTTCGTAACAGTGACTAGCAGTCACATTAGCAGATACGTTTGTATGGGGATTTTATTAACATTAAAGGCTACAAATAAACAATTGGACGTTGATCAAACTAAACCGCCTCAGCTGGCATCTAAAACTTAATTTTTGCACAAGTCAATTAAATATCACAACTATAGATTTTTTCACAATGTTTTTGGGGATAAAAATGTTGTTTTCAGTAAAAGTCTCTTTCTGTTTTTGAAAATAGGATTGCCAACTTTGGGTTGCAGTTCTGAGTTATTATATGGTCAGATAGACGTTATGTCATGCTGGGTTTTAGTGTGTCATAATATAATTAAAAAAAGAATATAGCAAAATAAGTTTTCTACATAATTTGATGTCATCTTCATACAGTACAACCATAACTGGGTAGAGATGGGTAGTTTGGATGATAAATTAAGGTTAAATAAATCATGTCTGTAAGGAAATATCTGTTTTTGAGGGGAGAAATAAAAAAGTAGATGTTTCCATTTCTCACAAGCCTGACCAAAATTGAATCTGCATATGGTAATAGTTTGGACCATATTACGTGTATCACTCAGATGTAGTAAACTAGAGGGTGAAAGAGAACAGAGTAGAGGAGACAGGATGTGAGGAAGGAGGGTTTTCAGAGACACAGCAGTGTGTTAACGGGAGCCAAGCATGGCAAATTGGACTGAATTTTCCGCTTGTGCGATTTCAATACACAAACGCAGGCGTACATAACCATGCTTAATAAGTGCCGGGCTAATGCATTGTATAATCTCCTCTAAATGAATATGTTAGACACAATTGCCTGGTAATTAATTCCTGTCACAGCATATCCAAATGAGAAGATTTATTCGGTTCTGTCAATCACAAAACCCTGGAGCCTGAGGCAGATTATTGCCCAGCGCTACATGGCAGTGTAAGGATGATGATGTGCGGTGGTTTATGTCCGGTTTGTCTAAACATCCATTTGCCGGGCCTTTTTAAAGAGCTATAGCGAAGAGGGCCGGTCATCAAACGAAGGTCATTGTGATGACGGGATGAAGGGAGAGGCAGCAGCCCTTTTTGTTTTACGGCTTCATAAAGAACATAATGTCTCCACGGGCTCTTCAGCCATCCAACATCCACCCACCATTCAGTTCCAGGGCTTTTCCTTTCTCACACTTGCCTTTCTCCGTCATTGTTTCTTTGGATTTCCTTTAAGCGAAACAATCCACACAAAGACTAGCATGAAGACCTTCACATTTTTTTTATTTCTGCAATTGAAGTCTTGAATAACTTGAGCCCTCTAGCAGCAGTTAAGTGTTAACTATAGACAATAATGACTGGGGATGGATGGAGCTAACTCTGATATGTGCAGTTTTTTTAATATATTATGTGTGCAAATTTCATGAAATACTATTGTTAACTAAGCTTAGTTGTCCATCTTTAATACAAAATATTTCTTCCTGATACTTCCTGCTTGTACAGTGGATACATGATACCTATTGACTATGGGGCCTCATGTATTTAGTTCTCTCTCTCTCTCTCTCTCTCATATACTGTATGTAAACTTATAGCTACACACAATTAAGTAACTAATATTAACCAAGACAATCAACCTGAAGGTAGCTCTCAGCGAGCATGAGATTGCCAATCTGGTTGCAGAGTGATTGTACTGCAGAGACCAGGACGGATCTTTCAGAATTAATTTGAATCAATGCAATAATGGTAGTGCTGAAACCACTAGTCCATTAATCAATAAGTTAAAGGGCCAGTGTGTAGGATCTATTTGCAGCAATGGAATATAATATTCCTAAATATGTTTTTCATTAGTGGATAATCACCTGAAACTGAGAATTGTTGTGTTTTCGTTAACTTAGAATGAGCCCTTCATATCTACACGGAGTCCGCCGTATTGCACCGCCATGTTACTACAGTAGCCCAGAATGGACAAACCAAACACTGGCTCTAGACATTACCTGAAGGCCACCGTAGTTTTCCGACACGCTTGGGATAGGGAAGGATGAGCGGAGGGGTGGCAAATGGCTCCAGAGTTCCAAATGTTACAGCTTCTGAAATGTGAGGATATGCCGTTTTCCTCAGCTTTATGGCATTGTAAATTTAATGAATTCCCATTTTGGTCTGTGGTTGGTTTAAAATATATTTAAAAAAAGTTGTCGGGGCATTTTTCATAATTTATAGACTAAACGACTAATTGATTCATTGAAAAAAATACTAATTGCACTAATTGTTAATGAACACAATTGCTAGTAGCAGTCCTGTTTAATAGTAACCAAGGCAGAATTAGGAACAACAACTGTTCCCTGATTGCTTGAATCTGATACAGTAGTCACTGCTCCTGCACACACACACACATTCAAGTACAAATTTCTGCACACGCACAAAGCCGAAAGGTATTTCACTTTTCAACTATTTGCTCATTTGCCTGGTGCTGGTTTGAAAACACACACACACACGCACACACACGCACGCACACAGGCCTGCAGGTGTGTGGTTTTTCTTTATTAAAAACCAGAAAGCGCAATTAGCTGCAGAATATGCTTAACCCTTTATCGCTCCCTCAGCTCGAGGATATATTGCTTCTTCCTCTCCATTATTAAAAATATCACAGACATGAGAGGAGGAGGGGAGCAGACAGGAAATATCACAGCAACATGTTGAGCAGGTGGAGGTTGGGCGATGTTGTAGTGGTAGTAAGGCAGGCGCTACATTGTGTGCGTGTGTGTGTGTGTGTTTTTAAGTGTGTGAATGGGAGGCTGGATGCATCTTGTCTATATGCTGTATGTGAGTATTTTGGGATGTTCTGGACGTTGTGGAGGTGGCGAACTATGACACACGTTGCAGTTGTTATCATTTTTCAGGCAGACAGTTTTTCAACCTAATGGGTCATCCATGACTGTGGAAGAAATATTCAGATAATTTAATTAAGTAAAAGTAAAAAAAACAACACTATAAAAGTACTCAATTACAAGTAAAAGTCCTGCATTCAAACTTTTACATTAATAAAAGTACACAAGTATTAGCAACAAAAATTACTTAAAGGGGACATATCATGCTCATTTTTAGGTTCATACTTGTATTTAGGGTTCCTACTAGAACATATTAACTTGTTTTAATGTAAAAAAAAAACATTATTTTTCTCATACCGTCTTTCTGAATATACCTGTATTCACCCTCTGTCTGAAACGCTCCGTTTTAGCGCCTGTCCCTTTAAGAAAAAGCCCAGTCCGCTCTGATTGGCTTGCGAGAAAAATATGTTGCACCTTTGCCAAGGTGGTTGTCAAGCTGTGGGTGGTATATTCTAATGAACCTGCATGTGACATAGCCAAATCTGAATGACTTGTTGAATCGCATGTTTTTTTTTATCGAGGCAGGCCACAAAAAACTGATTGGGTTGTCTTATTTCACAGTTTGTGGGTTGGTAGGAACTCCAGATACATAAATGTATGTGCACAAGCTCTGAAGTGAGTTTTTCATGACATGTCCCCTTTAAAGTATCAAAAGTAAAAGTACTCAGTATGCAGAATAAATGTAGTTGAGTAAAAAGTACAATATTTCTCTCACAAATATAGAGGAGTGGAAGTATACAGTGAGATATTCAAGTTAAGTGCAGTACTTGAGTAAATGTAATTAGTTACATTTCCACCACTGATCCATGATAACGCATGTAAATGCTTCATTAATAGTTGATATGTTGTAAATCTGGGATTAGATTAAATAAATAAAACTAACATGTAAATCAATTGTATGTGTCACTACATAATCATTAATTTGTTGTTATATGCTGTGTTATTCTTTATTTTATTGTTTTAAAGCTAGCGTTGGTAGTGTTCAAAAACATTTCTGTTATATTTGTTGAAATTCTCTTCACACCCCGACAGCAATCAATAAATCAAATGCTCTGACAAAAAAAAAAAAAAAAAAAATCTGGTATCCGTGACTGTCGCAAGACTGTAATAAACCCATCCAATCATTTAATTTGTCCTGATTGAAACTATTGGATGGGCTACCTGCCTGGCTGTCCGTGCACTCATTGCACATTACTGGAGTCTTCCACAAGCTGCTAGCTTGACAGCTGTGACTACTAGCAATAGCCATGTTCGTTGTTTACGCTCATTATGATTATGATTTTGGAGGAGTGGCTTTGGAGGGAGGCCTGAAGGGATAGATGGTCTGTGTTGCTGACTTGGCGACTTTCTCACTTGATTTAGTGACTTTTGGACCTAGTGCTGCCAGATACTTTAATTGGAAAAGAGTTGGCAACACTGAGCAGGGTTTTAATCTTGTTACTGTGCTGTATGCAGAGTTCTTCCTGTGTTAGTTTTGAGGCCTTATTTTGGTCCACCATGTTTCTCATGGTTCACAGCTTGTGGTTTCACCTCCGGTTCTTTCGTGCACACAGAAATTTTCTGTTACATCCTGATGTCCGGCTCAGTGATCCAGCTGTGACTCTCGCAGCAGAACATGGTGTCTGTGTCGTCACCTCCTGTCGGGGCCAGAGAGACGGGGAGTTTGTTGTGTTGTTCGGTGTGTTGTCCACCTTGACTCAGGGTTTCATGCACTCCGCTCTGCAGGGAGGAGGCCTTTGTGTTGTGATGTCGTTCTCCGGAGGAAGGAGACAGCTCGGGCCTCAGGCCCGCCTCAGGTCCGCCTCTGGGTCCCATTCAGCTCAGCTGCTCTAGTTTTTCTGTCTGAAAAACTTTTTTAGGCGAGCTGTCTTGAACTATGACCTGCATTTCTCTCATTATTGAGCATATTTGTATGCATACTGTACTAGTATCCCATGCCCAAAGCAACAACGCTGGGTTGTACAGATTTTGACAGTCTGACCTGTCTGTGTTTAATCATTCAGGGACAGAAAGTTGCAAAACATAGTTCCTTGAATATATTAGTATTTTATAAAATTGGAATTCAAGGCAGGGACACACATTGTGATTGTTGGGGGAAATATGAATAGGATATCGGCATTAGCAGTGTTAGCCAGGTGTTGTTGTCGACAGTCAGATAAAATCTTACAGTGTGCAGTGAAGGATGCTAGTCGTTGGCCTTTTCATTCAGATGCTGACTGTTTTTCTCCTTAAGATAATTTAAAGGGGCCATATCATGCTCATTTCCAGGTTCACACTTATATTGTGGGTTTCTACTAGAACATGTTCCCATACTTTAATGTCCAAAAAACGCATTATTTTTCACATACTGTCTGTCTGAATATACATGTATTCACCCTCTGTCTGAAACACTCCGTTTTAGCGCCTGTCTCTTTAAGACCTCCTCCAAAAATAGCCCAATCTGCTCTGATTGGCTTGCGAGAAAAATATGCAGCACCTTTGCAAAGGTAGATCTCAAGCCGTTGGGGGAGATACTCAGATGGGGGGGGCAGTATATTCTAATGAGCCTGCATGTGACATAGGAAGGGGAGCCAAATCTGATTGGCTTGTTGAATCACATGTTTTCTGATTTAGAAAAACTGACTGGGTTGTCTTATTTCAGAGTTTGTGGGTTGGTAGGCTCTCGAGATACCCAAATGTATGAGCACAAACAGTGAAAAAGTGAGTTTTTCATGATATGTCCCCTTTAAAACTTTACTCTATATGATTTTTATAACTTGGGACAGTCAATTCGCGAAAGTGTTTTGTCCTCATTCGTTCAATTAGTGCTTCTTTTTGATTGTCAAGACTAAAAAATGAGTTGATGGAAATGGTTGTTACGTGTGGGGTGATAAGGTTTTAAGGTCCCAGCTGTAGCAGTTTCCTTACAGCTTGTAGAAGTTAAAGTATAGAGCATGAAGATGTCTTCCTATCGTAAATATCTGCCTCCATCCTGACTACAAAACACTCTGAACACCTCAGATGTCTTCAGTCAGCCTCTCGCATAGTGTATCTAAACACATTTTCCTCCAACTGTTGGTTTTCTCAAGATACAAATAATTAAAATAGAAAGTGTGTAAAATGAAACCTTCACAAAGCCTGGGGCTCTGCAGCAGCCAGTGGAGCCGAAGAAGGCTCGAGGGTGTGCAGTTATACGTGTTGAAGATTAAAGAACTGATTTGAGTTGTATACCTGCACAGACACTGCAGCAGACAGTGATCAGAAACGTGGATAAGATGTTTACCGTACATGCCTCAGTTTCCCTGTTTGTTTCTGAGGAAGCATATTCATGAAACATATTTCTGAAAAGCAGGATAAGGGCTTGTTTGAGTTGCTGAAGCAATAATGATTATATGTGCAAACAAAAATACTCTAAAAATGGTATTGTTCCCAGGATGTTTTTAGGAGTTTATGTTCATCCCCCTGTGTTTTTTACTTTTATATGGTCTCATCTCTCTGTGTTGTTTGTACAATTTCACTTCACTGCCACAAAGAAGCACAAGCGCAGTTTGCGTGAGCCCCCTGAACCCCCTAGTGGCTGTGGCCAGTATTTTTTTTATAACAAAGCAGAACTAATAATTTATTGTAATGATGAATAATATCAACCCTGTTGTGTCTCCTTATTGACAGAATAAGAAACCAACAAGATAAGAAGATAGATTTTTGGTCTTTTTTATTTACGTATAATAACATTGGACGCTCTCTGTCCACACTGAGTCCGTTACATTTTTTTTATGTCACGTTAACAAACCACATACCTATATCAGCTGTGCGCTCAAGATCAGACAGGAGACGTAACCACTTAAAAGATGGGGTGACACTTGCTATCTTCCTACGTTTGTACTTTTTTAACTGAAAATACGTTTTATAATGTGATCTTTACTAGAAATGACTTACAATATAGCCAACAGCAAGTAGGAAACTTTCAGGAGATCTCCCTCCAGGCAGCTGCCTACTTATTTAGTTTGTTTGTAGTGAAATGAGGAGGTATCCTATAGATAATTCAAACTTTACAAATCAGCCGTTTCTCATCCACTGTGGCGCTTTGCAAAGTGAGCGACAGGAATAAATGGGGCGTCTGGCAAAACTCGCGGCCAATGCAATCAAACTAATTTTGTCGCTGACACTGCGCCTATGCAAAGAAGGTCATATTGTTTTGCCATGTGTTCATATTTTAATGTGGTTCCATATTAACCATACAAAATAGAAAACAAATTAAGATTGATTTTTTTTTATTAATATGAAAAAAAAGACTTGAATAGTAAAAACTCGAAATTTCATCCTAATTTTCACCATCCTGAAGTTCCAGCCCTGATTTAGATGATGAAATCATTTTCCTCTCCTCTCTTTCTCCCTCCAGTCCTTCCCTGTGCCAAAACAACACACCACAATAATACGATTACAACGCTGAGTGTGTGTGTGGAGCTGGGCAGCTATGCCCAGATTTTGAAAGGTTGCGTGGTAGAGAAAGACACATACACACACACACACACACACACACACACACACTCACACACTCTCTCACACACACAGGTTTTATATTTTTTTCCTCTTATGGTGTTCGGTGGTTTTAGCCAGAAACTGAAAACATGGAATTACTGGAGATCCATTTTACTGTGAAATTTTTTCTCTGCCTCTCCTTTCTCCCTTTTTTTCTCTCTTAATCCTCTTTGTGTCTTTTAAATAATTTCTCTTGATCTTTATTTGTAACAACAGAGGAGACAAAGGAAGAACAGAAAGCAGAGTTCAGGGTAAAAGAAAAACAGAGAGTTGAAGTAGACGTGGTAATGGTGGTTGTAGTAGTAGTCGCAGTAGCAGTCTGTTTCACTAGTGGTAATGGTAGTAGCAGGAGGAGGAGGAGGAGGAGGAGGAGGAGGAGGAGGAGGAGGAGCAGGAAGACTAGGACTAGGAATGGTAGGAGGACAGGCTACGATAGGTGTAGTAATAGTAGGAGGAGGAGGAATAGGAGTAGTAGAGAGAGAAAGAGGAGGAAGACTAGAACTAGAAATGGTAGGAAGACAAGTACCAGGAGAAGTAGGAGGAAGAGGAGGAGTAGAAGGAGGAGGAGCAGGAAGACTAGGACTAGGACTGGTAGGAGGACAGGCTAGGACTAGGTGTAGTAGTAAGAGGAGGAATAGGAGTAGTAGAGAGAGAAGGGGGAGGAAGACTAGAGCTAAGAATGATAGGAAGACAAAGACTAGGAGGAAGAGGAGGACTAGAACTAGGAGGAGCAGGAGGACTAGGAATGGTAGGAGGACAGGCTAACAGGCAAGGACTAGGTGTTGTAGTAGTAGTAGTAGTAGTAGTAGTAGTAGTTGCAGGAGGAGGAATAGTAGAGAGAGGATGAAGACTAGAACTAGGACTATGAGTAGTACTAGCAGGAGGAGGAGCAATATGACTAGGACTGGAAATGGTAGGAGGACAAGGGCTAGGACTAGGGGTAGTAGTAGGATTAGAAGTGATAGGTGGAAAAGGACCAGGAGTAGTAGGAGAAAGGACAAAACGAAGAGGAGGACAAGTGGTAGTAGTAATAGTAGTAGCAGCATAATAATAGTAGCAGTTGATGTAATGACAGGTGTTATGACTCTGCTATTGATAACTATTGATAGTGATGGCAGTCACAGATATAAGTAGAGGTTGTAGTAATTGTGAGTAATGGTGGAGGTAGTCCGGTAGATAAAAGAAGTAGTAGGTGTAGTAATAGGGGGGTGGTTGTGGTGGAAGTAGTACTGATAGTAATGATTGTTTTATACTTGAATGTTGAATCTCACAAAGATGTTGCATGTGAGTGTGTTAAGAGCCTCTTATGGGCACTCAGTAGTAGTATTGATCCATACTTCTCCAACGCCCCACCCCCACAACACACACACACACACACACACTTTCGCCTTCTTCTTCCTGACTCCCTCCTCCTTCCTCTCCTCTGTTCCTCCAGTGGCAGACTTAGCTGTAAAAATCAATGGGGAAAATGTCCTGAAACAGCCGATCTAGAAGCCATCTGGCCCCTGTTGTCCTCGGAGACCAGCAGTATGTCCCCCGGGGGGACGAGACACACGAAGAAGAAGCTGAGAGAAAGAGAGAGGGCGAGAAGAAGCCCAGGCACACAACAACACAAAGCAAGTGTTAACTCAATAACACGCATGTAGCTGTTACATAAGAGACGGAGAGGTGGAATTATACAGTAGATATACAGACTAATATCACATATTTTTAATGTAGTTTTAAGTAGTTTATTTTTGACCTTTTAACGACCCCATCTCCGTAAGTTGGAACTTTTGTTAGATGCTAAAACAAAGTGCCAGAATGCATCACTCTCCAGGTTTTTTTGTCAAAATTGTCTGGGACGTCACATTTGGGTTTCACATTTTGACCTTTTGCACATTTTGCGTCCTCATTAATCCAATTAATGTAATTTCTAAGAGTGGCTTGATGTGTGCCGCGGTTCGTGTCAGTCCACGCTAACAGTGTCAGAGGTGGAGGTAGGTTTCAGGAAAAAAATTTAAATTGTGATTTAAAAAAAAAGTAAACTGTAAGAAGCCAGAAAGAAACAAAAAACAAAAATGAAAGAAAGGAAAATTGGAGAAAAAATGAAGGGAAATTGGAGAAAGAATGTGAAAGCAAAAGGAAAGGATATATGAAATACTGTGAAAATAAACGGTAAAGGGATGACTGAATCAAAAAAAAGTAAAAGGAAAGGGAGAGAAAAAAGGAATAAGAGGAAAGAGATGGCAAGAGGTGAAGAAAGAGGGGAAAGAGGTGGAATGAAGGTCGGAAAGAATGAGGAAAATTGGAATTTAGCAAGAAGCAGAAAGAGATGTGAAGAGGGGGAGATGTGTGTGTGTGTGTGTGACCGTGAGCAACAGAGAAACTACAGACCAATCATCCTGTAAGAATTTACTGGTCTAATACAACTCAGCAGCCCATCAAACGTTTTGAGGGCCTGTTGCAAATAATTTCTGCCATTTGATCCTATAAAAGGTTTATGATTCTCTATAACAAACCAAACAGAGTATGTCTGTCTGTCGGTCCTCTTTTTAAGATCTGGATTTTTTTGCAGGGAAAGTGATGTAAAATGTATCTCATAACAGGAGAGACTCACATCCTCTTAAATAACCTCCCCTAGTTGGGAACTGATTCAGCATAGGCTGCATGGCGAGGGAACAATAAGCTGCATGTAGGCAGTTAAACAATCACACATCATATAATAATAAAAATAGAGGAGTAAAAGTAAATATACAAGTAGCTGTTTGTGACTTTTCATCAATGACAAAGTCCATATACATGTATCAAAAATGATTTAGTAAGAATATTAAATTAAAGAATATTAAATAACAAGTATATTGTTCCCTCCCCATTTAGCCTATGCTGAATCAGTTCCCAACTAGGGGAGGTTATTTAAGAGGATGTGAGTGACAGATTGTTTTGGACCTGGTCTCTGAACTGTTACCAGATTGCCCTATTCTGTGAGCACCGGACAGGCCTACTATTCCTTGTGAAATGGTTGAAGTGCGTTGTAATGGCAATTTTCATATCTGCAGTTTAACAGTGTACCTTTAGACAATCTCAGGGCCTCACATGTTCAACTGTGTCACCATAAGACAGTGACCTGACATTTTAGATCTCTGTAACAGATTGCTGAAATACTTGTTATGTCTTGTTATGCTCTGTTGTCTGCTGTGTGCTGACGCATTGATATACTTTCTATCCTTCTCTTCTTTGCACTTATCTTCGTGTTATGCTTTAAATGTATAAATACTGACTACTCTTTGTATTCGGGGCTCACTTGCCACAGTCCACAACAGGTGGCTGTGCTCGTGAGTCCATCTGCAGTCCATCTGCAGATGCTTTAGTTATTAATGTATGCCTTTTTATTAAATTCACTGAAAGACAAGTTGTTACGTTGGTTTGTGTCTTGTTTTAACAGAAACTGCCACCACAGCGTCTAACCTCCTTTCTTCGTAAAATGAATCCCATTTGAACACCATATAATGAGGGTGTGCATTTACCCCAAATGCAGAGTTTGATACGTGACTTCTTTTACTGTGAACCCATTTATTACTGTTAAATGAGTCTAATACAGCTCAGCACATGCTAAGCATAATGTAAAGTTCAAGTTTCACCTGGAAAGCTTTCGGGTCAGTTGTTGTCTATTAGCTAAACCATGCTAGTTTGGTCAGCCCTGACTGTCATCATCATGGTGAACACAAATAAGAAATCAAAGCTGGAGGAGCCTCTGATGTCACTTACAGGAGTGGTGGAGCGTCATAAAACCATGTGCTGCCATGTTTGAACCGAAGTTGTGTGCGTATCTGAAAACCCCCCCAAAGAAACAGTCGAAATGTGCGACAGCATCACCCAAATATGTCTATTACAGAGGTGGCAGGTAAGAGCAGTCAGTCAGCTGTACCTGTCCTGTAGAAGCGAACACAAGCTGCAGTCACTCTGACCTCTGATGGATGAACCTCCAGGGCTACACAGCTTTACTGGGTCCAAACATATCAACTGTACAACTCAATGTGAAAAACCTCAGACTGGACTGCTATTCTTGAGGCTTCTGTTATAAATGATGGAGCATGACTGACATATTGTTCTTTTTCTTATTTATCACATGATTACGTTGAGCGTGTATCATCTGTGTTTCTTTAAATATCTGTGCTGTACCAATAACCTAAACAACTAAATGTAGATTTTTTTTTTTTTTTACTATTACAGTACACCACTACAAATGATCCAGCCCGTTCTCATTCCCATGGCATCAAATTCTGACGCTTTGTCACGCTGATACCGACGCACCTGGCACCCTTTAGTGTCCGTATAAGACGCACTGGGCTTTCAAGTAACTACAATGTAAATCCATCTGCGTCAATATTATAGATGCTGAGAGAAAGTGGTCAGGGAGTTTGATAGTTTAAAGACTAGGGATGTCAAATTGAACACGATAATAATGCGTTAACACAGATTTGTTTTAACGCCACTAATTTCTTTAACGCATTAATGCAAATGGGATTTTTAGGTGGTAGCGGACTCAGTTTTATGGCTATAGTGAAGATACTATACGTATCATATGAAACTACAAAACCTCAGGAATCCATTTGGTACCAATCATGTCATACTAGCTTGTCAGGAAAGAGGTTAAATAACGCTCCAAACTTGCGCTAAATTTTCACGAGGAAAAAATGGCATGGCCATTTTCAAAGGGGTCCCTTGACCTCTGACCTCAAGATATGTGAATGAAAATGGGTTCTATGGGTACCTACGAGTCTCCCCTTTACAGACATGCCCACCTTATGATAATCACATGCAGTTTGGGGCAAGTCATAGTCAAGTCAACACACTGACAGCTGTTGTTGCCTGTTGGGCTTGAGTTTGATGATTTGAGCATATTTTGTATGCTAAATGCAGTACCTGTGAGGGTTTCTGGACAATAAATGTCATTGTTTTGTGTTAATTGATTTCCAATAATACATATAACCATATATTTGCATAAAGCAACATATTTGCCCACTCCGATGTTGATAAGAGTATTAAATACTTGACAAATCTACCTTGTAAAGGCACATTTTGAAGGTCCAATCATGCGATTAATCAAAATGTTTAACATCAATGGTGTGCACTGACTGCTTGGCACTGCAGCAGCGAGTCTGTCGACACAGACGCTGTTTATCCTGTGCCCAATTTTGACGTTACAGCAATGTTATTCAATAGAAGGTCAATAAAGTTAACGTTTATTACATCAATCTCATATTTTGACATTTCATGTTATGCGCTCTGTACGTAACACCGTTGGTCACCTGTACTGAACACCGTTAAGCTTAATGATCAGCACACATGCGGAGGCATTACTTCTCCCTACTTTTCTCAAAAACTATTGGTCCAAAAGACACCAATCAAAGTGTAGACTGTCTGATGGATATTCTTTCCGGAGAATGAGCACACAATAATGTTTGTCTGGCTCTTAACGACAGAACAGTGCTCCCTAGCGTGGCGCTGAAGGGGCGAAAAGTATACGGAACACCGTTAGTCTACGTTAGCTATTTGTACATTTTCTAATTTAAAACTGGCAGCAGTGTTCACAAGTAACAGTTTCACACCTTTTGTCATCTTTAGCAAACATTTACTTATGTGTACTCGAGTAGAATTTGAATTGCTTTTACTCACAGTGGTATAAGTAGAGTATCCAAACTCTAATCTTCCACCACTGATCATTACTCCATGGTCCTGCTAGTTTATTACACATTAACTTTTGGCAACAGTGTGAGTTCAACTTTAGATATCATATATGTATGGTGTGGCAAGAAAAATGGATATGAATGTATTAATATATTATGTGTAGTCCAGAAATGAACAAAAGGAGGAAGAAGGCTTGTAAAGTGAACAGGTGGGAGGATGGTGTTGAGCTCTTCCCTCCACTGCATCCCTGCTCACCGCACAGACATCACCACATGGAAGCCACATGGACGACTCAGCTGCGGTGAAGCTGTCACACCTCAGAAACAAAAAAACAACAACACAGCATCTTATCTCCAACATCACTGCTGCTGCTTCAGCTGCTCCTTTTTTTGCACATTCATAGAAATGTTTGCATCTTTTTCTTCTTGCTATTTCTTCTCAACAGCAGCAGCTCGCGGTTTTCTCTCCTCTCTCTGCCCGTGCAGTCTGTAATGACTGAGAGAGGAATGCTGCTGGTTTTTATATAGGCCTCTAAAAATAACTCACCCCCTCACTGCCATGTAGGGCCGGACTGACAGCCTCCAGCAGCCAATGACGTCGCCGCGTTCCTGCTGGCCCCGCCCACCTCCCTCAGTCTCAGCGCCTCCTTAATTGGACGCCAGTGACATCATCAACCCTATTTACCTTATTAGGTCACGCATGAAATTGACTGACAGGTGGCTCCTCCTCCTCTCATCCCTCCCACTATCGCGCCGGTCGCCTGGATTGCAGCGCGGGTCCAGTCTGCTGCTGCTGGAGGAGCAAACCTGGCAACCTGGCAGTTTGTACGGAGAACCGATTGGCAATCTGGCAATGCGGAAATAGATCTGGCACCCCACCGGAGCCCCGGACTGAGGAGAGGAGAGGAGAGGCGTGACGGAGCGAGCACAGAGAGAGAGGAGAGAGGGGATATTGCATTATTGACAAAGATAAAATATAATAATCAACTCTTTCTTTTTGCTATTTTTTCTTTTTTTTTTATAAATTAAAGTGCTCAGGTGCGCTCATCTGGGGTTTTTGTTTTTCCAACCTGACAAGTCTGAGAAGAAGAAGGAAAAGAAGTGCGTTTTTTAATTTGGATTCCCGGACTTCTTTTTACTGACTTTTTTCCTTGTTGTTGTTTTTTTTTGCATCAAGCATGGATGTGTTGGCGAATTACAGTATTTTCCAGGAACTCCAACTCGTTCATGACACTGGGTATTTCTCTGCGATGCCTTCCCTGGAGGAGAACTGGCAGCAGGTCAGAGATAATGCGTTTTCTCTTCTTCTTTTCCGGGAAACTGGTGGGGGGGTAGGTGGAAGGGGAGGGGGGGGGTTAGAAGAAACTGGTGGGATGAAATGCCATGATGCCATGTGTGCGCTGCTTGGTGATTTTTACTGTCTGTGTGTGTTTTTAGTGTTTTGCATCACTAGAGCGTCTCCAGAGCAGCGGCGTGTAGTTGCGTTAGTTTTTTACGCTCACATGGAGCACGATGAGGTCCGCTGACAGGAGGAAACACACACACACACACACAGAGGAGGGAGTGGAGGAGGAGGAAGAGGAGAGAGGATACAGACAGAGCTTTTAAAGGCACTAATGGACAAACATTTTCAAATGCGTAAAAGCGTTCCAACCATCTTAACATCTTTACGCACACGCCCCTTACTATAAACGAATGGTCCCTTGTAAATGTAACATACTTAAAGGGTTAATTAAACCCCTTAATCATTCATGTTAGAAGCAGCAGCATGATGCTGTACATGAGGATGTTCAGATTTTGACTAAAATGTAAAAAGGCTTTTAAAATGCTGCTGCTGGGGTAAAACAATAAAAAAACACTAAAACGCAGGTGGTCAAGCTGCAAATACTGGTTTTCCTCTATAGCTTTGCCTCAAAGGGTGACGTTTTGGAGATTTTCGGCTTCACTTATAAGGATCAAATTCAGCTGTTTCACCTTGCTTGTCCCATGCATATGAAATATTGTTGCATTAAACTCTGGAAATGCTGTTTTTTTCTTGTAGCTTCCCTTTAAAGCTCCACGAGGCAGACAGACAGAGAGCCACATTAAGGGCTCCACGTTGATCAGATGAGAGATGAGGATCAAATTCAGCTGATTTAACCATTTTTAAGCTACTTGTTTGGTGCATATTTTACCTTAACGTGAATATTAAAAGTTCAAGGTGGTTTTAGAGTTTTAAAAACAATGGCCTTCCTTTAACTTTCCATCATGTTTTTATTTTTATTTTGTCCTGTTAGTATTGAATGGATATAGACTCAATGCTGATTGACAGTTGAGATTCTGAGTGAGAGTGGATTGAAGGTGAAAGTGGAGTGATTTTTGTTTTTCAGTCTGAGCTGATGATGGACAATGCAGTTTTTAGTGCGACCGGTCTGGTCGATAGATCAGTCTGTCAGCCTGATATGTTTAGATTATCTCTCTCTCTCTCTCTCTCTCTCTCTCTCTCTCTCTCTCTCTCTCTCTCTCTCTTTCTCTCTCACACACACACACGCACACACACACACACACACACACACACACACGCACACACACACACACACACACACACACACACAGAGGCCATGGAAGACGGACACATGCTTAATAGCTAGTGACTTGTTCTTAAATAATATATCCACATCTGCCATGGTTTGTTTGCAGATAATCCTGCTGAATTATACATTATCACCCACCATCGAACATACACTAGACTGAGCAGGAGAGCCCACGGACTGTCTTATAACATTCATCTGACGAGTAAAATAGTTACTTGTATTCAAATAGATTAAAGTGAAATTCTGATGATTTTCTGTGTATCACATATCACCCGATTCGACTGTTATCGGGCCATTAAATAGGCGTTATCAGTCGCTATAAGCACCATAGATGTGGGTCATTAGGGGCCTACTACTACGTTGTAAAAGTGAAAGTGAAACTTAAAAGCAACACGTTCTAACGCATAAAACTGAATGAAAGGTCACATTTTTAACACAAACAAAAAGGCTTCTTTAGGTCTAGGCAATAAAACTACAACTTCTTTAGGTTAAGGCAGCAAAATTATAACTTGTTTATGCAAAAAAACAGTTAGGTTTAAGCAATAAAACTACAACTTCTTTAGGTTTAAGCAATAAAACTACAACTTCTTTAGGTTTAAGCAATAAAACTACAACTTCTTTAGGTTTAGGCAATACAACTACAACTTCTTTAGGTTAAGGCAACAATCATCCCCGACCTCAACCCCTTATGGAGTTTCACACGGTCTAGGCTACAGCGCCTGACTTCTGCTTCTGCTCCTGTCATAATTACTACGGTCGCTAGAGGTCGCTGTCGTGTTCTTTTATACCTTCTTTCGGTGATCTGCCATGTGCATAGATGATAAAACCTACTAGTTGGTGTAGTAGGCCCCTGTTGACCCACATCTATGGGGCATATAGCAACTGATAACACCTATTAAATAGCCTAACAACAGTCTAATTGGATGCACATGGTCGCTTTTGCGGTCTTTGGGGATGCAAAACATTAAAATTGCTCTTTTTTTCTGTCTCCACAAGTAGAGTAAAAGTTTCAAAATCTGAATGAGGATTTTAAACAGCTTTAGACTCAGAAGAGTTGAGAATTTAATAACAGAGAATCAGGTGATACAAATATTTCCCCCCCTGAATTTGAGAAATGGAAACTGTTAATTGGAAGCCATCTTCAGCCTCATGTGTGTAAATGTGTTGCCACCTTTTGTATGCTATTTAATGTTCAATGAGCCAATACACTCAAAGTCTCCCAACAAAGTCCCTGCATGGGACAAAATCCCCTCAGATGGTGCTGGTTCGGTCCATTGTGTGTGTTTAAACAGGTTGAACCATGTGTGCTTATAGTTCTGAATGAAGCCCAGACTGCATCTCTCCTCCCTGACTGTCTTACTGACACAAATTCACACTCCCTCCTCGTCCTATTTTTAGTCCAAACAGTACATAGTTTCATCCCCTGTAACCTATTTTTTCCCGTCTGTAATCATATTGTTAAATGATTGAGAGGTTCCATAGAGTTTGCAGGTTTTGATGTCATGTCTCATTTTCCACAGAATGGCTGGAAAAGCTGTTTAAATCGGTGCCTAGAGACAGGAATGTAGAGCTGGCGGAGGAAAGTAAATCCACTGCAGTTTATCCACACTTATTTGCAGAAAACAGTTGTAGCTTACATGTTTCAGCCTAATGCAAATGTCGTTAAACTGTGAGAGTACGTTATTCTACACGTTTGAAATCGTTTGAAGCTTGACAGCAATGTGACACCGGAGCTTTGGCACTAATAACTAAAGTGAATGACGGCACCTGTTTTATGCCAGTGGCTAAAATGACATATGGGCAGTCTCGGAGTTTGCTGCTTATTTGGATCCCCATTAGTTGTTACCTTGGCAACAACTTGTGGCAATGATAAGGTAATTGGAGGCAATTGAAAGCTGTCTTCTTGAAGGGACACCCTCTCATTTTTTTTAAAATAGGCTTGTTTGTGTTCTTATTAAGAATTAGATGAGAAAAGAGTGGATTACTAGGGCTGTCAAAGTTAACAAGATAATAACGCCTTAATGCAAATTTGTTTTAACGCCACTAATTTCTTTAATGCATTAAACACAACATTTGATTTTTAGGTTGTAGTGGGCTCAGCTTTAAAGCTAGATGGTTCTATGGGTACCCACGAGTCTCCCCTTACAGACATGCCCACTTTATGATAATCACATGAAGTTTAGAGCAAGTCATGGTCAAGTCAGCACACTGACACACTGACAGCTGTTGTTCCTGTTGGGCTGCAGTTTGCCATGTTATGCATATTGTTTATGCAAAGTACACTACCTGTGAGGGTTTCCAGACAATATTTGTCATTGTTTTGTGTTTTTAATTGATTTCCAATAATAAATATATACATACATATGCATAAAGAAAGCATATTTACTGACTCCCATGTTAAGAGTATTAAATACTTGACAAATCTCCTTTTAAGGTTAATTTTTAACAGATAAAAAAATGTGTGATTAATTTACAATTAATCATGATTAACTATGGACAATCATGCGAATAATCTCGATTAAATATTTGAATCGATTGACAGCCCTAGTATTTACATTCATCATGTGGACAGAAACACAGGCTGCTATTGAATGCTAGTGTTGCTTCAGGCCTGCTGGGCTTGTAAGAAGGTATCTGTTTGCTAAGAGCTTAGTGTCGAGGTGTGTGTCTGTCTGATTGATGTTTGTCCAAAATGGCCAAAAAAAATTAACGAATTCTGCTAAGACTTCTGGTTTAATGAGCAAATAACTAATTAGAGCTACTTGAACAGTTGAATGTAACAAAACCCAGGTGGTTCTTGGACATTAGCCAATAACAAGATGCAATAGGTAAAGAAGAGGTGATGGAAGTAGGGATGCACCGATACCTGGTTGGATATCGGGGCCGATACTGACTCAAATAGCTGGATCGTGTGTCGGTGACAAAGGGGCTGATCTATTCAATTCAGTTCTATGAATATACATTATGTAGATAATATACTGGAACTTTAATTCCTGTTTAAGTTTTGACCATTTTTTTTGCTGTATTAAAAAAATGGTTACGTTTTTAAGAGGTTCCTGTTAATTTTGAAGATTTTTTTTAACAAGTTGCTGGCGTACAATTTATTTTAATAATAAATAACAATTCAGTAAATGTATATCTATTTATTTATTTGTTACATTTCGTTTTACAAACTTAAGAAAGCAATGTTTAAGTCAAACCTAATGTTGACTTACACATAAAAGAATCCCAGTCACTTCCACACAGTGAGGCATACAGCTTAGTAATCATTTAATAATTAAATTGGTATCGGATCGGTGCTCTGTATCGGTCGATACCCAAAGCCCAGCTATCGCTATCGGTATCGGGACGGAAAAAGTTGGATCGGTGCATCCCTAGTTGGAAGACTATTTTTCCCCCTTCTTTTGGTGGAAGCTAGCAGTTTCCCCTTGCTACCAGTCTTTGTGCTAAGCTAGGCTAACAGCATCATGGACCTGTCTCTATATTGAATGCACAGAGATGAAGCCAATATCAATTTTCCTATATTTGTATTCTTATATTTCTGCTTTTTGGATTTATCCCATCATAGTTGTGAATGTAGCTTTTAAAGAAAATCTCCATTGTCCTCATACAAACTACTACATGAGTTTTTATACTCTCCAGAGAGAATGTTCTGGCTCAGTTTTTCAGAGTGGAAAATGCTGTTATTGTGGATGGAAGGCCAAAACTGATAGGAAAAGATGTGTTTTGGCAATTTTATCTGCACTAGTGGGGACAATCTCAGAGAGAGGAGAGAAACACACACACACACACACACATACACAGTTAGACCAGGCACACACACATTTTTTCCACTCTTGTTCCTTCTGTCTCCCTCTATCCCCTCATTCACTCCATCACACACACACACACACACACACACACACACACACACACACACACACACACACACACACACACTCACACACACATGCTCGGCTGGCATGCACTAATGGAAAGCTATGGTCTGGCAGGACTCATCCCGCCACTTTCGACAGTAATTGGCCGTTTGCTGTCAGACGGACAGAGAAACACACACACACACACACAGACACACACTCAGTCAAACACACACACACACACACGCACAAACAAACAAACAACCAGATTTCTGTGTGTCATTTATCTTTCCTGTCTGTCCCTGCATCATGCTCCCGGTCTTTGTTTCCTTGTACTGGCTTCTTTTATCAGCTGCTTTGCATCATGGCTAAACATGTGGAAAACACACACACACACACACACACACACACACACACACACACACACACACACACACACACACACACTAACTCTCTCTCTCTCACACACACACACACACACAAACACACACACGGTTTCTCGCCTGTCTATCAGCCTTGTTGCCTCTGACAGTATGAGCCCATGTTCTGCATATAATTGCTGCATCTATGCAGGTCTGGAATGATGTGATGGGCTTTAGGGATTTGTGTGTGTGTGTGTGTGTGTGTGTGTGTGTGTGTGTGTGTGTGTGTGTGTGTGTCTGAGTGTCCAAGGAGAAAATGGCAAACCCAGACTTCCCAATTAGACATAATCCATTTATTTCAAAGCAGAGCCATGCCATAGTCTGATGAGTTAGAAGGGAAAAATAGACAGTGACAACAAAGGGTTGATGGAGATGAAAACAGAAGCAGAGGTTTAGGTTTCTCGTGTTTGTTGTGAATACAGATCTGCTTTTACGGACTCCTACTATACAGTAAATGGACACTGCATGCAGGTAACCTGCCTCATTTAGAAGCCTAACGCTGGCTGATTCTCTCACAGTCTCTGTCTCATCTTGTCTCTTGGTTTATGTACTCTGTGTGTCTGTAGTCCTTTTAAAGCTGATTGATTTATTTGCCGTGGTGTCGTTACAGCACTGTGCTGGACCAACCAGCTCTGTGTCACTGATATACAGTGTCTCCATTAGGCATGACAAGTCTGCAACCTACAGCCCTGCATCTTTCTCAAGAGTGCACACTGTCAGCACTGTACCCACTGCGGATTCAACCATTGCATGCACTGCTGTCCAGTCCTCGCTGCATTCTGCAAAAGGAAATGCTCACAAATCTCACCAATCGCTGCTATTTTTTTCACATGAAATCATCCATTTCAGAACCGCTGCTAAAAGCCTGGGTCAAATACAACCAAAACATTGCCCTCAGGCGAGAAGCTCACTCTCAGGTTGTGTATCGTTCCCAACAAGCTCCATCATTTCAAATCTCTGTTAACCATTTCTCACACTGTATCACAACTGAGCCATCAATAACACAACAACTCAGCCTGAGCATTTGACTTAATATGGAGCTTGATGGATACACAGGAAATACTCCCATATAGGTTCAATTTAGGTCCAAAAAAATGTTTGCATCATCATTTTTAAAGGTCTTGTGTACTCTCATTGGGACTACTTGTGTATTGTTATTATTAGGAGCCCGAGCATCGACAACGTCGGGCCGCGATTATGTATTGTTTCCCTTTCCTGTCTTCTCTTTGGTAACCTGTTAACCCACTGCAAGGGCCACTGCATGAACTGGGTTCATGGTCTGGGTCTATGTCCCTCACTCTCTTTCTCTTTCTCTTTCTCTCTCTCTCCGTGGCTTGAGGCTGGCCCTGGGAAGTTTGACAAGATAATGAATTGCCATGCATGCTGCAGTTTTTCACATTTCACAGCCCAGTAACTCTGTATGTGGGGACGAAGGGAAGGATGGAGGGGATGGGGGGGGCGGTGAGTGGATAAGTAGAGGAAAGAATGAGGGAGAAAAAAAACAAAAAACAGTAGACACAATACATGAGGTAAGATGCATGAATGCAGGTGAAAGTTAGCCAGGAGAGAGAAGACCCTTTTTTCACTCCATGCATCTTGTCCCTCTCGCCATCCGACCTGCGTTAGCACAGACACGCACACACAAGAGTTATGTAATTGTCTGTGGTGCACAGCTGCTTCCTCATAGTAATAGCAGACGAAAAAAAGAGGAGGACGAGGGAATGAAACAAAGGAATGGAGAGAAACGGAGGAAAGAGATGACAGAAAAGTGATAGAGCGACACAGACAAAGATAAATAGAGAGAGAGAAGGGAAGAGGAAGGAATGTAGCGGCTGATTATGTAATCCAAATGTCAGAAAATATACCCTTTTTAAAATACAACTTAAAACTCAATTCATCATATTCATCCTGATTGCATCAACTGGAAGTTTCACTTTTACTTTGATTATTGTATGGCAGTATTGCATCATATTTCTAGTGCTGGAAGAATACACCAATTAATAAGCCAGTTTTTAATACAAAATAAAATGAATGAACACAACTTTATTCAATTAATAATTCTGGTCCCAGCTCTTAAATGCAATGGATTTGCTGCTTTTCTCACATCATGTCATCTTTTTGGCCTTGCTGACTGAAGTGACTGGGATCAAGCTTGACTTAAGCATTGCTTTCCTAACTTTGTAAAACAAAATGCAACAAATAAATACGTGGATAACATTTTACTGAATTGTAAAAACACCAGCAACTTTGTAAAAAAATCTTCAAAATTAACAGGAAATACAATTCAAGTGTAAACCTTTGTATGCAGCAACAAATTGGTGAAAACTTAAAAACTCCAGTAAATGTATATTGTTGAATTGAATTGAATAGCTGCCCCATTGTCACAATACCTGATCCAGCTATTTGAGTCGGTATCGGCCCGATATCTGATCCGATATCGGTATCGGTGCATCCCAATGAAATTTGATACAGACCTCCATATTCTTTCTAAGGATTTATCCTAATGATTTTGGTGATCCTCTGACTTACTGTCTAGTGTCACCAATAGGTCAATGTATTGCTCCTTAACTGAATCAATTGTATTAGTGTTAACAATATCAGATTTTATTTCCATGTAAGTTCCAACAATGATGGTTGTGCAGTTACAGTATGTATTCACTGGTTTGTTGACACTTTTCTCATCTTTTTTTGGCAAATGGGAGACGTAGCTGTCAGAAATGACCTGTAATAACAATTTGGAATTGCAACTAGGAGGCACTAGCTAGCTGTCACGGCAGTTTGTGGAGCTTCTAAACTCCAAAAACGTTGGCGCAAATGTCAAACATTTTCAGAAGTGAATTTAGTGATGAAATAGCTACGAAAAATGTAAAAAAAGTGCCCTTTTTGGCTGCTGCTGTAACCGTAGCCTGTACCGTTCCAGCGCTTTGCATTGTGGGATACAGTAGGCGAGGTAGACTGGTCCGATGCATACTGTAGATTTTTTTTCAGAATCAGTATGACATCCAGGTACTTTTTGGAATACTAGATTTTCTTTTTATTTGCATACTGCATACTGCATACTACATTTTGGCCAAATCAGTACGTACTACTAGTATAGTATGCGGTTTCAGATACAGTCATGGTTTGTACCTCTCAGCTGCTTGCAGTTTCATTTTGAACTGAACTCGCCAGGCTCGGGTTGATTAGCAGAAACTCTAGTCTGTCTTTATGTGTCAGCCCTGTAATTGACTGGGCGACTTGTCCAGTGCGACCTGCCTCTTGCCCACTACATGCTGGGACTGACTACAGCCCACTGTGACTCTGAACAGGACATGCTTGACAGAAAATAGATGGAAGTCCTAAAATATGATTTCTAAGCACATAATTATGCACTATTTTAGCATTTTAATGGTCATAATTTGGAGATACATACATACAATTGCAATTTACATACATATTTATATGTATATATTATAGTCCAGTGACAACCACAAACCAGAGAAAAACATTCAAAGCTGTAAAAGAAGTCAGATGTGTAAAAACAGGAGCCTTTAGTCGCAAACATGCCTCTTTTACTTCTTACAGTGTGGAAGCCGGTGCCAATATGAGCCGCTCTAATCACTGTATTCATTCATTTTCTTTTTATCGTTCTTCCAAACACACACAGTTATTGTCTTCTCCTCATAATTTGAAATCACTCGAGTAAAACACACACACACACACACAGACTCGCCCGAGAACCCATAATTCAGTAAGTGAATAAGGCACTCAGTCTACGGTGGCAGAGATTAGATAAGAAAGTGAGCAGTCAGACTGCCGCGGCAGGAAAGCAGAACAAATGAACTGCACTCGTGATGGAGAGAGCTTATACTGTGAAAGCCATAGCCCTGATCTTTCAAGATGAGGGCTTTTTTTTTTTTTTTTTTATGGAGGGCAACTCTCCAGCACTATTCACCATGGAGCCCGATTACTACAGTTTACAAGGAGATTTACCCATTCATCTCTCCATGCTTCAAGCACACTGCGGATAGCAGCTATTGTGTCGGTTTTTTTCTGTATTTATTAGGGCTGTCAATCAATTTAATTAATCACATGAATGTCCATCGGGATTAATCGCACATTTTTTATCCGTTCAACAATATGCTTGTTTTATGCAAATTTTTGTATTTATTATTGGAAATTAATTAACGCCATAAAACAATGACAAATATTGTCCGGAAACCCTCACAGGTACTCCATTTAGAATAAAAAATATGCTGAAATCATATCATATATCAACAGCTGTCAGTGTGTCAGTGTGCTGACTTGACTATGACTTGCTCCAAACTGCATGTGATTATCATAAAGTGGGCGTGTCTGTAAAGGGGAGACTCGTGGGTACCCATAGAACCCATTTTCATTCACATATCTTGAGGTCAGAGGTCAAGGGACCCCTTTTGAAAATACTTAACTGGTCCAGTGAAGTCATTTTGAGTGAATGAAAATCTCCAGGCGTTATGAGGCTTTATCTTCAGTGGGTCTTTATTGTATTCATAACTCCTCTATTTTCTGTTCTGAGACTGGGCTTGCTGGTCAAACACACTTGTATTTGGGAAGCTATTTCGAAACAGAACAGTGTTTGATTGTATTCTTTTTTTTATCAAGAGAAATCATCCTGGTGATCACAGGCTGAGCTATGTTGACACACACACACACACACACACACACACACACACACACACACACACACACACACAGGTGTGTTGTGTCGTGTGCGTTTGTGTCTCTACATCCTGCTGAGCCAGTGTTTGCAGACCGATTGGCTCAGGGATAAAGCCTTGTGACCTGGCATCCATCCAACCCTCCCATTCTCTACTCACACGCTTTCTGTCTTTCTTTTCTCCTCCCTCCCTCCTCCCTCTCTGCCCCCTTTTCTCCCCCTAGCGTCCCTTTGTTTATGCGCATTTTGAATTTGCACATCACAAAAACTCAATGGAAAGGATGGGAATTTGAAAAAAACATTGCCTAAATATAGCAAAAAAGTTGTTGCTCTGGTCTGAGGTGGAAAAGCTGATGTGTCAGCACAGAGAAGATGCAATAAAAGCTGATGGAAACATATTTTACCCCCCCAAAAAAACAATGACATTGTAGAACCTGCTTTCTCTTACTTTCTTCTTCTTCTTCTCTTTAATTACTGCCAGTCTAGAAAGTTGTCAGAATTCCTTAAAATTTAAAGAATAAATAAAAGAGAAGCTGACAAAATCGGGACGTGTTTGGCTGGAGGAGACAAAATAATTCATGAAAATAACAAATACCAGCAGCATTGAAACGTCATGATGTACCAGAAGAGTTACTGTGGCTCTTTTCATCATGTTATGATCTCTCAAAACCATTCCCGCAGCTCGAGTTAATAAACACACTGATTCATATTTTAATTTGCAGACTTTTTATTCGTTTAATATCTGCACATCTGGTCGGAAACGCACACCCTCTTCCTGTCTCTTTAGTTCTTCGCTCCTGTGCTGAACCAACAGCCACCAGGGCACTCACATGTACTGTGTGTGTGTGTGTGTGTGTGTGTGTGTGTGTGTGTGTGTGTGTGTGTGTGTGTGTGTGTGTGTGTGTGTGTGTATGTGCGTTTTGGTAATGACATCATTCATAGTGTGCAAAGGATGTTGACAGTGGCAGAGGAAGTGAGCGTATGAGTGTGTGTGTGTGTGTGTGTGTGTGTGTGTGTGTGTGTGTGTGTGTGTGTGTGTGTGTGTGTGTGTGCTAGCTTGGCAAGGCCTACAGTTGGCAGTACACCATCCAGGATACACACACACACACACAGACATATGTCGCTGGTTCCACAAAGCTCTAGTAGACTTGTGCGTAAAATTAATTAGAGCTTGCTTAGTTTTGCTCTTAGGATACTCTAAAGTAAGTCAGACATATTTCAATCCTAATGAATTCACCACCCTGTCCCCAGGCTATCTGAATAACGACCAATGTCACCTCCTGACACCTGACTAAAAGATGAAAACGCGGCTCCATTCGTGGTTCGGTAACTGTGTTGTGTAGTGAGCGATGAGACAAGAAAGAAACAATGCTACTGCTTCCCTAATCCCTCAATGTTCCCAGAAAAACGTCCTTGTAACTGACATTGTAATTGTGCCAAACTTGTGCCTTCTGAAATTGTTTCCAAAGACACAACGCCGGAGTGAACAGAGCCGAGCAGCTACAACCTGCCTTTTAAATGGAGCACACAACATTTTCAGCATGGGAAGACAAGAACACAGTTTTTTTTTAAATGATGAATTATTTTCTGCCTTTCAGTGTAGGAGAAGCACAGCCAACTAAATCCATGATTTAAAAGTCCATGGGCTCCAACATATTTATCACATGAACAAAAATGACTACACTTATAAAGTTACAGTATGTTTGTGACAGCAGTTCATTTAGCTTCCTTCACGACAAGCTAGTATGACATGGTTGTTACCAATGGATTCCTCAGGTTTTCTAGTTTCATATGATACCGGTATGTTCACTCTAGCTTTAAAACTGAGCCCGCGTTAAAGAAATTAGTGGCGTTAAAATGAAATTACGTTAACTCTTTTTTGTCAATACGTGCAATTTGAATGCAAGATGTCCTAAGAAGTTTAAAATTTTCCTCGTAAAAGCTTTCAATATTACTTGAATCAAGTTTGAATACATAATCATCTGTGTGTGTATCAATGGCAACCATTTATGTAAGTTACTACGGGCAACCACAGAGTCAGAGTCACTGCAACTTGCCACCGCAGTAATGGCGGCGCCGCTAGATGGATGAACACACAAAGCGGTCGCCGGATTCGTCTACAAATCATGATTGGACAAATGTATGCATGATTGGTTCACCGTCACTACAAGCTTTACATCACACACAACTTTTCATATTAGTTAAACAAAAACTCTTTGTTTGTCATGTGTTGTTTTGAGTACAACTTTCATAGAATTATTCATTTAGAGTGTAAATTGTAGACAGTGCTATCATGTCATGACAGTGAAACCTCTAAATGTCAACATGCAGTGATGTTGAACTCGCCAAGCCCTTCTCAGTCAGTCAAAGTGTGTCTGCATGAAACCAGCTCCTGTATAAGAGTTCCATCAGGGATGTCACATTGTTTCAGGGCATTTGAGCATAATATACTGTGTGTGTGTGTGTGTGTGTGTGCGTGCGTGTGTGTGTGTTGAGACCGAACAAGAGAGAGAGAGTTGCAGTGAGGATGGAGCGTGCCAGCGTTCCAGTGCGCCTTTATGCATGCATGGTTGGTGTGTGTGCGTGTGTGTGCAGAGTGGGACACAGTAAATGGGTCATATGCAGTGGAGGAGGATGACCTTGGGAATTTGTCCTGTTTTTCTTTGCGAGTCTGCCGACGCCGTTCTTTGTCTCAGAGAGAGAGAGAGAGAGAGAGAGAGAGAGAGGTAGAAATACAACGGCAGAGAACAGAGTCAACAGATTTACCCAAAGCTACATTTGTTGACAGGTAATAAAACGGTCTTCTGCAAACTGTTGCCAGAAAGTTGGAAGGACACTATTGTTTAAAGTGTCAGTGCGTACTGTAGCATTATGATTTTCCTTAACGCAGTTTTGGACCTCTAGTAGCGCCGTGGAGCTGCTTTTTCTGTGCGAAAGGATGCAGTGTTGTAGTACTCAAGATCGGTCTCGGTCTTGAGACCGTTCTCAAACCCTTAAGTCTTGGTTCTGTCTTGGTCTCGATACACTCTGGTCTTGGTTTAGGTGGTCTTGTCTACAACACTGCTAGGATGCATACACAGTCGTACCAATGGTGTCACACCACGCGCCAACCTCCATTTCTCAGAAGTGAAGACAATGCGGAAGTGGCTTAAACTTGCATTCTTTCTAATAGCCAGCAGGGGGCGACTCTTCTGGTTGCAAAAAGAAGTCTGATTGTATATAAGTCTATGAGAAAATGACCCTACTTCTCACTTGATTTATTACCTCAGTTAACATTGTAAACATGAGTTTATGTTCAAGTCTTCTTCAATACAGCATGATGTAAATTATGGTCCCATTTAGAGTCAAATAGATCATAAAACCCAGAACAAAAGTACACTAAAGTTTGTACAATGGGATGTCTCATCTCCTTTCGCCTGGCTGCTTCGCCTGTCTTTGATGTCCTTGCAATAGCATGTGTTTGAAATGTTGAACACAAGCTTGTTCTCCCTCCACCTGTCTTCCCTTCAAATTAGGTCTCCTCTTATTTTAACCGCAAAAACTTTGCGTATGTGAGTTCAAAATTCTTTTATGTTTTATAGCTGCCTGCTAAGCTTCATTGGCTCCTGCCGGTGTCACGTTCTGCTTTTATGTTTCCTCCAGCTCTCATTGGCTCGATCCACCTGATCTGATCACTGGATATCAAACGGAAAATGAAAACAGCTGCAGGGCCAGAAATGTTAAACGTCTGAGTCACTTACTGAATCCACATTATGTCATTTCCTCTAATGTGTTTCCTGCTGCAGCTTTTAATAATCTGACTCAGTGTTTTGGACCAGACTTACAGGAGGTTTGGAACTAAAATATCCCTGATTGGATCATTCATTTCTACTTAATAGCGTGTTACTAAAGTGAATTACTCCTATCAAATTACTATCACTCCGAATATTGTCTTTAAGCCTACTATTCCGTAATATCCAAATCCCACCCAATATTGATTCAGACAGTAATAATACTATTCATAATTAATATTTGAGTTGAGGCTCATCAGGTCACCATTTTTCAATATTTGCCATAAATGCATGTTATGCAAATATCTCTAAATAAGGCCAGCTGTGTGCTGCTGTATGTGGACAAATGGTTGTGGTGTCTGGCCCAGCAGTGCCATGCCCGCTATACTGGGATATGTGGGTCGTCAGCTATTTTAATCCACAATGTTGCCAGCAATACCTGAGGGAATAGACAAGTGCTGCAGTGTGTATGTGTGTGTGTGTGTGTGGATAAATGTGCTGCCGGTCCATATGTACATGTACACAGACATGATGAACAGAGACAAAGCAGAGAAAGACGGGCGTGTATTTGAGAAAGAGACGATTAGATTAGAAGGTGTGTCCACAATAAGGCGAGTAAATTTGAAAATGTTGTTTACATGTCAAACAGGGCTGTCATTTTCTAATCGCACAGAGAAACTGAGAGAGGAATGGTTAAATATCTTCTTTTCTGTCCCGTTTTAGTTGGCAAAAAACACCCTCGTGCCTTATAACCCTCATCTGTTCAACGTATTCTCATACAACCGTTCGTATATCTCGTTTTTTGACCCACCCATCCACCCCGACCTCCTCCCTACGCTGGGTTTATTGCCCTTTATACTTCCTGTTTCACGATTATGTGGATTACTTACGAATTGATTTTGTGGGATATATACAAATTACAGTGCATTACTTTTTGTATGTATAATATGAACGGTGTAGGAGAACAACGTGATCTGTTAATAGATGGATATTTCGACTCAACCTGGCCAGAACTCCACTCCATTCTGCTGCCTCCGTCTCTCTTATTTTGTGTGGCGGTGTAGCTGATCATACGGCACATGTGTTGTTATTAACGTACTGTATCTTTCTGACGTTTTTATTGCTGGATGATTGCACAAATAAAAAGTAGCGATTAGACTGGGAGTCATAAATGCTAGCTGTTAACCAAGGCTGGGCTGCTGGGCTTCTGCATTGAGGCCCTGGAGCAACTCACTTTTTTTTATATGTTGTAGGTGGAGAAACATAAAAATAGGAATTATATCATTGATTTTTATATCAAAAGAAGAAGTCATCTTGATTGTGTGACCAGATGAATTGGCATACAGATTGCAGGAATTGCAGCATTTGCAGGGAGAGTTAGAGGTGTTAAAAGTAATGACAATGGATTGGACATCATACTCTACTGAAAGTACATCTTTTGAGTATAAAATACTCCACACCCCCGACTACTACTATTTAGTCTCTCTTTCAAAATCTCAAACTAGAGACGGTGATTGTTGGAACAGTGGAAAGACAAACAAAGACGGTTTTGATGAGTTTTATTCAGTTTATGTCGAGTTTAAGTGAAGTGTGTTTTACCACGATCAGTGAGATAAAGTGACTGTTGTCTGGTGACTTTGAGGAGAGCTTATCAATTGTATGTTTTGTAATTGTCCAAATCTCTGTTGATTTTATATATTCACTTCAATGCGCTTCACATAGCATCACACCTGAAAAGGGGCGAAAATGAACATTAAAATACAATACGATAAATACCCGTGACTACTGCAGAGTCATTTGTCCCGGGAATAAATGCCAATTGTAACCTTTCCTACTAAAGACAAAAGCCAGATTTTAGTGGTGTTAGTGTTTTTTTTGTTGTTACTGTAATACTACTACTCCCTACCCCCCTGCAGGCTTGAACGGTGTCTCTGAACAGTTTGTGTCCTGCTCCTTTGTGGATGTCGGCAGGATTGACAGCAGTTACATTGCATTTCACTTCTTTGCTGTTGACCCGTTCGCTCAGTGTGATCCAAACACCCAAGGAGTATGTCTTTAAACCAGGGCTGTCAAAGTTAACACAATAACAATGTGTTAACACAAATGAGTTTTAATGGCACTAATTTCCTTTAACGCATTAATGCAACTTGCGATTTTTAAGGTTGTAGCGGGCTCAGTTTTAAAGAGTAGAGATCCTGGTATATGAAACTAGAAAACCTAAGGAATCCATTGGTACCAACCATGTCATACTAGCTTGTCGGGAAGGAGGTTAAATAATGCTCCAAACTTAAGCTAAATCTTGGTGAGGAAAAACTGGTATGGCCATTTTCAAAGGGGTCCCTTGACCTCTGACCTCAAGATATGTGAATACAAATGGGTTCTATGGGTACCCACAAGCCACCTCTTTACAGACATGCCCACTTTATGATCATCACATGCATAATAATAATATGTAATATCTTTGAATTGTGGATTGTTGGTTGGATTACACATTTGAAGATGCCACCTTGGACCCTGGAAATTAATAATTTGATCTTTTCCCATTTTACAGACAAAACGATGAATTGATGAATAAAGGAAATCATTTTCATATTAATCGATAATTCAAATGATAAATAATAATTGCAGCACTATTTTTAATCAGTTTGTTCAATTTGTTGTTGCGTGTCCCAGTCCATGTTACAGCATGAGACCAGTGTGTCCACGGAGAGTCTGAACAGCGAGCCCAGAGCAAAGACAAAAAGATGCATTTTAAGATTTATGCACATTGGTGCAGACATGGCCTCAGTTTCCAGCTGGATGAAAAGCAAACTTCACTTTGATGCCAATTGTAGACAATGTGTGTGTTTGTGTGTGTGCGTGTGTGTGTGTGTGTGTGTGTGTGTGTGGGTGTGTGTGTTTGCGTGTGTGTGGGTGTCGAGGGAAGAGAGGAGACATTTGAATTATTTAAGGATGAACTGCAGGACACAGCAAAGTGGAGAAAGAGAGGGTGTTTCTCTTTTACCCCCAAGACAACTTTCCAATGCAAAGAGGGCTGGTCTAGCAACACACACACACACACACACACACACATACACACACACACACGCACACACACACACACACACACACACACACAGACACACACACACACACACACGCGTGCATGTATGAGTCATGTGTCCACCCGCTTGGCTTTCCAGCAAGGCCAATGAGATCAGTGGCTTCCTCAAAATACAAAGACCTCTGGAGATAAAGAAGAGAGAGAGAGAGAGAGAGAGAGAGAGACCCTGGTGTAAAAAAAAAAAAGGTGTGATGACCGTAGAAGCCTCCCTGGAGTCATGCACACACACACACACACACACACACACACACACACACACACACACACACACACACACAATCTTATGCATCTATCCTTTTGAGGGCTCTACATGGACTCTATTTCATGCATGTAGCGTCCGAGTGTACTGAAGGTTATTTCTTCATACATAAGGTGAACCTTCGTAGACATACAGTATGCTGTACTGTTAGATTGTTAATTTAATAATATACAAACGGGTAATAAATGAAAGGAAAAACTTGAAGACATGATTCCATACAGGGCGCAGGGGCTCACTGAATGGCTTGAAAAGACGTGGCTCATATATGCCATGGCCTTCACAGTCACCAGATCTCAAAGCAATTGAACACCTATGGGAGATTTTGGAGTGAATTGTTAGACAGTGCTCTCCTCCACCACCACCGCTGTCACAATGCTGAAAATCAGGGAATCTCATTTTGAAGAATACTGTGTGTCCCTCCAGTGGAGTTTAGCGACTTGGAGAATAAAGAGCAGTGAAGCTGTTCCATTTAATTGAACTAAATGGGTTTCATTTCTGTAAAAAAAAAAGAAGCAAAACGACGTTGGGGGCGGTGGGTACGTAATGTAATCAGTGTTAGCCCGACCACCGTGTAACCGTGCTTGCTTTATGTAAATGTATGTATATATTTATGACTGGAAATAAATTAACAGCATAAAAAAATTACAAATATTGTCCAGAAACCCTCACAGGTTCTGCATTTAGTGTAAAGAACATGCTCAAATCATAACATGGCAAACTCAAGCCCAACAGGCAACAACAGCTGTCAGTGTGTCAGTGTGCTGACTTGACTATGACTTGCCATAAACTGCATGTGATTATCATAACATGAGCATGTCTGTAAAGGGGAGACTCGTTTGTACCCATAGAACCTATTTTCATTCATATATCTTGAGGTCAGAGGTCAAGGGACCCCTTTGACAATGACCATGACAGTTTTTTCCTCGCCAAACTAGTATGACGTGGTTGGTACCAGTAGATTCCTTAGGTTTTCTAATTTCATATGATACCAGGATGTTCACTCTGGCTTTACAACTGAGCCCGCTACAACCTCCGAAGGATCAATTGTGTTAATGCGTTAAAGAAATTATTGGCATTAAAGCGAATTTGCATAAACACGTTGTTATTGCCTTGACTTTGACACATTTTCTCTCTTTGTGGACTCAACACTTAAGCTTGCATGTGTGACACCCTCATATATATATATGTGTGTGTGTATGATCAAACCTATACTGTATATGGCAGCATATAGCATGTTTTTGCCCTCTCACTTTAGCCTTTATTCAACTGGTTAAGTTCCATCAAAGACAAAAAAAATACTCACTAAAACAAACAATTTTACTGAAAAAGGCCAAAAGGAGTTAAATATAAAATGGTTCTGTTCAGGATGTCTGAGCTTCTTGAAGCCACAACAGTTGATGTACAGTATATCTTAAATTATTCAGTGTGATTAAGACGGTTCGGAGCTCAAGTCTGTGAACTGAAACAGTTTTACATTGTATTGATGATTCCTGCGCAGAATAGAATGACTCAATTGATAATCCTGATATGATTTATGTCTCTTTGTTAAATTTACATTTAGTCCATTACAGACAGTGGAGGAGTGGAACATAAAGGAAGGGATCAGCTGCTGTTGTGTCTTAATGGATTGACCCTTTCTGTATATGCGTGTGTGGGTGTGTGTGTGTATGTGTGATGGTGTGGAGGAGGGATGATGTGAGGGATGAGGTCATTGTGTAGTGTGAGCATGCGTGAGTCTTTGTGTGTATGTGAAACAAAGGCAGCGTTGGGACTGTGCGTGTATAAATGATGACTTCACTTGTTATGCATTTATTTATGATCAGTGTTACATCTCACGCAGTCTGTGTGTGAGCATACGTGTGTGTCTGTGTCCGTATGTGTGTGTGTGTGTGTGTTTCCTACTTTAAAGGGGAAAGACTGAAAAGAGAATTTAATTTGCCGATCTATTGCAGTGATTTTGGAAAGTAATGTCAGTATCTATAAACACACACACACAACTGTCTTTACCAGCAGAGCATCAACTTGAACTGAGTATCTTAAAGGGACAGTCCACCATTTCGGGAAAATCCTAATTTTTTTCAACCCTCTGTGAGATAAGATAAGAGAACAGATGAGAAAAGAGAGGTATCAGGTTGATCTCTGTGAGCCAAGTACAGAGATGGAGGACAGTCCAGGACATGTTTAGCCGAGTACAGGGAAACTGCTTGCCTACCATCAAAAGTGAAAAAATACACCTTCCAGTAGGCATGTCAGGAGAACCGATACTTAGCTCATGCATTAGCCGCGGCCCCCATAACGGCGGTCGTCGTCCTTCCGCTTCAGTTAGCTTGCTTCCCAATTGCCTATCGTTCTTTCTTACGTTACTGCATCTTCAGCTGTCCTCAGGGTTTCCCGCACTCAACAGGATATGCAATCGTAAATATTGAACATGTTTAATATTTACAATTTCAAATCGGTGCGACCAGGATGGACTTCCGAGCCGATCGGGGTATGTAAAAGATACTCTTAACATACCTCACACTACAAGAATATCTGGAAAGATAATCCTTAGAACCATCGGAAAAATCAGGGCTTTACTGACGATTGTCGGGAGAGGAGAATTGGGCCCAAAATGGGCTTGATTCTGGCGTAGTGTGTACTCCACATTATCGCCTGCTAACGGCTAACGTTAACTAGCTCTCTGCCGACTTCAATATGGGAGGTGCCATTGATTATGATGTGTTCAGGCTCTATTCAGTAAAAATGAGTATTGGGCAAAGGTAAATTCTAACGTCATGAGGAGTTTTTCACAGCAATATAAACTAGATAATAGAGGGAATTATGACCTGTTTAACTTCAACAACAACAAAACCCAGTATGGAGTGTTTGTTGAAGTACATGGGATATGTTGTTTTACTTTTGTTTTTTACCGTGATATCGAATTGGTATCGAGAATCGTGGAATTTCACTGGTATTGGTATAGACTACACAATTTTTGGTATCGTGACATCCCTAGTGTAAAAGGTGGCACATTGTTAAATGTTATCCATGGCAACAAGCATTAGCAGGCAACACCAAACTAAGTGAATAAGTCGGCCACTTATGACTTTTTGTTTATCATTTATTTGTCTGTTTTACATGTTGTCGAGTAACTTTTACACAAAATACACTTCTGAAGGAAATCTTGAGTTCTTGTTGCAGGTTCAGTGGAAACCGTAGCATCATCCTTCACAAATACTCATTGAACTTTTTCTGAACAACTTTATCAGTATTGTTTCTGATAGCAAAGCTCTCATTGTAACATCAGACTGTAAGGCATTCTTATTCTCAACAGCAGTGCAACAGAAAGAATTATTATATGGAAATGTTTTTATGTTTTTATCTTTTATTATCAACAATATTATGCATTTTTACATGCAACTGTGTGAAAAGTGAGTGGAAAGTCTGATTTCCTCTGTTAAGCATCTAGCAGCAGCATGTGTCTGCCAGGTGATGATGTGTAATGAAGCCCTGTACTGACAGATGTGTGCACAGATGTGGTTTGCTGAGTGAAAATAAGTGACAGTTTGGCATAAAACGGTCAACTTTGCACAAACTCACATAGGAATAAGTGAGTGTTTTGGCTTCTAGGTTTTGTTCCGCCTCCAGAAATGTCTCTGTGACACTCGATGGCTCATGGAGAGATGCAGTACAGTATTTAAAATTCATTCACTCTGAGTTCCAGTTGAGCTGTAAACCGAGACGTTTCTACTTGGCTCAAGTGTTGATTTAAAGCTCCTCTCTCTGCTTCTCTTTGGTCTGTAAACAGCATCATTGGCCGGTCAGCGGTGTTGTTGACTCTCTTCCTCTGATACACATCAGCAGCTCCTCTGCACACTCTCCTTGTTAGCTCTGCTTTTTTTGAAGTGCAGGAAAAGCTTCAGCAAGCTTCAGCAAGCAATCGCAGCGAAAAATACTTTTTGGGGCCCTCTGTGCGTGCCGGAAAATAAATAGGGGTTTCAATTGGTATTTTGGCTGGGGTTCTGCACAGAACCATGACTCAAAGAACCCACGACTAAAGTGAGCGCAGTACAGGACCAACCATTTAGAATTTTCTTTTCTTTATTATAATCAGCTGCACTTCATTGGCGTTAACGCCACAACGTGCCTTTTGTGCCATCTGATGCACTGTAGTGCATGCTGAGATACTGAGACCCTCCTGTAATTCGAAAACCATCTACGTTTGCTCTGACTGCAGTCCTTGTTTTTGATTGGCTCATGGTGACCAACAGTGCCAATCACAATTTTAAAGGAGCAGTGTGTAGGATTTAGTGGCATCTAGTGGTGAGGTTGCAGATGCAACCACTGAATACCCCTCCGCTCACTCCTCCCTTTTCAAGTGTGTAGGAGAACTACGGTGGCCTTCAGGTCTCTCTAGAGCCAGTGTTTGGTTTGTTTGTTCTGGGCTACTGTAGAAACATGGCTGACTCTATGAAGAGGACCTGCTCCCGATGTAGAGATGAAGGGCTCATTCTAAGCTAATGAAAACACACCGATTCTTGGTTTCAGATGATAATACACTAATGAAAACATAGTTAGGAATCTTATACAGTGGAAACTGCTTATAGTGATCATGGTTACAGTGATCAACGCTTCTATGGATCTAAAAGCTTGGGACAGAATCATTCCTATACAAATGCTGTTTAAATAATTAACTTAGAGTAATCAAGTAGTCCGCTTACTACGTTAGACTAACGTTAACTGAATTTTTTCTTTTTTTTTTCTTTACTCCTTTGATACTTTGCCTCACGGACCATCTGCTTGTGGTTGAAGCCGATAATGCATGATCACGTAATGCCCCCAAAGTGAAACTCTGCCGGCTCAACTGATTCTGTAGCACACATGGAGACCGGCGGCCGTCTCCCTACATGCTGCTACTGGGTGGAAGTCCACTATAGGAAATAGGCTGAAGAAACATCAAGATGAAGGCTGGCTGTATTGCATGTCATTGTTCCATCACAGGGAATGCCATGCTGTAGCCTACATTTTGAAAGTGTTGACAGTCGGGCTTGTTTATTTTAACAACAAACGAAGTACAGTGTTGGAGTGCAACTCCCACAAAGATGAGAGTACAGCTGTATGCGCAAATCAAAGGCTGAGAACATGAGATGGTGCGTGGACTGGTGCAATAGGCATGCTAAAATACTAAGCCAATTGAACTGTTGCTAAAGGCTCTGACACACCAAGCCAACAGTCGGCCGTGGGACAGTTTGGGGCCGTTGGTGAGCGTCTGTCGGCCTAGTTTTTTCGGTGTATCCTGCACCGTCAGCTCTAGTTTGCCCGTTTTTTCCCGCCGATTCAGCATGATGAATCGGCGGCAGAGCCCGTCGGTTAGAGAAGTCACTCTGATTGGCTGTTGAGCTAAAACGAAAATGGTTGGCAAACGCTGCTTTGTTTCATGTACGTATCATAACAATATATCCACCTTCCTCGGTCTTCCGGTTTCCCTTTTTGAATGACGAATACAGACTACCACTACCTGCTAGCAGGGAGTTATTTCATCTCACACAGGCGCAGAACGTACGTGATAGTTGGCCGTCGGCTGTAGTCTTTGCAGTATGTTCTAGTGCAACTTTTTAGCCAAGACAAAGGCGACTTGGAGGCCTTCGTTGCCGCTCGTTCTTTGATGTTGGGTTGGTGTTTCTGGGCATTAAGACGTCTACATGCCTTCGTATTTTTTATTTTTTTTTAGAAATTCAAATCATAAGCAGCTTTATTAGGACCAAAGGTCTGAAGAGTGTTTCCCTTTGACATCATGCTGATCTTTCCCTTATCAGGGCTTCATGCTGTGGAGAGTCTGTTTCTTTACAACATCAGAGATCTCTTCTATAGTGTGAGCTTTAAGTCATGATGCTGTATGTTCTGACAGAGACGTACACATAACAGTGAGCACTGACAAACACACAGTAACATAGTGATGTGACCTTGCACGGGGGGAAAGGTGACGATCCTCTACTTCTGCACTGTTATTGCTGGGTGAGTGCGTCTAACTCTATCATTTTCTGAGTGTGTGTGTTTGTGTGTGTGTGTGTGTGTGTGTGTGTGTGTGTGTGTGTGTGTCTTTTGTTCTGCCCTGTCTCCTCCCATCTCTAGTCACGTCTTTGTCTAGTGTTGTTCACCGTGCCGGCTGCTTTTCTTTGGCCCTCTCATCGCTCTGAGCGATGAAGATTAGCTTGGCACATGGGACACACACACACACACACACACACACACACACACACAATCCAGCGTCTTATAACAAGCTGTTAACCCCCGTTTATAAGTGCGGCCTTTGAATCAGCTCGGTGAAAGGGAGTGTAATCCCTGCCGGACGATTTAATGGTAATCTCCATATCCTGATTAGATTACACACAAAAACACACACACACACACACACACACACACAAATGCACACACACACATGTCTGCAACACTTCTGAAGGACTGAATTGAAACCAAGTTTTACCGAAATGAACAGGAGATATCTTCTTTCTCTCTTTATTCATCCCACCCCTCTGTATTTTATTTATTTACCTCGATCGGTGTTTCTGGGTTATTCAGAGTTTGGGATGTATCGTTTTTTCTTCACGATCACAGACAATCAGGATAGTCTACAAAGATTAACATTGATGATGTCTTTTTATAGCACTTTTGCTTTTATGTTTTGGTAACTGACAGTACAGAGTGAACTGCACCAATACCTTTATATATCTGACTTATTCTGCTTTATTTTTAGAATTGTTTTAGCTTAACAATCTAATATTCCCCCACTGTAAAGCCATTTTTAGCTAAACCCGTTGACACGTTTTTTACAGTCTCTCTGAACTTGGACTTAAAGCAGCAGTGGGTAGAAATTGGAGTGAATCTGATTTTAAAAAAAGTTATTTTTATAAAACGGTCACTATATCCTGACATGACAGGTAATCAACCTGCAAGCATTGTATACAGGTTTTATCATCTATTCACATGGTAGATCACCGAAACAAGGTATAAAAGAACACGACAGCGACCTCTAGCCACCGTAGTTAAAAAAAAAATTTAAAAGAAAGGGAAATTCGTGACTATGTACACAAATCAAATAGATTACATTTTATTACTAGTTCACAAATTGCCATGAGACTGTGGATGGACGTGACACAAAACACAGGGTTTTCACCCAGGAGACCAGGGTTTCACTTTCACTTTCACTTTTGAAACGTAGTTATCTTAAGCCAAAATATGTTTCCCTTAATTTAATAGTGTTTTTGTTGCCTAAACCTAAAAGAGCCTTTTTGTTTGTGTTCAAAACATTTCATTCAGTTTTATAATTTGTTGCTTTTAAGTTTCACTTTCACTTTTACAACGTAGTAGGTGTAGTAGGCCCCTCATGACCCACATGTATGGTGCTTATAGCAACCAATAACCCCTATTTAATGGCCCGATAACGGTCGAATCGGGTGTCAAATCAGTTGGGGTCAAGTCTGTGGTTGAAGGTAAACAGATGTGTTATTATTCTGATATATCTATCTGCTGTGTTTGTTCAATTTAATCTACTCCATCTGTTCTCGATAAAATATACGATCATGAGTCTGTCCGATTTTTTTGTGCTGTGACCTCCACGCATGGATCCACTGACTCCAGTGAGCAGTGGGGAGGCTGTTGTTTGCACACTAGCCAACTGCTGACACACACACACACACACACACACACACACACACACACACACAATCATTAAATGAATGTATTCTTCAGACTGCAGGCTGTCAGCAATATACCAGGAATACATGAGGGGGTAAAAGTCAGCATGTGTGCTGTAGTACGCAGTCTGTCCATACGCACACACACGCACACACACACACACAGAGAGCACCACGGCGCTGATATCATATATAAACACCATCATCATGCAGAACATCATTTAACAGCTTGTGGTGTCTGTTTGCGTTCAGACTGATGTGTGGGTGATAAAAATCAAGCTTGTTGTTCAGAGCAGCAGCCATTTAAACTAAACGATCGTCACCAACAATAACCTCATTTAACTGAATGAGAAATGGGCGATGAGCGACAGTTCACCAAGTAACTGCTGGGTGAGATAATGAGCTCTCTGCCAGTGCGGGGGTGAAAACAGGAAGTCGGAGCTGCAACTGGAAAAGAAGGATTAATTATATTTTATTAAGGGCTGTCAGTCAACAAATATTTAATCACGATTAATAGCACATTTTTTATTTGTTCAAAATGTACCTTAAAGGGAAATTTGTCAAGTATTTAATACTCTGATCAACATGGGAGAGGACAAATATTGTTGCCTTATACAAATGTATGTATATATTTGTTATTGGAAATCAATTAACAGAAAACAATGACACATATTGTCCAGAAATCCTCACAGGTACTGCATTTAGCATAAAGACATTTGCTCAAAACATAAAACATAACACATCATAACCTGACCTTTCTTGGTCTGGTCCTAATTTTTTGCTATTATTTAAGTCATTATTTGAATACCAGATTTTACGTGAGCATTTACAGTAGTTCTATTGTAGTAGCTGTACTGAAAATAGATCATGCGATGTTAGTCATTTACAGTAAACACACCCAAATTGAGAATTCTTTGAACATAACTGTAAATCCAGTGTTTCACATTGGTTAATTTATAACTTAGTTTTTTTTTTTTAAGCAGTTCCTCCTGCACAAGTGGAGCACCGGTAACATAAATAGCTCATGTACCTGAGCCTGGCATCTACAAAGTCAGCAACTCTGGGAGCAGCAGGGTGGTGCGGTCATAGAATTAGGGTTACACTGTGAGGCTTTGGTATGTGTGACACTGGTTCTGCCCTGTGACAGCATCTGCAGGTCTCAGGTGGCAAAGACTGATGCTTTCACTTCTTTTCCGTGACACCAACACGACATAAAAAAATGTCCGTGAACTCGGTCACGCAATGCAGACCGCCCTGCAGGACCCTCCACAGGGGGGCGAGATGGTAAAGGCCATGCTCAACACAGCTTGACTGACCTTAAAGAGGCTTTTACTTCCTCTCACACACACACACACACACACACACACACACACACGCGGAGTTATAGATGGGTTGTCATATTGTCACACGCTGTAGAAAATGCAGCAGTAATATCAGCATTTTCCGGATTCAAAGGATTCAAAGCGGCGCTACCTGCTGACAGCAGCTGATACTGAAGTAAAACTCACCTCACTCCACAAAGCACAAGTATAAAAGTAATCAAATGTAAATTTGCATACTTATCATGATTGGACCAGCTGCCATGAGCACGCCGCGGTATGTCTTTCATACTCCTAAATAAAGCCAGAACACCCCCCCATGCCCTGTGGATTTGGATGGAAGATATAATGTGTGAGTGTGAAGTGTGTGTGTGTGTGTGTGCACGTACATTCACATACATGCATGGCTAGTTGGCAGAATTGCAGTCTCATATCTCAGCATTAACATAATGTTCTACTTCAGCGGGTTCATTGGGTTCAGTGCAGTGTTGCTCAGCAAGGCTGGTGGATACAGAAATTATATTATATTTTCTCTGCGTTAATGTCTTGAAATTAGTTTATTTGATGTACCGTAATGATGATCATTTCCTTTGAAAATATTATTACCACAGACATAATGTATATGTACATTAAAGAACAGACTCAGCCAGCAGCAGCTTTATTCTGAGCTTTGACGTTTTATATCGAAAAATATTTCATGAGGCATATTTGAGTCATTCAGTAAAGCAGCTTTTTTATGACGTTAAAATGTTAGCCTTGATATTTGCCTTAGAATAAGCAATCCTGAAACTATTGACAGTTAATTTTATATGGTTTTAAGCGCTCAAACCCTGATTTGTCTCTTGGATCTCTGCTGTAGTTGTCATATATTTATATACAAACAGTCTAGTATATATGTATTAATATGCTGTGTATACAATTGAACAGCATACACAAAAGGAGACACAAGAAGAGTATGTCCTGTATCTGCTTGATTAATTAATTAATAGTTGACATGCAAAGATTTGTGTCAGACAGTGGCTCAGGGATGTTACAGGGACTGTGATAAATGCAAATGCACATCCCACTGTTCCGATTGCATAAAAAAAAACTGTTTTTACTCAGATTTTATGCATATGATACTATGTTTGTCATAATATGACAAGTTTTTCTAAAATTTTATTTTAAAAAATTGCTTAGAGTATTGCAATATATCGCAATGTATTGAATTGTAACCCCTGTATCATGATACGTATCATATCGCCAGATTCTTGCCAATACGCAACCCTAGTTTCATGGCTGTAGCGTTGCATAGATACTCTCGTGTAAATTGTGTTGCATTATATACGGTTTCCCCAAACTTCAGCATGACGTGTTTGGAAAATCCAGGATTTCTTGTGGGATATAGAAAACAGTGGCTTTGAATAATTCTTGTAGTTTGTACAATAAGACCAACATTATGTATATTATTGTTACAAAACGTGATTCTCTTAATGTTACCTGCGCCAAGGATGTTGCTCGTTTGTCCAGGTTTCTATCTGGATTTCTCCAAATGGACATTTGGTATTTTAGACAAGGATTCATTATTATGATAGGCAAGGATTATGAATGCCGTAAAGGGGAAAATCTCACATTTTACGAGACTCGGTCCAGCTGTTTTATCTAAAGATACCGAGTCCCTAAGGGGGGCAACTTTTATCTATCCATCCTGTCTGTTTGTCTGTCTGTGGATGAATGGAAAGATTGATGACGTTTAAGGGACATTAGACATTTAAAAGCTTTAGGTTTGTATAATTACACTGAAACTGTGTAAAGTAGCTAGGTTACTACATATATAAAAGATGACTGGTTTGCATTTTGTGCCTCACCAAGTCATTTCCCAAAGCGGTATTGTTGAACCTGTTAGCAAACGGTGGAACGGCACAGATTGATCCGGACCAAAAGCATAGCTAGAGGGCAGATTTCAGACCTGGTCCCAGAGTGTCTCGGCCCTGACAGACAGGGGAGGGGACAAATGAGACAGTGTCAATATTGAAACAGGCTAATGGGCTAATGAATGTGGAGAGTTCTGCCTAATGTTCCCAACAGAGCTCCTAGAAAAACCATTAAAGCACTTTTATATGACTAGACAGGCACAATGCAGTAACTCGATTTATGGGGTACTTTCATGGTCAATTAGGAAGGGAGAGAGAGGAGAGAGGCTTGATAGGGGAGGTTAGAGAGTGTGTGTGTGTGTGTGTGTGTGTGTGTGTGTGTGTGTGTGTGTGTGTGTGTGTGTGTGAGAGAGAGAGAGAGAGAGAGATATGAGCTTATTAGCTTTAGACAGTGTTACGCCTGTTTTTGTCAATATTTTCCTGAGCTTCTTCTGATTTTGTCTTTCTGATCAGAATGTAGACAAACTGAGCAGCTACACAATAAATGTGCTGTCAATCAAACATCATCATATCTGTAATAGGCCTATACGAGGTGGACACTAGTGACATACTGAGTAAAGGACTAATATCGGTTCAAATACTCACCTGGGAATCCTCCAGACCTCCGTATGTCAGACTGAATAATAAAGTTTGACATTATTTTTATGAAAGCAGAAGGCCTCTATGGAACCATCTTATCACCTTCTTGATTAACTTTGACACAGCTGACTGCAGCTTTGACCGAATGTCCTTTCATCTTAAAAAGAATACCAGATTATTCTGCCCTTGAGGGTCTTATATCGAATGACAAAGTTCAGACCTGTAGAGATGAAGTTGGCCACTCCCAATCCCAACACAATTAAAACAAAGGATTTAATTATTGGCCTAAAAGGAAGTGGAGTGTCCCTGTTGACATGAAATGAACTGGTCAGAAAATGTTCATGCTGTGTTTGAAAAGACTCAATCAAGGTTGCCATCGGGGGTGGACTGGCCATCAGGAAGTCCAGAAAGATTCCCTTCCAATTTCGACTGATCCTCAATTTTGCTGAAATGTAATTGGCTTGGTCATTTTCATCGTGAACGTGATGAACTGTGACCAGTATTCCAGCGCACCTACGCTTGCCTAGGCAGTCGCTAAATTATGAATCCTGCTATATTGCGAAGGCATGACCCGCCCTACTCTGCCTCTGATTCTCTGATTGGCTAGTACTCGTTGCCTTCGTTGGTTGGATTGGTTAGGTTTAGGCAATAAGGAGTGAGATTGGTCAGGGTTAGCGTAAGAATATCAGGGTAAACCAACCAGTGCAGTCGTGATGTGCTTATACAAACTGTGCTTATGCACTGAGACATCCTAAAGTGTCTTGAAGGTATTCAGCATCATCAGATTTTTGTTAGACCATAAAATGTTAAAATTACTACAACATTTTTTTCGACTTCATAAATGTTTTCTATTTAATAACCTGTGTTGTTTAATCCGGCTTAATCAAACTCTGGTTTGTTTCCCTCCTTGGTATAATTCGATACAGACCAAAACAAGCAAGACCCTTTAGAGAAAGTGGTCTCTCGAGCGCTCCGTTTGTGTTGGAAACATGATCCAACCTCGATCTGACCCAACTACAAGTTGTACTTTGGAAGTTTCAGCTAAAGCCAGCTGTTTGCTATATAGATGAGCGAAATCCAGCAGCTAGCCGGAGACTGAAACAAGGTCTGACCTGGACCAGCAATAAAGTACGTAGGGCAATAGGGCCTTGTTCAGGACCATCTTCCTGTGTTTACGTTGTCGGTCCTGCCCCAGACTCGTCCACTGATTTGGACCAGAACAAACAGACTTTTAATTTAGTACCTGGTCACACCGAAAGTGGTACAGCAAAATCAATTCTCACACTCAAATAGGTCGTGTGGAAGCTTGTTGACGTAGTGACTAAATGTGCGCTTGGTTGCTAACCAGACATTAAGCTAATGCAGTTCATTCAAGAGACTGTATTTGTATTTTCCACTGCTGTCTGACATGCAGACCATGCCGCATCTCTTTTGTTGAGCAGGGCATGACATGGTTATATAAAATTGGAAGTTGAGATACGGCTAACATAACGTCTTTCATCATTTGTGACTCTCTGGTTTTCCATCCCCTCAAAGGTCAGCACATTTGCGGGCGGCTGTGGCTCAGAGGTAGAGCAGGTCGTCCACCAATCGGAAGGTCGGCGGCTCCTCCGGTCACATGTTGATGTGTCCTTGAGCAAGACACTTAACCCCAAATTGCTCCTGAAGGCTGTGAATGAGTATTTAGATTGGATCCTGATGGGCAGGTTGGCACCATACACATTCAGTGTATGAATGTGTGTGTGAATGGGTGAATGCTGACTTGTAGCGTAAAGAGCTTTGAGTGGTCGGAAGACTAGAAAAGCGCTATATAAATGCAAGTCCATTTTACCATTTGAACTCTACGCGAACGCTGAAATTGATTCAGTCTCTGCTGGCAAATCCACCAATCACAATTTAAATGAATGAATTTTGAAAATGAAATTTCGCTTCTATACGTTAACATTGGTGTTACACGGTCTCTATAATTGGCATGACTCCTGATCTAACATAAATTGTTTTGGAGGAAGAGGAGCAAGAAGGAGGGTTCAGATTTGAGCGTGAATAGGGTTCTTTGTCTGGGAAAAGAAAACATGTTTATTGACTGATCAGATGACCAGATGCTCCACAGAACACTTGAGCGAGTCTTTTGTACCCTCAGCTGTGACACCTGTGAATGAATTGTGTTGTTAGATGTGTCTTGACCTTTGGTTCTGAGGTGTTTTATGGGATGCGGGCATCATATGTATTGTCTATTTTTTGCTGTTGTTTAGTTGTATCACTTAAGATTGGCCTTATGTATCCATCCATCTGTCCATCCATCCATCCATCCATCCAATCAATTCATGTATATGTATTGTAGGAAGCTGATAATAGAGCCAGAAACACTGTCCACTGACATCTTCAGTCCAAAAAAGTTGTATCGTCAATATCGGACCTGACAAACCATCAAAAGTGACCCTGAAATTCATGAAATCTTCAGTAGAGGTGCACTCAAGGTATAACACAACAAGACATATTCTCTAAGTCATACATATGCTGCTCTCTGTTTCACACACACGGAAACACTCCACCTCTCCAACTCTCTGTTGTAGTTTCCCTCAGAGAGTTGTTGCAGCAGGCAGAGTAAGTGGAGGATATTTTTAGTTTGCAAAAAAAAACAAATCGGGTAGTGCAGTTCCTATCCTCTCTTTCTGGTGATACATTCAGAGCAAAAACGGATTGAATGAAGTGGTTCAGTGGTTAGAGCATCAGTTCAATGTGCAGTCCTATATGACTCAATGAACCCTCGGGTGTAAATCATGTTTAGATCTGTCATTTTATGCTAGGCAGGTAACATACAAGCTAACATGTACTAGTTCCTGTGCTAAACTCCTTTGTTTTTTTACCGTTAGAAGCAGTAAAAGAAATTCAGTTTTGTTTTTTGTTGGTCTGAAAGCGGCACAGAGGTGCTTGGTGTGTTGATTCTCAGATTCTCACATATCCTGGAGTCATTTGATTTAATGTTGATAAGAAAAATGTTATTTAATGCATCTTTAACAAGTCTCCTCTTAAAGCACATTTCTGTGTTTTACTGTTCCATAAATTATGAACATATTAAGTATTTACAATATCAAACTGCAAGTTGTTATGGCTGAAAATATGAACAGATCCTCCCCCCAAGAGGCGCGTACTAACAAGCATAATACCAGTGTGTTAATGATGAAGGAAACATTTCAGTTATTTATAAGATTACATTTTGAGTCAAGTGTTTATTTTTTTTGTTAAAAGGCTGAGATTTTTCTGTGTGGGTTTGCGGTTTTGTGTTTATATATTTATTCTATTGCAGGAGATGTAAATTATGGATGACAGTTTTTGAAAACTGCTTAATAACAACAGGCCATGACGTTTTTAATTCAAGCCTCAGTGGGTGACAAGACAAACAAGTTTTTATAAAGCAGTATGTGAAGGGCCAGCGGATATGTTTTTTTTCAATAATGTAATGGGAGCTGTAATGAGAAAACTAAGATCTGTCATTCTTCAATAAAGCCAATTTGTATTCATGGTAATATTGAATAGGGAGTCTTGGTACTACATAGAACTATTTTTATGATGGACAAGCCTGGCATGGCAGTGGCTCCTGCCATGTGCGAAAGTCCCTGTTTTTTTAAAGGTATGCGCATATAATTCAAAATGATTATTCAGCAACTTTGAGAGAACCTGTATTATAATGATACCATATCACTTCTTCATAGTCCAAATAAATGATTCCAACTAAATTCATTAACATATATCAAAAAGAGCTGTTGAGGTTTGGGTACAAAAGTAAATCCAACAGTACAGAACCCACTTATGTACTATTTATGCCTTCGCGCCAGCGATAGCCATGGCGGAGGCATTACGTTTTGGGGTTGTTCGTACGGGCATACGTCTGTCCGTGCGTAGGTACATCCCATTCTCTTGCACGCGATATCTCAGGAAAGTCTTGAGGGAATTTCTTCAAATTTGGCACAAACGTCCACTTGGACTCAAGGATAAACGGGTTCGATTTTGGTGGTCAAAGGTCAAGGTCACTATGACCTTGCGTCTGTTCCATTCTTGTGAATTTGAGTTTTAGCATATTCAATATTATGTGGCTTACACATTTATTTTTTAATTGATACGGGCACTGTATGGAATGACTGCAGCTGTCATTGCCTAACCTTGAATAGCGATGATAAGATGTGAGAATAGCGGGATCGCACGAAAATCCATCTTGTCAGGCTTCAAGTGATGCGTTTGAGTCTGGCCGGCCAGATCACAAATCAATCGGCGCCCTGTGAGGAGCTACTGGCAGCTACGGCAGTGGTTTAGGAGTGTATGAGACGACCCGGAGAGGCCGCTGTTTGTTCTAAACAACAACGGCAGAGGTTAGCGTAGATACTGCAATAACATCGAGAAGAGCAAAGAATGGCACTCAAGACGATGTTTTCGCCTCCAGTTAGTTTCACTTTTCGTTAATTTGGTTGACAGATGGTTCATCCATTCACCAGCCAAATATTTTTTTGAAAGTGTCTGCCCTTTTCCAAATAGTTTCCAATGACGGCTTCTCAGACGGTTCTGTGTTACAAACCATCTGACTGGTCGGGTTAGTCATTGCCTGCAGGTGGCACAAGTACTGCAGCTATTACTTGATTTGCCATTACTAATTTACTCTCTGGTATGTGGTTCAGGTTGGCATATGTAGAACTGGTCTGACAGAAGAGCTTCCCCTCGTGGAAAATCCACAGTCTTCAAAATGTGAATGAGTGAGTTTCTGAATTACCAGCCAGTTTCCACGAGATGTGTTTCATCCAAGCTGAACGTCATCGTGTAATTTGTGTTCTCGTCTTTCTTTGTCCTCTATCAGCTGCATGGAGCGTTTATCAAACCACTTGGCAGAAGTGTCTCTTTACCTCTTACATTTACTCTTATTTAAGTTTCAGAGTCAATGGTTTTCCTAAAGTCAAGAGTTTAACGTTCACTTTTAGTCTGTGGCTCTCAAATTCTGGTGTGAATGAAAGTGAACAAAAGCACTTGGAGTGAAAACCACTCTGTACTCAAGTATCTCCGATAGAAACTGTATTTACATGAGAAGAAAAAACATCGACGAGATTTATTCAAACGCTTTATTTTCAAATTAGGAAAAGACCGAGCTTTAATGATCCCTGTGGGGAAATAAAGTCATTGCAGCAGAATACTGAAATGAGATACAGCAAAAACAATAAACCATAAATAAGAATTTATAAGGGGGATTAATTATACCACATTAAACTATTTAAAAACAAGAATATGTTAAATCAATATCTTTCATTACAGTGTCTGCGTAATAATAGCAGTAATGTTGGTAAAGAAGAGGAAATATGTATGAATGAATTAATAATAAGCAAACGATTTTTATTGCAGAAAGAACTAGGGACTAGGACTGTCAATCGATTAAAATATTTAATCGCGATTAATCACAGATTTTTTTATCGATTCAACATGTACCTTAAAGAGTGATTTGTCAAGTATTTAATACTCTTATCAACATGAGTGGGCAAATATGCTTTATGCAAATGTATGTATATATTTATTATTAGAAATCAATTAACACAATAAAACAATGACAAATATTGTTCAGAAACCCTCACAGGTACTGCATTTAGCATAAAAAATATGCTCAAATCATAACATGGCAAACTGCAGCCCAACAGGCAACAACAGCTGTCAGTGTGTCAGTGTGCTGACTTGACTATGACTTGCCCCAAACTGCATGTGATTATCATAAAGTGGGCATGTCTGTAAAGGGGAGACTCGTGGGTACCCATAGAACCCATTTTCATTCACATATCTTGAAGTCAGAGGTCAAGGGACCCCTTTGAAAATGGCAGTTTTTTTTCTTCACAAAATTAGCATAGTTTGGAGCGTTATTTAACCTCCTCCATGACCAGCTAGTATGACATGGTACCAATGGATTCCTTAGGTTTTTTTAGTTTCATATGACAGCAGTATCTTCGAGCCCGCTACATCCTCCGAAAGACTGATTGCGTTAATGCGTTAAAGAAATGTGTGGTGTCTCGGTATTGTTTGAAAATTACGTTTTATACTTGAAATAATTCTGATACAACATCTATACTTTGCTAAGTGTAAACCCATTATTAAATCCTACCTGTTATGAAGGTTATAATGTTCAGGTTGTGTTGAAGTTGAAGCGTTGAGAGTTGATGAGCAGCCATAATAGATACAGAAGAAAACTGAAGAAAATAAAATTTGGATATGACACCCACTAAGTCTCAGATGATCACAAGTAAAACTGTTTTGCTGTAGCATCTTGCAATAACTGCAGAAAACACTGTTTTTCAAACTGTAAAAATAGGACTCCATTGTGATACAGTGTGCTGTTTGTTGTTTCGATAAAAATGACAGGAAACGTCCGAGTTCGTTGATAGAAAGACCTATTCATGTACAAGCTGATTTAAAGGTTAGACTTGAGTATGTGTGTGTGTGTGTGTTTGTACATACAGTATGTGTATGCACTGTCTGGATGTGATGTGTGGACAGCGAGCCCATCATTTTTCTCCCCAGCCTGGACAAATGCCTCATGGTGGAGGACAGGCCGTCCGACATGACAAATGACCTGCAGACACAGACAGACAGAGAGTAGCTTCATTAACAGAAAGCACAACAGACAGAGGAACAGATGATTCTGCCACAGATTTCAATCCCTCCATCTCGGCCAATTAATGAAATAGCTAGAACACACACACACACACACACACACACACACACACACACACACACACACACACACACAGAGGGACAGAGGGAGAGAGACAGAGGGAGAGAGAATGGCCATAAGCCTGGTTAAGCAGTATTAAATTATTCCTCAAATTAAAAGGCCGTACCTGCCTTGTCCTCTTAGAGCTCTGTGTGTGAGTGTGTGTGTGCATGCTTGTTCGTGCATGTGAGTGATTAAGCTGTTAATTAATTTTATGTCCTTGTATTTAATAACCGTGGACAGTGAAGATGGAGTGTGTATGTGTGTGTGTGTGTGTGTGTCTGTCTGAAAGAGAGAGAGTGAGAGAGAGGTTGGGCGAGTGTCTTCTGGATAATGTCTATGTTGTAACACTTTTGTCTGTAGAGGAGAAAGAAAAGAAGAGACTTGAACAATTTGACACACAGTGCTGAGCAGCATCTCAAATTAATCTTTAGGTTCCCAGCTTTCAGATAATATACACCACTTCTAAGTGACATCTACAGCTGATCGCTATCTCCCCCTAAAGATCCCCTGTACCCCTAAAAAAAGACAAAAACGGGTCTACTGTGGGTCTCAGAGGGTTAAACAAGCAACGTATACTCATACAATGGTTCGTATATCTTACGAAAAAGTTATTCCTCCTTTTTCGTGCGTTTTCCTACAAATGCCCCAACAACACATGTTGATTTCTGCTCGTTACATGGATACAGTCTTTTCAAAATAAACTTCCATCTTCACAGGAAACAACTTCCTTAGGTTTAGGCAATAGAATGGCTTAGTTAGGCTTAGGAAAAGATTGACTTGGTTAGGATTAGGCAACAAAGCTACTTAGGTTTAGGAAAAGTTGATGGTTTGATTTAAAATAATCCCTGAAGTGGTGTTATTGTACTTAAGTACATAAATTACTTGACAAGTAAATCAACATTGCCTTTTGGTTTTACACAGGATACGAACATTTCCTGGTTCAGGATCACGTGAATTACACACTAATACATTTTGTGGGACATGCATATGAATTACAGTGCATAACTTTTCGTAGGTATAGCTATGAACGGTGTATGAGAACAGCCTGAAACAAGCAAAGTAACAATATGACTGAGACGCTCCACTGAAATGCATCAAGCTGGGTTTCCTAATTATGAATCAAGTTAGAGCCAAAAAATCCACAGCAGATACATTTGGCCTTATTTTTATTTCATTGTGTACTCCTTTCCTTTTCATTTGACTGTGATTTGTCAGTCTGTGCATCCAGAGAGTGCAAATGAAACCAATAACAGAAATGTAATTAATGTAAATCAGGGTCAATTTTAAGAAGTATCAGCTGGATTCTTCAAGATCCGTGATGGAAATAATGACTTTCTGTTATACGCAGTTATATTTCTGTAGTTTACCATGCTAAAGTGATGAGATGTTTCAGCTGTTTCACTGCGACACCGGAGGATGAGATAAGAAGAGATGAAGAGGGGGAAAAAAAGAGGCAAAGGAGGGGAGAGAGAGAGAGAGAGATGAGAAAGTGAAAGAAACAAAAGTGAATGAGAAGGAGGAAGAGGAGCAGCTGACCTTTGCTTTGTGAATGAGGAAGGAGGAAGTGAAATGTGTGCAATGAAGAGAGGAGAGAGGAGGGAGGAGGTGTTTATAGAGGTGAGAGGGAGGAGGAGGAGGAGGAGGAGGAGGAGGAGGAGGAGGAGGAGGAGGAGGGTGCTCAAAGGCATGAAAGGATAGAGAGAAGATGGAGAGAGAGCAGTTACACAGCAGGAGAGTCTGAGTGCTCTCCTCCATCAGAGACTGTTGATTAAAATTTCATTGGCTGAGGCTGGGGGTCGGAGGTGATGCTCTGTGTGTGTGTGTGTGTGTGTGTGTGTGTGTGTGTGTGTGTGTGTGTGTGTGTGTGTGTGTGTGTGTGTGTGTGTGTGTGTGCGTGCACGTGAGCAATAAAAGCTCAGAGCCTCTTCTCCCCATGCACTCACTCACTCCTGTACTCTCACTCTCATTGGCTAATTATCTTTCTTTGTCTCTTGAGCTCATTGCTTTCTAATTGGCTACTTGCTTTTAGTTACTACTTAGTCGCTAGTTTAATTAGCATGTGCATAATGGCTACTTCCTGCTTTATTTCTGAGCTTTGGATGTGCATGTTCTCAGAAATTAACGCTTTTTAGGTTTAATGGCATTTTAAAACAATTCATTAGGGGTGTAAATCAACAGTTTCATCATGAAAGGATATTATACCGATTCTTTGGACGACGATACGATATTTGCCGACATCACAAAGTCTGCCACGATTGATTTTGATTTGATTCAATTCGAGGGCCTGCGATTGATATGAGACGACATCATTAAACCCATTTAACACAATCAGTTACATCAGTTACTCCACCTGCTTATTGCAAATCAGACCCCACAGGACTCTTCTGTTTGTGGTGCTGCTTTTTCAATTAAGGCAGAGTGAGATACCCAAACACACTGACGGCACACACAGGTGTTCACTTGTCATTGTAATGTTTTGTCTGTTAGTGTTATGTGTGTGCATAGTGAGGCAGACTTGGACTGTATTTTTGGACGTATTGTTAGTATTCAGTAGTGTGTGCATTAGGGCTGTCAATCGATTCAAATATTTAATCACGATTAATCGCATTTATCTGTTCAAAATGTACCTTAAAGGGAGATTTGTCAAATATTTAATACTCTTATCAGCATGGGAGTGGACAAATATGCTTGCTTTATACCGATGTATGTATATATGTGTTATTGGAAAACAATTAACAACACAAAACAATGACAAATATTGTCCAGAAACCCTCACAGGTACTGCATTTAGCATAAAAAATATGCTCAAATCATAACATGGCAAACTGCAGCCCAACAGGCAACAACAGCTGTCAGTGTGTCAGTGTGCTGACTTGACTATGACTTTCCCCAAACTGCATGTGATTATCATAAAGTGGGCTAGTATGACATGACATTATCGAGTTAACTTTGACATCCCTAATCTGTTGATATCTGATGGTGTCATGATGTTTGGTCAGAATTGTGTGGGTTGTTATATTTGCGTTTCAACGAGGAAATGTGTGCGAGGAGCTGTGAAAAACTGTAAGATGATCCTCAACCAGGAACAGCATCTTTTACAAACACGCTTTGGCGAAAATGTGAAGATACCTATATTAAAATTTGTCAACATATCAGATAGAGTAATATTCATTGCATTAACCACATTGATAATAATAATAACCACATGTGGCAATGTGATGTACTTATTCTTTTATATGCAGCCCATGGAAGTTATCTGTGTATTTTATTATTAATGATCTGTTTTATTGATCCTTTCCTTGATCGTTGAATGGCATTGAAATGCACATAACACAATCCGAACAAGGTGAACATTGTTTTTACTCTCACATATAATAGTGTTGAATGTCAGGTAGACTGTGTCAAAAATACATCCCGCAAGTTCAATCTGAAGTCAGCAAATGAGAAGATTCAGTATAAGCTTATCCAGGTTTTATCACCGACATGTTTCTTTCCAAAAACCAGAACACTAAAAGGGATTTTCTTTGTGTAGTCAGAATCACTGTACAGATAAAACACTGATGCATTAAAGCTGAACGGTTAAGAGACTGAGCTGGTAGCCTGCAGTTTCGGTGAGTTGAGCTCAGAGTCCACAGTTCCCTTAACTCTGTATCATTCTGTTTCATCGCTACTCTGCCTAAGCAGCTGATCAGCAGCTGGTTTCATTGAGTCACAGCTTCAAACAGAGAAGGGAGCTGATCATTGATGAGATGAGCTGCTGTGGTTTGTCCAAACAGCAGTGATTTATTAGTCATTTAATAGCTCTGACACAGAAGCAGGGTTATTAAAGGAATGTATTTCAAAAATGACATATCCTCATTGCTGAAACAACACTTATATGTAATCTAGACATCTGATAAACTCTCAATTTACAACCAAATTTAGCCACGTTTTGATAACTTTTGACTTCCAAATCACCAAATTAAGGCTTACTGGCATTTGTTCTTTATGAATTTGTCATAGGATTATTGTTGGGGATTTATTTTCTGTATTAGCCCATTTTTAAACTACATTGAAAGTTCTTTTCAACCAAATAAAATCCAGCAAGACTCCTATACGGTAAAGGAGGAATGGCACAACTACTGCCACTGAATTAATAAATCAACGCAGATCATAATACAACCTCTGTAAAAGACAAAATATTGACTTTTGACGGTGTGGTTATTTAAGAAACCAAACCTTGAAGATTGATGACAGCAGTCAGATCAGTAAACATTAAATGTTATTATGACTGATTTTATTTTTTAACGCATGTTAAAATGTGGTGTGACCAGCTATGTCAGGCAGCCCCAGGTTTGAATCCGACCCGCGGCCCTTTGCTGCCTGTCATCCCTTCTGCTATGCTGCAATAAAAGAAAAAAAACAAAACAATAAATAATCTTAAAAAAGAAGCTACGGACTAAGCTGCCGCTGCTGTACTGTTTTCTAATTGATTGGGATAAAAATAATTCAAATTCATCCAATGAAACAAGTATCATAACCACATCAGAGCACTGCCATGTTAAGAGAGGTTTCACTGGTATTGGAAGCAGAGGCGGTTCGAGATGGTCACCATCCAGCACAGAGATATTGGCTCATTACTGCAGCTGGCTCGGTGCAGTGTAGGCATGAGGAAGCTGCTGGGGTCTCCAAAATGGCAGCTGTCCATAAGCGAGCTGAGGTTCAGGCAGCATGAGAGGAGAGTTTATGTACTGCTGTACTGTACATTTGTTTCCAATGATATTTTAGACCATGCACTGCTTCCTAATTTGTAGCCACATTTTGGGGAAGTATGTCTCCTGTTTCAACATGGCAATGCTCCTGTTCACAACGCCAGGTCCATTTTTTTCCCAGTTTGGTGTGACAGAGCTTGACTAGTCTGCACATAGCCTTGAACTCAACCCCATCCAACACTGTTGGGATGAACTGGAACGCCGACTGAGAGCCAGACCTCATCACAGTGTTGGACCTCACTAAGGCTCTTGTGGCTGAATGGGATCAAATCCCTGCTTGTGAAAAGACTAAAACCAGAAGAGAGTGGAGGCTGATAGAGCAGCAGATTAATGGCTATGGTTTTGAAATGACACGATTAACAATCACATACTGATAGGTGGTTGGTTGTTTGGGTTGCTCTGGCATCTTTCTAGAAAACTGCAGATCTAACTGCACTATGAACAAAATGAAAGCAAACAGATTCTTCAACACTCCCCTTAAGTATAGAAACATGTAGTTTTGTCAGGCTGCAACCTCCAGGTCTGAAAAAGTGAAGCCAATGCTGAAGCGCCTTAAACTTGCATTCTTTCTAACTAGGGCTGTCAAAGTTAATGCGTTAATGAAAATTTGTTTTAACACCACTCATTTCTCTAACGCATTAATGCAACCTGCTATTTTTATGATGTAGCGGGCTCAGTTTTAAAGCTAGAGTGAAGATACTGGTATCATATGAAACTACTACTACTACTAAACCTAAGGAATCCATTGGTACAAACCATGTGATACTAGCTTGTCACGAAGGAAGTTAAAAAACGCTCCAAAGTTACGTTCAATTTTGGTCCCTTGACCTCTGACCTCAAGATATGTGAATGAAAATGGGTTCTATGTGTACCCACGAGTCTCCCCTTTACAGACATGCCCACTTTATGATAATCACATGCAGTTTGGGCCAAGTCATAGTCAAGTCAGCACACTGACACACTGACAGCTGTTGTTGCCTGTTGGGCTGCAGTTTGCCATGTTATGATTTGAGCATATTGTTTATGCAAAATGCAGTACCTGTGAGGGCTTCTGGACAATATTTGTCATTGTTTTGTGTTGTTAATTGATTTCCAATAATAAATGTATACATATATTTGCTTCCCACTCCCATGTTGATAAGAGTATTAAATACTTATATATATATACATGTATATACACCGATCTGCCATAACATTAGGTCAGCATGGGCATCCTGACCGGTCTGCGGCTACGCAGCCCCATACGCAACAAACTGAGATGCACTGTGTCAGCCTTCGCTCCCCACGTGCATCAATGAGCCTCGGGTTTGACCCTGTCGCCGGTTCACCGGTTTTCCTTCATTGGACCACTTTTGGTAGGTCGTGACCGCTGCAGACCGGGAACATCCCACAAGAGCTCCAGTTCTGGAGATGCTCTGACCCAGTCGTCTAGCCATCACAATTTGGCCTTTGTCAAAGTCGCTCACATCCTTACGCTGGCCCATTTTTTCTGCTTCCAACACAAAGTTCAAAATGTTCACTTGCTGTCTAATATATCCTACCCACTGCCTGGTGCCATTGTAACAAGATAATCCATGTTATTCACTTCACCTGTCAGTGGTCTGTATGTTATGGCTTATCAGTGTATATGTATACGTGTGTGTGTGTGTGTGTGTGTATTTATATATATATATATAAATGTGATTGAAGAATAATTTGACACCACGTGGATAAGGAGTAAATGATGTTAGTACTACTTTAATGTACTTGTAGACGAGAGTTGATACATCCTGTTTGATTTATTTATCAGATTGCAGGATGTGCAGTTAAGTCAATGTGACTCTGCACATACGCTGCTTCAGTAACTCAAACAGCATCCTCGCAGGCAGCTTCACACAAGCTGCACTTCAGTCTGCAACAAAGCACCAAACACACATCCACTCTGCACCACTGATGCCTGCTCAGACATAAAGGAGGCAGCTCGCTGCCAGTGGCGCCGGTTTGATATCGCACGCATGAGGCATTGCATATTCACACCCGTCAGTTAAAAGTCATTATGCTCTTCTCACTCTTACAAACACACACATCCGCGTGTACACAGCCCGCATCAGCAAATTAGCTGAATAAAGAGCCTCTTTTTGCCTTCTCCTTTGAGTGGCTAATTAGCCATCAGAGCCCGCTGTGTGGAGAGAGCGAGATCCATCAAGAGGTAGAGCTTCAAAGAGCAGTTTATGGGAGCCAAAGCACTTTAATTAGGACCTATTTGTACGAGAAAAGCGAAGAGAAAAACATAATTTGAAGCCAAAAGCTGTATAATGTTGAGGGAAAATAAACACTCTCTAATGCACACACGGATAAAGAGAGATGGGAACAAACTAAAAGGATTGGACTCGATGAGATGAGATCCTCACAAGGAGGCTTTCTACAGCAGCGTAAGGGGAAACTTATTCCTCTTACTGGAATCATCAGTTTTGTGTTGTAGTCAGTGAGGAGGTTTACATGAATGTAACCGTGACGCAGCTATATTTAAGATGAATGGGAATAATGTGAGGAAGTTACGCTGGAGTGTCATGTTCTTCATTCATGGGATTTAATTGCAGTAACATGCAGTTACCAGAATGTTAATGCGATTAACAGAGAACTATCACTACACCGCCACACATTTGTTTAAAGGAACATACCGCTGTGTTTGCCTCTTTTTTTATCAATTATCTACAAATTAAATATACTTTCAACAACTGATAACCATTTTTTGGAACTATAAAGTTACAAAAAAGGCACTGGCTCTAGAGAGAGCCTGTTTTTACTTTACCTGAAGGCCACCGTAGTTCTCTGACACGCTTGTGAAACTGCAGTAACGTGACCCGCGGAGTGCAAAACCGTGGTACCGCCAGCTGCCGTCTGCCTGTTATTATGGTAAGGATGACATCTGAGCGAGGCAAACAGCGTTACCATGGTTTTGCACTCGGCGGCTCACATTACTGAAGTCCTGGAAAGGGAGGAGCGAGCAGAGGGGTTGCAATCTGCAACCAAACCACTAGATGCCGCCAAATCCTACACTCTGTACCTTTTAAAGGAAATCCGGGTCCTTTTACAACCTGGGGCTTTTTCTCAGTGTTCTGACCATCAGTCCTTTATTTACTCACCTCTGTTATTGAGAAACTAACTGTGCTTGATGGTATTTTGTAACTTAACTTTTACTTTTAATGCAGTAGACACTTGTGATGGACATATTGGCTGTATTTGCTTGTGATTTCACTGCAGAAGGAGTGGTTTATATGACTGTTCGACTGCAGTTAGCATGGAGCCATCAGGCTTGGACAAAGTGCAGGAGCTGGCCTGTTCTTTTTCCCAGTAGTTTTAATTTTTCCAGACTGACCTGCGTCTGAAGTGTAGATAGATATACGGTATCACTGCTCAGCTTGTCAAGCAGTTCCATGAGTTCCATCCTCTACTGGCTGAGCTGCTGCTGCTTCATCTGTCTTTCTGACGTTACACAGACGTCTTAACCTTAAGAGCAAAGAGTTATTTTAAAGTGTTTGACAGCATGGCAGGCTGATATTGGTAAACAGCTTTTTCCATTTGTAGACCTTTTTGCAGAAGTGTAAGGAGTTTTTTTAATGAGATTTGTGCTGAACTCTGTGTGTTTTCTATGTCATCTGGGTGAGTAGATGATAGTTTTTATGGTGAAATATTTTATTTTTTGTGTGCTGCAAAATAAATCAAATACTAATCACGATCACAATTTTGGCTCCCCACAATTAAATGAACATGATCGACTGCGATATTGACATTTAAAATGCTCCGCTCATAGAAAAATCTGCTGCATAAATCAAGCACTTCCTAAACTAACAGCTAGAGATGTCAGCAGCTGATTGAAGCCGGTTTTCAGCACACTGATACTGTATATCTGCATATACAGTATACACACACACACATGCACACACACACATGTGCAGCCGTGTGTTTTACGTCGCCACAGAGTGGCACAGTCAGTAACGTCACACACAACATATTGTTGGTGTGTAAGTTCTTCAGTGTGAGTGAAGAAGACATAAATCTCACAATTTGTCACAACTGCAAGTCCTAAATAAGCCGAGGAGGAACAACCTTAAAACATTTGGAACAACTAACTTAATCAGACACTTATTATATTGTAATCCATTCCCATGATGGTTACGTTAACGGAGATTGCATGGATTTGTAATAAGATGCGTTCATGCTCTGCTCATTACAAATGAGTATTGGGCGATGGTAAATTATAGGGCTACCATGATGCATTCAAATGTAATCTTGTAAAATGTAGTCATGGCCCTGAATTCCAACTGGAAATATCAGATCCGTCCTAATAGGCAAACCAGAATTAATTTTTGAATTAAACCGAGAAAAATAAACAATGCAGAGTCAAGAAGTTGCAAAAGCATGCTTCATTTCACTAAACCTAGTTTTGCTACTTAATATTTAATTATCTAAACATTCACTGACTGCTGTAGGACCTATTAGAAAGAGCTGAGTCTGTTCTTGATACGCTTCGTAGAATCTAAAGTCTTGCAGGCAGAAAGCTGTAGATGTTTCTCGTGTTGTTCATTTATGTGGCAATAACCACATGTGAAGTAGATCATTATAGGAAGTGTCACTTTACAGAATCACGTTAATGGCTTAATTTCACCATTGTCCTAATGGAAATGTTGGTAATAGTCACATAACTGTGTGTGCATGCAAACACAGACGGAGCATCTCCCGCTGAACCCACTTCAGTCTGTTTGCCGAGCTCTGTCCTCGATGATCTTTTGTCTGTCAAAAGCTCTTAGCGCTTCCATCCAGAGCCCTCTGCTCTCTGCATTCATTATTAATGGACCTCAGCATGCTGAGAACACACACACACACACACACACACACACACACACACACACACACACACACACACACACAGGCAGGACCTGCACGTCACCGGTAGCTATTTTAGACGAAATATTAAATTAAACACTCAAAATATAAAGGGAAAGAAACGTTCATTGAGGTAAGCGTGGATGCAGGAGGACAAGATGGATCCATTGTTTTTATCTCCAGCTCTGTGTATGAAAGGGTAGCTGGTTCCGAGAAATATGTCAACAAACTGATCGCACCCAAAAAAAAACAGTTGCTTTCATAAGTAAACTAAATGTAGAATCACTATATAAAGCTTTCAAATACAGTGTAATATGTCATGGTCAACCACATTATGGCTTTCACTTCAGCAGTGATACAGCATCTGCATTTGACCTTGTTTGACATTGACCTCAATACAGTTACATAATTAAATGAAGTTACATTGAAAACCATGAAATGAACACTGTGGGAGTAGTTCTGTGAAATGAGTACATGAACTGAAACTGGAGGGACGGGCTGTCAGTCTCTTTCTCTCTAGATTTAGGGACTTTTGGAGCTGGTGCTACTAGGTACTTTCATTGGAAAAGAGTTTGCAACACTGGGCTGGGTTTTTTTGGTTGGATTTTTTTTTTTAAATCTAGCGTACTCTTGCTAGTTTCCTAAGATTACCAACCCTAGCTTTAAATACTAGGTAGCAACACTACAGTACCCATGAGCCTCAGTGGCTGTGCATAATCTTGCCAGCCTGTAAAATTGCAGATTTGGCGTATTTGCCGTATCCTTCATCATTGCAATCAGAAACAAAACACTGCACTTGCACCGCGTTCACATCAAATCATACAGACTATAATTAAGAAAAGCCAAGTGGTGTCCGCACCAGCCTCTTAGTTATAAATATGAGTTGGTGAAATTGTGAATTTCTGGCAGCTACAATACCTCTCAATTGTTGAAAACCATTACACAGTAAGTGTAAACAAACTAGTGGCCAAATGGCTGAAAAGCAACGCTGACAATTACATCCAGATGAAATCCAATATTAAAGGAGACATATCATGAAAAACTCACTTCTTCAGAGCTTGTGCACACACATTTGGGTATCTAGAATGCCTACAAACCCACAAACTGTGAAATAAGACAACCCAGTCAGTTTTTTGTGGGCTGCCTAGATCAGAAAGCATGTGATTCAACAAGCCAATCAGATTTGACTCCCCTTCCTATGTCACATGCAGGCTCATTAGAATATACCGCCCCCCCATATCTGAGTATCTCCACCCACAGCTTGAGAACCACCTTTGTAAAGGTGCACCATACTTTTCTTGCAAGCCAGTCAGAGCAGACTAGGCCTTTTAGGGAGGGGGTCTTTAAGAGACAAACGCTAAATCGGATCATTTCACACACAGGGTGAATACAGGTATGTTCAGACAGACAGTATGAGAAAAATATTGTGTTTTTTGACCAACAAAGCATGTACATGTTATAATAGAATCCCAAAATACAAATATGAACCTGAAAATGAGTATGACGTATGTCCCCTTTAAAACAGTTGATTCAGCTAATTAAAAAGGAGCTATATAGTATGTCTTGGTGTCCATTTATCTAGTATGACTGTAGAGCTAACAATATAAGTCGGAATAAGAGGAGGTGTTCCCGTTCATCCCATTCTGCCAAATACAGGTATGACGTGAACGCTGTATGATTTATTTATGTATTTACAGAGCTCAACCTCTAACTTCAGCCCACCATTAGCTGCCAGCAACAGAATCTGAAGCTCTGTGATTGGATCTTTCTTACTGCAGCGGGTCTCTAGTTGACTTCTGTCCTGAAACTGTTGTGTTCGCTGTCTGGCACCTTTTGACTTTTTGTCATTGAAACAGATTTTCTTCAGCTCAGTGTCTTGATTGTTTGTACTGATGATTCAACCAGGAGAGTGTCGTGTCCATCCGAGTGTTGAAAAGCTCTGGTCAAAAAAATATATTTTTTATGGGAATGAGTGTTACTGGCTGCCCGTGTGTGTGTGTGTTTTGATTTGACCTTTCTCCATATGGTGTGGGACTGAGCAGGGGGACAGGAGGTGAGCCCTACACATGCTATCAGTCTGAGCTGTTAGCCAGTTGACACACATACACACACACACACACACACACACACACACACACACACGCTGCAGGCCATACATGTCATTGTTACCTGATATTCATGGTGTGTAGGAGAAACAGACGCAGGAGAAGGTCATACGTGTGATGTCAGAGGCGGCGCGTTCACTGCCAGCCGTGGGTTTGATTGCCACTCGCTCCTCTTCCACGGCCTCGGGCTCTCTCTACCCTCTCTACCCTCCCCGCCCACCTCCCACAATCCTCAGCACCAGTCCAGCCCCCGCCAGGGGAGACACAGACCTTTCTATTTTTGATTTCTAGTCCAAGTGAAAACAATGGTAGTCAGTGTGCCGTCAGAAATCACCAATAGAGGCTGTATTGTTTGGTCATCATTCCCATCCTTTAAGATAAAAGATGACTTACTAGTTTAATTGTTGACATATGTGACTAGGTAATGAGACAAAGCGGAGGCAGCTTCTCTTCCAGGCTTGTGTGTTGTCAGCCAAAGCATTGTTGCTATCTGTGATAAATTATTCATTCATTACTCAAGCTTCACTTACCAACTTTTCTTTGAGCTTTCTGCTTTCTTCAGTGAATGGAACTTGCTCAGGTGTCATCACGCAACCTATGTCAGATGATAACAAGTGTTTGTATATGGGGGGGGGGGATAAGGTTGAAAACTCTTCACTCTAGTGAACCTTTAGTTTAGATTATTTCATCACATATGTGCAAAACTGAGACTTTATTGCTATGGTTACATGCAATTGTATATACCTAACATGACTTTTTTTTGGGGGGGGGAAAGGGGGATTTTAAAGGGGACATATCATGCTGATTTTCAGGTTCACACTTATTTTGGGTTTCTACTAGAACATGTTTACATGCTTTAATGTTCAAAAAACACTATTTTCCTCATACTGTCTGTCTGAATATACCTGTAATCACCCTCCATCTGAAACGCTCCGTTTTAGTGCCTGTCTCTTTAAGACCCCCTCCCAGAAAAGCCCAGTCTGCTCTGATTGGTTTGTGAGAAAAATATGGTGCACCTTTGCAAAGGTAGCTCTCAAGCGGTGGGTGGAGATCATATAAATATCTATAGATATATTCTAATGAGCCTGCATGTGACATAGGAAGGGGAGCGAAATCTGAATGACTTGTTGAATCACACGTTTTCTGATCTAAACAGCCCACAAATACTTTCTGGGTTGTCTTATTTCACAGTTTGTGGGTTGGTAGGAACTCCAGATACCCAAATGTATGTGCACAAGTACTGAAGAAGTAAGTTTTTCATATGTCCCCTTTAAATCTTTATCCGAGCTTAATGCTCATTAGGTGGGGATTTACTTCTTAGGTCAACATTAAACACTGTTCTTTTACACTAAGGTGCATAATCGGACTGATAGGCCTAACTTTCATTGTATTAACTTTAGGGTTCATATTTGCATGAAACCATGTTTGTTTGGTTGGGTGTGCGAGGCTTCTTGGACTTGATTCTGCTATGAGTGATCAATGAGCGGTGATTCTACTGTCCAAACCTTGCAGCTATCTTGTCTTGATATAAAGCACTTAGCTGTTTAAATTCCACTCCAGATAACCTGATGTCTGTTTGATAATCTCCAGTATTGGTTTCTAGATGCATTAGCAACGACTGATCTAATTTAAACCGAGATATAATAGCCTCCTTTAGCGTGCTTGACTAGATATTGTATTACACACAGCTCAAAGGAATACCAATGCTAACAAGTCATAGAAGCAATCTGGACAAAAGGCTAACCCGAAGGTTGTCCTCACAGTATCAGCTTCACAAAAGACATTGTTACTTGGCGTCATCTTTGCTTCTGTACATGGATGCTTCTCATTTTCAAGTTTCCTTATGAAGCAGCGTTAACCCTCCCAAAGAGATATCTTTGATTTGTATTCATATGCAAATGAGCATCCTTAGGAATAAAAAAAGACATTCTTTTAAAGGGAAGAAGAAAGGGAGAAAAGGAGGGAGAGGGAAGTTCAGCTTATCACCACTCAACAGATGTTCAGACTAAATGTGTTGGTTTGTCTGTCTCGTCACTGAGGCTGAGCGGAGCAAAGCTCCAGCGCTGGCCGGTCTGAATGGACCAAGTCAACCAGCTGCTGCTAAGGGAAAAAAAAAAAAAAGCATTCCTATAGTGGCTGTAATTTGCTCCGATGGCAGAGGTGGAAAGAGCCAGAGGATCAGGATGAGAACCCCCAGCTGCCAAAGGCCTTTGGCCACACAGAGGAAATTAATTCAATTCCAAGTAGATAGAGTAAAGGCAGTGTGCTGCAGGATAGCGCTCGAGCCAGGTAGCTGGCAAGAAAGTGCTGAGTGGACAGTTACAGAGCTGTGGACTGGCCTGCTGTCTTGACTGGCCTGCTGTCTTTTCCCCCTCTCTCTCTCTCTCTCTCTCTCTCTCTCTCTCTCTCTCTCTCTCTCTCTCTCTCTCTCTCCTGACAAAGAGAAACCTAAAAAAACATTAATGCTAAGATCTCAGGATTTGTTTCCTCCAGTATAGGTTCTAAAGATTTCCTTTTGATTTTAAAATCATTACTTCAATTGTAATCTTTTTCCTAGAATTCATCATTAACTGAAATGTGATTTTAAACACAGAACTATGGATAAATCAATCATAAAAGCATGAGTTTTTCAAATGTCAGATGTTCTTTCATTTGAGGATGTGGTAGCAGAATGACAATTCTCTTTAAAACCTGCAGTAGGCAGAATGTTTTTGGCATCATTGGGCGAAAAAATCCATAATAATCGTTCAGCATATTGTCTTCTGGGAGTCTTCTGCACCTCCTCATGGCTCTGTTTTCAGGCTTTAAATAATCAATGACGGGAGACATTGGCAAATCACAGGTCATTTCAGAGAGAGAGAGCGTTCCTATTGGCTGTTCATTCAATAGAGGCAGCTGTCTATCACTCGCAAACTCCGATCAAACGGTCAAACTAGGCAGCGCTGATGAAATATGAATCAATATTATGTTACTGTAATGACTATTTCTCGCCTCAAATGGTGGGCGGTGCTTGATATTTCCTCAACTGATCTCAACATAGCGGCCGGGTCACAAACTTTCTAATTTTACTATGTTTCTGAAAACATTCCATGGGAGAAATAGTCATTACAGTAACAAAATCTTGATTCATATTTGATCAGTGCTGCCTAGTTTGACCGTTTGATCGGAGTTTGTGAGTGATTGACAGCTGCTCAGAGACAGCAAAGCTCCAGCTCGGCTCTGATTGGTTGTTTTCCTCCGGTCTGTGAAATCTTGTAGATGCCATTAGGAGCACCGGAGGACACAGAACCACATGATTTTTTTTTCAGATTACCTGTCTCATGCACTACTGTCAGGATATAGTGACCGTTTTATAAAAATTAATCATATTTGCTTTTATTTCTACCCATTGCAGAGTTAAAAGTATCTATATGTATACTATCTGTAAGGGGGAACAAACACACACCCCACTCCACACAATGTGCTCCTCTGTTTTTAAGCATATTCTCTTAATGTTTTAATATGTATGATTGGTTAGACATCTTAATGCTGTGTGTTGGAAAATTCATAGCATTCAGTCATTTTGTTGTTTCTATTGTTGAGGAACTGCAACAGGAGTAGCACTGTTGTTGGACATTTATCTTCCCTCAGTGTTGAATGCCACTCTGTTCTGTGATTTAGGGATCATTTTCGCCTCTTGTTGAACCACCTGCATAGTTTTGCTGACAGATTTTGTCACGCAGCTGGACTGTAAGCTCCCATTCATTAGCATGAAAAGTCACTGGAAGAAACCTACAGCTGCAAGTTGGATCCAGTTTGATTATTGTAGTAATGGCATTTCAAGGACGGACTACACTTATGACATTTGGGTGGTGACGTTAATGAGATTTGGAGAAGACGTTGTTTTTCAGTACTTAAAATAGTCGTCATTATGGGAACACACAGGTGCTTCCACACACATTTCAAATCCAGGGAGTCCAGCTGTTTTTTCAGGGAAACGAGAGCAGATTTTGGTGAGAATTTCCAGTGGTCAGCATTGCCATTGCAGGATGTCACTTCATATGTTATTATTGCGGTTAACCATGAATGTGATTACATCTGATCGAAACTTTATTTTGCATATGTTTCAACAGTTTCAGTCTGTAAATAATTACTAACACTGCTGCTCTGGAATCTGATGTTCCACCATCTGGTTTGCATCTGTTTGCTTTGTAAAACAAATCCAAACTATCGCAGACACTCGTTTTACCCTTTTAGTAGCATTTAATAAGGCTTGTTTTTAGTATACATTTTATATCAAACAGCTGTGAAAACTTTATTTCTTATCTCATTAGATTATGATCAGCCGTGACAGCTATGTGTGCCTTATTTTCCCCGTGGAACGAGGCACACAGAATCGCAATAAAAACCAGTGTTGCAGATGTGAGAGATCAAAGCAAGGAGCAGGATCGACTAAACGGTCTACCTCAAAAGTGCAATTGGTAATTCGAGTGAGAGGGCGGCAGGATTTACAGAAAATATAAAAGTTCAGAGAGAAGAGGTGTTGCCTTTAGGTTAGAAAAGTAGGTTAATGACCGAAAGGTTTTTGGCTCAAATCCCTTGAGGTAATGTGGCCGGTGCCCTTGACCAAGGCACTGAAGCCCCAGCACACCAACAACTGTGGCGATGCTGCTCTGCTGCCAAAATCTGGAACTGTATAGTTGCTGCACAGATGTCTCTGTTATCTCTGGATAAATACTAGATACTTGCTCATTTCTCTCTCTTTATCTCCCTTCCTTCTCCTTTTGTTTCGTTGTTTGACTTTCCCCCCCGACTCTCCTTCCTTCCTCTATCTTGCGATATAACTTCCATGGCTGGTTGATTTGGGTGAGCAGAGGGAAACAGGCAAGGCTTGCACAGTTCAGGACTCCGGAGAGCTTGGCCAGGCAGCAGCAATCAATCACAGACTAAATCCCTCCTCTCTCAGGACTGCCATGTGCCAGGTGACATGGTCAACAGCTGCAGAGAAATATAAAGCCTGCAGTGGGTATTTGTATTTAAATAGACTAGTAAACAGGGTGTCTGAACAGGCCGCAGTCCGGAGAAAACAACTAAATATGACATTTATAAAAAACAATGGCATCGGTCGGTTGTTCAAACAGTTAAACCAACTTGTGTTTACATTTTTCCTGACCATAACCAAGGTCTTTCTAGCATATGTAGATGGTGTGACTTGAGTTGAAAGAAACAGTGAACTAACAAGGTGTAAAGTATATTTATGTCTGACTCTGGGTCCGTGTGCTTCCTTTTCTTGCAGACATGTCTAGAGTTGGAGCGATATCTGCAGACAGAGCCCAAGCGACTCTCGGAGCTCTTTGACGAGGAGCTGGACTGTCTCTTAACGCCTACCTTCATGCAGGGCGGAGACAGTGATGAGGACCTGATGGACCCCCTCCTCCCCAGCCTCCCTGACCAGCCAAGCCCGCCTCCACTACTGGTAACTCTCCCCAAGGTCCAGGCCAAAATCCTCCAGGTGCCCAAGACCCAAGCAGAGGTCGGGACTGAAACCCTCACGCCAAAGGACCAAGTCCTGGCAGGAGTCAGCGCCGCACAGCTCAGCGCCGCCGTTACATCCCTAACGCCGCCATCGTCACCGGAGCTCGGCCGCCACCTCATCAAATCCACACAAACACTGACCGCGACGGCAGACGGCACGCTAACGCTCAAATTTGTGGCGAAGAAGGTCGGGTTGGGGGCGGCCAAACTGGTGGCAGCGCGAGCGCTACCGTCGCCGCCGGGCCGAGGAGGAGCCCTCAGTGACGGCGAGCAGGGAGGAGGAGGAAGTCTGGGAGGAGAAGTACCAGAGAACAAAAAGAGAGTCCACCGGTGCCAGTTTAATGGCTGCAGGAAGGTTTACACCAAGAGCTCCCATCTGAAGGCACATCAGAGGACTCACACAGGTAAGACCTTCATTACGTTCATTAGTACACTCTATATTAATCATTTCAGCTCTGTAGTCCAGTACTTCGGATTTGAAATGAAGCAGTGATTATGAGGTTACAGTGCTGACTTTCAGCTACAATTTGAGAGCATTCACATCGATACTAGGTGAACACTGTAGGACTTGTAGCCTTGTGTATACATGAGGACCTTTTGAGCACGTTTGTAACATGAGATCTTGTCCTCTCGCTCATTTTGAAACATTTTATTGATCAAAATGAATACCATGTTTGCGATCCATGCAAGAAACCTGTAGGGCTAGGGTAGAATTTCTCTTACGAGCAACAATCATTAATGATCTGTGTTTAGGCAGTGCTCACAAATGGCTTGTGTGAAATGGGCCCAGGTCCCCAATTTTAGGACAATGCAGCAGGACATCATGCGGACTATAAAAACTAAAACGGAGTTTTACGAACAAGCATTGCAACGTTCTTGGTGCTGAACTGCAGTCAAAGAGCCCTGAAACAAGAAGCGAAGCTGTCTGCAGTACAGCCTGACAGAACATCAGCTGGGAAGATGCCAAGTGTCTGAGGATGTCTGTGAGACTTGGCAGCAAATCCGTGACGCAAAATGATGACTTTATCAGAGTTTATACAACTTTTCCAGTTACTTTCTGTGCCCTAACATTAGGGGACTTTATACAGAAATTACTATCATTCCTTCACTGTTAACACACTTAAAGTAAAGCTGATAGTCAGCATTTTTACGTCTCAACCCAACATGTTGTGGTTTCAGAACCAACACAATGAAAAATGTGTCCATGTCCTAGTACAAGCACCAGCTAGGGCTGCACGATTATGGCCAAAATGATAGTTATTTTGATCAATGTTGAGATTAAAATAATTTATCAGGATTATTCTTTGATTGAAGTGACAAAATGTGTTTATTGCACTTTCACATTTAAATCAACAGTGCACTGCTGTCACTTTCACATTGGGCTACATTCCTGCTAATTAACAAATCTTTGCATCAAATCAAGACTAAAAATAAGGTTGTTCACCTAAATTCTGTGCATTTTTGTTTTGCCCATCTGCTCTACAGTATATATATATATCTTCTACTCTGGACTACCGCTGTAGGGTGTGCACACAGCGGCATGACAGCTCCCCAAAAGTGAAGCCAAAACATTGATCACCGGTTGGTGGCTGGCTGTTAGTTTAGGAAGCGCTTGAATTAGATATTTAGCAGAGCTATGAGCGGAACATGCATTCTAAACGTCAATATTGCAGTCGATCATGCACATTTAATAGTGGAAAGCCCAAATCATGATCGCGTTAATATTTTTATAATTGTGCAGCCCTAGCGCCAGCACTACAAGATGTAGTAACTTCAACAATGTGCTTAAACCTGGATCTTTGAGTAAGACTAAAACCCAGCACATGTACACAACCCAAATTGTGGAGAAAACATCCGACATTTGAGTTTTCTAAGAGAGATTATAACCTCTCCTCGTCTTCTTCTGCTTATCAGGTGATCCTCTAGATTTTATTAATTTCCTCCTGAGTCTTATACCAGCTCAGGGCCAAAAGGCCCTGCCTCAGTAATTGCCCGATGAGTGATAGACTGCTAGTAAATGACATTGGTAATTCAGCCGTGTCCAACTGGGTCTGACATGCAGCTTTAGCTGCTAACTACTGCTGCCCTCTCAGTGACCCTCAGACAGAACACACACCAGGCTAATGTGTCCAGGGGCTGTCTGCTGTGAGCTCTCCGAAGTGTTAGCATGTGGAGACGGGCTCTGAGTTGATGAAGGAGACACATGAGTGAAGATGGTTTTGACTGATGCAGATTATGATGAATTTGTGATTTGCTTGAGTTTAAACAGCATTAAGTCACCTAAACTGAAGTTCACATCCGTCATAGTAAGAAGGTTACTCGATAAGGAGCAGCCTCTTGTAATATTCTGAACGAGTTATTGCTCCTAACACATGGAAATAAGACCTTTCAATCAATTCCACAAAGCTGCAAAGGCCTGTGTTAATAAGGGCAATTTTAGCTGCATTTCCACCAAGACATTTCTGATAATTTTAGTCCCTGGACTACTTTTCAAACTAATATGCTCAGTGATCTAAAGACCTGTGAAGATTAGGCAAGTTATAGTCCGCTGACATATGAAAAAAACAACATGACATGGGACAAGGGCTGCTGCTATTTCTTTCTGCTTTAGAATGCAACAATCAGAGAAAATATATTATACTGCTCGCCCTCTCACCTCCTTCACGCTGCCTCTCTTTTTCTCTCTGTCTTTATTTTTAAACGAGTAGGAAGACCGACAGCAGAGCCTAATTTTACTTTCAATGTTATCAAACAAAGAGAAATGCTCTCTCCTCGTCCTGAAACAGTTATCCCTGAAAGTTCCTGTACTTTCAGAAAGTGCTACACCCCCTGCCCACCCGACAATGGCATTTTTGGGGGGTAAAATGTCCCCGGAACTTAATTTAGACCCTGGTCCCTGCGGTCAAAACGCAGTGAGTACTTTAAAAGGTTCCTAGTCCCTGGGGAAAGTTCCTGCAGTGCAAAAAAGGGGCTATTGTTTCAGATACTGTTGTGGTACATTAGTTTGAAGGCTAACCAGACGTCAAAATACTGCAGTGATTTTGCAACTCTGAAAAGACAATCACTTTATCATTAGTGGTGAAGATCAGCAGGTCAAAAGTAGAAATATTTTCCCTTATTTTACAACATAATTTATGTTCTGGCTAGGACTGTCAATCAATTAAAATATTTAAATTAATCGCGATTAATCACAGACAATCATGCGATTAATCGCGATTAATTGCACATTTTTTGTCTGTTCTAAATGTACCTTAAAGGGAGATTTTTCAAGTATTTAATGTCAACATGGTTTAAGCAAATGTATGTATATATTTATTATTGGAAATCATCAATTATATTTATTATTGGAAATCAATTAACAACACCAAACAATGACAAATATTGTCCAGAAACCCTCACAGGTACTACATTTAGCATAAAAAAATATGCTCAAATCATAACATGGCAAACTGCAGCCCAACAGGCAACAACAGCTGTCAGTGTGTCAGTGTGCTGACTTGACTATGACTTGCCCCAAACTGCGTATGATTATCATAAAGTGGGCATGTCTGTAAAGGGGAGACTCGTGGGTACCCATAGAACCCATTTTCATTCACATAGCTTGAGGTCACTCACACAGTTTCTCAAACTGAGCCCGCTACAGCCTCTGGGAGATTGATTGTGTTAATGTGTTAACTATGACAGCCCTAGTTCTGGCACATATTTGATTGACAAATGCAGCGCCTTGCCCGGTGACAATGTATTACAGCAAAAGTTGAGCCAGGTTCAACTTTATTTGAAGTAACCCTGCATTTTTCACTGGAGCCTGCTGCATCAGCACCCACACTGTTAATCGATGAAGCAGCTGTGTCAGTACTTTTGTGGTTTTATGTGGTAACCAAAGACCACATTGATTCAGTATGTGCAAAATCACAAAAAACACCTAGAGTAGAAACTTTATGAATTGTTTGTCTGAAAATGCAATATTCATATCGGAGGTTGTTTTGATTTTCGATTTCCAGTACATCACTATACTTTTCAAGTGACAGGGACTAGTGTACCACAGACTTGTACATTCTCATAAATCCTCTAAATCTGTTTTCATGTCAAAATGCATTCTGGATTGAACATCTTTTACCCTGAGTAACTAAGGCTGAATCCATCACTTATCTGCAGCAGCATGAGGCCTGTGCAGACTTGCACCACCTGAAGCTATAACATTATTCAACTTTAGCTTTTAACCACAGCGCCATTTACAGTATCTGGAGTGCTTCATGGCCTCCAGTTGTCATCATCCAGTTTCCTTGGTGTTCATCAGGATTACAGTACATAGCCTGCAGACCCTCTACTGTATTAATACACGGCAACCTTGGCATCATTAATCCAGCGTGTTACAGGCTTATATGATCCCAGTGACCATCGCATGGCTTTAAGTATAGCATTACATTCCAGGGTGCAGCACCTAGCACGGCCAGGAGAACCCGCGGCCATAGCTTTATTATAGCTAATCCAGAATGGAGCGGCTAGCTTTCTGGTAGCCTGGCCGCTAGCTGCAGTATCTCTAATCTTCTGATGATTCTACAGTCGAGTCATGCTAACCAACGATGAGCTCTTAAAGGCAGAATCATTCACTGAGAAAAAAAAAAAAAGACACCCTGGAGACACTGCAGCTTCTTCAGTGTGTGTGTGTGTGTGTGTGTGTGTGTGTGTGTGTGTGTGTGTGTGTGTGTGTGTGTGTGTGTGTGTGTGTGTGTGTGTGTGTGTGGTATAAATGTGGGGGCGGTGTATTCCCTCCCGATGTGTTCACTACAAGCACAGCATTGTGGTTTAATTAGCTTAATCCTCTTTTTGGGTTATTATGACCATAAATCATTGAACATACATGTAGGGAGGGATTAACGTAGCAGAGACTACAGGGAGGAGCAACTGCAGAAAGGCTGCGCAGCATCAATACACTTACTGTCACATAGTGCACACCAGAGGCCATTAGAAACATAATTATGGCGAGCTCTTTCAGGAGTTTTGCTGTACACGTGCAGCAATTCCACATAATGTTGGTAATAATATTCCTCTGTTCATATCCCAAACTATTTCTCTGAGCCGCAGCTACGATGTGGAGTTTTCTTTTCTTTTATGAAAATGTTCATTTAGGGAAAGTTGCAACATGAATAGATGTACAAATTAATTCAGTAAATCTCTAAAGTACCCAGTCAGAGCTGCTCGGAGTCGGAGCCAGGGTTTTCTGATTCTCTGGTTGGTTTTATTCTCACTCTCTCGGATCTGGTTTTATCTCTTAAAAACACTAGATGGCTAATAATCCTCCTTGTTATTCAAGCTGCAGTCCAAAACAATATACTTAACTGCATACTTGGCACCCGAGATAGCAGAATAGATGAGCAGTGTGCGAGACTATTTGTCTAAACTGTACTTAATGAAACGGGCATCAACTCAGTTTGCAGGCACTTATATCAAACATTGCGAATTGTACCTGATAAAATATGTGGATGTGCATACAATACATTGCAGATCACAGCTCAAGTACACCTCGCTGTTGTCAGCTGATAATCAGAGACAAACAGAATCAATAAAACAGAGACATGTTCAGAATAGCGAAGCACCAAGACTGGAGACGGGGTGGAAACTGCAGGCCTAGCTCCATCAGTGAAGAAACACGACTTCTAACCAGCAGCGTAACATAGTTGTGATTGGCCCCGGTGCACATTTGTTTCTTGGGCCCTCGTCCCAAACACAATCGCACGCTCGTGCGCACACACGCATGTACAAATAACCCCTCCAGACAATTGCAAAGCAGACAATAGCTATGCCACCATGGAGAGGCTCACCATGCAACTCCCATCCTGCAAACCAGCCTTAGATCAGCACCACGGACAGCAGCCGGAGCGCCAGATTTATCAACGCTAATTTAACAGCCAGCCCTGGACCCAAATGTTCTCACAGACATTGCGCAGACGGTGCGCATTTTCCAACATATGAGACGTAACAATTACAGTGCTATAGATTTAAATCCCTGATCCCACACCATAATAACAAAATAAACCAATACTCACCCATTAGACATTTACAGGTCGTTTGCTCTGCAAAGTCATTAAAGACACTGCTTAAGAACCACGTCCTTTTTGATTTGAATGTCCTGGCTGTGAGCTTTTGTTAGACTATTTATTTCTGCCGCTCACCTTGAAATCGCCTTGAAATCGCTTTTAAATCGCCTTAAAATGGCCTCAATGGACCGGGAACGGCTGATTGGTGAAGTTGAAATGAGGAGTTATCTATACGTTACCTCTTCATTTCACCACAAAAACTTTAATAAGGTGGCAGCTGGCTGAAGGAAGATTGCCAGAGAGCTGAAAGTTTCCTACTGCTGGTGGCTATATTGTATTTTTGGGTCATTTCCAGTAAATATCAGAATATTAAACGTGTGTTTTCTGTTTAAAAAGAACAAACGAAGGAAAGATAAGTGGTTACGTCTCCAGTCTGATCTCGAGCGCACAGCTGAAAGGTAGCCTACGTGGTTTGTTTACATGATGTAACAGAAGTGCCAGCTTCTGGGCCCCTGGTGCGCCGCACCGGTTGCACCGTCGACATTTACGCCACTGCTTCTAACAACTCCATCAACAAGCTGTCTGGTTGTGTAAAAGTACAATGATAGTTCTAACATACCCAGACAAAATAGAAGAAAACCCAAAACAACCAAATAGATATTCACCAATCAGCAAGTGTGTGACAGTATTGTGGTACAATACAGGGTTAATGGTTCAATACAGTACCTATTTGTTTTTTTACTATTATGTGTAAATGGATCAAATCTGACCTATCCTTCTTTTGTGAAAGCCATTTTTCTAATAGGTTTAAAGGTGCTAAATTCCAAATTCAGAGCATATCTAGGCCTATCATTGAAGGATTGCCTCCATACAGCTCTCAACATGGCGACAACTGAGGCGGCGACTAGCTGCGATGCTAACAGTACGAACAGTGCAAACAACGGCAACAGTGCTGACAGAGCTAACAGTGGTTAACCTGTGGGGTCGGTAAAGACGGCGTTATCGGTGATAACTGCGGTAAGATCGCGGTGCAGAGCGGTTAGCTAGCCAGTGGGAAAAACACACTGGGACTCACATGCACTAAGATGCACACGCGGCCGGGCTGACTACGTAAACAAAGCACAGAGAAGCTCAGATAACAACACACAGACTTCATTCTCTGCTCACATAACTCCACTACATCATAGCATGGATGGATAAAGAGATCTGGATACAGCGTTGGAGGTGGTTCCCCGTTCATTCCTATAAAAGTTCCTCAGTAGAGCATGAAGCCGAAATGGCTCGACTGCCGAGTGATAAAATTAGGCTGTGTCTAGAAGGTAACCCACAAATTGCGGAAACGTGTCATAGCATAGTTTTGCTGCTATATTGATGTTCTAAATTCCAAATTTATCACCTTTAAGTACAAAATGACAGAAACATACAATCTCTTAAACGAAACAATAAAGCAGCTTTGTTACAAGCAGATCTTTGTCTCCATAAAACTACACCAAACACTAAAAACATGTCTAGAGAAGGATTTCCTCGTAAAGATAAAGAGCAAATGTCCAAACTTGATTGGAGTAATTTTCTGCAAACCCCTCAGTCGTCTACACATCCAAATTTAAGTCATCATCACTACCAGATTTTTGTAGGGGGACATTTTTTAGGACCATAAGCTTGTAAACATCTTCAAGCATTAGTTGAAACCTCTGACAGGTCACAGTGTCGGATGACATTTAAAAGCATTCTCTGACATTTAATGTTTGGGAGTCATGAATGACTTGTATAGCAATACATTTTATTTTATTCTACCATTAAATATCACTACCAAACAGCCTTTTCTGGTCATTGTCAGTTCCTGAATTACAAATCATGTATATATTTTAGCTATTATTCCAGGCAGCCATTTGTTTCCATTCATTTCTACATGGTCTGAAACAATCAGTTGGCACACTGCTGAACTTGTTTGATGATAAACCATCATTAGACAACAAGTTTGCATTGATTTTTTTTTTTTTGTGAATGTTACTTATGTTATTATTAAATGATAATATAGATAAGGTGCATATTCAAATGAAAAGTCTGTACTGAATAACCTCAAAAAATGATTATGGAAGTTTGACAACAATCAAAGCTGCAGTGGGTAGAAATGCAGCAAATATGATTTAAAAAAATATATTTTTATAAAACGGTCACTATATTCTGACAGTAGAGCATGAGACGGGTAATCTGAAAAAAATCATGGGCCTCTGTGGTTCCAGTGTCCTCCGGTGTCCTCCTCGGTGTCCTCCGTGTCTGCATCTGCAAGATTTCACAGACCGGAGAAAACAACCGATCAGAGCCGAGCTGAAGCCTTGCCTTCTCTGAGCAGCTGTCAATCACTCACAAACTCCGATCAAACTAGGCAGCGCTGATCAAATATGAATCAATATTCTGTTACTGTAATGCCTATTTCTTGCATAAAATGTTTTCAGAATCATCTTGTAGTGTACTGTTTAGCTGTAAAATTTGAAAGTTTGTGACCCGGCAGCCATGTTAAGATTAGTTGAGGAAATACCAAGCACCGCCCTCCAGTCGGAGCACAGCCAATAGAAATGCTCTCTCTCTGAAATGACCTGTGATTGGCCAAAGTCTCCCGTCACGGGCTAGATATTTTAAAGCCTGAAAACAGAGCCATGAGGAGGTGCAGAAGTCTAGTTTTCTCTCAGAACACCTGAATTACAATATGCTGAAAGGTTATTATGGAATTTTTGCCAAATGATGCCAAAAACATTCTGCCTACTACTACTTCAATGCAGGTTTTGTGTTCATTCGACTGAAGCAAGTTTCAAGAATGGGCTGAAACGAAACAAAAAAAAAATACATTCAAACGGAGTGCTAAAATAAACTTTGGGATACACCCTAAATCAGTCATTACCAAAGACTGAAGAGATTTTATTAGGGTTTTGTCAAATTAATTTGAAGAATTTCTTCCACAGTCTTTTATTCAAGATATAAATCTGCAAACTTGGTTTGCAAAATGGCTATCGGTGATGTAAAGTATATTCTGTGATATGTAGTTCACAGGTCAAAGCATGAAAAAAAAAACACTCCAGTTTGAGTCTGACTTCCCAAGACCTCAACCCCGACCCTCAGCGGGTACCACCACAGCATCATGTGGATTCAGGAAAACCCCAGACCTCCATATACAGTATATATATATACAATATATATATATATATGTGTGTGTGTGTATATATATATATATATATACTCTACACCCACTGAATCCAACCTCCAACCTGCTCTCTCTCTTTCCCTCTCGCTTCCACTTGCTCATTCAGTTTGGGTTGCCAAGCAACTGCATCACCCTCTTCCATAATTGGTTGGTGGCTGGTTGATTGTCCGTGCCTGTTAATCTCTCTCTCTCTCTCTCTCTCTCTCTCTCTCTCTCTCTCTCTCTCTCTCTCTCTCTCTCTCTCTCTCTCTCTCTCTCTCGCCCGCCCGCCCCCCTCCACCCCGTCTCTCTTTCTCTCAGTTGCTAGGTGACTTTATCACGCATCCTTGCCTTGCCGTGCTATAATTGGCTGGCGTCATGGTTGCCGTGGCGTCAGGCCCGAGCTGGCCTTGCTTCATTCCTCCAACTGTGTGTGTGTGTGTGTGTGTCTGTGTGTGTGTTATAGCATGTGTGTGTATGTGTGTGTGTTTGAGGGGGGTCCTATTGAAGGAAGATGGGGTGCTCTGGCCAATTACAGAAGACGGGTGTGAAACGGCCGCCTGTCTGGCACCTGCGGCCCCCACTCATACCCCATATCAAACACTCACTCTCACACACACACACACACACACACACACACACACACACACATGCAGGTTGAGAGTGTAGCATTTCTCCAACTGGATAAGCTGCCAAAGTGGTTTGCTATTGCATATTGAAAATATTGGTCCTGTATTCAGTCCTGAGCGAGGAGGACTCTGTGGAGTGAGTAGGAGGATTCACACATTCAGTTACTGCTACTGAAGATTCAACATGGAGGATTTGTTGGTTCTTTACAGAACTAGAAGTAAATCTGTTGTAGGATCACACATTTTTCACAGCTGTACCAGAGGATTATGGGCCTATACACAAATAGGGGACTCCCCGTTGTACCTTCAAAGTAGGGTAGATAGTATGTGTAACTTGCCTCTTTTTGAACAAAAGAAATGTAACCGATTGCGACAGTCTTGGTCTCTCCCGTCTTAATTCATCTCTTTTAACGACCGCATTGAGGCGAATTAGAAGTTGACCATTAGTGCCCAACCAATAACATCAGCAGGCCAGTATTATCAGTCTGGTGGACTGACGCAATGCATGTTTGAGTTACAGCAATTTATGTAAATTTATCTTTAATCTTTCTCAAATCAAGTTCTGTAGATCTTAGTTTTATGTTGGGTTTTTCTTTGTTAGTTTTTTAAATATTATATTCATAATTACTCACAGTATCAACAGTAAAATTACATTTCTAACTGTAAAACATCCTTGCTCAGACATATATGTTTAAAAAGAAATAAAAGAAGAACAGGTTTTTTTTAGCTGTCAATCGATTAACATATTTAATCGTGATTAATCACACATTAATCACACATTTTGTATCTGTTCAAAATGTACCTTAAAGGGACATTTGTCAAGTATTTAATACTCTTATCAACATGGGAGTGAGCAAATATGCTTGCTTTATGCATTATGATGCAAGCTCTATTCAGTAAAAATGAATAGTTGAAGGTAAATTAGGTAAAAATCCAGTTGTTTGAAAGAGATGTTTTCACTGCAATATAAAATAGATATTGGAGAGGGAATTATGACCTGTTTAACTTCTTAATAGTAGCTCTAAGTTTGTATTGTTTTGTTTTTGTTTTGTACCGTGGTATCAAATTGTGTATCAAGAAAGGTGGAATTCTATTAGTATTGGTATCAACTTCTAAATTTCTGCTATCGTGACATTCCTAGTAGACAAGGTGACAGAGCGAGTCCTATCTCCTAAAATGCACAATGTTGAGACATCAACAAAACACAGATCCATGTTGAGGAAATCGGCAACCGACGGCAAAAGATTTGACTGGATAATTTGAATATGCAAATCCAGGGGAGCACAGCTCATTTAGTCCGAGAACGAGTGCGTCACCTTGTCAGTCACGTTGTGTCTGCGGATGAAAGACGACTCCGATCAAAGAGACACAGGAACTGGGGGGGAAATAAAGGGGAAAGAGGGTACCATTCACAGTTGGATGTTCCTGTAGCACATCATCTTTTACTTGTCGTTGCATCACCTGGCTGTCGCTGCTCTGCACCTCAGGTATCAGTCCATGTGAAGGTGTACTTTCTGCAGCTTTTGTCGTTCTGGCACGATGATTCAAGACGGTGCATTAAGGCAATTAAAGTTCAGAAAAGCAGTCTCACACTTAGATGCAGACATCTGGAACCAGGTTATACTTAAATAAAAATGAGTTTCTCTGTCGGGGTCACTTTTATTCCCAAGATCCTGATTAAAAAACTGCTGTACTTGTGAACACATCCTTTAATATTGCATCCAATAATGTTTCCACCATATTGTGAAATACTTCAGTTTTCATATTAGTTCCACTTTGTTTTTGGACCGTTGTGTGTTTGTCTCCTTAAGAAGATTGGTGTGTGCTGTGATGGGAGTGGAGGGGCCGCTAGGACATCTGGCTAAATGACTGTAAACTGCTGTATTACTCCCCATTAAGAGCCATTAAGACCCCAATTATAGTTACCAACCCACAGTTCACACACACACAACACAACATAGTCACACACACTAGGGGTCTGCAGTTAGGTTCGGCCAGTTTGAGAGTGTGCAGTGTTTTAAAGTATTTCCTCTTCATCAATATTCTAAATATTTGAATTTAATTTTATTTACTTAGTTATTTTATTGATTTAAATAACTTGATTTGTTTGATGTTTGAGGAGTGTCAAAAAACCTGAGGCTACTGCGTTGAGGAAGTGGGGGTCCTGACTCAGAGGGCTCTAAAACAAAAAGAAAAGGCAGGCTGGGTCAAACCTGGTTCAACTCTTGCCACAAAGCAATGCAACATTATCCACAGCTTTGGCCAGTCAAATAGGCCCTGTTCAGACCTGGCATTAAAGCTTCAGTAGGCAGAATGTTTTTGGCATCATTTGGCAAAGATTCCATAATAACCTTTCAGCATATTGTAATCCAAGTGTTCTGAGAGATAACTAGACTTCTGCACCTCCTCATGGCTCTGTTTTCAGGCTTTAGAAAATCTAGCCCGTGACGGGAGACTTTGACCAATCACAGGTCAGAGAGAGCGTTCCTATTGAGCGTTCCTATTGGCTGTGCTCCGGCTGGTGGGCGGTGCTTGGTTTTTCCTCAACTGATCTCAACATGGCTGCCGGGTCACAAACTTTCTCATTTTACAGCCTAACAGTACACTACAAGATCTTTCTGAAAACATTTGAGGCGAGAAATAGGCATTATAGTAACAGAATATTGATACATATTTGATCAGTGCTGCTTAGTTGGATCGGTGTTCGCGAGTGATTGACAGCTGGCTCATAGACAGCAGCTGGACGGCAGACTCCAGATCAGCTCTGATTGGTTGTTTTACTCCGGTCTGTGAAATCCTGCAGATGCCGTTAGGAACACCGGAGGACATAGAGGCACATTATTTCTTTCAGATAACCTGTCTCACTACTGTCAGGATATAGTGACCATTTTATAAAAATAACTTTTTAATCGTATTTTCTCCAATCTCGCCTACTGCTGCTTTAACATGCATCCTGAGTGATCCAATCACAAGTGGACAACTTTAAGTATGTCTGTTCACACCTGGCATTAGAATGCGTCTTCATGCGTGACCACTTGTGATCGGATCTCACTTTCCCGCTCTATATGCAAATAAACACATAGTAAACACATGGCTAATACAGCAGACATTGTGACGTTATATTACATGAATGTCAGTAGTAATATCCTACATATTTGTGAATTTGGGTAAATTTTATTAACATAACGATATAATGTTATTGTACCGGCGGTCCCCAGGAACCTCTGCGCCGCCGACACCGCTGCCTTTGCCAACCAACAGTGGGGTACAGAGCTTCAGAGAGCCGGGGATGAGAGAGAGAGAGAGAGAGAGCAGACGGGCGGGCTGGCGGGTGTCAGCTAAAGTATTATAATAATGCACTTTGCGTGCCTAGTCTGATAGTGTGTAGATTATGTAGCTAATAAATAAATAATTCAATAATATATTGTTTTATTTATGATTTATATTTATTATATTTATGATGATTTTGTTATTTTTCACATATCATAGCCTTCATCTGAACATTTAATTTTTCTGGAAATGTTTGCCGTGTAAAATCATATTCTATAAATCAAGACTTTTAAATAATGTTTAATTTATTATGTTCACAAAAATTATGACGAACAATTCTCTAATTACAAAAAAGATGTGAACATTGTATTGATGAATTACAGCACCCTCGTTCAAACGCCCTTCCTCCCTCCCCCGTGCTGCGTGTCGGCTCGTCCAGATGCTCCGCACAAAGTTTTATGTTCATATGGACTATGAAGCGTGGCGCAAAAACACTGGCGCCGTAGCGTTACCGCCCCCAGAAAACCTGATTTGGAATGGAGAGGGCAGAAAAGCGTACCGGCAGCTTGTGAGAAGTTCTGGTGCGCAAGAAAACAGTACGCCAAGGAGTAAAATTAAGAAGTGTCAGTTCTGCCTAACAGTGAGTACCGGCCCACTTCGAGCAGTGACATAGAGACGCATTTGCCGAATAAATTCTGACTCAGCGAATATTAACATGCATGACTGATCTGTCATGCTGTTGCTGCTGTCGCCGTCTTCCCGCATATTCCCTCATAACACGTGAATGCTTGCCTTCATCTCAAGACAGCGTGAAACATGGCTTAGCTGACATGACATAACAATTAAAACTTGCTCAATTGAAACAAATTCCTGAAGACCTCTCTCCATGTTTCTATCGTATATGGGTTAGATGGCCAAGGTGACTTGTTTTGTTTCCGTGAGCCGTGCGTAGCCTATAGCTCCAACTTCTGACCAAACTACGCTGTAGCCGAGTTTAATTGGTCCAAACCCGTTGATGGAAACGCGCCTAATTCGCCTTTTTCTTTTACAACATTTTGCTTGACAAGTGATTGGAAACATGGAAATACACACTAGGGGCTGTGTATTGGAAGAATCTAGTGATACGATATGTATCATGATACAGGGGTCACGATTCAATATATTGCGATTCATTGTGATACTGTAAGTAAGGCGATGCATAACAGAGTGAAAAACATTTTTATGCAATTCACTGAGAGGCTCATTTCTTTGCAAATGAAATAAATTATTGACTGAATTAATCTTTGCATGTAAACTATTAATTCAAAATCTATAGTGTTTTTGAGAATCGATACAGTATCATAACATATAATATCGCAATATTCAATTTTTTCTTACACTCCTAATACACCCATAGAGAGAAACACACTCTCAGGCAGTCAGACATCATCACGTCCCATCTGAAGACAGTCTGCTCCTACACCCTACACACACACACACACACACACACACACACACACACGCACACGCACACGCACACGCACACACACACACACACACACACACACACAGCTGGAAGGCTTTCTATCATGGAGAGATAACTACAGGCTGAGAACAATAGACCATCTCTCCTCCCATCTGGTGAAGTGGGGGATGAAACTTCATTTACATTTCAGATCCCACCACCTCAGGGTGTGTGTGTGGGTTGGGGGGGGGATTCATTTCAGGGTGAATTTAGGATTATGAATTAACACGCCGCAGTGCTGAAAGACTTCATTTACAGCTAATTAAGTGTATTGGCTCATTGAAATGGCTGTTGTGTTAAATCTGGTCGGCTTGCCCGGCCCCTGGGCTGTCTGTGTGTGAGTGTGTGTGTGTGTGTGTGTGTGCATGCATGTGTGTGCGTGTGTTTTCGTCTGGAAAAAGCCAGGAGTGGTTAGCTGTATATTAGTGTTAACAGCTGTAGTTTAGATGTGTGAAATTACATGTAGAAATTATAATAAAATGTGACACCTTCTCCTCTTTCTGTCTCAGGTGAGAAGCCCTATAAGTGCTCATGGGAGGGCTGCGAATGGCGTTTTGCCCGCAGTGACGAGTTGACGCGACACTACCGCAAACACACCGGAGCGAAGCCATTCAAGTGCAACCACTGCGAGAGGTAAACGCTCACACACAGGCATCCGCTGTATGCACAAACGTGCAGTAAAGATGCCCTTTACCTGTCAAAGATCTCTGTTTAACCTGCATTTGTATCCTACAATTAGAACTCCAGGAACAAACCTGGGTTATCTTCTTGTCAAGTCACTAATACGGGAGCACAAAATGGGATTCAGGTCAGCCAGTGCATCATGTATTTGGGCAGTTTTTGTCAACGTTAGGACTGGAACTATTTTAATTTTCAATACGCAATGATTTACAGATTTACAGAATACAGAAATGATTTGACACATCAACAAGTCATAATGCACTCTTGACCAAATGTAATGCCATTTTTTTTTAAAATAGATAACGTTAGTTCTTCATGGTTTTCTCCTGCAACATGATTGGATTCAACCAGAAGTGTCACCAGAGGGTAGAGCTAAGCACAACCGAAGGCCTTGTCACCAAAAAGACATTTTCAGGCGACCAAAAAGTTACAAGTAACTTCTATGAGCTGGAAACCCACTGTGAAAGAGTTAAAGTTCTAAGACGAAAACACGGACAACTCCCAGACCGGACAACGCCGTGGTAGCGACCTGTCAATCACAAGGTAGCCACGCCCTAAAGCCCTGCTTTATGGTCTATTTGACTCTAAATGGCGCCATAATTTACTAAATGATCATCATGCTGTATTGAAGAAGACTTGAAACTAGCGAGTGAGACCATAAACTCATGTTTACAATGTTTACTGAGGTAATAAATCAAGTGAGAAGTAGGCTCATTTTCTCAAAGACTTCTATACAATCTGACTTCTTTTTGCAACCAGAGGAGTCGCCCCCTGCTGGCTATTAGAAAGAATGCAAGTTTACTGCACTTCTGCATTGGCTTCACTTTACAGAACCAGAGGTTGCCGCCTGGTTTGAAGTTTAGAAGGGACCTGATTATTTTCTTAAAGACATTTTCCTCCCTCTATAGGTGTGTAGAGGAGGGACTAAGGTGAGTTTTTATCTGGACTCCTGGTTGATAAAGGTTCAGTGTAGTCAATTTAATGATAAGGAATATTATTATCTGAAGTTAAGTTCCTAATGGATTTACGTTATTTTGGCAGCCATAGGAAAGCCTGTAAATGTTATTTTGTTACTGACTTATTAATGGTGGAAGACTTTACTCATTGATCCTGCGTCAATGTGCTTGTTTCACCGACTCATGTCCGACGCAGTTTGACCTCAGTGGACAACAGGATGATGGGGTTTGTGTTTGAAAATAAAAGCAAACTAAATCTCCCTGTGGACAAAAGCCAAGGAAGTCACATCGTCTCCGTTTGGTGTTTGGTCCTCAAGGTAGAGTGTGTGTTTGTGCGTGCGCTTACTCATGCCCCTGTGCTGGCAGTTAAATGGATTCTGGCTATTGGCAGGCCGGTCGCAGCTAATTGAATGGCACCAGATGCCAGCTCCACTTTAACATACACACTCTCTGTATGTGTGTGTGTGTGGCTGCACTACCTTTCTGATGAACAGCACACACACACTCACACGTTTGCCCTAGAGACAGTGTAATTGGCTGTTGTGGGTTCCCTCTAGTTTGGGTTTTAGACATAAAACCCTCCAGAAACCTGCTGGAAGCTTCTAATCCTGGCTGAGAGCTGGGACCGTATTAGCTCCTTCTTGGCACACACACTCACACGCACACAAAACCCAGTGTGTAGAGACCCAACACACACAAGCGTGCAGAACGCAAAGACGTTTAGATGTAAAGTCATACATGAACGTTTTTAGGTCCAGACGTAACAATGACACACTCGGGTACACAATGACTCAGATATAAGCTACGGCTCTGCGTACATCAAAGGCTGCATCGAGTATTGAAGGAAGAAGAAGTTATTTTGGGCTTCTGAGTTAAATGTTCATTTTCTGCATTGACAACGTTGGTGACTGACAGTTGGAGTTCTAAAAAAAAACTCTCCTGGATGTTATCGCTGCAAAGGATGAACATCTGTTAGAAAACATCAGCTTCTTTGATTCAAAGTCAGAGGTATACGCCAGAGAGAAGTACACTACAACTTCCAAGGGGCATTTCAGTAAGAAACATCAAAACAGCGCGTACATTTTGCTGTGTGTGTTTGTAACAACAATCTGAAGCTAAGGCGCTGTTCAGACCTGGCATTAACATGCGTCCTGGGTGATCTGATCACGCATGGACGGCTCTAAGTACAGGTGTGGAGGCACTCAAGACGCATTGAAATTCGATCACTCAGACTACATTCGGAGGTGATCTGGGCCACATATTATTTTAGCAGACTCTGGACTCTGGACTCTGGACACATTTGCGTCCACAGGCCTGTACTACAAAGCAGGATTTGGCGTTAGCGAGGTAACTTCAGGGTTAACTCTGGGTGTTCCGTCCTACGACGGTGGTTCACCTCTTACCAGGGTAGATCGCCATGGTAACTGATGCTGAATACCTAACCTGTTTCGGAGCAGGTTATGTTCCAGATAAGAAATCAGCTTGTATAAAAGCATCGCCTACTGACCAATCAAAGCTCGGTGTGCAGATCTTAAGATATTACACAAATACAAAGACGTTCCAGGCTAAAAACAACACAGTTTAAACTGACAAATGCAGAAAGTACAGCTGGCTGTATGCTGTGGGTTCTTAACCACTTTGAATTATGTTCTTATATTTATTTTTTTACTTGCTCTCCAGTCCGTTTCACACCGCCGGAGTCGGGGACGCAGCTGAAAGAAGACTGAAATAGTCATACACGCCACAATTTTCTTAAATGCCATAATGTGATAAGAGTAATCTAATCATCCAATATACTCTGAAAGCTATTTATATTTCACTTCCCTGTTTTGACGACTATGTCTGACTTTTGAGCATTCCGTCTCATATTCAGTCTGTTAATTTACGCATTCACACAATTTTTTCTTTTGCCAGCTGTCCTTCCTGCATTTAGCAGCTTCAACTGTGTTACTTTTAGTCTGAATTATGTGTTTAACTTCCTCATATTTGTCAAATATTATAGTTTGCTCTTCCGTTGTATAATGTGCCGCACTGCTGACCGTAGACTTGTCCATGTTTGTGATTGATCAGATGCTGCAAACACTGCCCCTTTCATGTGAACGTGTTCATAGCCAGATAGAGAAACGCTGGGTTGATTTACCGAGTTGATAACCACCGTCGTAGGACCGCTTAGCTGGATCTCGTTTGTTAGGGTTTAGTTAAGCCAGATAATGAGAAGATACCCTTGGTATGTTGAACTCGCTTCGTAGTACAGGCCACTGGACCACATTGATTATTATTATCGTACTAGTATACCAACGAGATTGTTTAGTAGTCTCATTTAGCCACTTATTAGCAACCGCCTTTTTAAAGACACATTAAGCCTTCAAAATTCACGAGTGGGTTAATTATTGATGTTTTTTTTGTCGTAGAACAAAACGCTAAGATCTCTTCAGCTTGTGTTAACCACAGACCTTATTCCAGGCATCTAACTAAAAACCCATTCAACAAAAAGCCATTGACTTCCAGACGAGGGAACGGTAAATGCTAAAATGCTAACTCATGTCTGTGTTTGAGGACTCCTTCCTGTAGCACTCTAATTAGCTGCATAAAGAGATTACAGTAGGTGGATAGCAGCTGCTTGTGCTGCGGCGATTCAAAATACTCCGTCTGAAAGCACCTTTAGTCTTGTTTTTACATTTCCAGGATTTCCCTTTGGGCTTTTTGATGCTCAAATTACAAAGTGGATGGAAACATGCTTAACATAGCCAGGATGTACCTCAATCTTTACACTAGTACACACACACACACACACACACACACACACACACACACACACACACACACATACACACATCTGTGGTGGGTGGAGCTGACCAAATATTACCATGAGAATGGCAAAAAAGTGGCAGCCATGGAGAGGTTAACATTAGATAGACTGTTCAATCTGACACAATTTCTCCTGGGGAAACACACATGCACACACACACACACACATAGTGCAGTCTGTCATTAATCCTGCCTAATCAAGCGGGGACCCCCCGATGTTCCTGGAAGGAGGAGGAGTGATGAGGAGGAGGACAAAAAGAAGTGAGGAGGAGAAAGGAGAGTTTAGAGGAGGAGAAGTGGAGGATGGGAAGGAGGAGTGTGGGTGGGGGGGGGGGGGGTCGGGGTGGTACCAGCTGGTCTGGCTGCTCCGCGCCCCAACAGTGACACAGTAACTGGCATGGCCATCTGTCCAGTCACGCACACACACACACGAAGGTGTACAGTAGGTACCACAAGGCCTGCTAAGGGTGGAGGGGAAACACTAGATCACAGGCAACAGAGATAAGGGCAAAGGTCAACTGTACACTCGCACCGTGATTACAGTAACGCTTTGAAATCTGGAAAAGTTGTGTGAATTAATACGTCAAAGGGGGTTCTGTCCAACTGGTTTCTTTATTTCCCTGGCTCCATGTGAAGTTGCACCCTAATTACTGAACTCTGAATGAGGTTCCCTGCAGGATCTGAAGACTGACATAAGGAGAATGGAGTGTCTGAGAGACAGCAGATTTTTCTGCAGCGCGAGAAACTTTCTATTGTACTTCTGAGTGTTCAGCACTGTCTGCTTGTATAGAACAACAGCCTGCCTAAACACACACACACACACACACACACACACACACATAGAATAGCATTGACTGATTAATAATGAATAAAGCCTCTGGCAAATTGAATTTTTAATTTCTCATTTTATTCTCGCCCACGTTTTGTTGTGCCTCTCCTTTAGTCATATCATTTGTGATTCATTTTATTGTTGGATGTTCAGCTTTACCGGTGTAATAAAATTAAAATACTTGTGACACTGCCGTTCTTATATTATACGTCACCAGCACCTGGTTTTATGTCTCTCTCACACCAGGTGCAGTCACTGCTGAGTTAAATTGCCCGGCATCAGAGAGTACTGCCAGCCTGTCTGCATTAGTGTCCGTGTTCACGATGCATATCTAATTAGTTCCTACAATAGTATTCTACTCGGAGCGTGAGGACTGACTGCAGAGCTGCGGAGGTCTGGCTGTGATTTATGGTCGTGTTTGAGTCGTATTTAGGAACTCACTGAGCCCGTATTCGTCTCTACGTCTGGCTTCCACTGGTGTGACATGATGAAGTAAGACTATTGAAATTCACCGTTCGTTGTTTCAAATGAGGTGGTTGAAAATCTCTGCAGTTCTCTGCATTAATACATTTGTGTGTTAAGCCGTGAGCTCTGTCTTATTCATGTTGAAATAATTCTCTTACCTTGAGCTTTTCTGGTATAGGCTACGAGCCGGCCTGACCTCCCTGGGGGCCTAAGCAAAATCCTGCTAAGGGGTCCTCCTACCTGACCCGTGTGCCATGTTAACCATTTGCTGCTGCCACACGATCACACCTGACACCCCACTGTATTACACTGCTACTATACACTTTCATTTTCAAATATATAATACTATTTATCGGCCTACTGTGGCCTGGCTGGATACTGGATACCTACATTAGTTACTGAGAGATGTGCATCTATAGGCCTATAGTAATGCCCAGCTAATCAACATTTTAAATTCAATGTTTAATCAATAGTCAATGTCAATCCATTGCTTTCCACACTTATATATTGTCTGGACTGGTTTATTTTAAAGACATTACAAAGACAGTACAGTTGGGTGTTTCGTGTTCAGTATTAATGAGACACTGTGGTTTTTTGGTGTCTTCAACAAATATTTGCTAGTTCACTTATGTGGCTAATGCGTGTATCACAGGTAGGGCCGGGTATGCAGCTAACGGTGCTAACAGCGCTAACAAAGGCAACAATCCGGACAGGGCTAACAGTTTTAACCATGGGTCGGGGGACGGCGTTATCAGCATTAACCGCGTTTTGCAGTGTGGCGGCGTTGTGTATCGAATGAAGTACTCTATTGGTATCGGTATCACTCCTACTGGTGTTGGTACTGGCATGGTCATTTTTGAAACAGATACCCAGCTCTAATCACAGGTCACTTACAGGAAGCTTTCAAACAAACAGGACAAATAGGAAGTTTCCACCACCTTCAAAATACTGCATCAGTGTTCACTTATGTTTAAACCAAAGCGCATGGTGGACAGTTCAGGGGGCTTGGGACTGACAAGTATTCTCAGCAAACACAGAGCCAACGTATAGTCTAGGGAACATTTCCAGCAAATACACATAGCCGGTGGGAGGTTCAAGGGGCCTGAGAATATGGAGAGTTCCCAAGATATGCACAGAGCCGGTGGGAATTTTAGGGGGGCTATTCACAACTATATACAGAGCCATCGACACTAGCCTGATATATTATGGTTATTTTCTTCAAATCTCCAAGAAAATTAGACTAACTGCACTGTGGCATGTCTTTACACTGTCAACTGTATACATTTATATAAGCTGCTTTCTCTTTTATTCTTATTTTTTCTGCTGTATCCTGTTTTTTTGTCCTGCTGCACTGACTTGAGTTTCATCCTAACATTTTCTGTCTCTCATTTCCTGTATTTTACATCATGCATTTTTAGGAGGTAACATTGACGTGGTTTCTCTGTTTCTCTCTGCAGGTGTTTCTCTCGGTCGGACCACCTGGCCCTGCACATGAAGAGGCACATCTGAGGGCAAAAAGAAAAGGAGTGGGAGAGGGGAAGAAGCAGGAGGAGAAAGAGGAGGAGAGATAGGAGGAGAGAGGGATGGGCAGTCGAGCTACCAACCGCCCGCCTCGTTCACCCCGTCCATAAACCAGTCGGCGGCCATGACGCCTGCAGGGCAGCGCATCCATCTGAGGGGTCCATGAAGATCAAACGGACTGACGGCCCTCTCACTGGACGCGGGGATTGGAGGAAAACGAGGAGTAGCTAGATTGTTGTTTTTCTTTAAAATTACACATTCACACACTTGCAATAGTGAACACTCAACACAACCATCTTTGAATGCATCATCCCGGTGAACCCCGGCTGCTCTCACACGGCTCTGGGGGCTTGGACACTGCCAAACCAACATATACTACTTAACTTGCTTGATTAAACATAACGCCGCCTTTTTTTCTTTCTCTGTAGTCAGTGTGTTTAAACCATTAAGTCACTGTAGGTGAGGAGATAGCTCAGTGGTGAAACTTTAAATATCCATATAGTCAGTTGTTAGTGCTTTACCGGCTTTTGAAATCACATACTCAACTTTTTTCATAGTTTTTTAATGTTTCTCATACACGGAACATAGGAAACCATCATCTGCCGCAGTCAGCTTCAGTAATCTATGTGAAGAAAACGACAACAAACAACAAATCTGCAGGAGAGAGACTGTACGGATTGACTTCCAGCATAGCTGACAATCGTACCCAGGGCTCAGACGCCGGGTGTTCTCGGTGCACCCATGGGACCTCGGGGTCAGCGAGTGCTGCTGCAGCTCTCAGGCTCTCCTCCAGTGGGTGTTTGCATCTCTCACCTTCACTGAGACGCCTGCCGCCTCCGCAGGCCATCTGACAGAAATGCGCAGCGACACTTTCTTCCCTTTTTTTCTACTTAGAGGACGATAATTCTTCTTATTGTTGTTATTACAAAGAAATGACACTTTGTTCTTTTCTCTCTTGGAGAAAAATGTCTTAAAACTCACTGAATTGTGTTTGAGGAAAAAAACGAACTGAAAATCTAAGATGACTTCAACAGAATGTGTGGGATGAGAAGGAGAGCGTTGTTGGTCTTTTAATCCCCATGTGCACCGGCTCTGCTTCTGCAGTCTGTACGCAACCAGTGGATGAACAAAAAAAAACAAAAAACAGAATCATACCAATTCTAAGAAAAAGGGATTTGTATTTTTTTGGACTAAAATAAAAGCAGAGTAGAGAGGTCTTCAGTTTTTTTGTGCTGCTCTTTCTGCCCTGCGATTCACTCCAGCTGAAAAACAAAACCTTTGCGTGACCCTTTGTGGTCTCGCACTCTACCAGAATCAGGCGGAGGATTCGCTAAAGAATGGAAACCTGTTTTTGTTTTTTTTCTTCTTTCTTTCTTTGCTTTTTGTTGATTCTGAGAGTCATCCAGGAGCTCTTTCACAGACTCTGAGATCTCATCTCGCCGGCAGCACTGCAGGGCATGAACGGAAGCTGAGGAGCTGCTTTTGTGGTTACTCGCGTGGGACTTAAGACGCCAACCGACCTTTGTGTGGTGGTGCCGAACAGACACGGTCATGTCGGCCCGGTCAAATTTGCCTGTTTCGTATCCATTGACTGCACTGACTTTTTTTTTCAATGTTATCTGTGCTTTTTTTTCTACAGCGAAAAAAGGAACACAAAGAAAAAAAAATTCATAAAAAGACTTGAAAAAAATACGACACAAAAAACTATTCTGTCTCGCGCTACACATTGTATACAGAACAAGAACACATTCTCCGTCAGCACACAGACTTCCACTGCAGTTTCTTTGCTCACGGCCTCTCTTGAGATAAGACTAATAAGATTTAGGAAAATAATTATTAAACTAATGAACAGAGTTGGAAAACAAAACACTGCATGGCAGGCTTTATTGCAAACACACACACACACATGCACCAGCTCATGTACACACACACACGCACACTCTTCCTGGAATTATATGTTCTGCTCCCAGATCTTTTTTCACAGTAGGAATTTAGCAACTGTTGTTTAGTAGAAGAGTATCTTAGCTCTCAGCTGGAGGTAACAAACGATTCCAAATCCTTTGAAGTGAGAAATCAGCTTGTTCTCAGTTCCAACAATCACCCACATATCCCTCGCTACAGTTTGTGCCTCTCATTTAATCAGCGTTTTTACTTCAGAGACTCTGGTTACAATTGAGGCTATAAACCACTGTTTTCATCAAAAATAAATAGAATAAAAGCAGTTTTTTTTTAGCAAAACATTTGAAAACATGTCGATAATCCTCAAAGACCTTTCTATCCTGCCTCTCGTGTACAGTGAATTTGAATGTCTGGACCTCAAAATCTGGGAAATCAGTTTTCCAAATGCTGAAAGTCCCTGAAAAAGAAGGCTAAATTGGCTGAAACATTGGGGGAAATCAGGTTTCATAGGCAAACTGTCGTTGGGATCACAAGCTCATCCAACCTTTTCATGTTTGATATTCCCATACCATATGTTTTGTTGTTGGAGGATTGAGTCTCGTGTCAACACCAGCATTTATGTTGATGATATTTTGCACAGAATTCAATTAATTTGAACAGAATCGTCACAGTGAGAGAATTAACTCGCGGTAGCAAAGTAAATCTCAGAATTTAAAGGGGAACTACGCCCATTTTCAAAATTCATATATGTTATTCCTATGGTCTAAGACAGTCCCAAAAATATAAGTAAATATGAACAACTCTCTCCCAAATCCAAAAACTAGAGCGCTAAAACTCAGCAGTTCCAGACGTTATACCCGATGACATCACAAGCATGAGTTTTAGCACTCTAGTTTTTGGATTTGGGAGAGAGTTGTTCGTGTTTATCAATATTTTTTGGACTGTCTTAAACCATAGGAATAACATGTATGAATTTTGAGAAATGGGCGTAGATCCCCTTTAACTTTGGCAAACTAATTTGCATAATAAAGAGGTAAATAAATACATGTTAATGCCAAAGGCCTGTGGGATGATTTGAAGCAGCTGTTTGCTAGCTTGCTGGCTAGTAATACAGCTAACGAACTAGCCAGCTTGTGGATGTGTGTACAACTCATGGATGTATAATAAGAACTACTTATTATATACTGGACCCCAAGAGGGCGCCTGTTCATTCCTCAGAAAATTGCTCACAATTGTTGCATACGGCAAAACGTTTTTTCCATCTTCTCAGCTGGAGGAAAGTTTCACAGATATAAAACCGCCATTGATCAAAGAATCATAATAGAAAGAATCATAATTGACCTTGTTTGCATTTCGAGTTGTGAACAGTTTTACAGACGTCTATTTTACAATCGTAGTCTATGGGGAAAATGTTTTTTTTGCCACCGTATCCAGGTCTTATTGTACAGCCATGGTACGGTACAACTGCAACAACGAATGAAGGCTTGCCGCTTTACCACTTCTTGTTGTGACACAGTGCTAAGAGCTTTATAGGTATGTCTTCAAAAAACACATCATCTGCTGGGCTTTCAAAGCTAAAATAAATTGAATTTGACTGATCTGAATGTAATCACTAACACTAAAATCTCCAATGTAAAAAATGATAGGCGAAAACTGTGGCGAGCACATATCCACGACGCCTGCTTTCTTCGCTTAATGGTTGCAGAAAAAAAGAAACTCGCTTTGCAATCAGGGCATTACTGATACCGCCAACACTGACACCGCTGCTTCATCCACCCACCACCACCACCACCTATATGCCCCGTAGCACATGCAAACAGTCTAATACTCACTGCTGCTGACTGGTGCAGCTGGGTGAGGGTGCAGGGTTCCTGAAGCTAGCGGGGGATTTCACATCCTAGCGTGCCCAGTCATCGTGCCGGTCGGCCTTGCCAGACTTCGTTAGGTGAAACGGTGAAAACATTTCCCCTTCGAGAGGGTTTATGGTGCAGCTTCGAACAATCGATACCAAAAACCTCCAGCGTGGAACTGCCCTTTAGCCACGGGCAGAGTCTCCTCGGTCAGGAGAGATCAGCAGGAGACCGCCTCCATATGAGGCCTCTGTATCCAGCGGCAGCTTTCTCTACTAACTCTCTGTTTCTGCTAAATATGACGTTAAGCAACCCACACATTTGAGATGAACCCAGTGTTTCACTTTTCATTTCATTGTTAGGTTTCTGTTACAAAAGCTATATCGATGGTTGTTTTCTTCAGCTTGGATGATGCAAAGTCATGCTAAAATGTTGAGACATGCAATGGGATGTAGAAGGAGCCCTCCTAATACAGGAAGTACAATCATAGAGGGATGGGGATCGTAGCACTTTTGTGAGGCTTTTGATGGCATGAATGTGTATATGTGTGTATGTACTGTATGTGTCCCCATTAGGCATACTGTGAGGGAAACAGTGATTCAGCAAAATGGTTGATAACAGATTTTTTAACTGCTGAACATGTGTGGGAGAAATGTTGGTTGAAACATTTGCTGTTTGAAAGTGCTTTTAATCTAACGGCTGACAATGTGTTCATTAGGTTTTTATTCAGACCCTTCATTTGTTCGTTCATTCATTCATTCATTCATACATACAAGTCATCTTGGAGCTCGATGACTTTAGTAAAAGAGGCGAACACTCACTTCGTCGCATGCTTAAATCAGACTGATCTCTGATGGATTAGTTTAAATGACTGAAATGATGTTTTCTGGGGGGACACTTATGGCTCATTATTTTCTGTTTATTTTTCTCCGTCCGAAAAATCTCAGAATTTATCAGTATTTATTCTAATTATTGAAAGTGACCAGTGAAGAAAAAACAATAATACAAATATCTGAATTTTAATCAGATCTTAAAAATACCATCAGCACAAAAACTCTAGTTTAACCAATTGATCTGAATCTTTCAAAAAAATTACAATATTTATATGTGAAAACTAATAAACAATGAAAATTATGAGCCTTAAGTTCACTATAAAAGGAATGCATCACTTTCAGCACATTTCTGTGTTTTTAGGGATAACACATTGAACAATTGTGCCCCAAATTACCCAGACATACCAAGTAGTTGAAGACTTTAAAAACCATTTTAGCGTACATTTTAAAATAGTGCTGGCCAGCATGCAACAAATACAACTCATAGTTTCTTCTCCTCTTTAATTAAAATCCCTCTTGACATCCGACAGATCTCAAAGTCACTTCAGATACAATTTGGTTCCCTTCGTGTTGAAGCAGGTTTTTCTGTCACAGTGTCGCTCCGGGTCTCCTGTCGTCTCTCAGGCTCCTCCAGGCCGGCTAGCAGCCGTCCCACAGCTCTGATTAGCATTAGCACTCCCGGGTCCTCCTCTCTAGTTGCAGATCAGCTAATGAGATAGCTCTGGGTCACAGGGAAACTGAGTGGTCTGGAGACGAAAAAAAACAAAACAACAGGGACCTTGAGCCGGACCTATTCCAGCGCTCCGTACCCAGTGGACAGATTTGATGTGGAACAAACAGAAGTTCCCGCTAGCGTCGAGAAATGCCAGGAGACAGCGAGATATTTGTCAGAGAGACTAAACTGTAAGGGATTTTTTTAAAAATCATTTACCCACATGAATATCCAAATCATTAAATCAGCCCTTACATGTTATCTCATGGATTATAGATAAAATGAATTACCATTTATCTGCAAAGGCCCTGCAGATATTTAATCCACTCTGTGTCCCCAAACCCTCCCTCTTCCTTCATAGTTAAAGTGCCATTCTTGTTTCCCTCCATCCCTCCATCCTCTCCATCCTCACCCCATCTCTCCCTCTCTGTCCACAGCAGTTGTCCATGCACTATCAGCCGCAGGAGTGCTGAATGCACACTTTACACGTTTTGCCCAAAGATTTGCATATTTGCAAGTTAACTGCTGTGAATGTAATAGATGTAGAGGAAAAGAGCCGGGAGGCAGAGACGCAGAAAAAAAGGAGTGTTGGGATGGAAGGTGGAAGGAGAGGGATTGTTTTTCTTACATGATCGTCCCATTAAATCTTAATTACCGGTACGCTCCGACTCTTCATGCTTCATAACATTCTCAGTCTCTTGTCTACTGTCAGCTGGAGCCAAACTCATTGCTCACAAATGTAAAATAATGTTCTCATGGTTTTATAGGCAGGAGTGAAGAAGCTTTAGTTTTAAGTTAGCTTCGGAGCACACCGCAAATAGAGGAATGTGACATTTCAAAGTCACAGGTGGGACTGGAGTCTTTGGAAATGACTATGGAAACCAATGGTTACCATTCCCATACATCAAATGGTTGAAGTTCAGTGGAAATCTAGAGGAGAGGTTCTACCCTTTGAGATTTAGTAAAGGTGCTTTCACACTGGCAGGTTAGTCCTAATCTGGGAGTGGTTTGCCTACAAAAGAATGTCAAATTAAGGTGCAGAAGAAACTGCACCGAGTCCACCTGAATGCGGTCGTCTGAAATCAGAACTAGACGAACTGTAGTATAGTTCATGTGCAGTCAGAAAGCACTTACCCCACGTCATGACAAAGTTATTATTGGCATTCTCGCAGAATTCGGACCCAAACCAACAAAAATCCAGTGTGAAAACAGCCTTTCGACATCGTCTTTGACCACAGCCAGTTGTTTGGACACAGTCCTTTGAGTGACCGGGCTTCAGTTTCCACAGTTTTCTACCATATCACCCTGAAGAAGGATTGTCACTTCTGGCAGCTTTTGTAAATAGCGTGAGATCTTAACACACAGACCGCTCCGTGTGAAATTAACCGTATGTGGAGACGGCACCGTCTCCGACATTTCAGCGTTTCTATAGACCTGCTTTAGTTCACGCAAACATTGCACTACATGATCATACTTAGCTATCGCACTCTCCATGTGCACGCACTGCTAGCTTAGTCTGTTGGAGCACTCTGTCAAATATCCACTTAACATTCGTTACACGTCCAGGATGCACCAAGAGCCCACTCGCGACAGATCAGAGTGACATTATCGACTTAAACCTCCGGTGAAATTGCCTTTTTCATCACCGTTATTCTGGGGGGAGTATGTTGTACTTTACAAACATTCAGTCATGCTGCGACTTGGTTGGACTTTTCTTGGTATCAGTGGCATCCCGGAGTGACTCTGTCTGTCTGTAACTACTGTGTTTGTCCATGCTTGATGTGTCAGTATATAAGAGATTCACAGATCTTTACCCCCTCTCCTTGTGTCTGTATATTTCACCTCACCCACACCAAAACCCTCTCCACCACAACCACAAGCAGTCAGAGCCCCCTGGGGCGCAACACGCTCATAGTCTTCAGATATCCAGCTGTACTTGGGAAGGGTTCTCAAGAGCTATGCAGCTTGGGAGCTCCTAGCAGTTCTTTGGTGAAACTGCAATAAGTTCTCCACCTTATCAGCTAAATGTCCATTCGGTCGGTACAGTTTAAGTCTTGTCGACCCATCCTAGTAGGTGCTGTCCCATCTCTATCAGTTCATCTGCTCAGTTGGACCCTAATGCCTGATGCATTCTTGTAGGATACTTAGAATTTGGGAACTACTTTCTGGAGTTTGGCCAGTTGTTTGGCCCCTCTAAGTACGTGTGCAAAAAGGATTGGTATCAAAAATGTTCTGTTTGTCTCTGGTACATAGCTCATGTCAAACAGTACAGTACAGTATCGTATCTGAGGAAATTGACAAACTTAGTAATGGAATTTGGCTTTACTTTTTTTGCTGATGAACTCGTTTTAATTCCTGTGCAAACAGAACGAGCCTTACTTTAACTCTCGCAGGATAAAAAATCTGCTGCCTTGGGAAATATTTTATTTCTGTCACATATTTTCTTCCTCAACAAGTCTGGATATTATTATTATTATAAATATTCAGACATGTGTTGCTGACTAACCACCGCCCTGCTACAAGTTAAAAAAAATTCTAGGGTGAAACAAGAATAGTAATCCCCTTTATTGAAAGCTACGATACATGTCCACCAAGGCACATGGACCTTTTATACAGATGTAGAAAGATTAATTTGTATTGTATTGGTACCCACTTATGGGATAAACAATTACTTCCCAACAGATAATAGGTACAGCAAATATGTTGTATAACATTAAGTCGTGTTGACAGGTATGTAGGATCAAAAGTCATGACTGGGTAGAAACCAAAGAATTCCTCAGAACTTGTTGGTCCTCAGACATTCATAAGTGATCGACTTTCTACAGGATTCTTTAGTTCCTACCTAAATTTCCTGGATTTTTTATACTTATTTTCATACTTTTGCCCATCGTTACTGTTGGTTATGATGACAACATGTTGCGAGCTCACCAGCTGCTTTTCAGAGACACAATGGAGAAGACACAAGACACCTTTATATGTCCTTCAGGTTCAAGTGCCAAACAAACATTTTAGCAAATTTTGGATAAACTTCAGGTTTTAGAAATGTGCATGACGCTCATAAAGCTTGCCCAAGTGGATTTTGTTGCAATTCCAAATTTCCGAAGTCTCTGCAATGCATCTGGTGAATACTATAGTCAAACTCACGAAAACCCCAAAATAAAACCCACACTAACGACAGAAATTTGGCGGAGAGACAGAAATGATTTTGGTGCCAATCCTTGTGCCACATATTGGGGGGGGGGCAGAATGACCAATCCAGTGTCATAATTTAGGGAAAGCTGTGTTTTAGCACCTTTATATCATCACAGTGATCTCAAACCATAACTGTTAAGGGATCACAGCTATATGTTTCCTGGGATGAGTCGACATGTAGAGAAAAGAGAAGACAGCAGGTGTGTTTTTATCATCACAACATCCCTCTCAGCCGTCCTGCAGGGGCTCTGTTACTCTGATACCTTTCATATCAACCTTTGATCCATAAACCTTCACTCCACACCCGCCTTCCTCTCCTCTGTTGACTTTTTTTATTCTTTATTTTACGTTCTCTTGTTTTACTTACAATTTTTTGCTGTACAAAGTGTTTAAAATATTATTTGTATTATATGATGTTAGTATGGTAATGTTCTTTATTAAGGAAGAAGAAAATTTATTTTTGTTACTGGTCTGTTTCATAATTCTTTTCTAAATTGGTATTGTAAGATATCTATGCAAGAACTGTTAAGTGGAGCATTTTTATTTAAGAATGTAATATGTGTAATAAATGGTAGAATCTGTTTATGGCTCTCTTGTATTTTGTTATTTTAAATGTTATTTAGAACCTTTTCTTAATCCTTAACTGGTCACCCTTTGATGAAATTCACCATTTCGGATGGAAAATATGGTGCCAGGAATTTTTCAATCCCTCTGCGTGGAAATGTTTGGTCATCACAGACACACCTGTATGTAATGCAGGGTTCTTGACTTGTTGCTGAACAGGGATGTGAGCAAACTTTAGCTTTGTTTGGCTCCGTGTCAGCAGCATTTGCTCTGCCGGCGGTGTCTAAACATGCAGATTGTTTTTTCTTAAATGACGTAAAACAGTTATGGATTATTGTAATCATTCCTCCTCTCCATACTGGACATGAAGTGACTTTGACAAAAATCCACAATCCTCCTTCTGTGCACAAATGCGTTCTGAAGTTCAGCTGAAGCTAATAGGAAGCTTCAATCATTCGTTCTTCGTTAGCTTAGAATGAGTCGTTTATATCTACATACAGAGAGGGTCCTCTATAGCCATATAGCCAGCCACCATGTTTCTACAGTAGCCCAGAATGGACAAACCAAAAAATGGCTCTAGAGAGGGCCATTTGCCTATTTGCATTGGCCACCGTAGTTCTTCTAGACGCTTGGCACTCAGGAGAAGTTTCATTTGATTGCGATCTGCAACCTCATCACTAGATGCCACCAAAACACTGCACCTTTAATACAAAATATTCTAATCTGTTCTTTAAATCTTTACAACCCACACACAGGTGTTGTGTTGACATGTGGAATTACATGGTTAAAGCACAAAAAAAGCCATTTTTTATCACATTCGCTCCCTGGGCTGGCACATCCCGCCTACCGTACTCTCAGAGAGCTATTTCCGTGAAATAAGAGAAGAAAGTTTCCAAAAGAGCCGACATGTTGGTTCCGGTTTGAAAGCTGGGAGCAGTAGCCCATGAGGGAAAGCGTTCGTCCAATCAGGTGTCTTGTGTCTAGTGGCAGCCCATCAAGCGTCCAATGCTGGGAAGCAAGGCGATACCTCGTAATAAAAAACGCACTTAAACTGAACTATTGAGCTCAACGGGGTTGGATGGGATGCAAGGTACCCACAGTAATAGTTTCCCTCTATTTCATTTCAGAATGCTTCATAAATGTGTTTAAACTGTTCAGATTTTCCTCCGGGACGGGATGCCCCAACCTGGACCCCTCTAGAGTCATTCCATTTCTGAACGGTCATCTTTTTCAGATGACAATTTCTAGTTTTAAACATGAAATATAAACTTCCGCAAGCTATCAACACTTACAATCTATTTATTCCAAGTACACCTGTGTGATAAATAGCTACCTCAAAGAAAATTCTACCAGAACAACATGGATCTTTTCCTTTTAATTTCATCTCATGCCATCACTTCAAACAAAGCACGCAGAATATAACCTAGAGAATGACTAAAATCACCCCTGTATGGTCACCCAGGCGACTTTAATTATGAGTACCATGGTAGCACATTATTCCTTCGTAATGGCCATTTAAGGCAGATGGACACATCCTGTCCAGCCGCTGGCAAGAGCGCAGACGTACGGAGAACCAGCGTCACATTATTGCAACAGAAAGGCTCATATTCTCAATACTGCTGGTAATTTAGGTCTTTATTACAGATTAAAACAATCTCATGAATATCTATAGCTCTCCCCTGCCTCTAAATGGCTTCTCCTAGGCTGCTTATAGTGTCCTGGTCTTTAATTAGAGCTAACTTGTCACTGACTGAGCTGACATACAAACCAATGACACGCAGACTAAATGAGGTAATCAAATAATTAATGGCTAATTGGGGATCAATTAAGCAGAAGTAAGGGAGCTCATATACAGCATATCTGCTGTGTGAGTTTGTCCTCTTACATAGAAATTGCTAATTAACTAATTAAAAGGGACCAAATTGTGATTGTATTTCTCTGGAAGGACAGGCGTGGTATTTTACTCCTCCGATTTAAATCATTTTAACTGATCTCTTGGCTTTTCTGTATACACACAGACTTTGCATTTCCACACATCCTTGTATTTTCTTTGCTTACTGTGTGCTTAAGATGCTGGATGAAGACATTTCAGCAAAGCCAACGCGGAGGATTATTATCATTTCTCAGCAGTGGGCTGTGTTGGCTAGAAAATAGGAATTCACAATGATGATTAGTGTGGGCATTTTGAAGTTGTGCAAGCTTATTCGGTTCTTGTCAGAGGTAGAGAAGGAAGGCGAGTGAGCTGTTTATAATCTTATTCAGCAGCATTAGTCTGTGTAGTGTTGGTAAGTGTTTACAGAAACAGCAACCGTCAGCTCTCCTTAACAGCACAAATAAACAGATATGTGGTGAGCTGCCCCATGGCATATTCTATACTTATCTCCCAGAAGGACCATGTCAGCTCATTTGAGTGACTCCACCGCACTGTCCACCACCACCTTCATATATATAATGCTGCTTTGTGCTAAAAGAGTAAACATATCATGGCAACTGTGCACAGAACAAAAGCAGCTCTGAAATCACTTATGATGATGACTATCTAGCTATCTGGCTGTTTAGCTGCTGAATGCTCTGCTGTTAACCAGTTAGTCGCTAACTACACTGTGTTTTTAGAGCCTTTTTGCCACAAGTAGTGGTCTGCTGCAGCCAAAAACAACATTATAAGAGCGGTGAGAGGGAACCAAAATAGTAAAGTTGTGGGTCGGACAGTTAAACAATGAGCTGAAAGCCACTATAAAGATCTGTACAGACAAGAGGAGCTGCGACCCCCCGTCACATTGTTTTCACATTGTCATTTGATCAAGCCAAACCACATCTTTTCCTATGCCTAACTAAGTAGTTCTGTTGCCTAATCTTAACCGAGTCGATCTTTTCCTAAACCTAACTAAGTAGCTTTGTTGCCTAATAATGCTATATTAATGCTCTGGATATCATATAGAGAACCTTTAAGGTATGGTTAGGTAACTAAAATACTTGGTTTAGGTTTAGGAAAGAATATGAATAGTAGAAACACGATGTTAATGGTTTAGTAAAAGATCTGGGTTTAAGTGTGTTTGTCACGTAACTTAGTAACTTCGTACATTACGTATGTGACATAAGTATGTTACATGATGAAAGTTAAGTATGTTACATAAGTTACGTAAGTTAACTTACGAGTTTATGAGTTTTTGTTTCACATGGGACACAAACCTGGGTGAGATTTGGTTGTGTTTAGGAGGTAACCCATGAGGTGTTGGGAAACTCTTGCCAGATGGTTAAGGCTTGGCATTGACCTCAAATAGTTAAGTTTAGGCATTGACCTTGAACAATTAAGGTTAGGATAGGTCGTCAGGCAGCGAGTCTTGCGAGAGTTTTTGTAAGTTTTTGAAGATTTCAGATAAGATTTCGCAATTTGTGGGTTACCTTCTAGGCACGACCGTGAGAGTCCTGTGTTTGTTTGACCCATCCATCCACGTACGGGTTTACATTAGAGTTAGTTGAAAGCCCAGTGCTTCTCATGCAGACACTAAGGGGTGCCTTGTGCCTCCAGTAAGTGAAAGAAGAAGTCTGCTCCAAAGGTGAAAAGAAAAGATAAATGAGGTCTAGATTTAATTCCAAGATGTTTAATCTTTTTTTTTGCTTTTCTTTTGTGGCAAAGTATCTCATCAATCTGAGCTGTGTGAGTGCGCCACAGTCAGCCTCCAGAGTTTCTACCAAACACACTGATCTAAAAATATAAAACTGCATGAACAATCCCCCTCTGTCTCACACACACACACACACACACACACACACACACACACTGAATCTACCACCTGCTTGTCCTCCTAAATATTATTTTAGCAGCGAAGCTTTACAGCTTCCTTGTTTCAAAATGTGTCACAATAAGAAAGAATCAGCCTGGTGTGAAATGTACCAGAGTAGGTGGATATTGTGGGAGGTAAGAAGCATGACATCAGGGTTCATTTGTTCATACAGAAACCAGCTTTGCTGACACAGAAAACTGATGGAAATGTGGAATGGAAATGTTTTACAAAACATGAAGGAAACCTGCTGTAAATGAATGAAGTATACCTTTTTGCCATCTGACCCAGACTTCATTTCTGTCAGTTCAGAGGTTCAGGATGTGTTTAGCTTGGCTTAAGAGTTCAGGGAAACTGCTAGCCTGGTGAAAAAGTACACCTTCCAACAACTTCCAAACTGTCTTATTTACATGACACGTCTTGTTGCAAGCAAGTCAGCAATCAGGCTGTTTGTCCCGAACCTGGCATCCCCACTATGAGCGCAGGATAATGAGGAGATGTTGCCTGCCTGCAGTCACTGCATCCAGCAGCTATTGCTCAACAAATAGCCCCAATTCTATAGCTGGATATATACTGCACTTTACCAGGCTGGTCTCATACACTCTTCGTAGAAATATGCCGAGTAGGGAGGAGGTCGGGATGGTTTGGAGTTTGTCTAAAATTAGCGGTGTTCGTGTCTCGTGTGAAACCAGAAGTCAACGTTGATTTATTTGTCACGTAACTTAAGTACTTAAGTAACACCACTTCTGGAGTTATTTTAAGCCAAACCACAATCTTTTTCTAAACCTGACTAAGTAGTTTTGTTGCCTAAACCTAAGGAATTTGTTTCTTGTGAAGACAGAAGTTTATTTTGAAAAGACTGTATGCATGTAACGAGCGGAAATTGACACGTGTTGCTGGACATTCGTAAGAAAATGCACGAAAAATGAGGAATAACTTTTTTGTAAAATATCACACAAACCGTTGTATAAGAATATGTTGACTTGAGACAGGGGGTTAATGGCGATGTAGGTTTTTATTTATAGTTCAGCTTCAGATTTCATCCGTTGATATGAGCATCACAACATTAGACGGATGTATCGGGCCGTATCCTACTTAAAGTATGTACTGTAACTATGTTTACAGTCTTTCTTTTACTTTGTGATACAGAGGGACAATGAGAAGGTCCACCTTATCTTACTGTAGAAGACAAACGTTCTTTCATTCACTTTGACTGAGACTGGAGATCACTGTGAGCAAAATTTTTGGCAGAATTCTAATTACATATCATTAGATGTAACAATCAGTTTGGGTCCATTTAGATTGGAAAATGGAGGACGCACACACACACACACACACACACACAAGAGGAATAGTAGGATGTTAAATATTGATCCCTCTACAGCAGATTATTTAGTAAACAGTCGACCATCTGGACTAAGTACACATTTATTCACAACAAAGTCCTATTTATTTGCCAGAAATGGTTCAACTTTTAAGTAACCGACTCAGTTTTAGAGCTAGAGTGAAGGTACTGGTATCATATGAAACTAGAAAAACCTAAGGAAGCCATTGGTACCAACATACTGAGCATGTCGGGAAGAACGCAAAATAACTTGGCAAGGAAAAACTGGTGTGGCGATTTTTCAAAGGGGACCCTTGACCTCTGACCTCAAGATATGTGAATGAAAATTAGTTCTATGGGTACCTACAAGTCTCCCCTTTATCGACATGCCCACTTCAAGCTGATCACATGCAGTTTTGGGCAAAAAACATGCAATTTTTTGCATGCAGTATAAATGTGTTATCTTAGCCTATTCTAAAAATGGCATATTTGAATATTTCTGCATACTGGGGTCTCTAAGCAGTCTTGGGATTGCATAAAATGGCTAAATTTGCAGTGCCCTGACATCTATATATTTTCATAGCATATATGTTGTGTTGCTTTTATTGCAAAATGCACAATTGTTATGCTTAATTAATAATGACTAATAATGTTTTGAGATGAAATATGTTAACATTTTGCAAAGTTGGTTGTTTCTTATGATTTATTCTTGGGGTACCCAGTTGGAAATCCTTGTATGTTAAATATGTGGGTAGGATGAGGGTTAAAAAAAGAAAACATTTGTGTTTCTGGGCCAACATAGATGCAAAAAGCGGACAAGCTTAAGAAAATGAGATACTTAAAAATGACTTAATAACATAAATCATTAATAAATGTCTTTTGAGCAGATGCTCTGCAGCCAGAAGCTTATTAATCCCTTATAAATATTTCGTCTTGTAAAGTAGCCAACAGAGGTGTTTGTTTCGATGCACTCGTGATGTGTTTGTGATGAATATAAAGGAACCCTGAGCCCCCACTGTGTTGCCTTTGGACAGGTGTGTTTCTCTGCCGTTGCTTTCCCGGTGTTCTGGGCCGTTTCAGGCTGCCAAACTCAATACAGCTCCTGCCAGCTTCTGGAGGTGGGAACCCTGATTAGTTGTGACTCTGTCTTCCTGCGTTTCAAACACTACAGCTTCATGATAGAGTCAGTGTTGATAGCGTTTGCCTGCTTGTCTCCTGACCCAAGTTTTGTTCCAGTCTCGCTAAAAACAGTTCTATGTTTTACAAAAAAAAATATATTCTTTTGATTTTTTTTCTTCTGTTTGGAGCTTGCATGAATTGTTATGTTAATTGAGGGGAAAAAAAGGCCCAAGAACTTCCCTGAGGCTCCAGCAGCTTAGTCTGCAGAGGTCAAAGCTCAAGAGTCTGGACTCCAGGGGTCACCGGAGCGTAGAGAAGTGGTCTGCGTAACTTCTGTCTTTACATGTCGGGATAGATGAACTAATTACAGCGAGTGTCTGCGGAGGTCCACAGACAATCAAGTCTTTAGCTTATCTGCTGCTTACAGCCACTCAGGAGGTCAAACACACATTAGCCTGCTATCACCGCTAATCTCTGTCTCCCTGTCAGTCTCTGCTTCCTCCTCACTCCACTTCAATAAGCTCTCTCTCACACACGCACACAGTGCATGTCACCGCGTTCTCGCTCCTAGCAACTCGTCAAATGCGGCAGCTTGGTCAGGACCCCTTGGTGTCACTTTTTAACGCACTGGGTTCCCCTTTAACGTCATTTTTCAAGGTGCAGCGTAGTCCGATGGACTTTAAGACGTGGTTTACGTTACATTACAGTTAACTTATGCTCGGAAGTTAAAATAAGTCAACATTGAGGTTTGGTTTCACACAGGATATGAACAGCGGTCTCCAGGATGAGAGTCCTGTGTTCATGTGTTTGTTTGACCCATCCGACCACTCCTACGCAGACTTTGTCGCTCTTTTTACTACGTAAACTCAACACATTCTCATCCCAACTCGTCACATACCGCCGCTTTGTCACGCGCCTTGGCGTCACTTTAGGTTTAGGCAACAAAACCACTATAGTTAGGTTTAGGAAAAAAAACAACATGGTTGGGCTTAAAACTACTACATTTGTACAGTGAGAATGAAACTGAACGTTGTGAACACGGGACACAAACAAACAGCTGATTGTAACATGAAAGTGAAACACACACGGGACACGAACAGCCGTCTCCTGGATGAAAGCCTTGTGTTTGTTGGACCCATCTATCTACATGCCTGCCCTATGTGTATTTTCTCTCTTCAAACTACGTCACCACAGACACTCCTGGCGCACTTTCTCTGAGCGTTCACTGTTGCCGTTGATCGGTTTACATTATAGTTAATGAAACACCCGGTGCGTTTCATTCCGGCGCTCGAGGGTGCCTTGTGCAGAGGTAACATGCTGACGGCCATGACAAAGCCTTGGTATTTGACGCCTGGGAATGAGAACGGGCTGGTTACCTGACTTCCTCCTTTATTCCTGTCAATTACTTCGGCAACTAGAAAACTGACGCTAAAGGGGTACATGGAGCGCCCGACTTTGACGCGTAGGGCCACTGACCAAGCTGCCGTATTTGACCAGTTGGGAGTGAGAACGCCCTGTACATGTAGACGTGTTTAAGTAACCAGGTTGTGGATGGATTCTGCAGTACACTGATTTCTTAAAGGGCCAGTGTGTAGCATTTCGGGGAATCTATCGGCAGAAATGGAATATAGTATTAATAAGTATGTTTTCATTGGTGTCTAATCACCTGAAAATCGGAATCGTTGTGTTTACCTCAGAATGAGCCGTTTATATACATATGGAGCGGGTCCTCTTCATAGAGCCGGCCGCCATGTTTCTTCTGTAGCCCAGAAAGGACAAACCAAACACTGGCTCTATAGAGGGCTATTCACTTTTTCACGCTTTCAGGTGTTCAGGTGTTCAGGTTTTCGCATTTTTGCATCAGCCACAGCCACTGTAGTTCTCCCACACTCTTGTCACATGGGAAAAGTTTCAGTTGGTTGCGATCTCACCATTAGATGCTGTCAAATCCTACACACTGCACCTTTAAATATCATGTAAACATAAAACAACAAATAGGCAATACAATAGAACAAAGTATATGTAAGTAGCACTAAAGATAATCTTATGACTTCATCATCTAAATATTACAACGTGAACTTCAAATCTTCCCTAAAAACCCTGATACTCATCGAAAGTTTCAGTAAAAATCGGATTACTGACCAGCTGCATGTAAACGCAGGTTTCCTGTTTCAGTCTTACTTGAAGCTTTCATTCCACTGCAGAGGCGCGCTCTTCTAATGTCAACATACAGTCACATGCTACACAATCTTTTTTGGACCAGGCCCTCCCTGCATTATGTCCCCACTGACACTGTGTACATTTTCATGAGTTTAAATTCACTAATCAATGTTCATCTTTCCAAGATTTCCTTGTTAAACCCTGGCTGCATTACAATGTAAAGAAAACAACAGGCTTAATTGTCGTTGTTTGTTTTGCATCATCATACTGCCCTCATAAGGAAATAGCACTGCCAAGTTTAACAGCAGGAGCACACAAACACACACATACACACACACATGCAGACACACACACATCTCAAGTAAGCTAAAGCCGTCAGCTTCACTGAACGACGACGTAGAATTGAGATGTAATAAGGTAACATTACATCTTTATCTAGAACAGTAATCTGGGAAATCGTCCTCTTTGTGCAGACAATGAACGCCGCATGTTCTGCTTATCACAGAGAGTCAAATATCGAGCAGCGATGTTTCTACCTTCGTCTCCCTCTGTCTCAGTCAGAGCCTCTGTCGTTCGGTTGACTTTATCACCGGCTGTACTGTAAAGCTCTAAATTATTCAGTGCCTGCCCTGCACAGATCGAGAGAAAGAGAGTGGGTTAGGGTGGTGGTGTGTGTGTGTGTGTGTGTGTGTGTGTGTGTGTGTGTGTGTGTGTGTGTGTGTGTGTGTGTGTGTTTGGAGGGGGATGGGGGAGGGGGGGGTTGCATTATCTTTGACAGCAGCCTCTATTTTCCTCCTCTTCCGTCTCACTGCACATCAGTTCAGACAGTGTTTACCAGAATAAACCCTGTCCTCCTTCCTGCTCTTTGCTTTTCCTGTGGATGCTCGCTCACTCACTTGTTCGCTGTGGAGTTACTACTGGACAGCAGTGTTAAGTTTACTCAGCAGTTGTAGATCATCAACTCCTGCACAGTGATCCTGATTCACTGTTGTGTTTTAGTTTACGAGGTGGACCCAAATGCAGAGGGATGAGGCAGACAGATAACTTTAAAAAAAGGCAAGCGTTAATTGTAAAGTTGGTGGTGAAAACAAATCAAACAGGAATAAAAAAACTAAGAAAACAGGCTGATGAACAAAACAAAACAGAAAGGAAACACATAAATACTAAACTAAGTACAAACCGGAGAACACAAGGAACACTGGCAGGAGACACACGAGTAACAAGGCAGACGACCTGAAACTGAATGAGGGGAACACACGGACTAAATACACAAGGGGAGCAGTTTGATTACAAACAGGTGGAACAAATCAGGGCGGGGCAGACAATCACAAAAAGACGTGAAACAAACAAAGGCAGGAAGTTAAACTAGACAACACAGGTCTGGGTATCATCGGATAATCCGTAATTCATTTGTAGTTCAAAAACAAAAAAAAACGTTTTTTTTCATTTTTGAACTACAAATGAATTACGGATTATCCGATGATACCCAGTCCAAGACACAAGAGGAGGGACACAGGAACAAGTGGCCAGAGAACTGAAGAACAGAGGGCTGGATGGGGGTGAAGCAAGAGGCCTCACGCGGACGGCCTGGGGGCAGGGCAGAGGCAGAGCCGGGAAACTCAGGGGGACGGCCTAGGGGCAGGGCAGAGGCAGAGCCGGGAAACTCAAGGGGACGGCCTTGGGGCAGGGTAGAGGTAGAGCCGGGAATCTCAGGGGGGGGGCCTAGGGGCAGGGCAGAGGTGAAGCCGGGAAACTCAGGGACTTGGGACTGCGACCCAGCAGGAAGAGGTACAGGGACAGGTGATGGCTGTGGTGACCCGGCTGGAGCAGTGTTAGTGTCCTATAGTGTCTTATTCTAGTGTCCCATAGTACTTTCTACAGTGTTTTTTTAGTGTCCTTTAGTGTCTTATTCTAGTGCCCTATAGTATTTTCTACAGTGTTTTCTGATAGTGTGCCACAGTGTCTTATTCTAGTGTCCTGTAGTATTTCCGACAGGGTCTGGTGGAGCTCTGCAAGTAACAATCTAGTTTGCCGATGCCTATAAACAGGCCTGAGGTCAGGGTTTGAGTCTTTCACTACATTGGCAGACGTTAGTGAGCAAAATGTTATCATAACCCAAAGGAATAACGGCCAAAACAACAAAATCAGACCCGGGTCGTACAGGAAAAACATTAATTTTCCTTTAATCAAAAAGCTATCGACTCCCCTCAGATGTAAGATTGTGATGGTGCACCTGCCTTTGAGATGAGACCTGAAAGAGCATCATGAACTCCTCCTGTCCATGAAGCTAAAAGCCTTGAGCTCTTTGTGTCCTTCCTGTCAGTCTGTAATCATCAAACATGAAACAGTATAGTGAACCACAGAGCTGCTGAAGGGCCTGTTTCTCCTCGCAGGAAGACGGTTGAGCAGAGTGAGTGTTTAGAGGAGAACAATAACACCCTGTCCTCATCGAGCCACTCTAGAGTCTAGATAAATAGATATCCACAAAACACAGGTCATATTTCTGGCTGAAGAAAAGGTAGTTTTTTAAAGAAATCAACTTGTCAACATTTCTCCAGCTGCAGCTGAGACCTGTGACACTTCACAGTGTCAATGACGTGTCATTTAATTGCACCCTGAAGCATTTAACATTCAGTGTAGACAGCGGGTATCCTTTGGGGGGCATGATTTATAAGATTTAGTTGATATTGTGAGTAATTTTTCAGCTCAGTGATTAATGATGCCGATCGTTTCACATTTCATGTCATGTAATGTGCTGTGATATATCGTCGCACTTCTTCTACTTAGTCAATATGTAGCAATGTGTTTTAGATAAAAACCAGAAAGTTGAACATGGAATAAGAGTGACAGAGATGTAGGGAAGCAGGGAAACAGTCCTATTGGTAATTCATTCATTCTCTTGTGTATATCCGTTAGTTCTCTGTGTGTGTTTGGAGTCCATTTTGTGTGTTTTTTGCACCTGGTGCATCCTGCAGCAGCACATTGAGGAAGAGGAAAAGGAAGAGGAAGCCTGAAACACACACACATACACACACATGCAGCCTATTCACGCTCGAACACAATCAGTTTCTTCTGAGTCAAGGTCTCAGGTCATCGTTGGAGGATCTGCTCTGAAAGAACTGGAACAAAGAGCACAACAACAACAACTCACCAACACAACACACTGCCACATTCAGCGCAGTGTGTGGGATGACTGTATTTCCACAGCATGGATATAAACCAGAGGAATACTGCGCATAAATGTACTCAAATATAAAACATTAAAGCAGTAATAGTGAAGAATATTCCCTTTAAAGCAGCAGTGGGTAGAAATGGAGCAAATATGATTAAAAAAAATTATAAAACGGTCACTATATCCTGACAGTAGTGCATGAGACAGGTAATCTGAAAGAAATCATGTGCCTCTGTGTCCTCCGGTGCTCCTAATGGCATCTGCAGGATTTCACAGACTGGAAGAAAACAACCAATCAGAGCCGAGCTGGAGCCTTGCCGTCTATGAGCAGCTGTCAATCACTCGCAAACTCCGATCTAACGGTCAAACTAGGCAGAGCTGATCAAATATGAATCAATATTATGTTACTGTAATACCTATTTCTCTCAAATGTTTTCAGAATCATCTTGTAGTGTACTGTTTAGCTGTAAAATGAGAAAATTCGTGACCAGCAGCCATGTTGAGATCAGTTGAGGAAATACCAAGCCCCGCCCACCAACCGGAGCACAGCCAATAGGAACATCCTCTCTCTAAAATGACCTGTGATTGACCAAAGTCTCCCGTCACAGGCTAGATTGTTTAAAGCCTGAAAACAGAGCCATGAGGAGGTGCAGAGGTCTCTCAGAACACTTGAATTACAATATGCTGAAAGGTTATTATGAAATTTTTGCCCAATGATGCCAAAAACATTCTACCTACTGCAGGTTTAAGTACAGTACCTAAGTAAATGTACTTAGTTACTTTCCACCACTGCATAGCTGCACATTAACACAGCTTTTAAAGGAAAATTATTAAATATAGATTCCTTTTTAAACGTCAGGATTCAGAGACGTAAAAGAAAACTTCTGAAGACTTGACTTAAATATAGCTCAGCAGCAGCCCTATCACACTACAGTGAGTCGTTTGATCCAAAGAAATCACTTAATGGAGCGTCAGCATTCAGAATTAAAAAAATACATTTTTAAGTTAGTATGTGTGATGTCGGTGTGTTAGTGTGTGCGTGCTGTCAGCCTGTCCTTGCTGTGTCCAGCGGTGACAGCAGAAGCTTTGGTCCTGTCACTGCTCATCGCTGCTTCACATCCACAGCGCTCACAACGTGTCAGTGTTTCTGTTCCACATGGGGGCCAGTGGGGCATCATTACCATCTGGCTATAAGGCTATACTGATGTCAAATATAGGCCAGTGAACACACACACACATACTCTCACACACACTTACACACTGATCATTCCACACAGTGTGCTGCACTTGGAGAGCAACAGGGGGAAGGAGGCGACGTGGACGTGAGGCGAGCCGCTGTGACAGTCCGTTCAAATTGACCGCCAGCGCTCTGGTGGCAGTTGGCCTGGTTCCTTCTCATTGCTCTGTGACATTCCCTCAATCAGCACTGTAACACACACACACACACACACACACACACACACACACACATGCTCACACATGCAGAGTGATATCCTCCAGCGGCCCTTATTGTCTCACTAGACTATCCATATGAGTCATCCTTCCCCTGACTACAGCTTCCAGTAAAAATGCACACACACAAACACACACACACTTAATTCAGCAACAATAAAGATCAACACATGTGGCCTATTGTGACAAAAAAAAGGTCAGCTATTCAGGAAAAGGGTTCCTTTTTTCAGTCCCTTTATAGAATAAATTGCTCGCCATTTGTGGGAAAAGGAAGAGTCCAATGTTCTGGTTGAAAACTTTATTTGCACTCAGATTAAACCTGCAATAAATGATTTTTTTTTGGGCACATGGGGGCAGCAGAAAAAAGTTGACATATCATTTACCTTTGAAGTTGACATGGCAAACTTCTTACCAAACCGTTATATATTTGCACATCCAGCAATCATTAATTTTTGTTATATTTCTGCCCACCTGGCAAATGTAATGTCCAATATTCACTCTCTTTTAGCTCTGTTTTTGGTCTCCACCAACTCCTGAGAAAAAATATCCGTCTCTTTAGCTGCTAAATGCTCCACTATGTTCACTAACTTTGTCTGTCTGCTGTTTGATGCTGAGCAGGTAGTGTACGGCGGGCTTACCAGAGCTTTTTTGCTGCTGCTTGAAACATGGTTGATGAGACTGAACCAAACCGTAAATGTGCCGCGAACCAAAACTATTAGCAAAAAAAGGCTGAAAAGCTCCATAGAGCTGCAGAATTATCTGATAATTCTCTGTGGGTCTTCACTGTGACCAACCACTTTCATTTTACCATATATGTATGTATATGTATTCACTAAGAGATATTGATTTGTGGAGTTTTCAAGTAAGAGTGCATTAAATATTTTCCTATGAAACTTAAAGGGCCGGTCCATCTGCGTTCTGTTACGTTTTTGTTAGTTTGGATTTTTTGAAGTGGGGTTGTTTGTATACTCCCGTAGTTCTGTGAGGTAAAATGACTGTTCTTGTGAATGTAGTCTGGTGGCTTTGAAGAGAGTGATATATCGGCTTCAGTTCCGCGTCGGAAAGAGCTGTCTGACAGCGAGGTAAAGCGGCTGTGGACGGGAGCAGCAGAAACACGTATTTTAGCCAAATCAAACCTAATAAGTCAATATCAGTTTAAGTGCGCTATATTTAGAATATTTTCACCGTTTTACCTCGCCATCAAGCAGCCCTTTCTAATTACTACATGTAGTAGTGTCATCATGGAGAAACCTACGTCAGGTCACATGGTAAATAGTTTTTAGAAGGGCTTGGGAAAATAGCATTTTGACGCTAAAACATACTTTGACCAAAATTTTAATGTTCGGATTTGAATGCATAAGGAACACCACTGTGAAGCTACAGAATGATATGAAAACCTCAAAATGTTTAAAAATAATGGACTAAAATATTCTTGTCCCATATCTATAAATCTCAGTGTATTTTATTTTATGAGACCAAACCAGGCTGACTGATGAAAGATCACATATTATATTTAGTAGGATATCATTCTAAAAAGAAGCATGGTTATAAAGTATAGATTGTTTTTGCATAACTGGTAGAAAACAGATGAATCTACAGCACTTATCCCTGGTGGGTTTCACCTTGCCCAGCGGTCTTCTGAGAGCTGTTGGTCTCATTAATCTCTTGTTTTCTCTCCCCTGCCTGCTTTCCTCTCTTTTTTTTCCCTTCCCTCATCCCTCGCTCCTCCCCTCTCCTTTCCAGACAATGATCCAATTAGCTGCTAGCTGCGGTGGCACCAGTTGCCTACAGATGTCAGATGCCTGTATGTGTGTGTGTGTGTGTGTGTGTGTGTGTGTGTGTGTGTGTGTGTGTGTGTGTGTGTATGTGTGTGTGTGTGTGTGTCTGCGTGTGTGTGTGTTTGTGTAACTGCCTCAGTAATTACCAGTCTGATACTCCTGCAGCTCAGTAACCTTGCTCTGAGTTCTGACTCCATGCCTCACACTGCTGGTGTGTGCACCGCTCTTTAAAGGGTACATAGAGCTGTGTCAATTTCTGCAGCTTTAATCAGCTGCACTGCTGTGGAAGTCATGATGAACCCACGCTGCAGCAGTCATAGTAATATACCGTGTCAACACTAATGTGGTAACATTTGAAAGCACAGTTCATGCGTGGAACAGTGTTTATGCATTTCTAGACCGTCCACCTTAAATGAAATACGCATAGATGATCCTGTCCTGTCCTCGTGGTGTGTCCAAGTCTTAAAGGAGCTCTAAATGTTTGTAATTCAGAGCATGAAACTAACTTTTGAACAATAAATCTGGACCATGCAATGGCCAGATAGGCATTACATAAAGGCCATACAGTATGGTTCACTATCCCTCATGTGTTTTTCCATGAAAAACTTTCATCAGAGGAGGTTCTAACCCAAAATATCATGAAGAATGAAAGGTTTGGCAACCCGGTCTCACTCCCAACTCATACCGCCAATTGGGCAGCGCCCTTCTGCATCTGAAACCGACGCACGGAGGCATCCTTCATTGATAGTATGTGACGAACTGGGCTTTCAATTAACTCCAATGTAAACCCACCTGCGGCGTTATTTGACGGTCGGAGCAACTGATGTAGTATTTAATAGGGTGAAAGTCCGCTCAGGGCGGGTAGGAGGGGTGGTGGATCGGTCAAACAAACCCAAGACTTTCAACCAAGAGACCGCTGTTCGTGTCTCGTATGAAAAGTAACGTTGAGTTATTTTGTCAGTCGTTTGTATTGTGAGTCACGTGAGTCGCTAGTCAGTGAAGTTAACATCAACCACAACTATTTTCTCACCCTAACTAAGTGGTCGTGTTGCCTAAACCTAACTTCCTGTGAAAACGGAAGGACATTTTTGAAAAGGACATTATTTTGAAAGGACATTATGTATGTAACGAGCTTATGTTGACACGCCATCCCCGGTCCGTCCAAAAGTGACACAAGAGGGGTACCCCATGCGTCGGTCTTCGACGCTGAGGGGCACTGACCAAGCGGCGGTATTTCACGAGTTGAGAGTGAGAATGTGTTGGGTTGACGGCCTGGGTACTACAGTCCCCACGTACAGGCCTTAATCACATTTTTAGTTTTAATTCATTCTTATAATTATGACTGAATCTTCATTAATTACATTATTATTGTATTCTGGTTCTCTTTATTCGTTTGTGAATTCCCAGCCCGTTTTCATTCCCAGGGCGTCAAATACTGACGCTTTGTCATGACCGTCAGCATTCTATACCACCACACAAGGCACCCATTTGCGGCGGTATACTGTAGGAGAATCACCAGGCTTTCCATTGACTACAATATAAACTCATCCATTTGTAACAGGGAACAGGGAAAGTGCTGTGGTAAAGTTGTTTAAAGAGCGAAAGACACACACAGGGCGGGCAGAAGGGGAGATGGATGGGCCCAACAACACAGGGCTTTTATCCAGGAAACCGTCGTTTGTGTCCCGTGCCTTAATATTCATTTTCACTTTGCAATCAGCTGTTTGTTCTTGTCCCGTGTTCACAATGTCAAGTCACATTTGCACTTTAGAAACGTAGTCATTTTAAGCCCAACCATGCTGTTTTTTCCTAAACCTAACTATAGTAGTTTTATTGCCAAATCCTAAGAAAGTGTTTTTGTTTAATTCACAACATTAATCACGTGTTTACTGCGACCGAAAAGTGACGCCGAGGGGTCTGACAAAGCATCAGTATATGACGAGTCGGGATGTTGGCATTCCTGACCCTACAGTGCAGTCAACCCTTCCTAGAAACTGCATTTATATACTCTTAGTTTGCAACAGCAAACAGGAAGAAATGTGATGCAGCCTGAATTATGTTTTTTTTATCGACATAATGAGGACATTTAAAATGTAGAAATGCTCATACTCAACATATATCAGTAAATGCTGATTGACAACATATTCCATTTGTATTCCCGACAATATTTGCTCGTGGCATGATTACTGTTTTTATCATTAGGTTCGGGTACTCAAAGCACTTAGATACGATTAAAGAAAGTAACAGGAATCAGGAACAACATATTCCCGACAACAATTACATTTTCCTCCTTGCATATGAATGTGATTTCTAGGAGACAGAGTTTGTGCGGTAGAACCAGACATACACTGGGTCTACTCGGTCTGACTCACTATGTTCCCTCAGCATCTTTCCACATATGTCCGTCCTCCATATGCCCTCAGTGTGTTCCCACCTTTCCCAGTCACCTCATCTCCACACCCACCTGCACACCTGCCCCGTATTACCTCATTAACTCCCCCAGTATAAATACCTGCTCTTTTGCCCCTGTACATTACTGCTAGGATGTTTCCGTTGCGTAGCTTTCCAGACATTCCTGTGTGTCAGTATCCTGTTACCTGTACTGTAAACCTGCCTGCTGGATTTGCTTGCCTGTTTCCTTCAGGTTGACAAACTGTAAGCCTGTTCCTTAACCATTGCCTCTCGTAAAGTCACTTTAAACATGCAATAGCTGTTTTGTTTTTGACCACTATGACCATAGCCTATATGGCAAACATGTTAGTATAGTTACCTATTTACACATCAAGCACATACGGTGCAACATTAGCATGCATTTGGAGTCATGTTTCTGGCGACCTGATGAAAGTAAGTCCAGTTTTCACTTTTCTTTTACTGTAGCTCTGTTTTCCTCCTGAGGGAAATATCAGGCTCTTTAGCAGCTAAAGACTCCACTCTGTTTACTGGCCAGTGGCTAACTTTGTCTATTTGCTGTTTGGTGCAGAACAGGTAGTGTACGGTCTGATTTTGCAGCCTTTCCACTGAGTGCTGTGACCAAAAATGACGCTATAAGAAGTGAGAGTGAACCAGAATAGTAAAAGTTGAGGGTTGAGGGCCAGAAAACAATGCTGCCTCATTTCCACATAGCTCTGTGCACGTATGCGATTTTAACCAGAAGTGCATTCATTCCTATGGAAACCTCTGTGATCTCCGATGTGTTTGCAAAATTCCTCCTTCCGTTTTTTTTGCCTCGAGTACGTTGGAAAAATTGAGCTTTTGCAGCAGATAACGGACAGACGGTATGCACTGTGTGCCACAGGATGTTAGCAGTGATGTTAATCTATGTTTGTGTGCGTGTGTGTGTGTATGTATATATATATTAGGGCTGCCAATCAATTAAAATATTTAATCATGATTAATCGCATGATGGTCCATAGTTAATCATGATTAATCGCACATTTTTTATCTGTTCAAAATGTACCTTAAAGGGAGATTCGTCAAGTATTTAATACTCTTATCCACATGGTAGTGGGAAAATATGCTTTCTTTATGGAAATGTATGTATATATTTATTATTGGAAATCAATTAACAACACAAAACAATGACAAATATTGTCCAGAAACCCTCACAGGTACTGCATTTAGAATAAAAAATATGCTCATATCATAACATGGCAAACTGCAGCCCAACAGGCAACAGCAGCTGTCAGTGTGTCAGTGTGCTGACTTGACTATGACTTGCCCCAAACTGCATGTGATTATCATAAAGTGGGCATGTCTGTAAAAGGGGGACTTGTGGGTACCCATAGAACCCATTTTCATTCACATATCTTGAGGTCAGAGGTCAAGGGACCCCTTTGAAAATGACCATGCCAGTTTTGCCTCCCCAAAATGTAGCGCTAATTCAAGCTAGTATGACGAGTATGGTTGGTACCAATGGATTCCTTCGGTAAACTAGTTTCATATGATACCAGTATTTTCACTCTAGCTTTAAAACTACTATGCTACCACTTCCGAAAGATTATTGCATTAAAAAAATTAGTGGCGTTAAAAGGATTTCATGTTATCATGTTATTAGTGCGTGAACTTTGACAGCCCAAATATATATGTGTGTGTGTGTGTGTGTGTGTGTGTGTGTGTGTGTGTGTGTGTACTCTTGATAATGGAATTCCTAAGTAAATTTTCTGTACGTTTATATTTGATGATTCTGCATTAGTAACTACTTTACGTTCACTGTCAGCATTCAGTATAAGTGTTGTGATGTTTAAGTGGCACAGCAAACAGTATAGTGGAGGCCCTGGTTTCTATCTTGTCTCTTATATTCGTAGTCAATGTTTTTTTGCTCTGATTTAACCATGAGTGTGTTGATCTGGAGGTTCACAGCCTTTCAACTGTGTTTTTAAAAAGTTCTATTCTGCCCATTAAAAAGCGAGGCCATCAGTGTATTCACGGTGAGGAGCTTTTTTGAAAAGCTCGAGGGTGGAATCTGCTGGCAGTGTGTTGATTGAAGGCCAAAGAGAAAAAGAATCATTCTAAAATGTGCCTGCGTTATTATGTACATGGTCATAATGTGTTCACGGGGAGAGAGAGGCGTACTGTGTTTTTGTGTTTGTGCATTACTGATCCATCAGTCTCTTCTCTCTTCCATTTGCCCTCCTTCGTCCTCCTCCTTTTCTCTCCATCCTCCGAGCCTCTTTCATCAAGGTCCCTAGGTCAAGGGGAGTAGCAGCTGCTTGAGGCTTTTTAGGATCCTGAGGGTTTGACCTCTGACCTTTTATGCTACAACACCGTGCCATCCATTTATACTCAATTTAACACAGCAATATGAGTGAAGACAGAGCAGAGCAGAGCAAGCAGGATCAATGAGAGAGCATGCCTGGAATTCAGCAGCAGGGCTTCATCTTTGCACAAAGAGGAGGGGTTAGGTTGATGTGAGCTTTTATAGTCCCATAACAATTTCATGTTTGGGGATGGAAGCCCTCAATATCAGTAGATATTATTCAATGTTTTATTAAGTGTCTTTATAACGGCATGTGTCTCACAGACAGAGCATCGGGGATCAAACCACAAGACGATAAAACTGAAGGAATAACTAGTTTTCAGGAGAAATGTGGAATTATTTAAAAAATTTTCATTATAATCTAATACGACAGGTAGTGTAGTAGAAAAGTGGTTGATTAATTGATCATTTGAGGGAAAGGAAATTTAATTGGCAAGAATTTTGGTACTTGATTAAGTATTTGTAATTCATCAGGCTTCTCACATTTTTAGATTTGCAGTTTTTCTCTGTTTTGTATAATTGTGAATTAAATATCTTTGGATTTGGGACTGTTGGTTGGACCAAAAAAAAAATGGAAGATGTCAGTTTTCTCTGTTTTCTGACATTTTATAATAAAAGATGAACTGATAATGAAAACAAGAACAAGAGTCTACAACCATGATAGCGGCTCAGTCTGGCTGTACTTACGCAGAGTAGTGCTTTAAGTCAGCATGCTAACACGCTCATAATGACAATGCTAACATGCTGATGTTTAGCAGGTGTAATGTTCACCATGTTAGTTTAGCGTATTAAATTTAAGTTTGATGAAGTTGATTGAAGATGATGGTGCCAAATGAGAAGTTAATGGATCAACCTGAGGAGACCATGCATTTCTGTACAAAATGTCATGGCAATCCAACCAAACGTTCTCGAGACATTACACTCAAAACCATAAATGTTAAAGGGCGGGACCATCTGCGTTCTTTAACGGGGTTTTTTTTCAAATGGAAACTCCCACTCAGCCATTAGCAAAGAGCAGTGACGTAGGTTACCAAAGTAAGCTAATCAAAGCTTTTTTTTTTCTTTTTTTTTTTTTCTTTTTTTTAAATGGGATTATATGTTTACAAGGGCTGTCAAGGTTAACATCACAATAAAGTGTTAACGCAAATTTGTTTTAACGCCACTAATTTCTTTAACGCATTAACACAATGTGCAATTTTTAGGTTGTAACGAGCTCAGTTTTAAAGCGAGAGTGAAGATGCTGGTATCATATGAAACATTGGTACCAACCATGTCATACTAGCTTGTCACAAAAGAGGCTACATAACCCTCCAGACTTAAGCTAAATTTTGGTGAGGAAAAACTGTCATGGCCATTTTCAAAAGGGTTCCCTTGACCTCTGACCTCAAGATATGTGAATGAAAATGGGTTCTATGGGTACCCGCGAGTCTCCCCTTTACAGACATGCCCACTTTATGATAATCACATGCAGTTTGGGGCAAATAATAGTCAAGTCAGCACACTGACACACTGACAGCTGTTGTTGCCTGTTGGGCTGCAGTTTGCCATGTTATGATCTGAGCATATTTTTTATGCTAAATGCAGTACCTGTGAGGGTTTCTGGACAATATTTGACATTGTTTTGTGTTGTTAATTGATTTACAATGAATATATACATACATTTGCATAAAGCAATCATATTTTCCCACTCCCATGTTGATAAGCGTATTAAATACTTGACAATTCTCCCAACAGATACAAATTGTGTGATTAATTTGCAATTAATCGCAATTAACTATAGGGTGAGATCCGGGCAGAGGCGGGGGAGGAGCGCCGCAGTAGGACAGTGGCCATGCGTCAGCAAGGAGCTTGCACTAACTGGGACCATGCATCCGCCCGGAAGATCACCTGGACAGAACCAGCAAGACTCAAATTTCAGATTCAGTCGGTGTACGATGTCCTCCCAAGCCCATCCAAATAGCATAGTTGGGGTCTTGCAGATACGCCAGCATGCCCGCTGTGCCTGCAGGTTCCCTGGAGCACATCCTAAGCTGCTGCCAGAAAGCCCTGGGAGAGGGGCGGTACACCTGGCACCATGACCAGGTGTTGATGGCAGTAGCGGACACCATCTGCACTGGAATCCAACAGAGCAAACATCAGCACTCCCAGCAAGGCACAACATCGCCTTCGTCAGGGCAGGGGAGAAACCTCAGGCAGAGCGGAAGACCTCAACTGGGCTGCTAGCCTCGACTCGTGACTGCCAGCTGAAAGTGGACCTTGAGAGACAGCAGAAGTTTCCAGGGCACATAGCAAGAACGACACACTTAGGCCAGACTTGGTCTTAACATCTGACTGTTCAAAGCAAGTGGTGCTCTTGGAACTTACAGTCCCCTGGGAACACCGCAAAGAGGAGGCCCATGAGTGAAAGAAGGCCAAATACCTTGAGGCCTGCAGAGGGAGTGGGTGGAAAGCCCGCTGTGAGCCTATCGAGGTGTGCTGCAGGGGATTTCCAGGGCAGTCTCTACACCGGGCACTCAGGCTCCTTGGCATTAGAGGGTTGCAAGAGAGGAAAGCCACCAGGGACATCACTGAAGCTGCAGAAAAAGCTTCAAGGTGGTTGTGGATCAAGAGGACCCATGGCATAGCGTGCCGCTTGGACACAAGCCGGGGACTTATAATCCCCGGTTGGCTCACCCAGGTGAGGGTGTCTGATGATCAAAGACCCGAAACACCCGATGACATCCTGGGTTCATCACTGATGATGTGTCCAAGCCGCACCGTCTACATGCAGATGGTGTTTCTTCACACTGGACAATCATGTGATTAATCACAATTAAATATTTGAATCGATTGACAGCCCTAATGCATACTCCTGTGTTCTGCAAGGTAAAATTATTATTTTTGCGAGTTGAGTCTGGTGGCTTTGAAGAGAGTGATAGAATGGCTTCAGCTCCCTGTCGGAAAGGGGTGTCTGGCGGCGAGATAAAGGGGTTGTAGACAGGAGCAGAAACACGTATTTTAGCCACCTAAAAAAAAAAAATCAATATCAGTTTAAGTGTATGCTATATTTAGAATATTTTCACAGCTGTACCTCGCCATCAGACTCCGATGGGAAACTGAAGCTGTTATATTGCTGTCTTCAAAGCCGCCAGACCAGACTCCATTCACAAAAACTGTAATTTGACCTCGCAGAACAGAGGAGATGCTGGTTCGTGTTTTTGTGTGACTTTCGGATCCGAACTAACTTTGAGTTCATAGCAGTACATTGTTTAACTTCCGTGCCGGTACTCCTGTATGGCCTTCAATAGTCAAGTAATGCCTCACAACCCCCATCACAGGTTGTATCTTGCCTCCTAAGACTCCCTCATTTTATTAGTTCAGTCCTGAAGAGGTAAAACTCTCCAATATTCAACAAGGAAAGTAAAACCGATTGGAGAAAGAAAAACTTAATGTTGTATGGAAGAAATGTTTTTCCTCTTCTGTTTATTTATCTTCTCACGACCCATCAGATTTATCTCGCAAACCCTCAGGGGGTCCCGGCCCGACCCCCGCATTGGGACCCACTGCCTTTAGTATATATGCCTCGGGCTGTAGTTTATATTTGGCTGCATTAAACACCGTATCAGGGCCCAGACTGCCATCATACATTGATTTATTTCAAAATGAATCCCTCTGCATCGCCTTGAGATATCAATATTAAGGCAGCTACTTGAGAAATGAATTCAAAGGAGAATCAAGGACCGTTTAAGCATTTCGACAAACCTGGAGAGATAAAAATCATATCTGCCAGATTCAATATAGAAATGAGGCCAAGTTAAAGGGATGTTTTTGTCAAGCCCACATAGGTTTTTGGATTTGGGGAATTTCTCTGTCAAGTTGCCTGTGCTGAAATTGGGGGAGTGTGTGCGTGTGTGTGTGTGAGTGTGTGTGAGTGTCAGTAGAGATCGGCTGCTGCAGATTCTGTTAGAAATGTGATGTTTATTGATATAGCCTAAAAGCAATTTGACCTTTTTCATGTGGACTTGATCCCACTCACACCAAAGGATAATTGGACCTTTTCTGTACATTAATTGTCATTCTGGGCCATGAAAATGGTGAAACATGTTGAGCACGGGCAGAAAATATCAGCTTCAATCTAAGAATATTTGAATAAAAAATATTATTGTTCATTTTAAATTAATTTTTAAAAACAACAGTTGAACCTGCACATCAGGCATGATTTTGACGTTTTTGTCTTCTCTATATGTGAGTGTGTCCATGCAGGTGCACTGACTCATAGACTGAGATTGTGTGTGTGTGTGTGTGTGTGTGTGTGTGTGTGTGTGTGTGTGTGTGTGTGTGTGTGTGTGCGTGCGTGTGTGTGTGCGCGCGCGTGCGTGTGTGCGTGCGTGTGTGTGTGTGGGTGGGTGGTAACCAGGTGTGGATCATGCAGAGACGCAAGAAATGCACAAACACGCACAGATGGCCAAAATCTCCAGAGTCTTTCATATGCACATGTGTAAACAGACACCAGGAATACCTACTGTCTGAAAAATATTGGAAAAATACAGAAGACTTTGTCATAAGCTGAAAGGATTGTACATAATTTTTCAAGGCTGTTTTATAGTTGGTTCAGTCTTAAAGGCTGGCCCACACGAAAATATTTTTCAAATCTTAGAAGATTTTGAAAATGTGAGAGACCCCACACTTAATGACATGTTATGTTAAATTTAACAGTTTCGCTCCTATACGTAGTGTGTGGAGAGCAACGAGTCAAAAAAAACTAAACGAAATCTGGCAAAATATCTATCGATCAAACATGACTTTAACAAACATGGCGGACAATGGGCAGGAAGAATTAACGGTGTTAGTTTTGCACTACTTTGTACTGAAAATTATGGATAAAGTCATGGAGACACGTTAAATAAACACTCCAACAAACACCAGACTTTTAACCCGGTGACCGGTGTTCAAGACTGGTGTTTTGTTTTGTAAATTACATTAGTGACATTGTGTTTTTTAATGACGTTTGTTACTGCGGACATACAAATGACAGACAAAAGACGCAGGCCAAATGTAAAAAAGATGACATACCTTTTAATGTTGCCTCTTTAATCCACTTCTCTTCCCGCTTCAAAAACAATAACAAAAATTCAAGCTTTTCCACGTAGCGGCCTGAAGAACTTCCGTTGTGTTGACTTAATATGTTGCCTTCTTCTGCTGCATTTGTTTTCAGGGTTTGTGTGTTTTTGACTTTGCGTTGTTTCTGTATTTGCAGCGTTTGCTGTTAATGTATTTGATTTGGCTTTCTTTTTTTATTTGCAGCCCGTTTCCGTTGTTGTAATTGTTTTTGGATTTTCACATGCGTTTTTGAATTGGCATCATTTCTGAAGCTGCAGCACGTTTCTCCTAATGGAAATGTTTTTGGGGCCGTTGTAGCGTGTTTGCCCCTTGTGGGCCACCGTACAGCGTAGACGGAAAAAACATTCATCTGTTATCGTCTTGATTATATGTTTGGATACCCTGTGAAACATTTTAGTTCACGTATGTACATGTATACCTCAGAATACTGTACATGTGAAAGTCAAACAGTCACAACAGATCAACAGTCAGACTTCAACAGTTCATCATAAACAGGCCTGTAACCCTTGACGACGAGCTCTGATTGGTTCTCAGTGCTGTGGTCTGAGGTCGTTAATTAACATGTCTGTGTGACAGCGGAGCATGTGTGTGTGTGTGTATGTGTGTGTACGTGTGTGTATGTGTGTGTATGCTGGCAGATGAGTGTGAAATTGGCTAATTAACGTGACCTCCCTTTGATCCGGGGAGAATAGACATTATGACATCTGAATTGGGGTGAGCCTGAGGGATGGGAGGTTCCTGGAAATTTGTAAAAACGTGTGTGTGCGTGCGTGCGTGCGTGCGTGTGTGGGTGGGTGCATGTTTTCAAGCTTGCCCTTTAAAAACGTGATTTAACCCTGTGTTAACCCTCAAGCTCCACAACACAGAAAACAACAGGAGTTCACATGAGTTCAAGTTGTAAACCTAAAAGTTAAGCAAAACTGTAAAATGAAAGAAAAACTGCTCTCATTTCTGTACAAACATTAAATTTGGTACACGTGTACACTTTGATGCCCTTAATGTTTGATTGTAGTTATTGTAAAACAAATGATACTACTCATCGCATCCATTTATCTTTCCTCCACTGCCATGTTATCCTATGACAAATTAACACATGTTACAAATTACCTTAAATACTTAAAAGAAAAACCTTGTTCTAATATTATTCTAGAAAACATAATGGGCCCTATCTCACACCTGCGAAAAGCGGCGCACAGCGCGGCGCAACTGTCATTGCTAGGTTCAGACCGACGCAGTTGTCATTTTCACACCCAGCGCCCACCTTGTGTAAGTAGCAAATGTACTTGTTCAACCTGCGCGAGATCACGGTGGTCACGTGGCCTCTGTGGCGTCTTCTCTCCTCATCCCTCTGTGTGTACCAGTGTAAACGTAGGCTACTTCAAAGTTTGCGGGCCCTCTTTCCCTAAACGGCAGCGCTTTGAGGCTGATGGACCCGTGCGTTACACGGATGCAAGCCTGTGTGTAATGCATTCCGCACAGCTGGTCCATCGCATCGGAAAGCAATAGAGTTTTCATTATTTATTAATACATGTTTATCATATTTAGGCTAGTGCTTATTATCATATAATGAATGTTGCCCCCCCCCGCCCCCTCGTGCCGCCTGCACTGGTTAAATAGATTATCGGTTAATTTGCTCATATGCAGTCAAATGGAGTTGTTGATGGGACAGAGGATTGGGAGACGGCGGAGGGAGAGGGTCCACCGGCCAAGCACCACATACATCTGCTCATACACTTTCACTTTGTGCACAAAAATCGTTCGCTTCTCCAATTTGCTGAATCTGCCTTTTAAGTAGCAATGTGCCAATGTGCAGGTGCACCTGGCTTTTAAAGGGAATGGGAGATGACACTCTGATTGGTTTAATTTCTGTTACGCCCAAAACACAGCTATGATTTAATGAAGAGACTAAATACAACCCCTTTGCCCCTTGTGCCTTATTTTGCACCCAGATTATGTGCAGCTTAACTAGCAAAAGTGGAGTTGGACATGCCCTAAATCCACTTGCGTCATGTACTTTTGACCATGCGCTATAGATCCTTTAAATAGGGCCACATTATGTTTTCCAGGGTACAAATGATTGTTTTAGCAATGTCAACCTAAAATAATCAGGATCATATTTGTACCCACAGCCAAACCTCAGAGGTCATTACTGTGGTCAAAGTCAGAATAAAAATGGATAAACATTTTTGTTGTTGTATCACTGTAAAAATGGATCTAGGAGCGAAGCAACATCGAATAAGAGGAAACAATGAATTAGCTGTTCTGTAAGCGCATTGCTGCACCAGATGGAGGGAGTTAAACACAAAACAGATGGACGATGAACTGCTTCATCACACCAATATGTAAGAACCATATTCACTTCTGTGATGTGTGCCCTCCACCAAAGATACAGAGTCCGGCAGCAGTGATATCCAGAGAGAAAACACTTTATTATCATCTCATTTATATTAGAGATAGTGTATTTGTTTAATCTTACCATGGTCAGTTAAGCAGGCATTAAGGGAAACTAATATGCTTCTCATGTCAGAGAGAAAAATTCACGTAATCGTGAGCCAGTAAGGATTAAGAGCGACGAATGCCAAGTAGGGAGGAGGTCGGGGTGGGTGGATGGGTGGGGTCAAAAATCACCGGACTTCCGCCCAGGAGACCGGCGTTCGTGTCCCGTGTGAAACAAGAAGTCAACGTTGATTTATTTGTCACGTAACTGATGTACTTAAGCAACACCACTTCCAGAGTTATTTTAAGCCAAACTATGCTATTTTCCAAAGCCTAACTAAGTAGTTTTATTGCCTAAACCTAAGGAAGTTTCCTGTGAAGACGGACGTTTACTTTGAAAAGACTATATGCATGTAAAGAAACGGAAATTGAGACGTATTACTGGACATTTGTAGGAAAACGAGCGAAAAAGGAGGAATAACTTTTTTTGTAAGATATCATACGAACCGTTGAGAATACGATCAGGAACAGTATTTAGATCAAGAGTAACATAAATGCAACGTCTCCGTGATTATGCCACTGGGTAAGATATTTTTATGCAGCTGTTTTCTAAGCATTTGTCTACTTAGCTTCTGGTGTAATTACTTACCATTATCTGGTTCATTTTACCATTTTCTTTGGCATATATCTAAGTTTAATGAGACTCACTATAAAATTACAGGTTGCAGGTATTTATATTTTCTTTATATTACTCTATATTCACTTTCAGCTTAACTTTTGTCACATTTCACAGCTTTCTGTCTGAACACACCGGCCTCGCTCTGTTCCTCTACTTTTCATTTTTCACTTTAACAGACTGTCGGGCCTCTTCATCTATTTCAGAACCACTCACCTTTTCTTTCCTCCTCTCTACTTTCACCGTTCCTCTTTGATCTGTCCTTTCCCTCACCATCCCCATCTCCGTCTGTCCGTTCTCATCCTGTCTCTCTGTGTCTGTCATGTCAGGTCTTTTCTGTAGTCTCTCAATGTCTCTTTCTGGTTCCTTCACCTGCGACTGTGTCACACTGAGGTCTCTGCTCTTTCTGTCTCTTTTCTTTTTCTGTTTATCTCTCCTGTTTTCTCCCCCCCTTTCCCACCTCCTTCTCTTCATCCTCCCTCGTCTCTCTCTCTCTCTCTCTCTCTCTCTGTTCCCCTCCATCACCTCCTGGGTAATGACAGGGGGGACAGGTGGAGACCAGACCATCACTACCACCAGTCTTTGTGTGTGTGTGTGTGTGTGTGTGTGTGTGTGTGTGTGTGTGTGTGTGTGTGTGTGTGTGTGTGTGTGTGTGTGTGTGTGTGTGTGTGAATGACACAGACACACACACACACACACACACACACACACACAGATGGTGGACAGGGGTCCCTGCCGGCCAGCCTGTCTGTCTGGTGATGGGGTGTTGTTGTTGTTGAGTGCACTCAGCCACACATGATTAGCTAGACAAACACACACACACACACACACACACACACACACACACACATGTGTTCCCCTCTACGTAGCACATATGGGGCTCAGCACCAAAACAAGTCACCTGCTATTCCAGTCACACACACACACACACACAAACACACAGGACAGAAAAAGGATCAAAGGGCTGTGAGACTGTCAGTACTGATTATGCATAATTTTGTTTTGTGTCTGCTTTATGTAAGATTATCAGTAGCTTGTATTCGATTTTGTCTTACAGAAAAAACACAGTAAAACACAGTTTCCTAATCCTTATTTATACGGTTAATTGGCCATCTATGTTTTGCGCTCTCTCGCAAAGTTGCCATTAATTCTAGTTATTATAACGGTGTTCAGTCATAATACTATATTATTATGACTGAACACCGTTTCATGGACTGTGGGAGCATGAATGTTGATGGGTCCTATTCAGACAGATAAAGGTAGGCTATGTGAATGACTGTGTTTTCATGTACTTAAAGCTAGGGTGGGTAATATATTTTAGAAACCTATTTTGTCATATTTGCTGTAGGGCTGTCAACGCGATAATAACGCAAAGTCATTTTAACACCACTAGTTTCTTTAACACAACACAATTTAACGCAATCAATCTTTCGGGGGTTGCAGTGGCCTCAGTTTTAAAACTAGAGTAAAGATACTGGAATCAAAGTAAACTAGAAAGGAATCCCTTGGTACCAACCATACTAGCTTGCCGCAAAGGAGGTTAAATAACGCTAAGAAGTTTCACTACATTTTGGCGAGGAAAAACTGGCATGGCCATTTCCAAAGGGGTCCCTTGACCTCTGACCTCAAGATAAGTGAATGAAAATGGGTTCTCTGGGTACCAACAAGTCTCCCCTTTACAGACATGCCCACTTTGTGTCACATACGTTTGCATAAAGCAGCATATTTGCCCACTCCCATGTTGATAAGATTATTAAGTACTTGACAAATATCCCTTTAAGTAGATTTCAAATGGATAACAAATTTGGGATTAATTTGTGATTGATCGCGGACAATCATGCGATTAATTGCGATTAAATATTATAACTGATTGACAGCCCTAATTTTGAGGAGTAAAAAGGGAGATGATGAAGAGAGTTTGTCTCCTTCATACAACAATGACAATACAGGAGAAAAAACTGGCCAACCTGACAGAAAGATCAGGTAAACTGATGAAGATATACTTAGATGAACAGAAGATACTACATGTCTGCTCTCCGCTCTGACGATCAGCTCCAATGCATTTTTCCAAGCGTCAGTGATGTGCAGCATGCTCATCAGTGAGCAGGTGCGGAGCCGGTGCATGACGACGTGTCACCTTCACGTCAAAACTGTCGTCGCATGTCAGACGACATGTTTGCTTGAAAGGTCGGAGAGGTGAAAGTGCCTTTGAGAAATGCACTTAGTTCCCAAACTGCTCTGGTGAAGAAGCTCAGGTGACGAGAGATCAGACCGGGTATCTTGAACTTAAAAAGTCATGTAAATTATTCTTTATAGTGTTTTTATTATAAACTGCCTGTCACCAAACCCCCCCTCCAATCATATACTGTTCCAGGAACACTATTCCCGTGTGTGTGTGTGTGTGTGTGATCACCTGGGACTGTCAGAACAACGGCGCCTGTTCTTTCGAAGCTCATTAGCTTCATTACCCAGAGTGTTACGCTGGTAAGTGACACAAAGATGAAAAAAAAATAAAAAATCACTGCATAAGTCATGAAATCATCGTTCATCACTTATGTTTGCATCTATCTATCTATCTATTTTTCGTCATTTGGAATGTCTATACTGTAATTTCATTATTGTTTGTTATTTTACACACACGACATTGTTTGCATGTCTCTCTGTCCAGGGAGAAGGATCCCTTCTCAGTTGCTCTGTCTGAGTTTTTTTTTACTAAACAAAACATATAATTGGCTTATAAATATTGTGCATTGTACGTATATATGTACTTTTGAAATTTTGATTGCAGGACTTTTAGCATAGTAGTTTTACTTGTGTGCCCAAACCTTAAAGGGATATATTTGGGTGTTTTGAAGTGGGGTTTTATGAGCTGCTTATCCATATATCAGACTGGCAATATCCAGAGTAGGCTCTCATTCCCCTTTTTGGGGGAAAACAATCCCGAGTTCTTCGTAGACGGTAACAGCGTTTAGAGAAGAAGTTGAAACATGTCTCCAAACTTCTACTTTAAATAAACCGGTAATAGTAATAACGCTATGCCCAAGAGTTGCTGTGTAGTTGGAAGCACCAATAATAAATCCCCCAAATCCTGATCTCCGGTTTGTTCCCCCGCCGTGTCCTATCAAGGATATAATAGAGGGCCTTTATGGCTCCAAGCTACAGACCAGACCAGTATTGCGTCATCGCCAAGGCTGTGCTCCATTTTGGGGCAAAGAAACTCGCCGTCACAGGAGAGAAAATGACGAAAAGCTGTCGTGTAACGTTGAGATTTGAGGCACATAAGATAAGTGAATATTCACTGTCAGTGAGGTAAATCGCTAAATGATGCTGGTGACAGTGACTGGCATGGCTAGCTAACATTAGCTTGAGTGGGAGGCTGCTGCAGTAGTACAGTCATACATTAACGTTATAGCAGCATCAGACAACACTTAGCCTAACGTTATTCAATCAAATGTCTATAGATGTCTGGAAAAGCAATATCCGGCCACTGTGTTGGACGGGGGAAAACTGAAGGGACATGACAGCGATCAAGCTTAATTCATTAAGGTATCGCCAATGCTCAGGTTCAGGAAAGATCACAAAATAAGTATTAGATGTGTATACAACAAACATTTGTTTAACAAGTGATGAATGCGTACAAACTTGTAAAAATTCCGGTCTGATGTATAGTAAGTGTATTACCTACAGTAGATGATGGTCGGGACGTCCCCAGCTTGGAGAAGCAGACAGGAGTACCGACACCGGAGCAAAGCAATAGAGTGCTGTGGACGGGGACGGCAGGAAAACGTATTTTAGCCAAAGGCTCGCCTAAAAAACATAGATATCCATTGAAGTGTACGTTATATTTAGAATATTTTCACCGCTTTATCTTGCCGTCAGACAGCCCTTTCCTCCTCCTTTCCGACGGGGAACTGAACTGAAAGTGAAACTTATGTATGCTCTCTCCAAACCCAGCAGGCTCAGATGACATGACAGTATAGTTAAGTTTCACTTTCAGTTCAGCTTGCCGTCGGAAAATATTCCAATTATAGCGTACGTTTAAACGGATATCAATTTTTTTAGTTGAGCCTTTCTTTTACGTGGCTAAAATACATTTTGCTGCCATCTCCATCCACAGCACTGTATTGCTTTGCTCCGGTGCCGGTGCTCCTGTCTGCTTCTCCAAGCCGGGGACGTGCCAAACGCCATCTACTGTAAGTAATACACCTACTATGGATAAGTACCTCATACAACCCCGCTTCAATACACCTGAACTATCCCTTTAGCCATAGTATTGTCACATCATAAAACTGATTTATTTTTCCAGTAGTAATTTACAACGCTTTTGGATGGCACAGACAGATGATGTCGATGGAAATGTCAGATCAGAAAAAACTTCCTAAAGGGCAGTTTTTTACGAACAGCATATTTTGTCGTTTCATTTGGAGGCCTTGTTGGAACTCTCCTTCCACCATTGTAAAGCATCAATTAATGCCACTCCTGGATTTTAGTATAACATCCCAAAATCCTGAAATGTCTTTGGGATTTGGGGGCGCTGCAACAAGAGTGTGTGTATGTGTGTGTGTGAGTGTGAGTGTGTGTGTAGCTCCCATCTCTTCTCTCCACAGTACATCAGCAGGAGCTGTCAGATCAGCATCAGGCCTTGCCAGTCAGATTAAGGATGTTACAGCAGCAGCATCCTGGCCAACAGCCGAGCGGCTGCAGATAGATTTCACATACTCCCTGTTTATCTCTCCTCTGTCTCTGCCTTGGTCTCTGTCTCTCTGTCTTCTATGTGTCTCCGCAGGACACTGCTGCTGTCGGCTCAGGTCCCAGGGTCGAATGGAGGTGAGCTGAGCTAAGTGGAGAGGTGAGGGGACAGGTGGCGCAACGCCACAGTTTCACCACAGCCACCAATGAATCATGAAAAGTCCCATTACAGGATGAAATAAATTCATAACTCTGTGCCAGGTGGTGCGAGAGTGGAGGAACAGGGGATACAGATGAAGAGGAACTTCACAAGGTAGAAAGGTAAACTTTCAAAAGCGTATTTTGTGTTGTGAAAGCAGGGGGTAGGCAGAATGTTTTTGGCATCATTGGGCAAAAATTCCATAATAACCTTTCAGCATATTGTAATTCAAGTGTTCTGAGAGAATACTAGAGAGCGTTCCTATTAGCTGTTAATTCAAAGGAGTCAGCTGTCAATCACTCACAAACTCCGATCAAACGGTCAAACTAGTCAGCGCTGATCAAATATGAATCAATATTCTGTTACTGTAATGCCTATTTCTCGCCTCAAATGTTTTCAGAAACATCTCGTAGTCTACTGTTTAGCTGTAAAATTAGAAAGTTTGCTCCGGCTGTTGGGCGGTGCTTGGTATTACCTCAACTGATCCCAACATGGTGGCCGGGTCACAAACGTTCTCATTTTTTAAATCATTTGTTTCTGTGCTTTTGCCCTGAGTGTTAGTAAATAGCATACAACTACGTTAAATTCTGTTTATGTCGTGCCACTACTTGCCAAGAGAGGCGTTAATACATCCACTACAGACAGGCTTACAGCATAAAGCTCATAGGTGTATTATAAGATAATAAAATTTATGAATTACAGCCAATATGTCCATTATTACAGCATAGCCAGATCTTACACATTGCACCTTTAATCTGAATAAAAGCAAAGTGTAAAAACGACAATATGCCTTTTTACGGGGGTTGTATGTTCACATTTAGTGATGACTTTATCAGTAGTAGCTTCACTGTTTTCCAGGAAGTGACAGATTTCAAGAATAATTTTCCTTTGGAGATGTATCAGTACTCTTACCTCTGTAGTCTGGATAATGTCTCCCAGTTCAGTACTGTCCTTTTGTTTATTTTCATGACACCCTGGAGTATATTTAATACATCACATAAGCAGGCAGAGCCTATTTATACCACAAACCCACTGCTGAACCTCACTGTCATGTGAGTTTGTAAGACTTCAGTGTGTAACGTAAAGCTGTTGTGATTCTAAAAGTTCCATCGTGAGGAAACATGATATTCTTGCCAGTCTGAAAGAGGGAGTAGAGGGCTGAAAAACTGTGCACAGTTACAGCACAGAGGGTTTTACTGAGCGTGACACGACCCTGTGAAGGTCATTCATCCATGTAAATAATATGGCATCCACGAACAAACACACACGGCGCAGGACAGTGATACAAAGACACATAAGGAGTATTAGATGTTAATATGAATAAATCCATAAACTTGCTGTGAAATATGAGATGCATATAAGACCCAAGAGGAACTGTTTATGGTCAAAAACACATATTGAAATGAGGTACAAACACACATACAAATACACATAAATGCAGACAGCGAACACCAGCCGAACAGAAGAGCAAAACAGATTTTAACAGCAATGGCATATCATCTCGCACTTTCAATTTCCATGAAAATAGCCCACTTTTTGCAGAAAACACACGAACCTGGCAACTCTGCATAGACTTTACCAATAGCATTATGTGGAGGTAAAATGGCAAGATTGTTTGAGATTGTAAAAATATTAGTACACCGCTGTTTTAGCTCATTTGATGAAGGAAAGAAGGAATGGAGGTGTTCAGAAAAGTTAAAGCTGCAGTGGGTAGAAATGGAGCAAATATGATTAAAACAAAAGTTGTTTTTATAATACGGTCACTGTATCCTGACAGTAGTACATGAGACAGGTAATCAAGAAAAAAAAAAAAAATCATGTGCCTCTGTGTCCTCCGGTGTCCTCCGGTGCTTAATCGCATTTGCAAGATTTCACAGACCGAAGGAAAACAACCAATCAGAGCCGAGCTGGAGTCTGCCGTCTCTGAGCAGCTGATCGCTGTTGCGTTACGTTGTTGCGTTACGTTGTTGCGTTACGTTGTTGCGTTACGTTGTTGCGTTACGTTGTTGTGTTGCGTTACGTTGTTGCGTTACGTTGTTGCGTTACGTTGTTGCGTTACGTTGTTGCGTTACGTTACGTTGTTGCGTTACGTTACATTGTTGCGTTACGTTACATTGTTGCGTTACATTGTTGCGTTACGTTGTTACATTACGCTGTTGCTTTACGTTGTTACAGTTGTTATGTTACCTTTTTCCGCTTTTTGTACACAAACCATCATCTTTTTTCCAACCATAACCAAATAGTTTTGTTGCCTAAACCTAACCGATCGTTTCATGAAGTTAACGACTTGTCATTGTGCGTTCCTGTAAGCGTGATACGAGGCTGATATGAAACGTGTTTATGAAACAAATTTTTGGTGCAGAAACGTTGACATTCAACGTATCCCGTGGTACAATAACAACTTTTTTTCTGGCGACTGGGTTTGTGTGTGTGCAGGCTGTGAAAGGTGTCCCAGTCGCTGTCCATGCTCCTCTACTGGGCCCATGAATAATGCAGAACTCACATTTTCATACCGCTGCCTCTTCCCTCCCTCCATACTCATACCCCCCACCCCACTGTGCTGTAGTAAAAATAGACGCGCAGACCTGCAAGCTTTCGCTCCTGTGTTTACACCATCATGACCCTCCCCACCGCTCTCTCTCTCTCTCTCTCTCTCTCTCTCTCCCTCTCTCTCTCTCTCTCTCTCTCTCTCTCTCTCCTGACAGTAGGGTTATTACTCTCATTCATCTCGGCATGTTCTCTCTATCCTCAACGGGAGCTAGAGAACAGAAACAAGAGAAGAGGTTGTCGGGCCAGACTGGGAGCAGGGAGAAGGTCCTCAGGTAGCATATAGATGCTTCATCTCCATATCTTTATTATGTGCCTCATAAAAATAGCCCTGCTTAGGCCTCTCCGCCGCTCGCCTCCTCTCGCCTCCCACTCCTCCTCCGCATGCACTCAGTCTCTGCTCAGGGGAAATGAGGAGCCGCTCTGCTCAGACGTTAAATGTAGAAACTAGGATGCACAGACAGAAAAATGAGATGCCTGCTCCTTCTCTGTGGATGCAAAGCAGTAATAAAGTTCCTTGTCGGTACACGAATAAACTCATAGGTGATGTAAGGTGTGAGAAACCAATGTAAAGTCACTTTAATTGGATTTTTGTTAGTTTTTTAGCATGATACAGATATTATTCAGTTACCATGCTTCATGGTAAGTAACATTAAACTGGGAAATAAAAGCCTCTTGTCTATGAATCGCCATCAATTTCCATTGATTTCTCACCTAAAAAATTTGCAGAAGTGAATTCAATGATGAAATAGCAAACGAAAATTGTAAAAACGTATTGTTGTTGGTCTCTTTCTCTGCTGCTCTGGTGCACAGCCCTCAAGTATCTTCGGGCCGCACATCCTACCTTCAGACTAAGGGAACAAAAATGTGAGCTGCCTGGGCTGAGTTGCACTCCTCTCTGGCATGTCTAGTTTGTAGTGCCGGTTAATATCATACCGAGCATTTACCAGATGACTGGAAGGGTATAGCCAACACAACGACGTTATATAACAAGAGTAGAATCAATTGGTAGATCAATTGGATCAATCAATTGGTATAAACAATGTCATGCTAGCTTGTCGAGAAGGAGTCTAAATAACGCTCCAAACTTAAGCTAAATTTTGGTGAGGAAAAACTACCATGGCCATTTCCAAAGGGGTCCCTTGACCTCTGACCTCAAGATATGTGAATGAAAATGGGTTCTATAGATACCCACAAGTCTCCCCTTTACAGACATGCCCACTTTATGATAATCACATGCAGTTTGGGTCAAGTCATAGTCAAGTCAACACAATGACACACTGACAGCTGTTACTGCCTGTTGGGCTGCAGTTTACTATGTTATGATTTGAGCACATTTTTTATGCTAAATGCAGTACCTGTGAGGGTTTCTGGACAATATTTGTCATTGTGTTGTGTTGTTAATTGATTTCCAATAATAAAAATATACATACATTTGCATAAAGCAGCATATTTGCCCACTCCCATGTTGATAAGAGCATTCAATACTTGACAAATCTCCCTTTAAGGTACATTTTGAAGAGATAAAAAAATTTATTAATTTGCAATTATCACAATTAACTATGGACAATCATGTGATTAATCGCGATTAAATATTTGAATCGATTGACAGCCCTACTTCAGATTTGATATCATAAATGATGAGCTGTTTATACTATGAATGGGATACAACAGCTTTTACACAGCAGGGAACGCCAGTCTAGTTAGTGAACACTCACTGAAAGTTTTAAGGGAGACAATTAGCAGAAAATTGTAAGATACACTCCATTGATAAAGGTCTCCTCTTGCTTCTTCTCGTGTCTCGTCTTCCACTCTTTTAAAGGTCACAGCGGAAACAAGGAGAAGATAGATGGAGCTGACAAAATCAGAGTATTTGAGCATCGCCCTGTGCCTCGTATGGAAGAGGTGCACTGACGCTCCTCCCACACAGGATTCCCTCAACACTCACATCATACAGCAGATCTGTGGCTGACAAAGAGAGAAACTGTGACTTCAGGTATGTTGGTACGAGTTGAGTAGATGTGTGATGTGCAGATAGAGGAGTGTAAACAATAAAGCCTCTGACAGGCTGCCACTGTTTGAGAGAGAGAGAGAGAGAGAGAGAGAGAGAGAGAGAGAGGGAGTGATCTATGGGCCAAAGACCCAAATTTCACGGTATGGTACCCTTCAAGGTGACAACATTTTGAAAAGACGTACAGTATGTTATATACGATTATGAGTGGTGGGTTGGGTATTGCTGAGTAGTAGTTTTGTCACTGAATGAAGTGAACCGCCCTCTACTCACTTTTATGATATTTATTAAAGCTGCAGTAGCCAGAATTTTTTGGCATCATTGGGCAAAACTTCCATAATAACCTCATCATATTGTGATTCAAGTGTTCTGAGAGAAAACTAGACTTCTGCAACCTCCTCATGGCTCTGTTTTCAGGCTTTAAAAAATCTGACGGGAGACTTTGGCCAATCACAGGTCATTTCAGAGAGAGAGAGAGCGTTCCTATTGGCTGTTCTTTCAACGGAGGCAACTGTCAATGTCAATCTCTCGCGAACTCCGATCAAATGGTCAAACTAGGCAGCGCTGATCAAATGTGATTTAACATTCTGTTACTGTAATGCCTATTTCTCTCCTCAGATGTTTTCAGAAACATCTTGTAGTGTACTGTTTAGCTGTAAAATGAGAAAGTTTGCTCCGGCTGGTGGGCGGTGCTTGGTATTTCTTCAACTGATCTCAACATGGCTGCTGGGTCACAAACTTTCTCACTCTATACAGCTAAACAGTACACTACAAGATGTTTCTGAAAACATTTGAGGCGAGAAATAGATATTACAGTAACAGAATATTGATTTATATTTGATCAGCGCTGCCTAGTTTGACCGTTTGATCGGAGTTTGCGAGTGATTGACAGCTGCTCAGAGACGACAGGCTCCAGCTCGGCTCTGATTGGTTGTTTTCCTCCGGTCTGTGAAATCTTGCAGATGCCATTAGGAAAACAGGAGGACACAGAGGCACATGATTTTTTTCAGATTACCAGTCTCGTGCACTACTGTCAGTATATAGTGACCGTTTTATAAGAATAACTTTTTTTAGTCATATTTGCTCCAATTCTACCCACTGCTGCTTTAATGCTTAGATTGTATTTGATCTCATTTTCCAGGGAACATTCTTGGCTTTCATTCTGTCCATGTTTTGAGTCTGTCGGACATATAAAAGGGACCCTTGAGCTCTTACAATTGTCACCAACATGTATTTTTCCACACTGATTTTTTTCTTTCACAGACATAGCACTATAATGGCAGATTATACTTTCCATATCTGCACAGCCGTAAGGGTCTGTGTGACATAAATTTCATCAGCTGCTCATGTCCATGAATGTCTGCCGACTGTACATGCCTACAAACGTGCTTCAGGGCTGTTGCTTTTTTTTTTTTTAAAATCAAGTTCTAACAAATAAGAACATGTAATTTATTCAACTGTAATTCGAATGCCACTGTAGTCTAATTCTAAACTACCCAGTCTGTTCATTCACTGGGCCTCTGCTGCCTCACAGTTTGACAAGGTGTTTAACTGGTGACCTCAAATTTGTTGTCATAAAGGGACTGTAAAGTTCTTTGCACATCGAGTCCTTATGTTTCGTATGCGTTTTTTTTAATCCGTCATCTGATATAAAACACAGAAACCTTGCACACTGAGTCCAATGCGTTTTATTATTCTCTTCGTCGTGAAAATTTGCAATACAAGACAAAACAAAATTAATTACGAGGATGCAATGGATAGCACTAGTCCAAAACGGGACTAATGAATGAATGACATTAAGAAGCTATCGTTTAGCTGCCTTGAGCACAACCCCTACTGTAATGGCAATTTTCATATCTGCAGTTTAACACTGTACCTTTAGATAATCTCAGGGCCTCACATGTTCATCTTCGTCACCATAGGACAGTGACCTGACATTTTAGATCTCTGTAACTGCAAACAACAGATTGCTGGAATACTTGTTATGTCTTGTGATGCTCTGTTGTCTGCTGTGTGCTGACGCATTGATATACTTTCTATCCTTCTCTTCTTTTCTTCTTTGCACTTATCTTCATGTTATGCTTTAAATGTATAAATACTGACTACTCTTTGTATTCGGGGCTCACTTGCCACAGTCCACAACAGGTGGCTGTGCTCGTGAGTCCATCTGCAGATGTTTTAGTTATTAATGTATCCCTTTTTATTAAATTCACTGAAAGACAAGTTGTTACGTTGGTTTGTGTCTTGTTTTAACAGAAACTGCCACCACACTACTGTCTAATATTTCTTTAAATTCCGCATCTCTGTATTCTTTTATGTCTTTATTGTAAAGTGCTTTGTGCTGGGAGACAAAGTGAATGTTTTTATCGTGCCATTTTGGATGATGTCGTTTGCACGGACGGTGGCTCTGAGTGGTCAAACAACCCTCTTTTGACGGATGAGAAAAAATGCAGAAAATCAAATCCGTGCTGGGACCTTGCCGGGTCCTTGGTTGAAAAGAGATCCCTCGCAACAACGTAGTGAACGTGGGGCCGACTCGTAATGTAATGTGGAAATCAGGGCACACTTTTAATGATTATTATCATGTCATGATGTCATGTACGACATATGGCCTGTTGCACTTGTTACAGATCAAATGCAGAAGTGCCTTAAACTTGCATTCTTTCTAATAGCCAGCAGGGGGCGACTCCTCTGGCTGCAAAAAGAAGTCTGATTGCACAGACGTCTATGAGAAAATGACCCTACTTCTCACTTGATTCATTACTTCAGTAAACATTGTAAACATGAGTTTATGGTCTCAATCGCTAGTTTCAAGTCTTCTTCAATATAGCATGATGTTCATTTAGTAAATTATGGTCCCATTTAGAGTGAAACAGACGATAAAGCAGGGGATGCTTTAGGTCATGGCTACCTTGTGATTGACAGGTCGCTACCACGGCGTTGTCCGGTTTGGGAGTTGTCTGCATTTCAATCTTACAACTTTAACCCTTTCACAGTGTGTTTTCAGTCCTTGAAAGTTAATTATAATATTTTGGTTGCCTAAAAATCAGTGTTCGGTTGTGCTAAGCTCCACTCTCTCATGTCACTTGTGACATGTTCTGCCTACCCATGCTTTAAGGCTTGCCTGCATCTGTTGTGTCTTTTTGGTTTGATTTCCTGGCAAAACAGAATAGAAAATTGATCACAAATGAGTTTTTTTTTAGATTGGCTTGGTGCATCAGGACCGTAAAATTCAACATCTTTCAGTGCTTTTACTAGTTGAATGGTTTCAGTGTTGTTCTGGATGAAAGATGCTGTTGCTTAATGTTGTTTCTTCTGTAAAACACCATCCCTCTTACTCTGAACCATGTGATTTTTGTGGGAGGATGAGAGTGCCAGAGTGGAAGAGAAAGACAAATAGAAATTCCAACTAAGGAGAGTTAAGTGCACTTCCAACAGTCACTAAAAAGAAAATGTGAAGCAGCAAACAAACACGCTGTGAAGAGTCCACATCCATGGCATTATTTGAAAGGACAACAGAACAAAACCGAATCACGTGAAGGAAAACACAGTCTGTAACATGCTGAAACATGCTGATACAAGTGTTGTGAAGGAATCAAAGCGCTGTTTTCGGACCCTTTGTGAATATGAAGCATATCGCAGACAGACTGTCACACCTTCTTCTTTGACCGTTTCCCATGGCAGGTTTTTTAAATTACCCCCCGGACATCCTGCAGTCTCCAAAGCTTTTCAAAGAGCTTTTAGTTTGGCATTTGATTCCCTGCTCTCCTTTTCTTTAGACATGTCTGTGTTTCTTCTCTTTTTTTCCTTCTCTTTCATGCAGAGCACCTTGGCAGCTGAAAGGGATTGTTGGAGGAGTCCATCGTTATTCAATGGGGAGAGGAGAGGAGAGGAGAGGAGAGGAGATGAAAAGAGGAAAGGAAACAAGAAGAGGAGTGGGAGAAAGGAAACAATGAGAAAGAGGAAAGGAGCAGAGAGTAGAGAAAAAAGTGAGATGAGAGGACACAAGAGGGAAGGGGACAGGAAAGGAGACAAGGACATGAAAGTAAAGGAGAGGAGACAATGGCTAAGGAGAGGACATAAAGGAGGACAGGAAATGAAACAAGGTGAGGAGGTGAAAGAGGAGAAGAGAGGAGAGGAACGACATGGAGAAAATAGAAAAAGACAGGAGATAAAGGAGGAGAGGAACAAATTCATGAAAGGAAGTGAGAAGAAACGAGAAGAGACGAGGGAACGAGAAAACATGAAAGGAGAGGAGACAAGTAGTCAACGTGAAAGGAGAGGACATAAACGAGGAGAGGAGAGGAAACAAGGTGGAGAAATGAAAGAGGAGAGGAGAAAATAGAAAAGGACAGGAGGTAAAAGAGAAGAGGAAAGGATACGTGAAAGGGAGAGACAAGACACTAAGAGACAAGGGAACAAGAAAACATGACAGGAGAGGATACAAGTAGACAATATGAAAGGAGAGGACATAAACGAGGAGAGGAGAGGAAACAAGGAGAAGAAATGAAAGGGGAGAGAAGGATGAGAAGACGTGGAGAAAATAGAAAAGGACAGGGGATAAAGGTGGAGAGGAGAATAAATGAGAGGAGAAGAGTTGACAAGAAAACATGAAAGCAGAGGGGGACAAGGGGACAATGTGAAAGGAGAGTACATAAAGGAGGAGAGGAAACAAGGTGAGGAGATGAAAGGATGAAAGGGTAGAGGAGTGGAAAGACATGGAGGAAATATAGAAAAGGACAGGAGATAAAGGAGGAGAGGAAACAAAATGTGTAAGGAGGAGAGGATAAGAAATGAGGAGAGGAGAGGAAACAAGGTGAGGAGATGAAAGGGAAGGGGAGAGGAGAGGAAGGAGTAAAGGACACAAGGAGAAGAGAGAAAAAAAGAGGGGACATGCACATGAAAGGAGGGCAGAGTAGATAAAGGCAGAAAAGAGGAGAGAAAAGAAGAAGAAAGAAGAAGAGAAGAGAGGACAGGAGGAGGATGAGAAGCCAGTCGTTCTTTACCCATGGGGGGGGGGGCACAGCGGGGGGGTGAGGGAGGTGAAAGGGGGGGCTCCTCATCCCTCTCTCCTCCAACTGAGCCTCCTTCCTCAAGGTCAATCACACACACATGTACACACATGTACACATTCACACACAGGCAGGTTGGCAGACATGGCACACACACACACATTTAGTCGAGCTCAAGTAGAAAAGACGCCTTCTGCCTGCTTTTCTCTCTCTGACTCTCTGTACCAACCAGCCAAGTCGCAGTCAACCATCTGGAGATGAAAACACCACTCTTCCCACACACACACACACACACACACTCTGTGTGTTTATGATAATAGACCAAATGCCTCTATTGATTCTTTCTCTTTCTGTGTCTGTCTGTGTCTGTGTGTGCATGTAGAATCGCTTCTATTCCTACACGGAGAACACACTTCCCTCTCCCTCTTTAAATGTTCCCCCTATACACTCGTCTTTTTGGACCAAAATCCACTACTCCTCCATCTTAATAAGCCATTCACTGTCTGTTATCGAGCCCTTTGTCATGATGACTTCCAATCTGTCTTTATTTTTTAAAAATGACAAAATAAAATGTGTATAGCTCCTGAACTACACCGAACACACACAAACACAAAGATCTTGCCGGAAAAGTAACCTTTCACAGTTTCTCCTGAAAGTGTCAAAAACACTCCGTTGGTGAAAATGAGCCGCAGAGGGTTTGAATTCAGTGAAAATTGAAAAACCTTGACTGCTCATAAAAAAATGAACCTGTGTTTTCCCTTGCATCATCAGCAGCCTGAATCTATCTGGAAGCAAGATCCGATTTTACATATTTGCAGCTGGACAACAGCAGCCATAGAAATGATGGATGGCTGCTCTCCCAATGGTCACGGCAATTTAAAAACATTACCCCATTTATACCTGGTGTTAACATGCCATCTGTAATCTTCTGGTCCACCATTTGGTTTCCAGCACACTCTGATTGGCCTCCTCTCCCCAAATGCTAATAATGGCTTGGACATCTTCTTTTGTGAGACTGTCCGTCCAAGAAAAACAGAGGCATCACTGGTTTTAGCAAATGCCCAAAAACGACATTAAAGCCCCTTTCCTACTGGACAAAAAAAACAAAAACATGACATCCTCAAGCCTTACCTGGTTTCTTAACCCTAACCCCAACTCCTGGGTTTTCATGCCTAACCATAACGGTCCCATTTAAATTTTTCATCTTTCCTTGTTTTATGCCCTGTCTAGTTTTTTTTTTACCCTAACTGTGTTCCTTCGGTCTAGCTCCTTGGCGACAAGCTAGTATAACATGGTTAGTACCAATGGATTCCTTGTGTTTTTTAGTTTCATATGACGCCGGTACCTTCACTCTAGCTTTAAATTTGAGCCCGCTACAATCTAAAAATTGCAAGTTACGTTAATGCGTTACAGAAATTACTGGCGTTAAAACTAATGTGCTTTGACAGGCCTAGTTTATATCTACATACGGACTGGCTCTAGATAGGGCACATCACATTTTCGCGTCAGCCACCGTAGTTCAGTTTCAGTTGGTTGCATTAGCCCAACAACCTAACCACTAGATGCCGCCAAATACTACCAGTACATCTTTAACCATATGCAGTGTTTTTCAATGGCGATTTGTAACAGTTGATGAAGGCCACCAGATTAGAAAATGCTTGGTTCTGGAGGGGTGTTACAAAGTATTTTGTCGTTCAATTCGGGGGACTTTGACTCATTTGTCCAACAAGCATTGGGCACTGTTATGTACGGTTGTCCCTGATCCCTGACAGTAACTCAAGCACTTACATGTATTTTCACCTTCTGAGCAGTGCCCAAATTCAGTTCCAGGAACTCATCCACAGAAGAGAGGCAACAAATGCCGAGCCTGTGGCGATGGTTACGCGTCAGACTGTTATGCTGTTGTTGTTGCAGTGGAAACGGGGCTGTTAGTGAGGTGTTGGTCTACCGCAAGCATCCAGAACAGCTTCAGTTCTCCTTCTGGTAGATTCTTCAAGTCTCTAGGGGATGAACACCTTCCAAAAGATATTCCCTTATTTGGTGTTTTGCTGTTAGTGGTCTAGTGTCTAACATGTTGCTCCAAAATGTCCATGTTTAGTTGGTGAAGGCTATGAACTATGAATCACATAATATTTATCCATTCAGTGAGCCCTCGTGACCTGCATGAAGCCTCTGTTTGTCCTCCCTCATTTATTCAGGTTTTTCCTTTGATTTGTTGCCTTTTTAATATGTCTTTAGCTTTGTACCACTGCAGTATTCTTAGATATTAATTCAAAAATATATACTGACAATTACAAAATGGCACTCAAGCAGTAGCATTAAACATGTGCCACTCTTGTTTTTCTTGTTGAATGTTGACTAATGGATGACAATCCTGCAAAAAAACAGAAGACAACTAAAAATCAGCCGAGTAGAAACCTCTAATGGGACCTGCTTCCTCCCCCTTCTTGTAAAATATTCCTCCTCTCCTCTTTGGGTCAAAATTGTCTCCCCCCTTTCAGCCCCTCCACCCTCCTCCCCTCCTGTTTTTTTTTTTTTTTATAACTAGCTGCAAATTCACTGCTGTTCATTACCCAGGCAGGGTCAATTCCCCAAACAATGTGTTTGGTGTCACAATAAAAAGGGTGTTTTTTATGGCGTGTAGCAGTAAAATGCTATTAAACAGATAAAACACCGGCAACGAGCATCAGGAGGATTATAAAAGGAATTGCCTTGATAAACTCCACATATCTGCGTGATGACACACCAGCAGCTCTCTTCTCTCTCTACTGTCGCTGGGGAGGGAGGAGGGGAGGCAGACTGAGGAGCACATGGTCGAAGAGTTTACACAGCTCTACAGCGCCACCAGCTGGGGAGATGGAAGAAAAAAACTCTCTATCCTGTATCCTGTCAGATTATATGTGATACTTTCCTTTCTGAGGCTTGAAAGGAGAAGACATGAAAAAGAAACCTTTAATTCAAATGGACACTTTTTGCTCCTCAATTGTAATGGCTTCTACATTTTCAGGACTTCCTGAATTAATTGATTTCTCAGTGTCAGTGCAAGCTCGTATAGATATCAGTTGGGTTTTTGTTTGTGTTGCATTTATTTTTTTGTTTTGCTTTCAACTTTTCTACATCACAGTAATGTGTCGCATCTGAATAAGTATATTTCTAACTGTGTTTTCTAAAGGTGCCCTATACGATATCCAGCGCATTAGTATAGCATCAAACAACTATTTGTTATGTAAAGACATAGAGGAGTAATGTCTGAGCAGAGAGTGAAGTTGCTCTCCCTCTATGTGTGTTGTAATCAGAGCTTCTCCTTTCTTTTTCAGCAGATTAGACTGTTATCAGGGCATTAAATAGGTGTTATCAGTCACTATAAGCCCCATAGATGTCGGTCAATAGGGGCCTACTACACCCACTAGTAGGTTTTATCATCTATTCACATGCTAGATCACCGAAAAAAGGTATAAAAGAACACGACAGCAACCTCTAGCGACTGTAGTAATTATGACAGGAGCAAAAGCAGAAGTCAGGCGCTGTAGCTTAGACAGTGTGAAACTCCATAAGGGGTGGAGGTCAGGAAAACACTCGGCTTTCACCCAGGAGACCGGAGTTTGCATCCTGTGTGAAACCAACAATGTGTAGTTGTCTTTATGTTCGTAGTTATTTGAACCCAAAACACAATGTTTTTCCCTAAACTTAACTAAATGTTGTTGTTTTTTTGCCTAAACCTAAAGAATTTGTAGTTTATTGCCTAAACCTAAAGAAGTTGTAGTTTATTGCCTAAACCTAAAGAAGTTGTAGTTTTGCTGCTTAAACCTAAAGAAACCTTTCTGTTTTTATATTTATTCAAGACGTTTCATTCAGTTTTACATCATGTCAGAATGTGTTACTTTTAAGTTTCACTTTCACTTTTACAACATAGTAGGCCTAGTAGGCCCATAATGACTCACATCTACAGTATGGTGCTTATAGCAACTGATAATGCCTATTTAATGTCCGGATAATAGTCGAATTGGATGTCTATGTTGACATAGCCGGGCCGGTCGTGTGTGCCTTTTAGTGCATGTTTGTGCATGTGAGCGTGCCCCACTGGGTAGCTCATGGCTGCCGCTCTAAACCGCTCTCATACGGTGGTTAAAGCTGATAACGCCGTCCCAACCGACGGCGCCGTTGTAAAAGCGTAGCACCCACCCATCGGTTCCCTCTCAGGTTAACACTGTTAGCACTGTTAGCACTGTTAGCTGCATGTTGAGAGCCGTGCGGAGGCAATAGAAATGCTCCCAATCTTGCATGTAGCACCTTTAAAGACATGGAAATTCTGTCCCTACAGTGTAATGAATGTATTTTTTTTTTTTATCATTGTCAGTTATGTGGTGGAGAATCTTGTACCAATGTTTGATTAAGTATCCCACCTTGAGGCATACTGGTGCTCAAAACTCAGAATTAGGTAGCAAAAAAATGGTTTGAGTCCCAGGTTGGAGGTGATGAATTGGTCAAATAAAGCTCAATCTCATCATTGTCACATTGATGCATGAGAGGAGATCCTGTTATTGCCTATGTTTTAGCCAACATTTATCTCTTCAAAACGTCAAGAGTATCTTTTTACGAGTTTCTTATGTGTGAGGTATGTATTCAGTGTACCTGCAGATCCCTGTTACTGTGTGCATTAAAATGCTCTCATGCTTCCCTCTGGTGGTTACAGTGAGAATGCCTTCACCAAAATAAGCCTTTTTCACAGCAGACATTTTGACTTGCCATACGATGAAAAGCACAGGTGTTACTAAGAAGAATATAAATGATGGCTCTGTTCTATTCAAGTGTCCCAGTAAGTAATGACAGTGTGACGGTGAGCCACCATGCACCATACCAGGATCCTGATTCGGAAGAAGCTAAATAGAATTCAGCCATCATTAATTGGATTATTTACACGTGTGCCTTTTCCTACTGTGACATGTCAAAATGTCCTCTGTGAAAAAGGCCTATGTGAATGATGGATTGGCAACCTCTCAAGGATGGACCTTGCGTCTCGCCCAGTGTAAGCAAAGACAGGCTCCAGCCTCCCTAAACTATGCTCAGCATTGCAATAAGAGAATCAAGAAAAGGTTCCTCATTGAACTCTCAAATGGGGATTAGCTGAAGAACAGTATTCTAATTTAAACTCCTATTGTTTCATATAGTGTAGTAGCTCAAAAGCAGTTTTGTATTGGCCTTTCAAATACTGAATACAAGTATTACATGTATAAAATGTTTAAAATGTCAGTCCACTCATGCAACCGTCATAGCATACACGTGCAGAGGTTTTGAGTAATCTGCCTCTGAAACTCCTGCCTCCATACAGTGGAGATGAATTGAATTGTTTCCGCTGCTGATAACGTCAGAAAAAATTACATAAACAAATTAAATAGCAACCTGTCTTACCAGAAACAAGGTTCATGGTTACCTGGGATAATTAACAGACTTCCACTTGTTGCTAGCAACAGCTTGGGTCCATGTGTACTTCCTGTCAGCTGATGACATTCACATACACCGCAAACCAGGAATAAACTGGGAAACATTTAGAATGTTTACGTTTAAAACTGTGTGAAGGGTCTAAATATTGTATATTCGTGACATCACGAATGGGCAGAAAACCTGACAGCTTGTTTCAAATGCAGAGCTTCTGAATACGGGCTGTGTGTATTTCCCTGTGGATTGAGTGTTTCGATACTTTCACAGTATTTATATAGGACTTAAGCCTGCTTTATAATAAAAAAAACATGAAAATCTCACTTTTTTATAATATGGAACCTTTAAAGGGACTGTTTGTAACTTTTTACACGTATAAATGTACCGGGTCGGGATCCCATGCGCGCTCGCGCTCGCATATGTGCGCTCGCGTGTGGCCGGGGTCTACTCCTCTGCCCGCCTGCCTTCACTCACACTTTGTGCGCGTTCTCCCTGTCTCGCTCCACCTCTACACGTGAACGCGCGCTCACTACACACTGCAGAAGAGTTAGTTTAGCTCTGAGAATATCTAGTGGATGTACAGTGGACGTTTGTGTGGAAATAACTGCTGCAGCTCCTCCAGACCAACAGAGGTTTTCTGTGTCTTGTAAAGTGACGGTGCTCCACAGAGTGAAATGTTGCCGTCTCCTGCGGGCACAGTCGGGAGGAGATAACGTTTCTCTTCCTGCTTCAGCCCCGGCTTCGAAGGCTGAAGCAGGAAAAGCCAACACTAGGATCAGCATTGATTCATGGAGAGACCTTCGTCTGGTCAGCTAACATTACTGCCAAGCAGCTGAAATATAGAGTGATATTGTGGTTTTAGCTGACGTGTGTCGCCTCACTGTTTTGAGCGATGCTCGTTCATGTCTATTTAGAGCGAGCAAGCGCGAGCACGACGCTGACTTTCATTGACTTAACGGCCACAGGTGTCGCTGTTAAGCAGCAATTCTGAAAGTTACAAATAGTCCCTTTAAGTTCTAAATAATAATACGCCTTTATAATCATCGTGATCATCATGTATGATCATCTAACATATTATTATTGTTGTTGTCGTTACATAACAATAATTATTAAACTGCTTATTGTTGTAATAGTGTCATTTTGCCAAACACTTCAGGAGGCAGGAGGGTGTCGTTATGTTCCGCTCCTCTTCGGCATTTTCCGCCATTCTCCGTTCCCACTTCGGTCGTTTCCGGCCTCTGTCGCCCATCTGCTTTCTCGTCCTTCTCCAATCTCCGTTGTTGTTGTTCCCGGTGACGCGGCGGAGGTGTAGCCTGACGCGGGCTCTTACGTGTCGGCCAGAATAAAAGTGGAGCTCCGGAGGCCCGGGGAGTGACGGAGGGAGTCTGTATCGGTAAGGACGGAGCGGTGTCCGGGGCTCAGAGAGAGAGACACGGCTGTAGAGAGAGTCGGTGTGGTCGGTTCGGCCCGACGGAAACAAAGAGATCATGGCGCCGCGGTGTGTTTGGAGCAGGATGGAGGGAGGGGAGGCTGCGGCTGTACGGCAGAAAACACAGCAAATGTGCGGCTTTAATAGTGAACCAGAAGGCACAGTCTGCGTGTTAACACATCATGAGACTGTCATAGGATTTTAGCGTTGTTATTAATACACTCAAATGTCAAATTATGCTTTAACAAGCAGATTAATGCGCACACATTAGCGCTGTTTTACGCATTAACTGCGCATTGAACGCATCAGCCGCGATATATTCATTTATTTCTGCTACTTAATCATTTTATATTTTGATATTTGGCATCTATTTTGGCTTCTACACCTGCTAATTTTCGATAATTATCTTGCTCCTATGTTAATTTTATCATGATATTAATCGGCCATCATATGCAGGCCGTTTGGTTGCATGTTGTAAACATGAACTCCAGCCAGGCCTGCAGACTTATACCACACACATGTTGTAGTTTAAAGTTTGACTAGTTAGTCTTATCTCCCGGGATGTGACCAGTGTGTGTGTGTGTGTTGAGGTGGGCGTTTCCCCGGCCATGTGGCTCTTCTGCTCTGCTGCTGTCACACAAAGTGATTTTTTGAAAAGCAGAGGGAGAAATGTGTAAAGCCAATCATGCAGCGGAGAGATGCTACGTACAGTGTGAGATCACTGAACAACACGTCCCCAGATCAACACCGTCTGCACCGCCTGCAGTCACATCTCTGAGGCTCCTTTATTCTAATGAGGATGGATGCAGGCTAGAGGGAAGAACCCCAAAAGTGCTTTAGTTTTCGAGATACACCTAGAACAAAGCACAACAATGTCTTTTTATATTCTCTTAGGTCTCTTACATTTGAAATGGATTCTTTAAGTGGTTAAATTGACAGATATTGTGACACACCCCATAAATAAAATAAGGCCAAAGCGAATGGGAGATGGTACACCAAAACGCAAGCAATTTCATAATACTATCCCTGATTCATCCCAACGTTGGTGTGATAGTGGCCAGGGGGTTCCTCTCTATGTGTAAAGAAACAGAATGTGAATATATTAATGCATTGAGGAAATATAGTACTACAAACACATAAGTACAATAAGCGAAATATCAAATATGAAGGTCTATAATGAATGTATTCATTTACTTTTAGGTAGCTTTGGCTGGGATTGTCCCAGAAACCAATCAGAGTTCGATGGAATGGTATGACTGTGCTGAATCCAGCAATGTATCATATGTAACTGTAGCAGGTACGGTCGAAGTTCTATATTAAGAAATGTATCACGTGTAATGCAGGTGGTTCAGAGCAGAGAGTGTCCACACGAGTTTAAAGTGTGTCTTTCAGAAGGTTAATTCTCTTGTCTAGTAAATCCCAGAGGTTATTGTCAGTGGTGGAAATTACATTTACTCAAGTACTGTACCTAAGTACAATTTTGAGGTACTTGTACTTTACATGAGTATTTCCATTTTCTGCTACTTTATACAAGGTTTATCATTATTTTTCAGTTTACAGCACAGGGTTGCTCAGTGGAACATACATTGTAGCCCCTTCACACTACACACACACACACATACACACATAGACTCTTTATATAGATAGATAGATAGATAGATAGATAGATAGAGGTATATCATGAGGTTCATACTAGATAGATAGATAGATAGTAACTTTATTGATCCCGAGGGAAATTCAAGTTTCCAGCATCATAGTTCCATAGTGCAAAACATGTTAGTAGTACAAAGTACAAAGTACAAAAAAATATATACCAGATATAAAAATACAAGGAGATGAAGAAAACTGTTAAAACTGAATATAGTGCAGAGTAACAGCTGGGATACAGGACTATTAAAAAAGTGAATATAGTGCAGAAGAGACTGTTAAAAATGAATATACTGTAGGGTAACTCCAATAGCTTAGTCTATATATATAAATATTGTAATTAGAATAGATATTTTAATTAGAATAGATTAAAACAATATGTACAGTTACTTATATCCAAAACCATATAGAGACTTTGGTTTATAGTGGGAATGAGGGTAGTGGTGGTACTTCAATTATTTTGCAGATTATGAGCTGTTGTTGCCTGTTGGGCTGCAGTTTGCCATGTTATGATTTGAGCATATTTGTTATGCTGAATGCAGTACCTGTGAGGGTTTCTGGACAATATTTGTCATTGTTTTGTGTTGTTAATTGATTTCTAGTAATAAATATATACATACATTTGCATAAAGCAGCATATTTACCCACTCTCATGTTGATAAGAGTATTAAATACTTGACAAATCTCCATTTAAGGTGCATTTTGAGTAGATAAAAAAATGTGTGATTAATTTGCGATTAATCGTGGTTAAATATTTTAATCGATTAACAGCCCAAATTATGATGTAACAGTAAACTCGATTGATCCCCGGGAGGGATTCACAAGCTACGCAGCAAATAAAGTATATAAAGTAGTTAAAAAAGTGTCTGACAACATTATGGACACGATCCTACAGAGAAATAAAACCTTCTTACCTTTTGCTTGATCCAGTCTGTTTGTTCTTGTGTCCAAGTCCCGCTCAAGGAGAAGTCTTGTTGTGAAATCTCAAATACATACGGGCGGCCATCGAATTCAAAGACCTCATCCACATTGAAATCATCTAAACATTCAGCCATGACATTGAAAATCTTTAAGATAACACTAAGCTACACGAGTGCTATTCCCTTTTTAATGATACAGCACAATTTTATAATCTCTAGCCAAGTATTTCGCGGACCCTCTGACAGAGTGCCACGGACCCGGCTTTGAGAATCACTGCAATACTGGACCAGTTTCAGAAATTGATGTCCTTATTAGTCAGTTAGACACAAAACATGGGAAAGCAGGGGCCAGGTTGAAAAATACAGAAGTCACCCTTTAAGTACAAGATCTGAGTACTTCTTCCATCACTGATTATTATTATTACCGTTCAAATATAATTCATTAAAAACCAACAGTTTATCAGTTTCCTTTTCTTTAATTAAATAATGAAATTAATTAGAATCTATTTATTTTCCTTAAACTATTTTTTGTCTCTATAATAATAATCATCCCGCACAGTCACATTAATAATGTATAATATATAATAAATATCAGCACATAGGATTCAAAAACACATTAATAAACAAAACTCATTATTGTAAGCTAGGCTGTACATGCTGTAATGCCTGTCTGTCTTGCATAAACTTGTAACCACGTCATCACCACACCTCATTTTGGGCTTCAAAGGTTTATTCTCCACTTGTTCTTCTAATATTTTCCAACAGTGCATTCAATATTAATATAAATACCTCTAAGTAAAAGTACAAATCCATTGTGACACCGCCACAAACTGGATGTAAACTGCAAATAGATGGCGGAGGCATACAACCGTGAGGCGGTAATCCTAGTTTGCTCAGAAATTATGGTATTTAGTTGACATGTATTTAGTTGACATGTATTTCTAATGTACATTTTCTCTAAATTTGTTTTTATGTTAGTAAGTTTGCTTTTTGGGTTGTGCAGTGCCATCTTTATGTCACATTTCAGTTGTGTTTACTTGTATGTGTTTTTCAGTTTGTCTGGTTTGCTGAGGTTGTGGCACACAAACCATCTGTGATCCTGATACTACAGATGCTGTGGCTGCAGTTCAGTTAACAGCTTCTCTTCAAATCTTCATCCTTAGCTCTGCCGATGAAGATGGAGTCTGTGGAGGTTCAGCAGGTGGAGACTGCTGTGACTGAGACAGAGACCCAGCACATCACTCAGGCACAGATCGCTACTTTGGCACAGGTAACAGACGATGTTAACACCATTGGGTGTTGAAAAAGTAGCATTTTTTTGCTATGAGGCTCAGGAAGTGCAGCTGGTTACCAAACATTTCGAAAAATACTAATTTTGAATGCCACAAACGTAAAACCCCAAAATTGCAGTTCATGTTATAGTGCACATGGCAGACAGCACGGTCACGTCACTTCTGAATTTCAGGTAACCATGACAGCAGGCCACGCCACAGCAACAGGTCCCACGGTAACGTTTGTACAGCTTCCCAACGGACAGACGGTTCAGGTCCACGGCGTGATCCAGGCTGCACAGCCATCTGTTATCCAGTCCCCACAGATCCAGACTGTACAGGTGAAACACACACACACACACACACACATGTACTATCCTAGTTTTAGGTGTTTTATATTCAGACACAATATAAAGAACATTAAGTGAGAAGGTTTGTTTGATTGTTCCAGATCTCCACCATCGCAGAAAGTGAGGATTCACAGGAGTCGGTAGACAGCGTCACCGACTCTCAGAAGCGCAGAGAGATTCTGTCACGACGCCCCTCATACAGGTAATCTGTGTGTGTGTGTGTGTGTGTGTGTGTGTGTGTGTGTGTGTGTGTGTGTGTGTGTGTGTGTGTGTGTGTAGGGGGGGGGGGTGTAGAAAGGGACACGGAGGACATGATGCACTCACGTACGTGTGATTATTTACTAAAAGTTGTACATGTGTGTTTGCATGTGCGTCTGTGTGTGATCAGTACAACTCAGCCATGCAGACATGTGCGTGCTCATGTGTGACGCTTTTCTGGGGATCTATCTCATCAATCTGGGGATGAAAATGAGTTTAAACCAAATCTGGCTATTTTTTCAGTGAAACCACAAAACAATGAGGATTGCATGAATGGGGCATGGAAATGATCATCAAAAGGTGATGGTGCAATATTTCACATGAATAAGTGTAAAATTTGTCTCTCATGGCAACGACCACTGATGAGCTCACACTGTCCCTGCCCGCTAGGTTTTGTGGGTAACTCCCGTTGTTGTTTGTCCCAACAGGAAAATCCTGAACGACCTTTCGTCCGACGCACCGGCTGTCCCTCGTATCGAGGAGGAGAGAGCTGAGGAGGATTCATGTGTTGCTGTCGCCACCCAACCTTCAATCACCACGGTTACTATGCCCACACCCATCTACCAGACGAGCAGTGGCCAATACAGTAGGTGATGGTTGACTCGGTGGAGCTGTGGACTCCACCTGTCGCACCATGTTCAAACATTACAGCTTGTGCCACACTTAGAGATGGGTATCGTTAGGATTTTATCGATTCTACTACTCTTATTGATTAGTATTGATATTGTAGTATTGATTTTACTTCTAATCTGTTCTTTTTTATTACAAAAAATATTATTAGTTTTAATTAATTTTATAAAAGAATTAATTCAGAACAGGATTAGAATTTATTTATATTCAAATATAACAAAATATTGTTGGTAGAGGATCAACAGCAAAGTCACTTTATGAGCTAGGGCTGCCACTGACAACTAATTTTCTATCAATTAATCTATCGACTATTTTACCGATTTTATATATATATATATATATTGATATATATTGATAGATAGATTGATTCTTTTCTCCAATAAAGTAGCTTCTTGTTTGCTCACACATTGTCTGAGTAAGCATTTCTGTTGACAGTGGATCACATGGAGGGTTCGAGCAGGTTAAACACAGCTCGACAAGAGTTTCTTTATGAATGACCGACGAGCGGAGCTGGATAACAGATTATATGTCTCTCTCATTTTGTCTTTTCCTTTTCTTTGATTTGATTAATTCTCTAATTTCTTCCCTCTCACCAAACACACAGTTGCCATCACACAGGGTGGAGCCATTCAGCTGGCTAATAACGGTACAGACGGAGTCCAGGGCATCCAGACTCTGACCATGACCAACGCAGGAGCCGCCCAGTCCGGTGCCACCATCCTCCAGTACGCACAGACCAGTGACGGCCAGCAGATACTGGTTCCCAGTAACCAGGTGGTGGTCCAAGGTGAGAGTGTGCTGTTTTCACATCATCTAACTATAAAGCAAGGAATCTCTGTCTGTCTGTCTGTCTGTGTGTTATTCGCATATCTCATCCAATCTACTTCACAGTTGGCGGGTGTATTGCTGCGGAACCCATGGAGCGCAGTGTTGAATGTGGTGCAATTTGGCCAAATGGTGGCACTATAACATTGAACTTTATATTTTGGCCTGTAACTTTTAAACCTTAAGTCTCAGAAACAAAATTAGTATTTTTTTTCATTATTTATTTTTTGTGGGTCCAGACAAATCTGTCTCTATAAGCCACACCAATATGATGTCTGACTGACCATGACAGATTTGGTGCCATTTGGCCAATAGGCGGCGGCGTCATAGCAGCATCATCTAACTATAAAGGAAGGAATCTCTGCCTCTGTTTGTGTATGTATGTATGACTGCACTTCTCATATCTCGAGAACCGTTCATCCAATCAAGTTCACACTTGGCGGGTAAAAGCATGAATGTACCCATTTTATTTTATCATGCATCCTTGCAGAAAAGCAATTTTTCTTCCTAATCTTGGTCATTTTCTGCTGTTGGTAGCAATGTCAAAAACATTTTGCTATTCTCAGTCAGCCAAACAAGCTAATCAAACTGTGATTCTCCAAGAAAAAGTGGTTTTATCAAGAACTACAATCTCACATCCACTTTCTGCCAACCACAACTTTCAGCTGCCTCCGGTGACGTCCAGGCCTATCAGATCCGAGCAGCCCCCGCCAGCACCATCGCCCCTGGGGTGGTCATGGCCTCATCCCCCGCCCCTCCCCACCGGGGGCGTTACCGAGGTGGTCACCCGCAAACGGGAAGTCCGCCTCATGAAGAACAGGTATGAAAAGAGCGGGAATCTGTGTCTTTGTAGGTTTGGTATCAATAGTGGCTTTGCTCTTGCATCAGAAATTTCCCAATTAACATATCATAACAGGCCAGCCATAGAAGTCAGTCTGGAGAAGATGCGTTTCATAAAAATCAGACAGTATGATGACAATAAAAATGATATAGCATTCACAAAAGGGCCCACGAAATGAACAAGAGGGACAAACTGTGTGTTATCCTTCCTACAGAGAGGCAGCCCGTGAATGTCGCAGGAAGAAAAAGGAGTATGTCAAGTGTCTGGAGAACCGAGTGGCCGTCCTGGAGAACCAAAACAAGACACTTATTGAAGAACTGAAAGCACTTAAAGACCTTTACTGCCATAAATCTGAGTAGTTCCTGTCCCGAACACAGAGCTGGGCCAAGTAGCATTTGAGTTCTCTTCAAATACTTTGACTGTTTGGTACTGCCTGCCCGGCCTTCCAGTTTGCACACAGCTGGCTAATTCAGTCCTGCTTATACTACCTACCTTCTCTTTAGTAGGCTGTCAATAATAATGAATTTAAAACACACACACAATCTTCCCAGTGTCAGTACACTAAAACAGCAGCTACAGTCCTGTGTAACATCACGAAAACGGTTAACACGTTTTTGCGCACACACCTTGTGTGTGTTCTGTGTGAGCCCGCCCTGCGTCTTATTGTCGTAGATTCAGCTAATACTCCTATAAGTTAGTTTAACACTGCTCATCACGGTCATTGTAGAGACACTTAAAAGGAAATTGTTAGACAACAGAGTCCAACGAGGCCGAGGAGATACTGCAATTGTTAAACTATGTTTAATATGATATGTGATTTTACGCCAAATATTCAGTCACTTTACAGTCACGGTGGTGAGTTCAGTGTTAAACAGTCTACTGGCCAGAACTATGACAACAAGACCCAGCTTGTAAAAAATAACAATGATGTGAAGACTATTGTATACATTGAAAGTACTGTATGTTCAGAACATACAACAATTTCTGTATGAGGCGAGCTCAATCAGTTGCCGTTAAAGGATTTGAATGAATTATGAATCTCTACTTGATCCACATCCTGATGTGAACCAACTTTTCAAAAACATTGCCACTTGTATAGCGGACTCTACAACGAATTGGGCAAAAACAAGTAATTTTTTTTTTGTAAGTGTTTTTAAAGATGCTACCAACTGCCGATCTTTTAGGAATTTGAGCTGTGTGTGTCAGCGGACAAAAGGGGACGGACTAGTAGTGCGACGTCCCACTTTTCAACTCACTCATGCTTCTCTGCTCCCCCTCAACAGACGGTTGTAGGAGACACTATTAAAATGAGATCATTAACAAGCTGAGACAAAGTTTTAAAGAAAGATTGTTGTTTTTACAACCTGGGGTCACATTTTTATAGTTACATTTCTCTTAGTTATGCAAGCATTTTACTCACTAGCTTAAGTCCAGAAGGGCAGCAACACAAGGGGCCATTATATTAAATGATTTGAAAGTGAAATAAGTCTGAATGTTAGCAGGTGCATACTTGTATTATGGGGTTTCTACTAGAACATGTTTACATGCTTTAATGTAACCCCCCCCCCCCCCTTGAAAAGGCCACTCTGCTGTGATTGGTCAACCGAACCAAACTTTTCACACTCTGCTCCCGCTTCGCTCGAACTACCTTTGTTTTAGGCTGCATTATGCAAATGTTTTACTTGGTGACATCACCACATTATGGAAGAAAAGGCGGGACTTCAAGCAAGGCGTTTCAGGCCGTTCGGGAGCAGTGTTTCTGTGGGGGAGAGGAACTCCCTTTGGAGTGGACTTTGGGCTCTGTAACTTTGCAGACTTTTTACATGCACAAAAAACGATATAACACACTAAAGGAAAAAGAAAAAGTATAATAAGTCCCTCTTTAAAGTTATTACACAACCTGGTTGCTTTGACTGACAGTATTTACTCCAGTTCTGCACACAAGTAATTTTTCAAAGCAAAGCACAATTTTAATGGACATTCAGGTGTGTTCATGGTTTAGAATATAGATTAGGGGTTTGTATATAACTCTCAGCTCCTATGGCTTGCTGTGTCCCCAGATAAAACTGGGTGATGTTGTCTTTTAAAAGATTAGAGTGATGGCTAAAAAGTTAAATGAATAAATAATATCCAGATAATAACACACATTTATTAATTCAAACACCAGAGACATAAATGTTTACCAAACCCAACTAACGATCATCTCATTGTGCCACAGTAAACTGTCAGTTTGTCGTAAAAAAAAAAAAGGACCACGATGATCAGAGTTATCATTTTGTCCATGACATTTCATATTTCAGTGTTTTACACTATCATATCTGTTTTGCAACGCCTGTTAAATGGCGGTACAATATGGATTGTGACAAACAAGAGATTGCAGAGCCATTTTTTAAAGTGTGTAGCAGATTCTTTGTGAAATCTACAGAAGATATAGGCTTCAATTACATGAGTTCAACACTAATAATCCAGAAAAAATGCGTTCCGTTGAAAAGAGATCACTTTTGTGGGACCGTGTGGTTTTTGAGAAGATACATGTACGTATTTGTCTGTTTATTTTTTTAATATAACTGTACATAGACTCTACAGCATGTGTAGACCTCATGTACTTATGTTTATTTGATATAGAAAATGTTCTTATGGCTTGTATGAAAGCAACTTTGCATATTTGTAACATGCATCGATGTATAATAGAAGACAATGTTGTGTGTGTATTCATGTAATCCACCAGGCCTACCACCGTCATGGCAGCTAAGTGTATATGAGACAAGGCCTTCGTTAGAGATGTTATATTTTGAGTGCTGCACTCCGTTTAGGATCGGCAGTGCTTGTTTGTAGAGAAGAGTGAGTCTGTTGAGAGCCGTCAGGGTCCACAGCATATATCCATTTCATGATTATCTGTTTTGTTTATTGCACAGCAGAACCTTTGGTGGCTTCAGTCTCATCCACACATGGTTATGTTCTTAACTGTAAATGTATTTTTATCCCAGCAGAAATGGCTCCATCGGTAACCATTTTTTATATCTTCCAATTCATCAAATGAAAGCACAATTTTTCCTCCACTGGAGCCCTTTTTTAATGTTTATTTTATTGCACTTATTTTACTACATAGTTACATATAATTTTAGATACAAGATACTGTACATGTCAGTTAGTTAATCCTCAACCCAAGTTTTTGCTCATTTCAACTGGAAACTAAACTGAATCCATATTTAACAGTTTTGGGTATAAGATACCAAAAGATCTTATTTTGTTATTGATTTTTCCCCCCCTACAGCTCACTGTTGATGTTTGAAACTTGGCATACCCGTAGAGTTGGAGTTATATCCTGGTAGCTTCTATTTCTGAATAGCATCAAAGTTCATTTTGACCTAAATCAACTTAACTCAAGATCCACTTGATAGTTTTTTCCAAAGCTTTCAAATGCATCCCACAGGCTTCGTCAGCAGATGGAGTTCACTCAATTACGTCATTATGTGACCAAGTATGGAACTGATAATAATATGTGGGCGTGAGATAATAACCCCCGTCTCTATCCAAAGATACTCTTTGGTATGTTTGGTTGAAAGCTCAGAAAAGCTAGTAAGTAGGTAAATTTACTTTACTACAAAGTTTCAAAACCTCAATCGTGGGCTGAGAGGGAATTTGGGAGCACTTATGCTCACTCTAACAATTAGAGTGCGTTCCTTAAAATGTGTTTTTGTTTCCTTTTATATTACTTTTAAAAAGATCATCAGGTCATGGTAGCTCTGTCAGTTTTATTTTTCTAGTTTAAAGCATTTTGATATTGTACAGTATGTATTTGTAATGTTTAGAGGATTAAAGGGCTGAATCAGCTAAAGAAAACACAGCAGCACCTTCAGAAGGCCTTGAATGAATCATCTCGTGTTGATCCACATTAGCATGTACTGTAGCTGTACGTATTGTCCCTGTTTTGCTCTCCTCCTACCTGTCACAGTGTGGTTTTTAGAGAAATTTAATGCAGAAGCAATCAAACCCCCACTGACAAACCAGTGGTTTGATTCCGGTGCCATTATGATACATAAGTTACTGAGATGAAAACTTATGTAAGTGTATTCTGACAAAAAAAACAAAAAACATTTCCACCTATTGTAATTCACATCCAGTGCTGGTGCTGAACAAAAACCTAGTAATAATCTTTTTTTCTGTTGATTTAATATAGTGAGCTCAACTTTGTCATGTGATTTCACAATATGTTTCCAAAAAAAACAACAAAAGTGTTTTCATTTCTGTGCCAGAATGATTTATACCCACGGGCCTCACTTGTGCATGAAACAGATTGATATCCATATATGTGTAAAAGTATATAGAGAGAATTTCTAGAACAGTAATAATAACATGTTTTCTAACTTTTAATGTAATCAGTTTATATATTACCACTTTTACAAGTTATCAATTTAAAATGCCATGTATTGTATAGTATCTTGTCGAGACAAGGTCACCAAATGATGCATTATATACCGGTTGTTTCAACATTGTCACATTATCAAACTATACCAGCCCGTTATTGGAAAGTACTGTTACTCTGACATTACATCACTCTTTTGTAAACACTTGCTATGTTGCAATAAACTGCTCTTGAAGATTGTTATGTATTTTATTGTGAATCAATCATATGTGAACAATCCATTCATGACAGACATTGATGAATCATGAAGGGGTCATTTTTAAATTTGAAAGAAAGGTATGGCAGGAACTTTTTTCTATTTTTATAGAGATGCATTCATGTATACGCAGCATTTTGATGTTGCATTGGGTCATGGCGGAGCTAATTTTAACTATACTGTTGAGTAGTTAACTCAAAGCTGCAGTAGGCAGAATGTTTTTGGCATCATTGGGCAAAAAGTCCATAATAACCTTTCAGCATGTTGTAATTAAAGTGTTCTGAGAGAAAACTAGACTTCTACACCTCCTCATGGCTCTGTTTTCAGGCTTTAGAAAATCTAGCCCGTGACGGGAGACTTTGGCCAATCACAGGTCATTTCAGAGAGAGAGCGTTCCTATTGGCTGTTCATTCAACAGAGGCAGCTGTCAATCACTCTCAAACTCTGATCAAACGGTCAAACTAGGCAGCACTGATCAAATATGAATCAATATTCTGTTACTGTAATGTCTATTTTTTACGTAAAAATGTTTTCAGAGACATCTTGTAGTGTACTGTTTAACTGTAAAGTGAGAAAGTTTGCTCCGGCTGGTGGGCGGTGCTTGGCATTTCCTCAACTGATCTCAACATGGCTGCCATTCTCTTAATACATCCATGGTCACCGACATCGGAGGACACAAAGGCCCCTGATTTTTTTTCGGATTACCTGTCTCAGCACTACAGTCAAATAGATGTAATATGAGCAGTCCATAAAATGGTATATGGGATGTAGTGTAAAGTAAGTTTAAAGTTTTTATATATATATATATACTACTTTATAGACTGCACATATGTACATATTACATTTATTTATTGTACATACTACATTTATTTATTGACGGACTGTACACACTATGTTCACCCATTCACTCTGTATCTTTTTTATCTCTATTATTGTTTTTATCATTTTTGTATACCTTTACCTCTCATGTGTTTCACTCTGTTTGCTGATGTTGCTGCTTTGACACCTGAATTTCCCTCCGGGGATTAATAAAGGTTCATCTTATCTTATCTCTTATCTTATATATATATATATATATACATATATATATATAAAGTACAATATGACTCCCAGTCATATTGCTTGAGGAGAGATGCATTGATTGACAGGTAGATAGTGCTAGATAGAGGACGGGCTTCAGTTTCCACTGTATAAATATATATATACATATATATGTATATATATATATAGTAGTTATAGTATAGTTTCCACTGTATAGTATAATATAGTTTCCACTGTATAGTATAGTTTCCACTGTATAGTATAATATAGTTTCCACTGTATAGTATAGTTTCCACTTTATAGTATAGTTTCCACTGTCAAAAAAAAAAAAAAAAATATATATATATATATATATATATATATTTATATATATATATATATATTTATATATATAAAAAAGTACAATATGACTCCCAGTCATATAGGTTGAGGAGAGATGCATTGATTGACAGGTAGATAGTGCTAGATAGAGTTCCCACTGTCTATAAAGGGTGTGGATGTCGGTGACGATACAGAAATAGTAGCGTTGTAAATACAGTTCATCGGTTTAAATCCTCTCCAACAGACAGCTCCTTCAACCAATGAGCGGGCTCCAAAAGCTCCTTGTTTTGAAGTCTCAGCCAATGGGAGTGAATGGAATATTTGAGTGGGCGGGGCTACAACGTCATTCTTAAGTAGTGTTGTATGAGTGAGCTCCGGCAACAGATGGTGGTAGCCGGGAGAGAGTGACATCCGACGGGCTGGAAACACTGATGATGGGGGGAGTCCGGGCCAGCTAACAGAGTCTGTTGTTTAATAAGGAACCGGAACCAGGCTTAGTCAAGCTGACCTCATTGAGGACTTCTCGCCTACAGTCTTTTGATTTTATCTCTTTTTGAACTGAGAAAGTTAAGCTAACTAGTCAGCTAGCTTAGCATAATGCTAGTTAGCATGCTAGTTAGCCACAATGCTAGTTAGCCATAATGCTAGTTAGCTAACGTTAGCAGCGACTCTCTAGCATGTTGAATGAATGAATGCACCGGTTTAACTGCGTTTAACTAACTTGTTGTTGTTACAATAACACGTCGAGTATTACATGAGACAACAGAGGTGTTCTCTCAGCAGGGTTGAGCCTGTGTGGCTAACTCTCTGACTGGTATACACTACATCATATATACCCTCACATGGACAGGAATGCGTTGCCAGGGAGTTGTTGGTGGACAGCGTCGGTTTAGCACGCAGAGATCAGTGTTGTGCTAATACTGACAGAAAGGGTTTGCACTACTTTGACTTGGCTGCGATAGTGTGAAGCTTTACGCCGGGGTTTAGGTTTATAGCATGGGTAACACGGTGTCATGCTGCGGATCTCCCGAGTCCAGCCCCAAACTACCATCCAGACAGCCTGCAGAGCGGCTGGAGGAGCTCCAGACCAGCACCGAGGTGAGCGATGACAACACGGTGCCCTACCTGCAGCACATCAGCGACAGAGAGGTCCCAGATGGTAGGTGAACACCTGATACACACTAACCATACACTTCCATGCAACACACACGTGCCTTTTTTGTATATTTATTGTTATTGTTGTTATTATATATATCTTGTGCTAATTGTTTGTTATCACTATTATATAGTCATGTTATTTCTTTATACTAATCTTGTCTCTAGGTGGAGGCTTCAGTGTTTTTTTTGCCTCTTCCTGCACTGTATATTATTCATTTATTTTTTTGTTATGTTGTATATAGTCTTAAATTGTGCAAAACAAATACACAGCACAACCTGTGATGATTAAATAGCTTTTACCTTTGTGGCTTTCCTTTCCTGTGTTTGAGCCCATGCAGGTCACACCCATGTTGTTTGTTTATTTATAGGGAGATTCATCACTGCCATAGTGAAGAAGCTCCTTCAATGACTCCCATCACACTGATTTGGATGACAGAATCGGCAAATATCCGCTCCATTTGTGCACACAGACCCAGTTACTTGTCATCATAACCAACGAGGTCAACCTTTACTGTAATAACATAACAACTGCAGGGAAATGTGCACGCAGACACCCTCTTAAGCTATTGCCAATTTGCCATCTTGCTGCCAGCAGCGCTTTGATGATAATGATGAAATTCTTCTCACTCTTTAGTTGGGCACTGCAGCATCATGTTGATCACACTGACTAGGGATGCACCAATCCGACTTTTTCAGTCCCAATAATGATGGCGATACCTGGGCTTTTTGGGTATCGGCTGATACCGAGTACTGATCAGATACCACTTGGATCATTCTTTTATGTGTAAGGAAACATCAGACTTGACTTAAACATTGTTTTCCTAACTTTGTAAAACAAAATGTGACCAATAAATACATAGATATTAAGTTATTTAATTTTATTTATCATTAAAATAAAAAATCAAACTCCAGGAACTTGGTAAAAAGAAATCTTCAAAATTTACAGGAATTATAATTCAACTGTAAACCTTTTTAATGCATCATCAAATTGGTCAAAACTTGAACAGGAATTAAAATTCCAGTATATAAACATAGCATTGAATTTAATAGATCGGCCCCATTGTCACTGATATCCATCCAGCTATTTGTGTAAGTATCGGCCCGATATCCGATCCGGTATCGGTATTGGTGCATCCTTAACACTGACGTCACATTACCCAGTCAGACATTAGCAATACAAACAAGCCCCTCATCATTCATTCATTATTCTCAGTTTTATTTCCATGGCCTATTATTGAGTGGGTGGGTGTTGAGAAATAAGAGTATGCATCAGACCATCTGTGCACGAACTGAATCTTGTAATGTGCTACTTAGTGACATGAACTTAGCATCACCATGCCCACTGTTACGGAGACAAATTGTAAATTAAGGTTAGAAAATGGGACATGTCTTCAGACAATAATCCCTCCCCCCCCTCAGTGTTTTTGCTGACGATATGCAGTGATACAGGCCCCTGATTCAGAAAGCATCTCAGATATTTCCCTATGATGTGATGCGTAGGCCCAAGCTCAGTGTTGTACTATAAGTCCTTGTGTTGCCACTCCTCATTCACTCCCAGACATGCGCAGTGTTCATCCCATTCATGTTGTTGTGGATAGTAGTGCGTGAGTGCAGTTTGGTGAGAGCAGCTGTTGGCAAGGGTGAGGGTCAGAATCTGTCCAACAGTCCTTCCTACATTCCTCATGTCTCTTCTTGCTGTCCTCGCTTAACAAATGCTGCCATCGCCTAATCCCCAGTCTTTTATGTAATGTGCTGTCTGCAGGGATCTAGATAAAGAACACAATTCTCAAAGTCATGCTTTTGTATAAACTAGTGCTGTCTTCACGTTTGTATTGCCTGAATTTACAGTTCTCTCTGTCCTACTTGTGTGAGACATAAAAAGCCTTAATACGATACTTGATCACTTAAATTTATATTCTGGTCAAAATACTGGTTGTCTATTCTTAATTTAAAGACAGTCACCCACTGGTTGATGGGGAAATCATACGTGTCTCTGGAAGAAGCTCAGTGTCTGCTTTTTATGCTAACACTGAGTGACTGAAGATGTAAAGAGAAATATGAAAGTTATAGAAGCAAACACTCGCAAATTGGATTTGAAATGAAACGCTCATTACGAGAGTAAAGTCTTGACTTTCAGCAGAAAGTGAACTGTGTCGGAATTGTAGCATTTTTTTATACACAGTCCACAAGTTAGTATTTATTTGTTTGGTGTTTTATGCAGTCTCCGACCCAAATATAATCAGACAAGCGATATCTTCCCTGGTGAAGCTCTGCCAAATCTGTACTGCAGCAATCTTCCCTTCCTGCTTATCTCGGAGGCTTTTTGTTGTGAGATAAAGACTCACATTGTATTATTTCTTCATGGTGGATAATGACAATGTACAGAATTACAATGTGTGCTATTATCAGTGTGTTTGATCCATGTGTCAGCTAATGGCTTCCTCCTTTGGCTTTATCATTACCCACAAGTGAGCGCTAAGCAGTACACAAGGTGCCTTTGTTGACAGATTGCCATTATAAAGCACTTATGTACACTTCTTGTTTTCTCAGAGCTGGCCTCGGAGTCTAACCCGTCTGACCACGCCCGAGCGAGCACCATCTTCCTTAGCAAGTCCCAGACAGACGGTGAGCAATCCTAACATGGCACACACACAGCAATGACTCACATTAGCTGTCTTCCAAAAGATCCTTTTGAAGAGCAAACGTGCACAGCTGAAACATGAGATTTATTGTTGAATATTAAGAAATATGTTTTCAGTGACTGAGGTTTTTATTCTATATTGCATGTTTTAATATCCGTGCAATTGTCTGATTTTAATCATAGGCCCTGCTTTTATAGTTGTTGCAGTCTTAACAGTGGTGTAAAAATTAGGGCTGGGATGATACACCTATCTCCAGATTCGATACTATCACCATACTTGGGTGCCAAATCGATATGTATTGCGATTCTATAAGTATAGCGATTTGATATTACAATTTATTGCGATTTTTGTTAGACCACTAACAAAATAATTTAACACTAGACCATGGGAAAAAGTTCTTTTAATTATCTACAAAAATATCTAAATTGATACTGTAAAAATGTTTGATATTCAGCATGTATGTAGTCAGAGATGTCCTGAAGTCAAATATATTAGTCATTGTCAGGAATTATTTATTAATACATTTCCCTCACAAATTAGTGGTATTTTCTTTTAATTTATAGGGGACATGTAATGTTATAAACTACTGGTGAATATAATCCATCAATTTTATTTCCATATATGTATTTTGTATATGCAGTTCATTTTGTTTGTTTGAAAACCGGATGTAGTCATACACGTATGCTTTCGCTAACTTCGCCAAATCCGTCACCAGCTTTCTGTAGCTCTGCGTTCTCTTTATACATCCATGGTCGGCTCCATCGGGGCCGTTTGAATGCATTTAACATAAATGTCAGTATATGAGTGCTCTACAGTTGTAGCGTCGGCTGATTTGACCACAGAGATGCGAGTGACGGCCAGCTTGACCGCACGTTACTGCAATACGATAACGTTTCCTGTCCATGACAGAGTTAGCATGCAGCTTTAGCCGTGATGTCTAGCTCTGCTTTTCCTGGTAATGTGTGAAACCCAAAGTGTTTCCATGCTTTACTGGATGTGTAGTGTTTACCACTTTGGATTCAACATGTGAGAGTGCAGGTCGTATCCGCGCCGACCCTCCGCCGTTTTCTGCCTTGTCGTTTTGGCTCACTGCGCAGCTGGCTGTGTTTTGTTTTGGTGAGGGATATGACGTCACGTTACTCAGACTACAACAATAAAAGCGGTAACTTCCTTTTACCTCCGCATAGACTCAAATGAAGCAAATATATCGATTCTGGAATTTCCCAACTCTAGTAAAAATGTTCATTACTTACTTGACTGTATAGTTCGATTAAGGTGGGAGTGCGTCACACACCCACTGGAGCCACAGGCATCTCTAACAATTAAGTCAATAACTGATTAAAACAGGTCTTTTCTGTCAGACTGCTGTAGGTGTCTTGCTGCAAGCAAACAATCACCAAATATTTCAGGTGTAATACTACATTTGATTCTTTACAAGATGCAGTATGAAATCTGAATGCTGATTCCTGCTCAACTTTGTTGTTCTCTTCCTTTACAGTACGAGACAAGAGGAAAAGCAACCACATAAATCATATCAGTCATGTAAGTTTCCAATCTAAATGCTGATCATAAATCTGATTGCTGAATATGTGCAAAGCTATAATGTTTTGGAGTTTACGCCGTAGATTGGCCAGTTGAAGTTTTTAAAGGCAGTTAGTTTATGAATTAGTTTATGCTTCTGATAGTAGATATTTTGTGTGAATTAATTTCTTTTATATTCACCAACTTTTGTACCAAATTCAATATGTCAATCTAGAATTAAATTGTTGTCATTGTGGAAAAGCCTGTAAAACAACATTAGAGCCAGTTTTATCGGTGCATCCCTACTTTTTTCCTTGCTCTGGCACAGAAAGGATGACTTCCATGATTTTTAATCCTACTTACAAAACTCTGATTGGCTCAGACTGGGGAAACGGCTGTTAATGAGCACAACAACAGACCTATTAGAGACTTTGGCAACTACTCAGAAGTGTGGAACCAGTCTAAAGAAATGCAGCCACTAAGACTAATTTCTGTCCTGTGATAAGTTAGAGTTGTTGATTGTGTGATTTCAATGTCTCAAGGTATCTCCTGGTCCACTGTCAAAGAAATACAGCTCCTGTTCCACGATCTTCATAGACGACAACACCGTCAGCCAGCCAAACCTCAAAAGCACAATCAAATGGTGAGAGAATTTCACACACACACAGAGAAACACAAACAGACGAGGCTGTGTTATCCAAAAGTCGCTGATTTCACATGAGAAAATCCTGTTGCATCACAGCGTGGTAATTCTAGAGTAATACTTAACGGATGCATGACTAAAACAGATGCTCTTACGCCTAATTTAGGACAGCCGTCTGTAAGGACATTATTTCAGTGAATTTGGAAAAACACAGGATTATCCCACTGTGTTTAAATGACGCCTCCTTGCTGAATGTGTGCAGATGTTTTGTCACACCATAAAGTCTGACACACACACACACACACACAGCACATCGTTCTCCCATTGAGATTATTTTTATTAAAGTCCCTGTGAAACGGAAGTTGGAGCGTCTTTATCTTCTGTAAACGGAATATTTGAATGATGTACAGTTACAGGAGGGATTTAAATTAAATCCTTCGCATTTTAGTGGACCACTAAAAGTTGACGGGCTTAGTGTTTAGCTCGATACGGAGCTACAGAGCAGAGGACTGTCGGCTCCACGCAAACACACCTCCCTCGCCTGTTGTTAGATCAGGCACAGGACGAGGAAGATATGAAAGAGAGTGCAGAGTGTCAACCGGCTCGGTGATACTGCAGCAGGGCAGTAGCCCGGAGCCCCCCGCTCACCCGCCAGCAAAAGTCCGCTGTTCGTTTTGTGTCATCCGGCGGACGTTCATCTGCATGTACTGCCGCGCTGCACTGACACCGAGTTGGTTGAAAATATGCAAAGTTTCCCTTGAAGGAATTAGACCTCAGCCACATTGTTTTTGAAATCAGCGATTTTGCCGACAAATATCCAAACACACATCTCTTCCTATCTCTCCATATTGCTCTGTTAGCTACTTCAATCCACAAACGGTGAAGTGCGGTTTCATATGAGTGCAGGATGAGTCATCAAACATTAGAAACCGTTTACAGCAGGGCTGTCCAACTCATTTTAGTTCATGGGCCATGTACAGTCCAATTTGATGTCCAGTGGGCCGGACCAGTAAAACCATTGCATTGTAACCTATAAATAACAACACTTGTAAATTTCCCCTTCCTGTTAGTGTAAAGAAGTACAAGTACATTCTGAAAACGTTCACAATTAATGAAAAATCCATTTACAAAAGAGATGATGAACAACCTGAGATGTCATGCGGATCTCTGAGTTACGACTAAAAACTGACGACTGCTGTTTCCTCAAACCTTCCAACAATTCATTTATCTTCTCTGTTCTCAGTTTTACTTGCAAGTTCTTGTATTTTCCACCACGATGAGTCTGACAGTGGCGCCGAATCTTATATTCCTTGAGCACTGAAAGGTGCCATGAACACGCCAAGCACACTGGCTTCCCATTTACCTCTGTGAAGAAATAGGAACTGGTCCATTTTTCTTGTAAATCCCGACATTCTGTTTCCACTTTTCTCCTTTTTGACAAAGACATTTCCCACCGGCGGATCCTGCATGAACAGCAGCTTAACAGTGTTGTTGTCATGTAGCCTTGTCTGTACTTAAGCATGTGGGATCTACACTAGCGTATCCAGCATAGGGCCTGCTACTCTTATTAGGACAGTGCGACCCCCAAATAGGAAAAATAGGAAGTGCCGCATATAACAAGAGATAAATGAACAATTAACACAGGGACACAGGATTAAAACTGGAAAAATGTATTTTTCATTTCATGATGGGGACTTTAAAGGCAAAAAATACTCAACACTAATTGTCTTTTCCCTTTTTTTCCTCTCTTTCTCCAGTGTCACGTTAGCAATATACTACCACATCAAAAACAGGTAGCTGTACATTTTTTATTTGACCTCAATCATGTTATTTGTGGCACATTATGTTGCTAAATCTGTTAAGTGTGTGAAGTGTGTTGACGGATGTATTCTATGTTCCTCAGGGACTCAGGCAGGTCACTGGACATCTTTGATGAGAAGTTGCACCCCTTATCAGTGAGTATGTCTCTGTTTGCTTGTCAGAGAGTCTCATCACCTGGCTCCAATCAGCAAGACAGATGAGCAAAAAGTCATTGCTTCAAGCCAATAGTTTTGATTCATCCAGTCATATGTCTATTATTTTGTACATCTATCCAACCAGTCAGTCGGTCTGAACATTTTAAGATTTTGCTGCATTTTATTAGCATTTACTTGCATGTTGAATCTGAACCAAACAACTGGGAAAACCATGACCGTATAGCATACGCCAAGCTAGTTAACCCCTTGAATACATACAATCTGGATAATATAGACATGTATATGTAGAAAAAAGACATTGTCTGAAATGTATTTTCCGTCTGATTGCACATCCATGTGAAACATAGCGATGTCAGAATACAAAACTTTGCTTTGTGTAGTGACGGCTGTATTCCCCTTACTTCCTTCGAATTGAGAGTTTTCTGCACTGACCTGGCATTGAGGGTTATCCAAAACACCTTGCGAACAAGGTCAAAAACAAACACATACAGTAGGGGTCAGGTATGCACAGTGTTGGGCAGTAGCGGCGTTACTAGTTTAACTACATTTCTCAGTCGTGTGGTGGTAGCGTCGCTGCTTTCTGATTCAAATAGCTTTTCAGTATCTTAGCTCTTTTATTGATCGAGTAGTGAGGTAGCGTGCACACAAGCTACATTTTTCCAAAACAGTCCTGTCTCCCACCTCGTTCACCAGCCAGGAGCTGCTCATGTGGTTACTACTAAAACAAAACAAAACATGCTGGTGGGCAGCATAGTCCTGCTTTGTTAAATAACGGAGCTAATAGCTGTTAACAGAGGACATTGTGATGCTTTCAGGCTCTGTTCAGTAAAAAGTAGTATTGGGCGAGGGTAAATTATAACGTTATCATGATGTGTTCAAATTAAAATGTGTTTTTTGGCGAGAAACTTCAATAAATGCAGTTGTTGAGATGCTTTCACAGCAATATAAAATAGACAATAGAGAGAGATTTATGACCAGTTTAACTTACTAACTCTAACTCTAAGCAGCTTATAATAGGCCTACATAGAATTAAAACTACTAATGCCAAGACTTTTTTTTTATTCAAAGAAAATATTTAAGTAAAAATATAATATTTTTTTTCCTATCATTTGAATTGTGTGGCTTTATGCAAATAACCACGATGGATGACAATAAAAAAGTAAAAGGACAACATTCAGAATCTGACGGTTTACACTGACTTCGGGATGGTTTAAATTATTTTTCGGTACAACTGGTGGTGAAAAAAGTTAGTCTGGAGGCTCGTATACTATTGGTGGCAAAAACATGATTGGAGCATCTCTAATTATATTATTGTGTAATTTATATTATATATATTTATTATATTTATTTTTATGTGAATAACATTGACTTGGAATGAATTTGGTTCACTGTAAATAGAAGAAAGAAAAATAGCTTTGATGTAGTTAAACTACTTTTGCCATGTTGCTTTAGCTTATCCTGCTACATTTCTCTTGGGGAGAAGCTTCATTTAATGTAGAGTACCTGGTAGCTTAGCTCACTACACTTTCCAAGTAGCTTGCCCAACACTGGTTATGCATCATTAAAATGAATGTCTCTTGTGCTCTTTATAAATGGTCTCCATTCAATTGTAGACTTGTGATATTTTTTCAAATTTGGCAAAAAACGTCCATTTGGAATCAAGAATGAATCGATTAGATTTTGGTGGTCAAAGGTCACTGTGACCTCACAAAACACGTTTTTGGCCAGAACTCAAGAATTAATTGACAATTTCACACAAATGTTTAATAGGCTTAAATTATGACATTTTGGATGGGCATGGGTTTAAACTGCAACTTGACTGGTTGGCGGAGGCAAACAACTGCAAGGCGGCAATTCTAGTTTCTTTGATCTGCTGTTTGTGGTCCATTTCCTTATGTTACTTTTTCAAGAATCCAGAGGCAAATCAGTCCAGAGGAACCTATAATCTTAAATCGGACTTACTTCCCTAAGACGTGTGTGTGTGAACTGTTTGTCCCATACAGAGAGAGCCAGTGCCAGATGACTACTCCCGTGCGGACCTAGAACACAAACTGATCTACCGCTTCGTCAGAACGCTCTTCAGCTCTGCACAGCTCACTGCAGAATGTGCCATTGTCACTCTAGTAAGTCTGTCTCTTTATGATGCTGTGGTCTACACACCTAATTTTGCTTACACCAATGCATTGTAAGAATAATTATATTATTGTTGGAGCCCTGGCACTCAGTCTAGAGCTTATTAGAGGTTTAGTTGAGTGCAAATGTTTTGAAACACGTGTACATTTTTGGCGTAAAAGTGATCCAAATTTCATTCTTCTTAATCTTTCATCAAGAGTTTTAGTACAAACTAGACAGTCTTAATGAACTGAGACACTCCAGTCTATGAAATGTTTTTGCTATTAGGTACGTTTAGAATCCTGTATCAATCCAAGGCTGTTTGTTAAGATGCTTCTATCTGTAATCTGTTAAATATTATTACACACAACTACATTTGATAAAGTTTAAGTTAGAGTTGTAGAACACAGAAAAATAAGTAGTTTTTGGTTCATGTAGTTAAATACTATGGTATTACTATAAACTGGCCGCCAGAGGGCAGTAAACTCCTACAAACTGATGTGTCCCAAATAACACAAATGACACTTGACAGATGAGTGTCTGTGTTATGACCACACAACACGGTCTCCACATCAGAGACGATTAAAAAGCATCATATTATATATGATGTGAAAGACTGAGCAGATTTGTTTTCGAATGTGACGATGAACGAGCAATGTAAAACGAAATGAATTTCTGTCACGGTTTCTTTGCTGTTTAGAGTTTAGCATGATTGGCAATTCTACAAACTGAGGAGCTAATGTAAAACAAATGTTGGCCCCAATTAATATTACCAAATTGTTCCAAAATTCTTTGCAGTTAGTAGCAAGTAGTGTGTTTGATTTTCTCTGGCTTTTTCTGTTTCCAGTGAGTAATGTATGAAAGAAAAATACAGCTATACCATCATCCTCAAAGCTTTTCTTATTACAAGAATAAAAACACAGTTTTACTAGATACAACATTTACATGTGTATTACCACTAAACACAGGCATAGGGAAATTTGCTGGTACATAATGCGTTTGCCATAAACCAGCGTTCAACTGGCTGTTCTCCCTGCTAGCATATAGGAAACTAATATGGGAATTATTAAGGATTCAACAGCTAAAACCATGTCAGTTCCCCAATTAAAATGTTTCTTCTTTTTTCTCAAGGTGTACTTGGAGCGCCTGCTGACCTACGCTGAGCTGGATATCTGCCCCGCCAACTGGAAGCGCATCGTCCTGGGAGCCATCTTGTTGGCTTCCAAAGTGTGGGATGACCAGGCTGTGTGGAACGTCGACTACTGCCAGATCCTTAAAGACATCACTGTGGAGGACATGTGAGTTTGTTTTTTATACGAACAAAACATTGAAAATTAGGAAGATAGAGGTGGAATCAGAATCGGTTTCAGTCGATGACCTTGAGAGGAGGCATCAGTAGAAAATATTTGTCATGTTAGAAGCCCTGTTCTGAAAATCGATTTTGTATTTCTTTATTTTAGATTTGAGTTTGGATTGTAGCACGACCCTTTGGACTGAATGTTATACTCATTACAAAAACACAAAGAGGGATAACTTATGTTATGGGAACATTTGTACCACGTTCTCTATCACAACTAGTTTGTGCGAGGTGTTGTCCAACAATGCCAGAAATTGAATGTGTTTTAAGTAGTTCTGAGCAGCGATGGCGGGGTGAAAAGCCAGCTTTGATAAAGGGGGGATATGGGGATAATAGCGCACAGACCGTCTCTCGGGAAAGACATTCATAGTGTTGTGCTCGGCTGTTTATAGGGCTGACCCGAATGCTTCGAAGCTTCGACCATTGCCGTGATAATTGACCTCCAAATCACTATATAAATGTTTTTTTTGTTTTGTTTTCTTTTAAATATAAGTATGTAATAATAAAGTATAAATCCCAAAATAGCCCATGAAATAAGGAATAATCCCACAACATTATTCTTTATTCATACTCAACATAAATTAATATCAGTTATTCTCAGACAGATATCGCTGTTTGTAGTGTGTAGAGGTGCGTGTGTGTACAGTAGTGTAACAGTGGCACTGTCAAGGAATCGTTGGTTTCAGAAAGTTACAGAAATGATATCTGATGAAGCAATATCTCAGGAAGACCATGAGGGAGTTTCTTCAAATTTGATACAAACATCCACCTGGTTTCATTCTTGTGAACGTCATATCTCAGGAACGCCTGGAGGGAATTGTACTACATCTGGCACAAACATCCTCTTGGACTCAAGGATGAACTGATTAGAATTTAGTGGGTCACTGTGACCTTGCAGAACACATTTTTGTCCATAATTCAAGAATTCACATGCTAATTATGACAATTTAACACAAATGTCTAACAGGATAAAATGATGAAGTGATGACATTTTGGACAGACATGGATGTAAACTGCAACTTGACTGGTTGGCGAAGGCATGCATCCACAAGGCAGTAATTCTAGTTCCACAGATTATCTGTCTCATGCACTACTGTCAGGATATAGTGACCATTTTACAGAGATAACTCTTATCATATTTGCTCAAAGTTACCGACTGCAGCTTTAACAGTTTGTTCCTAATTGGCTGGTGAAATAAGTTATAGTTTTTCCATGAATTACAAGAATTTGAAAATGTCAATGACCGTTGTCGGGGCATAAAACCAATGATTTGTTGATCTTTACGAATCAAGACTCAGTAGTCTAACTGGCATAGCCGTCAGTGCTGAAAAAAAATCTGCTTAAATAAAATCGAAATGTGGATTCGGAGTATCGTGACACCCCTAGTAATGCTGTAGCTTTGTGTTTGTCAGTCTTGATTAATCGTTGTCAGGTCACTTAACTAATGCATAAAAATATATCTTAAATTGTTATTTCCTGAGTTGAGGCTGAAATTTTAAGTTCATCTCTAAATTTGGTGTGTCTTTGTGTTTTCTGAGCTCCACATTTTTAAGAAAAGGGCGATTTTTAACAAATACAACATGTTTTTTTGTTCTGGCAATACATACTGCTTGATAAAAGAAATATAACAAAGATGCACTTAAAGCAGACAGAAGAAGAGAAGTGCTGGGGTGGATGGAGGTTGGAGCATCTCTGCTGTCGTTCGGGCTATAAGCTATAAGGGGCTGCACTTGGAGCACCCTGGCTTTATTTCCTACAATTGCTTGCTTTTCCTGTGTGTGTAAAAGAGGTTGAAAGTGCCTCCTTGTTTTTTGTGATTTCAAAAGGTGCGTGCACCGCCTGCATGTCCGTGAGCCCCCATCCCTCTCTGACTCTCTCTTTCCTCTCATATATGTCTGACCCACACTCTCTCTGCTCTGTTTTCATTGCTGTCATTGAAGTGTCTTTGTGAGCCTGGTTCTGGTCTGGATGGAGGGATGGGAAGAAGGGTAGAGAGAGAAACACTGAGACAGACGGAGAGAAATGCAGGGGAGGGTCTCAAGTGCTCTCACTGCTTCTACATAATGGCCCTGGCTCTCGCCCACTCCATTAGTTGCCCCGGGAGACCAGACATCACACACACACTCGCGCTCACTCTCACCACCTTTGCTGACCAACAAAGCATCCTAGATGCTGTCTCCTTGGTGACCACCTCCCTTAGCTTTTCTCATGGCTGTGATGATGATGAGGAGGCGAAAGGATGATGGAAGTTGTAGTCTGGAAAAAGATGAGCTGGGATACTCAACGTGGGTTATCAGAGATACATGTCTGATTGCCTGCAAGTGTGTGTGTGTGTGTGTGGGAGATCTCTGTGGAAGAGATTTGGTTCCATATCCATAAGTCAATGCACAAATAACTGATATACAAGTTCCTGCCGCTGATTTTTACAGTGTCACCATTTCTTGAGTAAAATCACATCACCTGTAATCACAGACGAAGGATAGATATATCTTTTCTTCTGTTGAATAGCTGTCAACAGCTTTACCCTCAGTATCCGAAGTGGCTGATCAAAATTCATACACAGGTCTTCATGTGCCTTTTTTTATCAAAGTTGTGAGCGGAACAGGATCACAGTCAGCGGCAATAACTCAAGAATAAATTGTCATAACTAAGGGTTTTCAATAAGAAAACTTTAAAATATAATTTATGACATTTAATCCACCTGCTGTCCATTTGAATTACAGTATGTAGCAGAAGCTCAGAAATGCAGGTTATATGTGGTTACATTGACCTAGGAGGTTAGAAATGATTTCCTGATATTTGAAATTTGGAGTGTGCTTTTTCAATATCGGTATACCGTGCAGCACTAATCGTGACATCCCTAGACGAGAGCTGTCAGCTAGTTCTTATAGGAAGTTTTGGCTGTCTGGAATAACCCTCAGGTCTCTTCCCACCCTTCAGGAATGAGATGGAGCGCCACTTCCTGGAACTTCTCCAGTTTAATATCAACGTGCCAGCCAGTGTCTATGCCAAGTACTACTTTGATCTGCGGCAGCTGGCTGATGACAACAACCTCGGCTTCCCCCTAGAGCCTCTCAACAACCAACGCGCCCAGAAACTCGAGGTGAGCTGCCCTCCTCAGACGTCAATCAGTCATTTCTGGTCTTTCTAGTTTGTCTCATTAGGATGCACCTGTAATATTTCCCTCTGCGCTCTGCAGAAAGCCCACTGCACAGGAGGATTTATCAACTATGCAAAATTCAAACACCTGATTAAAATGCAATGATCTATTTACTTTTTCTATGAGAACCTTTCAGTAAGTGTGTTTTTTCCGTCCAGGCCATTTCAAGACTATGTGAAGACAGGTATAAGGACCTTAGTCGACCAGCGATGAGACGATCCTTCAGCGCTGACAACCTGATAGGTATACGACGCTCCAACGCTGTGCTGTCATAGGCCAGACTGCTGCCCTCTGAAATCCTAAAGCCCAGCTAACCCACAGCCAGCCCCGGACAAAGGTGGCCACCTCACAGGTTCAACACAGCCACATCAGGCAGGATTCAGGCTTCAAATGCTACTGTATGCCCAAACAGTAATTTGCATTACGGCTGTAGAGCTGCGTGATTGTCAAAGTACACTTGCAATTGAGGTGTTAACCTAAAACGTCACCACACAACTATTGTTTTTACAAATCCCTTATTTATTTCTTACTTATTTCCCGGCAAGTGTTAAGTAGGAATTGCGCTACTGCAGTTATCTTTGCGGGGTAGTCTTTGTATTGTCATGAAAATGTAATTTTTTCCCCAAAATATTTGAATTATTCCATGCAGCCTGGTGTTGTTCTATACTTTAGTTGTTGTCACCAAAATCTACGAGAAGACCAAAACAACAATGCGTTTATCTGTCAGTCTCTCTGTACTTTCTGACTTCCCTACCCCGTCTGCGTTCAGTAATTTCCTAAAACAGCTGCCATTGTATTTTTCATCAAATGTTACTCAGAGAGGAGGAAATAGTGCATTTATTGGACTATTTTTAGCAGTGGATTAATACATATTTGGCGCTTCTAGTGCAGGGATCTAGGGATTCTAGTGTCATGCTTCGTGAACGGCATTGAGCAAAAACATTCTACTCAACTGTCAGTGTCAGTCGTCAGTGGTTACGTGGTTGTTAACTCTAATGTTGCTGCACCGTGGCTGACAGTAGCAGATGCCAGGAAGTTTGTCTGTGAACACACCAGTGGCGAGATCACCGGACACTTTACGACCACCAGCCTCCGCTTCAAAACAATGCGAGCATTATGATGATGGAGACACATGCCTGTTTGTCTGTATCAGTCCTGCCACCACATGCTCTCTGACTGTGTGTGTGTGAGCGCGCTCAGCTGATGTCCCTGCAGAGTAGAAAGCGGAGCTACCTCAGAAAACACCGGTGGCAGCAACGTGACATTTGCCGCAGTAAGCTTTAAAAAGTCCACTGAATGGGCTGCATTTTCCATACATGGCAAACAGATGTTTTTGGGCTGAATTAATTAATTATCTTTATTTACATTGCACTTTTAGAAGTTGAGTTGATTCCGTAGCTTCACATGATTTGAATCAAGTCTTGTTATTTTTGGCATAGGTTTATTTTATAAATAATTTAATTTAAAACCAATACATAGGCTGGATAAAACATGTTCCCCCTTAAAGTAACCGTGTTTAGTTTAGTTGAATAAGAGTGAATTTATGTTTCTAGTAAAACAATATATTAACCATCATTGTGGCATCCCTTGATAAACCTTACAGTGAAGGTGTCAAGAAGTAAATAATAAATAAGGTCTAATGATTCTTAGTTACAAACATTCTGATCAGTCAGGAATAAATTCAATATCAATAGCTATTTATTTGCTAAAACGCACTAGAAGCCTAATTATTAAAATATACAATAATGTTGTTTTTTTACTTCGGGTAGCTCCCTCTTTTTCATCATACCTGCGTTTGCATCCCGGCTATTGAGTATTTACAGCAGCAGGGCGGTGTACAGTACACTACTACTACAACAGTGTGTGTTCATAGTAACGAAGGAACGTGTCACCCAGTGTAACAATATGGCTCATTAATGTTTTTTAATAATTTTTGGACAATAACGGTGCTCTAACTAATCACAGAGCAATGAGATATATCAGGCTTTGAATACACACAATACTTGTTAGTCAGATCAGTTCATTGTTGGTTTTGGTCTTTTCATAGGATTTATTGACAATAAGAAAATATGGAATTAGACGTATCTTTTAATAGGCATCAGATCGAATGCATAAACTGTTCCTTGTAAATTAGAGTTAAAGCTTGAGTTGGTAATCTTCAAAAACATTTTTTGTTATATTTGTCGAAATTCTCTTTACACACCGACAGCAATCCATAAATCAAAATGCTCTGACAAAAAAAGAAAAATATGTGGTATCTGTGGCTGTCGCAGGACTGTAATAAGCCAGTCCAATCTTGTCATCTGGAATGACATGATTGGACGGGCTACCTACTTGTCTACGCAGTCTCTGCTCGTGCACTCATGCCGCGTCACCCGCAGTCTTCCACAAGATGCTAGCTTGACAGCTGTGAGCACCAACAATAGCCATGTTTACGCTCATAATGATAAATTTGGGGGAGTGACTTTGGAGGGAAGCCTGAAGGGACGGACTGTCATTGTTGCCGACTTGGCGACTTTCTCTCTAGATTTAGGGACTTTTGGAGCTAGTGCTGCTAGCTACTTTCATTGGAAAAGAGTTGGCAACACTCGGCTAGGTTTTTCGGTTGGGTAATTGTTTTTAATCTAGCGTACTCTCGCAAGAATACCAACCCTAGCTTTATTACCACTTTCGAGAGTGTAAAAGAAAACGTGTTTACTGTTAATTCCAGTGGTGCTGGACTCTTATTTCATTAAATGATCTACACATTTCAATTTGGATGGAGCACACAGCAAGTATTAAACTATAAATAGTCCACAGGAGTGCGCAAAAACCTTTAGTCAGCTGTTGTAGTGTGTCTGGGAATCAAGAGTGCCAATCTGGGGTCAGTTTCACTTTCCAGATACACTTCAGCTGGTTAAAAAGGGGTGATTATGCAGATTCTAGATCAGTATTGCTGCTGAGTGGCTCCATATAGCAGTTAGGTTGACGAAACGTAGGTTGGGTCCACACTGTCCACCTTCAGTATTGTGCCCCTCAAATCTTGCCATCCTGAAACCGCCTCAAAGAGCCCGTCAACGGATTACCAAACCCTGTGCGTGGCCCAGGCCCCCGACCAGAGCTTTCGAACAAATTACATAGATATTGAGGGGGAAATAAAAGACTGATGGATACTCCCCTCCTTTTTGCTTACTATGTAGGCTACTTAGCTGTGAAATTTGTCTTGTTTTTAATTGAAAAAAACATTTGCAGATGGAGTATTTTAAATAAACACTAATCATGTAACAAAGATATGTTGTGGTAATTGCAAATTGTGTTTGTATGTCTTTTCTGTAACCTTTACAAGGTGATCAATATGTGGTGGTGTTGTTTGTTCAGCTAGCTGTGCTGTGATAGCACAAAGCTGATTGAACCAGTACAACCAGTCATCAGTGCACTGAAACATCATAAAAAAGTGATTGTACTTTTATGAAATATAACATTTACCTATCAGGAACAAGGTTAATGGCCTTGTATGATATGTCACACAGATAATGCCATTATATTATTATTACATATCGTAAAGGCCTTCATCTTGTCCAACTAAAGTGATGATAACACGAGATGCGTCAGGATCAGCGTGACTTACCACCTCAGCAGAACAATGTCCTGGATGAGTTGTGTAAGTATTACCCTCTTTAGCTATCATTATGCTATCTTCTATTTTATCATTTTACAATTTTGTTTTTACGATACAAACTTGTCACCAATCAGAATGTGAAGAAACCAGAGTCCAACACACTGTTGGTCACTTACTGATAATGTTTTTGATCCTTAGACCTTCAGATAACTCAAAGTCAGACATCTTCTGACTACCATATAAACAGCATTTAAACACTGTGGTGCCAGTTCTGTTAAAGATGTCCTATTATGCTTTTTTTTTGGTGCATACTTGTATTTTGGGTTTCTACTAGAACATGTTTACATGCTTTAGTGTTAAAAAAACAAAAAACATACAGCATACACGCAGCTGTGCTGCAACACCTCTTCTCACCCTCCGTCTGAAACACTCTGTTTTAGCTCCCCTCCCGAAAAGCCCAGTCTGCTCTGATTGGTCAACCGAACCTAACTTTTCAGCTCTGCTCGAACTAGCTTTTCTGAGAGTGTGGCAAACTAGCCGCTAGGCAGGTATTATGTAAATGTGTTACTTTCTGACATCATCACGTTACGGAAGAAAAGGCGGGACTTCAAGCGAGGTGTTTCAGGCAGTTCAGGAACAGTGTTTCTATGGGGGAGAGTAACTCCCTTTGGCGTGGACTTTTGGCTTTGTAACTGGTGTTACCGTTTACACAGGATATTTTACAAGAAAAGATGACGGTCAATATGTGTAGCACGCTTACTTTGATCTTTAATGTCGGGTGGCTATGTGTCTGGCCTCTCCGTTAGAGCTTTTGCTGCAGGAGCCACAGGTTTCCACCCGGCGCTGCTCCGCCGTGTACGCCAGCTGTGAATGCTCCATCCTACGTCCTCCTCACGGCGATTACCTCATTAACGTTATGGTTCCTTATTAGCATTGGGTTTAAATCTGAAATATTGCCAAATAGGCGCTTATTGCTTTTTGCTTCGACACCAAATCCTCCGCCATCGTCTCGTCCCATGTGTGTGAAATATGACACCTGCTACTCTGAGCTGGGACTCCGTATGGAGCAGACACATTCACTTTCAGTTTATAGCATCCGTCATCCGACTATGTATGTGACATGTTTGTGTCCTGAGCCAATGAATGGTTTAGTACTCCCTTAGTTTTTAATGACATTACAGTAGGAAGAAGTTAAGATTTCTTCCATGTCAAATCAGTTTCAATCACTGTTTAAAACCCTACAAAAGCAGCTGTTTTTTGTATAGCTTGTCTATGTGTTACTTCACTATTATACAGCTAATGTATTAATATTATAAGTTAGAGATGAACAGTTGTTTTAATCAATCCAATACTGCATTCAGAAACTCTTTGACGTTCTAGTGCTGCTGCAGAGCTGTGTGACAGTGTTTGATTTTTAAATGATTTTTGCATCAATGTGATTTGTACCATGATTTAGAAAGTATTTAATTAGCAAGATTTGCCAAAAACAGGCGTGCCTGTCTGTTCTATTAATAAGTAGTCTTTGATCGTTTTTTTTCCCAAAGAAAATGTACCAGATCACAATATTTATCGACATAGTGATCAAGTTACATACACTGTGATAGAGGGTTTTTAATCTATGTCGCCCACTCTTAGCTTAAAAAAAAATCACTCTGCATATGATGGCTGTATCTGAAATCATTCGCTATTTGCAACCTAGTGGAGCATATTTATTGCTTTTTCGTATTTCATTTGAGTGTCTGAATTCTGGTGGTCCAGGTGTCCATAACTGCTTTATTTGAAAAAACAACTAAACAACTCAAATTTTGGTCCGTCAGTGATGATGATTCTTTAGTGTTCAAAATCTAAATTTACTACTTATTATAGAGTTGGTGAATGAGTGTTTCGTTGTTGCATTGTATTCTGGTCTATGACGTCCGTAGAGAGAAGTCCTATCAGACTGGTTTAAAGACGGAGGACAGTGCTACAAGCAAGCGACCACCAGTATGACACTGCATGCAGAAAGCAGCAACATGTTTGAAGAAAACAGGAGCCAGTGAGTAAGACTTTGTTGATTTAAAGAAAAAAAAAAAGTTTTTCAGTTCCTCTTAAAGGTTTTTACATTAGAAGTCTACCGTGTCTGGATCCCATGGGCGCTCGCGTATGGCTACGCTGTTCAGACCGCTCCTCTGCCTGCTTGCCTTCACTCACACACCACGCGCGTTCTCGCTGTCTTGCTCCACCTCTACACGTGCATGTGCGCTCATTCCACAATGCAGGAGAGTCAGTAGCTCTGAGAATATCTAGTGAATGTACAGTGGACGTTTGTGCAGAAATAAATGCTGCATCTCCTCCAGACCAACAGAGGTTTTCCGTGTCTTGCGAAGTGACGGGGCTCCGCAGCGAGAAACGTTATCGTCTCCGAGTGTGTGCCGGTGTCTCCCTGCGGGCGCAGTCGGGAGACGATAATGTTTCTCTTCCTGCTTCAGCCCCAGCACCGACCCGCTTTTCCTGCTTCAGCCCCGGAGGCTGAGGCAGGAAAAGCCAACACTAGGATCAGCAGTGATTCATGGAGAGACCTTCGTCTGGTCAGCTAACATTACTGCCAAGCAGGTGAAATCTAGAGTGATATTGTGGTTTTAGCTGACGTGTGTCGCCTCACTGTTTTGAGTGATGCTCGTTCATGTCGCTGTTGACAAGCATTTCTGAAAGTTACAAATAGTCCCTTTAATGCACTGCTACGGGATATTGTAATTGATATCCATACATTTGAATTGTTGTCATGTTTAGGGCACTTAACCTTTCACAGTGTGAAAATGATAACTGAAGCTAAATTTGTCCTCAAATTCAACTTTTAAATAAAATTATTTAACAAATATTTTACACACCCTTATTCTTGCGCACTTGAACCATTGATATGAGAACAAAAAACTTGTTTCAAGTCTAGAAACCTCAGTGAAGTAAGTCACCATGTTACACCAAATATACAGAAAAACACAGACGTACATAAGACGTGCACCAAACTCGAGATCAACTCAGTTTTAATTCCACAATATGAATCAAAATCTACAATATTTTTTTATATCCTTTGAGGAACTCTATCAATATGAAAACAGACTGACAGACAAAAGAACCCTAAATGTCAGTTTTTACCAACACTTACTGGCATTCGTCATCACTCGTGCAATCACATACACTCACGCAAATCAGGCTAATAAATTAGAGATATCACCTAGCATGTACACAGTAGTCTAGACAACACAGTTGGCCAACAGCATTGAATGAAAATATCACAGACCATCACAGCAGAAAACAATAAATGTGCTTCGTTTTCACCAAATCGCAGACATTTAATACACATTCTGTCTTCAGATTAGATTTTTTTGCACTGAACTCTGTGACACAGCTTTCCTTTTTGTAGTTTGTTTCATTCAGTTTCGGGATACGTTAAGACCGTTTGTACTCTTGAACTTGGAAAAGAAACCTCTGACAGGAGACAGGAGGCTCCTAAAACAGATAATCCACATTAGACCACAGATCCCTGCTAAGATTTTGTTCTGCAGAATGTTGTTACATACAACTTTTTACGTAATGGTTAGTAGTAAATAGTGTAAATATTGTCAGCTGTGATGAAAAGCAGCATCTTCCAAAAGTGCTTGAGCTGCACAATTAATTGAAAATTTATCGAAATACGCAATATTTGTTAAAGATGAAATGTGTATCATTTTAAATTAAATATTGTTGTGCTGCAGAGATGTCCTGACCTACACATCATATTCTACAGACTTAAAGGGGACATATCATGCTCATTTCTAGGTTCATGCTTGTATTTTGGGTTTCTACTAGAACATGTTTACTTGCTTTAATGTTCAAAAAACACATTATTTTTCTCATATTGTCTGTCTGAATATACCTGTATTCACCCTCCGTCTAAAACGCTCCGTTTTAGCTCCTGTCCCTTTAAGACCCCCCCTCCCGATAAAGCCCAGTCTGCTCTAATAAGCTTGCAAGAAAAATATGGTGCACCTACAAAGGTGGTTCTCAAAAGTAGTAAAAATTATGATTCCCTCTAATATCGCAAATCGTATCGCAATTGCAACATCAGTCAAAAATAATCACAATTACATATTATTTCAAAATCTTTCAGCCCTAGTTTATGCTATAAATAGTCAAAAATAATGACAAATGTTCAAAATAGACTTGTAAAAGTGCTTATTTTGTCAAACCAACAGCCCAAACTAAACCCTCAAATATTGAACTTGTTTTATAGATCATTGAAAAGCAGCAAAAAACTTAAACTTTTATGGCAATCGTCATATACCTAGGTACATAAATGAAATTTGACTACTGCGTTTAACCCATCCTAAGTATTTAGGGTAGTGGGCTGCTGTGAAGTGCCTGGGGAGCAACTTGGGGGTCAGTGTCTCACTCAAGGACACTTCAAAATGCAGACAGTAGGAGCCGTGGACCGAACCGCCAACCTTGCGGTTAAATGACGACCCGCTCAACCCACTGAGCTACAGCCACCCTTCACCACCATGTTTTAGAAGGTGGTGCTGTCAAATATTGTTTCTTCGTCTATAAAAAATAAAAAGCGACATAATGTGTAAAAATAATATGTTTGACTTTCACCACTACTACATTAGTTGCAGCTCCATTTATTGTGATCATTTTCATTATCAATTAATCTGCTGATTTTTGTCTTGCTTGTGGAAATGCAACGTCACCAAGGGGACGTCTTCAAATTGCTTGTTTTCGCCAAACAACAGTGCAAACCTCACAGATATTCATTTTACAGTGTTTATAAAACTGAGAAAAACAGCAATGGCTTGCATTTGAGAAGCTAACAATACATATTTTTGGCATTTATGCTTTAAATTACTTTAATAATTAGTCAATTATCAAACCTGTCGGTGGTTAGTTTTCTGTGGATCAACGAATTATTTCTTAAAAAATCTACAGTCTTTGACCCCTACATCTATCGGTTCAGAGTCCATGGCATGAAATCACTAGAAAAGTAGAGCTATGGTTGTCAAAGTAAGGTCCAGGGACCTTTTAGAGGTCCTTGAGTTGGTATCAGGGAGTCCACAGCAGAATTGTCACAACAGAAATCATAAAGAATTAAGAATAAATAACTTTTCCAATAGTAGATTTCATTGAAACCACTATTTAGCTGTAAGTCCTATCTTTTAACAGAGATTTAGAACAAAATCTTATTCTACTAAGGGTCTGTAGTCTAATGGTGAGCTATTAGGGAGATGTGGAGAACATAAAGTGAGCAGCTCCACTGTCAACCAGCAGATGGGGGTAGAGGCCAAGGTCAGTTTCTTCCGTCAGCTTTAACCTGATCGCTGCCTGGTAGTTCACACAACATGACCAAAACTAGTTCAGAAACAAACCAACAACAGCTTAGAGGTCACAACGGTGTCCAATATAAAGACTAAATTCCTTTTTTGTTTGATTCCCAGATGACTCCCAAGACTGATAAAACCTAAACAAAGACAGACAGATTCTCAGCACTGTTTCGGTTTGTAATCATACAAAACACACCAGATGTCACACTCAAACATTAACATGAGACTGCACATTTATGTACACGTTTATACAATTCAAATCAAACACGATTTGTTTCTCTGGTGTTTTACACTTAGCTTGTGGCAGTGGCATTGGTTGGTTAAAACTAAACATATCACATTATACACCTATTTTTTTTTACAGCAGATTTATACATTATATACATAAATAAATATGGTTTTCTCTCTCAGCGCTCCGGATAAGCAGATAAGAAGCATGAGTGATCCCATCATGGATCCATGAAACTCTGAAGATTGTTTTTAGTAAATGTCTTGGTCAGCTTGACCATTTCAAAAAGCAGTTTCAATTGTTGGAGTCACTTTTCACAAAAGTCAGACTCTCTTTTAAATATTCTGTGTTGCTATTATCCAGGTTGATTTTATTTTTTTCCCTTTTTACGCGGAGTCGTTTGGTCCATTGTGATTCATATTGTCACAATCGTGTAGTTTTTGTGAGAGCTGAAATTCAGAAGACAATGATGCACAAGCACACAGTCCTGCAGATGTTTGTCCACACTCACTTTCTGGGTGTTTGGATACTTGAGTTTCTCATGCTGAGTATCCAGAGAGGTGACTCTTAAACTGTGCCAGTCAGTTCATATATGCGACGGAGCAGCTTTATGGTAGATCCCTGATGTCAGCCCAGTTCCAGTATGTCCAGTTAAAGCAGTACTGGCCTCACTGTACATGGAGGGTGGAGCGGTGGCTTTCTGCGGCCAGCAGGGGCAGCATCGAGCCACAAACCTCCTCCAGGACTCTAGGGTTTTTCCTGACCAAATCCAGACTCCTGAGGTGATGCCCACCACTAAGCACATCAAGTACTTGAGCATGAAGACGGCGTAGTCTGGGCCCACGCCCGAGCGCTGGCGCTCTGACGGGCAGGAGCAGGCCAGGGCTCGCTCCCAGCTGGGCCGGTAGTGCTGCTCATAGACCAGGCAGGCCACCACGATGGTGGCGGGGACGGTGTACAGCACCGTGAAGAGCCCGATGCGGATCATCAGCCGCTCCAGTTTGTCCGTTTTGGTGCCGCCTTGCTTGATGATGCTCCGGATGCGGAAGAGAGAAACGAAGCCGGCGAGTAAGAAAAGTGAGCCGGTGAAGAGGTAAACCACAAGAGGTGCGAGTACGAATCCCCTCAGATTCTCCAGACTCTGGTTCCCCACGTAGCAGATTCCAGCCACGGGGTCCCCATCCACAGAGCTGAGAGCCAGGACGACGATGGTCTTGACACTGGGGATGAGCCAGGCGGCGAGGTGGAAGTATTGAGAGTATCCCGCGATGGCCTCGCTGCCCCACTTCATTCCCGCGGCCAGAAACCAGGTGAAGGACAGCACCACCCACCAGATGGAGCTGGCCATGCCAAAGAAATACACCAACAAGAAGACGAGGGTGCAGAGAGCAGGGCCGGTGGTGTCGTAGAGGATGTGCAGCTGGTCACCACCGATGCTGCTGCTGGCGCCACACGCCACTCGCTCGTGACCTGCCACCAGACGGATGATGTAACCCAAAGACACGAAGAGGTAGCAAGCAGCCAGGAAGATGATGGGCCTCTCCGGGTACTTGAAGCGTTCCATGTCAATGAGGAAGGTGGCGACGGTGGTCAAGGTAGAGACGAAGCACAACACCGACCAGAGTCCCACCCAGAAGGTGGTGAAGGCGCGTTCGTCGGCCGAGAAGTAGGGCTGGTGGCAGGGCTGGGCGCAGTTGGGTAGGGGTCCGGTCTGGACCTGGCCGTACAGAGCGTGGGACTCCCTCTTGATGGGGACGAGGGGGTCTCGACAGCGGCACTCCCTATCGCACTGCGGGGGGATGGGGGGTCTGGTCCGGCCTTTAGGGGTGGGCTTGGGGAAAGGTGGAGCCAGGGTAGTGGTCTCGCTGCTGTTCTGGTCCATGCACAGGGTCTCGTCGCCCAGCTGAGGCAGCTGCTCGCAGCTCATCCTCTCGGGCCACTCGAAGCCGTACTGGCTCATCAGAGGGGAGCAGCCTCGTTTGGCCCGTTCGCACACGGACCGGCAGGGCGGCAGCGGCTTGCGGTAGTCCGGCAGGCAGATCGGGGTGTACATGCTGCACAGGAAGAAGAGCAGGTCTGGAGAACAGCGGATCCGGACCAGGGGCCAGAACTGGTGCACCTCCAGCCCAACCTCCTCCTGGGTGTCGTGGTTGAACTGATTGGGCATGTAGGTCAGGTTGTAGCCGATGCCTCTGCACATGGGCACAGTTATGGGCTCACACACCAGATCCTTGGAGGCTCCTAACGTGAGACCAGGACACCGGAACAGCAGCACCAGCAGCAGCACCAGGGGCCTCAACATAGATGCCATTTTTTTTTATTATTTATTATTAATTTAAAGTCATTAAAACAAGACAAAATGAAAATAGTAATAGAGAAGGGGTGAAGCAGATTTCAGTCCATCTCAGAAACCTGGATGATTGTTCTTCTGCTGGATAGACCAGGACCAGAGTTTCATTCTGCTCCTTTCAGCCTCTTAATGATTAAAAACAGAAACAAGTTGAACTCCAGGCTGGTAAATCCAGTTGGTCCATATAAAGGTCCACAGAGCACCAGGCCGAGCCTCCCTCTGCTGTCAATCATTCACCAGAGCTCTCTCAATCATTACGGAGAAAGTTCATCTCCTGCTGGTCACGATCCAATAAATTTAACGACCTTGTAACATTTTTACCAGCCCTGGTTGCAAACGACAGAAAAAGTCGTATTATGAGACTCACAGTGGGTAAAAAAAAAAAAAAAAAAAGCCGTAAAAGCTGTCCAGGGAAATGTTAAATTAAGGTTTAAAGTGAGCATAAAAAGTCTCCAGTCTCTCTGCGTCCCGGTGCGTAAAATCCACTTGACGTTTATTCCCTCAGTAACATGAAAAAACAGCTTTCAGGCACATTTTTGTTTTCTTTTTCAAAGTTTCACAGGTGCCATCTCTGCTGCCTCTAAAAGAAGAAACAAAATAAAAATCCAAGAGTAATCCGAATCGTCCTTCAGAGGAGAAACTTGTCCGGTGTTATGAAGTGCGGCTGCAGGCTGCTCTGAGAAGCAGGACGGAATAAAGTCCGTCTGGAGCTGCAGCAGCTCCTCATCACACACACACACAGGGGCACTACTGGTGATGCGTTCAGGGGCGTCAGGAAATGTCATGATTTAATACCATGAGCTGTACAGAAGAGATTTCAAGGGAAGAGATTTGAAGAGAAAAAAAATGCAGATTTTCTGTGTAACAAACTATGTCAGTTCTGTAAACTCCATTTTATTTCATTTTTCATTTCAAAATTTATTTCGAACATATAGAATATTAAAAAAAATAAAAAAGAATGATCATACCAACAAGTGGACAATAAATAAAAAAATCAACAAACATATAAATCTAAATATGCACAATGGCAAAAATATAACCAAGGTTAACGGTGAGGGTCATAAGTTGCTCAAAAGTGATAGTTTGATTTATAACAACAAACCAAAACAGTTCTGAGATGAAAGAAGAGACATTATAAATGTCTGACCGGTGTTTAATTTTGATTTGTTAAATCAATTATAGATATAATGAAGCAAAAAATCAAATAATTTTGAATAAAATAACAAAATGAGGAAAATTAAAGCTATCTTAAGAAAAAACTAAATTATGAATAGAAAAAATAACACATAATATAATTTTATATAGTTCAACTGAAGTGATTTATTTATTTCAAATGTCCTTGTAGGCTAATTCTGAAGAAAAGTAGCTTAACTAATGTACTACATAGACGTACATAGGCATACAATTTTGAGGTACTTGTACTTCAGTATTTACATTTTATGTTTCTATGTTGTCTTATGTTTTATTGACAGTTTTCTTAATAAACAACTTACACAACTTTTTTGCTATTGATTTTCTGCAATTTGACTAATCAATTAATCAACACATTGTTTCAACACCAGATTTCAGATGTCTATAGTTAAAATAAATTCCACCACATCAATCTACAACATTAAAATGCTATTTATTACCAATGACAATCCAATAATAGCCCATAAACAGGAATTAATTTGAGTATTTTTTTTTAATGTGGTATTTATTACTTTTACTTATGTTAAAGATCGGACTACTTTGTAACACATTAATTCAATTCAACTTCTGATCTCCAGAATAATCTGAAAAATCTCAGTCCTAATCTGGATTTGTAATTTGTCAATCCCCACAGGTTGAATTAATTAAAGGTGAACTTCCTGACTTGTTTCTTTCCTCTTTATTCTGCAGCTCAGTGAAGCCTGATGTCTAAAAACTACTTTTGACACAGTCCATGTTGTCTCCCACCAACAGCACCTGAACGCATCAGTGAGTTGTATTTATGACTTCCTGCATTAGGAGGTAGGAGTTTACCAGGAGAACTTGAAGGCATCAGATGATTGATGAGGTCTCTCCACCCACTGACACCCAGACCACACACACACACACACACATAAAACAATAGTTGTTTTAATAGTGACCGGTATATTCTATGGCTTTTTTAAGTAATTCATCCTATTTTTCAACTTTTCTCAGACTGCAGGCTGTTTTTAATAGTCTTGGTTAATTTTTCGTGTCTTGAATGTTCTTTTTCTCATTGCTCATTTCCTTTGTGCGCTGTAATTCTTAATTTTACATAATCTGTTTGTCTCAAACAAAGTTTTCTGTCTCATTGCTCCTGTGTTCCCATGACGACCGATTTCAGTTTCATCTTTAAATTTGTCCTTTGAGTATCACGATACATGGCCAAGTGTATGTAAAGAGGAATATGCAGTTTGTTCACATACACTGTCTCTGACTTCTTGACAGACTTCTAATCTCAGTTTGTCATTAACATCCGCAGACGGTGTGTCATTTCCTGTTTGCTCTGATTACACTGAAGACAGGACACGATGGACCGACACATTTAATGCAAACACATACAACAGACATAAAACAAAGCACACTCATAGCAGGCTTAATTCTTATGATTAGCCATTTATTTATAGACTGCATTCTGTCTTTTCAAACCCTTTTTGTTTTGGTTTGCTGAGGTAAAGAGGACCCCAGTTCTTCATCGTCTTCTTCTTCCTTCTTCCATTTCATTGCTCAAATGTTTTCAGAGACTTCTTGTTTAGCTGTAAAATGAGAAAGTTTGCTCCGGCCGGTGGGCGGTGCTTGATATTTCCTCAACTGATCTCAACATGGCTGCCGGGTCACAAACTTTCTCATTTTACAGCTAAACAGACACTACAAGATGTTTCTGAAAACGTTTTTTGCGACAAATAGGCATTGTAGTAACAGAATATTGATTCATATTTCATCAGCGCTGCCTAGTTTGACCGTTTGATCGGAGTTTGCGAGTGATTGACAGCTGCTCAGAGACGGCAGGCTCCAGCTCGGCTCTGATTGGTGGTTTTCCTCCGGTCTGTGAAATCTTATAGATGCCATTAGGAGCACCGGAGGACACCGAGGCACATGACTTTTTGTTTTTTTGTCACTGTCAGGATATAGTGACTGTTTTATAAAAATGACTTTTTTAAAATCATATTTGCTCCAATTCTACCCACTCCTGTTTTAATGTTTAAACCGTCAAAGAAAGAACATGTTTATATAAAAGCGTATTTAAATTGTCATTAGTTTTCAGTGGAAATGATGTGCTGACACTATTCATAGAGACAATTTCACACGATCAGACAGTATTTCATATCTGAGGTATCAGTTAAACATTTTTGATACCGCCAATACCAAAGTTTCACCAGCAATACCAAAACAATACTTTTTTTTTTACCCTTTACTTTTTTTTTAACATGGATGTTGTGGCTATTTCCATTTCCATGTGGAACGTATCAACACAAGCAGCTGCAAAAGAACTTGGGTAAATAAAATACAGCCTAAAATAGGCAAACGTTTAGTAGTTGGAGCCACAGACACATTTCAGTCGGTACCAAAAAAGAATGTAGAGGTTCAATTTCCGGTCCTGTTCACCACATGTGTGAGTGTGTGTATGTGTGTGGAGACTAAGTGAGTAAACGCTGCCAGCATTGAATGCATTGATGTCTAAATATAACTACATCAAAATAATTGGAAAAATCTGTGGTGCTCAATAACTGATCGTATGACTCTGCTGTCCACACACCGCCATATCCCACATCGGACAAAGGTCACAACGCTCTCTGGGGGACAAAGGTCTCAAAGGGTGTGTTTGTGTGTGTGTGTGTGCGTGTGTGTATGTGTGTGTTTGTGCTCAACATATCAGCCGAGAAAAGTCTTTCTCAGTCTGATTTACCTTCACTCGGGTTACTTTGACAAATGAAAGCAAACATCGAGGAGTTCATGCGTAAAGCCTGGACGGCATCAATCTCATGTTTACACACACACACACACACACACACACACACACACACACACATATGTGTGATTACTTGTGGTGATTTTCCCAGCTGTAAGTGAGAACACACGGAGACCTGCATCACTAGCGATCAGGTAACTACAAGGTACACACACACACACACACACACAAATCTGTATTTCTATACCAGTGAGGACCCTCATTGACATAATGAATAACCTCGCCTGTTACCATAACCTACTAGTTTTAACCCAGACCCTCAAACAGACATTCGAAGAAGACCAGAACACCAGAAACAAACTACTCGAACCTGTCCTCACTACAAAGGTCTAAAACTCAAACTGGTCCACACAAAGATGGAAGTACAAAAGCACACATACAGTACGCTGCTGGGCAACAAGTAAAAACTCCTTTTATTAATCATCAATATACTTTGTTCATTTTATCAAAGATTAAGATATATTTAAAAATGATTGAGGACAGAAATGCAGAATAAACATTTCTGGAGCTCTTGTCATCACGTCAGATGTTTTAAAGGAGCTACCAGGAGTTTCTCAACCGTGGCATTAGCTACAGCATCAGCTGTTGGCTCAGCTGATGCTGATTTTCAATGTGAATTCTTACTGTACTAAAAATTGAACTACAGTTTGATCAAATTCATGTAAACCTTGACAACTTGTTGGAGTCACTTAGAGAATTTTAGGAGCTCAAAATGGGCCAGAAAAGGTTGAGAAACTCTGATTTGAAAGAGAGAATTGCACTCCTTCGGATTCACTATCAACTTTTTTTTTAGTATCAAAATCGATGCAGCAGAACCAGAGATATTGTTTTTTCTTTTACTCACGCATTCTCCCTGTCTGCCTACATTACCCATAATGCAACTCAACCACAGACAGCTGTGGTAGACGAGCAATGTGGCCTGAGCAGGGATGAGGAGCTGAATACAGAGGTCTGCTCACTTCTTTCTAACTCCATACCTCCAGATTTTTTTCAGTTTCATATTTGTAGTCTTCAGTCTACTTCAGAGTGTATTTTGTAGGCAATTCACCATTTTTACAACTGTAGCTATCAGCCGACTCTCTTTTTTTCTCTTTGTCGTCAATCAGCTTTGGGTTTTTGCAATTTTTGCATCATTTTTAATTCTCATGGTTTTGTCTTTGGCTACAGTACCACTTCTGTGAGCAAATCCGTATCTATTTTCTTACGCTTTTATTTTGTAGTTGACAGAGAGGACACATACAAATCAGTGTCCATGTGTGACTTTGATTTGATTGTAATGTTTCTGCCTCTAAACCTCTCTTTGTGTTCAGTCTGCACACACCTTTAGACTATTTACTTACAAATGATGCAGACTTTACTACAGAACATTTTTTTTGGTCCAAAACCTACAGTAGATTGTGTGTCAGCCTCTTTCATGTCAGCGCTGCATGAAAATCAACATGCAGAGACTTGGAGCTTGTTTGAGTGAGTGTGATCCGTCACAGTGAACAAACATCACGCCTGTTTCGTTACTGTTGTCTCAGACTTTTTTTTTTTTAACATCAATCTGTATTTGTATTGTCTGGCTGTATTAAGTCTCTGCAAGTTGATCTTAATGTGATGGTGAAATGAATGGAAACCAACAGCTGCCTGGAAGGGAAGAAAAACACATTAGAACATACAGTCAAGTGCCATAACTGTGATATATAGTGAATGAGGGTACGTTAACATTTAAAGCTGTACGTTTCTGCAAGTAGAGGTGTTGTGGTCTTTATTAGGATTTTCGTCAAGGACAGGACACAACGAGTCAGTCAAATGTTTTCAGCTTAATGTGCTGATTCATATGTTTTACAAAACTCCAGCATACGGATGGTCAAGTAACATTTTTATTGCATCCCTTGTATCATCTATAGGAAGAAGAACCCTAATCGTTTCTGCCAAGGTGAAAAAGTGTGCCAAATCAAGGTCTTTTGCACCAGAGGTGTCTCAGACCAACACCTCCTGTCTCAGACCAACAGGTAAAAGTGACTGTTTAACTTTTGCAAGAAAAAGTAACGCAGCCTTCTGCAGTAAAATGAATAGTTGAAATGTTGAACAATGAAACACACTCTTGCTCAATTTAATAAACTCAGCTACACTTCTTTTGCTACAGCAATACATGTAGCTTATGATGTCGGAAGCTAAAATTTAGTAGTCCGGCTGGTAGTCATGTAAATGACATTACAGTCCGCTGCTTCTCTGGACAAAACAAGGTCCATTTAGTCACTGTTCTAGAGCTTTCAACCATAGCACATGATCTTCATCAGCAGATTAAAGCTGCAGTTGGTTAAAATGGAGCAAATGTGATTTTAAAAAATAAGTTATTTTTATAAAACGGTCACTATATCCTGACGGTAGTGCATGAGACGGGTAATCTGGAAAAAAATCCTGTTCTTCTGTGTCCTCTGGTGCTTCTAATGGCATCGGCAAGATTTCACAATATGAGCTAGAGTCTGCCGTCTCTGAGCAGCTGTCAATCACTCACAAACTCCAATCAAACGGTCAAACTAGGCAGCGCTGATCAAATATGAATCAATATTCTGTTACTGTAATGCCTATTTCCCGCCTCAAATGTTTTCAGAATCATCTTGTAGTGTACTGTTTAGCTGTAAAATGAGAGTTTGTGACCCGGAAGCCATGTTGAGATCTGTTGAGGAAATACCAAACACCGCCCACCAGCCAGAGCACAGCTAATAGGAACGCTTTCTCTCTCTGAAATGACCTGTGATTGGCCAAAGTCTCCCGTCACAGGCTAGATTTTTTTAAAGTCTGAAAACAGAGCCATGAGGAGGAGCAGAAGTCTAGCTATCTCTCAGAACACTTGAATTACAATATGCTGAAAGGTTATTATGGAATTTTTGCCCAATGATGACAAAAATATACTGCCTTCTGCTGCTTTAACTTTTTTTTCTAAGCACTTTAGACCTGCAATAACTGATTTGGCATCTTTTAGCTTTGTCTTTAATCTCCAAACATCTCCGGAGGGAAATATCTGTCTCTTTAGCTGTTAGCTGTTGAACAGAGTGGAGCATTTAAGTCGCTAAATTTGTCTGTTTGCTGCTGAGAGGTATAGTGTACAGTGGGGGTTTTAGAGCTTTTTCACTGTAAACAACGCTATGAGAGCAGTGACAGTGAGCCAAAACAGTAACGTTGTGGGCCAGACAGATAAGCAATGAGCTGAAACTCACCGTAATGCTCTGTAAAGCCAAGGGGAGCTGCAGATTCAGGTGATAATTCTTTATTGGATTCATCACTATGATGGACCCCTTTCACATTGTAATTTGATATATTATTATAAAAATATTGATTATTGTCGCTTTAAGGACTTCTAGTCCATGATGTCATGAAACTCAGCTCAAAATGACATGGTATACAAGTGTCTCCTTGTCAATAAATGTGCAACTTCTAGAAGAGCTAAAGAGGGGCATGTAAGTAGTGTATTTAACTCTGTTATGATGAAGAAGATGTTTTGATTTGTTTTTACAGTAAATCTAGTTCTCCGTTGGAATCTATTGTAACTGCTGTGAATCCAAGCGGACTAAAGCTGAGGGAGCAAGACCCAAACGTTTCAGAGCCACCTACAAGGGGTCAGTGTGAATTTTGACACCTGATTTTGATTTAGTTTTAGTCTTTTGAAGAATATGTATATTAGTTTTAGTCTAATTTTAGTCATACATTTCTGTTAGTTTTGGTCTCTGTGTGTGTTTGCACTTGTTTTAACAGTAAAATGACATTTGAGGCACTGAATTGTTAATCAGCACAAAAACTAAACGACCGTCAGTGGAGTTGTTGTCCGTCAAAGCCTTTTTGAAACAACATCTGTTCCTGTGTGGTTTCATTTCTCCTCCCTGTCGGCTCATACAGGTGTCTGCACAAAGCCTCAGTCCTGCTGTGTGTACACACACACACACACGCACACACGTCTCTCTGTTGATAACACAGTGACAAATGTTTAATTGTAATTGATTTAATCACTCATTAATCATTCCCTGTTATCAGTCCTATTTGGATTTTAGTTTATTGTTTTGAGTTTTATTTTTTTCTAACAATGGTGGAGCTGCAGTATATTGACATCAGTGATAAGTGAGCTCAGTTTGGTTTCAGTTCTTCCACGAACGTAATCAGGTACCATTCTGTCCAATGATTTAAAGGCCAATCAGTCATTTTTATATTCCTCTACATGCTACAGGTGTTTTTACATAACCGATAACTTTTGATTTAGTTGTTTCAAATCATGAAGCACCATACTAAGAAAAGTGGAAAAACAAAACAAAAAAATATTCTTGTCCGTTTGTATTGACATTATTTTGTACATCTTCATATACCGGCACAGACATAGCAATCAGTCAATTAAGTCAAAATAGTGATGATTAGTTTTCTGTTGACAGATTATCCTGTGAGCAGAATCTTAGAGGAGCTTATATCATACAATTACACATATATTTTTTAAGGCTGATTCAGATTCAGATAAATATTTTACTATTTATAAACAAAATCTAAATAAATTAAATTAAAGTATGATTACATATGTGCAAATGTAGAGAAACTATGTAGGGAGGTTATAATAGAGATCATATGATTGAACAGTTAAATGAACAAATAAAACATGAAATTGCATGATTTATCTTAAATACTCAGAAAAATTGTACAGAGTTCGTTTGGTAGCCAGTCAGTCAGACTTTTTTTGAGGTTGCTGTGGTTCTGCTTGGGGGATTTGGATTCATGACCTGAGTATTTTTAAAAGTCCTGGGTATGACCGCCTGCGAACTTAGAAAAAACTAATTTATCCTGATTTTGGCTTCAATGATTCCCTGTTTGGACTGCGTTAAAGCCTGGTGAAGGAAGTTGTTTTATTCTTAATTGCAAACAGATTTTAGTAAGGATTCGAGTTGGGAAAAAAAACAGTGGATCTACCCTTTAACACTGACAAAAGCACTCAGACAATCTGCTCGGCTCAAACCTGCTGAAAGCTTGGACGTGGCTAAACGAGCCTCTGAACAACCGGGTCACTGGGAACATTGGGGCCCTGCCAGCTTTTGTGTAGCAGCTCCCTAAATGTCAGGGCGGGGGGGCACTGCGTGTGTGTGTGTGTGTGTGTCAGAGCCATACACCCTCCTCTCATGTTGGGAGAGCAGAGGCCCAGTCCTTCACTCCCCTGTGACCGTTGTCCACCTCCCCCCCTCCTCCTCTCTTTTTCTTTCCTCCGTCCTCTTTTTCTCCTTAAACTGTCTTTTGTTTTCATTTTCGTTGGCATTTCTGCTCCGTCGTTGTTCGGGTCCTAAATGAGTCTTGACTGGCCCGCGGGCCATTGGAGAAGCACAAAGGACTTCGTTCTACTCGCTACAGTTGATCCATTGTGGGCGTCCCACAATGCACTAATTGGCGATGACAATTAAGCGTGGTCGACACTCAGCTTCAATTTGCCCGCTGCTCGACATACATCACAGGCGAATGATTCAGCTCCCTGCTCTCTCAGACAATATGCATATTCACTCAGGCAGGTTTACATGCACCTTGTATCCACATGAATCTGTTTTTTTCCTCTCAGCTCAGTTTGAGGCTGAGCTCATAACCTGACAAGCAGCCACAAGCTGACACGTTATCGTGTGTCATCTCAGCAAAAGTTCGAGCTAGTTTGGAAGTCCATTCTTGACCCCTTGGAACCAGTAGTTGTCAAAACAATCTCACCACAAAGTCCATTTTAGTGGCTGTTCTGGAGCGTCTTTAAATTATATCATATGTTCTTCTTCACCAGATGGAGTTTAGCCTAGTTATTATGAAATTATAGTGGAATGGAAATGTTAAAATTTCCATTTGAATATCTGGGTTGGCATGCTATCAGCTCTGTGAGGCTTTGAGCGAAATGCTAATTCTAAAATGCTGATGTTTAGCAGGTAAAATGTTCACCATCTTAGTTTAATGTGTCAGTGTGCTAACATTTACTAACTAGCACTAAACACAAGTCCAGCTGAGGCTGATGGGAATGTCATTAGTTTAGTCATGGACCAAAGTATTGGACGAATTGAAAGTTTGACCTGATGATGGCGCTAGAAGAAAAGTCAGAGGATCAGCAAAGTTGTTATAATGCATCCTGAGGGCGATATTAATGTGTGTACTAAGATTCATGGCAATCCATGTAATAATTGCTGAGACACTTCATTCAACACCACAAATGTCAGCTTCATGGTGGCATTATTAGAGAATCACCAAAGTCATTAAGATTCATCCTATTGGGACAATGAATGTATGTACAGAATTACATCGTAATCCATTAAATAGTTGTGAAGATACTTCAGCCTAAATTACCTTCCCATACCACTAAACTGCATAACCAAAATACCTTTTGAGGGAAACGTATTTTCTCCCGGATTGCAGTCGCAGTTTTAATCAGTTTTTAACACGTGATTAACGTTGTAAATGGAAACAAAACAAAAACGAAAATGCAACAAAACTACTTGGTTAGGTTTAGTAAAAAAAACATCATGGTTTGGCTTAAAATGACTACGACATTGAAACCAAACCAAACCAAAATGCAACATAATTTAGTTAGGTTTAGGCAACAAAACTACTAGGTTAGGCTTTGTAAAAAAAAAAAAAATAAATTCATGGTTTGGCTTAAAATTACTTATAAACTAAACAAAAATGCAAGAATTGACTACGTTATTTGTTAATCAACACTATTAACCATGAAAGGGACACTTGAACTTCCTGGAAAAGTTGATCTTCAGTAACTACAAGTCCAGCGAATAAAGTCATCCTACATATTTAAACAATCCTTTCTGTGTCCCATCAGATGTACCTGCTTTTCTCTTCATAACTAATCAGCCATCATGCTTTTTAAGACTGATCCCTCACTGTTTAATGATCTGCCCCAAACTCTTGTTTCAACAGGAGATGCTTCATATCAAGGAAGAAATAATACCGTTTCATGGGACTTTTTAACGTACCTGTGCATCTGTGATTCTAACACACTTTTCCTTTTGTTCCAGATCTGTAAACTGAGAGCCAAGGATGCTTCTACAAGACCTGCTGTTGTGTTCTGTGTTGCTGGGTGGCGTGGACGGCAACGGCAACGTGAAGCAATGAATGTAGAGGTAAGTAATTCGCTCTCTTTCAGTTATGGTAGGGATTTGTCTACCTGGGAATGACGCGTCTGGTTTGTTCCAATTCACGAAACAATCTCACCCCAATGCCCGTTATTAGCTGTTCTGGGACCTTTGACCCGAACATTAGATCTTCTTCAGCAGATGGAGTTTGCCATAGAATTGTAGATGGTCACATTTACATTTTTCGGAGCATTTTAAGGACTTCCTGTCCATGTTGAAGTTTAAATTGGTCACGTCTAGGTGGTTAGCCACAAGTTGCGAAAAACGTGCGAGAACTCTGGCGAGACTCGCTGCCCGACGATCTACTTCTAACCATGACCATTTGAGGTCAATGCCTAACCTCAACCATCTCGTGAGAGTTTCGCAACTTGTTATATTGAGATTTAAAGTTGATTTCCATCTGCTGACGAGGATTGTGTTGTGTTGTGTTCTTTCGCGGATTGTTGTGATTGTCACCTTGAATTCATAACAATCCAGTTTTATGGCAAAAAAATTAAAATGCTTAAACAGTATTTAAAACTTTCCAAGTCCTTCCTGCTGCACAATCCACTTCTGTTCATTCATATGCTCAGTATGGTGTCGATATTAAATACTGTACACAGCTTCCATTTGTAGCTGACGCTGTTAGCTCACCAATGCAAGCCAACACTACTAGCTTAATGATCATTTAACAAAATTAAACCCAGTAGTGCAGCCGCCATTTTGGACTGAAAACACCAATGAGTCCATAGCCATGGATGTATAAAGGGACGTCTGTAAATCAGAGGATACATTTTTTTTTTAGGTAAATCAACTTTCCAGTACGAACACTTAAATAGCCCTTTTTTAAATAGTTATTAATTAAATCATAAATGAACTAATAATAATAAATGAACTAATCACACTCATATGACATATCCGGTTCTGCCAGCTTCCTGCTAGCTGTATGCCGCTGTAATTATGGATATATTGGCTGTAATTCACCACTTTTATTATCTTCTAATACACCCATGGGCTGTATGCTGTCAGCCTGTATCGTGGTGGATGTATTAACATCTCTGTTCCCAAACAACCGGCTATCGGCCAGTAGCTAGTAGCGCTAGTAGCATTACATAAACGGGATGTAATGTAGTTGTAGGCTATTTACTAACACGCAGGGCAAAAGCACAGGACACAACCTCTTATACATCCATGGGCTGTGGTCTATTGGACATCGATTTTGGCGATTCCTTGACATGAAAAAGATTGAGATTGAACTTCCATTCATGTCCATCGCCGACTTTATGCTCCTCTGGGAGGCGGCTGAGCAAAAAAGTTTAATAAATAATAATAAGTGAGTAAATAGTTATAATAGTATGCATATTTATAATTTATAATGTTTGTATTGTTCAACATAGGCCATTTCGGAGACATTAAATATGACAATAGAATAGAAATAATTTTGTTTTACTTTTGTACGGCACTTTGTAGACGGACGTTTTACTGGCGTACAGGAGTCGCTTTCAGTCCAAAATGGCGGAGGCGTAGCTTTGCTGCTGTGCAATGACATTGCAATGGAACGAACAATTGACTTTCACTTCTTAGCAATACGTTCTTTAGAAGGAATAGAAGAGCCGCAGGAGTTAAAGGAAGTCAAACCCAAATGTCCTCAGGACAACAATATGAGCATTTGTCCACACAGGATTCAAACACTTTTACTATTAAGAAGTTTGTCTTTATTGGCATCAGTGGCTAGCGGACAAATCTGAACAAAACCAGAAAGGAGGATTAAATCTGAAAATCAGCTCCCTGTATTTGCATAAGAAGTTTGGCTGCAATGAAAAGAAACGATCATAAAAAAACAGACCAATAACTTAAAAAGTGCAAAAGAGAGAAGAGATTTCAGTCCAGTTATTCTACTTAAATACTGTATAACATATTCTTCTCAAAACACGTCAAGTAAAACATACTGCGATGATCGTAATGTGCCTGCAACACAAACAATATTTCAAGTCGTGTGACAACCTGTAAATAAATACAGTTCAAATATACTCCTGGTTTTGTCTAAACTGGGTTTTGTCACTACAGGGAAAAGATAACAGAGGCTTAGCAGGTTAACAGGTAAACATCATTCACAACAGGTTGTTCATACTTATGATTCCAGATGGAAAAGAAAATTGGCAAAATTGTAAGAAGGACAGTTAAAAAAAAAACAATTTAACACAAACAACACTTCCAAGTTGTACGAATGAACAGACATACAAACATACTGCATAAAACAAGCCAATGAATAAATAATACTTTTAAAGTGATCAAATGCACAAGTCTACAAGTCAGCTACTGTAACTACATAGAGGCAGACTACAGGGGGGGGGGGGTAATTTGTGCTCACAAATTAGTAATTCATGCTCTGGAATAAGCATCAATATTCTGTAGAGATAGAAACTATTTGTCCCTCACAGTTCACAGTTTGGTAAAGTATGTTATGGTTCGGTATGCGACTTTTCTTCAGTCAATTTGGAGGTAAAACTGATACTATATAGATTCAGATTTTGCCTTAAATATATTTTACAAGTTAACATTGCTTAAAAAAGACACATTTTATCACAGTAATTTGTACTCTCACATTAGTAATCTGTGATAGGAGTACTGCTATCTGAAATATTTAAAGCGTAATAAGCGTAAAGCTTTTAATTTAGGCTAGGTTGAGGTTTGATTATTTTTTCAGTCATCTACTTCCGTGTGTGTCATGTGTTGCAAGTAGATATGTAATGCCCAGTCGGTAATGAATGACATAAAGCTCAACTATAGCTTTGGATTGCGGGTTGAGTTTGGGTGTTCGGGTCTAAAATTTAGCAGAACCAGTCTGGTTCAGCCAGGTTAGCGCTCCGTTTTAGGCCTGTGCAGAACTCTTATCTGTGTGCACAAATAAAAAACAATAAATAAATAAATAATGATCCATGAAACCTGCTGGGCTCCATAGTACACACATGAACAGCATGATTTAAAAAAACAAACAAAAAAACAGCACCCAAATTAAAAAAAATAAATAAAAATTCACAGTCAACATATACTATATTTCAACCAAAGGCTTTAAAACCCTTTCATCTGTTTTTATGCAACAGGCACAATCAGTCAACAATAACAAATATTTCATTTTTAATATCACCTGTTTGACCTTAGAAACTAAATAAAAACAAAAGAAATGACACATTAGTGCACTTTTCCTGCCATATTTTAAACTACACAGGGTTATTTAGTTTTTAGTCTACAGTATCCTACATGCTTCATAAACATGAATAACTGTCAGTCTGATATATCAAAAATACATATTCACGAATAAACCCACTGCTGATTACAGCAGATTGTTCACACTTACATAAATTCCCTTCAGAGTTAACATGTTTTATGGCTCAAACAAGTTGGACAAACAGGATAAAGACAGATGAACAAAGAAATAACACAAAATAAAATAAAATCATTCTGACATCAGACTTCAGTTTATCAGAAAAGAAAACAAGTAGCAGGAAGAAATAGCAGCTATGTTTCCATCCAAATTATTACAAATTCTGGCAACTTTAAAGCTGTAATCCATGACTTTATGAAGCCCCAAAAAAGTTTACAATTTCTGATTGGAGCAACACTGTATTTTGTTTGTAGAAAAAAAAACTAACTGTTAAAAATGTAATTTGCATGATTAGCCTCATCAATAGTTTTAGATCCACCAAAAACATGAACTGATTCTGAAACAACAATTTGCAAACTTTTTGCAAAATCTTGAAAATGATTTTCTGTTTTTCTCCTTGTTGATTTTGTTTTTGGGCACTCATCAAGTTGACTTTATCGGCTACAAACCTAATGTTTATTATTCCAACATTAAACATTATTCCAAACGGTACAATTTGCCATAAAACAGGATGGGAACACAGCTGGTGCTGCAGTGTTAAAACATAAATGTAAAGTGTCTCCAGACCTTTATACATGACAGCAGTGAGTTATAAAGGCCATCTAGGTTGCATAGAGATACTAAAAGCTAAAGCTGCTATCGTTGATAGATTCTGCATGAATAAAGCCCAACAGGAAGGAGAATCAGAGGAAGAGAGGAGGAAAGGAAAGGCAACAATGAAAGAATAAGTTACAGTAGATTATTGCCTCTGTTATTTTACAGTTAGACTGACGGAGGGAAGAAAATGTGCTCAGACAGACAGACAGACTGACAGAGTCCCTTTTTAAATTGAAGTCTGTTTACAATTTACATCAAAAGAACAGTGATTTAAAATGAGTGAGTTGAAAAACATCTTTCATTCCACAGCTACTAGTTAAATAACTCAGTTTAAGGAAAAGGAGAATGAGATCTGATAAAAGATGGATTTCTATACTTCAATCACGGCTATCATTTATTACTTGTATTGTTATTATTATTGGGTAAAACATCTCAATCTAATGGTTCCAGTTACATCCCAAATGTAATCAAATACTCCTAAGACTTGAATATCACTGTAAAACTTGGATTTAGTCAGTTACAGTGGATTTCATTGGCCACAAGTTGTCACGGTTAGAAAGAAAATTATAAAAACCTTCACAGAAACTTATGATACCGTCCCTGCATCATAATCCACTTTCCCGCTGTTGAGCCATATGTTCCAAACACTGATATTTTCCTAAATATGTGTCCAAATTCACTGGAAATTTTGTCAAGCTTGTGTGTCTGGAATGACCAGTAACAGTACTTTACTGGGGTTTTAACTTTTTATCTTTATGATAATCACATGCAGTTTGGGGCAAGTCATAGTCAAGTCAGCACACTGACACACTGACAGCTGTTGTTGCCTGTTGGGCTGCAGTTTACCATGTTATGATTCGAGCATATTTTTATGCCAAATGCAGTACCTGTGAGGGTTTCTGGACAATATTTGTCATTGTGTTGTGTTATTAATTGATTTCCATTAATACATATATACATACATTTGCATTAAGCAAGCATATTTGCCCACTACCATGTTGATAAGAATATTAAATACTTGACAAATCTCCCTTTAAGGTACATTCTGAACAGATAAAAAAATGTGATTAATTTGTGATTACTTGGGGATAACTATGGACAATCATGCGATTAAATATTTTAATTGATTTACAGCCATAGTATGTAGTAATATTACGGCAAACATAATAGTAGGTTTGGAACATAGTGAGCATGCAGACGGACAATGAAATAGTGGATGATGCTGCAGGAGTGGTTTGAGAAGCTTCTATTGATATTCTGAAAACTGATTAAAGGGCAGGTTCACAAGTCTGTCTTACAACAATCCTCACATACCCTTATGTACATTGAAAATGTTTTTGTGTGCTGCAATCATTCCTCCTGATCATACTGGCCATTAGTCTGAGTTAGACAAATCAAGTGGAAATATTTCAAATTTAGAGACTTTTTCAGTACAAAATTCCCTTTTTGGTTCCCCAGACAGTGTGTCCTTGCTGAGCTGAGGGATAGTAACACAAATAGTACATTTTATACTAAACTGACTGTTACTTCTTTCTGTCACAAACTGTGACTGAAAATACCAACTTAATTTGACTAAGACTGCTGAAGCCTCATCCATTGACTAATGGTTTCATCACTGAACTTGTGCTTGGAAGATGGTTAGAATATACCACCAAAATGTTCCAACTATTAGTTTGACTGTCTCCAGTTTATCAGCTGTGATTTGGAATACGTGAGAGCAGTGATGTGGTAAAGAGATGAAGACGGGCTGAGAATGACCTTGACGTGTGATGTTTGACTACAAAATACAAGCCTGTGAAGCCTGGTGCAGCAGTTCTTCAGTTAGTTTGCTCCCTGCTCTTAACAGTAGGGCAAAGAGGGCTAAGCTCAGATGTGTGTGTTAGCTGGTACACACGCATAAACACAAACCTGACGACGCATCAGGCGCTCTGAAATTTGTCACAGAATTTGTCCTGTGGTCACACACGAATCCGAAAAACAGGCACTTTGTCCAGCGTCATGGCCTGGCAGCACCCTAATTGTTACTGCATTTGTGCGTCTCAGGTGTCTTGGTAGGGCAGGTGAAAGCACCCGGGGCTGTCGTCGTCAGGTGACCAGAAGGAGGACGGCATCTTGTGGTGGAGTTCTCGGCGAACGCAGCGAGGACACGGCTGAGCTTTCTGTCGACACTCCGTGTGGAACACGGCGCCGCAGCCGTCACACCTGCAAACACAAAGATCAACACACAGGTCAGTAATCAAGCTATTTTTTTTTTAGAAGACATCGTGTTACTTTTCGTTGACCTTTTTATTCCACGACAAAAACGAAACAAAAAAAACCCTTGCATGTAAGAATGTTGACATTGACAGACTCTGCAAAGTCCAAAATACATTTTATGATACTTTTTAGAATACCGGTAATTTATTCCTACAATATCCATGCATGTAAAATACGGTATCTAAATCTATCTTTAAGTATTAAACACTCCCCCCTTGCAGTGTTAATTACATCAACGAAAACTATGATGCAATGTGTGCATTTGTGTCTACAATTTAATTTCGTAAACTATGGAGAAAAATATACCTTAACCTTTTTCTCACAACAAAAACTCCTCCACGAGGGCTCCATGACTGTGAGAGTTTGTAAACAGATGTTTTGATATAGTTTTGCTGTTGTTAAACGCGGCCCTCATTTAATTCAGTTTGACTTTTCTCAGTTTTGATTCTCTGTTCAGCGTGGAGGCAGGCAAGAAAAACAAAGTTCTTTTCAAGAATTCAAGGTAACACAAGGAAAGTAATTGATTTACAAATGGTCATTTTGGTGGTGAAGTATTAAACACTTCTCACGTCTTTGTCAACATAAATCTATGAAGAAATATATTCGCCTACGACCTTTTCACAACGAAAACTTTGACGCAATGTATTTTATTTTGTCATTTCCGCCGTGATACAATTCCATATCGTAAACTATGAAGAAAAATATTTGTCGATGACCTTTTTTTTTCATGACGAAAACAATATTAAGAATAAACAAAGAGTAAGATTGAAAATTAAAACTTTGATGCAATGTATTACATTTTCAGTGGATCACAATTCAATATTACACTAGTGTTCATTTCATTCATTCAACAAAGAAATACATTCGTTGACACCCTTTTTTCACACAACAAAAACAATACTGAAATAACTTACAATTAAGCATGTTCAAAGATAAGTTATGTACCGTATTTTGCAGAATCTTTCAAACTTTGTCATCTAAAAGTATGAAGAAAAATATTCGTTGACTACCTTTTGATTCATGACGAAAACTAAATAAAAAGTTGATATAATTTGTCACTAGATAAAAAGTAAACGATGATGTGAAAGACGGGACAAATGAACTAATTACTGTTTTAATGCAAAGTTTATTCAACAGTCTGCACGCATCTGACAGACTGATAATTATCCCTTAAGTATGGTACTGAAGGCTGTTTACAACCAGTTATTGCTAATTACCCGTACCGTCAGTGTATGATTAACAAAGTCAACAGCTCCGCTCAGTTCCAGTAAGAACAGTAAATACATCAGTTAAGACTTCACACTTCCTTCACAAGTCATAAAACAGAACTGTGCAAGGAAGGTGTGTATGTGTGTAAATGATAGTACAGACTGAGTGTCAGTGTTTCTTCTAGGAATCGGGCTCTGGACTGTGTTAGATGTCCTTGTCGGAAATAACCATCCACATGCCAACCAGTGTCACGAACAAACTGCAGAGCCCCAGTGAGAGCACTTGCTCACGTACTCGTAATCTTATTGCTTAAGTGGCATCCATTTAGACATACTGTACTTTGTTTTTTTATGACCTTTTTCGACATACTATACTATGACTTCTTTTCGACATACTATAGTATGACTTTTTTTTTAAATTTCCACATACTATACTATGACTTTTTTGTATGTTTTTCGACATACTATAGTGTGACTTTTTTTTACTATACTATTATTATACTTTTTGACATATTTACTATGACTTACAAAAAAAAGTCATAGTATAGTATGTCGAAAACATTTAAAAAAGTTATAGTATGTCGAAAAAATAAAAAAGTCATAGTATAGTATGTAGTGGAGAGGAGGTCGTGCTGCTCTGGTTCTACCTATATGGCGTGGAGAGGAGGTTGTGTTGCTAAGGCTCTATCTGGTTGGCGTGGAGAGGAGGTCGTGTTGCCCTGGCTCTATCTGTTCGGCGTCAAGAGGGGGTCGTGTTGCTTTGGCTCTATCTGTTTGGCGATGCCTGGAAGCTGCTTGACATCCTCCTGGATCCACCTTCTCACTTATATTCACATTATACATATTCATTTTTGTCATGGATTGTCTATGTTGTATTTTCATTATGTTGTTACTCTGTACACACGACATCTATTGCACGTCTGTCCATCCTGGAAGGGGGATCCCTTCTCTGTTGCTTTTACTGAGGTTTCTTCTATTCATTCTCCCTGCTAAAAGTGTTTTTTTTTGGTTAAGTTTTTCCTTATCCGATGTGAGGGTTGCACTGTCAAGGATAGAGGGTGTCGTATCCTGTACAGATTGTAAAGCCCCTCCGAGGCAAATTTGTGATTTGTGATTTTGGGCTATACAAATAAAATTGACATGAATTAACTTGACTATCGAATTTTTTTTTTAAATGTCATAGTATAGTATGTCGTAAAAATGTCAGTGTAGTATTTAAAAAAAAAAAGTCATATTATAGCATGTCGAAAAAAAGTTAGTTATTTATGTCATAAAAAATATAAAAAGTCATAGTATAATATTTATAAAAAAAGGCGTAGTATAATTTGTCTGAAAAAAAGTCATAGTATAGTATGTCGAAAAAAATTTAAGTCAGTTTAGCATGTCGAAAAAACAAGTCATATAATATGCCTAAAAAAAAGTCAAAGTATAGTATGTCTAACAAAATAAAAAAAAAATAGTATAGTATGACGAAAAAATAAAAATAAAAAAGTCATAGTATAGTATGTGAAAAAAAAGTCACAGTATAGCGTATCGAAAAAAAATTAAGTCATACTATAGTGTCGGAAATTAAAAAAAAAAAAGACAGTATAGTATGTCGAAAATATACAAAAAATCATACTAGTGTCGAGAAAAATACAAAAAAGTCATAGTAAAATATGTAAATTTTTTTTAAAAGTCATTGTATTGTATGTTGAAAAAAGGTAGTATGCAAAAAAATTTCATAGTATAGTGTGTTGAAAAAAAGTCATAGAATAGTATGTGGTAAAAAATAAAAAAAATAATATAGTATGTCCAAATAATTTTAAATAAGTCATACTATAGCATGTCGTAAAAACGTCACAGCATAGTATATCGAAAACATTTTAAAGTCCTACAATAGTATGTCGAAAGAAATAGAGAAAAGTCATGTCGAAAAAATGTCAGTGTAGTATGCCGAAAATATTAACAAAAGTAATAGTATAGTATTTGAAAAAAAGCTTATATTATAGCATTTCGGAAAGAAAAGTCACAGTATAGTATATTGAAAAAATTTTTAAAAGACATAATAGTGTGTCGAAAAAAATTATAAAAGATCATAGTATAGTGTGTCGAAATTATTTTAAAAAGTCATAGTATAGTATGTCGAAAAAAAAGTCACAGTATAGCGTATCGAAAAAAAATGTAAAAGTCATACTATAGTATGTCGAAAAAAGTCATAACAAAGTCATAGTACAGTATTTCGAGGAAAGTCATAAAAATGTCAGCATATTATGTTGACAAAGACTCTCTGGGTCTCAAATTTAAATTGGTCCTCAAAGACAGAAGAACATGAGCAAACATTCAGTTACAAAGCATGTTGAAACAGATACTAAACCTGAGGGCCTGGAACAGAAATAAATCTAGCTACTAGCTCAGGCAGTGACATTAATGCTACACTTTATGTCCTCTCACTCCCGCCAGTTTCCCTATGGCTCTGTACTACTGGGTATTATAAAAGGAGTTCATTCAGCATGTCAGTCTCAAGAGAAATATTTTTCATACAGGTGCTTTGCTTTTAGGTACGCTCTCAATGCAATGTTCTTGTTTCAACTCATCGCCTTCTGAAGAACCTCTCCAGATGCTTCTGCAGAACAGGATTTCTCAAGGTAAACTTAACATGAGGCAAATTTTGGACCAACACAATGATTCAATCTTGGAATAGTCCACTCAAGTTAAAAATGTTTAAATTTGAGGGAAAGAAATGTTGCTTATAAGGCGTTTGACTCCACTTCATCAACATACAGACATGAGAGGAAAAAGAAGAACATTTAAATTAAAAAAGAACTGGTGTTCCTGGTAAGTTTTAGATCAAAGTCTAAGCTGTCAACTCAAACACACAAGTTACATTGGTAGCTAGCTACAACTAAAGATTGTACAGGTGTTATATTGGCTGTGTGTGACGAATAAAACGCTCACAGTGACCTTGACCATTGACCACCAAATTCTAATCAGTTCTTCCTTGAGTCAAAGTGAAAATATGTGCCAAACTTGAAGACACTCCCTCAAGGCGTTCCTGAGATATTGCGTTCACGAGAATGTGACGGACGGTTGTCACCAGCGCAGAGGCAAAATAAAATCTAAATCAATCATACGTTCATCTATAAATCAATGATCAAGTAATTGTTCAAATGTGTAGAAAGGTTCTATCTGTACCTCTTGGTGGCGTTCTCCTGGAAGGGGTAGATGACCTGTCCGGTCTGGCAGAGCTCACAGATGAAGCCTTTCTCTCGACACAAACTGCAGCTGAAAACGTGGGAGCTGGCAAACTTGATCACCTTGGACAGGAAGGGAGCCAGTTTTCCATCAATTACCTGGAGGGTGAGGAGAGAGGGATGAACGGGGGAAGAGGAAGAAAGGAAGAACATGGTCAGCAACAACAGAGACTTAAAAATGTAATAGAGGTATATAAAGTACCATACTGGCTGTCAGCAACCTCAACACAAACTGATGCAAAAACTGAAAGGCCCATCAAGGAATCTAGTTTGAAGGCTAAAAACAAACAGCCTTCCTGTAACAGCAGTTTTTACTCCTTTTTGGCAGGAATTTCTGAACTCTGAATAGTTAGCATAGCAGCACAAGTATTCTCCTTCTGCTTTAGGGTAAGTTTCAATCAACTGCTACAATCTATAGGTGATTAAATGTAGTAAAACATGCTTGAGAGGGTCAAAAAGGCCGGTAACTGTTTGACAAAAAGATCAGAATGGATCACAACACAACACAGATTCGTTTGAGGCAGTGTGAATTGAAGAAAAGATATGAAAAGACTGAAAATGTTTAAACGTGAGCCAAACAATCTGAACATGAGAAACATGAGGGGGGAAAAGGTGAAAACATTTGAAATCAGTTCAAAATGTTTTTTACGGGATAGATTAATTTCAAAACTAATTTCAAAATGACTGCAAGAGAGAAGGATTCCTCTTTGGCTTGGAGGAAAGACTGGAGACAGAAGGAGAGGAAACTGAAGGAAGGAAGGAAGAAGACGGTAAATGAGGTGAACGCCTTTTAATGGCAACGCTTGGCAAGGTCCTTTAAGAACTGAGGCGGGGGTTTTGGCGGCGGGGGTCTGGAGATGTATTGTACTGAATAGACAGTGGATGACTCAGAGGAAAAAAACAGTTTGTGAATAGAAAAGCTGTGCAGAATCTCAGATAGATATAAAAACTCAAATGGTTGTATCACATTCATAATGCAGAACAGAGTATGTGAGACACTGAGTATAAAGTAAGAGAAAGAGTGGTAGAGACACAATATACAAGAGAGATCTTGAGAGAGAGCGAGAGCCTGTATTCAGATACAAGTGGTTCCACCTGGCAGAGCTCTGGACCTCCCAATTATAACCTCCTTCATGCTGTTTGTTACACGACGAGGACGAGAGGAGAAGAGGAGGATGTGATGGAGAGAGGAGGAAGGAGCCACACACAGAGGGAACATAGAGGTATACTGATCCTGTTTACAGTACGTCGAAGGCTTTCACCATAACAACCCATGCTGTGCAGTGTGGTGTCAAATTATCAGTCTCAGACCAACATGAGGCGTTTTAGACACAATATCTCACTGATAAATAAGATATATTCCAGTCACCCTCTAACAGGACCTGTTAGACTCTTTACAGTAAAACAGATTAGAGCTGCAACCACAACATTTTATGTTGTTGCAAGAGTCCATTCATGAGAAAACAAGCAAACAATTACATAACGTTAAAGATAAAACGTGCCAATATTAGTCCAGACCTCTCAATCACTGCCCGTGATCGGATTTGTTCAATGATTCAAATAAGTATGGTGTTATGGCATCATTGATAGCCATTTCCCAGGTTGGAGAACAATCGTCCAATCACAGAGCTTTGTCTTTGTCATCTTCCTTGATGTCTAGCTACCGACACACCGGCTACATCCATGAAAATAAGTGACAGAAAAATGGCTACAGAAATAGAGAAAAGTACGGATAAGATTGACGCAGGTCGTACGAGTTGTTATGAGTCGACTTACAGAAATGACTCATCATAATTCTTTGATCTTTGTGAAAAAACACTAGTAAGCACAACGACAGCTTTCATGTTGAGTGAAACTGACATTGGTAGGACAGATATATTACTCACTACACTTGCTTGAGTAAAAGCGATCATTTGTTTTAGGGGGAAGAAGAAGACTTTGTGTTGCCAAAGTGCAAATCAATCCACCTGAAGCTATAGTTTTTGCAGTGTGTCCCGCACCGTCGGCTCTAGTCGGTCCGTGTTGGAGGCTTTTTGGCCGTTGGCTGTAGTCTTTGCGGTGTGTTCGAGTGCAACTTTTTGGCCAAGACACAAGCGACGCAACAGGCGGCCTTCTGTGCCAAGAAACGCAGCAATGTGGTTCTTCTCGAGAGAAGAAGAAGAAGACTGCAAGCTGGTCAACATGGATATAAACGTTCAATTGAGTAAGGAAATGCATTCAACATGTTTGTTAGAGCTCAAGGATACACACAAGGAGTTTTGGTAACACTGAATAATGAACTTTTGTATGTTTGCGAGAAAACTCCACAGGGCTACTTTAAATAAAAACTGTCTTCAAACTGCTTTGTAGCAAAATATATGGCAGATTCCTTTCACTGAAAATGACATTAGCTGGATGGATACAACACAAGCCACTAATTGGTCAAATAAATAGAAATCCAGAAATATGCCAGGGTTTCCGCCAGTGTATTGCAACGTCCAAAGGCCCGACGGGCCAAACCATCAGGGATTTATGTATTTCTAGGATGTATTTTAAACTAAAATGTGTTATACAGCTAGCGAACTCCTTTAAGGAATAGCTCAGTGCGTAGGTTGTGTGCTTAACGTTAGTGTCGGTGTGTGCAGTCGAGAGAGAGAGAGAGACAGAAAAGGATGGCGCACATTGGGTTTGTTTACTAGAAAGTTGTTTGTTAGGCCTTAAGCCTAAGTGTCCCTAATTAAATTGTTCTTTTGTACTTGAGAACAAGCTCAGTCCAGTACAGACGATAAATGTTTCCAAGGCAGACAGACAGGTACTGAGAGTGACAGACAGATATTTAGTGTCCCCACACTAAACCTAAGCAGCCCTGCTCAGCCCGGTCCAGCCTGGTCCACATGACGAATGGCTCTCCTGATGGAGGCTGACAGGCTCAGTAATTAAGGCCCTCTATAATTGGACTGGGCAGAATCAAACGACTGGCAACACGGCTCTGGTGGCTGACTGGTACTCTGGAGGACGGTGGGAAAGATGGAGGGCGGCACAGAAAGATGGATGGATGGATGGAGAGTGAAGGAAGGAACAGACAGGCGAAAAGAGTTTGTACTTGTACGTGTATGAAGCCTGGATGCAATCTTACATTATAAATTACTCCACAAAGATTTAAAAGTGATATTATTATCACATTTACTTCTCTAAATTCACTATTTTTTTCCTGTTTTCTTAAAATTCCCATTAATCTGCTATTGCTTGCTATAAATATCCAGTGACCATTTTATTTCCTACACCAAAGTACCAAAGTAGAACTGGCCAGCAGGGTCACACTGGGACAATCATTCAGGCAGGAACCTCCAACTTCAACCCTATTAATTTGTACTCTTGCCCACATCCAACAAGGACAACAATGAAGCCAAATATTGATGGCCGTCCTGAGTGTCTGGGCCAACCAGCAGCCAGCCAGCTCGTAGACCCCTCAGTGCTCTGATGGGAGTTCAGGGTCGACTGGTTTGGATTAACTTCTGTCTCCAGAACAGACAGAAGTTGTTGACATTTGGATTCTGCAAAATGATTAAAGAGTCCTTATGAGGGGGTCGGCACAGGTCGCAAGATAAATTGGAGGGGCTTTGAGATGATTAACAGGGTGGCAAGGAAAAGAAGAATAAAAACATATTTCTGTTAGACTACAGTTTCTATGACTTTTTTTTTTCATGGATAGTTTTAACTCTTCAGGTATCGAAAATGATTCAAATAAAACAATCTGAGAAAGTTAAAATAACTCTTAGGTGGGTTGCAAGCAGACATTGCTTCTTGTTGCTGGATCAACTGCCTTATGTCCACACTGGCCTTATGTCCACACTGAATTGACAGCGCAAAACAGTGTGACAGACAGCAGATTTTATGACATTTAAGACGACAATATCCCTTTTTAAAGAGCCCTGCCAAGTGTGTTCTCCTAAACAAACATACGCTATTTATTTAGGCTGTTTCAGGTTAAATGACCACCAAATCCCCCCAGGGAACACACGAAAGAGAGGGGGTGGCAATGAGAGGGAAAAAAAGTGAGTTAACAAGAGAATAAAACGTAATTTACCAAGCGCAGAAAGCAGAAATAAAAATATGCATTAAGCACTCGGCAGATTGTCTCCTTTTTCAACACAGTATGTCTCCTTTTCATTCATTCATTACATCAGACTCAAACCCAAATTAAAAACAAAGAACAACAGGATGACTTTGTATTGTATTTTGCTTGTGTGTGAAAATTGTCTCAATTGTGTCATCGGTCTAAATTCACCTTATCTTCGCAGCTCTCCAGATGCGGTGGAAACGCAATCAAGAATGCACAAAGTTACAAGTTTAGTTCCTGTGGTTCAATAGTTTCTGGAACTATTTGAAAAGAGCCGTCTGAAATTTCTGATTTGGGTACAATCAATCCAGACTTGCAGTAATTGGCATTGTCAGCCTGAACTGCTAACCAGAGCAATGACACTGACACCTTATTTCGGAAACAAATATATACCGTAGTCAATGGCAAGACACAATTATTTTTTATATCCCGTTTGAACTGCGCCATGAATCACACATATGATGTTTGTCAATTTAAAACATAATTTTGCAAGTCAAGAAAGTCGCAGTTTGTTGTAAAACTGTTGAAGTATCAGACAGAAAGACTAATTAGAAAGACGACACACACAAAAGTCGCGGACGTCCCCAGACGTCTCTCTCTCCGTGAAGCTACGATGCCTGTGTGTTTCTTACTGTGATGAACTCACACCAGCAACGGGTCTCGCTCGTTCTTTCTCTTCCCGGCTGATAAAAAGACCAGAAGTCGCTGGATAAAACACATCAGGTAAGATAACGTTTCACTTGTGCGTGGAACATAGCTAAGTTGGCTAACGCTTTCTTGCTGGCTGGCTAGTGTTGGTGATGTATGTTGTGCGAGACGAGGGATGTAGTTCACTGAGCGGATTCACACAAAACTAAATGATACCACGACAAACCCACGACGAACTACGACTTTCTTGACTTGCTAAATGATGTTCTAAATTGACAAACATTATATGTGTGATTCAAATGGGATCCAAAAATGATTTGTCTTGTTGTCTCCATTGACTACTGTTCATATTTTTTCTGAAATAAGGTCCCATGGGGTCCAGCGTAAGAGGCATGACTTGGGCTCTCTATTGCAGTGTCAGTCTGCTGACCTTCTAAAAACGTTGCACTATGTAGAGGACACAAAAAAAAAAAGTCTATGGGTATGTCAACAGAATATGTTACTGACTTCAACTTTAAAAGCATCTGCAAAACAGCAGCAGTATCCGTACCAGGATTAAAAAACAAATGTAGAATTTGCAAACAGTGCAATATTCACAGGTCCATATTCAAAATATGGTTCTACAGCAGCCAACAGGACAAACCCTCCTTTACACTCTTTCCCTATAAACACCACCCAACACACACACACTTCACCTCCTCTCCCTCCATCCATCCTCTCAAACTCCTCCCCCTCCAGTTCAACCTCTTTTTCTGCTCCACGCAGAGTCTTTGTGCTCCAAAACCTCCTAATCCCCTAAAACTGCTGTTTAACAGCCGTTCGCCTGCCCTCCTCTCTCTCTCTCTGTCACACATTCACACACACACATAGAGAGGGAGAGACTACCGCAGCTCCATTGAGGAACTAGAAAGCCAGCTGGGATTACATGGCTGGAAAGACCAGCTCTGTTTGGATAACACCCTCTCCTCTCTCTCTCACACACACACACACACACACACACATATATATATATATAGAAGACTTGATGTATGTTGGTTGTCAGTGTTTGCGTGCTGGAGTGTCTTATCAGGGGGTTCCACACATTTTTGAGTAACCTACCAGATGAGAAGATGGACACATTTTTACTGGCGATACCCGTTTTTTAGATTAATAAACAAACCTTAAATAAATTATAAATGAAAAGCAAACATTTTCTGTTAAAGGTCAAATTAAAAACCAAATAGGATATAGTGACAGTTCTATAAAAATAACTTTTTTTATCATATTTGCTCAACGTTACCGACTGCAGCTTTAAAACATTTATAACTCAGGTGATGTTGGTCAAAAACATGTGGTACAAATATGAAACATAACGTGAATACTAAGGACCCAAACATACAATGCTTGCATTTAAAAAAAAAAATAATAATTATAAACAGGCTCTTCTTGTGAAGCTTCTAAAGTCAAAGTGATGCTCAAGTTAGCCGCTGGACAGGTCTGAATTTAGCTGGAAAATTAGGGCTGTCAAAGTTAATGCGATAATAACGTGTTAACGTTAAATTAGTTTTAACACCACTAATGTCTTTATCACACTGACGCAATCGATCTTTCGGAGGTCGTAGCGAATTCAGAATGTGGACAGACGAGCTTGTCACAAAGTCGGTTAAATAGCGAGGAAAAACTGTCATGACCATTTTCAAAAGGGTCTCTTGACCTCTGACCTCAAGATATGTGAATGAAAATGGGTTCTATGGGTACCCACGAGTCTCCCCTTTACAGACATGCCCACTTTATGATAATCACATGCAGTTTGGGCCAAGTCATAGTCAAGTCAGCACACTGACACACTGAAAGCTGTTGTTGCCTGTTGGGCTGCAGTTTGCCATGTTATGATTTGAGCATATTTTTTATGCTAAATGCAGTACCTGTGAGGGTTTCTGGACAATATTTGTCATTGTTTTGTGTTGTTAATTGATTTACAATAATAAATATATACATACATTTGCATAAAGCAGCATATTTTCCCACTCCCATGTTAATAAGAGTATTAAATACATGACAAATCTCACTTTAAGGTACATTTTGAACAGATAAAAAATGTGCGATTAATCACGATTAACTAAGGACAATCATGCAACTAAATTGTGATTAAATATTTTAATCGATTGACAGCCCTATGTAAAATACTAAAGTAATCCATCAAAATACCCAAAATATCCGTTTGTAAAAATGAAAATGAGTTCATAGAGTACTAAATGTACCTTCGTCATTTCCTTATCAGTGCTCTCACAAACAAATAATGTCACAATTACATTAGTGCCACTTTATAAATCACCTCAAACCTAGTTTGGTATTTCTGTATACTGCAACTGCTTCACCCTGGCCGATTTATCCGTCTAGCTGTAATTTAAACATTTTTCGGGGGTGAACTAAAGCCAGATTTATGGTCGATGCAAAGGGGCAACATACATTTAGATTTATAGTTCAGCGTCGGTTTTCTCAAATTGATTGCACCACCGCAGGCATATCACGCCATATCATGTTTTAATCATACTCCACACAGCAACTGTGTTCACACTCTTTTATTCACTTTGTGATACGAGCGACAGTGGGAAGGTACGCCTCGTGTCATTACTGAATATGAGACTATTCGGTGCCGTCGCGGTATTTCCGTTGTTTCATTCACTGTTATAGTGAGCAGGGGGCTGCAGTGAGCAGAAGGTTAGGTATTGTTAGAAGTGTGAAAACGAGATGATAACCAAGCTTTTACTCAACTTGCTTCATGTCTCAATAATCTCCAGCAGCATCAGTAACGTGTAGGAGAAAACGGAAGCAGCCCAAGCTGATCAATCACAGCTTTAACAATAAAAGCCCTACATATACAATACTCGCAGGTGAGTATTTCGCATTTTTGTGTTGTTTATTCGCCACGCCCCCGATGTGTAAAAGCCTTAACATTGTGCATTTAAGGATAAATGTTCCACCCAAACTCAAAGCCATGAGCAGAAGCTGCAAATCTTTCTGAGAACTTTTAACATTTACTTAAGAGGCCTCTGTGTGTGTCTGGACAAGTGTGAGTGGAGAGGCATGCCTGGCATAGAGGGAATGCCAGAGTATCACTGTGGGAAGGCTGCTGAACACACATACCTACTTCCCTTCTACTTTAGTCCTCACACAAAACCCTAGAAACAATCCTTAAAACCAGCAGAGGAAAAGGGCAGAGTGTCCTTAGACAAACACATATGTTTTCTCCAAATGAACTGGCTCCTAATGGGGGGATATGGGTGGTGAATAGACTTAGTGTGGTCCAGGGTTTAGCCAGGGGAGTTTAGCCTTCACTGACCTCTGAGCTGGAACAAAAAAAGCCACGTTGATTAAGAGCGTCATTTTATTCAGGAGGTGAATCAAAAGAAACAAGCTTGTTAATATGGAAAACCAATTAAGAGGCAGAGTGCTTGAGAATCTCCAAGAGAGGGGAGAGAGAGAGGGGGGAGGCTAGAGGGGGAGGGAAAGAGAAGAAGGAGCGCTGCAGACTCCGCCTATTGTTAAAATTAGTACTAAATCAGCAGTTTGGGGTTTATGAGTAAATCACAGAGTTTAGCAGTGAAAGAGAGAGCGAAGGACACACACACACACACACATAACACACATGTGTGTGCTGAGCGTGTGTGAGGCCAAGGGGATGTTGGGAAGAATGGAGGGATGTCACGCTTTGTTTTTCTGCCTGTTGATTCTGAATGTAACCAATTAGTGAAGCAGAGAGACACAGAGTGTGGGAGTGGAGGAGGAGGACGAGGAGGAGGACGGGGAGGAGGAGGGGGTCCAATCTCTTTCACCGTGAGAGTCTGTGGCCGAGCTCTGAGTCAGGGAGGGAGGGTTGAAAGGAAAAAAATGGGGCAGGGTACAACATAATGAACGTAATGACAAACAAAAGAACTTTTCAGTCATTTGTGGTCGCTTTCCTCTGACCCCCCCAACTCAGTTTGACAACTAGATACTAAACTGCTGAAAGGCCAGGACTAAGCTATTGAAAAAAACAAAACAGTTTCTCTACTTTCATATTAAACACATTTTAATTCTCCAAAAAACACATTGGGCGTTGTAACTGGTATCAACAGGCAGGCACACTGGTAGAGATATGCCATTTGATAAGAAAATCTGGCGATTAGATAAGCGATAACGGCAGAGTTAAAGGTTTCCACGATGCCAGATACGAATTCCTTCCACCGACACCATTGTTTTCTTGGATCAGGACACTTGAAAGAGCTAACCCTGTTCTAAGTAGGGCTATTAGAAGGTATTACCCTCTCTTATCACTGTTATGACATGGACTCTTGCTTGAGAAACAAAGGTTGTGCCCAAATAAGGTTGGCATTATTTTATATATATTTGTCTGATTGTCAACAAATCAAATGAAAAGATTAACAATGTGTTAGTTTGATTCTCAGTATTTTCTTACTGAATAATATTTAAAAACAAGTCACAAATATAAAGGCTTAATAATCTACTAAAACATTTGGGCATTGTAGTTTTCAGCAAATGTTACATTGTATTTGTTGGGGACTATTTTAAGCAGCGGATTAATACATATTTGGTGCTCTAGTGCAGTGTTTCCCAAACTATTTTCTGGGGACTCACTTTTTAAAAGTGACAAACCATCATGACCCAATTCACAATAGGCTTTATCTATGAATCGTGAGAAGAGCGAATTTGTGCGTAAATGAACGTTTCTGACCATTTTTACTGCCATTTCCACATCACCTCATATTATCTTGAATATGTAAACCAGACATTTAGAATATAAATCACAACTTTCTTTTATGCACGTGTTATTGAAAACATATACACGTGTTAAATACTTCATTGACGAGACCAAACAAATGCATTTATGTAGAGTTAACCGGCTCTCGTTTTTTTTTCTCTCACTAGTGAAACAAACTGAATGTACGCGAGCCTTTCATATTAGATTCAATGTTATAAGTAGGCAACAATTATCAGAACAATACGAACATTCAGGCTCCCTCATGTGGCTCAAAGGTGTACTGCAGATACAAAAGAAAAAATTCAAGGGAAAAGATTCTGCAAAATTATAAGGCGCCTCTAATCAAATTTCCATGACTGCTCTAGTGAGTATTTGGGGCCGCAGGACGGTGTCGGTGTGATTGGGTCAAAATACATTCCAGTGTGTGGGTTCACAGTAATGAAGTAATATGTTACCAAGTGCAACAGTGTGGCTCACTGATGTGATCACGAAGTATCACGAAGGCTCCGATTGTTTCTCCAACCAGCAAAACAATCTTCAAACACTAGACATTTTTAATTGTTAAAAAAAATGTAGATGTGGGCAGCAATTTGTAGATCTGGAACTAAGCTACACCCAGTTAAGTTTAACTAAACTTATTATATATTTTATTCTAAATTAAACTTGAAATATTTACCTAAACTAATCCTTATCATTAAAAAAGGCTTGTTGAAGAAGTGAGAATCAGTCCGATCTGAGGTCTGAACCGAAACTGATTAATGCAAAGTCAGTTTAGCTTTCATACCAGTTTCAGTTCATGTTAGACATGTGAATGGCATCACTATCGAAGAATTATATTGCCAAGAAGTGAAAGTCAACTGTTCGTTCCATTGCAACCACAGCGCCCAGCAGCAAAGCTACGCTTCCGCCATTTTGGACTGAAAGCGTCTACCGGACACAAGTGAAACATCTGCTTAAAAAGTGCAGTACAAAAGTAAAATTAAATATTTTTATTACATTGTCAATTTCTACTGAAATGGTCTGTGTTAAAGAATAAAATATTATAAATAAAATAAGTGTGTGTGTACCTGCTGCAGGTCAGCCATGGAGTACAGGTGGATGTGCTGTAGCAGGTATTCCCTGGGGAAGATTCTGTGAATAGACACACAACAAAAGTCTTAATACATCATTCTCTGAGAAGCAGGTCATGAGTCAGAGTATTTAGCATATTCATCAGCACAGTGCCACAAACACTCATCAACACCTCACCCTGCAGGCAAAATAAGAACCACAATTCCCAGTTTGCTCTGCCAACAAAAAAAGGTCAAGGTAAAATGTATCATCTGTTATTGTGATTGTTTTCATATGGAATACTCAGTAAACAGAGGAACCACATTATGATACTTCAGTGCTACGATTTACACAATAAAGAAGAGAATGCACTTTATCGTCCCGCAAAGGCAGGACATTTTTATTTGAAAAACAAATAGATACAAAAACAAACAAAAAACATTTGTAAGATTTTGGTTGTGCTTATTAGATAAAGTGCAATGAATGATAATAAAGTACAATCTCATGTATAAAGATGTGCATTTTTTTATTATATACATTAGAATTGACTACATTTATTTATTTATATTTATTTTATTTTTTTATATTTATAAGTGAATCTGTGCAGGCCAGGTTTTAAATAATAGGTCCAATCTTGCAAACATATAAATATGGAACCACATATGTTCACATGCACACAGTTAAATATGAGCATTACACTGATTTAATGTCTAACAACCAGCCTTTCAGTCCATAGAGCTAAACAAAGTAATATTATTAATCTAATAGTCAGACGCACTCCATCTTCTGACATTATGTGACAATACACAGACAGGAGAGTGTGTGTGTGTGTGTGTGTGTGTGTGTGTGTGTGTTGTGAGACCTCCTCTCAGGCCACTAAGATGGATGGCACCATGTTAAATCCTGTCTAAGCTGTGATGAGTGTCACCAAAACACAAGTATGTGCATGTATTCATACACGTGTGTGTGTGTGTGTGTGTGGGGGGGGGGGGTGTGTGGGGGGGTGCGCGTGCGCGATCCAGACACCTCATGGTGATAGGCACCTCTGATAAACTACTCTGTTTGGCACGTTACCAATGGTTACCACATCAGCATTCATAAGACTATACACACACACACACATATTAACACACACTAGCTCCTTGTTGATTGTGTAGTGGGTGCCCAGTTGAACACACCTTTAAAGTGTGTGCCAATCTTGATAAAAGCACTTGAGAATGAACTCATTTTAGGATTAGATTACAAGCAGAAGATACACAGATTCATGCATATATACAACAAATGACAATATTTGTAGACCTGATAGTATTTAATTCCATATTTCATTTCACTATCCTCTGTGTACTTCCAGTCCAGCAGACACACCTTTGATTGAAATTCTGTTATCGCTCAGTGATTATGATCGTGTGCTGAAGGAGGGTCTGATCTGAGTGTGTGAACCATCAGATGTAGGAAGTCCTGCAAATATGTATGTGTGTGTGTGTGTGTGTGTAGGGGGTGGATAAACTAAACACAATCACAATCTAATGCAAACCAAAGCCAAATCTTATCGTTATCAAACTTATAACGTTCAACTTGTGTTGACACAGTGTCAAAGAAGTGTTGATACAACATTTTGGATGCTGTAAGTTTGCGGTGTTAATGTTTTAATGATTCGTCAACCATCATTTACTGACATGAGGTGGATAAGGACGAAGTTGTTGAATTGGAAGTTACTGTAGTTCTACAAAACAAGAGATAAACAACTACATTTGCAACTTGCTCTTACTCCTACAAGTATTGCTACTAGTACCTACTACCTTATACGAACCTCAATACTATTACAATTCCTCCAAAAACCAAGAATAAAGCAGATCACATAGAAGAAAAGAGAAAAAAAATATGATTGTTCAAAAAGAATAACATACATTTCTATTGCAAGCACTGGATACTATTTAGCAACCATCTACTAACACCTTAGCAGCCACTGATAATCACCCAACCACTTACTGGCAAAAACTAGTAAACATCTAGCAACCACCTACTAGTACCCAAGAACAGCAACCTGCAAATAACACCCTAACATCCACATCAAATCATAGCAACGACAGTATGATATAATGTACTGTAGCCATCAAGTGCACATTATACTTTGAAATCAGAACCCATTGTTTCATTAGTAAATATGCAACCATTGTAAACATTATGCACCATACCATGCTTTATAGGTACTTATACCATGGTCTGGGTGAATACTCGATTCTGATTGGCTGCAGGGTGTCCATTAATCCCTGATAATGGACACCTACAGTACTAAGTAGCTCCAGCTCCTGTCTGTTCACCGTTCTAAATTAATGTGCTGGCTCGAAAAAAAATCGGAATATCTTATTTACAACACGGAGTGTAAAGTTAGTCCTTCAGTGCCTCATCCTCTGAACACCACACATCCCATAAGCAATGATTGTCTTGCGTCCCATTCGCTATTCAACTCACTACTTAAGGCTGAGGCAGATAGAACATTGCCTCTCGTTTGTTCGCGATATCTTGATATTGATTTGGGGACAATGACATAGCTGGATAGCTAGCTGGTCTTGTTGTTAAACATACTGTCAAATTATATTTACAGTTTTTTAACCGTACGCAATGTAATTGACTTTGAATCTTGCTAGTATAACGTTAGCTTACAAAATGCATAAAAATATAAATTAATGGTCTTATTTTTCTTTCTTTGGCTACTGACCATGGTATAAGCGGGATAATTTCCTTCGAGGTGTCCATGATCAGGAATTAATGGACTTCGTGGAGGCAACTGTCCCCCGTCGTCCATTAATCCCAGATGATGGACACCTCGTCGGGCATTATCCCTTACATATAGCACAGTTCATGCTATATGCACCTATATAGCACGTGCCATGTTACATTGCAACAAGACATCAAGACAGCCTCATTTACCTCAAACACAATTACAGGGTTATTTACTAAGATCGATTCCTACCGTGACAGAATTTTGATAATAAAATAACAGAAGACAGTTTTTACCCTGCATACAAAGCAAGTCAAAACTTACTTTGCAACATAATACCAAAGATGTAATACCAAAGATAGAGTTTGAGAAGTAATGCACAGGGGCCCAAAATACAGTGCTCTCTAACTTACGGCCTTTAGTGCCTCACGTGGTTGTGTGTGCGATTGTGTTTCCATGGCTTTCTGCATGTATGCAACAGACATCTCTCTTCAGATCCCCCTCTGAAGTAGACTGATGACTAAAGGAAGGTTTTAGCGCCACGGCCCTCATCAATCGTGCAGTGTTTGGAAGTGGCGGGGCACTAGCCGGCACTAGCTAATGGGACAGAAGTAAACACAGAACGACATGATGCTGCTCGTCTCTGTATTGCAACAGGGTACGACTAATATGTTTTGTTTTTTTAAAGGCTGATTATAATACCAGTAGTTCTGGTTTGAAGCTACTTGGCAAGCCAGAGAAAAAACATTAAAACTCTCAATGAAGTGTTATATTAATCCGATTTTATCACATGTTGATATTCATTGACAATCAGGGTGTGTGATTCTTAAACTGTAGCTAGCATCTGCCATCTGTAGCCTTTGACATTTTGTCTTCTGTGTGTATACTCCGCTTGACAAATTAGTGAAATAATAACATCTTTACTCGTCGTAACTGTGAGGTGACAAACAAAGCTTTTTTTTACTTAGCTGAAATATAATATTTTGGTTTTCCTGTGACTTGCATTTACTGTAAATAGAATGTTAGTTAAACCAAATTACAGCACCATCTTAATACTATGAAGACATTTGTTGCGTTGACATTCACAAATCACATTTAAAAATTCAAACAGAAGTTTTTTCTTTCTTTTTTAGAAACCACGTCCTTGTTACTCCGGATAATCCACAGACCTCGCTGTGAACTGCCATCTTTGGAACAAAGAATAAGTCTCTAAAAAACAAAGCTATTTGCATGGTTCAATATTGTTACTGGTAAAGTGAGAAAATATGCTTTTTGTAAATTATCATGATAGATTCATTAAATTCCAGCCTGCCTGCTGAAGTGGGTGATTCTCCTTTAGAAACAGTCAGATCAGAGTGTATTAGTGACCTGGAGCGGGGCAAGGATCATCCATCAGCTCATAGACAAGGCTTTCAGTGTGGGACCCCACTCAGATAAACAGTCATCCCCTCTGACCGTCACACACACACACACACACACACACACACACACACACACACACACACACACAGGCACACATCTTTTATGTATATGCAGCATATATACACACAGGAATGCATGCAGATAAAAGTTATGGCAATATACATGCATGCACTCAGACACACACGTGTAAACACGGATCATACAGGGAGATGGTAACAGTCTGTGTCATCAATCAATCAACAGAGGGATACAGTCAGTGTGACACTGATGACACAAGCTGCTAATGTTGCACATGATAGTAGTAGCTGATGTGCACAGAAAATAACTTAAAAAATGGCTGGATATCTACTTGTCTACTCTCAATTGGAGTTCCCATGCAGACAGAACTGTGAACTCAACCTTTAAAACTGCAAGTGTACAAGACCAAACTCCTGCTGACTGGTCATAAACAAGTTCATAATCACAACCTCTGCCCTATTAGTTAAAAGGCCATTTGGGGGTATTTATTATTCTTTTTTTAGTTCATTCATTCATTCATTTCCATTTAATTAGAGCACTACATAAATTACATTGATACTGCCATTCAATGACACAAAGAGGATTATTCATTTTGTCCCTATAATACTAATAATCCCCCTTTCTTTTTCAGAAACTGCAGACCAGCTTTAGGAGATAAAGGAGATTGGGAATATTTCTATTGCCTCCGCACGGCTCTCAACATGGCGACTCATAGCTAATGTTGCTAACAGCACTAACAGTGAAAACAAAGGCAACAGTGCTGACATTGTTAATCTGGGGGGGGGGGGGACGAGAGGGTGGGCGCTACACTTCCACGACGGCGCAGTCAGTCAGGATGGCGCTATCAGCTGTAACCGAGAGCTAGCCAGTAGGGCACGCTCACATGCACTAAAAGGCACGCGCAGCCGGCTCAGCTATGTCACCAAACCACGGAGAAGCTCGGATTACAACACACACAGAGGGAGAGCGACTTCATTCTTTGCTGATGTAGATATTACTCCTCCATACCTTTAAACAGCAAATAGTTGTTTGCTGCTATATTAATGCTCTGGATATCGTATAGAGCACCTCGAAGTTGAACTGCAAGATGCAACCATGTCACACCCAATTGTATTGGCTCCTTGTACGTTATCTGCTTGTTTTAGAATTGATTTTAACCTCTATGCAGGTGAAGATGTATCATCTTTTAAATCTCTGTACAAAGCACATTGTGAATGCGTAAAATATGTGTAAAGTGCCTTAATATTGCTAAATTTTTTCTTCCCATTTGTTATATCAGACGTATTTATAAGGCTATTTAGCCTAATCACGATTGTGATTTCGCTATATTTTTGTGAATGATAGGCAAGCAAAAATAAAAAGTATACCTACAATACAAAATAATGTAAAGAAAATAACCTGTGATGAAGGTTTGCAAGTAGACGTTGCTTCATTTTAAGGGGTCACAAGCTCTAAATTACAAAGTGTTCTGAATTAAGACGCACTTTGTAATTTAGCCCTCCCCCCACCACCACCACCACAATAGACCTCACTGCCAACCTACCTTCGCCGGAGGTCCTCGGCAACGGTTGCTCGGCAGCTGAACAGGTAGGCCCGCAGTGACTGGAGCTGCTGACGGAGACGCAGCACAGTGCTGAGAGGCTCACAGTGCTCATACAGACAAGGGTTGAGCTGCTGGACATCCAGCAATGGCTCCTCATACACAAACTCCAGGAACTCCTTGGCCTGTTTAGACACCTGGAGGAGCACATCAAGAGTTTACATCAGGGTCACTGCACCAAGGACAACAGATATATGAGGGGTAATACCCGACAAGTTGCATTATCCATGATTGTAATGGATGATGCAGGGCTAAGAATCCGTACAAAAGCCTCTGAGACGACAGACAAGATATAAGGGATTAATTAGTGAGCTTTAGAGGTTAATTTTCTTTACCTTTGGACAGAGCCAGGCGAGCTGTTTCCCCGTTTCCAGTCTTTATGCTAAGCTAAACTAACGTCTCCTGGTTTGGTGGACAAACGTGAGTGGTATCAAATTTCATCATCAGCAATCTGCACAAGAGTCAAATGACCCTGGATTTTAGCAGGCATTTAGACTTAAAACAACCCTGCGTAAAAACAACGCGGAGGGCTGCGTTGTTGGGGGCGTGTTGTTTCAGGTACCGCTGAGAAATTAAATATGATCCAAGTAATAGATCTGTAAATTTGAAGGTGTATCAAACGCTAAAACACAGCGGTTAGGAACACTCAGAGACAGGATTTTACAAATCTGGAAAGTTATCACAGCTGCAATTATTTTATCAGCTGGTAAAAAGTAGAAATACAACATTCACATCACAATAATGACCATGAATGTGCGCTTGCATGCGTTTCATTGGCCACCGCAGCGCCATGCCAGATGACGTTGAAGTTGTTTTGCAGCAAAAGTTGAGCCTCTGCGTTGGCACAGAAAAGTTCTGAAACTATTTAACCTTTATTTAAAAAAACATTATCTGAAGAAAAGACTTTATAAAATGTGATCCAAATTGACTAGAATTTGTTAAAGCTTGCCTTGAAGACAACATGGCATCAAGACTCCCGGGAAACCTCTCACTTACTGGAAAACAGTGGCTCCTTAATGGTGCCCTAATGGTTTTATGCCTCCTAAAAACCCATTACAAGGCTTATTTAAGACCCAATGATACCCTGCTAATGTTCCAGTCGCTCTGATTAAGTTATAGAATAATAGTTAGAACGATACGTTGGGACGGTGGGTATTTTCAGATAGTTGTTGTGTGTGTTTTGCACCTTGTGCTTGCTGGTGTCCCAGTTGTGCAGCAGACGTGCTGGGATGAGGAAGGAGTTGTCTTGATGGCAGCTCTGGCAGTAGTACCAGCCGCTGTAATAGCAGACCTTTGCCTTTCCTCTGGAGAGACCGACTGGACGCTGACAACCTGAGGAGGAAGTAATTCGGTAAGTATGTATGTGCGTGTGCTTACACTTAATTAATAAACACATAATATGATTTGATGTCAACCTCTAGCATGTCCCTGTAATGAGGTAACCAGTTAAACCACTTTTAACAAAGAGTCAAAAGTGGGAATCAAACCAACACAACTATCTTCTATCTTAATGTGGAGCCAAAACATATTATCTCAGATTTATTGGACGCCCTGCATGTCATTAAAATCATGGCTTCAATAAAGAGATCTATATAAACTGCTCTTTATATCCATTTATGTGTCTTAAGGTGTTGCACAAGTCACCTTTTGGTGTCAACAGTCTGCTGCAGCTTAGATCAGGAGAATACAAAGGTTGAAGAGCAAATAACTTAACCGTTAATATGTGTCAGTTTATTGCCCCTCAGTAAATACCACGCTTATCCAGCCAAGTAAACCTGTAGATAATAAGGAGATAGTCCAAGTTTAAAAAGGAACTCTGACCCCAATAAGGTTATATGTTGTAACATAAAAAAATAACTGGGTGCTGGACACAACATGAGAAAAGAAATCAAAATAGTAAGCTCCACATTCACCACAAGTGACCAAGTGACACTGAAAAGTCAAAATGTGTTACTTCATGAACGTGCTGTCAATAATTTTTGAGTTGGGAGCTGACAGTGTGGGAACTTTACTGTTCTAGAATAAACCACTAAAATTGATTTAAAAAGACACATACGTATGTAGCCTGGACATATTTGCAAACTAAATGACAACCTTTAACCTTAACCTTATATTCTATATCATAAGGACAAGAAGAGAACACACCCTCACGACTGCTTTTCACCCCACCTTCGAGTGTGGCCTTTAGAAGAGCTATAAAACACTTTTGTTACTTAGTCACCAATTTTAGCCACCAAAGCCTAAAACTATATTTAAGTCTGCTGTATTTTTGTGGTATAAATCTATCTTTATATTTCAAGTCTCTAAATGTGGTGTTCTTTCTTGAGAAGTGCATAAATGATGTTACGTTTGACTACTAACTGTTACTGTTTGACTAATGTGGCTTCTATTGGTGTATTGTGTTTTTATGTGACTGTGTTTTAATGTGTCCTGTTTGGATGTGATATGTTGTTTTCCTTTTAATAGCAGTTTTTGTACATGCAAACCAAAGACAGATTTCTGCCTTTTGTGCGCTATTCTACTGATGATGATGTGCTTTTTCATCATGATGTGTTATTTGCTGGAGACGCAAGAAATACCAATAACATAACTTTTGGTTTTTGGGTGGAAATCCACCTCATTTTAATGTGTCCACTCTGCCATCAAACTCCTGAAACCACATGTACGTCCTTCAGTATGTCCAAAACTGGGAGCAATATTTTACTTATTCTTTTTCATCTTATTGTTAAGTGCATCTTCTACTATTAATATCCATTTTTTCCTAAATCTACCCGTCTTTCCCTTGAAGTAATCCCTCAGATAACAGAGTCTTCCAGTAGTCACAACACGGCAGCAGACTTCAATAAGCAAGTGTTTTGTAGACCTAAAAGACCAACAGATCCTCAGCTCTATTCAGCCTGATAGCTGCCCCACTCCCTGTATTGTCTTCTCAACTCTTTAAAGTTCATTCTCCACCCAAACACCCGGACCTGGTCTATGATCACGCACACAAACAGCTGAGCGCCACAGCACTGCGACAGGTGTCCCCTTATCCAACACAATCTCAGCACACATAGGGCCTGGAGGAAAACAGCAAGTGAAGAGAGGTAGAGAAGAAAAGAAACGGGAGATTGCTATCTAGGTTTTGGAAAACAGAGGCATGGAAAGCTACAGAGAAGAAGAGCGACAGAGGAAGAGAGACGTGTGTCAGCCTGTTTAGTCAGAGGTGCTTCAACACAAGAAACAGCACAGGCTGACAAAGGGAGAACAGAAAAAAGACAGAATGAGTCAAAGGCCATTGAGAGATGAGAGGAACGAAGGAATTATATGAAAGAAGAAGAAGAGTGAGATCAAACAAGGACAGATGAAGGCAGACAATAAAGAGAAAGAAGTTAGGTCGACTGCTTTTCTATCATAGACGAGAATCTGATGTCTGAAAAAGACCGACAATGGTGTAATCAGCACTGAGAGCTGCATTTGTGTTTTATATGCTTTAAAGAAGAAAAAAGTCAGTCACGCATTAAAGGAACAGTGTGTAACATTTCAGGTGATCTATTAGCAGAAATGGAATATAATATTCATAACTATGTTTTCATTAGTGTATAATCACCTGAAACTAAGAATGGTTGTGTTTTCGTTAGCTTAAAATGAGCCCTCCATATCTACATAGGGAGCAGGTCCTCTTCACAGAGTCCGCCAAGTTGCTCCGCAATGTTTCTACAGTAGCACAGAACGGACAAACCAAACACTGGCTCTAGAGAGAGCCTTTTGCGTTTTTACGTTACCTGAAAGCCACCGTAGTTTTCCGACACGCATGTGAAACTGCAGTAACGTGAGCCACAGAGTGCGAAACCGTGGTACCGCCAGCCGCCGTCTGACTTCCTTTGCTCCTAAAGTAGTGTTATTATGGTGAGGATGGCCTCTGAGCGAGGGGAACGGTGTTATCATGGTTTTGCACTGGGCAGGTCTCACATTACTGCGGTCTTGGAAAGAGAAGAGTGAGCGGAGGGGTACTCAGTTGGTTGCAATTTGGTTCGAGCAGGCTTTGGTTCGAGCAGGCTTTGGTTGAATGCTCTCCACACGGACCAAAACAGGCGGAACACATTGGCCGAAATGCAATCTCGAAACCCACCGGCCACCCACCCACCATCGTTTTTTATTGGTTTAAAATAAGCTTGTAAACTGGCTACTTGTGAAACAATCTGTCGTCTCTCATCTCCAAGACGTCGGACTGATAGCCGATGGGTTTGAGATTGGCCACACATAGACTGACTTATGGACAGGACTAGAGTTGTAACTATCAATTAACCTGTTGATTAATCCTTGGGTGAAAACGAAAAATGACGGTGACACCTTTACATTTTTTAATTTGTACGACCAGTAGTCTGAAACCTCAATGATAATTCCAGTTTATTACAATTTGGGTTTTATTTTCATAGTTTTGACAATCCATTTTATGATAGTATTCTGCTCATCGATGCAGACTGACCAATGAATCAGCTGGGTCGATATATCGGCTGAGCTTATCACAAATACAGTATATTGGTCAGTCAACAAGTAAAAAGACCAAATGAGGTAATTTAAAAACACACAGCGTCTACATCACAGTTTATCCACCAGCGAGAACTGACACTCTATCATGAGCCTTTACACGTGATTGCACCCAGTGAGCGTTATCTTTATCTCGAGTTTGCCCACATTGTGATCCAATCTCTTTATGCAAAATAGGTGGGTGGGGCTGGCAGACTACTAAATTATAGAGGAGAAGTTTTCCAGCACGGGTGCTAACTCAGCAACCCCTTTCAGTCACATGACCCTTGACTTGCATCTCACATTGGTCCCTCAAGGATCTTGCGAATGCTGCTGTTATGGGCTCTACTTACTTTTCCTTTGCCAAGGACTGGGCTGTCTGGAGTATTTTGAAGGGCAGCTTGAGTTAGGTTTCCTTCTAACTTAAATATTTTTCTTGTGAGAAAGAATGTGGCTAAACTGTACAAACTACATTTATATCCGTCACACATTTGATCACAGAGTGAGTCAGACCACCTTCAGATGTGGTCTGGCTCTTCTGATCGTATTCTGATTGCAATACTTTCTGCCATTTTAACCCTAAAACACTTAATTGAAGAGCTGTGTGCCGAACATGGCAGGTATCCATAAATCATCCACTTTTATCGCTTTAAAAAACTACTTTTCTTTTTCCTTTGGTTGAAATTTTTGCTTGTGGATAAGATGGAAAACAATAAAGTGTTATCTTACTGAAGGACCAATGATCGTATACATATGTGTAACTCTGTAGGCTAATTACAGCAGTGAGCTCATGCTGTTGTTGGGGTGGATGCTCTTTCAAAAAAACCACAGTCCACTGGTTGGGAGCCAGCAGGCAGCGGGGATGGTCAACTGTCAGAGAAACACTGTGTCACTTCGAGGAAGAAGCTGACCACCAGGCCGGCTTTCCTGCCAACTGTGGCCGCGCTTTTGGTCTGCTGCTATTGGGACCAGAGGAACAAAGACACATACGTATGTAGCCGCAAAACATTTGCAAACTAAATGACAACCTTTAACCTTAACCTCAAATTCTATATCATGAGGATAAGAGGTGAACACACCCACACATACTGAGGTAAATGCTCTTCACCAAAGCTGAGGCAGTCTATAAAGAGCTCTGCAGAGTAAAAGGGCAGTAAAGCCTCAACAGATAATGCATGTGGGACTAAGGATAAAACAACACTACGCATATAAATATGATGCTGACCAAAAGCTTAACAAGCAGCAAATCAACCTCGAGAGCCCTCTGAAGAGAGAACACTTAAGAAGACTGAAGCAACAAGGACAGATTGTGATGTTGTATAAAATAAATAAAAATACAGGACATATTTGTTGTGTTCCTACAGATAACTTGTGTATATTGTATGTTAAGCTTTGTTAAGTGAGTTAGTAAATACAGTAGCATAACAAAGTATGTACACAACAATTATATAAGATTATAAGTAAGTAAATTAACTAGTAAAAGTATACAATCAGTGTCCATTTTATTAGGTACACCTGTACAGTCTAATGCAGTGGTTGCCAACCTGGGGTCCTCAGGACCAAAGATCACTGGGGGTGCGCGAGAATTTGTCTGCTCTGAGGTTGTCAAAATTTGATTTGCACATGTATAACTAAAATCACAACACTGAATAATTTATACCAATGTCTGTGTATAAAATTATTTAAAACATTTCTTGCTACTTAGTAGGCCACATTGTGTTTAAACCCGGTATTTGTGCTCAGTTGCAGATAAAGATCGGGCCACACAAATATTATTAGTATTATATTATTAGTAGAATTACATTTGTTTTATTGTCCAAAAGTCAAAATGTATTGAAAAAAGATAGATGTAGTCATTTCCAAAATTCACAATATGTTTTTATCTAATGAAATATTCTGCTTCAATTCATAATTGTTGGGATTTAGCCTTTCAAAACGGTAAAAAAAAACTGTTTGCTAACACACTGACGAGTTATGATCATTAAAGAAAGTTGATTTATTTAAAAAAGACTAACTCATTTAATACACTGAGTTACTTTATTCAAACTGAGGATTTTGTTCGAGGATTTGTAATTTTTTTTTATGGTGGTGACGTCAGCTTTTCTTAGATACAAGTGGGGGCTTCAAGGAAAATAGGTTGGGAACCACTTGTCTAAACCAATCCGATACTGCTATGCCATACTTTTATGATGCCTATTAGGGCTGTCTTCGACCAAAGAAATTCTTAGTTGTCTAACACTCATTCGATTTTGTCGACTAAGCGATTCGTTGATTTAATCGACAAATCTGTACAACTCAGTTTCTCCACAAAGAATCCCACAAAAGCACCACTTTAAATCTTGTGTTTACCAGAGATGTGCTCCCGAGTTTCTTGTAAATAAGTCATTTAGCATGAAAAAAGCATGAAAAACAACTAATCAACTAAATGAAATCTTAGTCGACGAAGACCAAAAGGACAGATAAGTCGACTAATCGTGTGAGAGGGGGCAGCCCGGATGCCTATAATAGTTTTCTGGAAACTGTCATAGAGGTGTTAAAGGGGATATATTATTTACATTTTCAGGTTCATGTTTCTATTTTGGGTTTCTACTAGAACATGTTTACAAGCTTTAATGTTCAAAAAACACATTATTTTTCTCACTCTCTCTGTCTGATATACCTGTATTCACCCTCTGTCTGAAACGCTCAATTTTAGCGCCTGTCTCTTTAAGCCACCCCTCCCAAAAAAGCCCAGTCTGCTCTGATTGATCAGCATTTTCCTGTCTTCCGCATCTGAGCTGTGTATTCATAACCTTATTGATGAGCTTACTTTGGTAACCTATGTCACTTCTTTTTGCTAACGGCTGAGTGGGCGTTTCCATTTGAAAAAAAACAGGAAAAGATCGCAGATGGACCCGCCCTTTAATGAAAGTATATGTTTATTATTATTATTGGTGGTGTTGTACAGAAGTGTTTCTAATATTCTGCCCACTGCAAGTATGTAAATGGAAAGGACACAAAAATTACCATTCTCATACACTTCTCAATATAATGTAGTCCAGTACAACACCACCTTTAACTACAGCCTCCAATTCTCTCCATTTTCATTTACTACCACTACTTTGTTTTCCATTTTCAACAGATACACAACAACAACTTTCTTCATTTTTAGTGTAACTATTAATACTTTCTGCTGCTAACTACTTCCTCCATTAACAGCACAGAGTAACAACTGCTTTCTCCACTCGTCTCTGATCTTTTATGGGTCTTTCTGGGACGAAGAGAAAGAGGGACAGAGGGAAAAGATGAATGGGAATTCAAACGTAGCTCAAAGGTCTACCGATTGTACCGCAGCTCTCTGTAGTGAGAGAGGGTCACTTAGACCTGCCCGGGGTGAGCGTACGGGGGAGAGAGAGAGAGATAGAGAGACATAGACATACAGAAAGAGAGAGAGAGAGAGATGACATCAGGGCAAAAAAGGGGCTCACGCTTTCATCTGCCCGCCGCTGGTTTTAAACCACCACACCTCTGAGTGAGACACATTGGTGTGTGTGTGTGTGTGTGTGTGTGTGTGTGTGTGGGGTGGGTGTGTGTGTGTGTGTGTGCCGTATTATGTACATGTGTGTGAATTAAAACTGAAAAAACGGGAGAAGCTTGAGCTTTGATGTGTCTCATTCACACCGACCAAACACTCGAATGAAAATGTGCACAAATGGAGAGTACGAGTAAGACTGTGTGTGTGTGTGTGTGTGTGTGTTAGAGAGAGAGATAGAGAGAGACTGTCTGTCTTTTGATGTGAGCCCACCTCCTACTTCCTCGATTCCCTCATATCTACTGATTTCCACTTCACCCGAAGCCCCCCCTGTCCAACAGATTCACATGGTCTGTCGGGGTCCTGAGAATGTGCTCCAGTGCAACGACAGGGGTCACCAAACCTGAGGACACACTCTGCACAATTTGTGTGTGTCTGTGTGTGTGTGTGTTTGCGTGTGCGTGTGTGTGTGTGTTGCGGGGTGATGGGGAGTCATAGTCTTCAAACGAACACTAACCGTTTCCTTCAAAAAGAATAAAAAACACAGCAAATCCCATGTGTAATTAGCTGAATACATTTTACATTTTGATGTTAAATAACCAATCACTCGATATGTATGGATGGACGTAGCATGCATATGCAGAGGGCGGACTTGAAACAAGTTCAAAGAGAAACCAGTGGAAACTAAAGTAGCGTGCTGAACATCAAGAGATCTTGTTTAGATTAGTGGCTTCATATATGAATAATCCGATATGCATTCAGGTAAAACAACAGAGGATGAATGTTTTTGATGAATTAGTATTATGGGGTTTTAAGGAGCTGAGAGGAGTGTTAACATGGCCATCTACGGCCTTTTGACCCAAACTTTGTAAAGTGGTCCAATTCTGCAACTATTCATCAATAACAGACTACAACAGCCAAAGTATCAAATCTAGATTATTTTACTACTAACACAAATAATGTGCTATTTTAAAGAATAAGGCTGATTAATGTATTTTTCTTGCTCTCCACAAATCCCAGGAAAAGACCAAAACCAACAATCAACGAATTGATTCATCAATGAAAATATCGATACACATGAGAATCGCGATTTTATCTTTTGGGATACTGTTTTGATACTCCAAAACGCTGTATAGAATTTTAAATTCTCAGCCGCTGTTCTGTGTTTTAGAGTGAAGGTACGGGCATCATATAAAACAACAACATCTAAGGAATCCATTGGTACCAACCATGTCATACTTGCATGTTGCAAAAGAATCTAAATAATACTCCAAAGTTAAGCTAAATTTTGTAGAGGAAAAACTGGCATGGCCATTTTCAAAAGGGCCCATTGACCTCTGACCTCCAGATATGTGAATGAAAATGGGTTCTATGGGTATCCAGGATTTCTCCCCTTTACAGACATGCCCACTTTATGATAATCACATGCAGTTTTGGACAAAAAACATTATTTTTTTTGCATGCAGTACAAATATGTTATTTTCACCTATTCTAAAAATGGTGTATTTGAATATTTCTGCATACTGGGGTCCACAGTCTTGGAATTGCATTCTGTTCATGTGTGATGATGTTAGTCCCCATGGTAGCTACTTCACCTAGTGAGTTGTTTTTTTACTCAGATCTTATACATATGATGTGTTCTTTATACTATGACAGTTTTCCTAAAATTAGATTTGAAAAAAAAAATTGCAATATATCGCCTTGCTTACAGTATCGCATATCGCCAGATTCTTGCCAATACACAGCCCTACTCAACTCTGGGATGTACATAAAACTAAATAATTTAATGCAGTCCAAGTTGGATTCAGTTGAACCAACTGCCAAAAAGTCTGCCAAAAAGAAACCTTAGTCCGTCTCTAAAATACTTCCCTACCCTATCTGTGGCACTCAGCCCCAAGCCCAATGGTTCCTACCTACATCAATGCTGAGCTTCATTTTTAAAGTGAATAAGTATGTAGTGTAACAAACTGCATCACAGAAGTGTGACATTGACTAACCAGTATAGGTCTGCAACCAATGATTACTTTGTCATCAATTAATATGTTGATTATTTTCCATTAAATATTTAGTCGCTAAAATGTCAGAAAATAGAGATACATAACATAACGTAAGTTCCAAGAGGTCAAGTTGAGGTTCGCCAAACAGCCCAAAACATAAAAAGATATTTAATTTACAGTTATATCAAACAGAGAAAAGCAGCAATTCTTCACATTTGAGAATTGTTTGGCACTTTTGATTGATAAATAATTAACCAAGTATTTCAGCAATGACTAGCAGGTATATTATATTTCACTGCAAATGTATCGCTGACCCAATATATCAACCAAACTCTTCGTTCAATCCTCTCAGTCTCCTCCTGACAGTGTGCCTGAGGCTGTAGAGATGTGTTTAGCACAGAATAATTGAAGTGTAACACAAAACAATAGGCCACATCTCAATAAAAAGGCGCTGGCATGCTACCAAGGAGAGGTGAGAGCCAGGAGAGAGCAGTGGATAGAAAAATAGCAAAGTGGGAGATATCTTGTCAGCAGTTGAATTTAAGATTCATATTTAAAGCTAATGAGAGGGAAATTTAAAAAACTAAAAATAATTATAATTAATAAAAATTCCCAGCTGATAAAAACACAAAAATAAGACCATAAAAAAAAAAAAAAAAAACACAATAACTAGTAGACTTAAATGCAATTTTAAGGCCTTGAATTGAAATGGTGTAAAAGCCTTTTTTTTCAGGCCCTGCTATGAAACTCTGCAGGAGACTACGAAGGGATACAGTCAAATAAATGAGAGGGGGGACAAAGGGAGAAAGGGGGACAAAAAGAGGGAAAAGCTGTGAGTCTGAATGAACTGTTGAAAGGAAAAAGAAAGAAAGGGAGGAAAAGGAGGGAAATAAACAGATTGAGTGAGCAGAGGTGTGCTCTTTATAGAAAATGGACGTATCCAGCTGTCCCTCCCATCCAGCTCTACCCAGAAACCCTTCAATCAAACAACTACGATCAAGCCTGACCACTGTAGCATCCCCAGGCCGCTTTCATTCGTTCTCATTCATTCATTCATTCATTCATTCGTCCATTTTTCCTCTCCTCCGGTGCTTTAAGCCTACCAATTATCATCAGTGGCCCCCAGACGGCCTCTGTCCTTGTTCCTGTTTCAGCTGGCCTTTCAAACAGCCCCTGCATTAATAAGCCAGTTGTTACAAATAAAAAAGGGAGGTGAGCGGTGATTATTCAAAGCCCTCCGAAAAGAGAGAGAGAGAGAGAGAAAGAGAGAAAGAGAGAGAGGAAGCTCACGTTTCACACCCAGGAAGAGTAAAAGCACCGCCTGCCATTTACGGGGCTGTCCAAGGGCCTGGTATGGAGACTAACAGGGGTGATAATAAGGGAGGGAGAGAGGCTGTAATGGTTCAGCGCATGAAAAAGGCTCTTAATACTGAAAAACACCCAAAATCGCTGACTGGCAGGAAGAGGCAGCATCCTTCATTCATACATCTGTTCAACAGGATCATAATAATATAACCACTTGAACCCTTTTGGCTTCATATTAAATAAGGACTTAAATCCAGTCAAAAACATGTTTTTCTTCATGTTCCTTGACTGTGATGTTTGAGCTTCACTGTGCAGCGTTTGACTATAGAAGCTTGTTTTCACATTCATCTGCTGAAGAGGGAAGTTTCGCTGAGTTTAATACCTGAACGTATCAGGAGGATTTTGTGACATCACAACTCGTGGCTCAACATGCAACTTACGCAAGTGTATTGTGGAAACTTGAAACCTCCAGTTCACCTGTACTAAGAATAGACTTTACAGTGAAGAAAAAAGACATCTTGTATCCAACATTTGAAATTAAAAATATTTTCATATTCACAGAATTCTGGATTCAACGTAATATGACTTTTTTGGTTGAAAAAACATGTCAGACAAATTTGTATTCAAATCTGAGTATTTTTAGGTCTTTAAACATGTCTGACAGGGATTTTTAAACACAGGGATGTTTGTCAAACACTATCAGATAGTCTTAATTAGGTTTCTAATGTAAAGCCAGTGGTGGAAGAAGAAGAATTTTCATTCCAAATTAAGTAAAAGTTGCAACAAAACAATGGGAAAATAGTCTATTACACTGAGTAATTCAACATTTTATTTGGCTGGAAATAATTGTTGGCGGTGGCAGGATGATAGAGTCTAAGTTTGCATGTTGTGTCTAATTTCTTTATAGTACAAAATGATAATGTACATTCATTTAGTGTATACTATCTGCTAAAAGTATGAAGATTAATATATAGTGCATACTTCATAATATAAACAGTAGTGTAGATTTGGAACACAGCTTCGTATTTTGCCCAATAATTCTGCCCTGCATTGAATATATTTTGTTTTATTTTGGAATATAAACAAAAACAACAAGTCGGTAATACAGTTGTGTTTGTGTGTGTGTGTGTGTGTGTGTGTGTGTGTGTGTGTTAGGACTGCAACGATTGATCGTCAACTATTAAATAATCCCCAACCAATTTCATAATTGGTTTGAGTAATTTTTTAAGAAAAAAAGTAAAACTTCTCTGATTCTAGCTTCTTAAATGTGAATATTTTCTGGATTCTTTACTCCTCTATGACAGTAAACTGAACATCTTTGAGTTGTGGACAAAACAAGACATTTGCGGATGTCATCTTGGGCTTTGGGAAACACTGTTTGAACATTCTTCACCATTTTCTGACATTTTATAGACCAAACAACTAATCAATTAATCGAAAAAATAATCAACAGATTAATCGTCAAGGAAAACAATGGTTGCAGCCTGTATGTGCGTGCATGCGTGCATGCCTGTGTGTGTGTGTGAAGGTCATTTACCTGCACACCTGAAGCTCTGAGCAGTCAGTCCCTTCTCCACAGCCAGACAGGTGAGAATACTGAGGAAACTAGTGGTGACTGACTGCCGCTTGGCTCTCTGGGCCTCCCGCTGTCTCCTCTCCCTGGATGGTTTTGATCTCAACAGCACTCCCTGGATGGCTGGGGCTCCTTCTCCCGACTCTCCTACTTCTTCTTGGGCAGGCCTCTGCGCTGCGACTGCCTCCCGCAGGGCCTCTGCCCATTCCTGGGCCTTGAGCTGATCGTCCGCCCGAAGTCTGAGTACCTCTTTGGGGAAAACTACCTGGAAGCAGTCCCCTCTATCTGTCCGCGGCTCTCCATTCTCTGGCTCCTGATCATGCCGCACGGCCAAGCAGGAGGCCAGGGAACACTGGAGGACAGGCTTGGACACAGACCCACGTCCCTCGGTAGGGAAGGCCCGGAGAGCCGATCGGGTCAGGACGAAGGTGAAGGCCCGCCAGTTGTTCTGATCCATCAGCTGGTGGAGCAGACCAGCTTTGAGGACGTCCTGGCAGCGTTGGGTGAACAGAGGCAGGGTGGTGGGTCTGCTCAGGGAGAGTGACGCCTCTGCTGATGTGGGGGTGTCGCTGTCACCATCAGGCCTGGTGTCGAGGCCCGACGGAGAGGGCGACGAGGACGGCGACATGGCTGCAGGAAACTTGACGACCTGTTGCTTTTCCACTCCGGTCTTGCGCTGGTGGTTCTCCTTCCTCGCAGGTCTGGCTGCCTGCACCTTCTCCCACATCAACCGCCTCCACTCCATGGCTTCCCATTGGTTGGCCGCCCTCAGCTGGAGACGCATGCTGTTGAAGAACAAAGCTTGGAGCGTGCGCTGATCGGCAGGCTGGGTGATCTGGCCGTGCTGGCTGCAGGGTGCTGGTGAGATGACGCTCTGGCAATGTGACAGAGAGTAGGCGTTGCCCAGCTGGCGGTTGGCGCTGCTGTCCAGAGTGTACAGACGGAGCTCACAGGGTGTCAGCTCGACATGGCAAGTTGTCCATCGCCCCCGGGACCCCTCGCGCTGCTCCATCGCACCCTGCTTCACCACACTGCTACTGCTGCTGCTTTTATCAGCTGAACAGAGAGACAGAGGAGACGGGGAAATAGGGAGAAATAAGACACAGATGAGTAATGTGTGTGTGTTCAGGAAAACCTTCTTTGAGGAAACAAGTTTTATTCTGAATAAACATCTTCCCCCTGGCCAACCAGGTGCAGTTCATCTCATCCTCTATGGACACAAATAGCAGGTCAGATACTATTACTTGTGTCTTAAAAATTTTCAAGTTTTGAACATTCTGATACGAACACGTTGCCACTGGTTAGAAGATTTAAAGGAAATACTCCGTTCAAAAATCAATGAAAACTTTTGAGTATCAAACATTCAACCAAAACTGTAAGCTTGACATTTGGCTCTGAACATAGACTGCATATAAGAAGTGAACATAGTCACCGTGACGTCACCCATTAGTTTATGGACTGCTGTTTTGAAGCCTCGAGTTCAGCATTTTGTCCGTCGCCATCTTGGTTATTTGCAACCAGAAGTGACACAAGAGGGTGGAGCTAAGTACAACTGAATGCTGAATAAGACATTTTTAGGCGACCAAAAACGTTATGATTAACTTTCATGTACTGAAAACACACTGTGAAAGGGTTAAAGTTCTACGACAAAAACACAGACAACTCCCAGACCGGACAATGCCGTGGTAGTGACTTGTCAATCACAAGGTAGCCACACCCTAAAGCATTTACTAATAGACTTCTACACATTCAGACTTAATTTTGCAACCAGAGGAGTCGCCCCTTGCTGGCTATTAGAAAGAATGCAAGTTTAAAGCACTTCCCTTTTGGCTTCACTTCCCAGACCTAGAGGTAGCCCACTGGCTCTGAAAGGTTTATATCCTTTGTGGACGTTGGCAGCTATAGTTTTTGGATGTTTCAGTAATTGCTAATGGTGTTTTAAACCTACATACTTCTTCTACTTTTAGTGCAGTCCTTCTGAACTATATAATGTATCTTCTGATGTTTTCTTAATTAATTCTTAGGGTAATTGTTATTTTTTATCCACATGGAAATGGAATAGGTAACATAACATACACATAAGTAGTTAAGAACTTACTGGCTTCTAAGATACTGGCCAAGTGTTTCCGGTAGAGATGCAGGGCTACAACGACAGCACTCGACAGAAGTGTATTTAAGTCTGTTGTGAAGAAACGATGAGTGTTTGGAACATACCGAAAAGACATTTTTCGTGGAGTACTCCTTTAATGAAGTGCATCTGTAGCTTGAACTCAAGATCACACGTGTCACTGCGAGTAACATTTTTGGACATCAAGACTGAATCCATCGCAATGAACTACAAAATTTGTCCGACGCAGCTTTTTCCCCCAGTTTGACTGAATCCTTACACCTCGAAGTCTAAGAAACGTTAATCTAGATGGGCCAGTTTCCTACACAAGTTAGCTTATCGGAGGCTCGCGGCTCTGACATGAGCGTTGGTATTTTGGTAAGAGATAGGCGTGTGCGGGTGCTCCTCGGAGAACTTTTCTTGTCGCCAAGGCAGGAAGAAACAGTATTGTTAAGGAGGCCACTGGGCAAACTGTCCCCTTTTCTAAATCTGAAAGCCGGGGGCACACCCTCTCCCTAGTTTGGCCTTTTTCTCTCCATTCTTTCACCGTCTGCTGATCAGGAGGTTTGTTTTACCCTCACTTATGTCTCTTCTCTCGCCGTCTCCTCTAGTGATTATGGTGTGTTTTCTCCCTTGATTGAGAAGGGTTCAGACTCAGGTAGACAACAGGCGTGACCTCTGCTAGGACATAAAACTGGGCCAGCCTTTATTATGAGCTATGCTGCATTCACTGCCTTGTCTGAAAAATACTTGGACAGTTGCGAGCCAAGAGCAAATGTATTTTATTGAACAACATGTTTAATATAAAATATATATAACAGGGATTGCAGCAAAGCTCTTAAATACAAAGAAAGTGCCACAGATCAAGGGGATAGTGCAGCCACACCAATATCCGGTGCCACATCCTGTTGTGCTGGTTTGTCTGATATCCATTACCCCTATTTGTCATAGATAACAGTTTCTCCGCTTTCCACGATTTAAGATCAGTGTTCCAGTTTTAAGTATAGAAATTTTAGTAAAATTTTTGCGCTCTCAAAGAAACAGAAAATGTCCAAAGCATGTACACTACTTTTTGGTTAAATCCCCAACAATGCAAAACTTCACCCATGCGATACCAGATGTGCAAATTAGTTTATGTGACTGGTGAAGATAAAAGATGGAGGTACACTTAATGATAACGATTAGATCCTGACGGATGCTGGATTTTTTAGGCCAATACATTAACACATTTTGTGATAGAGATGCTGAAGTAAAGATATTTCACATTTGAGCAGTCACGTACTCAACAGTAAATATAATATAATAGTACATTTTGAACAGTAACTTTACAGAACTTTAAATAACTAAAAATGCATAATATATAAACTTGAATTAGAAAAAATCAAAGTCAATTCTACATAAGAATGCAGCCTATAATACATGTATTTCTGCAACTTCTTTTAGCATATCTGCCATCATATTTGACTATACCTATATATACATACTTCAGTGGTTCAAGCGCCCAATGAAACCAAATACTGGATTCATTATTCTTAAAAGGTCCCATTTTTGTTTCAGTCTCAGACCGCTGTAACACCGCTAAAAAAGAGGAAGAGAGAGAAGCACCTGCTACACGGAGCAGGCAAGCAAAAACTACAAGCTATAGCATGAAACTGGTGACAAACAGATGAATCTTTAGGAATTAAGATTGCGCAGCAAAGACTAAGGACTGATAAACTGTGACTTATTCTATGAGCTGCAAGTGCACTAATTTGGTAATTTGCAGGTCAAAAGACACGTCTATGACATGACTATATTTCAACATGCAGTTAGGACCTGCTTCACATTGAAATAATTACTGAAATGCTGTTGAAACAATGGTTATATGTAACACAGACTCTCTCTCTTTTCAGCCAAATTAAGCCCAGTTTTAACCTCAATATCTAGACGTCCTTCAGTAGGTAGACCGGTTTACTTAAAAATCACCATCTCCTAAACCAATCCCACAAACTGATTTAATTGTAAACCCCCAACAGGAGCAGTCTAATTGGCAGATATTGCATTTTGTTTCTTTAACGTGCTCAATCACTCAAGGAGGAGGAAAAGAAAAGCTAAATCGTTCACAGCTCCGGTGGCGAGTCCAGCGCCTCATCAATCTTATCAAAACAGCAGTAGACATGATGTCACTCCAGGTCTCGGACTTTGCATGTTAACAAACCTTTTTGCTAAAGGAACAAATGAATATGCAAATACGTTTTTAGCTGGAATCAAGACTGGCTGATTGGCAGTCTTCACGCTTGGGAGGGTCGAGATGAGAATTAGGCATTGTGGCGAAGAAAACTGCTCTGTTCAATTAGCCTTCATCTCCACCTGGTAGGTTTTGACATCACACTCTGGTAAATGTCTAATGTACACATATACAAGCCTTCAACCAGAATTAACACGTTTCTCTCAGGGCTGCAAACTAACTATCCAGTACTGCTGCCCTCAAGTCAATCAAGACCTTAAACAAGCAACCTCACCCACTGATTAGGTAGCAAATCATAATATTGCATGCCGTTTTACAATCTAACAGACTCCCACCGTTTCCTGGATACAAATGTACACATAGACTGCAAATGAAAAAGCAGGAGAAGGCGCCTGCAGCCACACACACAGGTACACCGTCAACTCTAAACCACAGCGTTTATCCTGTTCAGGATCATAGTGGGGTGAAGCTATCCCAGCAGGCACTGGGTGAGAGGTACAGTATGGTTACACACTGGACAGGTCGCAAGTCTATCACAGGACTTTTACATACATAATACAAACATATCTACATCTACGGGTCAATTTAGTGGTAATCTTTAAGGAAGTAAGAACTTAAACATTAGTCAACGTCAGCTTCTAAAAGCTGCATTCAAGTTTGTGTGTGCGCGCGTGCGTCGCGTGCGTCGCGTGCGTCGCGTGCGTCGCGTGCGTCGCGTGCGTCATTTCCGGGACCGGAAATGGCTGTAAGTCCCCAGGTTGAGTAAGGTCAGAATTGGTGGGAAAAAAGATGTGTCATGAATGATGTGTTACAGTTCATTCAGATACAACAGGAATTGAAACAAAGAGGAAGCATGAATACATTCAAAGTCAGCAGAAAGACTCACATGAACGTGAAGAGAAGCACGATTGATTCTAGGCAGCGACAACTGAGATGAAGATGCAACCTTAAGTTTCAAAATCAGAGAAAATTGTACCTACTATTATTGTACAGAAGCAGGAGCAAAAAACAGACAGACCAGAGGAAAATAAGTGAAACAACTGAAGCTGTTTTGGACGACTAAAATGAGACTTTACTTTATACACACAGCCACTCCACAGAGACACAGTCAGTGTGTGTTGTTTAAAATATATTCAGCCTGTTAGACTGGGAAAATGTCCATTGGCTATTTGCGAATGATAAACAGACCAAAGAAACTCCTGTGGTCAAACTTGCATAAATACATTGAGAAGACAATTTGTTGCATGCTGTGTCTGAATGCATCATTAGACAGGAGTTCCTCTAGCACAGGTTTTCACTCCAGGAGTTTTACTCTGCTCTGTGTGTTTTCTCTTTACAGTAACTTCCTGCTTAACTACCAGTTTACAGCACACCTGCATAGTTGTTGTGCATTGTTGTGTGTCATACAAAGTCACAGCCTCTTTTGTAGCCTCCTTTCTGTGTGGTTGTTTATTTTTAAGTAAGTGTACTTCATGTCATATTTAAAACCTGTGGTTTACTGGGGCCACACAATGATTTGTATCAATTAATCTATAATTAATTGTTTCATCTTTAAAATATCAAAATAATTAAAATAGCCAGGGTCCAAGGTGACATCAAATAGTTTTTTTCTTCTAACTAAAATCAAGACACGAGGATATTTGATTTGCAATAAAAACAGAGAAAAGCAGCAAATTCTATTTTTCATTATTCTTCCACATACTTCAGTGCGGGAAGACTGTGTTTTCATATCAATAGCAAATAGTTTCTTGTCACTCAGGTGGCTAGTATTAGCTGATCAACTGTGAGTCTGGTGTCTTAAAGCCTGCTGATAACGTAACTTGGTGAGTTAAAGGGGAACACCACCAAAATTAGGAGTTCAAATGTTATTTCTACGAATGGGAGACTGATTTTGTCGACCCGCAGAATGTTTGTCTTCTTTTTTTATACTCAAATGAGCTTTATTCTATTGTAGTGGTGTCAGTTGTGAGACAGAAACTGTTCCCATATACTCAGAACATTCCTCTGGGTGCTCTCAGTGTCATCTAGAACATTTCTCCCAATTCATTGTCTATGGCGCAGTTCCTCACTTTATACCCTATAACATCACAAATTTGAGATATAGCACTCTAGTTTTGGGATTTGGAAGAGAGTTGTTCATGTTTACTAGTATTTTCGGACTGTCTTAGACCATTGGAATAACATGTATGAATTTTGAAAATGTGTGTAGTTCCCCTTTAACCAGTTTTTTTCCCCACAAACTTAAAGGTGCAGCGTGTAGGATTTGGCGGCATCTAGCAGTGAGGTTGCAGATTGCAAACAACTGAAACTTCTCCCGTGTGGCAAGCATGTAGGAGACCTACGATGGCCGACATGAAAACGTGAATGGCCCTCTCTAGAGTCAGTGTTTGGTTTATACGCTCATTGCAAATGAATCACACATTTTTAATCTGTTCAAAATGTACCTTAAAGGGAGATTTGTCAAGTACTTAAAACTCTTATGAACATGGGAGTGGACAAATATGCTGCTTTATGCAAATGTATATACTGTGTATACAGTATTTATTATTGGAAATCAATTAACAAAACAAATCAATGGCAAATATTATCCAGAAACCCTCACAGGTACTGCATTTAGCATAAAACATGTGCTCAAATCATAATATGGAAAACTCAAGCCCAACAGGCGACAACAGCTGTCAGTGTGTCAGTGTGCTGACTTGACTATGACTGTAAAGGGGAGACTCATGGGCATAGAATGCATTTACATTCACATACAGTATCTTGAGGTCAGAGGTCAAAGGAACTCTTTGAAAATGGCCATGCTAGTTTTTCCTCAACAAAATTAGACAAGCTAGTATGACATGGTGCCAATGGATTACCCGCTACAACCTCCGAAAGATCGAATAGCAGCAGGGCCTAACGGCGGCCTGTTCGATTTTTAAGAGACTAATTAAAAAGCGCAAGTTGCGTTTTTATAAATTATTGCCGTTAAAAATAATTTGCGTTAATGCATTATTATTGCATTACTTTGACAGCCCTAGTATATCCAATTTCTGCCAATAGATCCAACTAAATGCTACACACTGCCCCTTTAACTCGTTCATTAAACTATTTACAGTTAATATTATTAACAGGTGCATATTTCTACATTAAAAACTGTTTCCTTGCATGGACCTCAAACTTGTATGAATATAAAATGATTGAGCAAGGCTCACAACAAAATATGCAATCAAAAATAGACCATTATTTACAAGAATCAGAATATATAAACAGATGAATGCAGCCTTTAGAGTTCAGTGGGCAATGTTATGAAACACAGCTTTAATAATAAGCTAAAGAGCTACACATACAGCCTGTTTGGTCCCGTGTATACATGTATATCATGTATATAATAAAGATCATCATTTCCATTTACCATCTAAACATCCCCAGCTGTCACTAATGGAAAGGCAAACAGGCCACTTTTTTTCTCAATGAGAATGAAGAGACAGCGAGGCCGAGCTAAATCACTCCGCCTTCTGCTTATTACCGTCCTTTCCCTACTTCTCCCCTTTCAATGCACATCGAGCCAAACTAAATAGCCTGATGCCTTTTCACACATATGCTAATACTGAATAATCCTGCCAGTATCAGGGGCTGGGTAATTGGGTTGCCTCTTCTCTCGCCTCATTTGAGTCCATTTGCTGACAGGATTACAGGCTATTATCCCTCAGGATCCCTTAGGATCTCCTTAGGCCTTCAGATGGCCAAAACACACAAACAAATGGTGTGTGTGTGTGTGTGTATGTGTGTGTGTGTGTGTGTGTGTGCGTGTGTGTGTGTGTGCATTGGGCCCTCTGCCTGAGCACTGACTGTCATAGCACAGCTGTGTCATTTCAAGTTATCATCATCTTCTATCATTATTGCTTTCTCTGAGGATGCTTCAACATAAGTACAGCATACGCCCCGATCTGTAGCACAAATAGTCAGAGACTTCTGTCCTCCGAAAGCCTCTCGAAGGCTGAGAAAGCTTTCCGGTGAATGGGCGGTCGATCAGAGCAAAGGAGGAGGAGAAGGAGGTGTACATCTCTGACAGGGAGGGACCGGACTGTTGGTCACCAGAGGACATGACATCATTTTTATGGTGCAAAGCAAAAAACAGCTCTCCGTGTCACAAATGCCCAATTAGGCAAATTCTATGCAACTAAAAGAGAGTCAGCTCCATCATAGACCTGAAAGATTTGGACTGACAAATTCCTAACAGCCACTTTCTACATCATTATATCACACAGAGACTCACACTGTGTATGTGAACTCACCCTCTGGCTGGTGGTTGAGGATCATGTTCTTCAGAGTGTTGCAGTCCACAGTGGGCAGTCCGTTGTCTGTGTATGTAGACGGCCGGTAGTTGACGTCTGACCTGGACCGGTTGTGTCCCTTCTTGAAGGCCGAGTTGGACGAGGAGTTGGCGGTGTTGTTGGTGCACTCCTTGGTGTGGGCTGCCAGGTCGTTGGTGGAGCGTGCTCGGCTTCTCTTGCCGTGCCTCAAGCCCATTCCCAGCCCCAACACGCTGAAGTTGTCGGCCCAGGCCAGGCCTAGAGGCCCCACCTCTGGCTGCTCTCTGGCCAGCAGGCCCCATACGCCGCTGGAGCTCAGCTTCCCTAGCGCGGCACTGGACACCTCCTGCAGCTGCTTAGGCTGCCTGGAAGGCTGGAGGATCCCTGTTTGAGCTTGGCTCGGACCTTGGCCTTGGATCCCGTCCATACAGTTGATAAAGTCCTCCGTGGCCTCAAGAGCTGGGCTGATATCGCCCACCATGTCAAGCTGCTCAAGACCCTCCATGGCAGGGCCTTCCCCTGAGCTAGAAGTCTCACAACTAGATGGTTTTCCAAAATGGGCACAAAAACCCAGTTAGCAGCATCCACATGTCCAACAAACCAAACTGTCTGTCAACTGGCCAAATGAAAGCTAAGTAAGGGGTAAGGAAGATCCAAACAGCATGCAGGCTTCACAAACTGCTGTCTGAAGCCAAGTCCTGCTCTTCTCCTCAAGGCAGGGCCTTCATCCAGGGTTACAGTCTTCCTTATCAGTGGTGTGCCTCTAGCTCTGGAGGGAAAGTCAACTACCTCTCGGGGGGGAAAGCTACTGCGGCTTCATGCCAGAGCTAAACGGTAGCCTGGGACTCCCCATAATCGAGCCAATTTGGGTGGCAAACTGCGCTGCTTAGCCAAATACACACACTTTGGGTAAGAAAAAAACAGTCAAATCCCTCTGCACAGACCGAGATGTTCAGGGGCGGGCTATTTTGGCCCGTCAGGTGGCTGTGAAGTCATCAGATGGAGACGGTTTGTGGCTTCACTGTAACAAACGGGAAGAGAGAAAGAGGAAATGGTTAAGAGGAAACATGCCGAAAAAAAGCAAAGAATGGAAGTACGGCTGGATAGTGTGATAAAATTATACATAAAACCAACTTGTGTTCCGCTTTCTTAAACTCTAAATAGAGGCTTTGCCAAAAAGATAAGAGGATTATGAAGCCTCTACTTTAAAAAGGTGCTACATTTGAATTCAGAGCAGATCTATTGCTTCCACACAGCTCTCAACATGGCAGCAGCTCGCTAACAGCGCAAACAACAGCGACATTGCTGAAAGAGCAAACAGGGTTTACCTATAAGTTGGAACCGGAGGGTGGGCACTACGTTTCCGCGACGACAGAGTCGGTCTGGATGGCATTATCAGCTGTAACTGCCGTATGAGAGCAGTGCAGAGCACCGGCCATGAGCTAACCAGTGGGGCACGCTCACATGCACTAAAAGGCACGTGCTGCTGGCCTGGCTATGTCAACAAAAGATTACAATACGCACAGAGGGAGATTGACTTCATTCTCTGCTCAGGTAAACATTACACCTCTATATCTTTACATAGCAAATAGTTTGCTGCTATATTAATGCTCTGAATATCGTACAGAGCACCTTTAACAACTTTAAGCATCAAACTACTGACCCTCATCACACTGAGACCGGAGCTTCACAGATTCCTCCTCAGTAAGTAGAAACGACCGTCCTCCCTCACATGTCCTGATGAAATAATACTTGACTTCCTTCTCAGCTGCTTATCACTGGACTGAGCAGGCAGAGAGGAAGCAGGCCTGGGTGGGGTTCGCATCCATCTGCCTGACCGCCTGTCTCTTCTGATTCTCTCCACTCCTCTGTCTCTCTCTCTCTCTGTCTCTCTCTCTCTCTGTCTCTCTGTCTCTCTCTCTCCAAACCTCTTTCTTTTATCATTTGTGCTCTCTCGCCCTCATTGATTTTCTTCTCCTCCACAGCTCAGCCTCTTTTACTTTTCTCTACATATGAATTATTTAAAGGCCATTACATCACTGCAATTCAATTTCAAGTCGGGCAATACCTTGAATATTCACGATTTATCCATGATTTGTTGGAGATACAAAAGAAAGATATTATCGTAGATATCACTGTGATTTTAATGCTCTTTATGGATTATATTTGGGCTTTTATTAACTTATATGCATTATGTTACAGTCCATTACCACACAGCACCAGGAAATAGTGCTGGAACAGTTCCAACATTAAACTGAAACTGCTAACCCACTCAACATTTTCACAATTTCAATCATAAACAATTCCTATTCAAAAGTCCCTTTCTATCGAAAATGTATTTCCCATCTAATTTAATTAGACCATGAACAAACAAAGAATGAAATTGAGATTAAAATAATAAATAAAATGAGATAAAAAAAAAGCCTAATCCCCAGATGACATACGGTTAGCAATGCAGTTTCTTTGCGTGCGTGTGTGTGTGTGTGTGTGTGTGTGTGTGTGTCAGGATAATAAAAGGAGCCATACACTCTTTTAAACTTTAACAAATATTCCATCTCTTCTATTCTCTTCTGAAGAATTACAGTAGTTGAAACAAGAATCGGTGGAAACCGAGTATATGGCTGGACCATGTATGGTCATTGCATAAAGTTGAGGTCTGGACTACTTTATGCAAATCACGGGCATCCGACGCGACGCGACTCGCCGCCTCTGGAAACTCCCTAGAAACTTTTAAACTAAGCGTTGTCGATCCAAAATAAAGACAGATTTAGCAACTGTATGGCTTATTTCTCACATAAAACGTTTTCAGAAACACATTTCGGTGAACTATTTTCGTGTTATAAGAGAAGAAAGTTTCCAAACGAGCCACAATGTTGGTTCCGGTTTGAAAGCTGGGAGCAGCAGCCAACGAGGGTAAGCGTTCGTCCAATCATGTGCCTAGTGCCTTGTGTCCAGTGGCAGCCCATCAAGCGTCTAATGCTGGGAAACGAGGCGATCTCTTGCGATAAAAAATGCCCCAACGGACATGTACCATCAGTCAGTCACAGACTTTTGCGTTTGTAGGGCTGGCCCTCTGCGGTACAGCCAAAAATACAGGTGCAGCAGCTTTGCTGGGACATCCGCTCTAGTAATGATATCTTTAATTTAACACCCTCTATCCTCATATACCAACATATTTACCATGATGTCATCTGCCTGCAGATACAGCTCTGATCTAATCTGAGCACCGTCATCAAGTTACTCATCGAGCTTCCCACTGAACTCCTGTTAACTCAAACATCCTGTCAAGCAAATACAGCTGACATTAGCCGGGAAAGCACAGATTAGGATACTTGTGATCGGTGATGACGTAAACTGAAGAACAAAGCATGAAGCGAATCGCTTTGACATTATGATTTTTGAATGTCACGTTACTCAGACAACAATAAAAGCGGTAACTTTCTTCTACCTTCGCATAGACTCAAATGAAGCAAATATATCGATTCTGGTTTTTAAAAATCGATTTCAAAATAGGTGTAGGTGAATCTATTTTTTTTTCCACCCCTATTAAATCAGCCTGAACTCACATTTTTTTTTCACTTCATTATTTTAATATACAGTACTATATTTCAACCTCTAAGAAAATCTGAGATACAGCAAATCAGGGGTCTCCAACAAGGCTACATCTGTTTAGGTTTTTGTGAAGATTTATGTGCAACAAAATATAAGCCAGAAATATACTGTACATTCAAGAAAAATAGGGTTTAAAGGGGAACACCACCTAAATCAAGAATTCCAATATGTTATCTCCATGGCCTAGGAAAGTCCAATCAATATTTGTGAACATGAGCTCCTCTCTCTCAAAGCCAGAAACCAAAGAAGTAAGTCTCAAACTTGTGATGTCACAGAGTATAAAGTCTGGAGCTGCTCGATAGACAATGATGTTTAATGTCAGAGTAAAAGAAGCACCCATACAATTGAGATGTTTTTATGTTTTGTCAGCTGTTGTTTATGTTTTTATATCCTGGCCCTGAGAGCAATTATACTTCATTCAGCTGTATTGTTTTATATGGAATAACAAACTTGAAGGTCAACACACCTTAAAATGTAATTAAAACCTTTAAAATACAAAGTAGAAGCTTACATGAAGACTTTGAACGCATCACTGGTCCTCGCCTATAAGGCTGGCTTATCTCAGAATCAGAATCAGCTTTACTGGCCGAATACTGTATGTGTACACATACAAGGAATTGGACTCTGGTTTTACTTACTTATGGTTTTAACTTGCTCCAAATGTACTTACACACAGTTCCAAGAACAATTTACAGGAAGATATAAATAGACATACAGCAAAAAACAAGGACAAAGAAATTGAACAAAGATGGGTGTATAAAGTAAGTGTGTATACATCTAAAAACGTACATAAAAAGAAAGAATGACCAACATACAATGTTTATATACAAGTCAAGTGTTTCTGTAAATTGTTAACAGCACAAATAGTGCAAGGAAATACATATTGAATGGATTTTCATTAAAGGTCCCATATTGTAAAAAGTACGATTTTCATATCTTTTATATTATAAAGCAGGTTTAAGTGCTCTATAAATACTGTGAAAGTATCAAAATGCTCAATATACAGAGAAATACACACAATTCGTTTTAGAAATTGTGCGTTTCAAACAAGCCGTCAGGATTTCTGTCTATTTGTGATGTCACAAATATACAGTATTTAGACCATTACACAGTTTTAAATGTAAACATTCTAAATGTGTCTCAGTTTATTTCCTGTTGCAGTGTATGTGAATGACATCAGCTGACAGGAAATAAACATGGACCCAAACTGTTGCTTAGCAACGCAATTCCATTGCAATTCCGTTGAAATGTACTAAAACGGAGCGTTTCAGACAGAGGGTAAATACAGGTATATTCAGGCAGACAGTATGAGGAAAGTAAAGTTTTTTTTGTACATTGCAAAATGCAAGTATTAATGATGTGTCGTTGCGAACGAGCCGGTTCAAAGAGCCGGCTCCTTTAAGTGAACGATAAGAGCCAGCTTCCCTCCGAGAGCCTTTTTTTTCTTTTTATTAATTCAAGGCAGAATGATAGGACGATCTTCTCCGCGCCACGGGCACTCCACGCACTGACTGTAACTGAATGTTGTGTTAATGACGTCCGTGCGACCAATCAGGTGATGACAGACAAGGATCATACCATCAAGCAGGGAGGATACAGAGCAGGAGGGAGAGGAGGCAAGATGCGCGAATAGCAGACAAGATGAGTGACAGTCGGCAACAAAGCAGCATGTAAAATTATGGTATTCTGGAAATTATATGGTTTAGTATAATTAAATTGAATAATTTAAGTGATATATGTCAACACATACTAATCAAAGGTCAAAACAATGTTAAATTTGGCTGAATTATAAAAAGGCAGAAGTGGTAAAATGAAGAGCCGTTTGGGAGCCGAAAGAGCCGGCTCTTCTTGGTGAGCTGAGCCAAATGATCTGGCTCACTAAAAAGAGACGGAATTCCCATCACTAGCAGTATGAACCTGGAAATGAGCCTGATATGGGACCTTTAAGTGTGTGGTTATCTCATATTTAATTCCTAAAGTAAGGTTACACAATGATGCTACTTAAGTTTAATAAGAATAGCAGCAAGGCTAAATGAAAAACAACCACCGTGTTGAAGCCTCAGTGCTGTGGTTTGTGTTTGTCTCTGTGTTGCTGTATCAATAAACACACAGTCAGCATCTCAGCAGTCAACACTGACAGAGCAGAGGTGAAGCCACGGTCAGCCTCTCGGTTAGCTACTCACTTTAACCGTCAGCCAGCTCGCTAACACGTCTTGTTTATCACCACACATGCTGTATAAAGCGACATAAATACAACTACTGTGAGAGCTGACTGAATAAAGCCTGTTTAATCCCCAGTTGATGTGATGTGATGTCCGGGGCTAGTTAGCAGCTACCGCTAGCCCCTCTCTCTCTCTCCATCCTTCATCAATGTCTCTTTAACACAACATCAAACTGTTCACTCACTGGAGTCTCAGCCATCATGAGTCAGAGGATCAGTGCTGCTGTTGTCTGGTGTTGAAGCCGGTGCCGTTCACGAGCAGTAACACATTAAATCAAGACTCACCTTACTGTGTTTACCACTATGTCATTTTGACAGTCCGTCGCAGATAAACGTCCCCTGAAAGCAACTGAAGCCACAATATATAAAGGTTCCGTGCAACGTTGGAACACTGTGTGACTTTCACTTCAATTCACTTCAATTCAATTCATTTATTACGCGCTATAAATCAATACATTATAGAAGTACTTATGTGAGCCAATATAAAAATAAAAAAATATTTTAGAATCATTAAATGCATATAAATAAACACAGAAAAGATAAAAGATAAATAGTGAAATAATTCAGTAAATTATCAAAAAATACTTCATATTCATATTTATGCAGGAATCAGGTCACATTTACATGTCACATGTTTCTTTTCCCCTTCAATTCAATTCAATTCAATTTGCTTTATTGGTATGACTGTCAGGTGAATAATAATGCCAAAGCGTCAATTCAATAATAAATAAAAAAATAAAAAAATAAAAAAATAAAAAAATAAAAAAATAAAAACAAAAACATATATATATACATATATACAATTCATTAAGCAAATTACAATATATAGATATTTAAAAAGAACATGCATGTAAATGGAAGAAAACAATAAAGAAGTAATTATTGTTTGTTGTGTCAATAAAACAAACAAACAAATTAAAAACAATTAATAACAATATATTGCAATATCAAAAGATAAATGTTAAAAAACAACAACAAAAAAAAACATGAAGTAGAGGAGTAAAGAAAAGTGTGAGTTACATCTATTATGTGTTGTTGTTGTGGTTGTCTCTTAGGCTGTGACATGCACTGACATATCCTCACTCAATGTTATTAATTTATTACATACTATAAATCAATACATTATAGAAGTAGTTATGTGAGCCAATACAAAAATTAAATTTGTATTTGTATTAAATATCATTAAATACATATGAATAAACATAGGAAAGACTGATAAATAGTGAAATAATTCAGTAAATTATCAAAAAAACTACTTGTAAAAATCTTTCATATTCATATTTATGCAGGAATCAGGTCACATTTACATGTCACATGTTTCTTTTCCCTTTTTTAATATTTTCCCCTGAAAATACCTTCCTCAGAATAAGGAAAGAAAAAAAAAACAGATTCATTCACTCACTCATTCAATCATTCATTCATTCATTCATTCATTCATTAATTCATTCATTATAATGAAAATCATTTTTAAGGTAATTATTGAGGCACACATGACAAAAAAAAAATTGTGAAACAAAAACATCATCAACAATGTCAAATTCAACTTATGACTAACTTCATCATTCTTATTATCACAGTGAGACATACTGGAGTTTGGCTTTATTTCTTTGTAGCTATTCCTTATTCAAAAACCTTTTGACAATATTTTATTAGAATTTCATGGTGGCATTTTCATGTTGGAAGAACGTAAAGACATTCCTGTTTTGTTTTTTTCTATTCTTGATTTCATAACTGCATTTCTGCATACATAATCTCATGAGCTTTTCACATTTTCCCAACACATATTCTCTGTCTGTTACTAATGTGATTATGTTATACACAGGGCATTGCCATTATTTCTATTATCATGTAATGGGATAAAAATCTCTAAAAGGCATGATCAATACCACAGTTTATAGCAGGGGGTGGTGCATTTATTTAGTCTCACAAAGAAAGGTCATGACACACGTCTTCACAGACGAATCAGACCAAGATGGGAAGAGGACCAGAGAGTGGCGGACAAAGCAGAGGTGGAGAATAGTTTCCCCCTAATGGGCTGCTTGAAGCTGCCCCAAAACCCAAAGTGTCAGTCTGGCAGAGATAAACATCATTCAAGAGGGACGCAGTAATTCTCCTCCAGCTTGTGTTCCAACAAGGGCTGAATCGATATATGTTGCCAATAAAGGACGTTTTCATTTAAACACATATTTGTGAATCAATATTGTCCACCTCCAATATCATACACATGCAGTTTCATTGATTAGATCTGTATAGATATGAATTGGATCTGTTTGGTGGTATAATTAACACTACTCTGGCTGGCTTTGAGAAAACCTTAAGAAAAACTAAAGGTGTGTATGTATGCCGCAGTGCTGCACTCTGTGGGCCCAGGTTATATATATAGGTGAAAATTGCTTTGAGGTAATTTGATTAATCGTACATTTGTTTGGTTATATGCACCAATAAAGCAGAATAAAAACTGAAATGTCCAGGGACTAGGGTCACTTCTGCTTTAAAACCTAATTTTAATGTACAAACTTTTATTTTGTTGTATGTTTTATCAAGTATCATGAGGAAACTGTAATTGTGATAATTACATCAACAGATCACAGTGATTTCTCAATCACTGTAATCATAATTATATCAACACTCTTTTATTATAAATCTAAGAAAACGAGTCATTTGTATTTGAAAATTAGTTCATGGTTGCTAGAACTAGCTAGTGTCTTTAAACAACACTTGGTCAAAGCCGAGTATATTGCTGGACCGTGTATGGTCAGTCTGTGAATTTGTGGCTAAATTGTTACACAAATAGTCAGTGGTCATGTCTATAATGTTAAATCCAGCGCTATGTCCACCAGGTCCGACGAAGACACTAGGGGATGCGCTGTTCCACTCAACTGGCCGTTCAAGCGGGGACGTACCCTATCGTGTAATGCACGTGATTGGTCCCTGGTTTTGTTCTTGCCGTTTCAAACAGGAAATAACATGACGGCCTGCTCATAAACTTTCTGTTATTCCATCTAAACAATCCACCAAAATCTACTTCTGAAAACATTTTAAGTGAGAAAATAGGCTATACCACTCCTGAATCTCATTTAATTTTAGAACTAGATCGCCTAGTTTCACAGCTTGGTCCAAGTTTCATGAGTCGGACGCGTCGCGCTGGACGGGCTCATTTGCATAAAGGACTGTTCTCAGCGTTTTCGATTTGAAAGAGCAACGTCCAATTAGAAAACTCCAATGCAGTAACTTTATCACTTAGACAGTCAATCAGTCATTAACTCATGATACATGTCCACAGGGGCGTTTTTTATCGCCTCGCTTCCCAGCATTGGACGCTTGATGGGTTGCCACTAGACAAAAGGCACCTGATTGGACGAACGCTTTCCTTTGTGTGCTGCTGCCAAGGCCCCAGAAATTTTCGTAGTGGCCAAACAGTGGTACTACAACTTCAACGTCCGTCACGTGATGCTATGGGGTCCAAAAAGACTTTTTCCGATAGACTTACATTGGGAAAGAGATGTCCGTAAATCGTCAGATAATTTTTTTTTTAGGTAAATCAACCTCCCAGTATGAACACTTGAACCCTTATTTAAATCATTAGGTCCTAAAAGTTGTAAAATGCACTAATAGCTGAATCCAGAGTTATTTCCCTTCCTCCATTCATGTGAATGAGCGAATGATTTGCATAACGTAGCCGAGAACTCAACTTTATGCAAATGAGGAGCGGCCAACGTGACGGCCCGTCTCTCAAATCGCGCCACCACGCGACCAGAATCTTTTGCACGGCATGCTTACATAGACAAAGAATGACAAGCATGGAAAGGACGGAGGCTATGGACATGTACTATTAGGGACAGACTTTTGCGTTTTTAGGGCTGGCCCTCTGCAGTCCAGCCAGTAGGAGCAAAGCAGCTAATTGCAAGTGTTCTACAAGTTTCAGCCACGAGAGGTTAGGAGTGCACTGTTTTTAATTTGTTGGACAGTTATGACAGTGATAATAATGGAGGGTGACAAGACTTGGTGCTGCTTGTTAAGCCTCTAATTCTGTTATATTGCTTAGTATCTAGATCATATTCACATTTAACAGCTATAAATGAAAGAATGACTTTGACTTTGACAAGCTGAGTGCAGGCGGCTGAGACATTGATAAAGTAGACCTGTGAACTCCTGACCTCTTGTGGCTGAAATTAGTCTAACATTCTATCAAATACAGATGAAACGTGTTAAACCATAAGGAGATTATTTCTGTTCAATCATTATATCAACATATACAGTGTAGGAAGAAACAGTTGGTATGAAATATTGCCACTAGACCCTCTTAAAGTCCTTTTTCTCTGTTATGAAGTCAATTCTAAGATTTCTATTTTTGTAGAAATTTTAGTTTAGTTTAGTTTAATTCCAATGACTTAGTCGGAGAGGGCTTTAGAATAATACAAATAGCATTTTTATTTATTAGAATAATAAAATAACCGTGTTTTTCCATCATATTTTTTATAATAATAATAATAAAAGTCAGTCACTCAATGACAGACTTTTGCGTTTGTAGGGCTGGTCCTCTGCGGTCCAGCCAAAAAAACATCTCTAAGCAATTGCACTAGCACTGAACATGCTTTTAGTTGATACACTCCAATTTTGGATGATATCTAGCTCTTGCTCCTACGTGGTTTGAATTTACTTATTGTAAGACGTTTGGACAAAATGCAGTGTGATGGGTTCACCCTAAAAAATCTTTGTCAATAAGCTTGCACTTTTGCAGGTTTGGGCTTGAGGACTCTGGGCTCTCTTTAAACCAACTTTGAAGAACCAAAAAATCCAGACTCACATCAAACCATCAACATTTTTTATCTGGATAACTCGGTTATTTATATAGCTTACAAAGAACGAGGAAAATGAAATGAAACAATGAAATGTATAGGGTGTAAATTATTTATTACAATACCACACTTATTATTAAACAATATTATTAATGGACTTGATCCAAATGGAGAAATGTTGTCCTATGATAAATCCTGTTTCACCTGCATTATGAATTTGTTCAGAATAATATTCTCAGGGAAATACCGAAACATATTCTGGATGTTTAGTTAGGGGAAGGATAAACTTGATTATTCCAAATTTCAGAACAAATTACTGATTATCAGTAGCTCCAATCCAAGAAACATCTTTATCAGCTTTCATAAGCCCATTAAGAAACCCCAGTCGGCCTCCTCCTCCTCCTCTTCATCATCATCCTTTCTCTGAATGCTCTTTGTCTGAATTTGTTTCAAAAGTTCTCCTGAGTGAAGGAGAGGTGGGCCAGGCCACCCTAATGGGCTCTACTGTGTTCCTCTCTCTGCAGCATTGTTGTAGGATAATAGTCCTGCATGTCTCAGAAAAAAATTATTTCTTCATATTTTTTTTTCTTTTTCCTCAGAATTTTCTGGAAAATTGAAAATGGGAACATCTTATTCCAGTATTTGACATTCATTCTATTCAACACAGAATTTCTACATGGACAAATACTGTTCTGCTTCCAGTAGGCACAGAAGCATTTTTGTTAATTGAAATTTTTTTTTAATCACATTTTGGCTTTTTTTTACTTTTCATTTCCTTTCAGCATTTGTAATTTTATTTGTCATAATTTTACATAAGAAAAGTAATGAATGGACGTCCAGGTAGGCCTATTGGTGGTTATGACTGAGTCCACTGTCTTTGCAGCGGTGTGGCTGCGTCTGAGCTTTAGAAATCCTTTTAGGCTAAGTGCCTGTGCCTGGATATGGGGTTTGATGCAACACATAAGCATCAGCTTTAGGAATAAGACCATCTCTGTCCACAAGGCTCCATCATTTTCCATCTAACAGCAATCTCACACCCCCCTTTCCCTTGACTCATGCACTCAGGTCTCTCTCTGTCCTGTCAGTCTTACCTATTTCCTTCTTTATTTTGATCATACCATCTTCTAGTGATGACTAAATTATGATTAGATTTAAGGATGTGCAGTGCTTTCATCTGTCTAGTGCGTTGTTTAATACTGCCCCCTCTAACCCCTCTCGAACGGCCAACCCCGACCCCCCAGACACACACGACACAATAGCCATCTACCTCGACTCACTCACTCGCTATTGAAGAGCAGAGTGGCTGCTTGGTTCCCATGGAAACACTACGTGTGTATGTGTGTGTTTCAGTTAATGTTTCTCCCTCTCTGAGAGTAAGTTGGACATACAAAAACACAGGTAATTTATTTTTAAATATGCAAATAATCTGCAACCTGTGTACTGCTGCATTATACATCTTAAGGCTAAATGAACTGAGAGGTAATAATAATAAGCTATAACCACTTAAAGGATAGGTTCATAATTATTCAAGTCTGTCTTAAAACACTCGTCGGGTGCCCGTTTGAACACGGAAACAGGTTTTGCTTGCTGTAAACATTCCTCCTGTTCATAATGGCCATTTAAAGATTCCTTCTTAGTGTGCTTTCAATGTAAGTGATGGGGGACAACATCCACAGTTCAGTGCATAAATACATTCCAAAGTTTATCTGAAGCAAATATGAGGCTTCAGCAGTCTGAGTGGGACACATGGATATCTTCCAAAGACAAAGTCTTTTTAGTATAAAAACTCCCTCTGTGTTCTCCTGTTGAGCTACAATGAAAGAATAGTAATATACAGAGGAAGTGTTGTATTGTACTAAATAGACTTAACATTTGGAGAATACCCACTTGATTCGTCTAACTTGAACAACTGAAGCCTTCAGATAAACTTCAGATAAACTTTGAATATATTTTTGCCCACAATGCAACTTGACAGCCGTCAGTTCAGTCGGAGATTTGGGTGTGTTATGCTAGTAGCTGTAGCAGTTAATGTATTATTTACCCGCTAACCTCAAGCAGAGATGAGCATGTATTTTTGTATTTGTGTTGTGTAAAATCACATCCACAAAAATAAAGAGCGATTTGCAAATACGCATAACTTACTCTGTAAATACGTATTTTAAGGTTTACATGTAAAGTGATATTTATGCATTTGTGCATCTATTTCTACACATGGAATGATATTTGCAAATTTGCAGATCGCTTCCTGTGGATTCATGGGCCACATGACATTTGTAACTTTCCTCCTGTTTGTTTACAGAATTTTGTCCGATTGGTACCGCAGCAGATCTGTAGATAAGAGTTGTAATCCACTTCTTTCTAATTTTTTTAATTTTCAAATTTATAGCCTTCAGCCCCAAATGACACTGACTCAAGTGACATAATTTGAGGTAATTTTCCATACTTTGCACAGCTCTCAACACCTATAAATAGACTTTGATGTGTAATATTGGTGGAGTTCCCTTTTAAAGGTGCTAAATTTGAAATTCATATACCATATCTAGTGCCTCCACACGGCTCTCACATGGTGACGGCTGAGCCAGAGGCTAACGGTGCTAACAGTGCGAACAGTGCAAACAACGGCAACAGTGCTGACAGAGATAACAGTGTTTACCTGAAGAGTGGGCGCTACGCTTCCGCAACAGCAGCGTTATCAGCTGTAACCACCGTATGAGAGCAGTGCAGAACGCCAGCCATTAGCTAGTGGGGCACGCTCACATGCACTAACATGCACAAAAAGGCACGCGCGGTTGGCCTGGTTATGTCAACAAAGCACAGAGAAACTCAGATTACAACACACGCAGAGGGAGAGCGACTTCATTCTCTGCTCAAGTAGACATTACTCCTCTATATCTTTGTATTATAAATAGTTGTATGATGCAATATTATATTATATATATTATATGCAATATATATTAAGATGCAGTGCATTGAGTGCCTTTGGCCACTGTACAATCAAGACAATGACCTATCTGTAATTTCAGGTGGACGAAAGACACATCCAAACAGCTGTGAATTCCCAGATTGCCACAACAGGTAGGCTAAATGAAGGGACCAAGGACAAAATCCCAATGCATTTACAATAAGCCTCACTATGCCCCTTGGCAAACTGACGATGGACAAACCACTGCCATTAAACACAAGACAACTTTCAGATTGATGGACTGTTAAGCCTGTAAACGAACCTGAACAAGACCGGACTACTTTAGAGTACTAACTTTTCATTGTAACTTTGCTCAGACTTATTTAAACCTGCTTTAAGAAACTGAGTTTCCTGCAAAACAGTATTCATGCTTCATGAAACATCCCTCTTTACTGTGTGTGTTTGACTATATCATTATGACAGACAACCATAAGGGGATGAAGAAGAAGAGATTTAGCTATTGTCCTGTTTGTTTTAATGTTTCAGTGTGGAGGTGAGCTTTAGAAAATCATCTGAAAACACACATTGAATAGTGTTTGACATGAAAACAGCAATTTCAGATTGATCTGGATTAGTGTGGACATGTGTGTGTGTGTGTGTGTGTGTGTGTGTGTGTGTGTGTGTATATATATTTGGTGTCCATTTAACCGCACAATACCTGTTAGTGTGTGTGTGTGTGTGTGTGTGTGTGTGTGTGTGTGTGTGTGTGTGTGTGTGTGTGTGCCCTGACACCACACGTCTCATTCACACCTAATGATCGCAGCCTCTCACTGGCAGCCATCTCTCCCCCAGACCAAATCCAATTACTGGGGACAATAGAAACCAGCTCCAGGCTCAGGACTCCATCAGCTCCTCTGTGCTGCTGCTCCCTGCTCCGAGACTCCTGCTGGACCCCTAATCATGTCGAGGGTCCACAAGGGCCACAAAGTACACCTGTAGACACACACACACAGATACAAGTACAAAGAGAAACACAAATACAAACACGCATCAAGAACAAATGCACACGAATAAAACGCACAAACATTTACGAGTGCAACAGTCAACAAAAGATACAAGCAAATATGAATGAGAACATATAACCTAACAAAGATGTAACTGGTGCAACAAGGAAACACGAATAAAGCACAATAAAGTAACGCAAGCAAATAAACAAATAAAACAACCATGCCAATCCAAATTAAATAACATAAGCACAAATACAAACACAAATATATACAAACATTTATTTGTTTATATATATAAACATTAAACTGAATATTGCTAGCTTTCAGTCCAACACACTAAATTCAGTATTTATCAACATACAGTATATTCAATCCCATTCTGTGCAACTCACACATTTTACAGCACCACATGGTTCACTTGTCAATGGCTCTATCTAGTGGCGCAAACATGAAACAACAACAGTTTGTTCTTGATTGACGAGAATAAAACTCAGGAATCCTCCAAACCTTTTGAGAATCACAATGAATATCAGTCAAACAAAAGACTTGTTGAGCAGCTGACCACTAAGTGAAAAATAAGTAGGCTATAGCACATTTGAATAAACTTAATTTTGGTAAGGGTAGTGTGTCGTTTGAGTTTTATTTTGAAAGTTACAACCGGATGTAGCGTGGTTTAATCACGTGACAGTGACACTGGTCGCTGGGGCAACATGGCGAACGCCGGCAGAGTGAACATTGACGGAGGAGACATGATGCGATATGCTGAATATACTCCTAAAACAGAGGCCAGGAGCGACGCAGATCTAGACAGACGACTGGTAAGTGTTTGGTTTCACACTGAAGGCCTTTATGGAGTTAATTAAACTAAACCAGGCTGGTTTAATTGTACCTGCTAAACGTGCGTGTTACGTAACCTCAATGACCGCTAACGTAAAGGCATGACGTCACCGCTGTTGCATTATCAGTAACTAACTGGAGCTAACTAGCTGAGAAAGCCCTTTAACACTGAGTTACTTACTGGTTTTTACCTCCAACCAGTGGTTTGATATAGGCTATCTTTTAGGACAACTTGGTTCACATAATATACATCTAAATGTTCTGACAATTAGCTACCACCATATGTCACATATGGTACTTTATACACATCCACGTTATGCTGCAGACATACCAGATGCTCATCCTGCAGGATACAGTGGTGGATTGATGTATGTTAGTTGTACTACTTCAATTCAATTCAGTTCAATTTGCTTTATTGGCATGACTGTCAGGTGAACAATATTGCCAAAGTGTCAATTCAATAATAAAAAAAAATAAAGAAAAGAACAAAATAAAAAAATTATATATATATATATATATATATATATATATATATATATATATATATATATATATATACAATTCATTAAGCAAATTACAATACATAGATATTTAAACAGAACATGCATGTAAATGGAAGAAAACAATAAAGAAGTAATTTATGTTTGTTGTGTCAATAAAACAAACAAACAAATAAAAAACAATTAACAATATATTGCAATATCAAAGGATAAATGTAAAAAACAAAACAAACAACAACAAAAAAACATGAAGTAGTGGAGTAAATAAAAGGCAGATATACAAGAACTCGCTTCATAAGAAATTGATTGGGATAGAAACACCTTTTTGGACAACTTTGTTTAGAATTCATAGTATTCCTAATATTGAGGTCTATGTAAGACACTTTCGGGGCTACACAATCGTTTAAGATGAAAAATCATACTTGGAATTTATTTTGAAATAACACAATCAGGAGTAGTAAGTCATTAAACACAAAGCATCAGCATGGTACATTACTAAGTAATTGTTGAGGCCAAAATTGTGATGGCACTCTAAATACAATTAATGTTGAATCTCTAAATCTCCTAAATTCATATAGTTCACGTTTCAGGTCTTCACAATTATGTTCTATCATGAGAAATTAATCATTTACAAGTTTTAGGCTTTGAAATCCATTCATTAAATATCACAGTTTTTGGGGGGGAAAATCCTTTGGTTTAGCTCTGTGAGCATATGAACTATGATATGGCAGAATAAAGCCTTTGTGAAAACATTTAAAAAAAACGTTTACAACAATGTATTACCACATTGGAACTCAATCCATTGACTCACATATTGAAATACTCATTATAGTTTACAACATTTTACTGGAGCAATTATTGTCTTTTCCGCAGAGTAATCACAAACGGATAACTGGTAAACAGATATTAATCAGCCAGGTTGTTTTGTGTGGAGATTGGCTTGCTGCTCTCTCAACTTCTCTACTCTTCAAGTTCCTGTGTTGTAACGGCTCGTGTAAACCAGTGTGGTAACTGCTGGATGTTTTGTTTTGGTGACAGGGAGGGACTCTGATTGCAGTGGGTCTTGGTGTGGCTGCTGCAGGTTTTGCAGGTAAGAATAGTTTGATACAAGATCAGTAATTTGTCAAGATAATATAATCTGGATGTGCATGTGCAGTATTCTTTTTCATGTTTTGGTTTACTTTCACAAAATTAGTCTTATTTTTTACATTCACTCTCTTTGGCGAGAGACTTTTTCCGAACAGATTTCTGCTTTGCTTTCTCTTGCGTTTAGAAATTTGTTTGTTTTGAAACTGTTTCATATATTATGGGTTTGATCCACAGGCCGCTATGCATTCCAGCTGTGGAAGCCTCTTGGACAGGTCTTCTCTGAAACTGTCAGAAAGATGCCCACATCAGTGAGTAATTATTTAACCTCCTGTTCATCTGCTGCAATGTTCATATCCAGTCCTGTTCCTATTGTTTGTCGTAAACATTGTAGATGGTTCAAAGAAACACTTTAGATACCGCAGATGAAATATATAGAGAAAACCCTGGCATTGTTTTGGAGAACAAAATACGAACTAAAATAAAATGAAGCGTGTCCCAAACGTTTTTGGGATGTTAGACTTAGACTATTGAGAAGCTCTAATTGTTTTCTGTCACCACAGGCTTTCTCAGCATATTACAAAGGAGGTTTTGATCAGAAGATGTCCAAACGAGAGGCCAGCCTCATTCTTGGCATCAGGTAATGTTTTGTAGTGAATATTTCTTAAATGTTAACTTATAAGTGCAGTCCTTCAGTGTATGTGACTTACTGCTCAGAGGAATGTGATGATTACATCGATGTATTATTTGTTTTATGTCCAGCCCAGTTGCCACCAAGGCGAAGGTCCGTGAGGCCCATCGGAGGACCATGGTCCTGAACCATCCAGATAAAGGTAAGCTAAAAACTCTGACCCTCAAAGTGACAAAAGTCAGATATCTATGAGACTGCAGTTAGAGCAGGATGATAAATTAATTAGAATCAGTTTTGTGCGATGTGTAAAAGGTTAATCACTAAAAATAAAGTTGTTAAAACGTTCAAAAGTTGTCTGCGTTAACAGTCTCGATTCACAACATTCACATAAACTGTAGTCTCGCATAGCCAGACCCATCTCCACACTTTGTTTTAGCGCTGTGCCAAGGGCTGGAGTAAGGTCTGGTTGAACCCATCATAATTCTGCACTAAGGGAAAAAACAGTCTTGGTTGTTTGTGTTTCTTTAAACCAATAAAAATCGTCTTGGGCGGCACAAAGCCCAGGATGCAGCGACGGTGCCCTTGCAAAATAGTGTCGGGAGGGAACTTGTTTTGGTGGAGCGTTTGCACGTGGGGAGGCGAGCCCTGGCATTAAAATGGCTAAATCCATTCAATTAATTTCTCCAACATTAGAAGACATCTCTCGACTATGTGATACAACTTTTACTGATATAAAAGACAAACATAATTTTATTATCGGTGTCCCAGAGGTGAAGCCTTTCTATACTTAAACTCTGGAGGAGCTCAGTTTATGCTCCTCTGGGAAGTGGCCAGGCAAAAAAGTTTAATAAGTAAATAGTTATACTTGTATGCATATTTATAATATTTCAACATCACGCCATTTCGTTAGACATTAAATATGACAATAAAATAGAAATTATTTTATTTTAGTTTTGTACGGCACTTTGTAGGCAAACGTTTACTGGCGTCCGGGAGTCGCTTTCAGTCCAAAATGGCGGAAGCGTAGCTCTGCTGCTGGGCGCTGATGTTGCAATGGAACGAAAAATTTACTTCTTATCAATATACGTTCTTTGGTTATAGTGAAATGTGCCAAAAGTTGAGTGAGTGTTCCTATGGAACCCAGTATTACTGTTTAATGGCCTGAAAAGCTTGTGGATGGTCCAGTGTTGACTTGTGTGTGTGTGTGTGTGTGTGCGTGTGCAGGTGGGTCACCGTATCTCGCTGCCAAGATCAACGAGGCCAAAGACTTTTTGGACAAAGAGTCCCGGCGATGACCAGCACAGTTAACAAACACTTTAAAGACCTCCATCACCTGGTGCATGGTCTCAGCTCTGTGGTTCTGCTCCATCAACATCAACACCAAGGCATCCGCTCCGGCTCCTGGAAGCAAAAAATATACTTTCAATAACAGTTTCCTTCTTCATAACGTTACTTATCGCCCATTTAATTTGACAACATATACTGTAAACATTTATGTCAACCAAGAGTGAAAGATATTGCCTTGAAAATGACTTGACAGTCATTTTGAACATGAGTTAAGGGGTTATAACTGAGAGCTTGGCTGAGTAAAGCGTCGCCCTCTAGTGGTAGCTGTTCTACAACAAGAAATAGCTTGTATAAAGTTTTATTATGAGTGTACAAATGGAAGCATATAAAAGTTATTATTTAATGATGTTACTTAAATAGTTAACAAGAGAAAAACACATTAAAAATATTTCCATGTTTAAACAGTTTATGTGGAAGTGGTGAAAACATTTTTAAATAAACTTCATTTGAAAAACATTAATAGTTGTGTGTTTGTATTAGAAAGAGCAACTGTGGTTGATTGTGCTGCAGACAAATAATAATAAAAAAACTCAACTCATAGCAACTTCAAAACGCTTCTTTATTTAGAGGATGATGTCATATGTATATATTATTGGACGGAGAGGAGAGAAAGCAAGACGCAGTATTTAGCGGTTACACCTACAGCAGCAATTTTCTGGTCAAAAATACCAACCAATTACAGCAAGGTTTGCTTGACAAAAAGTCCAATAAATAGAAAAAGGAATCTGGCCTATTCTGAGGTCAGTCTGGATCAGAGCAAAGCGGCACAGGTTTGATTTCCATCGTGAAGGCAGAGGGTTTCTTTAGAGCAGTAAAGTGGTCGGAGCCCCTTGGTCCTTGACAGATGTCATGGAAACGTTAATGTTACAACTACAAGTCCCACAGACTTTTTCACTAAGTCAAATCTGTAATTGCCAAGATAAGGCAGAGGTAAAATCACATTTATCTCCCCAAAATCTCTGAGAAAGGGGAAGCATACCGCTTACATGGAGCTAAGAATGAGGTGGATGTGAGGAAAATTTTTATTTCATTTTGACTTTGAAAGGAAGATTTCATATTTTCCAATTTCCCCAGATGGCTTGCAAGAGGATTTCACAAATAATGTAAAATGTTTAACTTCAAGCTGATTGAATGCTGTTTTTTTATGTGGTTTCACGATGCTCTTTGGGACTTGTAATTGACTTCTCTCCTCAAGTTATACAATACAGTGTTGTATTTTTCAGTTTTTGTCAATAAAGCAGTTTTTTTTCCAGCTTATTTGTACATATGGTTCAACCGGGAGAGTTTCATGTCCGTCTCGGTGTTGAAAAGCTCCAACAGTCACCTGACATGTCTATGGGCGAAAGGTACACAGGACTGTTGATGCAGGATTACGATCAGGTCGCTTGCACACATGATATACCGAAGCTCCGCCCCTCCACGAAGTTCATCTTCTCTCAGAGGCGGGAAATAAAAAGGACGCGAGGGAGCAAGAAAGGCGATGAGTCGGAGGAGGAGGCACGGACGGAAACCTTGGTAACCATGTTAGCACCATGGAAGCTCCACCCGCTTAGAGAGGCATGCTGGGAAAAGAGGAAGCGATGTTAGCTGTACATTAGTAGTATTAAGTATTTCTTATCCAAACCGATTATTTTACAGTCGATCGCCATCAAGTGAGCATCAAGAGATATGAATATTAATAATTCCAGTATTTTTACATTTGCGAAATCTGCTGGATCGCTTAACGGCAGATAAAAGCAGTTAGAGGGCGCTGTTGGATCCAGAGCAGACAGCGGTAAAGCTCTCACAGTTTCTGCTGAACGGAGTTAAAGAATCACATCCGACATGTTTATCCTCTTTCAGGAAGGGTTAACAGTGAGGCTGATGGAAAATGTGGTCTTAATGTAAAGAAATACCGGCAGTAAGGATAACCTACTGGGAGACAGAAGCAACCAATCGGAGGTTCCGGTGGAAATGACTCAGCAGCCCTTCGTTAACGAGCTTCATTAAGGCTGCTCGGTTTAACGGCGTTAGCGATCCACTAGCAGTCCTGCGTAGCCCTCTCTAAGTCTTCATCCTGCTGCCTCGCCTCCTCTTCCTCCTCCTCTTCTTCTTCTTCCTCATCTTGATCCTCTTTCTCGCTCAGTTCCTCTCCGATCACGTCCAGCCGTGCGTCCTGCCCATTTAGCACGCCCTCCTCCTCCACCCTGTCATTATGAAGCCCCCCTTCCTGCAGCTGCAGCCGTCGCTCCTCCACCAGCATGAGGCGCTCCCTGACGCCCTCCGCTGCCGCCGCCGTGTCGCTGGGACTCCCAAAGTACTGCTCGGTCCTGAAACGACAACAATTCGAGTTAGGAGTTTGTATTGTATGAAGTGTGTGTGTGTGTCACATTATGGGGACTCACCTCCCATGTGGAATCAAAAAGCTGGTAAATCATTGAATTTTAGGGTTAAAAGCAGCAATATGTTTTATATTAACCATGGATCACATGACTACCTGTATGTGAAAGTAGTCTCTCGTATTGACAAAACAACAGAATTATCCCCCGACTCTGCAGTTCCCCTCAGCTCAACGGAGCTTTAAAGCTTTTTTTTTTTTACATTTGTGCTTTTATTGGACAGTCTAGCGCGAGGAGGCAGACAGTTGCCGTTATGTGGCATGCACAGTAACCATTCGGCTACCAGGGCACTCTGCTTTAAGTAGCTTTCAACGCATTGTTGTGATTTTACGGCCCACAAATTTACTGTTTTGGTTCACTCTAGCTGCTCTCATAGCAGCTGTTTTCAGCTATAAAGCTCTAAAAACCCACAGTACACTACCTGCTCAGCACCAGACAGCAGGCAGACACAGTTAGAAACTAGCTGGTGAATATACTGGAACATTTAGCGGCTAAAGAGACAGATATTTTTCTCAGGAGTTGGTAGAGACCATAGACTGTATATAAGAAGTGGACGTAGTTACCGTGACCTAACCCATTGGTTTGTGGACTTCAGCTTTGAAGCCTTGAGTTTGTCATTTTGGCTGTCAACATCTTGGTTTTTGGTCGTCGCAATCTTGGGTTTTGCAACCCGAAGTGACACGAGAGGGTGGAGCTAAGTACAACTGAACACTGATTAAAACTCCCAGATGGGACAACGCCGTGGTAGCGACCTGTCTCACTATCAAGTGAGAGGTAGGGTAATTTTCTCATAGACTTCTATACAATCAGACTTTTTTTTGCAACCAGATGAGTCGCCCCCTTCAGGCCATTAGAAAGAATGCAAGTGTGTGTGTGTAGGTACCCATCAGGGAAGATAACAGGCATGGTCAGTCTGTCCAGCAGAGTTTTCCCAGTAGAGTCGACTTCATCCAGAGACTCTGGGTCCACACATTCCTGCTGTAACACCTGAAACACAGTAAAAACACAAGTAATTAAGACAAATTTACATTTTCAACGCAATGGTGTGCCAGCTTCCGTGTACCATAGATTTCAGCTGCTTCTACTGTACAAGCCCACCAACAAGTGCACCCCGGCTGCACATGCCACATTTTTACTGCTGCTGCAACACCCGGCACATAATAAAAGGTCTCCCTCTTGACCTGTCTCACCCTCTCGGCGGCGGTGTGGAAGTTCAGAGCCAGCTCCAGTCTCTGCTGTCTCTCCTCACCGCTGACGCTGAACTGTTTCCAGACCCGGTTGAGTCTCGGCAGAGTGTCTCCGGACGAGCGCGTCGTGCAGCGCAGAGACTGACAGAGGACGACGGTCGCCTGCAGCAGCTGACGGCCGTAATCGTATGTGCTCTGAAGGAAGAGACAGGAAGACAAGAGGCAAACAGAGAGACAGACTTATTGTCAGTCTTTTTGATCATTTTCAGCATTATTTCATCTCTTAAAGTTGACAGGTTTACATTTTTGATATGAGTAGTATCTGGAAGTGTCTCACCTGAGCGACGTCCACAAACTTCCTGTGTTTGTCCAACATGGTCCTGGTCTCCTGAGTGTCGTCGCCCAGTCGGACATGAGTCTTCAACAGGGCGTCCAACAGCTCGCCAAGCCATTCTACTGACTGAACACACACCGCATACACACACATAGCTGATTAATACAGGAAGGAGGTATTGTGTGTATGTATGTGTGTTTGTGTGTGGTGTTGTTGTTGTTGTTGTGTGTCCTACCTGTAAAGCGTCTTCTTCACATTTGAACAGTTGGACCATCTGTAGCATCTTCAGCCTCCTCACATCCACCATGTCCTCACACCTGCAACACCCAAAACACACAGTTAGTGGCAGAAATGAAAAAGTTTGCTCCGGCTGGTGGGAGGTGCTTGGTATTTCCTCAACTGATCTCAACATGGCTGCCGGGTCACAAACTTTCTCATGTTACAGCCAAACAGTACACTACAAGATGTTTCTGAAAACATTTGAGGCGAGAAATAGTCATTACAGTAACAGAATATTGATACATATTTGATCAGCGCTGCCTAGTTTGACCATTTGATCGGAGTTTGCGAGTGATTGACAGCTGCACAGAGACAGCAGGCTCCAGATCAGCTCTGATTGGTTGTTTCCCTCGGGTCTGTGAAATCTTGCAGAGTAGGAGCACCAGAGTACACAGAGGCGCATGATTTTTTTTCAGATTACCTGTCTCATGTACTACTGTCAGGATATAGTGACCATTTTATTTATTTTTTTAAATCACATTTGCTCCAATTCTACCTGCTGCAGCTTTAAAGGCTTCATTCCCATGTCCTAACCAACAGTGTAAAGTGCTGGTACCGCCCCTAAAGGCCACAGTGTTCATTACAACATTAATGTGAAAGAGTTGGAAAGAACAAACAACATACAGTACTGATGATTTATCTATTCTTAGAGTCTCACCAGTAGTGGAGCTAAACATGTAAAGTTTGTCCTGAGGGTGGCACTAGAGGGAAGGTCATGGGGTCATTAAAATATAAACAGTTCGTACTGTACTTCGTACAGGACATCGACCGATCGGGAGGAAAATGTCTGCACTAGCTTTAAAGGCCCTGATGCACCAAGCCGACAGTCGGCCGTCGGTGAGCGTCTGTCGGCCTAGTTTTTGCAGCGTGTCCCGCACTGTCGGATCTAGTCTGCCCGTGTCGGAGGTTTTTCGACCGATTAAGCATGTTAAATCGGCAGCGGAGGCCATTTGTGAGAGGAATCACTCTGATTGGCTGTTCAGCTTAAACCAATCAGTGCACGAGAAGAGAAACGGATGTGAGGAAAGCTAGCTAAAGAGTAAAGTCAAGAGGAAAAACACAGAAGGCTCGTCTCATTTTTCATCTTCATCTCATCTGATCATTCCAATACACGGATATTTTCACAACCACATTGCCATCTAGAATGAAGCGAAATGGTGAGTGAGAGTGGTGTGAAAATGGTCGACAGACGCCGATTTATTTCATGTACGTATCATAGCAACGGCTTGTACATCCGCAGTCCTCGGTCTTCTGGTTTCCCTTTTTGAATGACGAATACAGACTACCGTCGCCTGCTGGTGTGGAGTTCTTTCATCTCACGCAGACGCAAAACGTACGTGCTAACTGGCCGTTGGCTGTAGTTTTTGCGGTGTGTTCAAGTGCAACTTTTTGGCCAAGACACAGGCAACGTGAGGCGACGCAACAGGCGGCCTTCGTTTTACACTTTTTCGAAAAATTAGAGTGACCTAATAAGTGGTGATTCACACTCTGCAGAGAGACATTGTTGCCGTTTCAAGCTTTGCTATACAAAATAAGTTTGATTGATTGATTATCGGTCTGACCGCACAGTAAAGCTTGAAAGACTCATGGGAGCTGTAGTTGTGGAATTTTAGCAAAATACGTGGTGGTCTCCAGGTGCTAAAATCTGATCATCTAGTTCAGTAATAGATGCACATTTTATCTTAAAACTCATTATCATAATTCAGATTTTCAGAGAGCCTCAGATAGGAAACCCCCTCATGGCTACCTGCTGACCTCTGCTTTGAACAGAAAAAGAAGACGGTCACCTCTGCTTGCGGAGCTGCATCTCCTCCATCACAGTCTGGACGTGCTGAACGTTGTCCTGCTGTTCTCCAGCGGGACTCTCAACTGTTTCCTCCAGAGGCCATGACGGCTGGGTGCACACCTGCTCCATTAACAGCCCCCCCTTCTGACGCAGAGACCCAAGACCCGCCTCTGCATGGATGGGCGCAGACGTACATTTAATTAACACCACAAAAACAGCATTATTATTCTAAAAGCACATGCTTTATCGTTCAGAGCACAAACCAACGGTCTGCAGCTTCTCCTCCAACAGTTTGAGGTTTTGCTGAATCGAAGCTCCGTCAGCTGGAGCCACATCCGCACAGAGCATGCCCAGTAGACCGTCCAACTGCTGGGACAACTGCAGAGACGGACACAAAACTTTAATTGCTCAGAATAAATCAGAGACGCTTTTATTTTTCTTGCCACTTGCCCACATTCGGATTCATCCTCATCAGTTTGCTAAAAGTCCAAGAAATTGTGTTGTGTATTTTATATTTTTTCTCTTTTGATGGGGCTAGCAGTTTCCCTCTGCTTACAGTCTTTGTGCTAAGCTAAGCAAAACACGTGCTGGACATATCTCTGTACTGGATATACAAAAATGAAACTCTTTTTTACACAGCACTGTTTCCAGTCTGAACATCCAGCACAAATAGCAGCTGATGCAGTCTGTGTGTGTGTGTGTGTGTGTGTGTGTGTGTGTGTGTGTGTGTGTGTGTGTGTGTGTGTGTGTGTGTGTGTGTGTGTGTGTGTGTGTGTGTGTGTTACCTCCTGTGTGGAGCTGTGGAAGCCCTGGGCCGCCTGCAGGACGTTCTGTCGGCCCTCCAGCTGAGCTGCTTGTTGGTAGCAGACGTCGCTGAGCTGCTGCTGCAGCGCCTTCAGCTCCACCACCTCCTCCTCCTCCCCGGCACTGAGCAAGGCAGCGATCTGCTGGTTCAACTCCACATACACCGCAAACCACTCCTGTACACACACACACACACACACACACACACACACACACACAGACACAAGATACAGAATCAGCCCAATGCTCACGTTTACCACCAGTGTAACTAAAATGGCTTTGTTCCCTCATAGGATACAACACAGAACTAACACACACTCAAGTTGCCGGGTTTTTAGGTGTACATAGCTAAAACTAAGGCAGTCTAATACAACAGTCCAGCAATAAATGCTGACTTCATTAAGGTCATAATGTTCTGTTTTTGTTGAAACTGTTTTAGGGAGGTGTTGATTCAACTTTTAGTTTGTGGTGTATGGTGTATTTAGTCTACTCTGAGTGATCGGAAAAAAAAAAATCAGTAAATATATCATGAGAAGGAATTTAAGAGAAAAGTTTGATATGTTGGGAAATACATTTATTGGCTTTCTCTTTAGCATTAAGACTAGAAATGGGGAAACAGCAGTAATTAATGAGTCTTGACTACAGGGTGTCACTTCTCCTGGCCAAGAAATGGAAATGGTCCTTTAATGTTTGTCATGTCGAGTTAAGGGTTGTTATTTCTGCAAGTCGGCTTACAACAACAGGGAAGACTTTTTTTTAAATGATATCTTAGCTATATTTTACCAGGATACTCCCATTGAGATTTAAAATCTATTTTTCTAGAGAGTCCTGACCAAGACAGCAGCATAAAAAGTTTCTCCTTACAAGCACACTTGTTCTGCTGATGATCATATCGTCACTTAAAGGATGTATGTAGGACTTCAAATGGGTAACAGTAGTCCAAATTTAAAACACTAAAACTGTGGCCCGTCTGCTCCGCTGGTGTGACTGATGGCAGTTAGCGTGTGTTATTATCATAGTGCTAGTTTCTGGCCAGCAGCAGCAGTCAGAATAACTTCACTGACTATTTGTCTCAAATACTCGCCGCCTTGATGACCCGGCGGTACATGGAGAGATGTGTGCCGAGGCTTTTCAGGTCGGGTAGAATCTAATGTTAACGTTATCTCTGTTGATCCAGTGCATTAGCTTGCTTCCATGGCTGAAGGCGGTTTGTATTCCAGGTTTGTTTCATATGTGGCAACGGGGTGTATAAATAGGCCGTGGACGGGATCAACACAGATCCAAAACAAAAACAGACGTTCTGGACCGGAATGGAAGTTTTAAAAGGAGAACATACTGGCTGTGGCACTTTTGTTTAAGAAATTCAGTATGTTTCCTTAATCTCTGATGACATATCGTGGTCATTTTATGATTTGTACAGTAAATATATAACACATTGGCCCTTTAAGCCACAACATGAAAGTGTCATGTGAAATGCATTAAGATGGAATTGGCTTCTGGCGACCTTTTCGCGGTCGAACTACAAACAGCAGGGTGGAAGAAAAAAAACACTCAGATCTGTATTTAACCCCAAATGTGATTCATCAATTTGTGGTCGTCACATGATGATGGCGTGTGTGTGTGTGTGTGTGTGTGTGTGTTTTCAAAGCGCTGCATTACACTGTGCTGGCTCTCGATCTCCTCGTGTTTCTGCTGCAGGGCCTGAGCCGCTCGCATCGAGTCTCCGATCGCCTGCTGAGTCTTCAACAGCTCTGAACCTGGACCCTGCAGCCAGGTGACAACCTGAGATAAAGAGAGAGAGAAAACACAAAATACAGACTAAGTTATCTCCTATAGAGGGAGGACTTGCACACTTGAGACACACGAAACATATTTTAAAACAGGACGGTCAAAATTGAGGCAGACCTTAAGAGTCAAGCTACAAAAAACGCTGCATCCTACATTTCTCATAACCCAACTCTTTCGATAGATTCTCTCTGCCCGGTAAATGCCCACACTCTTCAAACTCCATGTCCCAAGTTTGTAACACCGGTGGCCTGTTCAGAATGTGAAGTTTGACGTCTGATCTGAGACAACTTCATGTTTAAAATTGTTGGATTGGCCCTTTAAACTTTAAATTCCACTGATAAAATAAGAAATTAGTGTATGAATTTCCCATAAAAAAAAAATCATTGTATTTTTTTAATGATTTTTAAAAATAATTTACTGAATTTATTTAATTATCTAAAAAAAAAATATTTGTATTTTGAACAACATTCACAATGTAAATTACAGCTATTTGTGATAACTCGTGGGTGTGCCTTGTTTAGTAGTGACCTCATGTTTCATGGACATTTATATTGTTAAAAAAAATTACTCTGCTAAAAGGCCATCTGTGTGTTTGTCTACTACAAAATAAAATGATATACATTAACAGTGATGATGATTTTGTTGATGGGTTGATGAGTTGAGTTTGAAATATTCACCATAGTACTATACAGTATACAGTGACATCTGGAACGGGCATCCAGATGTGTGTGTCTGTGGTATCATGATTTAATTGTATTTATCAGGTCAGTGATGCCTTAAAGAGCTAACCCCCCCCACGCACACACACACACAGTTCAATCCAGAACTAGGCCACCCCCCCCACCCAACCTCTAATCCTCCAGGCTAGCGACCGACATGGTGTGGTTCCCATGGCAACCCCAGGCTCATCTCCAAGACAGTGGTGTTATCCATGAGCCCCTGCGGCTGCAAGAGCCCCAGTAACCACAGTACAGTCTACTTCTACATAAGTGCTGCTCACTGACACCGTTTCTGAGGGTCAAAGGTCAAAGACTGGATGATAAAAGAATCAGGGCAAGAGACTTTTAAAGACTCAGGACTGTAGCAATGTATGCAGATGTGGAGGACATATGCATCTGTACTCGATTCAGGAACACAAACTGCAGTTTAAAAAGGTGTATGAGGAGCAATTAACACTACTAAAAGAATAGTTCGACATTTGGGGAATAAGCTTATTCACTTTCTTGAGGAGAGTTAGATGAGATTGATATGAAGCTACAGCCAGCAGCCGGCTAACTTAACTTAACTGACCAGTGTGTAACAATTAGAGGGATCTATTGGCAGAAATGGAATATAATATTAATAAGTATGTTTTCAATGTATAATCACCTGAAAATAAGAGCCGTGTTTTTGTTACCTTAGAATGAGCCGATAATATCTATATAGGGAGCGGAATAGGTTGCAATCTGCAACCTCTCCCGCTAGATGCCGCCAGGCCAACCTGGTGTATTTCCCATAAATGGGTGGTCTATGGGTGGTGCTAACTTTGCACCTACCACCTCCATTGTAGAGATTCGGGGAAACAAGGACACGTGCAAAACAACACATTACAGGACAGGCTGCACGAGCCTCCTACAGCTTTCCAAATAAAAGTGATTTTTTACAACACTTGTCTATAAGTCTAACGGAGAGGAAAAACAGAAAGTAGCCCACCTAGGACGGCTATTATAACCAATTAAATGGGGATCTACATCCGGGGCAACTTGCACACCGGTTTGTCTACATGTGAAACCTAGACAGGACACAGGAGGGAAACTGCTAGTCTGGTTCTGTCTAAAAGTTAAAAAAACAAAAAACAATCCACCTACCATTAATGTCTCAGTCTTGTTTTAGTTTTGCTGAATTTCACAGAAAAATAAATCAAAATCATGAATCATCCCCATGGTTGTAAAAAATTGAGACTTTAAAAGGTCTTATTGATAACATTTTTATGTAGGTGAATATTAAAACATCCACAGAGCTTTTAGAAAGGTGCCGAATAAAAGTATGGCTTGTCCTGAAAAAAATAATAATAGGATTGTGAATTAATCATTTTAAAAATGTTGGCGGGTCCAAATTGAATGTTTTGTTTATCTTATCAATAGCACCTTTAATTCTGGCCAATAAGTGAAGCAAAACAGAGTTTACAAACTGTCGACATCATTTACAGAGTGTCCACACAGCTGTGTGCATGTGTGTGTTACCTGCATGACCTTGGCGTGGATCTCGTCCAGCTGGGTGCGTTTGTTTCGCTGCCGGCAGAGCTCCTGGTATCTGGTGTACTGCTCCCTGAGCGAGTCCAGCAGCTTCATCACCTGAGGCTGAGCCAGGAGCTCCTCGTCCATGGGACACCAGGCTGGACCTGGAGGTCAGAGGTCAGAGGTCAGAGAGAGGTCAGGCAGAAGACCTGTAGGGGTTATAGTCCAGGACGTCTCCTTATCTGTTATAATCGTACAATAAGGTACCTGCAGTGGTTCCTTTTCAGGACATTAAAAGGAACAGTGTGTAGCATTTTGGGGAATCTATTATCAGAAATGGAATATAATATTATATATATATTATATATTATATATAATATTTATAATGTTTTCATTAGTGTATAATCACCTTAAACTAAGGATCATTGTGTTTTCGTTTCTTTTAGAATGAGTCCTTCATATCTACATAGGGAGCGGGTCCTCTTCACGGAGTCCGCCATGTTGCTCCGCCATGTTTCTGCAGTAGCCCACAACGGACAAACCAAACACTGGCTCTAGAGAGAGCATTTTGTGTTTTAAAGTTACCTGAAGGCCAGCATAGTTCTCAGACACACTTGTGAAACTGCGGTAACGTGACCTGCAAAACCATGGTACCACAAGCTGCCGTCTGACTTCCGTTGCTCCTAACGTAGTGTTGTTATGGTAAGGATGACCTTTGAGCGATGCGAACAGCGTTACCATGGTTTAGCAGTCTTGGAAAGGGAGGAAGTGAGCGGAGGGGTACTCAGTCGGTTGCAATCTGCAACCACACCACTAGGTGCCACCAAATCCTACACACTGTACCTTTAAAAGTATTGTTTTAAGCAGGTTGTCTGACAAAATGATTTAGACGTCTGTCACTCGTACGTCTCATGAAAAAGATCGCTACATTGTCAAATGAATGTGGACGCTCAAACATCGCAGCCCTATGTGATTGCTGAACATGTCATTCCAAAACCATGGGCATTGATCTGCTGCTATAACAGCATCCACTTTCAGGCTTTCCACCAGATTTTGGAACGTGGCTGCAGAGATTTGCTCCAATCAGCCACAAGAGCATTAATGAGGTCCGACACTGATGTTGGGTGATGAGGTCTGGCTCACAGAGACACAGAAACAGAGGTCACTGCCACAGCACCTAGAACTCTAGCAGTCTACGCAGTAGGGTTGTCCTGAATACCATTTTTTGGGGCTCCGAAGCTTCTGTGAGAAATATTCTAATGTATTTGAAGCTTCGGGAGAGGTCCCGCTTCAGTAACCAGGACAGTGCCACTAACGCAATACTGTACATACACAAGTGATATATGTCTCTCAGACATTCGAATACTGATTTGGAGGTCGATTACCATGGCGGCGGTCAAAGCTTTGAAGCATCTGGGTCAGCCCTACTACGCAGTACCCTCATATACTGCGTCATACTGTAGTACCCTGGATACAACTTCAGCTGTCCATCTCCAACAACAGCTCAGAGAAAGAAAATTTCCAAAAAACAATACAGACAACATCCATTCATTCATTTATCTTAAACTGGACCAGCACAGTGACACCTGAATGACTGACAGATGCTTCCTCACCTCCCTGTCCTCTTTCTCCCTCTGAGCCGTTAAAACGACGCTGCTGCAGCTCCGACAACAGCTCATGACCTGCAGACAGACAGGGGTAGGGGGGAGTTGAGATTTTAAAAGTCCGTTATAAAAGCATCTGAAACAATAATGTGACAATAAGTGTTTGTGTACATGCTGTTATATTATGAAAGGAGCTGGTAGAGGGAGGAGGGTGGTACCGCAAACAAAGACTCCTTTCACCTCTGCCCAACAACACAGACACAGGCTGCTCAGTACAGTGAACACAGCCAGCCAGCCAGCCATCCATCCATCCATCATTCATCCATCCTTAGTGTCTATTTAGCTCCAGGTCTTGTGTGTGGTGGCAGCAGACTAAGTATCCAAGACCTCCTTCTCTCCACCCTCATCCTCCAGGTCAGGGGTGAACCCAGACAGACACCCTGACAAGGAGAGTTAGCTTGGCTGCTTGGATCCAGGATTCTTTCAGTCACTCACTACCCAGAGTTCATGACAACAAGTGAGAGTAGTTGTGTACACACTAAGCAAGTAAGTAAAGTGGAAAATAGGGTGCTGGTTAGGTTATTATTTTGACTGTATGAGCTTTTATTTTCTTTGCACTGTACTGCGTGGGGGAAAAAAACATTGTTTTTATATTTTCTTTGAGCACAGGAGATGATATTTAAAAGGATAGTTTGGGTATTTTGAAGTGGGGTTGTATGAGGTACTTCTCCATAGTCAGTGTATTACCTACAGTAGATGATGGTCAGCGTGCCCCCAGTTTGGAGAAGCAGACCAGAGTACCGACACGTGAGCAAAGCAATGTACTGCTGGGGACGGGGCTGGCAGCAAAACATATTTTAGTCTCCTAAAAGAAAGGCTCACCTAAAAAAAATATATAATATAATATAATATATAATAAAGTAGTTTATTAAGTGTATGGTATATTTAGGATATTTTCACCGCTTTACCTTGCCATCAGACAGCCCTTTCTGATGGGGAACTGAAGCTGTTGTATCCATCTATGCTCTCACCAAAACTGCCAGACTCCATTGAAAAAAACTGTAATTTTACTTCGTAGAACATGCGGGTCTTCCGCTGCCTTGATCGGTTAGTTTGTTTGTGCTATTGTGTGACTTTGGTGAATCCGAACTAATCAAAGTCACACAATAACAAAAACAAACTAACCGCCTACTGTTTTTTTTTCAGTGGAGTCTGGTACTTTCGCGAAAGCTTATATAACGGCTTCAGTTCCCCGTCGGAAACAATGACTGTATAGCTGTCTGACGTCAAGGTAAACCAGTCAAAATATTCTAAATATGGCGTACACTTAAAATGACATTGATTCTTTTAGGTGGGCCTATCTTTGAGGTGGCTAAAATGTGTTTTTGCTGCCGGCCCCGTCCACAGCAGTACATTGCTTTAATTCTGTGCGGTAACTCCTGTGTGCTTCTCCAAACTGGGGGCGTGCCGACCGTCATCATACTGTAGGTAATACGCTGACAATGGATACATACCTCATATAGCCCCACTTCAAAACACCCAAACCATCCCTTTAAATCAGTGGTCTTAAAGGATGGGTTGGGGATGGGTCTCAGACATGAGACCAACATGTAAAATTGTCATCACTTTTAACGACGTGCATGTCTGAAAGGGGCTTCAATGAGAGGAGATGATATTTACCGGTCTGAAGGACAGTCTCAGGGTCAAAGGACGGCAAAAGGTTGCAGTCAGCTGATCTGCAGAGGACAGAGAGACACACAGCTCTGGATTTCATGTCTACTGTTAGTACACTTTAAACTGTAGCTGTGTGTGTGTGCGTGCATGTGCGTGTGCGTGCGTGCGTGCATGCGTACTTCTCCTTGTCCACAGTGCTGCTCTTGTCACTGTCGTTGATAATCGACAGCTCGTCCAGCAGTGATGTCGACTCCCTGGTGAACTTCTCAAAAACCTGCAACGAATAAAACAAACGTAAACAAACATGCTCAGACCTGGTGCCAGGTTACTATGGCAACAAGGTTCTTCATTTTTTTAAGTTGTACAAATATCAAATACATGAATTTATCTAAAATAAAACACTGACCAGTCTCTTGTTGAGCCAGTCGTTGTGATCGTAGTCCAGACTTCCCCCAAAATCATCCGTCAGCTGACAGGGTTCAATGTAACGAGTCAACTTATTGGCCGAAACCAGGATCACCTGACAGGAAGCACAGAGTCAAATTTTAACCTTTAAGTATAAAAGAGACCCAAAACCCACAATAACAACACAGTATGAAAGAGTTCATGGCATGAACTCTTTCATTAAGATCAAATATTCACAGTTGGTGTTATTCTTGTTAATTACACATCTATATGATTTAGAAATTGAGCAAAATGTATTATAATATTTATAATACTTCTGGTCAGTTTGAAGGACAATGAAGAACAAAAGACTAATCCAACTCTAAATACATAAGCATTTTATGGAAATGTTTTACTTCAACATGCAGGTTGGTCCCTGTGTTCTATCTTTAGGGAAAACACAAGCAATGGTTCACATACAAACATTTTATATGACCTCCACAGATCTTCAAATGGTTCTTATTTCCCCAAACAGCACATATTGATATTACCGACATACGTGTATCTTTAAAAGCTTTCCTCTGACATGTTTCAATACATTGAAGCATATATAATACAGTGAATGATGGGTAGTCATAATCATGATGACAATGGTTGCTTTTCATTCTGCAAATTATTCTTCCTCGCCTCTCTGCCCTCCAGCCAAGTGACCCAAAAACTGACCGAGGTCTGAAATAACAGAGGATGTTCCTAAACATGAAATGTGTCTCGGATTATGCGAGGAGTGAAAAGACCCCAACACCCCTTTGGATCAGAACCTGTTTATTAAGTGGTCAGCTGATCTGATGGAAGCATAAAAGGAGCGGCCAGCTGGAAGTAATAATATTAGGGCTGTCAAAGTTAACGTGATAATGATAACGCATTAATGCAACTTGCGGTTTTTAGGTTGGAGCGGGCTCAGTTTTGAAGCTAGAGTGAAGATACTGGTAACATATGAAACTAGAAAAACCTAAGGAATCCATTAATATTGCACATCAATATTCTATTGTCTGTAAGGAGGTTAAATAACGCTCCAAACTTACACTACATTTTGGCAGGGAAAAACTGGCATGGGTTCCCTTGTCCTCTGACTTCAAGATATGTGAATGAAAATGGGTTCTATGGGTCTCCCCTTTACAGACATGCCCACTTTATGATAATCACATGCAGTTTGAACAAACTACGAAACAGGTTTGTCACAGCTGTTAAATAATAATAATAACTGTATATATATTTTTTATCACGCTGGATCGGTACTCTGTATCAACCAATACCACAGGTTTGGGTATCGGAATCGGTATCGGGAAGAAAAAAATGGTATGGGAACATCTCTAACAGTTGATATGATATGCGTAATGAGTAAGTGCTGTTCCTTCATCCTCGGAAGAGAATAAGGTATAATAAGTGGTGAGGAGCCACGTTGGGCAAATGGAAAGCACCCCATTATGCATGCACGGAGCTTTGATGCAGCTCGGATACATTACCTCTGGAGCCCTGCTATTGGTTGTTTTCGTTTTTGAGAGAGGGCATTATGGGAAGACATAATTATAGTCCCTCCCTTGTTTTCTTAAGACTTAGGAGTCACTGCAGTCAGCACTGAAAAATCATACTGAGACTTCTTTAAACAAAGTTTCATCTACTTTTTAAGTTTAGGACCATTTTCAAGACAGTTTCTAAGATGTTTTATACCAGCGCTGATCACAGATTACATAGCAGCTTCAGTCCACCAACCCAACAGAGTTGGATCACAAGACAAACTTCTCCTTCAGCCTCCCAGAGCACTTTCTAAATCTGGAGATAAAGCATTCGGTGTTCTTTAACAGCCTGCGAGCTGATCTTCTAAATGAGCTTCAAATTTAGACGTTTGCCAGATTTTTTTGCATTTGTATGAAAGGTAGCTTTACAAATAAACAAGGACAGTCAGACAGCTGTTAGTGAGTCGTTCTTCCAGCTGTCACTGCAGCAGATGCTGTCAGAGAAATTGGACTCAACTCGGCGTGTATGTGTGTGTTTATTTAAATGTGAGGCCAGACTTTAGAGCAGCTGTACGACACCCACCCCGCTGTGACTTCCACACACACTCCATAGTTTAGATGAGTCACATTTCAAGACAGTAGATGGAATATCACTTCGAACAGCTGTATGTGTGTATGTGTATTAAAATAGTGAAGAAGATGAGCGCTCTAACAGATTTAAATAATAAAATAACAATCCCAGCAAGTCATCAATCATTAGCATGTATTTCATCATTCAAATATACTTATAGTTGCTGTTCATTAGCCGACTCTTAAACGTCGGAGTCTCCTTGAATACACTAAATGTTAACCGTGATAGATCATTTGTTATCAGCAGCAACTTTCAAGTTGCTAAACACCCACCAACTTGCTCCAGTTACCGTGGCAACAACTATAGAGCCAACATGGCTGCAGAAATCTGGGTCAGAGCGACTACCGATCTCTGTCAGTAAAACCATCTGTTGTAATAGAGAACGAGGTTGGGCGAAAATCACAACACTCAAACACACACACCCAGTCCATCGACCCTGGCTCAGGTTTCCAGCAGGACGGATAATGATGCTCAAGGTTATCATAACTGGCTCAGAGTGTACAGTCCGTTTGTCTCTGGGGTTATTTCAAAGTTAAAAATAAAAACTGGTCATCATTCAGAAGACATTTAGACGTGATGGTCAATAATATGGAACCCTTTACTATCTGGGGAAAGGAGGCCAAAGAGTGGACCAGAAGAGTTCTCCGTAACTCTGTCCCACAACAGTTAATCTCGTTGTACATCCGTAAAAAAAATCATGGTAATCCATCCAATAGTTGTTGAGATGTTTAAATCCGGACCAAAGTCGTGGACCAGCCAGCTGTCTCTAGAGGCCGTGCCACTAGCATGACTAAACTAGAATTAGGGCCTTGTGGTTGTATGCCTCCGCCCAACCAGTGTAGTTGCAGTTTACATCCTATTCATAGGCGCAGTTTGAACTTTAAAGTCGGGGGTTCACAAAAAATCATCTAGAGGGAATGTGATGTGTACAACGCAGAGAAGTCTAATGTATTGGGATGTGTGTAGCTTGAATATTACACCCGTTTTATTTGTACACCCTCGTCAGTGAAAAAATCCGTTTGATCGCATTGTTTTCTATTTAAATGAACTAACTGGCCACGAGCGACGAAGTGCTGCATAGCGCGCCGTTTTGAGCTGAACTTTTGTCAGACGCCCTGTTTCTATTTATTCCTTATTCCAACGGATGAGGAACGACGGATTCATAAAGCTGAAATGAGGAGTTATCTGATACGATATCTCCTCATTTCACTATAAACACCTAAATAAGGATGCAGCTAGCTGGAGGGAGATCAGCAGGAAATCACCTGAAAGTTTACATACGCTACTGTTGGCTACAGTGTTTGTCATTTTCATTAAATATCACAGTATAAAACCTGTGATTTAAATTTTTTTTTAAAACACAAACGTCAGAAGAGAGCAAGTACTACTCATCCATCTTTTAAGTGGTTACGTCTCCAGTCTGATCTGGAGCTAACAGATGATAGGAACGTGGTTTGTTTACATGACGTAACAGAAGTGCATATTTAACGGATTCAGTGTGGACAGAGAGTGTCTGATGTTATTAGGCTATAAGTAAATAAAAAGACCACAAATCTATCTTCTTATCTTGGTAGTTTCTGATTCTGTCTATAAGAAGACACAATAAGGGCGATATTATTCATCATTACAATAAATTATTAGCTCTATGTTATTATAAAAAAAATATAGATGCATTTCTAGGGGGTTCAGTGAGCCCCCTGAACCAACGCAAACTGCATCTGTGATCCTATTAGACATTTATGTGAAATTGTCACAATTAGCATATGAATTACTGAGTTCACAGTGACCTTGATCTTTGACCACCAAAATCTAATCAGTTCATTCTTGAATCCAAGTTGATGTTTGTGCCAAATTTGATGAAATTCCCTCAAGGCGTTCCTGAGATATCGCTTTCCCGAAAATGGTACGGACGGACGGACAACCCGAAAACATAATGCATCCGGCTACCGGCGCGGAGGCATGAAAATTACAAAGTTGGTCCCTCTGTTGCCCTTTTAATGTCATACTGTAGATCTTCAACGTCACAATTTGTAAAACACAGTAGAAACATGGAGAAAATCCTCACGCTAAAGCCTAACAAGGTTCCTAAAAGTTCAGGTTATGGAAAGCCCCATGGTATAGGTTGTTAAAGGTGTTAATGCGAGATATGGAGCATTTCTATTGCCTCCGCACGGCTCTCAACATGGCGACGGCTGAGCCGGTGGCTCGCAGCTAACGGGGCTAACAGCGCTAACAAGAGGGTGGGTGTTACGCTTTCGTGGGGCACACTCACATGCATGAACATGCACTAAAGCCATGCGCGTCCAGCCCAGCTATGTCAACAAAGCACGACTAAAGTCGGATTCCAACACACACACAGAAGGAGTGCGACTTCATTCTCTGCTCAGGTAGACATTACTCCTCTATATCTTTATAAAGCACATAGTTGTTTGCTGCTATATTAATGCTCTGGATATCGTATAGAGAACCTTTAAGTTCCCACAGTGGGAAAGGCAACCAAACCCAACACAATGATTTCAGGTCAACCAGAGATGTTTTTCTGGACTGTACCTGAGCTCAGTGACCGCTTTCACACTTTCACATCTCTTGAAAAATGACCTCAGATCGAGAAAAACCTCTGTGATCGTTTGAAGTGAAGTTCATGTTAGACAGAAAACAAGTCTTTTTTCAAATCAGGTACAAATTTTCAAAATCCACAAAGACCTCTAGTCCCAAAATCATTTCAGTTACCTCTCAGCGCCGGAGAGGGAGCTCAGTGAGCGCACATAAAACTTTTTGTTTTGCGAGCAGAGGCTGAGAGACTCACCTCGAAACCCAAGCGGTCTTTCTCCTTCCAGAAGCAGAAGTGTGTGACCTTCTTATCCCAGAATTCATCTGGCTTCACCACACAGACCAGCGACACCTCGGCTGGAATCACATTCTGAAACAGCATCAATAGCATCATCATCCTCAGCTTTTAAACATCCTGCCAATTAATAATGTAATTTATGTCATTATTGAGATCCATATCATGCGTTTGTACCTGCAACATGAGCACCACAGTCTTCACAATGTTCCACTGAGACTTTCGTCCGTCCACGATAACGGTGAAACCCCGGGCCTTACACTTCTTACTGAGAGAGAGAGAGAGAGAAGGCATTTTATTGGATATCATTCAAACTATAAACAACACAAACAAATATTTACATGCAGGGTTTTCTGTTCATGCAGCATTTGGGTTGCACATCCATACCGACTTAAAATACAAGAGTTTGTTGTATCCCTTCTTTTCCACAGTTGGTGTATATATTGAGATGAGTCTGAAGGCTGCTTTAGGTGTATCAGAGTGGTGCATTCATGTCCGTTTACTTAGATTGGAGAAATGAGTTCCCAAATCAGAAGTTAGCTGTTTTAAAGCTTGCACTTCCGAACACTAACAGACTATAAACCATAAAGACAATTTATTTGCAAGGATGATTCAAGTTCATCACAACTTGTTTCTTATATTTGTACAAGGGCTGTCAAAGTTAACGCGATAATAACGCAAATTTGTTTTAATGCCACTAATTTTTTTAACACATTAAAGCAATCCATCTTTCGGAGGTTGTAGTGGGCTCAGTTTTAAAGCTAGAGTGAAGATACTGGTATCATATGAAACTAGACCTAAATAAACCTAAGGAATCCATTGGCACCAACCATGTCATACTAGCTTGTTGGTCAGGAGGCTAAATAACGCTCCAAACCGCTTCAAAGGGGTCCCTTAACGTCTGACCGCAAGATATGTGAATGAAAATGGGTTCTATGGGTACCCAGACATGCCCACTTTATGATAATTACATGCAGTTTGGGGCAAGTCATAGTCAAGTCAGCACACTGACAGCTGTTGTTGCCTGTTGGGCTTGAGTTTGCCAGGTTATGATTTCAGCATATTTCTTTATGCTAAATGAAGTACCTGTGAGGGTTTCTGGACAATATTTGTTGTTGTTTTGAGCTGTTGATTAATTTCCAATAATAAATATATACGTACATTTGCATAAAGCTGCATATTTGCCCACACCTATGTTGATAAGAGTATTAAATACTTGACAAATCTCCCTTTAAGGTACATTATGAACAGATACAAAATGTATGATTAATTTGCAATTAATGATGGACAATCATGCGATTAATCGCAATTAAATATTTTAATCGATTGACAGCCCTAATTCGTACATTGGGATATAATTTCAGTTTTGATAACATTGCACTCGGCAAACCGGTGCTGTGTTCTCGGGTCAAAGTGATCATAACTAATACAAACCACATCTAACAAAACTACTACAAAAATAAGACCTGAAAACATGGTATTTGCCTGAATGTATTGACCTTTTTTTCTGGAAATTATGTTAGTACAAATTGGGATCATATTATATTGGAGAAGACATTTTTCACTGCATCAGACATTCTTTTTGAAAGGAGAGTGTAACACCAGCTCCAACAGAGAGTGTTGCATCATGAGTTGATTGTGGCCTTGATGCTCCTTGTTTTTATGAAGCCCAGTTTAACCAACAGGCATTTCAAACAGCTTGTGTAATGTGCTTTGGAGGAAAATAAATTCCTGCCAAGTGATAACAAGTTGAAAGCATCTGCAGACATCTTTACTGCAGAAATGAAATCATCTGTCAAGCTGCCAAAAATGACTGCTGTCAGAGAACGTCATGATGTGGAGCGCAAACAAGGACTGAAATATACAAACAACCAGAAGATTTATCTCATAATCAGGGTCGTCTGATATTCGGGCCAATACGATAAGACCCAAATTGTAATAAACTGGAATCATCCTTTAAGCCTTTTATAGCTGAACATGCTGGATTCAGGCACTGGAGTTTAGATCCAGCAGCTCTTCGGTGACGAGTTAACTCCAAACTTACCTGGGGATGCTGAGCAGGTAGTCCAGTGTGGCGCTGAGCTCCTCCATGCTGGTCTGATCTGAACTGAGAGGGATGGTCAGGATCAGACCACTGCGCCGGTCTTTGCCCCCTGAAGAGAGACAGACCATCTGATTACTGACCAAACTGCCCGTAAACTGAGATCATATAGTCCTCACGTGTAGACATGTTATCTCATGATCTGTGTGTGTGTGTGTGTGTGTGTGTGTGTGTGTGTGTGTGTGTGTGTGTGTTTTACCTGACAGAAAGGCCAGTTTCTTCTTGAGGATGGGGAGCATGTTGGTCGCTTCCATGATGGCGTTGGACATCTGTAGACACACATACTCATCAAAACTTGAAAGGAGGAAGGTTCAAATTTCTATCTAAGTCCATCTGAAAATGACATTCACATGTTCATATGTATATTTACACAGTTTTTGGTTGCTGTCATTTTTCCTTCTGTAAGACACTCGTCCACAGGCTATTCAGTCACTAGTCCACAATCTCAGTTACTAGTCCACAATGTCATTCACTAGTCCACAATGTCATTCACTAGTCCACGATGTCAATCACTAGTCCACAATGTCATTCACTAGTCCACAATCTCAGTTACTAGTCCACAATGTCATTCACTAGTCCACGATGTCAATCACTAGTCCACAATCTCAGTTACTAGTCCACAATGTCATTCACTAGTCCACAATGTCATTCACTAGTCCACAATCTCAGTTACTAGTCCACAATGTCATTCACTAGTCCACGATGTCAATCACTAGTCCACAATCTCAGTTACTAGTCCACAATGTCATTCACTAGTCCACAATGTCATTCACTAGTCCACAATCTCAGTTACTAGTCCACAATCTCAGTCACTAGTCCACAATCTCAGTCACTAGTCCATAATCTCAGATACTAGTCCACAATCTCAGACAGTAGTCCACAATCACAGCTTTGTTTACTACCTGACTGACTGCTCAGCTGCCAAGCACACTGCAAGTCAACACAGGAGTATGAGTCATATTACAGGTGATAAACTCAACTACTATAGGGTCACTCACTACTAAACACTATAGCAGCACACATTACAAACCTCCGCTGAAGTATCATATGAATATTATGGAGACAGCTCAGTGATTTTCCATGAGGATTTTCTCTCCGCTGGCATTTCTCCCAACATATTCAGACTCTTGGCTTCATATTCAGATCAGTCTGTGATTTACCGTCTCTGTCATCAGTGTGTTTAGCTGTCAGTCAGTTTATATTTCTGTCAATTGATTGTGATTTTAGTTAAATAATCAACAGATTAATTGATGATGAAAACAACTGCTAGGTGCAGCTGTAGTTTTAACTTGAAACCAATACAGAAACCCGCCTGTTTTCTCCATCTTACAATGAATATCTAAATGCAGATGTTGGCTTAACATCTGTGTTTGTTTCAACCCTCGCTCTGCACTTTGCTGGTTTAAATTACCATTGTTTAATCGTTCAATGATACCGGATATTGTATCATCATCTTGTGTTGGTAGGTGGATTTTGTTACCTTTGGACGGAGCCAGACTAGCTGTTTCCAACTATTTCCAGTCTTTATGCTAAGCGAATTGTCTCCAGCTTCATATTTAACAACAGACATGATGTCAACCTTCTCATCTAACTCTCAGCAAGAAAGTGAATAAACGTATTTCTTTTAAAAAATATTTCAGTCTTACTGTGCATTTGTTGTTTCATTGTCTTTTGTGTTTATTATATTATTAATCTTACCGTTCAGTTCATCATAACTCATAATTAGGGACACAGTAGCCGGTGAACCGCACTTTGATACTGTACATGCGCTGAAGCATCAATTGTACTTTAAACATCTTTTTATTACATTGTTTCTACTTTTACTTTGTTTTTTAGTATGTGTGTATGCATAGTGTATTTATACCATACTGTATATACCATACCATACCATGTATACTGAGCATTTCAGGCACAACATCTTTCGTAATCTTATCCTGACACACCTTTGTGTGTGATTCTCTTTATTAAAGCTTTGGAGTAATGTTATGTCCATGGCCGTCATGGTTGTATCGTTTAGTTCTCCGATCATTCTTTGATGCTCCTTTTTTTTAAACTATTCAAGACCTTGAAAACCAAAGTCAAGCCAAAGTTGTAACAGTTTTGTTTATTTCACATGAGAAATGTATGGATTTTTTTTTTGTCTGTGCTCTTCTCACTGTCTTGAAGTGATTGGGGATCTAAACAAGATGTTACGTTCACCAATCAGGACTTAGATATTCAGTATTTGAATTTTACAGGGGTTGTTATGTTGTTAATCAAATTGGAGTCCTGATGAAGCAAATTAGCTGAGTATTTTAGAGTTGAACTAATAAATTAAATTAAAGTTTTTTTTCCCCCATAGTTTAACTTTAATTGTTGCTTTTTTTTTAGTCATGAATATTTATTTATTATTATAGAGAAATACTCAAAACCAAGACACCAAGCTTTCAGGGGCTTTAGTATTTTAGCTTTTTTTTAATGTTTACTTTTATATTGTTACTGAACATGTTTATGGTTTGTGTTCTACTAAGCTCTAATTACATTGTTTGATACAACTGTTTTATTAATTACTGTTATTATTATCATCATTAGTAGTAGTAGTAGTGGTAGTAGTTTTATTTATTACTGTTATTATTATCATCATTAGTAGTAGTAGTAGTTTTATTTATTACTGTTATTATTATCATCATTAGTAGTAGTAGTAGTTTTATTTATTACTGTTATTATTATCATCATTAGTAGTAGTAGTAGTTTTATTTATTACTGTTATTATTATCATCATTAGTAGTAGTAGTAGTTTTATTTATTACTGTTATTATTATTATCATTAGTAGTAGTAGTAGTTTCATTTATTACTGTTATTATTATCATCATTAGTAGTGGTAGTAGTAGTAGTTTTATTTATTACTGTTATTATTATTATCATTAGTAGTAGTAGTAGTAGTAGTTTTATTTATTACTGTTATTATTATCATCATTAGTAGTGGTAGTAGTAGTAGTTTTATTTATTACTGTTATTATTATCATCATTAGTAGTGGTAGTAGTAGTAGTTTTATTTATTACTGTTATTATTATTATCATTAGTAGTAGTAGTAGTAGTAGTTTTATTTATTACTGTTATTATTATCATCATTAGTAGTGGTAGTAGTAGTAGTAGTAGTAGTAGTGGTAGTAGTTTTATTTATTACTGTTATTATTATCATCATTAGTAGTAGTAGTAGTGGTAGTAGTTTTATTTATTACTGTTATTATTATCATCATTAGTAGTAGTAGTAGTGGTAGTAGTTTTATTTATTACTGTTATTATTATCATCATTAGTAGTAGTAGTAGTGGTAGTAGTTTTATTTATTACTGTTATTATTATCATCATTAGTAGTAGTAGTAGTGGTAGTAGTTTTATTTATTACTGTTATTATTATCATCATTAGTAGTAGTAGTAGTGGTAGTAGTTTTATTTATTACTGTTATTATTATCATCATTAGTAGTAGTAGTAGTAGTAGTTTTATTTATTACTGTTATTATTATTATCATCGTTAGTAGCAGTAGTGGTAGTGGTGATAAATGAGTGTGGTTCCTGCAGCACCAGTCAATGTTGCTGCAGAGCTTCATCCTCCTCCTCCTCCTCCTCAGCCTGCGGCCTGGCTGCAGCAGCAGGACGGCTCGGCCCGACCCGGCTCGGCTCGGTTAGTCTCGGCTTGGTTCGGCTCGGCCCACAGACACAATGACCTACATTCATACAGCTGCTGCTGCGGCTGCTGCTGCGTCTCTAAACCTCCCTAAACCTCAGCCTCCATCCACTCAGTATCGACAACTTTGGGATCACTCAACAATAAGTAGCATTGGTCAGACGGCTTTTCTTACCTTTCACTCAAATCTGCAGCATTTTTGTGTCCCGATTCTTTCTCTCCCTGTCCTCCTGTCCTCCTGTCCTCTTCTCCTCCTGCTGTGTCTCTCCTTCTCTTCTGCAGCTCTTCCTCTCCTCCTCCTCCTCCTCTTCTTTCTCCCCTCAGGCTAGTTTATCAGCAGATATATTCAGCCTGTTTTCCATGAAACCCTGAAGATCTCAGCTCGCTCTCCGTTAGCTGGGAACAACAGTGGAAACACACACTGGGAGCAGGCGGTGGAGCTCGCTGCTCTGCGCAACCGCAGTGGAGACCAATAAAAGATTACGACTTCCGGTAAAGCGACATTCCAAAGTAAAAGCTGGAGGAACACGTTTCACAAGAAAAGCTGGAGAACTGTGGAAGTTTTTAAAATATATATATATATATTATAAATAGAAAATGTGTATTTGCTGTGACCTATAGAAATAGTTTTGTAGTCTCATTTATCCACTTTTTTTAAGACATATAAAAGCTTAAGTTAAAGGGACTGTTTGTAAGAATCAGAAATTGTTTGTTAACAGCGACACCTGTGGCTGTTAAGTCAACGAAAGTCAGCTTCGGGATCGCGCTTGTGCTCGCTCTACATAGACATGAATGAGCATCGCTCAAAACAGTGAGGCGACACACGTCAGCTAAAACCACAATATCACTCTATATTTCACCTGCTTGGCAGTAATGTTAGCTGACCAGACGAAGGTCTCTCCATGAATCACTGCTGATCCTAGTGTTGGCTTTTCCTGCTTCAGCCTCCCGACCGCGGCCGAAGGAAACAGGGAAGACACCGGCACCCGGTCAGAGACGATAACGTTTCTTGCTGCGGAGCCCTGTCACTTCACAAGACACGGGAAACCTCTGTTGGTCTGGAGGAGCTGTTGCAGTTATTTCTGCACAAACGTCCACTGTACATTCACTACATATTCTCAGGTTGGGAGGCTGAAGCAGGAAAAGCCAACACAGTATCAGCATTGATTCATGGAGAGACCTTCGTCTGGTCAGATAACATTACTGCCAAGCAGATGAAATATAGAGTGATATTGTGGTTTTGGCTGACGTGTGTCGCCTCACTGTGTTGAGCGATGCTCGTTCATGTCTATGTAGAGCGAGCACAAGCACGAGCAACAGGACGCTGACTTTCGTTGACTTAACGGCCACAGGTGTCGCTGTTAACAAGCATTTCTGATTCTTACAAACAGTCCCTTTAAAGCTTTTATATGTCTTAAAAAAGTGGATAAATGAGACTACAAAACGTCATCACGCCAACTCGTCTGCCCTCACAACCTCGTTGTGTATACTTGTGCTCATGTGACCGTGGTGTAGTTCGTTTATAGCCTAGCGTTAGCTTTTTACTTCAGGTGATTGCATTTACAAAAATTACAAAAAATTGTAAAATTGGTGTACATTTGTGAAGATTATCTTGCTGAACCAAATGCGTAGGTATCGGGGTTTTTTTTACATTTATTTTAGTTATCATCCTATTGGCTTTTTGTCGAGGGGACCAGGGTGATGCTAACTTCCTGGTTGGCCTATAAAAATACGCCATCCCTGGAGAACTCTATAAGCCTTATATATGAAAACACTAAGTCAACAAACAGCAAATGAATATAGATAATGCATATAGAGGTTTTGAATTACTTAATTTTGATTTACTAATTCATTCATCACATTCAATATTTATATATACTTTAATTTATATACACAACTAAAAATTCAAGTTTATATTACCAATCTGAATTTTATAATGTAGCTTTGCTACTGTTAGCACCTCTGCTACTGTTGCTGCTACATGAGCAAAACACTTCTGACCACCTGGAGTCTGTTCAGAATTCACATTCAAATTAACTTCCACCTTAAAAGTTCATGTTTATGATTTATATTTCTTTCCACTTTCATATACTGTATATGCTGAGATTGTCACATTCATGTCATGTTTATAATCTCAAGTGTGCCAATGTTTCAATCCATCATTGGAAACATAGTAAACTAGATCTACAGCAAGTGAAGCAAACTACTGTATGATTTTAAACGTCCATTTGAAAGTTCTACTGACTTTTAATGAAAGAAAATTACAGTCATTCTGTGACTCCTTATTTTCTATGAAGCTTTGCAATAGTTTCCTTTTTTGTTTCACTGTTGCACAGCGATCTGTCCCTGCAGTATGTAAAGACAATAAACTGTTGTCACTATTCATAACTGCCAGTGAATGCATCACTCCCAGTGTTCACAGGTCTAAAATGTAATTCATAAAATAGAACATAGTTTTGGTGCTTTTGGCAGTTTTAGTGTCGTCCGTAGTTTTGTTTTTTTGCCGTGTGTCAGGAGTCTTATAGGCAAGTTGTGCAGATGATCTCAGGTGCAGTAGTCTGGTCTTTAGCAGATTTCCCGTCATCCTTTGGAGGAGGCGTGGAGGCCCATGGCCACCTGATCCTGGAAGCCAGATGAGGAGAGCTGCATTATTCAGGCTGCACATACACAATGTGTTTTCACCCTATTTCACCCCTAAGTGTTTCTTCTTTTTTTTACATTATACAAATCTTGTTCTAGATTTTTAAACACATTTTTGTAACGGATATGTAATTCAATAGATTCGATTTTTCTTTCATATATATTTTTTCTTTTTGGTTCTGTACTTGTGTCTACGCTTTGTTTTGTTGTATCCATTTAAAACACAGCCCTGCTGTTTCATTCTCTAATACTGTTTTTTGAGAGCTTAGCTGCAAAGATCTAAGCCATGCTGGCACACTGTGAGTGTTTTTCCCAAGCGGTGCTTCCAGTGCTGAGAAATGAAGCCAACACAGAAGTGCCAAAGACTTTCAGTTCATCGCATGGCCACTTGAGGCTGGTTCCAAAAGCAAGTTGATCTCCATGCACCCCCATGTTAAAATGCCCAACTTTATAGCAGAAATAAACATGTTTACAGCCGGGTACAAAAAACGGTTTTGGTCTCTATAGCCAATATCCCTGTTCATGACAACTGTACGGGGGAGGGGATTTTTATATATCGCACCCATTTAAATTATATTAATGCCGCAATCCATTGTACTCTGAACTCTGAAAAAAACAACCTAGTACAATGGAACGGCCATTCGTTCGCCGACATAAACACACCTGACGTCATAGCAACATGGCAGCGCACACAGTGAATTACCTTTTCACCATTTCTTACTTTATGTAGTGTTTGTGTTGTGAAACGTGCTGTAACAATGTTGTATAGCTGCTATTTCCATTTCCATTCAGTTGATTTGTGCTTGATAGAAGTCTTATGCGAGCATGCGGTACAAGTCTAGTCTCATTTAACAGGGCTCCCGCGGATCCATATTTTATACAGTCTATGGTTTTTCCACCGAGCAGCACCGTATGGTAAAAGGTGTAGATGGCCTGTTGGAGGTGTGGCTGTTTCTGCTTGTAATATTCCTCCCTACAATATTTTAAATTGACCAAATAGCGCAGAATAAGTCCATACTAAAAAAAATTCTATTTCATATTATGTCGCTTGGCTTTTGAACTATGTTTACTGTTATACACCAAATCTTCAAGTCAAATTCCTTGTATGTGCAAACCCATTTGGCAATTAAACAGTTTCTGATTCTGATTCTTCTGATATATTGTTGTGTAGACGTGTATTCAAGTAGTTTCGTTCACTTCATTTCAAAGATCCATAGTCAGATTCGTAGACTATGTACTTTTTCCTATGTGCAGACTGACCGCTGTATGAGCGCCATCTGCTGGATGGTGTCGGGCAGCGGCTGTCTGAAGGTCTCGGGGAGGAAGACACTGACCAGAACACTGAGCAGTGACAGAGAACCCACAACGATCCACGGCAGGCACTGATTCAACACAGCTGGAGACAATATCAGACCAGATCGGTGAGCTCATACTTTGTCCGATACAGATCTTTATGGGCATTAAATCCATCCAAAATACAAAAAAGAAGATAAATATCTCAAAATCTCACCCAATAAAACCAAATCTATCTGTATCATTAGATTCAACTGAGGGCAACTGAGAAAATATGATTTTTTTTTTGTTGTCATTTGGGTGAACTGACCCTTTAAAAGCCAGAACTGAAAGCATCACAAGAGCAGCCTTGCAGCTACTACATCAGCTGATATTGGCGGTAGCACTACTACAACAATTATTTTTTGTAATAAGTTATTATATATACTCTATATAGTCCACAGTATAATGTATGAAGTGAAAGGTCTCACCTAGCTGCAGCAGGTATGGGCAAACAGAGGACCCCACTCTGCCTAACATGGCACAGGAATTCATTGCTGTGCTCCTGATGACTGTGGGAGACAGCTCACCAGTGTACACGTACAACACCCCGGCGCCAGCCAGAATGCCAAATTTACCCAGCAGTGCCAGGATCAGGGTGAGAGCTGGTTGACCTGTAGGGAGGTAGGAGAGCTGCAAATTAGTGATCGGGAAATTAAGCATTTCTGTATGGAGGACCACAAAAGTCACGGAAATAGTAATAAAGCATTTAATTGCAGGAATACATGGACTAAATTACAAAGTATTTAATTATTTGACATTCTAATGGGCATAAAAATAAGTATTATGCAAAAAAAAAATTACAATTGAAATCAAAAATATTTCAAATTAAAAAGGGATTTACCAAAACACCATGCAACAGTCAATAAATACATCATTTAAAATAACATTAATGAATTTAGTTTTATGGTGTTTCTGTAAATCCTTTTTAATTTGAACTACTTATTGATGAATTAATATTTCATTTGCAAATTGTTTTTATAAATCTTGTTTTTATTGCCCATTCAAATGTCAAATAATGAATTACTTAATTTGATTTAAGACAGTTAATTAAATTGTAATTTAGTCCATGTATTCATAGATTAATACATTAATTAGTAAACACATTTATTAATGCCTATTTTCATTGTACAATTCGTTATTAATCAATTAAATGCTTTATTACTATTTCCGTGCCAGTTGTGGTACTCCATATTTCTGAAGCACTGAATCACTATGAAGCTTCTGACTGTTGATTAAACCCCAATCCTGGACAGGGGATCATACCATAACCAGGCCCAGCAGGCTTGTCAAGCTTTGTGTTTCTCAACATGTGTGGTGTGCGTGGGGCTGTGATATGAGAGATATTTTGTATATAAAGAGTTTGGATGGTGGCGTCTTGTTTTTAGCCTTTCCAAAACCACCCAAGCAAAATTGCATATTAAACCATGTGTTTATCTACTGTAATGTGAACTGCCATCATTAGCATGTGTGGCCACCCAGCGTACTACATAATTTACAGTAGGAACCTAGCATTAGTTCCAAAGCTGAAGAGCAATAGCTAACTACATTATTTTGTGGGACTACAGGTTACGTTAGAAAAATCCCTAATTACACTTTATAATACATGCACTGTAAGGGCTTACTGGCACAACTTTGCATTTAAGAACAAATGCTGCTCCTTTTTTCCCATGTCTTCTATACGGATCATCAAGTGAGGATGCTGACTTTTTGTGTACCTCTGTCTAAAAACAAGGATCTATTGTTTAAAATGAAAAAAAAATTTGATGGTAAATCTGCATCTGTTATCCTTGTTAAACACATGTAGTGTGCAAAAAAGGAAATCCCTGACAGGCATAGCAAAAGCAACTAAGGGGGGTTGGGCTTAGTAAACAATCGATTGTGCTGAAAATGGTTAATTGTTTCAATTTTATTCAACAAGATGAAATTATTTTAACGTTATTCTTGTTATAAAAAAGAAAGAAAGCAGTGGGGGCGGCTGTGGCTAAGAGGGTAAAGTAAGTCGTCCACCAATCAGAAGGTTGGTGGTTTGATCCCCGGCTGCTCCGGGTCACATGCCGATGTGTCCTTGAGCAAGATACTTTACCCCAAATTGCTCCCAAATAGCCATCGGTGTGCGAATGAGTATTTAGATTAGATCCTGATGGGCACCTTGTATGAATGTGTGTGTGAATGGGTGAATGCTGACATGTAGTGTAAAGCGCTTTGAATGGTCGGAAGACTAGAAAAGTGCTATATAAATGCAAGTCCAAGTCCATTTACAACTAATTTGTGCTAGTCTCACTCACTGTTCAGAGTGACCGCGATGAGGAGAAGAGCTAGTGCCCCCAGCAGGGTGAAGCTGATATACGACAAGCGGCGAGGAAGACTTCGTGCTGTCAGCCAGCTGGCAGCGTACGCTGGGAGCTCAACAACCGACACCAGGAAGTAGTTGATGAAGGGGTTGCCATAGAGACCAGACATGTTGAATGACAATCCAAAGTAACTTACTGAGAAAGAAAACCTGCAAACAACAAGAGAACGAGACTTAAACGTTGATTACAGCAACAATATGAAAGTGTTATAGAATAAAATACGGGATTGGGAACATTTCTATTGCCTCTCCTCATTGCAGCTCCTCCTCCTGAATTTCAGGGAAATTCTAGTGATGGAAAAGTGCTTTAACTCACCACATCATCCACAGAATAAGTGTTATATGTCGAATGTTTGCTGTCCTCAGGAGGTCCAGGAAGCTGAGGGACTCTGCCTTCTCACTTGTTGCTTTTTCAACCTGTGGAGAGACAGAAACTGCAGTACAATGTCTACCATCCTTTAGTGTGTGGGTCAAGGCTGAGGTTTGATGTTCTTACGTTGGCTGAAGGGAAGATGACATGTGGAGCTTCCACTCGGTTCTCCAGAGCCATTGACCTCAGCAAGATTTCTGCTTCCTGAAAACGGCCACGAGAAACCAACCAGCGAGGAGACTCTGGAATCAGCCTGATAGACAGACAGTTAAAAATGTTTTGGTGGAAATTGGAGAAGGATCACACTGGTTCTTCATCAAGCTTTGGTGGGAATGATTATGGAGTCGACCCAGGTTACAAATGATCTGAGAAGCATGGCAAAAAGTTGTGAAAAATTTACTCCATGCTCCAAAATACAAGATGCTAACCTTGAGTCTTGGGCCTGGCTTTAAATGTATTTTCCAAATATGTGTAGGGTGTTAAGTTGCTCTTTTACATGCAGTAGGGAGTTCCTTGAGTAGACAGATATATTTTCATAGTGTACTGAGGTCATCTTACCACCAGAGGGGGATACAGGCCAGGCCTGGCACAGCCAAGGCCAGTGACAGGTGTCTCCAGCTCCTGACCAGGTAGGCAGTGACAGGCAGCAGAATTAAACCTAACCCGTAGGTCCAAGGCATGCACAGGCTCGAGAAGAGAACTCTGGTTGAACCGAACAGGATCTCTGAACCTGTGGGGAAAATGTTTAAAAAGTGTCAGGCAAAGCACTGACTTCGTATCTGTAAAAGGCCAAAACAAACAGAAGATGGAATTTCAAATGCGTCCTCATTGGTGTGGACATGGTCTCATTCTGTCCTCCAATGAGACTCCATTGAGATCAACAGCAGAACAATAACACTTTAGCATGCAACCGGTGGAGTCGAGGATAAAAGTCAGCAGTCACAGTATCATGAAAATGAAAAAGCCATACCCAGTACAAATGCAACTATGAAGCAGGTTATTTGACCCATGCCCATCATGAAGAGGAGCACGGTGAAGATGGGCCACGACGGAGCGAAGGCCATAGCGCTGCTGAAGATGCTCAGCGTGGCGATGGCACCAAACAGTGCAGGCTTCCTGCCAAACCTTAAGTACAGATACAACAGAGTGGTGTCAGCCACAACAGCAGCATAAATGATCCTTTATTCAGAAATTAATTAAAAATAGGAATGTATTGTATTGTTGGTCGTCCAATTTCAGGGCAAACCTGGAAATCTTCGTATTTTTTAATGTTCTAAAAAATCTATATCTCAAAATTTTAGGATGATTAATAATATCTTTCAGCTAACCAAACCTCAAAATTATGTCAAGTTTTTGCGATACACTTCCTTTTTTTCCATGTTGTGTAGCAGAGCTTCATCATCTCTTTGGTCAATGCTTGGTTAGCTCACAGCTAACTACCAGACATACTTTGGCATAACATTCTACATCTGGAGCTAACTCTGTAGCAGCTTAGAAGAGCGGCTACAGGAAACAGTTTGAACTGAACTGAAAAGTACCGGTCAGAGATCTGTCCAGAGACGAAGCATCCGACCAGTGCTCCCAGGAAGTACATAAGAGAGCTCAGAGGCTGTTTCCACTGGTCACTGCACACCAGGTTAAACTGGAAGACAAGGGACATATGGGAATTCTGCAGCAAACATAAAAATATAAACTGGAAAAATACAGCATACATAGATACTGGAAAATATAGCAAACATGTGAATGCAACACGGATTTACACAGCAAACAGACATTAAAAGCACGAACTGGAAAAATCCCTAAAGACTAGTTCCCTTGGTCACCAGCAGTCAGGGACCCCAGAGTCCTTTGACCGGTCGCAATGTTAAAGTAACGTAGACCAAGCCCAGCGGTTCATGTGGTGCTTTTTATTACCTCCGCCAAGGCCGAAGGCCTAGGAAGGAGGTTATTTTGTCACCGGCGTTGGTTTGTTTGTTGGTTTGTTGGTTTGTCCGTTTGGAGGATTACTCCAAAAGTCCGCGATGGATCTGAAGGAATTGTTTTGGAGGGGTGGGGTGCACTTCTAGTATTTTGTATAGAACTAGCATGAATGGTGGAATTAGCAAGTTAGCTCAGTCAAGCACATTGCAATCGGCAGATAATCATTATCACTTATCAATCATTGTCATTAACACTGATTCAGTAATGTGCTGATGGCTTAATTTCAAATCCACAGAAAAAAGAGAAAAGGCTCGTGCTGTGCTGTGATTGTTATTCTAAACTGGTTTCGGAAAATGAGCCGACGATAGGCACAGCTGGGCGTGTCTTAACCCCTCAAAAGGAAAGCGGGTGCAGTTTGTACCCTCACATCACAGCATTGAGTATACTTAATTTTATCACCCCTTCCTCAGTGAACTCAGAAGTCAAAACCTGGTCAAAAGTAGTTTGTGTATATGGGACAAAGTAGAATAGCAGAACAGAAATTGAAATACAGCTGTTCCTTTTTTGTATTTGCACATAAAAAATAATCTGACTAAAAGCTAGCTAACAAAAACATACATTTATTGTGCATTGTGTTATCTGTGCAGCAGAAGTTGTGGAATTACACCACACAGATAGCTGAAACATGCAGGAGACACCAATCCAGTCATTTCCAGTTTTGTTATCTGAGGCAATGATTGGTGGCCACTGACACAGGTCACGACCCCGCAGTGTTTTTGCTGACGGAAGTTGTTCTGAACAGACTGGTTTCTTATATAACAGTCTGGAGTCTAGACTGTGCCAAACAGATGGAGGGAATTGGGGGGTAACCAATGGAAGCAGTAGATGCAGTAATAAATTCCATAGTAACAATTGTAACAGCAGTAGCTCAGTACCTCACTGACTACAGTAGACTCGTAGTGCTCAGTACTGTAAGTCCATCCATCTTTACAGCCCTCCTGCTTCAGGCTGGAGAGGAGGATCTCTGGACTTGTCAGGTTGTGGACCAGATCCAGGCTGGATCTGTTTCCAGAGACATACAGGTTCTGCACCAGGTCCAGTTCATACCGGCTACAACTGCTCTTCTCCGGTTGCCCAGCCACCTGCTGACCAGGAAAACAGCATCGTCATTATTTCCGAATGCAACAACAGGAGGTAGGCTGCACCGAAGTAGACCACATCAGATCAAACTAGACCAGTTCTAACCTGCATGAGGATCACAGCCCGGATCCAAAGCTGTATAGTAAATTATTAGCTGACTGCATTTTCAAATATTTGAAATCCTTCACTCGTACACAGACATCAGCTGTGTTATGTCTCAGCATTCGACTAGATTTAGAGAAAAACATTATATTTGCAAATTGTTTTATTTTATTTACTGTCATGTATGCTGTAACATGAGCATCTGATAAAATAAATAGTAGTTTACTGTCAGGATATAGTGACAGTTTTATACAAATAACTTCATCATATTTGCTCAAAGTTACAGATTGCAGCTTTAATTGTGGATCAAACAGAAACTGTAACGGAGAACAAGAAGACATCACTGCGATAAACAGAATTTCGGTTTGGGAAATAGGTTCATAAGTGAATGCCTTTTATTGTAACCATGATGTTGAAGGTCCCCTAACCTAGTAATTTTAACCAAAATGATCTTTCGTGTGACAGTGTTGGAAGTCACAGACAAATGCTGCTGACGGGGGTGTCAGATCAGAAAACACTTCTAAGTGTCGTTCTGGGAAAATGACGTATTTTAGAAGACTTGTGTGTTAATAAATGGAATTTTCAAAAGTCAATTCAAGGGAGTAAAATTAGTTTGATTGCATTTAAAAAAAATAATGAATTCATTGATTAAAGACAGATGATGAAATGAAATCCTTAAATGTCACATGTAAGAATTCCTTTTTTTTCACTTTCCTTTATTTTCATTCAGTTTTGAACAACAGGCCAGTTCTGACCTGTACTGGGATGCTGGCCTGGATCCAGTCCTGGCTCAGGTTGCTGTGGGCGGGGATGTGGCAGTGGTGGGGGGGGATAGCCAGCAGAAAGTTGACGCACTGGAGGTTGTATCCACATGGGATGGTGGTGAGACAGAGCAAGACGAAGACTCTCCTCTGGAACGGGCCCCAGGTCCCCAGGAACGACAGTGACTCCTCGTAGTCCTGCATACTGGACTCTACTTATACTCTATTCTGTACCACTGAAGCAACTGACAATCAGGTTGACTGTAAATACACAAAGAAGATCTATCTAAAAACTACAAATAATTTTAGAACTACATTTAGACCCTCTGTTACTACAAGTACAACAGCTACAAATATAATTCTCCCGTCTATAAATACTGCAAATATTTTGTCCCTCAGTCTGAATACCAATACTGTTAATACTCCTGTTGCAGCAGTTGTCAGCTTCGCTCTGCAGGATCTCTCTGAGGCTTCACACCTTATCCCAGACAAGACAAAAGAACTCCACCTCTCCTCTTCCTGGCCTCTCCTCCTCACCCTCTCATCCTTCTCCTCCTCCTCCTTCTCTTCTCTGTTCGTGCTCATAGTTCAACTACTTGTTGCAACTCCTCATGTTGGTAAAAATGTATACTTCATATCAGAAATAGAGAGAGAGAGAGAGAGAGAGAGAGAGCTGTGCGGGGAGAAACACTGTGTCCCTTTTAAAAGGTAAACATGAAGATTATTGTGACTAAATGAAGAAAAAGGGAGTAACCCAGATCTCTAAAGACATACAGTTTGACTTTTATTGGAATTTTTTCTATTTTCTATTTATGATTCATGACTTTTGCAGTACGTGTTTTTTTTTTCTTTTCTTTTCTATTTCTAATCAGCGCTGCCTAGTTTGACAGTTTGATCAGAGTTCACAAGTTTCGCAAGCATTGATTGACGGCTACTTTAGAGATTACTCGGCTCTGATTGGTTGTTTTCCTTCGGGTGCAGTGGAATATTGCAAATGTCAATAGGAGCACTAGGAGGACACAGAGGAACATGATTTGTTTTCATAGATTATCTGTCTCATACACTATTGTCAGGATATAGTGACTGTTTTATAAAAATAACATTTTAATCATATTTGCTCAAAGTTACCAACTGCAGCTTTAATTACCTATAAAGCTCTACGGGCTGGCCCCACTTTATATTTCTGAATTATTGTGTCCCTACTGACCAAGGTCTTCGGCTGTCTGAGGTGACTGAGCTTTTGCAGTTGTGACTCCCACCCTCCGGAGCCGTCTTCCCCTAGTTATAAAAAACGCAGAGTTGTTAAAAACTGACCTGTTTTTTAAGGTCTTTGTCCTGTAATGTGTGTTTACCTTCTGTGTAGGTTTTATTGTTTTTATATTGTTATTTCCTGTTTTTAACTTTCTATTTTTCTTCAATGTTTGCGTTGTACAGCACCTTGTAACCTTGTGGTTTCGAAAGGCGGTTTATAAATAACGTTTACTGGATGAATTCTTCCTTAAAATATCACAGCTGCAAATATCAGGGTTTATAAGAGATTGATTCTTCATGGAGTAATTAAGGAACTTCTTAATAAGGGACATTTATGCATATTATTCATAATTAACGGTATTATTATTAATGATTATTAAAATACTCAGATTAAATGTAGTCAAGTCCATTAAATGACCCCTGATCATTTAAAGGGACTCAGTTCCTTGGAAGTTCAGTATTAATTAAGTTGTTTCCTTTTCACAGTGGGTGTTAAACGTGATTTGAAGGCTTTACTTAAAGCAGTAAAGATACAAGTCTCAACATTTAAGGCCAAACAAGACTGTGTGATTCTCCTCTGTGACCCAGCTGAAAACAAACAAATTGGGAGCTAAAGCTACAGTGTCAAATCAGGTTACATTTGGTCTTTCTCAGGAAAATAACCTCATTAATTAACATTATGCCATACCCCAAGCTGACTTCTCACAATGATCTGGCTTCTTTCTTTCATGTAAACGTCTCACAGAAGGTCAGTCAATGTGTGTCTGTAGGCTGCCTGTGTGAGATGTCATGATTTACAGGCTCATGACAGGTGCGAGCTGGATGACACTGAAGTGAAAACTCCTCGTCACCTTTTAACTGGCGCGATCATTTATTTCCACAGATCCGGAGATACTGAGTGTTCAGTAAATGATTAAACCAGTTTAAAGCTTCCAGTCCAGTCCAGTTCTCTCTCTCTCTCTCTCTGTGCCTCTCCTTCCTGTTCGGTGACCTCACTGGTACCAGTTTGTTCAGGTGCAGCAGACTGACTCAGCGTTTTTCTTTCTCTTCAGATGATGTTCAAGCTGCATTCAAATATTTTTTGGTGGTCAAAACTACCACATTGTAATCACTTTGAGTTTGTTGGAAGTTGCACATTAAATAAACATTTAATCTGGTTTCCTGAAATGAGATCAAGACCAAAACCAACAACACAGACTCGGACTCTGTTACAAGCACAAATGATCCTTTGACAGTTCTTAGAAAAACAGTCTGCAGATTCTGACTAACTAGAAGAGGGAGGAGGATGAGAGCGAACGGTTTCCAATCAGTACTCACTGTGTTATCCCTCCAAGGCTCTGTGGGAAGAATGGTTTCAACGTGTCGCTGTGGTTCAGTGAAAACGTTACTGTGTTGATTGGAAATATGTCAGGGAGTAACTTCTTTCGACTAAGAAGGAAAAGGTCAGAAATGGTAGTTTCTTGGATATTTTTGCAGCAGCTGTTACAATTTCTGCAGCTCTTCTTCACATTAACCCTAAACACACTGTCTGTGCTTGCGAGTCAAAGCAGCTTTAGAGTAACAGTTTTCCTTTTTCACGTCCGTCATTCACGAGTCAACGTGTGCCTTCATGTTGATGTGGGTTAAGTGTCCTCTAGTGGACATGAGATGAGACTTATTATAGTAACAAAGGAATCTTTTGAGGTCCTGTGAGAGTCGTTGAGGTTCGACATCAGTGGTGGAAAAAGTACTCAGATCATTTACTTAGGTAAAAGTAGCAATAAAAATACTGTGTTACAAGTAAAAGTCCATCCAATATCCTCCTTAAAGGAACGGTGTGTAACAACTTGCTTGATCTATTGGCAAAAATGGGATATAATATTAATAAGTATGTTTTATTTAGTGTATAATCACCTGATAATAAGAATTGTTGTGTTTTTGTTGCCTTAGAATGAGCCGTTTATATCTACAAACGGAGTCGGTCCTCACTCTACGGAGTTCGCCATGTTGCACCACCATGTCTCTACAGTAGCCCAGAACGGACAAACCAAACACTGTTAACTTTTCCTGCTTGGGCCGGAGTCGATAACGTTACTCGCTCCCTTTGCCGCCACTCTCTCTCTCTCTTGCTTCATCAATCAATTCCCACACATACTCTACGCAGTGGCTCTGCTCCAGATGGAGAGAGGGCCATTCGTGTTTTTGCGTCGGCCACCGTAGCTCTCCAACACGCTTGGCACATGGGAGAGGCTTCAGTTGGTTGCAGTCTCCTCACCTCACTGCTAGATACCGCCAGACCCTACACACACTGGACCTTTAAGTAAATAGTATATAAGTATTAGCATCGAAATATAGCACGAAATATAGTATTAAACAAACTCATTATGCAGAATGGCCCATTTCAGAATAACGTATATTATATCACTTTGTAGGCTATATTATAAATTGGTGATGCATTAATGTGTTCATCCCTTTAATGTTGCAGCTGGTAAAGGTGGAGTTAATTCCATCCACTTCATATACAGCCGGTTAGCTTAATAATAATAATACAATAATACATCAGCATTTATTAGTTGATTTATATTTTGTATTAATAATCTGAAGCTGAAAAGTAACTAACAACAAAAGCTGTCAGATAAATGTAGTGGAGTAAAAAGTACAATATTGGCTTCCAACGTGTAGTCAAGTAGAAGTAAAAAGTAACATAAATGGAAATACTCAAGTAAAGTACAAGGACCTCAAAATTGTAGATACTCACATTTTACTCCTAGGTTTCACGAGACTCGCTAATGTCACATCTGTGTCTTTTAGACCTCATGAATACTATTTAACATATTTTTGTTGATGACTTAAATCAAGCAAGGGTAGATCTGATCGTGATGTAAACAAGACTAAGAATCCGACAAAGTATTCAGTGCTAACTTACAGTTCTCTAAAGTACTGAGGTCAATGCCTCAGAGCTGTACCAAAAATCAAATCAGCTAATATCTTTATTTAAAAAGAATACAGGACTAATGTACGTTCAGCATTTTTTTTAATGAAAACAAATAGAACAAAGTTACAGAAATAAAATGATAAGGAGAGAAATGTTACATAATCTCAACCTGACAAGTTTGCGTTTGCATATTTGCATCATAATGATCATAAAAAACAAGCTCAGAGAATAAGTACTGTACATAAAGATGTGGATGGAGGTTCTCTGAAGCAGGAAGTGTCACTTTGAAACACGTATGAGGACGATTAGATGTTGCTGTTCTGAGCTAAAGTCTAAAAGAAATATCTGTCTATTTTCAACTCTGAACTGTTTCTCGTTTTATTATCAACATCTTGATTCCATTTGTTAAGCAATTCACCCGTTTCCATTCAAAATAATCTGTGAGAGGTTTGAATAGTGAAGATGAGTTGAAATGATGTCCCAGAAAACTGAACTGAGTTTAGACTTGGGTTTTCAAAATCTGGATTTATTCTTTCAAATATATGTACTGGAATTTTTTTTTTTTAAATTTGATTTACAGTTTAAAACTTTGAAAGTTAAATTTCGTATTCAATACCTGCAGGTGGAAATAACTTTCCAACTAAACAATATATTAGATGTGTTAAAAACAACTCCTGTCTAGTTCAGAGTGGAGACCTGTGTGCAGCAGTTTGGGTGAACTGCTCCTTTACACACTTAAATTATTCAGTGTTTACATAATGGAAAATTAGCTTTTATTTTGGAAGTAAAGTGATTAAATCAGATGGTTCATTCCAAGCATGGAGAGAATACACACACACACACATTCACACACACATTCACACACACTCACAATCTCAGTTTTCATCAAAAACATTTCAACAGTTAAAACAAAAAATGAAAAGTTTATGTCATGTCATGTCAAATAACTCTTCAATTCAAACAGTGCATCCCTGTTTGTTTCAGTCCAGTATGTAACACATGGACTCCAGTATCAAGACTCTCAGGCCTCAGTATTGCTGATAAGGAAGCAGAGCGAATAGAAAAGCAGCAGCTGATCTGTACATTATTGCATCGTGATGACATCATCGGACAGAGGAGGAGGAAGTTTAGTTGGAGAGTTCAGAGCTTCGTGTTCGGAGGTTTAATCAGCATCATCAACATTTGATTTGACACTTTGTCTTCTTATTACAGTTTGCATGTTGATGAGACGGATAACAGTTACTGCACTGTGCGACCAAAATACTGCATAGATAAACACACACACACATAATGTCCTTAAACCTGTTTGTTCATTATTGGAAGACTGAGATGCTTCAAGTTCTTCAGGAAGAGGCAGGAAGAGGAAATATATCAACCATTTGAAACCATAGAAAATAACCGCCAGTTAATCGGACAATTTCTGGTTGTATTATTAATATTTCTGCTTTTTCTGATCCAGTCTTGTAGCTGTCTAGTTTTCCTTAATGTGTTCAAGAGCAAGTGTCTTCTCATTGTCATGTTCTTTGGCACTTATTTCTAAAACGGTTCAGAAAAGTTTGACTGGTGTCAAATCCAAAATGTTTAAATGGGGACTTCGTAGTAAGAAATACTAAACGACATTTAATTTGACTGACTATTGAAAAAAAATACTATTAAATTAAAAATAAAATAAATTATTATACAAAATTACTTTTGTGCGCGGCTCATTAGACAAATAAATAAATTTAAATTCTCAAAAGTGCTTTGAAATGTATCTTACTAATTAAATAACGGCTTATAAATATGTTTTTGTATTTAAAAAACAGCAGGTGTTGTTGTCACGTTTATTTGTAGATTTTAAAAAAAGTGCTTCCTTTAAATAATAAAAAAAAGTCCTAAAACAACACTCACATGCCCATATGTTAATTTCAAGAGTTATTGGTCACTGTAATTGTTCCTCCTGTCCATACTGGCTGTAAATTAACTGGGAACTTATCCTTCAATTCTACTCCAGCCAATTAGATTCAATGCCTTTTCATTTTTTTCATTTCGTCAGATGCCTTTTAATGAACAGATCACAGAGCGGAACAAGCGTCTCTTCCTCAGTTGAGCCGACTGGTTCAATTATTTAATTTGCTGATGGCCAATCAGAGAAGAGCCCTCAGACGGAAGTGGACTCCCAACAAACCGTCCTGTTACATCATCATGGAGAAGGAGCTTTGACACCTCCTCTTTAACTTTAACGTGTGGAGTTTTCTATGGTTTCTCCTGGTTCTGCGAAGCTCTTTCACGACCGTCAAACAACCACCTGATCATTTTAAGTTGAACTACATGGGGGTCTAAAAATGTTTGTTAGCTAACACCAAACCAACGTTGGAAAGTTCTACTAGTGCCCCCTAGAGGCTGCAGTGTTCATTACACCCACAATAGGAAATTCAGTTTGTATGCCAAAATGATCTTAACTCAAAGGTCCACTCATGAGCTTTTCTTCTGAGCTTTCAACCACATCTCATACCCTTCTTTAGCGGCTGGAGCTAGTCCAGGCCTCATCACATGACCTAAGTCTGTTACACGGAGTGGATGATGAACACAAAACCAAAACGGACACTAACAAAATTTAAACAAAACACGAGTCGGATATTAGACAAACTTATCGCTTCATAGTTTTTACACTGGCAGCACAGATGTGACAATACCAAATTTTTTGAAGTCTCGCTGATGGCTGCAAACTGCATTAAGAACTTGAGTATTTAGTTCATGCTGGAGAGGCTGTCTGAACAGATCAATATCAATGTCCAGTGTGATTTCAAATTTTCAATTAATCAATTAATGCTGTTGTATTTGATTTGGACTGTAAAAATACAGGTATCTGCACAATTATATATATATATTTCCTTCCCTCATAAACTTATGATTTAAACATTTTCTTATTTCAGATAATGAGTTTTTTTTATTATTATTATTGCTTGTGCAGTTTCCCACAGTGCGGTGTGGGATGTTTGCCATCTTACAGGATCGCACAGTGACTTACGACCCTGTAAGATGGCAGTGACGTTGATTATGGTCAATGACATCTCAGGGATGGAGCTGCCATTTAGTGTCTAAAGGAGTCAGTGGAGCCATAAAAGCTAGCAAGGTAGTGACACACTTATAGCCACTTAAATGTGACATTTTCTTTGTTTGAAAAAAACCTTTTCAAACCCTCAGATGATTTATTTTTAAGCCTGGGTCGGAGATCTGTTTTGCTCTCGTTTTTAAAAATTTTTTTTTTTATAAAGAACTCAAAGTATTATCTGTAAAAATGGAGCATTTGAGCCCTTTAATGTAAAGTAATTGTCTGGCAGGCTGCATGTATTCACTCCCCCACATAGTGATTTTCTCTGTTCCTAGATGTCGACAGTCAATATGTAATTATAAGCGGTGAGTTTAACTTGGTCCAAAATAGGCCTTGTCATAATAAAAAATATAAATAAATATTAATATATAATAACAATAAAACAGCATTGACTGGGGAGAGTTCAAAGGTCATCGCCCAGGAGTCTGTGGACAGCCAGAGAATGCTCATTGAGGACATTCACATTCGAAGTCAGAGAGAGATGCAGTTGAATGCTCAGAATAAAGCTAGTAAGTGGAGGATTATTTTGTCACACATAAAATTCTAATTATTAGCTGTTCTTAGAGCCTTACTAGTAGCTGAAAAGCTAAAAAAGTGTGATATGTATCCTGAGGGTGGCACTAGAGGATAGGTAATGAGGCCAAATCCAAAGGGTTCGTGTGATGACTCTGGACCAAAGTTTCTGATAGATGGACAGATCATGCTGTTGTTTGAAAGTCGTGACAAAGTTTTGGGCAAATATTTACAACATACACTGTAAAATAGCTTACTAAAGCACAGAAAAATCAACCGGAGAAATCTTTCTATTTCCTTTTTCCTCATGAGAGTGAATAAGCTTATTTAAGAAAAGCGTCCCTTTGCTGTTGCAGGTTGTGAAAAGTTCCAGTGATGTGTTAAGTTAAAAGTCTTTAACAAAAGTTCCTCTGACTCTTTGTGATAAAAGGTTCAGTAAAAGTTGCTGCTCGGACGCTTTAAACTCCAGAAAGTTCTGGTCAGATTCAGTAACAGCAGGAAGGTGAAGACTGAAACCAACAGACTGAGTGTTCACACCAGGCAACAGTCAGGGCGAAAGGCCTTTTTCACTGTAAAACCAGGGAGTAGCCGGGCCCAGAGTCTGTAACACACACCAGTACTGTAGACAACAGCATGTTCAGGCAGATGCGGACATCAGATATAAGGAGGAGGCGTTCACGTACTCATACTTCAATTCAAACTCTGTCCGTGCACACTGCAGGTTGAGTCAGTGGGCGGCGAGAACAAGCAACTAACTGCCCTGAATTAACAATCAATCCTGATGTAGCTTTCTGTTAAGGCTTATTGTTTGGGAGTTTTGAGGAGTTTTACCAGAAGGAGCGGACCTGTTAAAACTGATTTTCACCTGGATTTTTATGTTGCCATAGATCCAAAAGAGGAAGTTCAGCTAGTTTAGACTCTTATCGCTGCTCCATTAAAGGGTAATTCCTGTTTATTCCACAGCAGGGCTGTAGCCACCATTGAGGATATGTGATGCACTTGGTCATATTTTGGGGATTTTGAGGAGGGTGACATGCTATCAATTCAAACATATTACACATTTTTAAAGCTGATTTGGTTCTTTTTTTTGTCTAAACATATTCAAATTTGATTTTTTTTAGGCAAAACAAAAAGAATAAATTACAATTAAAAGGATTTAGTGTTGACCAGAACTACATACCTGGCTGGCAGTGAAACAACATGGAGACCAGAATGTATGGAGATGACACAGAAGGTATATTTTAAGTTTGGTCTGGACATCAAACTGAAAATAGACCCCAACAAATGCACTATTTCCTCCTGATTGAGTAACATTTGCTAAAAACAACAGCGTTTAGCTGTTTTATGAAATTTCTGAGCATTTTATAAAATTGAAACTGTAAATTTGTGTACCACTTTTAAAGATTTATGTCTTCAGTACGAACCAAAGGGGCTTGGGGCTGAGAGCCATGGACAGGAAGTCAGAAAGTATTGAGGGATGAACACATTGTTGGTCTTTTTATGGGATATCATGTGGTCCTGGAGACGCCTACTGTACTACCACAGAAGCAGTTTTGAGTACTTTTCCAGGTGTTAATATGTCTGTGGACAGATTTTGTCACCGCGATAGTGTCGTAACCGTGCAAGATGCAGTCACGAAACTTTGCAGGTGTGTGGTTGACATCAAAATGAAGGCCAAGCTTGCAAATGGGTGTGGTCCAAGCAAGGGCAGCGGAAGTAGGGGGGTAGGAAGTGGTGAAGGGGCCATTTGGCCCCCCAATTTACACCCCTGGCCCAATTTGGCGTTGTGCTGGTGAGATCCCATCACAGGATGGTCTCTAGTTTCATTTCTCTTGCTCAACCAGTTTGTTTGCTCGAGATGCTGTACATTAGGAACAAGTTGAACATTAGCGCAGGGATGTCTGAAGGAGGACATCCGTGGCACCACAGTCCAGTGTTGATATGACATGAAGACATCTGCAGTATTCGTTCATGGCTAGCTTCTGCAGCAAGCGGAAGAAAGAACGTCTGTGTTCAGAGGGGATTTGTTCAGGCAGAAATAACCCCGTCCAAACTCTGAGCACCCGACCCAAATAGACCAGAACCGAGTCCAGACTTTCTTGTTCACCTTTGTGTCTGGTCTCAATACAAGCTGCATCTTTAGCCTGAAAATCAGAGGATTTTAACCAGGAGCAGGTTTCGGGGATCGTTGAGATATTTTTTTAGATTCTGCTTGTCGATTCCGGTTCCTCACGAATCCTAGTTCTGATTCTTGTTATCTCAATCAAACCAAAATATATAAAAAACAAACTCCAGCTTTATTTTCAGTAGATTCAGGCTGCCATAAAGAGTCATTTGCCATTCATGACGAGGTACTTTGGAGTTCTTCTTTTGGTAAAAACGTCAAAGAAAGAAAAATATAAATATTCTCTATGTTTCCATGCACAAGTTGAATGTTTCACTTATTTTTCTTTAAGTTGGATGTTTTGAATGAGCTGAATCTGGAGCATCAAAATGACAAATGAGGTCGACAAAAGAGCTGCACACTGATTTCTTTTTCCCCACTTATTGCTTTCTAGAAATTTCGGCGCAATCTGTAATTTTTCCAGGACTTTCCCATGACTGTGTTTAGAAAATCCCAGGTTTTCCAGGATTTGTGTGAACTTTTCAGCCTCTGTTCTGTTCTGATTTGGATAAAATCATCAGAGGTTGCTGTCGGGTCAACTGTGAAATTTTGGACCCGAGAAGAAGATCTAGACAGAAGGAGGAGAAGGAGGTTCTGTACTCTCAAGTCTTCTTTTGAAGCCTCAGTCAGGTGAGAAGGTTGCAGGTTTGAATCCCTGCAGCCATTGTGTCAGAACTGATGTCTCTTCTGTCACTCCAACAAACAGGAGGTCAGAGGTCAGAGGTCGCCGGTTCGACTCCCCACTGCCAACGCTGCCATCAGTAGGGTGCGAAGAGGATCGATCCTTGGCTCGCTCTGATTGGTCCAGGAGCCGGACGCAGGAAGGAGGCTGTGAAGAGGGGCGAGGGTGCCGGAGGGCGAGTGTGGAGAGAGATGGTTTGGGTGAGGGGTGAGGAGGTGGAAGTGAGGAGGGGGGAGCAGGAGAGAGTGGCGGGAGGGAGCGAAATGGTGGAAGTGAGGGAGGAGGGCGGAGGAGCAAAGGGAGTAGAGAGGAAGGACGGGGAGAGGGAGGGCTTCATCAACTCCTTCTGAGGGGGAAGTGAGAGGAAAGAAGGAGAGGAGATAAGGAGAGGAGAGGAGAAAAGGGAGTGAAGAAGAGAGGTAACAAGGAGAGGAGAGGAGAGGAGAGGAGAGGAGAGGAGAGGAGAGGAGAGGAGAGGAGAGGAGAGGAGAGGAGAGGAGAGGAGAGGAGAGGAGAGGAGATAAAGAGAGGAGAGGAAAAAAGGTGAGAAGACCAGGAAAGGAGAGGAAACAAGGAGAGGAGAGGAGACAAGAAGAGGAAAGAAGGAGGTGAGAGGAGAAAAGAGGAGAAGACCAGGAAAGGAAGGAAACAAGCAGGTGAGGAAACAATGAAAGGAAAGATTAAAAAAAAAAAAAACAGGGTAGAATAAATGCAAAAGCAAATAAACGTATTAATTAATGAATTCAGGAACAAATAATAATTTATTCTAAAATGATTTCTTACAGTTCCCCATTATTGATTTATCGCAGCATTTATCTATTTCATTGATGCGTTTTTTGATCTGCACAATACTGTATTTAATTAGGATTCATGCCAATAAAGCAAATTAAAATTTGAATTGAAGAGAGAGAGAGAGAGAGAGAGAGAGAGAGAGAGTGGTAGAGAGACACTTACAGTGAGTGAGCTGCGTTGCTGTTTGTTATAAGGGCTGTATTTGGGTTTGCTGGGTTTTCCTGCCACTCTATCCTTGTGCCTCCTGCTGGAGATGTGCTGCAACAACAACAACAAACATACACTGATATTTTTCTGTGGTTCTCACCATTACTATTATATCACATTGTTATGGCTTTGTCCGAAATCACATTTAGCCGACTATGTAGCACTCTATAATTACTGTGCAACATTTTGAGTGTCCGAAGTGTGTATGTATCCACAATATACACGCTGCACGCTGATATGACATATCCAGTTCTGCCAGCTTCCCTCTAGCTGTACGTGGCTGTAATAATGGACATATTAGCTTTAATTCATCACTTGTATTATCTTATAATACACCCATGGACTGTATGCTGTAAGCCTGTACCGTGGTGGATGTATTAACATCTCTGTTCCCAAACAACCAGCTATCGGCCAGTAGCTAGTAGCGCTGGTAGCATGAGGTCAACAGAATGTAGTTGTAGGCTATTTACAAACACGTAGGGCATAAGCACAGGACACAACCTCTTGTACATCCATGGTCTGTGGTCTATTGGACATCGATTTTGGACGTCTTTGACATGAAAAAGTTTGAGATAGCTTTCAAAATCTATGTGCTGGAACTTCCATTTATGTCCATCGCTCACTTTAAGCTCCTCTGGGAAGCGGCCAGGCAAAAAAGTTTAATAAATAAATAAGGAAGTAAATAGTTAAAATAGTATGCATATTTATAGTACTTTTATTGTTAAACCCAGGACATATCTGTAGAGACATTCAAATTTTGACAATAGAATAGAAGTAATTTTGTTTTACTTTTTAACATACTTGGGTCCGTATAAAGTAACATTAGAATAATGCTATGTGCCCGCTGTGTTTCTACCTGTTTGAGTTGGATCTCAGAGTTGACATGGACATCACAGATCTGGCAGTGGAAGGTTTTGTTCTGCAGGCCGGAGCCCTTCAGTACAGAGCTGCTGCCGGTCTTGAGCTTGGCTCCGGCTCGAGGGTAGGCCTTGATTGGTCCGGCGCCGCTCCGAGCCTCCAGCATCGTCTTGTGCTTTGAACCTGCAAACAGAGACGCACAGAAACAAAACTTCTATGAAACAAGAGACTTAATGACAATCACAAACCCTTCAATTCTTGTTGCACATTTTTAAAATCATGCATCACTTTTAAGATAGATTCCCTTCCTTCAAGCTCACTAGTTTCAGTTTATTGCTGTGTACATCAAACTGCACAGACTTGAAACTTGCTGAACGGACCAAAATCTGAGATATGACATTTGGCTGCTAATCAGAAAAAAAAAAAGAAAAAAAAAATCAAAATCAAAATACAGCAAATAAGTTTTTACGCTTGGCTGAGGTGAAAAAGTTGGTGGGTCTATAAAAAGAAAACAGACTTGGCGAATAAATCATGAAGAGATGATAAATGGTGACAGATGAAACCATGTCTTTCCATACATCATCCCGTTCATCCTCACCTGCATTATGAGCCTCCAGCTGAGACAGAGAGTTGACGGCGACTTTACACAGAGAGCAGTACAGCAGCTTCTTCGCCTTCTCCTCCTCCGACTCCACTGAGAGGGGAGCATTCTGGGAGGAGGCCTGGGAAGGAGGAGGAGGAGCAGCAGCAGGGGATGAAGAGGTGGTGACAGGAGCTGGAGGAGGGGGAGGCGGAGAGGCCTTGGAAGATGGGGAAGAGGAGGAAGAGGAGGAGAAGAGGCCCGGGGCGGGGAGAGCGGTGGGAGGACTGGAGGGAGGAGGCTCACTGCCTGGTCTGCTAGAGGAGGGGGAGGTGGAGGAGAGAGGGGAGGATGACGGGAGGACAAAGGGTTTGAGAGGAAAGGAGTCCATGAGGCTAGATAAGAGATCTGAAGGAAAGACAGGTAAGACGAAGAAGAAGAAGAGAAGGAAATAGAGGAGGAAGAAATTAAAAACACCATGTGATATAAAAACCAAACTCACCCCAAAATAAAAACACCATCAGTAACATAAATAGTATTCAGATCTGTGTTATTAAAATCAACCTGTGTGCTGATTGGTGCTGCTGTTAGCTGAGACAGCAGGGGCGGGGCAAACTGGACTTGTGATGCTCCCATTGGTCTCTCCAGTGATTGACAGCTTGGCCTTGGTCTTGTTCTCCTGAGACTTGAGCTTCTTGGCGTGACGACTGCCTCTGTAATGAGCTTCTGCCTGAGACTGAAGCAAGAGACATACAGACGGACAGAAAAGTTTTATTTTTCTATTTGGGCTTGTTTCTCTCAACTACTGAAGTCCTGATGTCACTTCCTGTCTAGCCACTCTTCCCCTAGCTTCGTTATTTTTCATTGAGGGTTTCTTTCACCAGTTTTTTTCTGAAAAATTGCATAATATCCTGGGGTTTACTGTCCATGTATTTAAAAGAGTACTCCATCGATGTAGCATTACACTACTACAACTTGGTCGGACCCATGATGGACAGTTTTTTTTGTTTCTTTTAAAATATCTAAATCGATGCAGCAGAACCAGAGATATCATCTTTTTATCATCTGAGATTTGCATGTGTTATACTAGTAGCTGCTAATATAGTCTCGACCAAAGATGAGTAGTGGGATACAGAGTTCTGTAACCTCACTTCTACTCCACACCTCCACATTTTCATTTTCAAACTTGTAGGCTGTGTTCAAAATCGAATAGTAACATACTATTCATACTAAGTATGAGATAGAATAGGCCGTCAGACTTGTGAGATTTTGAGCCAGGGTAAAAGCTGTTAATATGTCACTTTATTAAGTTTTAATATGTTTTCATGCGAGATAGTAACTGTTTAGATTCCCAATAATGTGGTCAGTTTAATATTTTATATTTGCTGCGACGTTTTCGAAGATGTGACGGAGCCACTGAGGCTGACCGGGGCGTCGCTTGAGCATACTTCAGTGTGAACAGTCTGCTGTTAAAATCATACTTTATCGCTCATTTAGTCGGCAGGATGCAGTACATACTGATTGAGTATGTAGTATGCAGTAAGTTAGTGATTTTGAACACAGCCGTAGTCTCCAGCCCAAACTGACGCTGCACTCAAGTGACATCACTTTTATCAGAAGGCTGATAAAGGCTGTTTTTCCCCATACAAAAATCTGTATATGGCCATATATGAACATATACACTGATCAGCCATAACATTATGACCACTGACAGGTAAAGTGAACAACATTGAGTATCTTGTTATAATGGCCCCCCGGCAGTGGATGGGATATATTAGGCAGCAAGTGAACATTTTGTCCTTGAAGTTGATGTGTTGGAAGCAGAAAAAAGGGGCAAGCGTAAGGATGTGAGCGACTTTGACATGGGCCAAATTGTGATGGCTATACGACTGGGTCAGAGAGTCTCCAAAACTGCAGCTCTGGGATGTTCCCGGTCAGGACCTACCAAAAGTGTACACATACTGTATATTTAAAGTTATATGTGCAAACATGCAGCAAACATATTTGAAGTCTATCTTATAAGGTGACATATTATGTGCATATACTAGATTCCATTATCCATTTTTTATATTCGTTTAATAATTATCAGGTTCACCCTCTTAATTTAGATACACATTTGCTAATTCACACTGATACAAAGTAGCCTACAGCTGCTGATAAGAATGGCATTAGTTCTGCAAGTAATAAATTACAATCATACTGAACAAATTAAGGATTTGACCTGCTGCAATAATCTGTGCGCATTAATATGTGTTTTTCATTATCCAAATAAGATATCCAAATACAGATAGCTTGCTAATACCAGGCGGAGATAGAGTCTTTGGTCTACTGCAGTCATTAGACCTGTACATCAACCACAGGAATTTGATAGCCTCCGTGTTGGGATATATATGGACTTGAAATGTGGAGCCTGACTTGAGTATGAATAGTTCAGATGAACAGATTATCTCTACACTGTAAAAACATCATCAATCACGTTAGATGTCACCGCTCAGTGTATTAATCCCAGAGTGACAGAGTGCCAGTACACTGAAACAAACCTCCAGGTTAACAGTGTCCTCATGTGACTGTCTGGAAGCTCCGTGACTCAGCCTTTATTCATTTTATTAGACTGAGTTAATTCTGCCCTTTTAGTCCTCTCCTTGTCCCCTCTCCTCTCTTCAACAGTGATTCCTGTTTTCATGTTCACTCATGAATAATGTTAACAGCTCATGAATTAGTCATGTTTGACTGGCATGTCACGACGATGCAGCTTGTAGCATCCATTATGTGAATGAGCTGAGTGTCATTTTACACAGCACTGTAACACCTGATTATAGAGATGGATAGACCAATAGGAGGTGAAACTGATCTTCTCATCTGACTCTGGGGAGGACAGAGCATAAGAGGACTAGAAATGTCAGACTAGTCCTTTAAATGTGCTTCAGACATTTTGATCGCAGCTTAAAGTGCAGATGGATCACATGACAGGAAGTTGATCATAGAAGCATAATCAAACCAAAGAACGTATATTATTTAGAAGTGAAAGTCAATTGTTCGTTCCATTGCAACATCAGCGCCCAGCAGCAGAGCTACGCTTCCGCCCTTTTGGACTGAAAGCGACGACCGGACGCCAGCAAAACGCCTACAAAGTGCCGTACAAAAGTAAAAGAAAATTACTTCTATTCTCAGAATTTGAAAGTCTCTACCGAAATTTCCAGTGTTGAACAATGAAAATATTATAAATATGCATACTATTATAACTATTTACTTACTTATTTATTTATTGAACCTTTTTCCCGGCTTCCCAGAGGAGCATAAAGTGAGCGATCGACATAAATGGAAGTTAGAAAAATCCAGCACACAGATTTTGAAAGCTATCTCAAACTTTTTCCTGTCAAGGACCTTCAGAATCGATGTCCAATAGACCACCGACAATGGATGTATAAGAGGTTGTGTCCTGTGGTCTTGCCCTGCGTGTTAGTAAATAGCCTACAACTACATTACATCCTGTTTATGTCATGCTACTAGCACTACTAGCTACTGGCCGATAGCCGGTTGTTTGGGAACAGAGACGTTAATACATCCACCACAGTACAGTCTTACAGCATGCAGCCCATGGGTGTATTATAAGATAATAAACGTGATGAGTTACAGCCAGTATATCCATTATTACAGCTGCATACAGCTAGCAGGACGAAGGCTGAACCGTATATGTCATATGAGCGTGAAGGGCAGGGCGGTGCAGTCCCGTGGGTCTGATGCACGTTCATTATGCCGAGGAAAATACTATTTGTTTGATTTGGCTATTAGTTAATTTTACAACTTTTAGGACATAATGGTTTAAATGGGGGCTATTAAAGTGTTCATGCTGGGAAGTTGATTTCCCTAAAAAAAAAAATGATCCTCTGATTTACAGACGTCTCTTTATACATACATACATGGCTATGGACTCATTGGCATTTTCAGTCCAAAATGGCGGCAGCGCTACCGCAGCGCCATTTAGCGGCTCTTGTCAAAAAAGCACCGGAGTTTCGTCTCTTTACTTCTATAAGATCTAGTTATACAAGTTAAACACACAACGAAGCACAAAAATAGACACTTACATCAGAGTTGAACCTCAGCTGGCAAACGTTGCATGAGATGACCTGTTTCTTTTTGGGTACCAAGGTAACGCCAAAAGTGTGGTTGATGACGGCCTTCTGCACCGGGTCCATCTGCAGGGGTCACACACAGAGCTCAGAGGTCACCAGCCTGCTCAGGATTGGCTGAACAGTGATGACAGAGTGATGCTGACAGAGTGACAGCTCTCTTTAACACAGTCAGTCTTTATCGCCTGCAGCTACGACACCCTGTCACTGTTACTGTCCCTCACTCACTCACACACACACACACACAGTCATACCGTGTTGAAGTTTGGGAAAAGGCCGACTGGCGACGTCGTCTCGACAGGAAAAGACAGGAATGGTTTCATCATCACCGAGGGACCAGTGGCGCCAATCAGCCCCGGCAACGCCCCGCCCACTGCGCCACACCCACTTCCTGAAAGAAGACAGAGAGAGTTTGAATAAATGATTTCCAATAACTGATGACACTATTATTGATTTGTGTGCTCTTTAATTCCGCTTAACGTCAAACAAAGAAGGTGATGTCCTTTCAAAATGGCTCAGCGCAGACATAGGCAAGATGTGAGAGAGAGTGAGAGACTTCTGTAGAAATTAAAAAACACTCACAGCCGTGTACCTTCTGGCCTAAATAATATTATTTATGCCCAGGGCGAAACCCATGTTTGAATATAATATTTGTACAGACTACAGCACTCTGCTCTCCTCTTCTTCTTCAGGGGAACATACATTATGTTCGCTCGGTCTGTGGACATATTGCATTTAAATGTGGCTTTCGCTCAGGGGAAACATTTATCATTCCAGGCAAACGACAACTGTGAGGTCATGAAAATACATTTGAAGACACAAACCGCTGCTGGATAACATATAAAAAAAATAATGTTTTCACTATTTCTCTAAGGTTTGAGTAGGAGGTCACAGACAAGACTACATACATTGACGCTTTGATTTTAGAAAAAAAAAAAATTATGGTTTCAGATAAACTGTTGGACCAGTAACCATTTGTGTTAACGTAAGCAGGCCAGTCAGGCTGTTCTCATACACCGTTCGTAGCTATACCTAAAGTAATGCACTGTAATTTCATACATATCCCACAAAATCAGTTCATATCCACGTAATAGTGAACCAGGAAGTATAAAGAGCGACAAATGCCGTGTAGGGAGCTGGTCGAGGTGGATGGGTGGGTCAAAAAACACTGGATTGTCGCCCAGGAGAGCGGTGTTTGTATCCCACGTGAAACCTGAAGTCATTGAATTATTTATCACATAACTTCCGTACTTAAGTTACGCCACTTCTGGAGTTATTTTAACCCAAACCACATATTTTTCTAAACCTAACTAAGTAGTTTTGTTGCTTAACCCTAACCAAGTTGATCTTTTCCTAAACCCTAACTTTTATTTTGAAAAGACTGGAGCGGACACGTGGGTCACATCTTGCTGGACATCAGTAGGAAAATGCACGAAAAACGAGGGATAACTTTTTGTAAGAAATCCTACAAACCGTTGTATGAGTATACGTTGGGTCGGTAAATGTATCTTGAGCTGATTAGCTGAGTGATACAGTCACTTCTTGAAGGAAATCCATCTCAGTCTGATATGTATGTCATTTTAACCTCAAGACCTTTACAGTAACAACATGAAGAACATATGGAGCTGCAGCTGCTGGAGGCAGAGAGGTAATACAAGAAGAGAGTGAGAAGGTGAATGAGTGGAGTCACATAATGAGTCCATGTGTGCAGTTGCCACAGGGCCAGTAAGAGTTGCTCTGTTCATCTCAATTCACATCACACATGGCACACACATCAAGCCACATATCGCCATACGCGACTATCACAAAACAAAACGGCTGTCAAACTATAAAGGAAAAAATGTGTTTTGACTGTCATTCAAAAATTAACCAGTACGTACAATACACATTTAAGAGCCACCAAGAGTCAAATCAAAACATGGGTTTGGTGACATTCATGTGTGCGGTGGGTTGTTTGAGGATGCTGCCTCAAAAGAGTGAATCCAAATTGAATGTGAGAAGGTGTTACATGTACTGTATACATACACAGTGTACACAAATACAAAGAGTAGATCTGATGAGGCAGAAGTGTATTTCTTCTATCTGTGTATGTTTATAGTCACAGCTTGTAGCCCTGCAGTGAATTATTTCATAACAACATAGTGTGGGTGGAAACACTAAGAGCTACTGAATCAGCCCTGACAGAGGAGGAGGAGGCGGAGGAAGAGGCGGAGGATGAAAAGGAGAAATTTTTGGTCTTATTGGTTTTGTCCATCTGTCCAAGTTAAGTTAGGTAAACCCATTCTATCCCATTTTAAATCCACTATAAACCCATGTAACCAATATTGAATGCTTTATTATTCATCCATAATTAATTTAACCCATCCTGTGTGTCCTATAACCCATTCTAATGCACTACATCCCATTTTAACCCAATCTAAATGCCTTATAACCCATCCGAACTCACTCTGAATGCAATATGACCCATTTTAACCCATTCTAAATACATTTTTACCCATTTTAACCCAGTCTAGATACCTTATAACCCATTCTAACCCAGTCTAAATTACTTAAAACCCATTCTAACCCAATCTAATTGACGTATAACCCATTCTAACTCATTCCAAATGCACGCTAACCATTTTAACCCAATCTAAATGCCTTATAACCCATCCTAACCCACTCTGAATGCACTGTGACCCATTTTAACACATGCTAAATTAACTTTTATCCATTTTAACCCAGTCTAGATGCCTTATAACCCATTCTAAATCATGCTAAACTAAATATAATCCATTGTTATATGTTAAATCCAGTTGTAACCCTTGATGTTGTTGATCTGAATAAACTGGATTGAGAGGTTTGGTTTTTATAACCAGACCAGACCAGGCCAGGCCAAGCCAGGCCAGGCCAGGCCAGGCCAGGCCAGGCCAGGCCAGGCCAGGCCAGACCAGGTCAGCTGTGTGTGTGTGTGTGTGTGTGTGTGTGTGTGTGTGTGTGTGTGTGTGTGTGTGTGTGTGTGTGTGTGTGTGTGTGTGTGTTTTCCGCCTGACATTAAGATAGCTGTGGATTAGCAGTGTGCTGTGATGTTGCTGTCTGAGTTTAACCTCATATAGCAGAGCTGTGAGTCATTGTCTGTATTTATCACTACAGCTCATTATTAATTTCAGAACAGCATGACACAACACAGTGCTGTAATCAAACGCATGTGGACAGACACAACAGCTCAGATCCCTGTCACTGCGCTGTAATTAGATGGGAGATTATTTATTGGTGGTGTAATGTGTCATCTTGGTGGACCTGCCAAAATAAAAGCTTCACCTTCAATAATAGAGTCACAATGAAGATGTAATGCTAGAAACTACATTTGAACTCATCCAAACTGTCACAACAAAAAAAAAAGTCATTTGAAACCTGTGAAACAGTGAATCCATACTGCAGCAAAGGGCCCTGGGCCAGACTCGAACCTGGGCCACCTTAATGGTACGCACTCTACCCGGTGAGCTACCAGGGCGCCCCTATGTCACAGCTTTTATTAGCAGTATTCAGTCATAGTTTCCAAAGTCAGTTTGCAGTACACAACAAGAATTTACTGTGTACTAATTGCCAGTATAAATGCACTGTCAGCATTAGTACATAGTGTGTGGTTTACAGTATATAGGGTTTTCAAAAAGGGGTAGGCTACGTCACTAAACTGATTTAGAAGATAGCTGAACAGATTGTCACTAATACCAATGGTTTGTGATCAGGTGTGCTGCTCTCATGCTGAAACCACCTCAATCATGTCACCTTAAAACCCCTCAAAACCTCTTGAAGGACCACTCAGACCCTGGAAACTTTGTCAAAGTCATCTCACCAGTGTTGAACATTGTTTCACTTCCCAGCTGTGAGGACCCCCCCTCTGTGTTGAGTGTTGAATTCTGGGACAATGGAAACCTTACAATCTCTTCTAGGACCACTTAAACCAGGTTATGTCTAGAAGGTAACCCCCAAGTTGAGAAAACATGTGAAAACTCTCACGAGACTCGCTGCCCGACGACCTATCCTAACAATGCCTAAGCTTAATCATCTTGCGAGTATCTTCGCAACTTGGGGGATACCTTCTAGACCCTGAAACCATCTCAGGGGCCATTTTAACTTCCTTAAGGACCCCAGGAATCTACTCAAGTATGACTCGAACCATCTCAAGGACCTCTAGAACATCCTGAAGGGTTAATGGAAACTTCTCCTGGACTCAGTTAGCCTTCACGAATCCCGTCTTGTCACCGTGTGACCTTTTTTTCCATCAGTGTTTCAGTGTCCATCAACACTATACTCAAATATCCAGTCATTTATAGTCTGCGTGCTTGTACCTTTAACTGCACTTAATTTTGTCATTTTTACAAGGTGAATGTGACCAGAGTCACATTAACTGTGGTCTGTATGATCAGTATGAAATGGAGATATGTTTCGGTATGTGCGTGTGGATGAATGGTGTGGTGACAGGGTCGTCTTAATTCTGTCCTCTGAGATCTGGTTACAACACACACACACACACACACACACACACACACACACACACACACACACACACACAGAGTAACCCTTCTGTCTTACAGTAAGTTGCTGATCTAAGAAGCTGCTATAAATACTGCTACACATCTGCTACTGCATTCGCATGGAGACGGTCCGTAAACTAGGATTGACAACCGGCCAACAACGGAGTAACGAGCCAGACAGTTTTATTTCAGGCTGTTGGCGACTGGTCAGAAGATCTGTGAAATGTGGCGCCACATGTAACAAACTAACATTAAACACAGGTTTCAAACTGGAACTGATACTGGAACTAGAATTGACCAGTTTAGACTAGTACGGTAACAATGAGCAGTTTGAACCAGTCTGGCACTGAAACTGGAACTGGCCAGTTTAATCTAATACTAGCTGAGTGTTGTAAATCAGATCACATACAAGGCCTTTGCCTTGATGTTTTGGTGCATGATGGTCAAGAGAAACATAGGAGAAGTACTGCAAAAGTCCGTCTTTATATTTTCTCTGTAGTGGGATGTTTAGTCCCAACGCACTTTCATATTATGTTTAGTATTATACATAATTCCATTCAATAGAGAGTAACTGAAGAAGGAAACAAGTTATCAGAGCTGGCAAGCTAGTTTGCTTGGTCGCTAACAGGACAATTAGTTCACACAATTTATTATTAGTCTCCAAATGTCCAGAAACTCTTTTGTGGAGCTGTTTAAATTTGCCAACAGAGGAGATTAACGGCCACGCACAATTGCATTTATGCTGGTCGATTAAGACTTCTGCTCAGGTTGAAGATGGGCAGAGCTATATCCACTAATCACACAGCGATTCCATTGAAACGAATTGATTTTGATGCGTATTTTCATCATTTTACATGCAGTTCTAAAATGCTTAATGATCAAAGTGTCGTTCCTGGTTCAGTGTGGGCTGACATCAGCAGCTGACGAGATTAAACGGTCTATCAATTCATTGTAAACCATTTCTAATTCTTAGTGTCCAGTTTCCTGCTCGTCGGTCCAGTTTTATCTGCTGCAGTAAGATTTATGATTGTGGCCGCAGTCAGGGTTATCTCTGGCATTCACACCTCTCACACACACACATTAACACACACAATTTCATATGATGAAGACGTAAGAAGGAAAATCTTACACAGTACTCTGCTGTATCATCAGCTGCAGACTGAAGCTCTTGTAACTGATCTGACCTGCAGAGCTCTGTGTCATCTGTCACAAACCACCCCTATGATTTAGCCAATGGCTGTGGTTAAGAAGTGTGTCTGATATTTAATCACTCACATCCCCCCCCCCCCTGGCACCCTGAACTGGCACACAGAACATCTCTTGTGTTTCCAACAGGTTGAAAGCTTATTTGCAGTGATGGAGGGTGTAACGTTTAATCGTTATCGGACGATATTCAGTAAAAATATACGATCGGGAGTTGGCATTAATGCTTTCGATCCCTGATAATGCTACATTGTGAACAACAAATCCGAGTACAATTTGGCAGGAGGAGAGCTAGTAACATTAGCTGTTGGCAGCCGGTGGGCAGCACAGTCCTGCTTGGCTAAATAACAGAGCAACAGCAAACACTAACGGAGGTTCCTGTGAGTTACATTTTGATGCAGGCTCTATTCAGTAAAACATAAATTGTTATCATGATGTGTTCAAATGCAATCTTGTAAAATGTAGGTTTTTGTGAGAAACTTAAATAAATACAGTTGTTTGAAGTAGACGTTTCCACAGCAATATAAAGTAGATATTAGAGGGGGAATAAATGACAAAAAGCGGAGAATCTTCTGACATTAAAGACACTTGCCCCTTTAACGACGAACTGGACCGTATTCTGTGTGGAAGTGTCTGTGCCAACCCTAAAAATGACATTGACGGTGAAAGCATTGACCAGCAGAGAGATGAAGGAAGGAACTGTAGTGTGAACAGAAAGAGAACTGAGGCCCCATCGGAGCTGAAGTGGACCAGAAAGAGAAATGAGTCCTTTTTCAAATGAACTGACAATGTGAACGAGAAGAGTCCCTTTTCTGTTGGTCCACTTTTTAGTCCACTTTAAGAGGACGTTTAAAAATGACTATATGTGAAAACATCCTAAGACATTTAAAAATACTCTGGAATAATAATTTCTGTTGGTGATGCTTTATCTACAAAGAACTTCAAATAACTTGCTAAATTTCTTAAAATGACATATCCCTTCTCCCTTTTTTTTTGCAAAATCCAGAATATATGTGAATATATATGAATAACAAACAATATTACCACTTCAGGAACTCCTACAACCTACTCAAAGATCCCCTTTTTTTCAGCTGTAACGCAAGAATAATTTACCATAATCTCATTCTCTTACCCTGTGTGTGCTTGTGTTTCTCTCCTGGTTTGATTTTCCAAAAACAGATAAAAGATAAATAAAAGAAATAAAAGATAAGTGTAGGCTTCAAGAGAGAGGTAAAATTAGAAGCAAAACCATTTCAGTTTTGTAATAAAAACTGTACACCTCCAGCAATAAATGGACTAAGACAATGTGGTGCATTTAAATAGTGATACATGCACTCCTACTGGGGCAAATTACATTTTTCCTTCGAAAAAAAAAAAAAAAGCTAGCTTAATATGCTGTGTACGTTACACAGCACACTGCTGTTGAACCTGCTGTGAATGACGTCTATCACAATGAGCAGCATGTTGGTTTGACTTTGGACTGCCAACCATAAATCAGTATAAACAAGTGGCAAGACTCACACACGCACAAACATACAGTGCCAGGTGTAATTTTAATAAACCGTGCGTATAGCAACCAGCTGGCAAATAACAACTCGTGTTTCAACTGCACTACAACCTTCGTGTGTGTGTGTGTGTGTGTGTGGCCTTGTGAAACAGTAACGCTCTAAAAATGTTGAAGCAGATAAGCAGATAGCAAAGTGTCTCCATACATCATACCAGTGTATTTCTGAATGACAGAGATACTTTGATATCCTGCAGCAGGCATGTAGTCATTAATCAACATGGCTCTTTTGTTGCTGTACAGACTACAGCTTTAACACATACAACTGATTCACTTTACATCCATGAAACAATTTTTGATCAGTAGTAAGCTGAGCTGGCAGAGCTGACCTTTTGAGGGAATAAGGAGCCGGAAAGTCCAAAAAAGAGGAACATATAGCTTATTTAATAAACTGTTAGTTTAGTTAGTCTGAACTGCTCCACTAAAGACGAATGGTTCATACAGTTATGAAACAGGAGTCCATGCAACAAAAAACATCTCTTGAATAAACTGAGTGAATTTATTGTCCCATTAGTGACCAAGCTAATGAGCTTGCTAACTGACAGTTGACTGACATTTAGCAAGCCCACTAGTTCAAATCCTTTACTAATGTAAAAGTAACAATGCAATGTTGTAAAAATACTGACTTACAAGTAAAAGACCAGCATTAAAAAAAAAATACAAAAGTATCAGCAGCAAAAATGTACAGTATCAGTACTGATTATACAGCAGAATGACTTCTGTCAGTGTTACGGTATATCATTATGCATTACATTATTAGATTATTATCACTAATGCATAAAAGGGTAAGCAGAATTGTAATGTTGTAGCAGGCTGAGGTGGAGCAACTATTTTGTATACTGCAGGTATTTCTGCCCGGTAGAATGAAAAGGCATATGAATGGCACGATAATGCGCAAGGCATTCTTATTGCACACTTATTACCTACACCATGTAGTGTGTACTGACTGCAACATTAAAGCATTCGCATAAATATGCTACGCTCAGAGCTAGTGACATGACTGCTTATTGGCAAGATAGGAGGGGAGGTGGATGGGCCCAACAAACACAGGACTTTCAACAAGGAGACCGGCATTCGAGACCAGAGTGTTGTTTTTAAGTAACGATCGTGATGTGTTTTTAAGTAACTTTTGGGACGTGTTTTCCATACGTATTGTACTTAGTTACATATTTACTACAAATATAAATCACCCGGGTCGCTCGCATATGGGCACTCGCATATGCACGCTCGCATATGCATGCTCGCACATCTCGCATATGCATGCTCGCATATCTCGCATATACGCGCTCGCGTGTGGCTACGCTGTTCAGACTCAGACTCCAACACAAACTACATGGAAGCACCAAAACCGCGAAGTTATATCTAGAGAAGCCCATCTTGCAAACAGTGTTGGCCGCGGTCGGAGTACGTGGCGGAGACCGTAGCTTTGGTCTCCAGGACCGGAGTCTCTGCTGTACTCCTCTGCTCCTCTGCCTGCCTGCTTGCCTGCACTCAGCTCGCTCCACCTCACGCTCATGCGCGCACACTACACACTGCAGAAGACTTCGTAGCTGGTCGGGAGGCTGAAGCAGGAAAAGCCAACACTAGGATCAGCAGTGATTCATGGAGAGACCTTCGTCTGGTCAGCTAACATTACTGCCAAGCAGCTGAAATATAGAATGATATTGTGGTTTTAGCTGACGTGTGTCGCATCACTGTTTTGAGCGATGCTCGTTCATGTCTATTTAGAGCGAGCAAGCGCGAGCCCGAGCAACAGGACCCTGACTTCCGTTGACTTAGCGGCCACAGGTGTCGCTGTTAACAAGCATTTCTGATTCTTACAAACGGTCCCTTTAAAACACATGAAAAATATCTGTTAGTTCACTATGAGTACTAGTGCGTTAGTATGTCAACCTGTTTTTAATTCCTGAAATATAAGGTGTGTTGCTGAAATAAGACAAATGAAACCTGATTGATTGGCATTGTAAACACGATGGCATATTCTCACTACACTGATATATCTTTTCATATGAAAATGTGAAGGGGTTAGGACTCAATTATAAACTAACATGACTTGAAAGGAAGGATATTTTTGCAAAAACAAAACAACTGCATCATAATTTGTAGAGTGATCATATGTTTTGTTTTAAAAATCTTAATTAAAGGTGCTAAATGCAAGATTGGGAACATTTCTATTGTCTCTGCAAGGCTCTCAACACGGTGACGGCTAGATATTTGTAACACTCTGTTAATGGTTGATAATTTGGTTTGTAAACAATCCATAAACATTATTCGGATGGCTACTATAAAGTTGCAACTGATCATTATAATGCCTTGTTAAATGGTCAATACTACTTATACTTTGTAAAGCATCTATAAACATTAATTAGATAAATAGTTAATACTTTGTCAATGGTTAATAATTGGTTTCTGGTCCATCTGTCTATCTAATGTTTATCGATGTTTTACAAACGATTTCTTATAGGTTTAGAAATCATTTGGTAATCATTAACAAATACTTATAATATAGTATATAAAATGTTATAATGTGCGCAACAATAAAGTGTTAATAAATACTTAACTAATGTAAACAGAATGTAATTGTTATCATCTCTTATCAGCTATGATGCAATATATAATTTATAAACTAATTATTTAATATTACACAAACTACTGATCAAATAACGGAAATGATAGCATTACTAATAATTAGAAAACAATAATAATTATCCTTTCATTTCTGTTAACAGTAAAAAAAAAAACTATAACTAATAGTTTAATTAACTATCAAATTAACATTTATAAATGATGGTTATTATAAAGTGTTACAGTTTTTACGTACAAAACATGGTAACAATGCATCATGTTTTATAAATTCATCATATGTTTTGTACGGAAAATATATTAAGCTACATTTTGCTGACAATACTTATGTATTCTAATAGTTCTACTTAAGTAATATTTTCAATGCAGGACTTTGACTTGTAACAGAGTATTTTCACAGTCTGGTATTGCTACTTTTACTTGAGTAAATGATCTGAGTTCTTCTTACAACACTGCTTGGTCTACATAGAAAATTAATCACAAAAGCAACAACTACAAAATATTATCGAATTATTGCAAAAAATATATACAAAACCACTGAAAAAACAATCAACAAAATATAGACATACACCAATATACGAGTAACAAAAGACAATCGAGTGGGACAAGCAGGATTAAAATGAATATAAAATCAAAATGAACCCTATTCTGATCAGAGAAAGTTACACCTTGGAAGCTCATAAGAGAACTCCTTATCAACATCCATAGGGAATCATCAAAACAATCACACTCATAGCATATACAGTATATTTTAAAAAGGTTTAAAGGGAGCATTCTGCAGTGTTTGGTAAGCAGTAAAAAAAAATGTGATACAAACAACAAATTGGGTATTCTTTCAACCTAATTTTGCTAAACACAGTGTATTCAAATCTCCCATCTCTTGATATTGAATAACTAATATCAGTTTTGTGAATAAAGGTGTGCACTGTGTGCTGGAAAAGAGTTGTCTGTGGTAAAAACATCAGTATATCATTATAACAGCTTCATTATATCATCATCCAACTGAGCAGAGAGAGGAGAAACATCTGGTGCTGTTAATCAGACTGTAAAGTGATGTGAACGGCTGCCGTTAGAGTGAAACCGACAGCAGCGAGAGACATTTCTCACACAGAAAGCAGGAAGTGATGAAGGCTGAGAATGAGGAACAGGAGGATGGCGATGAAGATGATGGTATTAATTTAAATTAAAGGTTCCTACCTGAACCAGACTCCTTTTTTTCTTTATCTTGATCCAGATTTACTTTTCAACTTTTTTCTCCCCCGTCTGTCCGTATGTATTTTTCTGTGCTCTACTCTGTTGTCTACTGTACTGTGCAGTTCTCAGTCTGTCCGTGTTAATCTGTTCTCGTCTTTTTACGAACCAAAGAGCAAAAGCCAAACGCTCCCACAACTCACTGTGTATGTGTGTGTGTGTGTGAGAGAGTATGTATCAGGTGACTGGACTAAGAGTGGCATGTGTCATCGCTATCTGAACCCCCGAATCCTGAGCGTCAGGTGTGTGTGTGTGTGTGGGTTACTTCTTCCTAATCCCCTGCTGCCATTTCCTCCACAGAGAAGAAACTCTATCCCTGGGGACGAGACGGAGAGAGAGGGAGAGAGAGAGAGCGAGAGAGAGAGAGGGAGAGGGAGAGAGAGAGAGAGAGAGAGATAGTCTATAGTAGATCTTTACTTATTGTTTGTAAATTTTTTGTTTTTATTTCACACTTGCTTTGGCAATGTAGACGTAAGTTTCTCATGCCAATAAAGCCCCTTTGAATTGAATTGATTGAGAGAGTTTGTGTGTGTGTGTGTCTGTGTGTATTGTTGCAGTTGTTGGTTCACATCGTCTCCTGTTACACAGAGCACAAGCGTGTGTGTGCGTGTGAGTGTGTGACAGAGAAGGAGAAAGAGAGAGAGAGAGAAATAAAGACACACAAAACCAGCTGGTTCACAGTGGTACAACACATATCAAAATAGATAACAAGGTGTGATATAGGATGTTTCAGTTGTTCGCTGTAACTCACTCCAGCCAACACTGACGGATCCGCAGTAAAAGCGTCAGTATCTCTCTCCGAACCTTTCCGACGTCCGAACTGGGGCTGCATCCAACTATTTTTTTTACTTCAGTAAATTGTGATAAATGCCCTCAAGATGATATCTTCAAATGTCTTGTGTTTGTCAGACAACAGTTTCTTATCCTAGACGGCTAAAAGCAACAGAAAATATTCACATTACTTATTATCACACACACATATATATATATAATTTATATATATATACAGTATACAGTATACAGTATATATATATTAGGGCTGTCAAAGTTCAAAATATTTTAACGCCAGAAGAAACTGGCATCATATGAACTACTACCTAAACCTAAGGAATCCATTGGTACCAATCATGTCATACTTGCTTGTCGCAAAGGGGGTTAAATAAGGCTCCAAACTTGCACAAAAGTTTGCTGAGGAAAAACTGTCATGGCCATTTTCAAAGGGGTCCCTTGACCTCTGACCTCAAGATATGTGAATGAAAATGGGTTCTATGGGTACCCACGAGTCTCCCCTTTACAGACATGTCCACTTTATGATAATCACATGCAGTTTGGGGCAAGTCATAGTCAAGTCAGCACACTGACACACTGACAGCTGTTGTTGCCTGTTGGGCTGCAGTTTGCCATGTTATGATTTAAGCATATTTTTTATGCTAAATGCAGTACCTGTGAGGGTTTCTGGACAATATTTGTCATTGTTTTGTGTTGTTAATTGATTTCCAATAATAAATATATACATACATTTGCATAAAGCAAGCATAATTTCCCACTCCCATGTTGATAAGAGTAATAAATACTTGACAAATCTTCATTTAAGGTACATTTTGAAAAGATAACAAATTGGCGATTAATCATGGACAATCACGCAAATAATCACGATTAAATATTTTAATCGATTGACAGCCCTAATATACTGTATATATATAAACTTTGGCGAGTCAGCTGTTTCCCAGTGCTTCTTGAGAATTGAAAAATTGAGAAATCAAGAAATATCTCCCCAAGTTTTGCCCCAAAGAGGTGAAGGTGGGTACAAGCGGAGCCTTTATGGGCCCAGTTTTGCCCCGGACGTCTTTACAGTACAGTGACAGTATCCCCCACTGGCTTCCCACTGCAGCTGAAATCCCTGCAGCTGGAGATGAAGCCTGGAAGAACGCTGGGTATTAATACACCAGTGATCCTACTGGGAGGAGAACCCGTCTTACTACCTTCATCTGCATCTTAAACATTCCTTATCCACAGAGAGATGGAGCGACGTAGACTTACAGTGTGGTTCTGCTGACAGCAGCATTAGACATCACACTGCATTATTATTATGCGGAGAAACACACACATTAGCATAACAAGCCTGTATGTGTGTGTGTTTAAGTAGGTCACGTTTAGATCCTTCTTCGTCCAAAATAACATGCGCACACACACATCAGACCAGTCAGGAATATGAAAGCAGACAGGAGAGCTCCAGTCGGAAACTCAGTAGAAAGAAAACAGCGGAATCATCTGATTAAAACCAAACTAACTTGTATAACAAAGTGTTGGACAGGACAAACAACATACTAGTGATTTACTTATTCTTTGATTTAGCCTTACCAGTAGAGGAGGTAAAAATGTAGATAAAAATGTTTGTCTGGAAATCAGACTAGCAGATTATAAAATATCTCTCACTCTGGAACGTTTATCGCAAGAAGTACTGGACAAATGCAAGCCCACCGAATGACTTTTACTTTGAAATGACTGAGAACTGTGGAAAAATGAAAAAGGAGACGTGCATCTTTATTTGGTTCTCCCCATTCTGTCAAATATTAATCAAAGGAAATTTTGGTTAGCACCAGAAATGAAAACTTTAATATGTGTGTGTTAAATTAATCTGGTTCTGACAGAAAGAGGCTATAGAGAGAAAAAAACAGTTTCACAAAGATAGACTTTGACCATGGCTGAGATCTGACTAGAATTCAGATATAGACATTTTCAAGAATTATGGGCAATTTCAACTTTTTTTCAGACTGAAAGACCTGGCTGATCGACGTCAAACCGCTCAGCTCTGTTCACTCCAGCAGAAAATGTCCTTTAAGGGAAATTCAACATTTACAAGGATTTTATTGAGAATATTCAGCAAATAATGAAGAATGTAGCGCGGGTGTCACTGAGTGTTACCATGGAAACACTGGTCAGCAGGTGTCCCTGATTGTTACCATAGAAACATGGCTCTTAGCCTCGGGGTAGGGCGGCTGTTTTTCAGACTTAAAACAAATCAGTCTTTATATTTGTGAAACTGCCAAACTTGAATTAATCTAAAAGCAAAATTAAGACTACTAACCGGTGATACATTTCTTTGAGAAACCAGGCCCTGGCAACCGCAACCACAAAACCTCTACAAGTACAACCACACCTGAACAACCAAGGAAACAACTGAACCAACCTAAATGTATAAATTAAATTGTAATTTCATGAATTCTGTATTTATGATTTTGTATTAGTTGCTTTCAGAGGAAAACAGAAAACATTTAAAGAAACAGTGAAGGATGAAGCCCAGGTTTAATCTGTAAAACTAAAACAAGACAAGGGACAAACAATTGTGTGTGTGTGAAAGAGACACACACACACACACACTGTGTTGTGAAGATGAGCAGCAGTGTGTGGGTAATCACCGCAGTCACGCTATATCTATAATGAGAGGAATGTCAGACAGACGGACAGGAAGTAGTCACAGATTCAGCAGACCAATCGCAGCCTTTTTTTCCCTCCTAATCAAATATAGTTTCTTCCAGGAAGTTCTTTGTGTAAAAAGGATCCTGTTCATTTAGCTAAGGACATTCCACAACAACCAAAACAGGAAAAGGATAGCACTTTTGTTTTACCTGATAGCTATCGGTAGCTATCTCCAGTTACTAGGTTGAAAAGTTGTCTATTGCCACTTTAAATGTTGGATGTCCAAATAATTTAAAACATCTAAAATTCAAAATGACCATCATAAAATACAAGAACTATCTTTATATCTAATTCTATTGCAAATATCTAGTCTCGTAACATCATCCTTTATCGTATAAAATCCACTTTCATCAGCCTTCATCACATCTCCTCTTCATCAATAGCACAACTTTTACACCGCAATGAAGAGCAAACACTGTATAGAGATATCCTAGCTCCAAACAAAAGCAGATCAATAAAAATGTACTGATTAGTTGATCAGATTAACTGTAATAACACTACAACAAAGTAGAAAAATAGCCCCAAGAAAATTAGATATTTTGTTGTCATGTCGTAATAACAATTATAATCAACCTCTGATGAACAGCTGATTAGGTCTGTAAGACAATGACAGTTTTCACATTGTGAGCAGAGAGACTACAACCTCAGTTCAAAGTTTGGGTCCAGGTCACGACCTGCGGGTCATGTAACCCCCACCACCCTCCAAAACGCAAACAACCTCACACATGACAGACAGAAAAAAAGGCACAAACATTCAAAAGCAAAATGGCTAAATATGGAGCTCATAAAACAAATAGAGAGAAGAAGGATTTCCTACCTCGACTCAAGAAACTACTCCACATCATCGACAGGGAGACAGCTGTCTCACCTCCTCCTCCTCCTCCACCCTCTATCATCTGCTCCCCCGATAACAAAAAGCAATGAAGAGAAAACCCAAACCACACAGCAGAGAATCGCCACCTGACTGTCTGTCTGTGGGAACGCAGAGGGACACTTGTGTGGATAGAGGAGGGCGACCGACACACTGCGAGGAAGAGACAGAGTGTACAGTGTATTTGACTCACTCAAGTGATGATATTCAGAGTGAGCGGTGATGACAGCCATTCTGTCTCAGTGGAAATCCCTCCTTCACTGTCGCTCTATCTCTGTGTCGCTCACGCACTCTCAGCCAGTTCATGGCATCGTGATTCAACGAAAGAGGAGAGGAGGATACGAGCTAGTAGTTGTTTCATTCTCAAGAACAAAATACAGAATGAATATAGACAAGAATGAAAGAAAACAGATGCAAATAGCAAATAAATAAACTAACCAATAATTTAACAAAAGAACAGGAGGGATGACGATCTAACTTTAAAAAGAGGAAAGGGGAAAATAAAAAAGAAGCAAGCAAGTAAACTGCCAAACCTATGAATGAAATCAAGAAAAACAAAACGACAAATAAACAGGACTAGAAGAGCAAAACAACAGTCATCCTCTGCCAGTTCTATACTAGTCCCACCGGTTGTCTACTAGTCCTCTACAACCAGTCCTTTACTATCTTTTCTGTCTTTTATACAGTACCATGACTAGTCCTAGTTCTGCCAGTACAAGTTTTCTACTAGACCTTGACTAGTCCTACCAGTCCCCAATCCCCAGTCCCTTTACTAGTTCCACTGGCATTACCAGTTTTCAACTAGACCCTGACTAGCCCTTCCAATGTCTTTACAAGACCTCGACTTGTCCTACAAGTTGTTTACTATCTCTGCTAGTATTACCAATTTTCTACTACACTTTGACTAGTCCTACCAGCACTGTACTAGTTCCACAAGTCCTACTAGTTTTACACTTAACCTTGACTAGTCCTACCAGTCCCCAATCCTTAGTACCAATCCCTTTACTAGTTCCACTAGTATTGCCAGTTTCTACTAGACCTTGACTTGTCCTACCAATCCCCAGTCCCTTTACTAGTTCCAATGGTATTGTCAGTTTTCTACTAGACATTAACTAGTCCTACCAGCCCTCCATTAGGTCCACTAGTCCTTCCAGTTTTCTACATAGCCTTGACTAGTCCTACCAGTCCCAAATCCCCAGTCCCTTTACAAGCTCCACTGGTATTACCAGTTTTCAACTGGACCTGGATAGTCCTTCCAATGCCTCTACTAGACATTGACTTGTCCTACAACAAGTCATTTATTAGCTCTGCTAATATTACCAGTTTTCTACTACACTTTGACTAGTCCTGCACTTTACCAGTTCCCCTAGTCCTACCATTTTTCTTCTTAAACTTTACTAGTCCTACCATACCCCAATCCCCAGTATAAATCCCTTCACTAGTTCCACTAGTATTGTCAGTTTCTACTAGACCTTGACTTGTCCTACCAGTCGTTTACTTGTTTCACTAGTCCGGCCAGTTTTCTAGTAGACCTTGATTAGTCCTGCGACCAATCTCTTTACCAGTCCAAGCAGTTGTCTTCTATAGTCCTCTATCAATCTATTCAGTCCTCTACTATTTCGTAGTCCTTCCGAAGCCTTTACTCAACCTAGTCCTACCAGTTTTCTTCTACACATTGACTAGTCCGGCCAGCACTCTACTAGTTCCACTAGTCCTACCAGTTTTCTACTTAACCTGACTAGTACTAGTCCCCAATCCCCAGTACCAATCCATTCACTAGATCCACTGGTATTACCACATTTTGACTAGACCTTGACTAGTCCCCCCAATGCCTTTACTTGACCTTGACCTGTCCAACCAGTCCTCTACTAGTTCTACTAGCCCTTATAGACACAGTTGTCAACTGGTGGTCACAGATGTGGGTCACATGGGTTCAAATCTGGTAATATACCCACACGCAGCCCCCACCTCCCTTCCTCCCCCCTTCTTAGCCTATTGTCACCACTGTACAGCACTATGAGTGTGTGAATCTGTCAGCAAGGTCTATTCATAAACAGCTGAATACATCAGCGTAAAACCACACATCAACACCTGCTCAGCCTCTCCATCTCTCTCACACACACACACACACACACACACACACACACACAACAAACAACAATATGTGTCTATTAATAACGTCAATTTCTCATTATCTGTGAGGTATTCGCAGGACAACATGCTGACCTTTATTAGCCCCGGAGAGCTAATTAGAGCTAGCTTACACACACACTTTCACATGAAAAGCAAAGACCGGAAAAGGTGAGCTGGTTTTGACATTTCCACTCTTCTAAAGAAACATCCAATCAGGAACACCAACGTTCTCATTAAAAGGAAACTTTACATTTTACTCAAAAGTAAACTTCAGTATCCTCCCCAAAATGCTTCACACACATCATATTCTTATTCATGTTGTATTCATATTTACCGCAGTACAATTATTATACAGTTAAACAGTCACAGCACATTTGTGTTGTTGTCTTCAGTACCCGGCAACAACTCTGCCCACACCGAATACTGAAAACTAAGAGAGGAGAGGAGCTTCAATATTGTAAATGTTATTAGTCTCATGTGAATTAATCTTTTAATTTGAACGGATGTGGATCATGGGAATTCACTTCTTTCATTGGGGACTGAGTGTGTGTGTGTGTGTGTGTGTGTGTGTGTGTGTATGTGTGCAGCTATGAGTGTGAATGCTGCCTCCCAGTGATCGCAAACTGCCACTGCAGAGAAAACACAACTATGAGTGTATTCATTGAGAGCAAGCACTCTATACAGCAGATCCCCACTATATTTACTATAAATAGTAATGGTTCACTCAGCGCCTTAGTCTGAGAAAAGCATCATTTTCATTTTAGTGCTTGTGCCTGTTGGCGTCTTCCCAGATATATATTTATACTGTCTACGTCTCCGGACAGCATGAAAACATGGATTAGCTGACATAAAAGAACAATTAAAACGTGCTCAATTTAAACAAATTCCTGAAGACTTCTCTCCATGTTTCTCTCGTAGATGGTTAGATGGCCAAACCGACTTGTTTTGTTTCCGGTTTGCAACCTCTACTTCTTCTACTCCATTCACTGGCGGAATACAGCCATAACCTATAGCGCCAACTTCTGACCAAGCTACTCTGTAGCCGAGTTTATCCGCTCCAAACCAGTTGATGGAAATGCTCCATTTCTTTTTTTGCATCATTAGAAAATGTGCTTGTCAATTGAATGGAAACACGGCTATTGTTACCACTTTGTCAGATCTCTAACCGAGAAGATATTGAGATATCTTTCCTACTCCCCAAATGCCCTTGTTGGAACATTATCTGTAGGTAGGCCTACCCTTTTTATTAGGCTGCAGCTGTTTTGTGATTGTTGATGTTTTTTTGTAAAATTTTTCTGCGATCAGTTTACCGCTAACCAAGCCAGCCATTACATTAGCTGTCTGAGGATAATGTGTTGCTAACACATCATTCTAAGTAACTCTTAGTTTACTGTTGGCCTAACTGTTATAACTTTTACTCAGGTGGTTGTGCACTTTTACTAGATTAATTACTGCATTTACTTACTATGGGAATTTAATGTTGATCTTTATGATTTCTTCCTGCCATCAGGACAATGTAACTAATTTGACAGCTAGTCTACTCTTGTGAATCCAGTTTTCTTGATACTGCACTAATTGTTACAATAACTGAACTATGTGGTATCTCATCTTTTTCTGATTTGTAATCAATATCATTAAATTTGTTAGGTTTTATCCAATGTTGTTGTCACTGTTTCACAACTGCTTCCAGTAAATACTTCTTGTGTCACTCCTTGACTGCAGCCTTTTTTGGAAGTGTGTTTAGCTTGCTGCATACTGTAGCTGTGCACCTACACACATAGTGTGGGCAGAAGAACTCCACTACATTTCAGAGGGATATATTGTTCTTTTTACTAGTAAACTGTACATTTTACTACATTTGTCTGACAGCTGTAGTTACTACTTTACATATTAAGATTTTACACACAAATCATAAAATCAATTCATAAATTATGATGCATTGTATCATGCATAAACTACCCAACACCATATAAAGAAGTTTACCTTCACCAGTTAGAGCGTTAAAATGCTGCTTACACATTAATGCTTCAGTAATAACAATTCAGTAATATAATATATAACATTGACAGGATTATTCTACCCAGTGAGTACTTTTACAGGACCTTTACTGGAGTATTTTTACACTGTTGTATTGATACTTTCACTTAAGTAAAGGATTGGAGTACCTCTTCCATCTCCGGTGATATATACTGTAAGTACTGACAGTGTGCAGTAAGTTCTATTGTTCATATAAGAAGAAAAAGCAGAGAATAAAAGAAGAAAAAAATAAAACATAACTTGACTTTACACAGTAATCCATATCAAATAACCAGCTGTTTTAGAAGAACATCATTGATTGAGGAGCTCCCACTGTAGCCCTGTTTGTATTAGCTGTGATGTCATCTGACCTGACTGCTGATAGGCTGCTCAGCCAGCCAGGTCACTGTCTCAAACACACACACACACACACACACACACACACACACACACACACACACACACACACACACACACACACACACACACACACATACACACAGCCTGGCCTGGAGGAGCTGAGTTCAGGCCAAAGAGCTTTTCATGGTCGAGCGAGCATCACGTGATGGACAGAGAGAGAGAGAGAGAGAGAGAGAGAGAAAGAGAGAGAGAGAGAGAGAGAGAGAGAGAGAGAGAGAGAGAGAGAGAGAGAGACGCACACACACAACCATTCAAGCTGAGTGGGTTGTGTGTGTGTGTGTGTGTGTGTGTGTGTGTGTGTGTGTGTGTGTGTGTGTGTGTGTGTGTGTGTGTGTGTGTGTGTGTGTGTGTGTGTGTGTGTGTAGATGTGTGTGTCCAGTAGAGAGAGATTTAATCTTTAATCAGTGTTATTGTAGCCTGTACACTGATATGGACACATAGTATGTAATTACAGCTGCTGCACACACACACACAAACCTGTATGTGTGTGTGTGAGATTGTCTTTCGGTTTCCTGTTTCTCCTGACATAATCCTCCCATGTACTGTAATTAGGTGTGTGAGTGTGTGTTTGTTTGTTTTTAGTTCCTGTCTTTTCCTTTTGTTTTTGTTGATTTTTGAATTAACATTTTATTTTACTATGCAATATAAGTGATGCTGTCTAGTCAGCTCCACTCAAGGCTGAAATGACATGGAAGTTCTGCATTTTTTATCACAAAAATAAGGGCAACAACTGGAACACTGCATTATAAGATTATAAGGTGATTCCCATAAGGGTGTCATCACTGAAGATTTGTGTGGAGAAAGACACATTAAGGGACTAACACCAAATATAATGTAATGATAAAGAATCGATGCAAGCGATGTCTCTGAATAATGTCAGTGTGGTTTCGGAGCAGTGCTATGTCCCAGTTTAATGACCCGCTGCTGTCTGCTCCACTTCAACTCCTTTGCATCTCACAGCACATCCTCGCTCTGTTGACCAGCAGTTTGACTTGAAAAACTGGGTCTGCATCGCTGAAGACACTCTGAACTGTTCCAGTTACAGCTGATCACAGAATCAAAGAGGGTCAAGCAATGTGAAAAAGGTTCAACTGTAATTTCAACAGCAGAGGGCGCTGGAAGCACTTAGAAACTTGCTGCAATGATTAAACCATGACAAATAATGAAAATACTTTTTTCCTTAAACTGAACATTTTGAACATATAATACAGACACACTCATAAACCGTTTCGTTGCCCAATAGCCACTGATAAGAAGATAAACTATCTTTATGTCAAAGGAATACTGTCTGCAATAAATATGAAGCTACAACCAGCAGCCAGTTTAGCAGTTAACTTAGCTGAGCATTAAAGCTGCAGTGGGTAGAAATGGAGCAAATATTATATATATTATATTTATATAATTATTTTTATAAAACGGTCACTATATCCTGACAGTAGTGCATGAGACAGGTAATCTGAAAAAAATCATGCGCCTCTGTATCCTCCGGTGCTCCTAATGACATCTGCAAGATTTCACAGACCGGAGGAAAACAACCAATCAGAGCCAGTTTGGAGCCTTGCCATCCAGCTGCTGCTTATGAGTCAGCTGTCAATCACTCGCGAACTCTGAGAAAACGGTCAAACTAGGCAGCGCTGATCGAATATGAATCAATATTCTGTTACTGTAATGCCTATTTTTCGCCTCAAATGTTTTCAGAAACATCTTGTAGTGTACTGTTTAGCTGTAATATTACCTGAAAAAGAAATGATCCGCTGAGTTACAGACGTCTCTTTCCCAATGTAAGTCTATGGGGAAAAGTATTTTTGGGCCCAATGGCATCAAGTGACGGACACGGAAGTTGTAGCACCGCCATTTGGCCACTACAAAAATTGGGGTCAACGATCTGCACTCTTCCTGGGGGCTTGGGAAATACCAAGCACTGCCCATCAGCCAAAGTACAGCCAGTAGGAACGCTCAATATGAACGCTCTCTCTGAACGCTCTCTCTGAACTGACCTGCGATTGGCCAAAGTCTCCCGTCACAGATTTTTTATAGCCTGAACACAGAGCAAAGAGGAGGTGCAGAAGTGTAGTGCTGGACTGAGCAGTAACTTAGACCAAGTGTCAGTTAAGACATTGTCCAACACAAGGAATGTTTATCTTTCTCTGAGTATCATTTTATCCTCCAAACACAACAGATATTGATTCACATGTCCTCTTTGAGATGGTCTGTCCATTTCAGCTAACATGAATATTGTGAACTTAAGCCACTGTGAAAGCATGACTAAAATAATACCCACACAGAGGCTGAGTATAAAACTGCAGTGATGATCTGAGTTAATGCAGGGTTAGTTAATTCTTTCAGGGGGTCAATCTGAGAACCAACACACACACACACAAACGCACACGCACACACACACACACACACACTATGACCTCTCCCAGATGGCAGCAGCTGTTGATGATGGATGAGCCAAAGTCACTCTCACTCAATCACTCAGTCACTCACTCACTCAGACAGACAGTCAGACTACTACGCATTTCCTCTAATGCAGGTACAGAATTGACATGCATGTCAGCTGTAGTCTCTGTGGTGTGTTCAAGTGCAACTTTTAACAGAAGAGGGTTGGGAGCGACACAAAATGTTTGATGAATCACTCATCGTCAGCGCAGTACACCAGTAGTAGTAGAAGCAGTAGTAACGTGGTCCTACCTGCAGTCGTGCAGGGTGGAGCGCTGAGGCCTGGACTGAGGCCTAGGGTCGGAGTTAGTCCTGCAGGCTTGGAGATGAGCCCTGTGGCCTGGGGAAGAGACCTAGACTGAGCCCCTGCTGGAATCAAAGACATAAAGACCCATTACAACATGCAAGGAGTCTACAATAATAAACTACTGTTGTTACCGATGCTACTATTGTCACTACTGCTGCTACTACTACGACTACTACAGCTGCTGCTGATGGCACAGCTCCTGCTTATGTTACTATTGGCCACTACCACTACTACTGCTATTACTACTGCTACAGGTGCTACTACTACCGCAGCTACAGCTATGATGCTACTATTACAGCTACTAAACTGCAATTACTAAAACTATAATCTCTATAAACAGCTTCTGTACGCTGTAGGCAACGGGACAAGATTTCGGCATCAGAAGTGTTTGAGTTTCTGTTTGTAGTCTAAGTGGTATTGATGCATTCAAGCAGGCTTTGGTTGAATGCAGATAAACAATTCGTGTGGAGAGCAAAAGAGGTGTAGCGCATTGGCCGAAATGCAATTTAGGAACCAATCAGCCACCGTCTGACGATGAATTCGCTTTTTTATTGGTTTAAAATTAGCTTGTAAACTGGCTACGTGTGAAACAATCCGGTTGTACGCGTTGTCTATTAACTCAAACTCCAGTCTTGCATCTCAAGTTGCTAATCGGACTGTAAACAATGAGCGGTGCACAGAAAAGGAAGTCTTGGCCCGGATATCTGCTGGCTTCACCGGAACCCCAGAAATATAGCCTCTTGCCCCCGGAGACTTATCAACGCCGATGGGTTCAGAGATTGCTAAAACTACCAACACTGCGAGAGTTCTGCTACCCGACCTGACAAAGTGTAATTGTGGGATGAAGATAAATCTTCAGGCTAAGGTTGGATTCGAAATGGTTTGGTTATTTGCAAAATGGAATTTATTTTTATTTTTCTCTCTCACTGTGCCAACCATTTTTTTTTTTGTCATTTTTTGCAAGAAGATAGGCATTGCCCAGTGGGAAGAGGGAGTGGAGGGTGGAGTGTAGCTCGCGCGTTGTGTTGGGTCAGGTTCGGTTCTCAAATCTGACATTATCAGTTAGCATTTGTTTTATTATTGCCTCATAACATGATGGTTAAAAACTATAAAAACTATAAAAACTACTCGTGCCAATACTACTGCTACTACAATAACATGATGGTCGTAGTGTACCTCCTGCCTGTTGTCCTGTCTCTCTAGCCTGGAGCTGTCTCACTCTCCGGAGGTGAGACCTGCCATTGTAGTGCACCTGGGCCTGACCTGCAGAGGTCAGCTGCAGGTTACACACCTCACACAGCGAGTAGGCCACGCCCTGACCTGGGAGATAACAAGAAGGAAGAGTCAGACTGTAGGAGAAAACTACAAAGGATGAGTCAGAGTGGTGGAGGAAACAACAACGATGAGTGAGACAGTGGGAGAAAACCATAAGGATGAGTCAAACTGCAACTGCAACTTTTCTCTAGGAGAAAACTACAAGGATGGGTTGGAATGACAGCAGATAATACAGAGCATTGGTGTTGGAACATGTCAATCACCTGGGGATGGAGTCTGCTGGACAGAGAGACTGATGGTTGTGGGTGTTGGGGGGTCCATCAGCTCTTGACACATCCCTCCAAAGGCAAAGATCTGCGCCCTCTCCAGTGGATGAGAGGGGCTGAGAGGAGTCTTCATCACTGAGGAAGAAGAGGAAAAAGAGAAAGAGGCATGAATGACAATCACCGATGTTCCATAATATTTATTTATAGCTAATATAAACTATAGAAAAACGACTAAAAACAACATCCGAGAGGCCTACTTAACGCTTCACTGTTTAAATCGTGCTTATGCTTCATTGGAGGAGTTAAAGTAATGCGTTACCCAATATTGTCAAAACTAGCATTGAGGTCCAAGAGAACTACAGACCCGTTCACACCAGCAGTCAAAGTTGTGACACAGAAATCTGTCTCGACAGTGCTGACCTTTTAGGAAATGGGGAGCCAGTATCTAATAGCTATCAAAGCTTTCCGTCGCATAGCCCTCTTTTATTTTACCTCCTCCGTGGGAGTATGAATTGCTCCACAAAAGTCATGGTTTTCAGACAGTTATGAGATGTCTTTTGAGAACTTATTGTCCCGTTAGTGAAACAGCTAACAACGTGGTAACTGACAATCAGCCAGCTTGTTAGCTTCAATAACATTTTCATGAAAGAAATGAAATGCCAACCAGAGATGAAAATGCCAGCGGGGGGAGTAAACATCCTCTACAGCAGGCCAGAAATAAATAAAAAAGAAGGTCAGAGACCTAAATGTGACTGTCTATTGCCAGCATGTTGCCGGACGGCTGGTGTGATAGCGATTACCTTGCCAGTTACAGTGGTGCGGATGAATTTCACTGTGCCACTTTCTATTGTGACCAGGCCTGAAAAGTGATGATCTACAGCCAGCAGCTAAAAACAGCTCATTGAAAAATCCATGGCATGAAAAGGTCTAAAATACAAAACGAAAGCTCCAAAAACACCATAATCTGTCGATAGAAGAGATCCGTTTATTTATTTTTTCCAAGACATTAGCAAAGAAATACTGAGAAACACCGCAACATAACACCAAAAACCCCCAAAACCCCTCCAGATGTAAAACAACAGTGATCCAATCCAGCAGCAATGCATACAGAACTGATGCACAAGTAATGACCCTAAAACTCACTGCGGGACAGACAGGTGGACAGACAGACGGACAGAGAGGAGTGAGGTCTGAATGACACCGGATGTACAGTGTGAAGCAACAAACGCTCACAGGGAGAGTGATGAAGTAATGAGTAAGAGGAGAGAGGAAGGATGACATATGTGTGTGTGTGTGTGTGTGTGTGTGTGTGTGTGTGTGTGTGTGTGTGTGTGTGTGTGTGTGTGTGTGTGTGTCCAGTGTACAGTGTGTATGTGTGTGCACACGTGTAGGTTAGTCCATGACTGTATCCATCTGTTGTCCTGTCATCTCGGCCAAGGCACATGACCTCTGACAGGACGAACACATGCTCAGTTTTTTCATATTCAGTTATCTTTATTGCCGTGACCTACATACGTTACTACTGTATTTAAATTCTCTTTAGGGATTTGGATCAGATTTGGATCAACTCATTACGGCTGCAATGGCACACCATTGGCTAATGGCATAGAGGAAATTGTTACCTAACGCTAATGTTTATTTCATGGTGTGGTATAGCAGCTGCTGGTGCCCATAAGGTCTGCACTGGAGAGGAAATCAAGGTCTCTGTAGTATCAACATCAACACACCAGCTGGACCAGCCATGCTCATTGGCTAACATTTAAACCCTCTGGGGCAAATTTCAGTTTTTGGTCCGTAGAAATAAAATTGACTTGAACTGACTTGACATTTAGCCAATCAGAAAGCCACTACTGTTATTCCATGACCATGGGTCATGCTGTGGGATATGCAGAGAACTGTACAGCAACTATAGGGCAATGTGTTTGTCCCTGACTGCAGTGACAAACATACATAAAGAAGGGAGGATTTCAAAAGCGCCTCGAGATAACTTTTGTGATGATTTGAGGCTAAATAAAAAATATATTGAAATTGAAATTGAATTGAATTTCAAAACCACATTCTGGTGACTTTTTAAGACTGAAAATTGCAAAATAATTATAATTATAAAGTAAACTGCAACAGCAGTTTTATGTTAAATACTTTTGATTTTACTTTAAAAACCAGCGCAATGACAATGTGCGCTGAACCCAGCGGCGAGCGCAGCTCAAACCACAAGTGGGAATAGATGTCCGGGTGGAAACAGTAGGGCTTTTACACGCTGTACACTGCCAGAGACAGGTTGAGATAACGAAAAGGGAAAAAAAGGTGTGACCGTGAAAATTGTGATCCCGAGAGGAAACCGGGAGAGGGCAATGAAAAATGTGAGTCTCCCGGGAGGGTTGGCAAGTATGGTGACATAGTGTTCTTCTGAATATGCCAGAACACAATGCAATGTGACCCATCAACTGTCAGTGATGATGCAAAATGATGATTAATAAGTGCATGAATCTCTGCTTGCTATTGAGTAAACTAGTTATTATGAGTAGTGAATGAGAGAACAAGGGAGAGATTTTGGACACAGACAGTTTGATTTTGAATGAGATTTTCTTTTAGTTTTGAACTTATTGAAATCTTGACTAATGGGTAGTTATTCCACATAAAATAAGAGAAAGAATGTGATTTGTCAGGCAGAGAGGTGAAATATTTGCAACTGATGCTGATGAAATCTACAGCAACAATACATACATGTCTTCGGCTCACCAAACACAGGAAATAACAACATTAAAAAACAGACAAGCAATCTATAGACTCACTCTCTCTACTTCTCTCTCTCGCTCTTCCAGCTGGTTGTTAGTAGTCGACTTTATGTTCTGCAGACAGCTGGTTAATCTGCCACTGTGATGAATTAGCTACAAAATGCACACACACACACAGAGCTAGCTGATGCTGACATCAGCTTTAGCGAGGGAAGGATTAAATATATCTGCTCTATTGAGCTGGGAATTACTCACTACACACACACACAGGTAAATACACACACACATACACACACACCGAAGTAAGATGCAGAAAAAGAAAAAGCAAGTCAGTGAACTGAACATTCAGCATTAAGATGAAATGAAATATGTGTGTTTACCTTTTCTGTTGAAATGTGTGTGTGAGTCTAATCCAGGCTGACCAGGCAGTCAGTAATCAGAGAGGCCAGATGTGGGTTATAATCTCTCCCCCACCCCACACACACACACAAACACACAGACACACACACACACACACACACACACAGCAGTCAAGCAACAATGTGATTGAAGAGGAAAAGCAGAAATATTTTCTTCAGCGTCAGTGCTTCACAACAACCAGAATTTCTTCGGATTCTTCCTTTCAGACTTCAAAGAGACTCAACAGGGTGCAGAGAAACACTTCACTGAGTTTCAGTCTCACCTCCACATCTTGAATATCAATACGTGGTGAAATATAACAATATACATTCCCTGGACATGAAACAGCACTGTGCTGCCCTCTTTGTTGATATTTCGGAGGCTTTTGATACTATTGACCACTGCATTTTATGCTGTCTTGTTTTGGATGTTTTTGCTCAGAAATGGTTTCATGCATATTTGTCTGACATGCGATCTGTACGGATGTGGTCTTTACTCAAAACAACCTCCCTTGGTGTGAATAAGGGGGAACCACAGGGAACCACAACCATAAATAATATTATCACTCCAACACAGATGTATAATATCCATTTTTATGCGGATGACAGTCTGCTATGCCTTGTCAACTCAAGATTACAATCTGCCCATTCATTTCTAGCTGTTTCCCCACTTCCAGTGTTTATGCTAAGCTAAGATAACCGTTCCCTGAACCTTCATATTGAATTGACATGAGAGTGGAATCAGTCTTCTAATCATCTACTTCTCAGGTAGAAAGTGAAAATCAGTGTAGCCTAACAAAAATGTAGCCTAAAATTACATTTTTCACTTTTGGTTAGAGTTGTAACGGTATACTGGTATCAAGGTTTACCGTGGTTTTAAAGCTGGAGGTTATCATAAAGTGTACATTTTTTTATCTACGGTATTGAAATAAACTGACATAAGTGAGTGTGTGACTTAAAGATACAGACAGGAGCAGCCTGGCTGCATTGTCACACACCTACTGTATGTTTATTGTTAATAATCATTGGACATTATTTTAATGCTAATTACATACTATAGTGCTGCTGACATGTAAACTAACATGTTTCAGTTATATAAATATTGTTTATGCTATTATTTTATCAGGTTTATAATTCTATTCATTCAAATTCTAGGGTCATTGTAACATATACTACTACTACTACTAATAATAATAATAATAATATTAATAGATGACAGAATAATACTATAGTATAGTATATGTAGTGTATAGTGTAATAATATAGTAATAATAGTGTGAAAACAGTGATATTTTCTGAGACTGTTATCATATCGTAGAAATCTCATACCGTTACAACACTACTTTTGGTAACTGTTTTTTAAATTATTTTATCTCAAAAGCCAAAAAGAAATCATCTCATTAACGGAGCAAATCTATTTTTACTTGTAGAAAAATCTAAATATTAATTTCAACCGCTGGCAGCTCCACTCACCATAATGTACTACCATTAATACTATTTGACTGTTGTCGAGTGAAAACCTTTTATGTCCAAAATGTGTGTCAGCTTAACAGGAACTAACAAGACAACTACAGTGTGTGTTATTGTTCAGTGGGGTATGAAAGCTTTTATAAGCCAGAGTTCAGGTCTGAAGAGGTGGCGTGTTTCCGTTCAATATATTGGACAATGATGGAAATCACTAAACATGGAGATACAAGGTTTACACCATCAGATATGCCATCTAATCTGATCTTTTCTTGTTTTTAACGTCCGCAAGTGGACAGAAGAGGGCTCATCTGATTTGTCCAAAGATCTGAATCCTGCTGGTGTGAAAGATAAAGAGAGGTGGGCGCTATAATGTATGTCCCTTTTCCCTGAAAGAGACTGTACAACACACACACACACACACACACACACACACACACACACACACACACAAACACACACAGTAACCTGAGGGTTCGACAGGGCAAAGAAACTAATGGAGATGTGAAAAGACAGAGAGAGATGTCTTAGAGTGGCTGTCTCTCACCCTGAGGCCAGTAGCTGGTAATGACAGTGGTCAAAGACACACACACACGCACACACACACACACACACACACAGTAAACAAAGCAGTGGCCAGCAGCAGCAGAGATGCTGAAACGAACAACTAGATACAGTTTGATGTTTGTATGTTCATCCCTGCAGGAATCTGAGATACTAGAATCAGAAGAAACTGGTGAAAACTCAAACCGCTGCATCACAAACAGCTTGATGTATTTCAGAAAAACGCTTCAAATTTGACAAATCATTTCCATTTTTCTCCCACAGTAATCCTTTTAAGAACCAGCGATAGAAATCCAGGTCAAATCAAATCAAACCTACAAATGCATGAATATCTGATCGGGCTTTGTGTCCTTTTCAAGACGTCCACTCAGGCAGAGAGCTACCTCCCAGGCTATGTATGACCTCCAACAGGCTCCACAAGTTCCAACCTCAGCAAACCATTTCATTTCTAACCTCAAAACCTCAAAGTGGAGCAGCTCTGATCTGAAAACACAAACATAACATTGGATTTATGAAGCTTGTTGGGAGGAGGGAACTAGCTGACAGGCTGAATTTAGGGCAAAAATCTTTTGCATTAGTTTTATTTTTCCTGGCTCGCTCTTCACACAACAACTTTCCTTACAAAACAAAACTGCTTTAAGGTTGTTGTAACCTAAATTTACAGTAAGCATGTCTTAAAGTATGATTAGCTGGGTCTACTGCAGAGAAACTATGATATATTGTTTGGTTGACCCCTGGGACACATTATGCAACAGACACCAAGCTGAACGAACTTCAATATCGATGAATTCTTCTAATTCTGATGTATGGTCTATATCTAATGCCCAAAGAGCTCAACACACTGCAACAAAACACAATCATTGCAACCACGAGAGGTCCTTGAGCATGCAGTCATAAATGAGCACAAAAAATATCAGGCTGATGGGTCCAGTAGTATTTGAGATTAGCTGTGGACAGACAGAAAGATACACACATGACCTAATACATGATCTCCCCAAAGGCTTACGCCTGGCGGAGATAATGAAGAAAACACCATCGCCAATTTGACAACACATACGCAGCATAACAAAACAGAACTATATGGACAAAACAGAACTGAGTTAGAAAACAAAACAGAGTTTCTACACACTTAAAACTAATGAACACAAGCATTTTCTATACACGATCGTTGGAAAAATGACCGGCTGGAAGTCTTTAACGTGCATGCTCTATATATGGGCTCAAACACATAGAAGCCCAAGGAAGCCTGGAAAACATTTTGAGCCTTTTCCTCCAAATTAAACGACAAAATACATTGTTTGTCCATGCACTCTAGAACGACACATAAAAGCGCTTTCTGATCTGATGTCACCATCAGCAGGACAATTTAATTTACTGTTACAAAACACTGTTTCAGGTTTGGTTAGGTTAAGGCACAAAACCAACTTGATTAGATTCAGGGAAAGTTCATGGTTTGGGTTAAAATTATGACCTTATTGAGCGCCTTGGCTTGGTAGCCAGGTGGTTGCTAGGGTTGCACCTTTACCGATACTGGATTGGATATCGGGCCGATACTTACTCAAATAGCTGGATTGTGTATCGGTGACAATGGGGCTGATCTATTCAATAAAATTCTATGTTTATATACTATATATTTGAATTCCTGTTTAAGTTTTCACCAATTTGTTACTAAAAAGTTTTAATTTCTGTGAATTTGAAGATTTTTTTACCAAGTTGCTACGATTAGTCCGATTTATTATTTTATTAATAAATAACAATTCAGTAAATTTCTATCTATGTATTTCTTTTTCTCTATGTAGTCATGTTTTGTTTTACAAAGTTATGAAAGTAATGTTCAAATCAGGCTTGATGCCTTACACATAAAATAATTATCCCAGTCACTTCCACACAGTGAGGCATACAGCTCATTGATTAAACACTGGTATCCGATCAGTACTCGGTATCGGCTGATACCAAAAGCCCAGGTATCGCTATCAGTATCGGGACGGAAAAAGTTGGATCGGTGCATTCCTAGTTGTTGCAGCACATGCCACATAACGTCACCGGTTCGATCTAGGCTGGGGACCTTTGCAGCATGTCATATTCTCTCCTTCCCTTTCCTGTCTGCCTCTTCACTGTTAAAAGAGTCCAATAAAGGCAAAAGGCCAAAATAAACTAATACATTAAAAAAATACTACTTTGTTAAGATTAGGGGAACTTAGTCATCATTGTGACACTTGGTTAAGGTTATAGAATGAATAGAATGGTTGAAATAAAACAACGGTTTGAAACAGGAAACAAAGTGCGATCTCCCGTGCAGTCTGATGTTTTGCTGACCCATACCAGCCTCCTCCCTACACACAGTTTGTCACTCAACGATTATGTCCTTTGACGTCCTCATTTCCTAGTTTCATTACGCCGTATGTGTTATCAAACTGGGGAGTGCGTTTGTCAATTTTCTCTCTGGGCCACAGAATGCATCTCTTTCTGTTGCATTGTGAATTCTTTAACCGCAGAGTCAGTGTACCTGGAAATAAAGCCAAATATCACTCTTGAGTTTTTCTCTTCAACTCCTCATGAGATGTAAACTGTGTCTTATATACACAGTGACACTAACAACAACCAGTCTGAGGAGATCACAATCACGTTCAGACTGCGGTGAATCTGAAGACTTGCAGGTGGCCGTAACCTGAAGACGCTCTGAGGACACATAAGGTGCTTTCCATTCAGCTAATTAGGTTTCCTCCCTACTTCCAGGCAGTGACCCAGAAATCAATCGAGGTTCTCCATCGTGGAGGACCTTCCGAAACTTTAAACGTGTCCCGGAGCAAGGAACCGCAGGTGTGTGCTATGAAGATGTTTTTACTGGATGGTGACACCCTCTTGATCAGTTTCTGCTCAGTGATGCGCTGATGATGCGATGGAAACAACATTAACTGTAATATTAATGTTATTGCATCATTGTATTACTGTAGGTTGCGGAATAACAAAACCAAACAGTGGCTCTAACTTTATTCATGTTAATTCATAAAATAAAAATGAATACATGTGTGCAGAATTTTAAAACTCTATAATTTTGTCTACTTTTTTCATCACTAGCCAATTTTCTCCTTCTTTTCTTATTTCCCGTGCCAAGTGCATCGTGTCTCATTCAGGAAAAGGAGGTAGCCTATCCAAAGATTTGTCCCTAAACAGTTGAAAAGTCATAGTTATTATTAGTCCAAAGTATCAGACTTACTGTACCTGCAGCCTTTCACAAACAAAATATATGTTTTAATAAGAGTATTTGAAGCTGGTTTTATTGCTCCCTCACAACCGTTCTGTCCCTTCATTAATAAACTGATTTTAATTGTCTGTTGGTGGTTGCAGTCACATTTCATGACCCTTTGGAGCAGCAGTTATCAGACAAGTTATTCTTTAAAAGTGTATTTTTTCTGTTCATTATAGGACTATTAAGATGATATCCATCATGAGAAATTTGTGTTCTCCTCAAAATGAAGCTGGAGGAGCAAAGACATGAGGAAAGGTTAGCTAAATGGAAAAGCACAGAGTCAGACAGGTGGGACGACAGTCCAGCTTCCTGTCTGTCTGTTTTCTGGTTGTCATGGAAGCGCCGTGTGGTAACACCACTACTGGTGATGTCACTGTGGTCAGTCCACTGGGAAACTATGACACCTACACACACACACACACACACACACACACACACACACACACACACACACACACACAGTCAGATGAAAGGTGACCTGCAGTCTCTCTATTCTCCGTCCACATCATCACTTTTCTGTCCAGGTGGTTTCTAAAAGGGCTCTGTCCAACATAAAAAAAGGTAAAAGCAAAACAAACAAAAGACACTCTTCTTCCTCTCAAACAGACAGTGAGCTGGTTCTTCAGCCCCTCTGTCAGATCAGCAGTACGGTTGGATTACACACTCTTTAAAACTCAGCAGGTTTAAAGTTATAATCCTTAAGATATTCATGAAATTATTTTATGGTTAACATTTTTTAACTAAAGCCTATTTACATTCAGTAACTTCCTCTCTGTACTGTAGTTTTCATTGGTGGTAGTGGAGTCCACCAAGCCTGACATTGCCAGACCAAATCAAAACTGTGAATTGGTTTGAAACCTCTCAGTGCATTTTCAACGTTATCAATGGGCGTAAACCAGAATGCAATTGGATAGACCTACAACCAATTAGAGCAAGGAAACATGCGACGTAGCGCTATCTGTAAACAGACTACAGCGTGCAGAGATGAGTTGATAAAACATAAAAACATGTTTGGTTTTTGCTTTAAGTGCAGTTGATTGTTCTTATTTCAGTGAAAATATAGCGTTCAGTTTGTCCAATACTGACGTTATGACGAAATCAACAGAAAATTCTACATCAGCTGTCTTAGTTGTTCTCGAAAATGCCTCAATGGCGCTAACCTGACGCACCAGATGGTGTTAAACTGAACCATCTGAGAAGCCGTCATTGGAAACTGTTTGGAAAAGGGCAGGCACTTTCAAAAAATACTTGGCAGGTGATTGGAGGAACCATTTGTCAATCAAACTCTTGCTGAAGTCAGTCGGGAGAAGAGCGAAAACGACTTTTCCATCAAGAAAAGCCTTCAGTGCCGTTCCTGGCTCTTCTTTCAATGAAGACTTACTCTGCAGTTCTGATATAACTGATGCTATTGCAGTATCTACGCTAACCTCTTCGGGAGCTGCCATCGTTGTTTAAAACAGTTACCTTTCTTTGTTGTCGCGTCACACACGCACCTAAACCACGCCCGTATCTGCCAGTAGCTCCTCACAGGATGCTGATTGGTCCAAGCCACCGTGGTTTAGAAACAAACACATTACTTGAAGCCTGACCAGGTGGATTTGTATGTGACGTTGTAATATTGCGTTAATCCAGATGCTGTGGATTCACAGGAAACGATGCAGCGTGTAATCCAGCCATAGCCCAGGCTGTTACTAAATGTTTGAGTCCAATATTGGTATTTTAGAGTTTAAAAAAATCTGAAGACTATATATTGGCTGATAATAATTAATAATATAAACACATGACATTCTTGATACGGATGTCTTTTTTTGTGACAAAAATACATGCTGAGTGGGACATTTTATTGTTGAAAAATAAACTCTCTGGTGAACAAACTCTTTACTGGAGACAGGGTTTCTAAATTTCCTCAAACGAAGTTTGCATTTCTGTTCTTGAACTTCTTGTTACTTAACGGCCGACACTGATAATATTATAACTGCAATAACCTGATATCAGTCTATATATGAATATAGATTTTGGTCTAGCTCTGAATCCAGTCTCACTGTTTATTGTTCACTCTCCTACAGGAGTTAAGTTACTACTCATGTTAACACATTTCCTACTACTGCTGCGTCACAAGGTGAACTGTCGGGGTTGTTTTTATTGTGAAGCAGTGACAGGAACATGGAGGTTAGCACTGATCATTTTCTTTTAACATGTTTTGACTTTGGATCGGTTTTATATATTGCAGTAGCATCCTGTTGGATCACACTCCAAAAGTGAGAGTGTGTTTGTGTGACTCCAATCCTCTCATGTATACAACTGACATCATGTTGTATGGTTTACATACCGCAGCAGGGATTACACTCACACACACACATACACACACACACAGATAGAGAGCAGGAGTGCGGTTACTCAGTCAGTCCAACCTTCATTTCAGGACATTGTGACTTCTGTTCCTTCTTTAAATAGCTGCTCTGCTCCATCAGGACCTGACACTTACTGTTCAAGGAGAAACTCTAAAAGCTTTCACACTAAGATCTAGCATTGAACTGCTACCGGGCGCTAACAAAGGTGCAGACCCGAGGGGCCCCATCACCTGACACACCGCTCAGCTAATGAACCACATCTCTGTCCGACGACTGCCACTGAACTCAACCACAGAGAAGAGATATATAACCGTTGTTCTGATGCTTTGTTCATCCTTTGGCTCATGAACATATTTAGCATTAATCAGCATTAATGGAGACATAAATCACTGCAAAAAAATCAGCAGCAGCACCATCGTAGATTAGTATCTCTTAAAAACTTTCCTCCATTGTTGTTGTTTGTTTTGAAGGAATAGTTTGACATTTTGGGAAATGCTCTTATTTGCTTTCTTGCTGAGAGTTTAGATGTCTGTACGGTAAATATAAAACTACAGCCAGGAGCTGGTTAGCTTAGTTTAGCATAAAGACCGGAAACAGCTAGCCTGGCTTTGTCCAAAGTTAACAAAAATCCACCTATGAGCACCTCTTAAGCTCATTCATTAACACATTTTATACCATGGTCTGGATGAATGCTCGATTCTGATTGGCTGCAGGATGTCCATTAATTCCTGATAATGGACACCTACTAAGTAGTTCCAGTGAAACTGTTTGTTCACCGTTCGAAATGAATGTGCTGGCGACAAAAAAAATTCTTATTTACAATACTGAGTCTAACGTTAGTCTTTCAGTGCCTCATCCAGTTTACACTGCCCCTCTGAACTGATACTATCACATAAGCGATGATCATCTCGCATCCCGTTCGCTATTCAACTCACTACTTCAGGTTGCAGGCCGACAGAACATGGTCTCTCATTTGTTTGTGATAGCTTGGTATTGATTTGAGGACAACGACATGGCTAAATCGCTAGCTAGTCTTGTTGTTAAACATACTGTCGAATTATATTTACTGAGCGGACTAGAAATATCTCCCGTTGCCAAGTCGTAGCTGAGGTTCATCCTATTTACTGGAGTAGGGAACAACGTTTCCATTGCGTATATGAACCTTATGGGATGGTAATGATTGTTCCAGGTATTAGGAAACCCTCAGGTGTTGCCAAGGAAACAAAGTTATATCTTGTGGAAAAACTTTAGATTTCGGTTGCAAAACGCATGAAAATATAAATTGTTGGTCTCAATTTTTTTTTTCTTTGGCAAGTGACTATGGTATAAGCGGGATGTTTAATCCGTACAAGAACCAAAGTATAAAAATAACAGGCTAGCTGTTTCCAGTCTTTATGCTAAGCAAAACTAACTGGCTGCTAACCGTAGCTTCATATTTAGCTTCTTCCTGCAATTGTGCAAAAAAATGTGAAATCATTTGGGATTAAAATGACTACTGATACTGATTCTGTTTCCTGTCTGAACAGGAAGCTTCAGTCACAGAGATAAACCAGATGTTCTTCTATTAGAGACTGTCAGGGATTAACACACACACACACACACACACACACACACACACACACACACACACGTATACACACCACTGCATGTAGGTTACCCACGAGGCTGTGCAGGATTTGGTGGTACATGATTGGTTGAGCCAAAAGGGGATTGTGGGATTGGGATTATAATCCACAGATAAGTGTGGGTGCATGTGTGTGTGTGTGTGTGTGTGTGTGTGCCTGCGTTGTGTGTGTTGTAGCTCAGTTAGTATAATCTGTGGTCTAATAATAGAGATTACCACTCGCACTCTTCTGAACATCTACAGAGAGTCGTCTGACTTTGCCCCCTCCCTGCTGAAGTGTCTCTCAGAAAAACACTGAACTCCTGTGACTCAGTGTGTGTGTGTGTGTGTGTGTGGGTGTGTGTGCGCGCGTGTGTGTGTGACGCTGAGGTCAACGTCAGTGTGCAGAAGATACACGCTTTGAGCATGGAAGTTCATTGTTGACCTTTGGGTTCATTATACGTGACAAAGTAATCTAAAATCAAAGGTTGACTCCTCCTCAAAGATGTATGTACATGTCGGGGCTATGCTGGCTACAGAGATAACTCATTAGGAACATAAGAACTGCTGTTGGTCAGTTTTGACTCGTGTTTTCTCCTGGTTTCTCCAAGTTTCTGATGCCGGTAGAAATTCTATAGAATGAAGACGACATGAAGCAAGTTGGACTCAGTTATCGTCTCCTTTTCAGGAACGCACATCTAACAAAGCTATTTCCATTGCAAACCCTCGTCTCACTGTGATCAATCTATCCAAATGTGGCGCAAATTTTTAACCAAATTTCCAGAAAATCATCCAAAATGAAAGTTAACTAACGTGCGTTCACATATACTGTTATGCAAACATTAGGAGTTGGGTGCATCAAGATAAACAGCTGGTTGCGCTAATCCTCCAGTCGACTGTCATTAAACTGTGGCAGACGAAGAGGATGCAATAAGATGATGTAATCAAAAGAGCACCGGTCAAATGTCAAACGTTGGACGTTCAAGTCACATGCTTCAGTTCATGTGCATCATGAAGTCTGTTTCCACTGCATAACACAGTGGTAAACATTACATTTTCTATAACTTCTTCACAATAAAAACATCCCGCCGATTCTCCAGCGGATAGCAAATCATGTCAATACATGTCAATTGTATTTAGTATGTCATCAGCAGGTAGACAAATACATTGCAGAGGTTTTATCACTTCAATGACTAACATGAAAGCTGTGAATGTTTGGTCTATGTTAAATTATATCCACAAACTCCTTCCAAACAATCCCACTCAGAACCACAGACTCTGCTTCAGTACTGCAAGTACTCTGTTCAAGTACAACACCGGGAGTATCTGCGGTATTCACGATAGAAGTTGAAGACTTGATGCTGCTGCCGAAAAACATTAACCCGGCCCGAAAGAGGAGAAGACGGCTATGACATCACTTCCTTCTCAACATGCTGACTCATCAAACATTCAACAGTTGCTCCACTCAACTAATGGAAGAAGAAACATGAGACAAAGAAACACACACCTTAGTGGGCAGGTGGTTTAAGTTAGCACACACTCGTTCGTTTCAACTCTTAAAAGGTTTTAAAGAGTACAAAATGAAGTTTAAAACTGACGAAGAGGAGGCTGTAGGGTAAAGTTGTGTTTCTATATACAGCATCACCTTCACATTAAGGACACTGTGACTGTGTGTTTGGAAAGATTAACTTTACTGTAATTTTCCTGCTGACACACAGAAGCGGCCTGAGAGTAATGTCTACACTAAGCCAGCTATTCTGTTTTTGAGCCTCCATCCACATTAACCCGCTGCTGAAAATAGCCCCTGATAAATTTCCTCCTGTTGGAGTAACATTTGTTAAAAACTACAGTGTAAAAGAAATGAAACTATATATTTGTGAGCTGCTTTTAAAGATTTACGTCTTCTGTAGGAACCAATAGGCTTAGGATAAGTGCCAAGATTTGTTGACAATAAAAAACAAATATAGAATTGCAGCAGATTTATCGTTTGAAAAGAAATCTTTCTGTATGCCCTAATTGTCTCTGTGGTCGCTCATTTTAAACGTGAATATAGCCAATCGCGAAATACAGTTGTCATTAAAGGGGAACTACGCCCATTTTCAAAATTCATACATATTATTGCTATGGTCGAAGACAGTCCAAAACATATAAGTAAACATGAACAACTGTCTCCCAAATCCAAAAACTAGAGTACCAAAACTCAAACTTGTGATGTCATAGAGTGTAAAGCGTAAAACTGCTCCTGAGACAATGAATGGGGAGAGATGTTATAGATGACACTGAGAGCACCCAGGGGAATTGTTCTGAGTATATGGGAACATTTTTCTGTTTCATAACTCCTTCATAGCGTCACACATTTATACCCTATGACATCACAAGTTTGATAGTTTACTTCTCTGGTTTCTGGCATGGACAGAGTGTAGCTCATGTTCACAAATATTGATTGAACTTTCCTAGGCCATGGAGATAACATATTGGAATTCTTAATTTAAGTGGTGTTCACATTAAAGCAGACTTTCCAGCAGTTTAATTTTGTCGCTTATTGAATAGACGGCACATGAACCATTCAAAGCCTTTTGAGCTTTCATCAGTATTTTGCAAGTAATAGAGCGTGCATTCGATTTGTATCTATTTTTTGCACTTTACACCCTCACTACCATTAGCCTTATGCTCTCATCTAAACCCTAAAAAGCCAAAGATCTTCAATCAACCAAATCAGTGGATGTAACTGACAAGACAGCAAGTCGGTTCTCGTTTAACCGAAAGACGACAAGGGAGAAGAGGTTTTGCCATTTTCCTTTTGTTTCGGTCGTTTCAGTGTGGACTGAGCTCTTTCTGCAAACAACCCGGTTCAGATGGATTAGTGAGGATGTGGTCCGACGGTCTGTCTGTCGCAGAGGTTAAACTCCTGACAACTTCCTGCGGCCTCCCGACTGATGACACAGTGTGTAAGTGTGTGTATGTGTGTCAGTGTGACCTTCACAACCTCAGCGTGTGTGCGTATGTGTGTGTGTGTAACAACCTCAGAGACAATCGGCACGAGGAAACACTTCATCACTGCCGTCCTATTTACACACACACTTTCTCTCTCATACACACACACACGGTCAACTTTCCCTTTATACACTCTTTTTATACACCCTTTCCTAACCTCTCTTTCTCTCTCTCTCTCTCGCTCTCTCTTTCAGATCGCCTTCAGGCCACTAATTGCATTTTTGATGATAATCATCCAATCACATTTCATTACTGTCATCACTTCCTCTTCGTCACATGACGGGAAATTAATTAAAACTTCTTCAGACAACACGGGGAGCAGGTGCAGACACACACACACACCTGCACACCTACACACCTACACACCTACACACCTACACACACACACACACATACACAGGTAGGTCCATAAATCACAGCAGACAGAATGGGACTAATGAGATGGCTAGCTGTTAGCACTCTGTAGGGTAGGCAGCACCTAGCTAGGTACACACACACACACACACACACACACACACACAGTACTCCACATACTGCAACTCTCAGTATTACTGCTACAGTGACAGAAAAACATCTCTAAGGGGAAACACAGCTGTGTGTGTGTGTGTGTGTGTGTGTGTGTGTGTGTGTGTGTGTGTGTGTGTGTGTGTGTGTGTGTGTGTGTGTGTGTGTCACCAACAACAAAAGTACTTTGCGCAGTGATCAGTTAGAGCCCAGATTCAACAGAAACACTGATTTATGAGTTCAGAACAAGTTTGTATTTGATTTCCTTAAAGTGATATAGTTCTGCATTTTTGGGAAATACGTTTTTCTGCCTCCTTGCCAAGAGTTAGATTAGAACCTGGAGCCAGGAAATGGTAAGCTTAGTTTAGTATAAAGACTGGAGCCACTGCTCCTGGCCAAGAAATAGTCCTACACATAAACCTCGTACAACTGCAACAGGTTTTTACACTTCAGTTTTTGTACGAATTAAACAAATGTGTAAATTGGTGAGCTTTGCTGGTAAGTGGATTTTGTTACCTCTGGACAGAGCCAGGTTAGCTGTTTCACCCTGTTTCCAGTGTTTATCTGGATGTAGCTTCAAATTTAACACACAGACATGAGAGTGCTATCAATCGTCTCATGGAACTGTCTGCAAGAAAGCAAATTAATGATATATATATATATATATATATATATATGTAAGGTTGATCTTAATTAAATATTGATGCAATATTCACATCTCTGCTCTTTGAACAGAATGGTAATAAGGTGGTTACGATGAGCTCATTACACCTGCTGTCAGTCCACACACACGCACGCACACACACACAGAGCAAGGCTAGGTTTAGTACACAGTGTGTGTGTGTGTGTGTGTGTGTGTGTGTGTGTGTGTGTGTGTGTGTGTGTGTGTGTGCTCTGCAGGTTTCCAAACTGATCTGTCCTGACGTAACAACATGCTGCTTCTCAATCTGCCCACTGCTGGAGTCCTGGCACACACACAAACGCAGTGTTTAGTAATGTTGTCATGTTCTATAAATAGGTAAAATTGATTTGTGTGGAGGCGAACAAGAGAGAGTGTGATACAGTAGGATAAATGTATCTTTACTGTACAACTGGGTAATGCAAACTAACAGGCTGTTAGTGTGGACTTAATGCTGCACACAATACAGTCTGACAGTTCATTAGTGCATCCTGTCAACCCTTTAACTAGTTTACCAGCTGGTTAGCGTGGTCTAACAATGAGTTAGTACAGTCTAACATCAGATTAGTACAGTCTAACAGCAGATTAGTACAGTCTAACAGCAGGTTAGTGAAGTTTGCCAGCTGGTTAGTACAATCACACAGCAGGTTAATACTGAATAAAGACCAGTTAATACAGTCTAACAGTTGGTTAATATGTTCCAGTTGCGGGGTTAGTATCGACTAATGACTAGTTGACCTAGGGTCCAACAACTCTGTCTGTGGTTCTGATTTCTGATTGGATGTTGAGTTTACTGTGAATATGTTCTCGCTAAACTCCTCAGACTGTCAGCTTCCCTCTTCTGTCTTAAAGAGAAGACTTTAATTAAGTCAATTAGTGTTAATTAGACTCAGAGGCCTGAGACGCACAGACAGAAGGTCCAAACATCCAAACAAAGAGCGGCAGGAGGAAAAACACTGAGAGAAAAACTCTTCTGCTAGGAAGGAAGGAAGGAAGGAAGGAAAGGACAAAAGGATGGAGGTCTTGTTCATTTCATAAGGGACGGCTTAAGAGATGGCAGCACTGAAATCAGTTTCCAGGTCACAAAGGGAAAAGTAGGAAAAATGGAGGCAGGGAAGAAAAGATGGAGGCAAAGGAGGAAAGGTAGAGTTATGGAAGGAAGGGAGAAGGTAAGGAAAGGAAATGTAGGGAAGCAAAAGAGGAGTTATTTTAGGAGAGAAATTAGTCTTACAGGTCCGTTTCTGTCCAAACTGCAGGGGGAGCTACAGCTCAGCTGATCAGGTGTTATTATCACACAAACACACACACACACCCACAGCACAGCCTGTCATACTGTCACCTATGACATCTCCATGACAGAAAGAGAGAGCGATAAGACAACTCTGGATGATTGTGTCTGTCTGTGTGTGTGTGTGTGTGTGTGTGTGTGTGTGTGTGTGTGTGTGTGTGTGTGTGTGTGTGTGTCTGTGTGTGTGTGTGTGTGTGTGTGTGTGTGTGTGTGTGTGTGTGTGTGTGTGTGTGTCTGTGTGTGTGTGTGTGTGTGTGTGTGTGTGTGTCTGTGTGTGTGTGTGTGTGTGTGTGTGTGTGTGTGTGTGTGTGTGTGTGTGTGTGTGTGTGTGTGTGAGGGGGGGGGGGCTTTGTAAAGGATTATCTTAGAATAATGAAGCACGTTCAATACACACAAGATTATACCGTCTGTCTGTCTGTCTGACCTCTCCTTCAGCCTTCATTTTAAAGGAATCAGTTATAGTTACAGTTTTTTAAAGTGTTTTGTTGTAAATAATTAAAGACTGCAGGTCAAACCAACCAGCAAAACCGTCTGCCACAGTTTTTTTTAGTCTGCTGGATGAAAACTGCTTTAATGAAATAATGAAATATGAAAATTGAATTTACAATTACATTTTCTGACCTGCTGCCCCCTATAGTACCAACTGCAATTAATTTAATTAAAACAAATCAATAAAATTGAGTAAAAGCAAGGACAAGGATAAAAACCACCTCAACATGTATAGTGAAAGAGAAAACGTAGTGAAGGTCGAGTGATCTTCAGATTATTTTTTCATTCAAATGATTAATCATTTGGTTTATAAAACAACAGAAAACAGTGAAAAAATGCTCATTGTAATTTTCCAGAGCCCTCATCTTATTTCTGGTTATGTCCGATCAACACTCCAAAACCCCACAATATTAAATTTACTGTCATGTAAGACAAGAAGAATCAGCAGATCATCACATTTGAGAACCTGGAACCATCTAATATTTGGCATTTTTGTCTGAAATATTACCTAAGAGATGAACTTACTATCAAAATAGTTGCAGATTAATTTCTAATTTCAAACTATTTTTTTAATCAACAAATCATAGAAGCTCTACATGTAGTTTAAGTCCAAAAAAATGACAGAGACAGAAAATACTGAAAGACAAGGAGAGGTAAACCTGACAGATGACGTGGTGGAAGCACAATTACAATCCTTTACTTGAGTAAAAGTACTACTCTATAAAAAATACTTCATTATAGGTAAAGTCCTGCATTCACAGTAAAAGCACATAAGTATGAAAAGCAAAATGTACTGAAGTATTAAAAGTAAAAATACTCATTATGCAGAATGGACACTTCCAGAGTGTTATTATCCACCACAGACCGGTGTAGTACCTGTCACTGGTGGACGGTAAATATACTGTACTTTAGAACAATATATACTTCTACTCTTCTACATTTCAGAGGGAAATATAAAAGTAACTAAACTTTTTTTTTTTTTTTCTCCTGATTACTTTTCACAGTAGGATTTCACATTTAAAACATGTAGTCAGCTTATAAAACATGAAGCATTATTATAGATTTAACTACTCAAGAATGAATAAAAAAGTAAGTCAACCAAATCCACTATAGTGAATACTTTACACATTACTGCAGAAGTATTAATTATTTTACTATTATTTACCATTTAAGCACAATTTTAGGTTTACTTGATTATTTCCCTATTTTTTTTTTTTTTTTACTTTAACCTACTTTAACTTTCAATTAAATGTCAGCTGTAGTTAGTTACTGGTTACTTCACAAGCAGTTTATGAAATATATTACCCATTTTACTGGACGTTTTACTTGAGTATTTATACTACTTTTATACTAAGGAAAATATCTCTTCAGTCACTCTTTAAGTACAATTGTATGGTTCTTTATTTCCATTTTACTTTATACTTTCACTTTACTAGCCTACATTTCAAAAGATGTAGAATATAAAGGCCTATTGCACCAACCTGTCACAAATCAAATCCCAAATCAAAACTCACCTTTTTAGAACTGCTTTTAATGTCTAATTAATACTGTGTGTTTTATATCTTTTTTATGATGTCCTTGTTTTATGATCTTTTTATCTATGTAAAGTGTCTTTGAGTTTTAGAAAAGCGCTATACAAATAAAATGTATTATTATTATTATTATTATTATTATTAATGCTGCCTACGTTTTACTCAAAATCTGCACAAATCAGCTCATAAGAACAACTATATTACATGTATTTTTTAACTAAGAAATTCAAACAGAGCCATAAGCTACAAAACGCAGACAAATATGTCTTATAAAATTATTTAAAAAGACAGACAGAAAAGGGATATTTAAAAAGTGAGACGGACAGATGTAGCCTGAAAGTGATTCGGACTCCAGTCTGTTTAAAGCCTCTGCTGCTATAACCTTCAACTAACAGAGAAAACCTTAAAGAAAGAAAGAAAGAAGAAGAGGAGTAGGAGAAGGATAGATCAAAAAGGAGGGAAAGAGACAGAAGAAGAGGAGGAAGGTGACTTACCGGAGGAGGTGATGGATGAAGAAAGTGGAGTCCTGGTATGAAGCTCTGAACTACACTCAGACACACAATATCAGCAGCTGATCATTGATCACTCATCAATACTGAACAGGTGGGAGTGCGCGCGGGGGTTCTGATTGATCAGGCCATCATCGCTGGTGCATCCAGCCATCCATCAGGTATCCACTGATACACACTGATCATCAACTCTGTCTGAGCAGCGGAGAGCCGCGCGCTCTGCACCGAGCAGAGCGGTGGGACTGCGCATGCGTCACATAGAGAGAGAGAGAGAGAGAGAGAGCAGAGCAATATTTCCTTCTACAATGTAGCACATATGAAGAAATTAGGAAAAACTTCTTTACAAAAATTGAATGTAAACTCCAAGATTTTGATTCCCTCTCTGACCAAAATAAAATACAACATGTACTTGGAGAAAATAGTGTCATCAGCATAGAAGCTGCAGGATATGTCACAGCCTAAGAGACAACCACAACAACAACACATAATAGATGTAACTCACACTCTGCCTTTTATTTACTCCTCTACTTCATGGTTTTTGTTGTTGTTTTTTTACATTTATCCTTTGATATTGCAATATATTATTAATTGTTTGTTTTTAATTTGTTTGTTTGTTTTATTGACACAACAAACATCAATTACTTCTTTATTGTTTTCTTCCATTTACATGCATGTTCTTTTTAAATATCTAGATATTGTAATTTGCTTAATGAATTGTATATATGTATATATATATGTTTTTTTTTAATTTTGTTCTTTTTTTATTTTTATTTATCATTGAATTGACGCTTCGGCAATATTGTTCACCTGACAGTCATACCAATAAAGCAAATTGAATTGAAATTGAATTGAATTGAGAGAGAGAGAGAGAGAGAGACACAGAGAGAGAGAGACACAGAGAGAGAGAGAGAGAGAGAGAGAGAGAGAGAGAGAGGGATTAAATTGCATCCAATAAAAATAAATTGGATGAATTTTAAAAGGAAAAAAAAAGATCTGAAACCAGCTCCTAACCTGTGTGTGTGTGTGTGTGTGTGTGTGTGTGTCGTGTGTGTGTGCGTGTGTGCGTGTGCGTGTGTGCGTGTGTGTGTGTGCGTGTGTATGTGTGCGCATGTATGTGTGTGTGTCTGTGTGTGTGTGTGTGTGTTCAGCAGCAGGTTCTGGTTGACTTGCTTCCAGGTTTTATTGTTGGCAAGAAAAGCGGATAAAATCTATTTTAAAACTGTAAATACTGGCTGCAACACAGACATTGTTTTCTCAGCAGAGTTCAGTATTTTCTACCTCTCTTACCTTCTATCTCTCTCTCTCTCTGTATTTACTGTAAACTCACCTGTTCATGACGTCCGTCCGGAGGTGTCAGGTTAAAAGGATAATTTCGCAGTTTTCCTCCAGCCAGAGCTGAAACTGCAGGACTTGAAGCCTCTGAAAACTTTAGGCTACACTTCTATACGACTGGGTAGCAATTATTACTTGATTTATATTTTGTATTAATAATCCGAATCTACAAAGTAACTAGTAAGCAAAGCTGTCAAATAATGAAGTAAAAAGTACAAAATAATCCTCTAAAATGTCAGCCGATTAGACTGTTGTCAGGCTATGAAAAAGGCATCATCAGTTGCTCTAAGCCCGATAGATGTGGGTCAATAGGGGCCTACTACACCCACTAGTAGGTTTTATCATCTATTCACATGGTAGATGGCTGAAAGAAGGTATAAAAGAACACGACAGCGACCTCTAGCAACTGTAATAATTATGACAGCAGCAGAAGCGGAAGTCAGGTGCTGTAGTATAGACAGTGTGACACTTCATAAGGTGTCAAAACGCAGGACTTTCACCCAGGAGTTTGCATCCCGTGTGAAACCAAAAATGTGTAGTTGTCTTTGTGTTCATAGTTGCTCTAACGCAAAACACTATGTTTTTCTCTAAACTTAAAGAAGTTGTAGTTTTATTGCCTAAACCTAATTGTTTTTTTGCCTAAACCTAAAGCTGCTTTTTGTTTGTGTTCAAAACGTGACGTTTCATTCAGTTTTACAACATGTTAGAACGTGTTGCTTTTAAGTTTCACTTTCACAACATAGTAGGCGTAATAGGCCCCTAATGACCCACATCTATGGTGCTTATAGCGACTGATAACGCCTATTTAATGGCCTAATAACAGTCGATTATTCAATTCAATTCAAATAAAAGATATCATTAATGAATGAAGATTGACATGTAACTAATATCAGAGATAGTTTGTTAGATTTTTGCAGCTCATCGATATTTTTTGGGCCTTATGAAACACAATTTTGGCAAAACATTTTCTTGATATTGCTCCTTTTTTTCATGTCAGAGGTTCTTAAAAAAATTTAAATGTATGATTTCCTGCATTTATATATTCATAACAATCTGGCAAATAACATATTATGTAACTAGTTATCGGGCTTTCAGACAACAGAATTAATGGTAGTCTAATAAAAGAAAGCATGTAAATTGCAGTATTATTAATAAACTAACACCACTTAAAATATTTCCTTACATGATACTTTATGATAAATAAATATTGTATTTACTTCTGTTCTTTGCTGCCTTATCTTTGACTGATGTTGAATAGTTTCGTATTAGCAGACAGACAGACAGACAGACAGACAGACACAGAGACAGACAGACGGACGGACAGACGGACGGACAGACGATATGATGTCAGAGAGCTGAGAGATTCCACACTACTGCTCTGAGAAAGACACATCTACCTGTCTGTCTCTCTGGAGCTCAGAAATGTTGTCAACCTCCCAACAAACCCAAAGCATTATGGGAAAGTCCTGGAGCTGAACCAGCTCTCTTAAAGATAAGTCTGTTGATATTCCGTAGGGCTATGTCTGTATGTCTTACTGCCAACAAACGTCACGAATAGAAACAACAAAAAATGGTCAATCTACCAACAAGTGTCGTCCGTGTATCCAAAGTGTGATATATCTTATTCATCTGTACCTCCATTGTTGTACAAAACTATTAAAAACACATCAGGGAGACACACTGTTGCACTGGGTGACATGTTTCCTGCCATACTCACTAAATGTGTATTAATCCGCCACTGAAAATAGTCCCCAACAAATGCACTACAACCTTCTGTTTGAACGTTTGCTAAAAGCTACAGTGACCAGCTGTTTTAGGAAATGACTGAACCTTTTTAAGATATGAAACATATTTTTGAGCAGTTTTCAAAGATTTACGTCATCTGGGAGCCACCGCCAGGGTAAAGAAGTCAGAGTATTGAGAGACGGACTAACACACAGGGCAGGTTTTGGTCTTTTTGTGGGATTTGTTGACAAGGGCAGAAATATAGAATTTCGCATCGCCTCATCCTTTAAATTCCCACATAAAGAGTAACTTAACACCAGGTGGGAAAACAGTGTTTTGCTGCCCTCTCTGGCTGACAGCCTGAAGCCCGTTTCACCTCTGTGTGTGGTCAGAAGTGTGTTTTGTTGCACCTGTAAACACACCCACCAGTGATGTCACAGAGTCCTGTACACCTGTACATCACTGCAGCAAGGTGAGAAGTTAAACCACTGGAAGTCATCAAAAACAAGATTTTCAAGTAACTATAAGTTTCTTTTTAAAGTGGCTTTAAAGGGGACATATCATGAAGCACTTTAGTGCTTGTGCACATACATTTAGGTATCTGGAGTGCCTACCAAAACAGAAACTGTGAAATAAGACAACCCTATCAGTTTTTTTGTGGGCTGCCTATCAGAAAACATGTGATTCAACAAGCCATTCAGATTTGGCTCCACTTCCTATGTCACATGCAGGTTCATTAGAATATACCGCCCACCGCTTGAGAAATACCTTTGCAAAGGTGCGCAATAATTTTCTTGTAAGCCAATAAGAGCAGAATGGGCTTTTTCAGGACGGGGTATTAAACAGACAGGCGCTAAAACGGAGCATTTCAGACAGAGGGTGAGTACCAACACGTTCTCATCCAAACTCATCATATAATGACGCTTTGTCAGACAACTCGGTGTCACTTTTCGGTCACGGTAAACACATGCTTAATGTTGTGAATTAAAAAAAAACACTGGCTTAGGTTCAGGCAACAAAACCACTAGCTGTAGTAAGGTTTAGGAAAGTACTACATGGTTGCTTTTAAAGCTATGTTTTAACTACGCGACACAAACGAACAGCTGATTGTAACGTGACGCCCGGGACACGGACAGCGGTCTCCTCGATGAAAGCCTTGAGCTTGTTATATATATTTTTTTATTTGTATGTGAAAGGTGTTGCCCATAGCGATTAATCCACTGACAATTATCACCCGACTGTATTTACCCTCAGCTAGACGGAGCATTTTAGCATCTTTCAGCATTTGTTTTTGTTTTTACAGCCAGCAGATTCACAGTTTCGGTTCTTTCTCAACGCTCTCACTGCTTTGTTTTTGCATAAAGCTCTAAAAACACACTGTATTCTAATACTACTGTATACTGTGGTGGCAGTTTTCTGTTAAAACAAGACACAAACCAACGTAACAACTTGTCTTTAAGTGAATTTAATAAAAAGGCATACATTAATAACTAAAACATCTGCAGATGGACTCACGAGCACAGCCACCTGTTGTGGACTGTGGCAAGTGAGCCCCGAATACAAAGAGTAGTCAGTATTTATACATTTAAAGCATAACACGAAGATAAGTGCAAAGAAGAAAAGAAGAGAAGGATAGAAAGTGTATCAATGCGTCAGCACACAGCAGACAACAGAGCATCACAAGACATAACAAGTATTTCAGCAATCTGTTGTTTGCAGTTACAGAGAACTAAAAGGTCAGGTCACTGTCCTATGGTGACGAAGTTGAACATGTGAGGCCCTGAGATTATCTAAAGGTACAGTGTTAAACTGCAGATATGAAAATTGCCATTACATTCCTCCCTTTGAGCATTCTATGCTCACTTAATTAATTAACATATCTGATTACTACTAGCACCGTTGTAATACACAAAATCAAAGTGTGAAGATACTATGTGATTTTGATTTAAGTATATGAGAAAGAAGGAATTAAACTCAGACAATATCATCATAAAATGGTGGCGTCCACCCTGGAGGTGGAAAAAGGTCAGGAATGCCTTTCTCCAGCTGTGGTGTATGTACATATTGTCCAACAGTAGATTTGATCAAAGAGGCAATCATAGCTTTAGCACAAGGAAAATGCATAATCAATTTAACAAGTCTGATGTACTCTGTAACACATATAAGATAATGAAAGAAAAAAAAACTAGTATAATATAGGCATAGGAATGAAAATAAAAATGAAAAATAAAAAAGATAAAAATGTGTTTTCTCCAGGTTTGGTCAGTTTGTCGGAGAAGTTGTGCAACAGGTCTCTGTCGTCCCCCATGCTCCTGCATTAGTATTATGTCATGTACCCACCCCGGTCGTCAAAAGTCTGTGTCAATGGTCTGGTGCAGTCTGTTAGGTCCAATGTTGGAGGAGATTTTAGAGCTAGCTTCAAATCAACAAAAGCTTTTTCTTCTAGGTGTCCAGACAATCTTATATTATTGTGTAAGGGCAAAATTTGTCAGTTTCCCACAGCAGAGAATCAGAGACCCCGTGAAAATCAACTTTGGGGTCCGATGTTTACTCCCAACCTGTAGCATCATTACACCTTTTAGGCTAAGGTCCCAATTCTTGCCACCTTTCATCCTTCGATTTGACCAGTGAGACGTTGGGATCAGAGTGTGGTATCTGAAATAGAGACTGAAAAAGTGTGTCAGGCAGAGTCACTGAAACAGCCAGTCAAGCTCGAGTTTGTCCTTATCAAGGCCCTCTCTGTACCATTTGTTTTCAAACTCACTGTCTACTCCAAAAGAGATAAGCGAGTTGCATTGCAAGTCCTGTTTTCTCATAATATCTGTGTGGCTGTGGAGAGAGCTGTAGCTTGGTTTATGAGAGTGTCATTAACAGAGTTAAGTGCAGTGTTTGGGATTTTCCATTGGTAGGCATATAACAGGTCCTCTTTACTATATTTGAAAAAAGATGTTGTTTGCTAATTCTGGTTACAACTATGCCCTGTGGTGTAGATATCAAAACTATCCCCAGTAAAACAATAAAATCTCTCCCCATCAGGTTAATCGGACAGTGTTTTGATAACAGAAAAGAGTGTTTGTGTTCTTACGTGTCTGATGTGCAGATAGGTCACTGTTTCCCGTCTCCGTGTCAAAGCTAGATGAATCCTTCACTGTCCTCGACCCCTCCGCTAGTCAATCAGCCTGTGTGTCCTGGTTCTCAGGGCAATTCCTTGCCCAGTATCCCATCTTTCCACATCTGAAGCAGGCGTTGGATCTCCCCCTGCCTCCATCCCTTCTGCCATGGCGCGATTCTCGACAGTCTCAAGGTTTCCGCATTCCTAAGTGATGTAATTGCGTTTTATCATCTCACTGATCTCTGGTCTCATTGATGAAGCGGTCCCGAAGATGAGCTTCCCAGGGACAGACCTCATTGTTTCCCCTCATGGCAGCTGGTCGTAGGAGGCCACTGTGTGTTGTGAACCTCTGTGAGTCTGATAAGGTACGCAGACGCAGTCTCATAGTCTCTCTGCTTGCACAGTGAGATTTTGCCAGGTCCATTCTCACTGGGAAAGCAGTCTTTACACCGTTGCAAAGTCCAGTTATGGTGTGCGAGGGGCAGTGTATGGTAACGGCTTGGTTGCTGAGCTTGTTTTGCCCTCTTCCTCCGTCATGGCTCCTTCCACTGGTGGAGGTAGAGGTGGAGATGGAGGTGGAGATGGAGGTGGAGATGGAGCACTGGGCAGCACTGCCTGGGCCGGCTGTTGTCGTTGCGGGGTCGAGTCCAGATCAGGATCTAGTTTGAGACACTGAGACATGGATTTTAGTAGTGCTGTCCCTGATTTTTTTTGTTTTCTGTCCCTGATGGTTGCTTCTTCTACTTTGTTTTTTTAAAGCTTGGAGCTGTCTTATGCTAAAACTGCCAGTGCTTAGAAATCCACACTCGTTAACCCACACGTCAAATTGGTCAAATACCTTTTACTGTTTACTGTATTTGGTGGTCATATCTTTGATGTTAGGCGACATTAATTGAGGTGGATTATCACAATCCTTTGAGTTTACTATGATTTGCATCTATTTTAAAAAATAGTTTTCAAGATCTCTTCAATATCAATGTACTTTTTATTTAGGGGTCATGGACTAAGGAAGGGAAATAATTTTTTATCAAGATTTTTGCTTAGAGATTTCTACAGGTGGTTGTACCTTTATATACTTCAACTCCTACAGGTGGTTATGCTTTAACTCCAGTAAGGTCTTACTTCTAGTTACTCTTTCCCCCCCTCTTTTTTCTTTTTCTTCTAGTGGGTGATCAGTCCACTGGATCAAAAGAAAAAAGATAGCAATATTATAATTATTATTATTATTATTATTATTTATTATTTATTATTTTTTTTTACACTATGTGTGATTACAGTGTATTTTATTCACTGAGTTCCCAGAACTCTTTCTACAATATTATTATTATTATTATTACACTATGTGTGATTACAGTGTATTGATGTTATCCCTCTGAGTTCCCAGAACTCCTTGTGTATTTACACTTATACAAGAAAAAACAGTGTATTGATGTTATCCCTCTGAGTTCCCTGAACTCCTTGGTACCGTATTGTGCTAGCCCTGGATTCTACAGCGGTCGTCTAACACCTGCCCTGTTGACACGTCTGTCACAACCACCCTCGAAGTGGGAGAATCACTTTCTTCATTCCCACAACAGCGCTCTATCCCCCTGTACAGATACTGTATCCCCCTGTACAGGCGCCGTATGAATGAAATCTTACTTGGTACCGTATTGCGCTAGCCCTGGATTCTACAGCGGTCGTCTAACACCTGCCCTGTTGACACGTCTGTCACAACCACCCTCGAAGTGGGAGAATCACTTTCTTCATTCCCACAACAGCGCTTTATCCCCCTGTACAGACGCCATATGAATGAAATCTTTTAATGTATGCCTTTTTATCAATGAATTCTTACTTACCAGAAAGACAGAGTTGTTTATTTTTTTCTTTGCCACCTGGTTCTTTGGATCACAGCGGTGAGCGAGACTTGGTCCTCCGGCGTCAGGCCCCCACTTCTACACCCTTTTATGGGGAGGTTGAGGTTAGAGTCCCGGACTCCAGCCGTGCACGGTCTTTACCCTCGCACAGAGTTCCAGTGGTCCCGCTCACACGAGTGATCCTGCCGACAACGCCAAATTGTGGTGGCAGTTTCTGTTAAAACAAGACACAAACCAACGTAACAACTTGTCTTTCAGTGAATTTAATAAAAAGGCATACATTAATAACTAAAACATCTGCAGATGGACTGCAGATGGACTCACGAGCACAGCCACCTGTTGTGGACTGTGGCAAGTGAGCCCCGAATACAAAGAGTAGTCAGTATTTATACATTTAAAGCATAACATGAAGATAAGTGCAAAGAAGAAAAGAAGAGAAGGATAGAAAGTGTATCAATGCGTCAGCACACAGCAGACAACAGAGCATCACAAGACATAACAAGTATTTCAGCAATCTGTTGTTTGCAGTTACAGAGAACTAAAAGGTCAGGTCACTGTCCTATGGTGACGAAGTTGAACATGTGAGGCCCTGAGATTATCTAAAGGTACAGTGTTAAACTGCAGATATGAAAATTGCCATTACAATACCCACCACCAGATGGCAAACAACACATTTAGCAAGTAGCTGGTGAACATAGTGGAGCTTTTAGCAGCCAAAGACATATTTCCCAGAGGAGTTGGTAGAGTCCAAAACCAGAGCTAAAAGAGAGTGAACATTGGACTTCCATTCATCAGGTGGACACAAACTGCAACTGAGTGTAAGTGTTTGCTAATACGTTCAACATATGAACTGGATAAGGTGATAATATGTCAGTGTTGTGTTCACAGCTCATTTCCACTGCCCCCAAGTGGCCAAACAAAATCAGTTACTGCAGGTTTATAATAATTTTGCAGCTCTTCATTGAAGCTATATGACGTTTACACTGAGTGAACTATTCAAACCCAAAGACTCAACTGAAAATACTCCACATATCTTGTACAATTTCGTACACTTGGTAAAGACTGAGTCTGACATATTTGACGTCCATATTAGAATTTATAAGATGGAGATCATCTTCTCAGTGATCCTCCACAGCACTCTGACTTTATCCTGTGTTCATTTTTCCACTTTTCACTCCTCCATTTCTCACCTCCACCCTCCTCTCTCTCTCTCTCTCTCTCTCAGGGCCTTGCTGTGGTTTCCCAGAGTTCCTTGCAGCTCCCAGGTCCCTGTGGATCTGTTCCTCCATTTGCTGCTGCAGCAAACCAATCCGGTTACTCTGCTCCTCAGGAGATCCAGCCAATCACAGTCCTGCACTGCAACGACCCACTTACACACACTCCTCACCTTGAGCATCACATCAAGGTTGTATAGGGATACAGAGAGAGAGCGTGAGCGTGAGTGTGAGTGTGAGTGTGAGTGTGTGTGTGAGTGTGAGTGTGTGTGTGCTGAGAGACTCTCCAGTAAAACCAACAATCACCGCACTGAGCTCTGATTGGTCAGTAGGCGGTGCATTTATATGAGTTGATCTCTTATCTGGAACATAACCTGCTCCGGAGCAGGTTAGCTGTTCAGCATAAGTTACCATGGTGATCTACCCCGGTAAGAAGTGAACCACCTTCGTAGGACAGAAAACTCTGAGTTAACCCTGAAGTTACCTCGCTAACGCCTTATCCTGCTTCGTAATACAGGGCTCAGGTCATACACACCTAGGCCACGCCCGTAGCTGCCAGCTCCTGCCAGGACACTGATCGGGCCGTGCTCTGGCTTGCCGGACACAAACGTATTACCTGAAGCCTTCCAAGATGGATTTTCGTGTGACATTTGATCCCACGATTCTCACGTGATCTTGTGACATCGTGAGGATCCAGCTGCCGTGCAAGGTTGAGTTAAAGGTGCTAAATTCGAAACTCAGAGCATATCTATTGCCTCCACACAGCTCTCAACATGGTGACGGCCGAGGCGGTGGCTTACATCTTTGCCACCGAATCTACTACCCAGTTAAAGATCTCAATTACACAAAAAGAAGTCGTCTCTTTATTGCACGTTTTCATTCATTTTGGGGATATTATACATTTACCGAGAAAAAGCACATCACACAACAGGTGAGTGGGCATCTATCAGCATCCATAGGGACGGATGTTTTCATGCTCATGGTGGAGGGTGTCTGACAGTTCACCTGTTTATTAAGGTCCTCCTCTGTGATGTGAAGTGACTTTAACAGCTGGAAATGGAACACAACATCGGGGTCGGTTGAGAGAAACAGGGAAAGGTCAGACTTCAGAAACAGTGCTGCTCCTGCTGAGGAAACGAGTCAATGAACTGCAGACATCAGCACATTCAGAGCCAACACCACCAGACGAGACCGTTTACTGTAAACAAAAATACTGCCTTCAACAACCTATATTTTTCAGTGTGAAGTGGTAAAACCTGAAACAGATGAGCCTGTATTAGCCAGGACACACCTGTACATACCCAGAGTTCCTGCTGGTTTCACCGGTGGACGCTTGGTTCTGTTGGTGCTAGTGTTCTTCTGTTATTTTTTGTGACATTTCGGTGGGTTTTGAAGTCACATTTGCTTTAATACTACAGAATATTATGCTATTGAAGCTTGATTAAGAGTTTCATTGTGTTTACTGCAGCAGCAAATTCTGTGTGTTTTGACAATGGAGCTGGTTAGTCTTATGGTATGGTATCATCTGGTTTCCGAAATGTTTGGACATTTTAAGCAGCTAAATATTGGTCGGGAGCTGAAAACAGTTGAGACAGAAACAGATTATAAAACATCTAAAGCAACTTTAATGTTTTTTTATTTTTTTTTTCAAATTTCATCAACAACAAAAATTAATAGTAGAAAATACAGACGGACAGATTAAGACAGAGAGACGGGTCCCATATCCAAAAACACCAGAGTGACAGGATGAGGTCAAGAAACGAGGGATGACGGAAGGAAAAGATGTCATGATCAGTCCATCACTGCTGCTTCAGGATGAAGGGATCTTACCTCCTCCTCCTCTCCTCTCTGTTCCCCTCTCTGTTCTCTTTATTCCTCTCTCTATCCCTCGGCTTCTCTCGCTCTCTCTCCGTCTCTCTCTTCTCCTCGGTCTCTCTCTCCCTCCCTCTCTTCTCCTCAGTCTCTCTCTCCCTCCCTCGTTCTCTCTCCCTTTCCCTCCCTCTGTCTCGCTCCCTATCTTCGTCTCTTTGTCGGCCTTGAAAGTCCATTTTTCGTCTCCTCTCCTCCTGCTGCTGCTCCTCCTCCTCCTCTGGCCTTTCGTCTCGTCTGCTCCGACGGGCACCCTCACGTGCACGCTCGCGCTCCTCTGCCTCACGTGCATGCTCCTCTACTTCACGTGCACGCTCACGCCCCTCTACTTCACGTGCACGCTCACGCCCCTCCACCTCACGTGCACGGCCTTTCCTGTCGGTCCTCGCCTGCTTCTCATCATCACTGTCATCATCCTCGTCGTCGTTCTTGCGTCCCGCTCGCTTCTTGTCCGACGGTTTGTCTTTCTTTTTCTTCTTCTTCTTGTCCTCCCCTTTCTTCTTCTTCTTCTTTTTCTCCTCGCTTTGTTCTTTTCTCTTCTTCTTCTTCTTATGTTTGCTGTCTGAGTCTGGAGGACAACAGGGAAAAATATAACTTTCTCCTTTTTACTTCAGATTTTTTCAGAAGGAAAACACAGCACACAATTTACAGATAAAAACGTGTAATTAAATTCACTTTTAATAAATAAATGTGGATGTACCTGAGCTGCTGCTGCTGGAGGAGTCCGAGGAATCTGATTCGCTGGAGGAGTCTGAGGAGGAGGAGGAGGACGAGGAAGAGGAGGATGAAGAGGACGAGGAGGAGTCAGAGGATTCCACTTCCTGGTTTTGAGTCATGATAATTTTGGGAGCGTTCTTCAAATGTTCCCTCAGCTCGTCCCTGAGAGAGAGAGAGAGAGAGAGAGAGAGAGTTGTGTGTGAAATGTCTGTATGTACACAAAATTCATGGGAATGTTCAGGCAGAATTCAACAGATTTTTGTTTTTGTTTCTGCAGAGTTCACCAAGATAAATTTAAGACTTTTAAAGACCTTTTTAATACCACATAGATGCAATTTAATACCTGTTTTACCTGGCAATATGGGGACAATATGGCTCAGAATTATTCATTATCACATTTTCTTCAATGCTAACTTCTGTAGCTTGCAGTGGTGTCAGTGTTTGCTACAGGTCTAATGGTGCAGACTGAAACTCACAGCCTCTTGCAGCACAAAAACTTGTGTTGAAAAGGGCGTTTTCATTTTCTTTTTTCATAAATTACTGTTTTTCCCTTAAACCTCTGTGTGCAGTAGGTGGGATTGGTTTAGAATTGCCACAACCAAACTGACACCAAACTTTGATGCACTGGCAAAAAAGTGTGACCAACAACACTGTTCCAACTGAAATTAAATGTAAGTTTTCTTTACTTTTTAGTTAATGGCTTTTACTTGTAATTTATATTAGTTCACACAAACACTCTCCATCCATCTGATACTGGCCCGGCCCATCTGTCAAATTATAAAACTCATTGTGGCCCCTGAGCCAAAAAGTTTGCCCGCCCCTGCTGTATATGGTAGGCAAGAGAACATATTTAAGAATTTTTCTTAGGCCTTTATTTAAGGATTTTTTTGAGGGGAACTAAATTGATTGCTTTTTTAAGAATCTTCGAGACCTGTAGATAACCTGTTATAGCAGCAGATTAATTCCCATGGTTCAGGAATGAGATGTTCAAGTGTCCTAAGATTTTTGTCCACATTGCATATATACACTATGTGCATGTACACATGTTTGTATGCCTTACGTCAGTCCTCCCAGTCCAATAGAGGTGAAGAAGTTGATGGCGAAGCGAGTGTTCCTGGGATTATCACGAGGAAAAAGGCCTTCGAAGAACGGCTGCAGAGTCCTGAAACACAAACACACGGTTTGCGGTTTAATATGATGTTTCCCATAACGCACACTCTCAAATCATCAGAGAATCAGTGTGTTGTTTCTTTAAATATGAACTTTGTGTTGTGACTGTTTTTTTAACCTAAAAGTTTGTTTACACCTCCAAACAGCAAGTGGACCAATAGCCCATCACACATTTTCTTTATTAACTTTATTGTTTCTTTCTCTGATCTTCAGTCCTCAGAATTGTTTCCCTCAAATATTCATGGTCATATTAAATCCATGTTACTAACAAAACAAGAATTTGCTATCTTTGTTAAAACAGTGTTCATATCTTAGAGTCCATTGCAGCATTAGAGACTAATTTATCTTTGAATAGAGACAGAAAACCTCATTTCAGTGTGTGTGTGTGTGTGTGTGTGTGTTCGTACGGGTCTTTGAGCCTCTGGTTGAGTCTGGGGAGGCCCATGTAGGCACAGAGCTCCTGGAAAAGGATCTTAACAAAGATCCTGCTGGACGACGTCGTGGTCTCCTCACTCATCCTGACACACTCCAACACCTGGTGGTCGAGAGACATTCACAACACGGAGACAGCCGGAGAGAAGTACCATCAATTATGAGGGAAATCAATTATAAAGAACAACCAGGTTGATGTGAGTTTGTGTGTGTCCGTCCTTACACTCCAGGGCACAGAGTCTGTGTAGAGCAGGTGAGCGAACAGTCGAGCCACGTTCCTCAGTTTGTTGGTCTCCAGTCGGTGAATCGTCTCGTACTGCTCCGCAAAAATCCCCTCAAAACTCTCCATGTACTCCTTCTTCAGCAGACAGAACCTCTGAACACACACACACACACACACAAGGTTACATGTAGTTCATCAGTGTTTCACATGTTTTTATAGACTGAACGGCAAGTCAATCTACACCAGATCTTGTATTATGTTATGTATGGATGCAAGTAAGTCCAAAACATCTTTGAAATATCATATTTAGGACAGTTGATCAACAATAATAATAAGAAACGTGCACCACCTTCAAGTTTGTCATCATTACACATATTTCAATAATACAGATTATCCCATACAGTGATGGACTCTCAGTATGAGATGCTTTGACTAAGTAAAGCACAGACATTAAGGGTGTAACGTTTTTGCAACGATACGATACGTATCACTTTCCATGGTTCGGATACAGTTCAAGGAAGATATGTGGCTCATCTAGTGCGTTACGTTACGATTCGATTCGATTCAATAATTTGAAATCGATACAGTAGCTTTTATTTTTTGCCAAAAATGCAATCAGTTTGACTGTAAAATAAATAGCTGGATACTGCACAGTGTAGGTCAGGATTCCTCAGTTTTTCTTGTAAGGGAATCAGGGATAAATTAAATATGGATATAAACAAGTAAACACAACGATGAATGGCAAATACGTACACCTATTTTTTTTAAATAATAAAAAGTGCAACTTCAGGACCCGCTGCTTCTGTTCTCATTTTCAAAGCAAAAGGTAGAGCAATAATACAGAGATCAACCGCTTATAGTGATCAAACAGCTTGGGACAGAATCCTTCCTATACAATCGCTGTTTAAATAATTCACCTATAGTAATCAAGTAGTCCACCTACAGTGTTCATTTGGGGTCTTTTCATACATGAAAACATCTGGAAAAAACATTTTAAACTATGTTAGACTAACGTTAGTTGAATTTCATTTTTTTCTGGCAAGCTGGCGCATGTTGACGTTATCCGCAGGGAGAGTGAAACAGAGTAACGTTTAACATTTCTTTACTAATAAAAGTTCTAAAAAATACATTCATATAATGTTTGTTGTGCCTAAATACAAGATTGGAATTCTAAGTATCGATACAATAGATTATTTATCTTGCAAATCCATTTTAGATCGATATACATCCCCCGTGAAGGACAACTTTCAGAGTACCTATCGATGTAGCTGGATCGTAGGAATATAAATCGATACATCGATGTAGTAGATGAATCGTTACACCACTAACAGACATCCAGTTTAATAATCAGTTTAAGTGGCAACAGAGCAAAAAAAAAAAAAAAGGCTGTACACTCGTTAATTTGCTCCTGATGTTTGTGTTTCTTGACAAGAGCTCAGCCTGACTGCTGACTAGCTAGTGGAACAGCCTGAACACAGTAAACACTGATCACTTGACTCCCACTGTTTCTCCTCTAATACGGAGATGAAAAACAAACCTAGAGCTCATATCAGTGTCGGCCTTTTTTCCAGTCTGTTCCTCCATAGATGTGACCGTTAAATTCATTACGAGATAACCATGACAGGTGGCAGGTGCACATCTAGTAATAACTACTCTTGGGAATGTTGTGACTCAAGATCGCTAACGTAGCCGGCTGTCAAGTTTTGATTGAAAGAAATGTTTTTGTGCATGTTGTATTCAAATTTATTTTCATAATGTTCAATTTCATTAGTCTACAAAGAGGAGGAAAAACTGATCACGAGAAAAGAGAATCAAAGTTCGGACAGATAAATGTGCATTAATTCTCCTGTAGTCTTGAACCTGTGTTCTTACTGCAGCTGCTTACTGTGCCATTTCTCCCTCTAAGTCACGCCACCTTCACCTTAATGAATGTGTGCAATTTTAGTTAAATCATATGAGGGACTAGTAATAAAACCACCAAAAATCTGGTTTATATGGCACGTTTGATATACTAAAGAACACCACAGAAAAGAGCACAAAAAGCAAAATCTTTTGAACATTGTTGCCGTTTTTGTTCTTATTTATGTTGCCGCATTTTGATGGCATTGTTCCACACCACTGACTTTATGCAAAATTACTTTTAGGTGTTTTGTCTTGGTGCTCATTCACACTGGAAAAAGGCACAGCAAAATTCATATGCACTGAATAGATGTAATAAAAACTTTTCACAATGTTTTGGATTATCCACAGTGACAAGGACACTGTGTCTGGAAAGAGAAGTTGCTGCATTTTTAAATGTAATTTCCTAATACGATGAGCACCACAAACTAAATTCCATTCACCTCCAGTGTGTTGTGGTGGGAGCAACAATCTTAAAACCTGGACACATAAAAACCAAAACCATTTGACTTGATAGAAACCACAAGAGAGAAGATAGAAAATGTTTTTTTTATCTCACCCCAGCCAGCAGACCAAAGAACTTCTCGTAGGTTCTCTGTTGAGCGCAGCAGTCCAGGATCATGTTACACAGCTCCTTCTGTTCACACAAACATCAAATATCTTATTAATACATCTATAAAAAACAAAATCACACATTAAAGTTCAAATCATGTGAATCAAACTGTTGGTGTAAAATCTGGACTGAGTTTTGGGGCTGAAACTTATAATTAACTAATAATGATAGTGTGTAGTTGACTTCTCATTTTGAAAACATGTCGTTCATGTTCAGGCTTCTCGAGCAGCTGTGATGTGATGGGACGTTCTCTGAAAGCTCCGTGTTAAATGGGGTTAAAGTTCAAATTATGTGAATGTGAGTGCAGCAGCCAGGTGTGAAATCCCAGACGTGGTGGAAAGGCAAGATTCAACTTCATGGCTCAATCTGAGGGAAAACCTCGACTCGATGTTTTGTTCATGTGCGTGATGTGTAGAGCAGCTGTGATGACATGTCCTCAGACATCAGTGCCGTCAGTGTCTCATATAACACACACACTCCTGAACCGTCTTAATCTCAAGAAGCGTTTCCTAAAAGCATCGTAACTTCAGACACTCTTAGAAATTATTGTAGTTTAACGAGTACCTCCGACCCACTCACAGGAGACTAAGAGCGTTTTAAGATTCTGCAGGAGGATCAAAAACAACATGTTGTTTTCTGTTGTTTTTCATGTTTCTTCAAACTAACACACAAAAATGTGTTGTTTTTGACGTGAAAGCTGTGTGTTTAAATGGAAATGTGTTTTTTCTTCCACAAACACCTCAGTCAGTCAGTCAGTGAGTGAGTGAGACTGTGAGAGGACAAACATCTTTGTGTGTGTGTTTCCAGCTGTTGTGTCGAGTGATTCAGTCCTGATGCTGATGAAACTCTGGCTGACAAGGTCATCAGCTCTGACCTCACACAAACACACACAGAGTTAGTTTTAGCATACTTGTGAGGACCGTCATCTCTGTCACGTACAGCAGGTCCTCTTTCCTGTCACGTTCTCGCTTGCTTCAGGTTCAGCTACATTTATGATTCATGACGCTAAAATCCCTTCGTCCACTGCATACAAAATATTTACATGAACTTTTTGCCTGGTACCTGTAATCTTTATAATATCCAGTATGTTGCCATGAAGTGCATGTTTAAGACCATTTCACAGGGTTCTTGTTTTAATGAGTCAGCTGGAAACAATAAAAAAGTGTTCAGCAGTCAAAATAAACGACCGCGGACTAGAAATGAGTCGCTGCTTTTGTTGACTTCTGTCTGAAGAAGTGTCGAGGAGCCACACGTCATCAGTGTGAAGGTCACACACACACACACACACACACACACAGCTGATTGTCCTCTGACACATGAGGTTTCTCACAGCACACACACACACACACACACACACACACACACACACACACACACACACACACACACACACACACACACACACACACACACACACACACACACACACACACACACACACACACACACACACACACACACACACCAAGCTGTTAACCAGCAACAGATACAAAGACAGCATGTTTATATTCTTCTTCTTAATCCTTTAGTTGTCAAATAGTGAACTTGTGTATCAGCGCCACCTTCTGGTCAGCAGTGTGAGAAAAAGGCAATAAATCCTCATATTTCAGAAGATGAACCAGTTTTCTGTTTAATAAATGACTTTAAATGCTAAACTGTCAAAATTGTTGCAGTTTAATTCTCTTGATCGATCAACTAATCGTTTCAGATCTAGATTTTACGTCAAGCTGTTATTCCAACACTTCTAGTAAATTACTTTTTACTGTATGTCAGCTTGAATTTTCATATTCATCTTCAGTGGAGAAACTGGGAGAAAAAGACGAGTTTTCACATTTAGCCTCATCAATGTGTGTTTGCGTCACTGAAGTCTTTTAAATCTGCCAAATGTGTGTGTGTGTGTGGACTCACCGTCTGGCAGTCAGGAAAGTCCATCTTGATCAGTTTGTGAGCGCACTCCTCAAAGTCCAAACTATAAAAACAATCAATCAATCAGTGAGAGAGCACCAGTTAGCTCAGGTGTGCATGTGTGTGTTCCTGTTTGTGTCATTTTCTCAATCTGTTTCAGTGTTTCATCCTGTTCTCCAAACCTGTGAGCTGCTCCACAATGAAACCATGGTAACTAGGCCGCACACACGCACACACACACACACGCACAGAGAGCTTTAAACACAGCTTTAAATATCAGTCCAAGTCCATCAAATATAGAAGGAGCTGTAAATAACTGCCAACACCCTGAGAGACAACTGAGTCACCGACTGTGTGAGTGTGTATTTGTGTATGTATTTAAGAGAGAATGTGTGTGTGTGTGTGTGTGTGTGTACCTGGACTGTATAGCGAGGTAAATGGTTCTTCTGAAAGCAACCAGGTTGACTTCTGTCTGATCATAGATGGTGACCTTCTCATCTGAGAGAGAGAGAGAGAGAGAGAGAGAGAGAGAAACAGAGAGGAGGAGCATCTTTAATATCATGTCAATATCATGTTCATAACAGAATATTGAAATAATTATGAGTATAATATCAGAATATTGAACAGTAAACATGGTCTGTCTAACTTCTGTTTACACAGGCTTTGAACGGGAATTTCCAACAATTTAACTGCTTAAATTTTAGATTTTTTTGTTTGATCTATTTGACAAATTGTACTTTTGTTTTCTGGTGTATTAAAGTGTTATTTCAGCAGTATTTTCATCAAGTTGGCGGACTTGTTAAAGACAGAATAAAGAAATTGTTTGACATTTTGGGAAGTGTGCTTATTCTCTTACTTGCCAAGAGTTAGATGAGAAGATCAATACCACTACATGAGAGTGGTATCAATCTTTTCATCTAACTCCGCAATAATGAAAAAGTGCATTTCCTTTAAAAAAAAAAAGAATGTCCACATCGATACAGCAGAGGCCGAGACTCTGACTCGAATGCTGCGTTTCAATCAAAGTCGGAGGTTGGAATTTACCAGTTGAAATTTTCAACCTCCAAGCGTTCCAGGTTCACAACGCCAAACGTAAACAAAAAACATGACTGACCATGATTTATTTGGTAAGTATACACACAACTGATATCTCAGCAGTGCAGCCTCCTTCCATATATAAATGAAACAGAGGAGGAAAAATGACGCATGAGGTAACAGAGTCGAGGTAGATGGATTTGCCCCGAGTTTACAAGAAGGAACTCCGACTTTGAGTGACGTTCCATTGTACTTTTTCTAGTAGGAGGTTGGAAATTTTCCAGTTCAGAGTTGTCTGGAACGCAGCATTAGTCCCTATAGTACTGATCAAGCTTGAAAAACACTGAATCCTACAATTCCCATAATGCAACTACATAGCATTTTTTGTAAAGACTTTCAAGCTCAACAGCTCCAGTTTGATATGACCCTGATGACATCACTGTGACATCTTCAGAACTCACTTCAGAACTCCTCCAGAGCCACAGATGACATTATACAACTGTTTTCACACGCTCAGTAGTAAAAATCAGTGGAATTCCCCTTTCATTTGAGAAATAAAACTGTCTGTTTAGCAGATCGACCCGTCTGTCTCACCTTCTCCCTCCGCCGCTTTCTCCTCTTCATCCTCTTCATCTTCATCGCTGCCGTCGGCATCATCCCCTGAGTCGCTGCTGCCTTCGTCCAGGATTTCTGTCGGGAGGTGACAGCTGATTGGTTAAACTGTGAGGGAAGTTACAGCTGATTGGACAGTTTGATGTTTGTGCACATTCTCACCTCTTTTGATGGTTTTGTATTTCTCCTCGTTCTCCAGGAAGTCTGGGTCCATCTTAAAAACATCTGAGTGAACACACACACACACACACACACACACACGTTAGAGCTACATATACACACTTATTTCTGCAGAGAGACTTGTAGAAACAGGTAGCAGTCCTCCCTCCCTCTCTCTCTGTGGCTTACTGAGGATGTCCTCGGTGTTGTACTCGTCATCCAGTGGCAGCATGTGGGTGAACTGGTCTTCCTCGTCCACCAGGTCCAGACCCTCTGGGATCACTGGATGATCTTTGAAACCATCCTTCCTGATGGCAAACATCACCTCGATCATGTACTGGACCCTCTTATCAATGGCCGACTCGTGGAGGACATTCCTGAGACGCTCAAATATGGCTGAAAAGAGAGACCACAGAATTTGTAGTCGCTATTACAATGAATTGAGCTGATATTTGGGATCTATTTTAATGTGGAAAAGAGATCCTCTTACAAATGCAACACTGTTAAGTTTAGTGGTTCAGGTTGAGCTGGTTGAGTTTAGATTTTCAGGCTAGAAATATTTTGGCGATATATTTGCTTGTTAGAAGTCAAACACAGTCTGAGGGGAAGCTCTGCCCAGACAACTTCAGGGGAAACAAAGTCCCTCGAGTGTTCATGTTGTTGTAATGAAGCAGGTTTGTTAAAGCTGGCTCCAAACACTGGCTTTGATCTTATTATATTTCTTTTACTTTATTTACCCAGGACAATTACACCAACTACGTGTCCACTTTCTTGTGGAAATATTGCAAGGCCTGAAGGAAACTAGCTCTTGTAAAGACAGAAATGAATGATTGAATGTTGTTTTTTAATTATGTAACAATTGCAGTTGTGCAATTGTAAGGTTACGAAAATTATGGAGGATCATTTTACACAGAATTAAATTCAAAATGGAAACAGTAAATCAAAAAGAGAAATGATCATTTTTGTACTCAGGATAAATCAGGTCATAATTAAATGTTAAAAAGAAAAAAAAAGGATAATTTATGTTGAAATGCCAAATTTATATTGTGAAATTGGCACTTTGAAAATTAAAATAGAAAATCCTAAACGCACAAGTGTAAACTGAAATGTGTGATTGAAAATGAAAACATATCTAAGAAAATTGTAAAGAGTAAATTAATTATTAAAATATAGAGTTATCTTTGTTTTTGCACGCCCGGCCTGAATCAAACCAGGGACGCTGTGGTTATGTGTTAACAGTTGTAGCTACCGTTGATTCCTCGTGGGGACACCTCGGTCAGTTTGAGTCCACACTCCTTCAGGAAGGCGATGGAGACCTCCACGCTGTCGTCAGTTGGACGCTCCAGCAGCAGAGTGAGCATCTCCAGACACAAAACCTCATGGGCCTGAGGGCGAGAGACACCGTAGCAGACAGAGAGAGAAAAGTAAACACACTTCATTAGAGCTGAACATAAACACTCAAATCCTCCGTTAATATTAAAGTCGGACAGCAGGACTTACCACGTTCTGGTTGATGAGATGTGCCACAAACTTTGAGGCTGTCAGGCACTGTTGCTAGAAAACAAAATACAGACTGGTGTTAATACATCACTAATACTAATAAAGCCATGCTGCCAATGTCTATAACGACAGGAAACAGTCAGCCTCGCTGACCCTGTTGTGAACTGGGATACTGGAGGGAGCATGAATGTATCCATGAACATTTTATTAATTACCTATATTCTGCATATTGCTGTGTTGTACGTTTGTATGTTGCCGTCAACGAATATTTTTAATTTGAATATATATTAGAATAGTAAAACTTTTGAATATGAAAATTAATATTCGATTGTGCAAAAAAAAAAAAGTCACACGTCACTTTCATTAACTGAAAATGAAAAGTAACACTACGTCAAGCTGAACAAGGAATAATTCAACAACGACCTTATTTAGGTTTTAGTAGTGAAATGAGGAGGTATCGTATAGATAACTCAATTCATGAATCAGCCGTTCCTTGTCCATTACTGCGCTTTCAAAGCGAGTGACAGGAATAAATAGAAACCTACGTTTGACAAAAGTTCAGCACAAAACGGCGCAGTGTTGAGTCGCTCATGGACACGGTGTCATGGACATAATGTGTGTGATTTTTTTTTTTTTGTGTGCTATTTTGTTTACAATTCATTTTTGAAATTGGTGAAATTTCTGAGATATAAAAAGGCAGCTATTGTAGCCTACCAATTTTATTTATATAACAGGCAGCATTTTTATTTTTTGTATAACTTGAACTTGTTATTCTTGAAGTCACTGAGAATTGAAAAATACGAAAAACGTTTAAGTAAAAAGTGTTTATTTGTTAAGCATAAATAAATGTTACCTTTTGTCTTTGTGTGTTTACATTATTGCAATCAGTTGATATAACTGCCTTTATTAGCCCACATTGGACTGGAGTAGATCCTAAAATTAGCATCCCTATTTACTGAATCGAGATTCAATTTTGAATCGAATTGTGACCCTTAGAATCAAAATCAAATCTGGATTGTGAGATACCGAAAGATTCACACCCCAACCTGTAAGTCACGTATTTTAGTCAGTTATTTCCAGTTGATCCACTAATCAACAGCAAGATAGACAGATATACAGTCAGACATACAAACAGACAGACCGGTACCTTAAGGTTGCGGCGGTAGCTCCTCCTGAAGGCCAGGATGAGGCGTTTCAGGATCAGCTCTCCAATCTGAGGGAACTTGGAGTTGATGATGGCGAGGACGGCGGAGTAAACGTGAGTAAAGATCGGAGACGCCGCCTGAGCCTGCAGAATCGAGCGAGACAGCAGACCCCTGAGAGACAGACAGGTGGACAAGTTACAGCAGGAAGTCGGGAAGACAAAACCTCCAGTGGAATACAGAGGAAAGAAAGTTTCTCTGTTTCACTCTCTTTTATCAATCACACTAATCAGGAAGCACCATTTTAAGACATTTTTAGTAGAGTAGCTGCCAAGAAATGTCAAATTAGCTGTTAAAGATGTTTATATTTGAATACTGAGTGTTAATGTGAAGCTGTACGTTGGTGTGTGTTATTGTTCACCTCCCCCTGACGATGTTCTCCTGCAGCAGCTCCTGGATGATGAAGGCGATGTTCGACACGTTGACTTTGTTGATCAGACCGTTGATGGACTTCTTCAGGGCCTCCCAGCTCATCCTCTGATAGGCCAGACTGCACAGGAGGCGGGACGTGAGTAACAACACACACAAATTATACGGAGTCTTTTAAATAAAGAGTCAAGATTACAGTAACACATCTCAGGTTTAGAGGGAGAACTGAGTCAATCCCAGCTACAAGTTCAATTAACTGCTGCTCAGTGTTACATTATTGTTGTTTTATGCTGCAGGGTGGTGCGTTCAAGTGTTGCTAAGATGCTACCATATCTTAGATTTAAAAATCTGATGCATTACCATATTCACATATTCACAACATCCATGTTTGCTTTTTGTTATTCGCCTAGGTTTTATTTTCTGACGGAGCCCATCAAAGTCTACGCTCAAATCTCAGGTGTCAGAGTGTCCTTGAATGCACCACGTTCAACTGTTTTACCACACAATGATAATTCAACTTTGACCAAAAGATAAAGGTGTTTATATTGGAGTAATTAAATGTTTACTATGATGGATTATCTCTCTGCAGCATGTTTCAAGTCTCCACGTGGAAATTTTCTTCAATGTGAATTGATTAATAGCTGCCTGAAAGAAAGAAAAACAGTCTACAAACTGATGGCTGATTGGAAAGTGACCAGCAGGAGTTAATGAACTAAAACTAAAAGGGTGGTGCCTAATCCTAGCTTCTATAAAAAAGAAATAATCAAAAACACTCTTACCTGGTCTTGTCAGTGATTTGCTGCTGCATCATGCGCAGCTTGGCAGGAGGGATGTAAGCTCCACCCGTCCTCGTCAGGATCGGGTCGATCTCCTCCTTCTTCTTCTTGACCGGCGGCTCCTCGGCCGCCGTTGGCTCCCTGTCTGTTGGAGGGGAGCCGGAGCGTCCTCGCCTCCTGTGATCCGACTCTGCATCCCGATTGGGCCACCGGTCAAAACGCCCGTCCCTATCGTCACGGCGATCGTCATAGCGATCCCTGAGCAGAGCAGAGGGGAAGAGACAAAACAAAAACTTTAAAAAAGAGTAATTTTGTTCCTCCTTTCAAAAACACTTCTCAGGTCTGAACTGCTCTAGTGCGGCTTCAAAATGTCTGACGGTTTTAGTGGTTGGAGTATGTTTACCAACGCGGCACAATGTCATAGTCACCATTAAAGAGACACAGTTTTCTGTTAAGAAACAGTTTTTAAAACCAGGTGTGAAAACGTTATTTATTGAAATGGAAAGAGAGATGGGTGAACGTATTCAGTATTTTAGTAAAAATGTACAATTTGTATAATGAACAATATTGCATCTGCTCTAATTAAATCTGTATGTCACATGTCAGGCGGTAATTTAACAGAGGCACAGCAGTTCTTCGTCATGACTTTTGTCAGGCCAGGATCATAATAGAAATACGTTATTTTAACTTTTAGTGTTTTTACCCTGTGTCATGCTTTTACAGTATATAATACATAACACTTTTTTTATATGCTGTTTATATTTTATTTTGTTTAATTTTGTGTTTCTGCATGTCCTTGTTGTCTCTGTAGGGTTTTTTGGTGAATATTTGGTGTGTAATGATGTGTAGGATGTTTTATAACAGAAAAAGTGTTTTATGAAAAATAATTAAAAGACAATAAAAAGCTGTGTGTCTGTCTGTTACCGAGTATAGCGTCCTCTGTCGTAGCGCCCCCGGTCTCTGTCTCTCTCTCTGGACCTGGATCTGTCCCGTCCTCTTGACCTGGACCTGTCTCGTCCTCTGGATCTTGATCTGTCTCTCTCTCTGGATCTGGATCTGGATCTGTCTCTGTCTCGCTCTCTGGACCTGGATCTGTCTCGCTCTCTGGATATGGATCTATCTCGCTCTCTGGACCTGGACTTGGATTTCGATCTCTGGAAAAAAAAATAATGTCAGCATGTCAGCAGTATTTCATTCAGTCTTTGGTCATGTTAAAAGGATCTGGATCGTCCCTGAATGATGGACTTGGACGTGAACTCCTCAGAGAAAACTGGACCAACAATTTTTAAGAGACTGAATAAGAGAGACAACACAGCTCCAGTTCAGATTAGAATAATAATAATAATAATACATTTTATTTGGTGGCGCCTTTCAGGACACCCAAGGACACCTTACAAAGATCAAATTAAACATAAACAGATAAAAACAACCAGACATGATAGAGACACATTTATGCAGACATGTAAGATGAACTGATGGACACTACAGAGAATAGGCCAGTTCGAACAGGTTAGAGTCAGTTTCCACTTTAAGTAAAAGCTTGTAGGTACCCGGGGAGTTCCTGTCTAAGATGACAGTAATGGACACACAGTCCTCTTCCATTTGTGATTCTGTCAATCAACCAAGCTGCGTCAGGAGAGATATTTTCAGTCTATTTCATGAAGCAGGCTTGCTAACTTTAACCCTGGCTACTCTGTCTCACAAACATGTTTTGATGTCAAATCATACTCTGTTGCCATGGAAACTAACACTGCAGACCAGACAAATTTGTAAGGCCAGTTATCAAGATTCACAAAAAATATAGCGAGGCCATATATCTCAAAGAGTCTGAATAAGCTAAAACCGCTTTGTGATGATGTGCAGACTCCTGCACTTTTATCTGCACAACATCAAAATCTCTAAACACAAGCGTTGCAGGTCTTTTATTATTCTTGCTCAACTGATTTGATATAGATGAGTCATGTTTTAGTCGTTTTGCAATGTGCACTTTAGCACTTTACACAATTATATATTCAAGGAAACAATGGTGTTGCTCACTTGTTGAATGTAGAAGAGATTTAAGTTCCCAAGATATATTCTCTTTATGCAACATTGGTATGTTTCTGATCTGATGTAACTGGATTAATCAAATTAAATCAAATCGAGAGATCAGTGCCAATATCCACCCATACATATGACACCTGGTGATATTTCTCACAGCAACATTTTTTATTACACATTTTTTCTTTTCCTGCATGTGCTCAAGTCGATACGGCCCCCAAAAAATAATCACGTTTTTCTAACCCCTGAACCTGATTGTAGACACCAGACTCCTCTAGTTTAACAACAGCAGGAAGTCGATGGTAATCTGTGCACATAAACACATGAATTCCCAGCAACATCCACATTAATCCATGCTTACTTTGATCTGAGCCACACTGCTCCTGAGCTTCCTCAGTGCCCCGTGATGTTCATCCTCATCACTGCTGCTGCTGTCGTCGTCTGAGCTGCTGGAGGCAGGGCTCCCGGAGGCGTGGCTCCCGGAGGCAGGGCTCTTGGAGGGAGGGCTCTTGGAGGGAGCACGGCCTTCAGGACTGGCCTGAGGGGACGGCTTCTCTTTAGGGCTTCCCTCGACCGAGCCGGCCTTTTGGGGCTTCTCTGCTGCTGGACTGGATTCGTCTTCTGAAGGTCCTGAAGACAGCGTTATTAGATGACTATCAAAACAGCAGCTACTGTTATAACAACATAAAATTGTGACAGCAGGTTTTACTCACCACTTTGTTCTTTCTGTGCAGGACTGGGACTTCGACTTCTGCCTGGAGAGTCCATACCTGAAAAACACACACGTACACATTTATGATTAAGTATTGTAACAGCCATCAAAAACAAGAAAGAGAAGATTCAGGAAGATTCTGTTGATGTTTATTGATTGTTGATGAACAAAGGCCTTTAAATCAGCAATAATAAATTTTTTCCTTAATGTCATCTAATCCAACGAAAAGACCAAAACCAACAATGTGTTTTAGTCCGTCTCTCAATAATTTCTGACTTCCTTACTGTGTGGCTCTCAGTCCCAAACCCACTGGTTCCTACTGAAATCGTTCAGTGAGTATTTCAGACAGCAGGAAAATGCTACTGTACTGTGACCGTCACTTCTAAAAGATCTTGAACGTTTCTGCATAATTTCCAGAATATAGAATAGAAGAGTTGGGTTGACCAATTTGTTGCTCTGACAACAATCTGCTCCAGATGAACTTCAACAATCAATTCAAGCCAACTCAGTTGTTGGTGTATGCAGAAAAGGGCACAGGAGGACACACTGATTGTGGGAAGTAGGGCAGCAATTAACAATTAGTTTTATTATCAATTACGGTAATCTAGAGATTATTTTATCGATTAATCATTTTAGTCTATAAAATATTGGAAAGCAGTGAAAATGGCAAATGCCCATGACAACTCCCTGAAGCCCAAGATAATGTCTGTTATTATATATATATATATCTTGTTGTTATTATATATATATCTTGTTCTAATTGTTTTGTAATCACTATTGTGTAGTCATATTATTTCTTTATATTAATCTTGTCTCTAGGTGGAGGCTTCAGATAAACCCAGTGGTTTTTTTGCCTCTTCCTGCACTGTATATTATTCATTTATTTTGTTATGTTGTGTAGTCTTAAATTGTGCAAAATAAATAAACAAATAAACAAAATGTCTCCAAAACAAATGTTTTTGTACGACCAACAGTCCAAAACCCAAATTAATCAGCAACACATTCTCATACAGTATATAGATGCTGGGATCATCAAAATATTGGCTTTTTGGCTTGACAAATTAATTGGATGATTTTAAAAAAATAGTTAATGATTTATTTTCTGTCAATCAACTTATTGATTACTCGAATAATCAAGATCAAGATTCAAGCCCTTCATTGTCATTGTGTAGTACAACGAAATAAGATTGTGAAAATCCCATAGGTGCTAATGAAAAGATAATACAATAAAAAAAGAGAAAGTGCAATATAAATATAAAGGATTACAATATAAAATATAAAAATACAATATGTATATTGATGAGATTACAGTTTTGCCAGATTATTGCACAAAGTGTCCGTCAGATAATTATATAATTCTTGCACAGAGTGATCAGCATGTTATTACACATATTCGTAACAGTAGATTTACAGTATTTACATTGCAAAAGTGACCATTATTTGCAATCGAGCACATTACTCTCCTGTTGTTATTCCTCTGTGCTGCCTCAGAGACAGATATTTATAAACCCCAGCAGCTCCTGCTTTGTTATTTGGAAGTTTCATGTAAAACATCACTGTTAAAGCAGCTCAGATTGACCTGTAACATGAATCTGAAGTATCTAGAGTACAGGAACAGCTAACACTATGTTAACATGACCATAACTCCGACAGAATATAACTAACGTTAAACAAATAAGTCCGCACTTCTAAATTAGTCATCTGGGTCTGTTATAAAACAATATATCATCAGTAGCTACCAAACTAACCCTCCACCGACCCAGTCTGTGTTTAGTCGCCATGTGTGTTTGGAGGAGCTACAGTTAGCTCGCGGCTAGTCAGCGAGCTTTGATCCTGCCAGAGATCCAGATAGTTACATATAATGAGTTATATGTCTCTAAAACCTCCAGACATTTTCTTCTCCGTCTTTAAAGAGAAACTCTGTCTTCTCACTGCATTTTCCGTGTCTTTGAATGTCACTTTACCGTCTTGTTTTCCGCCTTTTCGTCCCTCAGTCGATCTTCTGGCGGACAAACTTCCTGAAATCACTTCAATCACTTCCAGGTCACTGACAGCTTCCGGTTTTCAGAATAAGAGCCCCGAGGTTTGAACGGAACTGCTGCTATAGAAATATGGCTGCTGCTCATTAAACGCCCCGTGCTAGTGATAATGATTACCTCATGTAAGGGTGTTTTTTTTAGTCCAGTATATTTTTAATTTCAGATAGGAAAACTTGCATTTATGATAGAGGAAAACAGTAGAAATATTGTATAACTGCTTAACTATATCCACACAGAAAAGAAGAAGAAAATGTATATATGAAGGCTTCGTCCCATATTATAAAAAAGTGTGATTTTCATGTTTTTTTACTATAAAGCAGGTTTAAGTCCTATATAAATACTGTGAAAGTATCGAAACACTCAATCCACTGGGAAATGCACACGGCTCGTATTCAGAAACTCTGCATTTGAAACAAGCTGCCAGGATTTCTGTCCATTTGTGATGTCACAAATATACAATATTTAGACCCTTGACACAATTTTAAACGTAAACATTCTAAATGTGTCCCAGTTTATTCCTGGTTGCAGTGTATGTGAATGTCATCAGCTGACAGGAAGTACACATGGTCCCAAACTGTTGCCTAGCAACGCAATTCTGTTGCAATTCCGTCAAAATGCGCTAAAACGGAGCGTTTCAGAGAGAGGGTAAATACAGGCATATTCAGGCTGACAGTGCGAGGAAAATATAGTTTTTTTTTAACATTACAGCATGTAAACATGTTCTAATAGAAACACAAAATACAAGTATGAACCTGAAAATGAGCACGATATGGGACCTTTAAACTATCTAGAAGCTCACAGGGGAGAGTTTTGGCACGTTTTTGCAAGTTTTCGCAATTCATGATGATGCAGGGCTTTATATTGTTTCATAACAAAATATACATTAGAAGTACAGATACTATTATGATCATATGAATGTCTCATTGATACCTCAACAGAATAAAATCAGTATTTATAACTGTATTATTCCTACTAAAGTCTGCAATGGCTGCTAGTTTGACAAACTCTATGATGCATTTCCCACCTGTGACCACTGGAGGACATTAAAACTTGTAATTTTAAATACACAGGTCAAGTTAGCAACAGGCCATTTTTATTTACCAGTTGTTTAACCGAATGTTTTAAGCATTAGCAGTTCCTGAGTCTGCCTCTGTGGTGATTCTAGGAGATGTTGATCTGTGTATCAGGAGTGTTTGCTGCCCTCTAGTGGTGACAGCTATTAACTGCGATATTAAATTAGTAAATTAGTAAAAAAATACAGAATATTTAGCGTTATTATTTAATGTTATACAGAGTATTTATATCAGAAATTATTTTGTACACATAAACGAAAATAAGCACAACTTCCTAATAGTGTTTTCTTTTGTATTTCCCATATTGTGTTGACAAAAAGATGGAAAGTTTTAACAATAAGTCACTACTGTTAATTCTAATGTAAAAGGCGAAACAAACTGCGCCGATTTGAAATACTTAAAACAGTTGAAGTTGTAGTTGAAATATAAATGCTGAAAGAAGTTGAAATAGCAATTAAATACAGAAACATATGTAAGCTCTGTATGAAGTTGAAGTATATTTTATTATATAACAACGCATCATATCTTATGAGCTTATTATAGATTCTTGTATGTAAAATCTTAACCTACAAAGGTAGAAACTGGCTGTCAGATAAACGTAGCGGATTAAAAAGTGCCATATTTCCATCTGAAATGCTAAGACTATACTATAGCATAACATTTAATTACTCAAGTAGAGTAAAGGTACTTCAAAATTGTTATTAAGTATATACTTGAATAAATGTTTTAATTACTTTCCATCACTGGTGCTTAAGGCTGGATACGGCTGTGTCTCTCTCACACACAGACAAACACAGACATACACACACACATCCACAGAAGTGAAACAGCACTCATCTGTACTGAAAATAAATACATCTTTATTATTCTCATCTCTACAGAGTGATCCCTCCCTTGCATCCCGCTGACAAGACATCAATACAAAATACACATTATCATTAATAGACATCGATAGAAATTAATAAACACCAACAGTCAGACAGCGAAGTAAAATTAGTAGTGTGTGAAGGATTTTCTTGATCATTTAAAAAAATAGAAGCACATAGAGCGTCAGCGCTCACAGTGAGTGTTGGTCCAGCAGAGCAAAGTTTGTGATTAGTGAACATGAAAAATAAAAAAGTTTTAAACAAACATAAAGTCAATAAATGAGGAGAATCAGAGGTCAAAGGTTAATTATTATTTAGAGCATTGAATAAAGACTTTGAGATGTGGTTGAAAGCTCAGTATCATTCATAAGTGGACCTTTGAGCTCAGATTCTTTTCACCATATATTGTTCCCAAACATCAAGAATGAACAAACACAAAAACAAAGTCAATAAATTGTTTTCCAAAAGTTCAGCTTTAGGTAATTTCAAATCTAATGTGAGTCTGTGTGGAAATTGTGAAAGTCATTGTCCCAGGAAAGAGGTATTTAGGAGTGTTTTTGTCTTTATTGACAGGTCTCTCAGCCAATCACACTCAGCTATGGTGGGTGCAGAGGGCTTGTGTCACCTCAGCTACTTCCAAGATTTTCAGTTTTCAATAACTGATGGTTTATCCAGAAACCTGCAAGGGACCACACACAGACACTGTACACAGGCTTTCAGAGCTGAAGAAAACAGATGTTGAGTAACTGGTCATTAGTAATTAATTGTTCAGTGATCAATCACTTCTGTGGATTCTGTGCAAAGAGGAAGAAAATCAGAGATTCTTTCAATAAAACCAGCAACCTGCAGATTAATTTGTATCAGACGTGCTGCAGTGGTGCAGGGCGGCTTGAACTGTTAGCAGTGATTTACTGATAATCTATTAACAATAGTCTCAGTTAATCAATATATATGTTCGTATTATTGCACGGATTTGTCATCGGACGGTGGGAAGCTAACATAATGCGGCTAAAGCTTGGGCTACACTGCCCGCTCACCCATACATAGTCTCCTCACCGGGCATTACATCATCATCAACATCATAATCACTGTCGCCATGACAACTTACTGAAACCTGCTGCTGAAGAGTGACCTTTGACCTCCGCAGTACCTCATGACATCACACACTAACCTCATTACCTGCTCTGTAACAACCAACACACACAAAGCAACGACTGTGAGAGTTAAAGGAACAGTCCAACATTTTGTGAAATCCCTTCAGTTCAGGGTGTGTTTAGCCCTAGCTTAGCACAAGTCAGAAAAGACATAGAAACTGTGACAGATTCAACTGTGAATGAGGTGAGAGGAACAGAAGCACAATGACGATGATGATGACGATGATGATGATGAAGGAATGTGGACAGCTGTAGGATCATAATCCCTTAACTGTGTATCTTTAAGACCTTTTTAAACCTTTGACATGAAGGTGAAATGTGCATGGAATGAGTCATTTTAAGAGGTTAAAGCTCATTTTGACAGAAGATTAAAAACTAAAAAAAACAAACCAAAACGCACGAGAGCTTATAGAATGAATAAGGCACTTGTAGTATTTTAAAGGGAAGTCTGTCCTGTGTGTTTCTCTGGTAACATGTTAAAGGTTCAATTCAGCCAAATTACCAAATGAATGAACATATTTTAAGATTATTTATTATTATTGTTATTATTATCATCAGGACGGACTGATCTGATCTCAGACTGGGATTGTGGGCGAGAGAACTTCACAGGACTGGGACTGGTAGTGGTGGTACTGGCAGAGTACCGTTAGCAGTACTAGTTGTAGTACTCGTAGTATAAGTGGCAGTGGTAGTAGTTTGAGGCCTGGCTTTGATCAAAACAGCTTAGAAAAAAAAGGTGACAGGATGTGACGATGACACATCATCACTGATGATTCACGAGGACAGGCTGGTCCGGACTGGTGTTCCCAGCATGCATCACACCAGCACACTAGAACCAAACAGACACGTAAACGTACTCGTCGCACTCTGCGTCCTGTCTGAGGCCCCGCCCTCCGCAGGTGGGGTGGGCGGGGTTTATCACATGTAGGCGATGTGTTCATTTCGTCACCAGTGTTACAGACATACAGTGTTACAGACACATAGTGTTCCACACAGACAGTGTTACTCAGCTATACAGTGTTGCAGACAGACAGTTGACAGCTGCTCAGGCTGTGGTTACTAAGGCTGAAGGTGAAAGGGGGCGGTGCTCTGCTGTTGCCGTGACTACAGGGGGTTTTGCCTGCCGGGCAGGGGTGCTTGCCGTGGCGTCATGGAAGCCAGCAGCTCGCTGTAGATCTCCTGTCGGACCTCCTGCGCCACGCTCTCTCGAATCTGGAAAACAACAGAGACACAACTGGTAAACATTTTAAACAGCTGCTGTCTTCACTCTGGTCCTCCGTTTTGGAAAACGCATTTTCTGCTGAGAGTCCTGAGCTGTCTGAACGTAAAGACATGAGAGTGGTATCAACCTTCTCACCTAACTCTCAGCAAGGAAACAAACAAGTGAAATTCCTAAATGTCGAATGATTCCTTTAAACAGTTGCATTGTGGAAAAAGATGAAGCGACATCTTGTCACTTTCTTCTGTTCTGCATATAAACCAAAACAACCAATTACCAACAGTAACAAGAACGCATTCTGATGCTAGATAACTTTTTCTTTATCCAACACTGTGCTTGTTCATGACCCAACAATGTAAAATGCAGTGTTCATTTTCTCAACAAAACTTGCTGTTGATGACCTTTTATCATGAAAAAAGCATGACTAAAAGTAAATAAAAAGGATGCTCTAAAACAAAAACGATGACGGCTAACGTTAAACATTCACACAATGACAGTATTAAACATAAGATTTGGCTCTTCAGCCAGTAAAGTACCAGTAAAAGTAAGAGTGCTGAATGACTGTTACCTCTCTGATGAGCTGCTGCAGGTTGCCCGCTCTGACTCCTCCTGCTGCTCCCTCCTCCTCTGGTGGTACTACTACTACTCCTCCTCCTCCTCCTCCTCCTCGTCCTCCGTCCGTCTCTCTCTCCCTCTCTCCCTCCTCCTCTTCCTCAGTGCGTGTGTTGGGTCGAGGAGGAGGGACGGGGGTTATGATAATTGATGCCCGGTACACGCTGCCTTCCTGTTCTCCATCTCCTCCTCCTCCTCCTCTTCCTCCTCCACGGACTGGACTGGAGGATCGGGTTGAGGGGTTGGTGGAGGGGGCGTTACCGCCGTAGCTGAGCTCTGATTGGAGGAAGAGCTGCTCTCTGAGGAGGTCTGACACCTGGACAGACAGGAAAAGGTCGTACATTAAGTCAAACTTTAGCATTATTAGCTTTATATAAAAATGTGTGTGTGTGTGTGTGTGTGTGTGTGTGTGCTGACCGGCTCCATGGCTCTCAGTGCAGACGCGGTGGACAGACTGTCTCTATGGAGACCCTGAGGAAGAGAGCAGTTCACATCATGTTAATCATCATTGGTTTAGTCCAAAATCACATAAATTGTCTCAAAGGGGTTTTGAAAACCCACTGCAGCATTGTGTGCATACTGTATACTCTGTGTTGTGTGTATATACCCTGTGTTGTGTGTGATGTGTCAGATCCATCAGTCTGTCTTCAAGCTGTTGTTCCAGCTCCTGCAGTTCCTCCCTGACCGCTGACCTCAGAGACTGAAGCTGCTCCACTTCCATCCTGCAACACACACACACACCAGGTTTGTTTAGTACCACATACTACCGCGGTCCATGTTAATGTGAAACATGTATCTGTTTGCCGTTATGAGTCACCTGTCGGCAGGGCTCAGGTGTTTGTAGACCAGAGCCTGCTGTCGGATGATGGACTGCTCCAGGTCCATCATCTGACTGCGGAACAAGTTCAAACTCTGCTTCTTCTGCTGAAACTCGGCCAAAGACTGAAAAGAGAGAGAGAGTGAAACACACTTTATTAATAATGACAACAACGACAGTCCTCTGTTGCTTCCTAGATGGAAAAGGTCTCAATACATCACACCGCAAACTAACAGTATGAGATTTGAATAGATTTTAAACTAACCCACAACAAATTGAAGGAGTGATGACAGTACCTGGTGGCCGGGCGGAGCTGCTCTGTGCTCACTGAACGCGTCCGGAGTGTTGGCTCGGTTCTGGATGGAGAGGACATTGATGTCAGGACAGGAAGTGATAAGTTAGAGCTAACCTAGTCAAAACTAAACTACAGGAAGTGATGTCATTACCCCTGGTGTTGGAGAGGGGTTTCAGGGGTCAGGAGCAGCAGGGAACAGCTGCACAAATGTCGCACAATTTTCTGCCTGCATTGATACCGAGATGCATTTTACTTTTGTACCACTGCCGATCAGTTCCATCAGTTTTGATAACTTTGTACTCACCAAGTTAATTGCTGAGATCTCAGGATGAAAATAGGTCTAATGGTGCAAGCTTAAAGAAAAAGTTTGACATTTTGTTTATTCGCTTTTTGCCAAAACTTAGATGAAAAGATTGATACCCCTCTCATGGTCAATGCGAAATGTGAAGCTTCAGCCTGAAGCCAGCTAACTTTGCTTAGCATAAAAACTGGAAACAGGGGAAACAGCTAGCCTGGCTCTATCCAAAGGCAGCAAAAAACACCTACCAGCACCTGTAAAACTCACTAACTAAAATGTTGTATCTCCTTTATCTAACGTGTACAAAACCCAAACTGTAAAAACAACGGGGGATCCGTGCCGAACTATTTTTTTTGTCCGGGCCTGTTTCAGGCAACCAGTGGAGAGTACAGGAAGTTACTGGTCCCAATGAGAGATTATTAACAACATTATGGATGTGCTGTCAATTTGACCTCCAAATACAGTGGTAAATAATCTGGCCAAAATTATTGTTTATCCATTAATTGTCCAATTGAACCAAAGAAACTAAAGATGTAACAGTTTTCATTTAAAGTGACTACAACCAGAGTAGACTACAACTAAAGTGACAAGAGATTAAGGGACTGGGACTGAAAAGGATTTACCTGGCTCAGACTCTGAACCGTTCCTCTGATGTCATGCAGAACTCTCCTCAGCTGCATCTCAGTGACGGATGGGCCCTGGCTGGGTCCTGGACTTGGAGCAGCGTGAGGAGCGAGCCCCGGCTGGAGGCTGTAGCCCGGGCCGTGGGTTGAGGCCAGGCCTGGGAAGAAGCCTGGAGTAGGAGGAGCGAACCCTGGGTGGAGGCTGTGTTCCTGGGCAAACGGCGGGTACTGGGTGACGGGGTGGGGGAACGCCAGGTGTGGGTTCATATTGTACCCATGGTAACCAAGATAGGGTGAGGCAAACTGTGAGCCATAAGAAGCAGCATGGTAAGGTGACTGATGACCGTATAGTGGATTGTAGCCCTGGTGGTGCATTGCTGGAGTCCCCGGAGGCAGGTTGTCCAGATTGACATGGTGAGGAGCCGCGGACGTTGAGGGCTGATGCAAATTGGAGAGGCTGCTGTGCTGGGGGATTATGGGAGTTGTAGGTTGGTAGAAACTTGTTTGACTAGAATGGTGGCTCAAGTTGTGCTGATGAAGAAGGTTAGGAAGACTGCCGTATGGATGGTGAAGGGAAGGGTACTGCGGAGGAGGGTTCAGAGTGAAGGGGTATGGGCTCGGGTTAAGGCTGGGACTAGGATTGGGGCTTGGGTATACGTACTGAGCTGTAGGATTAGGATTCGGATAACGAAACATCATCTGCCCTGGATTCCAACTTTGCTGGTTTTGGTTGGCACTCATGTTCTGTTGGAACTGGCCCGGCTGCTGCTGATTGAAGGAGAGATCAGGAACGCTCTGGGTGCTCCAGGACCGGACATGTCCTCCCGGTGACCAATCAGGAGGAGGGCTGTAGCTCTGCTGGGAACAGTTTGACCTGAGTAGGTGGCGTGGGATGTGCTTAGGTGGGATGGAAGCTTCTGTGGAAAGCCTTGGTTGTTGGTTGATAGAGTCAGACGAGGAGGCGGGGTTTATGATCAGGGTAGACAGACAGTTGGTTTGTCTTTCCTCCTTCTCTTCTTCTTCCTTGTCCCCTTCACCCTCCTGGGTGTATTTGAAGGAGTACCTGGGCTGCGTGCAGGACGCCTGTCCTCGCCCAAACTGGATCCTGACAGAGGACACAACCCTGGAGGGCGAGAGGAACGTGGAGGGCAGGGAGGAGGACCTCTGCAGAGGGATACCACGTCTTCCTCGCCCTCTCCCTATGACTTGGGGCGAATTGTCAGACTCGGGGTCGATCCGCTGCCAAACCCGAGTCAGCCGTTTCTGTTTGGCTCGGATCAAAGCGCTGAGAACTGGAGACGGTGGAGCAGGAGGAGGACAAAGTGCCCCGGAATCATCCAAGAATGCATGCTCTTCTTGGGCCTCGTTCTCAGCACCCACTCCCTCTGTGGGTTGTTCTGTGTCTGTGGCGGTCTCGGTCTGGTTCTGACTGTGTTGTGGTTCTTGCTCTGAAGCAGACTGATTCTGGGTGTGTTCTAATTCTGGTTGTGGCTCTTGTTCTGCAGCAGACATACTTTGGGCAATCTCCTGTTCTGGTTCTGGTTCTGGTTCAGGTTCAGGTTCAGGTTCAGGATCAGGATCAGGATCAGGATCAGGATGGTCCCCACTCTCAACTTGCTCCTCCTCCTCCTCCTCCTCCTCCTCCTCCCGGGTCTCATCCTGCTGTGTTCCCATTGGTCTGTCCCTTGGAAGGTGGTGGGCGCTGTACTGCGGAACCTGCTCTGAACTCCCATCTTGCTCATCTTCTCCCCTAGAACTACTTCTCCCATCAGCCTCAGGAGCAACACCAGGACCCGCCTCTTCCTCTCGGCCGTCTGGCAGCGTGAACACTGGTTGGTCCATTGCGAGGGGCGTTGCCACATCTAGCGAAGGGTGTGATGTCACAGTGGTCTCGCTGTCACAGCTGTCACTGCTCTCCTGCACCTAATTACGATTAATTAAGAATGAATTACCAGAGAGGTTACCTGAGGTTTACCTTCTAGACACGACCGTGTAAAAATACTCCATTTCCCTCTGAAATGTAGTGGAGTAAGAAAGTAGCATAGAATTGAAATACTCCATTAATGAACAAGTACCTTATTTAAATACAGTATTCAAGTAAATGCACCTAGTTACTTTCCACCACTGTTGATTAGTGATTATTTAGAAAAATAAGATTCTGAGACTTCTGCAGGGAGAGATAAATGAAGTTGTAGCAGCTGCATTGAAGTCGCATTTTGTTGAGTCATTTTCTGTGTCACAATGAAAACAATGAAACATCATTTTCATTTCCTTGTGTCTCAAATGAAAAATCGAGTTTATAAGCACAACATGCAGTGTCTTGTACTCCAATGGAGGGGATCTATTGCGGACTGCAGACGTATGAGAATCTGCAGCAGAGATAAATGTTCCAGACTGCTTTAGTTACAAGGTTTCATTAAACATCATGAAATCATTTTCATCCATATGTGATTCATTAGCAGGGATGTTTCCCCCCCCTGGTGAGATACAGCTCTGACTGGAATTAAATGAGTCACTTCAAATAACTTAAAGGTCAAAGTTGGTGATTGAAACTGAGATACAGGCGAGATACAGACCTTGAGGTAGCTGTTGGAGTCGGCGGAGGGCTCCTCAGCAAAGCCACTGCTGTCTGACTGCTGACTGACTGTCCTCAACAGATCTGAGAGAGACACACAGACACATTATGATTCTTCCCGCAGTACCCCATCTGACCAGCTGGAGGCAGAGCTGAATCATTTATAGTGAACGTAAAGCATAAAGAGACAGGACAGTGTGTCCTCAGTGAACTGAGCCACAGGAAACATGTTTATTGCATACAGAAACAGGCTGCGCATATAAACTCTCATAGATACACTGGATAGGAATGCAGCAATGTGCCAACAAAGACAGATGAGAAGAAGGCGACTGGCAAGTTAACATAGATGTAGGTTTCGAAATGTTCATTTGCAAGGAAGGAAATGCATTCAACACATTTGTTAGACCTCAAAGATACACACACGATGCATTTTGTTGAGTAACGCTGAATGTCGACATCATTTTTGTTTGTTTACAAGAAAACTCCCAAGGGCATTTTGAAGGTAAGTCAAACATTAAGGTCAGAAATCTTAAACAGAGGTTAAGGTGAACTCACCGGTGGCTCTGGAAGTTCTGGGTGGCAGAGCCTCATCTTCATTACTCTGAATCTGAAAGACAAACAACACACTGACTTTTAAGACCTTAAAAGACCTTGCATCAGGCTCCGCTCAAGGTAGGAATCGCTGCAAAGGTCAATCCACACTGGTTTTTGGTCTGTTTTCTTGACATTTGTGACTAGTCCGTCTTCCAATGCTACTAATTCCAGGCCTTTCTTTTTTGTTTCTCTGGCATGTTAAGTGAAGTGTAAGCTCCACAGGAAGCTGTTTAAATCACACAAGTCTCCTGCTGTCTATATATTGTGAACTACTTAACTATACCCATAATGATCAACCAAGTTCATCACTTTCACTCTGAGCTTTCTGGTTTCAATATAGTCACGTAGGGAAATTAACTCAATGAATCAATAAATAAAACCTCTTCCTGTATATTCCACATGGAGTCTACTGTAAAACTATTTTTGTTCAGTACACTTTGCTTCAGCAGCTGGTGTGAATTCTGAGTCAAAGTATGTTTGGATGCACCCAGAAGAGGATTTTTGGCTGTATTTGCCTGAATTTAGCTTCTAGAGTTGGTGCTGAATAACTAGTGTTTTACAGGGGTCGCAGTCATATGTACATATGCAACACACACAAGGATCATTTTGTTAATGTGAAGTGGTGAGATGGTGTCGCCAACCCAGGAGAACATCACAAACTCCTCAACGTGTAGGGTGATTTGAATGATCAGAAATGATTAAAAATCTGTATATTAGTTATAACGTACAACGTATCCTCATACAACGGTTTGCATGATATCCTACGAAGAGTTATTCCTAATTTTTCATGTGTTTTCCTACGAATATCCAACAACATGTGACGTACGTGTCAATTTCCACTCGTTACATGCATACAGTCTTTTCAAAATAAACTTCTGTCTTCACAGGAAACAACTTCGTTAGGTTTAGGCAACAAATCTACTTAGTTAGGTTTAGGAAAAGATCGTGGTTTGGGTTAAAATAACTGGTGTAGTGGTGGTGTAACTGAAGTACGGAAGTTACGGAAGTTGAAAAATAAATCAACGTTGACTTCTGGTTTCAAACGGGGCGTGAACACCGGTCTCCTGGGTGAAAGTCCAGTGTCTTTTCGCTCTTCATACTTCCTAGTTCATGATTACGTGGATTACATACAAATTGATTTTTTGGGGATATACACAAATTACAGTGCATTACTTTTCGTAGATATAGCTATGGGCGGTGTATGACATGAGCCTACGTTCTAATGCTGGAGAACATTACACCTCCTTTGTGTTAGAGAACCCTGTGTTGGAGGAGTCCTGACATTACCAAATAAGTATGAAGAACCCAAGAGAATCCAGGAGAACACTGTACCTCCTCCATGTCGAAAGAGTCTGTGTTTTCCATGCGAAGCTGGGCCAGCTGGAGCGGGGCCAGGGTAGGAGGAGCTTTCTCTGGGGTGGAGGTCATGTTCTTCTCCTCCTGCTCCTCTTTGACCACCTGGGTTCCTTCTTCTGTCGTCTCATTGGTTGACTGGGAATCAGTTGACTCTGGTTGATGCTCTTCATTGGCTGCTGGTCCGGTTCTGCTCTGTTCAGGGCTGATTGGAGGCGAAACGAGTGTTTTTACATTTTGCTGATAATAATTCTGTACTTTAACTTAGGATTTTAAATGAAGGACTTTAACCTGTAATGGAGTATTTTTACGCTGTTCTACTGGTACTTTTACTTAAAGGATCGGAGTACTTTCTCCACCACTGCAAACTGGTTTAAATAGTAGCTAGCTAACAATGGCTACCGGTCAGTCCAGCAGTACCTGTCGTCTCCATCCCCGATGGTTTCCTCCGTAACCGTTGCCAGGTAACAGCTGTCTTTCTTGCGCAAGTGTTTCTGGTTGACCATCTCCGCCTGGTGGTCCAGGTCGGTACTGCTGCCGTCCTGTTCTGGACCGGCGTGCGCGTGACCGTTTGTGTGTATGTGATCAGAGGTGGCGTGTCCGTTCGGCTGTGTGTGTTGGTTAGGTGTCTGCGCTTCAGCCGACTCGGGGGCCGCCGCAAGCAGGTTGTGTTTGGAGAGGGTTTTCTTGAGGAGTTTGGCGACGTTCCGAGCCGAGCCGGTTCTCCTCAAAGGTGGAACCGACTCATCTCCCCCTCCTTCTCCTCCTTCTGAGAGAAATACAAGATCAACAGTTCAGAATTACTGTCATTCAAATGTGGTGCTTGTTTTGTTAACATAAACTGTGACAAAATATATTTGTCAACTAACTTTTGGTCCAGTGAAGACAAGACATTATTGAGACGAAATAGAATTTATGGAACAAAAACGTTCACAAAATTCCTACAGAATATCGTCGACAAAAGAAAGAAATGATTAAAATAGAATTTGACAATAAGGACTTAAAAGAAATTTCTGAGAGGAGACTGATTTTTTTCCAATCAGTTAAATAAAAATTAAAATTAAAAAACTAAAATGCTCAAACTTCATCAACCATAACGTGTCTTCATCATCTAATAAGGTTACAGTGTTTCTGGTTTTCTTTGACAACGACAAAACTGAAGTATAACTAAAGTAAGACGGATGAAGTTGACTAAAAGTGATTAAAATTCACATAGACCTTTAATCTCAGGACAAACACTATAAATAAATCTAAAAAAAGCAAACAAAATGAATTATTGATTATCCATCTCTTCTTCAACTCTTGGAAAGTCACATGAATACAGCAAAGTCCCATTTTTTTGTCAGTTGCAACTCATTAACATTTACCAAATGCAGTCTATATGTATCATATATCCTCAGTTTTGTTTGCTATATAACAGTCAAAACTCAGTGTGAGACTTTGCCCATGGCTCTCTGCTCCTCTTAAAGTCTAGACTACAGAAAAAGCAGTCTTAGTGTGGTTGCCATGGTTAGTACCTTGGTCCCTGGAGCTGATGCGTTGGACAGGGTGACCAGAAACTTGACTGTAGAGCTGGAAGAACTCATTCGCTACTGTGGTCAAGACCTCGATCTGACGGAAACGACCTGAGAGAGAAAGAAACAAAACAACAGTTACGCCGTGCTTTACAGAGCCAAAACAAAGACAGAAAAGACCATGTGCAAACTAGGAAATATAAACGGAAACACTACTGAAAACAAAAGATGTTTTTAAAAAAGGTTTGGATTCTCTAAGATTTTGAAGACATCTGTTCTTAACCTGCTGCTTGAAGTGTAAGAACTGGTAGTAAGTAAATCAAGATGCACTTTAGTTAAAAGTGAACATCCAGCAGCGCTCTTCCTCCTCTGAGCCAGGTCAAATATCTCTGCTGGTTGGATGTTTCCTGGTGTCTCTGAGCTTGCTTTTAAAGCACTCCCACCCCAAAAAAAAAAAGAAAATACCCATCTTATGAGGTCATTCAGTCTCATCTTCAGCCTCATGAAGACGTCAAACCAGAATAAACTCCACAAATGAGGTTCCAGTGCAGTTTGTCTCAGCGAGAGATGGTGTCAGCAACTTCAAACAAGACAGACGTGTCTGACATCACTCCCTATTTACTGTATAGAGCTCTATAATTAATGTCCGCTATTTAATTTGTAAGAATAAGGTAGAGCATCTCACTAGAATGAAGAAAATGGCGCTTTATTCTGATAAAAATATTAATAGTGGAAATAGATTAAATCCCATTGGCTGATTCTTACACTTGTTTTACGAAAATAGAATTTTGGATTCAATAACTATCTACAGTAAAAGACTGATTAGCAAAAGGCTTCATGTTGGGACTGGACGCAGACGTCAGAGCCATTCCTCCCTCCTCCTTCTTCTTCTGTGGTTGTGTAAGTCGAGCTGTCAGTCTTGTCTCTAACAGGATGATGACTTGCATACTTTCCTTCCTTCCGTACTCATCCCTCCTCCTCTCCATCACTCCATCCCTCACTGTCTAAATACTTGTCAGTCTGTTATAAAACACAGACTCCTGTCTTTTGTCTGTGGCTCTATTAACGCCACATAGCTCGCTCTGATGTCATCACCTGAAATGCATAGCTCAGGCCTGCTCGCTCCTACCTTTGATCACATCCTGACCTTAAATTCCTTGCATTCAGTTACATCACATCATTCGTATTAGTTATTGATTGATTGATTTATGATTACTTATTTAATTTGAGATGAAGGACTGAAATGTCTTCTCTGAATGGAAGAAAACTACTGTAATTACTGTTCCAGTGAGTTTATACTTGTAGTAGTACTACGGTGAACTTTTGTAAACACTGGCGGATGCCATCAAGAATGAAAAGTCATATACATAAACTAAATTTTTTAAAGGCAATTCTTTTGGTAGTTTAGACAGACAAAGAGGAAACATGGGGAGAGAGGAGGATAACACGCAAAGAAGATCCTCGACCAGAAGTAATCCAATTACATAGTATCCATTAACCACTAGGCTGCCAGGATGGCCAACATCAGCACATCTTCACACTAAAGTACAGTTGTATTGAAAACTGATCTGAGCTGACATTACAAAGATATTTAAAAAGGTCTTTTGCCCCAAAATAGCACAGCTACATACAACTAAGCTACACACAATGCACCTGAAACCATCTCTAAAACAAGCTCACTGAAAACAAACTAGCTAATAAGCAAAAAATAATCTAGACCAGAGGTTTTCAAACTGTGGCGGGAGAGCTGGAGGGGAGGCGTGGAAGTAAAAGGTAAAGGTGCATGTTAGTGTACTGAAAACAACAGGAAGTTAGTTATTGTAGTTCGGCTCGCGGATTTGGCCGCTTATCAACATCATGGCCTGTGACACACAGCTCATGGAGACAATTAAGGTACTTCACAACCAAACTGCCACTGAGTCAAACATCCCACTCCTTCTCAAGAGTCATAACTCGTTCAGATCTGAACACACAGACATGATGCACCCATTTTTTGATTCGGTGTGACTTACACTTTGACATTTCATTATAATGTCTATAAATGTCTATAAATAAATGTCCATAACTCCACTTAGAAATCATAGAAAAAAAGACGCTCCTTATAACTCCGAAACTTGCCTGACAATCTTCACATTTTAAAGTTTTCTTTAGAATCAAAATAATCCACAGTTGTCTGTACATCCATGGGTACATTGCAGACAGAAACTGGTAATAGCTAATTCGGGAAACTTTTAATGGTGCCATTTTACCAAAATGTAAACAAATGTAGGCTAAAAATACCACTGAACACTACTTGCCCAGCACCAAATAGCAGAGACAAAGTTAGCAACTAGCTGATGAAGAAAGTGGAACATTTAGCAGCAAAAAAAGCCAGATATTTTTCTCAGGATTGGGTGGAGACCAAACCGGAGCTAAAATGAGAGTGAATATTGAACTTAGACAACTTCAATGGGATGATGTTTCTCAGTGTCTGTTTGTTGAAATGTTGTGCCAGATGCCAAATGCCAGAACAACTTTATAAATCGATAATATGCCACTGTGAAGTTTTCAGCTTGTTCTGCTGCCCCAAAGTGGCCGATAGAAATCAGTTAAACAAGCTGCAAATATTCTGAAAGAAATTACAAATAACTGAGAAAACTTTCTAGTTAAAACACACAGTAAACAAATGATTGTGTTTGAGCTACAAACCAGTCAGTCATACAGTCCAGTTTTTTCAGTCACATCTGGACGTGACTACAGAACATGAACCTCTTATTATAGCAGCCGTGTGTGATGATAGTAATGCTGCATAAGTCTGTTTCCTGCTGACTGCTGACTCCACATTAACGCTCATTCTGAGGATCATAAAACAGGAAGTGAGGAATAAGAGAAAACGACACGTACTCCCTCTTTTTTCACTCTTCATCCCAAGAGATTCTTTCTGATGGTGAGAACAGAGCTTACATAACAAAACAACAACACACACGTGTCTTGGATCCGGGGAACCGATGGAACAGTATGAGAATGTTCTGGAAAAGACAAAAAGCTTCCAGTAACCACAGACAGTCCAGAGACTGTTAAAGGAGCAGTTCACTTAAACTGCAGCTTTTCACAAAGTTAGTTCACAGTTAGTTTTAAACCCAAACATTTACTACATCAAGCTCAATCAGGAAGCAATCCGCGATGCCTTAAGCTGACCTGACAATCCACTGTCCAAGATCTTTTAAATTATTCTATTTGCAGAAGTTTTATGGGGGTAAATGGGGAAATCTAATTTTGGTGACTGACAGAAAGTCACGCAAAACTTTAATGTTTCTTCTATATGTGTTTATTAATATTCTCTGGTTTCACAAAGAGCTCACAAATTATGAGCGTTAGTCGAAACTGCAACTCAACCATTTTTATGCGATAAACGCCAGAAAATGGTCCTGTGATTGGTCTTCTTTGCTTTCACACCACTAGCAAACCACACCAGAGTTCCCTCCGTTTCAGGCCGTATCGGCCCGGTTGTTTAGTTCGTCCAAGTGTTCGACTGACAGCTTTCGGACAAGCCCAAACGAACTGAACCAAACTGGCAAACACACCAGAGTTTGTTGTATCCGAACCAAACAGGTGTGTGAAAGCACCCTTACTGTATGTGCTGCTTTCAGCCCATTCATCAGTGTCCCTGAGAAGGATCATGCACTTGTGTCTACTAATCCTGAGGGGTAACAAAGCTAGACAATTTTTCACAGTGTGTTTAAGTGATGGACGTTAGTGATTCAGAGGTACAGTGAAAAGCATTCCGACAGTGAACAAGCGCTACTTCAGCTCTTCCACTTTCTCTCAGCGGGACTTTTAATGTGTTCTGGTTCGCTAGTTTATTGTCATAATAAGCTGGTTTCCTGCCCGTCCGACTAAATGTTGGCCCTCGTCTCTTCTCCTGACTCAATTCATTCATTCAGTGTGCGTGCAACCAAACAGCGTGTGACTCATTCAGTTGTTATCTGCAGATAACAAGAGATTTCGGCTGTGATCCTGAGATAAGCAAATGGAAACAATATGTACGGCTGTTTGTTTTAGAAATCCAACATCCAGGTCTGACAAATCGACCATATTACATCAGTTCTCCCACACAGCTCTTGGATGAGCTGGTCATGTTACCTTTATAATAGTAATGGTCAGAATGTGTTGGTATTTGTGTTTTATGTGTGTGTAACAATAGGATATCATAACAGCTGTCTGAGTGGCTATTCAAAGTGTATGTGATGTGGTGGATGTGGTGGATGTGGTGGATGTGGTGGATGTGGTGTCGGGTCACATGACCTCCTCAAAAATTAGTAGCAACAGGAAGTGAGGAGACAAAACCAGAGATGGAACAAATGAAAAAATATGCGGCCCACAATAAGGTCAGTAAGACTTGGAAAACTGGTTCCACAGAGGCAAAAATATAAAAATGCTGCACTGAACCGAAAAAAAACCCCACACAAGAAAGATCAAACACACAAACTAGTCAAAGCCCAATTATTCCACGTTGAAGTGTAAATATTTAGACCGCTCGGCTAAGTGACACCCATTAACTGTCTCATCAAACAAACTGGGACCAGTGATGAGTTTCAAACTGGCCAAAACAGCCATCCAAGTGTAAAATCAAACTTTACAGACCTGAAGTACTTTCAGCTATATAGTGATTCATCTTCTCACTCACAGAGGTCTTTGGTTAAGCCTTTTTTTTTTTTACAGCACCAAGACAGTTAAACTGTCAAGAAGAAGAGAATCAGCTGTGTGTGTGTGTGTGTGTGTGTGTGTGCGTGCGTGAGTGTGCGTGTGCGTGTGCGTGTGTGTGTGTGTGTGTGTGTGTGTGTGTGTGTGTGTTCAATTAGGGAGCCAGTACCTTCATGCAAACATGAGTTTGAAAACAAAAAGAGGCCAGGATGTTAGCAGAGCAGGTCTGTGTGTGTGTGTGTGTGTGTGTGTCTGGGACAAACAGATCTTTGTCCCTGCTGGCCGTGTTGTCCAGGCAGTTGGCAGAACAGCTAAAAGAGCTGAAGGACCCAACAAAACACCATAATAACACTGGGAACAGGACACACACACACACATACACACACACAGAATCTTTGAGCTTCACTTCCTCCGTCTACAGTTTCAGGACATGAACCTTCTCATCACTAACACGGTTAACCCTCCGTCTGCAGTAGTGAGATGCAAGTGCAGTCATAAACACTAGAACAGACGCAGGAGTACTGGAGACGGTATGGAGGTACATACTAGTCAGAGCGTAGTTGGGGTTCTCCACTTCCATGCGCTGCAGCTGAGCTCCCAGGTAGACCTGCAGGTGAAACACAGGAAGCTATTGTCATTATAAAAGAGTATCAGTGATTAATGGTGCAAGACAGGCAGCAGACACTAAAAAAAACCCATAATAATCTGGTGTGTCCGCAGCTCCGCACAGGTAAAATGAAACAATTATGACCACAAATGAGGTGCGTTTCCCAACAGCTTGGCAAAACTAAACAAACAGATTATTGAAGGTGCTTTCTAGCCGTTCTAGCAGCAGTCCACCACTTTGGTCCAGACTGAAATATTTATCAACTTTTGGAAAGACATTCATGTTCCCGAGAGGAGGGATCCTAATGATTCTCATGATCCCCTGAAGTTCGCTCCACCACCACCATGGTGTTTAGTTAAATTTAGATTAGTTAAATTGGAGCACTGTCGCCTCACAGCAAGAGGGACGCAGGTTTGAATCCGGCTCGGGGCCCCTTCTGTGTGGAGTTTGCATGTTCTCCCCGTGTTAGCGTGGGTTTTCTCCGGGTTCTCCGGTTTCCTCCCAGAGTCCAAAGACATGCAGGTTAATTGTTGACTCTAACTTGCCCATAGGTGTGAATGTGAGCGTGAATGGTTGTCTGTCTCTATGTGTCAGCCCTGTGATAGTCTGGCGACCTGTCAAGGGTGTACCCCGCCTAAGCCCAATGTCAGCTGGGATCGGCTTCTGCTCCCCCGCGACCCTGAATAGGATAAGCGGTTACAGATAATGGATGGATGGATAGTTCCAATTGGGCAGGACTTTGCAGAAGTGCAGGAGCATGTTAGCGCATAAGACTGATGTATTCTGGGTGATCAGGGTTAGGAGCCTTTCTCCGTCTGCTCATTCTGCTGGAATATGCTGGTATTTGTGCTGGTGGTCACCAGCAGTTCAATAGACTTTGAAAACACGCCACATATGTTGTCGTTTAGAGTTTGTTTCCAGTGTTAACACACTGCTGTCGTCAGTACCTTGATGTCGATGCCTCGCGCTATGGAGGAGTTGTTGAAGAACCTGGAGGGAACCTTCGAGTTCAGGTCAGGTTCTTCTCGACCAAAACCAAGATTTAAGAGGACTTCCTCTGGGTCCTCTTCGTACAGATCCAGCAGCTCTGACACACTGTGGACACACACACAGGCAGTCAGTCACTCAGTCAGTAAGTCAGTCTGTCGGTCAGTCAGTTAGTTAGCTAGTGAGTTAGTCTGCTAGTTAATTTAGTCAGGCTAACCGCAGGGTAAGGAGGGTCTCTTCTGGGTGCCCCTTTGACTGCTCCAACACCTCTGAAACACTACGAAACACAGACAGCCAGTTAGTACTTCTCACACACACCCTTTTGTTAGTGGGTTAGTCTGTTACTGAGATAGTTAGTTATCTAGTTAGTTAAGTAAAGACCAGAAGAAACCTGAAGAAAAACGGATCAGTGTCACGTTATAATGTGAAAAGTTTGTTATAACAAAATGTTTTTCATGTTACAACAAAATATTTTCACCTTATTACGACATACAAACTTATGTTATAACAAGAAACCTTTCTTGCTATAACAATATACTTAACGTTTCACGTTATACCGTGATCACTTGTGCGTAATTAATGGGAAACACTGGAGCCTTCCGTGCCCCTCCAGCTGATCAATGAGAAATGACACTACCTCCAGAGGTACTTATATACTTGTTATCACAATATCATCCACTGTGCTCGATAACAGCAGAATCTCGCCATGTCTCAACCCAAGCATGAAGTAGCCTAGAACTTAATCAAATCGTGTAAGTAAGCCATTTAATCAATTTATCCGTTCTCCGAGCATCGTTTCCTCATTCAAACAGGAGTTTCACGTTATAACAATATAGGAAGTTATCACATTAACGTGATAATTTATATTGTTATATATATAATATTATATTTATAACAAGATAAATAGTATATTGTTATAAGAAGAAACTCTTGTTATAACATGATAAGTTTGTTTGCATTAATAACAGGAATAACATTAAACTTTTCACGTAATAACCTGATACTGATCCGTTTTTCTATTCCTGGCGTGGCAGCAATACACTTCCGAGATTTTGCATTGGATTATTTTTATGTGGTGGTATTTAAAACAAAATTGCAGTGATTGTTTGAATGTGAGTTAATTCACAGATTCCTGGAGGACTGTATGATGTAGTAAACCTGGGTTTGCATTCAGCCCTGACAAAATAACGGAAGACTTGTTTTCATTATTATTATTATCCTGTATCGCATAACTGCTATGAACTGCTATTGCGTCAGTGAATCAATTGAGCTGTTTGACAGCACAGGTTCAAATATATGTTTGCAATGCAGTTTAAGAGGCTCCTTGAAGCTCTGCGGTGTTTCTATACATCACTGATCTCCGTGAATTGATTTTGGTTTTCTTCCTGACAAGTTCAGAAATCTGAAAAATCTTTCAAACTGCTGCAAGACTATGTGAAAACAAACACAGACCACGACCAACAACATAAAACTGAGGGTGGATTACCCACGATGCACCTCCCATAGCCCACTATGAACCATTAGAAACACAATCCACCATTCACCTCCAACTGCTGGAGCGCTGCCCGATCCCTGGCACCACCAGCCCCTACTTTGACCTCATCACCGCTCACACACCACCACCAAGAAATCAGCCGTCCATGAGACTTTCCACCACAGACACTTAGTTCAACAGTAAATCCTCCAAACACAAAACTTCTGAAGCACCTCAGACATTAACATACTTATTTCATTAGTGTATTTACCACACCTGCTTCACATCTGGAAAAGTTTAACCCCAAATTTCTGACACTGTGAGCTGTTATTATTATTCAAACCAGTCAAATATCAGTGGGAGGAGCTCTGAGAAAAGTCGGGTTCACATCTTTACTCTTGTTTTAGGAAACATAAGTGAGAAGCTTCAGTTATCTACAGAGAGAAAACAAAACCTTTTGGCCAGAAACTAACCACAATCGCTCATCAACAGTGTTAACATCTTTATATATTTATTTCTTTATATGCAGCTAATATAGTCTATATATGACTGGTTCCCAATGCTTTTCTGCTTTTCACCTCTTAAAATTAAGCAATGTCTACCGATGACCATAGCCCGATCAATACCGGACATTTGAGGCTCATACCAACGTTGGTATTTGTATATTTATATTAACAATGACATATTGGCAGACGTAATTATTTCAAGAATGCATAACATAAACAAATATTTTTTAAATACAAATACATTTTGTTTCCTGTGACTGCTTCACAATAAAATCCACCATGTGTTTTGCCAGTTGAATTATTTTAACGTGAACCAGCAGCAGTAGGAATTGTTGGGTTAGCATGAACAGTAACTTAATACGGGTCTGATACGGCTGTAGGAGGGCGAACAGTAAACAGTGAGGCTGATATCAATGAGCTAAAATTACAAACAGTAACGCTGAATTACATGCTGCATCGTGAATACCCCGTTGGGATGGCAGACTCCACCACTAACAATAAACTACTATATAGATAGGTAGTTAATGAATGTAAATACATTAAGTGGATATTGCTGAAAAAAGCCAAATAAAAATAATATTTTGTTTGATTTCATGAGTATTTTACAGATTATAACTTTGAAGGAAGAATGTTTTTTTCCTGCTCAGATTGTTTCATTTGAAGGATTTTTAGGGCCCTGAAGAGGTGGAAAGAATCCGCTATATTAGACTAGAAGAAAAAAACTAAAAAAATATCGTAATTTCTGGCAACTGAATACTATTTTTACTCTCTTTAATCATGTTGTGCCCAATTAGATTTCATCTTGGCACCCCTTGATTATGAACCACTGCTCTACATGCCTGTGCCTCCAAAACAACACCTCTGGTTGTTTTTTGGTTGACCACAAACAAGCTCTCTGTAGTGTTAATTGGTTTGAAGTTTAATAGCAGCCATCTGTGTCTCTGCCGCTCTCTACCTGAGATCACTGTGTTACTTCCTGCAGAAACCTCCATGAGTCTGACTGAAGACTGACGAGGTGAACTGACCTGGACACAGTGCTGCCGTTCCCTGATCCTGTGGAGTTCATACTTCTTGTTCTCTCTTTATACTGACTCCTCTTCTGTTGCGCCACAAGATCGAAACTACACATTAACATACACACAGAAGCATTAACACACATACTGTACACAGAGTTATCAACCAGCTGTTATCAACTTTATTTACTGAATGTAGAGAAAAAAATAAAAGTGAACTCACCAGGATTCAGTTTTACTGTTACTCGTCTGAAGATGGTTGGCTGCAGAGAAAAACAAGGAAATCAAAATTACTCATGTATCAATAAAAACAACATAAAGCATATCAGTCTGCAACTAATGATTATTTTGTATTATTAATTAATCTGTCAATATTCTATTCTGATTGATTGATGAATCATTTAGTCAATATAACTGAAATGAAAAATGCAATTACCAATATCCACCCAGAGCTCAAGCTAACTTCTTCAAATTGCTTCTTTCTTCCGTCCAAGAACTGATCAGATTTCATCATAGACTGTATAAAAAGTGCACGTAGTCACCATGACATCACTCATTGGTTTGTGCACTGCCGTTTTGAAGCCTCGAGTTGGCTTTCGCCATCTTGGTTTTTGGCCGTCGCCCTCTTTGGTTTTTGCAACCAGAAGTGACACAAGAGGGTGGAGCTAAGTACAACCAAATGCTGAATACGGCATTTCTAGTCGACCAAAAAGGCTATAATTAACTTTCATGAACTGAAAACACACTGTGAAAGGGTTAAAGTTGTAAGACGAAAACACGGACAACTCCCAGACCTTTATGGTCTGTTTGACTCTAAATGGGACCATAATTTACTAAATGAACATCATGCTGTATGGAAGAAGACTTGAAACTAGCGATTGAGACCATAAACTCATGTTTACAATGTTTACTGAGGTAATAACTCAAGTGAGAAGTAGGCTCATTTTCTCAAAGACTTCTATATAATCAGACTTGTTTTTGCAACCAGAGGAGTCGCCCCCTGCTGGCTATTAAAAATAATGCTTTAAGGCACTTTCGCATTGGCTTCACTTTTCAGACCCTGAATTGCCAACTGGATTTAATCGACTGTTCGCTAAACCCCTCCCCCAGACGGTGGTTGTTCAATCGTAGCTTAGCAACCGTAACCAGGCACGCTAGTTCTGTCAAGCTGTAGATTTCTCCACATGTTGAAGTGGTGTCCATGTTGCTGTAGTAAGAGAGACAGGCTACACAAGATAAAAAAGTGTAAGTAATGTTTTAAACTGTGTTTACCTGCTCTAAAATAAGCTACATCGTTAGCGTGTCTGGTTAACCAGCTTACTACCAACAGTGTTAACCAATTCCGTCACTAACTTACTAAATTAGTTTGTGGGGTTGCAGATTATGTTTTAAGAAAAGCTCCGTTCCCAACTAGCATATCTACTGTGTAGTATTTCCCCACTGTGTGGAAGCCGTTTCTGAATGCTATCAGAGTTTAGCTAACGTTAGTGTCTCAGCCTTGCTCTTTATAGGATTTTGGGAGTTTCATACTCCAGCAACCACAGCTAACATTACCAGAGATAGCGTTACCTTTGCCAAACACATTGGTTAGTACTCATCCTCAAAGTCTTTCTCTTGTAACGTTAAAGGTGAAACATAGAACTGACTAGTTCTACACTCCAATACAAAAACAATGTTGTTTCTTTATTTGCATATCTTCTACATATATTATCAACTGAGGATGCTGACTTTTTGCCTGGGACATGCCGTTTTAGCTTCAGTCTTTTAACATAATCAGGGCTAGACAGTAAGGGTTGCCAGATTACCATTGGCAACTATTTTGAGAAATTGGCAACCAATGCCCGGCCTTGGGTTGCCATCAGTGGCAACCACTTTTTAACATATAAAAAATAGTGACAGCAAACTGCAAAACGTGTGCCCCAGTCTCTAAAGCTGAGTGAGAGGAGAATCAGCTGTCTAAGCAAGATCAAGACAGATTGGAGGTCATTTCTGAAAGTAGAGATGATGGACGAGCTGATGTTGGTGTCACTTGAGGGACCCACAATCATAATTGCTCAAAATATAAGGTGGCTAAAATTGACCGTGTTTCCAGTTTCGGCAACAAAAAGCTGATGCCTGATTGCCAGCTTGGCAACCACTTTTAAAAGTTAGTGTTGTGCATATTTAAGACAGTGTTACAAGATTCTTGTTTTAAAATGAGTCAGCAGGGGTGCCCTGGTAGTTCACCGGGTAGAGCACATGCCATCAAGGCTGAGTCCTTACCGCAGCGGCCCAGATCGGAGTCCAGCCCAGAGCCCTTTGCGGCATGTCATCCCCTCCCTCTCCTCTGCCTTTCCTGTCTGTCTCTCTCACTATCAAATAAAGCTGAAATGCCCAAAAAACAAATCGACTCAGCTGGAATCATCAGAGACTGTGTTATCAACCAACTCACAGAGCGAACGTTAGCTTCATTAGCTAGCTAGCTTTAATAGTTGTTATTTCAGTGAGCATAATCGACAGTCATCGGTTAAAAAATGAGAGGCTGTTTTTATCCACCTTGGTCTGAAATCAAGGACTCACTGTTTTAGAAATTACGATGAACTTTTAAGGTTAAATCTGCTGCAGTTCTGACTTTATAAATAACGCTGAAGCAGATTCACTTTCCTTCTATCAGAGAACTGAAAGTCATCACCAGCTGCAGGTGTGACTGCTTTTTTTTCATTTCTAAAGGACTTGTTGGGACCTGTCGTCCTGCCGTTGGCTCTGAGCGTCTCTCTTTTTTCCACTTAATTTCAGCTGAATTTCTTATTCTTCCTTTGAATCTACAGTGTTTTCTTCTGACTTAAAGGAGCCGAACGTGACAACAACTCGTCTTCCTCCTCTAATTCACTGGCTCACTTCCATCCTATTCACCCTGAATCCTTTAATGAACTAATTCACTTCCATACTATTCACACAGTGACACTTTAATCCCCTCCCATCCTGTCCTGATAATGTTTGACATCATTACAGACCATTAAGATCTGTTTATACATGACATCTCCAAAGTCTTCTGCACCACTAAAGCTACTTCTGACGAATGTCATTCTCAACATGATTAAAGCACTTACTGTCAGGACATGCCAACATGAAGAGAGATTTAGGCTGATGACAAGAAGTAGCCAGAACACTCAACTAAAGAGGTTTTCAACAAATACTTCACCCAAATGTAAAAATGCTACCATTATCTTTTCCTCCTAATGTAACATCCACATAAACACAAAGCCAGTCAGCTCAAATGGAGAAAGGTAGTGAGTGGTCAAAGGTAGTGGTGTGTGAAGATAAAACATGACGCACAATTTAGAGGCAGCAGGAATGTATAGAAACTCAAAACTCCGTTCTGGTGACACTCACTGAGGAGAAGTTTTAAGTCACACCACACTCCAAATACCTTGATATTATTCTTTAGTTTGATATGAAATAAAAGATATGATGCATTAAAGCATTAATCCAGTTCCCAGTTGGCAAAATACTTTGATTTGTTAAGCTCAGACGGTAACGAATCTCTTATCAAACTATTTATCTCTCTTCACACTTTTTATCAACAAAGAACGATGGAAACATTCTCATTTTTGCCGACTGTGGCTGTCGCTGGTTAAAATGACAGACAACACTGGCGGCAGATATGATGAGCTGTAGCTAATCAGCTTTATCTCAGTAACGGCTAAAATGAAGAGTTTGTCTGTTCCCTGGTTAATGGTCTCTCTGCAGCTGGTGTCTGTAGTCAGCCAAAGAGTGTTTGTGAGTGAAAAGCCACTCTGTAACACCAAGGTAACCAACAGACTGGTGACCGTTGATCAACTGATCACCTCACGTCAATTCAAGAATCTCCCAGTTAAACTTTGATTCATCTCATAACATTTTAATCTGATCAACTTCATAGTTGTGAATCAGGACCTTCAGTATTTGGAGTAAGTAGCTGCTGATGTACAGTAGGCTACAGTTGTTAGCCCCGCCCCCCGCTGCTGCACAGAGCACTGTTTGCTTGTTTATAAACAGTTTATTAATATTAAACGTGTCGCGTGTCCAAATTGCACCAACTTCGACACTGCACGTCCTCGGGTCCCCAGCAATACACCCACCAAGTGTGAAATAGATCAGATGAATGGTTCTTGAGATATGCGAAGGACATACCCACATACAGACAGAGGCCACTTTCAACGTCTTGTGTGATTCGATCACAAGTGGACAGGTCTAAGTACATCTGTTCACAACTGCCATTAGATTGCGTCTCCACATGCGTCTTGTGTGACCACTTGTGATCGGATCTCACCTCCCCGCTCTGTATGCAAATAAACACGTAGTACACACGGCTAATACAGCAGTAGTAATATCCTACATATTCGCAGTGAGACCCCACGGATCCAAGCGGGATGTCAGTTGAGTAGGCGGTCCTTCAATGTGGCCCAGGACACATTCGCGTACACACTGCTAAAAGAATGTGGCCATATGAGGCCAAGACCACCTTCGAATGTGGTTTGAAAGATCGGATCTCAATGCGTCCTCAATGCGTTTTGAGAGCGTTCACACCTGTACTTAGAGCTGTCTACTTGTGATCAGATCACCCAGGACGCATGTTAATGCCAGGTCTGAACAGGGCCTGAGATTCCTTGCTTGTCAGCCAACAAAAAGGTGATTAAACTGTTGTAGTTATTTAAGCCTTTAGTTACTCACGTGTTGAAAAGTAAACAAATTCAAAAAGCGGGACAAAACCGTCTGTCCTAGGTACTGAACGTCAGCCAGATGACTGTTGGCTTTTATTATGACGAAAGCAAGATGTGCAGAAGACAAAGCTGTCTAACAGTGATTGCACTTTGCCAGCACGAGAGAAACATGTTGAAGTTGTGCGGGACTAAACAAACTTGGTCTTTCAATGTTAGCAAGACATTAACTAAAAAATTCAAGCAGGTTTGGGGAATCCAGTTGGACAATATTAATTATTTGTTAATTGATTGTTAATGCTTAAATTATTAGAATTAATCATTTCAGCACTAGAGTTGAATTTGACAGCAAAAGAGCAGCTGTTGTCTTTTTTGTTGTTGTTGTTTGTTTGTTTTGTGTATGAAATTAAATGAAGTTAACTGTAACTATATATTGTAACTAAACTGTGTCAGAGGCTGCTTTTTCTGAAAAAGGTGTCTCTGATCAAATCTATACAACCTGCGGCCTCTAAACATCAACTCATTAGCATCTATTCAGTCCCAGATTCCTCCAGCTGACCCTTCGCACACACACACAGCATTCCCACGTGTCAGTGTTCAGTGCGTCAACATAAAGTCATTACAGTCTATTGTTAACTCAATAACACATACACCCTCTTACAATCAGAGCCATTACTGATGTATTCACAGCAGTTCAGATGAATGTTGAAAACACCTGCACACACTCAGAGGAGTCAGTCATGCGTGCAGTGTGTTTCCACACCTCTGTGATTGTTGTCTTTACCCTTCGTGAAGAAACATGACTGAGGGATGAAGATGGAGCGGTGTATCGTAAAAGACTTAGCTATCACCCAGTGTTCTGTTGATTCTACTGACACTGTTGTGTTTGTCAGACATCTTCATTCACACACACGTGATCAAGCTTAATTTAATAAATTCAACAATATAGTCATGCTATTTTCAACAATTTGTTGTTCTGGATTACTCATCTAAAGTGTTATTGTGTAATTCATGTTACTTTGTTTAACAGACCAAACCTAGGTTACATCCCATGACAACTATGAACATGCCCACAGCTTCGAATATTGGTCTTACTGAAAACAGAGCTTCAGCTTCCAGGCTGTGGTCGGGAAGCTCAGGGGGGGCTTTGTTTTGCCTTCAAGGCCGAAGTTGATGCTCACTTTGATGAGCTGCAGACAAACTAAAACCTACATTATGCATTTACTAACACAAGATAGCTTAATTGTTAATTTCTTCTCTGCTCCGATCGCCAACAGCTGTCTGCTCTGAGCGCATCCACCATCACTCTCTCTCTCTCGACCTCACACTCGATACTTCCACACTACGCAACTCTTATAAGATATGCATCAAACTGTGTCAACACCCTCCAAATATAGGACTGAAACACCACATGTTTGAAACACATATACAGGAAGATATAAATTTATACAGAATAAAACGGTGGCACCAGAAATTGCGATATTTTAGAGCTTCCCCTAAATTTCTCAAATGAGGCTTTCTGGGTCGAGCTTTGCGGGGAGAGTAACAAAAACGTTGCAGCAACAACAAACTGTTTAGTGATGAATCTGTGTCCTAACACCATGTAGAATTATATTAATTTATTTCTGACTCTGAGTAAGATGGAGAACAAGAGAATTTACCGAAATGTCAACGCGTTACTTAAGTTGGCGGCGTCAGTTAAAATACAGAATTAGCAGAACATGGGGGGAAACTGTTAACAATGAGCAGCAGATCTGTAATCTTGTTTGTATTGTGAGTTTTTCTCTGTACTGACCTTCAGCTCCCAGTGAAAGGTCATCTTCAAAGCTGCAGCCGTTTTTCAGCACTCCTGTTCTCACACACACACAAAGTTGTAAAGTTGTGAAATCCCTTCAGTAACATATCCATGGGGTAAAAGAAATTTCACTAACACTTCTGACAGATAACTGCTAACGTTAACCAAAACCAAACTGTAACTTTAAAAACAAGTTGTGATGGCTGGTCGCAAGTATTTAGTCATGAACCAAAGTCCCCAGAAAGTGTCCTAACAGGTTGGGGTCCTCACAATGTAATAAACAACACACTCAAGAAAATGTGGATTACCTTTGCTGGGAGTAGCACTCTGATCATCAAGAGAGGCCCCGATTGGAGTCCTAGACAAGAGACAAAGACACAGAGAGTTATACATCAACCCAAACCATAAACATCCAACAGATTGCCAGTGTGTGGGCTTACTTCGCAAATATTAGATCCCGGTGTGTTTCACCCTCAAAGCTCATTATCTTACAGCTACATCGGACTAGCTTAAAATTCTATTAGGCACAGTCCTAACCAGGCTAGACTTGCTAACAACAAACCAGGCTACACCATCCATCCAAGGCAAACTAATCCCATGCCATAAAGCAAATTGATCCCAGACTAATTGATATGATAGAAACCAAACTATACCAGCAAACTAACCCTTTGCATGAAACTAACTATCCAAAGCTAACATCTGGTCAGGCTAATTCCTAGTTGTGCAATGCTCATTAGCCCACACTAATTACTGACCAGGCTACACTAACTATGACAACCAATCAGGCTAAAGCTAAATATCCCAACGTTAAGTGCATGTCTGATGAAGGAAAAGGATCCCACACCAACTGCCAGTCAGAATAAGATGAACTATCCCATTAAAAGTATCTCCCCGTCAGGTGAAGGCCAAGCGCTACCTACATGTCAGGCGAAGGAAAAGTGACCCCCAAGCTCGCTCCTGTTAGGTAAAGGTTAACCATCCCAATGTTAGCTGCCTGTTAGTTGAAAGGCTAACTATCCCAGGTTAACTCCTGGTCTGACCAGGCTACTTATTGTAATCCACTATTGACCAGGCTAGACTAAATATCCCAGGCTCTTTTTGGTATCCATTCCAGGTGTCCTACTGACCGACTAGTTGTCCTAACTAGCTGACAGAGCAGGCAAGTTGACAGTAGCAGTAAGCTAGCGGGTCTGAGCTGCTGTCTGCAGCCGGAGGCTGGGAACACTGAGCTGTTACACAACCTGCCGCTCTTATCAATGGGACAAAACTTCATGCCACCATTTAACACACACACACACCACACACATACACATACACATACACATACACACACACATACACACACACATACATACACACACACACATACACACACGGATGGTTGTGCAACAGTGCGCAGCCGTAGTGTTTGCTAATCCTCCCACTTTCCACCGGTAGCCATGTTGGCCTCAAGCCCCTGCCCCACGGCTGTTGTTATAGTAACCTGTGATTCTGATTCTGCTGGTCATGTTACCATGGTGACGTTACAGAGGACGTGTCAGAGCGACAGGGTTGTGAGTGACAGCAGCGAAAACTGTCTGTGTGTGATAACAGTGTTGACTTAGCAGGAGAAACCCCTCCTCTGTTTACTCTCCTTTCTTTTTTCTGCCTTTCTTTCCGTCTTCTGTCGGCTTCTTCCTGCTGCTTTCCCTTTTTCTTTGCCTGAACGGCTCTATGTGCCCTATCTCCGGGCGTTGGTCTGCTCCCTTTGTGTGTGTTTGTTCTATGTGTCGCATGTCTAGGCGTTGGCCGTGTGGTTCTACGTCAGCAGCTGATAGCACCGCTACTAAACACACATATACCTCCAGACACCAGGGAAACATATCAATAAACCAGTCAGCAAGAAAACAAGTTAGCCACTCAACCAGTCAGTCAGGATTTTAAGGACCATATCCCTTATGTTTCATATTTCAGTCTATGAACTAACTAGACTAACTAGTCTGTTTACTGTCCATTCCTGCTGATCATCTTCTAATCATCCATCAGTTTTGTGATTGATTTTCTCCTTCTGGGCAGTCACTGGTTTCAGTTCATTTCTAAGAAAATCCACTTGCAGTAACTGGCTGCAGTCAACATTTGTCAGCTTTATTTGACGTTATCATCAAGTGCAGATTGATCTGAAAAGTCACATATGACATGTGGCAAACAGGCTAAAACAGGACATGAAAGCACATTGCTCTGGTCCTTTAATCAGGTGGTGAATGGATACTATACCTGCATTCATTCAGCCAGCTGGTGATGTTGTTAGGAACTTGCCCTGCCGGAGAGAGACAGATGAGCATGTTAAAGCAATAAGCCAGCAGATGCTGTGTGCAACAGTGATTACAACATGCTATAAAAGTATTACAGCGGTGCCAGACTTCAGGATATAACTCTACATCTCAACTGTAGTCATGGTGCAAGCAGGTTGCAACTCCACCAGTTTACATCTAGTTGAGCCACATTTAGTTCCTGTTCACACTGCTGTAGCTACAGCTATTCATTATCTTCATCATCATTCAATCTATCCACTATTTTTCCAATAAGTTGATTGGTGAAAAATGCCCATCAAAGTTTCCTTGAGCCCAGCAGTATGACATCTTCAAATATTTGTAAAGCTGGAACGAGTGAATGTTTGGCATTTTTGCTTGGTGAATGACAAATAATTAGTTTAATTATCAAAATCCAAGTATCAAAAAGTTGTTTACAATTAAAGAAAGAAATCATCTTAGTGACTTGAGAGGATTGTGGCTGTTTAAACAAGACTAAGAGTCTGCTGCTGTGTCAGTGGCTCAATGAGGATGTACTTAGTCACAGCTTTACTTCGAGCTAAACGCTGACGTCAGTATGGTCACAATGACAATGCAAACATGCTGATGTCTAGCAAGAACACTGTTTACCGTGTTCACCATGTTAGTTTAGCAAGATACTATTTGCTAAGTAGCATTAGACACAAAGTAGCCTACACCTGAGGCGGTGGTAAATGTCATTAGCTTTACAGGTAATTGGTCACAAATCAAAGTAATGCACAAATTATAATTTTGAACTGGTGATGGAGCTAAATGAAAAGTTAAAGACACACCAAAGTCATGCAATTTATCCTAAGGGGACCAAAAAGTCTGCACCAAATTTCATGGCAAACCATCTAATAGACATTTTACTCCACAAACGTCAACCTCGTGGTGGCGCTGGAAGAAAAGCCAGGGGGTCACCAAAATCACTAATATTCACCATGTGGGCACCATGGATATCTGAACAAAATTCAATAGTTTTTGAGGTTTCTTAGTCTGGACCAACCAACCAAGCTCTGGCATGGCTAAAACAAAGGGTGAGAATGAATGTATCTCAGTTAAAGGGATGAATTTATGGAACAGATGTAATGAAGAACTGAATATAGGTAGTATGATTCACAAGTTTCAACACAGGTCGTTAATTGCAAAAAGGGTAGGTGTGATAAACTACAGCTTCGGCCTACATGTTTGTAGTCTGTAGAAAATCTTGTGTTGTTGCATCAAGTCAAAGTCTGTGATATAGGAATGTATCTGTATGGCCCACCCATACCCTACCCAACACATGTCCCTTCTTCAGCCTTAATATCTTGTTACAGAAAAAAATAAGTTTTGTTTGTTCCCCCATTCACTTCAATACAGTCAGATTTTATTAAGGTACGCATGGCTGTAATCAGCCAGCAAACAGCTAATCAATCATGTGAGTTAAATGTTCGCTACATCAGAATTTCTTTGGCAAAGGCGTTTCCATAATCCATTTAACGCATCAACTCTTTTTCGACAAAGACAAAAACGTCCTCAATTGAGCGCAACAACTTTTTTCCGCAAATGAGGATGTTTTCTGCCTTTCTGTTCTGCAATTTCTTGTTCCTTATCAGCCGACTTATACGGCGTTACTGACATAACTGTGATAAGATCAAATCTTCTGATAATGGGCCGTATTCAGCAATGACTTTGGCACTCAGCTAAGGTGGCTGCAGAAAATGGAATTTTCTCAGCAAATATAGGGTTAATGTGAAATAGTTTGCTTTTTAAGAATACAGTTAACATTTATCGTTGTTAAAATATCCCCAGTTACAACATTTGTGACAGTTGAGCTCAGTCTAACCTGGTTCTTCTGAGGGTTTTTGTTCTTCCCCGTCCCTCTGGTTCTCTTGGGGCCCCTGGTCAAAGCTCTCTGCTTCTGATTGCCAGGTTGACTCTTTGCTCTGGGCCCAGGCCCGACGCCGCAGAAAGGCTAAGCTGCAGTCTGACTGCCTTCTGTGATCTGAGGATCAATCAAGTAAACAATCTGTCTGACAGTCTGACTACTAATAAGTCATCAATCAGGTTTGGCAGGTATTCAACCTGACAAACAGAAACCACAACTGATTGAATACAAACACACACATCAGGTGAGTCGAGCTGAGCGGTCGCATGCATCGGTCCACACCCTGCACATCTAGGTCACATGTTCTTTTCAACCACCAAAGTGGTTGATAGAGGAGAAATAAAGACTTGACTGAGGGCCTAATATTAATTACAATATTATATAACATTGAACTCCAATATATTTGAAGACAGTGGTAAGGTAAATCTGTCCCCTGAGGTTCAACTTTGATTAACTATGACACATGAATTTGTGCCATCAAACAATAGAAAGTCATCAAAACGAGCCTTTTTGTCTAATGTTAACTGTTTATTCGTTATTTTTAGCTAATTATTCCAACTGTTATCCGTAGCTAATTGTTTTAGCTATTTTTTTCTTCTTGCCCTATACAACTGTTTGTTCGTTACTAATGTCCATTACGTTTAGCTAACTATTTAAACTGTTTAAAGGGAAACTTAGCCGATTTTCAACCGGCTTTGTATCATTGCAATGTGAGTTGCGTGCAAAGGAACGATGTTTGGCTTCCCTCCATGTTACCGTCATCCGGAGCTCCCCGCTCATCCACTGAGAAAAGGCCGCCGGAAAATGAGCGCCAGGCGCCGGTAACACAGACGGAAGACGAACATCATTTCTTTGCACACAACCCACATTGCCACAATACAATGCCGACAAAGTTTCCCTTTAAGTAAGATGACCCACCTGGAGCAGTGCTGGTGTCCATTCCCAGAGATCCACTCTCCATATCTGCCCGTCTGTGTGTGTCTGGTTGAGGTCAGTCAGAGGAGACTGATGACAGCAACATCAGCAACAGGTAACACACCTGGAGAGAGAGAGTGAGATAAAGAGAGAGAGAGATAAAGAGAGAGAGAGAGAGAGAGAGAGAGAGAGAGAATTAAACTTATTTATTCATTTATTTATTGGTTTGTAAATGAGGCACAGTAAGTCAAAAGGCTATTTTTCATCTGTAGTCCCTGGACAGATGTTACAAAGTCACCCTAAAAATAATAAAACAATATAAAATTTAAGTTATTTAAATAGTTTATAGCAATAATAAAAAAACGAAAAGAATATTAATGTTAGTAAAAACAACAACAACAATATATATATATATATATATATATATATATATACTGTATAAATAAAGCATTATACTACATTGCTAGATACTAATTAACACATGCAGTACAGAAGCACATAATACAACATGGCATGCAAAGCAATACAATGGGGAATATAACTGTTAATATAAATATGCACTACAGTAAATAAGACACTGTTCTGCATTATTAGGCCCAAATCGGACCATGAAAAGCAGAAGCATACAGTAGCCTAAACAGACACAACAAGCTACACATACAGTACATAAAATGCTTTAATCACTGTGGCATAATAAATCATCAATAAAAGCTGACAAAGCTAACCACTAATTATTATTTTCTTTAAATGAGCTCTAAATAAATAGTAGTGTGTTCCAACCTGCAGGGATGAAACAGAGTGACAATGTTTTGTGGTGAGATGAGAAGTTGAGAAGTGGCCTTTATTATTTATGACCAAATTACCCACACCGAGTCCAGCTGAGATTACACACACCCATACACACACAGCAGCAGCAAAAAAAAAAAAAAAAAAAGTGTGCTGAGCTCTGGTAAAAAACAAAATCCAGAAGACAAACAATCACTGACAATCACTGGTGGAAAGCACGACTTGTGGTGGCCATTTTACTTTCTAAGTAAGTGTGTCAACCTCAGGGGGAACTGGAAGGTGGCTGGTGGTGGCTACGCTTCCACGATGACGCCATCGGTACGGTGTTAACAGCTGTAATCGCCGTATGAGAGCAGTGCAGAGCGGCGGCCATGAGCTAGCCAGTGGAGCACGCTCACATGCACTTACATGCATTAGCAGCATGCCCGGCTGGCCCAGCTATGTCAACAAAGCACAGAGAAGCTCTGATTACAACACACACAGAGGGAGAGCGACTTCATTCTCTACTCAGGTAGACATTACTCTTCTACGTCTTTACATAGCAGATCATTGTTTGCGCTGGATATCGTATAAAGAGCCTTTAAGATATTCCATATTGATCTGGTATTACTAGATGAGAATTGTTGCTCCAGTTTCATTGTAGTCGACATTTCCATAAGGTTCCTGGCCAGAAAGTGAAAGAGTTCTATTTTGGTTTCATCCACTCTCAGGGAGCCTTTCCAGTTGGTTGGTATCTTGTTTTTTTCCATCATCTCACTCACAAGAAACAGATCAGATTGCCCCTTGCACGCATGAAGAGGCAGATACAAGGTTGCTACTCCATGTGGCGGATGCTGCCAGAAAAGGACTTAAAAAGATCAACCTGCACACTGTGGACACAAATGTTGTGGTCCTAACCATTGTGCATGTGCTAGAGCTGGACATCGAGGAGCTGTGGGAGGCATCTGGGACTGGCAAGAACTTCATATATATATCTACACTGTACTTGCCAATGAGATTGCCAAGTCTCTGGGGTCCTGACAAATCCAAAGCTCTTCCTGTGTTCCAGGTCTTCACTGGCAATTACACAGTATCAGTACCAACCAGGGGAAAGAAAACAGCATGGGATACCTGGAATGTCTATGAAATGGCAACAGAGGCCATCATGACTCTGTCAAAGGCTCCAAAAAACATTCCAGAGGAGGTAATTTCCACTGTTGAGTGCTTCACAACTCTCCTCTACGATCGCACCAGCAGCCAACTCAACATTGATCAAGCTCGCCTTGAGTTGTTGACAAAGAAAGGAAGAGGAATGGAGCAAATCCCCACCAACTAAGGATGCACTGGTGCAGCACTCCAAAAGAGCAGAGAGTACCAAGGAGGACACTGATGGGGACAAGCACTTGAGGTGCCATCTCCAACAAACTGGGGTTGGATGGACCCAAGAGATTCAAGACCATTTTGGTCAACTCTTCCACAGGCAAGCCAGTCCATCCTTGAACTCTTGTGGCTGACCGAGGTCATTGCAAATGCAAAAAAAGCCTCCTTAAAGTGCACAGCTCTGTGTCAATATGGAAGAGACTATGAAGGAGACAGTTAAGAATAGGTCCATCAACAACAAAACAAATCAAACAAACGTGAAATAATACTTTTTTAAGTAAATCTTTGTGTTTGACACATGCTTTTTAAGCTATGTTGTTACAGTCATATTGAATATTTACTCTTTCACTGTGTTGTACAGTCACTGTATTGTCAGGGTTAACGAACAAACCCCGCAGACAACATGCTGGATTCAGTCTGTAGAGCCCTGAAGCCCTGCCCCCGCTGCTGCACAGAGCGCTGTTCGCTTGGTTATTCAAAGTTTATTAATATCGAACATGTCCGGTGTCCAAATTGCACAAAATTCGACAAAGGACTCCATGGGGTCCCCAGCAACACACTCGCAAAGTGTGACGTAGATCGGATGAGCGGTTCTCGAGGTACATACACACAGAGATTCCTTGCTTTATAGTTAGATGTTTATGATGTTGTATATGGTATCATTTCAATCCTTGACTAGGGCCGCCTCCTCTTAGTCGATTAGTCCACCAATCGGTCATTTTGGTCTCAGTCGACTAAAACTTCTTTTGTCGATTAGTTGTTTTTTTCATGCTGAATGATTTATTTCTAAGAAACGTATGAACACATCTCTGGTAAGCACAATATTTAAAGTTGTGCTTTTGTTTGATTCTTTGTGAAGAAACTCGGTTTTACAGATCTGTTGATTAAATCAACTAATTGATTAGTCGACAAAATCGTGTTAGTCGACTAAGAATTTATTTGGTTATGGCAGATAAAGTAAAATAGCCGCCAAGAGGCGTTTTTGGGATGGCCCAATTTCTGAAAATGTTCAGAGCCCCAAATGGTACAATTCTAGCCTACCAAGTTTCATGCTTGTATGAAAAAAATAACATAATTTCACATATCCCCTAGACTACTTTACTTTATCAGTGGTGGAATGTAACAAAATACATTTACTGTTACAATTTTGACATACTTGTATTTTACTTGAGTATTTCCATTTGATGCTACTTATACTTATACTTCTCCACTACATTTCAAAGGGAAATATTGTACTTTTTACTCCACTACATTTATTTGACTTTTATAGTTCCTTTTTACATAAAAAAAACATGATTTGATATAGCACTGTACTATTAATCTACCCAGTAGTATACAAGTGAATATAAAATTGGCTCCACATTGACAAACTACCACATGAAAAGGGTCTTAGGCTATATGTATTCACTAGTACACAGAATAATATTCTATTAACATAACACTGTGAAAGGAGCCATTCTGCATAATGAGTACTTTTACTTTTGATATTTTTAGTTAATTTTACTGATAATGTACTTTCACTTAAGTAACATCTTGAATTCAGGAGGATTTACTTGTAATGGCGTATTTTTAGGATGCAGTATTTCTTCTTTCACTTAAGTAAAGGATATCTGTAACATTACTGTACAATCGCGAGTGACGTGAATTTTTTCCAACAACTCCAACAGAGTGATGCGTCTTCTCTCTTAAAACAATCAGCTGACCACATCATGTCAACTTTGGGAGTGGCAGCATTCTACCAGTTCATTGTTCAATTATCATGTTAATTGTTTTGAATCAGAGCCTTCTGTACTTGGATCAAGTAGCTCATGAAAAATAAGGTGTGCCATATTTAGTACGGCTATTACCGTATTTCAGTGCGTCAGATGAATGTTTAATAAACATGCAAGTCATTCAGCATGAAATGCATAAAAAAATGACTGATCAACTAAAGAAATCATAGTCAACTGAGACCAAAACGACTAGTTAGTCGACTAATCAACTAAGAGGGGGTAGCCCTACAAATTTAAGATGTCCAAGTGTCCTTCAACGCACCAACAGGGAGTTTTCCAAAGTTGCCACACAATGATAACACTGATTTGACAAAAAACAATAAAGGTGAGTAAATGTTGACTTTGATGGATCAGCTGTCTGAAACAAGCTTCAAGTCTCTGCAAGTTGATTTGTCGTAGAAATGAACTGAAACCAGAGGCTGCCTGGATGGAACAAGTTCAATCTAAAAACTAATGGATGATTTGGAAAATGATCAGCAGTAATGTGTGGTGTCAGACAAAACACATGTTCATCTAATGCTCTCAACAGGATTTATCTCGAAGAACTGTCACCACTGGACTGAAATCATTCAGTGTTGAAGTTTTGAATGAAGTTTGTGCGAAGACAGGGAGGCACATTTCTTAGATATGATTTTCAGGGCTGTAGATAATGATTATTTTCATTATCAAGGGTGTCGATTAGTTTTTAGATTAATGTATTAATCATTTAGTCTATAAAATATGAAACAATAGCAGAGAATGCCCAACAGAAGCTCTGAGAGTCCAAGGGGATGTTTTCAAATGTCTTGTTTTGTCCAAAAAAAAACAATTCAAAGCCCAAAAGATATGTAAGGGATAATGTACAGCTAGCCGGTCATTGTCGTGAAAGAATGAGAGACCCCTCCGCTGCGCGTCAGGGTTCAGCATCGCCCTGAAGGGGATTCTTTCACAACAATGACCTGCTAGCTGTATATTATCCCGCTTATTACTCAGCTACTTACCGAAGAAACCAATATTTTGACACAAAAACGGTCCGCCAGAGTCCCACACCTGAACTGCGCCCACAACAACGGTGTGATATACATAGCAACGGTCTGTTATAGAGAAATTACAGACCTCAGAACGCCGTGATTGACCAATCAGAATTGAGTATTCAGCACAGCCGTGTAATAAATTCAGTTAACAATGATAACAGAAAAGCAGAAATTCCTCACCTTTGAGGTGCTGGAACCAGAGAGCATTTTAGCTATAGATCGGTTCCTCATTTTAGTCCATTTTGCCATGAAATTTGGTTCAGACATTTATGTTCTCCTCTGGATGAATTCTTATAATTCTTATAACACTGGTTTATGACCAAATACCTGCAAAATTAGTGATACTCCAATCAGCCTCAGCTGGACTTTCTGTTTCGTGCTGATGTATTTATTTATTTAATCATTATTTAACCAGGCAAGTCATTAAGAATAAATTCTTACAACAGTGGTCTGACAAAAGGCATGGGGGTAGAGCAAATGTTAGCATACCAACACCTAAACTAACATGTTGAACATGGTAAACATTATACCTGCTAAACATCAGCATGTGCATACATACATTAGCATTTAGCTCAATGCATCACTGTACCTAAGAGCAGCCTCGCAGAGCTGATAACATGGCTGTAGACTCTTAGTCTTGTTGCTTGATAAATGACTTAAACAATGAATAGATTGTAAAGAATGCTGATTATTAATTCTCTATTGATTGACTGATTATTAAGCCTTCCAGCACTAGCTATGTTCGTGTAAGTATATATATATATATGCAGTGTGTATATATATAGCCTCCACAAAATGAAGATTTGCTGCCTAATTGTAGACATAAATCAACATATTTGTTGTTTTATTCATAAAAATAAATATTAGCAGCTCTTCCAAATCTTTTGGCAGCAACTCACTGAGCTCAGTCTCACTGGCAAGAGGCTGGCTGACCCCCGGCAGCCGGCCATCAGCCGACCGTTGATACCAACAGGAACAAGATCACAGTTTACTACTGGGGAAGTCTGAACACTGTTTATAAACCGAAATGTAATAATAGCTCATTTGGTTACATGGTTGCTAACAACAGCTAAGACGGGATACAGTCACAAAAAGTCATTTACCAAAATAAAACTCCAGATTACAATATGAGGTGATGGGAGGAGAAAGCTACAGCACAGAGTTAAATATAGAATAATCCATATGAAGTCGCTGACTGGGGGAAAAGGATGGAGAAACACAGAGGAGCATGCAGCCAAATTTAAATGAGAACGTGTGAAACAGGAAACGAGTGTTTAGGATGAATAACAGAACAACTTCCTGTCTGAGATACACACAGAGAGAGAGAGAGAGAGAGAGAGAGAGAGAGAGAGAGAGAGAGAGAGAGAGAGAGAGAGAGAGAGAGAGAGAGAGAGAGAGAGAGAGAGAGATCAATTTATTTTTAGATTTTTCTTATAAATGCAAAACTGGAATGTCAGAAAACAAAAACACACAGAGAGTGTGCAGCCATCAGTACCCTCTTTTACACCCTCTCAGTCCTCTTCAGTCATCCCTCACCCCAACATCTGTCTTTAAGTATCAAACACTCCTGTAGGCTGAAAGAAGGCTATAAAGGGTTTGTAGTCGTTCTTTACAGAGAACAGCAGCTGTGTTTAGTTTGGATTCTGACACTTAATAAAGGATTCAATGGCGACAAATTTTCATAGTGGAGAAAAGCTTCAAAACATCTAGAAAAGGGTTGGCAAGCCCAAGGTGATATCTCTTGGGGTTTTTTTCAACCAATAGTCGACCAAAAACTCAAAGATATTTAATTTACTATCACATGAGACAAAGAAAAGCAGCTAATCTTCATAATTGAGAAGCTGGAATTGGAAAAAATTCTCATTTTTTGCTTTGAAAACTATTACTAATCTATCAATTATCAAAATAGTTGCAGATTTATTATCTGTCTAATCAACTGATCTTTTCAGATGTCAAAATATAAGCATTCAACAGCACTTTAATGATTCAATTTCAACATGTAGTTAGGACCTTCTTCACAAATACAGTCATTTATACACTGTTTAAGCGACAATATGTAATCTAGACGTTCAAAACCATTCAACCTCTAACTAAACTTAGCCCAGTTTATCATCGACATTAAGACAACTTTTAACCTGCGAATCATCAAATCAGTGCTGAAACTATCAATCAAAAAATCAACGAAAAAATCAACGAATATTTTAATAATCGATTATGGTCATTTATCAAGAGAAAAATACCGAACACTTCACGGTTTCAGCCTCTCAAATCAGTGAGAATTTGCTGCTTTTCCTTTTATTTATCTCTTATTAATTTTAAGGTTTGTACTATTGGTGTCCTTTTATGCTCTGGGTTTGTGAAAGACATTTATCACTATTTTTAATCCATCAATTAACCGAGGAAATAATCAACAGATTAATCCATAATGAAAATAATCATTAGTTGCAGTACTATACAAAAACAAAATAGTAAAAAAATTAGCTGCACCTCATTCCACTTTTATATCAATGCATGTGTAATAATAATAATGATATAACATATAATAGCATAACAGTCACAGGGGCCATTATGCTGCATTGAGTACTTTTACTTATACGTGAAGGATATCTGTAACAATACTGTACAATCACAAGTCTTTTTTGTTACAACAACAACTACAACAGAGTGATGCGTCTTCTCTCTTAAAAAAATCAGCTGATCGCGTCATGTCAACTTTGGGAGTGGCAGCATTCTACCAGTTCACATTCAATTATCATGTTAATTGTTTTGAATCAGAGCCTTCTGTACTTGGATCAAGTAGCTCATGAAAAATAAGGTGTGCCATATTTAGTACAGCTATTATTACAGTGTGTCAGATGAATGTTTAATAAATATTTTTTTTACTATGTATCCTGAGCATCGTAGGCGAAAAAAATATTTTTTGCAATGAATTGTTCTATATTCTATATAATGTTCTATATTCTATATAATGTTCTATATTCTATATAATGTTCTATATGATCTCATTATCAGGTCGCAGTTTATCAGAGTATCGAATCAGACTCAGTATCAATAGTAAATGTCTTTGATCGAGCCTGCTTACAATAATTTAATAATAATAATAATCAAAGAGTCTGGATTATTTCGAAAAATATAACACTCAAAAGGAACAGTCATGCTGCATAATGATGATATTTGAAGTACATTCTGCTGATAATACTTCTATACTTTTACTTAAGGAGGGCATTGATTGAAGGACGTTTACTTGTAAAGAAGAAGTTTTACATTATGGTGTTGCTATTTTTACTTAAGTAAAGACTCTGAATACTTTTTCCACCCAATCAGCAGATTAATCCATAATGACAATAATCATTATTTGCAGTCCTATACAAAAACATAGTTAAAAATTAACTCCACCACAACCAACTACAACTCTAAAATCTTTTCTTTCTTTTACTGTATATTACTGCATGAGTAATAATAAAATTGATATAATAGTACAACAGTCACAGGGGCCATTTTGCTGCATTGAATACTTTTACATTTAATACTTAAAGGCAGGGTTGACGATGTTATCCAGTATACACTATTTGTTATATTGGTTGAAATGGTTTTTACACCCCGACAGCAATCGATTACTTATGAGCTCTGAAAAAGGACCGAAAAAGAGCCGTCATCTGTAGCTGCTGTAATCCTGTAAAAACGTCTACCAATCACTGCCTCGCGGTCCGCTTGGAAAGAACCAATCAGATGCCTCCCTGCCCGTACTCTACCCTTGGCGTGTACCAGCCTGAACTCAAAGCGCGTCGCCGCCGCAAGTTTGCTGGAGAACGGAAGAGGAAACTCAGCCAAAAGTAGCACTGCCGCGGTTACTTGTCATGAGGTAGCGTTGTTGAGTTGTGGTCCTCTCTCCGCTCTGTGTCTGTGATGTAGTTACGATGCGGAGCTGCTCGTGCATGTGTGTGGGGGGGCGTTGCCTTGGAAGGAGCCGCGAGGGGAGGGGGTGGGTTTAGACGGAGCTCCTGAGGCGAAGCTACTTTCAAATTATGCTAGCTTTCCAACATCGTCAACCCTATCTTTAAAATACATTTTCCTAATTACATATTTTTACTGAAGTAACATTTTTAGTATTTTTACAGTGTGGTATTAGTACTTTTACTTAAGTAAAGGATCTGGGTTACTTCCTCCCACACTCTTTCAATAAAGCATAAAAAATGTGATGATTTTCTGCTTTTCTCTGTTTTATTTCATCGTCAATCAAATGTCTGAAAGAAGACGTCCCACTGACTGTCTACTCTGACTGAAACCAGACTCAGAGGTCACGACTGTACGAATGAAACCACACATACAGTCTGTTTCCTGCAACCTGAACACAGCAAACACACTTCATCTCACTGACAGTGATCAACGCTCACTGAAAACAGACGTAAACAGTATGGATGTATGGACACAGAGCCTGTTCACATCCCTGTTATACTTTAGTAAACAGCAGGATGACACTGGAAGATCAAAGTAGAAGCCGAACAAAGGCTCTCGTACTTATATCCTTACGTGCACTGCACAATTATGAAACAGAGGTGCAATAATTACATAATTACAGTGAGAACATTTACTCCAATGCTGTACTTGTACTTAAGTATTTCTGTTATACCTCTACTCCACTACATTTCAGAAGGAAACATTGCAAGAACATCTTTGTATCCTAAATATCTACTTGTTAAAGTGAGGTTTGCTCATAGGAGATTATTCAACTTGTCATAAATCGCTCGTTTCAGCCTGATTAATGCATCTGTTCATGTTCCTGTTCATCAATTAATTGTTTTAATCATTTTTCAAGCATAAAACTGCCAGATTTTCGTTGGTTCCAGCTTCCAAGCTTTTCTTTGTCATAGTCTCATATATGATCATAAATTGAGTACATTTGGGGTTTAGTCACTTATTCAAGCAATTTGAAGACATCAACTTGGGCTTTTAATTGGCATTTTTGACAATTTTATAGACTAAAAAATTAATTAAATAATTAAGAAAATAATCCACAGATCAATCAATAATGTAAATAATCATTAGTTGCAGCCCTAGGTGTTTTATGGGATCAAAAACAATTTGGAAATATAAATACAATGCCAGCGACATGTTCATAGAATATTTACAGCAAGAAAAAACCTGAGTCAGTGTTCATGAGCACCTGAATATTGTTTTACAGACTTCAAAAAAATTGTGATCCTGTTCTTAAACAAATGAGTTTGTTCAGGCGGTTCACCTGACAGCTGGAGTTGGTGACTTCAAGAATTTTAAATTAAAAACAGATAAGATAAAAAAAAATATATAATGCATTAAGCTGCCCACCAGTGTGTAACGTAGTTAGAATTAACACCATTTCAAGCAGCTAAAAAAATAAATTCTGCTTACACTTCTGTGTATCAGTGATAATTATCTAATAATGTAATATATACAGTATCCTTACTCGGATACCATGACCTGGATGACTGAGAACCTTCACAAAGATATACACAGTAACACTGATAGGAGCCATTCTGCTGTATAACAAGTACTTTGATGCTTTAAGTACATTTTAATGATGATATTTCTGTATTTTTACATAAGTAGGAGTCTGGTCTTTTACTGATAATAGAGTATTTTTAGAATCCCAGGACTTCTTCTACCACTGGTAATTATATGAGACAATAATCGGTAGATTAAATAATAAAAACAAACTTGTCAGTGTGTCTGAATTACACAGATAATCTAGAAAACATCCAGATTTAGTGGTGGAAGAAGTATTCAAATCATTTACAGTAAAAGTAAAAAAGTAAAAGTAGCAATACCACAATGTAACCACATTATACTCCATTGCAAGTAAAAGTCCTGCATTCAAAAAGTGAAAAATACTTTTTTATTTTTTAGTAGTATTAGGAACAAAAATGTAACGTATCAAAAGTACTCATTATGCTGCAGAGTGACCCCTGTCATTGTCATATAACTATAGGCTATTATGGGATCATTATTACCAATGCATTAACATTTAAACAGTACTTTTAATGTTGTAGTTGTTCAAGGTTTTTAACTATTTTATACACCGTTGGGCAGCTCATTCTCATCTTTCATAAGCTGATTTTGTGTGTAAATTCTTGTGAAACTTAACTATAGTGCAATATTTCCCTCTGAAATGCAGTAGTGGAGGAAGTGTTGAGATCATTTACTAACTTAAAGTAAAAGTACTAATACCACACTGTAAAAACACTCCATTACAAGTAAAAGTCATGCGTGGAAAATGTTACTTAAGTAAAAGTATGTAAGTATGGTCAACAAAATGTGTTTTAAAGTATAAAGTGACTGCTATTCTATATATCATATCATTAGATTTAATAATTTAAATGAAAAGCAGCAAATCCTCACATTTGGTAAGCTGGAACCATGAAATATATTTGCATGAAAAAGTATTATATTGTCTATCAATTGACTAATTGATGAATCGACTAATCGTTTCAGCTCTTCTATACTGTTGGGTAACAAAATATCATACTTTTTAAGTATATTTTGTGTCCAAAATCTTAATTTGTGACTGTCAGATAAATGTAGTGAAGTAAAAAGTACCACATTGCCCTAAGACATGTAGTAGAGTAGAAGTAGAAAATTGTATAAAATGAAAAGATAAATTAACAACATTAAAACTTGCTCATACAAAACACTTGCACACAGACAACCTGGACTGCAGCGATAAAAAGTAAAAGTACTAATACCACACTGTGAAAAACACTCCATTACAAGTAAAAGTCACACATGGAAAATGTTACTGAAGTATGTAAGTATGGTCAACAAAATGGGTTTTAAAGTATTAAGTGACTGCTATACTATATGTTATATCATTAGATTTAATAATAAAATGAAAAGCAGCAAATCCTCACATTTGGGAAGCTGGAACCATGAAATATATTTGCATGACAAATTATTAGTCAATTGACTAATTGATTAATCGACTAATCGTTTCAGCTCTTCTATCCTGTTGGATAACAAAATATCATAATTTTTAAGTTCTCTGTATATTTTGTGTCCAAAATCTTCACTACATTTATCTGACAGTCACAAATTAAGTAAAAAAGTACAACATGCCCTCAGACATGTAGTAGAGTAGAAGTAGTAAGTTGTACAAGTAGCTACTTCAAAGTTGTACTCAATGACAGTAAAGTTAGTTGGTACAGTAGTAGATTAGATGTACTTCCACCACTGTCAAGCTTCATGACTTATCTTGTAGATGATGATCTAAATCACTTTAAATATCTACTGTACTCTTAAAGTATAAGATGAAAGTAAGCAACATTATTGAATCGCCATGTGACATTGAACTTAACTTGTTTGTCCTGTTTAGTTGTTCCTGCTCGGTTTGACACGGAGGACTGACTGACAGTAGTCAAACTCTCACAAACTAACAACACCAGCAGTAAACTATCACATTTAGCAGTACAACACGCAGTATTAACAGCGGTACTGTGAGTGGTTTAGTTACTCACCGTCATGTTTATCCGCAGTTTGTGTGTCTCTCTGCTACCAAACTGTCAAACTTGTCCAAACTTTTCTGAAAACACTCCAACATTCCTGCTTCCGCTTCCTGAAACCAGCAGGAGGAGAGGGGGGCGTGTCCTCGGAGGGCTGCAGCCGGGAAACAGCGACACCTGTCGGGCTGAGTCAGCACACACAGGACGGTCAGAATACAGGTGGATGGACAGACAGGGGTGGATGTGATAAACATCTACTTCATGGGTTTATGTTTTTTTTTTTGTTTTTTTACATTTATCCTTTGATATTGCAATATATTGTTATTAATTGTTTTTTATTTGTTTGTTTGTTTTATTGTTTGTTTTATTGAACAAACAAACAAACAAGATAAGTCATAAAGCTTGACAGTGGTGGAAGTACATTTAATCTACTACTGTACTAACTAATGTTACTGTCATTAAGTACAACTTTGAAGTAGCTACTTGTACTTAAGGCTACTTGAGTCTTTTCATTTTATACAACTTTCTACTTCTACTCTACTACTATATGTCTGAGGGCAAAGTGGTACTTTTGACTTCACTACATTTATCTGACATTCACAAATTAAGATTTTTGGACACAAAATACAACTTAAAAAGTATGATATTTAATTACCCAACAGTATAAAAGAGTTGAAACGATTAGTCGATTAATCAATTAGTCAATTGATAGACAATATAATACTTTTTCATGCAAATATATTTCATGTTTCCAGCTTCCCAAATGTGAGGATTTGCTGCTTTTCATTTAAATGATTAAATCTAATGATATGATATATAGTATAGCAGTCACTTAATGCTTTAAAACACATTTTATTGACCATGCTTACATACTTTTTGACACAACAAACATTAATTACTTCTTTATTGTTTTCTTCCATTTACATGCTTGTTCTTTTTAAATATCTATATATTGTAATTTGCTTAATGAATTGTATATATGTATATATATATATGTTTTTGTTTTTTTTTGTTCTTTTTTCTATTTGTATTTATTATTGAATTGACGCTTTGGCAATATTGTTCACCTGACAGTCATGCCAATAAAGCAAATTTAATTGAATGTGAAACAAAGCTGTTGTGTCTGAGGAAACACTGAAGCTGCAGCAGAAACAGTGAAGCTACACAGTGGTGGAAAATAATAATATAAGTAATAATAAGTACATTTACTAAACTACTGTACTTGCACTATAAAATAGAGAGGTAGGCCTACTTGTACTTTTCTACTCATGCCACCTCATCTTACAGATTAAGGTCAAAATATGTTTTTCCTTCTCCTTCAAAGGTCTTTTTATTAATTGTCAATAATCAATAGAACAGTCACTATGCAGGAAAAGTTAATTTTAGTTTTTCTGAACAACACTCACCCGTGACACAACACATCGATCAATCATACCTGACAACATCATACACAGACAGCCACAGCTGGCCACAAAGGACCTAACTGATTCTCAATCATGAATACATAAAATTCAAACTGTAGAGAATACAACACAGGGAGAGTATCCACAAATAAGTCATGAAATAATAATAAGAAGAAGAGGAAAAAAAAAATTTAAATATATATATACATATATACATACCTACATATAGACACACATACACATATTCGCATATACACACATATATATATATACATACATATACATATATATACACACGTGGACAAAATTGTTGGTACCCTTTCGTTAAAGAAAGAAAAACCCACAATGGTCACTGAAATAACTTGAAACTGACAAAAGTAATAATAAATATAAACTTACTGAAAATTAACAAATGAAAATCAGACATTGCTTTTGAATTGTGGTTCAACAGAATCATTTAAAAAAACAAACTAATGAAACTGGCCTGGACACTTTCTTTAACGGAAGGGTACCAACAATTTTGACCACGTCTGTATACATATATGTATATATATATATATATATACATACACATACATACATACACACAAATACATACACACAAATACATACCTACACACATACATATATATAAAAATAGAAGAAAAAATAATAATAATAACAATAATAATGATAATAATGAATAAATAAATAAAATACAATTTAAAAAAGGAAAAAGAAGATACTACTACTGGCTACTCAGAGATTACTGTAGTGGGTTTCTCAAAAAATGACAAAAAGGGGCCCCATACTTTGTCAAATTTTCTCTCTGTTCTGGTGGTATAACGGATTTTCTCTAAATTCATACAGGACATAATGTCTCTGATCTAACGTTAAATATGTTTTTAAATGTTATTTATTGTTGTATTATTCCAAAACACTGACATGGTGTATAATTGATTGTGAGCAGGCCTTGGTGACTTAGGAGTCCTCTGGACTGCCTCTAACTTCTCTCAAACTTATAGGAGCTCCCTTTAGTGAATCACTCTTAGACCAAAAACTTAGGAGTCCTAAAGTTGACACTGGCCTTATTTTCAGAAGTTTCTCCTAACTCAGCCAGTTGGAAGCTACTTGTGTTTTGTTAGCAGTTCCACCACATTTCCTCTCTAATATCTAATATTTCATATAGAAATTACCAAAATGAATATACATTTGTGTAGCAGATATTTCTTCCTTCTTCTTTCCTTCCCTCATTAATCATCTCTTGTGGACTTTTGCAGGGAGTTGCAGTTTGAGAATTATTTTATATACAGTTAGGTAGTTTAGTCCAGTGGTGAAAGAACACCACCAAAATCTGTTACTGTAATACCCAAACCACCTAAATGCAACCCCACATGCACCCAAATAAAACATTTACATCCAATGAAACATTTGATTCTGTATGAAAGAAAGAAAGAAAGAAAACGTGTGCGTTGAGTGACCTGACCTTCTACCTGCCGTACCTTCATTTAACCACCAGATGGAAACCAAACACCATTAAACTGATGATCATCTTTACTGAGATGCTCTACTGCTGATGGATCTGTGATGATACAACAGCCGATCAGACACACTGATCAAAATGTTTAAGTGTAAACTAATTAATTTTTATGATGACATTAAAAGGTGTTCTTGGATTTCTCAGAAAAATATACTTCCACTATTTCAGGTTATTCAAGAAAGTTAAATTGGCCTAAAGATTATGGATGGACTGAACTTTTAAACCACTCAAGGAAGTTGATTTGTGTATTGATGTTCTGTCATTACACACATTTTTTTACATTTAATGTCGGAAAGAGACAACTTATTTTATAGTTACTGGATTATAATGATATTGTTTATTAAAATGCTTCTAAAACCAATCTCCTTCTTATCAGTGGGTCTGCAGATTCTTATTAAGTTGTTCTTTTCTTCATTGGTATATTATTAGTAATCGTTATTAGTTAAAACAATTCATTGTCCTTTATACTTTTCGGCTCCTTTCAATTGTAATAATTCACCTGCACATAATTGTTTTCTTCATATATAAACATGTTTTATTCTCTTACCTTAAAACAAATTGCACATATTTCCAGTAACTCTATCACTGCATGCTTCTTGGTCATTTTTCTTATGAGAGTGTCTGTCCTAAGGTCTCTTTTGTGTTTGTTATCAAGTTCATTGTTTTATTTGTTCCGACGCAGCATTGTTGTGTTGTTTTGTGTTTGTTTGTTCATGTGAGTGTTTGTTTTGAGACTCCCTTAAGGGGTTTAATAACACTTTACTTCTGCTGTATAAACACACAGTTGTAATAATATAAAATATGTCTTCATAGGAGAAGTTACTCTACATGAAAAACACGGAGTAATTGAATGATTTGACTGCAAATGCAAATTATCAAAAAGTTAAAATGTTAATATAAGACACTGTTTTTGCTGTCTGAGACATACTACCGTGTGTTTGTGTGTGTGTGTTGAATTTTCATTGGTTGCTTCGTTCTATGTATGAATAGGGTAATCTGACCTTCTCCCCCCCCCCCCCCCCCACCACACACACACACACATACACACAGCTTGCAGTATAGAATAATAGTTCTTATTCAAGAGCGAGTTGCTCTGCTGTTCGTTCACTTTGCTTTAAATAACAAATGAAAAACATTTCTCTCCCCTGAGTTATTGTCACCTCACTGCTGTTTATTTTAAATTTCAAACTCATCCTCATTTCTGTTTCTGTTTCCTGATAAAGGTCTGTAATAATATAATAATTTCTGGATGTTTTAATCCGTTGAAATTGTAAACATTCAAAGCCACTTACAGCTTTGGTTTGCTTGAAAACCATCAAATCAAACCGTGACCTCTGTGTGACCTGTTTCGGGTATCTGTGCTTTTATTCTTGACATTATAAAGTACTTCAACTAGAGAAAAGCGTAATAGAAGTTATAAAAGTGTATTATCATTACATGTTGTACTTAGAATTCAGAGAGATTCCGTTTTATATTCATTAATCATGAACTGAACAGCAGAGAGACAGATAGATTGACTCTGTGTTAACCATTAGCTGTCAGAGATGCACACTGATGGGACAGACACACGGAGTCCTCTAAAGTTCCCTGGTAACCTCCTAGCAACCGGTTTACCGTCACCATAGCAACCTCTTCACTGGAGAACAGTCCGGTCCAAAGTCCGCAGCTTCTTTCCGATTGGTCTGACTCGGATGGTTGGGACCATAGACTGATGAGATAAGCTCCTCCTTCTGCCATTTTCTGCTGACTGTTTTAAAACATGCAGTCGATGTGGCTAAAAGGCTATATGCCAACGATTAAACAAATCTAAGGTTACAGAGATAGTTCGTACGACGTGTTTTCCCACCATGTTGTCAGGAAAAGGTCTTTATAGAATAGGAAAGTTACAGAAATGTTTGGACTCACCCCCTCATGTTAGTGTCTTAGCATGCTAACATTTAATTAGCACTAAATAAAGTACAGCTGAGGCTGATTTGAATATCATTATTAGTTGTCATTCTTTTTGCAGGTATTGGGTCACAAAACCAAAGTGTAAATGTCCCTGTGCAAAAAGTTAAGGGAATACCAAAGTAGGAACATGAATGTGTGTACCAAGTTCTGTGGCAATCCGTGAGATAGTTGTCAAGACATTTCACACAAAACCTCACGGTGGCACTAGATTAAAATTATGACCTGATGGTGGCGCTAGAGGAAAAGTCGTTGAAAGACCATCAAAGGTATAACAATTCATCCTGAGGGGAACACAAATGTCTGAACCAATTTCCATGTCAATTTATCCAATAGTAGTCAATTTCACAAATAAACAAAATTACCAACCTGCTGTTGACGCTAAACGACAGGAGATCACCAAAATCATTACGATTCATCCTCTGGAAAACATGAAACATCTGTACTACATCTCATGAAAAGCCATTCAATTATTTTTGAGATCTGGACCAAAGTGGTGGATGGACCAACCTAGCTAGGGCCGGCTTAAGGCCTATAGGGCAGCACATTCTGGGGGGGCGGTGGTCGCCCTCTAAAAAAAGAAAAAAGCCAGTGGGTGTCCTTCCTCATTTTCAGCATTGAGGTAAAAAATTAACAAATAAAGAAAGAAAGAAAGAAGGAAAGAAATACACTTTTCACCCCTTTAAAGTGGCAGTAGGCAGTATATTTTTGGCATCATTGGGCAAAAATTCCATAATAACCTTTCAGAATATTGTGATTCAAGTGTTCTGAGAGAAAACTAGACTTCTTGCAGATGCCGTTAGGAGCACTGGAGGACACAGAGGCACATGTTTTTTTTCAGGTTACCTGTTTCATGTACTACTGTCACGATATAGCAACCGTTTTATAAAAATAACTTTTTTGAATCATATTTTCTCTAATCTTGCCTTCTTCAGCTTTAACTCTTGTTATAATAAATACAGTTATTTATGAAAATAAAAATATAAATTTTTGTCTTAAAACCATTGCGATGTCTGATGTGTGTTGCGGTGCCACCAGCGGCAGGGCATCCGAATTTCACCTAGGGCACCAAAAGGGCTATAGAGCCGGCCCTGAACATAGCCATCCCTAAAGCTATTCCACTTGCATGGCTAAAACCTTCAATCTAACCAACAAGCTTCACAGGTGTGACACAGCATCAGTCAGTGAGATAACTGGTTGGGCTATAGGGGGTAAGGTTGTGTGCAGGTAAAGGTGAGAAGAAACACATATGGACAGGGAGACTGACTTTGACACAACACCTGAACCTGCACCAGTCAGTTAGGACAGACGATCATTTGGACCCCATCTCGGACGAACATCATCATCCCTCTAAAGGGACAAAACATCTGGATCAAAATTTTTATTTGATGAAAATACAAAAACAGAACCATCAAACTGTTGAAGGTTATGATCTAAACACATATTTGTGTATCTGAGAACATGTTAAAGTGGGATCATCAGACCAGTGCATCAATACCCAGAAGCCCCAGCATCTTGTCCAGTCGCCCTGCTCTCACAGTCCGAGTCTAAAAATGTTGATTTTCTTGACGATCATTCGGACCCCATCTCTACCTGGTTATTAGCATGTAATCTATAATTGGATATTTTATCCGGATCATAAAGAACTCACTTTAATACAGGCACCCAGAATGCATTGCAATGAGAATGCTATACTGGATCAGTGAGACCACATCTGGATGTGGTCCGGGGGTGATATCCTATATTTTCATCATCATCATCATCTTCTTCTTCTTCTTCTTCTACAACAATAACGATACACCTTGACACACACAGATATGTTATAATTATCACACACCTTTCATGATGAGTATGATGTTTGTGTGTGCGCATGCGTGGTTGCATGTGGCGACAGATGGTCAACTTTCCTCACAAAGAGAGAGAGAGAGAGAGAGAGAGAGAGAGAGAGAGAGAGAAAGAGAGAGAGAGACTTGGCTGATACTAATGGAAGATTTGTCACGTGATCCCCGGGGCCGTTTTAATGACGTATGTACCATATGGCGCGTGCCGGGAGGGCGTGGCCTCGATATGCTAATTACCCCCTCTGTGTGTGTGTGTGTGTGTGTGTGTGTGTGTGTGTGTGTGTGTGTGTGTGTGTGTGTGTGTGTGTGTGTGTGTGTGTGTGTGTGTGTGTGTGTGTGCGTGTGTGTGTGTGTGTCTGATGCTGAGTATAAAAGCAGCATCCTCCCACACACACACCTCAGAACGCTCAGAGCAGATCACGCACAGTCACGCCGGACTCACGCACATAGAGCGCGCGGGATGCGTGCGATCTGATGACCAGCGGCTTGTTACAACAGGTAGGTTTCTTTTTTTCTCTTTTACAGATTATTAACTAATATCTGATTGATAAATTCCTCCTCTGATTGGTTCTTGGGATGTCTGTGCAGTCTAACCTTCAGGATGATAAATCTGATTCATTATTTATGCTCCCAAATGAATCCAGGCTATTAACTCTAATTCAAATCAGAGAGTTTTTAACAGTGATGCACTGATTTAGTAATTCGTCTCATTTGTATCAAATCAATTAGCATGCGTAAAGCCTATAAAAGTAGTAAAACTAAGATTCCTTATTTTATTTATTTATTTTTAATTAAATTTTTTGTTTCCATATTATTATTTTTCCATATTCCTATAATTATATTCGTTGTTTCGTTTCTACCTCTTTCTCTGGAATTAAAAAAAGCGCATTTTTTTGTCCTTTATTCAGTTTATTTGTTATATTTAGTTTCTTCGTGTCCGTTCACTTCCACCTGTCTCACCCCCGCCTGTCTACCGATCTGTTAAATAAACGGGGCCAGAATAATTATTATCATAATTAGAACAATAATTATTTAAAAGCTCCTTCTTCCAGCCTGACGGTGAATCGTTGCGTTTTACATAATTAAATTTCACGCTTATAAATAAAACAAAAACGGATTTTTCTAACGGACTTCATTTTGACGTCTTTTAAACAGATACAAATTAATTTCAGTGATCAAAGCTGCATAATAGAACACGTTATTAATTATTAAAGTGACGGCTTTTTTGCAACAGTTTTCGGATTATTCTAAAAAATAAATAAATAAATAAAACTAAAGGTCGTATGTTTTAAAGCCGTCCGCGTCAAATTTGTAGTCTAAATGAAAAGCAACTGAAAGTTAATTAAAGTTGCAAGTTGAAAAGTATAGTATAGTATAGTTGAAAGTTATTTGATAGTTGCAGCTTCACGTTGACAGAATGTCCCCGTCTTATTTATTTAGCCTATGCATTCGTTTATTTCTATGTAGCCATTATGTTCTATGCATATTTAATTTTTCCTGCACAGACACACAAGAATAATCGCACTTGAATTGCTTATTTAATTATTAAGATTTAAACTATTCTTATAGGCTGTTGTTAGATTCCGATTTGAATCAGATTGAGAACTTGCTGCATTTAAAAAAACAAATCAGTTTAAAAAATAGCTTATATATTTTTCAAGTTAACAAATCACAGCAGCTCAATTAGCCTAAATGTTTATTATTATTATTATTATGATTATTATTATTGTTGTTGTGTTTAATTTTATTCCAAAGAAAATAAAAGTGAGAACATCATCAATCCTCCCCGATTCTGTTCAACACATAGAAATGAACCAAATAGATCTATATAGAATATAGAGTCTGATCTCATGGGAATACATCTTTCCATTATTAAATAAACATAGAAATGTGTGGTTTATCTGGTAAATCATGATACTGTAAAATTAAATCAGACTAATTTTAATCCCAAGGCAAAAGAAATAGTTTGGAGCAAAAAACATTTGCAAAAATGTAAATTAATGTTACACAAAACCATCAGGATGTGATATAGAAATGATCATGTGAAAATAAGTGTCCCCCTGTTCCTCAAAATGTGGTGGTTATTTATAACTTTTATTACAACATTTATTAAAACCTTGATAACAGCTCTGAGAATATATTGTATATTATAACCAGGCCTCTAATAGGCAGTTTAATTATTTTCTATTATTAAGCTTTCTTCTACATAGATTAAGTGTGATAATGAGTTTTTAATTGTTTTCTAATGAACTGATTTATTGTGTTTTCTTTAGTCTCAAACACAGAATCAGCATCATCATGACCAGGTCAGTGCAGGAGGAGCAGGAGTCAGTGGAGTCGGAGGAGCAGCAGGAGCTTCAGAGCGCCTCAGAAGCAGGAGAGGAAGAGGAGGACAGCCTCGACCACCTGGAGGACGAAGAGGAGGTGGATGATGATGAGGAGGAAGAGGAGGAGGAGGACGGCGAGAATAAACCTAAGAGGCGAGGGCCGAAGAAGAAGAAGATGACGAAGGCTCGTATTCAGAGGTAAGGAGATTGATATCTTTTAAAAACTAATATGTTCAGCTAAAATGTACAAAAAATGTAAAGTTTGTCCTGAGGTTGGCACTACAGGAAAGGTTACGCGGTCATGAAAATGTACAGGGCTCATCCTCTGAGGAGCAGGATTGTGAAGAGTAGATTTTATGGAAATCTGACTCGTATACTTGTTCAGACACCCTGGACCAAAGTGTTGGACGGACAAACATCATCATCCCTCTAAAGGGACAAAACATCTAGACTGAAATGTTACTGAGCAGGTGGCAAAATCATTGTTATTTGATGAAAATACAAAAACAGAACCATCAAACTGTTGAAGGTTATGATCTAAAAACCTATTTTTGTATCTGAGAACATATTAAAGTGGGATCATCAGACCAGTGCATCATTACCCAGAAGCCCCAGCATCTTGTCCAATCGCCCTTTCCTTGAATCTCAGTCTGCCTTGTTTCCCAAAAGCATCTTAAGGCTAAGATGATCGTAAAATCCGTCTTATGTACCCTCTTAAGCTTAAGACGCGTTTCCCAAAAGTATCATGAAGTCACGCTAAGAATTTAAGCATAGATTAACAAGTAGCTCCTACCCACTCATAGGTAACCTAACCAAAAACTACAAAATGGTTTCGAGGTTTTGTTCATTTTAAAGTCCATACTTTTACTTGAACACTGATGTTCTGTCTTAGAATATTTAAAATGAGTCATGTTTGACTCAATAAGAAAATATAACTAAACTAACACACACATATATTAATCAACAATTGATTTGTGCAACTGATCTGTCGTCATCGTCCTCATTTAGGAAGCTTCGTATTCATACCGAACAATTCCGAGTATAAAACATTTATTTGTGTCATTTACAACAGTTGTGGTTTGTGATTCATGTATTTTTAATATATAGCATGGCTTACAGATATGTAAAGTTACTTTAAACTGTATTCAGTATCATTTTCAGCACCACAGACAGCGGACGTTAACAGTGTGCACAAGCTCTCACAGCAAAACATCAGTTTACAATTTAAAGTCCATTAACCCAGCAGTGTTTATCTAATAGCACGTGTACACCAGCCCGGTTTTTAGCCGCACTCGGGTTTGACGGAATAGCGTCATATAGTTCAAGTGTATTTTCTTCTGTTCTATGTGAGTGACTAAATTAATCATATTGTACATTGAGCTGTGGTTGCTGCCAAAATGCCTGTAAGCAAGCATGCTAACTACTTACGCTGCATTCACGCCAGATCCAGCCGTGCGGCGAAGTCCTCCCATTCATTTTGAATGGAGGTAGTGTGTTTGAGTGGGTGTCGTAAAAAAATGACTGCATGTAAAATTTCTCACAAGTGCAGTTCTTGGATGCTGATTATCACTACCAGGAAGTTACATATAGGATAATTGGTAACAAAACTAACAATCTGCTTTGTGTTTCTGCAGGTTTAAGGTCCGTCGGATGAAAGCTAACGCCCGGGAGAGGAACCGCATGCACGGGCTGAACGACGCTCTGGAGAGTCTGCGGAAAATCGTCCCTTGTTACTCCAAAACCCAGAAACTGTCCAAGATCGAGACGCTCCGCCTCGCTAAGAACTACATCTGGGCCCTGAGCGAGGTTCTGCGCTCCGGCAAGGCACCCGACCTGATGAGCTTCGTCCAGGCACTCTGCAAAGGTCAGTGTCACCTTACAGCAACAGATTGGACCGGGTTGTTCAAGACCCAGAGTCAGTCTGGAGCCTGATCTCTGGTTATATGAAATATAATAAACACTGCAATGCTTGATTATACTGTATGTATTGACTGATTATTGTCTCTCTGCTCTCAGGTCTGTCTCAGCCGACCACTAACCTGGTGGCGGGCTGCCTGCAGCTGAATCCTCGGACTTTCCTGCCGGAGCAGACACCCGACCTGCCGGTTCACCTTCCCCCCGCCGGTGCTGCCACCTATCCCGGACACTACTCCTACCAGAGCCCTGGGCTGACGGCTGGCCTGCCCAGCCCGCCCTACGGCACCATGGAGCCTTCCCATATCTTCCACCAGGTCAAAGGTCAGCCCTACGGCCCGCTGGAGCCCTTCTTTGATGGCGTCCTGGTGTCAGACGCCCCAGCATTTGACCCGCCCCTCAGCCCGCCGCTCAGCATCAACGGGAACTTCTCATCCTACAAGCATGAGACCGTCACAGCTGCCGAGTACGACAAGAGTTTCTCCTTCAGCGTACACTACGGAGGAGGAGGAGCTGGGGGACATCCTGCCATCTACGGTGGTGCGGGGTCCAACCCGCGATGCGGTGAAATGCAGGTGGACGGGCTGATGGGCTTTGATGGACACTCGCATCACGAGCGGATGATGAACGCCCAGCTGAACGCCATCTTCCACGACTCCTGAGGAAGAGGAGGACGAAGGACTGAGAGACTGATGAAGACAGAGAGACGAACAGAAAGACAGTTATATGGAGACAGTTCTGTGCATGTCTATCATTTCATAGCTGTCTTTACTTCTATCTATTCTTCTTTCTGTCTGCGTCAGGCTCTACGACTCCTCCTCATCACGAGGGCGGTGACGTCGATGACGATGACAAAGTCACGTTGATGATGTAACCTTCTTTGTAGCGCTTCATCCTGCAGGAGACGCTCTCTGAATGTCTCGTTATTATCCATATTATCACTTAAAAATAATCAATAATCAATAAGCAATAATCTGGAGGAAACTATGCAATTTTGTTCAAACCTGAGCGACGCTCAGCTGATAATTCCAAATGTTGAAAGAATAAAGATTTCTCTATTTTTGGGTCTGTGTGTAAGGCGGCTTTGAGCGGGAACTGGGCCGGTGTTTGGCCGAAATGTTCATGTTGTTCATGTGGTTTTTACTTTTTGCTTTTTATAACGTTCCTGTAGCGTTCTGTTAACATTTCATGTGACTCTTGTTCATATTTTATAAGATAGATGTTTATAAAGGCCTTTCATTAAAAGGAATTCAGTGTGATTCATCTGAGAGACTCTGTTCATCAGCAACAACACAACAAAACAACAAATCACCTCCGTTCAGTCCAGTTTACTGTAGCTGTAACCAGGTTAGTTCAGTCCAGTTTACTGTAGCTGTAACCAGGTTAGTTCAGTCCAGTTTACTGTAGCTGTAACCAGGTTAGTTCAGTCCAGTTTGGTCAAGTTCACATCAGTCAAATTCAACTCTATTAAAAATGTTTAAATAACACATTTAAGCATTAAGCATTTTAATTGCCCAAGCAATCAACGATCTGACTGTTGGACGATCAGAGGAATTTCTGGTATAGCTTATAGATGAAATGATTAGTAGATTAGTCCATTGACAGAAAATGAACCTAGGTACCACTTTAACTCTGCCTATTTAGCATTTATAAGTAAACATTGAATAAATAGTTATATAACACACTGTAATGTTGCATGTAGCTATACGATTTTATTAACGTCATTTGTCAACAACTCTAACTCCTCCTGTGGGCACCCGTCCATGGACATTCCTCTATAAACATAATGAATGACAATATAGTAAAACACAGTTGTACTAATATAAAATATACCTTCACAGGAGAAGTTATAATTGTGGACAAATACTTTATACTAATAAACACTTAAAATGTCCTCATGCCTCCAACTACATGTTGGAAATCACTTATTAGATGTTTATATAGTGATTATAGGGGGTTAAAATAAAGTCTTACTGAATTAACAACTATTTTGATAACCGATTAGTCATATAACTAGATTTTTTAACCAACAATGCCCAAATTTCACTGGTTCCAGCCTTTCATATATGAATATTAGCTGGTTTTCTTTGTCTTCTATAATGGTAAACTGAATATCTTTGGTTTTTAGACTGTTGATCGGACAAAGTGAGGAATTTAAAGACTTTACCTTGTATTCTGGGAAATTGGGTAATTTTTCTATATTTTCAGAACAATTAATCCAGAAAATAATGATAATGATAATCACAACAATCATTAGTTGCAACCCTTTCATACTGTTTTAGTTTTCCACGATCCAATTTACAACAGGGCTGCTGTCAAAAGATCCACTATAAACTGTAGTGAGCTTATTTTAATAATATTGGAGAACCAGCTCACAAACCTACAGACGTCCTTAAAAGATTCACACCATCAGCTAAAATGAGATTGAAGGTTGAAGTCTTGGAGATACAAGGTTTCCATTTAACAGAAGTGTTTTTTAAAGTGGATTTTAGGCTCCAAGTATTGATACACACATGAGGAGAAAACACATATCTCCTTACAGAGAAAACCCTGTTAACACGTTAACAACATTATCACACAGACTGAAGGACAAAACCAGGATCACTGTGTGTGTGTGTGTGTGTGTGTGTGTGTGTGCGCGCGTGTGTGTGTGTGTATGAAGGGCACAGATGTTCGTTCTGCAGGCAAGATTTTAATTTATGAAAATGATCTCGTTTATGCATGAGAGCCCCCCTCCGTACACACTGCTGTCCTGCTGTGTGTGTGTGTGTGTGTGTGTGTGTGTGTGTGTGTGTGTGTGTGTGTGTGTGTGTGTGCGTGTGTGTGCGTGCGTGTGCGTGTGCGTGTGTGTGTGTGTGTGTGTGTGTGTGTGTAAGTCAACAGGGACAATATGGTGGCCATATCCCACCATTTAGCCTTCCTGTTAAAGTAGAATAATAATGAGAGAAAGTCAGACTGCAGCATAACGATTCATCATTTTCAAATGGAACAGAAACTATTTCATTAACACCTACGAGATATCTGGATGTTATTTATTAACAATGCTGAGAAAAGTTCCTTTAAATACACTTACTGTACAGATACAAATATTGAGATCAGGAAAAAATTAAAAGGAAAATTGTTGGAAAAACCTGAGCTGTTTTTATTCTTTATTGGAGAAAGTTATTAATATAAACGCGATATGGACATTTTTAATTCATAATACAGTTACTGCAGTAGCAGCCGTAGTATTAGCAGTATCAATAGTAGTATTAGCAGTAGTCTTTGTGATAGAGGTTTTGTGTTTCAGTCTGTTGGCTGATCATAACACTGATTAATGCAGCTTAAACTCAGCCATCTGTCATCAACACACAAACTCATAATATGGTGTTTATATCGCAGCCAGGGAACATCCTTCTCTCTGATTGGTTAGAATGTGCCTTTTAAAATCATATACAGTAGGATGACAGTGTGTCTGTAGTAGACTTTATAGTATGGGTTTATAGGCAGGGAAAAAAGGGGGGTTGGTATTTGTAAAAATCGCATGCTGAACATGAGCCCAAAAAAGTTTTTTAGCTTCCTGGTTTTTGTCAAGGCCTACGGAAGGAGGCTGGGACACGGGTGGACACGGGTCTTGGGGTATGGGGTACAACACATGCACAGTGTAACTGAAGCTGCAGTCGTGCTAGGCGATTGGCTCAATTTCGGTGAGTGCAGACCAGATTTTACTACGCCTGTGTGGTACCCCAAAGATATGCCGCGTTCATGAAGCGTGACCCAGCCGCTTTCAATAGGCCTTGGTTTTCGTCCATTCGAGACTTCCTTTGGCCAAGCCGGCTGACTTCCTGTTGGCTCCACGTACAAATGAATGGGATAAAATAATTTAATCACACGGCTCTTTTAGACATCCCAAATGTTACTGGACCAAATGGATCAAATTCTGACAATATGAAGAGTCATTACAGGATGTTTGTGACGAAAATATTCACTGTTTTACAGTCGCCCCTTTTCCAATGATTTTTAGACTATGGGAAAATGCTTTTTGGACCAGTGTGCGTCATGTGATGATCCCGGAAGTTGCAATAACAAGTGTGGCCACTTTGCCAAAATCGCCTCACAGCCAAGCGCTGATTCTAGGAGCTTGAAACAGCCCATGTAGGATCACATCATTCAAAGTAGAAGGAGCCGATTGAGAAAATAAGAACCTTTAAGAATTTAAAAGACGTTGACTAAACAGTTTTTGTCTTTAATGAAATAAAACTACCAACACAATCTCAGACAGAAAGCAGCAACAGTCACACATAGGCCTACTGACTAAGCTGGCAACCCTCAATCTAACCTGGCAACTTGCTGCATATTTTTATACTTTTAGCCTACTTAAGTAGGATTTTGAATGCAGGACTTTTACTTGTAACAGAGTAGCCTATTTTTACACTGTGGTATTGGTACTTTTACCTAAATAAAAGATCTGCAGACTACTTATTCCACTGATTATAAATGTTTTGTATGAAAACAGACAAAATACGCGCAGGAACCTAACTAGTAACTTAAGTAGGCTACAGTAAAAATATAAAGTAGCATAAAATGGACATACTTAAGTAAAGTAAGCCTACAAGTAGGTAAGAGGTAAAGTTGAGGATTTTCATATGATGTGGAAACCTTTCATACATTTTATGAATGGCCTGACTGTAGATCCCTGTGATCAGATAAGGATTGGTGCTACCACCGACACTCCAAGGTAGCTTGTAATTTGTATCATTGCTGGTGCAGGATGATTGTGAATAGGGAGATAGAATAGGATGATGACTGAATTGTACACTGATTTCTTTTTTTTTTTTAATTGATTATATGTATATGTGTTTTTGTATGTGTATGTACTGCGTGTGCGTATATCTGTATGTATGCATATATGTATACAGTATATATATGTATATATAAATAGATTTTATTTTATTTTATTGTTTTTTCTTTTTACTTATTCATCTATTTTTTTGTGTATAATATGTTTTTCCTGTATCTATATTGGCTTACTTTATATTAATATTAGGTCTGTTAAGTTTCTTTGTACCAAGAATGTTATTATTGGGGACGTTTGTGAATGTTTGTTCTGTTGTTTCAAATGAACAAAAAAACAATAAATATAATATTGAAAAAAAAAAAAAACAGCCTCGATCATAAACTGATGGAGAGTTCAGGCTCCTGTGTGCGCACTCCCGCTTGGATGAACGCGGGAGCGCGCACCCCCGTTGATTAGCAGACACCGGTGGATCCGCCGCGTGCACGAGGAGCTGTGAGTCCGTTAATCCGAGCTGCTCCCCGTCTCCATAGCGACGACGACACCCCGGAAATACAACACAGCCCGTCAGTGGTGATCAGCTTATTATACCGTGTGTTTATCTGAAGAGGAACAATAAACTCACAGCCGAGTTTGTTTGTTTGTTTGTTTGTTTGTTGAGTCGGTAAACATGTCGGAGCCTGAGGAGGAGCTCCAGGGAGAGCAGAGAGACAGCATGAAGAAGAAGAAGAAGAAGAAGAAAGAAAAACCAAGCGCCAAGAAGAAGAAGGAGAAGAAGGAGGAGAAGGAGGAGAAGGAGGAGAAGGAGGAGAAGGAGAAGCGGGAAGAAAAGGAAGAAGAGCAGGTGGAGGAGGAGAAGGAGGAAGAGGAGCACAGGTGAGGGTTCCTTCAGTTTAGAGCTCTCTGATTGGTTCATACAACAAACTGATGAATCAGACCAAAGAAATCCATCAATTCACTTAAAGGTCCCATCTCGTGCTCATTTTCAGGTTCATGTTTGTGTTTTGTGTTTCTACTAGAACATGTTTACATGCTGTAATGTTCTAAAAACACATTATTTTCCTCATACTGTCAGCGTGAATACGCCTGTATTTACCCTCTGTCTGAAACGCTCCGTTTTAGCGCATTTTGACGGAATTGCAATAGAATTGCGTTGCTAGGCAACAGATTGGGTCCATGTTTACTTCCTGTCAGCTGATGACATTCACATACACTGCAACCAAGCCCCCAGGAAGTGCGCCGGTCGACGATCCGGACTTTCGTAGTGGCCAAACGGCGGTACTGCAACTTCCGTGTCAGTCACGTGATGACGTTGGGCCCAAAAATACTTTTTCCCATAGACTTACATTGGGAAAGAGACGTCTGTAACTCATCGGATCATTTTTTTTTAGGTGAATCAACTCCCCAGTACGAACACTCTAATAGCCCTTATTTAAAAAATTAAGTTTTTAAAGTTGTAAAATTGCACTAATAGCTGAATCCGGAGTTATTTCCCTTCCTCCGTTCATGTGAGTGAGACCCAGACCGAGGTTGGAGCGCAAGCCGTGACGACGGCGTGATGTTGGGACCCCGTGACCAAGTCATGTGACCGAGCGGTCACATGTGACTGTGCATGTCCCAGTTGCCCAAGATCCGCCAAGATCCGGGTACTTTTCCAGACGGAAGTCGAGTCATTTAGGCTTCATGCGCCAATGTGCAACTCTCATAGGAATGACCGGGGCCCCGCCTCCAACGCTGTATCCAGTTCTTTTAATACATCCATGACTGCAACCAGGAATAAACTGGGACACATTTACAATGTTTACGTTTAAAATCGTGTCAAGGGTCTAAATATTGTATATTCGTGACATCACGAATGGGCAGAAATCCTGACAGCTTGTTTCAAATGCAGAGTTTCTGAATACGGGCTGTGTGTATTTCCCTGTGGATTGAGTGTTTTGATACTTTCACAGTATTTATATAGCACTTAAGCCTGCTTTATAGTAAAAAAAACATGAAAATCTAACTTTTTTATAATATGGGACCTTTAAAGTATGAACAATCACAAAACTCTTTCAAAGTAAAAGCCCTGCAGTACTAGTAGTAGTTTACCTAAAACTAAAACAGACCTCTGATTGGTTTGAAATAAACTATGTGTGTTTCTTTGTGTGTGTCAGGGAGAGTATTGTGCTGCGTGGGATCTTCAAACTGGGGAAGAAGAGTCATGACGTCCTGCTCACCCAAACCAGGCTGACGTGGATCCCCATCACCCCGGAGACCCCCACAGGTCAGTTGCTACGGTGATGAGCTGTCAAAGTGATCACAGTCGTCCTGTTGATGTCAGACCGACAGGCAGACTGTGTGTATGTCGAGGCAGCTGGTGCTGTAATGGAGAAGTTCTGAGACCACCTGAAACATGACATCTGGACACACACACACACACACATACACACACACACACCCACACAGACAGAGAGAGAGAGAGAGTATTACTGGGGTTATAAAGTTGTTACATCCTTCAGTTTTGGTGATCATCTTGCTGTTTAAAACTCAGCTGGATGATGTCAAATCACTTAAACAGCTGAATTATCTGTGTTGCTACTGCTGTAACTTTAAGTCCCCAGCTGTGTAACAGCCTCTCTGCTACAACACTATAGCACCAGGGGAACCCGTTGTTGCCCACAAACCTGTACGAGCGCAGATTTTCTAAGAATAAACAAACTATGGATCAAATTATTTTTCTCTGCATGCAGAGTTGGCTGAAGTTTTGTATTGGCGGCCAGCTCCTTTGCTAATTCTGGGGTTTGGTGCTTCACTCGGCTAAAATCAGTGTCTGGGTGATGGTGTACGAAGTATTTTTTTAAGATGACCTCTAGGACTTTGTCAGAAATCACTCCATCTTTACTACATAGTGCACGATATTTACCGTCCACCATTTTAGTTCAATGGTTTAGTTGAATTCTGAGTGTTAAACCTGCAGTAGGCAGAAGGTTTTTGGCATCATAGGGCAAAAATTACATAATAGCCTTTAAGCATATTGTAATTCAAGTGCTCTGAGAGAAAACTAGACTTCCTCCTCCTCATGGCTCTGTTTTCAGGCTTTAAAAAATCTAGCCCATGATGGGAGACTTTGGCCAATCACAGGCCATTTCAGAGAGAGAGCGTTCCTATTGAGCGTTCCTATTGAGCGTTCCTATTGGCCGTTCATGCAAGGGAGCAGCTGTAAATCACTCGCAAACTCCGATCACGCACCGGAGAACACAGAGGCAAATTACTTTTTTCAGATTACCTGTCTCATGCACTACTGTCAGGATATAGTGACCGTTTTATAAAAATGACTTTTTTTAATCATGTTTGCTTCAATTCTACCCACTGCAGCTTTAAATGTATGCTCTAATACAGCGCCCACATAAAATTCCAATAATGGAACAAAAACAGTAGCATCCATGATATGTACATTACTTTCTGTGTTGCATTTAAAATTAATAGATGCAAAAATAATATTCGTGCAACACTACACCTGTCAGTGATGATACAAAAATTCTGACTGATTTGAGTCTGAATTCTCAATATATTTTTCACTATAGAGTGAACTATTGAGTTACTACTATTGACTTTATGCAGCCCGCCCATTTATTTGTTTGTTACATCTCTGGTTTTGTCTCCTAACTTGCTTGCTGAAGTAAATACAAGTAAAAAGTTGCAGTCCTGATTGGTTCACACAGCCTACCATACATTTTTTTTTTTTTCGAAGTTGGGAACACACCACATCTGTGACCTGACACCACCACATCCACCACAGAAATCAGATTAAAAATACCATCTTTAATGCAAAGTCACCTACAGCTCTAACTAGCTTACAGGTACCTCACGTTGTGTTGCACTTAAAAGCAACACAAAGCAAAGCAAAACATTTTCAAGAGCTCTGAATCTAATTGTTTTTACGCTGACTTTGTAACAACTGTCCAGGGAATACGGATGAAAAATAGCCCTTTGGCTAACTCATTACTCAAACTAAATTACAGCAATTAGTATTAATGTGATCTGTCCCTGTTAACCAACCAATAAATTATACAGAAGTAAAACAAATCAGTACGATGACGCAGGTTATCAACATTATTTTCTTCACAAATGATCACTACACCAGCTGATTTTTGTATTGTTGGTCTAGAAGCTCAACATGGATTACAATTCAACTATTTAATAAATAATATGTCTTTAATTAATTATATCGTTTAGAATAATCACCTTGTTCAATAATAATGAGCCCATGTCATGGAAGACTGTGCTGTGTGTAATTAACAAAAGGAGTCTCTACTGTTTTGGAACAAGACATATTGTATTAGCACATGTTTTGAATGGACAGCTGCTATGATATCATAATAAAAGACACAAATACCAACACATTCTGACCATGATTACTGTAACAGTAACATGACAGCTGATCCCAGAGCTGTGTCGGAGAAATGATCTAATTAGCGCTGTTATGTAAATATCATATTTGATCAAATAAACAGGTGCAAGGTGATCACAAGCTGCAGATGTCAATCCACACAACGCAACACATGTCCACTTCCGGTGTAGACAGGAAGTTAAAAGACAAAGGCCATACAGTCTGAGCATTTTCTTGCTGCTGAGACGCAAAAGGTCAATAAAGGGAGATTACCTTTTCTGTTCTACTAACATAATGTTATTAACAACCTGCAAAAAAAATATTTTTGGAATCTGTGAATCGATTCAGAATCATTTAAGAGAAGAATTGTAATTGTTACATCTTTTCTATATTTTTTCTATCTCAAACCCTTCTACCTGGACTGACTGCAGGTACAGGCCTCTGAGCAGGGCCACCACCACCATCTCTCACACAAACATCTCAGCCAGTATGGTCTCCTGTAGCTCTGATCACAGCAGAAGCTGGCAGAAAGAGCTTCCTTCTTCCTGTGATTACAGGAAGGAGCAGAAGCTCGATATCAAGCTAACTACATCTCCAGCTTGCCAAAATAAAACACAACTGAAACGCACACATTTAAAGACCCAGTTTTAGTGTATGAATCTTAAGGAACTAAAAGGGAGTGTGACTGATTAAAGGTTGACACAGTCTCCGGTGTAGTCATGTTGTGATATTGTGATAATATTTTGGTATTATTTTGATAATTTGGCAATGTCCTGTGTTGTGTTTTGTGTTTGTTTTTAGTTGAAATCCATTCAGACAGAACTGGTTAGTGGAGCAGGATGAAGGTGTAAATACAGTGTGTGTGTGTGTGTGGTTGAAGCCAATCTGTTTTGCTGTATTTCATCCAAGCTAATGTCATTAAGCCAGTACTATGTGTGTGTGTGTGTGTGTGTGTGTGTGTGTGTGTGTGTGTGTGTGTGTGAGAGAGTGTGTGTGTGTCTTGGCAGTAGTATAGAGCAGTTGGTTCGGCCCGTGGGGGGTTATTAGAGTCTGTCAGTGTGAGGAGATTAACACACACACATTCACACACACACACACACACACGCACACAAGCACGCGCACACACACACACACACACACACACACACACACACACACACACACACACGCACACGCACACACACTATCTCTGCCTGTCAGCATGCTGTGTGTGTGTGTGTGTGTGTGTGTGTGTGTGTGTGTGTGTTGATTAGTTATTTCTATATAAATGGATCAGCTGTTGTTGTTTATTTGTACACATGAATTCATCCTGTATACCCAGCAGCCTGTCTCTCTGTCAGTCAGGGAGACGTGAGCTGTCAGACAGACAGACAGACAGACAGACAGACAGACAGACAGACAGACAGACAGACAGACAGACAGACAGACTCAGGTATCGTCCCCGCAGTAGTATGAAAGCATTTCAAATGACACCAGCCCAATTTGCAGTTAGTATCCAAGAAATCAAAGCATTTTACTGTTTTGTACTAACGTTAAATCATGGACTATACAGTACAGATGGACTTCAATAGAGTTTCGAAGTGGAAGGATACATTTTGGGCACTCTCAGTTTAGGAATAAAATTCCTATTAATATTCTCCATATACAATGTTAGGTGATTCACAGTTGGAACACTTCAAGACTTGGATTGGTGTGAAACTGTCCTGGTTGAATCATCGGTATAAAAAAGGAACAACTGCGTTAGAAAATATGTTGTTCTTTGATAAAAACGACCACGATGCATTTCTGTAAGACACGTCAAGTTACCGAGCTTAAGTTCTGTGATGTGGGGTGCTAATGTCGGGTGGAAGGTAAAGATTACAGTGTTTAGAAAACTAATAATACAAGGTGTGGTTTGAAATAAATTCACTTTTGCATTCTGGGTCAAGGCTGAGGCTCATGGGTATTGTAGTATTTAGAATCTGTCTGGCTAAATGACTGACTAAATATGACTGCTCAGAAACAAAAGTTGAAATTTTTAACACTGGTGGTCAGAACATAAACCTATTATCGTTACATTATCCAGGACAGTCCTGTATTTCTATGTGATGTTACATTGAGGATATTGTCTAAAGAGGAACTCAGGAACTCCACACTTTCCGTCGTCTATTACACTTTAAAACACAAAAATATTTTTCAAGATCTTCCTGGAGCTGTTTCAACACTATCTGTAATTTGTTTGAAGGTTTCTTTTCCAGCCAAGGCAAGCACCTCAGTTTCCTTTGTGCAATGCAATGAGGGACAATCATGTCCATCAACACAACATTAAAAAACATATTTTTTCAATATATTTTTTATGTAGTTTACTAAACTTTGCCACTTCACAGTTCCACACACTCAAAAAACCTACCCAGATTTATAATAGATTGGAATTGGGACACTCTGCTTTCCTTATTCTGGGTTGAAAACTGAGAATTCCTACAGGCAGTGAAGTATCTCTGCAGGTTTTAGTATAGTAAGAAGTTTGGAGGAACAATTACTGATCAATTTACAATCAATTTACAATATCAGAGCAGTAGAGCAGTGTACATGATCAATGTCGCAGCCTCAGTGTGTGTGTGTGTGTGTGTGTAAACTTTATGATCCATAACTCCCCACAGTGAGCCACATGGCCTGGTCACCATGAGACTGGACTGCCACTGTGTGTGTGTGTGTGTGTGTGTGTGTGTGTGTGTGTGTGTGTGTGTGTGTGTGTGTGTGTGTGTGTGTGTGTGTGCGTGTGTGTGTGTGTGCATGCGTGCGTATGTGTGTGTGCGTGTGTGGGTTGAGGGGACGTCCCTACATGTTTAACCCATTATTTTTAGGATTTAATTGTGTTTTTAGAATTAGGAGAAGCGTTCAGAGAGTGAATGGAAGTTGGTATAAGGTCCTTACAATTATGATAATACCAATATAACATATATTTGATATGCATTTATTTGTGTGAGTGTGAGTGTGAGTGTGTGTGTGTGTGTGTGTGTGTGTGTGTGTGTGTGTGTGTGTGTTGGCACAGTGGGTCGGTGAGGGCATGATTGGAAACTCATCTCCATCTGGAACCAACCAACACGCTACCTGTGATGGGCAATACACTGTGTGTGTGTGTGCGTGTGTGTGTGTGTGTGTGTGTGTGTGTGTGTGTGTGTGTGTGTGTGTGTGTGTGTGTGTGTGTGTGTGTGTGTGTGTGTGTGTGTGTGTGTGTGTGTGAGTAGCAACTCTGTGGGTTCTGTCAACTCAGATCAGTGTCATCTTTATTGGGTGGATGGGAAATCTGTCTCCCTCTCTCTTCTTTTTTTTATTTCCACTTTCTTTATTGAGATGAACTAATGTACATTTGTGTGTACAGAGACAGCAAACAAAGGATCGAAATTAGAGACAGATGGATCATTGTTGGCTGAAATAAAGCAGATCAAAATCCATTCTTTCTTTCTGTGTTTTGTTCACCTCATCACCTCATGTTCACCTCATCATTCAGTTTTCAGTTTCAAATTATTATTTGCTAATAATTATCATTAGCAAAGAGCAGTGTACAAAACATTCAGGTAGCAGCTTCATAGTTTTAGATAGCACTGACCGCCCTATAGGTCATATAACTTATCCAGCGTTAATTTCATGAGTATCTCTATAGCAGGCTGAAATGAAACTCGTCTGTTGTCTGGTTAAAGTACGACCGTACTCAGCCAAATATCTTTTGTTTGGGAAGAAGGTCCACTCTGTGACACCACACCACACCTCACTTGGATCAGGATTTTGGCCCCAAAAAAACTTGATCCCTAATAAAAAGTAAAAATTCTCAGCGACAACTTTTTTTTGGCCTCATTTAGGTCATGGTTTCGATTCACTGGCACATTTATTGTTTTGGATCTCTTTCACCACCTTTCATCAACTACGTTTCCAGCATCAGGCAGCTGTTTTCATCAAACAAGCTCTGATAAACACACTGTACACTACCTGCTCAGACAGCAGACTGACAAAGTTAGCGTCTAGCTGGTAAAGAAAGTGGAACATAAAGCCAGATATTTTTCTCAGGAGTTGGTGTAGACCAAACCAGAGCTTAAAGAGAGTGAATGTTACATTTGTCAGATGGACACAAAAAAAACTGCAAAGGGACGATAATGTTGCTCTGTGTCTGCTGGATGTGTCAATAAGCAACTGTTTGCTGACAAGTTTGTTATATCAACTTTTTAAAATGATAATAGTCTGTATTTATAATAAATTACTTTTATTATTTACAATATTAAATGAACACAATGAGCAGAGAATGAAGCAACAACAACAGACAGACCATCGCCACACACACTGTGACCCTGACATATGGACGCTGGCCTCTGTGGGTAGAAGAGGGGTGGGTGGTTTTGGATTTTTGGTATTTGATAACAGCAGGAGGGTATTTCACAGAGAGGGAGAGTTAATCAGCTATCATCATTAATAACTAGTTCCTGATGGATCTGTCCCCTCTGAGTGCTTCGAAGCTGTTTACTGTATATTCTATACTGTTGAAGGTACTGGATTGTTTGATGTTTTTTTTTACTGCTGATATTATTTCTTATTATTGTCTCAGTTTTTCATATGTTGGCAGAGAAGCTGCTTAACGTCTCTTTTTGTCATTTAATTTCCTCTGAATCGAGGAACTGAAGGATTTTTTTTTTATCGTCTTCGAGTGACTTGTTTATATATGACATGTTGGATATTTGAAGGTGATATGTAATGTGTTTTTTGACTATATTTTTGTTGTAGGGATGCGAAGTTTAAATTTATGGACGTGTTAACAATCAATCGTTAGTCGTTAAAAAATGACACAACACAAAATGCTTAATGACGGCATTTTTAAACTACTGCTGTGCCCCAAAATTGCAGCGAAATCCAAATAAAGAATAGGTTTGAACAATAGATTTAATAGATCAGATAGATTAAATAAACATTCAATTATGATAACAAAATAATGCCTTGATCCATTGCTGTTCATTGAATGGTCAGTTAAGTTAAAAATATGAAAAATAAATTGGTAATAGCCATCAGAGGACATGACTTGAGATTAAGCACGCTGGACAGATCAGCACTTGAAGTATCCACAAAACAATGTGTAGCTATACATCTTAATATGTAAATAGCTATTACCAAGTAAATATAAAATAGGTTACACTTACATACAGTATTTTATACTGGAGTAGGGTATTTAATTTAATTAATTTGAATTCGTTGTAATTTCTAATAAAAAGTGACAGCCCTACTACAGTATATACCCTCTACAGCAGAGCTGTAAAATATAAGAGGGTTAAATCTGGATGAATAATTAATAATTAAAAAATCTGGATGGATTTGAATGCTTCTGATTAACGTGGATTAATATCTCATTAAGGAGTTTGTTTTTTAATGTACAGATGTTTGTCCACCTGCTGTGACACATGTCTGAAGCTTGTTTGACCTTCAAAATAAAGCAATTTTTAATGTCAAGTACAAAAACAAATTGGGCTGCAAGTAATTTATGATCATTTTTATTATCATGTAATCTAGTGATTATTTTTTTTAATTGATAAAATGTCAGAAAGTAGTGAAAAGTGTCCATCATAAGTTCCCAGAACACATTTTTATATGTCTTATTTTGTCTGACTAACTGTCAAAAACTCAAATTTATTCAGTTTACAATGATTTAAAACATAAAAGTTCTCATATTTCAGAAGCTGGAACCAGCACATATTTTGGATGTTTCTTTATAATTGACTTTACGATAATTTAATAATAGAGAGCCGAAGTGAAATCAGAACTTCTGGGTTTGTTCCAGAAGTCAGAAAAACTCATTCACAATCCCATTGACCTTCATAACAACGCTAAACTAAGAGTTCAGCCACGGAACAGAGCCAACAGTATGTCATGTGGTTCAATTCATATGTTAAGATGAGGACAGTCATTTTTTGAAAAACAATCTAATAACATTGTTTATTCAATAGTTATGGCTGCACAATACAGAGAAAACCGAACATTTTAGAAGTTTTCAGACAGCAGAGATTACAGCTAATAAGTTGGAAAAATGACTTTAGAACAGAGATTGTTTGTGAGTTATGTGAATTACGATTTGTTTTTTTCTTTACTCACAAAATAATCGTTGTTTAAATTTGTTAAAATCACAAAGGTATCTGTTTCTAATAGTAACTGCTGTAGTGGAGCTGATTTGTGTTTGATTAATGGAAAGTACACGCTTTGGGAAGGTTTTACAAATACTTCATGGTTTAAGTGTCATAATAAAGAGTAATAACTGACACACAGTTGCACAGTTGGAAGTGTCCTGTCAACAGTTTTACAGATGTCTCTTCTATAAGGGTGGTTGCTTTTTGGGCTTCAGGGGATTCTTTTAGTTGTAGTACCGCTGTCGACCACTGGCACCAACTGGAAACAGGCAGACTCTGCTACACTGTTTCATGGATGGTGTGTGTGTGCGTGTGTGTGTTATGTAATTCTGAGTGTACTGTCTGAGCTCTGCTGACATTATCCTCGGAGGATTGGATGATTAATCGGACATGGACCAATCAGATTTTAGTATTTCTCTCTGATTACACTGATTGATTGACAGGTGCTACTGTACTGTGTGTTCTGCTGATCAATGGATTAGTGATTAATACAGTTAATGATATTATGTAATGTGAACATAGATGAACCAGTAGCAATATTACTGACTGACAAGGGGAGTGGACAAAATAATGTGGACACCTCCTCTTTGCAGCCTGAGTAAACAGATAATGTTATTCACACAAAACTAATACTAGTTTATTTTTTATTATTACTAATAATAAGGATGTTCACAGACATCACATATTGTTTTATTAAACAAGTCCCACTTTCACTAATAGTGAGTAGTTATCTTAAAATATTATAAATATTATTAGTAAAGTCAGGTGTGTGTTGTGTCCAGGTGCTGTGTGTTAATTCTACCCCTCTCCGTGCAGGTGAGGCGTGCGTGCTGCAGCCAGGTGTGATGCTGCTGCAGGACGTGTTTGCGATAAAGGTGAAGCGCCGGCGATCGGCGGGCCAGCAGTCAGGGGGACCCGTGCTCGGCGTGGCTCTGTTCTGCTGCAGGAGGAGTGGGAGTAGGCTGAAGGAGGAGACGCTGCACCTCAACAACGCCTCCGCAGAACACACACACACCTGGTACAACACCCTGAAGGAGATGCTCATAGGTAACACACAGACATTCAGATGGTCGTGCTGAGAACAGTGAAAACTGTTCAGTCCAGGGTGTCCTACATCAGTTTAACAGAACAGTTTGGATGCCCACATGGAGTCTCTGTCAATCTGATGGATTCATTATGAAAAACAAATCCAGGCTGATAGTATGATTGACAGCTTGTCCGTGTTACATAAGAGCTGAGTTACACTGGAAACATGACTCAGTACTTCTGTGAGCGTCACACTGTAAGATGATTACACACACTGCTGAGTAATACTGTTATTATTAGTACTAACTGTGATTGACTGAGTTTACATGCACACTTATATTTCACTATTATTCCAAATATGACAATATTGTGAATTTGATACGGATCATCTAAACAGCATATTACATTTGATATATTCAGAATTAAGCCTTATTCCTAATGGAGCATTTTCCGACATGTAGGATATGCCGATATTATTCAAATTTTAGGAGCATTCTTTGGTTATTTGCGCATTCGGAATATGAGTCTCAATTGGGGTTTTATACGGCAGTTTGCGACACACGGCCCCTTGCCTGTTTACAGCCAGCTCTGTGCGTTGTACACAAACAAAGTAGCCTACAGTTTGCAGAGATGCATGCCCAAAAGAAAGCCCACATTTTTGGTTGGAAGGAGAAACACACCTACTTTAAACATTATGAAAGTCTTGGATATCAACAAGGTTTTGGATGTGCACAAATATCACAATGCCGACCTTTTCAAGAGGGTGAAGGAATGAAAGAGGGAGGCTGTGTCCGCCATCGGTTACATTAGTTGGAGTATGGCTGCATGTAAATGATGATATTAGTGGAATATTCATTTTCATTAACCATGTAAACAGTTTAGTAGAAATATTGTCTTTTTTGGAATAAGGGCAACAAAAATATTTTGTGCAAGTAAACATAGTAACTGTCATTGTAGACAGACATAGAGATAGAAATAACTGCTTGGATGGATTGCGTCTTTCTTGATTCCTAGACAATGAATTCTTCTAATTTCTCCTCTAGCGCCACCATGAGGTTCACATTTTGGGTTTTTAGGTAAATGTCTAGACCAATATTGGATGGATTGCCATGCAATTTGGTGGTCAATCATGTCCCGGTCAGATGACTGGAGACTGCTAGCCGTGTTTAAATTAAATGCAGTTGACATTGTATTGTGTAGCTCAGCTTCAGGGTCAGTATCACATCTGTCTTTTTCAATAATACTGTATGAGCTCAAATAAGATATCTTATTACGACAGTTGTTGCCTTGGACTTGGAGTTTAGTGCAAGCGATTAACATCCAACGGCTCTGGTTTGCATTTGGCTAACTTTGGCTGTATCTCTACAGATGGCTTCCATTGGCATGAGAGGAAAAAACAAACTTTAAAACTGTATAAATGAGGTATACATACATTAGTTGTAGTGCTAGCTGCTCAGATTATAATTTCATTGTTTTTCTATCAGCCTGTTCCTCACTCAGTTTAATGAGGTGAGTTACAGTTACATCAGACAGTAGAGCTAATCTGCTAATCCACCGGAACAAAGAGGCACAGATTACACACACACACACATACACACACATTCAGCAGTACTCAGTAACGTGCTGTCAGCAATTGAATCATGTTGTCTGCAATACAGATTAGCTAAACTACTGTCTACTCGAACACGCGTGTGTGTCCAATTCACTTTAGCTCACGATGAAAATCACCCTGCAGAGACTTGAAACCTTAGCTATTGTACAATACAAGGCCAAAAGTATGTGGATATTCAAACATTACATCTGTGTGTGATAGTTGAACATGTCATTCCTAAAACATGGGCATTGATCTGCTGCTATATCAGCCTCCACTTCTGGTTTCAGACTTTCCACCTGGAGGGATTTGCTTCCATTCAGCCACAAGAACATTAGTGAGGTCCAACACTGATGTCGGGTGATAAGGTCTGGCCTACGGACTGTGTTCTAGTTCGTACCAAATGTGTTGGATGGTTTTGAGGTCAGAACTTTAAATCCAGGTTTTCTACATCAAACTGGGAAAACTACAGACGTGAGATTTTTATCAAACCTTGCATCTCAGAAATAAATAAATAAAATGTATTGTACAAAATGTTAAGAAAATTGATAATAAAGTTGAACTAGTCAATATTTGTATATTAACAATGCCTTAAAGGGATAGAAGTGGGCCTGTATGAGGTATTTATCCATAGTCAGTGTTACCTACAGATGACAATCTGCACGTCCCCCATAGTGAATATTAATTTAATTCATCAGGTGGATATAAACATGACTTAAATTTAATGCTAATATTGCTCCGTGTCTGCTTGATAAAAATTGTTATAGAAATAGGTGTAAATAGGCCGCTTTTTACTAACACGTTCGCCACCAACAACTATATAAGGTGATAATATGTAATTTACTGAAACTGAAATTTGATTTTCTCTCTGCTGAAAGTAAGCTAACCTAAAGGAAGCTTTATCAGAATCTCCCTCAGTGTTGTCTGCCATCAAATCTTTGTGTAGATTTTGTACCTCAACCACCTCCTGACAAGACCAGTTTGACAAAGATCTCGATGCTGCTGCTACTGGAGTTCCCAGACGCTGGTTTCCCAGGTGCACTGTAGTGGGCGGTGCCTGGCTGACACTTAACACACAATAGAAATGTTAGAGTGCTGTGTGTATGGATTTAACTCACACAAAACACGCTTTATATTTCATTTTTTTTCTATGTCGACTGCAACAGAGACGTTACAAGCTATCCATAAATGAGGAGGTCAAAGGTCACACACACACGCTACCGTCGTCCCGTCACCATGGCATCGGTCTGACACGTTATCGCTGGTCACCTGTCTGTCTGTCCTTCTGCTTGTCCGTCAAACCAGATTACCCATGAGGCCCTGCAGCAAAGTCACAACTTCTTTAAGTGTTTGTCTTTGGCCTCACGCTTACACACTCACACACACATGAATGGCTCAAAGGTCGTGTGTCAGCTCGCGTGGTCACACTGCACATCAAACTGTGACGGCTTTTGTGACTTTACGCACCGCGGCGGAGGAGTGTGTGTGTGTGTGCGGAAGGTAAACAGTCGGTCGCTTTGCTGCTGTGCGGACATTAAGCCTATTTTCCAGCCAGAGGTCAGTGTGAAAAGCGTATTGTTGTGTGAATCGTGGCGTCGCGGAGCGGGCAGTCCTGCCGCTGCCGACGCTACCGCCACTTCTTAACCTTCAGGTCCGAACATTCAGCTGCACAATGGCAAGCAGAGAGCAGACACTCTGTTTCCAGAGTGTTATTTGCTGTGTGAAGCAGCTGCAGAACGCTGTGCAGAGAGTGAATGGCAGTCAGAGTGACAAAAGGCGAGCAGTGATGCTGTATAGAGTCCGTCTCCATACACGCCGTCAGACGGTGGGATGGATTGACTGCAGTTGTTTAACAGCACAACAGACTGACAGGCCGGTGGCGGCGGCGGAGCTCACGGGACGGCCAGACTGAGCTCGCCCAGGCCACCAGCGGCCGTCGCAACTCCTCCCAGATCAATTGTCTTGTCAATCCAATGTCAGTTTCCTGCTTGCTTACAGAGCTGTTAGTTTGGGTTCACAGTGACAAAGTGAAATCGGCGGGAGGTGGCGGTGGTCAGTCTGGTTGTACTGTAAGGTGTCTTAAGGTCAAAATGACGCCATCAACACATTGTGTGACCAGTAGCGATGTGGTTCGATAGCATTTTATCAAATCCAAATCCTTTTGTATCCCTTATAAAATCTTATTAGGTTTTCTTTTCAGCATTTTTAACTGAAGGCTAAAATAACTCCAACTCAAAGATGTCTAATCACTTTTTTTCTTGGTCGAGAAGGCAGAAACACAGTTTTTGTTGAAAGAGATGAGCAGCATAATATATGAAATGTTCATTGAATGTATCTGACACATTCAATTAACAGTTGCAGCCCACTGTAACAAAAGCTACTTACTCCAAATACTGAAGGTCCTTATTCACAACTATGATATGTGTATTGATATGATGATAAAAAGAGTACTCTACGGATTTAGCATCGCACTATTATAACACTGTCGGGCTCACGATGGACAGTGTAAAAAAAAGGGCCAAAATCGATGCAGCAGAACTAGAGATATTGTCTTTTTTATTCCACGCATTCTTCTTCCTTGTCAAAACATGATGCCTACAGTACCCACAATGCAACTCCACAAGCAACAGGCACAGTCGGCTAAAAATAAGAAATATAGGCTACGTATATGTTTTCTATTGCTCTTTGCTAATAAAAGACATTAAGGAGAGGTAAAAGGAATGAAAAAATCCTTTATGAATCCAGCTATTTTATCCGAGAACCAGATCCAAAATGGAACCAGCTATCTGAACTAAGCCCCCAGGAAGAGCACCGGTCTTGATGCCAATTTTCGTAGGGGCCAAACGGTGGTACTACAACTTCCATGTCCATCACGTGATGCCATTGGGCCCAAAAATACTTTTTCCCAAAGACTTACATTGGGGAAGAGACATCTGTTACTCAGCGGATAATTTTTTTGAGGTGAATCAACTTCCCAATAACAGTAACATTTGAACAGCCCTTAATTAAATCATTAGGTCCTAAAAGTTGTAAAAAACACTAATAGCCGAATCCAGAGTTATTTCCCTTGCAGCGTTCATGTAAATGAGACCCAGACTGAGGCTGGAGCGAGGCCTGGGAGGCCGAGTTAGCAAACCGAGATGACAGTATGACAGCTGTGACCCCCTGACCGAACCCTGTGACCGAGCGGACGCTACTGTGCCTGCTCCACGGTCCCAATGGATGCGGAAGATCACTGGAAGATCTGGATACTTTTCCACTCGGAAGTCGGACCATTTTGGCATCATGCGCCACTGAGCAACTTTCATAGGAATGAACGTGAGCCTGCCGGCAACGCTGTATCCAGTTCTCTTAATACATCCATGATTTGAATCCATTCCTAGTGGCCACTAAATATCAACAGACACTAAGAAAAAATGCAATTTTATAATTATAGGACTTTTTCTTTTCATTTGATGATATTATTCTGATTCTTTTCTTGATTGGCCTATAAAACGCCAGAAAATAGAAAATGAATAAATGCCCATCACAATTTCCCTAAAGCCCAAGGTGACGTCTTCAAATGTCTTGTTTTGTCTTAAAAACAGTCCAAAACCCAAAGATACTCACAATTATATAAAACTGAGAAAAGCAGAAAATCCTCACAATGGAGAAGCTCGAACTAGAAAATGAATTTAAATTTTCTTGAAAATTGACTCAAACGATTATTTGATTATTAAAATAGCTACCGATCGACTAATCATTGCAGTTCTTTGACTTTTCTATTTCAAAACTGCATTATTCTCAAAAGCTCAAAAATCCAAATCCAAATGCAACAAACACACCGAATCCCCGAGGAAGAACAAAGACTGCAGTCATAAACATAAAGTTTTATAGAGGGTTTTACTACCGAAGACACTCCTGACATGCGACCGACACAACCTGGTGTATCAAACAGCGAGCACTGAACTGTGTGTTATGCTAGTTTGTCTCTTTTAACATGAATAGATGGTTCAGTCTGATGAGGACTATATACTCTATAAACTCCTTTATTGCCTTGTGTGTGTGTGTGCTGCTCTGTGTTACATATTAACTGGTGGGTCCGTGAAGTCAGCGACCGTCTCCATAGTGACGTGAGGAGAGAAACCTGTCCACCTCTCTGTCTCTCTCGTTCATATTCCGAAGGCTTTATTAGTTTTATCAGGAAACAAGCTTTATTGTACAACAGCACACATGCACATGCAGGCCCCCACCCAACCAATTAATATACAGGGAGTCAAACCTTTTGACACCACCTTTATTTTGCACACTGATTTTAATGCAACCTGGCAACTCAAAGGTTGCTTAGGACTCGTCACCCATCCGTCAGTCAGTGTCAGTTCATCTGTATGTCAGAGGAGGGTGATTGTACTCTACATGAGAAGGGGAGGTTAAAAGTAAGGTGGTGCTGTAGAATTATCTCTTTTAAGCTAGCTGTGTGGCTCTAGGAATGGCAATGTCGGTCAGTCGGTCTATCACTTTGGTCCGGAAAGAAAGTCTTATTTCAATTTGGAAATTTGCAAATCAAGTTGTTTCATTTGCTGCTACCTCTCTATTACTTCTGCAGCATGCAAACAAGCTACATGAATGAGTGAGCCACGGCTTTCACAGTTATGTAAACAAACCAGCATCTGTGCATAGATACAGTCTGGTAAATCAGGCAAGTTGACCTGACTGCGGATCTGCTATACAGTAAAGTACGTTACAACAGCTACAAGGATTTCTAGAAGAATACTTTCTGTGGTTACTTGTGGTTGGACTTAAAGACAAGCGTTTGATTTAAGTCTTTTGGAAAGCTGCACCCGATCACGATCATTTGCGCCAGAATCTGAATTCTTCCCAAATCCGTACGACAGAGATGGTGAATAAAATTATACCATAACTGAGAATCAGATGCCGGGTGACAAATACTTAGAGGTACAACTAACAATTCTTTTCATCATTGTTTTTTTTTTTTTAGTCTATAAAATGTTAGAAAATAGTGAAAAATGTCCATCACAGTTTCCCAGAGAGAAATGGCTTCTTTTGTTCGATCAACAGTCCAAAATCCAAAGATATTCAATTTACCGTGATATGTTTCACAGTGGAGAAGTTGGAACCAGAGATATGTTAATGATTTTTGTTTAATGATTAATTGATTATCGTAATTGTTGCCGATTAATTTTCTGCCGTTCAACTAATTGATTAATTGAATAATTGTTTCAGCCCTACAAATACTAGAATTTCCCTTTAAGTCTCCTTTCTATAAAACATCTGTCGACTGTATCCTTCTGAGTAAACTTGATATTTAAACTAAAGCCTTTAATTGATTACTTCTGTCCACTGACCTCAGCTGGAGTCTGCACCAAAATATAATCTGTTTTTGTCAACAAAATCCAGCCGCTTCAGTCCTTGTCAGAAACTCAACACTGAACACTCTTGACAACACTGGGATTGTTTACCATGGTAACGTTTTAGCAGCGCCATAGCAACCTGCCGCTGGCCGAGGACGGGAGATGATCTGATGGATACTTGATCTCTCTACATGTACCTGTCTGTCTGCCTTTCTTCTTAGAAACATATCAACAAACTCAGTGACCTCATCTCCTATGAGACTGTGTGTGTGTGTGTGTGTGTGTGTGTGTGTGTGTGTGTGTGTGAGAGAGAGAGAAAGTACATCAATCATGCAACAATCACTTAGCGAGACAGAGAGGCCCGGTTTAGGCGTTCAGGATCATTATTTTTCTTTATTGACATAACAGTAATTTTAAATTTAAAAAAAATATTTTAAATAATTTTATTATTAACACAATGGGCATTAATCTGCTTCTATAAAAGGTGACATTATACTTCCTGTAAAAAGGAAGTATAATGTTGCCACAGAGTCAGTTAATTAGCTGTGGCCTACAACTTGAACCATGTTTTATTTGTCTGTATTCATTAAACTTTTTGGCAAATTGGCACCATTAAAAGTATGCCGAATTAGCTATTAGCTGTTCGTGTTTGCAATGTACTCATAGATGTACAGACAACTATCACTAGATTACTTTGATACTGAAGAAAACTTTAAAACATGATGATTCTCAGGCAAGTTCTGAAAATATAAGAAGCATCTTCTTTCCATGATATTCTAAAAGGATTTACGGACGATTATTTGTGATGGACATCAGAGATAATTATATACTCGGGAAGTAACACTGAATCTAAACATGTTTGTATCATGTCTGTGTGTTCACATTTGACATTTGAGTTATGACGCAGAGGAGTATGAATTTTGGGCAGGGTCATGCAACATTAGATACGACGAACAACACATGACAACACATGAGTCATCAGTCTTATTTGCCTAATCTTTATGGTTCTTCAGATGTGATGGAAATGCAAACATTAATGTACAAAAGGGACTTTTAGTTCCTGAGTTTACGGCCTCTGGTTCCATATTTCCTGGAACTGTTTGATCATGAAGGGCTTACTGGGTCCTAGTGCCACCCTGACTCTTAGTGTTGCCTTGGGACCCCGTCCTAGTTGGATAGTTAGACGGGGTCCCAAGTGCCATTGCCACCATGGCTCCTAGTATCATCCCGGGTCCTTGAGCACAAGGCAGCTGCAAGTATCTTTCACCATTCTCAAGGATGGGAGACTTGTAGAAATCAAAGTTTTAGACTATAAAAGCTGTAGTGGAATCATGTTGGTTAGAGTGGGGTTGGGTCTAAATCTTTTGGGGGGCACCAAAGGGATGGAGCCTCTGGTAATAGTGGGGGTCCAGTAGAGAGAAGAGTGGTGGAGGTGTTGGGTAACTCCTCACAGGAACTCCTCAGAATCTGGTCAGAGCTGTGGGGTATGAGTGATGGCAGGAGGTGCACTATGTGTGTATGTGTGTGGGGTCATTAACAGGGCGAGGTCACGGCCTTCTGGGAGCAGATTATAGTAATGATCTGGATAATGGAGCTGGTGTGTGTGTGTGTGTATTGATCTATACTGGTCTATGGGGATTTATAATGCGGTCTCTAAATCTGCCTAATGATGAGCTGTACAGGGGGTCAGGGGTGTGTGTTTGTGACTGTAGTTTGGAGTCGATACCATTTAACCACACACACACACACACACACACACACACACACACACATACACACTCTCACTCTCTACCAGTGTTGGTGATGGAAACAATATGCTGAATATTTTGTATCAAACAAGGCCTCCTCCATGTTAGAACACTATACAGTTGTCTACTCTTCCAAGTACAATATACAATTCATCATCCAGACTTTTACTAGTTGGGTTTTTGGATTTATATGACAAAAGGGACCAAACAACAGTCCAAAACCTGAAGATATTACGTTTGCAATTATATAAAATAAAGTAAAGCAGCAAATCCTCACATTTGAGAATCTGAAACCAAAGAATGTCTGTCAAATTGAGATGGGCATTTTCCCTACTTTTTTAACAATTTATTGACTAAACAATTAAATGAATAATCACAAAAAAGATACAGTTTAATTGATGATAATAAAAATATATATATTCATTGCAGCCCCTTAATGTTAACCTTGTTTATATTTTTTGGGCATTATGTATGTTTTGGAGTTTGTGGATGATTCATTGATATTTTTTATATTTGCACTCTTTCCTACTTTGTACTAACCGTCAGGCACCAGATGGTTTGTTACACAGAACCATCTGAGAAGCCGTTATTGGACACTACTTGGAAAAGGGCAGGCACTTTAAAAAAATACTTGGCTTAAAAACTATTCGATTTTAATGGCTAAACCTAACCATCTTGACCTAACAATAACCCCGTCCTATGTCCTTACCCTAACCATTCTACTACAAGTCGATCTGTACAATCTATCTAGTAGATGTTGAGGTATACCACTGGATAAGTGAAAAGTGAAAAGTAATGGGGGCACTAGAAGGAAATCAGGTGATCACCAAAGTATCTGGGATTCATCCTCTGGTGAACACGAATGTATGTGCAAAATTTCATAGCAATCCATGAAATGGATGTTGAGATATTTCAGTCTGGACCTAAGTGATGGACGGGCCGCTGGCATAGCTAGAAACAGGCCAATTTCACTGTAGAACATATTAAAACCTGTTTTGCTCAGTATGCTCACTGTGTGCCTGCGTGTGTGTGTTTGTTTTGTGCAGTGTCCAGCCGTCGTCCCAGGTATCTAAAGGTGTTCATCAACCCCAGCAGCCACAAGAAGGAGGCCGTTCACATCTACAGAGAACATGTGGCTCCGCTCTTCAAGATGGCTGACGTCCGCACTGACATCACCGGTCAGGCCACCCACTTGTTTATTTATGAACTGATCATCTTTACGACAAATAATAGTGATTATTATTATTATAACTCAGACTGACTTTTGGACACACCTCATGTGTATTGTAATGAAATAATGTGTATATTGCAGCAGAACTTTTGCAATGATTTTGATAGTTTTAGCAGCTCAAACGCTCCCTCCTTCTTTATTGATATTAGAGCAGATGATGTGAAAGTGTGTGTGTGTGGGGTGTGTGGAGGAGGTCCAAAGGTCAGAGTTAATGGCAGTCTCTGGTCGCTAGGTAACCTGATACATGGGGTGGAGCTTAGCCCATCTGTTGTGACAGGGAGACAACCTGCTCCTCTCCTTGTCCCCTTGTCTCCTCTCCTCTGCTCTGCTCCTCTTCGCTCATCTCCTCGTCTCCTCTCCTTGTCTCGTCTTTTGTTTTTCTCCTCTCCTCTCCTCTCCTCGTTTCCTCTCCTTTCCTCACTTCTCCTCTCTTCTTTCCTCTCCTTATCTCCTCTTTTCTCCTTGTATCCTCTCCTCTCTTGTTTCCTCACCTCTCCTCTTTTTTTTCCTCTCCTCCTGTTTTCTTCCCCTCTCCTCTCTTCTCCATGTTTCCTCTTCTCATCTCCTCTCCTCGTTTCCTCTCCTTTCCTCACTTCTCCTCTCTTCTTTCCTCTCCTTATCTCCTCTTTTCTCTTTGTCTCCTCTCCTCTCCTTCTTTCCTTCTCCTCATATCTTCTCCCCTCATATCTCCTGGTATCCTCCCCTCTCCTCTCCTCCTCCTCCTCCTCATATCTTCTCCTCTCAGCAGATGGTGTGATATCCGTTGTCCCACTTTTTTTTTTGGCAGCCATCGAACACACACTTGTGTACATGTGACCACACACATACATGAACACTCCATCTCTGTCCCTCTCAATGTCTCCATCTGTTTCCCCCTCTCTCCTCCTGTCTCTCTCTCTATCTGTCTGTCTCTCCCCTCCTGTCTCTCTCTCTGTCTGTCTCTCTCTCTCTCTCCAGTGACAGAGAGGAAGGGTCATGCTCTCTCAGTGATGAAGGAATGCAAGCTGGATGAATATGATGGGTTAGTTGTCTCTCACCTCTTGTCTTTCTCCCGTTATTTTAAATTGATTACTTGGCTTCGAATATGTCACTGATTTCCTGCTATTAATTAAATTTGTTGCGGAAAAAGTACGCATAAAATCATGTTTATTCTAATATTCTGATGTTTTTCTTTCATGCAAGTTATACAGTGATGTTTAGTAGTCTTCAGTGGTAGACTCGATCTTCTGCACTCAATACACCTGATATTTAGCCACAAAGTGTTATCTTATCTTTTTTTTTAAGCAATTTTTTTAGCGCAAAAAGTATCGTCATAGGAAGAAACATACGCAGTTTCAAAGTTGATCCAGTTATATTAACACAATAACAGCATTTCAAGGTCGGAGTTTATTATTTGCAGTGGCAATAGCATGAATGAGATTTGGAGAAGGTATTTTCCCCGGGAAAGGGGCAGATTTTGGCATACATTGTCCCATTGACCATTCTCTAAGCCCCTGTCCTTAGTTACTGTTGCTATGCGTGTCAAGTTTTGCGTTCTTCAAATGCGTATTCATTTTTGAAGCAATGCGTCTTTGATTTCAGATGGAGGTACACCAAAGCAGATCCGAATTTCTAGCCCGCGACCTTCAGTTTTGCTGAAGTGACATCTGTCGGTGGCAGATTTTATCAGCTGTAGCTAGCTAGCTAATTAAAGTAACGTTAGCTTCATGGTTTTAAAATCCGTTAAAAGGACTAAAGCTAACAGGCTGAAAGTCAGGATCCTCACCAGCTGATGATCCATGTAGAAGACGTAGAAAAAATAAATGCTCCTCTTGTATTTCAGTGTAGAGCTAGTTAGTCCTAATACATTTCATTCTTACATAACCCTGTTTGGTTTACATATGTGAACAAGCAAGACAGAGATTTATGCTTTATTGTTTGTATTGTCAAACAATTTGTTTGACTTTAACAATACAAGACTTTTAGGAGGACCAACCAATGTGTTTAGAAAATGTAATGCTATCTCAGATAAGGACTTTGTCTGGGGTTTGCTGTATCTTTAATTTAGATAAAGTGTTTTTGGTTTGTTTTTTAAAATATTTTCAATTGGCTGTAGCCTTTATTTGATAGTGACAGAGATAGTTATGAAGGGGAAAGTGAGAGGGGATGACATGCAGCAAAGGGCCGTGAGTCGGATTCAAACCCCGCACCACTGCGGTAAGGACTCAGCCTTATTGGTACAAAAAAATGATTTAAAGTTGTAAAATAAAGTCAGGTTTATATCAAAGTGGAAGGTAACATGTTACAGTAGGCTCAAACTGTGACATCATCCTTCCATAACAGTCTGAACTGAACCAGATAATTAAACATCCGTCTAGAGGCTGACACTAAAACTCACTGACCCAGACTGATTACACACACAAAAACACAAACACACACACAGGCAGACAGGTGAGGTCAAACACCAACAGCTAATTGAGCTAAACTCACTTCCAAGAATATTTTTATGCAACTGAGACAAATAACACAACAACAATAACTACAAGTACAAAAACACTTATTAAACTCTCATCATCACTATCTGTGATGGTCTGTGTGTGTGTGTGTGTGTATATGTTCGTGTGTGTGTATATGTTCGTGTGTGTGTATGTGTGTTCATGTATGTGTGTGTGTGTGTGTGTGTGTGTGTAAGCAGCTTTTGTGCTCAGCCCTCATAAAGCTTAATGTGCTTAGAGAAGATTAGCTCAGCGTTGCTAAGCTAGCTGCTGTGTGTGTGTGTGTGTGTGTGTGTGTGTGTGTGTGTGTGCGTGCCTGCATGCGTGTATGGTGTGTGTGTGTGTGTGTGTGTGTGTGTGTGTGCCTGCGTGTGGGTGTGTGTGAGGCTGCTCTGGTGAGGATTTGGTTGAAACCTACATTTGCCAATTAGGCTGGCTGTCACCGTGGCGACCAGAGCTTCAGGTAATCCCATACACAGGAGGAGGGGGCGGGGGGGCGGAGTCTGTTTACTTCACATTTACTGGAAACACGAACTCTGAAGATGAGCCTTCTCGCTTTTTAATGAGCTCCTGAAAACATGGATGGATCTGTAAAACAATCAAGTTATGATTCATATTATTGTCTCGTACTACTACCACTACTATTATCACTAATAATAATAATAGTACAAAAACATCCTCACCTGCACACAATCTGAGCTCATAATACCTTACAGTACATGCAACAATGTTCATACTACTTAGAAATCCACCTAAGAAACGTTTAACTAGTCACCAACTAAATTCTGTATATTTTTGTGAGTATTTAATATTTCATTCATGCATTCAACTGTTCAAGTATATAATTGTAAAATGTAAACTCCCCAAATTCCCAGAAATATCAGAGGACATGATATCAATGGTAGCTATAGTCCTAACAGTTATTGATGCCTTTCAAAATTAAACTCATCGTTGACCAGAACTGTAAACTTTTCAGTTTGTTTCGCCGTGCTTCAGTGTCGTTTGTTTTTCACTGCTAATGCATTTTTTTATTACATCTGGTTGAAGACCTGAAACTACAGCATTGGGCCTTCTATTGATTATTTAATTTGAATCAGTTTCATCTTCTTATCTATGCTTCAGTCTGTCCCAAAGTAAAACAATGCGCTGGACTTTAATTGGGAAGTTGAAGTCATTTACTGTTACGGCTGGGTATCATTTATACCATTTTTCCCTACCTGAGATTTAGTACCAATGCCAAAACAATACTTTATTTATACCTTACTTTGAGAAATACAAATATGTTTTTTTACTAAATTAACTTTTGATCAACAAAAGAAGCCCAGGTTTTCAAATGTTAAATGTTGTCTTTTGTCTAAATAAAATACAGTCTAAAATGGGCACCATTTTTGTTTAGATTAGGTTCTGTAAGTAAACAAGACCACAAATGTGACATTCAGTGCCAGCGTTACGTACTTGAAAGTCTTAGATACTTGGTACTACAGACACATCTCGGTTGGTACCAAAAAATGTATTGAGGCTTGGTACCCAGCCCTATTGAGTGCTATTGTCAGTAAGGAAATATTCAGTAATAGTCCTGTGGAGAAGCCATGCCCCCTGCTGGATGACCATGAACTTGAGGATATGCGTTCAAGACGCCAAAAATAAAGCACTTTTATATGAGTGTTCACTGTCAATGGATTTCCTGTCTGACATCAGAAGTTAAGATCAGTGAAAATGTCTTCAACTTCACAATAAAACTCTAGAGGATTGTTTTATTTTGACCTGGGTGAGTGATACAGCTCTACAAAGACACAAATAATGTCTGTTTGACTCTACCTGTCTGTCCACCTGTCTTGTCAGGGTGGTGTGTGTTGGTGGGGACGGCTCGGTGGCGGAGCTGTGTCACGCTCTGGTCCTCAGAGCTCAGCTGGATGCTGATTCTCCAGAGAAACCAGTGAAACCAACGCTGCCACTTGGAATCATTCCTGCTGGTGAGAAAGAGGATACATCTTCATAGATCCACACACTGTAGACCAACGCTGTATAGTATCGCATACATCGACATTATGTAGAAAATGACATGGTGTTTGATCAACTGTCTCTTCATCTTTAAAGGTTCTACAGACGTGATTTCCTGTTCTGTTCATGGAGTCAGAGATCCAGTCACTGCAGCCCTGCACATCGTCCTGGGTAGGTTCTACCTGTTCTACATCTGTAGGTACAACATCCTATCCCATCTATAGTCACATTGGCTATGGTGTGTTCTACTTGTTATGTGTCTATAGTTACATTTACCTGTTGGGTATAGTTGGGTTTACCTATTCTACATCTATAGTCACGGCGTCCAGGGTAAGTTCTACCTATTCTATGTTTATACTTTTGTCATCCTGGGTGGACTCTGCCTGGTGGCTCTACTTGTTCTTCCTAGGTGGATTCTGTCTTTTCTGGATCAATAGTTGTGTTGTGCTGGGTGGCATCTACCTATTCTATCTCTATTATCATGTTGTGCTGGGTGGGTTCTACCTGTTATAAATCTAGAGTCACATCCTGGATCGGTTCCACCTGTTGTGGATCTATGTATGTTGTATTGTCCTGGGTGGACTCCAAGATCTACAGACACATTGTCCTGGGTGGGTTCTACGTGTTCTAGATCTATAGCTGCGTTGTACTGGGTGGCTTTTACCTTTTCTAAATTTAACACCGCATCATCCTTTGTGGGTTCTACCTGTTCTAGGTTTATAGTCAACTCCCCATAGTTGTTCTAATTTAATTGACTTCAAGCAACTCGCAGGAAGCCAATCAGTAGCTTGTGTTCTTGCTGAGCTTTGCTGTGATTGGCTGATGGTCACTCAGACTGTGAGAACAAACAAACTCACAGACAGACGGTGTGACTAGCAGACAGACAGATGTCTAACAGCAGGATCAGTTTCACTCTAAATCACAGGTTTACTCTGATCACTGTAGCCCCGCCCCTTCAGCGCTCCACCTACAGCAGGGCAGGCTGCTGGGTTTGAATAAATGACAGGTTGTGGTGAGATGGTGGTTCATTAACACTAATTAACTCTGGTAGTTTTGGGTGAATGTGTGTGTGACAGATGGGAGTATTCAGTGGCACATATAAGACTTCCTGAACAATAGAAAACAGTTAAAGTTCCCAGCCAGGAAGCTGTTCCCACGGACACCAGGCGACTACAGGTGAGTTCAGATGTGTTCACGACACAACCGAGGTGAACATACCTGAACTGTCTGTTACTGGCAGCACACCTCAGTGTGTCTCTCATGTCTCTACAGTTAGCTTAGCATAAAGACTGGAAACAGGGGCAAACAGCTAGCCTGGCTCTGTCCAAAGGTAACAAAGTCCACTTTACCAACACCTCTAAAGCTCACTGATTTACGTGTTATAATATGTCTCGTTTGTAAAATGACAATTCACCATTTTACAATTGGTTATGTGCCAGACTAAGGCTTTGTCCGAAATCACATACTATGCACTACATACTCAATATGCGTATGTGTTCCACATACTTTTGTATATACTTCCTGAGAGCCTCTTTGCCGGTTGGAGACACGTAACCATTGCATTGTGGGGTATTTATGCCGCTGTAGTGTCCAGCGTTACACACTGTAATATTTCACTGGAAATAGTATGCAATACGCGTGCTATTGGTTTCATACTAAGATTTCAGACATACTAAAATATCTCACATGTTGTTTTAGCGTACTAAATAGCATGTTAATATGGAATTTCGGACGCAAACTATTTCTTGGCTGTAAGAAGTTGCCAGGCAACCAGTGGAGACTCCATGAAGTCACTCGATAGGGTGAACCAATAGTGAAGCTCGTTCAAACGTTCTTTGTTGTTTGAAAATCAAACTATACTTATACTTAACTATATTTATTATGTGCTGATCAAAATAAACATTGGTTACACCTTTAAGAAGCGCTGCAGGTTTGATCTCATTGACCCACTGACTGTGAGACTGACCGTGTCACACACACACACACACACACACACACACGCACACACACACTGACAACATGGCATATGGAGAGGAAATCAGATTCTATCCTGAGAGACAGACAGGCAGTCGGTGAGACAGACAGGTGGGGAGACAGCAGTTCAGTAGGTTACAGCAGGTATGTGGCCAGATGGCATGGTGGTGTGTGGGTCTGTGTGTGTGTGTGTGTGTGTGTGTGTGTGTGTGTGTGTGTGTGTGTGTGTGTGTGCGTGTGCGTGTGCTGTGCGTGTGCGAGTGTGCGGAGTATCTTACTGAATGGTCTTAATGGTGAAATCGGGTCAATGAGGTTGATTATATTTTCATCCCAGTTACTTCTATGGTTTGTGCTGCGTTCACAGGCATTGTGAAAATAAACAGTAAAAAAATCTTAGTAGAAGGTCAACTTACTGATTTTTTTTTGTCTAGACACATCCTGTGGCCTTCATCAGCTGATGGAGTTTGATAGTTTTAAGGGGCCTTCGACAGGTTCCATGTTGTTTCTGTTGGTTTAACAAAAGAAACATTCAAATCACAGCATTTAAAGACATTTAAAGGAGAATTTCACCCAAAAGTGAGAATCATCTTCCTGCTTTGGAAAACATTAAAAGGAACAGATTGTCTTCTAATTTTCCCTTTCACTGAGAGGGACACATTTGTCCTAAATCTGCTGTAAATGTCCTTTGAATTGTGCTGCCTCAGAGACTGGCCAGACTGGACTGATATACATCCAGGCTGGTCAAACTGGAACAATAACAACCAGAGACTGGTCACTCTACTGCAATGTGATCCCACTGAGGTTTATAGATATTAACACACACACACACACACACACACCCACACACACACACACACACACGCGCGCGCTCCTGACCTCTTTCTGTCGCCCATATTGGTGCTGCTTCTCATGAATATTAATGAACTTCTCCACATACGACCACTTGGCCTTCTTAAAGGCTGTGTATGTGTGTTTGTGTTTTCCTAATAATTATTCATAATTGAAAATAATCAGTATTTCACCCCCCTCCCACTCTGTCTGTCTGCAGGTCACCTGCAGCAGGTGGACATGTGCAGCTTCTCGTCTCTCGGTCAGTTGGTGCGTTTCGGTTTCTCCGCCATGTTCGGCTTTGGTGGGCGGAGCTTAGCACGGGCGGAGAAGAAGAGGTGGATGCCATCGTCGCGGCGACGAGAGTACGCTCTGGTGAAGACGCTGGCTAGGCTGAGGTAACACAAACACACATATACACAAATAAGTTATATTTAGATGGGTTTTTTTCAAGGGTCCAAGGATGGAGGTCATATATTGTTCAGATTTTAAAGCCCTCTAAGACAAAATAGTTTAATAATAATTGTGATATATAATATAATATAATAAATGGACTTGGATTCAGACTTAAATATGTCACAAAAAGTTACATAGTTAAAAAAATTATATTTTTAGCTATGCTAGCGGCGTGTTGGATGGATTGGATGTCCAGTTGACATTTGTGTCAGACATTCATGTCCCCTTTGCTAATCAGCAAACGTTAGCACCACTGTGTCCAAGTACGGCCTCACAGAACTCTTATTCTGGTTCCTCAGTTCTTTTGCTCTTCTGTCTCCCACAGACCAGAGGACTGTCAGCTGTCTTTTCTACCAGCGAAGAAGTCAAACAGGTGAGAAACACACACACAAACAATATTAGCACTGTGTACCAGTGGTGTCTGGTGATTATTTACCTGTGTGGAGCAACAGACACTGAGGACTTCTTCATACACACCAACAATGTTGTTGTCCAGCTTTGTGGAGACTTGAATACAGTAGAGAAATATTGTGTATATGTTTATAAATGTCAGTGCGTCATATTGATTCTCTTCAGAATAAACAACTGTATGCCATGATCAAAACTAAAGTTGATCTCCTCTTTTTCAGAGACCAGGACCAGGACCAGGATCCAGAGTCAGGTGAGACCGGTACTTGCCTGAACAGAAGATCAATGCTGGTTCAGATTTCCATCTCTGTCAAACCAGTTTGATTTACTGTTTTTTTTCTGTGATTGGTCGGTACAGAAGGCGAGGAGTCTTGGACAACCAATCAGGGACTGTATCTGAGCATCAGCGTCATGTCCATCCCCTGTCTGAGTCCACATGTACCTCAAGGACTGGCTCCAAATACCAGGTACGAGAAGATAATGTCAAAGTCAGCTGTGTTGTGACCTTGAACGCACCATACTACATGTTTCTGGTACTGAATGTACTCTTCCACTTCCTGTTTGTGACAGTTTGGCAAATGGCAGCGCTGCATTGATCGCAGTAGGAAACACTTCCAGGTCAGAGTTCATCAAACACCTGAAGAGATACAACAGCTCTAGTGGACAGGTGAGAGCAGCTGTCAATTGACATCATCTCAGTCTTTACTTTCATAACAAAATGGAAACTACTGCTTATGAATTCTACTATGTTGTTTAGGATTAGGCTACGTGGGTTAGGGACGGGGTTCGAAATCCAGCATCGACTCCACTTATGGAATCCAAATCCTTTCAAATCTTTTATGAGACCTTATTAGGTTCACCTTTCAAACATTTTAAAGTATCTAAAGGCTAAAATCACTCCAACTCAAATATGTCTTATCACTTTTTCTTGGACGAGAAGGCAAAAACACATACATGAAATGTTCATTAAATCTATCTGACATATATTAAATTGATGAGATTAAAATGTTGATATGATTTGAATCAAAACGGCTACTATCAATATTTTTTATAATCATTTTTATAATCTCACCGCTCTCATAGCGTCATTTTCAGAGAAAAGACCCACTATACACTACCTGCTCAGCACCAAACAGCAGACAGACACAGTTATCGGCTAACTGGTGAACATAAAGGAGCATTTATCAGCTAACGAGACAGGTATTTCCCTCAGCAGTTGGTGGAGACCAAAACAAAGCTAAAAAGAGAGTAAATATTAGACTTACATTCATCACATGGGCACCAACACGACTGTAAATGAATGATAACGTTGCTCAGTAACAGCTAGATCTGTAAATAAGCAACTGTTTGCTGACAAGTTCAACTTAAAAGGTGATGATATGTCTATATTGTGTTAGAAAAAATCAGTTATTGCAGGTTTAAACTGACATGAGGTGATCAGCGGATCATTTCTTTAGAAAAGAGTCACCACTCTGATCCAAAATGGAGTCGGCTATCTGAACCCATCACTAATGTGGGTTGTGTTGTCTCACTCTTGACGTCGCCATCCTAAAAGCTCCACCTCTCAAAGAGCAGTAATAAACAAACTAGTTAGTGAGTGGATTAGCCTGGTTCGGCCTGGCCTGTGAGACCGCACACACTAACCTATTTACTAAATATACTGAGAGCGTGGCGTTCACTGTCCTGCAGAGTAAACAGGCTGTTTACTCACTGACCTACATCCTGTTCTAGCCTTCATCCTGATGGAGGGACGGACAGCTCAGTGTCAAACACGACAAGACGGGGCATTACGCAGCATTTTACTGTTGTATTTGGTATTTTATATTCGGCTGCAACAAATTATTATTTTCACTATGAATTAAAACAGTGAGAAATGTCCATCATGATTACACAGAGCTGATGAGTGACACCTTCACATGCATCGTCAAGTCTGACCAACAGTCCAAATCTCAAAATTATTCAGTTTACTACAATTCAAGACAAAGAAAACACAGCAAATCATCATAATTTAGAAGCTAAAACCATGAAATGTGAAATGTAATTTAATTGATTACTCATTTAAGCTAAAATGATATACCTCTGGATAGTTTTTGCAATGAATTACATTTTAAAATTTCCTTTTTTTGTTATTTTATCAAATTAACTGGTGGAGTTAAAAGTACAATATTTCCCTCAGAAATATAGTGGAGCAGAAGTAAAAAAGTGCCATGAAATGGAAATACAAAGTACAGATACCTCAAATGTGTACCTAAGTTCTGTAGTAAATGTACTTATTGACATTCCACCACTGGACTGTTTTTGTAAACGAGACTATAAAAAATTCTAAGCTGTATTCTAATAAGAAAAGAGCAAACCTGAGAAGGAAAGAAAGCAGACAGTCAGGACGGAGAGAGTCTGTCTTTCTGTCTGTCTGTTGGTCTTTGCTGCCCCCTGTTGGAGCGTCATGGTGTTACAGTAGAGACAGTAGAGGACAGTAAATAAGAAGAAACCCAGTCACTCCTCCAGATAATCAAGCTGCTTAGCGAGGATCTTAACGAGACTTTCTGTCCTCCTCAGCTGACCTTTGACCTGTGAGCAAACACACACATACACACACGCACGCACTTGTCAGTCTGTGTCTGATTGTCTGTCTGCAGTTCAGCTTCTCATTCGTGGAGACGCAAGACGTGTCAGCGGTGAGGATCCGCCCCAGCTCGCTGGTTGGCTGGTCGGAGGAGGAGAGCGAGGATGAGGCTGAGTCCAAAACCTCGCCCATCATCCAATCAGAGGGAGCGGCCTTCCCCTGGAACATCGACGGAGAGCTGGTGGAGATTGCTAACGAAGTGCTCGTCAGGTATAAATTATAAATATGATTTAGTATCATAAATATTGTTATAACAGTGTATCATTACGCTGAGTGATACAGGGCTGCAGCTAATGATTCATTTATTATTGATGAGCCTACCAACAATTTTATTAATAAATTGATTATTCGTTTGATCTTTAAAATAACAGAAAATAGTGGGGGAAAAAATCCGAAAATGTCCATGGTGACGTCTTCACATTTCTATCTATCCATTGAAGCTACAGAGTAAACTTAAAAGTAACAAAAGACCAGCCACGACGGGAAATTGGGCAGGGGCGTAAAGTGGGGGCCCCTACCCCCCTACTTCCGGCACCCTTGCTCGGACTAAACCCATCTTCGAACGCAGCCTTCATTGTTATCTCACCTACATTCCTGTAAATGATTGCGAGGCTATCGTGGTGAAAAAAATCTGTCTACAGACAGACAGAAATATAAACACCTGGTGGTCTCACACACAGACTCACAAGCTGAAAATCTGTCGTGGCTGGTAATTAATAGAGTGCTAGAGGAATGAGTCTTAAAACAGGGAAATTAGTTCACATTTTAGCACTTCCGGTTCCCTCGTCTGAGATCAATGGATGTCTTGAATGGGTTTTTAGTTAGATGCCTGAAATAAGGTCTTTGGTTAACACAAGCTGAAGAGATTTTAATGTTTTGTTCTACGATATAAAATACATCAGTAAATATCCCACTTGTGAATTCTGAAGCCGTTATCTTATCTTTGTTTTCAAGAGGCTAAATGAGACTACAAAACAAAACGTCATCATGCCGACTCGTCCGCCTTTACAACCTCATTGTGTTTACTCACATTCGTGACCGTGACCGCGACCATGGTGTGGTTTGTTTATAGTCTACCATTAGCTTTTTACTTCTGGCAAATGCATTTACGCTTCAAAATTATAAAAGCTGTGTTCATTTGTGAAGATTATCTTAAACAACAAAACGTGTAAGTATCATAAATGTTTGTTTGCCACAGAGCTTATTTTCTGAAATATTCCAAAACCCAATGGAAAAATCTCATTGCTTTTTGTCGCGGGAACCAAGGGCGATGCTAACTTCCTGGTTGGCCTACAAAAATACGTCATCCCTGGAGCGCTCTATAAGCTGTGGAATAATTTAACCAACAGTTATAGATACATAATATAATCACTGTATATCATATTAAAGTACATGTCAAATGTGTGTGTGTATATGTGTCTGTGTGTGTGTGCATGTACTTGGTGCGTTTAGGGTCCACCCGCAGCTCATCACTCTGTACGGGGAGGAGGTGGACGAGGCCGAGTCGACAGTTTCCTGCAGCTGCATCTGAGTCCAGCAGAGGCCTCTGTGTGTTGGGACCAAGACACGTCACCATAGCAACCACAATGACTCAACAGTGCCCTCTCTAGGTCATTGCTGTTTCCATGGTGATGTGAACTAACGTAGAAGTTTCATTCAAAGTAGCAAAAACACACAAAAGTAGCGACAGAGCTTTGCAGCTTCCTGTTTACGTCATGTACGTTTACATTTATTGATTTTTTTTTTATTACTGCAGCTATAATAACCTATACGGTAACTTATTTTTTTTTTTTAAATTCAAATTAATGTTTACATTTTACTATATTTTAATTACCAGCTCTTCTCAGATGACTTTAATACAATTTGTGTTGCCTATTTTTTTTATTGCAATTTTCATTTTGTTTTTTCTTGTCCAGTTTCTGGTTCTGCTGCAGAGAGCAAAGATTCATCTGCAATTCAAACTATAAACATGTGAGCTAAAAAATAGTTAATTGAATCCAGTACTGTGAAGTTTCTTTTGTGTGTACCGATTATTGTTTAAACAGTGTTTGTTTGTTGATAGTCAAGCAGCTTTCTGTTACAGATGAGCAGAACCAGACTGGATGAACCCAAAGTGTCCAAAAATTCTATAAGTTTTATATTTGAATATAACAGATCTGTTTTTATTGGTTATTTTAAGCTTTTTTTTTTATTGATATTGCAGCTTTTTAGAATCATGATGAAAAAATACAAGTACATGTTGTTTAAATAGAAAATCCTTAATTTTAATAGAAAAGTGTTGATAAAAGCAGTGAGACTCTCCAGTGCAGAACTTCACATAAACAAAAACAAACTAATTTATTAAAATATTAAAAACATCTCTGTGTGTGATGTGCATTTGTACTAAATAGATAAACAGAATGGAAGGTGGCAGCTGTTTTTAAATTTCTGTATTCACAAAATACAGACAGTTAAAACTGCTTTTGAATATTTAAAATATCAAACATTTCTTCAAGTAGTCTTCCATCATTCAACCCTGTGGCTCTGCTGGCTCTGTTACCCGACAAGTTGCATCTTTTACTGCGTTTTCACACTGATAGTTTAGTCTGAGTCCAGGAGCAGTTCACCGAAGAATTTGGTGACATTGAAGCTTTTACAAACCAAGGTCTTGACCAAAAAACTATACCTAGACTCACCTGAACCAAGTGGTCTAAAATCAGTTCCAGTGATACTGTGGTACGTATGTTTTCTTTTTTTACTTACGGTATTTAATTTGTCATGTACAACATCTTTAACTATCTTGAAAAGCGCTCTATAAATTAAATGTATGTCTAAACAGCAACAACTATTCAAGCCTTACTTGATGTCACATTATATTTGTTCCTTGGAGCAAAGTGGGAGAGAAGCGCTCATTTTTTGTCTTTGCGACACAAGATCGATGCAAAAAAATCTGCAGATGTACTTTGCCTCTGAGAGCAAATCCACTGATTATGTGAATTCATTGAAATGAGGTGATTCTGCCATGAAATCCACTGACATGGGCCTCAGGGTTTCCATTAGAAAAAATGGCGCCGGTCCACATGTCCTGGAAGATTTCAATGTCCCAGTCAAATATTATCTGATGTCGCTGATTGGTCGTGGTTTGACTTTCCGGACACAAACGATAAGATGGATTTTCATGTGAGATGTGATCCCCGCCTGATCTCGTGACATCGCGAGAATCCAGCTGCCCTGCAAGGTAATGTTAGGCAGGCTACGGCATTCAATCCGAGTGCACGCTTACAATTTCATTGAGTGTGAAATTTATCAGAGTGAAACAACAAGCAACATTCATTGCACAGGCTATTCTATAGCCTATGCAATAAAAAAAAAAATTAAATAGAAGGCTATATGGAAATTTAATTTTAGCCTATTTTAATACCATTCAAGTTGTGCTTAGGGGGAATTATTTTCACTGGACATTATGACCGGAGAGATTTAAATATCTCGGACTTCAACAGATTTTCCTGTTAAAAAAATCTGTAATTACTGGATAACGGAAACCCGGCTGGGACTTTAGAGGGACAAAAACTCCAAATAATAAATCCCAGAGTTAAAACAGGCTGAAGGGCAGCGTTGTTGTTCGGCATTCATTAAAACACACGTAGAAGTCCTGTACCAGCACATCCCAGCAGCCATCACTTGACTACTACTTCTGTCTGGACAGCATCCGGTGTGTCTGCTCCGTATGTGTGTCACCAGTGCATAAAGTGTTGTCAGCAGCTAAACAAAAATGTTAAACGATAACGTACACACACAAAAGGGAGGTTTTCCACAGAGTGATTAGCCAATCAGAGGCCAGGTTTCCATCACCTGAGATCGAAGGTCATCAGAAAGTCACTTCCTTTCCTCTTAAAAGAGTAGAAATGGCGGTCATCGATAACTGTCACAGGTGATGCCACATTCCAGGAAGCTCCAAGGCCTTCTAATTGGTTGTTTCAGGTTCATTTCCCTTTTTAGTATTCCATCCATCCATCGCTGCAGTCTTTTTCAAGTCTTTGAACTCGCCTGTGGTTGTGAAGGCACATCCGGCAAAATAATTTAAAAGGTCACGGTCAGGTTCAGGTGTGTTCAGGAGGCGTTCACTTGAGACATTTTGTCATCCGTCACACTCAAGTAACGTCTGTCTTGAAGCCAGCTGACTTGTAATGAGTCTGATCAGCTGACTCAGTTTGGACGGATTTCATTGGACGATGACGTTCAACAGCAGTACTGTTCTACTGTTCTGGACAAATTGGGTTGCCATATTTTCATACACAGCACTCCATCCATCCGTCAGCACACATGTTTCATTAAAACTGTTACGCAGTCACAATGTGAACTCCTCTGTCCTATGGTTAGAGGTCAAAGGTCATGGCCAGGGGTGACAGTCAGGGTTATGAAGTGCTCTCTCTTTTATCGTTTTTAGGAACATAGTCCCAGCTGTCTCTCTTGAACTCCTCCTCCTCCTTCTTCTTCTGGAACTCCCGCTTGAAGAAGCCAGCCTGAGAGACACACAGGTAGTCAGACAGGTGGACAGACAGACGACGAGTAGAGACCGTGACATACAAACAATGACAGTGGTGTTGCTACTACAACCATTATAATGTGATATACTGTGCTTTATCAGTAGATCATACTGCGGTGTACTGTCATTTAATAGTAAAATTATACTATGATATAGTGCAGTTTATAAGTACCATTATCTTGCAACATAGGGCAGTTTATCTGTACAATATATAGTAATATTGTGCATTTTCAGTACCATTATATTGTAATATACTGGAGTTTATCAATAATATTATATTGTGATATTCTGCAGTTTAGCTGTACATTATATTGTACACGGCAATGCCTGTCCAAATGAGTTTATGTCCCCCAAAAATTCTCAAAATTCATTATATTTATATTATAATAAACATTGAATATGATAAACATAAATAATAAAAATGAAAAATGCATTGCTTTCCGATGCAATATATTGCAATATACTGCAGTTTCAGTATACTTCCATGTTAAAAAACAAATATTTACCTTCCACAGACACCAGATGAGAGCAGCCAGGATCAGGAGACCCAAAACTAAACTGACAACGATGATGAAGACTTTCACTGCTGTTGAGGGTTTCTGGGTAAAAAGAGCTTCCACCACCACCTGGAAATGTACCAAATATATAATATTTGATTATTGGTGACACCTACAATATACTGTAGATTGGTTCTTGGTTGTGACTGGTGTCGAGGTGTTTTACCTGTGCTGCAGGTTGTTCGGGGATGAGGATGGTGTGAGGACCTTCTTTGGGATTTGACATCATCGCTGTGCTCTCCAACCTCATGACACCATGACGACCCTGAGACGGAGACAGATACTGGGAGTTTTTAATCCATTTCTTTAAATGCATTTGAGATTATGAAACACAGTAAATTGCAGAAACACATTGTTTCTATGCAGGCTGCGTAGTTTAAGCAGCAAGTTAGCAGTGCAGCAGCTTCGATACTCTGTCAGTGTCCACACGAGGTGTGTTCAGACTGAGTGTAGGTCACATACCATTTGGCAGCAGTCAAGAGTCTAATACTTAACCACTGTAGTTACACACAAGCTGATTCAGTCTGAGTGAAAACAGTAATGTGTGTGTGTGTGTGTGTGTGTGTGTGTGTGTGTGTGTGTGTGTGTGTGTGTGCGTGCGTGCGTGCGTGCGTGCGTGCGTGCGTGTGCGTGTGCGTGTGCGTGTGTGTGTTACCGGAGCTTGCAGTAGTACAGCAGGGTTCAGTTTTATCTCCAGTTGGATGAAGGCATCTCTCCCCGCCTCCAGGTTACCAAGACGACACACCAACCGCTCACACAGCTCATCACCACGGCCACAAAACTGCACGCACACATACATAGAAAAAGATTGAAGTTCATACATTGTAGGTCAGTGTGTAGTCGGGGTGGTGGAGTGATGATTGTTGACTCCAGCTCAAGCATCTCAATTTCTCAGTCATAAATGACTAGCCCTGCTAATGGCTAGCGTGGCTAAAATCAACAGACCTTAATCAGACTGGTCACCATGTAACACGATTCTATTCAGCAGTGAAATGTATTTTCTTTCAACTCTAACCTCACCGATAAATCCCATTTTTCCACTAAAAATGGATCTAAATACTACACTGCCTATGAGCCTCAGCGGCTGTTGCTATGGAGAAGAAGTGAGTTGCATCTATTGTATATTTGGAACACTTGAAATCAGGAACAGAAACACTGCGTCACAGCTGCTGAATTGATCTAAAATTGGTTTAAAACCTCAATTTATTCAACAAATTCTACAAAGATCAACGTGTAACTTCACCCTGACATTAACCGTGTGGCAATAGAATTCAAAGCTCTCCGATTGGATGTTTCTTACAGCGATGCTTTCAGGGACTTGTATTTGACTTCTCTCCTAAAGTGGACGCAGTCTTGTACACTTGGAATTTTAATCAATGAAGCGGTTTGTACTAGTGATTCAACTGCTAATGAATTGCATTGCATAATGTAATTCTGAGAAAATTAATGTGGAGGGCTGTATTCACTGTGTGTGTGTGTGTGTGTGTGTGTGTGTACCATTCTGCGGGTGGAGGTGGAGGAGAAGAAGAAGACGAGCTGTTTGATGAAGGAAGCTTGAGGGACGTCACAGTCCTCGACGACTGAAACAGTTGTGTCACTGATTGAACACACGCCGTGAGACGTCTTCAGAGAGAGAAAATTAATATATTAATATTATATACACACTTAATTTACCATGACTATTACAAATACTATTACCACAACTACTACCGTACTTCTACTGCTACTTCTAATACTACTTCAACCACCACTTCTACCCAATCAGCAACCACCATGGCTGAGTGTTCTGAAAGTTGTCATTTAATGTCTGGACAGATTATTAGTCTTGTTTAATTATTTTTTTATCAGATATTTCCTGATTTAAATATTAATTTTCCAGTTTTAAACTATTTTATTAAGACAAAGAAAGTTCTTGTACAGCTACTTGTTTTTAGAACATTTAACAACATCCCCTTCTTTTATTAAAGGCACAATGAGTAGGATGAAAGTAATCAATCATCACTTATGACCCACTAAAACTGTGTGGTGGTGTCTGTATTTGTAGACACCCAGCCCTCTGCCTGTATTTCCTTATTTTGCTGTGTTTGGGACGTTTCTGGGCGTCAGACCATAAGCACACCTCGAAGAGGAAGCTACAAAAATGGAAACTCGTTCCAAAACAAGAGTGAATCTGAGGTTGGATTTCACCCACCAACAGGTGGTAAATTCAAACACAATTGAAATGTATCTTCAGAAACCTGTGGGAGACTATAAATATAATACAAATAGTTTTTACTGACAGACTGTGCTACTTCTACTTCTGTTACTACTGCCTGGGTCACTGCTGTTGCCAGCACTGGACGTACCTGCCAGTCGACCACCTGCAGCAGTCTGTGTCGGTAAGGTGTGAGGATCTTCGGTAGTGTGATGTCAACCACAGTATCTAGTGACCTGCTGGGACCAGAGTTTAACACCTGCACACACACACAAAACAACAGATGTACCAGAAGAGATCAGTAAAAGTGAACGACAACTCCAAAGATAAATGTAGTGGCATAAAAGGTATCATATTTCCCTCTGAATTGTAGTAGAGTAGAAATATAAAGTAGTAAAAACATGGTTGCTGGTTAGCAAGCAAGCGCATTAGCTTGGTCAATAACAGGACAACAGTTTCACATGGTAAATTCAAAAGATTTAATAATGCATAATGCATAATGCATAATGCAAATCATTCCTCTTTTGTGCAGCAGTTTATACTCAGAAGAGGGTTAAATAATACCTTGTATGTGTAGTTGAATCTTTCAGCGTAGCAGTCAACTGGAGTCGTGTCTTCATCTCCAAACACAAATGAGGTGGGAGTCACAAAACTGAAAGACAGACAGACAGACAGACGTCAGCGGGGGCTGGTGATTATTTAGTGGGACTACAGGCGTAGAGGGCTTCTTTTACACACTAACAATGTTGTTGTTGTTGACTCTTACTATAGAAAACTGTTACATTTATTTCTATGTAACGTATGTATTTCTTTTATCGTACATCACTGGAATTAGTGTCATTTGTTTAACATAAAATCTAATGATTTTTTACTTTGTTGACTTTAATTTGCTGCTTTGTGCAAAACACTTGAAAAGTGCACTATATACAGTATTATTACTAGTATACATTTTGAATAGTAATGTAATGTTAATGTTGAATAATGTATGCCGACTCACCCGTGGATGTTGACGTTGACTCCATATTTGAGAGGAAGGAGGAGACTCATGGAGTTGTCATGGAGATACTCCGACCTCTCATAGTTATCGCTGAAGGGAAAACAGATTTAATACATTGAATACATTTTGATATGTTTTTATTTTACTGTGGATGCTTTTATACTTTTACTGCAGTTGAAATGATTACTTATGTAAAGGTTTTAAGGAGTTTCTTCACCTCTGGAGACGAGAGGAGGGGGTGTGTTCTTACCTGCCGGTCTTCATGTGAATAGTGACGTCACCAGGTGTGCTGTTCTGGTTGACGTCTAATAGGAAGCTGATATTCAGCTGCAAGAAACAGGAAATGCGTCAGTGATTTCAAATGGACAGCTGCAGGATGATCAATCAGATTTTTTTTATATTTTTACATTTCCCTCCTTTACTGTGGACTTCATCTTTGTTTTTAAAGTTAAACTGTGTTCATCTTAAACTATAACCTTTTACATGTTGAAAGAAATTCCAGCTTAAAACTGCCGCTCTGTCTTTCTCTGGAGGAAACGCGGATATTGCAACAGTTTCTTTCACAACATTTACTCTGAAAAACAACTGAGATGAAGGAAATACAGCAAATATCTGCTGACGAGACAAAAGCTGGAGAACAAAAAGTACAGACAAACTGGTCTGCCCACCACTTTGGTCCAGACTGAAATATCTCAACAGATATTGAGGAGACTGGCACAAAATTATTCTACAAATATTCATGGTTTCCAGACAATGAATCCTAATGATTTTGATGAATCCCTGACCTCCTTTTGCACCACCATGAGGTTCACATTTGTGCTTTGGAGTGAAATGTGTCAACATCTACTGAATGGATAGCCATGAAATTTGGTTGAGACATTCATTTTCCTCCTCAGGATGAACTATAATCTTTTTGGTGAATCCTCTGATCTCTCATCTCATTTTGTGCTAATTAGCTAATTTTAGCATTCTACCACACTAAATTAAGATAGCGACACGAAGATGACGACCGTGATTAACATTACATGCTACGGCATGTTGGCATGCTGACTTTAGCATTTAGTTCAAAGCACCACCATGCCTAAGCACAGCCTCACAGAGCAGCTAGCGTGACTGTAGACTCGATAATAATGTGTGATTGGCTGAGGCTTACCTGGGCGTGGGATGAGAGGAGGAGGCTGGTGACGCTGCAGTCAACACCTGCCATTGTCCTGTTGACTTCCTGTGTGACATCACAACTGACCACGTTGTCCTGCTGCACACACACAGACAGTTTGTGCACTTTAGTTACAGCATAATCCTTTAGATTTGAGATCAAGAGATTGTTTGGCTGCACTGTAAACAGATACACCAGCTGCTCTTCTGTATGTATGTATGTATGTATGTATGTTTGTAATTCTGGCAAAGCAGGTTCATCATAACTTTAAATCATCAACTAATCATTTCATGAAGCTGCCCAATCAGCATGCCGTAAACTCACGTTCTGCAGTACTTTAATGTAGTGGATGTTGTTGGGGAAACGCAGCGTCAGTCGCGGCAGGAAGGCGTCATCTCCTGAGTTTAGCAGCGACGTTTTCAACATGATGGTCTGTCCGGAGCCGAGAGCGAAGTACTGCTGCTGACTGATGACAAACAACAACAACAAGATAAACAACAACATTGATGTTCCAGTCAGACCAACATCGAAGTACAGCTGCTGGGTAATAACAACAACGAACACTAGGGCTAGGTAACAGAAATCATTAGAACACTTGCCCCAATAGAAACATTTCCCCGATTAGAAAAAGACATACTGTTAGTTAAAAGTTACATTGCTTGATGATGTAGCAACAACCACATCACTGAAACAAAGGCTAAGATCGCTAACAACACTGCCAGGAGCATTTTCAACAAAAATATTGACTTTAAGGAATAGGTTAACATTTTGAAATACGCATATTTGCAATATACTGTATATGACAAGAGTCTGAAGATAAGATCGGTACCACTCTCATATCTGTAAGTTAAATATGAAGCTGCAGTCAGGAAACGGTTAGCCTGGCTCTGTCTGTAGTTTAAAAATATAACTACCAGAATCTTTTCCGATCTCTATTTAACACGTCATATCACGTTTGTTAATCTGTACACAGGTCAATGTTTATGCTTTAGCTAGACTAACCACATCCTGACACAAGCTCCATACTCGTCATGAGATTGATATCGTGTAATTCTCAACAAGAAAAACAAATGAGCATAATTCACAAAGAAATGGCACAGGAACTTAACAAACTTATAAACAACACAAGCAGCCAGAACCAAAATCAAATCACTGCGGCTGTTAAATGAATCCACCAGCAGCTAATTAACATCATGTGTTAGCCACAGTTAGGGGAATAACATCCTGACTGATTGTATAAGTTCTAACTGGACAAATAAAATATAATACTGCTGTCATTTTAGTCTGTTCATCTCTCTGTCTTGTGTGTGTGTGTGTGTGTGTGTGTGTGTGTGTGTGTGTGTGTGTGTGTGTGTGTGTGTGTGTGTGTGTGTGTGTGTGTGTGTGTGTGTGTGTGCTCTTACTGTGGCAAAACTAGTTGAGCTGACAGCTGCATGTTGGTCGAACAGTTCACCAGCGAACAGGAACGGGCAAACCAAGTCTGAGAGAGAAAAAGAGGCAGTGAGTTTATAATATAATAATTTATAATAATGAATGGAGCAGTCATCATTTTCCACATTAAGGACATTACAAACAACTCCCGCGACCTCTGACCCCAGCCTTACAGATGATGGATAATATCCTGATGAATAATTCCAGCTGTAAATTCCTACATGTTAACCCGTCCTGCTCTGTTTTTATGAGTCAGTGGGACATGGTGTGGACACAGGATGAGCTGACTGATGTTGGTTAATGTGCTGCAGCTGTAAACACATCTGGATTAGCAGGAAGTAATTTTCAGTGTGCGTGTGTGTGGTGGAGCTGACATCAGATTAGCTGTTTCCTGCCCTTTAACACAGATCAGTTTGGTGATTTCTGACACTGAAGTCGCCCAGACAGGAAACTGATGGGTTAGCTATCATTATTCTTTGCAGCGCACACAGTAGTAGTAGCAGTAGTACATATAAGTAAACATCTTATAATGGTAGGGAAAACCTTGCTGTTTATTCTGGCATCATGTTGGCTAAAATGTTGGTGTCACTCTTACGGAAACAAATACACATGTAAACCAGTGGTTTCTCCTCTGGGTCTGAAAAGTGAAGCTAATGCTGAAGTGCCTTAAACTTGCATTCTTTCTGGTGTAAGCTGGTTTTAGGTGAGTCTGGGTACCTGGTTGGTGATAGTGTTCTGGTGTCCTGCGCTCTGTTGCAGAATGGGTTTTAATGGAGGGAAGGTCTTGGAAGAGGCTCTGTGGGTGGTTGTTTCTCTGTGACTATAGGAAACCTCAAACTTGACCGGAGTAAAAATGTCCCTCACATCTTTCTGTCGGAGGAAGAAACAGGAACAGAGGAGGAATAAACATTATGAGCGTCACCACAGCTAATCCAATCTATTCTTAGCGTGTTATTACGCCCTTATTAAACATATTCATAGTACAGTTTTTTTTACATGTGTATGTGTGTGTGTGTGTGTTACCCTTTGGTAAGCCACGTGTGTTGTACAAGTGATCTGCCCATGTCGTGCTCTCACACGCCCCTTTGTGCTATTGGATGACCCGTTGCCATGGAAAAAGAACCGATGAGGGAAGGATGGTTTATGGAGGAGGTCAGAGGTCAAATTATATTGAAGATCTGAAGAGAGAGGAACAATCTTAAATATCAGCAGGTAGGTCATACACTCTTATGTACAATATAATTGAACACTTACTAAACCCCTCCCCCAAATAGTGACTGGCCAATCATAGCTCAACAACCGTAAGTAGGCAGAGCAGGCCTTTCTCCATATGTTGAAGAGGTGTACATTTTGCTGTAATAAGAGGACTATTCTGCATTTTAAGTGTTTGGAGTACAGCTGTCAATCAATTAAAATATTTCATAGCAATTAGTCGCATGATTGTCCATAGTTAATTGCGTTGCATTAATGCTTAAAGAAATTAGTGCCGTTAAAACAAATTTGCATTAACGCGTTATCGCATTAAAATTTGACAGCCCTGGTTTGGAGGGTTGTGTCTGTAGACCCAGAGTCTTATATACTGCACAGTTGTGTTTACAGTACCTATAGCTCCTCTGAACTTTCTGGAGTTGACACTGAAGCAGACGGTTACATTGAAGCAGACAGTTGGATTCTTGTGTTCCCGGCAGAGCGCCACCTGCTGGTCAATCTGCTCAGGCAGAGTCAGAAACGCCTTCACCTGAATCACCGGACGGGTCCTACAGCACACAGGACACATTCAGAGAAATTATTACAGCATGCTGACTGGACTGAAATACGGTCATACAACTCCCTGTCTGCAATTTACATATGTGGATTGAAAACAGTTGATGGATTTTATTATTTACAATCAGGAATCTGCTTCTACAAAATCATATTATCCAAAGGAAAGATTTCTGTCCACAATATGTTGGGAAACTATTTGTTATTGTATTGTGGGATGTCCTGCTTCCTCTGTGGTATAATTTTCTTCCAAATCAGCTAAAATAAGGAAGCTTCCTTCCTGTACACCTGTATGACAGGAGACAGAACGACAACTGGAACATTTCTAGGTCTTGTTTGAATAGAAAGCTTCAGTGTTGTTTTACCTGAGAACCACAGCAGAGTCTGAGAGGAACGCACCGACTGCCACATCTGCAGGGACAGAGACGGTTTAGCCTGGTTTAAATTTACAATATGGCAGATGTTGTGACACAGGAAACGATTGTGGTGACAGTTGAGGTTACCCTGGTAGCCGTTATCATCAATGTCAATGCCAGAGCTCAGCGACTGGCCGAACATCCTGAGGTCACGACCCAGGGTGGATCCAGAAATCCTCTGAAAACACACACACAAACCATGTTGAATACCACAGAACAGAACAGAACAAGTTTATTCAAACTTCATCTTGGGACTCAAAGTCAATCCTTGAATGAAAATCAAGTTAGAGGATAGTCTTATAAGTTGCCTGAAAAAGCATGGTATTGTCCTCACTGCTTGCCATGTAAAATCTTCAGTGTAACAATAACACCATCTTTAATGACATCAAACATGGCACTTGGTTTTGGTAGAAACGGCAGGTTAACGTGTCTCGTATGAACAACGATGGTTTGGGATTGATTATTGTTATTCGAGTTATCTAATAGTTTTCTAATTCCCCAACACAAGATACCACTGAGCTAAGTTTCCCCATATAACTGATAGGAATGAAACTACTACCCAAGTTCTAATAAACTACAATTGTCTAGTAAGTATGTTTGAGTATATTGAAAAGTTCTCAGATCATAACAAGTATTATTAATATTATTATTTGTACCTGGGATGGAGTTGATGAGATGCCCTCTTCCCTGCCGTTGTAAATGTAGACGGCTCCTTTCAGGTCGTCTTCCTGTGGGGCACCAATCGCCACATCTACACACACACACAGACAGAAGTTTATATTACTGTATTGTGAGGACTCTTACTGTCTCCGTTCACTAATCCATTGGCATAAGCGAAACCGAAACCAAGCGAAACCTTAAACCCACAAATTGATTTCCTTCCTTCCAGGCAGCCATTGGTTAATGTTGCTTTATCTACAAAACTTCTTGCTGCAGATTGTTAATCGATAAGTGGGTAATTGATGCTCTGGGTGACCAGGTCCAAATCTTCTGAGGGGGGGGTGAACAGGGTGTGTTGGGATGGGCCTGCAGGAAAATGTTCACCAGGATGAAAGAATCCAGGAACATAAACATGAGAAAACACCAGCATGGTCCTTTAATATTTAACCAGAGTCCTTTGAAGATGTGAGGGTCTGAAAGTCAAACAGCTTTTCTTTACAAAGCGAGAGCTACCGGAGCACGCACACACTTTTATCTAGCTGTGGCAGATTAGAAGGTAGGCTCAGTTACAGAGCAGCTACAGTTTGTCATTACGGTTTAAATGAACTTAATAACACACTCCACCCCTCACAGTCACACTCACACACACCCCTCACACTCACACACACACACACCCCTCACACTCAGACACATGCAGATGGTCAGGGGTCATGTGCTTGAGTGAGGGTGTTGTGTTAAAGTCAGGGATGTTTCTTAGTTATCAGGAAGTGGCAGTTACTGTTGGTGGTGGTGGGCTGTGCCCCCTTGGTAAGAAACCTAAACTATACAACAGTATGTGTTTTTGGTTGTTCAGTGCCGTAGCAGCCATTGAAGTATTGTAGTAGTAGTATTAGTAGTATTATAGGGAATTTGTGAGGCAGCAGATCTGGGCAGAAAGCCAAATAGCAGCTCTTAAACCTCCCTAATTACCACTGTTGAGGTGCCCTAGAGCAAAGAAGTGAACCCCCAGCTGCTCCAGTGGAAATGCTTAGTCAACAACTAAAGATAATACATACTGTAGTACTACTGCTACTGCTCAAGCAGCCGCAGTACTAGTAGTACAACCTTTTAAAGTAATGCCAGTAGTAGTATCAGAAATAGTAGAAAGTCGATTTGGAGTACTATTACCAATATTTAGGTTTGCAGTGGTATTAGCAGGTGTTATAGTCACAGTAGTATTATAAGGAACTCCTATAAATGGCTGTAATATTAGTGGTAACAACAGAAAGAGTAGTATTTGCAGTAGTAGCAGATAGTAGTTATTGGCAGTATCAAAAGAAATACAAGTATTTCTAGTATTAGCAGTTATTAGAAGACGGATTAGTAGTATGTATAGTAGTAGTAGTACTTATTAGTAGAATAGTATTGCAGTACTATTAGCAGTAGTAATATCAAGTTACAGAATTTGAAATGGTATTAGCAGCAGTAATAGTGACAGTGGTATTAGTAGTGTCAAAAGGAATAGTAGTATTTTGCAGTGGTAGTAGTAGTTATTGGTAGTATCAGAGGAAGAAGTTGTAGAGGATTGCAGTACTATTAGCAGTAGCAAAAGTTACAGTTTCAAAAGTGGTTTTAGCAGCAGTAATAGTAGTAGCTATTACTAGTATTTTCAATACAAGCATTTATTGGTAATATCAGAAGAAGTTGTAGTATTTTATAGTAATAGTAGTAGCAGTATTTATTAGTAGTTTCTGACATAGTAGAAGCAATATTGCAGTACTATTTGCAGTGGCATAACCAGCAGCAATAGTAGAAGTAGTATTAGTAATATCAGAAGCAGCAGTAGTATTTACCGTAGCGGCAGTAGTTATTAGTAGTATTTGCAGTACAATAAATATTTTTGCAATATCAGAAGGAATAGTAGTATTTTGCAGTAGTAGTAGTAGTAGTAGTAGTAGCAGTATTTATTAGTACTGCAAAACTGCTACTACTTCTGATACTACTATTAGCAATAGTATTAGTTATGGTGTTTGCAGTGGTATTAGCAGTAGTAAGAGTAGCAGTACTAATAGTAGTATCAGAAGCAGTATTAGTAGTATTTGCAGTAGTACAGCAGTTGTAAGTAGTATCTGCAGTAGCAGAAGTAGTTGCTGTAGTAGTAGAAGTAGTTATTAATCGTATCAGACATAGTAGAAGATGTATTGCAGTACTATTACTAGTGGCAATAGTTATTAATAGTATTTGCAATGGTATTGGCAGCAGTAGTATTAGTTGTGTGGTGTTTACTTGAAATGGTTTCACCAAAATAAAAGCAAATAGGTCAAACTGTGTAGTTGTGATCATTACCGGGGTAACCGTCGTCATCCAGGTCTCCCAGGTCGGCGATGGTCTCTCCAAACCGGGCGGCGTAGGCGTCGCTGCCACTCAGTTGGAACTCCGCCTCCAACAGCTCCGCCTGAGACACAGTCAGTTTGTGAGGAAACAGACGACACAAACTGTGTCTCAACAGGTCTTTCTCACACAAGTATTACATTAATATGTAGTATGGAACAGAAGAATCTGATCCCAATGTTGGTCACGTTGGCTCCACAGACAGATCCCAGATCAATATTTACTGTTTTTTGCTGTTTTAAAATAGTGTGTGTGTGTGTGTGTGTGTGTGTGTTCGAGTATGTGTGCTTACCTGCCCCTGGTTGATGTACACATGGACTCTTCCCTCCTCCCTAGTGATGCCCGTTGCCATGGGAGCGCCGACCAACAGATCCGACAAACCATCAGCGTTCAGATCCACCGCACAAACGCTGGAGCCGAAGTAAGATCCCAGCTACACAACAAACATACACAAGCCAAGTGCTATTAAGTATACCATTGTTTTGAATGAAGGATGCTAATGCGAAGTGGCTTCTTACCTCTTTTCCAGCCACTTCAGAGACAATTCGCAGCATGTTGTTGTCTACCGCGAAGATGAAGACCTGCACAGCACAAAGACACACACTAAGGTCCACCATCATAACTACATAACACAATATTAACAATCAATAACAACTTTTATCACAAGTCGTCACAACACCATCAAGAGGAAGTAAGAACGACACAGTTAGTTATCAGACAGACAGACAGGTAGACGGCTACACAGGTAGGTCTTACCTTGCCCTTCTGGTTGTATTGCGGAGCTCCACCCACCACCTCCACAGTACCAGGACTCAAAAAGTGACCGGCTCCAACAGCGTAACCTGAACAGCAGCAGGACACAGTGTCATATGTTCAGACTTTTGCAGTGATGGAAACTAACCAAGTGTTCCCTTTACAAACGTGAGCATAGTAATAACTGAAGGAGACCCAAATGAATGAATCATCTGCATTTTGTTTAAAGAGATTTTATTATTTTATAAGTACATCAGACTGACAACTAAGATTTGAAAGGTAGAAATTACACCCTTGGTTGAATGATACCAGTGTGACCAAAGAGGTTTTTGGTTAAGGTTAGGTTTCGACATCTAGTGGTTATGGTTGAGGAAAATGCATTCGAGAAAGTCGCAAAACCACAGCTTTCAAATGTGTTCTAACCAAACTTCAGCTGTTACTTCCTCTTAATTTGTGTTGAAAAGCGAGTTGCACTTCTGCACACACACAAACACACACAAGAAGAAAAGAAAGCACACACTCAAAATAATATTTGCATTCGGTGTTGTTGTTACTGCATTCTGACAAAGTGAGAACAGTGAAGATGTTTTTCAGAGAAAAGAAACATCTTTATCTGAAGAACATCACAGCTTTCTTTTGAGTTTCCTGTTTATCACACTTAGCCCAGATACTGAGAGGTGACGGGGTCATACACTCACACAGTCCATGTGTTGAAATGCACTTACACAACATAGTTATTTTGTCTTTGTCTTTCTGCAGCTAACTCATTTCTTTCATATAATGTAATCCTTTTTAACAGAAGTGATTCACAATAAAAGCCTCCCAGTGGTTCGCCAGTGAAGGCTTTTAATGTGAAGCAGCAGCGGACTCGTAAGGTCGTGTTCGGACCGACATCAGCACTCTATGAAGAAAAGAAGCCTCTTCACCCGTTTCTATTACACCCCTTTTTACATAGACTTGATGGCTACAGCATGTGAGCAAATCTTTTTTTTGTCAAGTTTCATCAATCTGTGCTTGTTCACAGTTGGACTTTATATAAAGTAGACAGCAGAATTTTTAACCTATCCTTCACCTAATTATTTGACGATTACATTTATTCATGGATTTACAAGAGAGAACCGGTGGCATGTGTCTCTTGGGCTCTGGATGGTCATTAAATCAAAATAAGTTTTAAAATCCATCAGTGATGCGGCATGTGAGAGGACAGAAAACACTCTTTCTTCTTGATATCAGTAAACCTTTCTAGTCAGCGCTGTTTTCCAGCAGTAATATTCCAGGGGACAAATATCGCGTGAGCACGATCAAGTGAAGGGAAAAAATCTGATTACTAAATAACTGTCTAATGGAACTATGTTTTATGCTGCTGAATCCTATCACCCTCAGTCTACAAAGGCAGCAGAGTGAAAGCAGAGTGAAAGCAGAGTGAAAGCAGAGTGAAAGCAGCGCATCATCAGCGTAGAAGCAGCCTGAGTCCTCCGTCAGTACACAGGAAACATTCAGCTACAGTACTGCTGTGGGCTCAGTGGCGTTTTGGCTGCACTCAGAGCCCAGTACACAATCACTGTAGTTACATGCATGAGTCTGAAGAAAATAGACATAAAGACTAAAAAGCCTGTGTAGACAGCTGTATTGAATGATACTATAGCGTATCTGATCAGTCAAAATCATGTGAGACAGAGTTGATCTGTGCATCAGCCAAAGGTTTCACCATTTGGGATTTATTGGGTTGTAAGTTTCTCAAATAAATTCATGCAACAGACAATCAAAATGGTGAAATGGTATGCGGCTATAGTACTGTAGTAGTAGTACCAGCAATGGCTACAGTAAGTATAAGGACAGAGTTGTACAGTAGCAGGTGTATCAGTTACCCAGGTAGCTTCCGAAGCTGACGGCTCCAGCGTCGTCGTCCAGGTACACTGACATCCCTCCACTGGACGTGTTAAAGACCAGAACTGAACCCGTCCAATAAGACGTCCCTGGAGCGCCCATGATGATCAGATCCTGAGAGAAACACACAGGTATGATATAATGTGACCTAAATCTCTGTTATAGCTCTATCATAGATGACATATCTCCAAATCTATAATCTATAAAGCAATCTCTGTCTGTATGTGGGTATGTGGGAATGTCCCTCGTTCATCTGATCGACTTCACACTCGACGGGTGGATTGCTGGGGACCCAATGGAGTGCTTTGTCTAATTTGGTGCAATTTGGACACGTTCAATATTAATAAACTTTGAATAAACAAGCACACAGTGCTCTGTGCAGCAGTGGGAGAGGAGCTTCAGAGCTCTGCAGACTGAGACGAGCATGTCGTCTGCAGCAGGCAGACCGGGGCTCACTGCAGTTCACTGCTGGATATAGAACATTACAACTGGACTTTTCTTCATTCCATGGAGTCAACACGAGCGAATAGCCAACTGGATGCAGAATTGAACCGGAGTGCATTTCACCGGTGTGACTGTGAGAAAGACGCAGGTGTGTTTTTTCTCCGTGAGTCAGACTGTATTTCCCCGGTGTCAGACTTGATACTAACTTATAACACTACCGTTAGCGCCAGCAAAATACCACCGCCTAATTAAATCCATGCTCTACTTTATAACCACAGTGGTTTTGTCAAAGCAAGCGACTAATGGGCCTATTGGAAATGACCTCCGCTAAGCGTATTTCACCGGGGTTTCTGACCGTGAGTAACTGCGACCTGGAGATGATGCTGGATAGTTTAATGAATAATAATGCTTCATATTTTAATTGTCATATCTTGTGAGTCAACACTGAATCTGTAACGTAACCAGTAACATTTCTCTGTCAGGTAAATGTCGTACGACAATGTTTTCCTCTGAAGTAGAAGTACACAGTAAGTAGTATGCAGTTGAGTTGCATATTTTTTAAGTGCTTTGGGGGCCTTTGTAAGTTATTTTGTTGTACAATGAGTTAGAATAGTAACATAATTGAATATTTTTCATATATAAACACCATAATAAATCTATAGCTGTTTGGGGCCCTCTTAGTTGGGGCCCCAGGCAGTTGCCTACTTAGTGCTAATGGTAAAATATGCCCCTTGGGATTTTTTCCTGTGAACCAGAGTGTATTTCACTGGTATTTCTGACCGTGAGTAGCCGCGACTTGGGTGTGGGATGCAACTTTGTCATGGCAGGTGTATTGCTCAGGACCCAAAGAAGCTCAGTATCCAGTGTAAAGTTGTTTGAATGAGCGGTTCTCAAGAAAGCTGCAAGGTAGCAGCACCACAGGCCAAGCGTTCGGCCCATTCTGAACAGGCACGTTTTGAACAGGCACTGCACTAATTCTACAAAATCATAATTTCTGTAACATTTGTTGCTTTAAAATGGAAGTTGCGATTTTTCGTCTTTGTCACAGGAAACTGAGTCTTTGTTCTCTTTTCTCAAAAAAAGTAAAATACTACATTTCCACAGAATGAAGAGGAACAAGAAAAGAGCAGATGGCTTACAAAGTCTGCTGGTGCAAACATTGAAGACAAAGAGGATTTTAAAGACGCTTACTGACCTCTGTCAGGAAGTTGGAAATACCGGCCTGGCACGACCCATAATCCTCACCGAACTTCCTCTGGTGGTCTGCAAGAGACAAACAGACATGTCAAGAGGTGAAGGTGAACAAATAAATGAAAAGATAAAACCCAAAATGTTTTCGTTCTGCAGCTGAACAGCTGCTGCTTTCACACAAGTGAGGTCCAGACATAATACCAAATTAAAAAATGCAAGAATGTCCTCACTTTCCAAAAATGTATTCATCTTCATTTAGTATTTGGATAGTGAAACAATGTTTGTGGCAATAACTGTATTTTTATAATACCAATGTACCATAAAGTGTGCGTGTGTGTACCTCTGTAGCAGGGGATGATGGGTTGGGCGTGTCTCAGGTCGTTGCCGTAGCGATAACAGGCTCCGTTAGGTAGCTTGTGGTTCTGACCATCTTTCTTTGAGTAGAAGACGTTCTTCCAGCGGTGAGCACAGGCCTGCACACACACAAACACACACAGCATGCAAATACCATGTGACATGGTCTCATTACTGACAATAACACAATCACAAGTTAGCAGCAGAGTGTTGTTATTCTCATGACCCATGTCACTGTGACAGAGGCTCTGTGTGTGTGTTTGTTTGTGCGTGCGTGTCCAACATTATCAGCCCTGTCGTGTGTTCATTTTAAACCTGAAGTGATCCCGTTAATCTTTCACTCACTGTCTAATAGAGACGATCACAGCTGCTGCTGTAAATAGTTTTGCTCAATCACTAAATTTAAAGAAATGGAGAACTTAAACATCGCTGGCTTCATCCATGTGTTGAAGTAATGCGTTTGAGATTTCCATTCATAGCTTTGTGTTATGTAAATGTACCATAATATAATGGCTTTATTCACACATGACAGGACCGTCATGGTTAGAGCTACACATTTGCTGTGTCACTGCAGCGATGAGTTGTAAAGTATAAATATAAAGGAAGAAGTGTTCTCGGTTCTCTCACAGGCTTCCCCACTGACGGATTTACAAGCTTACTCGGCTGTTTTCTCTTTCTCTTATTCAAAGTAGAACTGAAATTAAAATTCATTTTGCAAAGAATTCTCATTTTTTGTGTAAGGAAATATAAAATATACTGATACTGCAACTATTGTGCATAATTTTTTCCATTTTTCTTAAGAGAATAAAAACATTTTTGGACACGTTCGTGGAAAGTTTGCGTTAAAGTCTCGAGCCTCTGAGTGTTTCACTGACATTTTAGGGCCGGTGTTGCTAGGAGACACGTTGTCAACTTCCATGGTTTTCACTGACTGTATAGCCTATCAATGTTAAGCGTTTATGTACAGTTTTAAGATGTCCGTCCCTTTATGAAATTCAAGTTTGTACTCCACTCGGAAAGTGTAAACTAACAAGCTAGGCTAACTAGCATCCACCTCGGATTCAAGTCACGATGGAATAATGTAACAGGTCCTACAACTAGCACTCAAAATGTCCATTGGCATTGAAGTGATATTAAAAACTCTTATAGTGCCCCCCCACACAGGTATTGTACCAATCAAGTTACAATACTTTCAATAAACAACATAAGAGGCCTTTTTGGATCTGACACAGCGATGTGACACAAAACAGATGCTCCTGACTCACAAGTAGGCACAAAAAAGCATAATGAATATCCCAGAAAAGTCAAAGCACACTACTTCTTCAAGTTACAAAAGTTAAAAAGCCTTTATGTAAATAAAAAATATTATATACATCCCTCAAGGCGGGCAAATTGAGGCAAGTGAGTTTGCAAACAGAAGTACAAAATACAAATCTAAAACTACAAATATTACTGCTTTTTAACTTTGGTACCTGTGTGTGCGGTCTACATTCGTTCATCTTATTTTTAAATCATGTAGCCACTCTAATAAAGGCTTTTTAACTTTTGTACCTTGACGAAGCAGTGTGCTTTGACATTTTGGGGAATTCATTCCCCTTTTTTGTGGACAGAAAAATAAATTACAGTACCAATATAGTCGGCTGGAATCAAATATTCACAGCGCCTGAAGAGCACTAATGTAAGGGATGCCATCACATCAGATAAATAATTACAATTTAAATTTCTCTTTTTTGTAATTACAATTTTGATCAAATAAATATGTACACAAGTCAAAACAAACACCAATGATATCCTGATTTCTTCTTTGTCACCCTGATGTGCTGATACATTTCAGTGGAGGTGCATGTGAGTGAGTGAGTGTGTGAGTGAGAGATAGAGAAAAGTGTTTGTGTTACCAGGATGTGTCCTCCGTTGTCTCCAGGTTGTCTGGACAGACTGACCCCCAGCCACTGGTGATCACTCTCTGCATCACACGTCTTCCCACAGCCCAGCACGTCTGCGCACACACACACACACACACACACACGCAAATTAATTCAACAGTTTCACACATGCAGCCTTCACAGCTAATTCAGTGGTGTTTCACTATTAAAGGCCACAGCTGACTAGCTGGTAGTGTTAACATGGTAGACATCTGAGCCAAATGATTGTGTTTAGTCATGTTCCAACCGACAAGAGCACTGTGGCAAAAAAAAAAAAAACAATGGGGTTCTTAGTGTGGATGCGTTACTTCGTACTGTATGATCCAGGAAGTCCAGTCTGACTATTATATCTTCATTTGATTTGTAGGATAGGTAATGCTTTAGATAATGCTCTTCATCTTTTGCTCTATTGTGCGAGGAACAGGTTAGTATTTCAAATGCCGGAGACTTAACAACACACACACGGACAGGAACACACCGGCATGCATGTGGTGGCAGCGGCGGGACTCAGCCGTGATGTTGCAGCGGAAAACAGCTCCTGGAGATCGAACCGACGGACTGGAGGTTGAGTTTGCGACTGGGGCTCCAACCACCAACCTGAGAGAGAGACAGACAGAGAGACAGGATCTGTCTTTGTGTCTGTTCAGTGTCTGAATGGCATCTGTGTGTGAAGCATCAAAGAGCTTCTCTCATTGACAAGAACTGGCTAATTAGCATGCACACGCAAACACACACAGACACAGTCCTACTGTGACGATGGCAGCTTATAGAGCATCATTAACATAATTAGATGAATCCAAATTTACTGATCTTTGGCAGATCAACAAAGGGTCAATAGTAAATCAATAGAGGGTCAATATCAGATCAACTAAAGGTCAATAGTAGGTCAATAGAGGGTCAATAGCAGGTCAATGGAGTATCAACAAGCAGATCAACGGAGGATCAATAGAAAACCAATAGCAGATTAACAAAAGTTCAATAAAAGATCAAAATAGACTGACTAGTACATTAATAGAGGATCAATAGTAGATCACTAGTAGATCAATTCAATACTAATAGACGATCAACAATGAATCAATAGTAGATCACTAGCAGATCAATATAATATTAATAGATGATCAACAAAGGATCAATAGTAAATCAAAATAGGTTCAAGAGTAGATCAATACCAGCGGTGGTCTCCATGGCGATGCAACAGGACGGAGTATCCAAACATGGAGGAGGGAGGGCCGCTGAACTCCAGACTGTGCTCCTGATCCAGACTGTACCCTGCGGCAGGATGGACCAGGACCAGGACCTGAACCAGGACCAGGACCAGGACCAGGACCAGGCTGTAGCACATGCTACCCGCTGAGGGACACATAATGGAGGACAGACTGCAAGGACACCAGAGAGACACAAATCAATAATCAATACACGTGAGATCAGAACAAACTTCTGATTTTTCCGTCCACCTATCAGCACCTCTAAAGCTCATCGATTAAAGGATAACTTCAGTATTTTTCAACCTGGTCCCCATTTTCCCATGGTATTTTGTCTAAGTTACTAATGGGGACAATCATTTCTGAAATTCGTCCAGTATTGATAGAAAGCGCTGCAGACGGCATCCGCTGAACAGGCTGCAATGTAATCGCTCGGGGCAACTCCTCACCGTCAATGTATGTCCACTAGAAGTGCTTGTTTTAGCCACTGACAGGCTCAGATTGTTATCATTAAGTGTCTGACAACATTATGGAAAGGACCCTACAGAGAAATACAACATTTTTCTTGAACTTTCGCTCGATCCAGTCTGTTTGTTATTGTGTCATGTGACTTGTTGCAGGTGGAAACGTGAGAGATGGAGAGAGGGAGTGCTGTCAAGAGTTTGTGGACTACAGAAAGCGCAGCTTAGTGTTATCTAAAAGATTGTCAGTGTCATGGCTGAATATTTACATGATTTTGACTAGATAGTTAGATACAATAACAAAGAGACCGGATCAAGGAAAAGGTAAGGTTTAGTTCTCTGTATAGGGTCCTTTCCATAAAGCTGTTGTCAGACACTTATAATAACAATCTGAGCCTGTCAGTGGCCAAAACAAGCACTTTTAGTGAACGTAACGCTACATCAACGGTACATCGCAGCCCTACAGCATAATCTCAATACTGGACCAATTCCAAAATTGTCCACCCCATTAGTCACATAGACACAAAAACATAGGATAAGAGGGTCCAGGTTGAAAAATACCGACGCTACCCATGAGCAGGTTATATCGCGTCTGTAAAAAAAACAGCGTGTAAAAACGACAACTCAGACAGAATCAGTTGGAGGAACACATTTTACAGAGGTACCCCCAAACTTCTTGGTCCGGGCCTGTCAACTGAAGCCTGAACAATATTTATAATGAATAAAAGTTTGATATCAGGAATTGGAATTGAGCATTTTTTACACTGTGGTTACTCTTATTATTTTCACTTTATTTACAGATTCATTTTGATAATCAATGAATGGTGGTGTCTTTAAAATGTCTTAAAGGTCTCATATTGTAAAAAGTGGGATTTTCATGTCTTTTATATTATAAAGCAGGTATAAGTGATATATAAATACTGTGAAAGTATCAAAAAACTCAATATACGGAGAAATTCACACAGCCCGTATTCAAAAACTGTGCGTTTGAAACAAGCCGTTAGGATTTCTGTCCATTTGTGATGTCACAAATCTACAATATTTAGACCAATTCACAGTTTTAAACATAAATATAATAAATGTGTCCCAGTTTATTTCCCGTTGAAGTGTATGTGAATGACATCGGCTGACAGGATGTAAACATGGACCCAAACTGTTTCCTAGCAACGCAATTCCGTTGAAATGCGCTAAAACGGAGCGTTTCAGACAGAGCGTGAATACAGGTACAGTGCCGTGAAAAAGTATTTGCCCCCTTCCTGATTTCTTATTTTTTTGCATATTTGTCACATTTAAATGTTTCAGATCATCAAACAAATTTTAATATTAGACAAAGATAACCCAAGTAAACACAAAATGCAGTTTTTAAATGATGATTTAATTTATTAGGGGAAAAAAGATATCCAAACCTGCCTGGCCCTATGTGAAAAAGTAATTGCCCCCTAAACCTAATAACTAGTTGCGCCACCCTTGGCGGCAATAACTGCAATCAAGCGTTTGCGATAACTGCCAATGAGTCTTTCACATCGCTGTGGAGGAATTTTGGCCCATTCGTCTTTGCAGAATTGTTTTAATTCAGCCACACTGGAGGGTTTTCGAGCATGAACGGCCTGTTTAAGGTCATTCCACAGCATCTCAATCGGATTTAAGTCCGGACTTTGACTAGGCCACTCCAAAACCTTCATTTTGGTTTTTTTAAGCCATTCAGAGGTGGACTTGCTGGTGTGTTTCGGATCATTGTCCTGCTGCATAACCCAAGTACGCTTGAGCTTATGGTCACGAACTGATGGCCGGACATTCTCCTTCAGGATTTTCTGGTAGAGACCAGAATTCATGGTTCCATCAATTATGGCAAGTCGTCCAGGTCCTGAAGCAGCAAAGCAGCCCCAGACCATCACACTACCACCACCATGTTTGACTGTTGGTATGATGTTCTTTTATGAAATGCTGTGTTAGTTTTACGCCAGATGTAACGAGACGCACACCTTCCAAAAAGTTCAACTTTTGTCTCATCAGTCCACAGAATATTTCCCCAAAAGTCTTGGGGATCATCAAGATGGTTTTTGGCAAAAGTGAGACGAGCCTTTGTGTTCTTTTTGGTCAGCAGTGGTTTTCGCCTTGGAACTCTCCCATGGATACCATTTTTGCCCAGTCTCTTTCTTATTGTTGAATCGTGAACACTGACCTTAATTGAGGCAAGTGAGGCCTGCAGTTCTTTAGATGTTGTTCCGTTCTTTTGTGACCTCCTGGATGAGTCGTCGATGCGCTCTTGGAGTAATTCTGGTAGGCCGGCCACTCCTAGGAAGGTTCACCACTGTTCCAAGCTTTCTCCATTTGTGGATAATGGCTCTCACTGTGGTTTGCTGGAGTCCCAAAGCCTTAGAAATGGCTTTGTAACCCTTTCCAGACTGATAGATATCAATGACTTTGTTTCTCATCTGTTCTTGAATTTCTTTCGATCGTGGCATGATGTGCTGCTTTTTGAGATCTTTTAGCCTACTTCACTTTGTCAGACAGGTTCTATTTAAGTGATTTCTTGATTGAACAGTGATTGGCTAGTGAAATTGAACTCCGCTTTCCAAAACATGTGGTTGATCACAGTTAATTCATGATTTAACAAGGGGGGGCAATTACTTTTTCACATAGGGCCAGGTAGGTTTGGATAGCTTTTTCCCTTAATAAATGAAATCATTATTTAAAAACTGCATTTTGTGTTTACTTGGGTTATCTTTGTCTTACATTCAAATTTGTTTAATGATCTGAGACATTTAAGTGTGACAAATATGCAAAAAAATAAGAAATCAGGAAGGGGACAAATACTTTTTCACGGCACTGTATATTCAGACAGACCGTATGAGAAAAACAATGTGTTTTTGAACACTACAGCATGTAAACATGTTCTAGTAGAAACACAAAATTTAAACATGAACCTAAAAATGAGCATAATATGTCCCCTTTAAAAAAAAACACTAAATGTCTATAGCTATATATTTCTTTTTCAATCTGACCTACAGTCCATAAATAAAACATTCAGTTAAATTCGTTTTAGAGGCAGGAAATGTTTGTTTCTATTACTGAAAACTTTTCTTCATCATCTCTATCAGTCACTCATTTTCTGTCACAACCACTAATCTATTAACCCTCTCTTAGCTCTAACTAATGAGGAGTTTACTGTACCCGTTATCCCGAGTCAGACAACAGATATCCCGGGTCAGACTGCGGGTCCAGATGTTGAATCAGTGGGCTACCAGGCAGGCAGATGTTAGAGCCACCGTGTGTTCCACAAAGTCTCCGTTAAGTCCTTCTTGTTCCCGGTTCAACCTCCTGTTGCTCCTTGGTCCCGTCAACCGTCTCGTGCGTAAAACCCGGCTGGAGGAAACAGCGCACGAGGCTCCGGGATGATGTGTGACAGACAGTGAAACCGTGAACCGGAGTGAAAGAAACTGAAGAGAAGAAGAATCACACAAAGTTCATCTGAGTTTCAGTTGAAGTCAATGAAACTGCAGAACTGAGCGCGCGGAGACCCTCCCTCCCTTTGCGCGCTTTTGAATGCGTGTGCATGTGCATGGGTGTGCGTGTGTAACGGTGTTTCCTCTCCACCCCCGCAATGTCCGCCTAAAACCACGCACGCGAGGGTGTGCATGCGGCTGTGTGTGTGCTCGGGGTGTTTCCTCTTCACTTCTCACCACAGTGTGAATGGACTCAGCGTGGCTCTAATCTGATCTCAGTGTCTGAACGCTGAATAGACTCCTCAAATATACAACTTTACAAACAACAAATAAACAAACAAACATCATAAACATCTGTACAGGCTCTGTTTGTCAGAGCCTGTACAGATGTTACAGATGTGACAATGGACCACATTGGTGGAATGTAGAGAAGTATAGGCCTACATTTGCTTAAACTTAGGCTTACAATTTTGAGGTAGCCTATTCAGGGTTGGAAATTTTCCTTTTTTTGTCTACCTGTTGCTGTTGCTGGTGAATTCCAAAATTATACCAACCACTCAATAGATTACAGTTGTTTTTTTGTTTTTTTTGGCAGGTGAGTGAAGAAAATCTAGCAGCCACTTGCATATTTTACCAGCATTTGGCTGATGGTGAATGGTGCTAATTTCAAACCCTGAGCCTATTTGTACTTTTGTAGTCCAGTTATAGTTTCCATTTTTTGCTATGTCTAGGGCAGGGGTCAGCAACCTTTACTATCAAAAGAGCCATTTTAGGTAAAAAAACAACAACAAAAAAATCTGTCTTGAGCTGCAAAACATTTGAGCATTGTGATGAAGGTAACACAGTTTATAGTCTAAGTATATAGTATATAAGTCTAATGCAGTGGGGGCCAAAGAGCAAATGTACTACAGAGTATTAGGGCCACATTGAGGGAAAAAACATCTGAGATTTCCAGAATAAAGTCATAATATTAGGAGAAAAGAAGTCGTAACTTTACCAGAATAAAGTCATAACTTTACGAGAAAAAAAGTCGCAATATAATGAGAATAAAGTCGTAATATTACGAGAAAGAAAGTCGTAACTTTACCAGAATAGAGTCATAACTTTATGAGAAAAAAAGTCGTAATATTATGAGAATAAAGTCATAACTTTACGAGAAAACAAATTGTAATATTACAAGAATAAAGTCATAACTTTACGAGAAAAAAGAAAATAACACTTAAAATTACTACTTTATAATACTACGACTTTTTTCTCGTAAACTTCTGACTTTATTCTTGTAATATTACAACTTTATTCTCAAAATCTCAGATTTATTTTTTTTCCTCAATGTGGCCCTAATACTCTGTCGTACCATCAGACCATAAACCTACAAGAAGGATATATAAAGATGAAAATGTAAACAAAAAGCAGTTATTCATTTCTATTTTTAAAAAACCACACGAGCCACTGGAGAGGAGCTAAAGAGCCGCATGTGGCTCCAAAGCCGCAGGTTGCTGACCCCTGACCTAGGGCCTACTCTATTACATTCCAGAGGGAAATATTGTAAGTTTTACTGCACATCACGTATCTAATAACTTTAGTTATACTTTGCAGTTTCAGTTGAATAATTCAACAAATAAATTATGATATATTATTATAGCTTACCCAGCAGTAGGCCTAAAGTAATTAAAATCAGCCTCACCTTCACCAGCTGCAACGTGGAAGTCATACAGTATGTACATGTGTGTTTTTGATTGTTGTTGTATTTTAGTTGTTTTTTTGCTGTGTATTTGTGACAATTTAGTTTTTGTTTCTATTGCAAGACACTTTTTTTTATCATATTTAGAACCATTTCACTTATTTTCTGATCTTTACATCTAGGCTAGCTTGTTTTGTCTTTTCTTGTTTTATCGATATTGTGCGATTTTAAATTGCTTTTTGTTTTTATTTGTTGTTCTTGTGTGGACCCCAGGAAGATAGCGACCACTTTGTGGAAGCTAATTGGTGGAATGTAGCCTACACATGAATGCATCAATAATATACTCCGGTAATATAATATATCATGAAATGGGCCTTTCTGCATAATGAGTACCCTTCCTTTAATTTTGGTACTTTAAAAAGCCTATATTTTGATGCAACAAAACACTTTTGAACAATTTTACTTTGTAAAATTTTGAATGCAGAACTTTTACTTGTAACAACTTGTATATAGAATTTTTTTCATAATTTTATTGTTGTCATTGGTGCTTTTTATATGTATATATATATATATATATATAAGCTCCCAAGCTCTGGAACTCACTCCCCAATCTCATCAGAGACTCTGATTCCCTCACCACATTCCAGTCCCGCCTCAAAACACATCTTTTTTCATCTGCTTACCCGTAGCCCCCTCCTTCCTCCTACCCATCAGTCCGTGTGTCTGGACGTGATTGTGCCTGTGTATGTCGCTTTTTGTCGTTCGTCTCCTGTCTGTCTGTCTCACACCGTTTTCCCCCCCGACTATGTTAAAGCGTCTTTGAGAATATTATAAAGCGCTATATAAATCTAATATATTATTATATTATTATTATTATATATATATTAAATGTTTTAAATATATATAATAACATAGAAGTTCTGTCTATCATTTACCTTTATTTGTTCAACTTTTTTGTCCTTGTTCCCAGCTGTAATTTCTATTTCTGTCATCAAGAGAGAGTCAAATTCCTTGTATGAGCACACATACTTGGCCAATAAAGCTGATTCTGACAACGTACTTCTACACCGTGGTATTAATACTTTTACAGAAAAGATCTTAGTAAAATGTCTTCATAAGAGGACATGAGCTGACACTAAAATCTTTTCCTTTTTTTAAAAAAGTGTACTTAAAGGTTATTTACATTTAAAGATGTTTGAGAGTATATAATTCCAGTATTTGGGTGTAACCATAGTGTGACGTCACTGCCGTCATGTGGTCTGTAATCCTCGTCAGCTGAAGAGACACTTCAAACAGTACAACATATAATTAAGGCAGTGTTCAGACCAACATTAGCGTTGCCTGAAACAGCGGGGGTCCTGATGCAGAGGGCTGTGGCAAAAAAAACAACAACTCATTATCATTATATCACTTATTCACTGTTCCCTAGTTTAACTAAGTACAGTACAGTATATACGCTTCATGAATCCTCATCATACTGCATTAACACTGACATCTGTATTATATTAGATTATAGCCACACTAGCAGCTAAATAAGGCTGTACATAGACACAGCAATGCATTGGCTAAATGTTAACATCAGCATGTTAACACAATATTTACCCTGTTTACTATCTTGGTTTTGACATTTGTTAATGAGCAGTAAACACAAATTACAGCTGAGGATGATGGGAATGACATCAGTTTTGAGTATTTGGTTATAAACCAAAGTATTGGACTAAGTACAATTTTGACCTGATGATGGTGCTAGACCAGAGTCATTGGGATTCATCCTCTGGAGAACATGAACATCTGTACCAAACTTCATCAGACATCCAATAGTTGTTGAGATATATTTTACTCTGAACCACAAATATCAAGCTCATGATGACGCTACTGGAAATGTGAGCGGATCAATCGAGTCATTAGGATGCATCATTTAGAAACCATATAAGTAATTGCAGAAAATGTTATTCCAAATCATCGAGTAGATAGTGTGATATTTCAGAGAATAAGTAAAAATGTTGACCTGCTGACGGCGCTGGATGAAAAGTCAGGATTAGGCTTCATCCTCTGAGCATCATGAATGTCTGTACAAAGTTTCACAGCAATTCATTAGTTGTTGAGTAACCCTCCGTGTCTAAACAAAGATGTGAACATGTTAAACATTATATATATCTTCTAAACATCAACATATTGGCATTATCGTTGTGTTAGCATGCATATAGAATAAAAAAGCCCAGTAGTGAAGTGTAATACATCCTACATCTATCATATCAGTTCTTCTGTGTTGGCAGTTAGTCAGTTAGTCAGTTAGTCAACGGATATAGCCGTTCTTCTGTAGAATTTATTTTAGTGAATATTTACACAGAACTACTTTATCTGATCCAAACTGTCACTTGACTAAACAATGACTTTATAAGTAGTTTGAAGCGGTGAACCGCCTTTATTGTGTAACTGTGTTCAGTTGAAGTTCAGGGGAAAAATATTTGTCCTTAAACAGTCACCGAAGAACTCCAACATCTCTGTGATTCATTCCAGACCTTCGACCGGCCAACAATAAATAAACCAGAGCGACACGAAGATAATAAAAGAGGGAGAACATTTTTTAAATGCTCAAACGTTTAAAGTTTATGTAGAGTATCTGTGCGTCTTTTCATGGAAAAACATAAGCGCAAAAATGTATATAAATAGGTCCAGACATAAAGACAGTTGGGGAGCAGACTGTTTGGGTAAATGGCAGACAGGAACTTTGTGCTACACACATACATACACACACTCTTATACACATCCACTCAGTGTGTTTGTTGGTATTTCCTGTTAATGACCCTGCCGTTATTATGCTGGAATCTGACCAGCTACTGTTCCCACCCTCCCACACACTCTGAGGGTCCTCATGTTGTTTCTACCATGTTTTAAAGGCTGTTTGTAGTTGCAGTGCCCGTTGGGCCGATTGCTCGGCCTCCGGTATTATTGCTTGCAGCTTTCTAGAGAACCAATCATCCAAACAAATTCACACTTGACACTGCACTTCCTTGGGCCAAGTGTGAAGAAAAGCGAAGGACAGGCACACCTACAGACAGAGAAGTTAGGTTAAGGCTGGCTCACACTAAAAGATTTTTCAAATTGTAAAAGATTTTGAAAATGTGAGAGACCCCATACATAACGATATGTTAAGTTCAATTTAACAGTTTTGTTCCTATAGTGTGTGGTGAGCAATGATTAGGCCGAAATAGCACATAACACACTAACACACTCCATTCATGAACAATAAGAGTCCCAACTCCAAAAAAATTTAAATCTTGCAAAATCTCTTGCGATAGATTGTGACTTTAGTGTAAACAAACATAGCAGACGACGAGCAGGAAGAATTAACGATGTTAGTATTTGCACTACTTTGTGTTTATATAACAAAATTTAAATAATGACATGAGACATGTTAAATAAACACTCGTGTCGTTGCCCCCAAAACCACAAGTTGGTCCTCCACTTCTGAGGTCCATCTTACTACTACTGTATGCTTCGTGTTTAGCATTAGCCCATGCAATAGTAACGGCCGCCATGACGACGGTGGTTGCCCAAGCGCCAGCTTGGTTCTGACTTGGCTATCGTTCTTTCCCACGTGACTGCGTCATCGGCTGACCTCTGGGTTCCCCACACTCAACAGGATATCCGATCAAGTTTAATATTTACGATTTGAAATGGTGCAGCCAGGATGGACTTCCGAGCAGATCGAGGGATGATAAAAAAACTCTAAGTGTACGTCACACAACAATAATATCTGGAAAGATAATCTTTAGAACCATTAAAAAAATCGGGCTTTGCTGACCATGGTCAGGTGGGGGGAATTGATTTTCCTGTAGTGTCTGACCCGCATTAGATTCACCAATCACTTAACTGCTGACAGAATTTGAAGCATTAGTACTTTAAAGCTATGGTTAACATGAACTAACCAGAACAATGATTTGAATAGACACCTGCCAGCCAATCAGAGAGCAGGATTAACAATTACAATTTCTGAATATTTATGAGACCAGTATAAACTTCTCAAGTATCAAGATGACATATTATTTAAAACTTAAACAGGATCTTTTTTTTGGTGGAAGGAGGCATTTCATTTCTCGCCTGCATTTATCACCTTTTGCTCCGTTTCCATGGAGATGGTGAATTTGAAGACGTATCGGACATGGTGGCTCAGGCGTAATAAAATGTGGCTGTTTTCTTTTATACTCACACTGATTTTGGGTATAATATAAAAATAGTTTTCCTCAGACACTCCTAAACTCGAAATAAGACCTTAGGTGACCGCCAGTTTTGCTGACATGAAAACTTGTTATCAGCTGTAGCTGTGGTGTACACACACACACACACACACACACACACACACACTGACTGCCTTTAGGGTTCCTGCTAGCACTGATAGCATCCCTTTAGCTGTGTGCTGGTTCCACTGAGGTCACTGTGAACCTCCGCTCAGCCAGCAATTAGGAGGTCAGAGGTCAGGGCACACAGTAGATGGACGGGAGGACAGAAGATGTGAAGCAGATAAAAACATTTCTGTGCTTTTTCACTCCAAAAGGATTGAAAGGACACTGCTGCCAGGAAAGAGGCCAGTAAGATCAGTTAAACAAGTAGTCCCTAAATCACACACATAGAAAGCAGCAGTCAGTCATGCAGCCTATATGTGATAACCAGGTGACCGTTTGTTTCAGATGCAGCAAACAGTTTCGACGCTTCCTCTCTTTCATTTCCTTCTCTCTTCTTTTCTCACGGTCTCGGCAGTACATCCACACTAAACCAGTCCAAATTTATATAATTTTCAGCCCTACATCCAGACTAAAGCAGAATTTTCTGGCACTGGCTTGGTGTTTCAGTGTATGGGGGCGGAAACTGAGCTTTTCCAAAACGATGATGTAAACTGTCCAATGAGAGTTAACAGTTAAGGAATTTGTGTTGCCTTAAACTTTCTCTTGAATCAATGACTATAAATGTCATTATAGCCAAATACACATCACAGCTGCCGTCATTAACCTGGATTTATAATGATTGTGTCACCACAGAGCAGCAGCTTGGAATTGACTGCTGGTTATGAGCCACAATTGTATTACTATTTCATACTCGTTCTGTTGTCTGACAACAGAAACCGAAAATATGTAAATGAGAACAACTACGTTGTGAATTCATAGCTGTATTAAAACACAATATAGGTGATCACAGAGAGCAGGAGGAGGTTGAACGGATTGAAACTCGGCAGAGTAACCGGCTGTGTGGCAGTAACAAACTTTCTCTGTCATTTTAAATGTCAATAAAGCCGATCATACAGCCGTTGTTACTAACCTCGATTTGTGAAGATTTTGTCAGACGGCATCGCAACCATGACATAATGATTAAGTCAGGATTTGGTCTGTCTGTCCCACTCATCATCAGATGTTGGCTGCTATGATTTTCTGTTGTTCGGGTGTTTCACTGTAGGCAACTGAGGCCTGGATGAGCTGGGCGACACAGAGAGTTGTTTCTGTTTTTTAGTCTACAATCAATCAATCGATATAAATACAGGTGGGCAAAATAATAGAAACACCTGTCAGTGTAACGCAATACAGTTCAACAGCACCACAAACTACATCTTCCAAAATGACCATACAGTTGAACCAACACCCTAACCCTCTACAACAGTTTCAATAAAAACTGAACATTATATCCTTCATGACGGGAGGATTTAGACGATGAGACATGAGACGATGCATTTCATCAGTCAGTCTACGTCAGGGAGGATAAATCTGAAAACTATTCTCTAAGTGTTGTCCTTTCTTTCAAAGACAGTCAGCATTTCTTTCTGTTTTACAGTTCCCTGAAACTCAAATGTGTCACAATTTGTACAGACGTAAAGGAGTGACTAACAATACCCAGGGAACAACTTTCCCAATAAACAGCAGCCCTGGATTCATCCTCTGTTAGCAGCTAGCATTGAGCTCCTATGAAATCATCTCACAATGTCCGTGCAGTCGTCATGACAATGGAAACACAAACACACAGTTTGTCAGCAAAAAACATCTGTGTGATGTGATACTGAAACACAGAAAAACAGAACAGAAATTACCTAGAGCCCTTACATTGTGCAATCAACATTTACTTAAAATAGGTTAAAGCAAAAAACTTGTCTATTGTCACATACATTTTCTTTACTTTGGCTGCTTACGAGTTGCCATGTTTGCTTTTTGCATTTACTTAAGTTTGGAGGTTTATTTTATTTTTTTTGTTAAGTTTATATTTATAGTTTTCTTTCGTACAGTTGTTTGATTTATGTTAGTAGAATTCAGATGTTTCGTTTTTCCAGTTTTCTTTAAAGTAGAAGTTTAGTTTGCTTTTAGTTAGATATTTAGTTTACTTCAGTTTTTCCTGTTTAGTTCATTGGTTTAATTATCTTTACTGGAGTTTTGATGCTTAATTTACTTGAGGAAAGTTAATTTACTTTAGTAGAGATTAGATGTCTAGTTTAGTTCAGTTTAGGTTAGCTAGTGACAAAAAACAAATACATTTGAAGCATTGACAAATAAACAACAGATAACAGGTCTGTAACTGTTTGTTTGTGTTCTCCGCTGATTGAGCTGAGCTCCACATGATAACAGACCCGTTCATAGATTAAAGAGCTGAACTGACTTCATTAGTTATCTGTGGTATGTTAATAGACAGCTGATCCCTGCTGTGTTCACATCTACTGATCACAGATCAGTCTGATCAGATACAGGGCTTTGATCTCAGAGTGGGGTTTGTGCTTGCGTCTATCTGCGTGTGTGTGTGTGTGTGTGTGTGTGTGTGTGTGTGTGTGTGTGTGCGTGTGTGTGTGTGTGTGTGTGTGAGACAGACTTTATAGGTCAGGAGAGGGAGGGAGAGGATGGAGGAGGTGGGCGTGGCTGCTGACATTACTGAAAATGGAAGGAAATGACTGTTTATCACACACACACACACACACACACACACACACACACACACACACACACACATATACTAACCTTCTGACCACATCTGATACAAACTTTTTATAATTTCCCCTTGTGTTTTGTTGAATTAAACCTTTTCCGCACTGTGCTACTGTAACAGAAAATACTACTCTGATTGGCAGGTATAGTGAGTGACTATTTGTAGTGCTAGTTGGTGAACTACTGTAGCTGGCGAACTATCTGCTAACACACCAGCCAGTCTGAAGTATGGCAAAATGCAGTGCTCTCCAAGTACCAGGATGTTGTACTCAAAATGGTCAAAACGTTGAGTGTGGAGCGCTGGACACTTCTCACCCTCAACAGTCGCCATCTTTGCTACGTGGAAGAAGGGTAGGGGCGCCCAACCAATTTAAAACTTGTGAAAATGGCAGGTGAGGAAGCTGCAGTAGTTGCGATTGAAACAGCGAACACCAAACTATATAAATTAAAGTTATACATGTGTTTCTTTCACTAAGTACCACATACTGTACTCAGATAGAAGCAATTATTGGATTAATTCATCAGTCTGAATTGAATTACTGTCGATACAGCGTGATATTTGTGGCTATCACCAGCTGATCAACCAAGCTTCCGGTGAGTGTCGGGTGAGATTTGAGACTCAACACTGCCTTGGCGAAATTCATGCACTATAAAGTAAGTGTGCAATACAGTGTACTACATGGCAGTGTACCGCGTAAGTATCCGAATTGAGGCACAGCTCTACTCTAGTCAGTCAGAATAGCTCTCCAAGGTAGCTTGGTCGCTAACAGGACAGTATTTTGTACCGTCAACTCCTGTCTTATAACTGTCTGCTAACCATTCTGCTCTTGTGGAGCAGTTTATACTCTGACAGAAGAGGAAACTGGATGGCGAAACACAGCTAATAAGCTATGATAGCTTCCTCCATTTTGGACTCTCCGGCTCTCAGTTCCCTCGAAGATCAACTTACAGTCAGTTCACGTGTCAACGTTCACCAAAGTTTAACTCTTCACTCACATGGATGATATGAGCTGATTTAGTTTTAAATACTGCTATGACCAGATCTTTACACATGACCGCTTTTTCTGAAACCTGGATCAAGTCTTCCTGAACCAGGTGGTCTGAGATCAGTTCCAGGTGAACTCTGGTACTCTCGATGTGCAGTCTGAACGTCACCACTCATCAGTGTCATTCTTTCATTGTGAGTAAACAAAACTAAAGAGATCAATTATTTTGGTTTATTACAACTTTAGTCTTATTTGTCATACTTTAAGGCATTTAGTGCATCATTTTATGACTAATAATTACATTGTAACCAAGACATCACTTAAAAAGAAGTCAGACGGGTCAAAAAACATGAGTAGTCAGATGATCAGACAAATCCAACACGTTACTCAGAATGTCTAGACTGTATCTGGAAGTCAAATTTAAAGTGAGTACATCTATCAGTATTGATAAGCCCTCATTATACGGGCAGTGGTATAATGTCACAAAGTAATAATACTTCGTTACAGTACTAAAGTATTTTTGGGGGGTATCTGTACTTTATTTGAGTTTTTATATTTCTGTCAACTTTCACTTTTACTCCACAACATTTCCTAAATAAAATGTGTACTATTACTCCAATAGATTAAATCCTTAAAGTTGTGAAGAACTCATTTTTCTTCAAGTGTAATGTAGCCTCCAAGGTGGTGTACATGTTATTAAGAGGAATAAACTTCATGGATCTCAAATGTCTGACTTGCTTGCTTTTTTATTAACAGCATTTACTTGTACTTTTACTTTCCACACTTAAGTCATTTTAATATCAGAAAATTGATACTTAAGTACAGTAAATATCAGATACCATTACTGGACTTTTACTCAAGTAATATTCTAATAGGTGACTTTTAACTTCTACTAAAGTCATTTTCTGGTCAGATATCTGTACTTTTACTCAAGTGTGGCTTTCAGTTACTTCATCCAGCACTGTGTACGGGAAAACTGTGTACACACAACTACAGTACTGTAGGTCAACAGGAAGTGTGACTGAACTGTGATGAATGTTAACAATGAACAGATTGGGTCACAGTTTCACTGATCACCTTCGTCTACTCTTCAAAATATAATTTGTCAAAATTTACAATCTGTCTGATCGTCTGACTGCTCGTGTTCTCGACCTGTTCGACTTCTTTTTAATGGTGTCGCCGTGTTCTAAGATCACAGTTATAAACTTGGTTATTAACAGTGTTATTATTAGAGATAGAAATGACGGAAAAAGCTAAGAAAATACAGGAATTATCCTTTAAATCCAACTTGATGTCACGTTTTTTTTCCCATCTATGTACTCACTTCAGCAGTAATGCGCATGTGACTCCAGCAACCCTATATATATTGTTCTAATATCATTTTACCTGTGGACGTCAAAATTGATGGCGACGCTGTCTCCTAGCAACAGTGGTAAACAGACAGACTTTACACGTACGGATCAGAACTCTGAGAGAAAATGCTCTGATTTCAAACAAGAGGACACACATACACACACACACATGCAACACAGCACTGGGAAGCTCTGTGTGTCTAAAGCCTTATATGGAGATGTTCCTGTGGCTGAGGTCACTGACAGTGAGCCATGACATCACACACACACATCGCACGCACGCACACACACACAGATGAATGTAGGTCAGTAATATAAACTGTAAAACACAGAGGACTGTAAATATTTTAGCAGTGATGTATGTGCAGTGACACACACACACACACACACACACACACACACACACACACACACACACACACACACACACTCACACACAGACCCCGGGGGGGAGGGAGGAGAGGGGTTGTCTGAACAGCTTGTGACGTCTCCAGGCCATGATAACGTCTGCTAATTGGTTCCATCAGGCCTCAGTGTGAGTGTGTGTGTGTGTGTGTGTGTGTGTGTGTGTGTGTGTGTGTGTGTGTGTGTGTGTGTGTGTGTGTGTGCTCTATTGTAAATGTAATAGTTAGATGAACTATCTCACGGTTACTATTACTCACTGCCTGCAAGTACGTTTCATGTACATTTAAGCATTTTAAGTTTTTTCCACCTCCTTCCAAAACTCAGTGGCAAAAAGGGTCGGTCACCATTTTTCCATCGACGAGAAGAACGAGGAATCAAGCACAAGAAAACAACAGCATGCAGCAAACCTGCCGGAGGTGGAGGGATGAGAGCCTGTGGCCCTGTCCAGACCTGGCATTAACATGCATCCTGAGTGATCTGATCACTCTAAGTACAGGTGTGAACACACTCAAGACGCATTGAGGACGCGTTGAGATCCGATCGCTCAGACCACATTCGGAGGTGGTGTGGGCCACAAAGGGTCACATTCTTTTAGCAGTGTGTATGCGAATGTGTCCTGGGCCACATTGAAGGACCGCCTACTCAAGGATCGGCGGCATGGAAACGCCCTCCGTGCTCTACTGTATCCTGTCGGTACAACTGTATTTTCTGTATAGGCTATAGCAACATATTAAACTTATCTATAGGCTTCATATCTACAGACCATCAGACTAGGCACAGGAAGTGCATTATTATCATCCTGTCAGTGCTTTTGTTCCAGTGCTCTGCACAGTGCTGACCCCTGCCTGCTCGCTCTCATCCCCGGGTCTGAAGCTCTGTACTCCGCTGTTGCCTGGCAAAGGCGGTGGCGTGGGTGGCACAGAGGTCCCAGGGGATCGCCAATAGCTTAACTTTTGTACAGTGGGAGGAAGCGGAGACGTGTCGTCCATCTATATACAGTATATATAGTCTATGGTTGCAACTGGTAAATCTGGGGCTAACTTAAATGAAAGTAAAGCACAAGTATCTCAAAGCAAACTAAGGACATGTATTCAAGTACTGTACTTAAGTACATACAGAGGTAAAACAGATCTGTATGCAGCCTCCACAGGAGAGTGGTATCAATCTTCTCATCTAACTATCAGAAAGAAAGAACATAAGTGTATTTCCCAAAATGTCAAACTATTCCTTTAAGCACAAGTTATATACCCACAGAGTCGCCATGGTCCACTTGATGTAAATCATCAATTTGTCATCTGCCCATGTCTGGACGTTGCAAATTGTATGACCATGCAGACTGTACAAACCGACAGCACGTGTCTGCCTATGCAGCAGCATAAATAGAGGCGTTTGGAGTATATCAGGGCCTTCAGAGAGACAAGGACTGCAGTGTGAGAGGACTGGATGCTACAGACTGAGCGGAAACATGGACAAAAATGCCCAAAATAGATCGAATTAAAAGAAAAAGCTTAAAAATATCTGAGACTTCTCACCAGTCAGGAGAACGGAGGAAGCCTCTCAGATGAGAGTAGAAACATCTTCTAACCCAGCTGCCTTTTGACTCGATACCACTAGATTTTCTCTAAACTGAATGAGACAAAAAAAAAAAAACCTTCTTCTGTTTCCTGAAGACAGAAAACAGAAAACTGCTCATAGAATGACGCAAGAGTCCCAACTGTGAAACTCAACATAAATAAACTCGGTCCAGTGAACTGGGTCAGAGTTCATATCGACAGTCTGTCTTATTTCAAATACAACAGTAATTAATGGCAAAATCACAAGAAGTAGACTGTTTACTGTGTGTGCACGTGCGCGCGTTTGTGGCCATATGTTGAATCAGTAATGAGCTACAGGCCTGCAGCAGTTAGACCCTGTGTGTGTGTGTGTGTGTGTGTGTGTGTGTGTGTGTGTGTGTATGTGTGTTGTCCCACAGGCAACACAAGCTGTTACTGAAGAAGATGCCTTCGGACACACACACACAAACACACACACATGGGCTGCTGACTGAGGAAATGACTCCACACACAGTGAAGCTTGTCGTAGTGATGCCGGCGCGAGGTGTGCGCGGCAGAAAATTACGTTCTGACAGTCTTCTGGCAACACTCATTGACTTCTTGCTTATCCATAGAATATTTTGTTTGTATATACGCCCCCTGCCATTTCGGAACATATTGCAACAAAACACGCGTCGAGCATAAACGCCTCTGTTCATGCTCGTAGCGTGTGCGGCATCTACGGAGGCCCACGCCACGGTGACTTGAGCGAGTATAAACAAATCTTGAGACTCTTTAGCAGCTCACAGTCTTTTCTAAACACTGTTAATCGTCTCCTGAGCTAAAATTAGATTCACTAAAACAGTCATGTTTTGAAAAACGTTTTTTTTTTTTCTTTTTAAGATTTAGCTAAATCATTTTTTATTTTTTACGTACAAGTCACATAACTCTGAACAATCACAGCATGTATGTGTTTTACTCAAGTCAACCAATGAGCTTGTCTTTGTTCTAAAGGGGGAACCGTTCATCTTGCATCAACATATGAGAAGTTCAACTAATGATGCTACAAACTAAAGCCCCTTTTCAGACATGGAATCTGTAACATGGCTGGTTTCATCTATCAGTTAAAGTGATGTCATAAATGTCGTCCGTTACATAAATGTCGTTAGTTACACCTCTATGCAGACATGACAGGACATTTACAGAAAGAGGCACCTTTCTGGCACCTGGTACACGAGAAGAAGTGGCGACAACCTTTTTTAGAGCGGTAGGGGTGGGGGACAGAGGATGTTCTGGGGTAGATAAATAGTCAACAGTAGATGTCACATAGAAGCTCATTGGAGCTCAAACAGAGCGTTTCAGAGGTGATGCAGCACAGACTGTAACCCAATACAAGTACTGTATGAACCTGAAAATATGCATAATAGGTCCTTTTTTAACTCACTGCTGCTTTGTTCTTTCTCTGCTCCATCTCATGCACCACTAACGTAATGGAAACAAAAACGAAAAGTCGCCAATGTATGAATGACAAAAATCCATCACTTTAACGGAGAGATGAAGCCAGCAATGTTACACATTCCTTGTCTGAAGAGGGCTTAAATTTGAGGTATGATTTCTATGTAAAAATGACTTATTCAGACATTAGACCAACATGTAAAATCATAAAGAGGTGTCTGAAAGGAGCTTAAGTCTTTTTTTAACAGATATATTCACAATATGAACAAACTTTTCTCAGTCTGAACAGCTAAAGTACGATTACTCTGAGGTCTGGTGTGTTCGCATCTGTATTCAGTCTTTTATTGTTAGGACGAGCAGACAGTGATACCTGAGCCGTCACACTTTTAACTAAACACAGCTGGATTTATCCTCCTGTGTCAGACTGGTGTGGAGACTCTTTATGTAAATGTATGTATATATTTATCATTGGAAATCAATCAACAACACAGAACAATGACAGATATTGTCCAGAAACCCTCACAGGTACTGCATTTAGCATAAAAAATATGCTCAAATCATAACATGGCAAACTGCAGCCCAACAGGCATCAACAGCTGTCAGTGTGACAGTGTGCTGACTTGACTATGACTTGCCCCAAACTGAGATAGAACCCATTTTAATTCTCATATCTTGAGGTCAAAGGTCAAGGGACCCCTTTTAAAATGACCGTGCCAGTTTTTCCTCGCCAAGATTTAGCATAACTTTGGAGCGTTATTTAACCTCCTTCGCGACAAGTTAGCATGACATTGTTGGTACCAATGGATTCCTTAGGTTTTGTAGTTTCATATGATACCAGTATCTTCACTCTAGTGAAGCCCGCTACGAGGTAAAAATCGCATGTTGCGTTAATGGGTTAAAGAAATTAGTGGCGTTAAAATGTATTTGCGTTAACGAGTTTTTATCGCATTGACATTGACAGCCCTAGTTAAATTATATGGTAATCTAAATTGGTCAAAATGAATAAATTACGATATTTTTATGAATTCATTAAATTAAATTGGATAAAAACACATTAAAAGTAAGAACATCGCATAATAATGAGAATTGTTTGGGTATAAAAATTACTATAAATTTTAAATGTATTCATGATTTTTTTTATTTCTTAATTTTATTTATTTATTTAATATTGGCCATTTTGGTACCATACAAAACTGTCAAAGCCATTTTCATAAACCTTCCTCTCATTGTGATCGTTCCTCTTGTCCACACAGTGAATGAATGTAAACAGGATTACTTTGAATACACAATACGACCTGATAATGTTGACATCGATCAGAAAATGGATGGATACGATGCTTCGTCCTCCACTTTACAGTAGAGGCTGAGTTTCACCCACATCAGCTCCTTCCTGTCCCAAAGTCCTTCATGATGACGTCACATCCTGTCTGGAACAACAGCCATTGTGCTCCCCAGGAAGTGAACTTCCCGCGGACGGTCCGTTCTTCCCTCCGAGGGTCAGTCAGTGCAGTCTGACTCTGATAACTGCTGTTCAACAGGAAGAGTCATTATGATGATCCATCAACATGACTGTGACAGTGTTCAGTTACTGTATGTTCACACCAGCACAGTTCATTTAACAGTAGAGGCGAGTGTTTCTCCTTCCATGAACATGTAACACGTGTATAGATACATGATCCACGATACGGTACAAAAATGTTGCAGTTAAGTTCATAACGATATGATTCACAGCACTCATGTCGCCCCAGATTTCAGTGGGAAAGTTTTTTCAGTAACTGACTCATAGCAAATAAGTGTGACATCTGTGTTTATTTAGATAAATTTCATACAGCATTTGCATCGGATCGTTGGTTGTGCTCAATGCAGCATATCTCCAACTCTTGTATCAGTTCCCCAATATGTATCAGTTCATCTTTAAACCCATATTAAATGATGTAAAGACTGACATTTAGAAGCTCAGATGCCACCCACAGACATTAAAAGAGTAATCCAGTTGTAATCCAGGTCTACAGCTACGCTAGCGGCTCTGTGAGGCTGTACTGAGACACAGCGGTGCTTTGAGCTAAATGCTAGCATCAATAACTTCCTCACAATGGCTGTGGTCGAATAGTCAAATAAAATCCATCCTATGTCTTTTCCTAACCACTTTTCTTGGACCTCGATGGAAAACGTCGTGAGGTCAAGGAAAGATGTGAAGGAGAATTCATAAGGACTTAGGAAAAGACAAACGAGAGTTGTAATAAGTACGTAATTATGCAACGGCGGAGGTTATTGACATGTCTGCCATGGTGCTGCCACAAGGAATTGTGGGACGGCATTATCTCCTTGCCTTTCGTAAAGGATGGTCCAGTGTACCCTATGCTAAAGGAGATAAGAAAGGAAGCAATGAATCACCTAGCGTGTTAGCATGCTAATATTTGCTAATTAGCACTAAATATAAATTGCAGCTGAGGCTGATGGGAAAATCGGTAGTTTTGCAGGTATTTGGTCATAAGCCAAAGTATTGGCCACATTCAAATTTTGACTTGTTGGTGGCGCTAGATGAAAAATGAATGGATCAACAACAGTTTTACAGTTCATCCTGAGGGGAACATCCAATAGTTGTTGAAGCATTTTAGGACAAGATAAATTAACAAACTGTTTAAGAGCTAACATGGGTATTGTGTAATCTGATTGGGCACCAGTCAAAGCTGTGGCTACCAGCTACATCCAATCCTATTAAAAACCTGTACCATACCATACAAATTGGTGATATCCAGACTCTAATCTCATCACATTACCACAGAATGAGCGGGTTTGGCTTAAAAGAGACAGAATGTTTAGCATTATGTGACACATCATAACACACGGTTAATACAGCTAAATTAAGCTAACTAATATCATAAGTTGTTTATGGTCCCAGACTGGAGGATCAGACTATGAAGCTGATGTTGCCCCAAGACCATTTTCTCCTCATTGATATATTGCTGGAGAAGAGTTGAAAACTTCAATCATCATCCACTCAGACGGCAGCAATAAAAAGCAGCAGTGGTCCTCTCTCTCGTAGCCGCTGCGGTCATGTTTACATTAGAAACAATGGAGGGAGAGGCGGCCATTGCTCGCTGTCTAATTGACAAAACATTCCCCAGACTATTATTAACCTACACAGCAAAAAAGTAAATGAAAACCAGTGGTGTTGGAAGTATTCAGATCCTTTACTACTAATACCACACTGTAAAAATATTCCGTTACAAGTAAAAAACCTGGACTGTAAATGTTACGTAAGTAAAAGTATGCAAGTATAATCAGGAAAATACAGTATACTTCAAGTATTAAAAGTAAAAGTACTCTATGCTGAAATATGGCTCTATTGACTGTTACACTATTATATATTAGATAATTAGATTATCATTATTGACTATTTTATATAGCATTATTATACAGCTTTATTGAATACCCGATTCTGATTGGTCAATCATGCATTCTACGGAAGCAGACCGTTGCTATGTATAACAGACCGTTGCTATGGGCGTAGTTCTGATGTTGGACCGTTTGTGTGTCAAATTATTGATTTCTTATGTAAGTAGCCGTGTAATAAGCGGGATAATGTACAGCTAGCGGGTCATTGTTGTGAAATAAACCCCTTCAGGGATATGCAAGACCCCGCCCTGTCGGGGTTTATTTCATAACAATGACCAGCTCGCTGCACATTATCCCTTATCTAATAACAACTAAATATTACTTTCATTATGGATTATTCTGCTGATTATTTTATCCATTAAACGACTGATTGCTTGGTTTGGAGAAATTCTGAAAATGGTGGGAAATGAGGTCACAATTACTCAGAGCCCAAAGTGACACCTTCACAATGTTTGTTTTGTCCAACTAACCCTACAAAATTGAAAAATTAGCTATAAAAAAAATATTCAAAAGGAAAAGCAGCAAAACTTCAATTTGTGAAGCTGGAACTATGAAATGTTTTTATATGAAAAATGCCTTAAATTATTATCAAAATAGCTAATTCTGTCAATCCAATTGTTTCAACCATACTTGTACATTTTCAAGTTATAAATGCAAAATCTTAATTTGTAAAGTAACTAGTTACTAAAGCTATCAAATTAAAATATGTAAAAAGGATAATATTTCCGTAGTGGAGCAGAAGTAGCAACTACCATGAAAAGAAAGGACTCAAGTCAAGTACAGGTACCTCAAATGTGTACTTCGAGTAGTAAATGTACCTCGTTTCATTCCACCACTTATGAAAACTGTCTACAGGATATAAATCTTATCACATTACAAAAGTCTGTTTAGCTTGCACTGGCTAAAATCTACATAGTTTTATTAGTGTGCACTTTTTATTTTCATTGTATTGTGTCATTGATGTATTGTTTTCTTTTTCCACAGTCACAGACGATGATGCTCATATGACTGATATGCTGTCACTTCCTGTTTTTTTGTATTATTTTGAACATGTCACATCGCTTATGAGAGTGTTTAAACTTCACATGTTTGTTTATTTATTCATAGAGCTGGTGTGAAATCAACGTGTTAAATGAAGTCTTCTGCTGCGTCAGACTCTTAAATGAACACTGAGGACTTTGTTCTGTCTGTTAACCTGCAGCTTCATTAAGCTAATGAGCATCAATTAATTATGTTAATGAGCTGCAGTTAAAATCTCCCCTGGAGGGAAACTGATAGTCTGTTAACGAGCTGAAGGGGGGGAGACGATCTGATTGGCTCAAACGGCCGTTAGAGCCAGTGTGTGTGTGTGTGTGTGTGTGTGTGTGTGTGTGTGTGTGTGTGTGTGTGTGGTGTGTGGTGTGTGGTGTGTGTGTGTGTGGGGGGGGGGGGAAAGCTATAACGGGTTCACACTAATATCATCCCTAATGAAGCTCCTGTGTGTGTTTGTGTGCGTGTGTGACAGCATGAGCTCAGACTCAGAGACAGAGACGGAGACAGACAGACAGACAGACAGGCAGATGGAGGCCATCTTCCCTTTGAGTATAATGAAGTTAGATTTGTGCACATTTCAAACCATCAAAGCTAGAAAACGTTAAAAACCACGATGTGTTTGTTATCGGGTCTGAACAAGTGACGTGCGGTCTGATGAAGACTACATCAGATTGTGAGTATAAAAATTCAGTTAAGAAGTATAACTCCAGTTGTCTTATTGAGACTGTCCTCCAAAGAATAACAACAGCGTCAGTTATTTCAGCCAGTGCCACAAATTGACATGTTTACGTTCAAGTGACAGCGCAATCTAGCGGTTGTAGGAATTATGACTCATGTCTGTCAGCAGCAAAAGAGGAAGTTAGGTGACGTTACTATAGAGGGAGGGAGGTTGGTGTGAATTGATGGGCAAAACGTCAGACTTCAAACATGGAGACCACTATTTGTTTCCCCTGACCTTAACAATGAAGTTATTTCAACCCAAACCCAGATCTTTCCCTAAACCGAACTAAGTAGTTTCATGCCTAAACTGAACCAAATCATAACCATAGCGTTGTCACATCATAAAACATAATCTGTAACACACACACACACACACACTTTATAATACAGCCCACGATTTAAAGTGTAATTTTGTTGTATGAATCAGGTATCGATAAAGTACTTAAAGGGTCCAGTGTGTAATATTTAGGGGGGATCAATTGGTAGAAATGGAATATAATATTCATAGGTATATTTTCTTTAGTGTATAATCACCTAAAACTAAGAATCATTGTGTTTCCGTTATCTTAGAATGAGCTGTTTTTATCTACATAGGGAGCGGGTCCTCTTCACGGAGTCTGTGGTGTTACTTCGCCATGTTTCTACAGTTGCCCAGAACGGACAAACCAAAACTGGCTTTAGAGAGGGCCTTTCGCGTTTTTACGGCCACCATAGTTCTTCGACACGCTTGAATAGAGAGGTGAGCGGAGGGGTATTCAGTTAGTTGTAATCTGCTTCCTCACTGCTAGATGCCACTAAATCCCACACACTGGACCTTTAAAAACAAGACTATGGGGAACAAGGGAGGAACAATTGGGCATTTTGGAAGAGAGGATGAATAAATTCTTCCAGTATTTTTGTAAATACTGGTTACTTACGGGGTACAGTAGAGAAAAAAACTAAGGTTCGGGAAAATGGTCCGAACAAAACTGATATTCTGCAGAACCTATCAAGTAATTATGCACCTAATATCCCACCAAAACTGTGGGGGGTGGTACAGTAATACAGTAAGATAGCCGTTGTTTCCCGGTACTGTACCCCAAAGGTAGCCTTGTTTTCTTCCTCTCTACTTACATTTAGGTACCAGTAGGAACCAGTAAGTATCTTATTGGTGCCTAATTCATACAACACAATTACACTGCAAATCGCAGGCTGTATTATAAAGTGTTACAGAAAACGCTTGTGGGTATGGACAAACAATCTATTTTGTTGTTTAATTTGAAAGACTCTTTGTCTCATGGCATCAACACTGAAATTGTATCCACAACCATCTAATGGCATCATGGCTGTATCAAGAAGAACTGGATACCATATTCCATGAAACTACCACTACTTTTTCACTTTCCCCGCCCAGATTTAATCTGCCGGACGGGGGATTGAACCCCTGACCCTCCGTTCTATTCCCATCAGCACTGAAGTCAGATCCACAATCAATTAATCATGCTTCCTTTCCTCAACTTGAATTGGAGTCTATTTGTGTCCTTTTGGTTTTTCCATTGACTTTGTATGCAGACGACACCTCTATACCTGCAGTTTTTGACGGTCACAGTTTGATCAACGTCTTGTACAATCTGTTAATACAGAACCGTACAGGATGTTAATTAAAGTGACAGAATAATGCACCGTCAGCCTCGTTACACAGTATGTAGTTCAGTGTCAGTGGGTAATGAAGAAGTGGAGGAACATGCAGTAAATGACATACTGTGAAAAACTATGAAGGGACAATTAAAACAAATCTGACCTTCATTTTGACAAATCAGAGGTTCCTTTCATCGACTGGGAGCCTCTTTAATTCATTCATCCTGAACCCTTATTCGGGATGGAAAATGATGATGTCAGCGTTAAGACAGAGACCGCAGTGTGAGGTTTTTAACTGCAAAACACACACACACACACACACACACACACACGCACACACGCACACACGCACACACACACACACATTAACAGCTGTGTTGTCTCCCACAGCTCTCTGACTGGTTTCCAACTGTTGATGATTCATTAACAGACTCTGCTGGAAGTGAAGCTTCTTTCTCCTGACGGGATGTTTTGTGTTAGGACTATTTTCTTACGTCTGTCCTCTAAACTGTGTCTTGTCATGCTTTGACACAGGATCATCGGACGTACGCAGCTGTAGTTCATCATGAAAACAGATCTACTCAAAGGAAGTGACATAATTGGTGTGTTTCTGGTGTGAGCCAACACGGTCCAGTTAAGGCTTCTGGTCACATCAGACAGCTCATCATGAACTGTTGTGGGTTAGTGCTATGAAGTTTAAAACTGCATTCCACACTAACAAGTCCTCTAAATTAAAATGAGAAAATGCCTCATGTGTAACTAAATACCCTCCAGAGCGCCACAAGGAGCGTTTTCTGACCGGATGCCCATCAGCAGAACAGCAATCAGTCCAAACCTTTCTCATCCTCACTGATGCATTTTGTAGATCCTTCAACTCCGTGATCTTATGGGTTCTTCAGTTCTTTTCATCAGACAAATTTTCTTTGACTTGTGAGGACATTTGATTCTTACTAGCATGCATGTACTGCACGTAAGACATTATGAAATAATATTTGATTGATGGATTTATTTGACAGAGGCTGAACCAGACCAGACTGGCATCAGTCACTTTTGCCTACCACTAGAAGACTTTGAAAGACTTTTAAAAGACTGAAGTCTGACACCCTCTCACATCTAAAAACAATGTGTCTTAAATCACAGAGTTTTTAGTCACAAACTGTAATAATTAGCAAAGACTGGGGATCTTGCAGGGTCACTAATTACAAAACCACAACTACATTCCTTTTGAGATTATGTCACATCCTGGTGGAAATTTACAAGAGGAAAAACTGTTGAAAAAGAAGTGGACAGAAATTGCTGCAGCCCTCGAAATCCCCGGCGAATGGGGCTACTTGAAAGCTATCGTTAGTTACTGGAATGTTTGCTATTAAGTTACGAGCTAACTGTATGTTTCAGCTGAAGATTGCTAGCTTCAATCATATAAATCAACACACACACGTGTATATAGTAGGGATGTGCATTCCAAGCAAAAATACTATTCGAAAATCACTGGGGGTAATTCGATTATTATTCGAATAATTGATTTTATCAGAACGTCAAAATGAAAAAAAGGCAGACTTGAGACAGTTTGGACTGAGTTTTATGACCACCTTACACCGTGATCGAGATCACGGGAGCACGCCACAACTCTAGCAAAGCTGATTTTATTCCTTCATTGGAAATATGTCTGCGACAGAGAGATCGCTTGAAAAGTCGTTTGGTGTAAGGTCGGCATTTGTTTTAATAATCTTGACGTCTAAATCAGAGACCAAATTAGTCCTATTGTTGATGTGTGTATGTGTGATCATGTGGGTCATTCTGTACACATCTTCCTGTCATGTGACCGACATTTCTCCAGGACTTTAAACACATGACTGAAGACAGTTCAACAGTGAAATAACCTCTTTCTACAGTACGTCCTTCTGGAATCACATGGTGACCTGAATGCAACTTGGTTGTCACTTGGCACACACACACACACACACACACACACACACAGCCTCAGGATGCTGATGTCAGTGCATCAAAACACTTTGGTCCTAAGCGTCTACAGACCAGGTTGTCTTGAAATTTACCGATCACATTAATGCTTTCCAGAGGAGTCTCAGTGCTTATTAGCAAATGTTAGCATGCTAACATGCTAAACATATATATATATACATATATATATATATATATTGTATATTGTACATTGGTAGAATATAAATTTTTTTATTCTTATTTTATTCTAACGTTTTTATCTATTCCTTTGTTATTTTACTGCTTATTTGCACCAACAAAACCAAAGCAAATTCCTAGTGTATACCTCATAAACCTGGCAATAAACACTATTCTGATTTTGATTCTGATTCATATGCTGCCTTTAAATGGAAATCGTGAGCTTGTGCATACCATCCACTGAAAAATGTACTTCGTGATTAGGAAATATATCAGCAAACACCTCATAACTTTGATAAATAAATTTGCACTTCCGAGGTTGCGAATAACACAAGAGCGTTCATATGGACTTTTTTCATGAACAAGGTAAACACAAGCCCATTTGAGGGCAGCATAAGATGAGGAACATAGTAAACATGGTAAATATTATACCAGTAGGTTAGCCTCATCATGAGCATGTTAGCATTTAGCTCAAAGCACCGCTGTGCCTCAGTACAGCCTCACGGAGCTGTTAGCATGGCTGTAGACGCTAAAGGAGCCGGGAGACTCTAACAGAGCTGATGTCAGAAGGTCAGATAGCTTTGGCAACCCCCTCCCATGGCCACACCTTTATGATGTCAGATGTCAATTTTAGCAAAACAGACAATCTGACATTCACACCCACTTCACGCTGTGATTGGACAGCTGCAAGAAAGTTTTCCTAAGTTTGAGTGAATGTGTCTGTGGTTGGAAAAGAAAATGTATTATTCAGATACAGTCAGAGGTCAAAGGTCACCACACTGACTGCCACTTCCCCTCAGCTGGTTTTGGTTGTAAATACCTAGGTAACCATGGCGACTGCGCCGAACTTCCTCTTTGCTTTTTGACGGCAAGGCTCTCTAGTTTGGATTGGGCGTAGCTGGGGAGGTTTTGGCACCCGTTGCCCCCGGCGACAGATGTTGGCTCATCCTCCGTTTCCGTCTCTCCCTTTTCCTGTCGTCACAGGAAGTTCACCTCTGTCAAGGCCTCTCCTGTTTAAAGGACGTCAAAATAAAAGCAGTGAATGTTGACCTTCTGTCAAAATAACAGCTTAAGTCCTTCACCACTGTCAGGGAGAAAAATAACATCCTGGACACACACACACACACATACACATACACACATACACACACATAGCTCTCTCTTCCCGCCTCCCTTCATCTTTCTTATTCAGCCACCAACTGTTCCTCCATCTTCCCTCTTTAAAGCAGAGGTAACTGAGGGAAGCCCCGCCTCCGCTTCCACCTGATTAGACAACAGAAAATCTTCAAAATAAAACTCTGGATTGTTTTGGATGCAGGAGATGTTTTGTTAAGTATAGTCAGCAGCACTGCACTTGTCCTCATGTCTGAATATCGACAATTGAGATCCAGGCATTTCCCAGGACTAATATCTGCAGGAACCTTTGGGGGTTTTTAACATGCAGAGTGTTCACGTACTGTAACAAAGTTCTCCAAATGTCATTAGTTTATATCTTAGAGCAGAAAAAAAACACATTGACTTATCCGTTCCTCACACTTTTTTTACTTTGGTTTAATTAAAGTATGTTATTTTTAAAACCTCTCAACGGATCATCTCGAACATTAAAACGTGATGTTTGCTGATTGTGTTCCTAACAACATCTCTACTGTTCATTCATGTCTCTCTCAAACAACGAAGAAGTCTTCTCAACCAGCTGACAGCTGCACTCAGTGTGTGTGTGTGTGTGTGTGTGTGTGTGTGTGTGTGTGTGTGTGTGTGTGTGTGTGTGTGTGTGTGCGTGTGTGTGTGTGTGTTGAATCTCCGTCATAACTATTTTACAAGAATTTCCCATTCAGATGTTTATTTTCCTGGTTAAAATAAACAAACAGGAAGTGAGACAGAATGGCAGGAATGGGACATCCTGTAAGCGGAGAGCCGCGGTAATGACCTCCAACCAATCAGAGACTAGAGCTGCAGTGAGGTCACTTCCTGTTAGCTCAGCGCCATCGGAGGGAAACTCAGAAAACTGCATCTGGTTTCTATTCAGAACAAAACGTCTTTCTTTAGTGTGTGAACGCTCCAGCGAGTGGAGAAGACAAAGAGACGTTTTGGTTTCTGATGACTGAAGCATCACACACACACACACACACACACACACTGAGTATCCTGTATTTATGCTAATGAAGGTTTTACTCCTTACCGTTTCAGTGACTGTGTTGATGAAAATGATGTTGTTTTCATCGTGGTTGCCAGTAGCGATGTTGACATCAAGAAGTAGAACAGCTGGCGTAACTGGAGGCATCGCCACAGCAACACAGACCCACAATGCCTCTGGAGCAAAACAGCTGTTCTGACCAGGGGCAAGAGACCTAGAAAAAGAGTAAGAAACAGTCTCTTGTAGTCATAAAGCGGCTGAAATTGAGACAAAATTAGTTGCTGGGCCTCCAAGTTCCCATTAAGTACCGATCACACACACACACACACACACACACTGCAGAACAGAGAACATATTGTCAGTTTCTCTAACATTGTAATACTGCTTGGTCTGTAGGTTTTCTCTGTGTATCAGTTCACTTTAGTCAATCTAATTAAGCACAAATGTATTAAAGCAGCTATAATCAATGATTGAAACGGGCTGGGAACATTACTTCAGACCTGTCACACCCTGGTCTCTGTACGCCTAAACAACCTGACACAACAGTTTCTTTCCACACGTCATTACTTAACTGATGATCAGTCATGTAGTGTCAGAAAACAATCCCCATGCAATAATCCTGCAACACTCCAACATCCACTGTACCTGCAAATTATGAATTATATATTAATATATATATAATTATATAATTATAAATACACTGTATTTAACATGTACATAACATCATCACTGTCAAATCTAAATCTAAGCACACTGTATACACCATATATTGACATGTATACATGTATACATGTATATAATCACCTACTTCATGTACATAAAATAACCTATTATATATATTTGTTCCAGCACTATTTGAATAGTTATGTTTATTTTTTTAATTATCTTTGTTCAGCTTTGTTGTCCTTTGTTTTAGCTGTATGTCTAAGGCTGTCCCAAATACCATTTTTTTGGGCTTCGAAGCTTCGTTGATAAATATTCGAAGGTATTCGAAGTATCACGGCGCATCGCATCGCAGTAGGCTGACAGGTTCTTCTGTCTGTCCATCTCCATTTCCCCCATTTCAGTGCCGCTGCCGCACTACTGTACACACACACACACACACCTCTACACACAAGCAGCGATATCCGTCCAAGAATAAATAATAATAATTAATGTTGAATATGACTAATGAATAGTGTTGTGGGATTATTCTTTATTTCATGGTCTATTTTGGGATTTATACATTATTATGACATACTTGAATATGAAAAATTCAAAAAACAAAGCATTGGAACACTGATTTGGAGGTCGATTACTATGGCACGGTCGCTTCGAAGCCTTTGGGTCAGCCCTACTACTATCCATCTTCCTGTAAATTGTTCTGTGTTTAAGTGCATTGAGAGCAACTTAATAGTATATATATATATATATATACTATATATATATTTGCACACATACTTGGCCAATAAAGCTGATTTTGAACAATGGATCAAATAGCGATGACCCTACAGAGTATTATCACCTGATTCTGCAGTTGCCCTCAGTTTCACAGAGCTTTCTAGCAGATTTCAGATCATTGTTTTGGTTTTCTGGCCCCCAACTTTTTTTTGTTCACTCTCAACTCTCTTATTAACCTTGTTTCCAGTAGCAGCTGTTTTCAGCCAAAACAAGCTCTGATAAACTAACAGTACAATACCTGCTCAGCACCAAACAGCAGACAGACACAGTTACAGACTAGCTGGTGAATATAGTGGAGCATTTAGCAGCTAAAGAGACAGATATGTCCCACAGGAGTTTGTGGAAATTAGATAACAAGACACAACCTGTCTTAGGTAATTGTACTTTTCATGTTCATGTTCCTGTTATGATTAGCCTACTTGAATCCATGTATTCATCTGTGTTTATTTTAAATATTGATGAGCAGGCAGAAATCAGATTTTGAAAAATTAATATTGCAAAAAATACTGAAGACTAAGCATTTAGTATCTGTTTCATTTAGCTACTTTGAGGGACACTGATTCTTAACCCACAACCCTTCAGAATAAACAGGTCCAGATGATGGATGGATGGATGGAGGGCTCTATCAGCAAACTGATGTGGGTATTTTTTGTTGTTGAAAACTTCTAAACAAGATGATGCATGTATACAGATGGTTCGTGATACTGCACTCATTCCTAGCCAATGGGCATGGCGTGAGGTGGGCGTGGCGTAAGGTGGGCGTGGCGTCAGTGGGCGCTGAGTGAGGTGCTACAGGTCACTTGGACCATATTGGAGGCGTTGAGCTACAATACAGGCCTGAGCTTCTCCACTTAGATCAATGGACTATGGTTTTCTTTGGATGGGACCTTGATAGAGGTCTGATTGACTGATTTTTCAAAACAAAGCCAAAAACGGTGGTATTTAGAAGGAATTAATACCAATAGTTACGCGTAAATGAAATGAAATTAGTTTTACAGTTACCTGAGAAAATGTCAAATGGCACAGATGTTCCGGAGAAACTACTGTGCGTTCCAATACCCATACTACCATACTATTTAGTATGCCAAAAATACCAGGATGTCCTACTACATCCGGTCGCATTCTGCAGTATGGAAGCCAGCATGCTTTTCTAGCTAGTCTGACCCACAATCCTCTGTGCAGGAGATAAAGGGTCAAAGTATTATGACGAAGTAGTATGTCCCAATTGTATGCATACTGCATGCAACACTACATACTTTGTAAGGGCAGCTTGCAGTACGTACTAAAAGAAAAAAAGAAAAAGTATGCGATTTGGAACGTAGCCATAGTTACACTAAATCAGCTGAGTGATGAAGTCATGAGAGTTCAAAGAGACAAACACAAAGGTCAGATGTGAAATATGACTCAGGACATACACTGTGTGTTTGTGTATAAATACCATGTCTAATTAACGTTTAAATTCGTCCTTCCTGTCCACAGTTCTCATGGTGACCGTGGGAGAGGCTGAGGGGGTGTTTGATGGTCTAGGAACACACACACACACACACACACACACACACACACACACACACACACACACACACACACACTGTACAGTCACACAATGAGCAGATTAAAAGCAGGATCCCTCTTGTTGCACTGAATTATTTTATTTTGTAATATTTAGCAGTTGAGTATCAGCAGTAAGTTCATGCTGTGGGTAAAATAAAGCACAAATAATGTTGCTTGCTACTTTTACCATTCATATTTTTCACACAGAACATATGATAAGATTATAGAAATGATAGATTACAGCTTAAGCTATACAACAGTAGGTTAAATCGTTAAAATTCGCTCCATTTCAATGAGCTACTACAACATTACAATGCTACTTGCAGGTTAATGTATCTATTGAAATAATCCAATGATATAATTTATAATTACACAATTCTGAGAGGGGCCATTCTGCTGCATAATGAGTACTTTTACTTTTGATACTTTAAGAAGTACATTTTGCTGGTTTCTACTGTATTTCTGGATTGCATTGGTGAACACAATGAGAAGAGGTTCTGCACTGTCTCGCTTGCCGCATACTTGTAATGGAGTATTGTTACATCGTGGTATTGATACTTCCCCTTAAGAAAAGGATCTGAATACTTCTTCTATCACTGCCTACTAAACTTTATTTGACCTCATTCTGGATTTTTCTGCCTGCAGTGTTTTAGCACTTACATATCTGGTCTTGTCTTCAAGTCTTTGAGATCTAAATGCGGTTTTGGCTCCTTTTTTCTTCAGTTTCAAGGGGCCGGTAGAAGGTTTTTCTAAAACTCTTTGCAGTAATTATATTTGTAAAGTGTATAAATATGTTCCTGCATGACCTCAAATTAGACTTATGCTTACATTTGCACTACTTTTGTCATTAATAATGTTCCATCACTGCTGCAGCAGAGGAACAGAATCACATATTCTGGTTAAAGTACAGTAGAGAAACAGTCTGTGTGTGTTGTTGGTGCTTCAGCTCTATTGTTCTGTTTTGTCCCAGATCTGACAAAGCTAACTATATTAATGATGAGGAGGCTAACACACACACACACACGGTGCAGTGTTTAGTTGTTGGACAGCAGAATGGTGCTCTGTTGTCACATCTGCAGCTCTCTGCAGTTTCCTTCTTAAAGAGTTCAAAGGTTATTCCACCGCTGGGAGGTCAGAAGTCAAAGGTCAACACAGCCGCTCCTCCCTCTCTGATGTCTTAAAGCCTAAACTTGAGTCTCGGTTTGACTGCAGTTTATGTTCCTCTTTGTTCACTTTATACTCAGCAGACTCAGCAGATGACTTGTTACACACTGAGTAGGTTATACTGTAGTACAGTGTGTAGCCTAACTATGACAGACCCAGTTATCATTTAAATATACAGACGAGGAGCAGCAGACACAGATGAGGATGAGCAGGACCGTGACTCCAAAAACAGACGTTCTGTCTTACAGACAAAAAATTAGTGGACTGAGCGGGCTTGTTTCCACTATTAATCAACTAATTCTTCAAATGTTGCAGCTTTAGCTGTTCCCCAACATTTTTAAACCTGCAATAATTCATTTTTAGCAAAACGTTGCCTATTTACACATCCAGCAGAGACAGAGTTCAACATGATCATCTCACTGTAGTCGTGCTTGTGTCCACCTGATGGATGTAAGTCCAATATTCACTCTCTTTTAGCTCTGTTTTTGGTCTCCACCAACTCCTGAGGGAAATCTCTGGATCTTTAGATGCTCCGCTATGTTCACCAGCTAGTAGCTAACTGTGTCTGTCTGCTGTTTGGTGCTGAGCAGGTAGTGTACAGTGGGGTTTTAGAACTTTTTACTGCCACTATGAGAGCGGTGAGACTGGATAAAAACAGTAAAGTTGTTGGCTGCAAAAGCTCAACAATTATCTGAAACAAAAAAAAAAGCCAAGTGAGAAAGCCACGTTTCTGCTGAGTGGAAGAGTCAATGAAAATTCTCTGTAGGTTTACCACTATGAGCGGCCCCGTTCACATTACTCCTTTTATCCATCTGATCAGTGTTTCTTACTAATTCTCGCTGACTCAGAGGTCTCTTCTTGTTTTCTCAGCTGGTTGAAGTTAAAGAGGAGCAAAGGAGCCAGACGGGTTAAAGGATCTGAGTTAAAAATATCTTTAATCTTTACTGCATGCAGCTAAAAAATGTGAAAACGACTAAAACAAGACGCTGGAAATGTCCCTGTAGGAACACAGCACAATAATAGCTACAATCAGAGGTCAAAGGTCACAGGATATAAGTTCCAGTCAAGTGAAGCCAGCAGCCCTTACACAAGTAACACTCTCCACATTACACCCTTGTATCTGCAGTCACAGTACAGACTGTATGTGTCTGTTGCTAAGAAACTGAATGAGAAGCTTTAATACAAAAGTGAAACTGTTTTCATTCAGAAAAATCCTCTTTTGCTGGCGGGTCACATGTCAACACAAGCACCCAGCACTTTTTTTTGTTTCGCTAGCCATGAAGATACAACCTGCCTGCATTTTGAGTCCCATCACGATCAACAACACTATCTGGAGACAGAGCATGCTCGACAACAGCCTCATTAGGAGTCCTGCTGTGATCCACAATAGTGCAACAGAGAACCCAATTTTTGTTTTGGTATGTTGACGCTTAAGGACCAAAAAGCCTGTTAGGAAAATAGAGAAACATTTCTAAACAGTTCATCCTTGAGTCCAAGTGGATGTTTATGCCAAATTTAAAGAAATTCACTCAAGGTGTTCCTGAGAGATAACGAGAATGTGACGAACGTGAGGTGACAGTGACCTTGACCTTTGACATCCTTTGATAACCCGAAAACATTAAAAAAAGGTATCATCCCTTAAAGTTTTCCTTCCCATTTTAGAAAAAAAAATGCTTGTGGGAGAGGATTATAACTGATGTATAATGACGTGGATAATTTATTTTTCGATTATAAATAACATTTAATCCTCTACTTCACCTGGCTGTCCAGTAATACTAAAATAAAATAAATAAAACCCTCTCCAGCACCATTCAGCATCTGTGGCTATCTGCCTGCACACAGCAGGTCTCACATCTTCACATGAAGGACACAAACAGCATTTCAAATGTTTTCAGGATAACGTTGGATCCTCTTGATTCTTTTAAATTTGATTTTAAATTCAAGACTCTCTTTTGGGGGATGACCGATCTAAACCACATGGTCAGCACTTTTTTTGTATTTCATGTGAAGGACAGCATTCTGCTCAAAAATAGATCCGATCAGATTAAATTCACCACTTCTATTTAAAGTGCTTAGAAGAATAAGAATAATACAAATACAAACAAACAAAATATAAGGCTGACCGTCACAGAACTCAGATTGAGTCATTAAACAAATATCGACTGATTCTGATCAATTGGAGCATCTTTATCAGACTGAAATGTGTGTCCTCACAGGGATATACACCAGATGTGTGTGTTTGAAAGAAAAGAATAAAGGGTAAAGAACAGGACAAAAACAGCGCGCGTGTGTGTGTGTATGTGTGTGTGTGTTTGTGTGTGTGTTAGTGCAGTATTTATGCATGTTGTACCAGTGGGAATGTATAAAACAATGCAGCATCATAATAACTGAACCACATATTTATCACCTGCAGTATCAGCCCCGTGTGTGTGTGTGTGTGTGTGTGTGTGTGTGTGTGTGTGTGTGTGTGTGTGTACGCTCATTAATCACAGCATTGTTGTTCCTCCAGTGGGACGCTCTAATCTCAGGAGGGGAACCATCTGTTGCTCAACACCTTTTCTTCTTCTGTGGTGAGAAGAAACACCCAGAAGTCTGAGCTGAACTCATTAAACATCAGAGATGATAAAATACGGAAATCTGTTCTCTCACTGGCTGCTGGAGGAAAAAAAAATATCATCTTAAAGAACGACAAGCAGGTAGAATTTATTGCTGAATTTACACTTTTAGAAGGCACAACACTCTCCACTACAAAATGTTTTCAGAAACCTTCAAGGGAAAGCTGTAATAAAAGCTATATTTTCGTCAGAGCGATGCAGCTGTCATGCATCTTTAAATTGCTTCACAAATGTCAATGTGGGCCTCCTGCATCATGTTATTTAGGGAGGGAAAAAAACTAGAGTCTACAGCCATGATTGCACCATGATATTTGCATTTACTTGTGCCTGAGTCTCACAGAGCCGCTAGTATGGCTGCAGACTCTGCTTTTTTGGGAAAATACGTTTTCGACATCATGTTTCCGCTGTGTAATTCACTGCCGACTCAAACCCCCAAATCCCTGGCTGCAGTGGCATCAAAAGAGTCAGAAAAGAGGGCTGCAGCTACTTAAACCCTTATCGCATTGTGTGAAAAGTAAAGCAATTCCTCCCCCTAGAGTCAGAAGCATTATGGGACCACCTGCTGGAGACATGGAGCACAAGATAAACCAGGTCAATAAGGACCAAGTAAACAAGGAGCAGTGGTGATCTGGAGGAAAAAAACAAACTTCTCCAACATGAACCATTTGGGATTTATATATAAAACACAGGCTACGTTCCAAATCGCATACTTTTTCTTTTTACTTTAATACATACTGCAGCTGCCTTTCAAAGTACGTACTGTTGCATGTAGTATGCATACACTGGGACATACTACTTCATCATAAAATTGCACCTTGAACTTTGACCCTCCGGCTCATATATTCTCTGTGCAGAGGATTGTGGGTCAGAATAGCCCAAAAAGCATGCTGGCTTGCATACTGCAAAATGCGACCGGATGTAGTAGGACATCCTGGTATTTTTGGCACACTGCATTTGACATACTATGTATTGGGACATACTAAATATTTCTCTGGCATACTAAATAGTATGGTAGTAGTATGCACAGATAGTGTCACCTAAATGGTTTGAATGAGGAATTTGACATAAAACCCTTTTTATAAAACAGGAATTACAACATTTTGATGATCTTTGATGAAATGTCTCCCCCTGGTGCCAAGACCATAGATCAGAAACACGCACGCACACAGGCGCGCGCACGCACGCGCACACACACGCACACACACACACACACACTACTATATACTGTATATATACAGTATGTTTTTTACATAGCCTTTCAAGGAATTTTCCTTGGTATTTCGGTGCATAATGGTCACAATAAACATAGTATGACGAAAGGAAAATAAACAAGTTCTGCAAGTTAAGAATCTCAATTACTGTACAGTGTTGAAGAGGGTGGAGTTGGCAAAAAAATGTACTAAGGAGTGTGCAAATATTCATAGTATAGTATGATCATGAGAATATGTGCAATAAGTATTTATGTAACACATCAAGTTAAGTGTTGTGACCTTAATGTAACGTGTCCATGTACTGTAGTTACTAAATTTAATCTCCAAAGTGTATAAAAGTGAAAGTAAATCATTACACCAATTTCCACGTAACACCAATGTTAAGTCTTAAAATATTAGAATAATAAATATATATTTAAACATGCTGTTATCTTTATGAATTTATTTGTATGTGAAAGAAAAAAGCCTACAAGATCTCGCAGAAAAGACATAGCCTACATATAATATAATAACATATGAACATTCTCAAAATAAATGAAAAAAATAAAAATAAAAATAAAACAAGACGGATTCATATAAATTTGATGTAGAAATGTATAAATAAACAGTGTTTTTGAATCACTATGTATAGATAAGAACAAAAAAGAGCAAAGAGCAGCCAGGACTTCAAAAATAAAGGGCATAAATCAAACCAATAAGAAACAAGATGTTATAATAATAATTATATATATACGTATATATATATATATATATATATATATATAATTATATATATATATATAATAATATATATATATTTATTTATATAATAGATGAGTTTATATTATTATTATTATTATTATTATTATTTAATATTATTATATATATTATTTTGAAATAGATGAGTTTATATTATCTACATAAAAATATGAGATGGGCATGAAAAAAACATGTTTCGCCCATCTGTCACATTACAAAAGGTATGTGGGTCCACTTTAAATGTGAGCCTTTTTTTTAGGAAATCCTGCAACCAATTAAAAAGTATGCGTTGTTTTGTTTTTGTTCCCCCTATGCTCTACACATAAAAGGAAGGATATCTGTATGTGTGTGTGTAGATATGTGTGCATGTGTACAGTATATGTGTTTAAGGGTAGATATATGTCATGACATCTAGCCTCATTCAATGCCAAACACACACCCATTATCCACACACACACACAAACACACGCACACACTCACACACACACACATTCTTCAACCTGCTTTTATCTCCTTGTGTTTTTTTTGTTTTTGTACTTTGTTATTTGTCTTTCGCTGTATAAAATATTTTGGTCTTTTTTATATATGTCCCTGCATATGTCTTCACTTGTTTTGTAATCAAGTTAAAACACAAAAAAAACTACATATGAGTTATTTTTTAATAGAGTTTGTTTGACCTTTGGGGCAAAATGCTATTTAATAAATTCATACTGCTTCCTGCACGGATGTGTTCATCTGCACTCCAACTCCCATCATGCCCCGCGGCGGATTCTCCGGAAGAAAACCTCCACTCTTCCCGACGACTTCCTCTTTCCGTCAACGGAGTTTAGGTACGCTATCTACCGTCTGCTTCTCTCCTACAATCTGCTCTAAATCACGGTTTTATTAGTCCATCTGCTTTAAACCAACATTTCTTAATGTTCATTAAACGTATACGAATACGTTGTGCTGAGTATTTTAAGGGTAGACTTGTTTTAAAGTGTTTAATAGTGGTTGTTTGTAGCAGAGTGATGACATGGTGCAGAGTAACAGCCGCGGTGTGTAGCGGCTAACAGGCCGGCAGCTGATAACGCTACACGGACTCGTGTGTTTGATGTGAGGCGTTTAGAGAAGCTGGATATTATTTAACTTTAACACGACTATCAGTAACTTGTCAGCAAGTTGTTCTGCTACTGTGTCAAACCACATTGTGAAGCGTAACGTTGCATCAGTGAGTCACAGTGGCTAGCCTGCTATGCTAATGATAGCTCACAAGTTAGATTTAGATAGTTAGGAACAATAAAGTGCTTTTAACGAGCTTAACTCCTAACATGTCTGCTGTAGTTACTCACTTAGAGAAGCTGAACGTGTCTAGTACTCAATATTAGCCATTAACCCACAGGCCTCAGAGTTAGTACTCACATGTCAAGTAACTGCCCCATGCCTTTAATGCGTCTCCTCTGACTTAACTCATTATTGGTTGTTGTATGGATGGAGGGACTGGGAATGCTACAAATGAATGGTTGATGAATAAAGTTGTCTGAACTGAAGCTGGTAAATAACACACCATGTTGTTGTGTTGTTTCAGTACACGATGGGACGTGTGATCAGGGGACAGAGAAAAGGTGCGGGCTCCGTGTTCAAAGCCCACGTCAAGCACAGGAAAGGTGCTGCTAAACTCCGTCACATTGACTTCGCTGAACGCCATGGTTACATCAAGGGGATTGTGAAGGTGAGTGGCGACTGACACTGTTTTTGATGGTGGTTCGATCCCCGGCTGCTCCGGGTCGCATGTCGATGTGTTCTTAAGCAAGACACTTAACCCCAAATTGCTCCTGAAGGCATAGCCATCGGTGTGTGAATGAGTGTTTAGATCAGATCCTGATGGGCAAAGTTGGCACCTTAGTAGCCTCTCTCATCAGTGTGTGTGAATGGGTGAATGCTGACATGTAGTGTAGAGCGCTTTGAGGGTCGGAAGACTAGAAAAGCGCTGTATAAATGCAAGTCCATTTGGGGTTAGGTGTCTTGCTCATGGACACATCGACATGTGACCCAGAGCATCCGGGGATCGAACCACCAACCTTCCGATTAGTGGATAACCTGCTCTACCCTCTGAGCCACAGATGCCCTGAAGGCGTTATACTGGTTGTTGAGTGAGTGAACTCTGACATTGTTTTCCTCTGGTGGTCTCCCCTCTCTCAGGATATCATCCACGACCCCGGCCGTGGTGCTCCCCTGGCCAAAGTGGCCTTCCGTGACCCATACCGCTTTAAGAAGAGGACAGAGCTCTTCATCGCTGCTGAGGGCATCCACACTGGACAGTTCATCTACTGCGGCAAGAAGGGTGAGAGGCTGAAAATAGACTGGTTCATGCATAAAGCAGATGAACGCAATGCACTGTCTAACTTGACTATAGTTTGTTGCACTTACATAAAGCCTTTTTTAGACATGTATATGGCTTCATCCACATGTTTAAATAATAATTGAATTGTGTCAAAGTAAAGTCCAACTACTTACCTTTCTAACTGAATATTCTAATAATTTACTGTAGCTTTGTCTTAACCAGAGTCTGCTAAAGGGCACTCAATCAATTTAGATTTAGTCCCAAGTCTGGACTCAGTGACGTTAACTCTGTAAATTACTTAATGATCATTTTAAGCGTGGTGTTTGAAGTGTTGCGGAAATGTTATTACCTCTGATCTTTTGAGATTGTCGTCACAATGTTTAAGGAAAAGTACCTTATCCAAACATGAGAATGATGTGAAATTGCCAGCATATGTTAGGTAGTGAAGTCTATGTCTGAAAGGAACAGAGTAGTTCTGAACTGTAAAATATGATTAACATTTTGAGTCCCAAGATTTGAAGTTAAATCTGTTTGAGTGGGATTGGATGCATCTTGGCCTAATTTTAACTGCAGCTGCGGCATGTTTGGCATCTTTTTATTGGCTTTGTATGCATTTATGCTGCCTTAAAAGTTAACATTGCACACATGTTTAAGTGGGCTCAATTTTAGATTTATCGGCCTACAAGAAGAAGAGGCAAAGTAGTGACATGGGATTGTCAGAATGTTAAAGCAGGTTTTTAAAAATGCAGTGCTTGTAATCAGGTGAAATTGGAGTCTCATTGTTGGATGTAAGTGTGTGATGTTTCAGTGTGAAACCTGCGCCTTACTATGTTTTATCCAACAGCTCAGCTGAACATCGGCAATGTCCTGCCCGTTGGCACGATGCCCGAGGGAACCATCATCTGCTGCCTGGAGGAGAAGCCCGGTGACAGAGGCAAGCTGGCCCGCGCGTCAGGAAACTACGCCACCGTCATCTCCCACAATCCCGAGACCAAGAAGTCCAGAGTCAAGCTGCCCTCAGGCTCCAAGAAAGTCATCGCCTCTGCCAACAGAGCTGTTGTCGGTAAGGACCCTGGATGTGTCCGGTGGAACTGATGTTTCCTCATTGCCACTGTGATGTCACTTTGGAAACTAGCATCATCTCTACTGTAGATTTGGTGTTTTGAACTGATGAATATGATTGTACCAGTGCACTTCCTGACCAGCTCTGCCCGTGTGTTAAAGGTGTGGTTGCCGGAGGTGGTCGTATTGACAAGCCCATCCTGAAGGCTGGTCGCGCCTACCACAAGTACAAGGCCAAGAGGAACTGCTGGCCACGTGTCCGTGGTGTGGCTATGAACGTAAGTGAACATACTGCTATGTTATCGATGATGCAAACCAGGTACAATGAAATCAACACAGGATGAGAAAGGGCAGACAGTAGTGAGAGATGAGATGTTGACCGATGGCAAGTTTAACTTAGTAGGTGCTTGTATTGATGCAAGGTCGGATATGTCCCTAAATACATGGTTACATTGTGAAAAGATATCGCTGCGATTTCAGTTTTCTTTATGGGTTAGTCCCATCAAAACAGCTGTAATTGTAGGTCATGTTTTGCAGAATCTGGAGAAAGGTTTAATAATGAGGGACTTAAATAATTGACTGTAAGGGAGGAGTGTTAATGTGTTGAAAAAGGAGAAGCCTCAAGGTGGAGAAAGATGTTTTTCTGACCTACTAGGAGGTGAAGCTTTAAGGTCTTGTAATTTCTTTGTGGCTCCCAACAAGTTCTCATTAGCTTATGGTAGCTGTTTTCCAAACCAGTGTTTTACACAAATTAAGTTACAAGAATGTTGCAGACATTGCACATTTCGAGTAGATGTCTGAGGTGATTCAGCTGCTGGGTCAGACTGCTCTAATAAAATGTTTCGGGTACAACTTTGATGCACAAGGTGGCGCATACATGATGATTTGGTCTTGAATGTAGATGCATTTTTGAGGGACAGACCACTTTAACTTTTCTCTAATTGGATCGTGTTGGTTTAACCCTTCTGAGGGTCTACATTAAGATAATCCCTCACAAAATCCATATTTGTCTCTGACTGTGAAGCACTTTGACTGTAATGTCTTAAGATCACAGCTCACTAAATAGAAGCTTGTTTGGTGCTTGGTTTCTGGAGCCAAGATAAAGTACTCAGTATTGAAGATATTTTCTGTGTAGCTGCAGTCTGCACTCTGGAAATAAAGCAAAGTGTTGAGCACATTAGGGAAAGGAAGAGGAAGAAGTTTGGTTTTCTCTCTCTCTCTCTCTCTCTCTCTCTCTCTCTGTGAGGATGCAGCTACAATAACAAATGAAGGTTCCTCAGACTGACATCCCCTTTTCTTTTTCCTCTCTGTGCAGCCCGTTGAGCATCCCTTCGGTGGTGGTAACCATCAACATATTGGCAAACCCTCAACTATCAGGAGGGATGCACCTGCTGGTCGTAAGGTCGGTCTTATTGCTGCCCGTCGTACCGGCAGACTGCGTGGAACAAAGACCGTCCAGGAGAAGGAGAACTAGATCAGACTTTCTTGATAATAAAAAAACGTGTTCCAAAAGAATCTCTACTCTTGATTCATTTCTTGCTCTGCAAAAAGAGGTCAAATGTGGGACAGTAAGTTTAGATTTGATTTTGAGGTGGTAAGATGATCAGGTAGATGATAAATAGGCCCTTTTCACACAAGACATTAATGTTTTTGGCACGTCACAGTAGGTAAAGTATAGATGAAAATGAAAGTAATGATTACTAAACACTGTTTAGCTGGTTCAACCATTGTCACGGCTTAACAGGACAAAAATAAGACCATGACTATTGGCTACTAATCAAACTGACTAAACCATTGCAGTGGGTAATCTTACATTTTGAGGCTAGTACATTAGGTTCAATTTACTCTTATATAGATCATAACAGAAGTTATCTCAAGTCACTTTTCATTTAGAGCAGGCCTAGACTACTCTATAATTAAGAGATCCACCATGAGCATGTATATTGTTATGAGACAGTGGCAAGAAGAAAAAACTCCCCTTTTAACAGGTAGAAACCTTGGGCTGAACCCGGATCTGGGTGGGCGGCCATCTGCCTCTACCTACTGGGTTGAGGGAGCGAGAGATGCACAGCAACCACAAAATAGCACAGCAGCTATAAGTAGTAATACAAATAGGACTATTAATAATCAATAGCAGTGGATGTAATAGTGATAACAGAAATAGCAGTAATAAAAATATATGGAAATATGACTACTACTAATAATAAAAAGGCTGATAATGATGGTAGCAGTGGGTGTCAAGCAGACAGCAGACGCAACCACGATCCAGGTGTAACCCCGGATCCATGGATACCTGCGAGACAAGAAGGCACAAAGACTCCGGGGCAGAAATCATGTTAATAACATGCATGAATGGGACATGAATGGGACATGAATGCATCCGGAAGGAGAGCAGCAGGTTTATTAGGTGCAGCTAATAAACTGTTGTAAGAAATCGTACCTCCATTAAGATATTGGTGATTTTTTTTTAGTTGACTGTTTTGCGGAGGTGTTATTCAACGATATGTTCAGTTTGGTTTGTGTCACTTAACGTCAGTAAACCACAAACTATGACCATGATGTTGAATCCACACACCGTAAACCTACATAAAGGTAGGCTTTATTATAAGAATGTTGAATTAGACTGTAGTTTCAACTAAGCATACCTAAAAACTGGTAACTGAGTATGTACACTAGAGGGAGCTTGTGTTTCAGGACAGGCGAAAAAGGGTTGGTTGTTACAAGCTCAAGCTCTTGCCAATGCTGGATTCATACTCTGGAGGTGATTTAATAGTGCAGACGTTCACAAATCTATTTGGAAATGTATTTAAAATTAGATGTTTTTTTTGACAGAATCACAAAAATACGTTTTTTTTTTTTCTTTCTCAAGAAAAACTGAAATAAAATCAGAAAAAACCTTTGTGGAACTTTCTTCTTTGGGATCATTTGAAGCGTGCCTCCTCCCCTTCAGGTTGGGAACCACAATAAAATCCAGAAATGTAGTTACTTCCATAAAGCTGGGGCACTCCAGAGACAGATTTGAAAAAGATCAGTCAAAGTTGAAGCAGCAGACGCAGAGATATCTTGCCTTTCGATCCGTAGTAGCCATGTATGTGTTGAACTCCAACATTTCCCATAATGCAACTCAGTAGCATATTCCCTGCCTTTTGCTGCCCAAGCTCGAACACTTTTAAGTACATTTACAAGAAATGCCAATTAATAAGACTTCACACACTCAGTTGCCAGTTTATAAGTTACGCCTAGCTGAAACGAACGCAGTCTAATACAACAGTCCTGCATTAAATTCTACCTTTATGAAAGTTATGTTCATTTTTTTGTTTTAAACTGAATTGGAGAGGTGCTGAATCAACCTTATAATCATTTTTGGAGACTGTAGTTTGTGGTGCTGTTGAACTGTTTTACATTGGAAGTATTTCAGTATTTTTGTCCACCCCATTTATATCAATGAGGGTAGGTTAAATAACAGCAGCGCAAACTATGTCCTCCAAAATCACAGAGTATTAGACTGCATTACTTTTAGTTAGATGTATCTTATAAACTGAATGTACATCTGTTCTCATATCCTGAGCAGATCATGACAAGTAAACCGCACTAAAATTGGTGGAGTTGACCTTTAGGAGGGGTCGCCAATGAGTCACAATCACCAAAAATGTCCCTGTGATAATGACTCGACACAAAATGACCCTCTGGAGTCGGATGCAGAAACAACAAAACCACACATAACTCGGTACAAAACAAAAACGCCAGCTGCTAGTTAATGTGTGTATAATTGGATTCTCTCTGGATGAACTTTGGTGATGCCTGGCAGATGTTTACTGGTTATTGTCCACAAGTAAAAATGAGACACGGGCAAGATTCCATGTTCTTTATTTGCTAAGGGCGCAATGCTTTTTTTTTTGTTATATTTCTGTGCACAAAAAACCTCACAAAGTGAAAGTCCACATCGCGACTGTAGCTCCAGAATTCAACGTCACACCATGGCCAAAACAAAAGTCGGCAAAAAACAGGGCGCAGAACTCTGTACAGTCAATATCTTCTTTAAAAATAACACAAGGACAAAAATGTTCCTCTTAAATCAAATTCTATTTTTAGTGAAATACAACAAAATAAATTCTATAAAATAAGAGCAAAATATTTAAATATAATACGATGGGCAGAATATTTTCATTTGCAGGAGTATTTGGTATGTTTTAGACAAAAAAAAAAAAAAAAATTCAAAAAATACATGCATTCAAGTTACCAATTAAATACAGTATTTACTGATGTTTACCTTTTACTCCTACAGAATTACAAGTTAGCTCAAGTTGCAACATGACTAACCAGCCGCTATTCTTACGGTACAACCCCGCTGTGGACCCTATTCTCCGTGGAGCGACAGGGCGACGGTTTCACTGCTGCTCTGGATCAGTTACTTCATCCGGAAACACCAAGCCAAGACGCCATACCTGACCAGCTCCACGGCAGAAAGGAAGCCGATGGGCAACAAGTCTGTCTACGACTAGGCTCTATTGAAGAGACAGAAGCAAACCACACAGTCTATTATGCACCGGATAACCCGGTGCAGCGATTCTGTTGCATATGTGTTTCATTTTTCAGAATTCCTAAAGATGAAAGCTAAGCTGTCTATCCCACCAAAACGAACTGCCAAATGTTGAAGTTGGGAGGATTATAATGTGCAATTGAAAAGCCACTTATTCATACATTGGTTCAAAATATCGCCCTCATTGTAGATAGGGTAGATGAGTAGAAAAAAAAAACCAAACGAAAAAAGAAAAAAAAAACCTAAGGGTAACAACACCCCTCTGGAGATGTGGATTAAGAACAGCTTTAGGTTGTTATGATCACAAGTCTTCCCTTGGGCTACACTATTCTGGTGAGAAGCCATGCTAAATGTTACAGCATATTAACTAGAGCTTCAAAAAGGATTGAATTAATTACCAGAACAAAAAAAAAGAAAAGAAAAAGAAAAGAAAGGCAATGAGTTTCAGAACAATGTTGCATCACTGCTTTTTCACATCAACCAAAAACACCGTAAAAGTCCACCCAACCATTCCATATCTCACACTAAAACCAACCACAGCTCGTGAGTTGATTTGGCATGGGTCATAAGGTTGCCAAGGAGCTCAAGAATAATAATATAATTATGATAATAACAATGCGTCCTTCTACAGTTGAATGACCAGTAACCGTCCGATGGTAGAACAAACTTTACTGCTGAGCATGGGTGATAAAACAAAGAGTTGTTGTCTTCTTACAGTTTTTTTTGGGCATTTTTCTTATTTATAATATCCATTTTTGTTTTTCTTAATATCTGCAACATCTCCCAACAGCAAACCACACAGAGTTATGCTACTGGAGGATCTGAACAGTCAAAAACATTAACATACTATGTACACCTTTTCGTCATGTAGACAAGCGCATCAGCATCGTCAGCTCTGGGTAAATTTGTTTTTTCTTTATTAGAACTCTTGTCCACTCCCTCGCCTCTGCAGCCGCCAGCAGGCCCCTGTTCACATGGTCAGGCAGCCCCAGACCAGGGAAGAGCACCTCCCGGAGGCCGACGGGAGAGAAGTGGCCTGGAGAGGGGATGGGAGGCCTGTAGCTCTGCCCTGCCCTGGGGCCAGAGAGGGAGAGAGAGAGAGAGAGAGAGAGGCCCGACGAGGAGCTCTGTTGACCGAAGGATGAGAGGAAGGAGAGCGGGACGATGGAGGCTCGAGGCACAGCAGAGGGGGAGGGGACATTACTCCTTAGGCGGGGCAGGTGCTGGGGTAGTAGAGGTGGATGGGGCAGGGGCGGGGGCGGGGGCAGGGGCAGGGGCAGGGGTGGGGGTGGGGGCGGGGGTAGGGGTAAGGGTGGGTGCTGGGGCCGGGGCCGGGGCCGGGGCCGGGGCCGGGGCGGGCGCAGGGGCGACCTCCTCGGTGCTCTCCCAGTTCTCTTGTGCTCGCGGGCCTGGGCCGGGAGTGGGACCAGGGCCTGGGGTGGGGGTGGTCTGGGTAGGGCCTGGAGTCGGGGCAGAGGCAGGACCGGGACGCTGAGGGTTGTTCATGTGCTGAGCAGCAGGCCCGGTGTACGGCTGCCCATGGGGGTGGTTGTTCTGTTCAGGGGGGAAAAAGTGGACAAAAATAAGTGGATGGTACAACAACCAAACTGTTTAAATAAATAGAATAAATGCTTTGCTTAAAGGGACTGTTTGCAACTTTCAGAAATGCTTGTTAACAGCGACACCTGTGGCCGTTAAGTCAACGAAAGTCAGCGTCAGGTTCGCGCTTGCTCGCTCTACATAGACATGAACGAGCATCGCTCAAAACAGTGAGGCGACACACGTCAGCTAAAACCACAATATCACTCTATATTTCACCTGCTTGGCAGTAATGTTAGCTGACCAGACGAAGGTCTCTCCATGAATCACTGCTGATCCTAGTGTTGGCTTTTCCTGCTTCAGCTGAAAAGAAACGTTATCGTCTCCGACCGCGGTGGGAGGGAGACACCGGCACCCGGTCGGAGACGATAACGTTTCTCGCTGCGGAGCCCCGTCACTTCACAAGACACGAGAAACCTCTGTTGGTCTGGAGGAGCGGCAGCATTTATTTCTGCACAAACGTCCACTGTACATTCACTAGATATTCTCAGAGCTAAACTAACTCTTCTGCAGTGTGGAGTGTGCACGCATGAACGTGAGGTGGAGCGAGAACGCGCGTGTTGTGTGAGTGAACACAAGCAGGCAGCGGAGCGGTCTGAACAGCGTAGCCACACGCGAGCTCGCATGGGACACCGACCCGGTAGATTTATACTTGTAAAAAGTTACAAACAGTCCCTTTAAATGTCATGAATCTGTACGTTTTGAACATGTCAAAGATTGGAAGCGATTCCTAACATCCTCTCAACAGCTAAATCCGGTAATAATCTATATATATATATATTTTTTTCTTGATAAATCACATGAAAAGACCACCAATTAACTTATCCTACTAAGAAATGCATTGTTTGCTTTGGTCTTTTAACAGATTCGTTGACAATAACAGAAACATAGAATATTGCCAGCCTTATCCCTCAATGATCCGAATCCTTTAACAGCCATATTCTAGGCGATCTCAAAGGACTTAAAGATCACAGCAACAAGCAGAGGCTGCAGCCTTCTCTACACTGATTGCTCGGGGGCCGATTCTCCTCAGACGGAAGAAAAACTACACTGCCCCGTCTTTAACGATCAGATAGAGTAATGGCACATCTCAAACTCAAACAACACAAACCACCCCTCAATGATTTTAAGATCTGGAGGAACATTTGCTAATGCTTAAACGTGATGAAATCATTTGTGAGAATTACAGAGAAGAACAGTTGCTTACAGTGTTGAATTGTTACAAACTGACTATAAACCTGAGCCTCTGGTTGTCAGAGCAAGAGGTAACACTTGGGATGCTGAAGTAAAAAATATTTTTTTGCCATGGTTGCTGGCATTGTTCACGGCTAATGTGAGACTGGTGAAACTGATGCCACATTCTATGTCCGTACTCTCTGCTCTGCTATAATAGGTAAGACACAAACAGCAAATACAATGATCCAAAAATGCCATGAAAGATGAAACCATAAAGTGAATTATACGTCACCGACTGTTTTATGGATGTAAACGGGTAAACAGGACCCTGAGACGCTACCTGCTGAAACTGTGTGGTTCCAGGAGAGTGTGGGTACAAAGAGGTGTCCTCGGGTGGGGAAGAGTCTTGATCATCAGGTGCTTCCTGTTCATCCGGCTCCTAGCAGACATGAAAGAAATGTTATCACAAATTAATTTTCAACCATCATAGTAAAATACTGTATTTATATGAAATATACACAGCAGGAAATAATGTTAAGCTTCTGTATTTCAGTGTGAAGTAGCGAGTGGGGTTGTGTGGGGAAAGTCAAATTTCCAACTGTGTTATGTTACCGAGTAAATGAGGTTTAAATGAGATGTGATTATACGTGTGGGTGGACTGTACACCTGAGAGCATCCTGATGCTAAGTCTTTTGAAAAACAGTTAACACGAGGCGCACATGAACCTCTCTACTGTGGAGGTTATTTCAGTGGGTCCACTTTCAAAAAGGACAGAAGGCTGGTGATAAATGTTATCTTTACTTTCCTTACTGTCAACAAACACCAGCCTTTATTTAACAATTGTTTAATCCTATATCTATGTGTCATGGTAAATTACATTTCTGTTTAACATGTGCAAATATATATTACAACATGATGTTAAGTCATAAGTGGAAAAAACAACAGAACCTGTCAGGCTATCAACGCAAATTTGTAGTATGTGAAGCTCTTGTGTTAATAGATGCCATCACAAAAACCCTCCTTATCAGTCTTTTTTCAATCTAGTTATTATCCTAGTTATTATCTAGAGTTATCCTTCAAGATTTTAAACTACATCTGATTTGATGCAAATTAAAAAATGATTTCAATCTTGTGTTAGAGGTTGTTTTGTCAGACTGCATCCTATTGGCTACAATAGCATAATGGGGAACAACATCTTACTTAATCCTACTTGGCCTCACAGTTTAAATACTGTAACTACTACTGAATACTGAAGTATAGATGAGGCCAAGAGTTTTCAATCAGATGCAGGAGGCTGGCATCACAGTTTGAGTTCAGGAGGAAGCATATATTGGCAAAAAGAGCACTAGACTGAGATGGAGGACTGGCTATGTCAGTGACGTTGCTTTGGCGAATCACTGGGACTGGGCAACAGGACAGCAAGAGAACAAAGATCTGTTCACTGTGTGCAGCTGCGTAACATGATTTCTTATTCTAGTTACACTATATAGCAGGAACAGAAGTTAACAGAAAAAAACAATAATACACATCTCAGGTATATACTGTAAATAAAACTGTTTGATTAATTTATCATTCTGGCAGTTATAGCCTTACTCTAACCTCCTGTGCGTAACTATTTATGTAACATTTGTATCACATAAATGCATATCAAAAGGTACAAAAAGAAAATGGAGCAAAGTTGACAAAATGGGAAAATCTATGAGGACTCAACATGACACAATGCTTCTAGCCTCTGCCACTGGTGACTATTGAAGCTACAGGAAACTCTAAATTGTGCAATTTGAACTTAACAAATGTGTTAACTGTGTTGGTGCTCTATACATTGGTCATCTGTTCATTGTTTCTCTGCTGATTCTTTAATAAAACAAAATGTTGTTTTCATTTCCTTCCTTTATGTTGTGGTGCCTGGAAATACTGACCTTCCCTGGGCTTCCCTGAGTACACTTGAGCTGTGTATGGAATATTACAGGAGAAGTGTGTCATTGGACTGGATTTGTCAACATAAAAATACAAGTAACTTATTTTTAAGTGAGAACAAAAAATGATATTTGTATGCATTGTGAACTGCAGCCATGAATCAAGACAAAACATATTCAGCATAGCAAACATAGTCATAGCTGTAGCTTAGGGTGGACATTTAACATTTAATGGCTTGTTGGAAAACATTTAATGGGTCCAATGAATTAACCTATTAAAGTCTACTAAATGATGAAGATTTTAAAAATTATTATCTATAAAAATCATTTATTCTATCAAATGTCAGAAGAAACGCTAAAAAAATCCAAACATATTCAATGTGTAAATGACATGAGATAGAGAAAATGATAAATTAATCATTCAAATTGTTGATAACAAAATATCTGATCAATCAAGTACTCAATTTAGCCCTTCAGCATTATCACATATATATATGTATATATTTATATATACATATATACATACAAATACACCCAGTTTAAAGCTGGTCATGTTATGCCATTGAGTGGGTTGTAAAAGCTCCTCTGACTCAGTCATTCAGTATTTCTGTGGGATCTTTCTGTTAGCTTCACCACTGTACACCATCGTTAACATGTTCCCATGGCAGCATCGGCCATGTAGGTATTTTCTATTGTGGTGTTTATCCAAAATACATATATTTGCATGTAACAGAAAGACCCCACTCCATACTGAAATTTGACTTCATCAGAAAAGTTAGTGATTTTTGAACAGCTGCTCTGAACTACAGATGTTTTCCACTGTACATCACATGTATACAGGGTCCTACAGCTTTATACACTAATGGTTTGGCTCCCTCAATCACAGTCCCTAAGACTGGAGGATGCTAATGTGCATGTATGTGTGTGAAGAGTACAATGTCAATGCCATTACCTCCTCGGGGCAAAGCTCACAGGCCTTGGCAAGTGTCATACGTGCGCTGTGCGAACGCTCCAGGAAATAGCCGTTGGAGGTCTCGTTGCTCTGAACCGGAGGGGACCAGTTGTTGTAGGTGTACTGGGGGTTCCCTGTGTATGGCCTCCTCTCCAGCTCGTCCCCTAACCACTCCACTGCCCACGTCCACTTTCGCTTCAGGTCACCGTTACTCTGTATGCACAAGAAGAACATGCTGATTAGAATATATGTCTCCACATGTTGTGCCTGTGAATGCAGCAGGCACAGTTTTATCAACACAGAATTTGACTGTTTTAGTGTTGTGCAGGAAAAAAGAAAGCAGCGCATCGGCTCTTATTCGGTCAATCTTGAGCATATGTTTGCTAGTGTTTGGGAGAGACGGAAACTTGAGATCAGTGGGCAACTCGAGGTCTGAAAAGTGAAGCCAATGCGGAAGTGCCTTCAACTTGCATTCTTTCTTTTAAGTCTACGAGAAAATGATGCTACTTCTCACTTGATTTATTACCTCAGTAAACATTGTAAACATGAGTTTATGGTCTCAATCGCTAGTTTCAAGTCTTCTTCAATACAGCATGATGTTCATTTAGTAAATGATGGCCTCATTTGGAGTCAAATAGACCAGATAGATAGACAGGTTGCTACCACGGTGTTTTCCAGTTTGGGAGTTGTCCGTGTTTTTGTCTTATAACTTTAACCCTTTCACAGTGTGTTTTCAGTTCATGAAAGTTCATTAGAACCATTTCAGTCACCTAATAATCTTATTAAGAGTTCGGTTGTACTTAGCTTCACCCTCTTAAGTCACTTCTGGTTGCAAATAACCAAGATGGTGACGGCCAAAATGCCGATCTCGAGGCTTCAAAACGGCAGTCTACAAACCAGTGGGTTAATACGTCCACTTCTTATATACAGTCTACGGTAGAGATGCAAGAACTGTGTAGTGAGTATATATATAGTATAAAAAGATAAATGCTCTTCACCAAGGAACAGTAACTGGGTCTGAAAACAGGAGAACTGCATCTAGGGTACAGTTTTGTTTTGGCAAAATGGGCCCTCCCTAAAGTTATCTGGCATTTTCAAATCACAAATTAATTTCATGTCACCAGTGTAGTGTGCTGTGACGTGTAATTAATGAGACAAGAGGAGAGAGAGGGATCCATCTGTCAGTAAGCGTACCTGTAGGATCTGATAAGCCACGGAGCAGTTGCTAAAGAGGGCCACCATGCACTTGATGCACTGGTAAGCCCGTTTCTGGTAGTGGTTCTTGGAGCGCTGGATGGTGTCAAAGAGCCCATCTCTGTCATCAGGAATGCCCTTCAGCACATTGTGGATCCTACACAACCAAACGGGTAATGGAGAAATGTTAACTCTGATCACATTCAAAAACAATGCAGCACTCATAACGTTAAACACCAAGCAATCAGTTCTGACCTGTGTGTCTGCCAGGAGTCCTCGATGAGCAGGATCTGTAGCAGCAAGTCCAGGTAAGGCCTCAGCTCATAGGTGTAGGAGTACGCCACCTGCGGACGCCCAACACTCATAATCTGAAATCTTGTGGACACGCTCAAGTGAGCCACCTACAGAATTAAAGATGTCTAAAGATTTACCTGCCAGAGGAGCTCACTGAGCACAGTGGAGGAGAACTGAGGGTTCTCCCAGCAGCTGAAGCGAAGCAGCTTTACGGTCTCCTCAGAGTTGCTGCAGTCCTCGATGATCTTCTTCACGTAGCTGGTCCTCACAAACAGGATCTCTGCCACCAGCTGCTGCACCGGCATCACTGGGGTCGTCAGGTTGGTGTCACCATACGGGTTAGGGAGAGGAGGGTTACCTGGAGAAAGTAGAGGGGGAGAAATTTAGAGTAACTAATCTGATATGCATGTAGTTATTAGAGGCAAATATATATATATGCGTTTTGTTCAGACAGTGTCTTTCATCCTTCGTCTATGAAAGCCCTCAGCTCCAAGCTCTGCCTACACAAAACAGAGGCTCAGAGTGGCTGTTTTTTTCAGTCACTAGATCCTGAGCAAGGATGGAAATCCTCATTGGGCTCCAACTCTGTTGAGGATTTATCACTGGCTCATATCGGCCGAGTTCACGTCACATTTTTTGTGGCTGAAGAGTAAAACGCTCACCATTGATGGAGGACTGCATGCGTGAGGAGACGTCACAGCAACGGACCAGCTGGGAGACCACAGTGTAGAGCTTGCCCAGCTCAGCATACTGGTACTTAATGGGAGGGCCGGGACCCTCGTCCAGAGCGACCAACATGAAAGTGGCGGGGACATTCAGCTTCAACAGCTGAGTCTTTTCTGCCAGGCCTGCGAGGGGGGGGGGAAGAGAGCAGCCTTTTAAGTCCCAAAGAGATTATTAATAACATTTTGCATAAACCTTGATTGTATAATAATTCACTGAGGAACAGATGTACATGGCAGGAGTGTGATTGCTGTGTGCTCCTTACCCAGATTGGCATACATGACAAAGAGGTTGAAGTACTGCTGCAGGTGACGGCCGTGTTCAGAAACCTCTCTTCTGAGCAGGTTGAGTACAGCTCTCAACAAGTGGTCACTTAGACTGAGGTTATCACAGCCCTGATATACAAACACGGAAAACAACAGACAAACCACAGCAGGGTTACAACAATGAAAAGTACAGGATGAGAAACCTCTCAGTGATAACCTGCCATGCAAACTAATTATCTTCCCGGAAACATGCGATTCAAACAGCTTCAAGTATCTTGAGTCCTAATAAAAAGCCCATTTTCCACAGAGCTCAGCTGAAGCCTGGCACCAACCTGAGTGGAGGGTCCGGGCGAGGCGGTTGGGGAGGGGCACGGCCCGTCTTGCAGGGAGAAGTGAGCGATGAAGACAATGAGCTTGGCAAATGCACCACGGACCTCAGCGCTCGGGCACTCAAGCAGGTACTCTGAGAACCGGTTAGGGTAAGCAAACAGGACTTTGTGTGCAAACCAATAGCGTACATTCTTACTGTGTCTCAGCAGGATGCAGAGGGCGTCATACCTAGATGGAAGGACGAGGAGAATAATTATAGAAAAGGATGAAACAGAGACAAATTAAAAAAAAACACAGAGGCAGACAGAGCTTACCAGTCACTGGCAGGACCCCGTACTACTTTCTTGGTGTGAAAACCTGTGCTGAAGAGGAACCTAGCAGCCAGCTGAGCACTTATCATAGCAATCTCCTCTGCCTCTGGCAGAAGATGGTCTTGTCCTGATAAAAAGAGGATTAACAAAACACAGTGAAAATCTTCCTGGTAATTTGCTTATAGAGTACTACAACATGAACTGACAATCTATGAAGGTACACCCAGAGACAAACGTAAAAAGCTACATTTTTGGATAAAATTACTGAATTGTTACCAAGAATATATCTTGTGACTTATGAGCAATGATTTGACATATTGATGACCCAGAAATACGCAACGCAAATTACTTAAATGTGGATATGTACAGTATACGCCACAACATACATAAACATACACTGCAATCTGAAAGTAGTAGGGCAGTGACACACTACCCTTTGTTATGGCTCTGTCCTCCAGCACACTGGGTTTGAAATAAAATAACTGAGGTTAAAGAGTAGATTTTCGGCTTTAAAAGGTGTATATTGTAATTTAAGTCTAATTTGTCTTAAATACTTTTGTTGGGGACTACAAATAAAATGTGTTACAATGCCTACACAGATGTAAACATCCTCAAATTGAAGCAGTCGACACCTTAACCTCAGTCTTTGTTTCATTTAAAATCCAATGTGCTGGAGTCAACACATATAATGTGCAACTGTGCTACATATACATCTTATTATGAACAGTGGCGTAAAAGACACTGAATGCCAGAACATCACGTGTCATCCTTGTTCGATCCAGATGATGAAACACAAAATGCAGTTGAAAACACGTCAGGCTCAGAGCACGCTACAAAAATGTCCACTGATCTCAGAGTAAGGCCAATCAATAATATATCAAATCATACATTCACACTAACATATTGTGTCAATGTGTTGGGTCTAAAAATCTAGTTTTTAAAAAAGCACTTTGCTGCTGAAAAGGATTTTTAAAGAAGGTACATTAGTATCTCAACTGGATACAACGTAGAAAACAGAATGTACTGATGATTGCCCTCAGACATTTATTTTCCCTGTGAAACATTACGGGGCTCTGGCTCCATTAATAATGCATTACAGAGGCAGTGCATTTCTCGGCAGCCCGTGCTCAACGCTACTGACCACCAATTCTTTCCACAGGGGTGCTGTGTATTAGCATCAACCAGAGATTAGCGATAAAATTATAATGGCAGCTGCTGTATCTTTAAGAGAGAAGCGATGAAATCTACAGTGGAGATACGACAAGGACTTCATCGCTGTGCAAAGGATCAAAGAAGCCCTCTGGGGGTATTGGATATGCAGAGTCATGACTGGAGGAGTGGCGTGATACTGTGCAGCTACAACAAATCACACAACAATGCACACGCAAGGGCTGAACAATAGCTTTGTAGTGTCAACCATTTCTTAGAGGGTATATTGTGGATCCCTGATGTATGAACGCATGTTGTGGAACAAATGCAGACAATAATTACTTGTGTGTTTAATGATCTGTCTGCTAATTTAACCTTTCTTAATATTATTTCTTGTGCCTGTTTTGTATGCAAATATATTTAGAGGTTTTAAACTTCAATTACCTGGTGAAATAAAATAAGTAAAAACCGCTACACTGTGTGGGAAAATTAGATTGTGTTCATAAAAAACAATATTGTGTTCATAACCATCATGTACCAGCACAATATATGTGGCAACAGCCAGCTTATGTGTATGTTTTTGTTGCAGTTTATGTTTCAAGTGTTCTTCTTAAACATCCCACCCAAGGTTTGAGTTGAGGTTAACTGGCTACCTAGATTCATGTAGTTGTAATCTTTTAATGTACAATAGAGGGGTGCAGGAATGAATCCGAAAACCCAGAAATGAGTTTGCATTTTGGTTAATCCAGCACTTCTGGTCAATGTTGTTTTTTTTTTATAGGTTTTTAGTTAGATGCCTGAAATAAGGTCTGTGGTTCACACAAGCTGAAGAGATTTTAACGATTTGTTCTACGACATAAAATTCATCAGTAAATATCCCATTTGTGAATTTTGAAGCTTTTATATGTCTTAAAAAAGGCGGTTGCTAACAAGTGGTTAAATGAGACTACTAAACGTCATCGCGCCGACTCGTCCACCATTACAGCCTCGTTGTGTATACTCGGCACTCATGCGACCGTGGTGTAGTTTGTTTATAGCCTAACGTTAGCTTTTTACGTCTGGTGATTGCATTCACACTTCAAAAATCATGAAAGTGGTGTTCATTTGTGAAGATTATCTTGCTGAACAAAATGTGTAAGAATCATAAACGTTTGTTTGCCACAGCGCTTTTTTTTCCTGCAATAATCCAAAACTCAATGGAAAAATCCCAAATGGCTTTTTGTCAAGGGAACCAGGGCGATGCTAACTTCCAGGTTGGCCTACAAAAATATGTCATCCCTGCACCACTCTATAATACATACAATCCACTGAATTAATTTTGCATTTAGAAACCCATTTATCATCACACACAAAAAAGATGCATACCTGGAGGAGGGTTTAAATAGACACTGTTACAGGTCAGAAGTTTCTTAATGAACTGGAAATATTCCAGGCTGTATTGCATTCGGTTGTGCATGAATTGGACGTTCTGCTTGCGGACGCTGCACTCAATGACACCAGGCATCTTGACCTGATGTGGCTTGGTGGTGGAGATGGTCAACTCCGAGATGTATTTGACCAGCTCGCTGTCCTTGTCCAGTGAGTCCATACGCTCATAGAATAGGATGTAGGCATTCCACCAGCGCTTCTGCCTCCGGTACGACATCCTTTTCATCATGTGATCGAACACCTCGCCCATGTATTCCCCTCCAAAGCACTGGTTCTTCATCTCCTCCTCATCGTCCATCTTGCACTCCGTCACATCGCCATCATCAAACTTATACCAGCGGTTCTTCTCACCGTCACCCCCGTTCCTCTGGATTATGTAGGAATAGTAGTGTCCGCCACTGGCCTGGCCTGAGTGGACCAGCACTCCCACCAGACGATACTTGGAGCTGCCGGGAGGTGTGGGTTCTGAGGGCTCGTTCTGTTGGATCACCTGGTTCTCCGGGTTGACGTCATCGCCCTCTAGCTTTGCCACACCAGCTACCGTGTACGGCTCCATGTCCAGCTCCCTGGGGAACTCAAAGTAGTCATTGAACTTGATGGCACACTCCCTCTCCCAGTCATAGTCAAAGCGCTTCAGTTGGATGGCCAGGACAGGTGGCAGCTTCTTTATCAGCAGGCGCTTCACTGTGTCCACCTGACCGGGAGAGCAAACATCACAGGTTACCTCTCTGGCCCTTTAAATAAATCTTCAATTAAAGTTAATGAGAAAAAAGAAAAAATGTAAGTGAACCATGGGACAGCCATTAAAGCCTCCTCTATTTTTCCATAGCACTTTATAATCACATCCTAACATTGGCTGGTGACCAGATGGGTGCTCCATTCTCACCTTCTTATTACACTTCTCACAGTGGTAGGCGTTGGCTCCCTCAAGAAGATCTCCTTTAACATACTGCTCCATAGAGTCCAACAGGTTCTGGTGGTTTCTGATGTCTACATTGAGTGTTGTGAACGACTCCTCACACTCATACCTGGCAACACAACACATTATTAGGTAACAAAATTCAAAGGCAGACTTAAGTTTATATTTCGGAAGCTATTTCTAGTAACTAAGCACAGGGTAAAAGACTGCACTCACCTGTGGGGGCATCCCTGACAGATCTTCTGGTCAGCAAAGGACCCTCCCAGCACCTTGCTCAGCATGGCGGGGTGGCCCAGGGCTTTCAGGGCTTCATCCAGACTGTCCACCAAAGAGTTGAAAAACTCCAGTGCATCATGCTGCTCCCGCAAGTTCACTGGCTCACCCCATAACCTAAAACAGATGGGAAAACGAAACAATTAGCAACGGCTAAACTGGCAAAACGCAAAATTGCTTTGAGTTTTTGAAATACCTGAACTGTTTCCAGAATCCCCTGGGGACATAGTACTGAAGTCTGGACGCAGCCAGATGTCCAAAAATGACCTGTAGATGACGTAGCACCCCAATGTTGTACTCTTTCCTGTCCTCTGACTTACTGGAGGGTTTATCATCAAACTGATGGTGGTAGCTGAACACCTCATCACGAGGATCCACATTACTCTGGAGACAAAATGTACAGATGGAAACATTACTAAAGATATGTCTCCCCATCTATAATTGTTCATTACTTCTTGTTACTGTATGTCATTGCGTTCACTGGGGAAACCATATGACGATCAGATTTGTAAATGAACCGCCTCTCTGGGCAGAAGCTTTAATGCAACACAAGCTCTCACTGTACCTCATTCTCCTGCTTCTCGTCCCCTGACATGTCGTCATCCACATCAGTGCCTGTGCCCTCGATGGCCAGGATGCCATTGCGGATTGGAGGGATCATGTACAGCTGCTGAATGACAGAGTTCATATAACAGGTGGCCCCAGCGTTCTTCAAACCTACAAAGCCTTTGTTGGGCCGTGGCCCCACCGGAGGCAGGTACTCCCATTCTGTCAGTGTCTCGCAACCTGGAAGGAGAGGGAGGGAACAACACGCTCATGCATGATGTAATTTACAAGTCATCGAGTGAAATTGCCGCACTGGTGTTTACCTACCTAAGTAGTACATGTCAGTCAGGGTGTCGACTATTTGCTTGAGGTTGCGAACGCATCCGACAGCCAGCGCTACCAGGAGCTCAAAGCCAGCGTTGATGGAAGCGGGAGTGCTGCACACTGGGATGGCCTGCTCTGTGGGGAACTCCCCACTCTTCATGTACTGCAGGTACACGTTAGATGCTGGGAAGATGAAGTCGTCGATCAGCTCCTAATCAAGAAGAGAGGGAGAAACAATCTCTTAGTAATGTTATCTGAAAGGAAACAAAATAAGGTTATATTAACGGTTTTAGGTGTGGTCTGTTTGTTTCACCTTGATGAGGTTTGCTCCTCCTTTCTCACAGCCGATGTAATACTTCTTCTCTGGTGTCTGGAAGGCTAGAAGCTCTTTGGTAACCCCAAGGTGGCCCTCCAGGATGGTCTCCTCCACACCGGTCTCCCCTGTCCTCTTAACCTCATCCTAGTAAATGAAACAGATTCTGTACCATCAACTCTGCTCCATACTAAACTAGATAACCTCAAATTTGAATTTATAGGGAGCATAACACAACATATTGGCTGACACATATGATTAACAGGCTGTTTTACCCTTATCCGTTTCAGCCAGTCGATCTCATTGTTGAGCAGCACCTCAGCATTTGGCAGGTTGATGTTGCTGTTATAGGCATAGTTCAGAAGGTGTCTGAGTAAAGTGAAGTAGTCTCCAGCATGTTTGGCTCGCTCCTTGGCTGTGCTCTGGACAATTGGACAAGTTGAAATTAGGATCTTGTAAGCAGTTAGCTGTTAAAATGTCTGGCACTGTAGTGATGCATTATAAAGCACACAGACAAATGGCAGTCTTTAAGAACACAAGGCCACTCACCCCCAGCACGGTGAAGAGGAGGGTGATGAAGAAGAGGAGGGGTCGATGGCCCATGCAGCACCTAGTCGCCATGAGGAAAAACTGCTCCTGGGCCATTTGACGCACAGACCTGTTTAACACAAATGAACCCATCACCATCACAATATCCTGTCGGAGCTATAAAAGGCTGGAGGATGAGGACGTCTCCGCTATTTAAGTTAGTAGATTTATGCTTCAGCAATAGGTTGGAACGCATCCTGGTGTACTTACTTGCTGTGGCAGTGAAGCAGCAAGTCTATGATGAAGGTCTGCCAAGCCTTCTCCTTACTGAGTGTGTCTAGAGCCGTGGGCATGAGGGCAAAACACAGTGTCATCACCTCCAGGGCCTCGCAACACACCTGCTCATCTTCCCCATCTGGCTCCTTGGCTGCATTTGTCTAACAAAGAAAAACAAAAGGAACAATGAAAGACGTTAATACGCAAAAATACAAACAGCTTTGCAATTTTTAAATTGATAATCTCTTGAAAGTCCACTAAGCCTATCAAGAGCTCTTTGTCTCTTGGTTGAACCTTGCTCAAAGCTTAGCATCTTTGGGGGCTTAGCTTTTAGTGTCCTGCCTCCTAGGTTCTACACCAGCCTGCATCTATTATGGAAGTCTGTGCTGCACAACTGCTCCTCTAAAGCCAAGTTCACACTACACAACTTTCAAAGTCGTCAGATCTCTGTACTGTTCACACTACACAACTTGCTGTCTTGTAATCTGGAGTCTTGAAGTCGTTGTGATTTTCACACTACATGACTGACCGGCGACGGGGGGGATCACACAAAACAAGATCTTTCACCAGGAGGAATCCCCGATGATGTCTCCAGACTGTGTTTTGTTACAATAACACACGTGAGAAATACACAGTAAATGACGGGAGACCATACGCAAGACACATTGCTGATGTTGTTGTTGGTACAAGTGCTCATAAAGTAGCCTGTTTCCACACTCTTTTTAACTATTTATTCCTCTAGGTGCAACAGCAACAACAAGTAAGTTCCTATTGTTACAGGAGACACATCCTCCGCCAGGTTTCCCCTAAACCCGTGTCAGGCGCTCTCATTTACTGTAGCTCGTGGCCGGAGTCCCCAACAGGTCCAGATATTTAGCATGCTACATATCTGGAAAGTGTCTGTGAGGCATCGACGAGCGTCTTTGAGCATTTCACACATGATGCTCAAGCACTCGATATGCGAGCAGCGAGCTAATGCCGATTTGCCTCTGATCTGGGGCATTTGTCGGGGAGCTCCAAAAACTGTCAGGGAGTGGAAAATCAGGACTTAAGTTGTGTAGAGTGAAATAGGCATAATGTGCTTCTGCATCCTATTCGGCTTATTATACTACGTTCTTCTAAAGTAATTGAACTACATTCAACAAAAATTAAAACTCAAAGAGCAGCATTCAAAGGCAACTTACCTTCTCATATATCTTGCTGATTTCTTCATTTGAACTGAAGACGAGCTGCACTGTCCCGCAGCCTGATGCCCACACTATTTTCTGTACAGCTCTGATCACACAGATGTCTGGGATGTACTTCGATGCCTGGAAGAAATTCTGGTGAAAAAAGTAGTCCCATAAAAGCCATTATTACAGAGAGCACCACTCAAAGAAATAGATTTTCATCTATTCTTCCAAACCTAGTGCCTATTAAAACTAGTCATTAAAATTCATTACCATTGCTAGTTCATTGTATTATAATTTTACAAACCTCCGTCCATTTCCTTACATTTTCTGTTACCTCATCAGAGATTTGCTGGGCCAGGCGGATGGCTACATTGCGCAGCATGCATTCTGAGGCAGGGTTAGGGATGTTTTGCAGGGCACTCTGGAGGACTAGGGCCTGGTCATGTGTGGCCTGATTAATCTGTAGACAATGCAGGCAGGTAATGGGGGTGTGGAGGAAGATGAAAACACGTTAGAGAATGCAGGGAACTATTGATGAACCAGTCATACAGGTATGTCTCTGTGGGAATTGTGTGTGTGGCCTAACCGGTGAGACGGGTACATTTCCCTCAGCGTTGGGCTGGCAGGCCTCGGCCACAGCCTTCACATGCCCAAAGCCTACGGCAGTAAGGAGGAGCTTGGCGATCTTAAGAGCATTGAGGTAAGCCCCACGGCGTGTCTCCATGTCCGCCGATGGGAGGAAGTTGTTCCTGGTGAGCATGCTCAACACCAGGGGTAGCCCACCACTCTTCAAGAAGTTGTACTGGAAGTCGCTGGCGTCCTCGCCCAGAGTGGCACTGGCTGGCATCAGCAAAGCATAAACAACCTGGAACGGATGGAGTTTTAGTACTACTGTTCACACACCAATCATCACATAATGGCTCACTACTACATCACAGGCTAGTCAAGCTGAGGATGCAAAACACATGGTTATCAGGGCAAAAAATCAAATCACAATTTGTGACGCAATAGCACACTGAGACTCACCTCAATGAGGTAGAGCACTTGTGAGGGTGAGGGGCCAAAGAAGCGCGAGTCCAGTGAAGGACTGAGGCTGTTCTCGCCGAGCTTGGCATGGTCCAGACACACAGCTCGCAGATTCTCCACGGTAGTGTTATCTAAGGAAACAGAAACAGCACAAACATGAATGGACATGAACATTTCAGCCTGTGTGAGTTCGTGTATGTTTTCATCAAGTAAATTGGATGGATAATACTGAGAGCACAGGTGCATTTTTACCTGGGGGCATGAGTTTCATGAGAACTCTAGCTCCATCTCTGAGCAGTGGCATGTTGAGGTTGCAGCCCAGGTCAGCCACCTGCCACAGGAAGGAGATGTAGCGCAGATGCAGCGACATAATCTGTGAAATAGGGACGAAGGTGTTAAGAGTACTGCTGTTTACACACTGATCAACACACAACGGCACAAACAAATGCATCTTCAATTCACAAAACACTGTGGTCGACATCAGGGCTGAGCGACATTTTTACATTGTTATTTTGACTTCACAAAATAATGTGATGTACGATATAAGGGTTCCTAACTGATTCAAATAAAAATAATAAATAAGCCAACTGATAAGAAGGTTAAGTAACATTTAAAAATAAAGGTAAAGCTCACCACAAAATCAAAAGCACATATGATTCCTCTTATCTGTAGTGCTATTTATCAATTTGGATTTTTTTGGTGTGAGTTGCCAAATGTTGGAGATATCGTCCGTATAGAGATATCTGCCTTCTCCCAAATATGTAGTGGCCAAACCACGGAATTAAAACTTCAGTGTCCGTCACATAATGCCATTGGGCCCACGTTTTCCTACAGACTTACATTAGGAAAGAGACGTCTGTAACTCAGTGGATATCTTTGTTTAGGTAAATCAACTTCCTAGCACGGACACTTAAATGGCCCATATTTAAATCATTAGGTCCTAAAAGTTGTAAAATGCACTAACAGACGAATTCAGAGTTATTTCCCTTCCTCCATTCATGTGAATGATCCGGGAATTCTTATACTCGGCAGTCAAACGTTTTCGTTATCCAGTTCTCTCATACATCCATGGTGACCTCGCGAGATGTAAACATTAATGGCGTCCTCCTCGGCTGAGCTGTAACATTAGCTAGCTCAGTAGTGCACTAGCAGTATCAGTAAGCTTCCTTCTACGCAGTGAAAAGGTTGGTGGGTGTCGTTCAGAAGAAAGAAAATAGTTCCTACATGAAACTGCTCACAACAAGGTCTGTGGATTATCTTGAGTAACGGGGTAATGATTTCTAGAAAGAGACATTGCTGTTGAGTTTTTGGCGCTTTGAGCACCATAGGCCGAGTGCCATCTAGTTCCATTATATAATCGAGAAAAGGCAGACAACTCTACGGCCGATATCTCCAACACTCTGAAACTCACACCAAAACAATCTAGATTGATAAATAGCACTACAGGTAAGAGGTAAGAATTTGGGATTTTGGGGTGAACTGTCCCTTTAAAATTTGCATCCATAGAAATCACAGTCAAGGGATTATAGAGTCCAATGACACAACTGTGTTACAAAAATCACATTCTTATACACAACATTTGCAATTAATGATTCAATGAAAACATTACTCATCCCTTGTTACTGTGGCACAAGTAAGTATTTTGAGGCAACATGGAAATAAGCTCAGTTTAAACAGTTAAAGCTACGGTGGGTAATGTATTTCAAAAACCTTTTTATAACATTTGTTGAAATTCTCTTTACACCCAGATAGCAATCAATACATCAAATGCTCTGAAAAAAAAAATCTAGTATCTGTGGCTGTTACAGGACTGTAACAAGCCTACCTGCTGGAGTCTTCCACAAGCTGCTAGCTTGACAGCTGTGAGTACTTACAATAACCATGTTCATTGTTTACGATCATAAATGATAATTTTGGGGAAGTGACTTTGGAGGGACGCCTGAAGGGACAGACTGTCAGTGTTGCTGACTTGGCGACTTTCTCGCTAGATTTAGTGACTTTTGTAGCTGGTGCTGCTAGCTACTTTCATTGGGAAAGAGTTGGCAACGCTGGGCTGGGTTGGATAATTAATCAAGTCTAGTTCACTCTTGCCGATTTCTCCAATGTTGCCGACCCGAGCTTTAATACAGTATTTGTGCTGTAAACTCACCACACCAGGAAGACAGCTCTCCACCTCAGGGTTAGGTCCATCGCTGTAGTGGTTGCCGTGGTTACCAGGAGAGCCAGTGGATGAGTCAGAGGAGCTGTCTGGACTTGAAGGCATGTTGGCACTCACCTGGGTCAGCTTGGCCGTGATCAACTAAACAAAAAAACATTACAGGGAGTTAATCCTGATCTAAAAACTAACCATGGTGTACATCAGTTCATCATTTTGGCTTCAAAATAAGTGTTATTTTTGACATGGACACAGTGGTTGGGATCACTCATTTTAAATCAGCAGTGAACGTGACTATTATATGTATGCAAATACAAAAGCACAGAGGAGGCAACACAGCACCTCTAATGAAAAGATTCCTTTTTCTTGATGAAAAAGAATAACAACAGTCTAACATTCTCACCGTTTTGTCCTTCAAATTGAGCTGTCCAATCAGCTTCCTGTCGTCAGCTGGATCAACAACCTCCCCACCAATGAAGAGCTCAATCTTGGTATGTGCCGCATTGGCTTTGATCCTGTTGAGGATGCCACGCCGAACCGAGCCGATTGTGTCATTGGTGTGTGACCAGATGTCCAAGTCATCTACCTGACGCCCCTGGTTGGGGAAACGGACGATCAATGTGATATGCTTCCCACGGAAAGCTCTGCAAGAGAAAATGGATAAAAAAAGAGGTTTCAGTGAAAGAGTAAAAACACGCCACCTTTGTAAATCTCACTGGGAGGAACATGGCAATACATGTGAATAAGTGCCGATAATGTTGATTTTGCACAACAATGTAGCTGTGACTGTACCTTGACATGGGCAGTATAGTCCTCTCCTCATGGTAGTCACTGTCACACTCATTGATGTACTCTTTGAGCACAGTGAGAACTCGCACCATGCGGATAGCCTCCTGACGGGCACAGTTGATGCTGTCTTTGTCTCCATCTAACACACACAGGGTGTCGTAGGATGCCTTCAGACGATCAAAACATGACTGGATGAAATCTTCATGAATTTCAACCTAAAAAGGGAAAACGGGAAGGAAACAGGTACGATGAAGACAAGTAAATTATCATACACCAAATGATTTTAAATGGTTAGAATTGACCTCTGCACAGGACATTTGTTGACAGATAAACCTGGACAGGAAAGGGACAAAAAAACAGAAACAGACAAAGCAGATTAAACTTCTGCTCTAACTGAAACAGAAAGGTTAATGTACCTGATTGACTTGTAGTTTTGGTCCAAGGTTGGTGTAGATCTCTTTCAGCAGGTCTATGGCTCGGCTGGCGATGTCATCGCTTCCTTGAATTACCACCTGTGAGAGAGGAGAATATGGAAAAAGTCAGACTCAGAGCTGAGAGTCTTACTTTCATGCATACAGGTCTGTGAAGCACTAAAGTTAAGAGGAAACTCATTATTTACCATTCAGAACAAAAAAGGGGGCATGGCACAATGCACTACAGGACTGCTGACTTTTCTCTTGCAATATGGGGCCCTATTTAAAGGATCTATAGCACAAAGGTCTAAAGTGCATGGCACAAGTGCATTTAGGGCGTGTCCAACACCACTTTTACTAGTTAAGCGGCACATAATCTGGGCGCAAAGTAAGGCGCAAGGGGCAAAGGGGGTGTATTTAGTCCCTTAATTAATCATATGTGTGTTTTGGGTGTAACAGGATGGTTATGGACTATTAGGGTTTTAAGGGATCTATTGGTACCAATCACTTCACACTAGCCTGTCGCAAAGGAAGCTAAATAACGCTGCAAACTTACACTCAATTTTGGTGAGGAAAAACTGGCATGGCAATTTTCAAAGGGGGCCTTGACCTCTCACCTCAAGATAAGTGAATGAAAATGGGTTCTATGGGTACCCACGAGTCTCCTCTTTACAGACACGCCCACTTTATGATAATCCCATGCAGTTTGGGGCAAGTCATAGTCGAGTCAGCACACTGACACACTGACAGCTGTTGTTGCCTGTTGGGCTGCAGTTTGCCATGTTATGATTATTTCCAATAATAAACAAACATTTGCATAAAACAAGCATATTTGCCCACTCCCAAGAGTATTACATATTTGACGAATTTCCCTTTAAGGTATATTTGGAACAAACAAAAAAATGTGTGAATATTAATTTGCGATTAATCGTGATTAACTACGGACAATAATGTGATTAATCACCATTAAATATTTTAATCAATTGACAGCCTTAATTTTGAGAGATGGATCGTGAGATCTTTACGACATAAAGGGATTCTACTGACTGAATCGCATTTGGTCAGCAAGACCAGACAGTGCAAGTGGTCATGCAGTCTGAACTAAAGCCTACACATATCACCAATGTGTTTCCCAACTAAGTGTATTGCTCTCCCTCTCTGTGATATACAAACTTGAAAATGATCCAACCAGAAGCTTTTAAAAAAAATCAGACATCTGAGATTTAAGTGCTACTCAAGGTGATGAAATAGAGATCTCTTTTCCAAATTTCAAAGTATTCAATTTTGTTTCTTAAAGATATTATACAAGTATATAGCATAAAAAGAAAAGAAAATAGGCAAAAACGTTTTTAAAGGCATCTTCAACTATCTGCCTCCCTCCCCAATAAACAGAAATAAAACATCTGATTATGTGCGCCTATTTCAACAAATCTCCTCACCCTCCAGAGGTAGTCCAAGCCTATTAGTTCCAGGTCATCCATCATGTATGCCCTGCGCTTTGCCACCAGCTTGCCCTCCCTGCAGTTGACAGCCTTGAAGAACCTCTCAAAGCATTTCATGCCATTCTCCGTCAGCAGAGATGGGTCCAACTGCAAAACGTTGTTCTCAAAGAAGTCCTTATTGATGTCTGGGTCCAGGTCTGGTTCATCACCCATCAACTTGGAGTACCTATTGGTTGGCATGAAAGTAACACAGCATTCAAAACAGACGCTTTCTGACTGACAAATGTACGGGAATTCATTTAAGCCGAAGGCGAGAAGAGATCAAATCAAACTGTACCATTTGAAGCAAGCCTCACGGTCACAGAGGAACACTGCATTCTCAGCCAGACACTTCCAGATCTGCTTGGCCTGAGGGGCACACAGCCACAGCTGGCCATCTTTTAGCAGGAACCTGGCCAAAAAACAAGGAAATCAATAGTGGAGGTCAGAAGGTTGGAGAAACGTGCTTGTGAAGGTCATGTAGTTCGTCCCAGACTTGCATCATAATTGCTGGTGGGGCTGAAGTCACTGGGTGCCACTTTCTCCTCCCCAATTACCCATTGTTGTCCTTGAACAAGGTACTTCAATTGAGCTAGACGACACGACTGTGGATGTACTGTGTAGCTCCCATAGGTTGTGTGCGAGTGTGACATATTAAACCTACATTAAACAGTATATTTTATATACTGTATATATGCATAAATATAACCTCAGATTTTGCTTGATAATTAAAAAGCACCACATGTAGGTTTTTACATGTATAAACGTTTTTTTAATCGGTTTGTTTTTAATTTTTTTTATATAAGCATGTAATAATAATCTTTAAATCCCAAAATAGCCCATGAGGGCATCATTCATAGTCAACATTAATTATTATTAGTTATTCTCAGATGGATATCGCTGTTTGTTGTGTGTAGAGATGCGTGTGTAGAGTAGTGAGGCAGCACTGTCCCGGACACTGAAATAGGGCAGATTGTGACAGAAGAAAATGTGACGTCACGGGCGCTCGCGAGTGCCTTCACTCTCTTCAGCTCCGCTTCAGGGTTATCAGTGGGTAACCACAGCTAACGTTCAGTTAGAAATGAAGTCTGCTAACGCCAACAAACGACCAGCCCCCACCACAACTCAGACTCCAACACAAATTCCATGGAAGCACAAAAGAAAACGTCTTGCAAAACAGGAATGTGACCGACTGGCTGTCGTTGACTGTTAACAAGCAATTGCTGATTCTTACATCGAGTCCCTTTAAGGTTCTTACTTTTATATATCTTCCATTCCTAGTTGTAGTCTCAGCTTTTGCTAAAATTGCTATTAATTTGATGTATTTGAATGTGAGATGTGATGTTGTACCTTAGGAAGTTGAGTCGTTCCTGTACTTCCTGTACATGGCTGTAGCGGCTTCCTGGTCTGACCGTCTGGGGGTCAAACTCAGCTTGTTCTTCTGTAAAAGCACACATACGACCAGTCAGACTGCAGACAGCGCACATCCCTGACATAACTGCTGTACCTATGAAAATGAAACGTCCGACTAAAACAGGGTGCTATTTCTGGCCCCGACAATGTACCTTTGGAGAACTGCCTCATGGTCTCCATGTAGGACGAGAGGTTCTCAGCCACAAGGGTGACCAGAGCGTGGTTATGCTGCAGCTGGTTGATCAGGTCATGGCGGTAAAACACATGAGGACTTCTCTGGGTTTGACTAAAGAAAGAATAGCAGGAGTGGAGGTTGTAAGGGGGACAAAAACAGAAATTCGCTGAGGAAGCAAGGAAGACTAAAAAACAAAGTGACACTGAAGCTGACATCACGTACTTTTAGTTACACAATTTAACAAAATTTCTGATTTTAAAAAAACATAACATGACTGATTTCTCATTTGTTTCTATCGGGGACATAAAGAAAGCAGCTTTTGGTGTACATGTGTATATGTCTGTGTGTCATAGAATAACCAGCAGAAGAAGTCATATCATTAAAGGCCATTTCCTGCCTTGTTTTCCACATAAAAGAATGTTTTTGGCTTGAAAACTAAACTCAAGAACCAGATGAGCTTGCAATCTATGATTACATTTTGATCGCCACATGGGAATAAAATCAGTTTGAATTTACCTATGCCAAATATAAAACGCTCAGATTTATTAAAATTCGATAGCAACATTATAACTCCAGTTTACTTATCATAATATGATATAGTGAATCATATAGTGGCTAGATTACGCCAAATAGAGCAACTATTAATCTAAAACACATTCTAATGTTAAATTTTTCAAGTAAAATATATATATGCATATCAAAAGCAGGAAAACAATATTGGCATAATTTTGAGTGGGTTCAAGGCATGAAATAGCCCTGATATTTTGCGCCGAGTGATTTGTGCTGAAAGGAGCTGGCATCAGGAAGAATGGGGCTCCATCTCAAAGGACCTTTCATTCAGTTGTGCAACTGTCTAGGTTAAAGGACTATTCTGTGTATGTGCTATAGCTTGTGTTAAGTACTGAGAAACTGCAAAGAAACTCCCACCAAATGCCTCTAGAGAAATCATGCACATCAGCTGGACTTATCCCAAGGATGTCTGCTTTTTAGAAAATTATGGTAACCACGCCTCATACATTTGTTTGACTTTGCTTGCATTCAGTAACCACACCTTGATTTGATCTAACCTGAAATTGCATTCAATATAAACCAACTATTGCGTGTCAAGACATTATTATTATTATACTGCTTAACAATTAAATCTAATGACATAAAACTAATCATTTAAGAATAAATATATTAAAAACAGTCAGGATGATTATCATTATGTATTACACGGCTTTGTTGAATACTGGATTCTGATTTGTCGATCATGGCGTTCTACGGTCTGCTATACATAACGGTCTGCTATAAAGAAATAACAGACGGTTGCCATGGGCACAGTTCTGACGTTGGACCTTTTTTGTGTCAAATTATTGATTTCTTAAGTAATATAATAGTATATATAACAATTAGTGGGGTAATGTACAGCTAGCGAGTCATTGTTGTGAAATAAACCCCTTCAGGGCGATGCAAGACCCCTCCGTGAAAGGGGTGCGGCATCGCCCTTGTCAGGGTTTATTTCACAACAATGACCGGCTCGCTGTACATTATCCCTTACATACCACTCAATATTTGTTAGAGCTTATTGTATTATATATGTTTTATATTATATGATTGTGAGATGAGCGTTTAGTTCTATTGATCATCTATGTTTCTCTTTAGGTCTCATTTTTCAATTTCATAAACCTACGGTCAAGTGCTACAAAGAATGTGATGGAGGAGCATCTGGGCTGCCAAGGTTTCTCACAGCTAGAGCAGAGAAGGTATGATTTAATGTTCCCCAGAGCCCCCCATAATCTAGAGCTCATTGCTTAGCTATCAGACTATCAGAATACAAGTGTCTTGTCTCTTGTTTGACTGAACTACACATGTGCAGGACTTTGAACAGGAGATCAGATGAGGAATCAGTCATTTGAGATGAAACCCAGGAAAGAATTGCTTAAGCGGATTCATGACAGAGATTTACATTTTATATAGTGTATATATCATAAACATATCAAAGAGAAAGTTAGACTTGACGTGAAGCAGAAATAGGTAGAACCCTGGAATTAGCTCTCAACTTACCCCACTAAGTTCGTTTGTATGTTAATTGGCATTTTCTTTCTGAAAAACAACAGGCATGTATACTACATGTTTTCTACATTGACTAGAAAAAAGCACTATTTCAAATCAAAATAATTGGTGCTAAACATTATGACTTCATATCAATCTTACAACTTTTTCAAAAATGTACCATGGTGATGTTCAGTTAATGTTTATGTTTGTAAAATCTCTCTTTTTTAACTACTACAGCTCCCTAACAACTTAATGTCCTTACAACATGATTCTCTGACCGAACAAGTTTTGAATTAAGCTAAACCTACGTTTCTTATCAGCATGTATAGCAAATAGGACTTTTTCATTGGACACATTTTGACATGTCACAATAGGAAAAGCACAGGTGTATCTGTTTCAGGGTCCTGGTATTGTATAACTAAGCCTGTTAGTGTTATTTAGTAACTGTTGCGCTTTTCAAAAAAGTCAAAATGTCTGCTATGAAAAAGGCCTATGATTTAAAAATATATGAATGTAAACACAATCATTTACAAGCTGGCTACCAGACTAGACAGATAACTAGCTACTCATCTGTAGACAGAAGTGTACATTTTGACTAGTGGGATGTGATTGATTAGGCACAGGCTTGGAGTGGTTTAAGTTGGATCCGAGTCCAATATTCTCCAGCGCCATCTTTCAACTGCAGTTACAGAGTTAATTGTTACAGTGTAAAAGTGTGCCTTTCAGCTCCTTTCAGTGTACGAAAAGAAATGTGAGCATCCCTTGCCCCAAATCATCCTATTCCTAACTTAAAAAGCTAGAATTACCGCCAGGCGTTTGTATGCCTCCGCCAACCACTTAGGTTGCAGTTTCCATCCAGTCTGTCCAAAATGTCATTACTTCATAACTTTATCCTTTTAGACATTTGTGTGAAATTGTCATAATTATCTTGTGAATTCTTGAGTTATGGCTAAAAATAGTTTTTTTGTGAGGTCAAAGTGACCTTTGACCACCAAAATCTAGTCAGTTCATCTTTGAGTCTAAGTGGACGTTTGTACCAAATTGGTTGGACGGACGGATGGAGAGACCACCGGAAAACATAATGCCACCAGCCATCACCGGTGCAGAGGCATAAAAAGTAGCAGCCAAATACCTGTAATGCTCGATTTAAGGGCTCATACACACAGTGGGATATGTTTTAAAAACATACCAACTGTCAAAATCAGAAGTTAGGAGCAAAATTTGGTTTAGTGAGAGATATTTAATAGTAGAAAAAAAAAGTAGTACAATTTGGGTGTATGGCCCAGCCGTGTTGGTCTGCACTAGCACTGATGGTTAAATTGCGCAAGGACAATTCTGATGTTATCTTGCAATGATATGACACTAAACTGCAGGGCCATTTACTCTCTTGGGCTATAAGCAGAAGAGTTGACATGCCTCCGTTCTTGTGCAAATGTGATAAAAATGCCAGGAATGTCAGCTGGTCAAAATTAAGTCAATGTGAAATTTAAGAGCCTTGTTGCTTTTCTCATGGGTGTTCATGCATTATGTGCAAAATGTATATTAATAATTCAGAATAAAACACTTCAAGGCTATATTAAATAAACATTTCTTACTTGCCGACATTAGAATCTTCCTGTATATTCCTGTAACATAACACAGATTTTTTACCATGATCTTACCTAAGGTTTTGAGGGGCTTCTCCAAAGAGGCTACAGATTTCTCTGATTTGCTTCAGGGCAGGGATCACCCATTTGTCATTGGTTCGTAGCTCCTCTATGAAGCGATCTATCCACTGAATCTTCTGTGTGTCTCGGTCCTGTGAGTGACAATTAAACATCCTCAGTATTTTCACTTAAATAAAGTCCTTCATCTGTTATTTTGCATGGCATTCAACTTTAAAAAATATTCACTAACATGTACCTGTGAGCAACTGTAATCTAATATTTTGATGTGAGCACTAAGAGCCTGATCCATGATGTCTACAGGCACATCATCGCTGTGCGCCAGGTTCCACAGCAGGTTGAGGACCTTGTGGGCCATCACCCCGTCCTTATCATCCTCAGCCAAGCGCCGGATAAGTTCCAGCAGTTTTTCACGCTGCTTCTTGCTGGCATTGGTCCAGCTTGCCTGCACAAGAGGAACAACCAAGTCCAGAGGTTAGAGTAGTAAATACAAAAGTATGGTGTTGTGAAAAGATATATTGTGTAAAAAACCCTTTTATAATCTGTGATTGAGTGACTGATTAATACTACTCACCTTGAAACAGTCAAAAAGGTGATCGAGCTGCTCAGGTGAGAAGTCCCATGCCAGCTTGGCCAGGAGGTCATGGACGTTCTTCACAATGGCCTCATGCTTACCAGCCTGCAGATGCAACAACCCGACAGTTGGGTTAACAAAATACTTCTAACGTCCACCACCAGACATCTCAGTAGTGTCAAGTATATGCTGCATTTGCATTGCGGACAACGGGCAATTAACAGCCAAATTCTGTACTTTTTGCAGCAGCTAACTTTTGGTTTGTGTTGGAAAGCGAGCCATGCTTTGTACCATGTGCTTTGATTGGTTGTTCTTTTGAAAACAAATGTGACAAACTTAGATGTGAACTTTAATGTAATATTGCTCTACTCAAGGTGTGAAGAAGTAAAAACCCCAGTAACGCTTTTAGTATAAAGAACAACTTTTTGATGATCCTGATGAAGGCTTCATCGTATCCTGGGAAAGGCCCAAGCTGAAAAATGCCAGAAATCCTTACCCTGCTTCTACTCCAAAACCACATGTACAGCTATGCAGGCTCAACCTGTACTGGTCTGGCCAGTATCGTTAGTGATATCGGCCCAGCGACTGGTAGTGAAAAGCTAATGTTGAGGATCATTTACAGTCTAAAAACGCAACCAGGTAAGAAAACGTGACTGATTGGTAGGATTGTTGCTCACCACTATAAAAAAATACGATAATGAAAGAAAAACCTGACCAGACAACCAACCTGGATGTTCAACAGGTGCGCACATATATCTATGTATTTTCTAGGGTTGTCAAAGTTAACGCAATTCCCTGTTTCCTCCAGATACAAAAACACACGCCTCCATCTCACACACGCAATCTCTGCCACTTCTTTTTGTGTCTGTGCGACGGAAAGAGTCATATGAGAGAGCAAGAGAGGTGGAACGCCAAAGCAAGTCTCATGCCGGCAGCTTAAAAAAAAATTCGGTGACAATTTGTACTCAATGTGTTCGCGATATAGTCATTTGCTACATCCCTCGTAGAACAAGCCGCAATACATCGAGTATATCGATCTATCGACCACCTGTATGTTAAGTCATTAAACAATTACTTAAGCAGCGGTGCTGTATTGTTGTATTTTGAAGAAGAGGACGTCTGTTAAAGGCTGTATCCAACTAAAATAGACCAACACTCAATATCAAATATCAGCATACTCAGACTATATAATGAAAAGTAAAAATGTACATTATTTCTGTAATGAAGCATTAGGTAAATTCAGAGCTCTAGAAAAACAAAAAACATTTGCTAGCTTAGCTTTCTCTGCCTCATATTATTACAAATAGTCTACATAAGTGAATCTTTTGGTTTTGTTACTTAAAAGACTAAACAATGAATCATAAGAGTAATACTAAAACTATTGTTAGTTGCAGTGTACCTGTGCCGCCCAGATGTTGTCCAGATCCTGCATTGTAAGAGCTTTTTCTTTGATAACGAAGCGGAGGATCTTCTCCAGTTTCTCTACGTACTGCGGCTGGTGCAAACTGTCCCTCAGCACAATGGACAGGATGTGGTTCTGCTGGATCCACTCCTGACGTAGGACAAGGACACGCAGAGAGGACAAGTGGATTTTAGATACAGAGAAATATTTGATCCACAGTACAAAAGTTAAGAGCTGAGCTTACCGCCATGCGCTCTGCAGTCAGCCACTCCTCCTCTTCAGGGTTATGTCGATGAGTGTAGTAGGACACACTGGAGATCACCTTGTTGACTTCATTTAGTGCATTCATTTTGCCGTTAAAAGAAGAAATTTGCAATAACCTGGTGATAAAAATTGAGAATTTATTCAATTAGCATCAAATGATAGTATTTGTGTATGATGATAATTATAAAATAATAACATTAAATAATTAATAACAAAATGCTTACTCCGATAATAAGAACTGACATAATACTTTCGATATTTTTGTTTCTTTGTCTGATAATCCATAAATAAAATCAATCAATCAATCAATAAATAAAGACATGATCTTTTGATACTCACCTAAGAATCATTTTTAATCTAAAAATCTCTAAATTCTTCACGGTCTCCTCCTGCCCTGGTACACGAGAAGCCAGATTCTTCAGAGACTTGATTATCATGGACAGTGCGTCGTTTTTGGCTTCATTCTTGGCCTCTTTCTTCAGCTCCTCATCTGTGAGGTTCTCTAGAAACTGGGGAACCATCTCGATGACTGGAAGGAAGTACTTCTTTACCGTGTGCAATGTGAGGAACTCGTAACACTGGCCGAAAGGCCTGTAACATAGAGGACACAAAATCAGGCTCACACAAACTTGTAAGAACATCAGCATTACACGGAGAGCACATTAAATGTTAAGGAAAGGAAACATCGACATGCTGTAAAATATTGTTTTCATTGAACAACAGCCTTACTTGATAAGTGCAGCGATGATCTGGACGTTCAGTGCTTGGCCGCTCATGAAGCGATCGTGCAACATTTGAAACCCGTTTAACGTGCCAAACTTGTTTATTAAGTCCACCAACCAGCCCTGTGTTGAAAAAAAGAGAAAAATAGCCATTATATAGCAGCAACTCTATGAATTACTGTCCTATTTTCTTTGCAAACTTGTGGGCCTGTAAAGCTTTTTGAGATGATGTGATTCGAGGTTCTAGCTAGCTAGATACACATGAACTTGAATTAGCCACAGCCTTGAGCCTTGGGCTACGGTTAGCTGAAAGCTAAACTATAAAGAGAGATGGAGAGACAATGTTGCTAATAATTTAGCCTACTGCTAACCGTATCCGTGAGCTGGCAGCAGCAGTGAGCCCTTGGCTACGGTTAGCGAAACAGCAACATTTTCTCTCCATCTCTGAAAATCTTCACCGATAGGTATGTGTTTTATTGCATTAATTATCAGACTCTCTTTTTGAGAAGTCCGTCTTCTTTTTTTAGGTTGCTTTGCGGTCTAGGCAGTTGTCGCCATTTCTTGAATAGCAACTTTCCGTGCCAGATATTCCGCCGTTGAATCCGGTTTTCACCATCTGAAGAGACGTGCACGCACAGCTGCATTTGTAGAACAGCCAATAGGAACACCCTTTCTCTGAAATGACTTGTGATTGGCCAAAGTCTCCTTTCACAGGCTAGATTTTATGAAGCCTGAAAACAGACTCAAGAGGTGCAGAATTCTAATTTTCTCTCAGACCACTTAAATTACAATATGCTTAAAGGTTATTACAGAATTTTTCCCAATGATGCAAAAAAAACTGCTTACCCCAGCTTTAATGTCCTAAACAAAATTAACACATTCCTTATTGTTTTCCTTACAACTAAGTTCACAATTACAAGCTTGAAAAACATTATTTTCGGGCATTATTTTCTCCTTGACTTTCATTTGAAAAAGAGATCCAGAAAGAGCTCCAAAGCACTGAGGAAGACACACAGAGAAAAAGAGATCCAAAGCATCGCGGAAGAGACACAGAGAAAAAGAGATCCAAAGCATTGAGGAAGAGACACAGAGAACGAGATCCAAAGCATTGAGGAAGAGACACAGAGAATGAGATCCAAAGCATTGAGGAAGAGACACAGAGAACGAGATCCAAAGCATTGAGGAAGAGACACAGAGAACAAGATCCAAAGCATTGAGGAAGACACACGGAGAAAGAGCTCCAAAGCATTGAGGAGGAGACACAGAACAAGATCCAAAGCATTGAGGAAGAGACACAGAGAACGAGATCCAAAGCATTGCGGAAGACATACGGAGAAAGAGCTCCAAAGCATTGAGGAAGACACACAGAGAACGAGATCCAAAGCATTGAGGAAGAGACACAGAGAACGAGATCCAAAGCATTGAGGAAGAGACACAGAGAAATAGATCCAAAGCATTGAGGAAGACACACAAAGAACGAGATCCAAAGCATTAAAGAAGAGACACAGAGAACGAGATCCAAAGCATTGAGGAAGAGACACAGAGAACGAGATCCAAAGCATTAAGGAAGAGACACAGAGAACGAGATCCAAAGCATTAAGGAAGAGACACAGAGAACGAGATCCAAAGCATTGAGGAAGAGACACGGAGAAAGAGCTCCAAAGCATTGAGGAAGAGACACAGTAATAGAGGAGGACTGGGAGAGACTTCAAACAGCTTTACCGGACGAGAAATTTTACCGCTGCTTTTTAGACAATAAATAACTTTAAGCTAAAAAAAACACACAAAATAGTAGCAAAATCTGACTTAATAGTTGCACAGTGGTACCCTAAGTAGTCCTGGGCCCCCTGCCAACAGAAGCAGACAGGCAAGCAGTGCTGCAGTACTGTTCATACTGACCCCGTGCCCACGCTGTATTCATCACTTTTCACAGTTAAATTCCTATTCTCTGGTGTATCCACCTTCTCTTTTATACAATCTGCATTCTGACACAAGCACTAAGTGTCCTATAGACTGTAAGTTCCATATTTTTTCATTATCAGGGTACTCCAGAGAGGGTTTCTCTTTGTTTCATAAGGGCCCTTAGGGTCACTCCATGGATTCTGTCTGGGAGGAAGAAAGATAGGCCGACTGTTCTCTGGAGGAAGAGAACAGGTTGTTTCCTGCATGACAGTTCGTTGTGGAACCGACAATTATTTTAAATTTTATACACGCCTAAACATCATGCACAATCTAAACTGTTAAAAGTGTGCTGTAGACAACCATCTGATCACAGCAACAGTCCGTTTTAAGAAAAGTTAAAACCTGGCCAGTTGAAAGAATGAGGATAAAAGAGTCTATGATGAACCTCATAAAACTTGTTGAACATTACATTAACATAGGTACAGTTTTCATGTTTGGTCAACTGTTGCAGTGGTAATTCACCTTTGGAGAGCGTGGGTCTGGTGGTCGGGCGAAGAGCTCATCATCGGCCAGCTGTGCTCCAGCGGGGACAGTCTCAGAGGGCCGTGTGCCATTGTAGATGTGGAACTTGCAGTGGGGGTTGGTGGCCATGGCCAGTAGCTCCAGTAGAGGGAACCAGTCCTGAGAGAGCTTAGCCACACACAGCTCCACCAACCGGTGTGTGTTATTGATGATACACCTCTGTGAAACAAGGGTTGTGGGGAGAAAAAAAAAACAGTGACATATTAACAATTAGACTATGAGAGACAGAGAAAGAAAGCAAGCGTGGGCAAGGAAGAGAATTTCAAGTCCAACTAGAGTATGCATTGTGTGAACAATACGAGTTAGCAAGATAACGTTAGCACAGTAGCATGAAACTAATGTTCGAATCTTGTCTGTTATTGTAGACTTTTATCTCCTGGATCTACTCTTCTGCAGCCCTTAAAGTTCAATTCAGAGGCCCTGTATGTTGTAAACAGGTTAGGAAAGGATGGAAGCTCTGCTGAAAATATGTTACCACGGTATAATCTTCCTTATAATGCAATAGATATGTGTCACCGTATGTTTTTTCCACAAATAAATATAAAGAGATCAGCCACATGCCATGACCTAAAACATAGACATATTAGGGCTGTACCCAAATAAGAATTTACAAATAAGTCAAATCTGATTCAACAGTGTGGATCAACTCTTCAAATGATTATGTGCTATTAGTTTTGTGTTTTTGTTTTTAAAAACTAAATGTTATAACTTATACGTTAACATTAATACACTGCACCTGGAAATATGAGAAATACTACATTATTCATGGATTCTACCCAGTCACCCTGCAGTAGAGCCTTGATAGAGCAACTGCCACAGTCTTAACTCCTAAAATAGACGACCTGTAAAGTCGACTGTTTTTACCCACATTTTAGTGCATCTTACATCATCAACATGTCTGGTGTGAAAACTTCAGATTTTCACATATACAAATAAAAAGTGGGGCTGCTAATCATATCCTTAATAAAATGACAATCCAATGCCCCTTCTGCATGGCTACCGACTGATTCACAGATCTGAAGGAGCCAGATATCAGTAATCAATAAGGGATTGACTCAAAGCATTCCAAAAAAGCTTTCGGAGATCAGTAAAGTTGTGTACAAGACTCTGGTTGCATTCCAAACATTTTTGAGTGCAATGACAATAATCAGAGCAGCTGTGGATCATAAAAATTAAATGTTTCCTGTTTGATGATCTAAATAAAGGTTGTGGATTATTTATTTTTTTAAATGTAGTCAACATTATTTAAAGGGAGACAGGAAAAACAAAGACATTTTTGCTCCTTTACATCCTTGTCTGTTTCACAGTTTTATCATGAAAAGGTTCCAGAGATCAATCTCATTAATACAACACAGCAGCCAGCCTCAGCTACTTCTAACAAACAGATCATTGATTGATCACTGCTGGCGTTGCCTCTTTCCCTTAGCTCTAAGAAAACCAAACAGAAAACTCAATTTACAGGCAAGACCCAGGTCTGAACAATGCATGCATCCAATGAGATAAGGGCAAAAACATCAAAGAATAAATACAGCTATGGTGACTGTGCTGAGTCCTACCACCTGACAATAATACAGATTTTTGTCAACCAGTAAAAAGTAGTTCTGTGGGAACTGAAAGCGAGCTCAAATTCCAAAGATGGTTATCCTTTACCCCTTGAGCAGCCATATTTTCTTTCATAAAAACTGAAGTTCAGTTTATTATGTGTATAATGGGTTGATTATTTTTATTTGAAAAAATAAATAAAAATCAATCATTGATTCTTTGGCTTAAAGAAGCTATTTTATCAAGTATCAAAATATAAAGCAATAATGAAAACTCACATGAATCTCAAATTTCCAGCCACTGACTGCCTCGTCTGTCAGGATCTTTGTGAAGGAGATGGTCAAACCATCTCGGAAAAACCTCTGACATGCCTCACACTTCACATCCAGTCCTGCAAGGAAAGACATCCCTCATAAATAATATTCATAGAAAATATGCTACAAAATGAAATGAAAGACACTACTGAACATGAAGAGCATGAAGGAGGTACAAGGCCTGATGCAGGCTCTCTGCAGATATAAGATAGTTATATTCAATTATCTTTAATATATTTTAAAGAGTAAAGATAAGGACATTAAAGACAAGATTTTGGACATTCTTAAAAGTTGAAGTTAGCAAATAGCCCAGGTAGGGGCTATTCTGCTGTGGTTTTAAAATCGGGGCTACTGTTTGAGCCCCGTTCAGACAACACAACAAAGAGGAATATCTGGACTTTGACCTCAATCTTGCTACCAAACATATATTGACAAGATATTTTTGGATTATTGAGTCGATTCAGAGAGCATTTAATATTTTCAAGAATATTTTTTCAACAGCCTGAATGTAACAGGAAGGGTAGTCATATAGTTCAGACACTGACCTGAAGAATGTCATTTGTTGACAAAATATTCATTCTTGTAACATAATAACCTAATTAGTGCAGATAGCGTAAAAGTAAAGGTCGTGTGTATTTGGTCCAGTACAGAAATGGCTTTAGAAGTGTAACGTTCAGTCGATTCATTTATTGTTGACAGAAAATTCAGTTTTCATCTGCTGCTTTTTCTGATTTATTTCATTGTAAATTGATCATTCACCCATAATGAAAATAACAGACAAAAATCACGACAGAAAATGAATCACCAACTATATTTATAATCTACTAATCGTTTAAGAAATTTATCAAGCACAATGGGTAAAACTTTTGTTGGTTCCAGTTTCTAAAATGTGAAGATTTATTGCTTTTCTGTTTTAGTTTATTTTAAATTACATATTTTTATTTGATGTGTTAAACTACTTTAGATCAAACTATAAATGCTACTTGAAAAAGACACATTGGGCTCTGGGAACGTGTGGTGGGCTGTTATTCACTATTTTTCTGAGATTCTATTATATCTACTATAATCAACATTAAATGGCTGAAAACATATTCAACAGATTAATTCAAATTGAAAATAACCGTAAGTAGTAGGGGTTTGACGATTCACTCAGCTCATGATACGATACGATACGATACGATACGATACGATACGATACGATACGATACGATACGATACGATACGATACGATACTGGGTTCACGATCTCGATACTATATTATAACAATTTTAACAAAACTTGAATGATGAAAATATATGAATGAAAAATTTGCCTTTTATTCAAAAGACACAAAATGCAAAACAATGCTGTTGTTTGCTCTATAGTTCCATTTTCTATGTTATCAGTCCTTCCTCCTGTCCCGTCTCCTCCATCAGTCAGTATCAGTCCTTCCTCCTGTCCTCTCTCCTCCATTAGTCAGTAACAGTCCTTCCTCATGTCCTCTGCTGATGTCACTCACTGCTGAAGGTAACGTTAGGGCTGGTGGGGGGGGGGGGGGGGGCTTTGTCTCAGCCAGCTGATCAGTTTACCAGTAAGATACATGACAAACTAACCTAAACAGTTAGACTACACAGCCTACTGCCAGCTTTAGTTTCAGTCTTGTGTAGCCGAGGGTTACGCTGCCCTCCCCTCACAATAAACTCCCCGGACACATACACTGAAACACGGCTTACTGGAGGGGAACTTAAGTCATTCACAACTCAACTAAATAACTTACACGTGTTAACAGTTAGGTGTCAGCCGCTGAGCTAACGCACTCTGCTTGTGTAAACAGCAGCGGTTGATAAGAGACTGCGGACAGAGCACATTGAAACGTTGCTTTCCTACATGTTTAACCGTTTCATTGTGTTTATGCTTGTTGAACAGGTGTAATAACGTATCTTGGCTTTACAGTTGCAAAGTTTTATTGCACTTAATTAGTTGTAACCTCGTCTCCACCGCGGCCTCTCTGATCAGCTGTTCATTGACTGCGCTGTGTATGTTGATGTGTGTGGAGCTCCGACACAGAGCAGCAAGGCCTATGAAAGGAGGCTGGGTCACAGGCGGACATGGCTCTTGGGGTAAGGGGTATGACATATGCGCAGTGTAACTGAAGATGCGGACGTATGTACGTAGTACCTATTATGCCCTGATATCGCGATTCAGTTTTTCGTCTCGACGATGCTTATCGTCACGTTTTTATATCCCGATATTTCGTGGCACGATATTTCATCACACCCGTAGTTAGTAGTAGCAGCCTTATTCTCTACACTTAAATTGAATTTGCGATTAATAATAATCTGTACTGAATGATTGGCCTTTAAAAGCAGTAACTGTCGGATGTGAATGCCAGAAAGCATCTCTATAGACCCAAAAAATGATTCTGTATATTCCTACCTTTTTTACTCAGGTCAATAGCAGCTTCCAAGAGGACTTCTAACTCTCCTTTTGGCAAAACTGGAACGACCCAACGAGGCCTGGCAGAAAGAAAAAAAACGTGAATCAACAAAAGGCATACAAAGTCAATGGAAAGACAAGTAGATGCAGATCATGGTTCACCATGAACCTGAGCTCAACTTGAAAATGTTTTCACTTGAGACAAAAATTTGCGTTCATCACCAACTGTACGAAAAAATAGTCAGGAAAAAAAAGAGACATCTGCAATAAAATAACTGAAACAACTGAAGTGCTGCCAGGTAAGTTTTGAAATTGTTGCAATTCATAGTTATCAGTCCACACATGAACAAGATCTGTGGGTATTTTTAGTATCTACTGCTAATGATCATATAATCAGTATTTTGTCAGCTTGTCACGATTAAATACAGACTGAAATTTTAGGAAGTCCCACTTTACGAGAAAATCTGCAGTGAAACCCCTATGGTACCCGATGAGCGGGTCCACGTTCCATTTGTATCTCGTGTGTTGATTTAGGGGTGATGACAGAGGATGCAGCCTGTGTCGACATGTGAGTAAATACCTGTTGATCATATCATCCAGCTTGGCTAGGTCAGTGTGAGGGAAGGCGGGCTCCTCCTCTTCCAGCTGAGGGGGGCCATCCCCCTGACCCCCCTGCTCATCTGGTGGGCTCACTGGAGAGTTCTCATTAGATGAGTTAGGAGATGATGTCTAGAAAAATCACAGACAATCAAAATCATACAATGCTTATTGATCTCTATAGATGTATCACATAAGCAAAATCAGACACTAGGTCACACAGATGACCAGATTCAATCCTTCAGAATTCTTACACAAATATAAAGCATTTGTGCATCCTTTTTTTGCAATATGGATACATTGTCAGAAAAATAATAACACCTGCTAAATGTAATTTAATTGAAACACCTGCACAATGTAATTCAATAGAGAAGACTAAAAGTCTATCGTGATGATAGAGTTCAGGGTCTGAAATTAGCACCCATCACCCGTCAAATGCGGGTAAATTGTTGTAAAAAATTGTCAGGCTATTCACTACTTCAGCGGAAAAGGAAAACGCACAAAAGAAAGTCCTGTTTAGTAAGATTAGCATATGATTGGATAGAGCTACACATTTGAAAGTTGCTCGCAACTGCTATATAAAAGCAAGGCTATTGGCTGTAGAACCTTATTTGTTATTTTGTTTTGATTGACAGTCGAAGTTCACCGAATTCTAACCAATAATAATCAATAAAAAGACAAACACACACGTACATGCATACACGCCCACTCGTTAATGTATCATCTTTAATCGCTCACGTATCAGTTTCTGCTGAAGGAATAGCTCAGAGCGTAGCGAGTTTGTGGTCAGAGCAGAGAAGAAATTACTAGCAGTTGTCAAGTGGTAGTAAATGTACAGTGTGAGTTTCAGTTTGTCCATGAATAAACAACGCAGCTCCTCAAGACCCAAGTAAAGCTCCTGTGTCTTGCTTCAAAACATTAAAACAGTGGGTGAATTTTGTTTTTGTTGTCCCAGACTAAATATTCTTTGTTTGATTTGAAATGTATTGATAGTAGGGATGTAAAAGTTAACATGTTAATAAAGCAATAACATAAAGTGGTTTTAACGCCACAAATGTATTTAACGCATTAACGCGATCAATCTTTCAGAGGTTGTGGAGAGCTCAGTTTTAAAGCTAGAACCATACCAACCATGTCATTCAGGCTAAATAACGCTCTAAACTTGCGCTAAATTTTGTCTAAGAAAAGCCGTCTTGGCCATTTTCAAAGGGGTCCCGTAACTTCTGACCTCAAGATATGTGAATGAAAATGGGTTCTATGGGTACCCACGAGTCTCCCCTTGACAGACATGCCCACTTTATGATAATCACATGCAGTTTGGGGCAAATCAAAGTCAAGTCAGCACACTGACAGCTGTTGTTGCCTGTTGGGCTCGAGTTTGCCATGTTATGATTTGAGCATATTTTTATGCTAAATGCAGTACCTGTGAGGGTTTCTGGACAATATTTGTCATTTTTGTTGTTAATGGATTTCCAATAATAAATATATATATACTTTTGCATAAAGCAAGCATATTTGCCAACTCCCATGTTGATAAGAAAAAATACTTGTCAAACAGGGTGAGATAGGGGGGGGATTCCTGGCTCGATGTCGTAGTAACATGGCATGTGTATTGAACTACCAGGACGCCTCAAAGCAATCCGTTTTGATTTTGTGTCTATTAACATATGGATGATGAAATATGACTTAGCCATAAATAAATAAAGGAGAACCAACAGCTTAATTTTAGAGGTGTGAAGAAATGCTGAAATAGTGGCAAAGCAACCATTTTTTTTTTAAGACAAAGCAGCTTTGCATGTTAGCTCACTGACACTCACTGTCATATCATTAACTGAAACTGCAGGCTGCCATTTATCTAATTTGTGTGCTCGTCTGGTCACTCGCTAACAAGGTTATGCAATTTGTAGTGTTTTAATGGAGCACAATGGGGCATTTTTGATCATTGGTGTATTCGGAGAACCCAAACAAAGGATCAGAAATGGGCCTGACTTTATGAAGCTGATACCAATCCATCAAAAAAGAAAAAAGAAAGCCTGACTGGGCCCCAAGCTCAATGCACCAGTCTGCCTCACTACATCCCTTGAAGAATTTTTTGAATTTTACTAATGGCTGTTTTCTTACATAAATTAATCCAAATCTGTGGCAAATTGAACAGACCGCAAAACATATTTAGAATTTCAGTAAAGCTGCTGCAAATTCAGTCATTTTTGGTTGAAATATTTCTTTAAAAAAGAGCAAGATCCAGATGGAACTGACTTGACCTCCAAAGCAAGTGAGAGTGGAACTTTAATTGGTGTTATATACACCAGTTTCTATAGTGCCATATACCAATGGAAAGGCAAGGCCCAATTCTTGTATGGGGTAGGGTTTCTATTGTTCTGGTCACTAAGTGTACATGCGTGTAGGCATAAAGAAGCAGGTGTCTCTCCTGAAAGGCCTTTAAACAAAGCCATTCAAGTCATTATACTCATAGTATTTGGCATACAGAGAAATGCTCTTTTCATCCTTATCTATCCAGAGGAAACAAAAACTGAGGGCTGACATCATGCCATGGTTGTGTTAAAGTATAAATGTGTTAGTATGTGGGTGTATCTGTGTTACGGTGCGTTAAAATAGACATTTTTGGAAGGAAGAGTGTTTGAGAACCAAAGGCAACAACGTGCATCCACAAATGTGCATTTAAGCACCAATGTGACCATTCCCGTCTTTATTTCTTACCTAATCTAACGAGTGTGTATGAACATCAGTCGGGGTGTGAGCAGCTGTGTATGAGAGAGTAAAAGAGGGATACACATAGTCTAGGGAGATGCATAACTGAGAAATATGAAATGTGGGGGTGTGTGGTGAAGGCTCCTTCTGCTTGGCTGACCTACATAGGCAGCTTGCCTCTCACGTCTCACCACGGCTCATCTCTAACCAACACAGGCCTGCACATGCACACGCACAAAGACACACACACACACACACACACACACATCCTTTATCCATCACTCAGGAGGCTCTGTTCATTGATGCCTCGCCTTCACTCTCTTTCTCCCTCTTTTCCGCTCCCTCCTCCCCTCCCCTTTTCGTCCCCTTGGGCATCTGTGTGTGGTTTAGGTACGAGCAATATCTGTTAAAAAAAACCTGTGCTGCAGTGTCTGGACTAACAAAAAGAAAGATATCAAAACACACTCTGTCCCTTCTCCCTTCACAGGTTAACATAAATACATGTGTCTACCGTCGGAAAGGAAGTAATTTAAAACAAATATAAGGCCACGGATTTGAATGATATTGGTAGTCAGCCAAAGGGAGACAAGAGCAAAAATATTCAACAAATACGACAAAATATGGTAGGTGTAGTGAAAGACAGTGAGGAAAGCGATGATGCTGACCTGGTTCTGTGGCAGTGGGGGTTGGCTTTGAGCATCAGGTGCCTGGCCCTGGCCCTGACTGTCATTGCCCCCCACCGGAGAGCCACGCGTGGTGGCAGTCATGCTCGCCACAGGGCAGATCTTGGCAATCTTGGCCTCTTAGGGAGCGCTGGCCAGGAGGGAAATCACAGCCACCTCAGCTGTAGAGCAGAGGGAAGAGAGCCCGAACACACGAGAGAGGGACACAAGCACCTGGAGGTCTGGATGTGCCGCTGAGACCATTGCATAACCTGGAACAGGAAAAAGGGGTAAAGGTCAGAATTATCAGCAGGCTGGTTAAATTGTAATACACACACACAAAATACACAAGGTGGTTATAATCTTGTACTGTGGAAATGACCATCTGCATCTACTTGTTCTAAACTGGGCTGTGCTTGGTTGTTAACCACTATTTCCTCGCAAGCTACCTCAAAAAAGTTCTGTGTTCAGTGACCAGCTAGATGTGTTATGAATCACTGATTTAAATTAGATTAAGAATATCCAGCACCAATCATTAATGATTTGTTCATGACTCAATATAACTAAATAACACCTAACAAAGTCAGGAACCACATCATCTTACATTTACAGTTCTAGATAGGTCTTCCTCAATTACTAGAGAAGCTTCAAAGGTCAATTACTAACAGACATATTTTCATCTCTTTTAGACACCAAGTAAATTTGCCAACCAGGAGGCAACACTGCAGTGGCCGGTGTCGGAACTCGCTACTAGCCCACCTGACCTTACAATAATAATATCAATGATAAACAGTATTATAAATAATAATATCAAACTCTGATACACCCCAAAAGTAATCCTACAAATGCCTTGTTTCATTTTAACTCCGAAATTCTGTTGCATCTTGCTAAAACAGGTCCCTAAACACTCGCTATGAATAAGTAGCCAGAGGATACAGTCTGCCTGAATCCATCTCAAGTCCCACCACAGTTGACAGCACCTTCTCAAATGTGTACAAGGGCAGACATGAACATACAGCCTCAGGTGTGTATGGTGGCGATAAGGTAACCATGATGAATTGTGAAGTGAAAACACTGTTTTGCACTTACTTTACTAGTTTTTCTGACGGGCACATTGAAATGCGACGGACTTCTGTTTATTGCAACCTGGGTCTTATTTGGATGTTTTGTCCATTATTTATTATTGATTATAATAAAATTGTATTCTCACCATGTTAATTGCTGAGATCTGGGAACATGGTGACATTGCTAAAAAATACAGTCTGAAAGGGTAAGAACCCTGAGTGGTTAGACGATCAGACTGTTTCAAACAACCTGGAAGTTTGGCCAGATTATCCAACCCACTTTATTGGGAGGTAAAACTTGTACTGTCAGTATTATTTCCACACTGGAAGTTAAACCAGGAAGTTGGTCTGTAAATTGTAAAATATGTTTACCACAGAAGGTTTGGGGAATACCCTTTTCTTTCAATTTCTATTCCCAAAATGTTTGTGTTATCTGGAGGTTTCTTTAAAACCTGCATGATCAGGACGCCCCATGAGCTTTCCATATTACTGCAACTGCCAAGGTTCGAGTCCAGCCAGAGAACATTTTTGTGATATCCATGTCTCTCTCTCGCCATGTTTCTTGTCTCTCTTCACATTGTGGCTGTCAAATAAAAGGCAAAATGCCAAAAAAAAAGAATCAATAAAAAACAAACAAACAACCCTGCATGATGTCTCACTGCACATGTTCCTTGCCCAGTCTGACTACTTTTTGCAGATGTCGCAACATTCCCAGACCTCAGCAATTAACTTGAGTGAGTGCAATGTAATTATTAGTAAAGGAATGATGAACAAAACAAGGAAAAGAAGACCCAGCTTGTATGACACTGGAATATCCATTTAAATGTCAGTATGATAATCAGCAAAACCAGATGCAGCCTGCCAATGTCATACTTGGCACAGAAACTTGACTGTCTGATCAACAATAAATCTTGCAGAAAAATATATTTGATATATTTATATAATATATTTTATATAAATATATTTTATGGTAGCTTCATCCTGCATTTCAATCCAAAAGTCTCATAACTCAGCTTTCATTACAGATAACTTTCAAATACAATTTGGTTGAGTGTTTTTCATTTTTCAGCATCCATTGTTAAGAGAAGATTCAGTTTTTAAAAAGTGGCAGCCACATGTATAAAGAGATTTTGGCCAGGATAATTGTACAATGATAGAACTATAAATGAACTGCTGAAAATGTTGGGACCAATACATGAGCACACGTGTCTTCATATCAGCAGCAAATATTAATATTGTTAAAAAAAATAATAATAATAAGCTATTAGGTGTTATTTATTAGTTCCTGTCTCTTACAATGTCCAAGACTGGCCATTGGACAACAATCAAAACCACTATCTTTAAAAATCAAGTGGAATGCCGTACACAAATAAGGCAAATGCAACACCACACCTTTGCCTTCCAGTCATTCAAATTATCCTTTGGTTGGTCCAGAGTTAGTGCTGTTTTTAATTTATTTTACAATTGAAGGTGGTAAACGCTTATATCAGGTTTACAGACTGGCAATGAAGCCAGAATCCTCTTCTACAGCGATTCCTGTGATTAAATCAATACAGTGCAGGGCATCCTAACCTGAAGAGAACATGACTTCGGTTTCTAGACAAAATATAAAAATTTCAAGACATGCCCTATGCTGTAACAGCTGAAAGCTTTAGTGAAGTTGACAATCACACTATGTCTAAGAGGACAGGTGTCCATGAGTCATTATGATGTCAAGTTCACTTATTTTCTAAAAGCCCATGCCTGCTGAATCTTCTGCCCAGAAACATCTGTATCTGCATCATGTTTGATGCACATTATGCAAAATTCTGAGATATAAATAAGACAAGCCCAAACCAGAGGGCATGAACATCACCATAACTGCTGTTGTTCTGCCCTCCTGGAGAGGAATGACTGGTTATCAGTGCTGGAAAATTACTTTTTTTGTCCACCTGCCACTCCATTGATTACCATTGTTTTTTTAGCTGGCAAGTGAAGCAAATCTAGCAGCCACTTGCATATTTTACCAGCATTTGGTAAACCAGCTGGTGGCTGTTGCTAATTTCCAACCCTGGTTGTTACGGCTAAAAACAACGGTCTGTCTTACAAACATGTGCCTTACAAGCTAACATGGGAGTACTAAAAGTGGCTGATTTGACTTTTGGTAACCACACATCTAATTAGAGAGTAGCCATGAATTTCTTATCAGATATGGATTGGGTGATACAAATAGTTAAAAGGTTTGTTTGGTATATCCGCTGCTAAAGAGTGTTTTCTTTAAGGGTAGTGAAACTAGATTATTTCCTATTTTACAGGTGGCCAGTGACATCTTTTTCAGCATCAGCAATTTGGGTTGCAGCTGTCATTACACAGACAGTACATTTACATTGCACTCATTATTGTAGGCAGGAGTGTCTTTTGGCTTGCTGAGAACGAAAATGTCATATCATGTATCGAAAGCTGCCATCAGTGAAACCACTCAGTAAGCTAACTATCTATACAAATGAGGGGGGGAATAAGGTGGGTTCATGACGCACAAAAAAACATAATGTTATGGTTTATCAAGTGACAAAAAGGTAACAACAGCCACCATTAAAACCAGCGCTAAGCTAGGTAACACACAAACTGCGGCCTTTTGCACTGAACCGGCTTTGCAACGTTAACATTGGTTATTAAAAAAACATATTTTATGAACGGAGGAGAAATCGGTCATGTAACAATATGTGTGTGTTACCTTGGGAATATCTTCACAATCACACAGCCCAGGTGCACATACTAAAGCACACTGTGACATTACGTAACTATCAATACAAACTAGCAACGTCAACACCCGTTTAACAGCTGCTGGTTTAGTTAGTTAACGTTAACGTAGCTGCGGCAACTCTCGTTAAGTTAGCTGTGCAAGGCGATGATCCGCCCAGACACAGCCGAGCAGAGGGACGGCCTTGTCTTGTCGTCCACAGCCCGTAAAGGCCTCATTTGTCGACCGGGGCCTGACATTAAACTCACCCAGCAAACCTTTAGCTACATAATGCACAATCTTACACATTAGTATAGTTATTAACCAAAAATCATCATCGATGTAACATCACTTTCCCCCCCGAGCAGGTTATTACTGAACCAACCATGGTTACTGTAGTAACGCCATTTAGAATGCTAACGAGCTAGCATGCTAACCATCTAGATAAACAGTTAACGTTAGCTTAGCTGTTAGCTTAGTGAAAGGTGCATTTAGCTAACTCCTATTTTTTGACACTTTACTTGCTGATATGACTCGACAACTAGCTAACTAGTTCCCCCATGTATAAAACAAACCTTTAACAATTTAGCTTAACGTCACTTTTCATCATTTTCAGCGTGAAGTGAACCTATCTGTCTGTCTGCCTTTAGATAACGTTAACTATGTTAGTGACAGGAGGAGCCCGTCTATTTCCTGAAACGTCCTGACCTGTATAGTTATAACCTATAACGTCAGCTTTAAAACACACTGCTAAATCACATTTTGTGACACAACATGTTACTAGCAAATGTGTATTTTTGACATAATGCACTATTAATGATAAACACACATTGTGAGTGGAGGATAAGCAAATAGCAGTAGTAAACATGAGACGTTTAAACACAGTCAGTAGACAGTGTCTGGTAGCTTAGCTTAGCTTCAGTGTATCAAAAGCTACTCTTATAACACCATGAATTGCAGTTTGACACTATCAAATATCCAATAAGCAAAAGCTAGTGGAGATAAAACCTCCATTAACTGACTAACAGAAGCAACCATAATGCAGTAATGTTACCTTGCATCAGCCAGCAGCTGATACGCTAATATACTAGCTCGTAGCTAACAATCACCGAGCTAGTTCAGCTAACAACTCACCAGGAATTTGATATGACTTCCCTCCTTCTCTCTCTATTCACAGGCTACGGGTCCAGCCTTTTGAACGGATGGTGTTGTCGTATATTACATAAACGTGGCCTATAATCAGACCCAAAACCCTTGTTACTAGAAAGATCCGATTCCTACGTTTTCTCCTCCTCTGCTTCTGGGTGTTTTTCCTGCGTCACCGGCCCCTCTAACTCTCTATCTCTAGTCCGGTTTCTGGGGCTTGTCACTTCGGTCCCGGCAGCAGCGGCAGCAGCAGCAGCAGTCACTCACACACAACTTGAATCATTTCAACATGGCGGAAGCGCAGTACGGACACACAAATGCCGCTCAGCTCAGTTAAAAACAGGCCAGACGACTATGACTGTGTGTGTGTGTGAACTCATCCAACAGTCGGCGGTGTCTGTGAGCCAGTTTTGCACCACAACGGAGAGAGACTAGCGCAGCAAACACAACACCCGCTGAATGGAAAGGGCATAAAAAAAACCTCTCTATTCTGTGATAAGTGACTCCGGCTCCAGTGAGGATGATGTGCAATCCGTAGTTTGATTAAAACCAGGAGAAAACTGAGCAACCTGGCGCACTTGACTATATCGCCTCCTATCGCACGGGGTGGTCATACATGAATAGGTAATCATTAAAAACACATTTAATAAAACCTCTGTATAAAAGTTCAATCAATTATTGGCCTGTCCTGTCTGTCTTAAAACATAGATAGATAGATAGATAGATAGATGGATGGATGGATGGATGGATGGATGGATGGATAGATAGATAGATAGATAGATGGATGGATGGATGGATGGATGGATGGATGGATGGATAGATAGATAGATAGATAGATAGATAGATAGATAGATAGATAGATAGATAGATAGATAGATAGATAGATAGATAGATGATAGATGGATGGATAGATGGATGGATAGATAGATAGATAGATAGATAGATAGATAGATAGATAGATAGATAGATAGATAGATGATAGATGGATGGATGGATGGATGGATAGATAGATAGATAGATAGATAGATAGATAGATGATAGATGGATGGATAGATGGATGGATAGATAGATAGATAGATAGATAGATAGATAGATAGATAGATAGATGTCATGACGTTCATACTAGATAGATAGATAGATAGATAGATCGATAGATAGATAGTAACTTTATTGATCCCGAGGGAAATTCAAGTTTCCAGCATCACAGTTCCATAATGCAAAACATGTCAGTAAAAAGGCAGTAAAAAAAGTTAGTAGTGCAAAGTACAAAGTACAAAACAAATACCAGATATAAAAATACAAAGAGATGAAGAAAACTGTTACAACTGAATATAGTGCAGAGTAACAGCTGTGATACACGACTATTAAAAAAAGTGAATATAGTGCAGAAGAGACTGTTAAAAATGAGTATAGTGCATTGTTATCTGTCCTGCAGACCGTCCTCCTTTGTCCACCACCCACCCCCAATAAAACCTCTATATAAAAGTTAAATCAATTAGGTAATTGGTAACGTTTTCATTAAAAACAAATTTAACATATACATATACATATGCTTGGAGGTGACCTGATGTTAAGAAGGATGCATGTGTGTGCCCATGTAAATGATATTACTATATATTTGCGCTCCCCCCCTTTTTATTTTCTATTAACTTATTTGTTGATTTAATTTATTATTACTCTCGTATTTTTGTATTATTGTTTTTTTTTGTTATGTGTGTTTTTTTTTTTTTTAACTCTATTCTTTCTTTTTATCATTATTATTATTATTATTATTATTTCTTTTCTTAATTTTATTTCAATTTTGAATGTTGAAGTTGTTTTCTCTAGTGTACTTAATGAGTTTGTCTATAAGCTCATCTACTTAAAAATTGGTTTATAAACTATTGTGATTACGAACTGTAAATTGCATATATGAAAACAACCTTGAAAAAAGTGAAAAAAATAAAGTATAAAAAAAATAAAAACAAATTTAATAAAACCTCTATAAAAAAAGTTCAATCAATTTTTGGCAGACGATCACTTTTTGGCACGACTCCTGTCAAGGACAGGTTCAAGTCTTGTCTGTCTTAAAACATGTGCCCATATGAACATAGAAACAGGTTTATCTTGCTGTAATCATTCCTCTTGCTCATACTGGCCATTAAGAGATTCTTTCCTAAAGTGATTGCATCACTCTGTGCAAAAATACATTCCACAGTTTATATGAGGCTTCAGCTGCCGAGTTAGATAAGTAGGCCTCAGTGCATATCTTCCAAAGTTACAGTGTTTTTAGTAAAAAAATGACCCTGTTATTGTTTCTCCCAGTGCAGCTCAACAGGGAAACATTGTCTGTGGATACACAAAGAGGCAATTTTATACAAAAAAAGACTGTTAAGTCTGAATACTGTATACACTTAAAGGGACTGTTTGTAACTTTTTACACGTATAAATCACCTGGGTCGGTGTCCCGTTCACGCTCGCATATGCGCATATATGCATGCTCGCCTATGCGCGGCTCACCTATGCGCGGCTCACCGCAAAGTTATATCTAGTGAAGCCCGTCTGCCAAACAGTGTTGGCCACGGTCGGAGGACGCGGGGGAGACCGTAGCTTTGGTCTCCAAGGCCGGAGTCTCTGCTGTACTCTGCTCCTCTGCCTGCCTGCTTGCCTTCACTCAGCTCGCTCCACCTCACGTGCATGCGCGCACACTACACACTGCAGAAGACTTCGTAGCTCTGAGAATATCTAGTGAATGTAGAGTGGACGTGCAGAAATAAATGCTGCAGCTCCTCCAGACCAACAGAGGTTCTCCGTGTCTTGTGAAGTGACGGGGCTCCGCAGCAAGAAACGTTATCGTCTCTGACCGGGTGTCGGTGTCTCCCCTGCTCCCTCCGACCGCGGTCAGGAGGCTGAAGCAGGAAAAGCCAGCACTAGGATCAGCATTGATTCATGGAGAGACCTTCGTCTGGTCAGCTAACATTACTGCCAAGCAGGTGAAATATAGAGTGATATTGTGGTTTTAGCTGACGTGTGTCGCCTCATTGTTTTGAGCGATGCTCGTTCATGTGTATTTAGAGCGAGCAAGCACGAGCCCGATGCTGACTTTTGTTGACTTAACGGCCTCAGGTGTTGCTGTTAACAAGCATTTCTGATTCTTACATGCAGTCCCTTTAATTTCCAGACAAACAGACTAATAAAACCTCATTCAGATAACCATTAGAATATAATTTTGCACAGATTTTGTCCTCCATCACTTACATACTAAAGGAATCTTTTAATGGCCATGAACAGGAAGAATGATTACATCAAGCAAAACCTGTTTCATTCATGATTGTTTTAAGACACAAAGGCAAAAAGGAGCTGCATTATTTATAAAATTATTTTAAATGGTATTTTATTTAACTTTTAATAAACAGACATTTGCCCCTATTAACCCCATGCTCCTCCACAAGTTTGCACATTGTGTACGTTACTCATGGAATATTTCATAGCCCTAAATTTGTTGTGTGGTAATTTGATTAAACACAAATTGGTTTAACTCATGTAAGCACAATAGAGCTGCAATAATGAAGGCCTTACCACTACATTTTGACAGAGGGCCTTATAATCAGACACTTAAGCAGGACCCAATATCATGTCAGTTGATATTGCATTTTGTAGTGGTACACATTACCATATTCCTCACAGTTATTGTATAGTAAGATATCAATTGCCAAGCAGTGAACTTGTGTTTATTTAGAGACATTTGGGTATGGGGCCCCATGGCAGTTTCCTGCTTTGCCCAGGTATAATTCAGCCATGGTTCTGGCAAGGGTCATGTGGTTTCATTAGGTTTGTCAGGTATTTGTTCACAGGTATCTACACTCTCTGTTACCACATGTAATAAAAGGGGAACAAATCTGACATACACATCCTTAAACGAGACACCAAACTCCTAATCAATGCACAGTTAAGAATCAACGCCTTCAATGACAAATTAGAGGGATTTTGCAAAGGTGGTATTAACTACAGGGCTTTTGTACTGATTTTATTACAATGCATAGGGGTTTCAATTTTTCTATATACTCTACTTTATTGCAGCTTCAAGCAGGTGGCAGGAATTAGGGCATGAAGGGGCACATTAATAACCAGCTCACTGGCAGCATTGAGGGATGATAAAAATCTTTTCATCTCACTTATATTTGATAACAAAACCTGCCTCTTGGAGTCAGTTTAATATGCTCTTATATTGTTTGTCAATCTTTTCTGCCACGCCCAATGCGTTGTATGCCTCAAATCATGGTATGACTCACTGCATATGTGTGAAAATGGGTGTGTTTCCCATCATTTTGCATATCATATACATTTCTATAGGATGTTCTTACAGCTCTTTAAAATGGAGATTGATGGAGAATTGCTAGAGGAAGTACTTAACCAGGAGATAACTGATCTGCTTACATCTCCAGATCCTGTGATGAGAGAAAAACGAGGACAAAGGCAACTATACAGCAATCCAGTGAACAAGTCACTTAGCCCCCTGCCCGTACTGCATTAGGTTCTTTGTGCTCTGACTGTGGTTTGTTTTGGTAGGAGCTCCATGACTTATAAAAATATGTATTACTTAAATAACCCCTGTTTCATGAAGGGGTCTTACAGAGAGGGTCTTAGCTGGCTGGGGAGATGAAGCAGTAATTTGACTACAGATAAACTGTGACCTCTAATCAAACCACTGGTTAACTAAATTTAGCCTATTAATATATTCAGACATCCTCACTCATTAACCATCACTTGGAATTTAAATGCTTTTCAAGGTAGACCTGACCAAGACAACATACCATTAAAGATGGAAGGATATAAAAGCATTATTTCAAATCTTTGTAAAAACATGATTGTCAGTCACATAGTAATATCAGGTATTAAAGATTGGATAAGACAGAAAGATGTTTAACTGAGTTGTCTCTATCAAAAGCTCTAAACATCAAACCTTAGGTGTTTTAATGGGTTGTATTGCATTGTATTGTTTGTTGTTATAGCATATCATGATTCATTTTATTATGGACTTTTTTCTATTCTTTTTTTTTTTTTCACTTTTTGTTTATTCATTAACATACTCTGTCATCTGCAGTGGTGGAAAGTGACTAGGCTACATTTACTCAAGAACTGTATAGGCCTACTTCAGTACAAGTTTGAGGTAGGCCTACTTGTACTTTAATTGAGTAATTCCATTTTTTCTTATACTTATACTCACTTAATTTCAGACGAAAATGCTGTACATTTATTTGATAGATTATTTAGTTACTTTACATATTCAGATTATTAATAAAAAATATAACTAACAAATTAAAATGAGCCCCACCTTTACCAACTGCAACATTAAAGTGATACATCATCTATCAATGATTATAATCCAGTAATATAATATATATATATATATATATTATAAAATGGATCATTCTGCACAATGAGAACTTTCAATTTTTGGTACTGTAAGTATTCAAGATGTTTATTGTCACACCAGTTATACAAGTACAATCGTGTGAAATACTTTTTGCTGGGAAGCTCCATTAAGAAAACAGTAAGTTAAGTAGCAAAAAATAAAATTAAAATAAAAGTGTATTTACAAATAATATACAGTATAATAATAAAGGAAGTAGTTGGTATATGGTAACTATAGAAGCAATATATATATATATATATATGTATTTTTTATTTTTTATATTGCACATATTAGATTGATTGAAGTATTGCACTTGTTTAGAGAGTGTTGTATAATTTATCTGTCTAAGAGTTTGATGGCCTGGGGGAAAAACTATTTCTCAGAGTGTATTTTGATGCTAATACTATAAAAATATTGCACAGGCATTTTTTTTATTTTTTATATTGCACATATTGCATTAATGAAGTATTGCACTTGTTTAGAGAGTGTGGTATGATTTATCTGTTTAAGAGTCTGATGTCTGATTAAGTCTAATTTTTTTTTTTTTACTTGTGTATTTTCTTTTTACTTATTCATCTTTTTTTAAATATATAATATTTTTTTCCTGTATCTATACTGGCTTATTTATATTAATATTAGGTTTGTTAAGTTTCTTTGTACCGAGAATGTTATTATTGGGGACGTTTGTGAATGTTTGTTGAATGAACAAAAAAACAATAAATATATTATTGAAAAAAAAAGAGTCTGATGGCCTGGGGGGAAAACTGTTTCTCAGAGTGTATTTTGATGCTAATACTATAAAAATATTGCACAGGCATTTTTATTATTTTTTATATTGCACATATTGCATTAATGAAGTATTGCACTTGTTTAGAGAGTGTTGTATGATTTATCTGTTTAAGAGTCTGATGTCTGATTAAGTCTAATTTTTTCTTTTTTACTTGTGTATTTTCTTTTTACTTATTCATCTTTTTTTATATATATAATATGTTTTTCCTGTATCTATACTGGCTTATTTATATTAATATTAGGTTTGTTAAGTTTCTTTGTACCGAGAATGTTATTATTGGGGACGTTTGTGAATGTTTATTCTGTTGTTTCAAATGAACAAAAAAACAATAAATATATTATTGAAAAAAAAAACCTGTTTCTCAGAGTGTATTTTGATGCTAATACTTTTACTTGCATCAGAGTACCTGAGTAGCCTAGGGCAGGCTACTTCTTCTTCCACCACTGGTCATCTGTTACCAGGGCAACAGATTAGAGGATATGTTGATGAAGAAATGACAGAAGCTATCACGCTATACTAAGCCTGTAAACACACCAGCACTTCTCTGGCATTGTAATCCTCACATTAAACCAGTAGTGGTTCCAGTTAATCCAGTTGTGGAAGCAGTAACCTGGCGTAAAAACACAATAACAAGAAGACACTCTCGTGACTCCCGCTCCTCCAGACTCCGCTCTGGGTTTCTCTCCCACCGTCACTCTGGAAGCTCTCACCGACAGCAAAGATGGCGGCTGAGCGGCGCTGAGTCTTCTCCGTAATGAGTTCCCACATTTGGTGCATTTGTTGAGTTTTCTAGCCGAACAAGGACACCAAGTCCCCACCGAGGAACTGTTCTCGTGAAAGACATGTTGTGAGACTGCGGAGGGGGATCGTTTCACCAGGAGTCAGCCTCTATAACGCGGTAGTTTGTGCGGTGTTGCATCACCGTGTAGCTAACTAGCCCCGCATCAACCGTCATTGTAAAATGGCTCCGGTGCAGATCGGGTCAGATGGGCAGCTCGTCCCGCTCGGAGGTCAGGTTGTGTCGGGTCCTCAGCCACCACCACCCGGGACACCGGCCACACAGGGGGTCCGCCTGAGCCTGCTCATTGAGTTTCTCCTCCAGAGGACCTACCATGAGATCACCCTGCTGGCGGAGCTGTAAGTAACATGTTAGGCCTCAAAGCTCACTAACCGGCGGGCTCAGCAGCTACCGGTAGATGATGCTCTTCCTCCAGACACTGTATCAGAAAACATAACCTAACTCATCACGTGTTGGGGGAGTGAGGAGATGTTGAGCCCTAACAAAGAGGATAGTACAGGTAACTGCTGTGAGAGTGGGCGTACCGGGTAAACAACACATCACCTGTCTGGAGATCCCTACTGTGGGTCCTAAAGTTATATAGGTTTGTTATTCAAGATCAGTGTATGTGTGGGGTGATAATGTGGGTGTATGATGGACCACTGTATCAGTCTGCTGTGTTAAAGCCAGCTTCTTCTGGTCCTGGTCCCCTTTTTACCTTAACTGCTACCTGAAATGATCCATTTGCTGTGATCAAAGCAGACTCATACCAGGGATGCACAGAGTTTAGGCTGGTAATATGTTGGGATCTGCTTTGAGGATAGAGAGATGGATGGATAGATGGATGGATAGATGGATAGATAGATGGATCGATAGATGGATCGATGGATAGATGGATGGATGGATAGAGAGATAGATAGATAGATGGAAAGATGGCTAGATAGATACATAGATGGATGGATAGATGGATAGATAGATACATAGATGGATGGATAGATGGATAGATAGATACATAGATGGATAGATGGATAGATAGATAGATGGATGGATGGATAGAGAGATAGATAGATAGATGGAAAGATGGCTAGATAGATACATAGATGGATGGATAGATGGATAGATAGATACATAGATGGATAGATGGATAGATAGATAGATGGATGGATGGATAGATGGATGGATAGATGGATAGATGGCTAGATAGATAGATACATGGATGGATGGATAGATGGATGGATAGATGGATGGATAGGTGGATGGATAGATGGATACATAGATGGATAGATGGATAGATGGATGGATAGATGGATAGATGGATGGATAGATGGCTAGATAGATAGATACATGGATGGATGGATAGATAGATAGATGGATGGATAGATAGATGGTAACTTTATTGATCCCGAGGGAAATTCAAGTTTCCAGCATCACAGTTCCATAGTGCAAAACATGTTAGTAAAAAGGCAGTAAAAAAGTTAGTAGTGCAAATTACAAAAAAATATACCAGATATAAAAATACAAGGAGATGAAGAAAACTGTTAAAAGTGAATATAGTGCAGGGTAACAGCTGTGATACACGACTATTACAAAAAAAGTGAATATAGTGTAGAAGAGACTGTTAAAAATGAGTATAGTGCAGGGTAACTCCAGTAGCTTAGTCTATGAAAAGTGCACAGGACAATGGCAGTAATTATGTGTTTTAATGTTTTTTTTTCTAGACTTCCCAGAAAAACAGACATGGAGAGGTATGTTTCTTTGAATTTCATTCAGAACTTATTCATCCCTTCACTCCTTTAGCCACTCATTCTGTTAAGCTGTTGTTTTTAAATTTTGTATATCTCTCCTGTTCCTTTTTCAGGAAAATTGAGATTGTCCAGTTTGCTAGTCGTACCAGGCAGCTATTTGTGCGTCTGCTAGCCCTGGTGAAGTGGGCAAGCAATGCAGGGAAAGTTGAGAAGTGTGCGGTATGTTCTGTGTAATTTCACTCATAATACTCTGCAAAATGCCCGTGTGTCCATCACAACACAAATAAGCTTACCTCTCTTTATGGTATCCATGGTAACAGATGATTTCCAGCTTCTTGGATCAGCAGACCATCCTGTTTGTGGATACGGCTGATAGGCTGGCGTCGCTGGCCAGAGATGCCCTGGTACATGCTCGTTTGCCCAGCTTCGCCATCCCCTTTGCAATTGATGTTCTCACTACAGGGTCATACCCACGCTTGCCCACATGTATACGAGTAAGTCTGTTACACACCCTTCTCTTCGTGCTAAGACTGCTAATGTATATGAAAAAATGTTGGGAGATCCAACTCGTGGTTTTTGTATGTCATCACAATTGTTTCTGTGTCCATTCGTGTAGGATAAGATCATTCCTCCAGACCCCATCACTAAGGTTGAGAAGCAGACCACCCTGAGTCAACTTAATCAGATTTTACGACACCGCCTCGTCACCACAGACTTACCACCCCAGCTAGCAAACCTCACAGTTGGTAAGCAGCTTGTGTAAAACCCACTATTGGTATATTTTAACTGATAGCCACTCGCATGACGTGTTTAGCAGTTTATTTTCAGATGTTTTGTTTTGGAGAAGGTCTTATGTGTGTGTTTGCTTGTGTGTATATTTGTGTAGCTAATGGGCGTGTAAAGTTTCGTGTGGAAGGAGAATTTGAGGCCACTTTGACAGTGATGGGAGATGACCCTGATATTCCCTGGAGGCTGCTGAAGTTGGAGATTCTGGTGGAGGACAAAGAAACTGGAGGTAAGGCATCCAGCTGCACACCACAGTGGGTACCATTGACACGACAATATACTTCATTGCTAATGTTTTTCCCGTTCCCATTTGCTCTCAACTGGTTTGTCTGTCAATCCATTCCCACGCTCCCTCCCCCTCCCCCTCCCCTTCCCCCTCCACATTGACAGATGGCCGAGCCTTGGTCCATAGTTTGCAGGTGAACTTCATCCACGAGTTGGTCCAGGCCCGTCTGTGTGCAGATGAAAAACCCCTACAGGACATGTACAACTGCTTGCGTATCCTTTCCTCATCTTGGCATTTTGTCTATGGCCTGCACAAAACCACTTGGCTTTAGGCCCAGTCTGATGTGAACTACTGCAGTAGGGCGGGAGTGTGTGTCAGAGCATATAGAGTATTGACCGGTCAAGCGGACGCTTGCAGCATTCCAATGAGAAACACAGCTGCAGAATTGCATCCTACTTAACCCCCTCTTTTTTTTTCATTAATTTTCTAACAACACAACCACCTTTTGTTATTGACAGGAGAAGGGCAGCACTGTTTTCACTTACAACCTGTCACTCAGTCAGGTCATGTGAGGTGTAATTCATTCCTTATGGAGATGTTTGTGTGCAACATCTATTAATACTATACAAAGAAACTGTCTACACTTTTGTTAAAATATAGCTAAATGACTCATGTCAACAAACCCGATCACCTAACATTTGTATTGTCATGCAGTGATAATTGTGCCACCCATCATGCTCTTGTAACATATACATATAGTAAGGAGATGATTCAGTCTGATCAGACAGTCACAGGCCTATTACTCATCAGTCTGTGGTAAAATGTAGAGAGAAACAGCTTGTTAGCATTCATGCTAATATCAGATAAGACCCTAATCAAGCATGCGAGCTGAGCACGACTGTGCTAATCACAATGCTAATCAGTATCATCTCTGCTCTGCCTTTCCCCCCACCAACGTTAGCAGTGCAGCTCACCGTGTCAAAGAGCGCTCTGTTGGGCACAAATACCCCTTTTACCAACAAAGTGTATGTGTCTTGAGGATATGAGTGTGTTTTGAATGTTAATGGAAAGATGTGTATGGTACTTTTTTTGTATCTCTATTCACCTGGAATTGATATTTTCCCACACTGTGTTTTCTTTAACCGCATTGTTTCCAGACTCCTTTTGTCTGTCGCTGCAGCTAGAGGTGCTTCACTCTCAGACTCTGATGCTGATTAGAGAGCGATGGGGCGACCTGGTGCAGGAGGAGAGATATGTGCCCGCAAAATACCTCACACTCACTGTCTGGAAGTAAGACTTTTTTAAATTGACCCTGACATATATATATTGACTAGAACATTGTGTTCTCAAAAAACTACCAAAATTGAATGATGAGAGAAAGCTCAGAATGGCCAAATGCATATAGTTTTCATCCCTATTCTCTGTTGTCCTTTTTTGTTTTGTTTTCTCCAGCCAACAGGTTTTGGGGAGGAGAACAGGTACAGCCTCGGTACATAAAGTCACTATCAAGATTGACGAAACAGATGGATCTAAGCCATTGCAAATATCTCATGAACCTCCTCTCCCTGCCTGTGACTCCAAATTAATGGAGAGAGCCATGAAGGTAAGGTGGACATATTGTTTTCCATGAATGTGTTTTCAGTGTAATATAAAGTATGGGGCAGTGTGGCTTACTGTTTGTTTTCTCATTCTTCAGATCGACCATCTGTCGGTGGAGAAACTTTTGATCGACAGTGTGCATGCACGGTCCCATCAGAAGCTACAGGAACTGAAGGCCATTCTAAAGACCAGCAATCCCAGTGACAACTGTATGTATTTACTTCACTTTCTCATCATTAAAACAGCTTAACACTTTCTTCGATATATAGATTGAACAAATGCACAGAAACCAGTGTTGTCTCCTTCAGCAGCTGCTGTGCCAATCGGTGACAACAGTTGCTAAAAAAGAGGTTTTGTTTAGGATGCAGTATGCATCATTTTAATCCTGAAAAAATGTAATAGAAGGATTTGCTTGGGTCTTATTTATGATGAATTGCATGTTCAAAATTCCCATCAGCTTACAGAGATGTGCTCTCTCACGCATCCCCCATTTACGTTCTGTCAATTAATGTACTGTAACCATGGTTTTGAGTAATCTGCAAAAGAGATACTTAAGCGTGTGTTTGTTTATTTCAGCATTCATCGAGACTGCTTTACCCACACTCGTTATTCCAATACTTGAGCCCTGTGGTCGTTCGGAGTGCTTGCACATTTTTGTAGACCTGCACTCTGGCATGTTCCAACCCATGCTGTATGGATTAGGTAAGATATAGTGCACTTTTAGAATATGTTTGTTCATTGTATTGGTCCTTTTTTCGTTCAGGTTGTTTTTAGATAAGAGTTTGGTTTGTGTGTGACAACAAAGGAAATCAGCTATTTGGCTGGTAATGTATCTAGGATGATTTAAATGTACGTGTGCTCAGCTCTGTGAGAATAAAACCCTGGTGTTTTTCTCTCTAGATCAGCCCATGGTGGATGACATTGAAAAGACCATTAACGATGATATGAAGCGCATCATATCTTGGCTACAACAACTGAAGTGAGTCCACCTCCTCAATTTTATATAGCTATGACCATGAAATATACATTCACAGCTGACAGTATTTTTAAAGTATTTTTTGGCACAGGTGAAAGATAGCAGAGGCTGTTTAGAGTCAACAGTAGACGCCAAAGTCTGATGCCTGCTTCTAGCTTGTCAAAATTGACTAATTGCTGTCAGTAGCAGCACTTGGCTAAGCAGGTGGCAAGATGGGTGTTATGAAGGATTACCACAGCTCTGAGTCTTGCACTAGTGAACAGCGGGAATGCTGAGTAACAGGATGAGCTATGAATCTGGGACTTTTTGCAACTTGGATTTCATTGAGACACTGAATCTTTCTTTCTCTGTGGTAAGGTTCTGGTTGGGGGAGCAGCGCAGTCGACAGTCTGTGAAACACCTTCCCACTGTGTGCACCGATATCCTTCACCTGTCCAACTCGGCTTCTCACCCTGTTGGCAATCTGTCCAAACACAAACTCTTCATCAAGCTCACACGTCTTCCGCAGTACTACATTGTGAGTTCCTCAACCAATATATTGCTGAAAAGTGCTAAACTGAAATGACTGAAATTCAGCAAAGTTATGATCTGCTTTCATTTTGATGTCCTCCCTTTAATTCTCCATCGTGGATCATTCCAATCTCTCTCTTTCCTACTCCTCATCTCTTTGTTTTTGTAGGTGGTGGAAATGCTTGAAGTGCCTAGCAGTCCCACAGCGTTGCAGTACAAGTACTCTTTCCTGTCTGTGTCTCAGTTGGACGGAGATGACGGACCCATTTGCGCACAGCTCATGCAGCATTTCAAACCCAACCTAGAACACCTCGTCCAGGACACAACAGGAAGAGGGGCCCGACCTGGGACTAAGAGAAAGGTAGTCAGTGCTACAGGAGTTATACACCAAATGTTCATTTGTGTATGCTGAAATATACACTATACAGTATATTTCATCACACACAAATGAATTGTTTTGAGTTTTAATGAATGCGGTGCTGGCCTTGAGGTTAGAACTAGGCAGTTTGGACCGGACCTTTCGTGAATGTCAAAGCGTGTTCGCCCAGCTGGATAAATTACACTAAATAAACATCCTTCAATATGTATTTTTTTGTCTCTGTTGCAATCTAGGTAACTGGGGAACAGGGGGACCCAGAGCCAAAGAAGCCTAAGCGGTCTGGAGAAATGTGTGCCTTCAACAAAGAGCTGGCTCATCTAGTAGCGATGTGCGACACCAACATGCCTTTCATTGGCCTCAGAACGGAGGTATGTCATAGTGCTCAGACAGTTTGAATCATTTCATGCCAGTCATAGATGTGTTGTAAAAAATATCAAGCATGGCAATCTCAGTCTTGTGTTTTCTGGCTAATGCTGCATGTCTGTCTGTCTTTGTGTAGCTGTCCAACATGGAGATCCCAAACCAGGGTGTCCAAGTGGAGGGAGATGGCAGCAGTCATGCGATACGTCTACTGAAGTAATACACACAGTCACAAGCACACACGCATGCATTTATGCACACACGATGACCACTAAATGTAATTTTTATTGTGACTTTACTAATAATTGTTTTACCCTTCAGGATTCCTCCCTGTAAAGGTGTAGGAGAGGAGACCAGGAGAGCTTTAGATCGGTCCCTACTGGACTGCACCTTCCGACTGCAGGGCAGAAACAACCGGACCTGGGTGGCTGAACTGATGCTGGCCAACTGCCCCCTCAACAGCACACACAGCAAGGAGCAAGGTACACACCACATACAGAGTGTACCAAGTTCATCACTAAAAGTTTACAACATGGCCCAGCGTCTAAACAAACTCATCTGTCCCCCTGTATTAGCCTCCACGCGGCACGTGTATCTGACTTATGAAAACCCTCTGTCGGAGCCAGTGGGCGGGCGGAAGGTGGTTGAGATGTTTCTTAACGACTGGAACGCCATCAGTCAGCTCTACCAGTGTGTCCTCAACTTCTCTCGAGCATTGCCAGGTACGTGCACGGTTATCTGTAAAGGAAAGATTACACTTGCATGTAAGTGAATGACTGTCCATCTTAACTCAGTCAGTGTGTTACTGGTCATTTTGCTGCAGGTGTATGGATTTGCAATGATGGTGATACATGTATTTCATGTATCATTTAAAACAAAGATTGTTTTCTTGTTTTATTGGCCTGGTTTGAAATTTAAAACCCAGATTAATCAGATTTACTTTAATACATTTGAGCTATGTGTGTGTAGAAATCTGCACTCAGTTTTTATTAGTTGAGGCCTGCACTCATCAGTGTCACTAACACTGTTGAATAAATGCTTGGCAAAAGAAAGACACCGATCTAATACAGCTGCACATTGTTACTGCTTCCCTCCAGAGATGCCATCTTACCTGAGCCTGTTTTCAGAGGTGCGGCTGTACAACTACCGCAAGCTGGTGCTGTGCTACGGTACCACCAAGGGCAGCTCCGTCACCATCCAGTGGAACTCCAACAGCCAGCATTTCCACCTCGCCCTGGGCACCGTGGGGCCTAACTCTGGCTGCTCCAACTGCCACAATATCATCCTCCATCAGCTACAAGAAATGTTCAACAAGAGTCCAAACGTGATGCAGCTGCTGCAGGTACACAGCACACGTTATGAAACTGCAGCCACAACATGTGCTGTATATGTACACTTGTTTTTTCTGGATCAAATAATCATTTCAAGTGACTTTTTTAAGGTTCCACTTAAATGTGTTCCCATTACTTCCTCCTCTGTTCTGCGCTCTCAATCAACATCACATACCACCTATTTATACTTAAGTGTTCTGTGTAATTTCCTGGGTAACGTTTCTATTTACCATCTTCCTCAGGTGCTCTCTGACACACAGGCCCCCCTGAATGCAATCAACAAGCTACCTACCGTGCCCATGCTGGGCCTGACCCAGCGCACCAACACTGCCTACCAGTGCTTCTCCATCTTACCCCAGTCACCCACACACATCCGCCTGGCGTTCAGAAACATGTACTGCATCGACATCTACTGCCGCAGCCGCGGTGTGGTAGCCATCAGAGACGGAGCGTACAGTCTTTTTGACAACACTAAGATTGTAGAGGGCTTCTACCCTGCTTCTGGACTCAAGGTATACCAGACTTGGAGGCAGAGTAGTGGTGTCAACTAACAGTTTATCTGGGAAAGGGAATACGTTTCTCTTAAACTGATGTTTCTGTCTAAGCTGTCTGTCAAAAAAAAGATCCTGCCACTTTCAGTTCTAGTGGACATGCATCTGTGAAGCTAAGTATACTTCTCAGGGTCCACCCAAAAATTGTGACCTGTCGATATTTTTGGAAATACTCTTATTTGCTTTCTTGTCGAGGGTTAGATGAGATATCACTCATGTCTGTACAGTAAATATGAAGCTTTTGCCTGCGGCTGGTTTGCTTAGCCGAGCATAAAGACTGGAAATAGGGGGAAAGTGTTAATTTAGTTAGCCTTAGAGGTGCTTTGGGTGGCAGATTTTGTTATTTTTGGAATACTAGGCCATTTGTTTCCCCATGTTTCCGGTCTTTATGCTAAGCTAAGCTAACTGCATATTTCCCTTTAATATATTAAGCCCATATTTAAGCTCTTTAATTCTGTGTGAGAACTGGAAGGCTGTTTTTCTAATCATCACAACTGAATAATATAATACTACTTGATTCCAGAAGTAAATGTAATGCAGATATACAGTTTTAGGATTTGAACTATTTTGGTCCAGCGTTTTACATTAAATTCCGTCCTTCTCTTCTTTCCCCCCGTCTAGACATTCCTAAATATGTTTGTAGACAGTAATCAGGATGCTCGCAGACGCTCTGTCAATGAAGATGACAACCCACCCTCGCCGGTGGGTGTCGACGTGATGGACAGTCTGATGAACCAGTTGCAAGCTCAACAGCAGTCCCAAACAATGAGAGGGGGCGCGGGAGGTGTCTATCCTCCTCTCACTTCACCGCCGCCAAATTACCACGCTAACGTAACCCCTTCACCATCCATGATGCCCACCCAGTCGCCAGGTAATAGATAAGATAGGTGTTTGTCCAAGTGTGCTTGAGTGAATGATATCCTGTATCGTTTGTTTCATCTGAGCTTGTCAAGCTGCCATACAGGCTTATGACCCCCAAGTTTTGAATATATCACATATCGCTGTCATCAACCTCCCTGCTGACTTATGTATTTTGTGTGTGACTGAGAAAGAGGAAGCGCAACCATGTGTGCCCATTTTTGATTTCGTGAAAACCATGAGATCTGTTGTGTTTCTCATGCAACATACGCACACACCTCACAGCCGAGAGGAAACAAAGCATGCATTTAGTCCTGCTCCCTCCATTCCTCTCCATCTCAGCCCGCCAGCCAGAGACTACAGCCCTTCCGCCCTGCTTTAGCATGTGTGTGTGTGTGTGTGTGTGTGTATGTGTGTGTAAGGAGAACTTGTCAACCTCAGCGTCTGACGAGTCCTTTGGTATGTGTATGTGTGTGTGTGTGCAGGGAACATCCATGCCTCTGGCTCCCCTAGTGGAGCTCTGAGGGCACCCTCTCCTTTCGGGCCCACCCCGTCTCCGTCTTCTCTGGGCATAGCCATGGGCCCGACCAGCTTTGCCAGTCCCCACGGTAAGCAGCAGGGTGGCCCCTAAATTCTGGCTTGGTGCTAATTCTGGTCTGCTGGACAAGGGCTGGAATGGGCTGAAACTGAACGGCTTCACTTGGCACTTTTTAGGCTGCAGACATTAACAATCATATGACAAATGGCCTGTAGGTAGTGGGCACACAGTGGTGTATTAATCTGTGTTTATTGTTGTACATTAAAAGTGTTGTTTCTTTGCTGATGGCTGTCTTTCCTTCACCATAGGTGCTCTGGACCCCAGCTCTCCATATGCCATGGTGTCGCCCAGCCATAGGGGCCAGTGGCCAGGCTCACCCCAGGTCTCAGGGCCTTCTCCTGGGGCAAGGATCCACGGCATGTCCCCTGGTAATCCATCGCTGCACTCACCTATCCCCGACCCTCATTCTCCTCGTGCCGCGACCAGTAAGTACAGCTTTCTCAGTGTTGCCTCACATAATTTTTTATACCCCAACTGATAATGGATTATTTTGTATGCCGCCGCGCCGGCAACAGTAGGCATTCGGGTTGTCCAACCATTCTCATGAACACGATATCTCAGGAATGCCTGAGACGTCCACTTGGACGTATTCGAATTTGGTGGTCAAAGGTCACTGTGACTTCACAAAACATGTTTTTGGCCATAACTCAAGAATTCATATGCTAATTATGACAATTTCACACACACGTCTAATAGGATAAAATGAGGAAGTGATGACATTTACAGACATGGATGTAAACTGCAACTTGACCCTTCGGCAGAGGCATACAACCACGAGGCAGTAATGCTAGATTTTAAATAAAAACACAACATAAGCAATTAATCTTGATACTGATTCCATAGATATATTTTTTATTGTGACCAAAAGATTTGAGTGGAACATTTTACAGTTGAGAAAGTAACCTGTGCTCTCTGGTGGACAAGCTATTTAACACAAACTAGGTGACGCTGTTTCTAAATAATCTCAAACCTAGTTTGGCACTTCTGTACTTTCTTGTTACTTAAAGGCGACATATACACAGATACAGACATATCTGCAGTAAGATAATATCTGTCGATAAATCAGTCTAGCTCTATTCAAATATTGGGAGTGTTTCTCTACATCTTCTCTCTCTGTCTTTGGTTTAGGTTCACAAGTCATGCCTACCAGTATGCCTCCACCCCGCAAGCTACCTCAGCGCCCCTGGGCTGCCTCCATCCCTACCATCCTCACCCACAATGCCTTGCACGTGCTTCTGCTCCCCTCACCCACTCCCTGCCTGGTGCCAGGCCTGGCAGGAAGCTACCTCTGCTCGCCACTTGAGCGTTTTCTGGGTTCAGTTATCATGAGACGGCACCTACAGAGGATCATCCAGCAGGAGGCCAACGTAAGTACTGCACTGATTTGGAGAGATAATTCCTTGGTGTTTTTTTTTTGTTTTTTTAATGTGTTCTGCTCTCCCCTAACTTCCCACCTGCTCTGTCAACTCTCCTTCAGTTATCTATTGTGAACTCTAATGAGCCGGGCGTGATCATGTTCAAGACGGATGTACTCAAGTGCCGCGTGGCTCTCAACCCAAAGAACTACCAGACACTGCAGCTCAAAGTCACTCCAGAAAACGCAGGTCCCTGGTCCCAAGAGGAGCTTCAGGTGCTGGAGAAGTTCTTTGAGACGCGGGTAAGTACGAACAGCAGCCATTTAAACCTAATTCATAAATTATTCAAACATTGGAGGCATTTGTACACACATAGTTTAAGAGTTCGACCTATACATGAAAAACGTTTTCTTGTCCATCTCAACTGATCGTAATTGAAAATATTGAACAATATTGGAAGCACTTAAAACATAGTTGATGTGTTGTGCTTCAATTAAAAGAATTGATAAAGTTAACAGGAATAGGCTTTAAGGCCATTCATAGGAAGACATGCCTGCACTCATGTTATTATTCCATTGATCCGTATTCTGTTGTCCTCTTTCTAGGTTGCTGGTCCTCCCTTCAAATACAACACTCTGAATGCCTTCACAAAGCTGCTGGGGGCGCCCACTAACATCCTTAGGGACTGTGTGCGCATCATGAAGCTCGAACTGGTGGGTAGCCGTTTCCTTTTTAAGAGGGGTTGTTATATGTTTTGAATCATGATTGTGTATGAGACCCGTCAGTTTATTTGTTGTTGTATTTTGATATATGTAGAAAACATACTTAGCATCATCTCTACACAGACAATATCAGAATTTATGAATACGTAAACTGAATAAGAGATTTTGTGATAACTAGCTGTCAAAAACAGTGTAAACATTGCAACAAGATACAGAACGAGTACACCATATGTCCTGATAAACCTGCCTATTTCACTGCTTTGTAGTGAAGAAATCTATTGTTGTGTACTTAATGACACAATTACAAGATATCCATCGAATATCTTGATGCCTTTCTTTACCTTAAATACAGCACTTAGAGTTGCCTCTGTGTTTGAAAGGTTTTCTATATATGTATATTGTCTCTCTTTGCAGTTCCCTGACCAGGCTGCACAGCTAAAGTGGAATGTCCAGTTCTGCCTCACCATCCCTCCCAGTGCTCCCCCTATCGCCCCTCCTGGAACCATCGCTGTGGTGCTCAAGTCCAAGATGCTCTTCTTTGTAAGTTTCAACCACAACCAGGACACAAGTCGTATGTCGCCTGTGTAGCATAATTTGACACAACCTGACCCCTGTGTGTTTGGTGTGTTTTTTGCCTCACAGTTGCAGCTGACCCAGCGTATCCCAGTGCCCCAGGAGCCGGTGAGCATCATCGTGCCCATCGTGTACGACATGGCCACAGGCCTCACTCAGCAGGCCGACATCCCCAGACAGCACAGCTCTTCTGGCGCCGCAGCGCTCATGGTCTCTAATATCCTTAAGAGGTTCAATGAACTGCACCCCGCCAGACAGGGTGAGACTTGCACGCTGATGAACACTGAATAATTTACTGTATTGAAAAAGTGGTGTCAAATTTGCTAAACTGGTATCACGTGAATATTCAGTGTTATCTGTACTTGATGCAGAATGTCATTGCTAACACTGGGTATTTTTCTATCTTTCTTTTAGGTGAGTGTACGATATTTGCTTCTGTTCACGAGCTGATGGCCAACCTCGCTCTACCCCCCGGCACTCGTCAGTAGAAATGACAAATTCAGAGAACTGGAACTCAACCAGTCCCTTCGAGACTGAGGACAGGTCCATCTCTGAGACAAGAACTAACTGTGGTCCCAAGATGTCAAAATCCAGCATGTGTCTCTCTCTGCTTCAGCCACTGGACTATTGACCTGATGTATATTTGCTGTTTTCAAAGGAGTTAAATATGTACAGTTGTGGACCACGGTCTTTATTCTTGATAGAAGCTCACAAACAAGATCTGCCGTCGAGGTAGATCATGGACGGGGGGGGGGGGGGGGGGGGCGTTTGATGCAAAAGGATATAAATGTTATTTTTTCCTCCGGGTGCACTTGTAAACAAGATTATCTATTGAAATTAAGATTGTTTACGAAAATATGTATATTGTTGTATATTTGAGTGTTGAAAAGTTAGATTTTTGCTAGAGAATTGTCTTCTTTTTTTTTTTTTTTATAACGCCAGACTGATATTATTATAGTATCAGGAGATATATTCCTTAGCACACTATTTAAATGTTTTCTTGCCTTTTACTTTGTCAAGACCTCTGCATTTTTATTTCAAACTTTCACTTTGGATACTGTAAAACTGTGACAAACTTTATAAGCCAGTTGTATTTTATTAAGACACATTTTGAGTCCTGATTGAAGGATTTGAGACTTCCTGTCTGACTTTGCTATTTAATAAACCAAGCCCAAAGTTGGTTTGTGCTTTGAGGATCTTCCACTGGCAGTACTACAATAATCACATCATTTACTGGAGTAAAAAGTAGCAATACTACACTATAAACAGATACTCTATTGCAAGTAAATGTCCTGCTTCAATGTACATAAAGTATCAAAAGTAATATATATACTGACATTCCAAATACTTTCATAGGTTACTCTTCAACTCCTTTCAGCACCTTTCACTTCAACTAATACTCACACTTCACTAAGTGCATGCAGCTCCACCTAAATTGACTCAAGTTCATTCAGTGTTTAAAATGAAACTTTAATTACTTTCAGCAATTCCATTTTATTAATGCCACTTCAACTTCTTCAGTATTTAAACAATTTCAACTTCAAATTTATTAGCAGCAAGCACACCTTCTTTAATTATATTAGATTATTAATGATAATTTTACATGTGATCAGTGCTTCTGTGTTGTAATGGGTGGAGGAGCGAGTTTTAGTTCCTTTGAATCATTTTGGGTAATTGAATCTGTAACAATGCAATTTAATCTATAGCAATGCATCATGTTTTAACCTAACTTAATCTGAAAGGTAAGTAGTAATGTAGATTTAATAAATACAGCTGTGACGATAAAGCAGGAACTTAGTCTGCAAATATTTTCATAAGCAATTATGAATTATGAATGAATTATAAATATTTGTTTGGCAACCATTCAAGTCCCAGCTTCTCAATTGTGAGGATTTGCTGCTTTAGGAAACTGTGATGGTAATTTTTCAATATCTTTTGACATTAAATAAGATCAATTGAGAAAAAAAATTAGATTACTGATATTAAAAGGAACCATTAGTTGCAATCCTTGAATAAAAAAATAGGTGTATAGGAGTAAAAGGTACAATATTTCCCTTTGAATGTAGTGGAGTATAGGTATAAAGTAGTATAAAATACAAATACTACTACTTAACTACAGTACTTGCACAAATGCACGTAAATCAGTGTTTTTCTTTGTTAGTCCTGTGTTAAACCTGTAGAGAACAAGCTCTGCATCCCCACCAAGTGATGCTGTGATCATCATCCCTAAAGCATGACATCATCCAGAAAGGCTCAGTCTGTGGGGAGGTTGAGGGGGCGTTCAAGACTGCAAATCACAGACTAGTGACTGCACGGCTGTTTGTTGCAAAGGGCGTGGGCATTGTTTTGCTTTTTTGAATGACATAGCTACATGGATGTATTCTTCATCTCGCGGCTGTGTGTGAGCATCGATATCTGCAGGAAAACGACTTACGGATGAAGAAATCGGCTTTTTATTCAACCCCGACTGAACGTTTGACACTCGAACGCACCCCTTGCGATAGATTGGATAGGCCTACTGCCGACAAAATGCCATAAGATCAATAAATACATAGACGCGTTTCTATTTTTCTTTTTCTTTATAGCCTCAACTAGGCTGCTGACATTTGCTTCCATGAGCTTCTTCAGGCTTTTATGAGCAGGGGATCATTCAGGAGAACAGTGCGATAATAATCACATCCAGTCAGATATGGCAGTGAGCACATCTGAGCCGCTCTGTCAGCCGTGCATCTACCATGAAGCCTTCAAAGGTAAGTCCCAGCATCACTACACACTCGTCTTTATTTCTGGTTGTAAGCACTGTTATGTTGACATCTTTCTGCTGTTTGAATGGCATCTTGGAGGTAGTGCCGTCTCTGTCTCAGATCAACACACTGACCACTCCCCTTCAGTCCTTATATATCTCCATCCTTCCTAGTGGGACCTGTAGGATCTTGATGATGACACATGTTGTTTGTTTGACAGGCTGTGGTGGTGGTGCTGTGAGTTTGTGTTTATGCATTAAGAGGGAAAAGGTGTCAGACAGACAGGCCTTACTGATTTTGTTGCTGTGTGTGTTGGTCAGTGGAGCTACAGGTGAGGAGACCTCTGATGCCAGTCCAGCTGAGTCCAGAGCAGGTGGGCCTGGAGATGTTGTGTCTTTGTGGGCAACTGGACCTCCTCATCAGGGCACAGATGCAGCAGGTGAGAGTGACCTAAATGCTACCTCCACCAATGCTGTCAAACATCACATGTCCCACTTTCTCACTAGATCTTGCATCCGTTTCTGTCTTAACTGTCACATGAAATTGAAATAAAAGTCACATTTTCCCATCAAAAAACGAATTTCCCTGCCCTAAAATACAACCATATTGGCAAGCGGTGGCTACTGAGATCCATAAAGTAATGGGAATAAAGTTAAGGTATTCATTCATTACACTATACTTGGGGAAAATACCAGAAATTGTTTAACACAAAAATAAATATTTAATAAAGATTCTCTTGACAAGTAGTAAGAAAGCCATAACTCGAAAGTGGATGCAGACTGATCCTCCAACATTAAACCAATGGCGGGGTATTGTAAATGAAATATATTGTATGGAAAAAAACAGTATTGAGTACTGGGAAAAAATGGATTGTGTATTTACACCTTTGATTGAAGTGTGACATTGTATATTAAGATGTATTTACCAAAATGTACTGTGATCTGACATTTTAACACCCATGATGACCTCATGTTCTTTGTTCTCGAATAAAAAAAGAGTTTAAAAAAAACAAAACGAATTTCCCCCCATGCATCACCATCAGCATCACCCAAAGCAAATAAAAAATAAATAATGTAATGCACAATACTAGCCCATTAAATGAGATTCAATTAGCATTGGGTGTGCAGTATACCTTCATGATATCAGCTAATGTTGGCCATGCGTCATGTTGCATGCAGATGACAAGAGATGCACTTGACAATATGGGCTGCAAATTAATGTGCATACAACTACAACTTGCACATGCTTTTCCTTCATTTGTAATTTGTTTTTCAGCAGTTTAAAAAAATTAAGTAAAGCTTTTCTTAACTTTGTTTACATCATGCTGCTGTATTGGAAACAGCTGTATTGGAAACAGCAGCATGCATTATCATGCAAAAATCCAGATAATACCCATTTAGGCGAGACACTCACAAATTTTCTTCATACATTTTTATTTTTTTATTAAATCGTGAGCAATAGTCCTCTGCACACAAACACGTTTTGGGTTCTGTAACATTCATATTTTTCTGGATCTATTTACATCTTTGAGATGTAATGCACAATACACGCCCATTAAATGAGAGTCAATTAGCATTGGGTGTGCAGTACCTTAATTATGTCAGCTAATGTCGGGCTCTGCCACATTCACATTTTTCTGGATCTATTTACAACTTTGAGATGTCCTTATGATCCTTTCCAATATTGTAACTCTGACATTTACAACAGCACTCAAAAGCACCATTAGACTTGAGGAGGTCATATTTTCCAACATGCCAAGATTCATAAACTGGTTGCAGGTCCATTGTGAAGTCTGTCCCACTGTTCATAAGCATTTCATATCTATCTGTATAGATCTTTCTTTTTATCCAGTGACATTATTATTCATAGTTTTTATGTCCCAGTTCCAGGAGCAGTTAGGTCAAGGCTGTAGCCCAGAGGAGTCAGACACCTTCCAGGCTCAAGGATCAGAGATTCTTGATCAGATGCTGCAGTGCCTTGAACATCTACCAAAACCTATGCCACAGCTGGAGGTATCACATCTAATGATATTGTCCAAATAAACTTTTATGGTATATATGCTATTCATGTCACATACTTCCCTAAACGTGCTTGAAATAAGAAGACTGTGTTTCAAGATAACTGTTGCATGCTGTACCAGAAATCAGAGGGTTGATGTGTTTTCTCAGGACTACCTGGACATGGTGGGTTTGTCAATAATGTTTCCTCGTGTAGAAGTGTTCCTCATTCAAGGCAGCCCAGTGGACATGCTGGAGACGCCGCCAATGGACGGTAAGAGGAGGAAGAAGAACATTTCAATCTGTTATTGTTTTTGAAGACAGATTATGCATAGAATCAGAAAGAAATGTAAAATATCAAGAGCTTTTCAGTTCAAGACATTGAACCATCCTATTCTGTATTCATATAAGCATGGACACCCAGTACAGATACTTGTTACAGCCAGTGGAGGGATTTTAACTAAGAGCATTTACTCATTTCTTTGGCAATTGTACTTTACTTGAGTATTTCCATTTCATACTACTTTATACATTTCAAAGGAACCTATTTTACTTTTTATTTTATTTGACAGATTCACTTTGCAGAGTAAGATTTTACACGCAAATTATGCCGTATATAATATGATGCATTGTTATAGATTAATATAAAGAATCGATTTAATTGATTAAATAAAGGTGCGGTGTGTGTAGGATCTGGTGGCATCTAGTGGTGAGGTTGCAGATTGCAACCAACTGAAACTTCTCCCTTATGCCAAGCATGTAGGAGAACTACGGTGGCCGACGTGAAAACATGAATGGCCCTATCTAGAGCCAGTGTTTGGTTTGTCCGTTCTGGGCTACTGTAGAAACACTGTAGCCCTGGAGAAATACTGTAGACTCACAGATTCCGTGAAGAGGACCCGCTACGTATGTAGATATAAACGGCTCATTCTAACGTAACGAAAACACAACAATTCTTATTTTCAGGTGATTACACACAAAAGAAAACATACTTATTAATATTATATTCCATTTATGCCAATAGATCCCCCTAAATGCTACACACTGTCCCTTTAAAATTGACTCCACCTCGACTTTCAACAATATTAAATGTATATAATAATACACTCTCAGGGGGCATTATTCTGCATAAAGAGTACATTTTGCTTATACCACTTATGTAATTTTAAGTAAAAGTTTGAATGTGGGACTTTTACTTGTAACGGAGTATTTTAACATGTGGTATTGCTAACATGTATTCAATTAAAGTAACAGATTTTCTTCCACCACTGGATATAGCAAGGTGAAAAGGTATGTTTTCTCTGCACCTCTATATCCACGTAGATGCCTTGAAACAAAAACGATGACCTCACCAATTTCAACCGCTACATCTATACTGGGTGTTCACGCGATTAAAATACATTCCACTTTTCCCCCCGAAGAAAACAACTAACGTAAGCTGATGCTTCTTCTGCAGAATACTACTTCCACATCGCCAGACTGAACCAGCTCATGGTGCTGAGTCAACAGCTAGAAGAAGATATCAGGCACCTTGGAAGTCATAAATACATTGCCCACCAGCTCTCGGTTATTTACGTAAGGAGAATACATTGCTTTCATGCGTCAACGTCTGTGTTTTCAATCCACTATAACTTGTGTGCTTTTTAACTTTTTCAGCAAGTCATCAGCTCTTTCAGAGGAATTCAGGCTTTCTCCGAAATGAAGAAAGACATCGAGGCCAACTTCAAACAGATGAAACAGTCTCTGGTGGTAGAGGAAGGCTCCAGGCATGAACCTCAGCTGGCTGCTCACTACATCAACTGGTGGGTTCAAATCCAATTGTTAAGTTGTTGATGATGATTAATGCAGCAACTATCTGATGACAATCACATGCTGCTCTCTGTGCAGGATATTAGACCTAACTCAAAGCTTAACATCGGTGGTGTTGACGCTACCGGAGGAGCTGACAGAAGACCTTCACCAGGCCGTGACCTTCATGTCACAGTTCCTGTCCTGACTGACCCCCGACCAACGCCTCTGTATCTGTTGAATCCTGATGTTCTGCTGGTCTGTCCAGGAGCTTCTAAATGAACTGATGTTGTTATGACTGTGAAAAGGTGCTACACAATTTGATTCAGCTGATCGATGGTGGGATTGGATAGCCCTACTTACAAATCATGTAGGTTTTTATATTGTCCTCCTGAATGTGACCCATATGGTGAGTCAGTTGTTTGGAAATGAATGTAATGTATGAATCCCTCCTTGCACTACTGTTATAACTACTGTTATACTTGCTTTTTTTTTCTTTCTTTTTTTTACCTGAAGTGGAATAATAAAATTGAATGCAATAGGGAAATGTGTTTGCGTTCTCCCTGTTATGGACAGATTTGGTCATATCCAAGGATATAGCAGGATAAGGCAGACATTGACTTGCCATGGCAGATTATACTGTATAAAATATACTGCCAAGGCAAGTAAATATTATGGAAGTAGATAAAATATTTCAGTATTTCTGTGGTTATTGATCTGACCAAACAGTATCAGTTAAACTGTAACTACTATTACTGCTTCTACTTATAGCCTACTACATAGGTACATAAGTACTAAGTGAATGTACTAAGTACTGTTAAATTTTTTAAGGTACTTGTACTTGAGTATTTCCATTTTCTGCTACTAGACTAATATATAATGTGATTGAGTAGTGCTACTTAGTGTTTGTATTAAATAATGTTACTATAATATAGTGTATAATGTTATAAGACAGTATTATATTAACATAATACATTATGATATGGTACAGTATAATATAGTATGACATATAAGATATAGTAGCTTATATGGTGAAATGTAGTTATATAATATAACATTCAGAGAGTGGTGCGGTCGGCCCAACGGCTCACAGGTGGAGTGCTGCCTAACTTGGAGGACATATACACCAAGAGATGTCTAACCAAGGCAAACAAGATCATTGCTGATCCTAGCCACCCGAGCCACGGCCTCTTCATCAGGAAACGGTCCAAGAGGAAGCCTGGCTACATCAGCGTCAGAGCTAAAACCCACCGCCTCAGAAACAGCTTCTATATCTCCAGGACATCCGGATGCTGAGCTGAGACTCACACCCGACCCTGACCCACTAGAGACCCACTACACCCACTAGAGACTCACACCTGACCCTGATCCAGTAGAGAGCCCTGTCTCTATCCACTCACCCATTCATACCCACCTCCTCACCCTCGGTTACACTGCACCTATTGCACCACACACTTACAAGGTTTTTAATTCTATGTATTTACTGTGAAGCGCTCCATAAGTATGTCTGTATTGGGGGAGTGTGCGCGTGAGTGTGTGTGTGTGTGAGTGAGAGTGTGTGTGCGTGCGTGCGTGCGTGTGTGGGGGTGAGTGTATTTTCTCTTATATTTATTTAATAATTGTGTATGTATTCCCTACCTCATATTTTATCGAACAATTTGCTATTGTTGCTGCTAAATTTATAATGTTTATAATGATGATTATATTTGACTTCATTATTGTTATTTAATTGATTGATTGATTGATCGATTGGCTATTATACAGGGATGAGAGAGTAACAAACAGGAACATAATACATTGTATAGTACAGCAATATAACATAGAATATCAAAATATAAACTGATATAGTATGAGGACAGTATCATATAATAAAATACCACTAGGTAAGTATATTTTGATGCCAATACTTTTTGTATTTGGAGGATTACTCATCGTCTATGATGAGCAAATGTCGCCTCCTACTGTTCAATTCCTGCAAAATGTTAAATCAGATAATAACACAACAGCTCCCCTCTGAATTATAATACCCACTGGTCTGGTTAATTAAAACAAACCATACATGTAGGGCTACAATAAGACGATTTTGTACCAAACACACAGCAGGAAGGATGCAACACGGTTGTAATGCTGTTCATTAAAGCAACACCTCTGTAATGCTTCCTGTAACAGGCTGTCTCAGACGTCCTAAAGATGTTGACAGTGCTGAGGTATGCAGAACAAACCCAACCGGACTGTCTGTCTGTCACAGCCGCCAGGGGGCGGGACTAAACTGTGAGTGACGCTCTGGATTAACCAATCACATACCTTCGATTTTGCTCGCCAGCCAATCAGAGTGCGGCTAGGCTGTCCGGCAGACTTGACTGTGAGGTGAGAGCTGTGAGGGGAAAAAGAAGGAGGATATATTCTTGGTGGGAAATGTTTGAATGTACCAATATGACAGCTTTTCGGATTTAAAATAACACATCAATGAACGTCGAGGAAGGATGAAAGAACGTGAAGAGGGTAAGTTTAAAAAGTTTATAAAGTGGAGGCGACCGAGCTGTGTGTTTACCTGTCACTCATCTTTGTTACAATGTTGCACACCACAGGGCGACTTCAGGAAGCTGTGAGTGATGTTTAACTTCTTAGATACAATGTGTGTTAGCTAGTAGTAGCAGAGTGTTGTCTTTTAGTTGTCTCTGACAGCCTCAAGGGGGTCAAAAGCATCTACACTGCCGGAGTGTCCTTGAGCAACCCTTTAAATCCCCTGACAGCTCCTCCCTGTGGAGGGGGGCACGCAGAAGATAAGTCCCATGCGGAAGATAGTTCCCATGCAGGAGATAGTTCCCATGCATGCAGAAGATAGTTCCCTGCATGCAGGAGATAGTTCCCATGCATGCAGAAGATAGTTCCCTGCATGCAGGAGATAGTTCCCATGCATACAGAAGATAGTTCCCTGCATGCAGGAGATAGTTCCCATGCATACAGAAGATAGTTCCCATGCATGCAGAAGATAATTACCATGTATGCATGCAGAAGATAGTTCCCATGCATGCAGAAGATAGTTCCTATGCATGCAGAAGATAGTTCCCATGCATGCAGAGTAGCCACCCTGCAACCCTCCTCTCACTGGAGATGGGGTAGTTATTGGCCAGATATTCATAAGTATGACTTCCTCTCTCTATACAGATATAGGGTTAATATTAATATCAAGTATCCATGATCCTATTTATTTTGTTGTTTATTTTTTTTTATTATAAATCTTCAAATGCCAGTGTAAGATAATGTAGGCCTGGTGATTATTCAGACAGTGGTGAGGGGTGACTGTGTTGTATGGATTTTGTGTGAGGTTCTTGTTGTGCTCAACAGGATCAAAATGACCTCAGCGTTTATTTACTGTTTCATTCCATGTATCTGATTTTTGATCAACTGTTTGAAATATCTTCTGTCTGTATTCTAAGATAAGATAAGATATTCCTTTATTAGTCCCTCAGTGGGGAAATGTGCAGTGTACAGCAGCAAAGGAGATAGTGCAAAAAACAAGATGCATCAGCTAACACAGTAAAAAAAAAGAGCTAAACAAAGTGTAACAAAATATGAACCATTTAAATAGAAGGAAGTATAAAAATAGGAACAGTATATACAGTATTGACAATAAACAGACTATTAAACAAAATTGCACAAGTGGAAGATGATATTGCACAGTGAGAATGAAATGAAATTCCACCTGAAAACATCAGGTTATTGTCAGTTTTTGGTGTGTAAGTGTAAGTGGTCTACTGGGAGCAGTGCTGGTTGTGGAGTCTGACAGCTGCAGGAAGGAAGGACCTGTGATAGCGCTCCTTCACACACTTTGGGTGGAGCAGCCTGTTGCTGAAGGAGCTCTCCAGTGCTGAGATGGTGTCCTGCATGGGGTGGTAGTCATTCTCCATCATGGATGACAGCTTAGCCATCATCCTCCTCTCTCCCACCACCTCCACTGTGTCGAGGGGGCATCCCAGGATAGAGCTGGCCTTCCTGATCACTCTATCTAGTCTCTTCCTGTCCGCAGCCGAGATGCTACTTCATCATATTGTATTTCCAGATGCAGAGACGCACACCTGAGCCCTGCATGTGTAAAGATCTGAGGAGGAGATGATACCAGATCCCACAGCTACAGCTGCATCCAGGTCCTCAGGGCAGAAGTAAGATAAGATCAGAATCAGGTTTATTTCACCAAGTATTACATACAAGGAATTTGACTCCGCTTTTTATGCAGCTCTCTCAATATACTTACACAGAATAGAAATAACAGAATAAAGAATACAATGATAAAAACAAATATATAATAAAAATCTAATTTTTATATACAAGTCAAGTGTTTGGGAGTTGTAAACAATACAAATAGTGCAAAGAAAGAAATACTGGAATGATATATGTGGACTAGATGATTATGTACACCATGTACATGTGGAGATGTTTATATACTGTATGTACACTGACTAGGATTTATATTTACAGTGACAGGTATAAACATATAATATGTACATAAATGTCAGATGATATGTACATAGTACAGAGAAATGTGCATTACAGACTGTAAATTGTAATATAAAAATGTTAAAAAATTTGCATTAAAGACTGTAAGAATTATAGTCTATAAGAGCAGCAGTGGATATTTTGGTGTTACAGGGTTATTGAAAGTGTATGACTGATTAAGTGTTCTGATAAGCCTTCATTGATCCCCTGAGGGGGAATTTGGTTGTTACAGCAGCACCAGTTGTACTATACTTTCTCTATTTATCAGTACTATTGCTGCAATAGTACTGATAAATAGAGAAAGTAAAAGAATAAACTAAACTAGAATAGAATAAGAGAATAGATTTTTTTTTTTTAAATAATAACAAATTTATATATGAAAAAGAACATAGAGACACAAATTGCAAGGTAAAGTGACAGTGGTATGGTTAAACCTGAAAGAGTGATACAAGTAATGAAAGTCGAGTATGTGTGTGTCTTTGACAGTGGTGGAAGAAGTACTCTGATCCTTTCCTTAAGTAAAAGTAGCACTCCCGCAGTGTAAAAATACTCTGTTACAAGTACAAGTCCTGCATCTGACAAAATGTACTTAAAGTAAAATTAAAGTAAAGTGAAATGGCCCCATTCAGAGGGTTAAAATATGGAGTATTCAAGGTCTGGAAAGATGATTAATAATTTTTTTATTAACACAAAATGTACACACGTTATTATCATGTGCTACAAGATAAAAAATAATTTTTCAACTTTATGAGTACACGATGACCTCACGTAAAACCCAGTAGGTCTAATCAGCAACATAACTGAAAACACCTGGGTCTGTGGGGCCTTTAATCTATAACAGTGCATCATATTTAATAAGTTGATCATGTAACTATAGCAGTTACATATATGTAGTGACGTGAAAAGTGCAATGTTTCCCTCTGAAATATAGCGGAGTAGAAGTATAAACTGACATATAAAATTGTACTAAAGTACCTGAGAAGATGTACTTAGTTACTTTCCACCACTGTCTGGTCCTTGAATGCTGATTTGATTTTCCATTCTTGTAATCTAATTTCCTGTTTTGACTTCCCAGTAAGAACTCCCGTGATGAGGCGAACTCCTCCGGGGCTGTCAACCATTCAGAGGATGAGTCGGGGAATGAGAACAGACAGAAGAGTGTGGTAGGTGTTTTTCTGTTCATCGTTTAGCATGCAGGGTCTGATAGCAATGCGCCAACAAAGCGCCTGACCACACCTCATTTTAAGACCAACACGCCCATGGGCAAACAGATGGGCGCAAGTACATTTGCTACTTACACATTGTGGGCGCTGGACGTGATATGACAACTGTGTTTGTCTGAAACTAGCAATGATAGTTACACTGCGCCGGGTGTAAGATAGGGCCCTAAGTGTTACTGAAGTGTGAAGCTGGAGGAGTGAAACGTCTGCTGTCTGACTGACTCTCTTGAGTTTTTCACCTTGAATCATCACAGTACTTCAATGTCGACACAGAGGAGTTTTGTCATTCAGACATTTGTATTTGACCCGTTAAGGATGACACTGGTTATATAAACTCATATATTTACTATCTTATCCTCCACTTTTCCCAAAACCCACAGAGACGAAGAAAAAGACCACACAAGGGCTCAGAGAATGTCAAGCGCAAAAGTGCCAGAGCCGGTCGCAGCGGCGTTGGCGCAGCAGGAGGCAGCCGCGGCAAACAGAGACAAGTGGAGGCCGTCACCCTGTTCGAGGTGGTCACCATGGGCAGGAGTGCTATGCAGGTAGCTAACCCTCACCTGAGGAGTGCACAGAAATCATCAGTTCACCTTTGATTTATAATAAAAGAGTGATCATTCTGTTGGTAGGTTTACATGCGCATTAATGAGGACCTATTTAGCTTATTTTCAGGTGCATACTTGTATTTTGGGTTTTTACTAGAACATGTTTACATGCTTTAATGTTAAAAAAACGCATTATTTTTCTTATACAGTCTGTCTGAATATACCTGTATTCACCCTCTGTCTGAAACGCTCTGTTTGATCTCCTGCCCCTGCTGTTTTCAGGGTGTGGCAAACTAGCCGCTAGGCAGGTATTATGCAAATGTGTTACTTGGTGACATCACCATGTTACGGAAGAAAAGGCTGGACTTCAAGAAAGGTGTTTCAGGGAGTTCTTTGGACTTTGTAACTTTGCAGACCTTTTATATGCACAATAAAACTATATAACACACTAGAGGCAAGGGAAAAAGCACAAAAACATAATGGGTCCTCTTTAATATTCCAGTTATACTCGGGATATATTCAGCTAATGAGCAGTTGCATGCAAACCATGTTTACAACAGTTTACAAAAATCTAAAATGAGCTCATATCCTGATTATAAAACCCCCTGAATATACTAGCTGGGATGATCTCATTATCAAAATATTGATATGCAGTAAACACACTAATTGACTTTGGGTAATGTCTGAGCAGGCGGTGATTGATGATTGGATCGAGGCCTATGTGACGGACAGAGACTCTTCTCTCCTCGATCTCATCAGTTTCTTCATCCAATGCTCTGGTTGCAAAGGCAAGCACACCACACACACACACACACACACACACACACACACACACACACACACACACACACACACACACACACACACACACACACACACACACACACACACACACGTAGAACACACACTATCAGGTGCATGTTTCCCTGCTTGTCTCCCAGGTGTGGTCACAGCTGAGATGTGTCAGAGCAAAGAGGACAGTGAAGTCATGAGTAAGATGGTGGAGGAGCTGGATGAGGTAAGAGGTCTTTCAATATGTGCTTGTTCCTGTGTCTTCATCAGATGTAACACTTTGAACTGAAACTGTACAACTGTGTGTGTGTGTGTGTGTGTTTCAGGTCGCTGGTCTGCAGTATAAGAAGTTTCTGGCCTTTCCGTGGATCCTCACAGTCACGTGGCCCATGGACACAGTCAGTAGTAGCTCCCTGCTTAAAGGGGACATATCATTAAAACTCACTTCTTCAGAGCTTGTGCACATACATTTGGGTATCTGGAGTTCCTACCAACCCACAAACTGTGAAATAAGACAACCTAGGCAGTTTTTTGTGGCCTGCCTAGATCAGAAAACATGTGATTCAACAAGCCATTCAGATTTGGCTCCTCTTCCTATGTCACATGCAGGCTCATTAGAATATACCGCCCACAGCTTGACAACAACCTTTGCAAAGGTGCACCATATTTTTCTCTCAAGCCAATCAGAGCAGACTGGGCTTTTTCTGGAGGGGGGCTTAAAGTGACAGGAGAATTTCAGACAGAGGGTGAATACAGGTATATTTAGACAGACGGTATGAGAAAAATAATTAGTTTTTTGGACATTAAAGCATGTAAACATGTTCTAGTAGAAACTCAAAATACAAGTATGACCCTGAAAATGAGCATGATATGTCCCCTTTAATGGATTTTACATCTTTCACCTTCCTGTGTTAGAGGGTCTCATTAATTATTAAATCACCTACTTGACCCACCATTTCTCCAGAGTGACCCGTCCAAAAATACTCCTTCACATCAGGAAAGTAAAGATGCCAAATATTTGAGCCTGCAAGTGTCTCTCTTCTATAACCCTCAAGTAATTGCTGCCCTTCAAAGTATTTCCTCTCAGCATCCTTTTCCTCCCTCCCCTCGCTGCAGGACAGCGTGGAGTATCCTCTGATACAATCTGGACCGTACGGCCGCTGGTTCCACTCTGAGTTCTGCGACTTTGTGTCGGTGCTGGTGGCTCAGTGTCAGCACAGCGTCATATTTGACAGTTACCTGATGAACACCCTCATCTCGCTGCTCACCGAGCTGTCGGACTCTTACGTACGGGCTTTCAGACACACCTGCACGCTAGCAGGTAAGGAATAGAAAAACACACACATTACAGATAACATAAAAACATTCAATAAACTAATCTGTGCTTTTTGGTTTATGATGTGGATGTCCCCTGATAAGCGGTGAAGCTGCTGAGCTCTCTGGTGGGCGTGGCTCTGAGCCTGAGCGTCGGCGTCGAAAACAGTCAGAAACTGTACGAGGTGCAGAAGACAAAGACGATGAGACAGAAAAGCACCCTGCAGCAGGAGAGAATGCAGAAGAAGATCACAGAGGTAAGACCAGTGTCACTTGGTATCTGGTTGAGAGTTTTTATCTTTGCTCTATAAGTAATGTCTGACTTGCTGTGTGCCTTTCCTTGTGCTCCTCAAGCTGCAGGAGAAGAGGGCGGAGATAGAAAGCATGATGGATGTCATCTTCAAAGGAATTTTTCTGAAACGATATCGGTGAATGTTTCTCTGACACTGTTAGTCTCAGCATAGCTTTCAATGTGCACCATCTCATTTTGTGTGTGTGTGTGTGTGTGTGCCTGTGCAGTGATGTACTTCCAGAAATCCGCTCTATCTGTATGGAGGAGTTGGGTTTGTGGATGAAGCTCTACAGTTCTGCATTTCTCAATGACAGCTACCTCAAATACATGGGCTGGATGATGCACGACAAGGTAAACGACAGCAAGCATACAATGCAGCGTAATGTGATGTAACACAAAGATAACACACAAGAGATAATTTGGGTGTTCTCTGTGAATAATACATCTTTTAGAATGAAGACAGACTATTTATGTCTATTGCTATGAAACTGGACATGCATATCATGTTTCAGATACCAGATGTGCGTCTCAAGTGTGTGTTAAGTCTACAGGGTTTGTATGGTGATCCTCCACTCCTCCCCAAACTGGACCTGTTCACCAGCCGCTTCAAGGTAAACAATTCTGCTTAAAGTTGCATTAAAGGGACAGTGTGTAGGATTTCATGACATCTAGTGGTGTGGTTGCAGATTGCAACCAACTGAGTACCCCTCCGCTCACTCCTCCCTTTCCAAGAGCGTGGTAAAGTGAGCCGCAGAGTGCAAAACCGTGGTAACGCTGTTCGCCTCGCTCAGAGGCCATCTTTACTATAATAATACTACTTTAGGAGCAACGGAAGTCAAACGACGGCTGGCGGTACCACGGTTTTGCACTCTGCGGCTCACGTTACCGCAGTTTCACAAGCGTGTCGGAGAACTACGGTGGCCTTCAGGTAACTTAAAAACGCTAAAGGCTCTCTCTAGAGACAGTGTTTGGTTTGTCTGTTCTGGGCTACTATAGGAACATGGCGGACTCCGTGAAGAGGATACGGCTCTAAATCAATGATAATGTTTTTTTTCAGTTTTTGAACAAGTTTGCCATATCAATTTAAAAGGTAATGATATGTCAATGTTGTGTTCACACTTTTGCACAGTCTAAAAAGCTCTTTAGAGATGAAGAATTTGGTGATAAGTCTGTGTTTTTGGCTTTACAAGTAATAGTACAAACAGCCTTTTCATATTCCCCATAATTGATTCAATGTTGCTTTCCAAAATACGATTAATGCACGTTTAGATGTGCCGCCCATGTTTGCATAAGTGTGAGCGCGCTCATGCACGATGTTTACCGTTTTTGTTCCAGGACCGGATGATCTCCATGACCCTGGATAAGGACAATGAAGTGGCAGTGCAGACCATGAAACTACTGCTCCTCATCTCCGAGTGAGTCACCACACTGTTTGTTTCTCTCATCATTTTCCAATCATCTTTAATGTTTCCCTACTATTTATTTCTGACTCCCCAGAACGTCTGATGATGTGCTCTGTCCAGAGGACTACAAGCAGCTGCTCCAGTTTGTTTACTCTTCACAGCGCCCTCTTGCGGCCACCGCAGGGGAGCTGCTCTTCTCACGGTACGTTCACCTCCGTCACTTGAAGAAACAAACAAAACAAAAAAACTCCAAACAAACTGTTGATAACCTGGATATTGTTGGTCTCTTATTAGGCTTCTCAAAACTGTAGCCCCTGCATCTGATACTCAGGATGAAATAAACGAGGAGGAGACACATAGACAGCAAACATCTGCCAGACTGAAGGCTCTACTGCAGTTCTTCCGGGAGTCTGAGGTGAACATACACCGGCTGTTTCAATACAAGGCTCTTGTTTGAGCTTAAGAAAATGACCACGGAAGGACTGACATGTCTCTCTGCGTTCGCTTTCAGCTGCACACGCATGTGGTGTATCTTGTGGACAGTCTGTGGGACTGTGGGGGAGCCCTGCTGAAGGACTGGCCCACATTCACATCTATACTGCTGCAGGACCCTTCCTCACATGGACCAGGTAACTGTGATGTGTTAGTTTGTGTATTTGTAGGCAGAAGTGACCACAAGAGGATTAGTCTGACTAATAATTTCGTTGATTTAATGGAATTGTTTCTCTTGTATTATGAATATGGTCATTAAATCTGGTGCTTATTGGTGACTAAAGCATATTTGTGAATATTATTGTGATTCCCCAGATGTGTAAAACACCGTAGCAAGCCAACAAAAAATGCCTTCAGCAAACAACACCTAATAATAACTAATAATAGTGTCTGTTGTATTCTTGCCAATTGGATGCTTAAAAACATCAGTGTTTTAGTGATCTTGCAATAGCATGAGATAATAAATAAATGTTTTGCTTGTTTTGTCTCCATTAGGGCTGCAACTAATGATTATTTTCGTTGTCCATCAGTCTGTCGACTTATTTTCTCGATTAAACGATTAATTGTTTGGTCTATAAAATGGTGAAAAATGTCTTTCAGTGTTTACCAAAGCCCAAGATGACATCCTCAAATGTCTTGTTTTGTCCACAACTCAAAGATATTCAGTTTACTGTCATAAAGTAAAGAAACCAGAAAATATTCACATTTAATAAGCTGAAATCAGATAATTTTTCCTTTTTTCCTTAAAAAAATCCTCAAACCGATTAATCGATAATCAAAATAGCTGCAGATTAATTGAATAGTTGACAAATAATTGATTAATCGATTAATCGTCGCAGCTCTAGTCTCCATGTAAGTTTAAGAGCATCTACAAACCAAAGCAATATTACATTATTTGAATTACAAATTGTGTTCAACTGTAATCTTTTAAAAGGGTGCAAAGCTTGGTCTATCTTCATTTTTGCATTCATGAATTATGTTTTTTTTTTTTTATGTTATTGTTTATTGTTTATTTGGTTTATTTGCCTAACAGCCTCATGTGCTTCGTTTGCAGTAAAGTATATTTCCACCATAAAATACTATCAGTAAATATTACCTTGTGAAAGACATTCTCCATTCATTCAGATTATGTCACATGCATGTGATCATCTTGTGTGTATGTGTGTGCGTGTGCATGTGCGTGCAGGTCTGACTCAGGCAGAAGAAGCGGTGCTCGTAGAGATCCTGGTAGCTTCGGTGCGTCAGGCCTCAGAGGGACCAGCACTGGCAGGAAGGAGTGGAGCCAAGAAGGTCAGTGAGAGATCCATCCTCTCCTCATCCTTTTACTTAAATAAAAGTACCAGTACAACAATGTAAAAGTACTGCACTACAAGTAACTACTACTACTTAAAGGAATACTTCACCCACAAAATGATCATTTGTATATCAATTACTCACCCCGTGTTACCTTGAATTATTGAAGAAAACAGTTTTTCTTGCATGCCTACAAACGGAGAATCAAAAAGCGAAAGTGTGAAAGTATCGAGCATACGACTGGATAGCTGAGACTTGGATTATACTGCACTGGGTGTGTGAGAGTTTGTAAATGGATGTTTCAGGTGATGAATGCCAGGGAAAAGAAAATTCTGACAGATGACTGTACTAAGCTCACTGATCATCTCCTCGTGGTGCTTCCTAAGTTACTGTCCAAGGTATTTATTCCACGTGTAACTGTCATATATATATTAGTTAATTTGATTCTGTATTAAGAACATTCAGATGTCTTTGCTGCACAGTTAGATTCTGGGTGTTATATTGTGATAATGTCTATTCTTTGATGATGTTGTTGTTTGTGCAGTTTTCAGGTAGTTCTGACATTGTTGCCTCCCTGATAAAGATTCCTCAGCACTTCCTCCCCGAATGTCCCGAGGCTGACAACACACAGGTCTGCATCAACGCACATAAACAATATCATGACAAATTAATGAGATGTGAATGGGGATATGATGGGGTGACACATCTTTTATCTTTTTGTTGCCACTATTAACACTGTAGTGTTTGACCGAAGAGCCATGAAATAAAACTTAAATATATTTTAATTGAAAAATTATTACTGAGTCGCTATTTTCAATGCGATTAGTTTAATTGAATGTGTAATTATAGATATATTATGAAAAAAAGGTAAAAATCCTGAGCACAATACTCTTTCTTTTCTCTAAAATTACACAAATGTTAGCTGGATCACAAAGTTGAACAGAGAAAGTATCCCAACTTCTCTCACTAGGAACAGTTTTAATGATTTACCAGTAATGATTCTTTCATTAGATTATTCATCATGTAGTCTATAAGATGTCAAAAAACATGTTAAATACTGAATGAACCAAATGTGACATTTTGCTTGTCTGTTTATTTTTTTTAAGAAACAGTGTGTAGCATTTCGGAGGATTTATCGTCAAAAATGCAATATAATATTAATAATTATGTTTTCTTTAGTGTATAATCACCTGAAAATAAGGATTGTCGTATTCTCGTTAGCTCAGAATGAGCCGTTTATATCTACATAGGGAGCAGGCCCTATTCACAGAGCCGGCTGCCATGCTTCTACAGTAGCCCAGAATGGACAAACCAAACACTGGCGCGTAGTTCTCTAACACGTTTGGCACACGGGAGAAGTTTCAGATGGTTGCAATCTGCACACATACACACTGCACCTTTTAAGACCAAAAAAATAAACAGTCAATTTCTAAAGACATAAAACAGAAAGAAGCAGCAAATCCTCACGTCTGAGGTCCTGGTAAAATTATGAATCAGTTGTCATTGTCATCGCTCAATCAACTAATTATTTTAACACTGTCAAAATAGTGTAGATTGTCATTTATTTGCCTTGTGACCTACTGGGTATAGTCACAAAATTGTAACACATTTTAAAGTTACTCTACGTTATTGTCATCCTCCTCCTCCTCAGGCAGTATCTGGCCTGATGGCAGAGATGGGAGCTGTTTTGGACCGCCACTCGAGCCCTGCTGTTCTGGAAGCTGCAGCCCGCACGTACCTCAGTCTGTGTGGGGAGGAGACGGCCTGGAGCTCCGTGGCCCGGGCCGCCAGAGACTCTCTGGTCCAGCACTGGGTGGACCACCTGACGGCACTGCTGGAAGACTCGCTCACGGTGAGCAGCACTGTTACACTGTCGGACCAAAAGTATGTTGCTGTATGTGTGTTTGTGTGTTTTGGACTTGTGGATTTTATTTTCTCTTAGCTGTTCATTCGTGAACCCTATTTGTCTGTGTGAAATACTGCATACTTTCACCTGTTTTTGATGAGAGGTCACTAGTAAACATCACTCTATTCTTTATTCTTATTCATTCCTATTTCTCTGCTGTAGGGTGAGAGTCAGAGTTTCTCTGCTGACGAGGAGAAAACGGGAGAAATTCTAGCCACACTGAAGAAACTCAGAGCTTTCCACAAGTAAGACTTTAGAACCGTTCGAGCCCACAATATTCCTGCCAGTGATGTGTATTTAATTGGCTGTTCATTATCTGTTTCTCCTCATGTTTTGTCAGCTGTCACGACCTCCTCAGGTGGAACCTGTTTGAGCTGTTGTCTCCCCTCCTATCAGCGAAGAGCAACGAGGGAGGAGCACCGCCTGAGGTACCAACACCGCTTCTCTAAAAATCAAGTTTGTACAAGTGTTATTTATTCACCGTCTTTCATTTTGATAAGCGTCCTCAGTCTCTTTCTCTCTCTTTTTGTCTGAAGGTGCTGCTGGAGGTGCTGCAGTGTCTGTGTTTCTGCATGCTGTGGTCTCTCAACACCAGTACTGTCACTTTAACCTCTAGAGTGAGTTACATCCGCTTTACTTTCAACTAATATGAATATAAAGATTTAGAAATAAGAAGTTTGTATGAGCAGCCGCATCAAAAGATGTATATATGAATATAATATTTTGGGAATATATACTGTATTACACCCTGCGATGGACTGGCGACCTGTCCAGGGTGTACCCTGCCTTCGCCCAATGTCGGCTGGGATCGGCTCCAGCCCCCCCGCGACCCCTAACGGGATAAGCGGTTGCAGATGGATGGATGGATACTGTATTACATGTGTATAACTGTTGTGTTTTTTGTTTACACCATCAGTGGGCGGGTGAGGCATTATTCCCAACAAAATATCATCTAAAAGTAGCAAAAATCTTCAGTATAATAATTATGAAATGTAATTCAATTCAGGTCAATTCAATTTATTTTTATATAGCGTCAAATCATAACAGAAGTTATCTTGAGACGCTTAATGACGCGTAATGAAAACTAACGCCATTTACATCTGTGTTATTTCAGCAAACATAACTATAATTAATTTATGCCTAGAAAAGAGATAAACCAGCTTTGTTTTGGTGTGAGAAGCTTTTGAAATTGTTTTATCTATTTAAAATAACTATTAAAGGGGAACTATGCCTATTTTCAAAATTCATACATGTTATTCCTATGGTCTAAGACAGTCCAAAATATATTAGTAAACATAAACAACTCTCTCCCAAATCCAAAAATAGAGTGCTAAAACTCAAACTTGTGATGTCATAAGGTATAAAGTCTGGAACTGCTCCATAGACAATGAATGGGAGACTTATTTTGTGGACCCACAGAATGTTTGTTTTCTTTTTTTAATACCCAAATGACCCCAGTGAGTCAGTTGTGGAACAGAAAATGTTCCCATGTACTCAGAATATATTTTGAAAATGGGCGTAATTCCCCTTTAATGCATAAAAACGTATATTTTTCTCATTTTCTGTTTGAGTGTACTGCGTTATTGATCAATAAGTGGTCTCAGCCCTACAGTGATTGCAGTGGTAGAATAAGCTTAGTCGATTAGTCGATTGACAGAAATTAATCAGCAACTATTTTGATAATTGATAAATCGTTTAGGTGATTTTTTTTAAAAGGCAAAACTGACAAAAATTCACTGGTTCCAGCTTTTCAAATGTGAATCTTGTCTCACTTTCTTTGTCCTCTATGACATTGAAATAACTCTCTTTCACAGATTGTTATTCAGATAAAAACAGGACATTTAAAGGCGTCACCGCGGGCTCTGAGAACTGGTGATGGGCATTTTTGAGCAGCCTTATAGAGAATTGATGAAAAGGGAGTATAAAGTGTAGAGTTTTTCAGTGGGACTGTACTTCTAAAGAGGCCCATATTAATAAATTACATTATTTATTTATTATTTATACACCTGTTCCTCTATAAAGCTTATACATTAACCAAATGTACATATTTGCAGACGAAATGCTGTCAGTGTGCCTCGTTTTGAAGCCCTGTGTGTGTGTGTGTGTGTGTGTGTGTGTGTGTGTGTGTGTGTGTGTGTGTGTGTGTGTGTGTGTGTGTGTGTGTGTGTGTGTGTGTGTGTGTGTGTGTGTGTGTGTGTGTGTGTGTGTGTGTGTGTGTGTGTGTGTGTGTGTGTGTGTGTGTGTGTGTGTGTGTGTGTGTGTGTGTGTTAGGAGAAAGCTGTGGCCCAGAGACTCCAGCTGCGTCTCTTCTGTGAGAGGGGGAATCGCTGTCTCTCCCACTCTGACCACAGTGTGCAGCAGCAGGTGAACTGATGTTTTATCAGTAATGGCACCATGTACTCTTTATTCTCACCTTTCTCACTTCCTCTCTTTTTTTTCCCATATTAGGCTTTTCTGGGCGTCTGTGACGTTCTGACGGCTCATTCCTACCAGCTACAGGTGTGGGATCCCTCCTGCTTTGGTCCACTGCTGTACACACCCAGTCCCAAACTGCAGAGGGCGCTGTACACCTTCGTGTGCATGCACATCTTTGTCGGACCAGACTGTGACGGCCAGAGCGGTGGTGAGACATCCGGCCTGTTTACAATACAATATCTTTCACTTGTTTTGCGTTTTGTTACTTCACTTGGATGTTTGAGCTTCTTGTGTGTGCAGAGTTTGACACTAGAAGGCCGTTATTTGCATATTCTGTATTTGTTAATGAGGGAAAAGGACTGGATGTAATTTTAAGAATTTTCAACAAGCTAATTTAACTTTTTTTTGTGGAAAAAGAAAAACCTTATCAAACACAAATTATTACTCCAAACAGAGTACTTTTATGTTTATAGGGTATTTGAGAATAACTGCATTTTCTATTTAGAATTTTTGTTTAATTGAGCATATATTTTTAAAACCAAATTGTGACATTTTTGCTTTTATTTGGCAGTGGACAGTAGAGAGGTGACAAGAGACAAGGGGAGAGAGAAGGGGAATTAAATTACTCAGAAACTTCACTTAAGTAACAATGCAGCACTTTTAAAATACTCCATTGCAAGTAAAATTGCTGCATTCAAAATCCTACTTCAGTAAAAGCACAAAAGTATCAGCAGCAAAATGTAGTTAAAGGGCCAGTGTGTAACAATTAGGGGGATCTATTGGCAGAAATGGAAAATAATATTAATAAGTATGTGTTTTCTTTAGTGTATAATCACTTGATAATAAGAATCGTTTAGATCTACATAGGGAGCGGGTCCTCTCCACAGAGTCCGACATGTTGCACCGCCATGTTTCTACAGTAGCACAGAACGGACAAACCAAACTCTGTTAACTTTTCCTGCTTGGGGCCAGAGTTAATAACGTTACTCGCTCTCGTCGTCGCCGCCGCCGCTCTCTCTCTCTTGCTTCACCACTCACTTCATGTTCACACACACTCTACGCACTAGCTCTGGTCCAAATGACTCTCGAGAGGGCCTTCGCGTTTTTGCGTCGGCCACTGTAGCTCTCCAACACGCTTGGCACACGGGAGAGGCTTCAGTTGGTTGCAATCTCCTCACCTCAGCATTAGATACCGCCAGATCCTACACACTGGACCTTCAAGTACTCATTCTGCAGAAAAATGTCCCCTGTGACTGATATATTATTATAGACGACATTTACTGTTGTAGCTGGTCGAATTTTAACTAAAACTTTTAGTCCAGTCAGGCCCCCTCCAGAGGGTCACAAGAGGTAAATCTGAGGGCTTGTTAAATTAATGAGGTAGGAAAAGAAGAGAAAGTTCTGATACACAAATTTGTATTCATTATTTCTCTAATCTTTGTTTTTTTGGTGAAGCAATAATGGATAATTTGACCTCTTTGGTCGTCTGAACAGTTTAAATGAAGCCATGTGAGAAGTTTAGAGGGGGAATGTCTCTTTGGTTGAACTGCTAACAACTCATAGACATCTGAAATGTGACATGGGGCTCCAAGCCTACTTTTGGTAAGGGGCCACAAAAGGCTTAAAAAGTTAGGGAGCCACTGGTTTAATTTTTTAACAATACATTGTATTTTATAAGATTATTATTATTTTTTTTTCATGCAAAATCTCAATCTGAAAAGTAACTCATAACTGCAGCTGTTAAATGAATATAGTGGAGTAAAAATGACAATGTTTCCCTCTGAAATACAGGGGAGTAGAAGTATAAAGTAGCGAGACACCCGGGACTGAACACACATTACAGTATTTACACAGTAGATGGCACTCTCACTCTGTCGGAGCTCAGCATCTTCTCTCCGGTGCTCTGAGTGAAGCATTGATTCTGGTGTAGCGGCTCACCGTGGTAAAAACATGCAGATATTAAATGCATGGCCACACATTTGGCTTAATAACTCACTGCAGAGCTGCCCACTGACTGTAAACGGGGTCTGATTTACCAACCTGACCTGACGATTGACCCTCAATTACAAAGGAAGCCCTGTTAATATTATCCTCAGACTGAAACTGGCTGGACTAATTTGTACGAAGGGACTTTGTTAGACTTTGTTATGTAAAAAAAAGCGATGCAGCTTGTAAATTGACGACAGCAGTGTGTTCCCGTCTGTTCTGAAATGAGAAAAAACAAGATTGACATGTTGGAAATACATAGTGTTTTTCTTTGTAAAGTCCTGCAGGTAAACGTATTAATCCATTCACGGCTGACTGTAACTGAAACATTTTATATTATCTTTACAATAGCTTCTACTCTCAGAGACATATTGCAATCCAAATATGGGATAGTCCAGAGAAGTCAATAGCGGTCCTGGTGGGAATCTCTTAAATGTTCAACCAAATACAATACAGGATTATTGGTTTTTGAACATGTAATAAAAAGCTATTGTTTTATTGGATTTGCCTGGTAACGGTTTTGTTATATAGACAGTGTTTTCTATTAGCTGCTGGATCAGAGATCATTCGGAGGGCAAGGGCACTGCGTTAAATCATAAAATCAGGGCAATCTCTTTCCGTGAGAAAATTCCATTAACTCTGGCTCACCTCTGAGCCTATTTTATTAGCCCTGTGAAAGATTGAAGCCACATGGTGTCACAACCATAACTCCAGTCTTATGTTATCTTTGATTTCCACCTGCTAAAGCCATTGTCCTCAAACTAACTAAAACACTCTGCTTTTGTTCTTTTCTTTTTCCGTTATATGATTTCTCATGATTAATCACTCTCTTCCCCTTCTCTCGCTCTCTCGACCACTTCACATCCAACCGCCGCGCTTCAACTCCATCTGGCTCCATCAGTCAGCGAGAGCTCTGAAGTGGAGAGGCTGGAGGACCTTCACAAGCGAAGAAACCTGCTGGCGGCCTTCTGCAAACTGATAGTACACGGGGTGCTGGAGATGAGCATGGCGGCTGAGGTCTTCATGTACTACATGAAGGTAAAGGTTAACTCCTTAAAGGACATTTTTAGGGACATATGGACATATGTTCATTGGCTTTTCCTGCCAAAGGTTAGATGAGAAGTTTGATACCCTCTCCAAAGTCACAAAGAAATATGCCGTCATAAAACCACAACTTGTTGTTTTTACACTTCAGTTTTGTACTGATTAAAGCTAGGGTTGGTAATAGAGTGGTGCAGGGAGGACGTATTTTTGTTGGCCAACCAGGAAGTTAGTATCGCCCTGGTTCCCTGTGGCAAAACAAACGTTTCTGATTTTCAGCAAGATTTTCAGCACGATAACCTCCACAAATGAACACCACTTTTATGATTTTTGGAAGCGTGAATGCAATCGCCAGAAGTGAAAAAGCTATACACAAACGAGGCCGTAGAGGTGGACGAGTCGTCGTCGTGATGACGTTTAGTAGTCTCATTTAGCCACTTGTTAGCAACCGCCTTTTTTTAAGACGAATAAAAGCTTCAAAAGTCACAAGTGGGATATTTACAGACGTATTATATATCGTAGAACAAAACCTTCAAATCGCTTCAGCTTGTGTTAACCACAGACCCTATTTCAGGCATCTAACTAAAAACCCATTGAGTTCAAGAGGAGGGAACCGGAAGTGCTCAACTGCGAACTCATTTCCAGGTTTTAGGACTCATATGCTGCACCACTATGATGAGAATGTCAACAAATACAACAAAAAACATATTTGAACAACACTACCAACCCTACCGTTAAACAAACAAGATATAACATGTTAATTAATGAGCTTTAGAAGTCCAGGCCAGGACAGCTGTTTCCAGTCTTTATGCTAAGTTAAGCTAACTGGCTGTTGGCTGTGTCTTTATATAAATATATATATATATTTTTTTCAATACTATATTTATATTTTTTTTGTTAATTTTGAAATAACAGAACAAACATTCACAAACGTCCCCAATAATAACATTCTCGGTACAAAGAAACTTAACAAACCTAATATTAATATAAAATAAGCCAGTATAGATACAGGAAAAACATATTATATACAAACAGATAGATAAATAAATAAAAATAATATACACAAGTAAAAAAAAAATTTAAAATTAAAACGAATAAAATAAAATGTATTTATATATACATATATATATACTGTATACATATATACATACATACACATATATGCACACGCAGTATATACACGTACAAAAACACATATACATATAATTTCTTAAAAAAAAAGTGTACAATTCAGTCAGGCTGTGTCTTTATATTTAACGGACACACACGAGATTGGTATCAATCTTCTCATCTAACTCTCGGCAAGAAAGTGTATTTTCCAAAATGTCAAACTAATCCTTTAATGCTAGTATGTGCTACAGAAGCTAAATTTCTCCCTCTTTGTCCCCGAAGTACCATAACGACTTTGGAGACATCATCAAGGAGACGATGTACAGGACCAGACAGATAGATAAGATGGAGAGTGCTCGTACACTGGTGCTCTGTTTGCAGCAGGTACAGTTGCTCCACACACATCCTGAAATATGAGCCTCAGTTGCAACGCTGCAAGATGCTGATGCGTTTTCTGTCCTCTTTCCTCAGCTGTTTGTCCGTCTGAAGCGAGAGCAGGAGAGCGGCGGTAGGACTCACCCAGGAGTCCAGACCTTTACCAGTATCAAAGAGCTCGCCAGGAGGTTCGCCCTCACCTTCGGGGACCTCGTCAAGTTTCGCGAGTGTGTCGTCATGATCCACAGGTCAGCGCTGGCTCTCCTTTCTCATCACTTGGATTTGTTTTTTTCTTTTGCAGATTTTTGTGTTAAAAGTGTGTGTTTCCTTTGTGCAGGAACGGCATAGAGTTTGTGTTCCAAGAGTTTAGTCAAACCCCAGACACACCTACGCCACCGTACCTCTCCTATCTGACCATCCTCAGCGAGTTCTCCAGCAAACTCCTCAAACCGGACAAGAAAACGGTGTAAGTGCTGCATGACACATACATGGGGGTTACAGAGTTTTTTTTTTAATCAAACTTTGCTTTCTGAAAGTCTTGTTCTTGTCCTTGCAGGTTCTCCTACCTGCAGAAGCACACGGCAGAGCACATTATTGACCTCAGGGAGGAGTGCTGGCAGCAACTTATCTACTATCGCGCTTCCCTGTTGGCTGTGGCTGAAGGGGAAGATGCCGTGTCTTACGTTAGCTCTGACAGGAAGCCGCCCAATCGCTCTTCGCCCTTCTCCAAACAAAAACTAGAAGGTGCTCCACCTAAACAACAAAATCATGCACAGAGTTAAAAAATACCAGCTGCATCATGTATGTTATGTGTCTTTTTTGTTCTTTTAGGAAGCAAGTCCCCCTGCCCGTTCAGCCCCGTCGACTCTAAAGCTAGTAAAGTTCACAGGTCCAGCTTCAGTCCAAGGTGAACGATTCTTATTCATTTTTATAAACCAGTTCCACAGTAGATCTTCTTCACTTAGCTCATACTATAATAACTGTCATCTAACTCCTCAGCCATCAGGAAAAGACGACCGACATGGATCCCTTTTCTGTCCCCGTTGAACCTCCTACAAAGAGATTGAACACCGAGGGATCTGTCCTCAGCACTGGCAACGAGGCGGATGACGTGGAAGTTGAACTGTAACGATTAGGAGGCCGGAGGAGAATCGGTGCTTCTGTCCGGACGACGAGACCAGTCACACTGGACATCACAAACTTTGAGTGAGACGCTTTCCTTTTTTTTTGCGTCTTCTCTGTTCTGATGCGCAGACATCCCAGCGTCCATTTTTTTCTACAATACTGTTTATACAGGTTTGTATAAAATGCAGTACATTCTGTTTTGTATGAGGACATAGTTTTAAAGGATAAGTTTGCGATATTCTGTATTTTTCTTATTGTTAACAAATCTCATGAAAAGACCAAAACCAACAAGAATGTATCCTATTAATTACTTGTGCAGCCAAAGCCTGTAGAGCTGCAAGTATTCAATTAATTGATTAGTTGTCAAATATTAAATTAATCTGCAACTATTTTGATAATTGATTCATAATTTTAATTATAGAGTAATTTTTTTAAGAAAAAAAAAGAAGAAAATCTCTGATTCCAGCTTCTTAAATGTGAATATTTTCTGGTTTCTTTACTCCTCTATGACAGTAAACTGAATAATCTTTGAATTGTGGACAAAACAAGGCATTTGAGGACGTCATCTTGGGCTTTGGGAAACACTGATCAACATTTTTCCCCATTTTATAAACCAAACAACTAATCAATGAATCAAGAAAATAATCGACAATGAAAATAATCGTTAGTTGCAGACCTACCTCTGTGCCATAAACTTAAAACTGTTGCCCAGAAAGTATTAAAAACCCATCATTGTTGCCCTGGGTGACGATATCCTACATTACAAAGGAACATGTGAACTGTATTTTACTTAGAATCAATCCCACATTCACCGTCCTGCTGCTGTAAATACTGACTAAATAAATATTAATCCACATCTGGAAATAATTCCCAACAAATGCACTTTTACTCCTGTTTGAGTAACATTTGCTAAAAACTAAAGTGCCCAGCTGTTTTTAGTAAATTACTGACTGTATTTAAAAAAAGTACTCTATATATTTGTGATCAGTGTTTAAAGGTTTTCAGTAGAAACAAATGGAAATTGGAGTCTTTTCATGGGATTTGTTAACAGAGAGAAATATATAGAATAACACTATCCTTATTCTTCAAATAATGTCAGACTAAGCTATATTATATTCACAGACCACTTTCATTTGAGGACCAAGTGAATCAGTATGCGTAGAGCTTTTTCATTACAAGTGACTAAATGATCCATCTTTTTAATTCTTTTTTTTGGATCACGCTCGGGTCCAAGATTTGTCTTCTGGAGTCCATTAAGAATTTTGCTTTATTGTCCTGCCTGCCACTTTATTATTGCTCCTTATAGGAAATGCTTGAGTTAAAGTTTGCCAAAAACTACCTATGTATTACTGTAAATTAATTTAAATTAAATATTCCTAACAAGTACATTTTGCCAAGCTGTTAATATATATATTTTGAACATACTATGAATGCCTTTACATCTTGTTCCACTTAATACCTATGAAGGGATAACCTTTTAAAGTATTTCACTGCATTTTAACATCTGCATTTATGTTTGCATACAGCGGCGGCAGCTGTATGGAGACAGATAAATATCATTGTGTCCTTCAACTGACAGACGTCTAAAGTGAACATATCCAATCCAGCTTTTACCAGATGGATTAAATTAAAAAAAACATAGTCCGTTTTCTTTACTCTTCCATTATCCAAGGCTTTATTATTAATTTAAAGAAAAGCAAAACATTTTAAAATTGGTTCCTTTTGTTCTGTCAAAGTACATTCAAATGAAGCACTTGATAACATAGAAAAAAGAATTTGTCTAAAACACTTTCCCAAATAATTTACAACACAGCAAGCACCAAATAAATATTTACAGTTATTTATAAATCCATCTCTAATAATTTAATAATAAACCCATCTCACACATACAATATATCTATGTCATAATGAGTACAGACCTGTACAACATAAAGTGTGTGTTTGGCAGTCTCAACAGTGTGCTTGTGTGTGTGTGTGTGTGCAGCAGGCTCAACGGTGGCTTGTTTGGCATCTACAGTAACTTCACATTTCAACAAACAACCATTAATGAATTTACAGTCTTATAGAAAAACGTTCCGTTATGATCACTGGAATGTAACATTAGCCAATGACTTCAGGTGATAATTAGTTCAAAACCTGAATCCGTTTCTGTCCAACAATCCAGGGAGATCCAGTGTGTGAAGATGTGATTTAGTTGATGTGAATGTGATTACGCAGTACTGATGTTCAGATGAAGTAACACTCGCCCCAAAACATTATTTAGACAAAGCATTACGTGCACAAACACAACTTTTTCCTGTGTTAACATGTGGGGGTGGAGCAGGGGTCTGAACGTGCTGCTCGTGACATCGTGAAGTCAGCTGTGGTGACTTCTTTAAGTGTGACAGGTGAAAATATGAAAACCATCTGGTAAAGAACAGTACTGTGAAGAACCACTTCCTGCTCAGACCCCTTCACGTTTCCTGTTAGCCAAATGTGTGATACTGTGTCCATTTCTCCAGCACATCTGACCCCACCGGTGCCTCTGCGTTCACTCCCTCTTTATTGAAGTGTGTCCTTGTTTACTGGGAACCGGGTCTGAACCTGCGAATCTCTGGCTTGATGCGATTCATCCACTAACACTGCTGGTTTGAGCTCGGTTTTCTGGGAGCGCACAGCGCTCAGCAGGCCTGTGAGAAAAACGCTACAGGATCTAGGGTCATTCAAAGTCATCTTCATATTCATATTCATCCAGGTCCAGGTTGCAGTGTGGACTGGGGATCTCAAAGAAGTGTCTCTTTGTCAGACCCAGCTCACTGGAGATGTGCTGCCCTAAAGGGCTCAAAGGATTATCATACCTAAACAGACAGACACGGAGGAGAAGATCAGTGATACGGTCGTTCAGACACTGTCAATGTGCAACAGGAAAAAAAACATGTTAAAGAAATAGTTTGGAAAATATGCTTATTTGCTTTCTTGCTGAGAGTTAGAGAAGCTCAATACAACAATGAAACCACCTGCAGCCGCTTCGCTTCGCTTAGCTAGCCTAGCTGATCTTAGCACAAAGACTGGAAACGGGTAGACAGGTAGCTTCATTTTTAATCACGTGTATGAGAGTGGTGTCGATGTTTTCTACTAACTATTGGCAAGAAAGCAAATAAGTGTAGTTCCCAAAACACCCGAAACATCCATGAGATTTTCAACTGGAGAGGACAAAGGAGCAACACATAAAGGCATGGACATAGATGGTGCGGGATTAGAGCTTTCTTTTCTTAGAAGAGGAAGGATAAAAACAGAAGCTGACTGGTTCAAAAACAGACTCCCAGCTCTTTAAGACATGGCCAGATACATGTGATACTGTGCTGTCTGACAAAACAACTATATCTGCTGTCAACAGTATGCTCAGATTGGTGGGGTGACGGTAGAGGCTAGGAGTGGGTTTAGGACTAGACTCAGAGAGAAGGAGGAGGAGGAGAATACTGAAGTCCCTGTTGATACCCTGAGTGTCTTACCTGCTCTGGTAAGCGGCCTGTCTTTAGAAGTCGGTGGTGTTCCTAAAACCGCCACACAACATACCTGTCAACAGCCTCATCTATCACTGACTCACTCTCTGAGGGGCTTTCTGCTGGACATACAGTACATACATGAACTCTGGACTAAACCATCACCGTCTGACTGCACAATAGACTCTCTTCAAAATGTTAACTGTGCTTTTCCTGCCATCACATTTTTTTTTATGTTTCCGCATTTGATAACCACACATTATTGGTAATATGTGTAATTACAATAGCTAACACAATAAGCATGTTGGCCTGCATTTATCAAACTTCTAAAAATGACTCTTAGGAATGCTGCATAGGGCCAACTTGGGAGTAAAAAAAGACAATAATCAAGCAACAAACTCCTACTTACTACAAAAGTATAGAAATAACCTCAAAAAGCAACTTTAAGTGATCACATGATTAATCACACGTTCAGTATGCCTCGAGAAAGAATAGCCAATCAGAGACAAGGATTTGCTCTACATCTGCCATATAGAGTGCTCCAGGGAGGATGTACTTTTGGGAAGCAGGAAGTTAGCATCGCCATGGTTCCCTCGACAAAAAGCCAATGGGATTTTTTCCATTGGATTTTGAATTATTGCAGAAAACAAGCTCTGTGGCAAACATACGTTTTTGATATTTACATGTTTTGTTCAGCAAGATAATCTTCACAAATAAATACCACTTTTATGATTTTTGAAGTGTAAATGTAATCGCCAGAAGTAAAAAGCTAACATTAGGCCATAAACAAACTACACCACGGCTTTTAAGACGGAAACCGCCTTTTTAAAAGACACAAAGGCTTCAAAATTCACACGTGGGATATTTATTTTATTGATGCATTTTATATCGTAGAACAAAGTGTTAAAATCTCTTAGGCTCGTCTTAACCACAGACCTTATTTCAGGCATCTAAATAAAAACCTATTCATTCCTGCACCACTCTATAGTTCATTCTTTAAATAAATCCTCACATGTTACTCTATGATATGTTATACTGCAAAAACATAAAGTATGTGATTGTATTCTTCAAAAAAGTTCATTTTATTTGCGTGAAATCTTTTTTATCACCAGTCGCAATTAACATGTGAAATTAATAACAATCTAATATATCTATAGTATACAAATAGGGCTGAAAAATGTATACAAAAAGAAAACTAACTGAAGCAGAAAATAAATTCTGCTGACGAGGTAAATCAGAAAGTTTCATTACTGCAGTCATCAAGCTCTTTTAAGAGAGTCTTATAATTGTCTTTTAATTCAAGCACAATTTAAAGTCGTAAGAGCAATATGATAAATAGCTTTTTTTTTAAGATTGTGAATAAAAGTCAAAGTGAAGGCTTTTTACTTGAGACCAAAATTACAGTTTGATAAATTCAGGCCCAGGATTGTTACCGCAGCCACATCTAACAGACTAATGATTAAAGTCAGACTTACACGTCGTTGCACTGATCGTTGGCTGCCTCCTCAGCCACTAGGATGTCGTACTCCTCTGCAGCATATTTCTCCCAGTCCGAGACCTCCTGGCCGTCTGTCTCCATCTCCTTAAAAACAGGACAAAGTTACGTGATTCACTCCGACAGGAAAACCGAAAGTCGTGATGCTCTCTCTCCTATCAGAGTTTAAGCTTACCCTTATAACAGAGAATGGGTCCTTCTGCTCGTGGTCCAGGTACTTCTCGATGTTGAAGAAAGTGTTGAAGAAGATGTGGGACAACTTGCACCTTTTAAGGTCCCGCAGAGTGATCTTACCTGAACGGGATGAAACAGGCACGTTAGACAGGGACAGGTGATTTATGGCATGTGTATTATAAAACTATTTAGGAGGACTCACTACAAGGTTTTTAGCCTGATTTGCCACCTAATCTAGCTTTCAAAAGACTTAGCTGACTCAGTAAATGTGGAGTTTTCTGCACTGACAGTCACCCTACTTCATCTTGTACTAGAGTGCCAGAGGTTATGGATGTGATCTTTTGTCTACTAATCAAACTACAAAATGACTGGGCCACAATATTTCAAACTATAACTGCAACTAATTTTTGCTTTTATTATTTATTAACCTGTCAATCATTTGTATCAATTAACTGACTCATCTAGTCCCTCAAATGTGAAAACAAATGCCTGTAACAAGTTATCAGAGTCCACTGTCAAGTTCTCAGATTATTTTGGTTGAAAAACCAAAGATATTCTATTTATAAAGAGAACAGAACACAACAGAACAGAAAGGCAGCAGATTTTAAGATTTGAAAACAGCAAATGTTTGGATTTTTACTGGATCGATGATATAAAATGATTGATCGCGTATCCGAATAAAACAATTGTCGAAAATGTGTGTAAAATCTGGATAAAGTGAAAGGCAGATTTTGCCAGCGTAACCTTCTCATGCAGCCGCTTATAAAGCTCAGGGGTACTGACAGCAACAGCCCAATCACCTTCAGTTTTAAGCTTTCAAATGGAACTTCCAGAGAGGGAGCACAGCCTGATGTTCGGAGGCTGCGGTTAGCTCATACTACGTTTAAGATGTCTGATTTGCCTTACCATAAGACATAAATGTGCTTTCAAAGTGATGTACAAAATCTTAAAATCAACTCTAAACCCAACAGATAACTTGTTATGTGATGCCTGAAATGAAGTGATGTGATTTTTTTTATATCTTTGTAGCACTCACAAGTCCTAGTTTCTGCTTTTGAAAGAGCAGAAAAGCAACTTTTGGTTGATGAGAGAATAAAGTTCTACATTCCTCGACGGTGGCATTTTAGACTTTCTCTGAGTTGTTAATGAAAACTCCACCAGACTCATCTGATCTGCATACTATGCTGTCACCAAGTGTAACATCTCTATCTATGGCTAGCGTTCAAGTTCATATGCCTGTACCACAGACCAGAGATCTCCTAAAGAATATCACATTTAATGTGACATTTTAACAGACTTTTAATCTCTTCAAATTGTAAAAGTTGTGCTGTCGGGAGGAGGAGTAACTATTCAGGGAAACGTGAACCTCAAATAAGAAGTTGTTGCATCTCATATTACATGTTCTATTACACAGCTCCACTAGTACAGCATACCACCAGGTTGACTAAGGGTCACATTCTTGCTGTGGCTATCAATACTAAACATGCATACCCTCGCCATGGACTAGTGTCTTCTAAATGGCATGGCGGTAAAGCTAAGTGCTGGAGGGAATTTGTTGACAGTGTGGATGACACCAACAGCTGGCATCAGTCAGTCCAGATCAGTCATCTATAACTGTTCCCTCAGCTAATGATCAATGACCCGCCCTGAAAAAAATTTGTACGTCTGTGACCGTCACTGTTAAAAAAAATGTAAGCGGTTAGACTTTCTGGTGTGTGTGAACTTCTGAGAGAGTGCGTAAATGTAAAACGGGTCTGACCTTCGACCTCAGGCTTGACAAGGTCAAGCATTTGGCAGAGGCAGTCCTCGAAGGGAAGGGGCTCAATAGCCATGGTCTTCAGCTTTTGGCACTGATCCTCGTAGAAGTACTCCAGCTCGTACATGCTGAGCACCCCGTCCCCATCCAGGTCCATACAGCGGAACCAGTACTCTATACTGGACTCGGGTAAAGAGCAGCGAGCAGAGGCGCGTGTGAGAAAAGACAATAAAGGCTTTAAAGAAACAGAATGAGTGTGGCTGTGAGTCTACATACCTGGTGTCAGTCTTCTTGTCCTCCTCAGAGATGAGGAACCAGACAAAATCAGCGTAACTCAGCCTCCCCTCCTTGTACACCTTTCTGTCTCTGATGGAATAAACCACACGGTTACTACTGAAACCTGAAATGTGTCTTTTCTGAAAAAATTAACTGCTCACTGCTTATGATAAGCATCCTTTAAACTCTATTACATTCTTCACTTACCTTGTTACTGTTCCTGAGAATAGTCTCTCAATCATCTTATCGGAAATGGCTGGAAAAGAAATACAGCAAAGAGATAACTTATAGTCCAGACTGTTGGAAATAAAAGGTTTTTCTCTCATACAACAGCTCTCTCAGTTAATGTACAACTTATTCACAACACATGTAATCCATTCTCGCAGACTGTAAATCCAGACTAGGCTAGTTTCTTTTCTTTTTTTTTATCTTGACAATGCAATAAATCCTCCGGTCATCATTTTGACCATATAGTGGTAGAAATTGTTCCAGACATGGCGTCATTCGAGCAGAGTATATATGCTGCTCTCTTATTGATCTTGTGTCTCATTTCCCCTCCCTCACTCACTCACAGACCATCAACCAAGAACATGTGGTATGGAGTGTGTGGGAAAGAAGCGTCAAAGACAAGTCTTTTTTTCCTCCGAGTATGTGTTTGTGTGTGAGCAGCACCAAATAACATTTACAAATGGTTTTTATTGTTACATGTAATTGCAGCCTACTGACTGTGCCAACAAATGCCAGGAAGGTTAAAAGGAAAGTTGTGTTCTGACAAGTTATCAGCACTTGTTCTTTTGCTGTTTGAACTGTGTGTGTGATTATGAGATATACAGTTTATCCAAATACAACTAATTCTAGTCTGGTGTGTTTTCTTGAAGAAAAAGTGAGGTGTGCTTGTGTGCACCTTGGTCATTGTGCTGTGCCAGGTCCTTCTGGTCTATGTAGAGGTCATGGTCTGTGTCCAGCTCCCAGAACTTGCAGTAGATAACATAGAAATGTTCGTAGGAGAAGAACTCTGTCAGCTGGTTCACGTCCTCTTCCTGCTCTAGCAACGCCAAATTCTGGGACAGAAGAAAAAAAAATTAAGGTCATATTTATGATTAATATACTGTTAATATTAGCCAAAATGACTGTTGTAAACAGTTTACCAGTGCAATAAGGAGTCATACCAACATTATGGGTGCCCTCAAAATAAAGCTGTTTAAAAATAAATAATAGTAAAAATAAATTTGGCTAATGATGGTCAAACTACAAAAATAAATAAATAAATAATATACCTAAGTTTGTATATTAAACATTACATTATTATTATTTTTAGGGAAAAAGGGAAGGTCATTACTGTAAAAAAAAAAAATCAAGTGTAAGTATATAAAGATTAAGCATTAAGATTTCTATTCAAACCTGTGAATGTGCAACTGAAGATAAATGTTTGTATTAAAGACCTCACACTTTACATTTTGAGGACTTTAAAGGCCTGGTATATTTAAAACATTCAATATTTTTAGATGTTTAAAGGACCGACAGTCACATAAAATAGATTTTAGTACCTGAGAAAGAAAAAAGTATTTGTAATTGTAGTCATATACCTGAAGAAAGTTACTTTTCCTGAGCTCCGTAAATGTTATTTTTCCAGTCCATGAACGGTTCGCATTGTAGAATATCCTCTGAATCACCTGAAAAACAGTCAACAGTGTCATCATGTACAGTATAACCAACTAATGCATCAGCTGGACTTAATCAATGCAGTGCCATTTTAATGTGGCACTACTTGCAATTTTGCAGTAGTAATGTGCCGTTCCTTGTGTTGTGGTCGCATACCGTGGTGATGTATCGTGAGTGAAAGTCCGGTGCCTCCTTTAGAAAGGCCAGGCCTGCGTGTGTGTTCACCACATCCTGGAAAGATAAAGTAAAGTCGGCTCACTTCGTCTCTACTGCTCGTCTGCCTCATTTCCATAACAAACCCCTCAAAACAAACAAGCACCAATGCAAAAGAACAACTCAATGACATGCTGTGCCTTCAACAATAACAAATATATAAGTTCAGTCAAATTCTGCAGTTGCTCTCAGAGACGAGTCAAATGGCGAACCACATGTCTTTCTTTTTTCGGAGTAGGCATTTAAATGCACGCTTATTCAAACGTTCAAAGTTGTCAGCGTCTATCTACATCACTCTGTCATGCCATATGCTTTATAAATTGTGCTATGTACAGAAAAGGCTCCAGGCCTTGTTGGGAGAGGCTATCAAATTTAAATGTTTCTTTGAAGTCAGAAAACACTGGCTCGACCGGTTTCGGGATGAGTTTAAGTCTTTCTGATTTGACAGCCAAGCGGTGGGAAGGCCAAAGAAAAGATGTTTGCTAGCGACTGCTCTTAACCTTCTCTCCTTCCTCATGCCATAAAGTCACAGGGGGTGTGCTGCATTTCAAATGAACTGGAGCTATATTCCTGCCATGAAACTCCCCCGTGTCGTTTCTTTATTCTACCCCCTTCCCTTTCTGCTGGGGGAAGGAATTGTTGACATAAATGCGAAGGCGGCAATGAAATTAAAAGGCCTTATTTCAGGGCAGCCGTCGTGCCTCTTTGACTCTTAGTGTGAGAAATTAAATCATAGAGAAACACATAAATCACAGGGCACAGGAAACAGGCGGGGACAGTCAAATCTACTCCACTGCAATCCGCCTTTCATTCATCAAAACAGTCAAAGGCGATTCGCTGAGCGGGACCATACAAATTAAACGGCGTGTGCCACAAGGCATCTCTGCTGGTATGCTAACGGGTGTTCAGTACAGCCCAGCCGCTCCTGCCAGCATGAAAATGAATCACGTGGGGGGTGCGTGTGGGTGGGGGGGTTGGAGCACCAACAGCTTGTCAGGGGGAATGAGAATACAAACAGCCAGCACAGCAGGTCCACATGGTAAGACTGACCAAACAGTCTTATTAGACGATTCATGAAACAATTTGATAAATCTGCCTCCATGATTTCTGGGATTATTTTGGCGCCATAATGTGTGTATTACATCTCCATCTCTGTCCTGCGCCGATGGAACGTCCTTTCAGTATACTTCCCACCACTATATTGCTGTCTTACAGTAAACGTCACGTAATTAGTCCTCCGCCACATGAAAAAGCACTGCTTCAGCAGGGCAGTCCTAATATTAAGTCCAGTTTGCACCACCAAAGCCGATGCAATTTTGCCGACCCCGCAGTGCCAAGTCCAGCCCTCTCCCTGGGTGTGCTGCAGCCAGTACCTGCAGGAATGGAATAAAGTCGTCTTGTTCCAGGTAATTACAGCCAGGCTTGGCCAAGAGGTGCACAAATTTAGAAGCGTCGTCGTGACAGGTCTGCAGAGTTCTGGAGAAGAAAAGAGAGAACAGATGGTTGCAAGGTTTCTCCCTCTTTCGCTCTTATGTTCTCTCTATTCTTTTTTATCATGCTTTCAAGAGTTTGAAATTGTTCCCCTCAAAAGTGAAAGTGCAGATATAATACATTCTGAAATTAGGATTCTGAATCGCTGCCTGGTGATTATAAGCGCTGAGTGTTATGGTAGCGACGGGGAAATAATGCGAGCGTCTGTTGTGGCCTCTCATCTAAGAATGGCTCAGTCATGAGCTCAAGTCAAAGGCCAGGTCTATCCAGTTCTCTTGAGGCTCGCGCATTAATACAAGAGCATGCCTATTGCATACAACAGCATTCAGCGCGCAGCTAAGTCGCCATTACAAAAGCCCTGTGGTATTCCTTTCAATTTTGCGCAGAAAGACACTGAATAGATGTTTTCATTCAAATACTGTATATGCCCGGCAACTATTCTCTCGTGAGCATTTGTGAGGCCTTTGTGATCGATGATTTCTGTTTAGAAAATGAAAAAGGAAAATGTCATGATAGCAGAGAGCTGCATGCAGCGTCTGTAATCTCAGCGAGCGGTCATCATTGTTCAAAGGAGATTGTACGAGCCATTTGGCTGTGAGTACACCAGTGAGAATAAGAAGAGCCATTGTCTTACTTTCTCCACATCGCCACGAACTTGTGAACAGACACGAAGCCGGTCCTGTCGCCTCCAGCCGAGCAGAACAATGGCATTTTCCAGTAGAGAGGACACTCACAGGCCTAGGGAGACAAGTAAGCAGAAGAGTTGAGGCAGTGTGTGGCGTGGATATAGAGAAGAGAGATGGTGGAAAACAACTTGCACTTCCTAGATACACATGTGATCTTTAACGCAGAAAAGAAGTGCAAAAATGACACTGTTGGGTTGACGAGCAGACGTTGCATCACTTGAAAGACCCAGAGGAAACATAGCTGTCATTTCTCTCTTCACTCAGGTTCCCCTCGGGCCATTGCTCACATTCCTCAGGGAGACGGAGATAATATTTTCCGAAGAGGTTTAAAATCGGCAAACATTCGTAAAGTCAGGAGCTAAATGGCAACTAAGGAAAATAATTTGCTGGGTGGCAGCTGAACCTCCGTGCTACAAATCACATTCTCACCTTGGCGACCTGCCCCATGTCCTCAATGGTGGCCCTTTCATTTGGGAATTGGGAAAATATTTGCTCAATTTTGGAAATGAGGCTGTCGATGTTGATGTTGGCTTGGGGTCGGCCCTGTGGGAAGTAAAACTTTGGAATGCTTTCACTCAGCGCTGTGGTGACGGGCTCCTCAGTCCTCACCTGGGCCTGAGACAAACAAACACAAACAAATTATTAGCCACTGATGCTGCTAGCGAAGGCTAACACCTCACAGCTCAAGCATTCCAGCGTGTGCTAAGGCTAGACGTGACACACATTCTACATTGCTAGCACACCTCTCCAATGCCCCGAGGCTCATCAGGGAAGAGATGTGTGACTACGCAGCTAGTGGTTATAGTTATTATCCACTTATCTGTAACCCAGTAATACACTTTCCACTTTAATAGATTGTCACTCTGTAATAGATTCAAATTAATATGTGTCAAGTGACATTTATATGTGTTGCTGAAAACCTAGATTGACCTTGCGATGTTTGTAACTTGTAATTGTCATCTGTTTATCAAATTATGTCTAAAAGAGTCAGGAATTTAAAGGGCTATACAGAACAAGCTATAAACAAGATAATACTAGATAAGGCTGAGGACATAATTCATAAATCTACTGACAGATGTAGTCCATTTTTATTTGATAAACACAAGCATTTGAACATACATAAACAAGGGATGACCCATCTTAGTTGAGACAACCAATTGCTCTAAAGTGTCTTTTGTTTTGGTGTTACTGGGAAATGAGATTTAGTCATTACTGGAAAATTATCATCACATCTGTGCCATCACAATATTGTTTAAATAAGAAGTATATTTTGGTCTTTAACAGAATAATCTATGATCTAACTGTAAACAAAATGGTATCTCTACACAACATGAGATATGGTAACACAAGACCACCACATAATTTGAGTTACGCATGTTTACAGATGCTATCAACAGTTTGTTTTTATCTTTATGGTTCAAGCAGACCAATATTTCCAGTCATCAGTTGAGGAAAAAAAGGAACGCTTAAGATTTAGGTCAAACTCTGGAAATGATATGCTCAAAAAATAATGACTGGATCTTTAATGAGTACAAGATTATCTTAATGGCAGCATTTATCAAACAAATCAATAAATTCAGAGCAGACATTTTGATAACATACTGTATAATTAAAAAGTATAAATAACTCTGATGAAACATTCAAGTGTCCCAGTTGGCCATGACTGTGATTCAGCATACACAATACTATGACCTCAGAACTGACACACCTCAATTAAATACTGACATACTTATTGGCACCTGTTATTAATTACAACTAATTAATTAATTATAATTAACACCTGTGCTAGTGAAAAGGCCAATTCATTAAAAAGCTAAGATTTTCTTTAATGGATAACCCCAATAAAGGACTAGACGACTGCAATGTCATGATGCATAAATGTGTGGTCCTTAAAAGACTAAGCGAGACACCTTTTTCTGATTACAGGCAAGTAGTGGACAGTAGTTGTCAATGACAGCCCTGGAGATAGAAGCAGGGCTGGAATGTGATGTGTGTGTGTTAGGTTTAAACTGCAGAGGTACAGTATGGGTTTAGGGTCTGTCAGAGGGTCTGAAATTAACTATTTTCACTGCCTGCCACTATGGCAGGCAAATATTTCTTTTGTCTGCAATTCAGTCATTTTATGTGCCACTTTTGAAATCTATGTGCTAAATGAAGGAATAACATTTTAGATCTGATGTCATTCAATGTTTGATATATTTTACACAAAAAAACTATATATGACTGGTAAATTCCAGTGTTCGAATTACACCATAGCTTCCGGGGGTGGGAGGGTACTGTACAAAGTACTGTACTTTGTTATTGTCATCTATAGTGGTTATTTGCATAAAAAACACTATTCAAATGACTGGAAAATAAATGATTGTATTTCTATTTAAGTATTTGCCTTGATTAAAAAAAATCTTAGCATCAGTAGTTTTAATTATTTATTATAAGCTGGTTAGAGCTAATGTTAGTGTTAGGAATTTAAACAGGTCATAATTCCATCTCTTTTGCTATTCCTGTGAAGACATCTCCTTCAAACAACAGATTTAATAGTTTCTCACCAAAAAATACATTTTACGAGATTACATTTGAACACATCATGATAAATTTACCTTCGCCCAATACTCATTACTGAACAGAACTTGAACGCACCATAATGTAATTCAATGGAACCTCCGCTAATGTCAGTAGCTCCGTTACTTAGACAAGCAGGACTGCTGATTTCAACACAGATTTGTTGTTCACAGGGTAGCTTTATCAGGGGAAAAATAGGGTGCGCCCCTCAGGTTTAGTAGTAGTGTCGCCACACTTTTGAGTACTTTTTTTCCCTCATTGTGCACACGTGACTGTCAGGAAGCATCAATACAGAGAAATCAATAGCCACGGAGGCATGAGATGCCAAGGAATCGGACTACTAGGAATCGGTTCTCAATGGGAACCAATTCTCTATTCCCATCCCTAGCGTTTTCTCTGCCTGCCAGAGTGGCGGATGGTCTAACGATTTTACCCGTCACTACCAACAATTTACCTGCATTTGGTGTGTGCTAATTTCAGACCCTTGTCTGTTAGCTTTGAGTCATTACAGGATATAAAGTTGAGCATGATTTAAAATTCTTTAAAACCTGCCAATACGTCAGAGCTTGGAAAACATCTCCGTGCGTGTCCTTTTAACTTCTTCTGCCTAAGAGCCAAAATAATAGCTTTGTGTGAGAGGGCTTTGCAGCATATGCTATTAGGGCTCTATATGGAACCCAGCGTAGCCTTTTAAGTCTAATAACAATGACATAATGCAACACTGGGCCCACGTCTTTATGCAACGATAAACTTGATTCCAAACCAGTATGATTTACTACACCAACTGAGCACAGCTAACATACTGTGAGGAGATCATATTCATTGATAAAACCTCCACTTGGTGTCTTGCTGAGGACCTCGCTGTAGACATGAATCAGTGAAGCTGTTCACATAAAAAGCCAGAATGCATTAGGATCAAAACGTGTTATGTTGCACATATTAGCCACTTACTAAAAACAGCTTGAGCAGAGCATGCTTCAGTCTCGGTCGTCATCCCATACCAATGACTATTTACATGACTCAAGAATGTGCTGCTAACTAGATCAGTCTCTATGGCCTTTAATAATCACATAAAGAGACCCACACAGGCTAAGAGATAAAAATACTAAGTTGTTGTTTTTCGGTCCAACACGTTCAACTCTGGCTAGATTTGACAAAGCCTACATATCATAAACACCTTAAAATGATATGGAGCTTAATCTGGCTATATCCATTTCTACATGATATGTGTGTCAACACTGAATGAAATTGTTTTGTTGTATTCCATCAGTGGTAATCTGCTCATTTCAACCTGATAAATGATAAATGCTGCTGGTCCTCAGCTCTTCTCTGTCCTGTGTGTTGGTGTCAGCCATGGCTATAAAAGGACATAAACATCTCCTGTTGCCCTGCCCAGCACTGTCCTCTCTCTCTCTCTCTCTCTCTCTCTCTCTCGCTTCATGCTAACCGCTAGCGGAGCTCTTGAGCACAGCCCCTAAGCCCTGTGACATTTTGCACATTCACAATGATGTGGTCTGAAGGAGGACAGTAAAGTGGCTGAGCACTACATACCACACGAGATGAAACATCATCCAATAACCATGGCTCACATCTCTATATCTCTGTTCAAATGAAGAATACACTGCCCCCAAACAACCCACAAAAAGTGGATATGATTGCCCAACATTCCCATTTCATATGGCATAGTAGTGTGCGGAAGCTATTTGACGCAAGCTGCCTAGAGAAAGGGAGGTAACTCATTTGTCCTCACTTGTCTGAGGTGCAACTGGCTCCAACAACACCTATAGTTCCACTTTATAAAGAATAACTGGTGACAGTGAAGAACAGATACAGTTACTGTAATCAAACAGTGGTAATACAGAAGATTTGTACTAATGCAATCTGAATACCAAGACATGAAGCCCACAAATACCAGTCCACATTAATAGACTTGCCCACTGGCTGACAGGCCAGAAAAGCCTTTGTGGTAGAGGGTACACTCATACAAACACCTGCCTGTCCTTGTTGGAAGGCTCTGAGCCTCTTCTTGAACCGAGAGGGCAGAACAAAGTCACAGCCGCGTGCCAGCAGAGCCAACTCCTTCCTCAAGTCAGGGTCCTGACGCAGAGACAGCTCCCTCATCCTCATCCTCGCTCCAGACAGGATGGGGGAGACATATACACAAACGCAACACTCAATCCAGCGGTATCCTCTCAACAGTACAAATCACTCAGTACCAGTGGGCACTGTGAGCAAAACGCAGTGGCAGTAGTGGAAGTCCTCTGCGTCCCTGTGATTGTCCTCTGTCAGAGTGAGAGCCTCTTAATGCAAGGGAGCAGCTGCTACTGTGACTCTCTCTCCCATTCCAGATCTGGTCGCACAATCTCAGCTCTGCCCGCTGCTCTGTCCCAGTCTCCACATAACATGCACATACGCACACACGTACACACGTACACTGCACAGGGTCAGGGAGCCCTTGCCTCAAAGCCGGTGGGGAGATAAGAAGCAGCAGGGTGTTTGCGTGTGGGAGTCACTTAGTGTATGTGTGGGATGGGAGGGGTGTGTGCAATGGATCTGCCCTTTCCAGTTTGCATTCCTCCGTGCTCGTGGAGGGTTATGTAAAGAGACAGACCTGTTGTTGCAGCTTGCAGCAGCCTCAGAAGCCAATTGAAGGATGCACCTCAATGCCACGATGACACACGGCTCGTGTTCGCTGGCTTCCTTTCTGAAAAGCTCCCACACAACCAAATACTTCAGAGAAACTTTGCTTGTGCTTTGAGGCCTGCAAACGGGACCCCCCATTCCTTTGGACAGTACATACAGACACTAATGGGGAAAATTCTAAATAAAACCCCTGAAGTGATGGAATATAATGAAAGCCACATGGTACTTCTGCTAAATCTGCCTACATCTGTCACTAAATCTGCCCGAATGTATAAATCACAAGGCAGACAAAATGAACTTAATGAGGCATTGGCAAATAAAGAACAAAACCATGGTATGGCTACTTAATAATAGATAACAGGAGCGTAGGTCAAATCACTAGATGATAACTACACAACTATAAGACATAGATGTTTTCAACTATTCTGCATCTTATCTAATGGTGGTCTTTGTTTTGCCTTCCCCTTGCAAGCTTGGGCTGACAGCCATTCCACGTCTTATTATAGTTGATGGGCAATAGATGGGGGGGGGGGCGGAGTGGGGGGGCATGTCAAATTCAAAGAATGATGACCGAACCAGTCTGCGCCTATTAAAAGCCCCAGTGAGCACAGTTTGGGCAATCCAAGAAACTAGATCTGGAAAACAAGGGTGTATCTTTAGTCCTCAAACAAACATCCACTTCCGGTTGCTGCAGTCCTGGAGTGATGGCAATTACATCAATTCTCCGCAAATATGCTGATCTAACAGCTCTGGGGTTGCCTTCACTGCGCTGACTGTACACAGGGAAAGCCCAACACCTACCTGTACAGCATACGCCTGCTGATGTAATTGTTAATTAAACAGAAATGGTACAGAGATGTCCACATCCGTAGACTACGTAAATAAACCTATATTTTCGTCAATGTTATTGTTATTTTACACAGAAAGTGAAAGCACGCCTACATTATTTTTAGATGACAGGATCACAAAGTGCACAGCTTCCCACTGGTTTCTGCTCAAACCCAGTTCCTGTTATCGTTCACACAGGACACTGCACATGCTTGATAAGCTGTTTGTATGATGGCTTTTTCACACTGGCTGCCTTTTGTTCACGCTCATCAATTCAAACCAAGTATGGAAAGGAAAGCACCAAGGCCGAAATACATTCCGGTAGATCACATGAAACTGTCAACTCGCGTGGAATACGGCTCTTTGCGATCTTGTGTTTGAGCAAACAAAAAAGAAGTGTGTTTGACAAACAGAGGTTTCACAACACGGCGGGGATAATGATGTGTTGGTTTACACATGAGGCAACAACCCCCGTTGGTGTTTTAAAAGGCATACATGGTGTGAACAGCAGTGTGGACTGAGGAAACAACACAGACAAAAAAAAACACATTAGGTTCTGAACATAAGCTAGTTCCTACAGGATTGTATGAAGCATTTTAAATAACCAGAATGGACAAGCTGGGTCACTAACCAAATCATCTTGGGGCCATTTCAGGCAGGTTGTCCAAACAACAACAACCTCCGAGGTAACAAACTACCAATCCCACAGGCTGCTAAAGTACTATGTCCACATCTAATGGGTCACTGTGAAAAACAGAAAAACACGAGAACTCAGACTGACCCCACAATATGTCTAATCTGTAAACTCACTGTTAAATCTGATTTGTATGGAAACATGTGTTCAGTCATGTTCATTTCATTACATAACACATGCGATTATGAAACACACAGTCTGGAGTTAGTGTTTTAGTTTTTTTTTAACACTGTTGTTTTAAAACTGATATTCAAGAGACAACATGTAGGGCAGACAGGCAACAACAGTGGAGAGAAATATTACAGACGGGTGGGGCAAACCGATCAAAAATCCCCAGAGGGCTTTCCCAAACTGTCAATACGAGCATACACAATGTACCACACATACAATGTTCAGCTGGCTTCAGTATCTGCATTACTAACATGATTGAACCGGTTACATGTAGCACAGCACATCCACACACAGGTGACTAAAACCATCCCATGACAGTGGGGTAGGGCCACAACTGGTTCACAGTGCGGGTACAGAGCCGATGCTGCTGTGAAATCCAGAAAGCTCCAGCCCAATCAACCACAATCGGATGTCTGAGACAGGGATTTGGGATACATGTGAACGTGGGCCAAAAATAGGCCTGCCAGGGAAGGCCAACAAGTACAACATGATGTGAGCAGATCAGCTGGCTTGCATAAGACTAATAAAGCAAAAGCAGAGTCTGACAGTTATCATGGGGGTTTGCTGGAAAATCGATGTCGTCTACATGGCACCAGAAGTGGAGCAAAGGGTCAGAACACTAAAGAAAGAAGATGCAGATAAGAAGTGACAGTACATAGGGCCCCCCTCACTTACTCAACAGCACAGCAGCATTACAGTAACTAGCCTACTATGTAAACATTGAAAGTTTATAGCGGTTAGGTGTTAGAAACAGCTTTAGAGACCAAGTGAATTTTACCTATGCTTTTATTGAATTTCCCATATTTTATAAAAAAAAACAACAAAAAAACAACATATACATATCTATATACAGACGTAGGCAAAGTTGTTGGTAACGTTCCGTTAAAGAGAGAAAAACTCACAATGGTCACTGAAATAACTTGAAACTGACAAAAGTAATAATAAATAAAAATGTACTGAAAATGAACTAATGAAAATCAGATATTGTTTTTGAATTGTGGTTCAACAGAATCATTTTAAAAAACGAACTGATGAAACTGGCCTAGACAAAAATGATGGTAGCCGTAGAAAAGATGTAAAATAATTTGACCATAGGGACATATTAAACTAAGGTGTGTCCTGTAAATAGCATCACAGGTATCTTCAAACTTGTAATCAGTCAGTCTGCCTATTTAAAGGGTGAAAAGTAGTCACTGTGCTGTTTGGTGTCATGGTGTGTACCACACTGAACATGGACCACAGAAAGCTAAGGAGAGAGTTGTCTCAGGAGATCAGAAAGAACATTATAAACCTTCATGTTAAAGGTAAAGGCTATAAGACCATCTCCAAGCAGCTTGATGTTCCTGTGACTACAGCTGCACATATTATTCAGAAGTTTAAGGTCCATGGGACTGTAGCCAACCTCCCTGGACGTGGCCGCAAGGGGAAAATTGATGACATATTGAAGAGACGGATAATACGAATGGTAACCAAAGAGCCCAGAACAACTTCCAAAGAGATTAGAGGTGAACTCCAAGGTCAAGGTACATCAGTGTCCGATCGCACCATCCGTCACTGTTTGAGCCAAAGTGGACTTAATGGAAGACAACCGAGGAGGACACCAAATCATAAAAAAGCGAGACTGGAATATGCCAAAATGCATATTGACAAGCCACAAAGCTTCTGGGAGAATGTCCTTTGGACAGATGAGACAAAACTGGAGCTTTTTGGCAAGTCACATCAGCTCTATGTTCACAGACGAAGAGATGAAGCATCCAAAGAAAAGAACACTGTACCTAATGTGAAACATGGAGGAGGCTCGGTTATGTTATGGGGCTGCTTTGTTGCATCTGGCACAGGGTGTCTTGAATCTGTGCAGGGTGCAATGAAATCTCAAGACTATCAAGGCATTCTGGAGCGAAATGTGCTGCCCAGTGTCAGAAAGCTTGGTCTCAGTTGCAGGTCATGGGTCCTCAAACAGGATAATGACCCAAAACACAGCTAAAAACACCCAAGAATGGCTAAGAACAAAACATTGGACTATTCTGAAGTGGCCTTCTATGAGCCCGGATCTAAATCCTATTGAACATCTGTGGAAGGAGCTGAAACATGCTGTCTGGAGAAGGCACCCTTCAAACCTGAGACAGCTGGAGCAGTTTGCTCACGAGGAGTGGGCCAACATACCTGTCAACAGGTGCAGAAGTCTCATTGAGAGTTACAGAAATCACTTGATTGCAGTGATTGCCTCAAAAGGTTGTGCAACAAAATATTAAGTTAATGTTACCATCATTTTTGTCTAGGCCAGTTTCATTAGTTTGTTTTTTTAAATGATTCTGCTGAGCCATAATTCAAAAACAATATCTGATTTTCATTAGTTCATTTTCAGTGAATTTTTATTTATTATTACTTTTGTCAGTTTCAAGTTATTTCAGTGACCATTGTGGGTTTTTCTCTTTAACGGAACGTTACCAACAACTTTGCCTACGTCTGTATATATATCGATATCGATATCTATATAGCTATATAATTTTGTTGTTTTTTTCTTTTTATAAAATATGGGAAATGCAATGAAAGAATAGGTAAAATTCACTTGGTCTCTAAAGCTGTTTCTAACACCTAACCGCTACAAACTTTCAATGTTTTTTTGTTATTTATGTTTCCAGGGTATTCACTACAGTGAGAGTCCAAATTATGTGGCTGTATACTTAGCATGCCCAGATAAGATATTTGTATTTAGAGTTTACACATATTTACTTAATTAAATTAATAGTCTATCATGGAATGAAACTACACAAACAACAGGTCAATTGAGACTGATGACAACCAGGTAAGGAAATTCATTTCTAAAGTATTAGATGACCTTTCAGAAAGTTAAAAAAACAAACAAAACTGGATCAGCGTACAAGGTGCCATTGTGCTCCAGAAATATTCGGAAAATGCAAAGGTGGACAGACACGTCATATTTCTTTGTGCTATCTCACACAGCCTAAGGCCTAGATCGACTGAGTCTTAGCTGAAACCCAGTTTGCAATCGTACACTTTATACTCAGAAGTTACCAAGACTCCAAAATAAAAGGTTTTTGTGGGAAACAGTTTAACACCTGGTTCTCTGACAGGTCAGGCAACTGATAACGTGACCCCAGACCCCTGCTTCAAATAGCTTCAATGTTGCTGAGCCAAACCAAGCAAGTTATAAAAATACATCTTGCGAAATAACCTGTGATCCTAAATGCAGACGCTGAAAACAGAAGAAAAAGCAAACCCTCGAAGCAAATTTATCTCTACTGATCTATATTACTAAAACTACTGTGTGTCTCTGTGTGGGACCTATTGCGTTCATAACACAGAGGAAGGTTTAGGTGTTGCGCTACCCAACAGAACCGAAAGCCAAGCCTTTACAGGAAGCTGATATTTACTGTACATAGTGTAAATAAATAATCTATGACCACATATTCTGACAATGAGCAGTATCTAATAGAAGTTGTTTCAGAGCAATTTACAGAGAGGATGAATGTGCTGCCACACCTCATCTCACTGGCAGAGTTCTGGGTATCTAATGCCAACACAAGGGAACCAAGGCTATCTATATCGGTGTCTGATGTCAAAGTCAGACCAGCTGTTCTAGGCTGCATCAGCGTGACATAGATTGAATTTTTGAGTAATCCTCTGAAGAATGCATCTGTATGCAGGAATTCATTTTGTTGTCTTAAAATAGAAGTATTGCTTTATACAACCTCACAATCCCTTTAATATTGAGTGACACAGTGTGGCCACATGCAATGACACATCACAGTAGAATACCCAAACTGTCCAGCAGTTGCTTTTTATTAATCTGAGGTGAGAGGGAGGCATTAGGGGCAAAAGGTCACTTGGCGGAAAGAAACGTGGATGTGAATATCAAAAAGTTCAAATCCATCTGTCAAACTTCTTACTGCTCCTCCATAAGGGCTCACATTAAATAGACAAGTAGGAAAACTCTTGGTAAAGATTCAAAGCCAACTGATCACTCTTGTGAGAAACACTAAAATCTGAAACACACAAAGGAGACCAGCACACTGCTGCAATGCTTTTCATCTTTTACATCCTCTTCCTTCTGTGTTCAGGCTGTTTTAGCGATGAATCATTTCTCATCGGGTCACAAAAAGGCCTTGGTAAGACTATTGTATCTTCACCTACACCCATGATACCCTGGTGTACAGAAGATCAAAAACTGTAATGGATTTGTAATTTTGATGCATTTTAAATTAGCTAAATTTGTCTGTAAGGAATAGAAAATTAAGCATGATGGACATTTTAAATCTGTCTTTACTTCCATTTTTCTAGTTGGTTAAAATGATATGCTTTATGAGAAATTTATGAAATCTGCTGTGGTCATGAAGCTCTGAAAATCTGATTATGTGAGTTATGCGAACTGGTATTCTTTATTTTTGGACTCTTGGATGTAATAGTGCTTGAAAATGTGTTGTGGATCTGGTTTATATTGATTTGTGGTGACTTGTAAACCCATGCATTACACAATAATAATAAAAAAAAAACCATCATCTTCAAGACACAATTGCCTTGCTCTGAGTCTAACATTGGATCTGAAGAAACCCAGCACCGGCACTTACTCACAGAGAAAGGGTCTTTTTTTGTGTATTGTGGGCAAAAAATGTGACGCCGCTGATGGCTTCTAGCTGAAACACGTTCATTTTTTGCCCACAATAACCAAAAAAAACTCCTTTATCTGTGAGTGCCGGTGCTTTGTTTCTTCCATCCTTGCCACTACCATGCACCCGATACTGTTCAAGATTTGGAGCTGTGCTCACTGCCACTTTCCACTATATCTAACATTGGGTCTAGAGAGAACAGATGTCTCACCAGTGACCACTTGAATGCCTCCTCATGCCTGTCTTTAGCATGTCAACAGCATGCAGAGGGCGGAGTCTCTAAGAGCACGTGCCTCCAGTTGTCTGGCTGTCACCACACTCGCTATGTTCACAACTTCTCATCTTGACAGAGTCCTTGAACAGACATACAAAACATTGTGAGCCTTTTAACTGCTTTAAATTTCTTCTATAATCAAAGCATCCCAAAGCAAAAATCCTATTTACCTCGAGACATAATAAGATCTGCAACACACGGGCCGAGAGGAGTAACCAGAGTGCCAGGGATAGGCTAGGTTCAGACACTCCCACCTCTCATACCACACTAATTCCTGGGCGAGGCCTGAACATTTGGAAAGTATTTGACTAATAATCACTACATATGCCTACAGACATGGAGGCTCCACTATGATAGTGCAGAGAGGACAGCCCCTCAATGCCTTTGATCATGTAGGCTACTCAGCAGCCTCTTGTGGCCAGCCTGGAAAAATGAAGACCCCAGAGGATACATTAGAGCCAAGTTTGAGAAACTAGAAATTGAAATCTGTAAACGTCAGGATGGATTAAATAAACTGATTAAAGCCCCTGAGTGTAGGATTTGAAAAATGTCCAACTTTGAGGGGGCGTTAGTGTTGAAGAAAGACACTGCAGCAGACAGCAATTGTTGTTGTTACCAACATGAAAGATGCTACAAACTAAGACAAATATCAACCATAAACTTAGTAACTCCATTTACAATTGGATATTTATGCTATGTCTAATGAGGTGCAACTTTTGTGTTCAGGTGACCAAAGTGGCGAGGGCTGGAGACTATGGACATTTAGACAATGGATGTGAGGTAACCAGAATCAAGGAGAGAGAGCCATGAAATTCCCCCACAAAGGGCTTTATTTCAGTGACGTTTCCCCTTTAACCTCATCACATGCTGACTGAGCTCACCTGTGCCTGGTTGACTCTGAACCAGCCTGTGGTTGCTCATTAAGATAATGTCAAACATGAAACTGTTTCTAACATTTTGGCTATACTGCAGGTGCACTTGTAGGCAAACCCACGAACGCATAATCTTAAACAACAGTTAGGATATTTTCACAGCAGACATTTTTGCCTGTCATAATAGAAAAAGGCACAGGTGTTACTAATAACATTAATGTGGGCTCCATTTTATTCACATATACTGGTAAGCCATGACAGCATGAAACAATACCAGGATCCTGAAAAAGAAGCAGCTAAATGGTATACAGCCAAGTAGTAGTAGGAGTAGTAACAGTAGTAGTATTGAGACCGGTGGTTTTTATACTTAAGATCTATTGGCAAGGATTTTTTGCAACCTTGTGCGTATATAATGTAGGTATAGATTTTATAGTTCAGGGCTGCAACTAACAATTATTTTCATTGTTAATTAATCTGTTGATTATTTTCTTGATTAATCGATTAGTTGTTTGGTCTGTAAATGTTAGAAAATGGTGAACATTTTCCCAAAGCCCAAGAAGACGTCCTCAAATGCCTTGTTTTGTCCACAACTCAAAAGATATTTAGTTTACTGTCATAGAGGAGTAAAACCAGAAAATATTCACATTTAAGAAGCTAGAACCATAGAACTTTCACTTTTTTCACCCTTAAAAATTACTCAAACTGATTAATCGATTATCAAAATAGTGGCGACTATTTTAATAGTTGACAATTAATCGATTGATCGTTGCAGCTCCATTATGGTTAGTGAAATGTTTTCAAGAAACTCAACCTCAAAAGAATCAGACAACTCCTTTCTGTAACAAGTCCTCATATTCTTGGCCTAAGAGAAGTTAACAAGCAAGTTAACATACGTGTTGATAAGACGGTTATTAACTTAGCTTAATAAACATGGAATTCATTCCAGGCTAATGTATTGGAATGCATCCAATTGTTCAGGTGTACAGAATAAACTGGTAATTGAGGGTACAGTCTACTAAAACACAATATAACCATTTGAATCTATGTGAGGGAGATGAATTTGGGTTTTAATTATATTCAACGTACATTGCAAAAATAATGATATATCCCCCATCTCTGCCTGCACCTCAGATTTTACTGCTAATACCTGTTGCCAAGCAGACAGAGCTTATTGACACTAAGATTTGGCAACACACCCTTAAGTCACGGTTACCTTAGGTGGCTCCAGGAAGAAGGCTCAAACTGCAAGACACACCTTCTTTTTTTATGTTAACACAGCAACCTTTTATGAAAGCCCTGTGGCATAATCTCATAAGAACATCTAAATCTTGTTTAAACCTGTAAAATTCTTTCATAGCAGTTTGTATTAGAAGTTTGAATTATGATGATGTGCTGCATGTTTACAGAAATCTGATGACAACATTTGTAATGTTGTTCAATCTTTTAATTTACTCTTTCAGTCGATAACTTGCCTTTTTTGTGCTGACAGACCTCCGTAGTACTCTGCCATTGGGTCCGGTCACTCTGGTATTGCTGCTACTGCCTGAGGGTAGTGTACTGGCAGACGGAGGGCTGGAGGGAGTACCGAGGGGAACGGGCTTCTTCTCTGCCAGGTTCCTTTGGGATGCCACATTGTTGTTCTCATTGAAGGTCAACAACATTTTGTCCTGGATATCCCCACTGCTCATGTCAATGTGTTGTCCACTTTTGATTAGGTCAAGATAATCTTTGAGTAGTGATTGGGTTGCAGTATCACTCAACCAGTTGAGAAATAGCTCGTCCACTTTCATCTTAAGGACTGGCTGGAGGACTTGTGGTGACGGCATTTTGCAGGACATTAATTATTGGCTCTGACAAACGTACCTGTGTAAGAAATAAGAATAACATTAACATCACAGCACACACACTCTGGTTCTGTATTTCCAGCACACAACCCCATTGAATACGGCAATATACACTGTATAACCGAGGAGCCGACTAAGTTGGCACCCTGTCTCTCAGAGAATAGATTTCAAAATACTCCTGCTGGTTTACAAAGCACTAAATGGTTTGGGGCCAAAATACATTTATGATCTTCTGCTATGTTATGAACCATCCAGACCTCTCAGGTCATCTGGATCAGGTCTGCTTAGTGTCCCCAGAATCAGAACTAAACTTGCAGAAGCAGCGTTCAGTTTTTATGCACCAAATATCTGGAACAAGCTCCCAGAAACCTGCAGGACCGCTCCAACTCTGAGTTCTTTTAAATCAAAGCTTAAACTTTTCCTGTTTGCTACTGCCTTTTATTAAACCAGATAATGATCTTATACTGCACTAGAGCTTTTACTCTTGTGTGTTATAATCTATTTTAGCTTCTATCCTAGCTTTTATTTTTAGCTTGTTTTTATTTTCTAATCTTTAATGTTTTTATAACTGTTTTAATTATGTCTTAATGTTCTTTTGTTTCAAATATTTTTATGAGGAAGCATGTGCATGTCAGTGATACAGACTTCTGTGGGGTGTGTATCATGCCTCATTTTTTATATATATCAACAAAAACAGACAATACGAAGAACATAAGTAGTTAAAGGAAAAAAACAAAAACAAACAAACAAAACAATAATAAAAATAAATAAATAAATAAAACACAGACAACACCCTAAGGCACACAGATCAGGGAGACATTGTCTTGATGTTCTTTTGCACTTTGTCACAATGTTTTTGAATGTTTATATAAATCACTTTGAATTGCCCTGTTGCTGAAATGTGAAATAAAGCTGCCTTGCCTTGCCTAAGTTATTATAAATACAGTGACTGATACACACAATAACACTTGCAGTAGCTTGGTGTCAGCCGTCCTTTGAGTACACACACTCACTAACATTATTGAATTTGAGCGCGACCCATCAATGCCTTAGTTAGCCCACAGGCAACAGTAAACGTGAACCCACACTGACCCCGGTAGCTATTTTAACTCAATAGTAGGAAATACAGCTGCTTAAACCCAGTATTTACTGATCTAACGTCACGTAAAGCTGCCAGACTACTCAGGAGAGAGAAGTCGACAGTGTTAGTTGGTATTAGATAATACTAAGAGCAGCAGGCAACAACAGTGTGTTAGCTCCGATAGCTTTAGCGAGCTAACGTTAGCAGGCTAACTAAGGTACCAACCTTGGAGAGGATGCACGGTAACGCGTTGATACGACTCCACGTTACTTCCTTAACGTAAGCGAAGCTGTTGCACGCGTGTCTGTTTACCTGCGACGTACAAAAGTACCGCGGTGTGTATCTCCGGTGGTCATTTTGATGGGCTAAACCAGAGCGCTACCTCTCAGGCTCTCGTTCCCCTGGTAACCACAACGAGTTAACGCGAGATCTTCTTCAACAGGGTGAGAGTTCATCCCACCCCCAACGGTTTCTCCTCCAGGAAGATGATGTTCTCTCACCGCCCACCTGTTGAAGCTCTGCTTCACTGCTCGCTGCTGTGTGTACACATATATGTATCCACTCCATCATTATTTCTACAGTTTTCCTCACCATAACACCCAGTACTCACTGGTGGAAGACATATTCAGAGCGTAGAAAAGTAAAGGTATAGTAATACTACGGTTTAAAATGATAGGCCTACATGTACATTTCCAGTCCTGCATCTGAAATCTCCCTTAAAGTTACAAGTAGGTAAGTATGATGAGCTAAATGTTTTAATAGTAAGTACAATTAAGTACTGCTTTTGCTGCAGAATGGTCCCTGACAGTGTTACATTAGGCTACTACTACTACTATTACTACCACTACTAGCTATCACTACAACAACAACAACAACAACTACTACTACTACTACTACTATTACTACCACTACTAGCTATCACAACAACAACAACAACAACAACAACAACTACTACTACTATTACTACTACTACTACTATTACTACCACTACTAGCTATCACTACAACAACAACAACAACAACTACTACTACTACTACTACTACTACTACTACTATTACTACCACTACTAGCTATCACTACAACAACAACAACAACAACTACTACTACTACTACTACTATTACTACCACTACTAGCTATCACAACAACAACAACAACAACAACTACTACTACTACTACTACTATTACTACCACTACTAGCTATCACAACAACAACAACAACAACAACAACAACAACTACTACTACTATTACTACTACTACTACTATTACTACCACTACTAGCTATCACTACAACAACAACAACAACAACTACTACTACTACTACTACTACTACTACTACTACTACTACTACTACTATTACTACCACTACTAGCTATCACTACAACAACAACAACAACAACTACTACTACTACTACTACTATTACTACCACTACTAGCTATCACAACAACAACAACAACAACAACAACTACTACTACTACTACTATTACTACTACTACTACTATTACTACCACTACTAGCTATCACTACAACAACAACAACAACAACAACTACTACTACTACTACTACTACTATTACTACTACTACTACTATTACTACCACTACTAGCTATCACTACAACAACAACAACAACAACAACAACTACTACTACTACTACTATTACTATTACTACCACTGCTAGCTATCACTACAACAACAACAACAACAACAACAACTACTACTACTACTACTACTACTACTACTATTACTACTATTACTACCACTGCTAGCTATCACTACAACAACAACAACAACAACAACTACTACTACTACTACTACTATTACTACTACTACTACTATTACTACCACTACTAGCTATCACTACAACAACAACAACAACAACAACAACAACAACTACTACTACTACTACTACTACTATTACTACTACTACTAGCTATCACTACAACAACAACAACAACTACTACTACTACTACTACTACTATTACTACTACTACTACTATTACTACCACTACTAGCTATCACTACAACAACAACAACAACTACTACTACTACTACTACTACTATTACTACCACTACTAGCTATCACTACAACAACAACAACAACTACTACTACTACTACTACTACTACTATTACTACCACTACTAGCTATCACTACAACAACAACAACAACTACTACTACTACTACTACTACTATTACTACCACTACTAGCTATCACAACAACAACAACAACAACAACTACTACTACTACTACTACTATTACTACTATTACTACCACTACTAGCTATCACTACAACAACAACAACAACAACTACTACTACTACTACTACTACTATTACTACCACTACTAGCTATCACTACAACAACAACAACAACTACTACTACTACTACTACTACTATTACTACCACTACTAGCTATCACAACAACAACAACAACAACAACAACAACTACTACTACTATTACTACTACTACTACTATTACTACCACTACTAGCTATCACTACAACAACAACAACAACAACTACTACTACTACTACTACTACTACTACTACTACTACTACTACTACTACTACTATTACTACCACTACTAGCTATCACTACAACAACAACAACAACAACTACTACTACTACTACTACTACTATTACTACCACTACTAGCTATCACAACAACAACAACAACAACAACAACAACAACTACTACTACTACTACTACTATTACTACCACTACTAGCTATCACAACAACAACAACAACAACAACAACAACAACAACTACTACTACTATTACTACTACTACTACTATTACTACCACTACTAGCTATCACTACAACAACAACAACAACAACTACTACTACTACTACTACTACTACTACTACTACTACTACTACTATTACTACCACTACTAGCTATCACTACAACAACAACAACAACAACTACTACTACTACTACTACTATTACTACCACTACTAGCTATCACAACAACAACAACAACAACAACAACTACTACTACTACTACTATTACTACTACTACTACTATTACTACCACTACTAGCTATCACTACAACAACAACAACAACAACAACTACTACTACTACTACTATTACTACTACTACTACTATTACTACCACTACTAGCTATCACTACAACAACAACAACAACTACTACTACTACTACTATTACTATTACTACCACTGCTAGCTATCACTACAACAACAACAACAACAACAACTACTACTACTACTACTACTACTACTACTATTACTACTATTACTACCACTGCTAGCTATCACTACAACAACAACAACAACAACAACTACTACTACTACTACTACTATTACTACTACTACTACTATTACTACCACTACTAGCTATCACTACAACAACAACAACAACAACAACAACAACAACAACAACAACAACAACTACTACTACTACTACTACTACTATTACTACTACTACTAGCTATCACTACAACAACAACAACAACTACTACTACTACTACTACTACTATTACTACTACTACTACTATTACTACCACTACTAGCTATCACTACAACAACAACAACAACTACTACTACTACTACTACTACTATTACTACCACTACTAGCTATCACTACAACAACAACAACAACTACTACTACTACTACTACTACTATTACTACCACTACTAGCTATCACTACAACAACAACAACAACAACAACTACTACTACTACTACTACTACTATTACTACCACTACTAGCTATCACAACAACAACAACAACAACAACTACTACTACTACTACTACTATTACTACTATTACTACCACTACTAGCTATCACTACAACAACAACAACAACAACTACTACTACTACTACTACTACTATTACTACCACTACTAGCTATCACTACAACAACAACAACAACTACTACTACTACTACTACTACTATTACTACCACTACTAGCTATCACAACAACAACAACAACAACAACTACTACTACTACTACTACTATTACTACTACTACTACTACTACTACTATTACTACCACTACTAGCTATCACTACAACAACAACAACTACTACTACTACTACTACTACTACTACTACTACTACTACTATTACTACCACTACTACCACTACTAGCTATCACTACAACAACAACAACTACTACTACTACTACTACTATTACTACCACTGATAGCTATCACTATTTTCCTTTTTTTTTTTTGCACATATATAAAACTGCACAAAATCCAGTCAATTAAAAAAAAAAAGAAATGTGTCAGGAGAGGTCAAGAAGCCACAGGCTTATACAAAGGACCTCCCCCCAACCCCAGGAGAAAAAAAACCAATAACAAAAAAGGAAGAAAGATCTAAAGCAGGGGTCAGCAACTTGCGTTTCCGCCCCTCTCCAGTGGCTCCCTGTGAATCTTTAAAAATGGAAATGAATAACTGTTTTTGTTTATATTTTCATTTTTATTTATCATTGTTGTAGGTCTATGGTACGACGGTATGACAGAGTATTAGGGCCACATTGAGGAAAAAAAATCAATCTGAGATTTCGAGAATAAAGTCATAATATTACGAGAAAAAAGTCACAGGTTTACGAGAAAAAAAGTTTTAATATTATGAGAATAAAGTCTACTACTACTATTACTACCACTGCTACCCAGCCAACATCTGTATGTGGGGCCCATGTGGGTAGTAAATGGGCTGAAAATGGTCCCTATATAGGATTGTCCGTTGGTTCCATAATGACCCCATGCCAATTGCCCTTGTGGGTTTCATGCAGGAGTACACAAGGTGTTTTATGTGCCCAATCTGGGCAACATAAACCAAAACCCATCTCGGCCCCAGGTTTAAGGTCTATGTTGGAACTACATGGGGACTACATGGGCTGAAATAATATGGGTTGTAAGTAGGTTTGTCCACAGTTTCCATGTTGGCCCCATGCACTAATTTCCCAGTAGTGACCCAACTAAGACCCACACGGGTAGCCCACATGGGGAGCTCATGTAGGACCTACTTAGTTGATCCAAGTGGGCCCAGATAAGATGCCCATTTTGGGCCCATACCCACTTGGTACCCAGGTACCCCCAACATAACCCATGTGGGGCCCACATAACCATGTTGGCTGGGTAGCTATCACTACAACAACAACAACAACTACTACTACTACTACTACTAGCCTACTAGGCGATTGCTCCTACTTTTGATGTTGTAGCTGGCCGAGGTAGAGAAATGCAACTATTTTGAAGACTATTGGGCAATTTAATCAGAATCAGAATCAGAATCGTGTTTATTGCCAGGTGTAAGAGGTATACACTAGGAATTTGCTTTGGTTTTGTTGGTGCAAGTAAGCAGTATAATAACAAAAGAATAGATAAAAACGTTAGAATAAAATAAGAATACAAAAAATTTAAATTCTACCAATATACAATATACAAAATGAGCTATTATCAAAAATAAACATGATATAAACAGATAGTGCAAATATAATCTGTAACAATCTGTCATATTTTATAAGTTTAGGCATATATCTGTATTTTATGTCAAACTAGTAACTAGTAAATATAGCTTTGAATGAATGTAGTAGAGTAAAAAGTACCATATTTCAAGAAGTAGTAAATTGCCTCAAATTGTACTCAAATGCAGCACACTAAATGTACTTAGTTACATTCCACCTCTGCATGTACCAAGTCCATGCATAACAAATGTCTATAAGGTCACCGATATAAAATGAATGATTTTTGCAACTTCAGACATACTTACCTTGTTAAACACAGTCATATTAATACATTGTGTTCATCGCATTTATAATTACCATCTGTTTGTTTTCTGCAATGCACAATCTAGATTTGAGCTGGTCATTATTGCGGGACTCATTTCTAGGAAACTAATCTTGTGTGTTCAATTTGGCCTCTTATGAACTTGATCCTGACTCTCTTTGCATGAATAACAATGATACATCTGTGCCTGATTCCACTCTCTTTTCTCTCCTCGTACCCTCGCTGCTCGAAGCAGCTGGGCTGAGCACCTGGGTGCGTATGGAACTGGACATCCTTATTGATTACTGTAGGGAGGAGTGGTCCCAGACATCACGACTCCCTCGCTGCATCCCCGGCGTAGAAAGCAAGCAACACAAGGAAAGGTCAGTTTAAATAATGGGCACCGTATTTGACACCCGGGGCAAAAAAAATGGAGTGGAATCTTTTCAGCAGGGGACGGGTCTTTCGAACTCTGTATCTCATACCAAATCCAACCACCAACATATTAATTGGAAGCATATTTGAGAGATGAAGAAACATACTTGAGTGGCTAACATATAACATGAAAATGACAAACAGATTTTATGATCACAGGGTCAGGGATTAATGGTACGATAACAATTTCACTTGGAATTATTTTCGCTTACATAAGCATTGCAACCAAAAACAACAACTTGATTACTCTACGTCTCTGTGAATACAGTATTGCTGGGTAATTATACTTATTATGCAGGCAACATAACAACTTTGGTTGAGACTAATCTGTCCCTTTTGGCAATGACAAATTAGAGTCCTAAACAAAACATATTATGAAATTATTTGTTGCTAATGCTTCTATTTTGTTTCACATGAGCATTATTACTGAGATGCGAAGAACAAAAATGTTAATTCTTGATGAAGACAATCACAGAGTTGTATGTTGATCTACCAACAATTACCTGACATGGACTTCATTGATATGTTTCTCTGTATTTTCAGCATGAAAGACATTAGGGACACACATCATCCAAAACCTCTATCTCGTTAATAACCACATCCAAAGTGCCTGTAGCCTTTTTTTTTGTTTTTTAGAGTAAATTAATGGTGGGTGCACGCTTGTGAAAATTATTGACTGAATCCTCCTGATTGCTTCCCTTGATAACGCCAGCAAATCAAATCTGAAACATTCAGAGTTGTCTGAGGCACACAGCACGTAATAAGAAACCTCTTTGTTCTGTGTTTTAGAGCCTAATCAATATCAGAAATGAGGAGAGAAAAAGTGAAGGTCTTGAAACTTTAAACTTTGCAACTTTTCAAAGTGTAATTACAGTGTACAAATAGGATTTTACCCAAAGCAGTGTGCATGTTGTTTCTTTTCACGCCTTGAAGGACATTTCAAAGGTTTGGCCGAAGCTGAAACCACAGGGGGACAGCTGGTTAGCGTAGGGAAGTGTTAGTGAGGAGTTCATGTGTGCAGCTCTCCCTTACTGCTGTCAGCTATGCTATATGGGCGCTCTGTGAAGTAGGCGATAAGCAATCTGCTCTAATAAGGAGAGTGAATAAAGTTGAAAGTGTTGTGTTGTAGCTGTGCTCTATAGAGAGTATTTGGACTGTGTTACAGTCTATGCACATAATAGACTAGGCAATGGGCCACGGCTATTTTAAGGTTTAACTTTATTTCTCATTGTGCAAGTTAGATACAACTTTGTTCTTTGTGTCTTAAAAACATTTATTTCCAGATTCAGATTTTAGATTTTTAAACGACTAAACAACATTCTTCAAGAAGGCACCTAATAGCTTTTGGCTTTATCCAACTGTAGTAACAAAATCCATTTAAACATAGAAGGATGGTTTAAACTTTGGCAAACACTTTTCCCTATTACTCATTACATTCTAACATTCAAACAAAATGTACTCCCAGATGGTTGTCATTGCAAAGGTTGCAGATCCTTTGATTCCAATCCAAGCCTTTATATCTTCAAGTGATCCTGGGAATTCTGGTGCCGCTAACCATAAAGTTACAGATAGGCTGTCTGTAATTTTGGTTTTCATACAATAGGTACTTTTTCTGTTTAAATGGGACATAAAGATCACACACAGTGACATCTGTTTGAGCTCGCTTCGCCACTTTTTGTCTGAACTGGTATTTCAGCCGTTGTTTAGCATTTCAACATTTTTTTGTGTGAACCTGAGATAAGACAAGCCACAGTCATACAAACAAATGAATTCCATATCTGTGTGAAGTATTTCATAATTTTAATTAGTTTTATTTTATTTTAGTTAGTTTATTATATTAGTTTATTGATACAGATACAGATACAGATACAGAAAAATGTCTGCAGCTCCTTTTGAATTATCTTATTTTCATGCTGTTAACTAACAGAGCATGTTTGAGTTTTAAATTGCATAATGCACTTTGCATTAAAATGCTGATGCAATTTTACCTGGAAATGATACTGACGTGTAGACCTCTAATAGATTTTCCCATTAAACGTTATCAACAAAAATCATGCAATATGTGGATAAAAGTGAAAACTTGAATTACTATTTTGTATACCTTGAATGTTATTTATTATTTTTGTATTTATCTATTTATTTCTTATAATTTTTTTCTTTTTATTGTCTTAACTTATTGCTTATTTCCAGTACATTTTTCATAGTTTCTGAGAGATGGAAATATAAACTTATTAGACAGAGAAACTACATATGAACCCACTTTATATTTCATGTACTTTCTTCACAATTTGTAAAGTGCATTATACAGAAGTTATAATAATGTCCCAAAACCAAATTTTGAATATTTTCTTCCTTAAAAACAATCTACTAAGTAAAACTGATATACATATATAAATACATTTTTGAACTTCCTTAGCCCTTACAAGATCATTTTTAAGGATGTTTCTGCTTGACTGAAGACAGTGCACCTTTAATCAGTTGCATGTTGCACCATGGTCCGTAGTGTCACATTCATTTTTTTGCCCCTGCCCATTTCAATATCAGTGCACACCACTTCTCCCAACATTATAAGAAGCAGGATAGAATAGTAGATATGTCTCTGTTTGTCTGATATCCAATAATAGCCAGACATTGTTGAAATAACTGCTAGCATAAAGTAACAATATTACAAGAATGTAGCTGGTGTAGTGATATTTTTGACCAGAAATTACTTTGATCTTGGTCTTAAACATTTCTCTGTTTGATATGGCTTTCAAATGAACTGTGGTGTGAACCTCACTTTTTCCGCCTCCCAAAATGGCATCGGGTAGTGATGAGCCTTCTCATAGCCCTTTCATGGCTACACTGTAAACACGCGCCACTGTTTTTATTCCTTAAGAAAATCACAGACGGAGAATCAAACTGTCTTCAGTCAACATTTAGATTCCTAATACGCTGCGCGAAACGGAGCCGCAGAGGAGGAGACTTCTTTCATTAGACACTTCACTGGCGCTCTGAAGTTTGCTCCTTCCATCTGAGATGACTTTAAAAGAAAAACAATGCCTCTGCCTATTGGGGTCTTTGGAGATTTTCTCTCTCATCACGTATTAATGAAAGAGGTGGCGTGTATGTTGAGATGGAGAGCTTAAGCAGGAAAACCTGGTTGTGAGCAGCTGCCTTTATGTACACGGATATATGATGGACTCATATGTACTGTATATGAGACGAGGTGTATGTTGCTTCTCAAGAAATCTTTACTTCGACTTTGCAAATCTGCACATTTGCCTCACACATACAGTAGATGTACGAGAATGTATAACATCTGCCTGTAGAGGGCACACTTCACCTGGGATGCTTCAGGGCTGCACCTTTCCCCAACCCTCACCCTCTTTCTCCACACACAAACAATATTCATTTGAGTATAATCCTCTAATATATCAGGCGCAGAGACAGTAAGAATTAGAGGTGAGTTCATGCCAGTTATTCTGATGAATGCGCCGTACATCACTTTCCCACATTGGCCCTCCGTTTCTCCTTTAATGAGACAGGCCCATCAAGACGGAGCGGGAGCTTTTTGATATCCTCAGAGGGGCCATGTCGCGCGGAAACATTAACGCTCATAATTCATAGCAAATCAAGAAGGATTTTGTTGGAACAGAGGATCACACCAATTACCAGTTGTTTATTGTTGTGCTATTGTTGTGTTTACTGCAGTCTAATCACATTTGGAGGTCGGCCACAGCACTACATCAGCTCCAAGTGGAAAAAGGCTCGTTTGAAGCCTTTCATTTCGTTGTGCCATATTAGCTGCACTGAGCAGCCCTAGACAACACGCTGCCTTTGCTTTCAAGATAAAAAGAAACAAGCATTACATCACTTTTCTAAATAACTTCACGAATTGAGGAAATTGCACGTAAATTGGTCACCTAAAAAAAAAAAAAAAATAAATGGACCAGCCCATTAAGAAAAATGTGTTTCATGTATTAATTTACTTCGAGATAATAATCGTTTACATAATGACTTGAACATGGGAACGAGAGTTTGTGTTCGATTCTGGGCCAATGTTGTTGGCTACTAATGTTTGGCCAGACAGAGCTCCCCTCTTTTTCCCTTCTCGCCCCTCCTATGGAATAGCAGATCCGTGGCATGAAAGCAAGAAAATCATGGAAATCAGCGAGGCCTTCATTATACCAAGGTCATTACAGCTGGCTTTTATCCTCCTCTGTACTTATAGGAGGTAAGGGAATCCTATTCTCCATCACCCAAGGCCTCACCTTTGAACACACACACAAGCTCACACCACCAGGGCCAGAATTTGCTCACACACACGCAAGCAAACACACATCGGTTTCTCTTTCATTTGGCCTCCTTGAATTTCATCATTCATTTTTACATCACATTAGTGTGGCGTGTTAGTGGTCGGCGTGCCTGCGTATGGAAGGGCGGCTGTTACTTCAGGAAAAGACTGAATAATGCACGGGAAAAGGCAAGGGGAGGCTCGAAGGGAGTCGGCAACAGCACTGATGATCATCTCCTCATACCGTATATATATGTGAAACAGTTAGAGTATACATGAAGCGAGATAAATAGATCATAGAGCGCCTTCTACAAGGTAAAATGTGGGGCCACACTGTAGGGGCAACAGTTCCACGATTGAGATTCAGTTTTATATGGTAAACCACATTGAAATGATTATAAAAGCTTGTTCTGCCTCTTTACACCCATCAAGAAGATAATACAAACAAAATGTGAGCAAAATGTAGTGCCTCACTATTTTGTACCAAATTGTTATTCTTGGAACAATGCATTTTTACATCTTTCCAGATAAAGGTTGATAAAGTAATGTATTAAGTTTCTGTAATTAGCCCATTACTTTCAACTCAATCTCACAATTTGGAGCAAAAAAAAAAAACCTCCACGTTAATATTTTTAATGAGCATCACAAGACAGTTGAGTCTTACTCAATGGCTCCATCAAATACAGGACTAACTGTGATCTTGAGGGGAAGGAAAGTGCTCTCTTAATGTGCGCCAAAGCTGGTCTCCTCTGTCTGTCTCGGCGGCTGTGTCTGATTTGAAACTCTCCATTGATCTGATACCACCAAGAACTGGCCTGCATATTAAACCGACGCTGTGATACGGCTCCTTGGAGACGGATGGATTTTGTGTGTGTGTGTGTGTCAGTGTGTAGGCTCATGGCTTTAGTCCAGGTTCAGGGTATAAAAAAAAAAAACGTATTCAGAGTTATGTGCTGTCCATTGATAGTCATACAAACTGTACTATCCCTCAGAAGTCCAGCTCAGCGCCTGCCAACACACATTGGCCTTCACTTGTGATGCTGACATCATTTAATCTTCAGGAGGAGCTCGGGGGGGGGTTTCTGTCCCAAATCTTTGATCTGGTTCACCTCACAGGATGAGCCTTACTATCTGTCTTCCAAAATAAACAGAACTCATTATTGTACTCCCTTTTTGTCCGACTTACACAGCCTGTCCTCCTGTCTTTAGGTAATGAAGCCTCCCTCACTGTTGCAACAACGCATTCAAAATATTTAAAGACCTCATCTTGGTCTGCATGGGAACTGACAACAGGCCAGGAGATATCTTGTTTCATGCACGTGAGCACATATAGAGGTTTTTCGTCGTAACCTTTTCACACAGTATGAACACAATCCTTCGCTGTCTCGCTGTGTCTGGGCGTTTTATAAGCAACGAAAAGGACGCACACTTCTCAGATTAGGACTGGCAGAAGCGCTCGGGAGACAGCGTCGGAAAAGGATGAACATTAAGCACCTGATCGGACAGGATCAATGAAAAGCAATTAGATGATAAGTCTGTGGGAGCAGTGCTCGACTACAGGGGCCGAGACCTTTACAGCAGCGGGGAGAGCGAGGGGATAAACTGTAAAAAAACGTGTCATCGGATATTTTTCATAGATCTTAGAATTAGATCTTCACACGTGAGGTGAAGGAATCTATGAAGCTGTGATGATATGCATGTATGGTGTACAGTATTTATGTGCGTCTGTCTCCTTGTGTGATTTGCGCGTGGCTTATGTGTTTTGCCTAACATCTATTGTCATAATGATGTGTGATTATTAAGGGAGCAGGGTTTTCACAGCAGGGAAAAAAGGGGCTGAGCCGACAACAGGTTGGGCCTCCCTTTGTGTCTTTGTTTGAACGCTCAGCAAATACATATTCATGCTCCCAATATGCACACAATAGCACACATTTGTTTGTAATCTTTGTTTATTTGGGTTGCATACATTAACGAAAGCACCTTTTTTTTTTTTTTTTGCGGTTGTGATGCAAAACCGAGGGCACAAGGTATATGGCAAAGAAAGGTTTCCTCGTAAAAAGAGGTGGACACAGTCTCCAGGAGGCGATGCCTTGTTATTTCAGTAGTATCCCTGGGAGAGGTTAAGCTCTCGCAGCAGGCTAGCTATTAGGCTAAACCAGGGTGCGCTGTGTGTTCTGTGTGGGCTGAAAAGACCAGTTCTGACCATTAGCGTGCCTTCTGTGCCTGGTTCCAGAGTACAAAAGCACATGAGAGTTTTCCCTCCAATTTGTGGGTGTAATGATGACACACAACAAATAACACGGTGCTTAAATCCAGGCTTTGTTAGTTTATATTGTAATATTTCTCTGTTTATCTGCTCCATCTGAAATCCCTCATTTGTGGCCCTTAAAACCAAATGAAGGTATAAACACAGTGTATATAGGCTACAAAGTGCCTTTCCTCTGTACTGGATTCATGGATTGTTTATTTCTTTTCTCTCTGTTATATGCAAAAAATACAAATTGATATATACATAAACAACGGAAAATGTGATGGAGAGGAGCAAAACACCCTCAGGCACTTATCCATTAGAAAAGAGAGAAAGACAAGATTGCACACTCTAGCAGACATCCATACAAGTAGAGCTGCAATGATTAATCAACTAGTCGTCAACTATTAAATTAATCAGCAAATATTTTGATAATCGATTAATCAGATAGAGTAATTTTTGAAGAAAAAAAAAGTCAAAATTCTGTAATTCCACCTTCTTAAATGTGAATATTTTCTGGTTTCTTTACTCCTCTATGACAGTAAACTGAATATCTTTGAGTTGTGGACAAAACAAGACATTTGAGGACGTCATCTTGGGCTTTGGGAAACACTGATCTACATTTTTCACCATTTTCTGTTATTTTATAGACCAAACAACTAATCGATTAATCGAGAAAATGATCGACAGATTAATTGACAATGAAAACAATTGTTAGTTGCAGCCCTATATACAAGTACACAAAGTAATACAATCAAATTAAAATGACTCATTATTAGTGGGCAGTTTGCAGAAATAAGCTATAAGGATAACATTGTGGAGATAAAAACAAACAAACCAACAGCTTTCTTGAATTGTGCAGGTGCTAATTTTAAAACACGAGATGACTCAGCCTTCCACATCACAGAACCTTTGTAAATTAAACTAATTGAGATGTTCGACAGATAGGAGGCCTGAGTTTATATCTATTATGAGTAGAATCAATGTGGAATTGATGATTGCAGGAATTCTGTTTATCACAATATGAGGGAAGTTCAGGGAACTGTATACAAATACAGCTGTAACTGATGATGCCTGCTTGGAGAAACAACGATTTGAGAGATGAATGAGCTTGATGTACACAGTTGATGATCCTTAATGCATCTGCTCCTTCCCAACACTAGATGGCTGTCTGTGCTGCGTGTGCTCTGTACCTGCACCAGTGCAGCCTCTTCACGCCGCTGCTATTGGCCCTGGAAATGCAAAAAGGCTGAGCAAAAGACTTTTTTGTTAATAATGCTTTGAGACACTTGGGTTATGAAAACACACAGCTACACAGACATAGCACCCAACTTAATGTTTTGATGTTTGAATTTGCCAACCCTTCATTTTTTTCCTTTTTTTATGAAGTCACGAACAATGGATTAAATATACTGTCATCACAAAAGTCAGGTACAGATGCACACTCGCTGAGGTGAAAGTGCATTTGAGTAGGTTTAAAAATAAACTCTATGCAATGTCAATTTTAATATATATTCCGCAAATCTAGATTATTTTTTTTTGCAGATCAGGAAAGACTTCAATTAAACTGACAGATTTCAAAACAAGTCAAGGGTGCTATTAGTGTCAAAAAGAAACCACTGAACACATTATTTATCATTCCAGTTATCGTATAATTATTCCGACTACAGCTCCATTTCCATGCCTCTCTTTTCTATTAGTGCGTTCGCTGTGTGTGTTTTGTGCGAGAGGCTATTTGTAGTTTCATTATGTGCAGTAAATGCGACCACATAGAGCACTTGGTTGCAGTATTGACTTTGAAGATTGCCTTTCTTCTTCTTCTCCTCCTTCAGAGGGCCGTCCGTCTCTTTAGCCCGGAGCTCCCAAACCGCACAGCCGGCCAGTTCGCCGTGGCCTTTTATTATGATGTCAGCACTTTGCTTAAAGAGCATTCAATATCTCCAGGACGACCGTTGGTGGAACATCAATAGAATAATACAGACACACACACACACACACTGGATGGCTATTCCTCATAGCCGGTCAGTTCATTTGCTCATTGATTTATTGGTGGCTGACAGTGTAATGGAATTAAGTAGCAGTGATTATCACGACTGAACAGGTTGTTTGTTTGTTTTTCCTGCGTCGGTCGAGAGTTTTCAACACTGGCAATGCAGAGGTAGACAAATACTGTATATACGCACGTGTGTTCAAATCTGCAAATGCACTCACACATAAAATAAAGTCCTTCTGTATTATTTGAAAAGTTCCCAAACTGCCGGGTTTGTTATGCGTTTTCTCATTTGACCCTCGACTGAAGGCAAAAGGTCCTGAGGCTAAAAACTATAGGTAATGCGAAGAAAGGAGGAAAGAAGGAGCAGAAAAACAAATGAGTAAAGTAAAGGAGGAGGCTATTAGGTCTGATTTGCAGGCCTATTAAAAGATGGCGATCTAGAAAACAAGCAAAGCTTTGTGAGACAAAATCACCCACATAAATCAGGGTGTGATTACTTCAGGAGCTGAGAGTTATTGGGTGCTAACATTGGCACGTGCACTCTTTAACGTTATTAACAGCCTTATTATTGAGCAGCAGCTTGTAATAGAGGCCTTGCATAAGTCCAATTTCTCTTTTACAACCCCAACAGCTGGAACAAAAAAAAAGAAAAATCGGATTAATTCATTCAACTTGTGTCGGCCTGTTTAATCTCGATATTGTCACCACGATGCTAAAATCAAAAAATCCTTCAAGATTTAAAGAAGTTTGAATGCTTTGTCTGGTTTGTTGTGTTCACACCTCCACATCTCGATCTGCCGCTGCATCTCCGGCTCTGTAATTCATGCAAAATGAAATGAAAAACCTTCTTAGCAATATGCAGATTTCTTTATGCAAAGCAGCATTACCTATGGTGCGCGGACGGCAGCTAATGCCTTTGATCAGCCTCCCTGACATTCTCTAACTACTGAGAAGAAAAGAACTTAAAAAATTGTAAAGGCCCTTAATTGAAGTGAACATAAAAGAAGATACATGGTGTTAATTGGTATACGCTAAGAATAATCTAGACCTTGGAGACCACTGTCCCTTACCGGCCCCCCTGCCAAAGTGTCAGGATTTACATCTTTAATTCAAGATTTCCCCCACATTAATTACCTCGCAGGCAGCGAAATGCGCATCACTTCATTTTAAAGTATAATAAACATCCAAATAGTTTCTCCCCCCTCCTCCCCATCCATGAATATCAATTTTTTGTTAGCCTGCAAAAGCTCGGCTCTGCTGCTCTTAAAGGAGGCTGTGCAGAAAGTAGCAGGTTTGTGAATGTGGTCCGGAAAGAATTTTACAGTAATTGAGATATAGTAAGAGCATAATTGAAGTGAACATTGGACAAACACTTTAATCATAATTTTTCAGAAAACACATGAAGATGGAAGAATTAAAGATGAAGAATATATTCAGGGGTCACTGGGAGAGATGCTGTGTTTGCTGTTTCTTTGTGCAGGTGTTAGAGCACATTGTTTCGGGAAATACGCAGACAAAACTAAAGCAGGTTTAGATTGATACCTGTGTCAGAGCAGCGTATTTAGCATGGTATAATTTTGGCATGACAACTAATTTGTATGTGTGTGTATGTGTGTGTGTGTGTGTGTGTGTGTCTGCTTTGCAGTGAAGTAAAGCAATTTGAACACTGAGCCCCAGTATGACCTTTGATTATGAGAGGAATACAGCGGTGCTCATATCCCAGGCCTCCCGGTTCCCTCTCAACATGATGAATGGGACACCCTCAGCTGCAGGACAAAACAACCATTCGAGGATCTAGGGTGACGCGCACACACACACACACACACACACACACACACACACACACACACACACACTTACACACACACTTACACAAGCACACACATGTACACACACACACACACACACACACACACACACACACACACACACACACACAGAGAAATGCTGACAGACAAATGACACTCTGATGGAAAGTGAAGCACTTTTAAGTCCTTAAATGCCACCAGCAGTGCACACACACACACACACACACACACACAGTCTGTAATATTACAACACCTACACTTATCTCCTTGTGTTTAAAGCACGTTTAACACTGTGCTGCCCTTGAAAAGAAACCAGCTAAGCTGAGGCTTTTATCTTGCGAGCAGGTTCGTGTGTGGATTTATTAGTAGAAAAATAGAAACACCCATTATGGCTTATTGAAACAGTTCCAAACGTACCCAAATGTGGTTTAAAATTATGCAGTTTATTAAGCAACAATGAGCAATTTATGTAAACACAGTTCAAACGAGCGCTGCTCCTGTATACACCTTAAAATCCTCCTTTTTTGAAGTGGTTTTATTTTGGGGTTTTTCATAGTAATTTATTGGCTCAAAGTGCACAGTGCAGTGTTAAAACTGATTTGATATGGAAACCTGCAGGGACATATTAATTAAAATAGCAATCTAATTAGCATTCCGCTGTGACCTAAAAGTTGAATATTATTAGAGCCGCAACCGTCGGCTGTGATGAAAAGAGCTTACATGACAGTGAAATTGAAATTCAAAGAGCTGGAGATAATGTACACACAGATCAAAAGAACAAACGGTGGGGAGAAAAATAACACACCAAGAAGTTTTACATTTCCTCACAAGGGGGTAAATCCAGCGTGTGCACACTCCTGCATCCACACACAGGCGCACGTGCACACGAGAACACACACTCTCACTCAGTATTGGGTAGTTTGGTGTAATTTAATCCCCACAAAATCTGACAGATACAAATATCACTGCTATGACATTATCAGTAGGGTTGTAATGGAGGGTAAACTCACTTTGCTGTCAGCTTTTTATTTGCTGAATAGAGTTTGGCCTAAATTTTTAGGTCATATAAATCTTTCTTCATGATGTAAACTGATTGTAAATGTTGTTCTTCTGAGTAGTACTAAAGTCATATGAAGACATAATGTTATAATGTATTAATAACACCATAAAATCAGCAAGTGAAGCATTTCTATGCATAAATAAACATTCTGCACACAACTTTTCGAAAACACTTCAGTAACTGTTTGAATCTGTACAGTACTTAGCTTAGTCATCTGCTGCAACTATGACAAAAAAAGTGTTGTCATTTTGGATCTTCACATCGTCAGTTTTGTGCACTGATACATAACTGCGGATTAGTTAACTTACTTAAAGGTGCTCTATATGTAAAGATATGGTGGAGTAATGTCTACCTGAGCAGAGAATGAAGTCACTCTCCCTCTGTGTGTGTTGTAATCTGAGCTTCTCTGTGCTTTGTTGACATAGCCGGGCCGATCGTTCGTGCTTTTAGTGCATGTGAGCGTGCCCTACTGACTAGCTCAGGGCCGACTTATGTGGCGGTTACAGCTGATGACACCGTCCCGGCCGATGCTGCGGTTATGGAAGCGTAGCCCCCACCCTCCGGTTACCCCTCAGGTAAACACTGTTAGCTCTGTCAGCAGTGTTGCCGTTGTTTTCACTGTTAGCATCGTTAGCTGAGAGCCACCGGTTCACCGTTGCCATGTTGAGAGCTGTGCGGAGGCAATAGAAATGCTCCCAATCTGGCATTTAGCACCTTTTAAGCTACTAGGAACTTTCACTTTGGCGGTCCCTGTGGACAAAAGCGGTATTGTTTTCGAGCACCAGAGTCCCATTAGAAAAGCTATTATTTTACTGCAGCAGGGTCTTACAGTCTGCCCTGCTAAGTCCTGGTTCTGGTTCTACCGTGCCTCCCTTCCCTCCAGCGGGCCCAGCAATACGACCTGGGCCTCCAGCAGCAAGGTGTCGGTGTTGGTTCCCAGCGGGGACCGGCGGAGCAACGAGGGAAAGCTCTCCACCTCCTTCCGAGCTCCAACTGCAGGTTGAAGGCGGAAGCAAAGCCGGATCTGGGTCTGTCCGCGGTGGGATGGTCGCTGGAGTCTTAGCTGAAGGTGTTTCTGGTGAACCTGCATGATTTGGTATGATTTTGGGCTGAATCTGACCCGTTGGCACGGTTAAGAATAACTATATAGAAATAGCCAATCTTCCCGCTGATGGTTTTGTATGCTTATGTTGGTCATATAAAGGCATCAGTATTAATCTGAGACTGTTTCATAACCAGTTAAAAGTTCCTCATAGTAACTTTAAATAAAAGTAGCAACACCACCTTTTGAAAATACTCTGTTAGAAGTAAATGTACAGATGTATTATTAGTAAAATATACTTCAAGTATCAAAAGTAGAGGCTCTCATAATGTAGAATGGTCCTTCTGCATTATGTATTATATTATATAATATATAAAATATTATTATTATATCAGAATCAGAATCAGAATCAGAATCAGAAGAATCAGAATCAGAAAGGTGTTTATTGCCAGGTGTAAGGGGTATACACGAGGAATTTTCTTTGGCTTTTTGGTGCGAGACAAACAGTATAATAACAAAGAATAGATAAAACGTTAGAATAAAATAAGAATAAAAATGTACAATTTACAAAATAATAATATATAATATTATTAATTTACAAAATTACAAAATAATAATATATAATATAATATATATATATATATAATATATTATGGTATTATGGTTATTGATGCATTCACGTGTAAGCAACATTTTAATGTTGAAGCTGGCCGAGGCTGGCACTAATTTGAACTACTTTCGACTATTTTTGACTATTTCACAAGATCATATATTGTTGTATTTTTTAACTAACTCGCTCAAATAAATGTAATATAGTAAAATCTTACAATTTTTCCCTCTAAAATGTAGCAGAGTAGAAGAATGACGTAGCATGACAATGAAGTTGCGAGTAAAGTACCTCAAAATGAGTACAGTGCTTGAGTAAATGCAATACATAAGCTGTTTTCAAATGAAATATAAATATCAATATTTATTGACAATTTTGTCCACATCAATTAATCAAATTATCTAATCATCCCTGCGCTGTTTAAAAAGTGACAACACATTTGTTTTTCCACACAAGATGTTTTAAGATGATGGTTGACTTGAGGTCACAGAGGTTGCCAACCTTTTTATTCACCATTGGTCCCCTGGTTGGAATCCAATAACCTTCCCAATCATATTGAACTATAGCTTTCCTACTGTACAGCTGGAGGAAGCAGAGGAGAGGTTTATGTTGCTCCGATCGTTGACACCACACTCGAGCCGACATGTTTCATCATATCACCAAACAAGCTGCTGCTCACAGTCTCTGGGCGTCAGGTTAACCTGTATCAACTGCCACAGCATGCCCCCGATATACATTTAAGCCCTATACAGGTCAAGACAATCAAAACAGTCCTCACAGGGGTCAGCGCACTCCAACCTGCTCAGTGTTACTTTTGTTTAACCTTGAGGGCTTCTATGCTTCCTCTGCATCCCTTCAGGGAGAGTTACATATTCCTGCACAGCCTTATGCACGGGCTGAGTAGCCTATTTTTCTGGGTAAGGGCCTCTTCGCCTCTCCTGGTCCTCTACAAGTGGGTGTGTTAACATGTGTCCCTGCAGTGGGCCAGCGCGCCAGCAAGCCGGTGATAATTATTCATTAGTATTCATTAGTGTGAGGTGCTGGCCGGTGCGGGATCATGTTGAATCAGTGTTTTGACGAGGCCTCGGCCCGGCGCGGGTCAGCGAAGAGCCAGTAATTAGGCCCACCAGTCAGGAGGCATTTTCCTAAGCACAACACGTGAGGTTGAGAGAGAGAAGATGCAACCGCCAGGGAGGTTGAGAGAGGGTGTGTGTTTTTCAAAAGGAAGCCAACCTTGGCCTCCTTGCTTCCCTGTCTGGGCTCCGTTGAGTACATTAACCTCTCTCCATCACTCACTCCTTCAGAAGTGAACATGCGTGATAACCTCGGTTGTCCGCTTTATCTTGTGCCCCCTTTCTGTTACTCGGTTTCCCGTGCTCTTCTTTGAAGCTTTTTTGTTGAAATTCGAAATTAAGCCTCTCCTCTCCTCTCCTCTCCTCTCCTCTCCTCTCCTCTCCTCTCCTCTCCTCTCCTCTCCTCTCCTCTCCTCTCCTCTCTCCTTCTGTCCTCCCCATTATGCATATACTGTATGTGCTTGTTTATTTCATTCTAATGTGTTTGCCTTTGTTGCATATGTTTATTTATGGGTCTTTGCGTGTCTCATGGTTGATAATAACAGCAGTTATTATCACTTACAGACATAATTGTATAACGGTTAACATGACAGAGTGGTCGCCTCCGAGGGAATGCTGTTAGTATTGTAAATGCGACTGAGGCCTAACTGAATTAATCTAATCGGAAGATAATTACACTGGCTGGAACAAAGCTGGGCAAGATTTATCAAACTGTTTTCTGCCCCGTCCCCCCCCGTGAGCCATTAAAGGAAGAGATGTGCAAGCCTAGTGAGGTTAAAGGCGTCCGGCACACCTCTATAAGCTGGCTGTGCTACACCTGTCAGTACGCATCTGACACAGAAAAGGGGTTTTGACGTCAACTGACAGCAATTGAGAAAACGAAGGGGTCAAGTGTTGAGCTGTTGTGAGACAGGAGAGAGAGAGGAAGGGGCGAACCCCCCAAATCCAAATCCCTGTGGAGGACAGCAGAATCCAAGGAGATGATAGCTTGTCCTGTCAACACATAACCTCAGTTTACCTTGAATTAAAACAAAGACAATGGCAACCTCTCTCTCTCTCTCTATTTCTTTCTGTCTCATTGTTTTCCTTCCTCTCGTTCGCTCATGTACGGATGCACATGGGAGGGGGAGAGGGGGTGCATTGCATAGCCTCGCTGTATCCTGACATGATTCCAGATTAGACAAATTCCCTAAACTACAAGCGGATGGCATGACACCCTCCTCTTCCCCAACACCCCCCCTTCCTCCTCTTCCTCCCTTCTCTCCCTGCTCCCCTCCTCTACCTCATCTCTCCCCTTGGTCTCCGGCGCGCACATTTCTCTCCTTCAGATTTATGACATCGGCATATAGGTGCACTTGACAGCTCTCAGATTGGCGCTGTAGAAAGAGGGAGATCCCAAAGTGAGTCGGGTTAGCTGGGTAAATCTATCAGGAGTCCGTCCGGGAGGAGGAGAAGGGGGGGGAGGAGGATGAAGAGGGTGTGTGTGTTGAGGGGGGGGGAGAGCCAAGGGATAGGTGGAGAAGGGGAGAGCAGAGTGAGGGAGAGAGGCTTGGTGGGGCCCCGCTGAGCACATAAGCTTCCATGCTGAGCACAACCGCGGCTGGCTGACAGTTGTGCTCAGCCTTCACTGTAATAATGAATAAAAGGAAACTCCCTGCAGATTACACATCTTCCGTGTTTTGACATTGACCTTAATACATAATTTAACCACAAAGCCTGAAGAGTGTGTAACGAGATAAGAGAGGACCAGAGGATAGAAAAAAAAGATGCCCGGGCTAAAACATACAAAAAAAAAAAAGCCTCAGCTGTAATGGCTCTAATATGAGCAAGCCTGAGAGGACTCTTGCCACCAGTCATTTTTTTTCTGGGGAAGGTTTTGGGGAGAGGACTGGAGAATGGAAGGTAGCAGAAGAGTAAAATCATGGATGTGTGTGTGAAAAATGCAGTGATTTTCGAGCCTATCGAATTCCCAGTGGGAGGAAAAAGTAGTGCTGCTAAACCTCAATAGAATAGTAATGTGCCAGCCCTGGCTGTTGTGTATCTGTGTGCTGCTTTCCCCCCCGTTTGTGTACTTCCTCCTGGTGTGTGTGTGTGTGTGTGTGAAAGTGCAGACCGGCTGAGCGCGATACCTGAAAGAGGTATTTGTCACTGTCAGTGTCACTTCCTGGTCTGTGAATGTGTGTTTTCCTCGGGGGCGTGTGAGCGTTGTTGTGATGTTTTGAGTGACTGTTTAGAGCGCTGTTTGCTGAGCCAGCACTCTCTCTCTCTCGCCACAGGTTATGTCACTCCAGCTGAGGTCACACACACTGTCAGGAAATGCTCTCTGTAGCCGAATACCTCAAGAAGAGAACCAGCAGAGTCATAGAGCTTAGCGGAATATGTCCACTGCATCCATAAATAACGCATCAAAGTCGGCGTTTAACAACAGCATTTTGATTAGTATTCTCATCTAGTTTATGCATTTGGTGCATTATTGTGTTATTTTTTTTTCTAATGGGAAATGTTGCTGCACATGATTCATGCATTAACAATCATTACCACCCAATTAAGGAGGTGATTACGTCATTGGCTGCCTGTAAGGTGCTGTGAGACACAGATGCAGATATTAAATATGAATTACAGAGGCCGTATCTGGCCCCCCTCTTCCTCCCCTCGCTCTCTCATCCCCTTAACTCCTCTCAAACCCCTTTCGTCTTTGGGCTCTACAAAGACAGACTGTTCTGTAATTGAAGCAGCGTGTCAAAGCCGTCTTCCTGTCCGCGTGTAACCCTCTGATTCGCGCTCTTCTCATTAGTGTCATAATTACAGCCGGTTGAAAAGCGAGGGCCCGGGCGAGTTCCTCGCGCGAGCGCTGAGGTGAGAGTGCGGGCCCGTGGCGCTCTCAGTCGGGGGTTGAAGATGACCTCCAACCCGGTCGGGGCAGCGAAAGATGTACTGAACCGCGCCTGCATGGTGTCCACAGCTCTGCACATGAGGTCTTTTTACATGCTGCTTTGCATGATAACAAGCTGTTGTAAAGGGAAAACATGGTTGATGAATGAAACATGAAGAATTGCTGGATGGAATTGATGAGCTCTGCTGCTTTTTTTTCCTCACATTTTCCACTTCATCCCTCCATCCATGCTTGTGCCTCCTCCTGTCACACCTGTCCGTCTGTCCCCAGGCCTTGGCCTCAGCCTGAATCTCTGAGCTCTTCAGGGGATTTGCTTGGCTGCGGCCTAACCGGCCCTGAACAGCCTCCAAACTGGTCCAGCTGGGTTGGACATCTAGTGTATAAGTGTGTGGACTTGTGCCATCATGGCTCAGTTACCACAGAGAGCCACAGCCATGACTGTGGTGGCAGTAGTGCTTTGGTGCTTTGCCATCAGGCTTCCCTCCAAGGGCTGCGTCAAGACAGAGAGAGTCTCGGTCCGGGTGTGCACACATGCATGTATGTAAGTGTGTGTGTGTGTGTTGGTGCGATGCAGGGCGGTGCTCTACTTCTGCAGCAGTAATCTAATGAGCCTGTAAACACATGTAAACACACTCATTTGACATCATTAATTGGAGGGAGATCAGAGATCTGAGATGTGTGTGTGTGTACAGTGTGTGTGTGTGTGTGTGTGTGTGTGTGTGTGTGTGTGTGTGTGGTAGCGGTTGGAGGGTTCTCCCATCAGAGAGGGTTCTCTCAGATCAAAGATTTAGAGTGTGAAATCCTTGATTATGCGACAGAGAGACACATTAGAGGCAGTTTTCTGCCAAGCTGAGAGAGCAGCAGAGTGTTTGGTCAGTGCCAGCAGCAGCGGGCCTTGATTTTTACCAATGAGAAGCACTAAAGCGACACACACACACACACACACACACACACACACACACACACACACACACACACACACAAAGCCGCCCTCTGTTTTGTCAATTTAAGCGATGAGTGGACAAATCAAAGTTGGAAGACGGGAAGACGGGGAGTTTGCCTGGTCCCGGTTGATTTTCAAGTATTGTAGCGATTGTAAACACGTTAAGCTATATTTTTGGACGTGTGGTGACAAAGCGTCTGCTGGTGCTTTTTGAAAAAAGTTTGAGTCCTCTTTGTAACTGTCACAGAGTGTGATCCATTAGCTCTAATTGTGCTGCCATACTGGTTCAGTCACATTTGTCAGCTGGATCTAAGCTGAGGGGAAACAGAGGTGCTGCGCTGGAGTTGCTAGCTAGTAGTCCTCTCTGCTCTGACTGCAACCCAGTCCAGTCCTTAATGATCTATCTGTCTACCACCCGCACAATGGCCCACACCGCTGTTCGCTTTCATTTACAGAGTGCCAGTCTGTGAACTCCCCTCATCAACCCTTTGTTCCTGGCTGTTTCATGTTTTTTTTGGGAGGGAGTTGAATGGCATAGCTGTGTATGGGATACTTTTGAGCGAATGGTTGAGAGAGACAGCTCGAGCGGGAATTTTCCAGCGCAATACATTATGAAGATTTCACTTTCTGCCTTTGATTCCGGGCTGACAGTTGTCCTTCAGCCCTCCTTTAAAGTCCCACTTTCAATCCCTAATGGCTGTCATGTCGCAGCGCTCTCTGGACTCTTACTCAAAGTGTCATTGGCATAATGGTCGGCAGCCGTTGGCCTCTTTTGATCATCCATGCCGTGTGCGAGAGCAACTGGAGCCGAAACAGTGAGGTGTACGAGGTGTGTGTATGTGTGTATGTGGGTGTGTGTGCGCTGCTCGCACCTCGGCTCGGCTGCCACTACTATAGGCAGAGCTCCACGACCGGAAATCTAAAATTCACTTTCAAATAGTTTTCCTCCTGTTCTTGGTGCCTAATAGCCAAGCAGTGGAAAGTGTGTGTGTGTGTACTCATTAAAGGGATAGCGCAGGTTTCTACTGTATCAGCATCTCAGGCTCAGCCCAGTTTGGCAGTCCCTCAACAGTTATGCATACTCCAACAAAGGGGATGAAGGGCCACAAGGGAGCGAGAGAAAGACCAGGAGAGAGAGAGTGAAAATGTGTGTGCGTGTGTGTGTGTGTGTGTGTGTGTGTGTGTGTGTGTGTGTGTGTGTGTGTGTGTGTGTGTGTGTGTGATGGTGAGATGAGGCCTTGGACATACAGAGCCAAACTGCACTCAAGTTCAAACACCCTGGCCTGCGTTCGAATGTATTAAGCCAGTCCAAGATAAATCACACTCACCAGGCCAGAAAGAACACATCTGAGCGAGATGAACGGGGCCAGAAAACACCCAAAAGAGCGATGACACATTCCAACAGAGACATGTGCTCGTCATAGAAGCCAGTGTTGCGTTTACTGAATGATATTAATGTTCAAACATCCTGGGATGAAACCCTGTGAGTGGATCCAAGTTTAGTGTCACTCTTCCAGGAATCAGCGTCCTCTCATTTCCTGCCTGGTTTACCTGCCTGGCCCCCACAGCAGCTCAGGCCCTGGTCCAGGTGTTAGCCAGGCTGGGTCCAGAGCCCAGGGCGCTAACGCCATCGATGTCCAAAGAGCAAGACCAGAGAGTGGCCGCAGGGCTGCATGCCGCACATCAGGGAGTGTGGTCTCATGACACAAGAAAAGTGAATGAAAATGGGTTCTATGGGTACCCACGAGACTCCCCTTTACAGACATGCCCACTTTATGATAATCACATGCAGTTTTGGGAAAGTCATAGTCAAGTCAGCACACTGACACACGGACAGCTGTTGTTGCCTGTTGGGCTGCAGTTTGCATATTATGATTTGAGCATATTTTTTATGCTAAATGCAGTACCTGTGAGGGTTTCTGGACAATATTTGTCATTGCTTTGTGTTGTTAATTGATTTCCAATAATATATATATATATATATATATATATATATATATATATATATATATATATATATATATATATAAAATAAAAAACAATGTCGATAAGAGGATTAAATACTTTATAAATCTCCCTTTAAGGTGCATTTTGAACATATAAAAAATTTGTGAATAATTTGCGATTAATCGCAATTAAATATTTTAATCAATTGACACCCCTAGTTATGATATATTATTGTAGGTTAAGCCACCCAGCAGTATATTGAGTAATTCAAATGAGTTCCACCTTTACCAGCTGCAACATTAAAGTGATGAACAGACAAATGCATCAATAATTATAATTCAATAATATGATATTCTGTATATGATTCTGAATTGGGCCATTCTGCATAATGAGTACTTTTACTTTTGGTACATTAAGTAGATTTTGATGCTAATACTTTTGTATTTTTACTCAAGTAAGATTTTGAATGCAGGACTTTTGCTTGTGACATAGTTTACCCTGTAGTGTTGATACTTTTACTCAATACTAAATACTTCGATATACTTTTTCCACCCTGAGAAAATGGTTGTTGAATTTGACGAAAGCAAAAAAACATATAGAGGTGGAAAAACATGTTTTCTGACATTGCTCATTATTCCATAATGCTTTCTCTTGATGCCTTTTCAGCTCATATGGCCTTTGTCCTGACTCCACCATTCCCTTTATTTTGTTCATGCTTAATTTTTCTGCAAATCTTTATTATACAAAGCTCACTGCTTCCTGCAGTCTGAACTTCAAACTCAGTATATTTGAAGCATGCAGCAGCAGTGTGTACAGCCAAAGTCCTACATTTAATATTGTGTTTCTATTGTGGTACTTCCATAGAACTTTTTCTTTTTTCTTTCCCCAGAAAACTTCTACACTTCTGTGCTAATCGATTTGTCTTTTGGACTTATTTATTTAATACACACACTTGCACTCATACATGTGCAGCCCTCCCCTCCCCTTTATCCACAGAGGGATCCAGATCAGAGCGCTCGGCCAAGATCGCGTGTGATGTAAAGTTCTGGAGAATAAAAGATGTCTCTCCCAATAACATATTTCCTGCATGTATTGAAAGACATGTCAATTTCAGTTACACCTGGCGCAGCAGTTGGAAAACAGAGAGTTCTTCGCTTCTAAAAGACAATGCCATACCAGTCACTCCCCACCTGAATCATTAAACATGCAGAAAGCAGCGGGAGGACACTAGGGAAAGAGCGTTCAAAGACAAAAACAACGCATCCAAAAACAAAAAAAGAAAAATATGTTGCTTGCTACAGTACAGTACAATGCAGCTGTCTGGTGCCGCAGACTAGTCTTTCCAGGAACAAACAGAACAGTTTGCGGTACAGACAATAATGGAGAAATGAGCCAAAATAAGTGCTAACGGACTCATTTAAATGACCATTTAAGTGGTCTGTGAATTCCCAGATAGTCTCAGTTATTTTCTGGCTGCCTCGTGAATCTATTTCCGTACCTCTGTAATATTCCAGCAATGTTTGACATTGCAAAACTGAGCATTTCCATGTCCTGAAAGCTATTCCAGAGAGGCAGCTGATCACACGGGCTTTTGTAAGAGGAGCTGAGGAGCATCTCTGCCTTCTAGTTCCCTGACAGGACTGTCAGAGTACATGCGGGCCCGTAGACCAGACGTGGTAAAAATCCGCAGTCCTCACCACGCTCATGAAATGCTGACACAGCTGCCCTAGGCCTGGCCCTGTTGTAGAAAATTAATTCAGGCAAGTCAGAGGACACCTCAGTCAGTGAGACAGACAGACAGATAGAAGGGGTCCTGTAAAGGCAGGCAGTGTGAAGAGGAGTCTCGAGTCTTTGTTCGCTGCTGGACACGTTAAGACTCCATTAAGGAAGCCTGACACACGAGGCGACGGCTGTCTCTGTTCTGACTGAGCAAGCAACTTACCAGAAGACTGGGACTTCTGCTCTCTCCCCTTTACTTACTCTCTCTCTCTCTCTCTCTCTCTCTCTCTCTCTCTCTCTCTCTCTCTCTCTCTCTCTCTCTCTCTCTCTCTCTCTCTCTCTCAGTGTATCTCAGCAATATTTAAAGTATAATCCTTAGTGTTTGTTTTGACTTTTGTATTTATTTAGTCAAAATTGTAATTACCAAAAAGAAGAAATGTAAGTTTTATTTATTTTTCTTCAGTGACAGCGACCCCTACATTAGCGTTCTTGAGGGGAGTTGAGTTTTTGGTTTCATCTGGCATTTTCAATACTTGTAATTTGATTGGTGCAATAACTGTGTGCACAGGCACTAAAAGTTGTTTGTAATACCAATTCAATTTCAACAGCCTGTTGACCGGCTGGGGGCCAATGCGTTTGCTATTGCGTGATGCTCTGTCTCCTAAAAATGATGTTCCCATACAACGAAACAGCATTGTGAATTGCTTTCGAGGGAAACGTATTCTGTTGCAGATTCCGTTTGTTTTTGACGTATCAGAAATATGTTTGTAATAATAGTCCGCGGAAGTCCACGTGTGGAGGAGGTCGGGGTGGATGGATGGGTCAAAGGAAACACCAGACTTTTGCCCAGGAGACCATCGTGCATGTCCTGTGTGAAACTAAAAGTTGAATGATTTTTACTGACAACATTTTGTCATGTGATGTTACGCCACAGAGTCACATCACGTTATGGCCGTAGCTTACGTTACGTTACAATCATAGGCTACTTATTTTAGGCCAAACCATGATGTTTTTTCTAACCCTAACTAAGTGCTTTTGTTGCCTAAACCTAACAATGTTAAACACGTGTTACAATGTTAACCGCGACCGTTTGAAAATGTTCACCACGTGCAAACCTTCAACGTCAAGATGCTATGCTAAAGGCTACCCCCGGTGTCATTATAGAGACGCACATTTTTTATCTGTTCAAAATGTAACTTAAAGGGAGATTTCTCAAGTATTTCATACTATATTACAATATTATTAACATTGGAGGGTGCAAATATGCTGCTTTATGCAAATGTATGTATATATTTATTATTAGAAATCAATTAACAACACAAAACAATGACAAATATTGTCCAGAAACCCTCACAGGTACTGCATGTAGCATAAAAAAAAATGCTCAAATCATAACATGGCAAACTCGAGCCCAACAGGCAACAACAGCTGTCAGTGTGTCAGTGTGCTGACTTGACTATGACTTGCCCCAAACTGCATGTGATTATCATAAAGTGGGCATGTCTGTAAAGGGGAGACTCGTGGGTACCCATAGAACCCATTTTCATTCACATATCTTGAGGTCAGAGGTCAAGGGACCCCTTTGAAAGTTTGTAGCGTTATTTAACCTAGCTAGCATGACATGGCTGGTACCAATGGATTCCTTAGGTTTTTAGTTTCATATGATGCCAGTATCTTTCTAGCTTTAAAATTAAGCCCGCTACAACCTCCAAAAGATTGATTGCATTAATGCGTTAAAGAAATGAATGGCGTTAAAACTAATTGCGTTAACATGTTATTGACTTTGACACAAAAAGAGTGAGTACATTTCAAGTTTCAAGAGGATCAATACTTTCTTTCTACCTTCATGTGACAGACTGAACAGCCACCACTTGCTTGCCAAATTCTCCAAACTGACTTTTGCTCAATATAACAAATTGTGTCTTGCTGAAAGTAGTTTTATCTGAAGATGAAGATGTGATTTTCTTTTTTTTAATCAGCTAGCGGCTTCTGTTGCTAGACCTACATTCAGATTGGAGTCTTAATCTTTAGTCTTTAGTTAGGCCTTGGGGAATCCTTGTTAATGGATCCTCTTGCTTAGGGCCTCTGGCTTAATCCTTGCCATTTACCACTTCCTGTGCTAGTTTGCTAAATACTCCCAATTAGGTGGCTGGCGGGGGCATTTTGTACCTCTCCACATTCTGACCGCTCCTCCTTTTTTTCTTCTGGCAATTTTTTGGCTTGACCTTGGTTCTTATGCCATGATAGGACCTTGGCACTTCATCTTCAACATCTCTGGATATACTACTAACTTCATAGCGAAATGATAATTAACTCCCAGCATCAATTAGCATTCAGCATGTAGAAGGGTAACGAGGAGCCAATTACAAGAAAATATACATAATCAATTATTTATTCACTCTTAATTACAGTGAGTTTTACCCTGTTACAGCAGCGGCAGTTAAATTAATGACCTTCAGCTATCTTCATGTGAAATTGCCGTGGAGCGGAGGAATTTACTCGTGCCCCCGTAGTGAAACAAAGCAGCAGAAACACACACGCACGCAAACACACACACACACGCTTGCACAAACTCAGAAAAAGAAACTGAACAAGGGAAAGCGAGAGAGAGAGGTGGAAGAGCAAGAAAGAGATGTAGCGAGAGAGAGAGATAGAGAAAAGAGAGAGAGCAGAGGAGGGAAGGGACTGGCACTGTCTGTCAGTCAGATGCCCAGAGCTGCGGTGTACACGGTGTCACCCACACGACCGAGCCGTCTGTCGAGGCCACCTGCCTCATTATGGGAAATGTATGCATCTGGGGCAGGCTCTGGCTGGCTCATCCTCAGCATGGGCAGGGAAAATGGCACGCTGGCAACTATTACTGCATTATGTTAGCAAGCTGTACACACTGCATGCATACTGCACTGAGAGAGAGAGAGAGAGAGAGAGAGAGGAAACTAGCGAGCTAAGAGTTTTACTGAATGGGCTGGAAGATTTTTGGAAGTGACTTGTGTGTGTATGTGTGGATTTCTCACAGTTCAGACTGGGATATGCCATTCTTGGAAAGGTGGTTTATTGCATATTGCACCGTGATGCATAAAAATTACAATACATGAGAATTTAGAGCAAAAGGTGTGTAATCTTTGAGTAAGTTTGACAGATAAGATGTGTGTGTGCGTGACGGACAACATGTCAGTAAGTGGACAGCTGACTGTAGGGGCTGCTGTGTAAATGTCCTCCTCTCTGGCCACAGGGTCCTACAGAAACCCAACACGCACAAATGGAACAAACTGATCACAACAGAAAACTTTCTCCCTGTCCGTCCCTGCTCCCCCCCTGCTGCCGCCTTCCGCCCATACCTGGCCTGAATACCATTAGACCTAATGGAGCGCGGTGTGAGGGACAGCCAATCATGATGGCGTCCCGTCAGTGACACCGACATGTATCTTGGTGCTCATTATCATCCTTGAACAGCGCCAATTTACATCTGATGCTCTGACTAATTCTGCTCCAGTGTTGTCAAGAGGCATAGGAAGTGGCCTGGCCGTGATGACAGCGCGGCTGTCAGGAGCCCGTGGATGGAGGATTCCTCGGGGCATGATTTAATGCCCATGTCAAGCCCCGCTGTCAGCCTCTCTCTCTCTCCCTCTCTCTCTCACCCCGCTCCCTGCGCTCCTTCTCTCCATCCAGCCATTAGGATTCAGCCAGCGGAGAGATGGAGCGATAGAGCTGGCGATTGGCCTGCTTAGGATTCACACTCTGGGCAAGAAAATAACACGCCCTGTTTCACAAGTGATTACCCTTTCCCTGTAAACTACAATTAAGGCTAGAAAAGAAAAAGCGGCAAAGAGGTGATGGAGAAACAAAATGTGCATGGCCGCCAAGTGAAGAAGAAAACCTTGAGCGTTTCCCCTCGCCGGTTTACGGCTCCTTGTTTGTCTAATTTCCATCGACAACTTTTCCGTGGTGTTTTGCTGAGTTGTTTTGGTTTCTGTGTGGTTGTATAACACCCGCAGATTTCGTGGCCCCCTCGCCCTCCCTCTTGTAGAGTGATTAACATATTGCATGATGTCTCTGGATAGTTCCCCTTGCACTATGCAATCCTTTTCTTGCTCTCTATATATTTACTTTGGTCAGGATAGAGCAGAATTTTTAGCAGTTGTTTAACTTTTGGTGGAGCACGGACGAACCATGTAAAAGTTTATTCAGTGTGGATTTCTAGACATGTTGTGGGGTTGAGGATAAAGCCGTGCATGTGTCTGAGATTCTGATAATGAGACAGACTGTCTGCTTATCTGAAACAATAGCCAAACCTGAGACGCCTGACCTCTGTTGACCTCTGCTAAAGGTCAAAGGTGAGAGGGGCCACAGATGGCCGGAGACAGCTCGCCAGGACGGAGAGGACAGAGGGACGGGGTGCAGATATGTCACAATAGGAGAGACTGGAGGTTATGTGAGTCTGAAACATAGATCTGCAAAAAATATACATTTGGCCTCAGTCTATGTGATGGTATTGCCACAATATGTCGCTGCAATATGTTGCCCAACCCTGGCTTCTCTCCACTCTAACAAGGCAGTGATGGATGACCACAGATTTAGCTGGCTAATGTGCAGAGTGGAAGGACATATGGCTCAGTTTGGTCTGTCCTTGTCCTTGCTCTCAGCACAGGCGCTGCATGCAGCAGAACACCGCAACTGCCTCAAAATAGAGGCCGGCGCGGTTTCATGTGAGTCATCAGGCTTTAAGATCACAGTAGCAGAAATTAACCTGGCCGTTTCCCCCGCTTTAACTTTTAATGAACGTGAATTAGATTCGGTCTGCCTTATGCATGTTTTGGCTCGGCTTCACATCCTCTTTTGGCCACATTAGGCCGTGCTTGCAGCCGATGATTGCAGCTCTCACAACGCACCAGCTGTATGAGAAAATACACATCAGTTCACAGCGTTAGTTAGCACTGGAAACCAGTCAAAAAACGAGGGGTGTTTGTGTGTGATTTAGGTGATAGATGATAGGCATTTTCATGAAGTGATTCTTTGGTGAAGCTTTTTGCGACAGCTCAGCAGTTGGCAGACTGAAGGAGGCAGACTGAGAAGTGGGCTGGACTGGTTTGGGGCTCGGTCCAGTTGGCTCTGGCTGAGAAGTGTCTGGTGTAAGCCTGTATGCCTACATTTCTCAATGTACATTCACCACAAGACTGTGACAAATCATCGCAGATGGTTATAAAATCTATTCATACCATGAGATATTTAATGGGAAAAAGGCATGAATAAACGAATGCATCGATGAACAGGTGTGAATGTTCAAAACATTTCTGAGTAACTAGAACATTTTTAGAAAATAGATAAATCAAGAATAGTGCCTATAGAAAGAGAAGAAATTGTAAATCATTGCAACAACGCAGCTTTAAAAAGGGACATTAAAGGTACATTCCTTAATTTTATTATAGTGTCCATAACAGTGGTTCCCAACCTATTTTCTTCAAAGCACCCATCCTTGTATCTAAGAAAAGCTCAACCACCACCCTCTAATATTTTCTGATGTCATCACCCTAAAATAAGTTCAAATCCCTTGATTTGAATAAAGTAATTCAATGTAGTAAATGTATTTATTAAATCAACTTTCTGTAGTGAATAGAACTCGTCAGTTTTGTCAAGAATTTTTTTTTAGTTGTTGGAAACGTTTGGATCACATGAATCACTGGAATCTAATTCTACAAGTATAATACTAATAATATTAGTGTAGTCTGATCTTTATCTGCAACTGTGCACAAATACCAAGTTTAACAGAATGTGGCTTACTAAATAGCAAAAAATACATATTTTTAAATAATTTATACACATTTTGTATAACTTATCCAGTGAGTGTGTTATTATGATTTTAGTTTTACATGTACAAATCTAATTTTGACAACCTCAGAACTGACAAATCCTGACACACCCCCTGTTAATTTACATTTTAACTTAATTTATCATTTTGTTTCTTGTTTACTTTTTCTTTTTTTTTGCCAACTCTAATATCTTGTGTGTGGCCTTGTTGAATTCTCATTGGCGATTATCTGAATTTGTAGTACCATATTCCCAATAACCAGTCTCCTCCGACAAGAAAATGAGTGGACATATTCAGCAAGGTAGAAAAACAGGGTGCAGAGAAAAGCATAAAAAGTAAATAATGGATAAATAGCCTATGTATGCATCAATATTGCAGTTCCTGGGAAAAGTTGAGTGATACGTGTGACCAGTGTTCTGTGATTGTTAAACTAATCTTGCGGAGAAAGCAACACGTGTCTCTTAACAGAGCGACCGCGTCCTCTGCATTTGCACATAATCACTCTAAGGCCTCCGCTTGTCTGCCAGGCTATTTTAGGCTTTTCCACAACCCATGTGTTTAAAACAAAAAGGGTGTATGAAGCCATATCCTGAGTAATGAAAACTGTACCAAGAATGTGACTAAAATAGATACATGAAAGTGTGAACATTAAACTCCGTCCTGACCTCCAACACATGTAGAAGCTTCTTCTGAATTAAAAACCCTGATGTGTAACCAGTAACATATAGTGATGCTAAAAACAAACTCCTATGGAGTGTTTGACCACTAGTAGACACTATAAAGCAATGTTTTTATGGGTGGGTTCCTGTTTTGATCTACAGGTGGCAGTAATGCGTCTAGAAACGTCATAATGCACCAGCAAAGACAGGGAAAAAGAAGAATGCTGGCATGGAAGCATGTATGTCAACAATGCAGGATTTACACTGTAAAAAAATCAACTTTGCAGATGTTTTATGAGGAAGGAAATGCATTCAACATGTTTGTCAAGCCTCTTAACCCAAATGGTGTCTAAGCATTTGGATAGTTTTAGTAGTGCCATCACAGCAGTACGATTAGAATTAATGGAACTCTGTTTGTAGAGCTTAAAGGAACAATGTGTCACATTTAGGGGGATCTATTAGCAGAAATGTAATATAATATTAATAAGTATGTTTTCTTCAGTGTATAATAAAAAGAAGAATTGTTTTTTTGTTACCTTAGAATGAGCCCTTCATATCTACATATGGAGCGGGTCCTCTTCACGGAGCTGGCCACGATGTCTCTACAGTAGCCCAGAGCGGACAAACCACTGTGTGTAACTTTTCCTGCTTGGGCCGGAGTCGATAACGTTACTCGCTCCGGAGTTAACCCCCGCCTTAACTCCATTTAGCCGCCGGGAATCAAGACACGGGAAACCTCTGTTTGTCTAGAGGAGCTGCAAATTCTGCTGTACATTCACTTGATATTCTCAGAGCTAAACTAACTCTGTCTTCTGCTCCACTAGTTCACTTGTTTGCAGACACACATTCGCCGCCGCTCTCTCTCTTGCTTCACCACTCACTTCCCACGCCAGATGCATTGCAAAATTATATTTAAAAAAAACTAAATCTTCAGTTCGTCTCTTCCCAGAAACAATGTCCCAGTTGTCCCCAGTTACAAACTAGAAAGCACTTGGGGTAATTGGGGGAAAAAATATTTTTTTTGTAACTTGGGTGAACTGACCCTTTAATGTATTGTTTGTTGTATGTGTAAACAATGCCTCTACAGTAGAGTAAAGAAGCATTTGGGACAGACGTAACATGTACAGTGTCACAGATAAGGGTTGTTGTGGCAACAAAGCACCAACTAACCCATGCAGTTATTATTTCCAGTTTGTGGTTAACTTCCTGTCCGAGGGTGGAGATTGATGGATACCCAGAGTGCTCCTGTGTGTCTTGAAGGGAACTATTGATCGCTGTTGCCGTTGGTTTCAGCCTCCATTTGTTGATCTGCCCATGAAAGCCCAACTGCATGGATCATAGAAATGACCTCGGCTCTTTTTAATGATGTTTGAGCCTCAGAGAAAAAACCTGCTTCACCCACTAACAGTCAGGCCAGCCACGCTGCATTTTCTCCCCAGATGGACGTGTTATGTTGGTTTGCGAGTTTCAGTGGACGGCTTGTGGGCAGCGATGCAAAGAAACCGGGAAATACTTATGCATTCACAGACGTATGAGTGCACAACAATTGTAGCAATTTTGATAATGATGCTCTCCGAATTATGACACTTCAGCTCTCCGTTCATTTGCTAAATTGTGTTTAGTGTCGTTTTTATTGCAATTTTCATCAGCGCTTTTTTCCTTCGCTTTAAGAAGAGAAAGGGATCATTAGCCCAGGACTGTTCAACCATGCACAGAGGAAAAATGCCATCAAAGTTGACACAGAAAATGTCCTTGTTCTCTAATTTATAAACAAAAAACACAGATTTTCCCTTTCATGTGGCTTCTTGGAGATAATTATGACAAGATGAAAGCAGTTAAATTCCTCCCTCTGTTCTCTGCTCTTCAGATGGTTCCCCCATTGTCAAAAATGGAGATGAGATTTCATGTGGCTGTCATTGCCTGTGTCCCTGTCTCTCTCTTTCTCCCTCTCTTGCTCGTGTCTCTCATCCTCCTCCTCCCTGTCTCTCTCTCTCTCCCTCTCTCTCTCTGTCTGTCTCGCCGTTTCACTCTTCTTTGTCAGTTTTTTTATTGAACTCTGATATCCCAATCTGTAATGTTTTCAGAACTGTCTATCAATCAGTCACTAACTGTCTCAGAGGTTGCTGTCCCCTAATGGAAGAGAATGATGAGCTTTTATCAGCTCACTGATTTATAGGGTTTAAAGCTCTTGCGCACAATCAAAGGGACGAATAAGTCTTGCACGCATATGTTTCTGCACACACACACACACACACACACACACACACACACACACACACACACACACACACACACACACACACACACACACACACACACACACACAGCGTTGATGGGATGTCTACAGACCCCTCCCTCACACACTCCGAGGCGACGGGCTGGTGCACTGCGAGTGTGTCGTGCCACGCTGTGGTGTCTGCTAGTGTGTGTGAGTGTGTGTGTGTGTGTGTGTGTGTGTGTGTGCCCTCCTGGGAGGTAATTACCAGAATAAATACAGTGGAGGCCACGGCTGCTAATTTATGCCTGATTGTTGACAGTCAGAGTATTGTTTAACATGCACAGAGAAGGCCCTTGGTGTTGTGTTTCATGATCCTCCCTGTGTGTGCTGCTATGTGTGCGTGTGTGTGTGTGTGTGTGTGTGTGTGTGTTTGTGTGTGCAGTGCATCCTTGTTTTCTGTGATTGTCTCACTGATAACCTTTGGTCATTCACAAATTCACTGTTGTTGTGAATTCTGTTGTACCAATTTTAGTTATCAGGCCTTGTCACTCTTTTGTTTGCCTCATTTGTTACAGGACACTTGACACTTAAAGCTTCAGTAGGCAGAATGTTTTTGGCATCATTGGGCAAAAATTCCATAATAACCTTTCAGCATATTGTAATTCAAGTGTTCTGAGAGATAACTAGACTTCTGCACCTCCTCATGGCTTTGTTTTCAGGCTTTAAAAAATCTAGCCCGTGACGGGAGACTTTGGCCAATCACAGGTCATTTCCTATTGGCTGTGCTCCGGCTGGTGGGCGGTACTTGGTATTTCCTCAACTGATCTCAACATGGCGGCTGGTACACAAACTTTCTAATTTTACAGCTAAACAGTACACTACAAGATGATTCTGAAAACATTTGAGGTGAGAAATAGGCATTACAGTAACAGCATATTGGTTCATATTTGATCAGCGCTGCCTAGTTTGACCGTCTCATCGGAGTTTGTGAGTGATTGACAGCTGCTCAGAGGCGGCAAGGCTCCAGCTCGGCTCTGATTGGTTGTTTTCCTCCGGTCTGTGAAATCTTGCAGATGCTATTAGGAGCACCAGAGGACACCGGAGGAACATGATTTTTTTTCAGATTACCTGTCTCATGCACTACTGTCAGGATATCGTGACCGTTTTATAAAAATAACTTTTTTTAATCATATTTCCTCCATATCTACCCACTGCAGCTTTAAGGCTTGGCTTTAGGGTTATGGTTAGAATTAGCTTTAACTTGAGGAGGTTAGGGTAAGGGTTGGTTAGGCCTATATTGTGATGGTCGAGGCTTTGTTCAGACAGACTTCAGCGCTGTGTGAAATAATGCAGCTCTCTCATCTAACTATAAAGCAAGGAATCTTTGTCTTTATGTTGGTATGTCCTTAGCATATCTCCAGAACCGTTCATCCGATCGACTTCACACTTGTCGGGTTTATTGCTGGGGTCCCCATGGAGTGCTTTGTCGAATTTGGTGCAATTTGGACACGGCTCATTGACTGCAGTTCACTTTTGCTGCTGGATGCTGGATATACTAATGTTACAATCAAACTCCTCTTCACTTCCCTGAAGTCAATGAGTGCTGAGCAATTCTTGACAATGCTACAAGCAGCACTTTCTTGGGGCCCAAGCAATCAGCCCCCCTACAAAACCGCCATGCCACTAATGGGCACTGCAGTTCATTTAAATCAGATATTGATCTGTGTTGACACAGAGGGCTCAAGCAAAAAAAATGCAGGGGTGTTCTGGCAAAAACACCCCACTTGAACCTGTGGCAAAATACTGTGTTGGCCAATCAAATATATGCAAGGGTGATACCTGACACTTTCCAGAGTGGTAAAATCTGGTCCTACAGTATCATAAACCACTATGCAGTGTTTTGTTTTTGTTTAACCTTCAAACTCATGGATCTATAACTCTTATGGCCCTTCTTGGATCATATTTACACACTACCTGAAGCAATACAACCTCACCATAGCCGCTTATGTTGCATACGACAGTTTCAGTGTTTACAGGATGAAGCTGGCATTGTTCTATACTTTTCAACAAATCCCAAGACCAAAACCAAAAATGCAATTATTTGTCTTGCAATACTTTCTGTCTTCCCAACTCTGTCTATAGCACTCAGTCTCAAGCCTATTGGATATAACTGAAGATATACATCTTTAAGAATGGGTCACAATTATTTATTTTTTATAAAGTATATGTGCATAATTTTTCTCTGTCTTAAAACAATAGTCAGGTGCCCATATGAACATTGAAACTGATTTTTCTTCCTGTAATCATTCCTCTTGTTTATAATATTAAATGTCCTTAGCCTTATCCTTTAGTTTTTTTGCCCATTAATTAAGTAATCAACAGAATTGTAGTTAGTGAATTGAATATTTATTCTTTACCATCATTAAAACAGTTCGATCAGTGGAAGGTTTTTGAACCTACTGACTTCTTGTGGCTACAGCTTGTGTGTAAATTGGTGACTATGGTCACACAGAAATCCTCTTCAACTCACTGTTCCACCCAGCATTTCTCTGAATCCCCCACAACCACTTTCTATTGACTTTTTCTCTGTTCCTGAACCGCACAGTTGTTATCAGATAGGCCAGCTGTGGCTGTGCGGTTGATGGGCTTTAAACGCTTCATAGACACCTCATGAGCTTTATGAGCATGAGAGGGTAGAAAGTTCACAGCGCCGCAAACCGAGAGAGCTGCTAAGGCTCGGCATGCTAAGGCCCAAATTATCTGCAAAAAAAGTCACTAGTGGAAGTTCAGACGCTGCCACCCAAATGAGGGTTAGAATGAAGTTAACGCTCAGTCCAGAACTTTTAACGATAGCCTAGGTCTATCAAAGATATTGGATATTAATTCATTAATAATAGATACTAATGAGCTTTGAAGTGGGTGTACTGTTGGACTTTAGAAGTCCCCAGTGACTAATGAACCCTGTGAAAACACCTTTGAGGTGCTGGGGGCCGGGGGGCCTGGCTGGAGGAAACACTACAAGTCTTTGTATTAGAGCTGATTGAGTCGGTCTGTGCCGCGGCTTCGTTACAGCCGGCCACTTACACACCCCGAATTCTACTGAGGAGACCACTGATGAATTTGTTTAATTGAACGTAAATAATGAATTCCCAAGGAAGAGATTTGGCCCAGTTGTAATTGCCGGAGATCAGACGGCACAATACCAAACTTCAAAACGCCCGAGCCAGGCGGTCGTAAGAGCCATAACGATGACTTCGAAGAAAAAAGAAAGGGGTGATATAGGAAAGGGGGGGACAACATAGGAGGAGTAACAGAGACAGAGACGGAGAAAAGAAGATGAACTAATGAGGAACAAAGACCTAACGAGTTTCGCGAGGAAAATGAAGTGTTTCCAAAGTCGTCTTTAAACTTGGCGAGATGAAACGCGGGAGCGGCAGTTGTTTTTGACAGCTCGGGACGAGATGGGCCACAGCTCAGAGAGAGAGGGGTAATTCCCTATTCCTTTATATTACCCACTCTCTCTCTCTCTCTCTCTCTCTCTCTCTCTCTCTGCTGGGAGCCCCCTCATCCCTCTCTCCGCTTCCCGACATTGATTCTTGAATTAGACTGTTTTATTGAATAATTAATAGGCCTTTTCCCATGATTGATGATTTGCATGGCTTGAATATTAGCTTTTCAATCAAACGCAGCTTGTTCTAATGTAACCATATTGAAAACATGTCAAACACTGTTTACCCACTTTGTGCGCGATGTTGTCTTAAGTTCCGGCTGCCGAGGCCCCATAATGCTCAGCGGTGGGGAATGGCCTTGTCAAAGCACGCGCTCAGTGCTGATTACAAGGCCCTTGAGTTCTGACACTCATTCTGAACACGCATACATGCATAGACACGCGGTTAAGCATGCCGACGCGCGCGCAGAAACACGGCTCCGTATATGATTAGGCATTAGGCGTGTACACACACACGCCCACAAAAACATACACAAAAGAGCCCTGATCGTTTTTCTTCCCAATGAAAAGCCATCAAGTTCCCCAAAAGAGCCTGTCTAATAGCTACAGTAGCGCTGTGCTTAGTTTGAGTGGCAGCGAGGCCAGTCTGGGAATAGATTGTCAGGCATATTGCGTCTACCATCTCAGCGCCATATCACAGAGAGAGAACACATCAATGCTGGGAGAGACACATGCATTAAGATTCCCTTTTAATTTGACTGGGATTGAAGTCGAGCGCTAAATTACGCCGTCATCCCCCCGCTCAGGCTCCCCTCCTCCCCTCCACCACCCCATCCGAGCTTGTTTTTTGTTTGTTTCGCTTATTTATTTATTTCCCGCCTTACTTATTCATTCATTCCAAGAGTCCGATTTTCTGAGTGTGTCAGCGCGTCGCTCGGCGCATGAAAGCATTTTGCGTGGCGTTGTGTCTGGTGTGTTTAGACGGCTCCAAACATGTGCATGGTTAAATAATTTACAGAGCAACTGACTAATGACAGGCAGTGATCATGTCGAGACGAAGAAGCCTGGGTGACTGCTGATCAGGGACAGAGCTTGTCTCTTCCCCTCACGCTCACTGCTTGTGTTTGTGTGTTTGTGTGTGTGTGTGAGTGAGGCTGTGGGTTTGGCTATGTTGTGGGTGTGGGAAGGGAATATGTTTGTGTTGGTGCCTCCGTACTGCAGGAAGCTGCACAGATTACAGTTCACTCTGCTATATATGGAGAGGATGGATCCCTCCCAAGACATTTGTAGAAAATTGATTTTGAGTTCCATTCATCACTTGGGTTTTTGTGTGTGACAGTTCGTTCACTGTGTATACAAGGAAGCTATGAGCTCTGCATACTTTAAGCTCCCAAGGCATTTCACTGAGGAATGCATATGAACCTTAGATTGAGTGCTGCGCATAATTTTGTCTCTGATGATATGGTTGTTTATGACAGAGGTTTGTGCTATTGAGCTACATGGAAACAGACAATGCTCACCCTATAACTCTTTCTAATACCCCACCTGCTTACTCTTTCCACACCCTTACCCTGACTATTACTAAAAGTCAGGGCTCTTGAAAGGCTTTTATGAAAGAAAATCTTTTATCAGTGTTTATTTTGAATATGTGAAGAAAAGATTTTAAATATTAGCGATATTCTATATCTTTGTTTTCGTTAACAAATCCCATGAAACGAATACTAGTGGTGTGTTTAGTCAAAACTTCAGCCTTTTCTGACTCTCCAACCCGATCTCATGGGAAGGCATATACAACATTTCAAGGTCGTTCTGTGTGTCATGAGGACGCCTTTTGGCCTTTTTGTGTGCCATTTGTACGCCTCTTTTGCGTGCCATTTTTATGCCACACAATAAAACTATGGTAACAGTTAGGTTTAGGCAACAAAACCACTTAGTAAGGCTTAAAGAAGTATGTGAATTTAGTAAAATATGCATGGAAATAACGTAACACCGGTCTTGTGTTTGTTGTACCGATCCACCTCCCCTTCCGCCCACCGTAAGTGTTTTTTTACACTTTTATTTTGACTTCACTAGCTCTGAGTTTACCATATTTACGTGGATGCATTTACATTACAGTCAATACAGACTATGTGGTGTACAAATGACAGACCAAAAGCAAGAACAGCGTACTTATTGCATGCAAAATGACTTGCGATTACCGTGTCATCATACTCCATTTACTGCGACTGGGCTGGACTTCCACAGCCTGTCTGTGGCACTAGGCCCCAAGCCCATATGTTTCTACTGAAAGCATACATCTTTAAAAACAGGACACAAGTATATAGTTTTCTCTAACTCCAAGTAATTTTCTTAAAACAATAAACACTGTAGTTATTAGCATTACTCAAACAGGAGTAAATAGTGCATTTCCTTGGGACTATTTTCAACTGATTTTATGAACTAGTGTACATTTGCAGCACCAGGACCCATTTTGGTCATAAAGAAGGAACATGCCACCAAATTACCATGTTGCTGACAGATGGATGTGTTTTTATTTTTGTTTTTGGACAACAATGGAGGTGGCGCAGAGGAATAAGATATATCAAGCTTTGGCAGCAACAGTTGTAAGGAGGATAATTTCATTGTTGGTTTTGGTCTTTTTATGGGATTTGTTGACAATACGCAGGAAATAGAATATCACCAGACTTAGCCTTTATAAATACCGTTTGCATTTTCTCTTTCTTTCCCTTCACCTTCTGTCACTACAACATTTTCTGAGCTGCGCTTGGTGCAAAAAGATCTTGCTGACTTTATACTACAGTTGTAAGCATCAGACATTGATGTATGGGGACACAAAATCAAGGTGAAAATCAATTTAAGATCTTGTTAAAAAAAAAAACTGGGTGTTTTTTTTGATAGGACACCCCGCATTATCACCTCAATCTCACATCTTACTTCTTATATCAAAAAGCACACTAACATGGTGTAGCTCTCTTACTTTTAGCTGTTTATGTGGGGTTGCACTTAGGGCTGGGCAATATGACCAAAATCGTCTATCCCAATATAGGTAATTTCATATCTTGATATATATCATGATATATATCACGATATAGCATGTTTTCTGGAAATTCAATAAATAAATATTCTATATGAAATAATAACACGGTAAAGCCTATTTTTGTAAACTCCTATGTGAATTACATACCTGACAAATGAAAAGTACTGAGTATTTTCTCATTTAATTAATAGCAGTTTCAAGCAATAGCAAGAGAAATTATTGAGACCAAAATCTGTCCAAAATGTCATCTTTCCATTATTTTATCCTATTAGACATTTGTGTGAAATTGTCATAATTAGCATATAAATTCTTGACTCATGGCCAAAAACATGTTTTGTGAGGTCACAGTGACCTTTGACCTTTGACCACCAAAATCAAATCAGTTCATCCATGAGTCCAAGTGGACATCCAAATTTGAAGAAGAAGAAATGTTCCTGCGATATCGTGTTCACAAGAATGTTACTGACAGACGGTAGGACGGACAACCTGAAAATATAAAAATAACAATAAATAAATATTTCCATATATACACCGTTTGTTCATCGCATTGAACTGAGTGGTAATGTAAAGTTTGATGTAAAAAGAAAACCACAATCTTTAAATTATATTCCCTCAAAATATTTCACATCAGATTTTCTGAGAAATGTAAGTAAGTATGTGCTTGTTATCAATTTAGACGACATAATTGGGTATCACATTCACAATATCTTGATATATGATTTCATCTTGATATGAGTCCATTGAAAGACATTAAATTATCATATTGAATTATCGCTCAGCCCTTGTTCCTTTTGAGTCTGAATGCACTTCTTGTCAGTTGCTTTGGACGAAAGCCAAATGAATGTAATATAATGTAAGAAAAAATATGAGAATGTGTAAAAAAACAAACAAAAGAATGACACTTAATAATATATGTAGGATGCAGATGATGGCAGGTTAATGCCATTATATCTATATCTAAGTGGTATATTTCTATAGAATAGTTCAGTGTGTTTGAAGGGAAATGAGAGTTAGGGAGGGCCCTGGGTTTTCACAGACACAATCAATTACCAACAAAGATATTTAATAGGAAGCAAACCAGCTAAAGAAAGAAACCCAGAATTAAACAAAAGCACATATAGCACAATAACAACCTCCCAAACCTCTGCTCCTCTCACTATAAAGGCACCTTGAAGAGGAGGGCCGCTCCCTAGGGCTTACCAAGTATCTGATCTATTATGCAAAAAATCATTAGGCTAAATTAAAAAGCTGTTTGAGGGTAACCAGATCCTTTAATGAGGTCAGCGAGCAGAGGAGCGACATTAAAACACAACCCTAGAACAGAAACGCGAGACAAGAGGAGAGGGAGGCCATCGATTATCAATCACGTAGGTCATTATCTCGCTGACTCTCTCTCTCTCACACACACACACACACACAGACACACACAGAAACACACTCAATTACAAACACATTCCATTCCTCTCACTTTCTCCCTCTGTCTTTATCAGACAGGTAAACTTTTTTATCGTTTCAGTAATCATCCCTTAAAGCTTCCTCACAAGTTCGCTGGTCAGCCGGTGACAATTGCAGTAATCAGGACGGATCCTGCATATCTCGCTGGTAGGATCGTTTGTTTTGAAGTGTGTGTGTGTGTGTGTGTGTGTGTGTGTGTGTGTTTGGGGTTCATCTGACAGTCTTTTCGTAGAGTTCCTGGGAAAAGACATCAGTTTATTTGGCATGGTGAGCGCCTCTGTCTATTTAATTAGCGGTGCTGAATCTCAAGCAGGCTGCAGATCTAAAAATACAACCAAAATGATGTTAAAGAGACAAGATACAGTAAAAGCTGACAATTATGATAATGCAGCTCAGTTTTGATAAAGATATACAGAAAGATGTGTCCAACCTGCCTCCTGAAGCAATGCAATATTGGGTGAAGTGTGTGTGTGAGAGAGAGAGAGCTACAACAAAAGCCTGCCTTCTGTACATTAACTGCGTTGATTTATAAACAACACAGATGCTCCTGATTATATTTACATCTCATAACCATAAAACAAACACATTATCTGAATCTTAATTGGATGACAGTCAAAGTTTAAAAGCTTAAATTCATTTATCAAACGGGACAGTTGGCCTCATCAAGTCATGCAGAAAGCCACTTGACTAAAGGCTAACACGGTGACCTCTTGTATCTTTGAATGTACTTTGATATTTCTTCTCCCGGAGCTACTGGGAATAGTTATAGCATCTGATGCAGTGCAAAAGGGTCACTAATAAACTTGTTTAGGGCTGACAAGAAGCAAATCTGAAAAGCGGAGTGCAATGTGGTCATGGTTACTAGGGATGTGACGGTGAGGAAATTCTCCCACCGGTTAATAATGTCGTGACAACACCGGTGTTACCGATTACACCGGACATTTTACAGGAAAATATGACGGTATCATGGATGTATTAAGAGAACTGGATACAGCGTTGGAGGCGGGGCCCCGTTCATTCCTATGAAAGTTGCTCAGTGGCGCATGATGCCAAAATGGCTCGACTTCAGTCTGGAAAAGTACCCGGATCTTACGTCGACCTTTCGCATCTATTGGGCCCATGGAACATGCGCAGTGGCGTCCGCTCGGTCACATAGCACGGTCACGGGGTCCCAACGTCACGCCGTCATCCCGGCTTGTGCTGTCGTCACGGCTTGCGCTGTCGTCACGGCCTGGGTCTCATTCACATGAACGGAGGTAGGAAAATAACTCTGGATTCAGTTATTAGAGGGTTTTGCAACTTTTATGACCTAATGATTTAAATAAGGGCTATTAGAGTGTTCGTACTGGGGAGTTGATTTACCTCAAAAAGAATTATCCACTGAGTTACAGACGTCTATGGGAAAAAGTATTTTTGGGCCCAATTGCATCACGTTACGGAAACGGAAGCTGTAGTACCACCGTTTGGCCACTACGAAAATTGGTATCATCGACCGGCGCTCTTCCTGGGGGCTTGGTCAATATGTGTAGCAAGCTTACTTTGATCTTTACTGTCTGGTGGCTGTGTGTCTGGCCTCTCCGGTCCAGCTTTCGCTGCAAGGCCGCAGGGGTATACCTGGCGCCGCTGCACATTGGCTCCGTCCGCCTCGTGGCGATTACCTCATTAACATTATGGTTTCCTTATAGCATTGGGTTTAAATCTGAAATATTGCCAAAGAAGCATGTTTGCTTTTTGCTTCGACATCTAATCCTCTGCCATCTCTCGGTGTGTCAACTTTCTCTCGTCCCGTGTGTGTGAAATATGACACCTGCTACTCTGTGCTGAGACTCAATATATACAGTAGCAGATGCATCACCGGATCTGGTGTGAATGCAGCCTTAGACCATAAATCTTAAATCTTCAAACTTGGCAAGACAAAAGCAACACTGCAACAATTTCCTTTTTGTTAAAGTTGATGAAAGCGCAGTCTTCACTGCAAATCTTTGTATCTAAGTTATATTATATTTAGATTTAAACCAGTTCAAGTTAGTTTAGTATTCAAAACAAGACTAAGAGTCTACAGCCATGCTAGCGTCTCTGTCAGGCTATAGTTACAGTAGGCACATCAGTGCTTTGAGATAAATGCTAACATCAGTACTGTTTATAATTCATCCTTCGGGAAGCATACATATCTGTACAAAATTTCATGCCAATAGTTTTTGAGATATTTGAGTCTGGCCTAAAGCGATGGAATGACACTGCCATCCCGAGAGCCATGACGCTAGCATGGCTAAAATTTACACAAATAAGTATTTGTGTTGTGTTATTTTTTTTAATTGCACTTGTGGCACAGACACACACCTGCCACCTGGTGTGTCACGAGGTGGCAGGTTAACTTGGTTTGATTGCTTATATCATGTTATTTTTATGTAGTACAGTACTATATTCTCACATTAACAATGAATCAAATGAAAGTTGTCACTTGTAGTTACAAACCCAAAAATTTCACTTACGTTTTAGCATCTTTCAACTGCTTGTCTGGTTTCACAGCCCGCAACTAATAAGCCAATAATAATAAACCCACTATACACTACCTGCCCAGCACCAAACAACTAGCTAGTGGAGCATTTAGCAACTAAAGAGCCCAACACTTCTCTCAGTAGTTGGTGGAGACCAAAACAGAGGTAAAAGGAGAGTCAATATTGGACTTACTTTTGCCAGGTGACCTGAAACACGACTACAAATGAATGCTGATGTTGCTCCGTATTTACTGGATGTGTAATTAAGCAACTGTTTGCTAATATGTTCGCCTTATCAAGTTAAAAGGTGATGATTTGTCAATGTTGTGATTATAGCTTGTTTCTGCTGCCCCCAAGGGGACAAAAAATCAATTAATGCAGCTTCAAGTTCAGATAAGGTGTTTGGTAGTGGCCTGATTTTTATGCTAGTTACAAGAAATCTTATCAAGACTCAAGACAAGATTTGTGGTTTGATACTTTTATCTCAGTTACACAATATTTTTGTTTGCACAAGTTCTTTTTTTGCGGTGTGACATTGTCTGCACTAACACTCTCTGATCCAAACATAGCTAAAAGGAATTCTCGGTCCCCTGCTTTGCCGTACATGCCTTCCTTGTGTGTGCATATATATTGTGCATGTGCGTGATGTTTGGAGGGTTGATTAAAACCTAAAATAGCTTCCTGGTGATGTATCCAATCAATCACTATCACCCTCTCCGACCTTGCTGACCCGTCCTCTCTCCTTCCGTCTCTGAAACTCTCCCTCTCGTCTCCCCTCCGTCTGACTGAATGTCTACGTCCATTTTCTCATCTGGCATCATCTCTCCGTCACCTGCCCGTGCTCTGGGGACGGTTTGAGCGCGTCTGTCTGCGCCGGTCGACCCCTTGACCTCCGGGGAGCTGAGTGAGAGGTCTCAGCCTGGGCCCGTATCAAACGGGACAGTTGGCATGGCTCAATCAGATGCAATTACGGCGGCTGCGATTAGCGCTGTCAGTGCATGAAGCGAGGCCACGGTTAGAGGCAAGCGATGTGAATAATGGAGGAGTTGGCGGCTCACCGGAGAGCAGCAGCCTTCAAACATGTAGCCGCTTGAACGCCCTGGCCCTGATCGCTGTACACCTGTGGGAAAGGGTTCGTCGAGCGTTGTGTTTTTTAGCAGGCTGTTATAATGTTGCTCACAGTCTTCTGACTGTCAGCTGGTAGAGGCCGTGAGAGAGAAGCGGCCATGACGGCTGGAATACCTAAAAGGACACATAGCATTTATTTCACAGCGCTTTGAGAGCAACAGTTGTCAGCTGATCTGAGGACAATTATTAGAACACCTGCTCGATGCTTTTGGTAACACGTGGCCCCCTCTCTGTCTCATGATCACTCTCAAAAGCCTACAGACTTGTATGACGCAAACACTTCGGGTTGCCAACTTTTCTCATACCACATAAGGGACAAAAGGTGCCTTTTGTGTGGTGCACAGTGCCGCGGTACCGTGGGAATGGTGTTGTATGAATATACAGTGTATATTCTTCGTATTATTCACCTGGAAAGGCAAAAAATTTGTATATTCCATTTAGTCTATAACTTTACTAAAACTGTATCATTATGTAAGCTCATGTGTTTAAACCTCAAAATAAATGTTCAAAGAAATCACAATTTGGACCTTTACAGCAAACTAAAATAACAAACACAGTCGCACGGCAGTTTGTGAAATAGTCACGAAATTGAATCTATGTGATTCGTGTACATTGACATGAATTTCCCTTTTTTTCATGACACTCAGCAAGATTTTCAACAACACTTTACGCATGTGTCAATTTCCGCTCCAGTCTTTTCAAAATAAAACGACTTAGTTAGGTTTAAGAATAGATCGACTTGGTTAGCCTTAGGCAACAAACTACTTAGTTAGGCTTAGGAAAAGATCGTGGTTTGGGTTAAAATAACCCCGGAAATGCCGTAACTTAAGTACAGAAGTTACGTGGCAAATTAATCAACTTTGACTTGTGGTTTCAGACGGGACACGACCACTGGTCTCCTGGGCGAAAGTCCTTTTTGACCCACCCCGACCTCCCTATGTGGCGTTCACCGCTCTTTATACTTCCTGGTTCACATTACTTGGATTACATATGAATTGATTATATGTATATGTACACGAATCAGTACATTAAATGTTGTGACGATTTCACAAACTGCTGTGCGACTGGGCTGGCATGACTCACCGAGTCCTCTTTTACCATAAATATCTTTTGCTTCTCTTGACTGATTGAAGCAGTCCTTTGTCATTTTGCCCAGTCAGAGAGAAGTCCTTACATTTACATTTATATTTTTTGCTTCCCATTGTTTGTTGTAGCTGCACAGTCTTTTCTTTTTTTGCAGGTTTATCCATATGCACATGCCAAACCAACTGAACAACACCAGACATTACCGAAACTTTTTTTTTGCAGGAATTGGTGCATTTACGCTATACCTATAACTGATGTGCATAAAAGGGCATGTGATTGGAAGACAGGTGATCTCACCCGTGACGTGATCAGCACATGATCCTCTACTGCTGTTTTGTCAGATCTAGGATCTGTAAGAGTGTCGTCTGGTGATCAGAGTAGAGTAGCAGCATGGGACGAACCATTTAGCACAAATAAGAGATGTCCAGGCTAATACGTGATCGTTGGCAACCCTACATACACTCACCCACACACACAGACAAACATACACACAAACCCACTCTAGCTGTGCTTTTACACAGGCTTTTACAGATATATATGTTTTTCATCTTTTAGATAATGTACTGTCTTTGTGTAGCTGTTTTGAGCCATATTGGCTGCAGCCCAATTAAGGAAATCCCTGACATAGTTTCCACAGTGACAGGGGGGTCATATGCCAATCCTCCAACCGCAGCCTTTGATTTTGTGCTCACATTGTAGCTCCATTGATTCTGATCTGTCGGATGTGTGATGGTGATGGCAGATAAGAGCGAGGTGTGTGTACGTGTGTGTGTGTGTGATTAGGGGGTTCGTGCGAGGCAGTGTGCTGCAGAGCCCCGTACACTTTCAAAGTATGATTGGACCTGCACACATGCGTCACGCTAGCATGCTATCTGTGTTCTTCCTGTTTGAGTGTGATCGAGCAGTTCGCGGTGACCTTTAGGTGGTAGGCCCGCAGCTTCATGATTAGAGGGTCACTGGCTCAAACCCCGCTCCAGCTGTTCCCCTTCAATCCCTGTACAGTCCCAGTCGCAAATGGGAACAGTTTGATGACATCACCAGTCATGGAGAGGCCAGTGGGAAGCCCGCCCTGCCCCTTCCCATCACCTCTGGGATAGTGCTAATGAGGCGTGCGGCGCCTAGCTCTCTCTCTCTCTCTCTCTCTCTCTCTCTCTCTCTCTCTCTCTCTCTCTCTCTCTCTCTCTCTCTCTCTCTCTCTCTCTCTCTCTCTCTCTCTCTCTCTCTCTCTCTCTCTCTCTCTCTCTTCCTCTCTGTCTTGTTCTGTTTCCATCTGCTATACCTCCACGGTCCTGCTCTGTTTCAGAGTCGTTGCCGGATCGCCCCGTAGACCGGAGACACCCAAAAGCTCCTGCTGCTGCTGCATGTCTCTAATGACTCGCACACAGGAGACTGAAAACTCGGCCAGCGAGCAGGCCCGACCAGCCAGCCAGGCTGCGCGCTTTCTCGTCCCCTCAGATCTCCTTAAAGCTGCGCGGTAGGAGGTAACCTTCACACACTGTGATCTGAATAACTGGCTCATGTGCTCGCTGATTTGTCGTCCGAATCACTCCAACAGGAGTGTTTTTTGATACAGGCTAAATGTGTCGGTTCATTGTGTGAAAGCAGCGTGTCCCCCTTTATTGTCTAGGGGTGAAACATCACTTAGAGTCGAGTAGTAATTAGTCACAAGGGAGCGTCCATAGTAAAAATAAAATGGCTTGTTTGGTATTGAATTAACACGAACAGTGGCATGTGAAGGCAGGAGCAGCAGCAGGCAAAGTACAAAAGCAAAAAAAATGTTATCAATATGCAAAATTGACTGATGTGTTTATTTCAGGCCTGTTTTGTTTAAAGTAGAACTCATTGTGTTTTTTTTTTATTTTGGTTAGATACAACGAGGCTATTGGGATAGTCATTAGAAATTCACAAACAAAATAATGATTGTACCATATTTATCAGATGTTGCTATTTATTGCGAGCAAGCTGTAGTTTTCTTTTCTTTTTTTTTCATCCCACTCTGGCAGTTCCACGGAGAGTAGGCCGAGTTGCTCTCCCCTCACATCTGCCTGTGTACGCCCTGTGTAGTGAATTCACTCTGCCGCGATCGAAAGGAGCTGCGAAGGTTTTGAACTCCAACCGCAGTTAAAAGACAATGAAGTCGCGGTTGCATGCGACTTTGAAATCTCAAATCTTTTTTTTCTGCTTCTGACGGGAGCACTGACGAGACAAGAGGAGCGAGGTTCTCTTTCTTGCAGTTTTGTTTTTTCCGCTCGCTTTATTTGCCCCTAATCAGCATGCGGGCTGCTTTGGTGGTGGATTGCAGAGGTGTAAACCATGCTCTTTTTTTGTTATGGTGTTGTACATGTTTCACTAAAAGAAAAAAGGAGAGAGCACGTCTTACAAAACGACCATATACCTATATGTTTTTTTTCTTCTGATGCCAAATATTTGTCAAGCGTTTGCTAAGCTGTGATGTTTGTAAACTGCTGTGCTTCATATGTCTGATATAACCTGCATGATGTAGCTTTTATGCATCCCTCACTTCCTGTACACCTGTAAAATATTAAAGCAGAAGGTGGAGCTGTGGGTGGAGATGGATTTGTAATTGTTGCTGAATACGGTAACTACAGGCTAACTGAATCAGTGGTTGCATTTTTCATCTAATGATTTTGATAAAGTGATGGCATGTGGATTTTTATCAGTGTGTAGAGCGTGACTTCACATGATGTAACTGATGTAATCAGGATATCAAGATGAGCTCAAAGCAGATGTTGCTTTGGCCCTCTTCAAACCGTCTCTCTAACGTGACTCATTTGGCAAATAGTTTTATTAATAACCAGCTTCTCCTCCTCCGCCTCCTTCTCAGCTCTGTGTCACTGAAAAACATTAGAACATCTTGTCTCGATAAATATAGAACTGCACAATGTCTTTAGCAATGCAGCTGGACAGAAGAGTGAAGTCAGAAATTGGAGGTGCCCCAACCGATGTTCAAACCAGAAGAAAGTCTCGGCCGATGAATGAAACCATTCATCATAATATTTGGATGCTCGTACATTAGCGGTGATCTGTGGTTAGGATCAACAGTAAGTTAAGGTGGCGTCGTGGTGGTTTTTAACCATTTGTAGTCAGAAGTTGGGGTTAATTTTGAACAACTCTCTAGCGTACACACTAGCACTCACTGAAACATGTCTAACATGTGTGAGAGAGATGATTGGAGAGGGAGAGAATGAAAGAGAGAGAGAGTGGCGTGAAGGCTTTTCGCTCCAGAGCTCCAACTGCGCTGCACATTTTTCATTTCCCACCGAGTTGAAAAGATCAGGTAATTGAAAAGGAGACAATCCAGCAGCCAAGGCTCCACAGATGCCAATGAAAAGCTTCAGAGATATTAGAGTATTACACGTTGGGCCCTGTCTTTGTATTTCTTTCACATGGGGCCTATGGAAAAAAAAATGGCTTTATAATGACAACACCTGAAAAGTGTTTTCCATCGGGCTCATGCATCATTGTCAGCGCCGGAGATGAAACCGTATTGTTTCTCTTTGGATGGGCGATGTCAATGGGGAGACAGCAGGCTGAGGAGAGAGAGAATGAGAGAGAGAGAGAGAGAGAGAGAGAGAGAGAGAGAGAGAGATGGAGGGAGAGGAGGAAGAGAGATGTAGTATGTTCTCTAAATGCAAAGTACATTGAAATGTAATAGGAATCAGATGTTTGACATCTTTCTCACACACACCTCCCCAAATAATAGAAAATGAGCCAGTTCAAGTTCTTTTATTACTTTTTGGATTCTGTGCATTTCCTCTGGCCAGTATATGATGATTTATACCGCTGACTTGTGCTGGTGATCATATCAAAAGTTGTGTCCTGCAGCAGTGCAGTCCCCCACAGAAATCTACGCAGTTAATATTCATTATCAGATAATAAATAACTCAAGAAACGAAAGAGAATAATTGTCAGATCTGAATTCATGAAAGATGAAATAAAAAGTGATGAAAGTAACTCAAAAGTGGAGGATTTATATATGAGGTGAATAATAAGATGACTACAGTATACATAATCCTTTAATCTGTGCGTTGTGGGCATGCTGTTCTCATACGCCGTTCGTAGCTATACCTACGGAAACTTGTATGTAATCTATGTTATGGTGAACCAGGAAGCAGTGGTTGCGTTAATCTTTCTCGTTGTGCGTCATTCTGGACGGACAGGGTTGTAAAACTTCCGTCAATCTCTTATTGCCCGTCATTTTGTATTTTCATTTTTAATGATAATAAGATATATGCCTATTTAAAGGTGGAGTCTGCGATTCTAATCCAATACACTTTTTGTCAAATTCAGCGATCTCCTCACGGTCCGCTATCTGTCCGTTCTGTGTGTGCGCTGAAAAAAAAATCCAGTGTTGATACACAGCCCTGGCTCTGTAAATAGGAAACAAATGCAATTTTTTACGTTCAAAGCTTCTATTGAGGTTTATTGAATGAAGCTTTGTATGTCTGTTAATAAGCTACAGGTGCAAGCCTTCCTTTGTGTCTGTGTGCCCCAGAAAGTGGGACAGCAAACCGTTTTTGACAGCCATGAAAATGTGGTTTTTGAAAGGCTAAACGCCAACAAATATGTATTGAAGCAGAATAGTTCATTAGATTAAAACATGTTATGAATTTTGGAAATGATTAAGTTACATCGATCTCTTTTCAAAATTACAAAATTTTGACTTTTGGACTAAGACAGCGGCACATATGGCGGTGGTTTTGGTGCTGTCGTGTAACTTCCGTACTTAAGTACGCCACTTCCAAAGTTATTTTAACATAAACCAGGTCGTGTCTAGGTAACCCGCAGATTGCGAAAACTTGCAAAAACTTGGAAAAAGTCTTGTGAGACACGCTGCCCGATGACCTATCCAAACCTCAACTATTCAAGGTCAGTGCCTCACCTTAACCATCTCGCGAGAATCTCGCAATTTGCCTGTTACCTTCTAGACACAACCCCTAAACCACGATCTTTTCTGAAACCTAACTAAGTCGTTTTGTTGCCTAAACCTAACCAAGTTGTTTCCTGTGAACACAGAAGTTTATTTTGAAAAGACTGTATGCATTTAACCAGCAGAAATTGACATGTGTTGCTGGACATTAGTAGGAAAACACACGAAAAATGAGGAATAACTTTTCGTAAAATATCATACGAACCGTTGTAGGAGGAATACGTTGTTGTGGTATATCTCGTTTATCAGATTTGTTCTTTACATGGAGGAAGGTTAAATGCAAATGTAAACAAATGAAAATGTATTCAGCTGCATGAGTATGCGTGAAGACTTAACATGCATGTCATACAAAGAATCCTTCATATTTTGGACGGATCTCATTTTTCCAAACTCGCTGCCCCTCCGTCAAGCCTCCCGAGTGGGATTTGTCTAAGATTAATAGTTTTATGATTTATAGGCTGGCAGTGTGTGAGCAGCGCTGCACCTCCAAACAGCCAGATATACAATTATCCGCTGCTCTTGCCCTATATGAATGCCATTTCCCCGGCATCCCTCCTTAAAAGAGACACGGGCCATTTGTCTCCCTAGCTGCCTCCTCACCCAGGCCAGTAATAAGCCATCTGCTGGATCTGAACATGAAAGATTAAAATGATATACAGTATGAAAGCTCTCTATTCAGTTGCTAATGTCCAAGATTCAGGGACGCAGAGGCCAAAGCTGTCATCTCTCTCAGGAAGAGGTAATTATCACTCTTCCTCCGAGGGGCGGCCGCTACCTCTGCCTCAGCTTCACGCAAGACCCGGCCCCCGTGCCGGCTGCCACCGGCCAAACCTCATTTAGTAAGCCAGAACAATGCCCGACCAAATGTCTGGCTAATCCCCACAATCCTTTGTATTCATCGAGGGCTGGTCGTATGGGCCTGAGGAGAGGGCCCCGCTGCTTGTGTGGACGTGTGGACGAGTATATCTGTGTGTGTGTGTGTGTGTTGTGAGGGCAGGGGGTCAACTTCAAGCCCACAGTGCTACAGGCGAGGCGGGTGATTATTTCACTCACTGTCATTAAGTCTTCGTTTGTGCGAGTGTGTGTGGGGATGTGCATGTGTGTCTGTGTGTGTGTGTGTGTGTGCACATGCTTGGGTTAGGGGGTATCCCTTGTAAATAAATGGGAGATTAGAGTGAGACACATTCGTTGTGTGAGTTTGATCTACATCTGAGAAACGGAGCAAAGAGGAGCAAGTTAAATTGGCCACGTACAGGAGGGGATGGAATGATGGCGAGAAACCTGACAAGAAGAGGCCCACAGTGACCGACGTTTGGACTTTCAAATGGAATTTTATGGATTCGATGCTGCAGACGAACGTTATTGTATCTGATGGGCAGCCCCTCTGTATTATCTAACAAGATATTTGACAAAAGAAATTTCAGAAATCGAAGTTATGTTGCCATCAGACTACACAATATCATCCCAATCCTGAATATCATCAGGAACAAAGCTGAGAGTAGAGCAATTTGTCGTTTTATCCCATTTAGTGTGTGATTATGGAAGACAACTAATTCTGCGATTAAGCAGGGATTGAGATCATAAACAGTCCTGCGTTGTTGGTGGTGTTTTGTTCCATGAAGTCCAGTTGGATAATAAATGCATGTGTTTAAAGGCTTATCAGATGCAAAAACACTGCAATACCATGAGGATTTATCATCTCTGGAATGTTATCACGGTGGCAGCTATTTTATCTATCGCCACGACGATCGCGAGTTAAACAGTAGAAATACAGCGTTCATGTTACAACTCTCCAGGAATGTGCACTTGCATGTATTTATAGGTCAAAGCAGTGAGGGCTGCTAGGCTAAAGTTGGTCTGAACGGCGAATGAGTGGTCCTCGACCAGAATCTTACTGTGGACATTTTGGTTATGTACTTAAGGCTACCGCATCATTGACATTCCGGGCAGGAATGAAAATGATTGAATCACCCAAATTATTTGTTATTAGTTGTCACCCAAACAACTATTCTCTCTCTTACCCCTAGTATCTGGCCATAGAGATAATTTTTTGTTTTATTTTTGTTTTGAAATATCCGTTTCTGAGATCTCTGCCTCCAACCCAATACAATGAAGTTAAATGGAATTTCATTTCTGGTGCTCACAACATTGAAAACATGTTAAACATTTCTATAACCTGCTATAAACTTTATAGTAGTGACTATTTCTTTGGCAGAAAGTTATAAAAACTATTCAAAGTGAGGACATGCTTCTGAAGAGATGTGGTCTAAAGATAGATAGATTGATTCCACTAAAAGTAAGTAAGAAAAATATATATATATTTTTATTTTAGTGAACTGACCCTTTAAGGCAGCACGATCCAACCTAATCTGACATAGTGACCATGGCTGCAACTAACAATTATATTATATTATATTGTAATATGTTATATTTTGATTATGGATTAATCTCCTGATATTTATGTCAAAAAATAAATAGTGAAATAAAATAGTCAGTTACAATTTCAGTTACAACCCAAAGATGTTTAGTTTACAATAATATAAAACAGAGAAAAGCAGCAAATTCGAACATTTAAGAAGCTGCAGCCATCAAATCTATGGCAAAAAAAAGACAAAATCAATTATTCAATTGTCAAAATAGTTGCAGATAAATCTGCTGTCGATGGACTAAACGCTGCAGCTCTAATAATAATGACCATCTTGAGAGACATAACAGCCACCTACAACCACCACGTCATCTAATGCCTGATAATGCTGTATTCAGTGGTTACACTGAAATAACAGAGGATTTGTAGTCTTCCCTAATCAAAGTCAAAGTGTCTTTTCCCATCCTTCATCTGAGTTATGTTGGAGTGACTCTCTGAGCCGTGAGCGCCACTGAAAGAGTAAATTAATTTCCCACGTAGACCAGAGGGCTTAATTCACTTACAGTCCCCAGAGCTCATCGCAGGCCAGCCTCAGCGGAGACAGCGAGGGGGCTCAGTGTGTCGGTGGGCTGGGTGAGGAGATCCAGCAGAGCTCTTCCCGTCAGGTGAGCCTGGCTGTCTTCACTCCCCACCTCCGTGCATCAAACATCTCTCTCCGACATCCCCCCCCCCCGACTCCCCTTCCTTCTTCTCCCCCATCTAGTCTTCTGGTACAGGGGAGAATCTGCCTCTCTGTTCCTCCCCCACTCATCCTCCTTTCACAGTCAAGAGAAGAGACGCTCTCCTCATTCTCCTTTTCGTAATACAAGCCTCAATTATGCATAAACTCGTCAATTTGGCCGTTCAAAGAGGAATGACATGGAATCCAGTGGAGAGGGCTGTCTGGAGATATATCTCAGCCGGTGACAACGGGAAGCTTAATGCATGTCTTAGTGACTGTCCTGTCTCTCACACCCACTCCCGTGTGACCCATCCTGCCTTGCAATCATATTGTTAAACATATTTGATAGAACTTAAACTTAGCCAGCAAGTGAAAATGCCACAATACACCCCCATGATGTATTTTTACATCTGCCAGCTCTGCTGCTGCTGCTGGGCTTCATCGTTAGCCGGGCTTGAATGGAGCCGCCTGCAGGACTTTTCTTGACCTCACATTTCCACCAGCCTGTTGAAATCAGCATTATCTAAAAGTGCGGTGAACCCCGTGCTGATCAAAGCTTTGTTGTTATTTTATTATTGTGGTGCAAAATGTTTGAATCAATATGTTTGGCTCCAAGCTTTATCACATTTACATCTTTCCCTCTCCAAGTCTAAATGAGATTGTGAGAGAAAGAGAGAGACCACCCCAGCCTCTGCTGTCTTGTTCTCTCTATCATCCCCCTCTATTTTTTTCCTTTCATCTGAGTCCAACTGTACCTTTCTCCGTGAGACGACATGAGTAAATGGTTCTGTCAGGCCTCCTGAGTGGATTAAAGTGGCCTTCAATTACCTTCATCATTGACCTTATGAAGCTGGTTAACTGCAAAATCCTTAACCCTAAACTCAGCCATTGTGCACTCTAATTCAGTCTTACACACACACAGGGCGACAAACACACATTTGTGTTCACAACATTAGAAAGGGGATAAAAAATGGGAAGGAAAGATCTATTATGAAAAAAATAGGTTAGGGCTAAAATAATTCATTCTGGAAGTTTCCCTTTTTTCCGATTTTGGTCGAGATCAAAGCGTGGTTTCAGGTCTAATTAACCAAACGAATGCAGATCCCAGACCTTCTGGCTGCGGGTAAGGCCTTGGAGGGATCCCTCGCTGAAAATCCACATCAGATTTAAATAATTAATATGACACCTTGAGCTCGGCAGAGAAAGAGGGGCTCCGTGTTGGAGTTTAGAACAATGTCACTGCCAAGTGTAATGCTGTTTGTCTCCATGAAAATGAGCAGGGGAGAAAGCAGCCACTCCATTGTACTGCCTCCTTGGCGGATCAGGGGACTGCTCTCGCCTTTGTCATGCTAACAGGGAGCTTTAAGGGGCCGTTGGTAAAGAAGGCCTGCGGCCTGTGCTCCATTCCTGGCCGGGCCGGGCTGAAGCAAGCTGGGCCTGGCTCTGGGGACTTGGAGCTGGGGTCATTTTATGGTTTTTAATCCTCTTAATCCCCGTTAGAAGGGGCTTGGTGGAGACAAATCCGCTCCCAGAGGTCCTTAGGATTCAAACGCTGCGCTTGAGCAACTGTATCATTTGATAACAACAATGGTGGAGGACAGCGAGAGAAAGGGAGAGGGACAGACGGGGAGAGAAATAGGAAGAAAGATAGAAATCCACATCGTGATTGAGAGATATAGATTTTTATCTTTGCCCTCTGGTTATTAGCTCTACTCCTCATCGGTCACCTCTTGCACTTTTTGTCTGTCGAAGTTTGTGTCATGGTGGATGAACCCGTGCCGGATCCATGACACATACACACATAAGCACTTGGTCTGAATCTCATGCTAATGACCCTTATGTTGCCCTGTGGTCCATTAAGAAATGCAGTGCGCTCTCGGTTCCCTGTGTGGACAGCAAACAACGGCCCGTTTTCAGAGCTCTGCGAGGCTGGGGAGCTCGGGATAATCCAGAGGGCCCTATTCAAATTAATACACTCCTGTTAACCTCATCTCAGACATGCTCTCTTCATTATCACTCAATTAAAACTGCATATTTGAACAGGCCTGGGCTGGAGAGGCCTCAGACTGTCTGAGCTTAGTGACCGAACAGTCGAGCCAGGAGGGAGGGAGGCCACGGCGGGACATAAAAACACTGAGTGATCAGGACGAACAGGGGTTATAGTACACTTACTAATCAGAAAGGTGTATGATTGTGACAAGGAGAGACATAATGTACCAGCTGGAGTTCTGATACATAATTACCAGATATCAGAAAGAGATTAAGGGATATTTTGTGGTGGCAGAAGAAAAGTATTATCCTTTTTTTTGTGATTATGAAAAATACTTCATTGCAGACAACACTCTGGCTCTGTCGATTCTAATCGAAAGAATATGACGGGATGGTTGGCTTGAGTCACAATTGCCCGTGGCTCACCGAGGAACCCAAACATAGTCTAGAACGCTCCTTTTGTGGAGAATGACAAGAGACGATGTGAGTTTGTGGTCAGCCATTTTTTGACGGCAGAAACCAAAGCATGGAATGAAGCAGAGGAAAAGGAAAAAGCAGAGGGAGAGAAAGTGAGCTGTAGGACTTTAACTGTCTTCCTGCTCTTGTTTTATGTTTCTGAATAAGCACATACTTCTTTGTCTTTCTGTTATTCGCTGTCCTCTTCCTCAACTCCACCTTTTTTGATTCTCTTCCTCACATTGCCCAGCAGCTCTTTCCTGCTAAGTTACCCGGAGTGGAGTGTGGGGTTGAGCTCCTTCGGCGTTGAGCCCTGGTGTGGGAACAGGCTAGCTGTCTGTGTTCTGCATATAGCCTGCAGCCAAAGACTGAGGAGGAGCGAGCAAAACAACAACCACAAGTCTGGCCTGTCTGCAGAATGCCAGGACTGCTTAGTGGTTGGCAGCCTCCAACACACCAGGGGTACACTGCTGTCATTCGCCGGGAAGAGATGCTTGAGATCCCAAATTCCACAGACAGGGCACATGTTACTTGGAACGAAGCGGGTAAATCACTCTCCCAGTTTGCATACGTAATGTTGGGTTGGATGATGATAGTCTGCAGGTACTTGCTTCATGGCTGAAATCTCAAAATGAATTTGAAATCCTGGAGTTGACTCGGGGTGGGCCAGCTGAGAGCAGCTGGAAATATTTGCCTGAGCAAATCTGAATATTGTCCTCTAAAGGTTTCAGTACCACTACACCTGCTCCTTTAAGTACCTGGTGTAAGGTAGTTTATTTGGTGAAGCGTTAATGTGAACTGCTTCTTCCTGCTGCCAGAAGGCTTTTAGCCAAATTTGAAAGGGCACATTTGCGGCCCTCAGAATCCCAGAATCCAGTGATGGTTGGTAAGTTGCCTAATGAAGCATGTCGACCATCTTTATCAACTTGTAAAGTTACAGCCTGGTTGCACTAAATGGCGTATAAATGACAAAGTATAAATGACAGTGCAGTGTCATTTGTTCGCCATGTAGAATAGAATAAAAAGTGAGAAAGACAGTTTATGGTGGTCGGGAAGGGAGGTGGATGGGTCCAACAAACACAGGACTTTCAAGCAGAATACTGGTGTTTGGTTCCCAAAGGGTTGTTGAGTTACGTGACATTTGTGATGTGTTTTCCGTACTTCTGTTTTGTTGTTTCTGTACGTATTGTACTTAGTTTACATACTTATTTTAAGCCGAACCATGATATTTTACCTAAACCTAACTAAGTGGTTTTGTTGGCTAAACCTAAGTGCAGCTGTTACCATGGTTTTGTTGGGTGACGTAAAAATAACACGCAAAAAGGCTAAAATGCGTTCTCATGACACGCAGAATGTCCTTGTAATGTCGTGCTATTTATAGGCCTTGCCATGAGATCGGGTTGAAAGTTCAGAAACATCACGTGATTATGTCATATTTACCAGGTGTTTGCTCTCAACAGGTCATTAGTCAATGGTTGACATATCAATTGATTTGAGACCAAAAACACACTACACTATGTAAATATCAGAGGGCATAAACTTCCCCATTTTCTTGTTTTAGCAGCCTGATTTGTCCATCACATAACAGATAAAGGGAAATATTGGAACATTTGAGTTTGCCTCTTACCATTTCATTGAGCAAATTGTGGGGACAGCTTTCTGGTGATAAAATGTCTTTCCTTCCAAATGAAACATTATTTTGGGTTGCTATGAGCTTAGGGCCCCATGGTTGGGGAGGAAGTGTGGGTTCCGTTGAACCATACTAATGGACTGCATCCTTTAAAAAAAATCAAGGCCCTGAACTGGGACACAGGTTATGACTGAACGCACAAAGAGAAGAAATCAGTTAATGGACATGGTAAGCATTCCAGAAAAATAGGAGCATCGAATCATCACCCGGCTAAGCTGCTGTGCACCTGATTCTACTGTTCTCAGCTCATTGAATGTGCGTTATCATTCGTAATAAGCCTCATAGATGTGGGTCAGTAGGGGCCTGCTATGCCTACTGCATTGTAAAAGTGAAAGCAAAACTTAAAAGCAACACATTGTAACACATAAAACTGCAAGAAGTTTTGTACGTTTTGAACAAAAAAAGAAAGCTTCTAGCTAGACAACAAAACTACAACTTCTTTAGGGTTAGGCAATAAAACCACTTAGTCAAGTTTATGGAAAAACATTGTGTTCAAAAGCATCAAGTTACACTTTCACATTTCAAACGTTTTTTAAGCCAAAACACAAAGGCAATTACACTTTGTTGGTTTCACACGGGATGCAAACCCCAGTCTCCTGCGTGAAAGCCCTGTATATGTCACAATTTCTACTGTTGCTAGAGGTCGACGTTGTCCTTCTTTCGGTGATCGCCCATTTGAATCAATGATAAAACCTATTAATGGGTGTAGTAGGCCCCTACTGACCACCATCTATATAATATGATAACGCAGATTTAATGACCTGATAACCGTCTAATCGGCTTGAATCAAAAACTCGGACTGTGAATGTTTCTCGGGCTATGTTTATATACTGTGTAGTCCCAGCGCTATATGTTTAAGTTTGACCTGAAGAAGGTCTGAGGACCACCGTGGTGTTGATAAAGTGAGTACAGTGTGTAGGATTGTTTTGTTCATTCTGAACCAAAGATATCAGAGAAATGAAAACAACACCGTCCACACATCTCTCTCAAGTTCTGACACATTTTAAATGAAAATGTCTTGCAAAAAAAAGCGATAAGTAATTATGAGTCGCACAAGGGGACAGTCTTTCAGAAAGCCCACTAATGAAATGAATTCCCAGTGTCTACAGAGTTCACAGTGCTAGTTTGACCCTGTTGTCCTCTCCACGGTAACAGCTAAAACTAAAAAGACCATTAGGCGCACCAGATTGCAGTTTCCATCTGGCGGATTTGCCGTGCGACACAGGAAGACGTGCAAACATCTTTTCATAATTGCGGTTTCATAAAGAGAACGGCGGTATCATTTGTTACGCCGTTCTCGCTGCACACACATTGTTTCACACTGTGGGTTGTTTTTCCTTTGTCAGGTCCTAAGTCCTAACTCTATATTATTTGATCAGGGCTGCGTTCACCACCCTCATGTTTCTATAGCCTTTGAGAAAGACAAACACAGGCAAGAAACCTGTGTAATGAGCATAGTGCGTGCTTCTGTGTGTGTACGTGCGTTTTATGAATCCGAGTTCATTTCAAACACTCGGTTCTTACTGGGAGTGCAGCTGAGAGCGAAAACGCGGATTGTTGGTGTGTGTGTGTGTATGTATTGATGTGTATTTCCATGTGCGTTGACAGCCTTTGAGCCAGTTCTCGCCTTCACTAAAAACGCTTAGGGCACAAAGCAGCCTTCCCCCCTCTGCTCCTGAGCACAGGCCCTGCTCTCGCTCTCTGACAGGAGCTGAAGGTAAGCACCAAAGACATCCTGACACACGCGCGTAAAAGCACTTTTGATGCGGGGAAAATGGACCGCTTTGCAGTGTACAAATAACAGCAAAATGTCAACAGAACGAGGCAAGTCCGACGGGAGGCAACAACACGAGCCAGGTTCAGATGATATTACCGTGAACAAAACATGAGCGTCAACCACCAAAGGCCCTTTGCTTGTCTGCCTCGATCTTCACGTTGTTTTGACTTTGTCTGTTTATCAAGCCGTCCTTTTCTCCCGCGTTCAATCAAGAATGTGATAACTTGTAAGAATACGACAAAGGAAGCACCCGTGGGGATGAAAGAAAGAAAGAAAGGCAAACATTTTAACCAACACAATAATGGTAGATTTTTTTTTTTTTACCGATTAATGAACAACTATTTGTTTGTTTTTGGATCCCTCACATTTTTCCACCCCAGATGCCAGTTCCCCTATGCTGCAGTCACTAATAACTCCACAGGATATTTGATATTGACTCATGTGGGCATTTACTTTCACTTACAGCAAGTAGATCTTTTTCATGAAGTGTACTCTGTGTTCAGTTAAGCTGTTAAGGCACAATTAGGATATAACAATTCAATTAAAACTTCTTCCATCATGATACAATCTTGCAGAGATCTAACGGGTTAGGGGCTGATCACACCGAGACGCATCGTCAGCTAAACCATTATTTTGTGTCACGTTTTCTTCTAGCCGTTTTTAGACGTGCATTAAAGGTTTAAATATTCTCAACTTTTCAGTGCCAGGCACGGCTCATCAATGTCACACTTGGCCCAGGCAGCCAATCAAATCAAGCAAGAGGGTCGGCTTTATTACTTTACCACTTCCTTCTTCCTGTTTTGATGCTGATAGATGTGGCTAGCTAGATAGTTAGCTGTTGGATAGTGAGAGAGGTGTGGAGTATGTGAGAAGGAAGGGGGAATTCATATCTCATGTCGTGATAGTTTCATATACGCTACTGTCTTTGAGAGAGAGAGAGAGAGAGATACACCACATTTTCCCGTTAATCACACTTGATCGCGGCCGCGCCTGTAGCGACACGTCTTGGTGTGATCAGCCCCTTACTCAGTAGCTCTTAAATTAGCTATTTTTGTACTTAAACTGAAGTAGTTAATATAGTTAGATTATGGTACCACTTTTTAATAAGGCACACTTTACAAATGGTTTATAATTTGTAACTAAAGGCGTTATTAATGTTTAATAAATCATTTACTAATGCTTTATGGAGCATAAACCATTATTTAAAAACATTTTTTTTGTTGCCAGGTTGTAAATACTTCCGTTGACAGGTTAGACTGTTAGAAAGGGCTTGAGATAATCTACCAAAAGCCATTTATTAATAACGTTTTTACACTTACAACTGCAGACTTGATGATTTATTAGAACGTGAGCAACCCATAAGCATTTATAAATGGATTACCAACATTTATAACGTCATTAATACCAAATAGAACAGAAAGACCTGTGAAGAGGACTTTTCATAACCTGGCAACCCAAAAAGTCGGCCTATAAGCAATTAGTAGATTATTTATTAACCATTAATATAACCATTAGTTTCAATATCTATCTATCTATCTATCTATCTATCTATCTATCTATCTATCTATCTATCTATCTATCTATCTATCTATCTATCTATCAATCTATCTATCTATCTATCTATCTATCTATCTATCTATCTATCTATCTATCTATCTATCTATCTATCTATCTATCTATCTATCTATCTCCAGCCAATGACAGATTTATTCTCTTCACCACCTGCCCGCTCTTAACTGCGGCCCTTAATCTTAACTAAAACAGAATCACATTTAACCTCATAACTCTCCTCACGAGGATGACTCTGCCCTTTTTTAACTGCCTGCTTTCGTCACCCGTCTGTATTTACCTGTCAGTCTTTATCTCCATACATTCCCTATAGCTCTTCTTACCCCTTACCCTGCAACACTTCCCCCATCTGCCTGTCTGTGCTGTTTCTCCTGCGAGGTGTGTTCGGTGAGGGCCGGGGGGGGTCAGGGCCCAGCGATGCTCTGGAAGACAAGTGTCTGCTCTAACCCAGGGCTACACCTGTAGGTCACTGCAGGGGGATGCTAATCCCTCAGCCGCCCACTAATACTGATGATCTGCATCTGAGACCCTCTCCCCTGGGAGTGTGTGCGCGCGCGTGTGTGTGGTTGACAGATGAGGCAACAGGGGGCCCAGCAACCCGTGTCTGTGTGTGTGTGTGTGTATATGTGTGTGTGTATGTGTGTGTAGTATGGGGGATGGGATAAATTATTTCATTCTGTGCGTATATATGTGAGTGCAAGCGAGGGTGGAGCTATCTTTAAGGGATGCTGGGAGGGTAACTGGTCCGTTTTCCTTGGCCTCCACCTTCAGAAGGGGCTTTGGATGCTCAGATCCTGGACTGAATAATTTGTCACCTATTTACATGGAGCCAAGAACCGGAGAAATTATATGAGCAGGTGGTATCTCTCTTTCTCTCCCTCTTCCTTGTGCCATAGACAGATGTGTCTGGCTGCAAACATCCCCCCATCCTCTTGTCTTCTCCTGGGGCTCTCTTTCAATGCTTTGCACTTTTGTTGTCTGAAATAAGACTGCAAATAATCACTGCCCAGACTTTGTCTTGCAACCATTATGGCTGAACTTAAAATCATATAATATAGTAATATATATATTTTTTAATAGTTTATTAATACATTATTCAGTGTTTCAACTAATATCGTTGCCATGTTAACTTGTGGACAAGTGTCCTGGCGATTTCTTTGGACAACACAGAAAAGGTTTTAGTGATCAATTCAATGAAGGTCTCAAGTCCTGAATTCATACAAACATATTTAAAGTATCCCACTGCCAGCATGTAGGCCAGCCTATATGACACTGCATCCTGTTTTCTCCATTTTAAGGGCACCCATTAGTGCACTACATCTCCTTTTCTCTACTGGAAGGGCACCCTAGATGGCACTTCATCATGTTTTCTCTACTGGAAGGGCACCCTAGATGGCACTTCATCATGTTTTCTCTACTGGAAGGGCACCCTAGAAAGCATTTTGTCTTGTTTTCTCCACTGGAAGGGCACCCTAGTGGGTACTTCACGTTTTCTCCGCTGGAGGGGCACCCTAGAAGGCACTTTGTGTTGTTTTCTCCACTGGAAGGGCACCCTAGAGGGCTCTTCATCATGTTTTCTCCACTGGAAGGACACCCTAGAAGGCTCTTCATGTTTTCTCCACTAAAGGGGCACTCTAAAGGGCACTTCATCATGTTTTCTGCATTGGAAGGGCACCCTAGAAGGCACTTTATCATAGAGGCATCCAAGAGGGCACTTTAGCTGCATTTCTTTCGAACATGGGCGCACCAAGGGGGGGCGGTCACCTCCCCTGCCCCTTCTGAGATTCTCAGGTTGCACTGTTAGCAATGCCGAAGCGCTACCAATCACTAGTTAGATGGAAAGTTGTGAAAACCTCTGCCCCACCCACTTCCGATGCAAAGTCCAAAGACAGATATCTTTGTGACATATACAGGTATGGATAGTAGCTTTGTGTTACACCACTATATTGTAGCAAATCACAGCAAGAAGATGGCGAGATATTACCAGCCATCTCCATTAATTTATTACAGAAATTGAAGAAGATGCAGGCCATAACCAACTCTAAAACAAAGAAAAATAAAAACATAATAGCTTTGAGCTTTATTCACCTTCAGACTTTTGCATAAAGACTAATTTCTGCTGTTTCTAAACAGGCCTGATAATAAAACGCATGACAAATATTCACCTGATCAAACAGATCACAGTAACAGGTAGCTAAAAATGACTGACAGGCCTAACAACCTCTTAGACTTTACAACATGTTTGGAAATCGCAGTGATCGTGATGTAACAACCATTTATCTCTAACTTAGCTCTTGATCCGAACTAACTTCACTGAACATAATTACTAATCATAACAGCCACTCCTCATGCCCGTTACAATATATTAGAGTCAAATATTTACAGTGGTAGCAGTGAGAGGGAATCCAAATGTTGGAGGGGAAACGACGGAGAGAAAGAAAGTTAATATGAGGCGGTGAGAACGGGGGTAACATTTCTTGATTAGGTGCGCTGTTGGAAAAAAAAGGTGATTGGGTCTGTCCTCAGGCTACCTAACTCCACACACCCACAGACACACACATAAACGCTGGTACTGCATGCTAATCATATTTCACCCCAATCACTAAACACACATTCATATTTGAAGGTTTATCCCATGCGGCCATTCCAAATTATTATGTATGTGATTCCAACCACACAGAGTACAGAAAGTGTTTACTCTCTTCATTGAGGCGCTGGATAAGTTGAGAGCAGAACCTAAGTGTACTACAGTCTATGGCAGAAGAATAAACATTTTCCTTTATAGCCCGAGGACCCACTTTTCATCTGTCAAGCATGTTTTAATAATTAATCTGTTTAATACACACACAGCATCTGCTGGGTACAACTCCCATCCTCCCATTCAAACTGACTAGCACAGCTGCCACTGTTTGGGTGTACTGTACAGGCCTGGAATATCATAAGATGTGTTTTTTCTCCTGCTTTTGCGATACACGGACGGAATACTGCTGTGCATGCTGACATACAGTATATAGACACGCACGCACAAACTTGTGTATGCACACACTCCTGCAAAATAGTTTATGCTGAAGAGGGTGAAGCTCTGACTATGGGCCTACTTTCCCTATGTATTTCTCCTTGGTGAGCAGGCCAAATGGGGATTGTGTAAATTAAATACATTTCTTTTTCCGGCAGCAGAGAGAAATGATGCCAGATTAAGCCCATGAATATATACATGGGCCAGGGCTGACCTGTCTCCAGACGCCTGATTTCCCTGGAGGGGCGCTGACATGGTGAGGGGCTCCAGGGGTGTGTAGGTGTGTGTATGCATGTGCGGGCATGTGTGTGTTTGCTATAGTGTGTGTGTGTGTTGCACAGTGCACCTCAGACAGAGGTGAGGAGATCTCTTGAACAGGTCCAAATTGAGCTTAATCTCATTCCTCATTGTGCTGGAACAGGAATGAAATTGCACAATTGCACTTTAATCGACGATCGAAACACCCCCCTTCCACCCCACCTCCCCCCCTCCCCCCCCACCTCCTCTCCTCTTTCTCTCCTCCTTTTCATTTCTCTGTCTCTTTGTGTCCTTGGCCTTAAATTCCTTACATGGGCCGGTGGGCATGATTGCCGTTTAGCCTCTATTTTCTCCTCTTCTCTTTTTTTGTTCCAATGGAAGCATCTAATAATGTCTGTTGAAGCAATCAGGAGGTTAATGTGGTTAGGATAAGGGCAATCATAAACCAATAAAGGCCATCCGGATGCCCCGCTTCTCTTCCATTCCACGTCTAATCCTGGGAGATTGTGATTTCGGGAATCCTGTGCTGCATCCGTTGCACTGGAGCGCGTCTCCATCATGGGCAGGAAGGATTCAGTCAGTCCCCTGGGGTTGATTAGACACACACACACACATGCACGCAGTCATTTGCGCCACACAGGTGCTTCTGATTATCTAAGGTAGGAAAACCTTTGGTCAGCTGAATATTAGCCATGTGAAGGGCATTTGCTTTTCCAAGGGTATACAGAACGAAGAAGGTAGATTTATTAAAAGAGAAAAATCATTCTTAGTCACGGTCTCCCGATCGTCACAGAGCGATCATATTCAGCAGTTTGCCTTTTTGCTTCTCTCCCTGAGACGTCGTTCGCGAAATCAAACAAACCGCAGTCTCCAGGAGGATCTATTTTTGTTATGAGCGAAACAAGTTCAGGACAACATCTGACTTCACTAAACTAACAGCGACTGTGTAAGGATTACAGAGATCCGTGTCAGTAACCACAAAGAAACACCCGATACGGTTGAATGCAGCTCAACCCTTAAGTCAACAGTCTTCCATTTACGTGATGATGTTCGAGGAGAAAAAAAACCTGTGGCAGCAACCAAAAAATGCAAACACTGATACCATAAATTGTTTAGAGGCTTTAAAATTGCACCCAACTAGCTCAGCAAATTGGAATTTGTTTCTACATTTGGTTACATGAACAATCAAAACGATGCGTCTTTAACTGCAGCCATGTGTGTAATAGCACAATTGTTATAAAACACACATTCCTTACAGTAATTTAATGGTTTTACAGCATTATACTTGTGATGATAATCATTTCTGCACGTCAAAAATGTGTATGCAAACATAATGAAAGGAAAAACATACACCATGGAAAGATCTGTCCCTGTTACATATTTAGAGAAAAAAAAACGGCAGGTACTTGAGCCATGTAAAATGTGTTGATTTGTTGCTCAAGGTGTTGGAACAAAACAATGCAACAAAGGTTCCCGGGCTGTTGTATCTGGGGTGGATGTACTCATTATGGCCCATAATGAAGGGCCCTGCTTACCGCTGTGCATCTACTCAGCAACACTGCCGACCTACACACACACACACACACACTCACACATATACATACACAGGCCAGGCCTCTGCCAGGCTGTCAAGTCCAAAAATAATTAGGCATCAAAATGAGTTTCCCTGTTTTTTTTTCTCCTCCGCTTGTTCGTTTTATTCATGTGCTGGAACTCGGGAGACTGGCTAATGCAGTTAACATGCTCTCATCATGAATTTTCATTACACCATTACATGGGTACATTACAAGAGCAGGGGAGCTGTGACTACAGGGATGCCATCAACATGCACACACTGACAGAAACACACACAGACGCAGAGATCTCAGACACACATAAACCCATGCATTTATTCAGATTAACGAATGCATAAAGATATACTCTGCATTTGCTTTGCAATATGTGTGATATATGTGGCTTTTTGAAACACGACCATTTTACGTTATTGGTAAGAATTGCGGTTGGGAAATATGCTCCTTGTCGAGATTTAGATGAGAATTGATACCACTCTCATATCTGTCCTATTTAATTTGGAGCTACAGCCCAGCAGCTGGTTAGCTTATCTTAGCATAAAGAGTGAAAACAGCTAGCCTGGTTCTGTCCAAAGGTCAACAATACACCTACGGCACTTCTAAACCTCACTTATTAACAAATTATATCTCATTTGTGTATTCTGTACAAAAACTATAAGTGTAAATACTACAAGTTGTGGTTTTAAATTGTATTTAGTGTTGTCTATTTCTGGGCTTGGCGCTGTGACTTTCTAGAGTCTTGTCATCACCATGACGTTGCCAGGCAACCAGCGGAGAAATCAGTGGGCCTGCCCAAGAAATAGTCCCACACTTAAAGGTCCAGTGTGTAGGATTTCGGGGGATTTATTAGGAGAAATGGAATATAATATTCCTAACTATCTTTCCATTAGTGTATAATCACCTGAAACTAAGAATCGTTGTGTTTTCGTTAGATTAGAATCTGTCCGACTTCCGTTGCTCCTAAAGTAGTGTTATTATGGAAAGGATGGCCTCTGAGCGAGGCGAATGGCGTTACCACGGTTTTGCACTCGGTTACCTCAAGTTACCGCTTGGAAAGGAATGAGAGAACAGAAAGGTACTCAGTTGGATGCAATCTGCAACCACACCACTAGATGTTGCCAAATCTTACACACTGTACCTTTAACGCCTCATAAAACCACAGTTTCTACACTTCATTTTTGTAAAGATTAAACAAATGAGATGTAGCCTAACGTGTTAATTAGTGAGCTTTAGAGGTGCTGGTAAGCCAATTTTTGTTACAGAGTCTAGCCAGCTATTTCCCCGTTTCCAGTCTTTCTGCTAAGCTAAGCTAACTGGCTACTTGTTGTAGCTTTGTATTTAATGGACAAACATGAAAGTGGTATTGTTCTTCTCATTTAAAGGCCTTTACACACGATTAATTCACATGCCAATATATATTTTTCAAACTTTTTTCTTTGTCATGAATACTTTCACACAGAAGGCGAATAGTACGTGGCGAAAAAGCAACATACTTTTTTTTCTCTGAGCTTTTGCACCGCAAATAAAGGCATCAACCGATCATGTTGTGCGGAACGGGTTGAGTTGCTCCTATATTTATGAAACAACAACACGGAGGCTCCGTAGTCCAAACCACGGCAAATATTACTCCTTTTAGCCTTGACAAAAACAGCGCGCACCAGATCCACTCCTTAACTTTCACGACAAAAGCCCTAGACATATAATATTCGAGTATTTTGCATTTTCGTGTCGTTTATTCGTCACGCCCCCGGTTTGTAAAGGCCTTGACTATTGGCAAAAAAAGTGATTATTAGTATTTCCCAAAATGTTGAATTATTGCTTTTAACTCTGTAATGCTAATGCTCTTTAGCTTGTCTAATTAACATCACATAGTTCACATCAACAATATGGCCTTACTTGCCTTCATGAAATTACTAGAGTCAAATTATATAATGTCCATGTTGTCCCACAGGGGGAATATCATCACAACACATCCACCCTCACTCCATTACACATGAACAAATCTAAAAACACTTAAATGCACCGTTAACTCCAAGGGCACTACATCTGTCAATGAGCAACAAGGGTATGAGTGTGTGTGTGTGTGTGTGTGTGTATATAGATGTGTAGGTGTGAGTGTGTGCGTGTCTCATTGCTAGCTGGGGCAGTGGAGCATTTTGGAGGTGCGCGTCTATCTCCGTGTTAAATGGGTTTTCTATTGCTGATCTGCTCATGCTCAATTACCCAAAGTCTCCTGGGGCTTAGGGAAGGTAAACACACATCAGCTGGGCCTGATTTATTTCTCTGTCCCACAGCAGCCTGGAATTAAGGCATGCATGCTCTCATACTCACATAAACTCACACTCCTTGCGCAGATATGTGCATATTATATTGTGGCAATTGTTTACTTACAGAGACGATTATGATTTGTCAAGTTACAGAATTATACACCGACAAAACATCTCAAATAGCCTACCAATAAAGGACATTAAATCCCAGAGATCAAACAGTTCATTATCATAAGACATAATGCTTACACAGCTAACTTATGAAAGTCCTAATGCCATGACAGATGAGAGAGCGCTGGTGCCTTTGTTACCATGCCAAGGCCCTGCATCCCCTAAAGCCTATATCTCCTGCCATCCCTGCCCTCCTTCCTTCCTTCCTCCCTCTGCCCTCCTTCTTCCTTTCCTTTTTTACCTAACAGATATCCACCTTACCCACCTTACCGTCCTCCGGTTCTCATGCATGCTGTATTTATTGATTCTCATGAATAGACTGTCGATTGGGAGCCTGACCCCATTAGACCCCTATTAGATCCTATCTAAAGCCAGTCATGGACCCAGCACAGTATCCTTGGTGATACATGTCAGCGCTAATCACATGGCTAAAGCAGAGATGGAGGGAGAAACAGAAGGGAGAGGGAGGAGAGGAGAGAGGAGATTGGCCTGTTGGTCAGCCTACTTGTTTAATGATGAAAACACCCCGGGGTGGACTTGGTGTTTTGGAGGCCTTAGGCAAATTAAGGTATGGTTTCTCCTACCCTCTATTTTCACTGTTTCCTATCACCATTTGTCTTGACAAGACTTTATAAATATATGAAAATCACAGTGCCTGAAAAGCAAAAAAGTCCAATAAGAAAACATCACCAGACTCCAAGTAGGTTGGATTCTCTGAATTTGATAATTCTTAAGTGAGTCATTATTGCCAGCTCTCATTATATATAGTTTTCTGTTGCTGCCTCCCGCCACTGCTGCAAAATCAAAACTTATTCGCTAATTGTGGTGAAAATGGACATTGTGTAACATATTGTCAAATATTCTCTGTAGCCTACAGTTGTATGTTATACCAGTTCTTCTACTGCAGGTCACAACAGAAATTTTATCCAGTTTATCCCTGTTAACTTTCTACAGGAACTGTAGTGTCATGTCCATGCAGAGTAAAAGAATTGGAAACAAGAAGTCAGTGTACAGGTATGTTTTTGTCTTTATGTGAGGTGTCCATGGGACCAGTTTTGGGTAAAAAAAAAATTGTTGATCTGTGATGAAGAGTACGGGTGCCATGGCTAGTGTCATAATGCTCATGCACATATAAAGGCTGGGTTGCAGCAGAGTGCCATGTATGGAGGATGGAACCTGCCAAAATCCCAAATAAATAAAAGGCTAGATAAATAAATAAATAAATATGCCATTAAATGTACCAATAATAATATTTAAAATACATGTAGGCATTAATTAACTGATGTGACATACATTGATATTTCTGTTTTAATTTGCCTCTTTATTTATTTACCTTTGTATTAATTCCCCAAACTATCTTCTCTTCTATTTAATTTTCCCTTTTATTCATTTAATAATTCATTTATTATTTAATTTAATAACATTATTATATATAATCTCTCTCTCGCTCTCTCTCTCTCTATATATATATATATATATATATTATTATAACTTTTAAATAATTTATTTTTGCATTTATGTATTTATTTATTTCTGCATGATTTTCCCTTTGCATCCCCGCCCCCCTATTTATTTCCCAAACTTGTTTATTTCTGCTGTATTCTTTTAACATTTCTTTACGCATTTCTGCTTCATTATGCAAATGAAGGTGCTTTCATTCAACGTGTGTCATGGGGTCAACAACATCAGAGTGAATCGATCGACTATATGCTAGGTAGCTAGCTAACACTGTAAACATAATGGTAGAAAAGGAGGAGCTTAAGGAGGGAGCGATCCAACATCATCTCCTCCCTTCTCTCCTCTCTCCTTCCCATCTGTCCTCCTCCTCTCCTCTTGTTGCCACTTTCAAGCTGTCCTGGGCGATTGTTTGTCTTCGGAGCGTCGCTGTCTGCCAGACAGGACTGTAACATCAATGTTAGGAAGCGTTCCTTTCTCTGGTGTAAGGCTGCAATGACAACGTCTGCCATGTTTCACTCTGATCTCTCCATCAGTGTGAATAAGTGTATCACCACGCTTTCCTCAGACTGTCACTCACTCCTCTGGGGAGACACTCGCACACCGCTCCTTATTATCTCTGCCAAGATGGTCGCCTTCAAATGGAAATGCAGCACGATGTAGATGCACAGGCGTACACACACAAACACCCACACGTATATAGTATAATGTGTGTCTGCTCTAAGCGTATACACTCAGCAGTCTGCAGAGATACCAAGTTTGAACAGAGACATGGTGTGAATGTGTGTATTTTTACAGATCAGAGGGTCAAGCTTGAAAATAGAGACAGAAAGGTGTGACAGAGTCCTGTATTGTGTGCGTGTTTGTGCACATGAATTTCATTGAGTGTGTGCAACTAGTTTGTAGTGGCTGTGTTTGTGCGTTTGTGTGTGAGAATGTGTGTGTGAGCGAGCTGACCTGTAGTGCAGCTGCGCAGCACAAGCTGACTACCTTTGTTAGATCCCCTCTGTCTTTCATGTCACATCAAAACACCTCATTATCTCCTCCTCTGTCATTGGAATTCAGACTGTTCTTTTTTTACTATTAACCTACTCAATATGCTCTCTCTCCCTCTCTCTCTCTTTCTCACTCTGCTCTCTGTCATCAGCTGCTGAGACAGTGTTGGGCAACAATTTATTTCTTCTCGTTTGAAACCGTTATTTAAATAACAGATGTCTCGTCCAGTGGAGTACAGGATAAGAAAGCACTGCTAAATCCTTTCATAATTTTGTCAGGTGAAGAAGACCTCTTCAGTGTGTGGCTTTAATGATCTTCATCAACCCTTCAGCTGCCTCTTAGGCACCAGTGGTGTTATGCATCCTGAAGGCCCTGCTACTGGTCTCATGTTGACGACACAGATTTGATTTGTTAAATTAAGGTTAAAGGGACGGTGTGTAGGATTTGGCGGCATCTATTGGTGTGGTTGCAGATTGCAACCAACTGAGTACCCCTCCGCTCACTCCTCCCTTTCCAAGACTGCGGTAACGTGAGCCGCCGAGTACAAAACTGTGGTAACGTCGTTCAACTCGCTCAGAGGTTATCCTTACCATAATAACACTATACGTTAGGAGGAACGGAAGTCAGACGGTGGCTGGCGGTACCACGGTTTTGCACTCTGCGGCTCATGTTACCGCAGTTTCACAAGCGTGTCAGAGAACTACGGTGGCCTTCAGGTAAAAACGTGAATGTCCTCTCTCTCTGGAGACTGTGTTTGGTTTGTCCATTCTGGCCTACTGTAGGAACATGGCGCAGTCGGTGATGAAGACCAAAATGTTACACACTGGCCCTTTAAATCATAGTCAAGGGGAAATCTCAGGAAATGACTTAAAGTTTGCACACTGTTAGCTATGCATCAGAGCGTAGAAGCCAAATCTAAAAATCTATGATGCATTTCTCTGAGCTTGTCATGTCGTTAGTGATGTTAGAAAATGTGGCCATGTCCATGTCAACATACTGTTGAAGGGTAAGAATTAATGACCTTGCATTGCCAACAGTTATTAATAGAAAATAGAAGCGTTTGTAAATGAGTCCGCTGTGCTTCACAAGTACCCCGATGGCACATATTTATCTGTTGCTGGAGGCGATCTCTCCCAATCATTTGTTTTGATCTACAGATGGTGATGTGTTAAATGTGGACTGTGCATTTTTGAGCTGAACTCGTCCGCAGAGGCGCACAGTAAATGCAGGCTGCAGTGACTGCATGTCGAGGCCCATGGCCTCTTAATTACAGCACAAGTCAAACAGGAAATACAAATTACTTGAAACAGGAAGTTCATATTACCGTGAGAGCCTGGCTGTGTCAGCGGTGATCACTCTCTCCTCATTACTGTGTTGTTTCACCTCATTTACACACAGACACACACACTGCACCTGTAGACTGCGGGCGCCAGGTGTCCAGAGAATGGATCACTTTTTCTATGCCTCATTTCAAGTAACAGCTGTGTTTTAAAGGAAGTCCATGCAGCAGGGACTTCCTGTAGAAGGATGCGTGGGGATTACTGTACAAATTCACACACTCTGTCTTACTTTTTTGTGAATATGCACGTACATGTATGAGTGTAAATATGCCTGTACACTATTGGAAGGATGTATCTACGTATTTAGACAGATGTTGATGCAGTAGATAAACAGATAGGTTTAGTAATCGCTTGCGTTTTCCTTCCCGCTCACATCTTTTTTGATGGTGGCTGAAGGGTGACACGCTCTCCTCCTCCTCCTCTCTCTGCATGGAGGATGGAAGCCTTCTCCTCCCTTCCTCTCGTATATGAAAGAGCAGTGCGGTCGAGCGCCGGGAAGGTGATAGCCCTTTTGTTTAGTCTGAGCTCCATCACAGGCTCTGTCAAGCCCAACAGACAAGCAGACAGAGCCCGTGACAGGCCCACTAATCTGACAGCTCCTCCGCATCACAAAGCAAAGAGCAGCCATCACATCAAAGTGGCGCGAGAGAGGCACCGGTGGTGAGAGATTGATGCCGCTCCTTTGCTCTGCCATTTTCGCTGGTGTCTTCATAGCGCCTCTGACATGCCGCGCGCCAGGAACCTTCAGAGGAAGCATCCAGGTGGCAAAAGGGGGAAGCCCGAGTTGAGGGACTCCCCTCTGGCTGAGTGGTGAGCGTGGGTAACCTTCCTGTAGGATGAGTGTGTGATGCACTGAGAGTACATGACAGGCTGTTTAAATGGATTTGTGTTTGTGTGTTTGTGTTGGTGAAGAGGGGTGGGGGTCATACGGCAGTGTGACTTTTCTCTGTGTACGGCTTCCACTATGAAGGAAGACACATTACAAGAGACATTTAGTTACATTTAGTTACAGTTCTTGCGGAAATACTTTCCGTTTGAACTTTGACCCGGTCGTAAAAAACATAATTTTCAATATTTGTTCCAAAACTGGATTTCTGGCATCTTGAATCTGTTAGTGATTCTGACAGAAAGAGACTGATGTGGCTTGCTGCTCCTCTGCCTGTTCGCTGGTACTGCACTGTACTATTTTGCTAAGAATGTCTCAAAGTTCTAAATTAACCTTTACATAATAACGCAGAGAAAGAAACAAACATATTTGCTAATGCATATATGCATGCATGAATTAAACCCTACCCTTAGTTTCAAGCAAACATAGTTTGAGAACCTATGCGCCTATACAAATTTCCTTTAAGCATGTATTTATTACCTAATTGCCTCAGTCAAATTTTACACACTTCCACGTCATCATTGCCACCGAAAAATCTTTCATCTCCCTCCTGTTAGTTATAGATGAAGACAAAGAACTTAAACACATTTTAAATAGTGTATAATTTGATTAATCCATCCATCTATCCCTTCTCTCCATCCAAACAAATCCCAACAATCGTCTGCCACTTCTTACCACTTCTGGTGCAGTTACTGTAGGGTGTCAGAGAGCGGGGTCACACACCAGTTATGTGGGTCACATGTGATCTTCCTCATCCAGATGGTTTGCCAGATGCAGAGCTGCCAGTCGTCTGACAGAGCACACACCCTACCTGCATACAAAAACAAACACATTCAAAACAGAGAGTGGCATTCATCAAAAATTACCACAGAACTATTTATATAATAGAAACTAGTTGGCTGTGAACAAAGCAGCTTGGGATGCTCAAAAGTCCAAACACCTTGCATGCTGTTTTTCTACTTAATGTTAAGTAATAGAGTGGATTCATATGTGAGTTTTGGGACTGTGATGAGGTAATGGTCTTGTAGCGTTCTGAAGTGCCCCGAGTCCATCTAATAATGTAAAACAACACTAATTTGAGAGAGCCGCTTCATCTCTGCATGTTAATCAATAAACTCATTACCTCCGGTGCTTAGTGAAGGATTCCCTGATGCCTGCTCACTGATGTAGGCAGGAAAAAAAAGAAAGAGAGAGGGAAGGGAGATGGAGATGAGGGGGAGAGGGAGAGGTGGAGAGAGAGGTTGATTATAATTACAGATTTTAGCAGCCTGTGCCTTAGCATAACCTGCTCATTACAGCAAGCGAGTGTGTGTGTGTGTGTGTGTGTGTATGTCGGCCTCACACTTTCAACACAGCCCTTATAGCCACAGTGCTCCCCAGCTTCCCCTTTCCGCGGAGAGCCAAGAACAGCCCGACACAAGTGGCCCATTTTAAATATAAACACACAAAAGCCTGTTATTTCAATTGACCTTCGTCACATCAAGCTGTCAATGATCTCAGCTCTGTACTCTTAGTCGTTTTCTCCTCCTCTTTCTCCGAGGCAGGGCTGCATGGTAATGAACATTTGGTTCGGAATAGGTGAGGGAGAGAAAGAGGGAAATGATATGCCAGGGCATTTAGCCTAGCAGTGTTTCTGGTGTAGGTGAGACAGCCGGCAGCATTTATGGAAATGGACAGAGCTGAGGGAGGCACTGTGGCTGCTGCTGTGTTTTCCCCCCCAAACTCCCAACAGCGGGGAATTAGAGAATACTCTGACAGATTTTGGTGTTCCTTTGTTAAAGGGATCCGCAAACTTTCATTTTGCGCCTGATTCGGGGTTTCTTTTGTCATTAAACGCAGGCAATCTTCCCTATTTGCTTACTTCTGAAATAAGATGCGGGCACAGCCGCGCGGCGGTGACGACACATCTCGGAGTCTGGATCTTCTGTCACGTTTCTCGCAGATTGTTGATCATTATATTTGTCAGTGTTGTGCCGTAGTGTGTCTAGCAGGCATCCCTGGCCTGCTTCTGGCTTGTGATTACGAGATGAGAGGTGTTTGTGATTGACTGAGCCATCCGCTGTCACTGTACACATCCATTAGCATAACTCTCCAAGCCGTCACTGTTTATCCGACGTACCGCAGAGGCGTGTTGTGTAGAAGATTGAAACCAATAATTATGAATAAAAAACTCCTGCATTCTATCAGAACTCGTGTCATTTATACCGTCGAGCTCCAGTGTCCAGCTTCATTTTGTGATGGCGCGCGTGACACTGAGTCAGTTGGACGTGTGCCTTCACTCTGAATGTTTTCCCGGGGACAGGTAGCGTCATTGAAGTGTTGTTGGCAGAGGCAATCTGCTGCGAGATTAGGTGATTAGAAAATGTAACGTCACAATCGGTTTTACCCGTAATAATGAATGTCGTTCATTTTAAGCTCTTTGCTTTTTGTTTACCACTGTCAGCGGGTGAATAAAAGCCAAGGTAAATGGAGGTAATGGAATCTATATCTGCATATCAACTCACTTTGAGGTTTTTAATGGCGCTCGGTAGTCTCATTCCGAATCCATTAATATTCTGTTTAATACGGCTAAATGCTGCTAACTGTTTTTAACACTGTGGAGACAGTCTGTGGGCTGTCTCTGTTTGTGCTGCCAGCGCATCCACAACATCAGGTCGATGGATAGAGAGGCCATAAATGACTGTGACAGCCAGTTTACAGTCAGTTTAGACGCTTCTGCTTTTCCGTAAAGATACATTACGTCTGCAAGCAGCAGGATCCATATTCACTCCGCTGCACAGTCCTGTTTAGCTCAGGCAAGTCAAATGAATTATGATTTCAAACACCAAAAAATATGACTGGTTCATTAAATATGATAAAATGCTATAGATTTAACTACCAAACAGTATATAGAATACCAGCTAATGTACAAAATGTTGCCTTTACTCTAAATATGTAGATTGTGTCACTATTACTGATGTATGCTGGAACATTGGTGTATATGACTATGTGTTATGTAAAAGGGGTCGCTTGTAATGATGCACCCACATCGAATTATCACCTGACTCTGCATGTTTCCATGCCCTAATAGACCTGACTACACTGAGCATTTTAATAACTTTCAGCTCACTGCTTTGGTTTCATGACCTGCAACTTTGCTGATTTGGTTCAGTCTCATTGCTCCCGTCAACGCCATTGCCAGCAGGAGCAGGCAGCTGTTTTCATTGTAATCCCACTGCATACTACCAGTTATCGACTAGCTGGTGAACATAGTGACACATTAAGCAGTTAAGAGATGGATATTTTTCTCGGAAGTTGGTAGAGACCAAAACAAAGCAAAAAAGTGACTGACTACTGGACTTAAATTCATCAGCTGGTCAGAAACACAACTCCACATGAATGTTAATCAATCAAAGTTTCCGTGCAAGATCTGCACATGGAAACTTCCATATGGTTATGATTGTGGTTATGGCAAACAATTTATGGCTAAGCCAAGGCATGGTTAGGGTTACTAAACTACTAAGCCACTAAAACACTTGTGGTAACGATTAATAAAAACGTGAACATTAATTGCAGGTCTGTTTAGTGGGACAAAAACTCCAGCCTATCCATCACCTCAACCTCTGCACTCTTTCCACCTCGCTACTTGTAGGACAAGCTTCTTTCTGTGTTGGCACTGAACGTTGGTGTTGGACATAAATCGCGAGGTGCAGAATCAAACAGTATGCTTGAATACCTCAGGATACTATGCTGCATTTTAATTGTTCCAATGTTACCAGGGTCTGGTTTCATGAAGGTATTTTAATCTGGTCTGTATTTATGTCAGTCTTCATTTTATCCTTAGATTATGTAAGTTGAGCAGTTTCACAAAAATAAACACTGACCAGTAACCTGTTGGAAATATACAAGTGAGGACGTCAGCAGTCACTTTCATTTGTGTGAGGAAGCTATCCTGAGCTTGACTGACGAGTGAGCACAAGTACTACAGCAAACCAGTCGGCAGATAAAAAGTTGGCATTGTACGTTTCTGCAAACCACGGGATACGCTGAATGTCAATGTTTCTGACATCACTTGCTCTGACCGAATGCAAAAAAACACCACATTCAACATATCCTGTGGTTTGCAGAAACGTACAATGCCAACAATTTTTTCCTGGCGACTGGGCTGGCTACAAGTTTGCACTGCTTTGAAATATTATGCTACTGGGAGTTTTCTTTATTTTCACACGCTTCACTGAATTTTCCCAGTAAAATGTCCTTTCCAGAAGGCAAATATTTCCTGCTGGATTGAACAGAGCAGTTTGACGCAGTTGCATGTTTTTTTAGGGTTTACTAATGGTGAGGTTGCAGATTGCAACCAAGTTCACACAGTGGTTTGTCCGTTCTGGGCTACTGTAGAAACATGGTGGCCGGCTCCGTGAAGAGGACCCGCTCCCCATGTAGATATAAACGGCTCATTCTAAAGTAACGAAAACACAACAATTCTTATTTTCAGGTGATTATACACTAAAGAAATGTGCTTATTAATACTATATTCAATTTCTGCCAATAGATCCCCTTAATGGTTACACACAAGTCTTTTAAGATAATCAAGGACTAGACGACAAACATGAATTTAGCCTTCTGTTCACTTTAACTCCACTGCTGTCCACTCCATCACAGTCTAGTTTCATCCAATCCAGTGTATTCAAATCCACTTACCCCTGTTTGGTAATTTGATTCCACCTTAGTTCTATCCAGCTACAATCACCAGTAGCCCCAGTGTCTTGTAATCTCAGCACACACTGTCAAAATTCAGCTTGTCAGTGAATCCAATCAGACTGAGTGATAATGTCATGTCTCTCTTTGTTGCAGTGGTTAGCCAAACTTCTCGCTTCCTATGGTGAGAGCATTATAGCCATAAAGACTACCGTGTATGTAAACCTCAACAAGAGATGTAGTGATGGGATGTGTTGCCGTGATGAAAAAGTTTTACTCAAGTAGTGAGGAAACTCTGCTCTGTCCTTGCCCCCTTGTGATTTGTTTTAGCTCAAGCCTGGGCCATGTTCAGTGGTTTCTGGGCAGAGGAAGCTGGCACTGTGGGGACATCTGGACACAAGAGGGGAGCGTCCGTACAGGCAAACTACAGGGACAGCCGTGCCAGAGAAAGAGGCCCCCAGATCTGACGCCAGTGTTATGTTAATTTGATTTGTTAATTCAGTGGCCCTGTTTGAGGGAAATCTGCCACCAACACCTGCCACCGTTTCCAAAGGCAAGGACGCAGATCCACTGTGACACTGGCTTCATTAAATAAACAAACCAGGTCCCCCGTAACAGCATTTGGTGGAAGGCGCCATCAATTCTTATACATTTAGATCACAGCGATTGGAGATGACACTGAGGAGCTGCGTCCCACTGTTTCGCAGACACACAGAGTGAAGCCTGAGTGCAAGTCAATGTGTGTCTCTGTGTGTTGTGTCTATGAGTATTTCTCTGTCTTTCGCCTTTTCTGTGCGCGCCGTGTTGTTTGGGAACGAGAGCGTGTGAACGCGCCAAGTATTTTCATTCTGTCTCCCAGCTTTTCCGCCAGAAAAAGATGGCGACTGATGTATTTTTCAGGCATAGTTCCACAATCAAAGAGGCTCTTGTGGCCTTTGTGATGCGTCATGTAAATTTTATAAAGTGTGGAGCGGAGGAGAGTCAGAGAGAGCAACTGCGGCTCTGGAAAGCCTAATGTCTGTTTGCCTTTAACTCTGACGGGCTGTCTTTGCTCCTGTCTATCTTACTTCCCCTCCACTTACACCCTCCCGTGTGGATCAAGGCCGGTCAAGGAGCATCTTACCACGGGGCCCGATGTCAGACAGAATGTGTGGACGTGCGAGGATGTCAGAGCTCAACCGGCTCTCAGGAAAAAAGGGGAGGGGGACGATGTGGGGAGATATCACGACACAGACCTGGCTACAACCACACAACCCTATGTTGGATTTGCATAACGGAAGAATGTCACACTGCATGTGAAATGTGTGTTTCAGTGTGTCGACGTGTTTACATGCTTCGTCTCAGTAACGGTCTTGGACAGGGAATCCAGGCCTTCGCATATTTTCCTCAGCTGCAATTCTGGCAGGTCCTCGGCCTACTGTGTGCTTTTGTAATGATTCAATTGGCTCAATGAGCATATGCTCTCCTCTGCATCATAAACGTCAATTAGATGTGTTGTAATGTGATTTGAGCGTGTGTGTGTGTGTGTGTGTGTGCAAGCAAGTGTGTAGGTTTAAGGGAGAGAGAGAGAGAGACTTGTGTTTTTCAGAATCTAAAAATAACAAATGTCATCTGACTTGAGACTGTTGAGCAGGTTTGTCGGGTTCCACCTGTTTGCCAGTGCAATCTCATTTCATTGATCTACATTAACATTGGTTGGTTGATGACATTGTCACCGTAAACCAACAACAACTAAGTAAAACAACTTGACACATGTCACGCTAGATGCTCCGTCATCTCTGCTGTGGTTGAAACACGATAAATGTTGTAGATTGGAGCTTTAAATAAGCGAGAATGAGCTTTTAGGATATTAATGACATAAACGCAGGTTTAAACCTGGCTTGGGGTCTTTCTGTGTGGAGTTTGCATGTTCTCCCCGTGTTAGCGTGTTTTTTTTCCAGGTGCTCTGGTTTCCTCCCAGAGTCCAAAGACATGCAGGTTAGGTTAATTGTTGACTCTACATCTCCCGTAGGTTTGAATGTGAGCGTGAATGGTTGTCTGTCTCTATGTGTCAGCCCTGTGATAGGCTGGCGACCTGTCCAGGGTGTACCCTGCCTTCGCCCAATGTCAGCTGGGATCGGCTCCAGACCCCCCGCGACCCTGAATATGATAAGCGGTTATAGATAATGGATGGATGGAAACGCGGGTTGTAATTTTGGGACCTTGTGCATTCACTCAGTTTCATACAGGAGTTCATCTGTGTTTGTTTTGATTATTAAAAAGCAAATGAAAATTTGGGGGGAAATCCGTATACTAGGAGGATCAGAATCAGTGCATTGTTTCCATTTTCCTTCAGATTTCTCTTCGCTTTTTTATCATCGGAAGCATTTTCTGCTGTTGTGATCAAACGAGGACCGCAATTTCTGTATCAGAATACACAACTGCTGCATTGTGAAATGAGGACCCAAACGCAGACACAGAATTGAGGTTTTGAAGAGAATGGAATTTATTGCAATCGTTCTGGAGAGTGCAGATGGGGAATTGATGTCCAGGATGAGGTATTGCCGGTGGGGAGGATGCGGTGGAGCATGGTGAAGCATGGTGGAGCATGGTGGGACCGTAAACTGTATAAAAATATGGACGTAGTCTCTGACGCTGCCATCTTGACGACACGGCCTAACTCCCAGGTAACCCAAAAATAGGCAAAGAGGTATATAGATGGTGGAGCTGAGGCGGGCCTATAGGTGACACAGCAGAGCAGACAGCTAGCAGCTAGCAACCTGGTACGACACCCACCTGTCACTCAAAGCGTCCACGCCCTCGATTATACCAAACTATAAGCCTTAATATAATTCAAACGGGTGAGTTATATGAAAATGTACCCCCCCAACAGTTATCATGAACGGGGAAATTAGCTATAGAGACCAAGGCTGTAAACATGTGTATTTCTGCTGTAAATGGACATGCTGGGAGGCAGGTGGAGATGCGGTGATCCTAGGCACAAGGGAAAAGTTGGATGATAAGACACAAAAACACGCTCACTAGGAAATATCAGTATGAATGGCCTTAGCGCAAGTATCTACCACTTAAGTTAAACAATGATGTGGCAATGAGTGGATGGAGAACCGGAGTAGTGGTGCCTTCAAATGGGGTCGTGTTTACCGTGTCCATATGAACGACCCCCTCTTGTCTTATTCACAAACTCATAAGTGGAAAGTTTCTGAAAGCTCCAAGTTCACGAGTTGTGAGTTGTGTTTGTTGATGTTGTCAGAAATGGCGGAGGCCACGGAAGTTAGTTTGTTTTTCTTTGTAATTTTAAAATATGTCTGAAGAAAATGTTGATATTCCCCACGGCCTCATCTTTTTCCTCTGTCATTATGCCTTTGCATTTCCTGCATTATGTTACCCACTTGCTAGCTTGCTAAATTGTTAGCCTCTGTGGCTTCTGGACGCCGACAGTAACATTAATATTGACGTTGCTTTGCAGCAGTGTACTGATGATTTAACCACTTAAACGCCAAGCATAGTATGTACGACTTCCCATGTTGTAAACACGAGCTCACGAGTTTCATTTAAAGGCACCATAGATAGGAGTTGATGAGTAGATGGAAGGCAGCTGTGCAGACTGGACAGATGTGGTAAATAAGCCCTAATCAGGAGGGATCCACGCCCACACCACATACAAACAGAGACAGAGGAAGAGGGAAACATAGGGTGGGGTCGTGTGGGGTCATGACATCCAGGTGAATGGCCTGCTTCTTTAAAAAAGAAAAAGAAAAAATGTCTTTCTCCAACAAATTCTGCGGCTGCAAAGTGTCACAGCTGTGACTGGCACTGCCAGCTCCAGAGATGCTTTACCTTCCAGCTTAACCAGTTAAACTAAAAGTCAACAGTTCATAGCTGCACCACCTCATGTTCTCAGCTGCCACGTCTCCCCGCCTGCCAGGGCAACTGGGATGTTTACTGCTAAATATTGATAGACATCTGGAGTGCCATTCATCCACCATCAAACTTGCAGCGTGCCAGTGAAGTAGGCCTGGCCCTCTTCTCAGTGTGTCACACACACACACACACACACACACACACACACACATATGCGTGCAGAGGTGAGGGGTTTTGGCATCACTGCAAATCAGAGGCCTTGGCCACAATATCAAGCACCTGGAATTTAGAAAGATTGGCTGATTTCTCAAGCGCACAATGTTTTGGCAAAAACAGCATTGTGATTGGACAAATATGCCTTTGCTTGAATCTTCACAAGCACAGGTGGTAATGACATTATGTAGCTCCCAGCCTAATTGAACTGAGTCTGTGCTTCCCAAATATTGTTTTGAGAACAGTTGATTTTTTGGATTCTTTTGTCTCTTTTACTCGCACCAGCCGAACAAATCATTTCTGTGCCATTGAAGCTGCATTGTTTGTGTTTGTCATCTAGAGCAATGGTAGAGGAAAAGACCTGACGTTTGAGGGAAGGGCAAATTCATGACAAACTGTCGAAAAAGCACCTGCGGGATTGACAGAGTTTCAGCAGTTCTGTTCTCACCCTGAGCCTCTTCGCGTTCGAGAGAGATACTTGTTCGGGGTCAGATTGGAAACATGTGTTGTGTGAGCACCATGGAGAGCCTGATCCTCCATCTTATTAGTGGAGAACTCAGAGTACACTACACTGGGGTTTACTAGACACACAAAAGAAGGAGATACAGGAGAAAAAAACAAAAAAAACAAGGCTCTTTTGTCTTTTCTTAATTATTCATGCCCGGGAGGGATGCTCTCTCTCCTTTGTTTTTGTCAGCTGACACATGTACAGGTATGATGGTGCAGGCAGTGTGTGTGTGTGTGTGTGTGTGTGTGTTTATATATTTGTGTTTGTCTCTGCCTGTGCTTTTGTAATTGCACAGAAATGCCAGTTAAATGCATGCATCTCCCTTTGTCTGTGCGCGTTTACAAGCAGACACAATGTGTCCGTCAGTGTCTGTGTGCGCACACACGGGCGACACAGAGCCACGTTCAGCCACGCTGGAAGCAGCAGTTTTTCTCCTCCAGTCCAAATCAAAGTGAGGAAGGAAGCGCAACAATGAGCCCAGCAGTTTGAGCTGGTGGGTTCTTTAAATCCGCCGCAGACAACAGCAGCTCGGCGGCGACCCTGCCCCGCGCTCTAATCGCTTCAAATGAAGTCATGAAGGAAAGGCAGCGCAGCCAGCCCGAGCTCTCCTGTTCCGCAAGGTGCAGCAGCACTTGTTTGTGCAGAATGTCTGGCAATTAAAAATAATTGGGAAGCAGGTTTGCCCGCAAATCTTCCAAGAGTGCCAGTTATGATCTAATGAAGCTTCATTAGGCATGCTGAAAGCTGAGAGCGCCGTATGACAACGGCAATTAGCCAGGATCATAGGCAAAAAAATAATCATTAAAAAATACCTCGGCCAAGATGAGCTTTCCACTTAATGACCAATTCATTAGCTAATTGATTTCTTATTAGTTACAGGCAGAGACGACTGTTTGGGGTACTGGTGCCGGTAATTAACAGCATTTACACCATTAGTCAATCGCCTAATTTTCCAGGAAAACAACTTTGGAGGGGAGCATAGCTGGAGGCTTAGGGCCATTTGCTTTTTGCTCCTCTGCTGTGTTATCTCTTTAATATCGAGAAGGGAATCATCTTTCAGCTCAGGGGTTGTTAACACGCACTAATACCTACTGATTACCCATTCATGTCATGTGACCACGTGTTTGGTGCCCGAATCCATCTGAGCCGTGATGGATGGATGAGGAAAGAAGGAAGGGAAGGAGGGATGAGAAGGGGTGATGTAATTAAAATAAGAAAAAAAAAGTGTTATGTTCTATATTTAATATGACTTTTGTTCACATCCGTGCTGCCTGCACCTATATATTAGGTGCGTCAAATGAATTGAGAGGGATAATTAGATTAATTATCGCTCTCAGCTGGCGAGGCTGCTGTGGTCTTCTGAGGGTCGTCTTCCTTCCATCAAACTTGAGTTAAAGCAGACAAGGATGGATGGATGAGTAGTGACAGGTGCTCCCTGCCTACAGCGGCTCACTGAGCTATCAACTGGCAGCTTATAATGACTGTCTAGAGAGAGCATATACCACTGCCCACAACACATAAGGAACATATAATCTAACATGTAGCTGAAAACCCAATGATACCAATCATTTTTACAACACTATCTATTATTAATAATGATGGCCTGTCAGTGGTTTCCTCATTACTGATTGGACATAATTATGATCTCATGACGTGTTTACAAAGTTCTCATCTTTTAAAGGGGGATATGATGAAAAACTCAACGAACAAACTGCGAAATAAGACAAACCCAGTCAGTTTTTGTGGGCTGCCTAGATCAGAAAACGTCATTCAACAAGCCAATCAGATTTGGCTCCCCTTTCTATGTCACATGCAGGCTCATTAGAATATACCGCCCACAGCTTAAGAACTACCTTTGCAAAAGGTGCGCCATATATTTCTCGCAAGCCAATCAGAGCAGACTGGGCTTTTTCTTAAAGAGACAGGCGCTAAAACGGAGTGTTTCAGACAGAGGGTGAATACAGGTATAGTCAGTGAGACAGTATGAGAAAAATAATGTGATTATTTGAACATTAAAGCATGTAAACATGTTCTTGTAGAAACCCCAAAAACAAATATAAACCTGAAAATGAGCATGATATGTCCCCTTTAACTGACGGCTGCCTCTATGCTAATACCAACCACATGACGTTTTGACTGCTTCTGTTAACTTTTTTTTGCAATTTTCTATTCCTGTCTATCTCAAACTTCCTTGTCCACCTGCATCTGACTCTGACACGTTTCCCCTCGGCCGCTCACCTTCTTACAGTGCTAAAAAAATGCATTTCCTAACTAGTGGCAGTGCTTGTCTATATATGTCCAGCAGATGCCCAAAATGTCAAAGCTGAGGCACAGCATGATAAGTCAAAAATACTGCCTGCCAATCTCACAGAGCACAGGTAAGAAGAGTGGCATGCAATATTTTTGACTTGTCTAAACGGCACATCTAAAGACGTCAAACTAGGTTTGAGGTCGACAGAACGTGGACGCGGGTTTGACTGCAGTCACTGCTGCTTTGGCCTCTGCCTCTTTTGAGGAGAGATGAGAAATTCAAAGGGATGAGATGATAGACATGTCTGATAGGAGAGAGGCAGTGATTTGGCCCATCAAAGCCTGCCTTCAGCCAACAGACACAGCCTGCGGCACATGCCGGATCAGTCTTACCCCCACACACACACACACACACACACACACACACATGTGGGTGTGTCACAAGTGTTGTTCAATGCACAAGTATGCGCACACTCGGGCTTGTGCCCCCTTCTCCTAAACGGGCCACTGGGCTTTATGTAGTGGGTTTTATGGGGACTCACTGGCTTTCCTCTGAGTCCCAGCTACTCCTGTCTGATCACAACCTCTCAACACACAGCCTCTTCTTCATGCATCGCCATCCTCATCCTAATCTCGGGCATCTGTTCTCCATTCAACCCTTTCTCCCTCTGCTCTACCTCTCTTGTTTTCCTGGGTAGACCCCTTCTCTTCACCTTTTTTTATCCCCTCAATCCCCCCTCAAATCCACTCTCTCCCCTTCTGTCTCTCCTCTGTCTGTGTCGGGTCTTCGCTTCTGTTAATTAAATCTAATGAAGTCATCTATCAAGGACTCCTCTTTTCTCAACACCACAACATAAATCACTCTGTAAAAGATGCTTTCTCCCTCTCTCTTTCGCTCTCTTTGCACTGTGAACAGAAGACAGTCGCTCTCTCTTTTTTCTCAGGCTTTAGTTGTGTGATTGAGAAAGTGTAGCATCACTCCACAAAAGGCAGCCTGCCTCAAATGGCCGCTCTCCGGCTGACACCAGAGGGACCCCTTATAGCCCGCTGTGGTGAGACGTGCACATACACACACAAAGCAAGCGACTTAAAACAGACACTTATTGTAAATGGGCCTCATTGGTCTCTGAAGACGTTGTTAACATGTCTGTGGGATGGTTCCCCTGCCAAGAGGGAACTTGATCCATCTCCACATTTACAAAATTAATTCCTATTACAAGCTGTGACTGACTAACACTGCCCAAATTGGGATTTATTCCCTCCTACAATGCACAATAGTAATCTCAGATGGACAACACTGAAGGAAATCAGCATCAAACAGGACTGCTGGTTGTTGTTTTATAATATTATGTCTTCTTCTTCTTCTCTGCTGGTGCATGAACAATAAAAATTAGACAATTACATAAACAGCATTTTCTTCACATCATTTCAGGTCACCACATTGTGTCTCCCCTCCTGAGATGATGATGCAAACCTAATGTAACAAAATGCACACGAGGAGCCCAGACACGTCTAAATAATGTATAAATGATGCATCTTGTTAGCTCCGGCTCGCAGGTTCAGTTGTCTTCTCGTGCACCCAAATGATCAATGTCCTCCTATTATCCTCATGCACTCTCTTCAGTTCCATTCCCGATTCTCCCCGCCTCTCCCCGGGTCTTTCATGTTGCCCTCTGGGAGCCAAACAAAACACGGTTTTTCTACTGCAAATAAGGAGCTAAAACACCATGTGATCAGCCATGAATTATTTGAACGCTATTGATTTGTATAAAATGTTGCATTTCCCCAGAGTATTTGACCATAAGAACAATAGTATCCTTATTAGGGACTTGAGGAAAATCTCTTTTTTTTGGTATAAATGAAAGGAAACGATTTGAAGGAGATGCTAGTAATTAATGAGTATATTTAACCTGAAGAGCAGCTTGTTAAGAAGAGAGAGATAGAGAGAGAGGGGGTTTGTTTTTCAAACATTGTCAGAGGATTACTATGTTTTCCCTGCAAATCTGCACTGCATTTAAGGGTATAATGTCAATTTCATGCTTTTTTTCCCCTCAACAAGAGGCCCCGGTGCCCTGTGGGTAGATAGCAGTTACTGTAGAGAATACACAGGGAAAAATAACAATCCAAAAAGGAGAACCAACGTATTCCCAAAACATCCCAGTCGAGTGCGAGCTAATGTTCAGCACATTGTGGTATTTTCATGTTGAATTTTTTTTTTTTTTTTTTTGCCCCGAAAGCCTCATTTAGATGGCAGACAAGGCTTTTTGAACACAGAACAGCCTGTAGTCTCCGTGGACCGCTGCAGCTCACTGGAAAAAGGACCTAAATGAAGGCAACCAGACAATGTAGCAACCACGAGATCCCTGCACCCCGCAGACAAGCCAGAGGAGTCTAATAAACAAACACACAATCACTGTCATTAACATGACAGCCAGTTCAAACCCTCCTCTTCCTCACAAGAAAGGTTTGAATCTTTCTACCAGGGGAAGAATCCAATTTTCTCTTTCTGCACATCTGTACAGCAACTCTGCATTGCTGAATCAGATTGAAGTATACCACTTTATTGCATTTTTTCCGCTGCTCCCCCTGTCCCTATAGTATCAGATGATGATATTTGGAGATACGCGCTCATGCTCTAAAAGAAGCTTTATGGTCGTGGAAATTATATTAGAAGCTGGAGGTGCAGTAGTTGCTTTTTTAAGTTAAATTTTCACAACTTTCTCTGCTCTCTTGGGGCCACGTATAACATTTACCCAATCACATCTGTCATATATTATGATTTTACTGAAGCATGGTGCAGAGACATGAGCATGGGTGCATGAAAACACATCCTTTGTTATCTTTCTGACTGTTTTTTTACACACACACACACACACACACAATTTGTCCATGTTATTAGTAAAAAAAAAAAAAAAAATGAATGAAAAGAACTCATCCTTTAATGCCCAATTTTAAGTAATTCAATTATTTAGTTATTGTCTCTTCTTATTAAGTTGGGTAAAACCCATCTTGGCAAACTTCCAGGAGCAAAGATCTACATTTAGGATCATCCGTGGCCTCACACATGAGGGATTAGTCTGGTTGAGGGAACAGGTTGAAACAGGTTGTCGTGGCATTTGACTGGGTGAGGACTTGGTGTCCAGGCAGGCAGGCAGCGGCTGCTCCTTGTATTCCCTTCACCCTCATCTCTAAATCTGGATACTAGCAGGACCAGAGGGATTTCAAACCTTCACACAGGCTACAGGGCACTAACACAGTTCAATTCTAATATCCAACATGCTGCCCAAAAGTCTAAATCTGATGTATGATCAATGGGGGGCAACACAATCCTAATTTGCTCATTGCTTTGCATAGCTACAGCATGTCCCCCCACTTTCTCTCTTTCACACTGTCTCTTCCCCCTCCCTCCCTTCTTCTCCTTCCTTCCCTCTCTCTCTCTGTGCTCTCCTCCAGCCAGTGCAGACTCATTTAAGTCTGCTGATGTCTTGATAATGTTCCAAAGCCTTCACAAGCAGGTAGAGAAGGAATTCCTCAGCTCCCCTAATTAGCAGTAAATGGACGATCAGGCCATGAGTAGGTTTATGGACAGTAAAAGACAGCGTTTGTCACCTCCTACAAGGACTATAATTCACTTGTATAACTCAACGTAAAGAAAACCTGCAGCCATGCGGAAGTCTACTAAGCACTCACAGTATTTCCAATAGGTTTAATAAAGTGGGAAAAAAATAACAAACGTATTAGTAGTTGTCTGAGTTAAGCTTTGGTGATTATGTGCTTTACTCGTCCAATTTATTTAATGTATCACTTAGGTGGAAGCAACTGTTGTACAATGGATATAAACAACATACTGTACACAAGTGGTGTTGCAATGAGAGTAAACATGTAGGATATAATGTTGGTAGATACAGATCACATTGATCAAAGCTGATATGTCATTAGAAATTAAGTGCCTGATTAATGTAGAAAAAAATCTGTTTATTAATTAAATAAATAAAATTTCCTGACACTAAGGAACTATATTAAAATAAACTGTGAATCTAAATTGAATTATATTACAGCATTACTACTGATAATAACAATAACAATGACAATAATAATAATAATATTTATATATATATATATATAATATATATAATATATATATAATAATATATATATTTATTTTTGCTGTAAATTGTATGCATTGCTGCTTTTACGCACACTGTGTCCCTTTTCTGTCCTGTGGGCGGCCACACTAATAACAACAATATTACTGACAATAAATAAACAACTGAATAATTAAAAATAACATGCCTGCCTTTTTTTTTCCGGGAGCGCACGTGCAGTAGTGAAGGCGTGGTGTTGGGCTCGTGGGGGGGAAATGAACGGCAAGTGAAAATATGATTGAGGCCCCTTTAAGAGTTTTTGGCCACTAAACTGTAGCGACACCAGCGTCGGTGCGTAAAGAGCATCCCTCCTGGATTGCTTCTGATATTCCTCCAGGCTGCTGCTGATTGGACACCACGTGCCTCCAATCTGTGAGATTACAAGCAATAGTTTTTTTTTTTAATCTTTAGAAAAAAATAGAAGTGGAAAATCTACCGTTTAATAAAAACAAAATAAAATGAAATGTGGTTAAAAATATATAAAAAATAAAAAGGATACATTGTGCTATATGTTGTCTTATTTTAATTAGGCGCTCTTTTCGTCATTCATATTAAACATGCGCAGCCTATATAGGCCTCCTGGCGATATGTTTTCCTTTATTATTATGGATGAATATGTTGTACCACTAAAGAATTGTAAATGAGCTTCAATGTTGGATACACTCGTTCAAAACACAATACTAAATAGTAAAAAAAATATATATGCTGATTAACAATTTATTTCCACCGTCTAATGAAAATGTCAGAATATATTTTTATTATTTTTTATTTCTGCATGTGCACATGTTCTTATTATGTTCTCAACACTGATATATTTTAAATTAAAATAACTGAACAAATAAAGATCTCTTTTAGATCCCAAAGTTGGATGGCACATGCTTATATATGCCGTGCGTAAAAGTTAGATATTTCCTTTAATTTTTATTTTTAGAAAGCCCCTGTTTGGTGGATTATTTCGTTACCCACGCGTGCGCCCTTTTTGTGTAAACGCCACTTTATTGTGCAAGGCTCATATCGAGGCACACGACTGGGAGCGCAGATTTGCGTCTTAAAGAGGATTTAGGTCTATTAACAACAAAAGGCGCAGTTCATGGCACGAGGGAGAAAACCTCGACTTGTGCGTTGAGCCTCAGTGATGTGAAGCGCGCTCACTGATAAATGGAGAGACATCAAACCGAGTCATTAGAGGGCTGAGATATGAGACTTTCACAGTCAGGACCCAGGACCCAGGGGATCACACTCCTCTCCGGGCCTTTTGTGTGTTTGTGTGCTGGACTGATGAACGACTTAGATAACGTTAAGCCATTATGGGCTCACTTATTCCCATGAAAAACCCTGTAAATACAGGGAACATTTTTTCACTGCTGATATCTATCGATTTTACAGCCCATATTTGTAAACCACAAAGGATTACACAGTGAATACTCAAAAGGGACCACGAATTTATTATAAGAGTTAAATATTAATTATAGCATTTGTTCATGATTATGTGTTTGTTGCTGTTAAATGCTGGCTATACTTTTCCCTCGTTATTTTACAGTTTGCATTTAGATTCATGTGATTAAATGTTTTAAAGTAGGCAGGTAGAGCTGGAAATAACTTAAATATGGCAAAAAAAAATACAATTTGTCTGCACTAAATTTTGTGGAAAACACAAAAAGGGTTGGGGCCTAATTAAATTTTACTGAAATCTGTTGTGATGTTTGGAAATATTTAGGCTTGAGCAAATCCATGTTTTTTCAATTAATTTTTTAAATTCTGCTTGATATTGTTGAATCTGTCCATATAGCTGCTTTTATATATTTTTAGAATTGTGCACATTAGAGAAGTATGAGTCCTCTCAGCTGAGGTTTTAGGTGCTTTATCGACAGACACATAAACACATTTGTCAACTCAACAAACACCAAAAAAAAAAATCATGGTGGCAATCCCACACATTTGTATCTCCTCTAATCGCGTTAATTAAATTTCCACCGAATTAATTAGACATAATAACAGCCATAATATAACAGCCAGCCATCCTCTCCAGGAGTGAGCCATCGTGGGCATTATAATGACCCCGTAATTCAATTAACCGCCTCCATCAGCTCCATCATTGATTTGTGGAAAAAGAAGAAGAAGAAGAAGAAAAAAAAAAGCTGCTGAAAGTTGAATTCTGCAAAGTCGAGCTGGCCTGTAATTGCTCAAGACACAGAGATCGGAGTGGAAGAAGAGGACGAGGGGGCTGGGCTGAAGGTGGCCAAGTATAAATAGTGAGCTCTCAAATACACAGTCACAACAGCAGGAGTGATCTCACCTCCTCTCTCCACCCCTCCTATCTATCGCTGCTGCTGCTGCTGCTGCCAGCCTCCAGAATAAAAAAAGAGCGTCTCCGTGAGCAGTAGCTGCATAGAGACGGTGTAAAAGGTACACACTGAGACTATTCACGGTGGATTTCCCAGACCAGGACCACTACTGAGCGACAAGACCATGGAAGAACTTACGGCATTCGTGTCGAAATCTTTCGATCAGAAGACCAAGGAGAGCAGCAAAGAGAGTATCACGTACAGGGAAGTTTTGGAGAGCGGCTTGACGCGGCAGAGAGAGCTGGGCAGCCCGGAGAGCAACCTGCAGGACATAACGGAGGGCACACACTGCCCGGTGCATCTGTTCAAGGAGCACGGAGAGCTGGACAAAGACAAACACAAGGACTTTAACGTTTCCAGGTCGACTGAGGGTAAGTTTCTTTTTTTTTCTTTTTTTTAAATTTAAGGAAATGGTGCGTAATGTGTCCAAGTTCAGTTTTGTGCATAGAGATTTATGTTTCTGTTTTTTTGTAAATTCCTGCGTAAAAGGAGAGTTTCAAAAATACATTTACACAAAGTTAACACATTATTGTGATTATTTGACACAGCAGGAGGCGGGCCTTTCCTCTGACCGTCGTTTTTAACTATTTAATGATTGTTTTTCAGACGTTCAGTCTTTTTGTGCCAAACGAGAAGAAAAAACACTGCATTTCCTCTATTTTTTATTATGTAATTTCATTAAATCTTAATACTGAGTTTAATGTTGGATACACCGTTCAAAACACAATACTAAATAGTAAAACAAATCTATGCTGATTAAGAATTTATTTCCACCGTCTGATGAAAATGTCAGAATCTATTTATTTTATTATTTCTGCTTGTGCACATTATTATCTTATTATGTTCTCATCTTCAACACTGATATATTTTAAGTTAAAATAACTGAACAAATAAAGATAAATTATCTCTCTTTTAGAACCCAAAGTTTATTTTAATGGCAATTTAACGTTTTGTGCCAACGCTAAAATATTTGGCAACTATTATAAAGTGTATGACAATCTTTATTTTCTTTTTATCTGTTACAGTATTATATGAACTCTGAGGGATATTTCATATTATATTTGGTATTATTTAAAAGTTTAACTGCGATACTATTGTGACGTAGTGTCCCCCTTTAAAAATCATGTAGGGTTGTCATACTGCTTTACATTATGCACCCGAAAAATCACACTTTCTGCGGTTAAATTCTCGTTAATTGAAAAAATGTGCCACTGAACACACTCTTTATAAAAGCCTGTTATTTATTAATTGGTTCAAAAAGTGCAGTCAAACAGCAGGACAGGCCTCTTTTTTTCACACAGCAGTCAGACAGTGTGCAGTTTTAGACATTTAGTGAGTACATTTTAACTTGTTTCTATATTTATTTTACAGGCAGAGCGAAAAGGGGCAGCATTATTAGCTGTATTATTATTATGCCTTGTACTTTTTCTTTATTAATATTAATAAGCTAATAGAAGAAGACTGGTTTTCTGTGTATTAGATTTGATAATTTGATATTACATATAATATTAGAAGACTTCCAGTTGTGGAAAAAACCCATTTACAAACACCAAAATGTGACCAAACAATCCAGTAATGCAGCAGTTGTTACTCATAATAACACACTAATAGCTTGGAAATAGAATATACTGACAGCGAGTTACACTGTATGAAATGTAGACATTTTAAGGATTTAAATTTAAAAAAATGAAATGAAATGTTGAGACTGAGCATTTCTTATTCATAGCCTGGAATAACCTCAGTCTGTTTTACGAGTAATTAGGCCTAAATCTTCTCCGTTTAGCCAGAGCTTAATTCTCTGCCCTTTAAATCGCTTACACCCTTATTAGGCTTACATGTATTGACTGATTTACTTTCATAACGGCACTGACATTATACGCACTGAACTTGTGGAGGCTGGAAATGCAGCCACAGGCCTCTCTCTCTGTCTCGCTCTCTCTCTCTCTCTCTCTCTCTCTCTCTCTCTCTCTCTCTCTCTCTCTCTCTCTCTCTCTCTCTCTCTCTGTCTTGAAGAAACAGGCTGTGAAATGTGTGTGTTGGTGCCAGACTGCAAGGCCTGAGGCCCCTGACAGGGCCCAGTGTGGGGGGCCAGTATAATGTGCATGTGTGAATAAGGGAGAGAGAGAGAGATAACATATGTTTATATATATATCTAGGAAGAACAGAATTTAAATCTTCTCTTCTTCTTTTTTGTATTTTGTATTTATTTTTTGTAACCGTGGGTTTTCGTTTTAACAGGGATATACGAGTGTAAGGAGAAAAAGGAGGACGTGAAGTCTGAGGACGAGGACGCACAGGGCAAACTGAAGCAGCGGAGGAGTCGCACTAACTTCACCTTGGAGCAGCTCAACGAGCTGGAGAGGCTCTTCGACGAGACGCACTATCCGGACGCCTTCATGAGAGAGGAGCTGAGCCAGAGGCTGGGACTGTCCGAGGCCAGGGTGCAGGTGAGGGAGGATCTCTTTCTTTCTCTCCATCTTCCTCTTTATTTTTCCTCTCTTAATCTGATTCAAAATGGCATTACCACAGCGGGGCTGCTGTGTGTGAGCAACAAACCATGTTTTTCTCATGATATTCTTGCAAGGACAGGTAGTGTGTCCATATTCTAGGTGTTTTGATGCGTTATGAGGATGTCTGTTATAAACGCTATATATATATATATCTTTATTATAGTTAATAGACAGCAGGTGTGAGTTGTTTAGTGCCATCGCGATATGTTAATTGTTAATGATCTAACCAGTCATTGGTTTAAAGCTACAGGACAATCCAAAAACAGTGTGCCACATGAAAAAGATTTACTCCCAAATTTATTTGCTTATGAAACATTTAACACACTTAATAAACTGTAAGAAAATATCGAAACTGTAAATTATACAACGATGCATTTATTTTTTCTTTCTTTTTTAATAGTTGGCGGTGTTTGACCTTATGCTGATCATGTTTTCGGGCTTGTAAAAAATACTGCAAGCGAAATACCGCGCAACGTCATGTTTAAATCATACCAAAAAATATTAGTTGTTGTTTTTTTTATATAAAGAGATCATTGTATGTGTCTTGCAAAATGCAAAAAAAATATTAAAAAATGTCAATAGGTCATTAGTCTACAGGCAGGATGACCCTACTACACACCTGAGAGATAAATGATGCAACCTCTGTTGTGGATTAAATATTATTTAATATTCCTGTGGTAAAGTGTCTGTAGTGTAATTTTATCGCAATCTATGATTTTTTTTCATTCCTCGTGGTGTCGTAATAATAATCCTGTAGGGAGTTATAATTTCACTGCGATTACTGTGGATCTTTTATAGGATTTATAGGCTGTGAATTGAAATTAAATTCACAATTATTGAATATTTAACCACGTCTGTGTCTGTGCCTTCTGTGATTGTAATTAACAAGTAGTTCAAATAACGAAAAAAACATATCATTTTACAGAGGGTGTGTTCAGTGGTATCAAACACGTGTAAAGTGCTGTAAATCAAACAGCCTACTGGAGTTGCAGCAGTAGGCCTGCAGGTCTCTACGATCCGAGCAGCCTTTAGGGGGGAGAAAAAAAGAAGAAAAAAAAGAAATCTTGATCAATGATTAAAATGAATGAAGAGCCTGAATGGCTGCTTCAGGGGACTCGAGCTCTTATGTCAACTCGTATCCCTCCTCATTTTCTTTGTAATATCTGCCATTGGCTTGATGTAGTGTCTCCATAAAAACACATTAGAAATAACTCAATTGTGGCACCAACTCTGCTGCTGTTCAGCTATATCTATAATCGGATGAATAAAAGCCATCATAGAGCTTTTATAAGCCCACCGACTACCATTTTGAGCTCAACATGGTCGGGGCTTGGTTTGACAGTATAGTCATAATAAAGGAGAACATTGCAATTATCACTCGTAAAGTTTAGAGCGTGCACATTCAAATAATGTATGGTTGATAGACTTAACATGGTGCGTTTTGTGCCATCAAAAGAACCAGTTGATGACCAATAATCCTGTTTTCGGACACGTTGTTGTCTCCAGATTGAGTGAGAGGATTGCATGCTTGCAGCAGGTCTGTGTGTGTTTGCAGGCTGTTGAACCTGCGCTCCGAGCAGCTGTCAATGAATCTAATTGAAAGTTATGAGAGCTTGGTGAGGAGCAGGCAGTAATTCGGTTAGGACTAATATCTTTGGGTTTCTGGCGCGCTGCTAAATTAAATGTCATTATTCACTGTCTCTAATAAAAAATCAAAAAGGAAATGAGATTAGGGTATTTGTGAAGCGCATCATTGAGTGGCCCTTAATGAAGAAATAACTGTCTGAACCAGTGTAGTTCACTTTGCTTAACATACTGGCGCGTAATTGGAATTGATCTCGGTGCCCGTCTAATATTAGCCTTGATTTATCTGAGGGGTTTACTGTGCGTCTATGAAAAAAATCACCTGGGATCTTCATAAACACCTTTATTACCGTCATTTAACGCAGCTACAGATGATAGGTCACAGCCTATACATTCATGACTATTTACAGTGGGCTAACTTTTTTATTATTATTATTATTATTATTATTATTATTGTCATTATTATTGTTATTGTTATTTAATAATAACAACAACAATAATAATACGACATAAATAAATTAAAAATATATATTGTGATATTTGTGAATCTATCTAATAATAATAATAATAATAATAATACATTTTATATTTAATAATGTACTACTACTACTAATAATAATAATAAGACATAAATAAATACAAATATATATTGTGATATTTGTAAATCTATCTAATAATAATAATAATAATAATACAAATAATAATCTATATATTCATAAAGTCAGTTTTTGACAAATAAAATAATGTTTTTTTTAATTTTCATATGACTTGGTCTCAGTCACTAATGGACACTTATTGCAGTCCCATCACTCTGTTGAACGCGGAGCTCAAAATGGCTTCACGGCTCCTTCCTTGAGTCGTCATCATCATCATCATCATCATCCTCTTCATCATCAATCTGCGCCCTTTGTGGTCTCGCGACCAGCCGCTAATTTCGCATCTGTAAATGATAATAATCATGGCGGGGGTCGAAGGGAGATAATGTTATTCACTGAGGAGGCAAATTAGGTTGATGATGATTAACAATAGGCCGCAGCCTGCAGCTTCAAACACACGCAGCTAATTGGACGGTGACGTTTTCTTGTGTATTATTTAAAGATATCTTCGGAATATATCATCCTAGTATTCCTGTAATATTTCTACACGGTCTGTGGAGTTTGTGGCTATAGTGAAAGCAGAGAATATAATAATTAGATTGTATTTTTTATACTATTTCTGAATGTACTGTGAATCTAGGTATCATACAGTCTTTTTTTGTGTCAGGATTTTTTTTTGCCTGCATAAAATATTAACAATTTCTGTCCTTATTTGTGCTATAAACGTTTCTTCATTGTTTTTATTATAACAATTTAGTATTTTTTTTTGTACAAGCAGCTAAATAACATTTAATTGGCTCATATTTATTTACATTTTTATTTTTTATTGGTTACAAATAAGTGCTCTGTCCACATAATAATATTAAAATAACATCTGATGTATCTATTTTTGTTGGAAACTGGATTTAGTGCTTTTTTTTCCTTTTGTGTTTTTCTTATAGATAATTTGCTTTTTCAATTCCAGGTCTGGTTTCAGAACAGAAGAGCAAAATGTCGAAAACAAGAAAACCAGATGCACAAAGGTAAATGATGCTTTTTAAATGATCTTATTTATATTTTCCTCTTTATTTTGTTGTTATTTTATTTTTTGCAATTTGACACTTTTCTTTTAACTGCATGTGGAAAAAAAATTCTGACTTGACCATCTCACATAACACCAACTGTCTGGCTGTCTGACAGACATCTTTCCCTTCTCTCCAGGTGTCATCCTGGGCGGCGGCAGTCACCTCGACGCCTGCAGAGTAGCACCCTATGTCAATATGGGTGCCCTCCGGATGCCCTTCCAACAGGTAGGCCATGTTCTTTTATTAGAGCTGACAAAGCTTGGAAAATATATTTAAAAAACCCATCTAATCAGGGAACTCAGGCAGAATTAAATGTAGAAAAGTTAAACATGCAGGCTGAGTTGCAGAAAAAAAAGATGATTACTCAGCATATAGTAATGCAGGGGGTGAAGACGGTGGAATCTATGAAACCAGGTCAACGTGAGTGTGGGTTACATGTGTGTGTGTGTTTCTGTGGTGGAATGGGTGTCAAAGTAGGCCTTTCTATATTTGTACATTCACATGAATCTATAGGCCATGTGCAGCTATTAGATGTGAGTGATGAGAGACTGTGTGTTGGATGGGGGGGAGGGAGCAGCTCAGACCTCAGTGCACCTTTCACCTCCTGGCAGTGTGGAGAGAGGGTGGAGCTGTACGGGTTAGAGGAGAGGTGGACAGACATTTGATCTAGCTGCTATCATGCTTCTGCGTCCTGGCTGCTGTGTTGTCTGCTTGACCCTCGTGAAAAGCAGCGGCCTAATTAAGCCAACAGTGAGGCAGGCGCGAGCACATAAAAGAGATGATGAAAGCAGGGGGAATGGAGTGGGCTCTGATGGATATTGGCGTTGAGCTGCACTGGCAGGGGTGGAGGCTTGAGGCCTGCATACCGAGATGGGCTTCGCTGTTTGAGGTTGAAATAGGCAGTGGGCAAGCACGCACAGACTGCACCCATATTACAATGCAGCATGTAAAACAAGGGGATGGATATAGTGGTGTGTTTGGGTAATGTGCATGTAGGGGGTGTCGCGATATACCGGTATTGACGATAACTGTGATATTTAAAAAAATGAAATATCGATATCATGTTAATAATACACATATGATAGTGTGTAAATAACCCAGCGAATCTTAAATCAGTACAGTTATGGTTACAGACTCTCTCTGCCTCCCTACACTCGTATTTTGAGTGTAATTTATTTGGCAAAGAAGAGCGCACAAAGTTAAAGATGAATTTGACTCACAGGGTTTTTTTCAAATTTTCTGTAGATGCTGCGATAATATTGTTATTGTGATTTCTTTTGGTCATGCTAATCGTGTAGTAAAAATCTGATATTGTGACAACCCTAGGTGCATGATGTCCGCGGTCAAATCCGGGCTGAAAACCTTTTTATGGTATGTCTCATCCTTCCTCAGAATCAACCATAAAGTAAAGAAAAACTGGCAAAATCATCCTAATAAACTAACAGACTATGCAAGCTGCGAGTGTGTGACAAACTTATGAGGTTATAAACAGGACAACTCACACCCTAACGCACAAACACGTCAAACGTCCACCACCTGTTTCGTCAGGGACGGATCCGTTTCTGTCATATATCCTCCCAAACACCCCACAAAACCAAGTTTCATTTGTTTTTTCCATCAGTGCCCATGCATTTTAATGAGACGTAATCGCACCGTACATTTGGAAATTATCAGTCACAGCTGCAGTTTGTTACCCGATTGTTGGTAAATGAGATGTGTGGAAACTCTAGCTGTTTGCAGGCTTTGTTTGGATGCCATCGCAGCGCTGCTGAGCAACGATAACATTTGTGGTTCAAATTAATTTTCCCTTTCATTTAACAGCTTAAGTCATTTTCAGTCATTTTTTTTAGGCCGATATGAAAGGGAGCAAATTGAAAAAATAATATTTAGTTAAAGTTAAAACTTTGACTTTATGTCGTTCTATTTTGGTTGGAGAAGAAAGCACGAAATACTTTAGTTTTCCCACTTCTTCCTGTGGTGTTTGAAACACATGAGAAATGGCAACAGGCTCAGCTCGCTCCCTCTGAAGTGAGTGGATGCTTAATTTTCACCTACTTCTTATAAAATAATTGCCAAGAATGTGAAAACTGATATCCTATGCTCCTTATGGTTTCTTTTTTTTTTTTCCCCCTCGACTCAGGAATATGTCTGGATAAATATTTATAACTCCAAATATGTGAATATCTTTTTAGTGCAAAATTGTTTATTTATGCAATTGAATACATAATCAGGATAACAAGACTGCATATTTCCAAGGGTATAACGGAGTCCTCAGTCTGAATTAAACAAATCTGTTCTGGGTCCTGGAAAGACTTTGATTCTGGACGATTAAATTGGATGTGGTGTCTGAGAGCAATGTATGATTCATTAACTTTTAGAATAGCTGACACGAAAAAAAAGAGCTAAAGCGCAGAGTGCAGCTCTTAACTATTTTCTTAGAAAACACACTGTAAGCAACAGCTTTGAGGGGGTAAAATTTGAGGGGGAATTTAATAGTGTCAGACTGTGAAACCTAAATCCTCAACGCACACACACACACACACACAAACACACACACACACACACGGCCTGAGGCGCCCGTGCTGACTAACTTTTTGCTGTCCTGCAGGTCCAAGCCCAGCTCCAGTTGGAAGGGGTCGCCCACACCCACCCTCACCTGCACCCTCACCTGGCCGCTCACGCTCCCTACCTGATGTTCCCGCCTCCCCCGTTCGGACTACCGATCGCATCGCTCGCCGACTCGGCCTCTGCGGCGGCGGCGGTGGCGGCGGCTGCCAAAAGCAACAGCAAGAACTCGAGCATCGCCGACCTGCGACTCAAGGCAAGAAAACACGCCGAAGCTCTGGGACTCTGACCCCACCGGGCCGCCCCTCCGCTCGCCTGATGCCCATAATCGCCTCTCACACAAGACTGAGCCTGTGAAAGGGCCGTGACACTCACAGCTAAAACTAAACTAAACAAAAACACTGAGTTGAGAATGAAAGAGAGGAACACATACAGAGAGGGGGGAGAGACAGAGTGTGTGTGAGAGAGAAAGGGGGGAGAAACAGTGGAGGAGGAAAATGAGAAAAAAAAAGAAGGAGGGAGCGAGAAAATTGTCACAAAACCAGCTGCCAAAACAAACCACTTGTAGAGAACGGTAATTAAATACCAATGAAATCACCTTTTACTTTTCGCCCCAACAGGCAGGACTTCTGCGGGGCCAGTGGCTCAGTCCACTCCAGGCACAGATCACATCCCAAGGACCGTACAAACACATGTGGATGTCTGTCTGAGTGCCGGGCCGGGGCCCGTCAGACCAGAGGACGTTAGAACAAAGCTAACTGGCAGGCAGCAGCAGGGCCAAAAAGCAGAGCCTTCACTGACGCTGGCTGCCGCCATGTTGACAATGCAGAGGGTTTGAACATGGGGGGGAAACAGACCCACCTCACCGAGGCATTGGAACGGCTCTCACCTTTACCCCCCCGCCCCACCCTCGCTAGAAAAACGAAGAAAAAAGAAAACCTTAAAAAGGCCATATTTGTCTCCAACCACTGTGTTCCCTGCTGCTGCCAAGTGCATGAGCTCTATTGGAGGACCGTTCTGGGACCGACCTCCGTCCACACCTGACATAAACGCTCGACAACTGTTTTTAACACTGCCATTCGACATGCCCTCAACCCCCCCCCCCTCCCTACACCTACAAAGTGAAAGGTCTCCATTGCGGTGTGATATCCTGCTTCTTATGGACTTGTGCTATAACAAAAGCAACAACTCATTTTTTCCTTTGTTGCCGAGGGGAGAGATGTTTGGGCATGTGCCGGCGAGACTTTAGGTTTGCATTTTCTCCTCAAAGCGTGCTCCCTCTCTGTCTTTATTTCTTTCTGTTTGTTGTGTTGTATCCTGGGTAAAGAAGTGAAGATAGCCTTTGCACTTCAGGTCTTGTATGTGGGCGTTTACAAATGGCACACTACAAGCAGATACTACTTTACTAATTAAAGGGGGAGAGGGGGATTTGATATTGTATCATGTGATCAGCGAAAAGGACATTATCTTGGATAAAGGGTATAACGTGCGTTCCTTTTTTTCTTTTCTTTTTTTGTAATTTCTGAAAATATGAAGAAAGCATCAGTCAAACTGAAATGCAATGGTGTGCAGTTTAAGTGCAATACTGTAAATAGCAAAAAAGTAAAAAAAAAAAACAGCTAGCAGTTAACCCTCAACGATAAAGAGACCCAATGATTTTTTTCTCTCGGAGTGTTTGAATTTCTTTGCCAAACACACCAGTTTTTCTACAGCAGTGTATATTTTATTGAGTTCGAGGAGAAGTCACTCATTACCAGGTGCCATATCCCGCGTAACCTCCTGTGTATTCAGGTGTCACTTGTCGAGGAAAACATGAGCACATTTTTGGATGCTGCAAAAAATGTGGGACGGGTTCTAAATAAATAATTTAAAAAAGTTATTACAGCAAATCCATTTACTTTTGGATATTCCAAAATGTTCATAATAAAACCAACAAATCCGCATTGTAATCCAAAACCAAGCAGTTGTTTACAATATGATTAATTCTGCATGTTTTACGTGACATTTCATTATTAATTTCCTATAATTCAAACTGTATTTTACCAATTGTTCCAGACAAAACAGAACATTTGGATCGTTTTGTATTATTTTGACAACCTTATAAACACTGCTGTCAGAGCTGCGCTACACATGTAGATCTGTTGAAGATCTACGTACCTCTAACAGTCTCCAAAAACACACATTTTCTCTGTTACCAGACCTCCGTTTAGAATCGTTTATCTATGTCTCCATTTTAAATTAAACATATGGGTGTTTTATTTATTATTATTTTGTTTGAAAGTTTATGAAAGGTGAAAAACTACAAGTGTACATTTTTACATGGCTTTGCATTTATTTTTGTATGTTTTTTTTAAAGTGTTAAATTTGAATTAGGAGGTGTGGCTGTAGTGCATTGTTTGCCTAAAAAAAATTAAAAAAAATGTAGCGTGTCCGAGTTTACAAACATTTCAGGGATGGTTGAATTGAACAATACTCCATGGAATTTGTTGTACCCATTAAAAAATGATTATCATTTCATATGCAAGCATGCCTAAACATGAATCATCATCGTACAGTTTGTTTTTTCCCCTTTTGATTCGCAAAATATGAATGTACATCTTGTACAAGTAAACTATCAATAAAGTTATAAATATTTGTACTCGAGTTTTAAAATACTTTTACCACTTGTTAAGCTGCACGAGAGACTGTGTCATGGAATCATACTTTGTTATATACGCGGGGACACAAACACGAATTTATTTCGTGATAGTAACAGAGCTAATCTCCCCTAATTATCCGGAGTGTTTACGTCCTGATGCAGATTCATTCTCTCTCCGTGTCTCATACCGTGCTGTGGCTGATGCTCAGCAACTGTCTCAACCTGTGGATCAATATCAATGTCAGTCTAGAGCTGACATTCACGTATAGACTCCGGGTTAGCCGGGCCGAGCTCATCACATCCAATCTGAGCCGCACACCAGCACGGAAAATTGAGCTGCTATAAAATCCAGATGCAACCCTAATCTGGAGCCCCCCCTCCTACACGGTGCATCTCTCCCCCCGTGTTCGTCAAAATGACACAGATAGGATTGGTATGGAAAGTGGGGGGGCTGTAGCGTCGTCAAATAGAAGCAAGATGGCTGTAACCGGAGCGGGAAGCCTATAAGTGTCGAGGGAAAATAGAAGGCAAGCGAGAGATTTGAGGGATACTGTATGTATGACATGTAATCTTCTTTGAGCTCGGCGCTCAAAGAGGATCTTTTCTCCTTGTTGCGACGGCAATGATTAACTTTGAGCAGATGACATGAGAAGGTCAAGAGTTTGGCGTACGTTCATCAGCATCTACATCTGAAGTCAAACCGCCACACGTACACACACAGCACATGCGCAAACTTGCTCCCTCTTACTCGTTCTTCCCACACATAATACATTTTGCACATCTAAAATGACTCTTTTTAAAAGTGTATTAGCTTCCTCTGGGAGCTTAATTCCAGATGTGTGTACACAACGTAATTACACCATGTGGAATAGTGGCCTATTGTCTGAACCCCTGTGCAGGAATTAGCCCAAATGGCGTCCTGTTGAGTGCCGTACCCCCCTAGAAGGTCGCGGCGCGTTTAATTTGTACCTCGTTGCTCATACATCAAGATTGAGTGATATAGTCGCAGACTGATGGCTCCGCTTTTACCCGCTGACCCCTCCGGCTGGGACCTGCTGGGGCCGGGTCTGGAAATAACAGCATCCTTTTATGTGTACTAATAATTAGCATGGCGCACACACGGCCATCCATCAACCGCCAATGAGCCATGGCTGCTTTGTCAACATGTTTGAGCACATAACGCTGTTTATGTTGGCCACGAGTGAGAAACACACAATAATATATTAATAGAGGAGTGTGTGTGTGTTTGAGATGTAGCTATGGTTTTATTGCCAGGGGAGCTTTTTCTTGTTTCTGAGAGAATCAGAACACATTGTGGTGAATTGTGCTCAGATTACCTAAAACAGTCATTACATGTACTACAGGATGATGTTCTGGGATGAACAATGACTGTTTTTTAAGAGTTAAATATTATTTTTGAATGCCAGAAAATGCAGCATGGTTCAATCAACCTCACCGTCGAGGTCTTTCCACCTCTAAAATCTCTATACGACTGCACAACAGAAGTCTCGGTGCTCTGCTGCGCTAGCCTATCAGAGGTCAAGTGCTCAGGGGTCACGTGGAAATAGTTTTTATCACAGTTCATTCTCGTAATCCTCTTTGAAATGTCACACACAACTATGATCAGACGGAATGTGAGCTGTCGCGGGCCTCAACGTAAAGCTGGCGGCGGTGGTGTGAAATGACACATGAGCATACAGGCCTGAGAAGACGGTGAATGTTTGGCACCGAGACATGGAGTTAGAGAGCTTTTTGTCATCCTATATCACAATAACTCCGGGGGCTACTTGCAACAACTCTGAAAATCTATTTGGTTTAGCTGAAAGTTTTTCTTTCTTTTTTTTCGAGACAACTTTGTGGTTCTTAAATCCCAAGTAAATCCTGTTCCGGCAGTTTCAGTCGTAGCTTGAAGTGAAGCCACCCAGAGAAACCTCAGCTGAAAACAATCGAGCTGAAGTGCTGAAGTCACTACGGTCGGCCGAGGATCAAAGGCCGCCTTTCATCCCAGTTTGTTTGGGCTAGACTCGGGCTCGCTTTGTCGGCTAATGCTCATAAATGTATCTGGAGTCATCAACAGTGCAAAAATATATTAAAACTAACATTTTAAGTCTGGGTCAACACTTTCTTTTTTTGCAGTGAAGATGGAAAGTGTCAAGAATTTAAACTGAGAAAATTGAGGAAAGAAAAAGCTGGTCATTAAGTTCACATTCCGTTCAGCCGTTTATGTTACACTCATTAGCAGTTTATTTTCAGATCAAGCGTTCGGCTCGTGTTGTTGTAAGTTATCTAGTAAAAACACTGAATTTTATGTCTTATTGCAGCTTAATGTCCCATCAATTTGGGCTCATTACTAAACGTATCAGCTCCATCTGTAAATACAGACACTTAAAACCTTGTCTCAAAATAAACAATACAATTAAGAATAAGTTTAATTGACATATTTTGCCATCTTTTAACAACATCCATCACACTAATTTATTGCATATAGACATTGTGATTTATTCGACTTTTGTTGTAGTAACTTAAACGCCAGATGGAGAAAGAGATTATGGGATATCTTCATAGTGGCTGCAGTGTTTAAGTTGTTTTTGAGCTCCATGTTTTGGGTTTATGCTTTAATTTTCTGGTTAGCTCTGGTTAGAGTGGGTTTCTCTGTTGCGGAGTGTCGTTGCAGCTCCATCCAGTGGGCTCAGAGTATTCATGACCGGAGCATTTCCTTCTTCTATCTCTCTCTCTCTCTCTTTTTCTCTCTGCTGGGAGGATCCTTTCAGGAGTCGGGAACAGAATCAGATTGAAGACAGTGTCACGTGGCAGCTGAGTCAAAGTTTTTTCTCACGGTAAAAAATAATCAAACAAGCTCGTATAAATAAAGAATATCACAGATTTATTTAAGTAATTTACATTTCACTTAACAAAATTTCAGATTTCAAACACATGTTGACACGTCACAGTTGGAAAAACACAGGTGTAAATAATAAAATGAATGATGGCTGAGTTCTATTTTAGGGTCCTGGTATTGTGCATGCTGGCTCACTGTCACATTGTCACGGTTTACTGGGACACTTGAATAAAACAAATTCATTGTTAATGTTTTTAGTAACACCTGGGCTTTTCCTCCTATGACAAGTCAAGATGTCTGCTGTGAAAATGGTGCATTTAAATGACTTGAGATGTGTCTAATTTAGGGGTGTAGGAACAATTTTTAAATATCGAGTATTGCGATATTATGTTTTGTGATACTGTATACAAAACTGTTCTGATTGCATAAAAAGTTAACCTTTTTTACTCAGATTTTATGCATAAGGTGGTGTGATCTTTAGAATATGACATTTTTTATAAAATTTGAATAAAAAAAAAAAAAAAAGAAGCAATATATCGCATTGCTTATAGCATCACAATATATCGCAATATATTGAATCGTAACCCCTGTATCATGATACGTATCGTATCACCAGATTTTTACCAATACACAGCCCTAGTCTAATTTTCAACCTGTGTTAAAATCCACTTTTTAGGGACATTTTTGCAAGAACTAAAATTTAAAAAATTGCCACAATTTGGCAAAATGAAAGTATTTTACCTTATATATAAAACATGCCATGAGCAGACCACTAACTCCTTCACATGCTTTAAAATACAAAAATCAATATATTGCTTTATACCACTAGTGTTACAATAAAAATAATAATTATACAGATCATGTACTGCAATGTTCTTGCTGTGAATTTTCTCCGGGGACTTAAAAGTGAGTGGACCACTATGCTTCCCTCTGGCATTGTGTAGGACTGTGAGTGAAACAAATACCTATAAATTGAATTAGCAGGCATAAGTTATAAGGAATAAATAAAGTAGCTTGTATCCCAGCAAGCACTGCTGTTCAATAGTCTTGTCTTTATTTTACTGACATTTATTTCAAAATGGAATCAGATCCCTCACATGTTGTGAAGAGGTAAACACATGAATTTGTTTCTCCCAGAAGACAAAAAAAACTTGCTCCATAATGAAGAATGATCATTTTTGTGAAGAATGAGACATTAAGTTAATTTACGTGGTTGTAGTTGAAATGAAAATCACTTTGTTATTTGTGAGTTCAGAAATCGTGATGACATTAGTCATCAGAGGCGTGTTCATAAACAGTCTTTGAACTGCCCACAGCCACGGAGAACACATGAACTCTATTGTCAAGTGACTTTTCTTTCAAAATAAAACAGCTTCATTTTGAAGGGAAAAAACATCCCTGATCAATGATGCATCATTGTTTTCTTCTTCTTCTTCTTTTTTTACACTACAACATGGTGGATATGGTACAAATAAACATTCAGCAGCAGTTTAAAACCATAATTCATTTTGAAATGTCCTCCATTGAAGTGCTGAGTAACAAACACTTCACTTAGAGCTGTTTTCAAAAATACGTCTCTTAAAATGTCAAAACTCTTTACCGGAGTCTTCTTCAAAGTGTTTTCTAATTACACTACTTCAAACCAGTATTTAGACAACAAATTCACCCAGAGAAAATAATCATTGCATATTAATGTGATCAATAATCCCGACCAAACAGCAGTTTTATTTCCAGCCGGGCTGCCTGTTTATCTGAGCTTCACTTCACTGCAGACAACACACTCCTCTCTGCCGCACGGAGTCGATGCCGTTGTATGCACAGACAGATTAGGTTGTGTTCGTATTTACAAAAACGTTAATCTAAATGGGAAAGCAAATATGATTAAATTGAGAAATTGAAACAGATGTCAACAGTAAATGTTTGCGAACCGTCCCAACAGACCATCAGAGTAAATTCCAAGACTATTAGCTTTAGTTAGCTCAGATTGCCAGGAGGTCTCAGATTCACATTCCTCATCTCAGTGCGTATTCGTCCAGTTGCACAGCTCAGAAGCAGGTGGCCCAAAGTGAAGTTTTAATTGCATTTGTCACAGTGAGTGAATTAAAAGGATTGGTAAAGTTCGCCATAAAACAGTTTGTTACTGAGAGAAAATCAAAAGACGAAAAAACTTTATTTATGGAGACTTTCTCATGAAAAACTAGAAAGATTTCTCTAAAGTTGCGCCAAACTTTTGCGAGACTGTCTGCAGAATAACTTTCCACATCTTTATGTTGTGGCTTATTATCACAAGCAGTCACCCCAGACTGGTTTATGCTAATCTGGACTAAGGCGGAGCAAAGGTCGCAAAAAATGATTTCTCCTTTCAACGCTCTGCTTGTAGATCATTCAGAAGCTTTTTGTTTTGATGTGGCTCAGCAAAACATCTGTTTGACAGAGAATTAGCTCTGATACATTTCCAAAGTCGGCGAAAGAAACTTTGCACCTTGTTTAAAGACTCCACTACTGACAGGGAGGCCATCTCGGGGCTGTAAAGCATTAGCCAAGTTTGTGTGATGTGACACAATTAACGAATAACACCACTTACACATTAATCCTAATGTGTTTTTCGAAACCATTTGTACACACTTATGTACATCAAGTGAACAGTGTTATATTTCAGTGTGATTAGAAATAAGGACATTTGCCAAAACTATGTTTGGGTTTACTCCTGCCTACGATGATGTTGCATTAAACACCAAGATGTTGTTTCTTGAACCTCATGATGTTTTAAAGGGCCAGTGTCTAGCATTTTGGGGGATTTGCAGAAATGGAATATAATATTCATAACTATGTTTTCATTAGCGTCTAATCATAGCATAATAATAAATAATAATAATAATAAAGAATTGTTGTGTTTTTGTTAACTTAGAATGAACCCTTCAAATCTACATAGTGAGAGGGTCTTCTTCACAGAGTCCACCATCATGTAACCCAGCTGTGTTTCTACCGTAGCCCAGAATGGAGATAGGCCATATAGGCGGTCGCCAAGGGTGCCACCTTTAAATAAAATTTTTTTTAAAAAGTGCTGGTGGGCGCCATTCCTCATTTTCTGCAGTGTGGTAACAAATGAACAAATAAAGAAAGAAAGAAAGAAAGAGAGAAATACACTTTTAACCTTGTAACTGTTATTGTAGTGACAATATCAGGGACCAATTTATTATTTATATTGTAATAAATACAGTTATTTATGAAAATAAAAATCTTATTTTTTGTCTTTAAATCATTGTGTGTGTTGCAGTTTACTGGGCTAGGATTAGGGTTCTGAGGGGTTGAACCGTTAACCACCAAATCTGAATTTTGCCTATAGGGCACCAAATGGGCTAGAGCCGGCCCTGCTCTAGAGAGAGCCTTTTGTGTTTTTACGTTACCTGAAGGCCACCGTAGTTCTTTCACGCTTGTGAAACTGCGGTTAACGTGAGTCGCAGAGTACAAAACCGTGGTACTGCCAGCCGCCGGCTGACGTCCGTTACTCCTAAAGTAGTGATATTATGGTAATGATGGCCTCTGAGCGTAGCCAAGATTATATTTTTTTTAATCAACATAATAAGAAAATTTTGTTAATTAACGTATGGGGCAAGTCACAAATTGTTGATACTGAACATATCATTAACATGTTCACTGACAACGGACTTCATTGGAGAAATATCTGATCTTGCGATACAGTATTCGCTCGTAGGAGCTAAAGCATTATTAAATGTTTTTCGTTGTCATGTTTAGGCACTTAGTTAAGATTTGGGAAAGATAGCAATCTTGGTTTAATACAGAAAATGTTCGCTGTGACTTGAAGCACAAAGGAGAATGTGTTTACTGTATTAACCTTTAATCAAAACCATGATTTTTCTCTGAACCTTAACCAAAGTGCTTTTGTTGCCTAAACCTAACCACTCACGAGACTTAGGATGTGAACCTCTAGCTCTGGTCCTGCACTTTGTACGGCCATCATCTCAAAATGTTGCCTGTGAACATGTGGACAACAGTCCAGCAGCAATTATGTTTCTCACCACGACGTAATAGGGAAAACAAATTAGTAGTATATGAGCGTAATTTTTAGGGGACAGGGTTTTCTCATCTCATCCCATCTCATGCGATGCTACAAGCCGTCCCACAATGCAGATAAAAAGATAAACCTGCATTGCTGTGCGTCCTCTGCAGGGTAGCAGGGAGGAGATTTTAGCAGAAGGAACCCTGCAGATTCAGGGCAATCAGACAGAGGGTGAATGTTAATGAAAAAGCAAACAGCTCACCACTGCAATTTGTGCAGGAAACCACGTTTGAGCAATTGCCGCGGCTCTGTACTCTTCTCCGTTCGCCCTGCAAACAAGGAACACTTCAGGGAAAATAATTATCTGTCATTTCCAGTGTGAGGGTCAAATGCATTTACATGCAAATGACAACAACTTCCAGTTTTGGAGTCTTGCTAATGAAATGGATAAATGCAAATATGGTGCAGAAAACATTTTTACTGTGATCAAAACTATGCGATCACTGAGAACGTGTTTTGGGAAACTAACGGGCAACTTTGTGCCAAGTTTTGGCTTTTCAGACTGAAAACGATCATGTGAACAAGAGAAGGTTGACTGTGATTTTGTGTTGCCTGTTCAATGAAACAACCTCAATGTAAAACATGGACAAAGTTGGTCTAAAATAACGATGAAACAGTAGATAAGTGAAACAAAATTTCAGCTTTATTTTCCCTCCCTTCAAGTTTGAGTCATTTAGTACGTTCAGTACGAGTCCTCCGCTGCAAATCCACAAAGAGATTTAAGTGTGGATGAACAGATTAGGTTTTTGGGTCTCAGGTCTAAACCCGTCCTTTCCAAGGCCAAAAGGTCAGACCTGACTGAGTGAATTCAGATTTTTGTCCTCAGGGAACATTTTGGTTGTAGGAAATGTGATTTACATAAAATATGGTCAGCAGCTCTCTGTGTGCAGTAATGAAAAATCACTGCAGCGTTCAGGACTGCGCATCAGCCCAACTTGGATCTGTATTAATATCTAAAACTCTGGCTAAGACCTGAAAAAGACTCTGTTTTTAATACTAAAACAAGCCTTTCCAGCAATTGTGCCAATGACAGAAATTGCTGGAATTTAGAAAGCTATGTCAATAGTCTGGCAGTTATACATTCAAAGGTAGACAAATATTATCTGTAAAGAGGGCCTCACTGACAGAATCAACTGTATCGCCTTACAAAATGTGACCTTGGGAGTGAACGGCTGAACGACTGAACAATTCTTCCTAATGTTTAACTGTTAATGTTTAATGCTCGGCTGCAATGTGACTCAAAATGCGCCAAATAAGCATTTATTAAGGGACTGTAAGAAAATGATTGGATGGGGAGTAGGGCTGGGTATCGTTTAAAAAAAATTACGATGCCCGTACCCTTAAAGTGATACCGATACCAATACAGCAATCACCGCTGATAACGCCATCCCCTGACCCCGGCTATATGGGTTGTAGCTGCTGCGATAGTGGGCCAGTCACACGTCGCATTAAATCGAAGAACACTTGTGGTGATTGGCTGTGAGCAAAACCATACAACATTTTTATTCTTGATTGGGGCACAAAACAAATTGATTGCAGGTATCATTTCACTGGAGAAGTTTTGATACCACTTGGTACTCGGTTATTTCGGTCAATACCTTAAAGGTATCGAGTATCGATACCCAGTCCTAGTGGGGATTGGAGGAACCTTATGGTTCACTTTTTAAAAAACAAAAAACTCTACCCAGCATTATTAATATTTTCTCTGGACCCTCCCCTTGAGGAAAAAAAGAATGCTACACCCTCCCCCACCCATTTTAAAATAATATGACACCAATGAAATGATGCTGCTTGTTTTGCCTTTAATCTATAAAGTGCACATGGTGTCCTCCAGTTTAAACCTAAACATGTTAATGGAATAACAATGTTCACATAGCCACAAAATCACACAATTGAAGTAGAGCTAGCATTTGTCAAAATTATGGCAAACATTACTCAAGTAAAGTACGAATACTGTATCTCAAAATTATACTTAAGTACTGCACTTGAGTACTTGAGTACTTCATTTCTTTCCACTACAATCCACTCCACACACACAATCAATCTTTTTGGAATATTTCTACTTTTTTTTATGGGATGAGAAAAAGTGAAAGGCCTTCCCATTCCTTCATCAAACAGAAAATAAATAACCCTCCCACTTTCTGACCCCCTCTGTAATTTTCACACAGTCCCTAAACAGAAAAAAAATAGTTTGATGAAAAACAATAGCTTGTGCTACTTCATAAATTTGGGTTGAAAAACCTCCCTGTTTTTGTCACTTCAGGAGAGATTCATCATGCTCAGCAACAAAATGAGAACGAGTAATGCAAGCGGTACAATAAGCCAACACAATGTGTAGCAAATTAATCAGACTTGGCCCAGGGCACACTCTGGAAAAATGATCTCATTTGACCAGACGGGTCGGGGCTCCTCTCTAATTATATCACCGTACAACACCATGACTCCTCATCTTTGTTGTGGTTATTAGGAAAATAAAAACAGCAACTTCACTGTCAAATATGAAACCAGTGTAAGCACTTCTGAATTCTTAGCGCAAGACTCCTTCAGTGTTTGTTAAGCAACCAATTCATATTTCTTAATTTATGAATTATGCATATTTTCCCTCTTAATAGAAAACAGATGGATGGCAGAATTAACTCGGACCATTTGAGCTCAGATAATGATTTTATGCAAATCAAGACGCATTGAGATGTTTATTTACAAAACTGACAATACAATACTAAGATTACATTGAATCTTAATAACAAAATGTTTGATCCATGAGATGATATTTGGTTTTAATATACATGCTGGAATGATCTTGCATAATTAAAAGTTAAATACCAATGCACATTTTTTAAATTAAAAATCAATAAATACACATTTGAATTCAACAGCACTGTGTGTTTACAGTACATCACACACTTCAGCATGACCTCGTGACCTCGCGGATGAATCAGAGCCTTTAACTCAGTGCTATAGTCTTATCTTCAGTCTGCTTCTGAGCACAGTGCATGCAGCATTATGAGATACATATGAATATAAATGGGACAAAATGCATTCAAGAAAACTTAACAATCCCCGTGACAGCCCACCGGGGTCAACTCCAGCCATGTAAAATAACAATATGTCATATACACACATCTAACCTTTCACCCTGCAAGGATTTTACCGGCAAAGTGCAATGCCTTTAGGGGGGCACCCAGACTTCCAGAACATCCTCTCTGCACAATGTGTTACTTATTGCTTCCCCTTAAGGTGAAGAATAGGAGAATATTTCATACGATAAAGGCAAATGGGTCTATAAATTGCCTGGGGGAAAGCTAGCTTTCCTGATTGCTACTCATCTCACTGTTTCCCAGATGTTTTATGCTCCTCTGACTGGTAATCAATAGCTACACATGCCGCCTCTCAGCCAGCACTGGTCTTTTATAGTATGCCTAAGGAGTAGTTGTCAGTCAATGGCAGCCTTATAAATAGACTGAGGCTGCATGTGGACAGATGGATGCTTTCCCTGTCAATTGTGTAATGCCACAGTCCAAGCAGTCAGCTTTTGTTTTGTTCACAAGAGGCATTTTGTATTTTGGATATTGGAGAATTCTGCTATGTAAGGCACCGTCTGAATAAAACCAGAAATGATAACTTAAATAATGATAAATTAAAAATAAGCTGGTATCACTTAGTCACCCTTATAAAGGTTTATAAATTGTAACTAATGGCTCTATTAAAGGTTCTCTATACGATATCCAGATATATCAGCAAACAACTATTTGCCATGTTAAGATATAGAGGAGTAATGTCTACCTGAGCAGAGAATGAAGTCCCTCTCCCTCTGTGTGTGTTGTAATCTGATCGCCGGGTCAGCAGTGAGTGCCTTTTAGTGCATGTTAGTGCATGTGAGCGTGCTCCACTGGCTAGCTAATGGCCGGCGCTCTGCACTGCGCTCATACGGCGGTTACAGCTGATAACGCCGTCCCGACCGATTTCGAATTTAGCACGTTTAATGAAAAAGGTTATTAACAACACCTACAAGTCTGCAGTTTTAAATGTCAATAAGTTTATGTAAATGTAAGTTAAAGCAGCCATTTTCCACACGGTAAATGGTCTATTGGAACGGGGCTTCCTGATGCACTAAAGAGTTAGTTAAAAAGAGAAATCCAGATTCAAGTTTCAATACTTTATTTCCATTTCAACGTAGCTGATTGGAGTTTGGATTGGTGGAACCAGCATGCTGAAGGAGGGCAAACTTTCACAATGTGGGAACCCAAAAGTTGAAGAATGGAACATAAATGGAGTGGTATGATTGCTATGTTGTTTACAGCTTTCTGTGATTTCTCTTGCTGGAATTGTCTTTCGTTTTTGCAAAGAATACTGAGACATTGTGTTGATTGTGATTATACACTCAAAATAAACTCCATTGCTTACTTACTAAAAGTTGTTCTCTTCCATGCTTATGTGGTAAGGTGCATTTTTTTGTTCCCCTTATAGTGTCTGCAGTTTTTGAACACAGCCCCTTACCTGACTCCTCCTCCACCAACCCACTAATCAGGCCAGGTTATATAAGGCACCTGAGGCCTGTTAAGTCTTCTTGCTTCTGCCTGGCATTGCTGTTGTAGTGTTGGTGTTGCTGCAGGAACATGAAACCGCTGTTTAAAACTGTAGTTTGTCTTTTAAGTCATGTGTTTAATGAGATCTTTGCTTTACTTTATCTTACTTCCCTTACCCTGGCCCATGGTTCCACTTCTTTTGCTGAATAATTCTTTGTGATGCCCCATGGTGGTGAGTAGCGTGACTCAGGATATAGTAATGTTAAGCTGCAGTATTATTAGCCTCAATATGTGTTTCATTTTAGGCTGACCTGAAGTAACACTGCGGCTGTTTTTGTCCCCCATCTATACTCATTGTTTTGTCCCTTTTTAAAATACTTTTGCTTTGATTTGTTTGAGTTAGTTTTGTTCTTTTTGCCCTAGTTTTTTAGTTTGGCTTGAGTAACTGTTCTTTTATACTGCTTTGTTGACTTATTTGAGTATTAGCTTTGACCATTTTGTTAGTTGGCTTGAGTTATTTTTGCCTTTAAACCAACTGGGTGGTTTATTTATTCGGTTTGGTTGTTTAATTCTTTTCGTATTTCTTTCAGAAGCTGAGTGTCACTTTGTTGGGAGGCTAGGCACCCACGGTGAGGTACCTCCACCTACTGCATGGGAGTTAAGAGCACTGGGACACTAATGAACTGCACCATAGTTTTGCTGTGAGGTTTGCTGTGTAAGTGGTAGCACCCCTGCACCCTCCTCGGTGTAGTCTGCCTCAGATTAGTTTTGTTTAGTTTAATTTTGGATTGGCAGCTGTAATATTTTAAGGTCACATTAGATTTTGTATTAGGCCTTTAGATATTGTTACAATATAGAACCATTTTAATAACCCCATATTAGTTTGTGTATTTTGTAATCTGTTATATCATATTTTCTTTCCCTACAGCTCCTGTCCCATCTTATTTAGTGCTTTTTATTTGATTAATTCCAATAAAATATTTAACTTCTTTTGCAACCGTGTCTCTGCCTCATCAGTAATGAATCTGTGCCTTATCCATTTACCAGAAAAGTATTCAAGATTCTGTTTAGTAGTTCCTGGGGTGCAAGTCCCCAGGTGGTGTTGTCAGTCTACATTCAACTTACTGTTGCCACCACTCTTTGCCACACTTAAAACTCATCTACAAAGAACCAGTAAATGTTTACTAGCCATTAATAAAGCATTATAACACCATGTAAATGCCATTTTTAAATGGCACCTTATTAGAAAGCGGTAACAACAAATCATTTACTTTAATGGCGTGTAACCGACACAGTGGAAAACATAAACCCATCTGTCAGCTTTGAAAAATCCTATTCTCTACAGTAGGTGTTTTGTATGGACACCCTCAGTTTCAGACACTGCCGTGATGATTATCCACCAGTGAAAGATACATCAGTAAACCCAGCGAGGCTGCTGTTTGCTTTGAAGAGAACAGAGTACCTAATTACCCTTATTTACAGGACGCTTCTGAGTAAAGCATCATATTATCTCGCTGTGACAGATTCACTTGCCTAATAAAGATGATCATTAGGATTTTCACTTCTCCAGCTATGCCTCGTGGATATTACTGCTTTCTGCTGGCAATCAGATATGCACAAAAATACATCTTTGAAGTAAAGGGCAGAGAACCCTATCGTGAGTTATTATGGATGTGTTGGAGGAATTTATAGAGTGTTATTGACGCCTGCAAACCCGCAGGGATGACACACACACATTAGCACACTAACAAAAATGAATGTACTGTATAATCGCCCTCAGAAAGAACTAAAGAGTGTTTTATTTTTGCCCGGCTGAGCTTGATAACAGTTTCCATCCGCACAGCAAATAAACGTCGCAGGTACATAATGTGGGACGCGATGATGAAAAAGAATGGGCCCTGTTAAGTTACTGTACTGTCTGTCCCCTACAGGCATGCTTATGCTGTATTGATGAGCAAATTAACAGGGTTGGATTTGACTAGAGAAGCTTCTATTAGATGAAGCCGTGAAAGATGAATTCAATTGTGATTTGAATAGCACAACCCACACTAGATGACTTTCAGTGGGAGGCAGGAAATTGGCTCGCGCTAAATTGAGTTGCGCTTGTTATGATGAATGCTCAGCGGCATATCAGTTTGGATTGAATTTATCGCACCCAGCGCTTATACATAAACTCAGAGGAAATGCATAACCCCCCTCTGTAGAAACACACACTTATCTAATGTTCAATCAAAACGCTTTGAATTCTGCGACTGAACCTGTTTGGTTTGGATGCTAAACTTGATGAACTCGTCCTCCTCTCTGCTGTTATTCTGAGACCCAATTAGATGTACATATCCCACACGGTGCTGCGGTTGGAGGCCAGAGTGCGTCTGTTTGTCCAAAGGGAAGAGGCGTGGGAGAAACACATAGTGGTTTTACCCGCCAACACGCTGCACTGGGCACGGTGCATATCAATACAGGCAGTATAACTACTAATAACACTGGCTGCAGGTATGTCTCCTAACATCAGAGGGAGACGAGTGCAAAGGTTGTTTCATCTTTTATAGATCCTGTTTGAAACCAGCAATTGCCTCAAAGAAAGACTGAAGACGAACCAAAGAGTTAGAAGCAAAGCCGGTATATGTGTGTGCATTTGTTTCTGTTTGTGTGTGTGTATAAATCATGTATATGTACATTTTTGTGTGCGTGCCGTGCCCCAGCAGTGTAACTAGCCTGTTTGCAACAATCTTGCCTTGTCTTTGAAATTGTTTATGTAGGCCCATATCCCTACGGCCGAATAAGCAGGGGGCTGTAGAGTTCCCTGCGGAGGTCAGATCCCCCCCCCTCATTTGCGATTGCCCTATGCGATAGCACCCAGCATGCCTGAGAACACAGGCCTAATGTTCTGGATGGATGGTGTCATGAAAGAAGACAATTACAAGGCAGTGAGCGAGGTCTCCCAGGGTTATGGTTTTAGTCAGATCATTTATTTTATGTAGTTTTTGAAGCAGGAGCTTTAAAGTTTAACAGCCCTAGGGTTCCTTTGGCTTTTTTTTTTTTTTTTTTTTTTTTTTGAGCCCTGGCTGTGTGTGTTTGTGCGAGGGTGTATTGCTGGGAATATGGTTTTTGATGATCTAATTGGCTATTATTGGATGTTTTCAGGCAATAACATTGTGTTTTTTTTCTGTTTTGTTTTAAGGTGTAGTACATGTGATATTGAATCGACTTCACGCGAGCCCTTTCTACACCCTTCAGCGTGTTGGCCACAGCAGCTGCTGCATACATACACTAGAGAAATACAGATGGATAGATAGATAGAATTAGAAAGAGGGGGATGTGTTGCTTAGAATTACAACTTTTTTTCTCCTTTTTGCGAATTCTATAGATTTGCACTCTTATAGTCAAATGTTCAAGTGACAAGGAATCTGCTTTAGACACAATAAACATGCTTTTGTCAGGCTGTTCTACACGGTTCATTACAAAAAGCAATGCACCGTAATTTTTATATATCCCACGAAATTCGTATGTAATCCATGTAATCGTGAACCAAAGCCTATTGAAGGAGGCTGGGACACGGACGGACACGGGTCTTGGGGTATGGGGTATAGCACATGCACAGTGTAACTGAAGCTGCGGTCGTGCATTGCAATTGGCTCGATTTCGGCGAGTGCAGACCAGATGTGTTGTAAAAGAAGATATGACTTGTTAATGAAGCGTGACCCAGCCTCTTTCAGTAGGCCTTGTCTTGAACCAGGAAGTATAAAGAGCAACAAAAGTTGCATTGGGAGGAGGTCGGGGTGAATGTGTGAGTCAAAAAAACAGATTTTTGCCCAGGACACTGGAGTTTGTACCCCGTGTGATTTCTCCATTTTAAGGCCACCCTAGAGGGCACTTTATCATGTTTTCTCAATTTAAGGGCACCTGTTATTGCACTGCATCTCGTTTTCTCCACTGAAGGGGCACCCAAGAGGGCACTTTATCTTGTTTCATCTACAATAGGGGCATCCAAGAGGGCACTTTATACCATTTTGTTTAAAGGTAGGGCACCCTAGAAAGCGGTTTATAACGTTTTCTCCACTGGAGGGTCACTCTAGAAGGTACTTTTATCATGTTTTACCTATTTTAGGGGCATCCAAGAGGGCACTTTATCTTGTTTTCTCTACTGGAAGGACACCCTAGAGGGGTACTTTATCATGTTTTCTCCACTGGAAGAACACCCTAAAGGGCACTTTATCATGTCTTATCTATCATAGCATATGCTGAATGCCTTCAGTTCCCAAGAACAGGATGCAGGCCTTACCTGATCCCTGGTGAGTTTAGCTTTCAGCTGTCACTCTACTCATCCCCTGCAGTGTCACTTGCACCCGGTCCTCTTCTCGCGTTGGCTTCAATTCATTTGGGTTTACAAATAGACAGACAGAAACTAAACCACAATACTTCAGGGGTGAGGGTTATTATTCATTATCCATCATGGAAAGCAAAATTATAGTTCCTCAGTATCAGCAGCATGCCACTCCCTTGATCCTCTTCTTTTCCTATCCTGCCCTCTGACAGGCTCATATTGTCAAGTCTCGTCCTGCTCCTTAGGTTATGTGTTTTATTGTTTACCATTTTCAGTTATTATTTCCAGTTTTATTTTCTGTTACTTACCTCTCCTCTCGTTTCAGAAACTTCACTTCCTGCCCTTGTGTGTTTCCTGTCTGTGTGATTACCTACCCCGCCCCTATTGGTTTCACCTGCGCCCAATAAGACTCACCTCTCCAGTGTTTTTAGTTTGTGTGTTTCCCTGTCTCTGTGTCAGTTCGTCTTCGTCCTTCGAGTCAAGTGTTCCAGTGATTTCCTAGTGTTAGTTATCCTGTTTTTTTTCTGATCTTAGCCTAATTTTTTTTGACCGCATTTTTGCCTTACCCTTATCCTACTGCTCACCTGTGCACCGAACCCGTTGTGGTAAGTAAAGACTGCTTGATTGCACCTGCCTTGTCTCGAGTCGTGCATTTGAATCCTGCCTTTTTTTTCTCTGGGTTCACCAGTCGTAACACATATTAGATATGACCCGTCTTCTTGACTTTTGGCAACCAATCAATAAACAAATGAAAACCTGCTATCGTGCCACTGACCAAGGACAGACAAAGAGCTGTGAAAGAAATAATAAGTTGAATGTAGGACTATCTAAGAATACAATCTCTTTAGTAAAATGTTCTATTCTGAAGTATCAGATAACGAACAAAGGCTTTTGTAACAAAATGTTGTCTCTGCAGGGTTTCTGTGCCTTGTGTGTTTTTCATACAGAGAGAATGAGTTGGCTTTGAGAGTGTATTTGTATACGCCTTGTGGCGTGCTTCAGGCCATGAACTAAACTGCTGGGTGCCATAGAGTTAGCACAAGCTGCATTACTGTGGCTATACTAAACAAATTGCATTGGTGTACCAATCATCACACATGCACAGTTCAGTATTTATCGATGAGCTTAAAGCTGCAGTGGGTAGAAATGGAGCAAATATGATTAAAAAGAAAAGTTTTTTTTATAAAACAGTCACTATATCCTGACAGTAGTGCATGACCACAGGTGATCTGAAAAAAATCATGTGCCTCATGTTTCTCCGGTGCTCCTAATGGCATCTGCAAGATTTCACAGACCGGAAGATAACAACCAATCAGAGTCTCTGAGCAGCTGTCAATCACTCGCAAACTCCAATCAAACAGTCAAACTAGGCAGCGCTGATCAAATATGAATCAATATTCTGTTACTGTAATGTCTATTTCTCGCCTCAAATGTTTTCACAAACATCTTGTAGTGTACTGTTTAGCTATAAAATGAGATAGTTTGTGACCCGGCAGCCATGTTGAGATCAGTTGTAGAAATATCAAGCACCGCCCACCAGCCGGAGCACAGCCAATAGGAACGCTCTCTCTGAAATGACCTGTGATTGGCCAAAGTCTCCCGTCATGGGCTAGATTTTTTCTAAAGCTGAAAACAGAGCCATGAGGAGGTGCAGAAGTCTAGTTTTCTCTCAGAACACTTAAATTACAATATGCTGAAAGGTTATTGTGGAATTTTTGCCCGATGATGCCAAAAACATTCTACCTACTGAAGCTTCAACTCTTTGAAGATAAAGACAAATGTTATTTCACCGGAGATTTATAGTTTGATTTCTGCAGAACCAGTTGTGCCACATTACAGCGGCTCCTCCTTATGCATGGCAAATAATACTACTTCCTGTGCAATCAGCCTCGCTACTTTCCCAGTGAGCGGCCCCCACGTCTCCTACAATTACATCCTCCCTCTGTAATCTGTACTTCCACCCAAATGAGGCCATGCCTGAGTAATTTGCGTGAAGATTCGCCAAATTAAGAAATATAATGGGCGAGAATCCGGTCTGTTCTGCTGGTTATTGAATACAGCGGCGCCAAAAGCGGTGCTCTCGTTGTGCCCTATTGTTTCTTGTGGGTAATCACATTCACCAAGTCAGTCCCAACCCTGTGAGCCCAAGCAAGCCTCTCTCCCGAATTGAAAACAAAGGCGGTCATGACAATCTGTAATATTAATCTGATTGGGTTAACAGTGTCTCAGGGGCTCCTCCAGCCTGACTTCTCAACTACCTGTGGCTGCATTTTAATCTGATTGCACTAATAGCATATTCAGAATCAAGACCGACCTTGACACCTTCCCCCCCACAGTTACACATAACGTCTAATAGAACATCCTGTATTTCACATGAACACTCACAAATTTGTAAATAATTACTATCACATGGGGGGGAAAAATAATAGGCGGCCCCAATTCAAATTCACTAGCTCGAGGCAGTGTGGTAATCATGGAGGAGAGCGGGACAGGGAGGATAGAGGATACGGGGGGTGAGGAGAGAGAGAGAGAGGAAGGTAATCACATTTTATAACAACCACATAGTCTGACAGTTTGATAAGAAAAAGAGTTCAGAGTGAATAATGAGCAACTTTGTACATAGCACTTATGACTTTATGTGCTACATCATTTGTCAGTAACAACTGTGTGTTCTCGCTTTGAAACGCCTGTTACCCGTAGTTAAAACGAAACTTGGCACAATCTAATGGATTCATTGTTCGCTCGTGGACGGCTCCTTACAAATAGCCGGGTACGTTTCAGCGGCTACAGGCATATATTTGTTACTTAAAAGCAAACAACACACACAGTCCGGGAAGTTGGTGATGGATTGGATGTGTTATCTGCCTGTTAGCACAACAGCCCATTATCAATGTGCCCAGGTTACCGCGATGGCTGTAAAGCAATAAAGACAGCCTGATTCTAGCCACAGCTGAGTAGGAGTTCAGTGGCTGCCCGCGTCCTATCACTTTCAAATGAGCACCACAAATCACTTCAGCGGGATGCCTGCACCAGTAATGTGGCCATCAGCATATGAAAATATGTATGGGAGACCATCCAATTTGCTGCCAGCAAATAGAAGGAAGAAACCCGCAGCGTGCTGAGTGATAGTTAGATGGCTGGTTGCTGTGCATGTGTACAGTATGTATATGTGTGACTCTGTGTGTGCAGGTCTTGTTAATAACAGCAGAACAACATGTGATTGCATGTAAACAACATTTTTTTAAATGGCCAGAAAACAGGCAGCATTTGTTGCATTAATAAGCATATTTCTCTCTGGGAAGAATCGCAGCATAACTAGACGACCAGGGGGAAAAAAAGTTTGGTGTCTGTGCTCATGTGCGATTTGTTTTTCTGTGTGTGTGTGTGCATGTATCTGCGGAAACATGCCTGCGTGCACTTTGTTCTCCACACTGATCCTGTCCCTGGCAGAAAATAATTACAGTCTGTTTGTGAGCTGCTGCGACGGAGGAAGGACAACACAGGAACCAGCCTCATTTTACTGCTTCAGAGAGAGGACGTCACATTGCCCAGGAAGAAGAAGAAGAAGAGGAGAGGGGGGTGACAGAGAGACAATAGCAAGGGAGAGATGAGACCATTATATGAGGATGCTAATTACTCCACCTCATATTGGACGTCTGTCAAACCACCCACTCTTCATAATAAATCTAAACGTCGTGTTCTTAACGCACACTTCACATGTGAGCACATGGAGGTACATTATATCTCATGGTTTCTTGTTCCAAAAAAAACCAGCTGGAATAATACAATTTGTCCAAACTAATGAAAAGGGGAAATGAGGGGCTCATTTTTTGGTAGACATCGCAGCAGAAAAAAAACAAGCAAAAGCATGCACTGATTTCAAGATAAATCAGACAACACAGTGGTGGAGACAATGCTGCCTCTTTTATAAGGATTTATGACAAACTCGCTCACACACCCACAGACGGCGTCGACCCCCCTCTCGATCACTCAACGCTGGGATTTACATATTGTACACTCAGACATGCATACGCACTCATTAGGAGAGGGGGCTCGTGCGTGCTATATGCTAAGATGATGGTAGATGATACCCACCTCCTTGACAAGAGATCTAAGAGAGATCCCTGTGTAAGAGAAAGCAGCGTTGAAGGCTCCTAATATCTTTGATAGCATCGTTATGGTAATGATCAGGCGTGATGTAAAATTCATGAAGTGTACCTAGCATTTGAGGATTGCCAATACTTGTTCTGTCGGCAAAGGAGGAGGATGCAGAAAACATGTTACAGGAGTCGTGCATGCAGATGTTGCTATGCTTTGCCCTAATTGTTTTTCGACAGTTAAGTGCAGCTAAATGACTTTCATGTGTTGGCATGTATACACAGGGAGGGAATTGCGTCTTACCTTCTCTTTCAGCTGCTTTGGCAGAGTGCTTGTTGGAACAAAACATCGCCTTCCTAATTATTCCAACCATTAGACCTGTTAATTTGCCCAGTCAAACAACCCAGACAGACATTGTGTAAAAATACCAACAATAGAAATATTGTGATTTCCCAGTGAACATCTAAAGCTCAGCCAAACAGAAGGAAAATGCAAAACAATCAGAAGGGGTCTGCAGCGGAAACCTGGTCCATTCTGTCACTTCAAAAAGTCTCAGCATCAACCTGTCCATCATTGACAGTTATGAGTTTGGACTCTCTCTCTCTGATAGTCTGTGTGTATGCACACACGTGTGTGTTTGTGTATATGTGTGCGTGTGTGCCTAAGATCTCTGAGGAGTGTCTTTCAAACAAATTTCCATGGAGCACTCATCAGTAGGAGGTCCAGGTCCATTGGAGATGGCGTAGTCACTCTGAAATCACACAGCTAACCGGGACTGTCAGCCAATCAGGATGTTTTTGATTTTTCTTGAATTCCACGCTCAGTTCAGATTAACCTGGACTCCGACACAGACATCAGAATGGAGTGTGATTAGATGGCTGTGGATGTTCACATCTGGGGAACAATTAGCCCGGATGCACGGCCAAGCTGGAGTGAACAGAAGTGACAGCATTGTCAGATTTGACAAGTGACTTGAGCTGTTCCAAATTTAGATCCCTTGAAGTTACACGAGGGTGAAATCGGGTCGGAGACATGCATCGTGAAAAAGGGTCACTTTGTCTTGGGAACCACTGTCACCTCACAAGAGCGTGCACAAAGAACTGTAATAAATGTAAATTTGTAATTTGTTGCAGTTTGGACAACAGAAATCAAAGAAAACTCCAAGACAGAATTATAATACAACACAGATGTTTAATGTGTTCTAGATGTAGAGAGAATGGTCCTCACCCAATGCTGTCCAGTTGGCGTGGCCCCTATTGAAGTTACGGTTTTTGATTAACTAGAAGGATTATGCCAACATGTGTAGATGCAGCTGCATTCGGCCTAGGCCTAATGTCAGCAGCTCACCCTGGTTTCATTCAGAGATCTGCACATGAGACATTTGTGGATCTGGAGGGACCTGGACAACTGGAAGGAATCAGGGAAAATAGTCTCATACAGTATGGCAGTGCTGAGGGCCGCCTACCAAGCAGCCTCAGAGTTTTTCGATGCAAAAATGGAAAATGGAAACCCTCACTTTCGGGCTCAACCTATAGCCTGTATAATAAATGGACGTAGTCTCCGTGACGCCACCCATAGTTTTCTGAAGAGCCATTGTGGAGCTCATAGTGAATGGCTCCGGCCATCTTGGCAGTGACGACACAGCCTAACTCAAGGCTAATTCAAAAATGGGCAAAGAGGTGGATCATTGTTGGAGCTGAGGCGGCCCGGGTGACGCAGCAGAGCAGAGCAGACAGCTAGCAGCTAGCGACCTGGTACTGCACCTACCCAAAGCGCACTCAAAGCGGCCACGCCCTCAATTATGACTAAATTTAAGACTTAATATAGTTTAAACGGGTGAGTTATATAAAAATTCACCCCATACAGTTGTCATGAATGGTAAAATTAGCCCCAGTTTTTTGTACCAGGCTGTAAACATGTTTATTTCTGCTGTAAAGTTTGGCATTTTAACATGGTGGGTCTATGGGGATTGACTCGCTTTTGGAGCCAGCCTCAAGTGGCCATTTGAGGAACTGCTGTTTTTGGCACTTCCGCATTGCCTTCACTGCTCCACACCAGAGGTTGCTGCTTGGTTCACCCCTAAATTAAGGGGTGTAAATAGCTAAAGTGCTCATGCTCAAATTTTTCTCTTCTTGAATGTTGTGTCTCCCATACGATTGATGCATTTTGATTGATTACTAGCAAGTTTCGTTGAGTTGAATCACCAATATAGCTCCGTTAAGCAAAGCGAAAATTTGTCTTGCGTTATTCACGCGAATTTGCCCATCGGAGTGTTTTTGCAGTTTGAATGTATTCACCTCTTACAGCCAACATAGCGACCATACAGACAAGGAAGGACAAGAGGAGTTTGTGTCAGACCCCTCTCCTTATCTTCTGGTATCAATACATTCATGAGCTGGAGTCTTACAGCCCCGAGATGAGCACAAACTTTTTTGCTAAAGGTGAAACACCCAGAAGAAATTCATGTCCGTTTGCGTCCACTTCTGTCTTTGCATTGACTTTATATTCAGTTGCACCACGTCTAAAATTCACATCGCTCTAAGCACACTTTTAGAGTTTTTTTTACAGCATTCACAGAGCTAGAGTTACATTATGTGAGTGTTAATTTGGCACCCAATGCACCAGTGCCCCACAGAGATTATATTGTTTCTGTTGTATAGACTAATTCAAAGGCTACTTTTTTTGAAGACTGGCAGTCTGTTATCAAAGCTGTTGTCTGAAAATAAAAGGAAATCATTTCCCAGCAGAAAGTGGACACTGGTGAATTGCCAATGATGAAATGACAAGGATGTCTGTCAATTGGATGTTTGATGCAGGCTCAAACTGAATGAGAGGCCGTGAGCGGTGGAAAGCAAACACTCTTTGAAGTGCCTTATTTTATGACATGTTGTATTCATTGGTGGATGTGAGGTAGTGAATTAATGAGAGATGAAAATATGTCAGGATTTTCCTTTAAGCACATCCAGAAACTTTTTACAATAAGAATTAACATATGTGACTTCTACACCCTACTTCCTCCACATCCACAATCAGTTTAATGTACTGCTCTGTAGAGATGGTAATCTTCTTTGCTCAGAAAACCCAGTGATTCATTCTCGCTACTGCCATAGGGATTATTTACATTTTCCTAAAATTCACATATTAAGAGGTTCGGTGCCTTGCTCAGAGATAAAGTAGAGAAAGCTCATAAGACATAAAACTGCTTTACAGGGGTAGGGAAGGAATTGCATGTAATACTTGCTGTTACGCCCCACCCTTGGGCAGCCCTATCGGGGCGAACAACACTCCACCACTGACCCAAATCAACCACAGAAGACACCTTTTAAAACACTCAAATCCATAGGATTTATTAACAGAGACCTACAAACGATATAATGCAATACAAAAATCATAGGCTGAGAGGCAGCAAAACCAGTAGTCCCCACACCAGAGGCACTTCCATCCCAACCTCGTTGAGCAATGCGTAACGTAAGAAGAACCTAAGAAATCACAGCACATCACCCCAGTCCTCAATGCTCTTCACTGGCTTCCAATAAACCAACAGATCATCTTCAAGATACTCCTCCTGGTGTTCAAGGCTATAAACTGTACCGGTCCCACCTACCTGCAGGAGCTCCTCACCTCTCAATCCTCACCCACGGACACCCAGCGGGCAACTCCAACCTCCTCACTGTGCCACGGACAAAGTTGACAAGCATGCGGGGGATCGCGTCTTCTCCCAGGAACAGTTAGGGCCTCAGACTCACTTGCTGTTTTTAAATCTAATCTTAAAACTCACCTTTTCCTCTTAGCTTTCCCCCTAATGTTTTATAATTACTATGATTTTTAGTTGCTTTTAACTCATGTCAGGAAATAATTTTATCTGTCCTATTTGATGCTTTTAATTGCATGTTTCTTCTGTAAATTGTCTTAACATTGTATTGTGATTGTTTTACTCTCTGTTTGAAGCACCTTGAGATGTTGCTGTATTTTAAAGTGTGCTATATAAATCAAATTCCTAATTATTATTATTATTATTATTAATAAGAAATGGACGACGTCACCCATTGGTTTGCGGACTGCCGTTTTGAAGTCTTGAGTTCGGCATTTTGTCCGTCACATTCTTGTGTTTTTGCAACTAAAATGTTACAGTTTCAACCAAAATGTTACAATTAACTTTCATGAACAAAAAACACACGTGAAAGATAAGTAAAAAGAAAAGTTCTAAGACGAAAACGCGGACAACTCCCAGGCCGGACAACACCGTGGTAGCGACCTGTCAATCAGAAGGTAGCCACGCCCTAAAGCATTCCCTGCTTTATGGTCTATTTGACTCTAAATGGGACCATAATTTACTAAATGAACATCATGCTGTATTGAAGACGAATTGAAACTAGCGATCGAGACCATAAACTCATGTTTACAATGTTTACTGAGGTAATAAATCAAGTGAGAAGTAGGCTCATTTTCTCATAGACTTCTATACAATCAGACTTCTTGTTTGCAACCAGAGGAGTCGCCCCCTGCTGGATATTAGAAAGAATGCAAGTTTAAGGCACTTCCGCTTTGGCTTCACTTTTCAGGCCAGGAGGTATCCCACTGGTCCGACGGTAATAAAATCCACCTATCAGCACATCTACAGCTCATTAATTAACCCGCTATATCTCGTTTGTTTATAAAAACTGATTAAATGGAGGTGCTGTTTTTGCCACTTTTATGCTATGTTACCAGTCATCGGCTTTAGGCTTATATTTACAGTACAGATGTGAGAGTGGTATCAATTACCTCATCTAACTCTTGGCAAACAAGGGAATATTTCCCCAAATGTCGAACTACTGCTTTAAATATGAGCTGAAAGGAATATTTGAAGCTGCAACACGCAGGTCACACGTCATTGCTCCTCTGCTCTACAAGGCTTGTTCTCACCATAACAGCCAGCAAACCTCCCCCCCTCCCTCTGTATCAGTTTGACCTAGTGGGGTCTAGCCGTGTCTGCTCCCACACCTGTACACCATTTTACCCTCATAGTTCCCACTCTGGAAACATGTTGACTGACAGCTGCACTTCAAAAGATCTGCTCGCTCACTCGCTTTCATGGTTATCATCTGTTATGTATGCTAGAGAGAGGGTGAGGGAGAGAATGAGTCTCAGGCAGCCGGTTGTGTTGTGGGGCCAATTTGGATGATTGGCCTTGAAATGCAAGCTGAAACGGGCTTCCCTGTGTTCCTTTAAAGTGACCCGTGCCCGGCAGTGTAATGTAAAATTATCCTCGCCGTGTTTGTGTTGTGTCAGATGTGGTGACTGGCAGAAACTGTTAGTAATTGTCTAAGTACTCCGGTGTGTCAAAGCTGTCCGTCACTCATCCCAGCCCCCTCCTCCTTAGTTCTGCTTCTTCGGCTTCTCATAATATTTTCACTGAACTGCAGAGGACAAACTACTTTCAGTGATGGAGTTGTCACTTTGGTGCTTTTGCTAGGAAAAATATTTTACCTTGGGAAGAACACACAACCAACTGACATGTGTTTCTGCTTTTTGGGAGGGAGAAAATGAGAGAGGCATACTTGTTCTTTCTTTTGTTCTTTGATACTTTTGCAAATTCAAGACTATGAGCTTTTCTTGTCATAACTCATTGAAGTCGAAGCGAACCTGAACGTGGCATTATGAAAATACATTCCTGACTAGATCAACTCTAAAAGAATGGACACGCGTACATACTCTCTCATGTATACACTTAAAATGGAAACGGTTGACTGAATACTTGAATAGTACAGGAATCATGAAAGACTGGAGCTGGTGTTTCATTGAGTTTGGTTTCTCTGCTTGGAAACTATTTAAACACGTTTAAACAGATCATCGGCTCAGCAACCACACAGCTAAACACAAGAACACAAACGCCCTGCAGTGTAAAAACATGAAACTCAGGTGTATCTCATCAAGTCCATGAAATGTAAATTGTTCCGCTTATTAATCCTGTTAATCAGGGGTTTACTTAGGGAGACAGAGTTTATTTTAAAGCTGTTATGGAACACCACCAGTGTTGTTACAACTTGGAAGCATCTATGTATTTTCAAAGATGATTACCAGCACTGCAGAAACACCATATAAACAAATAAAAAAGCCTTGATTAGGTATTTTTTGCCTACATCTATAGCCCTTTGATAATTGATTAAAGTAGGTATAAACGGTTCAAAATATATTGCTTCTTTTTAATAAAACAAACTTCATTATACCGGTGTTAACATTATATTTTATTAATATTTTATTAATAATTAATTGTAATAATTTATGTTTCATTACCTACTACCGGGGAAGTTTCTGTATTATTGTTGTAGATATTATTATTTTCCATAGTGAGTATTCAGCCATGTAAAGTCTGTGCTTATGTTAGCAGAATACTTTTATACATAACATCCATGTCATGGTGGTGGTGCTGTTCAGGACTTTCAGGGTTAAATTCTTGCTGATTTGATGTTACTAAGGCTTTGGTGCTAAGTGCTTCTTAATGTGACCTTTTGAACTGCAGTTCCCAGAGATCACCTGTCAATCAAACGTTGTAACTGGTGCGGCAATACCTTTTCATCATGTTAGGTAGTAGTATTACCTATTAACGCGTTACAGGTTGTAATTACTTTTGTGTTGTAATTTAAGGGAATACAATTTGAAATTCAGTAACTACATCACAGTTACTATTTCCAGTAATATTCTGGTGTGTCAATGTTTTTTATTTTTTATTTGGGGGTTGGCTTACTTGCTGTCTTACTGTGAGTTTGATTGAGGGTTAATATAAGTTTTTAATTGTCTGAGCGTTCCCTGCCCTATAGTGTTAGCTTGGCGCATTTCAGGGCTGTAGTCAAGTCCAACTTAATCAAGTCCAAGTCAAGTCCAAGACCAGGTCCAGTTGAGTCCGAGTCAAGAACAAGTCCTACGGCTGTCGAGTCCAGAGCAAATCGAGTCCTGTTCCAGACCATAATAGGCAATAGTGTCTTTCTAATTCTTATATAGGCTAGTGATTAATGAGTTAAGATGGACAGAAATAATCTTATTTATAAACAATATTGATCTGTCATCTTATATCAAACTAATCAATGCATAGAATCATAGAATTCAGGTTTAAGACCATTACATTCAAATATTACATTCACTAATAAACCTTGAATTTGATCCGATATTTGCTGCTGACGTTTCTACGCCCGGGGAACACCCCCAATATGCCCACAAGCAGGGTCATTTTCATTCACTTCTTAAATTTCTATTTATTTATTGAGATTTGTATTTATGCCTGGACGAGGACGTAGGTGTCCTGCAGCACCTCCTAAAACAAACAACTAACTGATAAAGTTTAAACTTAGTGTTAAGTTGAACTCGGAGATAAAACTATAGTGTTTTCCCCAGGAACAACTTGACCAATTCTAAATAGCCAAGCCCGAGTCCAAGACAAATCTGAGTCCAAGACAAGTGCAAGACTTCGAAAAAGTGGACTCGAGACCGAGATCGAGACCGGACTTGAGTACTACAGCCCTGGTGCGTTTGCTGGAGGAATGGGAGAGGAAGAGAAAGGCAACTCCCGGTACACCAAAGTTGTCACCAGGGCTAACGTTAAGCTTACTAACTTGCCCAACGTGCTTCTGTTTCTGTTGGTACTCCTCACATCGTTTGCAAAATGTCGGTGTCTGTCACTGCTCGTGGAAACCTCTCCGCTCTTCTTTACTTTATTCTAAACTAATCTCTGAACCCATCAGCTATCGGTCTGACGGCGGATAAGCCTCTGGGGGCAAGGGACTATATTTCTGGGGTTCCGGTGTAGCCAACGTTTACCCGGGCCAAGACTTCCTCTTCTGTGTGCTGCTCATTGCTTACAGTCATAGAAACTTGAGATGCGATACCGGAGTTGGAGTTGAGAGATAACGTGTACGACCGGATTGATTCACAGTAGCCAGTATACAAGCTAATTTTAAACCAATAAAAAGCTAAATCATCATCACACGATAGTCGGTGGGTTCCGAGACTGCATTTCAGCCAATGAGTTCCACCTCTTTTGCTCTTCACAAGGACTGTATTGTATGCTCAAACGTGATTGGTCAAACCAGAACGCTTCTGATACCAAATTCTTGTCCTGTTGCCTATGAATATCCCTATGAATGCAGAATCTGTTTAAAGAGATTAATTCTAAACAAATCTGTGTGAAAGCAGAAAAAAACCCAACAAATGTAAATGTGAAGTTACATGCTGGTTCATTTTTGTGTTATATCAATCATAAATAGAGAAGCAGATTTTTATTCATATGAAAAACGTTGGCTATTATTTGTTTAATGTCGTCCAGTTTTATTGCTTCCGAATGCTGTCAAAAGACGACATCATTTTTCAAATGTGTGATTTAATGGGCAGTTTGCTGTGTGCTTTTTTTCATCCCGGGCTGCTGGAGAGCCGGAGGACTCAGGATGCCGGGCTGAGGTGAAGTCACGGCGTGTTAACCCCCCCCCCACCCTCCCCTTCCTGTCCAAACACACCTTCTCTGCCTTCCTCTGGGGAGGAGAAAAATCATTCGTTATTTTAATGGGTGTCAAATATGTTTTCCAAATCTACTAAAAGGTTATCGTTGTTACACACGGACAAGTGCTTATATCTGAATCAATGTTAACTTTGTTACTAGGGAAATTTACTGCCTTCCCGGCCCGACCACGGTGCTGCACAAACTTAATCGGCATGTTTTCACAAAGTGCAGCTCGAGGGTGATTTATATGGCTGGGGTGACTGACTGCTCTTTGATAGAGCGGGAGAAAAACACATATCGGAGAGGTGCGATGAAGGCATAAATAACACTCCCTGTATTTTCATTTGAATGTCTGACACATGAAGATTATGTATTGTTAGTGTTAGAACAGCAGGAGGGGTGGCTGGTGGTAATATGAATGAATGACATATGACTCTGCAGACAACCTCTGGTGGTTTTACACCACCAGAAACGTATTTAGCCCACCTCAGACCACATCCTATACCTTCTGGTCTCTCCTCACCTGACACCACGGAGGTCTTTGCCCTTCTTACACCGATCACGTATGATGAAATTATGGGTAAAAAAAAAAGATTTGTTTAAAAAAAAAAAGGTGAGAGGAAGAAAAAGAGACAGAGAAAAGGCAAAGAGAGAACGCGAGCGCTGCTGCTACTCCAGCGCCTAAGCGTCACTATTTGTCTTGGGCGAGTTAGCTTTATCTAATAAAGTGTCTTTGTATTAAGATGGATACTTCAAACACTCTTTTGTCTCTATAATCACAGTGGAGGGAGGCAGAACTCACACATTCCTCGCTCAATTTATTATTAATAAGTACATCAGTGGGAGAAAGATATCCTGGGGACCAAAACACCCGCCGAGCGCAGCATTCATCAAACGTAAACGAATATCACAATACACAGGATACAGGGGCTCCAATAACAGATAATTGATGAGAAAGGTCTTTGGGTGCACTGGATCACCGCTGCTGATGGTTATCATTATATAACATCGTTTCATAGTTTACACCAAAATGATGAACTGTTTGTTGAAGGGAAGCATTTTTTCGCTGCCTTCTGTATGCAATTAAGCGGTCTGTTTTGCGGGAGTGGGGTCATTCCGTGCTCTCGTGATTAAACTGTGGTTAGCGGCACAACTGCGTCCACTCAATACTTCTGTTTTCTCACAAGACCTTAATCTATTGCAACCGCAGCAATTACCCTTCTGACAGGATAACAAAACACAAACACAAACAACACGATCACATCCAAGGCTTTAAAAAAAAAATATCTCTTCATCTTCTGCAGAATGAGGCTTTGAATCTTTGTCTTCTTCTTAAGATGCTGAATAAAATCTCAGTTGTAATTTGATGAAAGATGCAAAATAAAAACTCACATGTACAAAGATAATTTTGAGGGAGATGTTTTTGCTAATATCCCCACTCTTATTTGTAAGTGATAATGAGGCTCTATTCTGCAAGCAACCCTGACAACAGGGAAGCACTATTTCAGATGACAGATGGGACTGGTTGTGTGCGACTACCATAAAAGGCCACTCCCCACCCTGCTGCACAACCTGTGCTCCGGTGTTGGGTTTCCGACAGCCAGTAGCAGCGCTGACACATGTAGCTATAGGACCCGTGTCTGAGGGCAGGAATTCAATCAATAAAACTCGCCCCTCGACAAGATATACCATGTTACACACTGAGAGACGGGGTGAGCCATCTGTTCCTTTCTTTACCACTCTCCCCCCTGTCACATGTCAATCTGTGCTGCTAATGTCCAATATATTGGGTTATCATTCATATCGTTTAAACCACCTTCTCTGGCTTTATGTAATGAAGCTGTAACTCAATTGGTTTTGGTTTACCGTCCCCCGGTGCCTGCTCTCAAATCAGCTTGCATCTGTCTCCCTCCCCTCAGGGACCGGTGAATCGCTGTGGAGCCGTTGTCACTTTTTCAGGTGATGCAGCACTAGAATAGCACTTCATTAACAAACTGCCTGTGCGGTACATCAGAAAACCCACATTAGTTTGTTTTAAAGAGGACCTATTAGACTTATTTTTCAGGTGCATACTTGTATTTTGGGTTTCTACTACTACATGTTTACATGCTTTAATGTTAAAAAAATGCTTTATTGTTTTCATACCGGCTGTGCTGGAGCACCTCTTTTCACCCTCTGTCTGAAACGCTCTGTTTGAACCCCCCCCCCACAAAAAGCCCAGTCTGCTCTGATTGGTCAGCTGGCCCGCTCTGTTGTGATTCGTCAACCGAACCAAACTCTTCAGACTCTGTTCCAGCTCTGCTCTAATTTGCTTTGTTTGAGGGTGTGCTAAACTAACCTATGCTAATGTGTTACTTGGTGACATCACCATGTTATATAAGAAAAGGCGGGACTTTAAGCAAGGCGTTTCAGGCAGTTCAGGAGCAGTGTTTCTGTGGGGGAGGGTAAGTCCCTTTGCCGTGGACTTTAAGCTTTGTAACTTTGCAGACCTTTTACATGCACAAAGAAACTATAAAACACAGAAAAGGAAAGGGGGGGGGGGGAAGCACAAAAGCATAATAGGTCCTCTTTAATTTTGTTGTTTGACTTCCCTTAGCCACCTTTTAATTGTGGTGCCTTCTCAGACTGGCTTTAAGTGCTTACAGACGAGTAGGTGCAGGCGCAAATTGGTGGCAGGTGGAAAACAAAAAGAGACAATTCAAAGCCAAATTTGATGATTTGACCTGCAGGGCTTCTGAGGACACTTGTGTTATAAGAGCCTCTCTATACAATCAGTGCTGCTTTTCAGATGAATACAATCATTTGGTAGGCAACCTTGGAGTGCCTTAGAATGAACCACCCACATAATAAGAGCATCATTAGTCACATCCCTGCATGATTTGTTGAAGTCTAACATCTCAGGAGGTGTTGCACATGTTTTTTTCAAACCCTATTTTTGACAAAAAATGACATATTATATAGTTTGGGTTTACAAAGGGAATGTCATTCATTTTCTTTACAGGCTGTTAGTAGTTTTTTTTTGACATTTCTAAAGTTGTGATGTAGAAAATGCTGAAAATGAAGAATATCATTCCTGGTTTATAAGCTGAGAATCAGATTCTATAATAATAATGCACATGAGGGATGTTTTTGAAACATAATCTTATAGTCATGTAACTGAAAGAAGAATTGAGGACAACATTACGACCCGAGTGCAGTCCAGTGGACTTTCATCTCCACACACACACACACACACACACACAACCTCAGTGTTTCAGCTCATTGGGACAATTTATCACGCGGGGTGAGATAAGGTTCTCTATTGTTTCAGCGGTCTGCATAATTCTGCTCTCATAAGAATATGAATGCTTCCCCATCTGTTTGGCGTTAGCTTTCAAACCGCACTTAGCTGCAAACCCACAGCCATGCGAGACATCTACTGTTTAATTAAAAAAAGAAAGGAGAAAGTCAGAATAAAATTATACTGCTATAAAAGAGTCTTGCCAACAATAACATTATCGTTTGACACGCAGCATGTCAAAAAAAAAACAGCTTCATATCACAGTAAAGAGAACCGACCTTTGAAGAATATGTGTATGTGTGTGTGTTTGAGGGTGTGTGTGCGTGTGTGTGCGAGTGTGTGTTTGAGGGTGTGTGTGAGTGTGTGTGAACCGCTAATTTTAAAGCTTCAAAGATCGCTTTTAGGATACCACAAAAGAATAACCTCTGACACCCAAACAAACAAACATAAGCCACATTTAAATAGCACAAGTTGGAAAAGTCTGAAAGCTCACATCTTTAGTGCGTGCGTGCGAGTGTGTGTGTGTGTGCTGTACTATATGTGTGTGTGTGTGTGTGTCATAAAGAGCAGGGACATGTCTATTATGTGCAGTTTGATTAAAGCATGATGGCTGGTGTCCAATCTGCTTTCCAGGGGAGCGCTGTGACAGCCAGCAGCGCGTCTACCTGCTGCCTCCTCTGCGTGTTAGGTGATTTACGGCTGACTCCCTCCGTTTATGTACTGCCTTATTTTCATTTCTACCCCGCTGAGTGCCAGGTTCAGAACTCCTGAAGAAATATTATGCTTTGCTGACAAAATACAGTGACAGCCATCTCCCAGCCTTAAAAGAGTGCCAGAGTGTTTAACAGTACGAGAGCTTGGGAGACAAGGCGAGGTTGAAGGCATCTGTAAAGCGCGCGGCCCATTGAAACAGCCATTTGATCTAAACCAGCACTGATTGGGTGGAATGATGTTTATAGCCGAGTTAGAATCTACTTTCAATTAAAAAAATGACACAGGGGGGAAAGGGGAGGTCTGTAAAACAGACGGTAAAATTTATTGAACAACTTTTACTGGGGTCTCGTCTGAGAAACATGTGGCGCACAAATGAAATGTTTGTTTCGACAGACGGGGTTCGCCCACAGACGAGCAGGTAACTTGACGCCAGGGACTTTTTCATTAACCCCGAGTTCAAACCCCGCTGCTGTTTCAGGCTTTTTGTCGGGGAAGCAACAATTTGATGTAAACGGATGAATATAAATACCCCTGTTGTTCAAGCGCCGCCATGCTTCCTATTCATTCCCGCCTGTTTTCCCCTTTACGAGAACTACTCTGAGCTGTAATGAGGTGTTGTAGCGTCCCGAGGCGTTATCATTTGCCGCATTATTATTTCAAAAGCGTCGACAACAGCGCCGTCTCTGATGTAATTCTCATGCATATGGAAGGTGTTGCCAGTGATATCCTGGTGTTTGGGAGAAGGCGACCCCTCGCTAAATAAAATGAGTGATCACAAACCTAATGAGGCAAACGAGTGTTTGGAGCAGTCGGGGCCGGGCATCAGATGGACATGCTGTTGTCTGTAATTAGCCTCTAGCTACTCTGCTTATTTTTATTTAGATTCCAGCCATGAAACCAGCACCAGTTAATATGAATCTGAAAAAAAAACACCCCCCTCCCTGCATCTGAGAAACGACTATAAATAAAGATTGTCATTGTAACCTAATCAAATTATGAGACGTATTTTGGTTAGGTTGTCAGTTGTCTAACGCTCTCCCTCTCTCTCTCCCTCTCTTTCTCAGCAGACGAGGCGAAGCAAAGTGAATCCCCTGAGGTCCTCTCATCTCTCTTCAGGAGCTGCCGACTCTCTTCTCTTTATGGCACACCCAGAAGGATTAAGCACAAATGGCATTCACATGATTTCAATAAGCTCAGGGAGACAAGAACCAGCCTTTCAGCACATTAGCTTTTCGCTGTGGAGGACACAAAGCAGACACCGAGCAACTGCAGGGGGAAGAAAGAAAGAAAAAAAAAAGAACACAGAGTTAATAATGATCATAATAATAGACCGGTCTGGCACTGCTGAAATGGAATTCCACTGGCCCCCCAAAAAATGGACTCCTAAGTGGTGATGTCATCAGTAATGGCCCCGATTGGGTTAGACGTGAACCTGAGGTGACACCGTCGTAAAAAGGTGACCCCTCGTGGCAAAGCCTCTCAAAAATCTGGAGGAAGTCAACATATGTGAAAGATCTCCCTCCAAGAGTCTAACATTCAAACACATGGTTGGACCCTGATATCACTCCAAAAGTGAGTTATAATAACTTTTATAACCCTTTTAATAACATTATTTATGTTTTCTGATGCTGCACACAGTTTAAAAAAACCCATTTGATTTCAGTTATTATTAATTAAAGCTGCAATAATTGATATTTTTTTATGTTAACAGTGGATCAAATGACTTTGTCTAATGCGGAAGGGGTAGCTCATGGTGACAAACAGCTTGTTGTTTTGGTTTTCAGGTTTTCAACGTAACTGTTTTGGTTCAGTCCAGTGGGCAACCTCAGAGTCTGAAAAGGGAAGTCAATGTGGAAGTGGCTTGAACTTGCATTCTTTCTAACAGCCAGCAGGGGGCGACTCCTCTGGTTGCAAAAAGAAGTCTGATTGTATAGAAGTCTATGAGAAAATGACCCTACTTCTCACTTGATTTATTACCTCAGTAAACATTGTAAACATGAGTTTATGGTCTCAATCGCTAGTTTCAAGTCTTCTTCAATACAGCATGATGTTCATTTAGTAAATTATGGTCCCATTTAAAGTCAAATAGACCATAAAGCAGGGGATGCTTTAGGGCGTAGCTACGTTGTGACTGACAGGTCGCTACCACGGCATTGTCGGGTCTTGGAGTTGTCCGTGTTTTCGACTTACAACTTTAACCCTTTCACAGGATGGCGATGGCTGAAACTAAGATGGCGATGGCTAAAATGCAGAACTCGAGGATTCAAAACGGCAGTACACAAACGATGGACAGTGACTACGTCCACTTATACAGTCTAGTTCAGTCTCACCGCTCTCATTAGCAACTGCGGGCGCAGCAGGCAGCTGTTTTCAGCGAAAAAGTTTTGATAAACCCACTGTACTCTACCTGCCCAGCACCAAACTGCAGACAGACAAAGATAGCGACTATCTGGCAAACAAAGAATATCATCTAGAAGCCAAAAAGACAGATATTTCCCTCAGAAGCTGGTGGAGACCAAAAGAGAGCTAAAAGGAGAGTGAATATTGGACTTGTATTCGGCAAGTGGCCAGAAGCACCACTCTAAAAGGAGAGTTTCCCCCATGTCTGCTCAATTTGTAAATAGGCAACCGTTTGATATAAAAGTTTACATCCTTATAACTTTATATGGTGATAATATGTTGATTTGAGGTTTATTTCTGCCATCCAAAATGCTCCCCAAAACAATCAGGAAATGTAGGTTTAACAAATAACATGCTAAATTTTCAGAATTAACTGCTCTTAAATTACATATGCAAATTGGCAGTATACTTGTCATTTAAAACTGTGTTCAAAGATTGATTCCAACCTTTTGGTTCTCTCTGTTACATAATTAAGCTTAATATCAAAAGTTACGCTCAGAAGGGAACACATCCTTGTCACCTCATTAGAGCAATTTCAACTGTTGGCTTGTCAATATGGCCTCCTACTTTGCAACCACATTTTACTTTTGCTTGATGTCCTTTCTCGCTGTCGCGTTCTCCTTCTCTACCTCTTTTCTTTCTCCCTTGTGAATGTGACTAATCGTCTAGCTGGGTGAAGGTAGAATGGCACTAGGTCTCCTCCTTCCTTCCTTCCCTCCCTCCTTCCCTCCCACCCCTCCCTCCACCCCTCCACGCGCTCCACTCCTGCACTGTCAGTAATTTTTCATCGCCCTTGTTGGGGCCGTTTTATGCATTGTTTCCCTGATGCAGTGATTGATGTCAGGGGCTGGTAATCTGGGGGAATGAGAGGCTGGATGGTGGCCGCCGAGTCCCCTCTGTCTCTGACACGTGTCGGCTGAGTGGCGGTGCGCCGTGCCGCACTGGGGCCCCCGTTTGGCCGCGGCCACTGCTGAGGCTGCTCACTCAGCCAGCCCTCATTTCCATTTCAATCTCAACCTCATGAATGCAAAAACTCTGGCCGAAAATTAATAACACCACGCAGGGGAAAAGTGGGCGCAGAGGAGAAGGATGGAAAGACACGGAGAGATGGAGAGGAGAGCAAGAAAGAGAATGTGGAGCCGGGGTCTTTTTCACCCCTTTTGTTCCTCCAAAAGTGCCCCTTATTTTATTCCCCTCTCTCTTTCACCAGGATCCTCCAATGAATGGCATTACAGACAATGCCATATCCAGAGTGACACAAATTTATTTCGGTTGCAGCGCCATAGTGTATTTCCACAGAACCAGGGGCGATTTGTCTGGGGACAATTTGGTTTCCATAAAGGATTTAAATGGTTTCTGTGGAGATAGTGGGGTGAAATTTAATTTGTTTCTCATTTGCTACAGCAGGTATGAAAAGGAGAAAAATTGGACGGCTGATGGGCTAAAAATTGGTGCTGTCCCTCTGCTGTATCCCCAAAGGACCAAGGCCCTGCATCATATAGATTGAGTTCGACCCCCCCGGCCCTCCCAACCACAAGCCAAGCCAACACACCCACACACACACACACGCCTGCCTCCAGCCTGCAGAGAGCTGTAACCTTAAACCAACTTAAACAGTAACCTTTGGGGAGGCTGCCAATCACTCCTAAAACAACGTTTCCATCGATCGGCCTGTCTGCGTGATTTATGGCCTCATTTTACACTAATTGAGAATTAGAGGGCGGATTAGTGGGCCTCAACACTTCGGCCTGATATGCACTCTGAGCAGTGTAATCTGTCACGCCGGGATGTCCGACACTCTCTTACTCACAAAGGAGAGGAGGGAGGGGGGTCCTTTCTAATTGAATTTCCAGATAACACGGAAATTAATTTGACACCAGCGAAATTTGACTACAGCTCTGGTGCTGTGCTCTCTTGCTCCCCCATTGTGAAATGTATGTGTTTCTTCTCTTTCTCTCTCTGGTTCTGCTGTGCCTTGCAAACACTATTGATCCAAATCACTTTGAGTCGAGGGCCGTCTGAAGCATAGAATCCCTAAATCATATTTGTGCTCATATTAGGGCAGTTCATCTGCTGCTATCTTCGGCCACATAATGAATATTACCTTTCATTTTGTTTGACTGTGTTCAGATTATCTTTCTTTCTTCGCGTGGAGGGGAATTTCCTTTTTTCCCGGAGGCCGGCGAAATGCACGCAGGCGAATGCCCAGAGTCAACAGTTGGAATTGAATTAGGGTCCCGGCTCGCCAGGTCCATTGTCTGGGTAATTTGTCGAATAAGTGGCAAAATGAAAGCACTCTCCACGGTTCTCCGAGCACCTGCTGTTGTGTCACTCATCGCTGCAGATACACAGAGCGAGAGGGGAGAGCAAGTGTTTCAAATGCTATCAAAGATCACATGTTAAATTGCTTCGCCATAATCAACTCAGATGTCATCGCGGTGCTTTTTGTCACGGATTCATAATGACGTCAAAATAATCAACAGCTGCAAAGGGGAATCATTTCAGTTTGAAAGATCTGTAATAATGCATGTGTGATATGCATGTTAATGCTTTCCCCTCAACATTCAAAGCCCCACCTTTCATAATAAAATTAAACAAATTTGCAGTAGTGGAAGATCCACAATATAAAAGGCACAGTATTATCAGCAAATTGTTTTGAAAAGTATCAAAAGTAAAAGTACTGATTATGCAGAATGGCCCTTTTTTATATAACATATAATTGGATTCTCATTACTGATTCATTATTTTCTACACATCATTTTAAGGTTGCAACTGGTCATGGTGAAGCTAATATTTACTGTATACATGAAGCCATAAACTAGGGCTGTCAAAGTTAACACCATAACACATTAACGCAAATTTGTTTTAACACCACTAATTTCTTTAACGCATTAACACAACTTGCGATTTTTTAAAGCTAGAATGAAGATACTGGTATCATATGAAACTAGAAAACAGAAGGAATCCATTGGTACCAACCATGTCATACGTGAAGGAGGCTAAATAACGCTCCAAACATCTGCTAAATTTTGGCAAAGACAAACTGGCATGGACATTTTCAAAGGGGTTCCTTGACCTCTGACCTCAAGATATGTGAATGAAAATGGGTTCTATGGGTACCCACGAGTCCCCCCTTTACAGACATGCCCACTTTATGATAATCACATGCAGTTTGGGGCAAGTCATAGTCAAGTCAGCACACTGACACACTGACAGCTGTTGTTTCCTGTTGGGCTTCACTTTGCCATATTATGATTCAAGCATATTTTTTAGGCTAAATGCAGTACCTATGAGGGTGTCTTGAAAATATTTTCCATTGTTTTGTGTTGTTAATTGATTTCCAATAATAAATATATACATACATTTGCATAAAGCAAGCATATTTGCCCACTCCCATGTTGATAAGAGTATTAAATACTTGACAAACCTCCCTTTAAGGTACATTTTGAACAGATAAGAAAATGTGTGATTAATTTGAGATTAATCCTGATCAAGTATTTTAATCGATTGACAGCCCTACATAAAATCCATCATATTTTAAAAAATCACGTTTTGCGGATACAATCTTAATCTGCAAAGACACATAAATTTGGTGGAGTAAAACAAAAGAGTAAAATTGTAGGTATTGTAAGTATGTAATTACTTTCCACAACTGGTGATGTGGAGGTACACAGAAGCGCTAACAAATAAAATGATCTAACCTTTTTAACTCCGCTGTGCATCAGAAAGCGTTTCTTTATTTTGTTGCTCGCATTGTGTGGGAGTTAAGTTTGCACAAGGGCTCTTTAGCAGGGCTAAGAGATGCATTTATCTGCGTAATGAACTTTGGACGCTTGCTAACTTAATCCCGGTAATGCCTGCGAGAGTCAATTAGCGCAACTAGATTCAGTGTGGTATTTATCTGATAGAGCAGACCCCGGCAACTACACACCACCAGAACACACACACACGCACTGTATTGACCATCTTCATCTTATCTTTCGGCTAATGGGACCATCGGGCCCATCATCGGCTCCACTCTAAAACACAGCGTTAGTATCTTTTTTGAAAAGCCTGTGGGGAGTTTTTGAAATTGAGTAGCTGTTGATTTGCAGCACTAACAAGTCTTTTAAGAGTTGATTTTTTTCCTCCCCTGATCATTTCCATTTGTGATCCCTGTAAGCGTGTTAACCTGGATTCCCCTCAATCAATGCTCACAGGATATTATCAGTGTAGCACACAGGTGACAGCATATTACAAGACCTGTAACAGATACCTCTGGGATCTTCATCTCCCCTATGACAGGGTCTACTATCTGGAGCAGGAGCCTGTATAGAGAATAATAAATGACAGGATGTGATAAGACTAGGCTGTTAGCAGGCACGGTCATGGTCTACATTGCCCTTCTTGTCTCTCCAGGGACGGGTGCATGCGTGTGGGTCTTTGTGCATGCATGAATGTGTGTGTGTGTGTGTGTGTGTGTTCCAGCTGTGCTCTCACACAGACCTGCTTAACTTTTTGCAACAGCGTCAGTGGTGGCCATTGTCTTGTAGCAGGCAGCACACAGTGGGTTACAAAAGGTCTCTATCTGCCTTCTTCCTCATTTCTTATTCAGACCCACGGGGACGGAGGGCGAGGAGGGTGGGGAGAAGAGGGTGGAAGGGTGGAGGGAGGAGTGGGAGAGGAGGAGGAACGGGGGGGATAACTGAGAGGCTGATGGAGACTAGGTGACAGGTTGGAATGGGCCATCAATAGATCCATCAGGCTGGTAATTTGGAGCGCGCTTAACATACATCAGTGCAGTCGTAGGAGCTGGTATCTGTCTTGTCGTGGAATCACAGTAAATAACAGTTAAAGATGGTGTCAGGGCTGACCTGGCTGACCCCCCCCCCCCCCCAACCCTCCCTGTACACACACACACACACACACACAAACCACCCACACACGCCACTGCAAAAGAGCAGCATTGGAGCTGGCACAGATGGGAAGGGATTAACACATAGATTAACAACATTTACATTCACACATGCAAGCGTGCAGTCACAGATATTCAGACTCGCAAAAACATCCGTCTTTAAACCTTTTTTTTAAACTTTCAATACTTAATTTTCATGAAACAAGCCAATTGTGCCAATGAAATTAAATAACCCCAATCCATCATAACGAAGTTAGATAATTTCATTATTACTGTGCAACTTCCCTTGTTTTAGGGATTTTCTACATACGTTTCTTTATCAAAAACAAAGCAAAATCAAGCAGATTGCTGCACTAAAATAAAACTCCCGAATTTAAAGAAAAAATCAATATCAATCAATCAACAATCAATATCTCACTATATTGACAAATCTTTTGGCCATTTTAAAATAAAATGTAATAATTAATAATAGACCAAATGGTAACTCACCAGGCTGTTCTCATACATCGGTTGTAGCTATACCTACAAAAAGTAATGCACTGTAATTCTTATATAACCCACGAAATAAATTTGTATGCAAGCCACATAATTGTGATCCAGGAAGTATAAAGAGTGGCAAACGCCGCGTAGGGAGGAGGTCAGGGTGGATCTAAAAATACCAGACTTTTTACCCAGATCGTGTCCCTTTTGAAACCAGAAGTCAACGTTGATTTATTTGTCACATAACTTACGTACTTAAGTAACGCCTCTTCTGGAGTTATTATAAGCCAAACCACATTTTTTTCCTAAACCTAGCTAAGTCGTTTTATTGTCTAAACCTAAGGAAGTTGTTTCCTGTGAAGACAGAAGTTTATTTTGAAAAGAATGTATGTCTGTAACGAGCGCAAATTGACCCGTGTTGCTGGACATTCATAGGAAAACGAATGAAAAAGGAGGAATACATTTTCCCGTAAGATATCATACGAACCGTTGCATGAGAATACGTTGAACTCAATCATTTCTTTGAGTGACTATCTTGTAACAACAAACCTTAAATGGTTTATAACACACTATAATGTAGTTGTAAGCAGATGTACGGACGTGTTTTATAAAAAAATAGTATTTGTCACCAATTACAATTTATCCTGTGAAGACATATTTATATTACTACAACTGTGTGCCAACATTAAAGCATACCACACTCTACTTCCACAATCTTGTAGAGGCAATGCAAATACAGTCAGTCCTCTTTGTTTTAGAAAGCGATATGACAGGAACAATCTGAACCAAAAGAACAAACCTGCTCATGAGTAAGTTGACAAATAGGCTGGAGCATCTTTCATTGACAGACACTCTCTGAGAAAACAAATGCTGCAGGTGCTTTGAAAACGGTGTATAGCACCAGAGGGCAGGCAGATGAGCCTCATCCCTGAGGAAGATGTGTCTCTCTTTGTGTAAAGTTGAGAGTGTGTGTGTGTGTGTGTGTGCTAACAGCAGAGCATGTGACTATAAAAGTGAAGCACCTTAGGCTAACTGCTGTTCCTGCCACTCACACTCCCCACTAACCTTTCGAACACACACCATTCGGTCTTAAAGGTGTCATCTCACATTTGGGTGTAATTCAGTGGGATAACGCAGTGAAGCTCCATGACATTATAGCTGCAAGTCATAATACTGATTTCTAATATTTGGGGCTATTTGTGATCACTTTTATTGACATGTTAAGGAATACGTGTGGTTATGGTTAATGAGAAAGTTTGCTCCGGCTGATGGGCGGTGCTTGGTATTTCCTGACCTGATCTCAACATGGTGGCCGGGTCACAAACTCTCTCATTTTACAGCTAAACAGTACACTACAAGATGTTTCTGAAAACATTTTAGAAATAGCCATTACAGTAAGAGAATACTGATTCATATTTGATCAGCGCTGCCTAGTTGGACCGTTTGATCAGAGTTTGTGAGTGATTGACAGCTGCTCAGAGACGGCAAGGCTCCAGCTCGGCTCTGATTGGTTGTTTTCCTCCGGTCTGTGAAATCTTACAGATGCCATTAGGAGCACCGGAGGACACAGAGGCACATGACTTTTTTCAGATAACCTGTCTCATGCACTACTATCCAGCCCAGTGTTGCCAACTCTTTTCCAATGAAAGTAGATAGCAGCACTAGCTCCAAAAGTCCATAAATCTAGCGAGAAAGTCACCAAGTTGGCAACATATGAACGTAAAAAACGAACATATTGCTATTGTTAGTACTCACAGCTGTCAAGCTAGGCGCTTAAGGAAGACTCCGGTGACGCGCAATGAGTGCATGCAGGCAGGTCAACACATTCTTATCCCAACCCGTCATATACTGACGCATTGTCAGACTCCTCTGCGTCACTTTTCGCTCACAGTAAACACATGCTTAATGTTGGGAATTAAACAAAAACACTTGTTTAGGATTAGGCAACAAAACGGCATAGTTAGTTTTAGGAAAAAAACATGGTTGGGCTTAAAATTAGTTGAACGAAAACGAACAGCTGATATTAAACTGAAAGTGAAACGTAACGCATGGGACACAAACAGCGGTCCCCTGATGAAAGCGGACCCATCCACCACCCCTGTGTGTCTCTTTCTCTCTTTATAATACGTCACCACAGCAGAGTGTTTACTGTTGCTGCAGATGGGTTTACATTGTAGTTAATGGAAAGCCCGGTGCGTGCGAAGTGCGGCGGTATCGAAGGGCGACGGCCGTGACAAAGTGTCGGTATTTGACACCCTGAGGCTGGATATAGGTAGGTAGGTAGACCGCTAGGTAGCACGTCCAATCATTACATTCAGGCCAAATGTAGTGGAGTAGAAATATAAAGTAGCATGAAATGGAAATACTTAAGGAAAGTACAAGTACCTTAAATTGAACCTAAGTACAGTACTTGAGTAAATGTATTTAGTTACATCCCACCACTGCATGCTAGCCATCATCTAATGGCCAGACAGGCAGCAACAGCAAAAGAAAGATTAAAGGAAATGCAAGAACCGAGAAACAAACACTGATTATAGCTTGACAAAGTGTACGGCATGGTGTTGACCTACTCCCTATGGTTTCTAGACACACGTAAAATGCACACAGACACACTCGGCAACACAAACCAGAGCCGAGCCATGACTCTGACCTGTTCCTCCGTCTTATTGAACTTGTTACAGTCCTCTTGGCCCCGCTTTAATTAAACCCAATTAGCTAGTCAAGGTTCCACGTACACTAATACTGTTACTCTGATACGATTTGGCCTCTGCTTTTAGCTGTAAGTGTGTGTGGCTACCTTAATCAAAATTGTCAGTTAAAATGAAACTACAGCTTGAGTAATTAAATTTAATTGGATCTTGTCACTTCTCATGCTGCCTGTGTTTTGATCCTTGTTGAGTGTTTGCCGCCTCTGCTTCGTATACCGAGCTTTATTACAGCGCGTGCCCTCGACCTTGCCGGGGCCAAATGCACTTAGACCCGGTCGAAGCTGGGAAATTCTTTGAACCCTGACGAGTGCAAAGAAAGAGTCCTAATTTGGCGTTAGATCATCAGCATTTCTTGATGATATCTGGAAACACTGATCCTGTACTGGGAGGACTTCACTGTTGAAAACAGGTATATATATGTATATATATATAGATCAATTGATTTATAATGGAGAACTATTATTGCAAGGATAATATCTGCCAGTTGACTCTCCGTGAGATGCACTTTGTCTGTGCGTAGGTGGTAAAAACCTGCTTACAAAAAGGATCTACAATATTATTACTTTGAACAAATCTGGTACATCTCAAAGACAATTTCCAGGGATGATTGTTAGTGTTTATATATATATATTTTTTAAGTTAATGCAAGATGATTTCTTCTTAAATGCTTTAAAACACCAACGCCACATGACTTATTTTAGCACATTTTCAGAAATACAGTTCCGCTTGGCTATTTCCTCACAAAACTCACAAAAACGATTTGATGGGCCATGAAGGAGATAAGAGCGACTGCTGATGTCTCCATACATTGTGCTTAACGCAGAGACGCAGAAAGCCAAAGGTGGAATAGCTTTCCCGGAGCGTTGGTTTCCTGGCCAGGTATTTGTGTTGCCAGAGGAATGAAACATCTAAATGAAGTGGTCAGGATGGGCTCGGCAGCATTGGAGTGACCTCTCGACCTCCAGACTTGGGGAGAATATGGAGGAATTCAACATGCAGCCGCGCTACCTAAAGGCAGGAGCGCCGAAATCTTTATTCACTGAGAGCTGCTTGCTGCTAAAGCACATTCCCTTTCAATCCATTAGAGCTCACCGTCCCCTTCCCCTTCATCACACGGCGCGCCCCTTAATTTGACAATGACAAAGAGCCACTTGCAGATTTTAAATTTCATAATTTTAATCTGTCAAGTCTGACATTTAATTAGTGGCTTCCTAACCTGTGTCTGCCTCGCTCTCTGAAGGGCACCGTTTGTTCCGAGAGCGCCGCGCAATCTCTCGGCGGAGGAGAAGAGAGAGTGGATTAATATATATGTACATTACCAGCTGCTGCAAAGACAATACACAGAGAGGGAGGCCATTAGGGCCTAATGCAGACAGATGAGGTTAATAATATTTGGGAAGTGTTGCTCTATTAAACAGAGCACTGATTAAGACCTGAGTGGGATCCCCCTTCATGAGGCGCTGATTGGGACCCGGGCTGCCTTTTGTTCTGCCGCTCCCAGAAAGAGGAGAGAGGGCCGGGGTAGCAGAGGAAGAAAGGACGGGAACAATGTTGGCCCACTTTGTGGTGCGGCCGACAATGGGGACGGGCTTAATGAGAATCTTTACAGACCTGGATGGGGGTTTATAGAAGTCCGACGCCCACTGATAACTTCATTACAACCACAGAGCAAACAGATGGAGCCAGCTTTGGGAATCTTTCAGGTCTCCCCTCTGAAGGAAGTGATTGCTTTCAGTTCACACTTGATTTCTTTTCTTTAGTCACTGCAGATAATGTTACCCGACTGACCTCATTAATTTATTTCCATCATTTTATATAGCTTGAAGTGTGGAGATTCAACCCCATGCAGTTGAAACTCTTTCCTCCAAATAAAAAAAAATAAAAAAAGCCAGTTGTGTGTAACACTATTTCACACAGACAGCTCTGGCGGAGCTGCTATTGATTTTAGAATCAATAGAAAGTGAAGGGAGATGGGGTGGAAATGGCTTGGAATTGGGCGAGCAGGGAAAGTGTCAGGTGCTGCAGGTGTGTGTGTGTTGGTGTGAGTCAAATGTCAATGTCAAAGTTTGATGATCATAAACATTTTACTGAGTGATTTTTTGACTGGTTTGTGAAATCTCAGATCTCCGATTCATCCGGACTTTGGGAACAAATCTTTTAGATTTTGGCGTTTTGATACGTTCTCATTCGATATTGCACTAACAAATGTGAATCAACGAATACCGACTCAATCCAAACCAGCTGTTGTGTTTTCAAAATCGTTCTAATTACTGTCCGATGTGCTTTTTTATGAAGTTGTCTCTGGCAACAGGCCCTTCTGCACCTCCCAATGCCTAGAGAGAGTGTGTGTGGTTGAGACAGTAAGAGAGCGACAGAGGGAGGGGAGATGGTGGGAGGAGGAGTGAGGACGTCTTCCTGGGGCCCACTAGTGGTTGCTCTGTGCCTCTTCAGCCCCTTCGACCGAGGGATATGGAGCAGATGACAGCCACGAGGAGAAAAGAAAGATTAAAGGCTCAGAGAGAGAAAGAAAGACAGACGGAGAGAGAAACAGAGAGAGAGAGAGAAAGAGAGAGAGAGCAGAGAATCGATCCACATGCTCACCGTGCTCCTTCCCCTCACTCTGGACAACTCTCACACCGCAGGGAGGAGAGACGATAGCGAAAAAGACACCTGTTTAACGCCTATAAATCATGTGTGTGTGTCGCTGCATGCATGTGTGTGCACTGGTGTGTGTGTAAATCACCCCCTTGGCCTAATTGGTGTCTGATAATGCTCTCATTTCCTGTGGAGGAGGTCGAGAAGTCAACGGAGGCCTGCTGGGTCCCTCTGGGCCTCCGAAACACTGCTTGACCAAACCACTGCCTGTGTCCTATAATCTGTACCAAACCTCTCTCTCTGTAGCCGTGACTCTTTGGTTTTTGGATTTCTGTTACACTTTGCCTGCAATTCATGTGCAACTTTGTGTGTGTGTGTGTGTGAAAGTAAGCGTGTGTGTCTGTTTGCGTTTCACTTGATCGCCGCCTTCCCTTGACAGTGCTCATAGAGAGAATTAGAGAGCGGGCGAGATAATCACATGAATAAAATGCAGCTGGTAGCTCATTACAAACCCTATTATTCATTAATTAACATTATTAAAACGTCTAATAGACCCCGGCACTCCTCCCAAGCCCCCCCTCTCACACCCCCCCTTGCCTCTTTTCAACTAGGTCCCTGCTCCTCGGGTCCCTCCCGTTTCTCGACATGAAAAGAATAGCACATCAAACGAGGCCTGGTTTCAATGTGTTGGGGATTTGCAGGTGTAGAATCACACTGCGCAGGGGGATCCGCTTGTCGGGTCGCGCCGCTCTCTCCATACTCTTCCACTTCGGCCTCGCCGTGACACGCGCCTGCTCGCCGCGCGCCATAACAAACCCCCTCATTAGGAGTGGGGAGAGAACTGGGCTGTGCGCTCCCTAATTAGGTCCCCATCTGAAACTTTCTGTCTTCCCCTCATCTCCTCATCCTCTCCCCCTCCATGTCCCTTCATCACAGGGAAAAAGAATGCTGACATTTATGGAAGGAAGTTTAATCAACTGAATGCGGAGGGGATATAAGGGGAAAGTTTTGATAACAGTTTGCACATGCAAAGGAAATGCATTCCTTTATTCTTATCAGTCTTATTGATGACATTTTTATGTAGATGAATATTTAAAATAAAATAATTAGGGCTGTCAATCGATTAAAATATTTAATTGCACGATTTAATACTCTTATCAACATGGAAGTGGGCAAATATGCTTGCTTTATGAAAAAATTTGTATATATTTATTATTGGAGATCATTTAACAACACAAAACAATGACAAATATTGTCCAGAAACCCTCACAGGCACTGCATTAGGCATACAAAATATGCTCAAATCATAACATTGCATAAGCAAAAGCCCAACAGGCAACAACAGCTGTCAGTGTGTCAGTGTGCTGACTTGACTATGACTTGCCCCAAACTGTATGTGATTATCATAAAGTGGGCATGTCTGTAAAGGGGAGACTCGTGGGTACCCATAGAACCCATTTTCATTCACATATCTTGAGGTCAGAGGTCAAGGGACCCCTTTGAAAATGACCATGAAATGCCCAATTCCAAAATTGTGCGCAAGTTTGAAGCTTCATTTAACCTCCTTTGCGACGAGCTAGTATGGTTGATACCAATGGATTCATTAGGTTTTCTAGTTTCTTATGATGCCACTCTAGCTTTAAAACTCAACCCGCTAAACTCCGGAAGATCGATTGCGTTAAAGAAATTAAACAAATTTGAGTTAACACATTATTATCAAGTTAACTTTGACAGCCCTATAAATATAATACATCCACAGAGCTTTTAGAAAGGTGCTGAATTAAAGTATGGCTTTTCCTATGAAAAAAATATTATGACTGTGAATTAATCATTTTATAAATGTTGGCGGGTCCAAAATGAATGTTTTGTTTAGCTCTTTGGAAGATATCTGACGTTAGGTTCCCACTTCTAACAAGGCTTGTGAGCCAATAGTAAAACAGCGTTGATATCCTGTGGTATCTCTGGGTCGTCAGTTAGAGTGGAAAAAACAGATAAATGACGTAAGTATCTGGCAACGACTTGTTGTGAAGTGAATGCAATGGAACGGGGCAGGGAGAATGTGATATCTAGTGGCTGAACATCATCGGTGTTATCAATAGCACCTTTAATATACTAAAGAGATTCAGCATCGCCGCTTCTGTGTTGTCAAGATAGAAGAGTCTGTTATAAATATGTCTGTTTTATAGGTTTATCCACAAATACAGAATATCATTCATTTTTTTATTCCCTCATCTTACTTTGCAGTCTTTTTTATGCATATTCATGCATTTAAATACACAAAATACAGCCACACGATGCACAAATGTAGCAGATTTATTTGGTTACACTGTGGTGACCAATATTCAGCTGAGAGAATAATATCTATCAAAAGTTTTTAATTGTGTTCTGCGAGAACCAGATATATTAAACATGCATAATATATGTGTGTGCAGCTAAGATCTGGAACATTTCCGTCCCCGAAATGTAATGATTACCATCATGCATATTCAAATGTCCAAACAATACACTTTAGTTAAACATTAATACCATAATTTAGATACAATCAGTTTAATGTGTCCAGGAAAAAAGCAGTATTATTCCTCATTTTGTTCTCATTATTTTCAAATAAACAGGACACTATGTGTGAGCAGACAAATGATGAATATGTAGAAACTCTCAGAGATATTAGTGGGCTTTAAACTACATCCTCTGATTACTTTCTCTAGTTGTAAATACTTGATGTTCCAGTTGTACTATGACCTTAAACTAGATTTCATTGCAACACAATATCCATACCATTAAGGGAGTCTTTTATCATTCTGAGAGGGACATTGGCTCCGTGTATCCTTTAGTGGAGTCTTTGCACATTAAATTACATTAATATTTCTATTTGTGGCACCACATTCGCATGTAACACAATACGCCGCATGCATATTGTATCACGCTAAAAAAACAAATATTTTTCTCTTGGGATATTTGATATTATAATACGATTTTTAACTGAATTAATTTCTGAAACACAGTCACACACACACACAGATAGATAGATATAGGAGTGTATAGAAAGACAGAAAGAGAATCAGAAAATGATCTCTTTTATCAAAGCAGCGTTAAAATGATCGGCCATATATTAGTATGGAGACAGCTCGCCATCTCTTAATCTCTTCTCCCTTTCACACAACGCTGAGTGATGCTTCCTGACAAGTAAATCACAAAAGAGGTGGCGTACGTTCCCCCCGTGTGGCGGAAGAAACCAGCATCCTTCATTCAGACCCTCGTCCCCTTTCCTCCTTCCCTCTTCCTCCTCTCCTCTCCTGATTAAATCCGCTGCTCCCTGTAGGATTATTAGGATTCTAATTCAATCTGAATTTCAGGAACTTGTTTGCTTGGTTACCTGTCACAGCATATCAGCTTGTCATATTAGTGGTGATCGTTGGCTCTACCTAATCTGCTTTAAACAATTTCATTGGGTGCTGGTCTATAAATCATTCCGTAATGGGATTGACACGCGCGGGCTTAGCTAGGTAAACAAATCAGCTTTGTTTTATGTTAGGCAGCAATGAACTTGGCTTTATCAACTTCCCATCGATTCACACACACCACAAGGTCAAAATCTCTCCGGCTGCTCATCAGCGGGAGTAGGGGTCAGCACTCAGCAATTAGAATATGTATCAGATGGAAGCAGAGGAGCCCATCACATCCTGCTATCGCTGTGCCTTTCTCCAAAGCGTTAATTCATTTCTTATCAAAGTCGAGGCATTTCAAAGGAAGAGCTTTTGCAGCATTGGAGGGGAAGTACTCTTTATGGGGATTTGAAAGAGAAAATAAAATGAGTTTGTAGTTTATTGACGGGAAGTCCCAGAGGCTGCTTAAAAACTCATTAACTTTCAAAACTAATTCAAATGTGTTAATGTTTTTTTTTTTTCTATTGATGAATGGAATATTTTTGGGCCGGTGTTTTTTGGATTTTGCAGACATAAACGTAAAAGTCTTCATATTGACCTGTTTAGAAAAGTTGATTTAAATATGATTTTGATTAACCACATCACAGCCTTTTGCTGACTTGTTTTGCAAAGAGATTGAATGTCTATACAGTACATTAAATACATCGAAATAAGGAGTGGTCTGGCACAATATTGTCCAAAGCTACTAATATTCAACTGCTGCGTCTTATTAGAACATTCTTACAAACCCTCTATATATATGACTTAAAATTCAAACAAAGAATTAGTAAAATCTAAACACAAAATTTTCTTGATTCTGAATTGTCAGATAAATATCCCTACGCATTCTGCTGCACAAACTACTCAGGGGTATTTAGAGAGATTAAAGCATTTTTTGTTATAGTTGCTGAAATTCTCATTATATTCCGACAGCAATCAATAAATCAAATGCTCTGACAAAGTAAAATAAAAAATCTGGTATCCGTGGCTGATGCAGGACTATAATAAGCCTGTCTAATCATTTAATTCGGCCCGAATGTAATGATTTGATGGCCTACCTGCCTATCTACTGACCTACTGTACCTGCATGCCTGTGTGCACTCTGCCCGTGCACTCATTGCGCGTCACCAGAGTCTTCCACAAGCTGCTATGCTTGACAGCTGTGAGTTCTAAAAATAGCCATGTTTGCTGTTTACATTCATTATGATATGTTTATGTTCATAATACTAATTTTGGAGGAGCGGCTTTGGAGGGAGTTTTTCTCAGTGTTGCAGACTTGGCGACTTTCTCTCTAGATTTAGGGACTTTTGCAGCTAGTGCTGATAGCTACTTTCATTGGAAAATACTTGGCAACACTGGGCTGGATTTTTTCGGTTAGATAAGGTCAAAGGTCAAAGATTATATGTGTAATATGCTCAAATATAAAGTAGTAAAGTCCTTACTGGGAATGGTCCAAATAAGAAAGGAAAACAGAGAAATAATCAAAAAGAAATGACCTGATTGAGGAGAGAAGTCAAAAAGGAGAACAAGCAAACAGATGAGTCACAAGTATGCGAGTGACAACAACGTATAACAGCTTGTCGAAACCTTAAATTCATTGAGCAACAGCATCACAGCCCCATGCTGAATTTCACAGCTACGAACAAGATGATAAAGCTGCAGTCAGCACATTATTAGCAAAACTGGACACCATAGATAGTCTGACAAGTCGTAATCTGCTGTAACATATTGATGGTGATATACCGGGCGTTCGTGTGAACTATATAAATATATCCATCAAGGAACATGGCGGCAAAAATCAATACCTTAAGTTAGCATTGACCAGGAATTTTTGGGGGACGCTCTTAGTGCTGCATTTAATCCATATATCAAAGACTTTACTGAAGACTCCTATCAAGAAACTTACTAAATGTCCCTAACCAACTAAGACTGGATTCATAGACTAATTAGACAATCTTATTACTACTGTTTCTAAAGCAGACAGAATGAGAAAGAGCCAAAGAGAGAGAGAAGGAACACAGGGAGGAACAAACAGCAGAGAGCTGACCTGTTCAGCAACATGTCATGGGATCTTTTCACACCAATACATCTCCCTAATGCAGGCAATTTCCTGCAGCTTTTCACCCTAAGAGGGGATTTGACCTCTGTGGGCAACACTTAAAGTGAATTCTAATGTTTGCCAATAAGGAGGGATTAAGTCAGCCAGAAACTGCAGGAGAGAACGTGAATGTGCTCTTTTGTAATTAACAACTCGGCATGTAAAGACGTATGGATGAAGTGTGCTAAGTAGAAGTATTTAGATAAAAACATACGCACATAAAAGCATGCATTTATGGTAGGTCTTCGCTGTTGACATGATTGTTGTTAGTACGGTGGAGTCGAGGGATCTGGGCAGCTAACACCTACAGTATATGGGGCATGTACTAAATGCAAATAAAATGATGATCCGGCCTGTCAGGTTAGAAGCTGCTTTATGGAAAAGTAGAGGAGCCTGGATGAATATATATCTGCCAAAGTGGTTGACAAGGCATCTGGAGTAAACACAGACATGTCAAAATCGGCGCATTGATGTTTTTGGGAAAGCCTTTTGTGTTTTGATATTTGTGTGCAATATTTCGGAGGGGAAACTTTCACCACTTGAAAACCTCCCAAATCATAGCTGGCATGTTGAGGATAATCTTTTCAATTACCCGCGCCTCTGTTTCTGAGTGTGATGGGCTCTTAGCCCTCTGATTCCCCGGCACCTAATAACTGTGTGGCGTTGTTGACAATGAGAGGTAAACAAGGAGGAGAGGGGGAGGGGGGGGGGGGGAGAACTCACCAAATCCTCCAGAGGCCTAGAGGGGAAGCCACACAGCCCAAACTCCTTTCACTCCTCAGCTGCGAAACAGCAGCTGCCTTTAAGGCTGTGCTCCAGAGAGACTGACAGCAATTACAGCTTTCTCTTTCTTTCCCTCTCTCTCAGCGAGGAGAGAGCCACTCGATGGGGAAACCACGAGAAAGGAATGAAAAACCTCCCCTCCTCCTCCATCTTGCTTTCTCAGAAAGAAGACATTTACCACCAGCTCTTGGCGAGGCGATGATTGTTTACTCTGGGTGATGTGCTATTATGACAGTTCAACAAATCAATGTTACACAGGTTTGTGGCAAATGGTGGAATTTTAGAGTAATCCCATGTAAATTATTAATCCTTTCGGGGGGGGGGGGGGGGGGGGGGGGAGTTGCAACAGCGAGGCATGCAGCACATCTCTTACACGTTCCGACCTGACAGTTGTACTGCTGTGCCAAAACGTTTGACAGCCTGCTCTACTTTAGATTTGTTAAGAAGACATTGGGGCTGAGTGTGAGTCAGATTCAAAAGCTGATCTGAGATCATCGCTGTGTGTCTCTTGCGCATCACGGCTGCTTGGCTGGACTGCCTGGCAATGCAGAAAAAGCAATTTTACCCATTGGATGTTTAATTTACACACATATGCATCATGGTGTGTCTCATACACACTACACCTTTTCTATCATATATTATGCGTCTTCAGAGATGAGTCCTTTGGTCGGAGAACGTTGAGAGTCCATGAAAGCTGATATAAGAAACATGATAAGTGAAAAATATAAGGATGACTCACTGACAGCTCATAATAACCATTTTAAATCTAGAAATAGAGCCACAGTAACTGCTGAGGTGTATTTGCCTCCATTTTCCTCCCTCCGCCCCACCTCAGCCTCCTCCCCTCCCCTCGGTGGTCAGTGCAAGGATCACGAGGTGAAGCAGAATCAGAGTGGTACACATATTACTCTCTGTCTCCCCCCATTCTCTTCTCCTGCTGGTTGACAGGGCCTGTCTGGCCTAACCTGGGTGGAAAGTGACTCTAATTGTCATCTCCACAGACAAGGTTCTGCAGCCATCCTAGAGGCACAGGCAAAATATACTTAGCTACTTTATCATATAGACAGAAACCCAACCACCGAGGCACCTTATTGGCATGGACTTTTATGCAAAGATAGACTTTTTGAATTGGCAGGTCACGTCACCCGCTGCTTAGCATGCATACATAATGAGAATAAAGCTTTTTAGGGCCTGGCTGAGACACAAGCATCTGACAGGTAGGGTTTGAGAGTTCAAGGGAATGTATATATTCCCTGCCTCATCTCCTGGACCTGGGCTGGTTATAGATGATTGTGTTAGCTAGGAGTAGAGCATTTTACCAAATGTTCAGTGCTCGATGGCATTAGTTTGAGGCCGATGCTGTGTCATCTCAACTGCTAGCGTACACAGTCCTCACCTAATGGAAGCTATCAGAGCTGAATGTTTGTTTTATCACAGAAAAGAAAGAGATTTTGGGCAAACCATGAGAAGGAATGTGACAATATTGCTTGCCAACATATCCAGAAAATACATTTTTACAGGGACTCTGTGACGTTGTAATTTGGGTGTTGCTTTGAGCTCAATGCGGGGTCATCCCTATGTTCCCAGGGGTCCTCGTTGAAGGAGATTGGTAAGGGCTCTCTTCAAAGTTCGGAGATTGACGTTACACATGCAGTTTGAATGGTAAAAATCCATTCAGCCACTGTAGAGACATCAATGTCTAAAGCAAAGAAAACCGTCTTGCCTGAGGGCGTATTTGGGGGCATTGGTTTTAAAGGTGAACTATTATGCTTTTGTGCTTTTTTCTCTTTCCTTTATATAGTTTTTTTTGTGCATGTAAAAGATCTGCAAAGTTACAAAACCCAAAGTCCACACCAAAGGGAGTTACTCTCCCCCACAGAACTGCCTGAAACGCCTCACTCGAAGTCCCGCCTTTTCTTCCGTAACGTGGTGATGTCACCAAGTAACACATTTTGCATAGTGGCTAGTTTAGCACGCCCTCAAACAAAGCTAGTTAGAGTGGAGCTGAAGTGGAGTCTGAAAAGTTAGGTCTGGCTGACCAATCACAACAGAGTGAACATTAAATCATGTAAACACATGTTCTAGTAGAAACCCTAAATACAAGTATGCACCTGAAAATAAGCATAATAGGTCCTCTTTAAGGAGTATAACATCGGTAGGCTATAAGCTGTGGGTGGGTGATTTCAACAGGAACGACACATTCATAAAACATTTGACCTAGGGAAAAAAGGCATTTCAGAGAACATAAAACCCATTGAAACGTCTCCTTAATCTGTCATATTAAGAGGATATTGAGCTCAGGAACATCGGACCTTGGGAACATAGATACACTCCATACTAATGTCAGCATGCTAATGTGGTAAGGAACCATTTTTTTTTCATGATCAGTGCATTTTTTGGTTCCCCTAATAGTGTCTGCAGTTTTTGAACGCAGCCCCTTACCTGACTCCTCCTCCACCAACCCACTAATCAGGCCAGGTTATATAAGGCACCTGAGGCCTAGTTAAGTCTAGTAGTTAGTAGTAGTTTCTTTTCTAAATCTTGTGTTTAGTGAGATCTTTGCTTTTAGCTTTTACCTTGTGACACTTCTCTTACCCTGGCCTATGGTTCCACTGCTTCTGCTGAACAAGTCTTTGTGATGCCCCATGGTTGTGAGTAGCGTGGCTCAGTATTTAGTAACGTTAAGTTGCAGCATTATTGGCTTTGTTAATATTTCTTTCTTTTTAGGCTGACCTAAATTAACACTGCTGCTGTTTGTCCCCCATTTATACTCAGTGTTGTCCCGCTAAAACAGTTGTTTGGATTTGTTTGAGTAATTGTTTTCTTTTTGTCCTAGTTTATTAGTTTGGTTTGAGAAACTATTAGTTTATACTGCTTCAGTGATTTGAGTATTAGCTTTGACCATTATGTTTATTAGTTGGCTTGAGTTATGTTGCCTTTTAACCAATTGGGTTGTTATTCTGTTTGGTTGTTTAATTCTTTTTGAATTAGGTATTTTTCTTTCAGAAGCTGAGAGTCACTTTGTTGGGAGGCTAGGCACCCATGGTGAGGTACCTCCACCTATTGCATGTGAGTTTAGAGCACTGGGACACAAATGGACTGCACCATAGTTTTGCTGTGAGGTTTGCTGTGTTGCACCCAAGGTGAGTAAGTGGTAGCACCCCTGCACCCTCCTCAGTGCAGTCTGCCTCTCCAGTAGTGGCCTCGGCTTAGTTTAGTTTAATTTTGGACTGGCAGCTCAAATGTTTTAAGGGCACATTATATTTCGTATTAGGCCTTTTTAGATATTGTTAAAATAAAGATTAATTAGCCCAAGTTAATTTGTAATTTTTAATCTGTTTAATCATTTCTTTCCCTACAGCTCCAGTCCCGTCTTATTTGGTGCTTTTTCTTTGATTAATTCCAATAAAATATTTGACTTCTTCTGCAACCACGTCTCTGCCTCATCAGTAACAAATCTGTGTGCCTTATCCATTTACCAGAAAAGTATTCAAGGTTCTGTTTAGTATTTCCTGCGGTGCAAGTCCACAGGTGGTGATGTCGGTTAGTCTAATTCCAATTTATTGTCCCCACCACTCTTTGCCACACTAACATGCTCACAGTGACAATGCTAACATGATGCTGATGTTACAGGTAGCGTAACCATCATAGTTTAGCATGCTAACATTTGGCGATTGTGTAATATGTTGTGGCCATTTCTAAACCAAAAGCTTCATAAATGTTTAATATCAGCCTCGTATCACACTTGCACAAACGCCCGATGCCATATGTGGTTAACGTTGTGTAGCGATTGTGGTTATGTTTGGCACCACCACCAAAGCACCATGGTTTGTGTTAAAATAACACAACTACCGTAACAATGTTAATGGCGTAATACACAAACCCACCCTTGGTGGACTCTTGCGTAACAAGCTTAACAATGTTGTGTAATAAAGGTAAACTCAAAGTTTACTTTTGGTTTCACACAGGACACAAACAGGGTTCTCCTGGGTGAAAGTCCTACGTTTGTTTAACTCACCCACCACACCTCCCATCCACCCTTAGAGGACTTTCTCGTTTGTTATACTCGTTATTATACCACGTGACTCTGAATAATGGTTGCTCCATATACAATGTCACTTGCTCTGCTCGAATGCAAAAAACGGCCACATGCAACGTATCCGTGGTACACGGAAACGTATATTGCTAACATTTTCCCCTGGTGCTTGGGCTGAGGGAACATGACTGTCTGTACCTAATTTCACATGAATCCATCCAATAGCTGTTAAGATATTCAACTCAAAACCAGAAGTGCCAACCTCATGGTGGCACTAAAGGAAAAATCAAGGGGTCACCAAAGTCGGTAGGCTTCATCCTCTGGGGGCCATGAATAGGTGTATAAAATTGTAGTGGACAGACTGACATTAACATCCCTAGAGCCACGCTGCGTTACATAAAACCTGTTGTCATGTAGCACAGCCAACAAAATGAAGTATGATCACATTTGTTTCAGCACCAGAAACACCTTTTGACTCGCTTGTATCCTTTATTTTTTTTCCCCCCTTCACTACAGATTTCAGCTGTTGCCCCCCAAAGGTGAAATTACCCTGCTTTTGTATGAGGCACAGTCAGCCTTTGAATGCAACCTGCGAATGCCTGTGGGCCTATAAATATGCTCTGAGAGGGAAAGAGAAAGTTAAGCTGTCCTATTGAATTGATTGAGCATTCATGAAACTAAAGCGTGCCCTCCCCTCCCGCCTCCTCGAGTGTGGAAAATGACTTCCAGACATCTCCGACGTCCCGTATGGAACACAGCCGTGAGGATCCCTACCTTACAGTCAGGTGCTGAGCTGTTGCCCTGCAGGCACAATTCAATTGTTACATCTCTTATGAGTAGAGCAAGGAGGGCTCATTTTACCACTTACAACCTTACACATGCATGCTTTTGACTTTATTGAAATAATTGCACAATTATTTTACATGGTGTCTTATTTTGCTCTGCTCTAACTGCTCCTAGTTGCATAAATAGGGGCTAAAAGAGCAAAGAGTACTTTATAGTAAGGAACAAAGGTTATTGCTCAAAAGAGAAAATGTAACACCATTTTAAATTCTTTGTTTCTCTATATCTATTCCTCATTATTTGGTAATCATGTAGGAATGTTACAGGCCTACACTATATTGACTTATTTTACTTTTATGTGGCTTTCTCCGTTGCACTTTCATGTAATCAAAATGCATTATTACTTTTGCCTGACAATACACTTAAACAGAATGAATTCCATTTATGTCAGTGTCTATATTGTCAGCCTCACAGGTGGCAATATTGAAAGCAATTTTCTATGTATTTAGGGGACGGTCAAACAATTTCTGGGAGAAGAACTAATCAAAACACATGAAGTATAATCAATAAAAGCGAGAGAAGTTGTGTAATTCGGCTGAAATGATGAATTATACCAATTCTTCTTTCTCCAGTTGTGTGGATATATTAATGTGCATGTGTGTTGTTGAATGAGTGCATGCAGTGTGTGTGTGTCATCATGGCGCATTATGTCACCACAGAGCCCCACGCGCGGCATGCGGTCCACCGACAGACTGCATCATGTCCCTCCATTAAACCATGCGACATGTTCCACCCAAGGTTACCGTCACAACCGCAAAACAACAACTGCTCAGACAGCCGTGAGACCTAATCATTATTTGGCAGTGGTAGCGAAACCATGTCAGGGTGAAGCCCCCGACATCCTGCCTTCCTAGTCACATTTTAATCATCCGCAATTAGTTTTGTTTTAATAACACTCACAATTAAAGGTCCTCTCCCGTTTGCATAATTCATGGCACGGCAGCGCCGATGTCAGAAATCAAAATGCAACAAATTAGAAATAACAAGTTTGAGACAGTGTGATTCAATTAAGATCCGGGGGAAACATTGGGCCATGCATAATTGAGGGGCCGGCAAGGCAAGACTCATGTCAGGCCTGTCAGCCCTGCTGCAGCTATTGGATTTGGCCTGTCACACACACTCAAATCAGCCCTGTAAAAATTACAGGTTACATTGATTTCTTGTTTTTATTTGTGAGTGCTTGCGAGTGTGTATGCGTGTGCTAATGTGGGTGTGTGTGCCTTTCTCTACACTCATATGTGTGTGTATATACAGTGTGCATAATGTGTTTGTCTGCGCACTGTATGTGCTCACATGTGCAGGGCTGTAAGAGCATGGATATAAATCAGGTGTGGGAGACCGTGCATGCAGGGGTGAGAGCTGCAGCCACATCTGGAGCTCCAACTTTGCAGGTCGGGTCCCTCAGATGTGGAGCGGAGCAAACCACATGATCATTCCCAATTCTTACTGTTATGGTTTTAGTAAAAATCATCAGCTCTAGCACTCACATTCAACTTACAAAGTGCGTTCTCGTGGACCCATTTGCGCGTACATCTGTGTTCCTGAGTATGACTGCTCGTAATCTCTGGATACAGCGTGATTGAGGCTTTGAAGGCGCCTCGCACAGTGCGCCAAGTTGCAGATGTTGTGTTTGTTCACCACGTTACACATCAGCTGCAATAACAAACAAATAAGCGGCGGCTCGCTGAGGGGCTGACAAAACCCAGCACAGAGTAGGTGTGGGTTTATATTAAAAGTTCCACTCTGTATTTTGTGTTTGTCGCGGTGTCATAGAGATTAATAAAAGACTCATGAGGTGGGTGTATTTGTGCTTACGTGTGTGTCTTCCCTCTTGTGTCGTTGTATTTTCAGCTAAAAGTTAACTTTGGTCATTTTAGAAACATCAGAACACATCTAAATAAAATGCATGCCGACCTACAAAGATGTTGTTGTGGCCAGCTTGTCTTCTCCATAAACTGCATGTGTTTGTGCCAAATGAGAGTGTACAGGCGCTAAATGTGCTCTCTTGTTATGAAACACTTACAGGGTTTTAATTATCACTCAATTTTCGGGGATTGTTGAAAGCAGAGGAAATGGAATAACTTCTTTATGAGTTTGAGAAAAAGCCCTAATGCTTATTTAATTAACCAACCGTAACCACATCTCGTAAAGCGCTCGGAGTTAATAAGATTTCCTAAGCAAACCCACATTAACACAGAGTGCTGCCATGCTTTTGAAAATCGGCGTTCTCGGAAATGGCGTTTGGCACACCGAGGAAGAACTGGGGCACGTTATGCTACAAAGTTAAATTTTATATATGTGTGCATGGTAATTTAGAAAAGCGTCACTGATGTCACACTTCATTTCGGGATATCGATATTGCCGTCCCAAAATTGAGGAAATCAAAACCACATAAACATGCCCGTCAAAACACTTCCTGTATGAAGTATTTTCAGATTTGGAGCTTTGCTGAAGGGCTGCGAGCGTTACAGAAAGGAAACATGTGTTAGTAAACTACCAGACGCAGCCACACTTTGCCTTCACAATCAGTAATTTCTGACTGAATAATCACTAATGACTGAGGACCAACAGCTCCCCAAAGCATCATCTCAATCTGTCCTGTGACTGGCTAATTGTAGCCAGACATTCTAACCTCCCTGTGGCCTGTGTCCTGGCTGTAACCCTGGCACTTATCTTTCTCAAATTCAGCCTCTCACTCTTCTTTTTCTCTTGCTGTTTTTATCAGCCTCTTCTAAATTAGCCCACTCCCGTTTTCTCCCTCTCTTTCTTTCACTTCGCCTCCTTCCCCCTCCCTCAACCACCATCCTAACTCAGCTCAGCTACGACGACATATGGGAAACTTTTTCAGGCTGATTGCTCCAATCAAAGGGAAGTTATGTAGCTGCCATTTATCGCTGCTGTTGTGAACCGGCAAGCAGCTGTGACGTTAAGGCCCTCAGTCGAGCGCTCTTTTCTCTCACTGCCTGTTCTCAGTCCAAACGCGTCCTTTAGATCCTGCTCAGACTCCTCCGATTGTTCTAACTGCCAAGGCTGCACCGTGAATCAAAACCCCTGGCAGACGCACAGATCTCGACATAATCTTGTGGTACAAAACAATGCCATGCCCACTTAAAGCGAGAGTGGTTTGTGCTCAGTTAATTTAGAGTCTCACAGAAACAAGAGGGTTGAAGATGGAGGGGGAAAAAAGTCCTAGAAAAAAAAAAAGAAAAACACGTTCCTGCGAGAGGCAATTTTACATTACATTAATGCAGTTGGTTTGGGTTCAACAAAAGGGGGACTTGGCCTGAGGAGCTGAGCGGAGAGGGGAATTAGAGCATTTAGCCATCTCCAGACACAGGAGAGAAATGAGCCTTGTGGCCTTTGTGTTATCTAATCTCGTTTGCATTTCCTTTCAGCATCATGAAAGAGAAATGTAATAGGGGCCTGATTGTGTTTGTTTGGTGAAATTCTCATTTAGGGCTGCTGTGGCTATGTGCCTCCACGAATAATTCTCTCCTGGTGTTATTTTTTGTGTGTGTGTGTACTCGTATGAGTATATAGTTTGTGGAGTGCTTTGAGATGATGAAAAACAGCAACTACATGTAAAGCCAAAAAAATGAGGGCAAACACCACTCCTTTCTCTGACGTGCAAACAGCTCAGTTCATAGGAGCTATGGAGTGATTGACTAGCGGAAGGAAAGCGCGGGCCTGATGACAAAAGAGACGGGAAATGGACAAGGAGTGGATTTGACATGCAGAGTGCCAATGCCCCCATTGATCAGTAGCATTGGCATCCCTCCCAGAACCCCGGAAGGTGGGGTTGGAGTAGGCAGGCAGCTGAAGGTCACACTCGCTGTCACAGCACTGTCCAATCACATTACACATCACGCCTTCTGAGAAGCTGCTCGCCGTCCTCACATGATGGACAGATGACAATCATCCCCGCTCTATTGTTTCACGCAGTCTCCTCATCTCCGGGATGCATGTGTTTCTGTGATTTTGTTCCCATTTATATCTTAAAAAGTGTCAAACTATATTGTTGGTAAAAGTGTCCAGCTGTAATATTTTCAGTATCAAAAACTTTCGCAAACTTAATGGTGATTAATGACTGTTTTTTTTGTTTTCAGCCGTTTTCACTTTTTTTGGCGTTGCATTTGCACAGAGTTGCTGATTTATAGCCGGGGGGGTCAGTCAGAGAAGGTGTTTGTGCTGGTAGCCAATGGGCTCTTTGTGTTTATGATGAGGGGAGAGGATGGAAAGGTGATTTAGGTAGACAGCAGGTCTGCTTCTTCTCAGCGCAAACCTCCAGTCGACAGGCCATTAACAGAGGTGACAGGGAAAAGCAGTGGCAATCGCTTTGATTCTGATTTACACCCATGCTGCAAGAACCCAAACAAATTAGAGGAACAAAATAATACACAGCGAGAAATAAATCACATTAATGATTAGTCTTTGAACGACAGTCAGACATGAAAGCGAGTGGCGGCGGGGGCATCTGGAGGAGAGGATGGCAGATTATGAGATGATATTAGGAGCTGTCTTCAGAGGGAGAGAGGCTGAGAACAATCAGGCACCAGCAGTAATGAGGAGAAGGTCTTTGTTCTTCTCTCCACTCAGTAACTAACATGTTGTTATTCAAGTCAACAGCCACTAGAACCTCGTTAGTGGGCCGAGCAGCTTACTGCTCATGAGCTGACAGAAGGAGAAAATTCATTGAGAAGAAATGCAGTAAATGCAGCTCATGGAGATTTCTTTTGTGGCACACAGAATACATAAAATGTTGGAATTCCTAAACAGCATGTATGAAGTACACATAACGAAAAGCAAGGACTATAACACATGCACTTTTCATGCCATTAGCAGGGCTTTTGTTAAGAGATACAGTACAATTTTTAATTTCATTGAAAGAAATTTGTCATGGACCTTTTATTGATGAATAAATAAAAAGAATTGCAGGTGTAAAATTCAATAAATTCATATTTGTTGTTAATGTTACATTGTTATTCGTAAACTATACTCTTATGTTGAGGCCCCTAATATTTTTCTACTGGTTATCAGCTCATTACATGTGCGTTTATCAGTCATTATAATCCTCATAGATGTGGGTCAGTAGGGGCCTGCTACACCTACTATGTTGTAAAAGTGAAAGCGAAACTTAAAAGCAACACGCTTTAACACGTTTTATTATACGGCTTTATTGAATACTTGTTCCTGATTTGTCAATCACAGCGTTCTACGGTCTGTTATTTCTTTATAGCAGACCGTTGCTATGTATAGCAGACCGTTGCTATGAGCGCAGTTCTGATGTCAAACTCTGGCGGACCGCTTTTGTGTCAAATTATTGATTTCTTAAGTAAATAGCCGTGTAATAAGCGGGATAATGTACAGCTAGCAGGTCATTGTTGTGAAATAAACCCCTTCAGATCGCCCTGTCGGGGTTTATTTCACAACAATGACCGGCTTGTTGTACATTATCTCTCACATAAAACTGAATGAAACGTTACATTTTGAACACAAACAAAACAGCTTATTTAGGTTTATGCAACAAAACTACAACTTCTTTAGGTTCAGGCAATAAAAACACTTAGTTAAGTTTAGGGGAAAAGACGAGTTTTAGCTTAAAATAACTACATTTGAAAAGTGAAAGTTAAACTTAAGGTTGTGAACACAAAGACAACTGCACGTTGTTGATGATGCGAACCCCAGCTTCCTGGTTGAAAGCACTGTGTCAGTGCCTGACTTCTGCTTTTGCTCCTGTCACAATTACTACGTTCGCTAGAGGTCTCTGTCGTCTTCTTTTACTCCTGCTTTTGATCTACCATGTGAATCGATGACAAAACCTACTAGTGGGTGTAGCAGGGCCCTACTGACCCACATCTATGGTGCTTATAACCACTGATAACGCCCCATTTAATGACCTGATAACGTTTTCGATGTCTGTTTCAAAAAGACATAAGGTGAGGACACTTAGATACAATGTTAAATCATTCATTGTTACACCCCAATTGTTCCCTGTGCGTGCTAACACTTGCTAATTAGCACTAAACACACGTACAAGTACAGCCGCGGCTGATGGGAAGGTATTTGGTCATAAACCAAAGTATTGGATAAATAACAATGACCTGGCGATGGCGCTAGATCATCAAGTTAAGGGATCAACTAAGTCAATATAGACTTGACCATGAATGTCTAAAATTCAATGGCAATCCATTCAATAGTTGTTGAGGTATTTCAGCCTGGACCGACCAACGTTGCCGTCCTTAGAGCCACGTCACAAGCTTGGCTACAAAGTGCACTAGTATAAGATTGGTACTCTGCATCACTTCAGGTATCAGCATCACTATTGGGGGGAAAAAGAGGACGAGTGCTTCTCTAATCATATAGTAACAGATGCTTCAATAAAAATGTGACGGCTGTGCTGCTCAGAGAGGGCTGCCAACACCCTGCACATCTGACCTGCTGATAGACTGTTACTGCTGTAAGCGCCGTGTGCTGCTAAATGAACTGGTCCGAGCCGAGCGGCTCGCTGACTGCACTGTGGTCCCACGGTGAATTCCAGATGACAGCGCTAATGGATGATCCTGTGATGCAATCATCTCTATCCCTGCTGCCTTGTTCAGCAGATGGGCTGCATTTCCCATTCAGACCTCTGAGATTGAGAGCTCCTTAATACAGACATGCAAAAGTCATTACACTCCCTATGTATATACTCCTGCTGGATATCCACAATGATTACATAATTCTATTTAATTTAAGGAAAATAGCCCCCAAATGGTTTCCTACAATCACATTTGACAGTTGGCCTAGAAGGTGAAGCCTAAGATTATGTTCGTCTCCGTCTTTGGAGCTACAGTATGTGCATGTCGACTCACAGCCTTCTGAAACAGACATCAACGTCCGTTATCAATCTGCACTCTAACAACTGTGCAAACAGAATTAACCACAACATCAGTAACGCAAACCACTAATGAGGTCCTGACATGTGCCATGTAATTCATTATTGTTTATGACCATGAGCTTTTCTTATATGATGTTTCAAAAGCACACTTCGCGGCTGGCTGAGTTTAAGGCCAGCTATCTCAAGGTGTTTCAAAAATGGAGCAATACATCAATCCTTCAAGGTGAGTTGATTTTTTTGACCATCTTGAAAGTCTATCCACACAGGGAAACAGTTTCTTTCTCCCAAATACGCATAATATTGGCAGAGAAAATGCAATTTCTCTGCTTTCTGTCAAGTTGCTTTTGTTTCCAACTCTGTTCTATTCATTCAGTCAACAACTTTTCTCCAGTGTCTCTTCAAATATAGGTATGTGTTACCGCAGTGAACAAAGTCAGACCCACTGAAGGTATACCAGCTCAAACCTGGGCAGTTCTCCTCCGCATTCACTGACACTGACTACACGCCAGTGACATTGCTATAGCTGAGAGTTTTCGTATTCTTATCCGTACCCCTTCGGCAGTCTTTCAGAAACACAGGAGACTGTATTAGAGATGCAACTTTATTTTCAGAATTGATTAAAAATTGGTCTGCTGTTCTGCTAACGTTTGCCACTTATAAACATCATATTCCACTGACACTTTTTCTAAGCATTTAAAAAATGGTCTGCAACTGGCAGATACCAAGACGCAGCTGTCATTTAGACAAATACCTGTCATTTCTTGTCCTGCTCCTTAGGTTATGTGTTTTATTGTTTACTATAGTCACTTTCCTGTTTTATTTTGTATTACTTATCTCTCCTTTCAGAAACTTCACTTCCTGCCCTTGTGTGTTTGATTACTTACCCCGCACCTATTGGTTTCACCTGCGCCCAATTAGACTCACCTGCCAGTGTAGTCTGTGTGCTTCCCTGTCTCTGTGCCAGTTCGTCTTTGTCCCTCAACAAAGTATTCCTGTTTTTTTACTGATCTCAGCCTGTTTTTTCCTGACCACGTTTTTGCCTCGGCACTGGTTGCCTCTGTCTGACCGCTCACCTGTGCACCGAACCTGAAGTAAAGACTGTTTCATTGCACCTGCCTGGTTTTGAGTCATGCTTTTGAGTCCTGCCTTTTTTCTCTGTGTGTTTACCAGTCGTAACAATACCTTTGTGGTATAATGTTCAGTTTTTGTTATACTGACATGTATTTCTATTATTTTGTCCAACCCATTTATATCAATGGGGGCAGTTTGCGTTGGTTCAGGGGGCTCACTGAACCCCCTAGAAATGCATCTTATAGCCTATTTTTTATAATAACGCAGAACTAATAATTTATTTTTACGATGAAAAATATCAATTGTGTCTTCTTATTGATCGAATAAGAAACCAACAAGATAAGAAGATAGATTTGTGGTCTTTTAACTTACTTAAAATAACATCGGACACTATAACAGTCTAATATTCTGTTACGCAATGTAAACAAACCACGTACCTATCAGCTGTGCGCTCCAGATCAGACTGGAGACGTAACCACTTCAGATGGTAAATGGACTTGCATTTATATAGCGTTTTTCTAGTGTTCCGATCACTCAAAACACTTTACACTACATGTCAGCATTCACACATTCAGGACACTTTGAGGCATATGACCGGAGTAGGAGGAGCCGGGGATCGAACCACTGATCTTCCGATTGGTGGACGATCTGCTCTACCCTCTGAGCTGCAGCCACCCCAAAAAGATGGCTGAGTAGTAGGCTACTTGCTATCTTCCGACGTTTGTGTGTTTTAAACGGAAAACAGGTTTTATACTGCATATATATATATATTTACTGAAAACGACATACAATACAGCCAACAGTAGCCTAAGTAAACTTTCAGGTGATCTCCTAGTGATCTCTTTCCAGCTAGTTGCCTCCTTACTTAGGTGTTTATAGTGAAATGAGGAGATATTATATAGAGAACTCCTCATTTCATTGTCCATTGTGATATATTCAATGCGAGCAACAGGAATAAATAGAAACAGGGCATCTGACAACAGTTCAACTCAAATCGGCATGCTGCACAACACTTTGTTGCTCGCCCCCAGTGAGGAAATTCCAATAGAAAACAATGTTATCAAACTGATTTTGTCACTGATGCTCGCTTGCATTGCATTCTGTTTGGAGGGTGTAATATATAGGCTACAAGCATCCCAATAAATTAGACCTCTCTGCATTGTAGCTACACATTACATTCCCTCTAGATTTTTTTTTTTTGTGAACCGCCAACCTTAAACTTCAAACTGCTCCTATGGGTATAGGCTAAGTAACAGAAGCAGACCCCTCTCTTAAAGGTACAGTGTGTAGGATTTGGCGGCATCTAGTGGTGTGGTTGCAGATTGCAACCAACTCCCTTTCCAAGACTGTGGTAACGTGAGCCGAAGAGTGCAAAACCGCGGTAACGTCGTTCTCCTCGCTCAGAGGCCATCCGTACCATAATAACACTACTGTAGGAGCAACGGAAGTCAGACAGCGGCTGGCGGTACCACGGTTTTGCACTCTGCGGCTCACATTACCGCAGTTTCACAAGTGTGTCGGAGAACTACGGTGGCCTTCAGGTAACGTGAAAGGCTCTCTCTAGAGCCAGTGTTTGGTTTGTCCATTCTGGGCTACTGTAGAAACATGGCGGAGCAACATGGTGGGCTCCATGAAGAGGACCCGCTCCCTATGTAGATATGAAGGGCTCATTCTAAGCTAACGAAAACACAATGATTCTCAGTTTCAGGTGATTACACACTAATGAAAACATAGTTATGAATATTATATTTCATTTATGCTAATAGATCCTCCAAAATGTGAACAGAGTTCAAACATTACACCATCCAGTCGATAACCGTAGAATGAAGACAGAAAACACCAGTATCATGTTTCAAGAGCCTCTGAACAAGCTTTCTATGAGCAATTACATTAAGCAACAAAAGCCAGTGGAACAAAAGCTCAGCTGGAAGTGTTGAGGGACTTAACACTGCTGTCTATATCTGTACAGATAATAAGTGACGCACTTCTTCCTGTCACTGACTCGCCTGCATGTCATCCTGTTCAAGCATCCAGTCTATCAGGAGCTTGGCTGCCTACAGCAGCGTCTGCCCTCCCTGGGGAGTAGGGTAACAGAATCCCAGGCTTATACAGACATCCACACAAAGGACAGGCCTGCACTGGCAGGTGGCCCCGGCATAGATAAGTGTGTTTTCTGTTTTGGGGGGGGGAAGAGGCGGGGGTGTGAATGAAGGAAAGACTGCTCACTTACAGCGCCTGTTCCTCCTCGGAGGGATGATGCCTCCCGTGGTCGTGACATATATGGAGGTGGGACTCAGAGTGAGGCGGTATACGGTAGACAAGCTGATCTGTTTATGTCTGTGTTAATGCATAAGCAACCCCCCTCTCAACCCCAGCCTTCTGCACACACACCTTCACACAGTCAGGGGCCCACTCTTTCCTCTCTTTCTCTCGCCTTTTTGAGGAGGTCAGTTACATATAGAACTTAAAAATGACTCATCATAACAATAATTGACTCTTCCCTATAAGCTCAATCCCCCTTGGTTATTGTTGCTGTATACCTGTCAAGCTTTTCAATCTCACTGTAAGCAGTTTACAATGTTAACAGTGAAAAATCTAACACCAAAATTATGGCAATTTTTGAAACAATGGATCCTTCAATAAGAAGTATACGTTTTTGTTGAACATTGATGTTAATCCTGGGGGCTAACGTTAACTCTGTGATATAAACAAAATGAACTCCAGTTGGCTTTTTGATGTTTCCGAGCTGACTCATATGAAAATCAAAACATTAAAAGATACTTAAATATACATATACAAGGCTATTATTTAAAAATATAAATATATATATGTTTATATATATATATGTTTATATATATATGCTTATTTATATATATATATATAGCTGATATGATAGGCTATATATATATATATATATATATATATATATATAGCTATAGCTGATATGATAGGCTTGCCTATAAAGGCTGCAAAATGCTCTGTAACTCTTGTTGGCTATTCAGTCCATTGAGAATTGCTCGCCTGGTGCATACGGCAACATTTTTTTATATCTTCCGGGTTTACTTCCACGTTGCGGCCCACTGAATACACACAGTAGTGTTTTTCCCGCTGGTCCTTCAGTTCTCGGCCGATAGACTTTACATTGTGATGATGTCATAGATTTTTAAAGCGCTTTTCTCAGCTCGAGGAAATTTTTACAAATATAAAGCCTCCATGGATAAAAAAATCATAATAGAAAGAGTCATAATCAACCTTGTTTGCAGTTCGAGGTGTCCTGTCAACAGTTTTACAGACGTCTCTTTAACAACGGTGGTACCGTGAATGGCCACTGGAAAGAAATTGGAAGCAAGGCTGAGCGGCCATCCAGGTTTTATTATACATCCATGTTTTGAATGCACAAAGCCGGATAGACCTGCCGTGCCTAGTTACGGTTGCTAAGCTGTGATTGGATGATCCTTTGTTGGGGGACGGGTTTAGCAAACAGTCAACTGATAGAGTTGTGAAGTGGGCGGAGCTATTTTGGGCACCCTTGGTTCCAGAAGTAAAAATTCCATTCATTTTTCCCACAGTGTTGTATGACATCACAATATACAGTATGCAACACAATGATATATGACTTCTACGGCTTGGACTGGCATGAAACCATATATAAATAAGAAGATGAAAGATAAGCAACTGCGAAAATATTTGGTTCTTTGATTTAAAAAAAAAAAAAAAAAGCCTAAATCAAATCGCTTTTGGTGGAATCATCAACTATGGTTCTGTTTTGTTCCAAACTACAACGACGAAGTGTTCAGAAGTCACTACAGTTCATGCCTCTGATTGGCTCCTTCTCAATAGCAACTGTGTACAATGGGTATTGTTGAATTTAGAGCAATCTGATATGTCAAACTGATGGAGAAAAAACATGATTGAAACAAAGTTGAAATAATTAAAACTAGGGGCCCTAACATAAACCTACAGGATTGTCATCTAGTCGTGTTTCTCTGTGTTGACATGGAGGATATCATTAGTTTTATTATCAATATCAATATTGCTTTATTTGTCACTGTACCCTCTTCAGTCCATTTTCCAATCCTCCCACTCATCTCACTATTTAATCACACTCGTCTCTCACTCCAGCAGGCCCTGACAGCAACATTTGCTTTTTTGCTCTGAAGTGAGCTGCAAGACACACAAACAACACAGAGGTGCATTTATGGTATTTGTATAATCCATGAAGTGAAAATTACGCGCTATTTAGATGAAAGGCAATTAGACAATTACAGCTAATGAGGCCAATCCTTTTCTTTCACCCCAAAGAGTCCACAGGCTAATCATCAAATTAAAGAATGCTTCTTTTCTCCCTCTGACCCCGGCGCTGTCGTAAAGGGAGGGCGCTTTGGGAAAGGCAAACATTGGTCTGCTCTGTGGAGGCTGAGGCTGGAGAACAGGCAGGCAGCATTTAGAAAGTGATGGGTGTATTAATCACTGCTTAAGTTAAGACAGCTTTATGGTCTGCATGGCAGGCACACACACATACATGTGGGAGCCTATACAGACACTCTGCTGCTCAGTCCGTTATATACATCATATAATAGGACTGTACCAAGAGGGCCACCACCAGCCAGACAGGAAATGTGGTCGTACCCACAGGAAGTGGACATGCTCAGACGACCAGCAGACCCTGCTGGTGGAACTTCCTACTTTGGGGAGGTTAAAGGTCTCAAAGAAATTCACCTGACACTCGCATGCACCAAGACTATACAGTATGAAGGCTTTCTCTGACTTAGTAAAGTCAGAGAAAGCAGTGGGTGAAATTGGAGCAAATATGATTACAAAAAGTTATTTTTACAAAATGTCACTATATCCTGACAGTAGTGCATGAGACAGGTAATCTGAAAAAAATCATGTGCCTCGGTGTTCTCTGGTGTCCTCTGGTGCTCCTAATGGCATCTGCTAGATTTCACAGACCGGAGGAAAACAACCAATCAGAGCCGAGCTGGAGCCTTGCCGTCTCTGAGCAGCTGTCAATCACTCACAAACTCCGATCAAACGGTCAAACTAGGCAGCGCTGATCAAATATGAATCAATATTCTGTTACTGTAATGCCTATTTCTCGCGTAAAATGTTTTCAGAAACATCTTGTAGTGTACTGTTTAGCTGTAAAATGAGAAAGTTTGTGACCCGACTGCCATGTTGAGATCAGTTGAGGAACTACCAAGCACCGCCCACCAGCTGGAGCACAGCCAATAGGAGCGCTCTTTCTGAAATGACCTGTGATTGGCCAAAGTCTCCCGTCAAAGGCTAGATTTTTTAAAGCCTGAAAACAGAGCCATGAGTAGGAGCAGAAGTCTAGTTTTCTCTCAGAACACTTGAATTACAATATGCTGAAAGGTTATTATGGAATTTTTGCCCAATGATGCCAAAAACCTGCTTACTGAAGCTTTAAATAATGTTCAGACCTCACGTCAGATACTGTACAGTATCGATGACAAACAACTGTCCTGGACTCAGGATTCTTCTTCTCCCTCGTAAGCAAAAAAAAAAACTCACCGATGCTCACTCTGACTAATCAAACAACAGCGTCTGTTTTCTCTCTCAGTGCTTGGAAAGCTGATCAGGCTCAATGGGAGACCATGCAGGGAAAAAATGTTTCCCAGTGTCCCCCTTAACATGTCGGTCCAGCTCCTTATGGTACAGAAGGTTTAGCTCTCCAAAAATGTTCATGGTCTGTTAATATCATCCCTCAATTAACTCTAACTTAACTCAGACCATACATCACCACCCCCGTGTCCTTCACTCATTTGCTGGCCTGAACTACAGCTGCACCTACTGGCAACAGAGAGGCACATTCTGAGTGCAGCTCCACATCTCCGCTATTCACCTACTGAATGATATTCGACCCAAGACGACCACGCAGCGAAGCCCTAAGTGTAAAAGCTACGGAGCTATGGAAAGCACGTCTACCGTTTCATTCCGCAAGTAACTCTTCCCCTGTGCGTATTAAAACAACCATAAAAAATCCAAATAAAATCGCACCTTTTGACACGGAAAGCTGGAAGTGTCACACAGCTATCACGTTTCTCCCGGCGCAGCTAACAAGCGTCAACTTAACTGCTGCTATTCCTTCATTTTTTTCACCCGCTCTCCTGCGCTTTCTTCATCAAACGTAAAAGCCGCGTCTTCCTCTGCCACCCATTTTACACGTTGAAAACGGTGTGAAGGTCAGGGTTCAAAGGTTAAAGAGAAGTTCTTTTCACACTCCCACGCCTGCCCTCGCTTCACAGAGCGGCGCTACAGGTGCAGGGTGTCTCTGAAACAACTTAACGGCCTTTCTGCCTCCGAGGAAAGAAAAAACACACTCCTAATTGTTCCCTGCTTTGTGCCAATGACTGGCCAAAAACACTCCTTGTTATTGCATCTTTGCACAGTATTTTTCCAGTCGTAACGGCTGACAAAGGGGTTGGTGGGAGTTGACAGTAACTCCTCCTGTCACCTGCTTTCATATGGCAGGGGTGTTGGTGTATGGTGAGAGACTCCGGCTGACACCCCTGACATGGCTGGACTTAATGAGGACTGATGGGAGCCTGTCAGTGGAGTGACACATTAAGCAGCTTTGTCATAGATCAGCCGTCGAGTTTTATGCAAAACCATTGCATGCGTTTACTCGGAGATGACCTTCCGAAGTTCACTAGAAGTCCTGCAGAAAGCAGAGCTGGGTCGAGTTTAATTTTTCAACTTTTTGGATGCAGAGATTGTCGAGTTTTACACACACAGGCATGCATGTATGCATGCAAAGTTACAAACACACAGTCTCTCTCTTTCACATTTCCTCTAAATTTCACCCGAGAAAGTTCAACTACAGGGTAAAGCATATGATTTTTAAGTACTGAGCAGTCATTACAGTTTGGATTCAGAAAGCCAGCACTGCTTTACACATCCCCTTCGTGAATACAAATACTTAAAAACACTGCATGCAAAGTGAGTTTGTTAAGGTAAACAGAAAAAGGCGATTTGGTTTGCATGAGTAAAAGCTTCGGGTAAAAGCTCTGTGGCCTTGCTGAGGCTGTGGGAGTTGGGATGATGAAAAATGTTCGAGGAAACCAACACAAGGAGAGAAGAAAGAGGATGGCTTTTGTCTCTGCGGATTTTGTATATATTTACTTTAAAAAAAATAAACAAAACTAAAGTATTACATATTCAGCTTCTGCCTCTGTCAAGGCAACATAACAAATGAGGCGTGTCTTGGAAATATAATGATTTGACACAGCAACTTTTTAGTAAATCTTTAGATTTCGCTCAAATATTGTAATTTATATGTGTATTTCATTGGCAACATAGGCAGCGACCGCCACATCTAATAAATCTACAAACAAATTTGATTTGTCAAATACTAAAGTAACTATTTACGTGACATATTTAGAGCATATTTGCAGCTATTCATCAAATGCAGATGTTAACTTTTTAAACACAGGCCTCCTCAGTTTCATGTCAGTCCCTTAACGTCATAATTCTTAAGAATCACTCCATTTAAACTGGAAACGAGGCGGGCGCCACGCTGGAACTCTCCGAAATAGTCATATATCCCCGTCAAGACTAACATGAAGTTATTAGCTCATTTGTCTGAATTGTTAGAATCATTTGTGTGAATGTGCTTTTATACCTCCCCAGTGGTCCATAAATCACAAACAGCTCTTTGTGGCCCACCAACATACTTTGTTTCCTTTTGTTTATCCCACTTTAGTCACTCAAAGCTTGATTCATAGTGAGACAAATCTTGCTCGCGGAATTTGTCATGTAGTCAGTTTGAATATATGCGGTGCAGTAAATTCCCTTTTAAAGTGATTAGTCAAAAGCAGTCGGATTTGAAATTTGATGACTTTGGTGGCGACTTGAGTCCCGTGATTGTATTTCACATCAGCTGTCCTACAGACGGGTCTAACCCTCGTTCACCGGTGCAGACTTGCGAAGAGAACACGAATGCAAAGGAAACAGACGCTTGATATGCTATTGTTGTTCTGAGAGAAACTGTGCTCTGCAGCAATATTTATCCAGACAATGAATTCAACTCATGCACCGGATTTGTGCGAATGGCTGCTGCTGGGTGAGAAATAAGAGAGATAATTTACTGTATGACCATACATGCTCACTAGCACAACACAGAAGAAGGAAACAACCGTGTGCTAGCTTACTATACGTATATACCTATGGCATACACACCATGTTGACACATAATGCATTCAAAAACTCCCTATATCCCAATTTCTTTATGCTAATTGTGATTGCATTGGGTTCCACTAGCATTTTGCTGACAATGCCCATACAGTGGGAGTAGAGGAGTAGACTTGAAGCCAAATTCAGCAGTTTTCACTAATTAAGTAATTACAATAACTTGTTTTATTCTAACTGTGGTGGATAATGTGTTTTTAACAAGCTGGATAAATTCACTAAGCATTCTGACAGGTTTTCCTACGGCTTATGAGATGCTCCTCCTTTAAAAAAAAATGTTTTGAGATTGTTTATGCCAATTATTGTAGAATTATAGCAGCCTCAAAGAGGCAATCTCGAAGATTTTAGTGTAAATAAATGTCTGTTAAGTCACTATCTATTGCTGAAGGAGGTAACACAATGGTGATTGAGCCTATGGCCCACTGATGAAAGTATTGCAATATTTATATATTTGCAGTATTATGAACTGGGTGTCTGTGGTGACATTCCCGGAAAATATTATATACACACAAAAACTGTAACTATTCACACAATTTTGAAAACGTGAAGCTCATGTACATATAAATATATTTTTTCTATTCTATTTCCAAAGCTCATGTATCAACAAAAATACTCCAGACTGCTGAACTCTGAGCCCAATTTCATTGTTTTCACTCAAATAGAAATCTCTAAATCAACCAAGACTGAAATCTTACGGACTGCCACTTTCAACTACAATTTAATCACCTGGCTATAACACTGTGCAGCACTTGCAGATGTCTGCGTTAATTGAATTTCCTTCTATAGTTAGTCGTCTTCTAGGTTTGGTTGAAGCTCCTTCCTTGTGAAATAAATCAGTCTACATAGTTTGCAGGAAATTAAATTGGTATTATGCTGTTATAGTCTATAATGCAATGCATATTTATTTGCAAATTATATATTGAGGTAAAAATGCCACACATTAATTATTATTATCTGGTAATGAGAATGAACAAAAAAGTGTTCACTTAATAGTATAATTTAAAAAAAGGATTATTTAAGTATATAGCAAAACATTAAATTGTAAAACTGTAATGCATCATATAATACATTAAATGATTGTGCTGCTGATATAAGTGTAACAACAGCTGGAGCACTTTAGAGAATTAAATTTACAGATGTAGCATGAAGTCTAAAATTCAAGAGAAGAATTATTTGGCAACATATTCTGCTTAACTTCACTTTGTTATCTGGCAAAGTTAATAATATTCCATCCTCCTCACTAATGTCACACTGATTCAAGCCTGTGTTTGGTATTCAGACAAGAGACAGAAAGCTTCAGGATTTTTTTTTTTTTGTCTCCCAAGCAGACAAATTTGAACCGATCATCTTTTATGCATTTGTGTGAGTTGGTGTGTGTGTGAGACACAAAAGAGAGAGAGAGAGAGAGAGAGAGAGAGAGAGAGAGAGAGCTATTTCAGTTTAGCAGCACGAGTGGGAAAACAATTGTTCCTGACTGATTTTCCCCCTAACCCCATAATGAAGCCCATGTGTACGACTGGCCTTTCAACAAGCTGCAAATCTGTGCCCGGCCCACTCTCCACTTGATTAAAGCAACAGCCACTCACCTGCTCCTCATTAGCCCGGACCGAGAACAGACCCGGCCAAATAAGTTAGCACCTGTATGTTCCAATTCCGCATGCCTTCTACGTGTATGTAATATTTGTGTGCATTAAGCTGACAGCCTTATAAATGACGGGATGGAGTTAGTTGCCGCTGCTGCTGCTGCTGCTGCTGTGTGTTGTGAGAGAGATGAAGAGAGGTGGATGTGTGGAAGCGAAAGGGCCACGGGTGGAGAAATAGCAGGGACATGATCTGTGTTTTTGGGTCTGCGGAGATAGATGAGGGACTGGGCTTTGGAAACACTCATTAGCCATAATCAGGGTCCCTAAAGGAGAGCAGATGGTGGCAGGGAGGAAAGAAAATAAGAATTGCTTCACTATAGATATAATGCAGGGATGAATGCAATAGAAACACACACACGCAAAATGACCCAAAGATGAAGAATAAAGTCTTCAACAATAGTATCAAGGCGTGTGTGTGTGGGTAAACAAAACACAGTTCATATCCACTGTGGATATATGAAGTGCTAAATGTGCTCAGACGTGCTGGTCATTACAGAACAACCCTAAAGGGCATTGTGTGGGATGGGATCATCAGAGCGCTGTTGTTTCTGTCTGGTTCCTGCTAACCAGTGACTCCTCTGACCTCTGCCTGCTCTGAATGGAAGCATATTAACACTCCAGGCTCTCAGCAACATTTAACCAATTTGGTAAATTATCTGTGAGGCCACTTTTATAGGGCTTTCTTATTATTCAGAAGGAGGGGGAGTGGAGAGAGAGAGAGAGTGAGAGAGAAAGGGAGATAGAGAGACTTGATGAAGGGATATGGGCATGAAGAGCCTGCTCCCATTTCCATACATTATCAGAGCTTTGCCTTTCCCAGAGTCCCGGAGAGGAAGCACCTGTTAGCCTCTCGCAGTCTTTCCCCCCTTCTACCCCTCTCTCGCCGCTCTTTCATCCCTCCATCACTGTAGTTTCTCAGCCTCGACCCCCTAGAATCACCCCACAAGCAGGTGTTCGCCGTCAAACAAGCAGCAGAGAAGGAGAAACCCACATGGAAGGGGACTGACCAGGGGGCCAGACTGGGAAGGGGAAGACTTAGAGAGCCCCTCCAGCGGGGGTTACACTGAACCTTAGCCTGGTCCAGGTGTTTGATACTATCACTTCTTATTTACCACGTGTGGACATACAGTTGTTCCTCGGGCCTCGACTCAAAACAAATTGCTGGAGCAGGAGGGTTTGTAAAAGAGATGTCTGTTCTGTCGGCGGAGGGGTTAAAGTTAATTTGATCGGGCATGTGTACTCTGGGCGAGGAGCAGAGAACATCTGCATTCAGTGGCATGGCCCCATTTGTTGCAATTTTGGGTCTCATTTCCATTTGCAAGAGAGATAACTGCCCGCATATGGAAGCAATAGATAGAAGAGGTCAATGCAATTGCTTTGACTGGGGGGACGAGGCAGGGAGAAAAACCCTTATGCAGTAATCTCAGTTGGCAGAAGAAGAAACAAAAATCTGGGGTTTGGGTTTAGGAATTCCTTTCAGCGGAGTGATTCCTTGATTCCTTTACCAGCCAATAACAGTCCCACACCCCTTCCAAACCCACTCCAATCACTCCTATTATCTCTGATTGGATCTGGTGACGTGTTCAAGCTCTCCCTGGGAGTAGCCTTTCAACTGGCATACTGATAATACATTAGAAAAAGAACCCGCATACTGGTCATCATGTAACACAGAAAAACAGACTTTAATGTAGCAAAATTCCCCAAAATATAAAATTACAGTAGATTTGGGGATAGGAGGAGTCTGAATCGGATTTACTGTCATTTCCAATCATTAGAATATGTTGGTGTAGATTATTTTGAATAATAAGTTACATATTTTAAGATGACGAAAGAATGTTAAATGTAAAACTCCTCTCTCTTCCAAATGAAACCAATACATATGTTGTTTGTCCATGCCCTCTAGACTGCCGTTTGCTGATTTTACACCCCTATTAGAGAACATCCTTTGTCTATGCGCTCCAAAACCTTCACAAATCACTGCTTTAAAATAAATCTGTTTTATGATGTGACAACGCTAAGGTGAAGATTTGGTTAGGTTTTGGCACAAAAATGACTTGGTTAGATTTAGGGAACGATTAGTTTGGTATGGGAAACATTTGGGTCACTTCGTGATAGATGTTTTGAGTTTGCTTTTTTTCGGGTGTTGAATTGAAGCATGGGAGTAGGAGTAAAGACTTGCTTATACTCCCAAACGGACGCACACATGGACAGCTGAGGACATCACGGAGGCGTAGTAGTTCTGGTTATAGTGTCCGCTTGGAGGACGCGTTCCACACATGCGCAGTAGATTGCTGAGCTACCACTTGTAGCGTAGTGGCTGCGCTAACTTGCGGTCACACTAAATGCTGTGGACGTCCGCACAGCAGCCCCGTCTCCTAAAATTTATGTTCCCGTACAATGAAACTATTTTGTGAATTACGATTCGAGGGAAATGCATTTTGCCGCAGATCACATTTGTTTTTGACGTATGAAAAATATGTTTGTAATGATGTTTTAATGATACTTCGCAGAAGTCCGCGTGGGTAGGAGGTCGGGGTGGTGGATGGGTCAAACAAACACAGGACTTCCACCCAGGAGACTGCTATTCGTGTCAAGTGTGAAGCTTAAAATAAATGCTAACTTATTTTAATTTACATCCGTAGCTTAAAAACATAATAACCACAGTCAGTTCAAGCCTAACTGTGATGTTTTTACTAAAACTAACCAATTAGTTTTGTTGCCTAAACCTAATCAAAGTAGTTTTGCTGCGTTTTTGTTTTGTTTAAATTTACATTAACCATGTGTTTAAAACTGCGACCGTAATATCTCAAAATTACGTTTCCCTCGAAACGTAATTGAGAATGCAGTTTAATTGTATGGGAACACAATTTTGTAGGAGACAGGGTTGCTGCACAGAGCCCTGCGTACACCATCTGATGACAAAATTTACGTCACGCTGACCTTCGCGTACTCACGGACGCAGAAAGTACAACTTCGGCTTCAAAAAGGCAACCACTGTATACAGTATACTAGTCAGTCATATGGATTAAAGCTGTAGCTCCAACACCATAAAGTCACTCAGCAGGCATCTGAAGACTCGTTATTCACTAGAGCTTTTTCCCCTGAAAACCTGACTGACTAATGGAAAACTGCGGGCACAAACTCCAGACATCATTATGTTGCAGACGATATCTTCACAACACAATAATCAAAACAAGGGGCCAATCTAATCTTCATACGCTGTCTATGGACGATTCCAATCTTCTCTTTCATAGTAGTCCGTCTAAATTCAATACACTCAATCCAAGCCGCTCTGAAAAGCCCCTAATAAGGCAAGTTAAACCCAGAGCTTGCAACTGGTATGAAGTCACCAGAGAGCAATTACGCTTTAGCTTGATAGTTAGCAAAGGACCAGAGGAATGTCTTTTTTTTCTCCCCCCCCATATTGCCAGGACTTTGGAGACTAATCTAATTGAGTGTCTTTTTGTGTGTGATTATTTACGATTAGAAAGTGTTAGTGGAAAATCTGGAGGAGATATGTGGAAATGGGGAGTGTTTGATGCAGATCAGTGTCTCGCTGCTCTCCCTGATTAATTATGTCCGGAACGTCTAATGGCTGCCTCTGCTTGGGAGGGGTTGCCTCTCTCAAAGACAAAAGCCCCCCGAACTTTTTAAGCGTTCTTTGAACTGAAATGTGTTTTTTTTTTCATTTGTGGAGAACTGAGTAATTCCTGGGTGTAAATTCTGAGCCGCATGTTGGGTTCAGACAAACTGATTTATGTCAGAGAATGAAAAGAAATTGTACGAAAGACAAAGAAAATGGGTTTTCTTGGCAAATGCCTTGTTTTCCGTCAGCGATCCATTAAATATTATCGTTGGATTCTTTCTTTTTTAACATCTGCTCTGGGTGTCTGTGCCCCTCTATGTGACTCAGCCTCCCGTCTCCTTACCAGTGCCCCCTGAAGCCCTCATTTCCTGTTGGGAGTCGGCGGAATTGGATGAAGGACACGGCTAGGGGCCTCTTGGGGTCCGGATTAGGGCCTGCTAGAGCACAGAGAGCCGGTCTGGACACATCTCCATCCATCAAAAATCAAACCGACTCAAGGACCCATTCAATCCCAGCAACAGAGAGAGGAATAATGTCCCCGCAGCCAAAGCAGGTGCTTTTTATTTTTCTTCAAGGAACACGCAGTTGAGACGAGGGTAATGGTTTCAGCTGTAAGAACAAACAGCGGAACAATGGCACTCCTCCACCGTGTTTCAGGAGTGCGGGTTAGTGTGAACCTCGGGGCAGGACTGCGCCCAAGAGCTGACAGAGAGACGACTGTGTGTGTGTTGGGAGAGAGCTCATTAAGAGGACCCATGTGTGTTTAACAGATACCAAGGGCTCTCTTTCTTCCAATAACAACTCATTAATGAAGGTTTGTGTGTGTAAGGGAATTAGAGCGGCTGTAGTCATGAATCATGAGACACATCAGTCTTGCGTTATTGATCAGATCCCAAACACCAGACTGACAGAGATAAACACAGCGGCAATGTGAGAAGCAGGAAGAACAACAGCTGTTTATATACGTCCATTCATCTGGATTCTTTCATGAATGACTGTTGAATGGCTATTATGCTTGACTTTCTCCACCGATAACCAGATTATCCTGAATAGCTACATGACGCATTTTGAAGTGGCTCATTAATGCTTATGTGATGGTATTACTTTACATGTTTTAAGCCATTTTACCCCAAAAAGCATACATTACATTACTGCCAAGCCGACCTTTTTCAAAACATACCACGGAATTTAAAAGGCTGGTGATATTCTATTTCTTTTATGGTTAAAAAATTCCATGAAAAGACCAAAACCAACAATGCGTTAGTCCGTCATTGAATACTTTCCGACTTCCCTGTCTGTGGCTCTCAGCCCAAAGTCCATTTGTTCCTACTGAAGACGTAAATCTTTCAAAGTGGGTCACAAATATACACCTTCATTAAAAAAAAAAAGACTTAACGGAACCATGTGTAGCATTTAGGGGATCTATCGGCAGAAATGCAATACGTTATTAATAAGTATATTTTCTTTAGTGTATAATCACCTGAAAATAAGAATTGTTGTGTTTTCGTTACCTTAGAATGAGCCGTTTATATCTACATATGAAGCGGGTCCTCTTCACTGAGCCGGCCGCCATGTTTCTACAGTAGCCCAGAACGGACAAACCAAACACTGGCTCGAGATGGGGACATTCACATTTTCACATTTTGGCCTCACCGTAGTTCTCCTACACACTTGAGAAGTTTCAGTTGGTTGCAATCTGCAACTTCACCGCGAGATGTCGCCAAATCCTACACACTGCACCTTTAATATTCTCCTAAAATAGCTGCGCACTGTACACATTCACGATACACATTCCTGCCGATGGTTTCACACTATTCCACTGATACACAGGTGGTGGTAATGCGCCGAGAAACACAGCAATGTGCCAAAAAAAGACTGCAAGCAAGTATGCATGGATATAAACAATACAGGATTAAAAATACGTAAAAGATAAATCTTGCAAATGTTTTATGAGGTAAATGCCTTCAACATGTTTGTTATAGTTAGTAGTAGTTAATATGCAAACATACCTTTAGTTTGTTTACAAGTATGGCTGTCAAAGTTAACGTGTTAACGCATATTCATGTTAACTCCACTAATTTCTTTAATGCAATCAATATTTTGGGGGTTGTAGCGGGCTCAGTTTTAAAGCTAGAGTTGAATCCATTGGTACCAACCATGTCATACTAGCTCGTGAAGGAGGCTAAATAATGTTACAAAAGTGCACTAAATTTTAGTGAGGAAAACTGGCATGTCCATTTTCAAAGGGGTCAGTTGACCTCTGACCTCCAGATATGTGAATGAAAATGGGTTCTGTGGGTACCCACGAGTCTCCCCTTTAAAGACATGCCCACTTTATGATAATCACATGCAGTTTTGGGCAAGTCATAGTCAAGCCATGTTACGATTTGAGCACATTTTTATGCTAAATGCAGTATATATGAGTGTTTCTGGACAATATGTGTCATTGTTTTGTGTTGTCAATTGATTTCCAATAATACATATTTACATGAATTTGCATAAAGCAAACATATTGACAGTCCTATTTACAAGAAAACTTTACATGGCACTTTTAAAAGTACACGTTTCGATTTAATTTTATAAGAAACAGGCTGATTTTCGTACATAATTGAAATGACAGCAGTAATTTTAAGTATAAACAAAGTTATTGGGCTAAAGCCATCTGCTAAAACATGCAAAACACTGGTAGATCCAAAATCCATCCTAATACGGCACCGGTTGTCCTGAGCTCCATCCATGGATTTAACATACACCTAAAGCCCTTTGACATAAGATACATCTGCACACATCTAATTGCCCCATGTCACACTTTCAGTGGGCACAAACATGCCTGCACTGTCACATTTCAACACCACAACAACAAAGTATACTGATTCAGAATTGGTGGATGGGGGTATCAGATGGATAAACTGAGCAATGGAGAGCAAACATATGGACGGGGAGGGAGAGAGAGAGAGAGCAAGAGAAGGAGTTGAGAGTAATCAGTTATCACTGCTGTGATTTATGGCCTGTTTTCACGTTAAACATGTTATGTGTACAGAGACAACACCCCGGCTTATTGAAAAATACCTGCCTGCTTAAAAATAAAGAAGTGTTCCATTTTTCGCTCTTCAAAGAATCTGGTCTGCTGCAGGGAAGGAAACGCAATTATAGAACAATAATAACATCTAAATGTAAAAAAGGAGGAGAAATGTAGGGTTGTTGTTGGGGGAGGGGTGGTGGTGGTTAATCAGCTTGGTATTCCTGTCTGTGAGATTTACATTTTGGTGCCCAGTCGATTCCAGAGTTATCCAACTCGTCTTGGCCCGTGCCGCTTCCTGTGTGTTATTGCCTATCAAAAGGTTCATAGTTTTTTATGGAGTTCTTTACAGAGCCTCGGACAAAGGGAAAAACTAGTTTAACGGCTTGCTAAGTCGAGGCACGGCCCCACAAGATTCCACTGGAAACATCTGGAAATGGGAAACATATGTGCTTTGATGGCATCGATTCTTTTTTATTATTAGTTTGTTTTGAATTAGGCTTGTGATTGCAGGATCCTGGGAGGCTTTCACTATCCATTAAAATGTTGATATGACAGAATACACCACATCTTGGATAGATGCCTCTGCACACCTTAAAAGGCTTGCTATTGTTAATGTTAATTATCATACTGAAGTAATGTGATACTATATTGATGCTTGGTGGGAAATTCTCCTTTTCCCCTGACGTTTTACAGGGAGGTCAGAGGTCCCCATGCAGCAGAGTGATCAGACAGAAACTGATATAATTTGGCAAGAGCTGAACTGCAGTAGCACCTAAAGCTATCCTGGACTGCAAATGGCCTGTATTTATATCACAGTGGACGACCCATACTGACTCAAAGTATCCTCATACAACAGTTTGTATATCTTATGAAAAGTTATTTCTCAATTTTCGTGCATTCTCCTACGAATGTCCAACAACACGAGCGATCAGTGTGCTCGCTCAAGCCCCTGCATTGCAAAACCTGTTGTATATGCAACAAAACTACTTGGGTTAGGTTCAGGAAAAGATCATGGATTGGGCTAAAATAAATAAATAAAATATATAACGTATATTTTACGTTTGTTATGTAAAATAATACATTTGTTGCACAACTTACGTATGTGGCGTTAGTTAAGTATGTAAGCTACGTAACAAAAGTAAAGTAAAATAAGTCAACAGTGACTTTGATTTCACATGGGACACGAACAGCAATACAATTTTGCGTGCAATAAAAACGCCTCCAACAAAGTTTTTTACTAAGTATTTTAAGCCCAACCATGATTTTTTTTGTCCTAAACCTAATCAAGTGGTTTTGTTGCCTAAACCTAACTGCAGCTGTTTCTGTAGTTTTGTTGCCCAAATCTAACTGTGACCATTTCACGGTAACTCTGTGGTGTATAAATCACACTGCAAAAAGCCTAAAATGCATTATCATGACATGCAGACATATTCCCATGAGATGGGGTTGTTATACTACGTCTCCTGATCTCCTTAGAGGCAGCCCTGCACATCCTGGCTCACGATAACATGGGTTAAATACAAATTACAGTGCATGACTTTTGGTAGGTATGACTACGAACAGTGAAGCAAATACTTACAAAGTACTTATCAAAATGTGACTGGCTGTGTGGTTCAATGATAAGGATGGGTCGTAAAGAGAAACTTTAGAAACTTTTGTTTTCAGTACCTTACCTAAGTACCTGCACTAGATACAAGTTACTACCTCAAGTGCCCATTACTGGTGTAGATACACACTAAAGATGAGCTTGAACACAGGCGGTTTCTTGGAACCCAAAACTGACCTACATCAGCTAACAATACATTTCCATCCATCCATTAATTATCTGCATCATTTATTCTGCTTACATTCACAGGGCAAAACTCAGTTAAATCCTGTAATTCATTAAAATTGACACAAATCATGACTCAGATGGTTATAGAGCTCCTTCAGATGGATTTTCTGAAAACAAAGCCTCCAGTGTTGGACGTTCCCCAATCAACCTGGCAAAACTGTGGCAACATTGCATCTCATATGCCAGTCCCTATGCACAATAGCAGGTAGCCATTTAAAGTGACAGCATGGTCACAACCAATAAGCCAACGGTGATTGGGCCTCTTCGGGTTGGATTTATTTTAATTCACTAATCCTGTAATGGTGGAGCCGTGTCTCCCCGGCTGTGGGGCTCCTTGCTAAAGGCTTGACAGCGCCCAGCCATGGCCAGCCTGTCTCATTGCCTCAACAGAAAACTCACAGAGCCACTAAGCGGTATTTGACTCCTTAAGCTCCTAGAGGACTAAGGTTAGGGGCTGACGGGGGTGCAGGGATAGACGAAGGATGCAGGGCTGTTGCACGGTGCGCTGTTGGTAGTGGTGGCGTCGAGGCCGGGAGGAGGGAGAAGTGGTGCATGGTAAGGGACATAACAGACGAAACATTCACCCAAAAACTGCATCGCCTGGACTAATGGGGAAATTATTTATGAACTATTTGCAGTGCACCTGAAAATACCTCCAGTGAAATTATGTTTGGCAACCTGAACTGCTTTGAAGTCAATGGAGTGGCAATAAAAATTAGGCCTTCATTAGAGAGCCGGGCCTTTCAAACTGAATTGGCCCAGTCTCGGCGGGTCAGGGGCATTTAGGCAGCGCTCCGCTTCCTTTAGCTCTGGCAGCCACAGACACATGGAAGCAATTTGCCTGATTCTCTGCTGTTTTTATGATTTTCCCCTTTAATTTTTTTTCTCACCGCACGGCGCTCCTTTTATGTTGCGTTTAGGAAATTAACACTAACCGACAAATTACTTAGTAAATAAAAAAGGTAGAGCTTTAGAATGTTGGAACCAGGAGTAGCCCAAGGGCCAGTGTTCTCCCGGCAACAAAGAAATCCTTGATAACTGTTTAGATATGTCATCCCACAGCCTGGCTTTATTTTATCAAGTGTATATAATTTTTCAATTGAAATAAATGTGAGGCATTCATCTCCCTTGTGTGCAGTGCTTGTGCTGCATGTCCACTCAGAAAATGGTGCACTTAAGAACAAAAAAGAAAAATCACTTGAAGGGATTTGGGGGTCATTTGCAAACTGCTTTACGCTTTGGTCAAGCACAAACCTCATTCACAAAAACATGAAGTGAAACGGTGTAATCTTCAGATAACCAGATGCACCAAAGTCCAGGGGATTGTAATCTTCAGAGATGTAAGCTAATTACTTAATCGCTCGCATTTGTAAATCTTATTATTGTAAAAGAAATTGCTGTGGTGATTAAATTACTGATATTTATCTCCTAATAGCGCTGATTAGGAGGTGATGCTAATCTGTCATTCTGAAAGGCCGATATTAACGGCATCAATCTAAGAAAAACAATAAACACTTAATGTGAAAGAGATGTTTTGTGCACTCAGGGACCAGATGGCCTGCTTTAGTCTGGAATGTGCAATATTCTGGCCTGCTTGGCTACACCGCTAATGATGGGAACCACAAACTGTTGACTTATTTAATTGAGTTGTTTTGCCCCATTAACCTGTTGTCTGACACAGTGGACACGTGAGATGGGAACGAGAATGTTTTTACCTTATACCAAAATGAAAACAGTCTTGTTATGCGGTAATTGTAATGCAGTCAAAGATCTAGTTATTTATGTCCATATTAAAGAGGACCTATTATGCTTATTTTTCAGGTGCATACTTGTATTTTAGGTTTCTACTAGAACATATTTACATGCTTTAATGTTCAAAAAACGCTTTATTTTCCACATACCAGCTGTGCTGCAGCTCCTCTTTTCACCTTCTGTCTGTGTTGTTCTTGTTTATCTGTCTGAAGTACCCCGCCAACTGGCCCACTGTTGTGATTGGTCAACCGAACCAAACTCTTCAGACTCTGCTCCAGCTATGCTCTAACCAGCTTTGTTTGAGGGCGTGCTAAACTAGCCGCTAGGGAGGTATTATGCAAATGTGTTACTTGGTGACATCACCACGTTACAGAAGAAAAGGCGGGACTTCAAGTGAGGCGTTTCAGGCTGTTCAGGAGCAGTGTCTCTGTAACTATTTGCTTTGTAACTTTGCAGACCTTTTTAGATACACATAAATCTGTATAACACACTAAAGGAAAGGGAAAAACAACTTTGTGGTTTACCATAGCATATTCCATGTGCGGTAAATACATAAACCTCATAACTTAAACAGTGACAGTGACCTCAGTTGAACAGCATTAATGCTTTTCTAAAACATACTCGATTTTTTATCCTCGCCCTGATTTTGGCATATTTTGTGCACCTTTTCTAAACGCTTTGAAAAATCCCAAACTGTGGTAGCGTGTGAAGCTATTCTCCAGTGCTTGCTCTAATGCTACAGAAGTAGCCATAAATTATGCATCAGGAATATGTATATGTATTGACTTTAATAAGAGCTATTTCCTACACGCCAGCTTTTGTACCTGCTGAAGAATCACTGGGGTGCTTCCTAACACTAGACACACACACGCTTGTTCTCTTTCTCTCTCTCACACGCTCCTCTACTGACTTTCAGCTGGGGGAAATGAAACAAAAAAGAGCATAATTAAAATAATAATAGAGTCTCCTCTTGTTTGGGGGGGTTCGGATATTTATTTCACAGTTGCATTTGGCAACGTTGGAGGAATTTGCAGGAACTGTCGAGGAGTGTTAGTGTAAATAAGTAAACTCTTGCTTTGTTGGATTGTGATATCTAATCAAGTCAGCGCTGACAGGAGTTCTCTCGCTCCGTCTTTCTCTCTGTTTTCTTCTTTTTTTTTTTTCCTCTTACCTGTATCTCTGACGTGACACTCCATCGAGTGTTAGTGCTGAATACTTGATGACAGCGAAAAACAACAATGCCACTCATTTAACAGTGAAACAACAAGCTCCGGGTTTCGCAATGCACACTATTCACAAACAAATGTTCTTCTGCTTTACTGTCTTCCATCTCCTTGTCCCCCTGCCCTGACCCCGAATGAGGTTCACTGTGCTGTGCATGTCATTTGTCCACTCCTCCTTCCTGGTTTCAGCTAGTTGGCCTCTAGTGTTTTGTGTCTATGAATGCTAACATGTCTTACCTTGCCCTGGGCGAGAGAGAAAGACAGTATACCTGGTGTTTGGCCATTCTGCTCCGGTACTCTCTCTGGGAACCTCAGACAATAACATTCATAGACTCTCATAAACACACACACGCACGCTGACAGTCAGGCTGAGGTCTCGCTGGCACCGGTTGTCAAAACCAAATAACTGCTTGTCTTTTCCGTGTGTGCGCTGGCCATGTGGTGCCCTTCTCGCTGAGAAGGAGGCTAAAATGGCTGTTGACACGAGAAGACAGCGAACTCACTGCTTCGACTCGGACTCCCGGTCCCTCATGCCATTATAGCACAACACGCCGCGCAATCAACATTCCACATAGTAGTGCGAGCAAAAAAAAAAAGAAGGGGGTCAATCAACGACCTGGACTGTGAAAGCCACAAAGAAGATGTCATCAAACAAAAATGCTTAGGTACACACGCTGAAAGATGGATGCTAAACAGAGGGGGCAGGGCACTATTAAGATGACATCAGGGACAACCTCTCAACAGCTGCATGGGAGTGCCGTCTGTTACGGGGGACGGAAAATGGAGGGCAATACAAGGGAACACTGATAGACTAACAGCAACAAGGGGAGGGGAGTCATCACCAGTCTAAGCATGTGCTGATTGAGCCCGGCTCTTTTTAACCAGCAGGCCTTTGGAGACCCTGGTAGTTGGCAGCGAGGGTCACAAGAGTACCAGCGCGAGACACGGAGCTTCAAAAAGCTCTCTGTGCTTTATCGAGCAACTGCCGTGTCATGTGGAATGCGTCGCACTGAGACTCGCTTAGTCGTGGTGGGACCTGTTCTGATTGAGGTAACAGCTGGGATATGACATCAGCCCGAGTGTTGGCCGTGTTTTCACTCACTGGAGCAATTCTGCTCTTAAAAGGTTCCATCAGTACCACTCCGGCGAGTCGCGGAGAGTCGCTTTTCATCTCTTTGGCTGTGCAACTCGCCAGCTGGTCAGAGTGCCCCTTGGTAAAGAGGGACGGAGACACCAGAGTGCTGCACTCCATAAGTGGCTCATTGTTTTTATATACGCTCAGAAATGCACGAGTGAGATGTGAGCACTTGCATATGTAAAAAAAATACACGCACACATAATGTAGGTTTAACTTGGAGATAAATTTTTCCATTTATGTCAGCTCTTAAGCCCGTAACTGAAACCAAATGGTACCTATCTGTCTCGCCCATGACAAAAATGGGTTTCATGTGTTTTGGCAACATTTCCCCAAACTTTGGTTTGACCTCTGCACAGGTACTTGTGAATGAATTTTCATGAGTGGTGCTGAGCTGCGCCGCGCTTTGGATTCAGCCTCCAGTCACAGTTTCCAACAGGGGCCTCTTAAAAAACACTAAACTCAACCTCCTCAGAGTGCACACTGTGATTTAGCACTTGAATATTTCTAACATAAAAAAAAATCCCTTTTCACCCTGTCTTCTGTCCAAGTATCTTTCCACTGTGACACCGAGGGACCAATAGAGATAGAAATCTATTTGCACGGCTCTGTTGTGTGTGTGTATAAGTGTGAATGCTATGCTGAACAGAAAGCGCACATCGCCTGGAGTGAGTAAATCACCAGGGTGGAAGAAAAGAATGGTGGAGAAAAAAAAAATAACAGGCAAAACGCAGCTACAAAGCAGCTTATCACATTTAGCATGTGCTTATTAGGCCTCGTGCCTCTGCGCCGGCTGCTGAGAGATTGAGTTGAGCTATTTGAACTGGTTCAGACTGATGGTGAGTCTGGGGTATTCTGATGAAATGCAGTGACATAGTCAAACTCACAATGAGGCCTGCTATTTAGGCTGCTCTCTGAGTGAACGGGGAAGAACTAAACACCTCAGGAAGACACACATCTTGATGCGTATTTGTGTAGAAGCACTGTGAGCATTTGACTGAAAACCTACAGGAGCTGTTTCATATCGCCTTGGCAAAGTTAGTGTGGTTGTGGCCCCTAGTAACCAGTTACTAACTGTTTTAAATAACCAACACAACCCAGTCTGCCCAGTGGTAAACGAAGGAACCTATACAAGAAAGAAGGGTCATTATGTCACTGAACTGACATTGGTGCCAAGTCGCTAGTATCTACATGTATTTGATTGTAATAGAGCATCGTTGTTTTCAATAACTAACCAACCATCAAACTGTTAATGATATTTAATAATATTCATGGAGGGCTAACAATAGCCAGCTCTCTCGCTTATGTTTCCTATTATTGTCTTTATATGCCTGTAAATCTGGACCTTTATACCGGTACTTGCAAAATTAGAATGGTGTCACGATGTTGTAATGACCCTTCATCTTTGATATAGTCCTTGTGGTAAACTAGGAAAAACATTAGAAGATACATTTTCTTTTTCAACCCAATAATCAGACTGAAATCGCCATTTCTTTTCTCTTCATTCACTCAGCATGACATCATGTTGCCAGTTAACATAATGTTTTCAACATTGACCAAAGAAACATCTCAGTTTATGAATTGTTATTTCTTTAGGTTGAGAACAACTTGACCTTAGTTCTGTTGCTATTTTTGATTAATGTACTGTAGCTAGGTAGCTACAGTAGCTATGTGGGAAGATGACATCTCTCATTCTTAATCCCATCTGCTAAGCTCTGATTGGTAAAAATTGTTCCCTTAACCAGGGGGAAACTTCGGCCACTCAACACCAGACCAATTTCAATCGCCGGTGATTCAGACGTCTGGAACCAGGCTAATTCTTTCTCCATTTTAGCATTTTCAAAATGGCTTAAGAGTGTTCTACAATATTTGAAAATATTTGTTTCTGACTGGCAGATGTCTGATAAGGTGGTAAATAGGACACTGTAAACATAGTACTGGTCAACAGTTCAACCACTGTTCTGAATACTCACAGGTAACTGTAGCTCAACCAGGCGGCAACCTCCGGGTCTGAAAAATGGAGCCAATGTGTGAAGTGCCTTAAACGTGCATTCTTTCTAACAGCCAGCAGGGGGCGACTCCTCTGGTTGCAAAAAGAAGTCAGATTGTATAAAAGTCTATGAGAAAATGAGCCTACTTCTCACTTCATTTATTTCCTCAGTAAACATTGCAAACATGAGTTTATGGTCTCAATTGTTAGTTTCAAGTCTTCTTCAATACAGAATGATGTGCATTTAGTACATTATGGTCCCATTTAGAGTCAAACAGACGATAAAGCAGAGTATGCTTAAGGGAGTGGCTACCTTGTGATTGCCAGGTCGCTACCACGGTGTTGTCCGTGTTTTCGTCTTACAACTTTAACTCTTTCACAGTGTGTTTTTAGTTCATGAAAGTTAATTATAAAATTTTTTGGTCGCCTAAAAATGTCTTATTCAGCATTCGGTTTACTTAGCTCAATCCTCTCATGTCACTTCTGGTTGCAAACAACCAAGATGGCGACGGCCAAAATGACAAACTCGGAGGCTTCAAAACCGTAGTCCACAAACTGATGGGTGACGTTAAGGTGACTATGTCCACTTACAGACTATGAGTTTAGTGGTAGATCAGCTCTAACCTCTAACTGGTGAAACTAACCAAACAATCTTTAGAAAATGGAAGATGATTTAAACACATCCTGTTTTTTTTTCCAGAGCAGGTAATATTCATGCAGTTTAGATTGAGTAAGAAGTATCTGTTTATGCTAACCCAATGCTATTTGGTCATTTAGGCTCAGGTGATTTAACATTATTGGCAAAACCTCGACATTCTCTAGATTTCCCAAAGTGTGGGTTGACGCTGTGGGTACTGTACAGTAGTTCTGCTCCATCAGCTTTAAAAGGCTACGGCAGGTTCTCACAACATGCTACCCGTCCTCTCAGGCCTGAAGGGAATCAACAGCATTGTGACTGTCTCGGCTCACCTAAGCTTCCCTTTGTTTCCTTGCCAAAATAGGGCTCAGAGAGTAGTCGCATGTTACTCCGGTCCATTCTCACGTCATTGCCCTGTCATACAGAATAAAGCGCTTCGGTCAGAGCTGCAGTCTTGTAGAAAGGTATGGGAAAGCGAGAGAGAGAATGCAAGAGAGAGAGGGAGAGAGAGCTCACCAACATGGAGTACTTTAAATCACAATTTACCCAGGAAGAAAAAAGGAAATGATTATAGTTTTGTCTTTGGTCTTTAATAAAAGTTGCGGTTGACCCTCCAAACAGCAACCATTCAGTCTATCTTAGCTGGAGGTCAGACATCAGTGGTTGATCCTCAGTAAAGACAAAGTGATTGATATTAATCAGAATAATGGTTTTCAGAATATGCAGTCATAATAATGGTCTCTTTTTTGACTGCAATATACAGGAAAGAGATTTACTCTTGCCCGTCCCCCCCCCCCCACACACACACACATTCACACTCCGTTTCCCGTCTTTTTTAAAATCTCGTACATCTCAGACAGATCTAATCTAGAGCTGAAAAATTCCTAAAATGCCCCGCTTCTTCCCCACTTTGATCTGAGGAAAGTTTTGCAAATTCTGTGTGTTGAGAGCAGCCCTCAGCCTGCACCCCCCCACCCAGCCACCCTCGCACCAACAGACTCCGTCAGCCCCCTGGTTCATTAGCCGACCTTTAGCCACCGAACAACAATTAGGCCTGTCGTTCGCTCGCTTGGCTTGACTCTGCCGGGCCGACTGTGCAGCAAGGAATAGTTCCTGACTAATGATTGGCTAAAGAGACCTGACAGCATGTTACAGCCACAGCTGTAATTGAATACAAGCTCTAACAAGCCTTTGAACAGGAGGAAGAAATATTTCATAAGCTTGATGCAATTTGGTGTGTGTGTGTAATGAAAATAATGAATGTGATTCCCTCACATTTTTAACTTATAATTGACGGGGCTTTTTTTTCTGTTTTTCTTTTGGAAATAATAAAACAGATCGAGACAGACACGGGGAGTGAATAATTTTAAAGATTTTCAAACCCCTTTGCCTTTCGATGTGGCAAAAATGATTTCGTTAGCATTTTGTAGCTGTTTACATACTAATTTGTTCTGTTTTCAGCGTTTATAACAAGACTGATGTTTTGCTCTTCGAAATAGCCGCCGATACGTTAAATGTGGGGTGCTTGACAAGCAGCTTATTATTTCGTGGACAGTTCACATCCCGGGCTCGATCCTCCGGATAACATTAATTGTCGTGATACATGTTCATCGGGCTTTGCTGCCCTTTCTGATGCCACTGGGAGCCTCGACTGCCCGGCGAAGCTCACATAGCTCATGTGTTTTTCAAGAATACATTCCAAGAATTCCAGCTGTTTTTAAAACATGCACTAATCAAAACACGTTAAAAACAAATATTTAGATTATCCAGCTATGCCCTTATCATCATTTTGTGAATAAATTGTGAATAATTTAGCCATGTCGTTTGCAGGGCAGGGCAAATGCGCTCACTGCGGAATTTTGCAAAAGTTGGAACGGAGTGAGGGGAAAGTTTTCTGCACTCGCTGTGGCCAAAATTGGGACGAGAAGAAATTGGATATCAAAGGCTAACACAATATCAGAGTCCAGTAATCAGGACATCCGCATTAGACAAATGTCACAGAGCGAGCAAATGAAAGGCTCACATGATGAATTGGACCAAATTACACAGAAAAAAAACAATCAAATATTAAAAGAGGGCATACCACTTTTCCCTTCTGACATCAAGGGTACACAGCGAGTAATCACACGACCGAAATGTTCATCATTGCCTCCGTTTAGTGTAAGAGTAATAAAAGACATGTCAGAGCTGGGAGAAGAATCCCAGCCTGGTCTCTCATTACCCATGGGGGACAGAGAGACTTTTGGGCCTAATAAGGACATGATTTAGGCAAATTAGGGCGTTATGATAATGGGGCTGCTGATAATAAGGCACTTTTGCTCTTGTTTGTTTTCGTATTTTGTGGCTTATTTACCCTACATCGCCACTGAGGGTGAAAAAAGTGTGCATCTGATTGGTTCTTTTCTTTGATTTTAATTCTCTGACTATAGAGCGCCCTTTGAATTCACCAGGGATGAGTGAAGACGGGGTCTGAATTTTTAAACAAGGTCCTCTTTGCATCTTATTTTATAGGATTACCACTGTCTGCGTGTGGGGGTTGTCCATGGAAGTAATTACCTGTGAGAACTTTTAAAGTAGGTTAATGCTTGAAAGTTGAATGCACTCACTGAAAGTGCAACTGGTTTGACACAGCAGGTGATGCATTTGGTGTGTGTGTGCCTGTGCGTGTTTAATCTATGAAGGGCTTCATAAACAAAGAACAAAGAGTAGTGTGCTGCAGTGGTAGCTATCAACTACAAATCCCTCTTTGGATCTCTTTGTGCAGTTTAAAATGTTTGGTAATGGGATTATAGTGGATGCATTTAAACACAAGTTCAGTCAGCCAACTCATGTGGAATGGATTTATTATGTGAGTCTTAGTATGCACAGTTGATATTTGCCATCTAGGCTCTGACCTCGCCGATCCCCGCAGGCATAAACCAAGCCCACATGGATGCTATATGACCATCAGCATCAGCAGAACCATCGGTTCAGCACAGCACAGAAAAGAGTGGGCAAAAATATTGATGTCTTAAATAGACCAGCTTGTTGCAAAGGGTGTGTTGGATGTATTTTGCAGCTAGAGGAGCATATCATGAGACTGTAGCGGCAACACTAGAAAATTTAGCAATTCTACAAAACCCAGGTCTACAATTAATGATCAATTATTATTATCATTATTTTACATCCATTGACAGTTTGTTTTTTAAATGACAGGAAAATCAGACATCTGATAAGGTGGTAAACAGGACACTGTAAACATAGTATACTGGTCAACAGTTCAACCACTGTTGTGAATACTCACAGGTAACCATAGCTCAACCAGGCCGCAACTTACGATCACTTTTTTGTTTGTTCCATCCAATACTTCTGAACTATTGCAATGAACACGGTAGCCTTTATGGGGCACCAGTGGAGCGTTTAGTGTTTGCACAGCATTTCCTCAGATATGGAGTGAGACACAGAGGGAGACAAAGATGAAATAACATGGAGACACTGCAGCCACTTTTCCATAGACAAAGGCACAAGGGAGGGAAGGCAGAATTAATTTGACAGTGAATAAGTGACAGCCGTTCCCGTCCTTTAGCGCTGCGCTTTCTTCTCCTCTCCTACCCCATCCCAAGTCACTCCTCTCTCTAATTGCACGGTGGACATCTCTGAGCACGTTGGGGAATTTCACCCACGATCTGGCACAGATTAACAGTCCCACTATGCTTTGTTGCTGCTTTATTTGCATGATAATTAGTTGGTGGCTGTGTGTATTCTAATTAATTTATTATTTCACAAATATAGGTACACAGGGAGAGGGAAAGAGTGAGCTAGTGCAAGAGAGGGAGAGGAAAATAGAACAATGAGCATTAATTAAAGTGATTAAAGGATTGACTGAACTTTGCCTTGATGTGTTTATTCAATTAATAAGCAAAGTGGCAGATGACTGTTTGACTTTTATAACGATTAATTGTACCGTTTTCGTTAATTTAGGCTCATTCATCTTACACTCATCCTCTTAAGCCATCACATCAATCTTTACCCGTTTCCCAGAGAATTCCCCCGTCTTCACTTCCAAAACAAACTCTGACTAAAAATCTACGTATGAATTGAAGTTAACTCACATATTATTGTTATACACCTATTTTTACACCAATTTACCAATTAATTAGTTTGTAAGTTCACGGTTCTCATATAGCAGTTAGTTAGTTTTACAGTTATCACAGAGATTGACAATAATAACTTGTCATTTTGTACTCTTTTAAAGCTTTTTCAATATTCAAATTATTAAAATAAATAATACATAGACAAACTAGAATTACTGTCCCGCAGTTGTATGCCTCCACCAACCAGTTAAGTTGCAGTTTACATCCATGTCTATCCAAAATGTCATCACTTCAACATTTTATTCTATTAGATATTTATGTGAAATTCTCATAATTAGCATATGAATTCTTGTGTTTTGTGAGGTCAAAGTGACCTTGACTTTTGACCACCAAAATCGAATCAGTTCATTCTTGAATCCAGGTGGAAGTTTGTGCCAAATTTGAAGAAATTCCCTCAAGGCGTTCCTGAGACATCGCATTCACGAGAATGGGATGGAGGTAAGGTCACAGTAACCTTTGACCTTTTATCAATAAAATCTAATCAGTTCATCTTTGAGTCCAAGTGGACGGTTGTGCCAAATGTGAAGAAATTTGCTTTGCGTTCACGAGAACGGACAGACAGACGAACCGACAACCCAAAATCCTAATGCATAAAGCATAAGGCATAAAAATAACAGCAGGTTCGTTAAGGGCAGTAAGAGCCCTTATATACATGACTCTCGGTGCCCATCAGTATGACGGGCACTCATTAAACTCCTTTCTCTTATTGCTTCTTAAGTCTGGGACACTGCACTGTGCTACGCCCCCCCACCTCCTCCACACCACCCTTGTAAAGGCCTCTCTGAGGGATGGACACCGAGGGAGATGGAGCAGTTTGAGACGAGTGCTCGCAAAATCAAAATGCCTCTTTATTGTCCGCCTCTGTATATACGCCTTATCCCCACTGCATTGTCCAGGGGAACAAAGGGAACCATCCATTTCTCTGATAGGAGCCAATGGTTGGTAAGAGGTTTGATTTGAGTGTTGAGGATGCTATTTGCCTAGAGAAAGCCTGAGGACGAGCGCTGGCAATAGAACCGGGCTGTCAGCTGGCATCTAGCGATAATTGCTTCCCATGGCAGGACCCCGTCGGCCGGGAGAAGAGCAGCGCAGTGTGGAGAGTCAACGCGGGAATCCATTTTCACCGCAGCCCAGTCATAATTGTTTCTTGAGCACGAGGATACTTGTTGCCAATCTGCGTGAGGGCCAAGCTCTGATTGACACCCATTGACCAGAGAGACCAGGGGATGCAGGGAGAAGGGGAGAGGGGGTTTGGAAGGCCTTGAGTATCACCAGTATTGTCACTCAAAGATTAGAAGTGGAGGAGAGAGCGGGTGATGGGAGGTGAGGAGAAAAGGCAGAGGAGAGAGGATGAAGAGGTGGGAAAAAAGGACCATGATAATTCCAATGTGTTAGTTTAATTATCCTGTTTCCTTTCTGATTGTTTCCTCTTTCATTATTTATCCTTTGAAGATCCAACCTCCTCCCTGGTGAATGATCATTTACACAAGTCAATAAAGCCTTAACCCTGAAAACAAGCAGAACGGCCAAACCTAATGATTTTCTCAGCACTACACTCTACAGGGGAAAATGTATATTTCATCCACTTTAAGCTGCAGGAGAACTATTGATTAGTAATTGATAAGATTATCTCTTTAAATAGACACAGATGCCTGTCTTGCTTTATCAAAGAGATCCTTAACACTGATTGTGATTACCATTAATGCTCTATAGCTCAATTTGCTTTTGTCAGAACAACTTACTATCTGCTCCACTATACTCTGTAAGATGGCTTGGATCTATTTGGGGCGAAAGCACCCGGGGAACTTATCACTCACCTGTCCAAAGCTAATTCTGCCTGGTGTCAAGCATGGAATTGGATTTAAGGACAGAGGAGTTGCGCAGGTCCGTCTGCTGTCAGCAGGTCCCAGTGCCCCTCTCGCGTGTCACTTCGAGACTGGGTGAACATGCTAAATTCCTAACGGGGTAAAGCGCCATCACAGGCTATCTGAGACCCCGGGCAAATCTCTGATGACATTCTCTATTCCCCATATACCCCACTACTTTGGACCAGGATCCCTGAGTGTCTTTAAGCAGAAGCAGCACATTGTATAGGGAATAGGAAGTCCGTGGAGATGCTGCCCCCTGTGACAGTGATGTCCTATTATCTGTCAGGGCGACACACAAGAAAAGTGCACCTGGGTAGGGTTCGACTACAGCTACACCGGAAGAAACATTGTTAACTGGTTGTTGATACGAAAACCTTATAGCTGCAGTGGGTAAAAATGGAGCAAATATGATTTAAAAAAGTTATTTTTATAAAACGGTCACTATATCCTGACAGTAGTGCATGAGACAGGTAATCTGAAAAAAAAAAATCATGTGCCTCTGTGTCCTCCGATGCTCCTAATGGCATCTGCAAGATATCACAGACTGGAGGAAAACAACCAATCAGAGCCGAGCTGGAGCCTTGCCTTCTCTGAGCAGCTGTCAATCACTCGCAAACTCTGATCAAACAGTAAAAAAACAGGCAGCGCTGATCAAATATGAATCAATATTCTGTTACAGTAATGACTATTTCTTGCCTCAAATGTTTTCAGAAACATCTTGTAGTGTACGGTTTAGCTGTAAAATGAGAAATTTTGTGACCCGGCAGCCATGTTGAGATCAGTTGAGGAAATACCAAGCACCGCCCACCAGCCGGAGCACAGCCAATAGGAACGCTCAATAGGAACACTCTCTGAAATGACCTGTGATTGGCCACATCAATCACAGGTCACATAGATTTTTTAAAGCCATGAGGAGGTGCAGAAGTTATCTCTCAGAACACTTGAATTATAATATACTGAAAGGTTATTATGGGATTTTTGCACAATGATGCCAAAAACATTCTGCCTACTGAAGCTTTAAAACAAGCAGGTCATACTTAAAAACAGTGTTCTCAGTGACATCATTTTGGTGTGCTTCACCATTCAGAAAGCAGTGGTTACATCCAGCATAATTGGTGTGGTAACAGTGTTGTTTAGAGACTGGTCAGGGTCAAGGGTGAGAGATTACCCTGAAATATTTCTCCCTGAGAAGAAATGGCTGCCTCAGTCGTCAGCCGCGGCCTGCTCACTGCTTCGCCTTGAGGCATTCAAATTGACAGGTCTCATTATGTGTGAACTCCCAATATTCCCCTTCGTATTCCGCGGCCTGTCAGTCTCCACCTGCCTGTCCATCTCGCTGCTGCATCGCCTCAGCACCCACTCGCTGACAACCACCATCTCCTTGCCGGCTTTTAGCCTGGGAACGAGCTGGAGAGTGTGTGTGTGTGTGTGTGTGTGTGTGTGTGTTTCTGTACGTGAGGGAGGGGTGTGGTGTGGGTGTAGGCAGTGGCAGGCTTTATAGAAAGGGCCCAGCTATCTGCTGACAATCTGACAGGGGTCCTCTTGTAAACAAACTGCAACAACCAGCGTGATCTAACCTATAGCATCGTGCTGCAAATTAGAAGGGGACTCGCACTTCACATGCAGGCAGCTACATATAAATATACGCAGGTGCATACACATATAAGCACACACACACACACACACACACACACACACACACACACACACACACACACACAAGCACGATGGCGCCTTAGCAGAATCTTAAGTACCTTATGCAAACTGTATGTTTGTTGGAGGCACAGGCAGAGCGCTGATGAGTGGCTCATTATGGCAACACCAGCACTACACACTGGGTATCGCATAATCAAAGCCTGGGGGTACGTATTAATTATCCTTTTGAATAGTGATGAAATTTTAAAAAGCTTCTCCTTAAGGCTCACATCACGGATAGATGAAACAAAGCGCAGCACAGCTTGCGCGCCCAGGCTCACATGTGTTTTTACATCTGTTCAGGATATTTCAATTTGATGCTCAACAAGCTGAGACCGAGATTAAAGGATAATAATGTGTCATCCTCCACACAAGCATCTCTTCCAGAGCGAGTAATAGCACATCAGCAAGCAGGCAGGCAGGCAGGCAGGCAGGCGGCTTCTGGAGGAAAGCTAGCTAACAGCCATCACAGGCGAAGTCGATCCAGTCACGCATGTGTCTCCTGCTTGTCTCCAGTCAAGGTTGCTGAGGCACTGTCTCCCTCTTTCCCCTCACACGTACCAGTTGACTGGGAATACGGGGATGGAGCAGAAACGGGAGGGGCGGGGGAGATTCGCTTGAAAGAAATACTTATGAGCTGTTTTTTTTTGTTTTTTTAAAGAAAGTGCTGTCTTTAATGAACATGTTTAAAGGTTGTTTCACCATCTATAATTTATATGGTATAGGGTTTCGTCTGGGGAAAGAAGGAGCTGTAGCTCCCTGATCATGACGGTAAAGAGCATCCTATTAAACATCTGCTTTGCCGAAGAGGTGCGACTGTTTGACACCGCTGTGGCATACAGATGGGCTCATGGGATAATAGAGGCTTTGTGAGCATGAAGATATTTGTTGCCAAATTGTGTGAGGAGCTGCTGATTGACGCTCGCTGACCAGAGATACGAGGTGATGGACAGAGAGAGGTTCGCTTCACTCGGAGAAGATAGGCAGTGATGGGAAGGTGAAGGAGAAAGCAGATGTGTTGTCTTAGTAGAAGGATGGTGATTCTGTTTAAAGCCCCAGTTATGCTTTCTGCAAGGTCGGTCACACGGACATGAGCTGATGAGGAAACGCTTGGATATTTTATACTGCTGGTGTGTCCTCACTGCAAACCAATATTCTCCCAAACTGTAGGGGGCAGTGTATTGGACTCACATCTTCAGCATGGCTTCCGGCCATCTATATACGCAGAGTTAGGAAATGTTGGATGTGCACAAACAGGCCGCACAGGATCCCCGCGAAGGGGTGTGTCTAATTGTGTGACATTATTTTGGCCATGTGGACACCCATGACCCTTGCGGATGCGTCAAGTATTACTTACTTAATTTAATTTTCTGCTCTCCGTTCTGAATCTTGAAGGGGACATGTTATGCTCATTTTCAGGTTCATACTTGTATTTTGGGTTTCTACTTGAACATGTTTACATGCTTTAATGTTCAAAAAACACATTATTTTTCTAATTTTCTCATGAATATTCTCCCTCCGTCTGAAACGCTCTGTTTTGGTGCCTGTGTCTTTAAGACACCCTCCCGAAAAAGCCCAGTCTGCTCTTATTGGCTTGTTAAAAAAAATATGGCGTACCTTTGTAAAGGTAGTTGTCAAGCCATGGGTGGAAATACTCAGATAGCCAAATCTGAATGGCTTGTTGAATCACATGTTTTCAGAACTAGGCAGCCCACAAACAACTAACTAGGTTGTCTTATTTCATAGTTTGTATTGGTAGGCACTCCAAATACCCAAATGTATGCAAAAGCCAGTTTTTCACGATATGTTCCCTTTAATAGAACTGATCTTTTCAATATCCCACTTTCTCTCATGATGTATAATCCGATCAGTTAGTTACAGCACTTTCAGAGTTATTGTAACCCAAACCACAATCTATTCCTAAACCTAACAAAGTAGTTTTATTTTGAAAATACTGGAGCGGAAAGTGACACGTGTGTCACGTGTTGTTGAAAGTCTTGCTAAGCGTCACGAAAAAAATTAATCAAATAGATTCAATTTCGTGACTATTTCACAAATTGCCGTTAGACTGTGTTGGTACATCAGCAATAAACTTAACAAATTCTGTGAAGAAGGCAACGAGTACTAGCCAATCAGAGGGAGAGTATAGTGCGGGTCTTCGTGGAATGCGGGTGGGGAAAAAAAATCAAACTATCGTAATTAACAGGCCGCGCAACTGCCAATGGCTGTGAAATAGGTAATTTGGCATGTAGATGGTAAGTTACTTCAAGACTTCCAAAAAAACTCTCTGCACACTTGCACACTTATTGCTAGTGTGTCATTGGTTAAGCTACCACGTGCCTAAGGTTGCCTACCTCAGGCCTACACTGTTCAAATTGAAACATCTGCCACTCCGAGTGGTAGTATGACTGTGCGTGCAAATAGGCTTGCTGCTATGTGAGCTTTTGAGATGCAGAGGTTTTTTTTCCCCTAAGACGTTAAATACGAAACCATTTTTGCTGTTGAACAATATCAAAAGTCAAGAAGCCAACCTTCATGACAACATGCATCAGACCTCCTTTGGTTCAGCAGAGCAACATTTGTCTGGATGTCTCCTTCTATGACCAGAGTGGATGATCTAATCGCCTGCTACTGCTGTTGTAGATACACCCTCGGTGATGACAGCATGGGTGAGCAGGTGAGGTTGCAGCCAATTGTCACTAATAGGAGCGAGATCACTTGCAACTGTGTAGAAACTCTAACCTTATTATTTACAAAGCTGCACCTCGAACCTTATCAGTCTCAAACGGAGGCTTGCCTTCAGCGCACGCGGCTGAGCGGAGATTATCACAGTCAAAAAAAGAAGAGAGGGGAAAACAAGCTATACTGTAGCTGTCAAAATTTCATACTGTCTGAATCTCTCTCTTACAAGTGCCTCACTATATGTAAACACACCCACACAAAAGACACACACGCAAATACACAGCCACTAAAAAGTACACGCCTGTGCACACACTGCAGGTTTTTTTTCCCCCCGCTGAAGGATGTTGGAAAACCTGTCAGACTTTCACAAAGAAAAGCAAATTTATTTATTTATTTGAGTTCAGAGTAATTACAGGCATTACCGTGGTGCTTGGCTGTGACATCTCTTTATAAAATCAGGTTCAGGGTGCGCCAAGTAGAGACGTGCCAGGGAGGAAATGTGACTCTTTTCCTCTTCTAATCTCTAATCAAATTAAATAGGTGAGCACTTTTTCCTGCGCTCTCTCTCTCCCTCCCATCACATGAGACGGGAGAGAGGATAAGCTTTGCCTGAAACTGCCAAGTGTACTAGATCTAGATACCATGAAAAATCCTGCTTGTCAGCACTTCCATAATTTTTGGTCCTGAGGAATTTTTCAATATGACTGCGTGAGTACACATAGCAGCAGCTCAAGGAAAACACCAGAGCCAAGAATCCAATTGAAGGTATTTGTTTCCATTTCCGGCTATTTGGCAAAGATGAGACTAGATAAATATGTTATTCCTTCCTGCCGAAACACAGTGGCTTCTGTGGAAATATGTTACTCTTGCCTCTTTTCTTTGACTCTAAATAATTGAACAGAGAGAGAGGAAGGCCTCTGCAGGGTTCATATTGAGTTTTTCACTGACTTTCCCCACATCTGTTCCTACTGGCTGTCTTCCCTTTTTCTCGTGCACACACATAGAGATTCACACTCGCACAGATCAGATGACAACACGGCTGTCTGAAAATTCACGGCTTTGAGCTTTTGACAAAATAAAGCGAGATGAAGACGAGCGCAGGTACAATATGGTCAGACTCCGCTGGGTTTGCAGATGCTTACACTCCTCCTCTAACACGAGCAACCACCAGGCGCCCCAGGGCCCTGACAGGAAAGATATGACATATTTAAAAAAAAAAAAAACTAGAAGGGGGGAATGAAAACAACTTCCCCCCATGAAGAAAAAAAAACGCCTGTGTTTTACATCTCTCTCACAACGACAGCTTCAGGGACAGTTTATGTGCGAGAGACAAAGATACTTTGACACTGTCAGCTTCTGTCACTGAAGCTACCAATGGTTGCTGGCGAGGAGTCGCTGCAGCAAAGCGGCCTGCTCTTCTCGTGCGTGCGTTGAGAGACTGTGAGATGGCTCGGTCTTTTGTGTGTGACTTGATGTCTAGAGGCCTTTATGATAATGAACGCTAGGTCTTCCCCCACTAAAACATATCAATAAATAAAACATAGGAACTCCTCCATTGTGGTTGATTCACACACGGAAGAAGAGGCCCCCTTTTAGCTCACTGCCACTTTAAGGGAGCATAGCTGTGATACAAATACACCATCATAAACACTTAAGATGAACAATCCACCTGAGACCGAGGAAGCAGCCCCTTTTATCCACGGAGAAGGAGAACTATACATAATTAAGAGAGGAAAGTGTAAAGATATAATTGGTACGTTGTTGATAATCTTGATTACCATTATTAAGTAGTTTTTAAAGATACATGACTCTGAGCCATATTTAGAGGACCTAACTTATTAATCAGGCAGCTGTTTGCTGTAGCTCTTCGGAGAAATGCAGAAGAAGAGGTACAGTAATAACTCAGTGAAAATATATATTGTTCTTTTATACTAAATTAATAGTGAGAAAATTGAGGATTTTTTTGGGGCCTAAAAAATTGATGTGCAATGATTAAACAAAGCATTTATAAGGATATTAAAATCACCAAACAGAGAGAAATGGAGCTGACAACAAGAATTAATACAATCAAAACCCTTTATAAACTACATGAAAGAAAATTTAAAAAAATTACTCCACCACAATGGTGGTGGTGTCGTTGTAATCTTGGCCAAAAAAAAGTCTTTGTTTCTTTGTTTTTGCTCTGACTGCAGAGGTCATGTTGTGGGTCTTACCCCCAGGTCTGAGGTTCGCTCTCAGGTGCTGTGTGCCGTCCAGGCTGAGCTCGCCCCCAAACCATCCCCAGGCTCCACCGCTGCTCTTCAAACACTGCTTAAAACATTAAAAAAAAAAAAAAAGAGGTTGAATGAAAATAAAAAAAATTATTAAACATCGATTAGCAAAAAAACACATTGGTAGATGTTTAGGCTAAGATGCAGAATATTAGTAAAAGGTAAAAAGAATTCAGCAAACAGGAGAAAAATATCTAAACAAGCCACATATTAGTGGACAAGTCTGTTCTTGAACCTTATTGAACCATCAACATTATAAATAGAAAATGATCTTGGTAGTGGTGAAAATCGGTTACTCCCATATTTATCAGATCAGAGAACGATGCTGTAAAGAGGGAAACAACTTTTGAGCTAATGGACTCAAGTTAAGTACCAGGAGTACACATGGAAAAATACATGCTTAATACAAAACACAACTGCAACACACAATAAGCCAATTTTCTTTGACTTAACAATCTAACATTTTCCCTCTGTTGTTATAATCACAGTGATCTGTACTTGTCAGAGTGTCACATCTGAATGGCAGAAGACACAGAATTCGCCATGTAGTTTATATATCATGCACCACATACCCAAACACCAGCATTTCAGGGTGTTGAACACAGCTTATTTGGGCTTTAGCCTTTGTGATGATGCTTGTCGTCATAGTCATACTGCCCTCCATTGGTTCAAACTCACATTACAACAACTGTGTGCTGAGGGTAAAGTCAGTATTGACATTCCAATTTGACTAATAGCAGTTCGGGGTTGTTAGAGTCAGGTGTGATCAAATTATTGACGACGGTTAAAGACTTTAGAGTAATGACGCACAGCATTTTCTCACGGTCTGCCAATCATCACAAGGTCCAACTTCCGACACCTTGTTCCCCACAGTACATAAAGTATAACTCGTGTTTGCCAGACTGTAGCAGGTTTTCTGCTCTCTTCATATATTTCACACTGTTTTCCTTTTTCATCCAATCTCACAGTCTAAAGCAAAGTCAACTCCATTATAAATAAGTCAACATTCGATGTGGGTCATCAAACTCAGTTTCATTCTGTTTGCCAATATCGATGAATTTCCATTCATAAAACAGCATGGCTCTGGTTTTGTGTAACCCATTAGGCAATATTACACTAAACATAGCTGAATGTAGTCATCGTTGAAACATCGGTTTCAATTCATTTGAGCACTGTTCGCCCTTCTTCTCTATCTCACCATCTATGGAAAAAAAAAAAACGACTGCTGTAACTTGTTGCATTACACACATGGTTGTCATTGAGTTTAAGGAGTTTTAATAAGCGATATGTTCCAGGTCAGACTCTTCTAACTATCTGCCTAAGTGCTTTGTGGTTTGTCAGATATTAATTCATGATGGTAGGAAAAATTGATACACCAATAACAATTCTGTTATTTTTGATGGTGTATCCATGACAATATTTGTATCAAGGCGGATTTAAGACATTGCTTCTTTGTTGAATCATCCCATAATTTGTTATGGTAAATTAAAGGGGACATATCATGCTCATTGCCATGTTCATAATTGTATTTTGGGTTTCTACTAGAACATGTTTACATGCTTTAATGTTAAAAAAAACATTATTTTTCTCATACTGTCTGTCTGAATATACCTGTGTTCACCCTCTGTCTGAAAGGCTTCGTTTTAGCGCCTGTCTCTTTAAGACCCCATCCTAAAAATGCCCAGTCTGCTCTAATTGGCTTGTGAGTAAAATATGGTGCACCTTTGCAAAGGTAGTTCTCAAGCTGTGGGTGATATAGAGTGTTCCAGGGATGACGTATTGCTGTAGGCCAACCAGGAAGTTAGCATCACCCTGGTTTTCTTGACAAAAAGCCAATGGGATTTTTCCATTGGGTTTTGGATTATTGCAGAAAATAAACTCTGTAGCAAACAAACATTTATGATACTTACACGTTTTATTCAGCAAGATAATCTTAACAAATGGACACCACCTTTATGATTTTTGAAGAGTGAATGTAATAGCCAGGAGTAAAATGCTAAAGTTAGGCTATAAATGAACTACACCACGGTGGCATGAGCGTGCGTATAAACAACAAGGCTGTAAAGGTGGATGACGTCGGCGTGATGACATTTAGTAGTCTCATTTAGCCACTTGTTAGCAACCGCAAATTAATTAGATTTATATATTCACGTCAAAAATTTAACGTCATTATAATTTTTAATAAGTCCCCATCATTAAGTTACTTATGTACTATGGGCTCTTACTAAAGAAAATACTGAAATATATATTTAACATTTATATATTTACGTTTAGCCCTTAAGAGTTTTATAAGCGATTTTATGCTCCTTAGACTGGTGGCAGAAGCTACTGTACTGTGTCATGGGGATGCTTCCCATAACACTTTACACTGCAAGATTACTGCATTCATAAAGTTATTCAGTGATTCTGTTGCATTGCTTTAAAGAGCACATCTATAACATGACTGAGCTGTTTCACAGACTTTAAGAAATGAAGCTCTTAAAGGCTCTAGAAACCTATACAGTTGTTTTCACTCACTGTGCCTGACTAGACCTCTTCTCCTGACTGTGTGGGGATGTACCATACGTACAGACTGTGCTCCTGTTAGCTTTGATGCACCTGTTTGGGGCGGCACAACTCGCACCTTTATCATTCTGATTGGTACATGTGATTTTACATCATTCCCGGCACAGCTCCGCCCAGCTCCAACCTGGGCAGCAGAGGTCTAATTAGCGAGCATAAGTGAAAAAACTCCTGCACAGATGTGCAGGGCCTTTCATAAAGTATGTAAATAAATAAATACCTCTGAAGAAAACATGTATGCACAGCCTCCCATACTCATACAAAATGCACTTGTGAAACCAGAGAGCCACAGCCAAAGCTGCTGCCATCCCATCTCTAACATATGCATCTAGTGAGACTTTTCATTGATTGGCACTGGAGGTAGGCTAAACGTGTGAGTTTATGATAGGATGTGTTTTAATAGCTTTTAACTAGAGCTACATATAGTAAGGCTGTATGTAATGCCTGGGTTCTAATTGCTAGAATTATCCCTTGGGGCTTCTGTCAAGCAGGAACGCCCTCTTTGCAGCAGTTAGTAGTGAAGTTTATGGGAAATGTGGTGCTGATTTGTGCTGATTTCATAGTGCATATGGCTTGAGACAGAGGCAGGCGGTCATATAGACCATATAGTAGTTTAATTTGTTAACAGTTATTATGCCAAACAATTCATTTCAAAATGATATATTGATGTGTAAAAATATATACAGTAGTTCTTTTAAAGGGGATGGAGCCTGGAGTTCAAGTCACATGTTGTTTAACGCCTTTAACTGACACGTCTTCTCCCCTCTATCAAAAATACAAAGATATGAATGCACATGCACAAGTATGATGCAGCCACCCACGTTTGTATTTATGTAATTTTATTATCGATATTTTTTTTTAAGTAATTGATACCAAATGAGTAGCTTGTGAGTATCAAAGTATTGATACCACAGTATCGATCTGCCCATCTCTAACACTTTCTGATTTTGTTACAATCTCATATTCCCTTTTGAATTACAAGCCTTGAGTGAAATTAAAAGTCAGATCACCCCCTTGTTATTCACAGACTCAAATATACCTCTAAAATATATGCTGGTCATTATGAAGTTATAATCAGTGCATAATGGCTGAATTGTGTCCACTTTTTTATGTGACAGTAAAATTGTAAAAACAGGAGGCTAATATTTTCTGACAGTGTTAATCAACACCTAAATAAAGACTTTCCTTGGAGTCTTATTAGTGACTAGGTTAAATCACATGATGAATGATAAAAATAATGCTCCATTATGAACCACATTATAACAATGAAAACAGCTATTGTAAAGTGATTATGAAGTGAACGAGTGACTTCTATTTGGGCTTTACTGGTGAAAAAAGTCAGATGTTGTGTAGCTGTCGGAGAGGCCTGACTGGAATAATGAGTGCCTAACATCTGGGAGGCAAGCTGAGGGTAGCCGATTTGAGAAACTGGTCATGTTTAGGATATTGCCACGATTGAAACCAGATGTCACTGAGAAAACACACACTTTTCATTTTTCATTACGCTCTCATTTGGGTGAAAGTCCTTCAGCTATAATGCCCCACTCTTCTCTCAAAAACCATGTCAAAGTGCCTGCGATGCATTTCTCAATGGGATCTATAAGAATACACACAGTTTGTGAGAAACCTGGCAACTTATCTACGGCTCTGTCAACAAACTTGATGAGAAACACCCAAAGAATCAGACCAAAGCTCATTCTCCCCATTCCTTCACACTCCCTACCATTTGGAACTTGAATAAAAGCTTGAAACCCTTCATGCCCACATGTAATGTGCATGCTTGTGCACATACAGCCACGGTCCCCCAGGGCCAGGAAGATCGTTTGGCAGGGGATCACGAGGAACAGGTCAACATGAGGAGTGCATGGAGGGGGGGAGGAAGGCAACGCAGGCGGAAGAGTCAAAAGCAACCCGGAGAAGTCTTTGAATCCAGTGGAATTCCTCTCCTCCTCCGCGGCTCCTCTGGGAGGCGTCAGGAGCCTGTGGAGAGAGCGAGGTAAGACGGGGACTGTCAGGAACAAAGCTTCAAATTCACATGATATGTTTAGCTAAAAGGGTGAAAGAGAAATGAATCAAAGCTTGGCGGGGATCAAAGAAACGCAACAATAAAGTCAAGGCGGTTGCCATGGGACCAGCAGGAGATGCATATCATTTATAAGTTGTTCTCCGGCTCTGTCAGATGTGGAGGGGATTGATTGTTATTGTTTGGAGGATGAACTGCCGCTGGAGGGGGTTGAGAGCAAGGGTCATCATCGCACAGTGAGAGGAATCCATCTCCTCGCTTGTTTTAAACAGCAGCCGCCTGTGATCCGTGTCAGAGGCCACCGCGGAAGCACCTTCAACTCGCGATAACAGACAACAAGACAGACGCAAAGACAACTTTGTCAACCCCATAAATATCTTATCGGCACAAGCCATTGATAGGCTAAACATTTGTTTTGCATCTTACACTGTCAGAGGTTATGATCATTGTTAGTGTTTGAATGTGAAATCAAATAGACTTAAGCTTTTAACTGGAGACTTTCATTTCCATTCATGCAGTGTAATTTTCAAAAGCACAATTGTGGCAAGGAATATGCTAGGTTTCTTTTGTTCAGTTTTTAATTCTTTAAATGGTAAGTTTACCTTAATTACAAAAAAACTTCTCACTCAGCCCTATAGCGGTATCTAGCCATGCAGATAATTTGGGTTTTATGCACCAAGGCTTTGAATTATCCATCTTTGAAACTTTTGCCACCATCCCAAAACAATGGAGGTGAATTACATTTTGTTTTTATAATCAAAATATTAAAATCTTACATGAGACATAACTACGGCTACGACTTGCTACGTAGCGAGTCGTACCTTAGGGGTTGAGAATGTAACTATAAACAGCAACGTCATCGGCTCGAGTCCGGACGGGGACCATGATTATCAAGATGTCTCAGAGCCTTGGCAGATTGAATGAAAACTTGAAAAGTGGCTACACCACTAAGGATAAGTGAGCTGAGATCTCAGTCACATCTGTGCCACAGAAGGAGTTTAGCTTAATAATAATAATAATCTTTATTGTCCACAAATGTGGAAATTTGCCTTCGGCTTCACAGGTTGGTTAAAACACATCATAGTAAATCACAGTAAATACAATAAATAGCACAACATGCACAGTACAGATAATAATAACAGACATGGACCCAGTGTGAATGGTGTTTATGAAGTTAGTAAAGTTATTGCATTTGGTATGAAAGACTTTTTGTAAATGTTCTTGATTGCTGCGGCGGATATAGCTTCTTCCCGAGGGCAGTTTTATAACACAAAATAAAATAACTCACATCTAAGCAACATAAGAACAAGCCTTAGTACTTAGTACTTAGTACTTAGTACTTAAAGGAACAGTGTGCATTTAGGAGGATCTACTGGCAGAAATGGAATATAATAATAAGTATGTTTTCTTTAGTGTATTATCACCTGAATATAAGAATCGTTGTGTTTGTGTTACCTTATGAGCCGTTTATATCTACATACGGAGCTGGTCCTCTTCACTGAGCCGGCCGCCATGTTTCTACAGTAGCCCAGAACGGACAAACCAAACACTGGCTAGAGAGGGCCATTTGCATTTTTTGCGTTGGCCACCATAGTTCTCCTACAAGTTTGGCACAGAGGAGAAGTTTCAGTTGGTTGTAATCTGCAACCTCACCACTAGATGCCACCAGATCCTACACACTGCACCTTTAAATGGAAATTTTCACCACTGAGACGGAAAGAAAAAAAACCAATCAAAAGTTAGACATGATAAATCAAAATAATCAGGAAGTAAGTCAAACCTTTGAGATAAGTCAAATCAATTTTGACTTACGAATTCTTATTGACTTATTTTCTCATAGTTTTGGCTTACTGTGATTATTTTAATTCTTATCTTCACAAACATTAGTACACAAATTATAGCACAGCTTGTGGAACAAATACTTCTTCTGTTCTGAAATATTCTAATTATGTCTTCATTACTGAGAATTAATGGAGTTTCCATATGCACACATACCTCCCGAAAAGCAGCCAATTTGATTGACATGACTACGCGCATGTCATTACATTTTTTTTGTATATGCAGGTGCCTGTTAGTGTGTGCATGTGCATTTGTGTGTGTGTGTGTGTGTGTGTGTGTGTGTGTGTGTGTGTGTGTGTGTGTGTGTGTGTGTGTGTGTGTGTGTGTGTGTGTGTGTGTGTGTGTGTGTGCGTGTGTGTGTGTGTGTGTGCTCGTGCAGAGATGAGACCCGTCTGTCTGCTGCACTCTCAGATTGCACCCATGAGAGCTCCCAAAATAACAACAAAGAGCCCTCAGTGGGTCGGATGAAAGCCCCGTCACCAACCATTTCAGCACAGAGAGTCTCCTCCCCTACTGTATCTCTGAGTGACACCTCACACATCACATGGAGACAGGAAGGGGAGACAGTCTCTCGTATTTGACCGCAACAAATATTTCCATATGTTAATGAGCTTGTTGTTGGCTTTTAGCGGGGGCCAAATGGGCTCTGATTGTGAGCTGAGTGGTGGTGTGTTCCCTATTACGCCGCTGATGTTCACATATTCCTGAGTAAAAGTTGGGAGTTATGAGCGATCAGATCGATAACACGTGGTAATAAAATGTTGTTTTTTTTTGTTTCTTTCTTTATTTTGGGGAAATACGCTTATTTGCTCTCTTGCAAAATGTTAGTTAAGAAGATTGTTACCACCTTTAATGTTTGTGCCCTACTGTATAAATATGCAGCTAAAGCCATGTGGCCATTAGCTTAGCTTAGCATATAATAAAGACTGGAAACAGGGGGAAACAGCTAGCCTAGCTCTATCCAAAGTGCTAGATTACACCTTCCAACATCTTTAAAACTAGAACGGTCAATTGATTAAAGTATTTAATCGTGATTAATCGCATGATTGTCTATGATTAATCACGAGTAATCGCAAATTACACTTTTTTTTATCTGTTCAAAATGTACCTTAAAGGGAGATTATCAAGTATTTAATACTCTTATCAACATGGTAGTGGGCAAATATGCTGCTTTATGCAAATGTATGTATATATTTATTATTGGAAATCAATTAACAACACAAAACAATGACAAATATTGTCCAGAAACCCTCACAGGTACTGCATTTAGCATAAAACAATATGCTCAAATCATGACATGCAAACTGCAGTCCAACAGGCAACAACAGCTGTCAGTGTGTCAGTGTGCTGACTTGACTATGACTTGCCCCAAACTGCATGTGATTATCATAAAGTGGGCATGTCTGTAAAAGGTGAGACTCGTGGGTACGCATAGAATCCATTTTCATTCATATATCTTGAGGTCAGAGGTCAAGGGACCCCTTTGGGAATGGCCATGACAGTTTTTCCCTGCAAACCTCCTTCGCGACAGGCTAGTATGACATGGTTGGTACCAACGGATACCTTAGTTTTCTAGTTTCATTTGATGCCAGTATCTTCACTCTAGCTTTAAAACTGAGCCCGGCACAACCTCCGGAAAATCGATTGCGTTAATGCGTTAATGAAATTAGTGTCGTTAAATCGAATTTGCGTTAATTATCGTGTTAACGTTGACAGCCCTAGTTTTTATATTTCTGTTTGTGTCCAAGTTAAAGAAACAAATAAATGAGTGAGCTTTAGAGGTGCTAGTAGGTGTATCTTTGAACGAACAGTCACGCTAGCTGCTTCCTCTTGCTTCCTGGCTTTATGCTAATCTAAACTAATCACCTCCTCGCTCCTGCTAAGCACAAAGACTTCTTTTCACTTCTTTTTTAACTCTCAGGAAGAAAAAAAAGCAAATAAGAACATTTCCCAAAATATGGAACTATTAGGCTGCTTTAAATCATCTAAAGTCAAACAAATCAAAAAATGTTTAAATTATGAGGCACCACAAAGAAAAGCAGACATAAATCAATTTATAATCTACACTGTATCACTGTAATATTAGAGAATGATGACTATAATTAACTTATCTGATACACCAACATCTCCAATCAAAAGTACTACTTTACACAGTCCCAACCAGCAGTTAAATCCGCAGTGAAAATCCCTCCATGTTCTGCTACTGAAGTCAGGCCAAAAAACTACAAACAGCAGAGAAGGACTCCATTGTTATTTCTAACTGGTAGAAGCCCTGAGGTTATTTTTCCTCTGCCTTGAAACAAATCAATGAAGCACAACTCACTTTGAACAATTGCACATTTGCTGAAATCAGATGTGGGCTGAGGAGCCAGCCATCACCGCGCTTATTCTGTTTGTTGACAGAGGAGGACTTTGATAAACAAGCCTGCTCTTTGAAACAGGTGCAGACGCATGAGTTCAGTTTTCGAGAGGCAATTCAAGAAAAACTGACTGATTAGAGAGTGTTTGTTATTCTGCATGCAACCATTTGGATTCTGCGTATCCTTCCCAAAGTCACTCACAGGGACGCTTCCGGTCTAAACACTATTTATTTTTCAACTAACATTTGACATGCATATTTGCAAAATTTCAAATATCTCAGTGGTGAAATTTGTCATTTCCTGTCACTTTGATAAGACTGTCAACAAACAATGTAACTTGATAAAATCAGCCTCTGGTAGAGTTTTTTTTTTTTTTAGCTTACATTGCCCCCAAGTGGCTACACTAGAAGTAGCATGAAACTTCAATGAAGTTACAACACAAAGCAATCCACACACTAAATAAAATACAACTTTTGCACTCATTAATATTGAACAGGCTTTGATTACATCATTCTTGTTGAATGTATAGTCTGCTTCCTCTGAAGTCATGACTGTGTTTTCACTGGCTGTTCTGCAACAGTAAACACAACAAACCCAGCTTATCCTCGCTATCAACATATGGAAGTGTTTTCAAATCGCTATCTACTAGCAGCAAATGCTCTTAAATCAGTCATTTTAATATCAAAGCACTTAACACTAGAATGATGATTACTTGCAGGTGGATATCCATGCTGCTTGTCAAGACTGCATTTGAAGAAAATGACTGAGCTCTTATCCGACACGTACAGTACAGCCAGTGTTCAATGGGCAAGATCACGTTACAGAAGATTACTTTGGAGTTTCAGCAATTTTCCCAAATTACACTGGCCTTTGGTCTCTGGTAAACTTGATTGACTTGAATGGTTTTCATTAGAAAGGCCTCGGCAAAGGCTTTGCTGTTGATGCTCGTACACAAAAAGTCGAGGCATTCGAGGGTGAGCGGGTGCAGATGGGACACTGCAAGTGAACAGATATGCAGATCCCCTTCTTGGAAATGCTTCATCATGTTTTAAGGGAACACAGGCTCGGCTGTTTGATTTGTGACGCCCATCTGTGTTTCACGAGCCTGACGTTCTCCTGCTGCTACACAACGATTCGGTGCCTTTAAAAAATAACCGATCAGTGTCTGAAGCACTGGATTTATTGAACCAATACAGACTTTGACAATCAGTGCGGCAGGAACGTATTGCAGTATATGGTGTTTTGATGCATTCAGCGTGTGTTAACAATAAAACAAACCGTATGTGTGATTTACACTGTCATATTTGAACTTCAGTCCACCCTCCCTCCCTGTCTCTCCTCATCGAAAGAACAAAATCTGAGTAATGGAAATCAGTTAGATGTCACAAAGAGCCTGAGCCTAGACTGACAAGAAAATAGCCATGAATAACATGACCACCCTTATTACCCTTCTAGGAAAATACTTAAAGAGAGGGATCCAAAATGAAGAGTAGTCCAGATACACTTTCAGTGTCACAAAGAATAAGAGCTATTTATCCTGGCCGGAGATATTCCCACATTCCCATCAGCTGTTTGGCTGCTTTATCCGCCGCCTCAAAAACTGAAATCCGAGAGGTCGATCTGCAAGGAATTAAGGGATAGTATCATATGCTTCTATGCATTAAGTGACTATCCTACCCAACTGTACGCATAAAGCACAAATTAATTCCCACATAAGCCTTAAACAATCTCCATCCAATGGAAAAAATTAGACAGTTTAACAAAACAGGGAACTCTGTGTGTCTTGAGATCTGCAGGTTTGTGATGCCGTCACAAAGGCATATGATTTACACAGGGGAAAAGTTAGGACAAACATGTACTTTGGTTTGGGAACCCCTTCCCATTCCAACCTCTTTTTTTTAGAGGTGTGGGTGTGGGGGATGTTCAGGGTAGATAAAAAGTCAACAGTAGATGTCACATAGAAGTGGTGTACATCATCTGAAAGCTGGAAGGTTAATTTGAGGTGCAGCTCAGCACTGTGTGTCAAGTTGTTCTAGTCATTAATTAGAAATAAAAATAATTAATACATGAATAAATTAATTAATTAAAAGAAATTGTGAAAGTGTATCAGGGCTTATGATGATATGCGTTTGTGATGTCCATTCTCATGCTCTATTATGTCTCATAAATTGTTGCAGCAATTTTTGGGTTGATACCATTTGTTACCCAGATTTGGTGCTAAATTTAAAAAATTGATAAAAATGATCAATAATCCCTCCAAAATACCACATTCACCAGAACTTGAGAAACACCATAGAAAAAGCCATGCTGTGATTTGTTATCAAAAACTTTTGACATTTGAAGATTTCTGCAAGAATGCATTTTTCGGCGATTGGATGTTGAGTACTACTTTTCTGGAAACTGCTCAGCAGCCCCCTTATTGCCAATCTACATGGGAAAGCCATCCATCCTCTGAATGGTCTATAGTCTGTAATTTGTGGTTGTAAAGTTTCATGAGGCTGTGATTATCCTAGAGGTCACAGCAGGTCATTTTATACAGTGAGGTCAAGTTTTAAAAAATGGTCTCATTATAATGAAAAGGCTACTATGGGGACCAACATCATCACACATGAATACAATTGGTCTCACTGGAGTCTCAGCTTTACAGTTATACTCAATTTATGTTATTCCAAGACTGTTTAGGGACCCCAGTATGCAGAAATATTCAAACACCATTTTAGTATAGGTGAAAATAATACACATTTGTACTGCATGCAAGAAACTGCGTTGTTTTTGCCCCAAAATGCATTAGATTATCATAAAGTGGGCATGTCTGTAAAGGGGAGACTTGTGGTATCCATAGAAAACCCTTTTTTCAGGCAGATATCGTGAGATCAGAGGTAAAGGGACCCCTTTGAAATTCGCCATGATGGTTTTTCCTTGCAAAATTGAGCGTAATTTTGTAGCGTTATTTGATCTTCCCGACAAGCTAGCATGACATGGTTGGTACCAATGGATTTTCTAGTTTCATGTGATATCAGTGTATTCCCAATACCTTGAAAACTGAGCCCGAGTTTTAAGGAGTTGCTCTTACTGTTTTATCCCATATTTTGAATGTTTTGACCTTCATCTAAAGCTTTTTTTCAAGTCATAAACCAACCAAAGTAACCTATTTTTCCAACCAGTTAGTATGTGTTGGAATTATTCAGTGCCATTCATCGCTTTATACAAAGCTGTATGTTTTTTTCTCTCCCAAGGTGAAGTCAGCTAAACCAACAATAAACATGACTCCACCAAAGACCTATAGTCACCTGGCTGTCAAGCTGAAGAACTAAAGGTTGCTGTTTTATCTCTCATGTCTTCAACTCAACTCACACTGTGTCCACAGGGTGGCAGCAGATATGTCAGTGCTGAAACCATACAGTGAAGTCTCAAACTATGAGAAATGAATAGCCCAGTAAATATAGGAATGTTTTAAAAACCTTAATTCAAAATATAAAATTGTATTGTTAAACCTGAATACTGTGTTTCTATGTCCAACCATATGTAATTGAACTCTGCTTGAAGAAGATGAAGATCAATGATCAAGACAATGAAGATTCAGAGGGAAAACAACATGCTCCTGGAGAAGATATCCCACATCATGAGGACAACTGGAGGAGTTGACAACAGGAAGTATTATGACAGAAAAGGGTTAGTGGATGTTGTGGCAGAACTATCAGTGTAAAAGTGCATCTATTCAAGTGAGGCAACAAGTTGTATGTGCCAAGAAAGAAGTTGGCCCTTGAAACTAAAGACCCAATTGTAAAGCCTGTGTTTACTCTTCATTGTAGCCTCGGCAAGGAGAAGCGACAGCTGGAGTTGCTCCGTATTACCAAAGAGAATCAAATGATCCAGCTCCATCTGAGCCAGTGCAAGTCTCACTATGACCTGACGAGAGTGCTGGCTCAAAACACGCAAAGTGTTAGACAGCATTGCACATTATCCAGGAAGAAGGGTAAATCAGCAAAAGGTTAACATTTTTTCTTCTTTTTTTTTTTAGATTTCCTAACTTTGCAAAACAAAATGTAACTAATAAATACATAGATATAGATTTAAAGAATTATTTATTATTAAAATGATAAATTGTACACCAGCAACTTGGCAAAAAAAAAATCTCCAAAATTATCAGTAATTACAATTCAGCAACAAATTAGTGAAAACTTAAACAGGAATTAAAATTACAGTATATAATGTATATAGTATATAAACATAGAATTTAATTTAATTCGGCCCCATTGTCACCAATACCCGATCCAGCTATTTGAGTCAGTATCACCAATATCTGATCCGGTATCGGTTCATCCCTATATCTAATTTTCACAAACATTCATTCAGTCTTGTGAAGGGCTCATTGCATGGGTGGGAAAAAAATACAAAATGCAAGTCTCCCTCAAAAATAATTCATTCATTTTAAACAATTATTGCCATGTAAAATAAAGGCATTTTAATTGTGTTCAAACACTACAGTGTGCCTTGGACTATTTTTGAGGGAGACTTGCATTTTTTACTTTTTTCCAACCAATGCATTGAGCCCTTCACAAGACTGAATGAGCCCAATACACCTGGAGGATCCAAAGAGCACCTGTATGTGATTACCACAGAGACCCAGCAGCGCTTCTACTCCATTGTCTTCATGATACCCTTTTGTAATTTATTTCATTTATACAATAATAGATAAATAAAGGACTATTATTATTATATAATATATAATATAATATATATATAATATATATATATAATATATATATAATATATATTATATATATATATTGTATTGTATTGTTTATTATTGTATAAAAGAAACAATATATATATATATATATATATATACAATATACAATATATATATATATATATACATATATACATGTATATATACATGTATATATGTACATGTATATATGTATATATATTGTTTCTATTATACAATAATAGATTGATAAAGGACTATTATTATTATATATTAAAATATATTATAATATATTTATATATATACATATGTATGTATATATATATATTGTTTCTTTTATACAATAATAGATAAATAAAGGACTGTTATTATAATATATTATAATATATATTTATATATATATAGTTTTTTATATTTATACAATTATTTCACAGCTAGACATAGCGAAAGTGAAAAAGACTATGTGGAACTTCCTGTCCTGTATGAGTTTCCGCACGGCACAATTTCGCAGCACACTCGTTGCAGAAAGAAGCCGCGGATTTGATTTCACGCAGCTAGCCAGCTAGCCCTGCTGCTCTGTGCAGAGTTTCATACACTGTCTTTATTACTGTCTCCTATAATGACACATTTGTGATATTCAAAGTGATAATTCTTTAAAACATTAATCAAAATGAATCTCGACAGACTTCGAAAGCGAGTCCGGCAGTACATCGATCAGGTGAGAAGAAGTAGTGTGACTTTCTGTGTGGCTAGCTGATGCTAAGGCGAGAGAGAGCAAAGCAGCAGTAACAAACCTTCAGTGCATGTGACTGCCTGGTAAAGCTCTCACCCTGGACAGCCAGACACAACAATACACACGTGTGAATGACTCTTCCTCTGTCTCTGTGTGTTTGTTTACAGCAACAGTATCAGAGTGCTCTGTTCTGGGCCGACAAGATAGCGTCCCTGTCTCGCGGTGAGTCCTGTTATAGTACTGTTTAAGCTGACTAACGTTAGCCAGCATGTCACCAGTCTGTCACCTAAAGTTACACAGCTAGTGTAAGCAGGGCTGTTGTTTTATAGGGAGATCATTCGTGTTTTGCATATCATTATATATGATATGTAACTTCATGATGTTGTGTGTTGGTTAACTTCTTTTATACTGGATCTATGTGTAAAATGTAATGATGGAGGGATGAAGAAAGGAGTGATAGCACATAGAAAGCTACCATTGCTGCAATGCTGTCATGCATTTTCCAACACATAGGGACAATGACATTTTAAAAAAATCACTATGAGACTTGTTCCCTCCAAAGTGGACTAACTAACGTTAGCCAGCATGACACCAGTCTGCACCTAAAGTCACAAAGCTAGTGTAAGTAGGGCTGTTGTTTTTATAAGATCAGATATTCCTTTATTAGTCCTACAGTGGGGAAATGTGCAGTGTACAGCAGCAAAGGGGATAGTGCAGAAAACAAGATGCATCAGCTAACACAGTTAAAAAGAGCTAAACAAAGTGTTATAGAATATGAACCATTTAAATAGAAGGGAGTATAAGAATAGGAGCAGTAGATACAGTATTGACAATAAAACAGACTATTAACAAAATTGCACAAGTGGAAAATGATATTATATTATTATAGCACTGTTTAAACTGACTAACGTTAGCCAGCATGACACCAATCTGTCACCTAAAGTTACAAACACAGATAACATTGTAACATTACAGATAATGATCTCATACTGCACTAGAGCTTTTACTCTTGTGTGTTATACTCTATTTTAGCTTCTATCTTATAGCTTTTATTTTTAGCTTGTTTTTATTTTCTAATCTTTAATGTTTTTATAACTGTTTTAATTATGTCTTAATGTTCTTTTGCACTTTGTCTTGAATGTTCTTGAATGTTTATGTAAAGCACTTTGAATTACAAATAAAGCTGCTTTGCCTTGCCTTACAAAGCTAATGTAAGTAGGGCTGTTGTTTTATAGGGAGGTCATTCGTGTTTTGTTTATCATTGTTAAATCACAGCTGAAAAGAAACCTTATTTTGAGTGCAGATAGTACAGTAGCTTGCCAACAGTTGCTATGTTGTTGTGTAGCCTAGTCAGTGATGACTCTAACTAATGACACTATACTATCTCTTTGTTTGGCATGCAGAGGATCCCCAGGATATCTACTGGCTAGCTCAGTGCCTTTACTTGACCTCACAGTACCACAGAGCCTCCCATGCCATCCGTTCACGAAAACTTGACAAGGTAAATTGCAGGATTATGTGTGAGTTGTCGAGATGTGCAAAGCTATGTGCTGGAGAGTGAGTGATCAGGTTTATGTTTATGACACAAATCAATGTGTGAAGGATGTGTGTGTGTGTGTGTTTTTTTAGGTAGCAGGATCCAATATCGGTGTTAATGGGGCCGATCTATTCAATTACATTTTATGATTATATACTTTAATGTTCTATTTAAGTTTTGACCACTTTGTTGCTGTGTTAAAAAGGTTTACACTAGAATTGTAATTCCTTTTAATTATGAAGATTTTTTAGTTGCTGGTGTATGATTTATTATTTTAATAATAGTGAACAATTAAATAGATTTAAATCTATGTAGTTATTGGTCACATTGTGTTTTACAAAGTTAGGAAAGTGATGTTTAAGTCAAGCCTGATGTTGCCTTACACAGAAATGAATGACCCAAGTGACTTCCACACAGTGAGGCATACAGCTTATGAATTAAACACTGGTATGGGATCGGTACTCGGTATCGACTGATACCTAAAGCCCAGGTATTGTTATCGTTATCGGGACTGAAAAAGTTGGACCGGTGTCCTTTAAGTCAGTCCCCAGTCTGAAACAACTCTTGTGTTTTCTCTCACAGTTGTACGGAGCTTGTCAGTATCTTGCTGCTAGGTGCCATGTAAGTAACTGGAAAATACAGACCATATCAGTTCTAAACCCTCTTCTACGTGTATGCAGAATATGATACTGTAAACCTACCGGATATTGTCCATGCTTTAGATTCATTTGTTTCTGTCTGTTTGGTCTAGTATGCTGCCAAAGAGTTCCAGCAGGCCTTGGATATCCTGGACTCAGAGGAGACAGCTAGTAAGAGGCTGCTGGACAGGAGTGTGAAAGAGGACATTGCCACAACACCAGAGTCAACCAAGGATTGGGACATGTCCCCTGCCTCTGTAAGTGTGGACTGCCACTGAAATACTGGAATGTACTGAATACAGTCTATGATTTGGGTGCTCCGACTAGGTTACAGATTTTGGACTGTCTTGTTTGTCAGTGTTGCATGATCTTATCTGATTTTTTTTTTAGTGTCTTCACTTTTCAGCCACCACTTCCCACAAACACTCCCACCAGCAACTTGAGTTTTATTTGCCTTGTTGGTAGAAATGATATACATTCACTATTTTCTAACCCTTATTTAGTATTGTAGGAGTAATATAAGGTTCCCAGAATCCTCAAATGCAGTGCCACATATTCAGTCCCTATAACTCCTTTATTTTCGCAAATTTAGAAACCATCAGTAGCAATGTTTTCTTTAGTTAAAAAAAACTGTCTGCACAGTAGATAACCTGGTATGAAAACAATCATATTTCATATTTTTCACAGAGGAAAACTTAAAAAAAAGTCAACATCAGATTTATTTATAATGTTAAAATACTACACAACAGATCTAGTAATCTGCACTGACTTTTATGTTATGGAGTTCACCGGCTCATAATTGAGTCTGCTCGACTGGTTAGGATAGTATCGTGTTCAGTGTTTAAAAACAATTCATTCTTGCTCTAGACGTGGCCATATCCAACCATTATAATAACAGTTGAGTGCAGCAGATATCATTTTGAGCGGGCAAGTTATGTGTCATATACTGTTGTCATAAAATACCCTCCATGTCAGGATATGAGAGTTGTTTCAGATTTCTGCCTACGTCCAGTCTTGTCAATGCCGTGGACGGAGCTTTTGACACTATATAAAGTTGTTGTGAGTAATATTATATACATCTACTAGAGACTCTTTCTGTTCTCCCTGTTCCCTCTGAAATATTTCAGATCAACAGCTCCATCTGCCTCCTGCGGGGTAAGATCTATGACGCCATGGACAACAGGCCGCTGGCCACCTCCAGCTACAAAGAGGCCTTGAAACTGGACGTATACTGCTTTGAAGCTTTTGACCTTTTAACGTCCCACCACATGTTGACTGCGCAGGAAGGTGAGGCTGATCTGTGGCGACGATGTGCACTGACCTATTCCTTTTCTACCAATACGTGCCATTTATTATTATTTCAAGAACTTGTAAAAATGGCAGTAAATGTGAAACATGTCGTTAATTTTTTCAATAGAGAAAGACTTCCTTGACTCACTTCCTCTGGGTCAACAATGCACTGAGGAAGAGGAGGAGCTGCTACACTTCCTATTTGAGAATAAGTTGAAGAAGGTAGGGGTTCTGAAAATTATTTTATATTACATGTGGTCATTGATTAATTAAAGGGTAAGGATGATGATATTCTATATTTTCCTTTTTGTCGGCTAATCCTGTGAAAAGAACAAATCCAACAATGAATTAATCCGACTAACAAGTATTATCTTTGTAGTTAAAGCCTGATATAACTTATTCCTCTGTGCCATAGGCACATTGTTGTTCTATTGTTGTCAAAAAAATATTAAAAGCACATATTTGAGCCATATTTTTTGCACAGGATGACATGTTCCCTCATTACAATGAGCATGTGCACGGCAGTTTGTTTTGAGTCAATCTCAAATACAGCGTCCTGCCTTATCCTTTAATTTGAGCTCATAGAGCGCTAACGACTAAATGTTGCTGACCATTGTTGCCGAGCTTCAGGGTTCATTTGTATTAGGTTAGTATTCATTGAAATGCAAATGCATATTATGGATATTCTTTTGTCCTAACCCCTCTTCATCCGTCTCCTTTCTCTGCCTTTTTCATGACCTTGCTTTATCTCCTTTCCCACCTACTCACATTTAAACCCTACACACACACACACACACACACACACACACACACACACACACACACACATACATCATGCTCTCCTCCTTCCCACTGCAGTATAACAAGCCCAGTGATTTGGTGGTGCCAGAGATGGTCAACGGTCTTCAGGACAACTTGGATGTAGTGGTGTCTCTTGCTGAGAGGCATTATTATAACTGTGATTTCAAGATGTGCTACAAACTCACGTCAATGTAGGTGCCTTCAGGTTTCCTCTCAAGTTTGTTGTTGATCTCTGTGTGTTGAATTGGTCTGCAAGTAATGTAGAGATTTATAAGGAGCTACTCTGGAAATGTGTGGCCTACATCATATGCTGTAAAATCACACGACAAGGATAATTGTCAGCTGTGTACACAATGTGTAGCCTGCTTTACTGTGCAGCTTTGCCTCAAATTCATACTGCACCTTACCTCAAGAGAAAGCAATTTGGTCTAATACACATCTGTGGAGTCATTGCGGTGTAACAGTCAAACCAGTAAAAGCTAATAAATAATGCCCTTTGAGCACAATACCACTACATTTACTCTGTTTTTTTAGATAGCAGTGATTGAAAATGTAGGCTGTGGCATTTCAGTCATAATGGATCATTTCATTCGTTATCACCTTGTTCACATGCTTCCTTCTGTTATTTCGCAGCAGCCAATGTCCAAAGCATATTGGAAGAACACAATGTCTTTAAGCTTTTGTGTGGTTTACACCACTGAAACACCCACATCCAAGTCACTTGTATTTATGAATTTAAAATCAATCATAAACAAACTGTAGCAGATGTTGCTTCCCCCCCCAAGTACTGTAGATTGTATGTGTATTACGGCTGTGTATTGGCTAGAATTTGGCGATCCGATACGTATCATGATATTAGGGTAACAATTCAACATATTTTGATTATTTCTATTTTCTATATTTAATTTTAGGAAAACGGTCATGGTAAAAAGAACACACCAGAAATACACCATTTTAGAACAGGCAGAAACAACAAATGTATACTGCATGCAAAAAACTACATATTTTTAGCCCCAAACTGCATGTGATTATCATAAAGTGGTCTGTAAAGGGGAGACTCATAGGGTACCCATAGGACCCATTACCATCACATATCTTGAGGTCAGAGGTCAAGGGACCATGCCAATTTTTCCTCGCCAAAATTTAGCGCAAGTTTGGGAGTTCTTTCCTGACTTCCTAGTATGACATGGTTGATAACAATGGATTCCTTAGGTTTTTCTAGTTTCATATGATGCCAGTATTTTCTCTGTAGCTTTAAAATTGAGTGTATACAGTGTTTTGGAGAATCGATACAGTATCACACAACATAATATCGCAATACTCATGTGTATCGATATTTTCTAACACTCCTAATGTGTATGAATTGTGCTTGATGAATCATAGTTCATACTCTTGACTATTGACTGACTGGGAGATCATGAAGCTCTATGAAAATGTTAACAAGTTGCTGCAGTAGAACGTCTGTAAAATAATGCACAGCCACTTAATGCAGCTCTGTTTTTGTATTTCAGGGTGATGGTTAAAGACCCCTTCCATGCCAACTGTTTACCCGTCCACATAGGAACTCTGGTGGAGCTTGGAAAAGCAAATGGTAAAATATTTATCAACCACTGATTCACACATAAAGAATGTTGTTTGATTGCTTGGCCTACCGATCAGTTCATTTTGCTCACTAAGCTGTTTTGTATGTTTGTTTGTTTTCCTGCAGAGTTGTTTTACCTCTCACACAAACTTGTAGACTTGTATCCCAACAACCCAGTAAGTGTAGCAGCGATATCGCCATTCATCTATTTCCCCTGTTTACCCAATTTCCAAGAAATCGCAACCAAATAACAACTTTTTTTTTTATCAGGTATCGTGGTTTGCTGTCGGGTGCTACTATCTCATGGTTGGCCATAAAAACGAACATGCTCGGCGGTACCTCAGGTATGTTTTCGCACGCTCAAAAGGGATGTACATCCTGTTTGAGGTCACATTGCAGACTGTTCATATTTAGGTGCAGTTATACTTATTGGGTACTGTATGTCTCCTGTAGCAAAGCCACAACACTGGAGAGGACATATGGTCCTGCATGGATTGCCTATGGCCATTCATTTGCAGTGGAGAGTGAGCACGACCAAGCCATGGCTGCCTACTTCACTGCTGCCCAGCTGATGAAAGGGTGGGTAAATGAATGACTCCACATGTTGTGCTTTTATAAATGGGTGTCTTTTTAGTCATAGACATGCCTTTATTGTCAGCCTGCATTGGCACTTCTGCCATTTCTGATGACACCTGTGACACTTGATGTCTCCTGCTCTCTGTGCTCCAGGTGTCACTTACCCATGCTTTACATCGGCCTGGAGTACGGTCTGACCAACAACTCCAAGCTGGCAGAGCGTTTCTTCAGCCAGGCTCTTAGTATCGCTCCAGAGGACCCATTCGTCATACATGAGGTGGCGGTGGTCGCCTTTCAAAATGGAGAGTGAGTCGTGCAGCCACACAATAACACTTAAGCTTCTAGTTTGACAAAGGTAGCATAAATGTTATTGGCAGCACAAAGGGATGTTGGCACACAGTGGTGTCATTTGTACAAGCTGGTTTTAACGGATTGAGAAGTCTATTTTAAAATATGAACTATAACTATAACTAAATATGTGCCGTCCAGCAACTGAAATGAAATCACTGAAAGACCAATAACTTGCTTGACAAATTGAGGAGCTGTTGCTGTTCATTTTTGTCTGGAAGTCTCATGGCAGGCTGGAAGATTTACATAAAATGCCTCAGATTTACTCTTACATTACCAGAAAGATCTGAACTATCCCTCACAGGGTCGGATCACTCAGATTACAAAAGGACATATTTTCTCTGGGGCTGTCAATCGATTAAAATATGTAATCGCTTGATTGTCCAAAGTTAATCACGATTAATCCCACATTTTTTATCCGTTAGAAATGTATCTTAAAGGGAGATTATCAAGTATTTAATACTCTTATCAACATGTGAGTGGGCAGATATGCTTGCTTTATGCATATGTATGTATATATTTATTATTGGAAATCAATTAACACAAAACAATGACAGATATTGTCCAGAAACCCTCACAGGTACTGCATCTAGCATAAAAAATATGCTCATATCATAACATGGCAAACTGCAGCCTAACAGGCAACAACAGCTGTCAGTGTGTCAGTGTGCTGACTTGACTATGACTTGCCCCAAACTGCATGTGATTATCATAAAGTGGGCATGTCTGTAAAGGGGAGACTCGTGGGTACCCATAGAACCCATTTTCATTCACATATCTTGAGGTCAGAGGTCAAGGGACCCCTTTGGAAATGGCCATGCCAGTTTTTCCTCACCAAAATTTAGTGCAAGTTTGGAGCGTTATTTAACCTCCTTCCCGCTAGTAGCTGCTAATATGAAATGGTAGATACCAATGGATTCCTTAGATTTTTCTAGTTTCATATGATTCCAGTATCTTCACTGTAGCTTTAAAACTGAGCCTGCTACAACCTAATAATCGGTTTTGACAAATGTGGATAAAAACAAAATCCCATTTACCTACAGTATATTATATTCAGGTGGCAGCAAAAGTCTCAAAGAGTCAAATCAAATATATATGCAAATGTTTAGTTTTTTTTTGTAGTCTGTGTACTGACACTTTAAAGCTAGGAATACTCAGATTTATGTAGATCATAATGCACCTGATGTAAATTACACACTTTGATATCTGGTTTGTTTTATAAAAAAAAAATCATGTGCTTTAAGAAAGTTTTTCACATCTACTGTTTTAGCTGGAAGACAGCAGAGAGGTTGTTTCTTGATGCAATGGAGAAGATCAAAGCCATAGGGAATGAGGTAACTGCTAATTTATTTCATTGAAAAAGTGTGAATGTTGAATGTCTTGAAAACACGACTAAGTCTTTGTCTATTTTTCTTTAAATTTAAGGTCACTGTGGACAAATGGGAGCCTTTGTTAAACAACTTGGGTCACGTCTGTCGGAAATTGAAGTAAGTACGGAGCCGTGCTATTTTCTATTTGAATGAATAGGCTCAATAGGAGAGCATGGCTGGGACGATACACCCATCTCCTGATTCAATACTATCACAATACTGGGGTACCAATTCGATATGTATTGCGATTTTTAAGTATTGCGATTCGATATTATGGTTTATTGCGATTTTTTGTTATTAACAGCAGATCATGGGAAAAAGTTTAATCATACACTTCTTTTGCTTGACGAATATGACGTCACGTTACTCAGACTACAACAATAAAAGCGGTAACTTCCTTCTACCTCCGTAAAGACTCAAATGAATCATATAAATCGATTCTTGCATTAAACAATCGATTTCAAAATCATAAAAAAAAAAATGACGATACATAGGTGAACCGATTGTTTTCCCCACCCCTATAGGAGAGGGGGTTGCACTTGCAGTTCTTCCTTTTTGTCCAAAAAGCATCATGGATTTCATGGTCTCCTTTGAATTAACACCTATAGTACTAATATGGGAGGCCAGATTTATCCCGAGTGGATGATCAAAGACAATGCACTCTCCTCTAATACGTTCATCGCTTCATTTCTCTCACCTCCCTCCTACAAACTATTTTCAGAGATTTGCTCACTTGTTCTGTTGCAGTCATTCAGCATAGGTAGAGTCCTCATTGAGAATTCATGAAAAAAACCTTTAATGAATTATGCATAGCCACCACTCAATAGATATAAGGGGCACATAAGGGGTTGTTGTGTAAGGTTCGTGGAGTTTTTATATAGAAAGAGCGTTTCATCCATACAAAGCGAATGCCTCACGTAGGTTGTTGGTGCGTCATCGATACATCCTTGGTGTTTTTAAGTTTCCATTCCTAAGAGCTGAACAGATTCGGTTCGCTGCACTTTTTTCAAAATGATAATAAGTGAAGTATTTATGTACTTTGGACATTATCTATTTTTGTTCTCACTACTATCAGCAGACAGGCGTCCACTAGGAAGTTCTGTTTGGTCATTGTCACACTAGATCTACACATACCTACCAACCCTCGCTAAAGTAATGGCAGCTACAACAATTAATTGATTGTCATCTATTAAATTAATCTCCAATCATTTTGATGATCAATTAATTGTTTTGAGTTGTTTTTTAAGAAACAAAAAGTCTAAATTCTCTGATTTCAGCTTCTTAAATGTGAATATTTTCTGGTTTCTTTACTCCCCTATGTCAGTAAACTGAATATCTTTGACTTGTGGACAAAACAAAACATCTTGGGCTTTGTGAAACACTGATCAACATTTTTCACCATTTTCTGACATTTTATAGACCAAACAACTAATCGATTAATCAAGAAAATAATTGACAGATGAATCGATAATGAAAATAATCGTTAGTTGCAGTCCTATTATTTTTACAATCCCACAGTGACACAACTTGACAAAACTTTTACATTTTGCAGGTTTGACATTTAAAATGGTAAATTTCAAACACGCAGCAGATATCAAAATAAAAAAAAAGCTGCCCGTGTAGCACTCATTACCTACAAAAAGCACAAGTTTCAAAATTGCTGATGCTATCACGTTCCTTGTCTGGAGATGGCACACAGACCTACGGCCTTGTTTATCAAGATGTATCCGCTGTATTTGTTGTCGTGGATAACTTTTAGCTTCTTCAAATGTATTTTGTCTAATTTCTGCAAACATCATTATGATATTTTGTTAAATCTATTGATTTGGACTTTGTATTTTGCGGTGTTTGTTTTTTCCGTAGAAAGTATGACCAGGCTCTGGAGTACCACCGTCAGGCGCTGGTGTTAATCCCTCAGCACGCCTCCACCTACGCTGCCATAGGTTATGTGCACAGCCTCATGGGCGACTTCGAGAGTGCTATCGACTACTTTCACACGGTACAGTGCCTTTCCTTTAGCCTGTAAGGGTTTTGTTTCTCACTGGAAAAACCCCTGAGGAATGAGTGTTTAGCAAGAAATGCCTCCTCTACGAGTGCAAGAAGGAATAGGAGTTACCATGGAGATCAGAACTTTTAACGGAGACAGAGTGGAGTGTCATTGAAGGTCAATTTGTTGAAAAGCTAACTGTCTTTTTAAAAAAACAAAAACAAACATAAGATCAGCTTTAAATAAACACCACCAGCTGTAAGTTGAAATGAAAATTTAGACTAAATAGAAAAATATATTGTACAGTAAAGGTTGTTGGTATGTGATATTGTGTTTTTTCTTTTCAATAATCAGTATAACATTAAAGCATCACCTGTGATTGGTTGGTTGATGGTTTCTTTATGTCAACAGATATTTTTTTCAAAAGACATGTTTGAAGTTGGTTTGGTTTCTTCCTGTGCAGGCACTCGGACTGAAAAGGGACGACACGTTCTCTGTGACGATGCTTGGCCACTGCATTGAGATGTACATTGGTGACACAGATGCCTACATAGGTAGGATACAGTTACATCTGCTGCAGCTGCAGCTTCAGAGGAATTGTTTTAATGTTTGAAAAATTGATGTGGAAAAAGCTTCATGTTTCATCATTTTATCCCTTAGCTTTTTGTAAGAGTGAATTCAAAAATTAGAGTCAAGTCTCAAAGTCAGAATTCAGCTGTAGTGGTATTAGTAAGGGGGTCAGCCAAAATGTTCCTTTTGTTACAAATATTCAAAACGATGTGTCGCCATTTGTTTCCACAAAGGCACGGACATCAATGACAAGGTGCGAGGCAGCTTGAACACTCCAGCGCTGATGAAGATGCTGAACACATCGGAGGCTGGCGACCTCGCTGCCACCCCGAGATTGGAAGAGACCAGCATCACGTCCTTGGAGACGCCACTGTCAAATCAGGACAAGATGATGCTGGAGACGCCCCTGCGACTTTCTTTAACCCTCGAGTGCGATATGTACGAGAGTGACGTGATGTTGGACACCTTGTCGGACACCAGCACGTGATCTCGTCCTGTCGGGAGGTGGGACTGTCGGAGCAACAGGTTGTCATATAGGTGCACACATCCGAGCCCAAGGACGACTATCAAACCAAAACTTTGGCACGTGTCCTCCACCAAAGGTTTCCTGTGGATTCCCCCTCTTGTGCGTTAGATATGGTTGTTTCTGTAAGTGACAAAACATAGAAAATGCCAGTGTGAACATTATAAATGTGGGTGAATTTGTATACAGCACCTGCTGTACATCATATTAATTTTGCAAGAATGCACTTTAAAGGGGGAATTAACATGTGCCTTGGTTTAGCGTTGGACCTTGGGTGAAGCCTGAAGACACTGGGATCATGTGGCCCCGTGACACTTGATTGAACAGAGCAAAACACAGCCGCACACCTCGCATCACATCTAAAAGACTAACGTCACTTATTACTGCCTATGGCAGGAACCCTCCTGTGGATTTACAAGTTGAATAAAGAGCCAGCGAAATACAAAACATTTCTTGGTAATTCCTACAATAAACCATGCATTTATCTTAACATTTTTTTTAGCATGTCTGTGTTTTGTGTTGATCAGAATAAAGTGGTTGATTTGTAAAACCCATGAACCCATGAACACATGTCGTAATGGCAAAAGAGCTGGGAAACTTGTAATATTATCCTTCATTTTCTACCATTACTCCTTATTTTCTACCCCTTGTCATATTGACAAATCCTCATTAAACTTGCTGGAGGCAGAATATTTTTTGGCATCATTGGGTAAAAAATCCATAATAACCTTTCAGCATGTTGTAATTCAAGAGCTCTGAGAGAAAACTTATGCACCTCCTCATGGCTCTGTTTTCAGTCCTTAAAAAATGTAGCCGTGAGGGAAGACTTTGGCCAATCACAGGTCATTTTCAGAGAGAGAGAGCATTCCTATTGGCTGTGCTCTGGCGGGTGGGCGATGCTTGGTATTTCCTCAATTGATCTCAACATGGCTGCTAGGTTACAAACTTTCTCAATTTACAGCTAAACAGTACACTACAAGATGTTTCTGAAAACATTTGAGGAGAGAAATAGGCATTACAGTAACAGAATATTGATTCATATTTGATCAGCGCTGCCTAGTTTGACCGTTTGATCGGAGTTCGCAAGTGATTGACAGCTGCTCAGAGATGGCAGGCTGGAAGGATGGATTTCTCCTGAACTGCTGTCAAGATATAGTGACTGTTTTATAAAAATAACTTTTTTAATCATATTTGCTCCATTTCTACCCACTGCAGCTTTAAGATTAGATTATAGTTGTGGTGTCAAAATGGATGAGTTGCAATTAAAACCTGTTGCAACATGAAATCTTTCCTATTTGCAATCATGTTCTAGTAAACCACTAAGTGTTTGAATCACAGGCAATCATTTTTCCAGTGTGATTTTCAATACCCAAGTTAATTTTGTCTTGGAGATGCTTAGATAATTATTCTGATATTTGCCCCTAGATAATATAGTCATTAGTAGTCAAACCAAATTGCAAATTAGCAAGATTGGAATTGTTCAAACATTTAACACTTGTTAACCAGTGAATCCATTGCAGATCTTGTGCTGCGTCCCTGTGCAGTGAAGCTATAAAACAATGTAAAATCGAGAATCCCCTCCAGAGACAACCACTGGAGCTCAGACCATCCTCTCATCCTGTCATGCTCCGGTTTTTATGGGAGGAGGGAGGTCTCCCAGCCTCACAGCTCCTCTCCATCTCCATCTCCATCCCTTTTTCTGACACTCACAGGCCAGATCCAGTGTTTTTCCGTTTACCTCCCTCCTGGACATTTTTTTTTTATTTTCCAATGGAGAGCGGCTGTAGTAACTCCAGAAGAGATGGGCTGTACTCCGTCTAAATCGGCCGTGATTTACAGCCAAGACAAGGTGTGCTGCGACCTGGACACCTGCTCCACTTTTGTCCCCAGCCTAAAGAGCTCCGTGTCCACACCAGAGAGACCTCGGATGAGTGTGGAGACCAATGGCAGGCAAACCCTCCTCAGTGGTGAGTTTAAACCACCACCACCACCTTCCTGCCTCTGATAACATGTACATGAAGGTGTCCACCAGGCTTTTACGCAGTGTAGTGATGCGTAAAAGCAGTTTAAGAAATTTGCTTTTTCTCATATAGGCCGATAGTGCAAGTCTCATATTTCCATTTGAAGAAGTTTTGTTTTCCCCTCAGTTCCCTGCCGAGACGTCCACGGCCGGTCAGTGAGCCAGTCATCCTACCACCCTGACTGCTGCTGGAGCTCCGCGGACAGCGCCACGCCGGGCAGCAGCGCGCACTGTGCCGGGCAGCTCAGCGCGAAGCCCAGCAGCCCGACCCAGGACCGGCACGCTGACACGGAGGGCTTCGGGACCGCTTAACTGGCTCCTCCAACCTGCAATTATATACATTATGAATGACAACTGGGACATTCACTGATGGGCACATCAAGTATAGGACTCGGTTTATTTTCACACCATGGATACTTGTTGCATGGTGCATAAAGTGTTTCTCAGCCTATAGCTTTTTTTTCCCCAGAATACACTGATGTTTGATCTCAAAGAAATAAATGCGTTTCTGAAATAAGTGTTTTATTATGGTATTTAAAAAAACAGCTCGACCATTTATTATGCTTTGGTTGAATTTGACATGTTGCACATTTTGTTTGAAATATAAATAGTTGCACAGGTTAGGAATGTTGTGTACAATGGTGTAAAGTAACAAAGTACATTTATTCAAGTACTGGAGGCTACTTGATAGATAGATAGATGGATGGATAGATAGATAGATAGATAGTAACTTTATTGATCCCGAGGGAAATTCAAGTTTCCAGCATCACAGTTCCATAGTGCAAAACATGTTAGTAGAAAGGCAGTAAAAAAGTATACAAGTAGCACTATATTCACTTTTTAATAGTCGTGTATCACAGCTGTTACTCTGCACTATATTCAGTTTTAACAGTTTTCTTCATCTCCTTGTATTTTTATATCTGGTATATTTTTTGTACTTTGTACTACAAACTTTTTTACTGCCTTTTTACTCACATGATTTGCACTATGGAACTGTGATGCTGGAAACTTGAATTTCCCTCGGGATCAATAAAGTCACTATCTACCTATCTATCTATCTACACAGGATATCAAAGCTGTCTGTCTAAATCCCGCTCCACTCGCGATATTACCGTACTCTCGCGAGTACACAGACGACCGAACAGCCCGAGAGAGGGAGATGGAGAGAAATGAGGTCTGAAAAGGACCAGATGACCGTGGGCAAGGAGAAAAGCGTCGTGGAGATACAGTTTCGGGACATCCCGAGAGAGCAGGAGAACATTCCCGGTAACCTCAAGCAGAAAGAAGAGAAGAAAGAGGTGTTTACTAAGGTGGGTAAGCCGAGCGTTTCTGCGATGTGTCGCATTGTTTACGTTGCGTGCAGAACAGACATGGAGGAGGAGGGAGCGTTTCAGCACCAAGGACAGCGACAGCAGGACGATTCACAACCTGGCAGCTAGACCTGCAATCTCACACCATTTTACATTTACATTTACATTACACAAAAATACTGACTGCAGGATGTCATCGCAATACTGTGTCCAACACAGTCCACATTTTCGCATCATCTATGTGTTCAAAACATTTAACACCCTGTAATCCAGGTTTTAGGATCCTAAATCCTCATTTCCACTGTAGCTAAAGAGTTGCCAGGGTGTCATGTGAATCTGAGTTATGCTGCAATTAACAATAATTTCAGTTTTTATTACACTAAATATATATATATGTATATACTGTATATATATGTGTGTATATGTATATATATGTGTATATACTATATGTATATATATGTGTGTATATATGTATATATGTATATATTTATGTATATATGTATATATATATACATATATATATATATGTATATATATGTATACATATATATATATATACAGTATATCCTTTATTTAACCAGGTAAAAAACTCATTGAGATTAAAATCTCTTTTCCAAGAGTGACCTGGCCAAGAGGGCAGCACAGACATTGTTACAACAATAAAAGAAAACAATACAAGCAGACAAATACAACAGTCACACACCACGAGTGAACGAGCATGACATCTAGTTTGAATGCAACACAAAAAAATTGCTACAACACACAAATAGGTCAATTTCAAAACAATTCAGTGAGAAAATCAAGAGCAATCACATCGACCAGTGCCACTTTCTCGATCCTTTAAAATGGACTTAAATTCATCCATAGTAATCAGCTCTGACAATTTCATATAGCTACTGGAGTGATTATTTAGTGTATAAAATGTTAAATTTGTCGACAGAGTGGTGCATTTAAAAATTATTATTTTGTCTGTGTACATTTGAGTGTGTTACATTTTTTTTAAACAGAGTTTATTTCAGAATTTTGTTAATACAACTCTGACAATACCCAGAGGGCACTCAAAAAAAAACAAGTGTACAAAAATAAATATAAATATATAAATAAATACACACAAATATACAAATAAAAAAAAATAGTCATAGTAAAAAAAAAGAGAAAAGAAATAGATAAATAAATAAAATAAAAATAAAATAAACAAACATAAATGTATGTTTGTTTGTTTTTTAAATTCCCTGTAGCGCTGAAAACCTGAACCATCTGTTTTACAGTGATACATGATGACATACACTATCAACAAGGTTCTTCGTGCTGAGATGGAGAAATAACATATGCATGTTTGTTTACAGGTGGTGATTCGAAGGCTTCCACCTAACCTGTCAAAGGACCAGCTAGAGGAGCAGCTCAGTCCGCTTCCATCCTATGACTATTTTGAGTTCTTTCCAGCCGATCAAAGGTAACCATGACAACCATTTTATCCAATCAACAAATAACGTATGCTATATTTATGACACCAAATCGTGTTGCCTTTCCCCCCCCCCCCCTTACATGTTTAAGACTTCTCCCTCTTTCTCTCTTTCCACAGTCTTTATCCCCACCTGTTCTCCAGAGCATATATCAATTTTAAAAACACTGATGATATCCTGCTCTTCAGGGACCGATTTGATGGCTACGTCTTCATTGACAACAAGGGTATTTCTCTTTGTTTAAGCTCAGTTAGACTTTGTTGGGCATGACACGCACAGTACAACATATATTAAATGCAAACAACGATGTGTTTGTTTTACAGCTGCGGGCTGAATTTAATGGGCCGTGAGGCGACCTTAGAGCTTTTGTTGCCATTGTTACTATTTGATTGCGGGTCTGTTAAATGATGAGCTGCCTTTTATTTCAATATTTGCTCAGGCCAAGAATACCCTGCCGTGGTGGAGTTTGCCCCCTTCCAGAAAATCTCCAAGAAGAAGCTAAAAAAGAAAGATGCCAAAGCCGGGAGCATTGAAGAAGGTACTGAAATATACAGAGCTTGAGCCATCACTAAAAAAATACCCGGCTATACAGTAAACATCATATTCAGCTTGGGATTATAATGTCCCTGCATGGGATTTACTGAAAATCAGTCTTTGAATCGTTGGATATTGTATACTTATCCTGGATCTCCTTCAGACCCAGAATATAGGCGGTTCTTGGAGAATTACTCCTGTGATGAGGAGAAGTCTATGGCCAACCCTGAGACTCTGCTGGGAGAGATAGAGGCCAAGACGAGAGAGCTCATAGGTACAGTACCATAACTATCAAGATTTAGATCTATATGAGTTCAAAAAAATACTGAACTTCTGTTTACTTGTCTCCATTTTTCCCCTCCTTTCATCGATTTCAGCCAAACGGACAACACCCCTGTTGGAGTACATCAAAAACAAGAAAATCGAGAAACAGGTAAGAAATCAAATAAATAAATAATTAAAACAAAATAAATGACCCACAAATTGCTTTGAATAATATGGAGAATCTTCTCTAACGTGCCACATCTCTTCTTACAGAGGATAAGAGAGGAGAAGAGAGAGGAGAGGAGAAGAAGAGAGCTCGAAAAGAAACGGCAAAGGGAAGAGGAGAAGAGGAAGCGGCGAGAGGAGGAGAGACGCAAACGAAAAGAGGCAGAGAAGCAAAAGAAGTTGTCTGATAAAGACATCAAAATCAAGGTAACGCTTCATCACTATAAATCGTTTTGTTTATCTTAGTGATTTGGATGGAGCAGTTCCATGTACATACAGAGCTTTCTTGTTTTATCTGCATATCCAGCTCCTGAAGAAGAGCGACAGGGACGATGACGTGGATTCAGACCGAATGAAGGACAAAGGTGACATTGGGGAGACAGACAGATGCAAATGGGAGAAAACTGGAGGACAAACCAAGTCCAAGGACCCCAAAGAGAAGTAAGGATTGTGGGGGCATTATGTGAGAGGGCCACTATTCAAAATTAGGGTAACGCTTGCATCGATGCATGTCTATAATGCACTATAAACATACTTATAATATGTTATAATCTGCTTATAGCACTGAATAATTAGTATAGTAGTTAGTATAGTTATAAGCACTCATACATATTCATAATGCTTTATAACAGTAATCATAACACAATATAAAGCATTTTATAATGACATATAAGGTCAAGTATCATAATACTTCATAATTGCTGGTCACTCACTGACATTTTTTTTGCATGGATCAGAGTATTATTATATAGTATTATAATTCCCATAGTTGTAATACATTACAATCTTTTCTTTATATTGTATTATAATGTGATTATAAGTTACTCTAAGTTTTGTGTGTTCTTCTTGCATAGATTTAAAGATATTTTTGTCACTTTACTTAAAGCAAACATTGACAACTTAGAGTAACTTATAATCACATTATGATGTGTTATAACAGTGATTATAATGCATTATTTAAAAAAAGTATAATGTACTACAACTATGGGAATTATAATACACTATGATCCTTGCAAAACAAATGTCAGTGAGCGGCATAAGTGACCTTTCGAGTCACCGTTATTGCTTTATGATGTGTTATTATTGTTGCTATGTATCATAGAAGGTGTTACCTAAATGTGTTACCACTTTACATTCAGGCATACTTTTGGTTTCTATACAAGTCACTGGTAACTTTCCATTTAATATTGCACTCCTTACCTTCTGAAAGAACGCTGTGGAGCATCTACAACAAAATATTTCAAAATATTAACATTTATTACTGCAGCTTGATAGAGTAATATCACGTGGGAGACCCCGCAATGCTTCATGGAGGGGATCAATGAAGCCTGCACTTGAAGATTTTATTTACATGTTACGATGCAACAGCAATCCTGCAGTTTTCAGTGTTAGTAAGTGGCTTTACTCCAGCAGGTCAGGGGTCAAGCAGTCAGTGGGAGGCGTCTGTTCTGATTAAATAAAGGGCTACTTTAAACAATTAGTATTTGCAGAGGATAGATGACAGCCAAAAGGGATCCATAAGTATGAGCTTACCACCTGCCAGTCCAAATATTAATTTTATTTATTCTAATGGATAATTGCTGAACTGTGACACATTAATATATTATTACATAACCACTAATTAAAGGCACAACACTTCAAATGAAGAAAGAGGAGCAGCCCCAACACCTAAATTCAAAACATAGCTGGATTGGAATCTGCTATCACTCTACTCAAGTATCTTATTGAATGTATTAGCACTAAAAACAACAACGAAATCTGAGAAAATTCTATTTTTAATGTCATTAAAACCTAGGGTGACCAGGTGTCCCACTTTACGAGGGACTGCATAGCATTTTTATACCTTGTCCCACGTCCCACATATTGAGACGATGTCCCACATTTGCATTGGCTCTAGTTTTCAAAAGTCAAACCACTGCAGGACAGATGCTTTTTTAAAATCTGGCTTTTATCCAATGGCTGTGAAGAAAGCAGGGAAAAGCATAGAGATGTTACAAGATAAGGGGCAGAATAGAATTGTTTATTATTTAAGTTAGATAGACATTATATAAAAAATTGTAGACTACCTCTCAGCCTAGGTAACATGTCCCACATTGTCCCACACAAACATACTCTTTGTCCCACATTTGGTTTGTTGGGATCTGGTCACCCTATTAAAACCTTGTTTTGCAACCTATGGGTAAAAGAGTTTTAAATGTGAATTTACATCTATATTTAATGGTAGAAAGAAACACACACATTGCTGTAAAATGATATCAAGAATTCTGATGATAACAACTACTGTATGTAATAATTCTGTGGTGTCTATGCCATCTCCACTCTGACCACTAGAGGGCAGCCTGAGAGTGACAAGGAGCAGAGGGAGCAGCACAGCCGCAGACAGAGAGACAAGGATCACCGTGGGAAAGACGAAGAGAGGAAACGACAGAGACACCACTACGAGTTTGACAAGTTCATGCGTCGCAAAGACGAGACCAAATGGGGGAAGGGCTACTGCCAGGACCGAGCTAAGAAAGAGGGGCACCATCATGGCTACTCTTACTGTCCGGACAGTGGAGACAAACTGGGAAAGGAGGACAGGGAGGACCTGGGTAACAGGAAGGAACGCCTCCGAAACAAGGTGAGCGAGAAGGTGAGCATGAGATGGGGGGAAGGTCAAAACTTATCGCTTTGTTTCTCACGATGTGAACTTGTAACTGTGGTTCAGATGGTGGTTGATATGTGTTTGGTTTTACAGATAAAAATCATCAGCTCAGAGATAACATGTTTCTTTTCCTTTCATTGTATTTGTGTCATAGAGACTGTCTCTTTCAGGCGTTAAGGCCAGCATAGAGATAGCACTTTATTACATTCGGCTTTCTTCAGTAATTCGGCTTTCTTTAAGCTTATTTCTTAAATGTTATGTAAAAACAAATGAATACCAAAAGAATAGACATGTAAAGAAGATAAATAAGTATGTATATGTTAATATGCATATTCAAAGTGTGTGCTGCTTGTCTCTCCCATGTCCCTGCTCTCTTGTCTCCCCTGCAGGACCGCCCGGCCATGCAGCTCTATCAGCCTGGCGCACGCAACAGGAAGCGCATGAGCTCTGCAGGTAAAGGCTACGATTGCATCCCTGTGGGCCATTCCCCAGAGCCCGGGGGGGAGCATTGCTATGAGGCTGTCACCCTGGCAACGGGGCTGGAGAAGGGCTTTGAGAAGGGCTTTGAGAAAAGCTTTGAGAAAAGCTTTGAGAAAATCAAAGATGAACAGTGAGCAGTCTGGATGTTTATAGAAAATACTAATAATTTATTCAGCTTAGGTTGATGGCGACAGATTTGACAGGTTATCATTGAGCTTTTAAAAAAATAATATACTCCATTGAGGGAGGAAGGCACTTCAAAAGCAAACGGTCTTTTAGTCATTTTCGTTTCTGTATTAGATGTAACTGAATTCAGAGCTTTGAATCTTGGGTAAGGTTTTTGTTTTGCTGGAGCATGACATTTTTAGTAAACACTAAATATTTTAACTGTCTCACTGTTTAGTATTCTTGGAATAAACCATGTCGAAAATAGTAAGAACAGGGGTAAACTAGGAAAGTGCATCTCCGTCAGGTGTGTCTGCAACCACTGCTGTTATGCTAGAAACCACAATTGCCCACCGTTTAGACCGCAGTTGTATCAGACGCAAATTTCACTTGCACGCCTCACTTATCAGTTGTGCTCTAATTTGAATCTATGCAGCTGTCTGCACCGGCTCTGTGCAGCGAAACTGCAGTTCACTGTGTCACGCTTCATGTTGACTATAGAGAGGAGAAGTCCCGCCCCTTCCGGTGGACCCAATGGGACCTTATTTCGGAAAAAATATGAACTGCAGTCAACGTAGAGAGACACAAATATTTTTTTTTATCCCATTTGAATTGCGCCATTAATCACACATATGATGTTTGTAAATTTAAAATTAATTTTTGACTACTGTTCATATTTTTTCCAAAATAAGATCCCATAGTTGTTCACCGGAAGGGGCAGGACTTCACCTCTCTATTTAACCCTTCCTCTGAACAGAAACTGAATCAGTCCTACTGTGTGTTTATTTCCATTAACTGTAAGCTCTTTTAGCCAAACATACTGTAGGACTCCCACTGGCTGCTAACAGCTAACAAGCTCTCCTCCTACCGACATAAGTAGACATGCTACATTGTAGTCAGTGCTCCGTTCAGTTTTTCATTTACTGAGCGATAGTTATACATACATACATACATACATACATACATTTCAGCCCAGTCGCACAGCAGTTTGTGAAATAGTCCCGAAATTGTAATGTATTGATTCGTATACATAGACGCAAATTTAAATTTTTTAAAGCACGAAATCAATTCGTATGTAATCCACGTAATTGTGAACCAGGAAGTATAAAGAGCGGCGAACACTGTGCAGGGAGGACGTCAGGGTAGACAGGTGGGTCAAAAAGCAGAGGACTTTTGCCCAGGAGACCGGTGTTTGTGTCCCGTGTGAAACAACAAGTCAAAGTTGATTTATGTGCCACGTAACTAACCAAGTAGTTATTGTCACGGAACTTTCGTACTGAAGTTACAGCACTTCACTTCCCCGGTCTTTTCCTAAACCTAACTAAGTAGTTTTGTTGCCTAAGCCTAACCAAGTTGATCTATTCCTAAACCTAACCGAGTAGCGTCACATGTTGTTGAAAGTCGTGCTGAGTGCACGAAAAAGGGGAGATTCGTGACCATGTACATGAATCAAATAGATTAAACTTTGTGACTATTTCACAAACTGCTGTGAGACTGAGTTGGACATACATACATGCAACTGTCTTACCTATGAGCGTGCAAATCAAGAGAGGAAAAATTTGTAATCCGTAGCAGAAACAAGAGTCCAAACCGAAGCAGTTGTTGATCACTTGTGGCCTCTACTGGCCACCAAAAAGTTTTTCCTAGGGTGGTGAAGGTATGACCCCACCCTACTCTGCCTCTGATTGGCTAGTACTCGTTGCCTTTGTTGGGTTGGTTAGGTTTAGGCATGAGGAGTGAGATTGGTTAGCGTAAGAATATCAGGGTAAGCCAATCAGAGGCAGAGTAGGGTGGGTCATATCTTTGCCATCCTAGAAAAAAAATGGCCTATTGGCAGTTAAGAAAGGTGCGAAGTCAATGAAATGTGGTTTCAAAAACTGTGAATCCCCGTAACCATGAGAGGTCCTTGAGCATACAGTCATAAATGAGCACAAAGAATATTATGCTGATGGGTTCAGTAGTATGCAAATTAACCGTGGACAGACAGACACATGCACACACACACAAACGAGTACATAATCTCCTGGCGGAGATATGAATCATAGTTACCTTTTTGACAGCACAACAGTCCATATCAGACAGTTTAGTGTCATTCCTTTTGGTCATCATATTTTTGAAGTGTGTCCCTATAAGAGGCAGCTCACCGTGTTATCCATCAACAATTTCCTGGTGAAACCACGACCTCATCCTCCGCAACAGATCTAGTTTCTAAGCCTTTGTAGACTCCGCTGAACCTGGATGTTTTTAATAATCCTATAGATTTTATTGAAATGAAAATATATTGTAAGTAGAATTTACAAACAATGGATGTAGAAAATTTCACAGATGAAATCCTGTTTGTATTTTTGTGTGTAAAGGTGACCGAATGAGAGGGGAGTTATTATTGATAAAGAGGATAAGGTTTCACAGTTTTTTCAAAGTTTGAATTACATTTGGTCCATCTTATTCTGAGGTGTCACCCAACACAGACAAGATTTTTTTTTTTGTGAGCAAAGCTTTGTACATGATCACCCATGAGCCAAGAAGAACACATTATCTACATATCTATAAAGCATTTCCTAAAAGTAAAGTTGCAAAGTATGAAACCAATGAATGAAAACAATATTTTTTTTATGCTGTGCATTGTTTTCTATTCATTCTGTCAAGTAAATGTAAATTGAAAATCCACAAATATTGGTAAAGTGTGTCTGTTGAACAACATTTGTCTATCATACCTCTTGTATCATTTAGGGTTTTTCTTCTTTAAGTTGTGAGAAAATAAAGCTCTTGTACCGTTAAACGAGATCATTGTTTCAGTCATTGTAGTAGTTCTCTGACAGTTTGGGTAAGGCAGCATTTGTTTCAAGCACTACCCATATTACACATTTACAAATGGCAGATATGATTCAATCGTAGTAAGTAGTGTGTGAACACATATGAATACACAGCAGCATGTTAGCATCAGTGGGTGTGGACATTCCTTGGTGTTTCATTAGTGATACAGAAAGCAGTTTATCCTAAAGCTAACATAAAACTCAACCTTTATGTTCTCTCTAAATGTTGGGAACACACTTGGAAGGCAGAAGGTATGTAGTAATTGATGTTTTTCCACTTGTTGTGGATGACAACAGTTTTTTTACACAACGTTCTGTATTGCATTAATCTGAACAATCTAACTGACTGTTGTGGCACTTTCCAGTGAGATAAAGCAGAACTATCATGAACAACAGGAAGCCGGCAGCATAACAACGAATCTCGTGAACAAGGAGTTGAGATCTGGTGTTCTCACTTCACATGTGTATATGTGTGAGTTTGAATATTGGAGTACAGTTGAGTAAAGACATATTTAAGTCTTTATTCTTTGTGATCCAATTCCATCTCAACCCACACGTGGATTTTGTTTTTTTCTTCAGCATTTGCATACATGTCACAGTGACATCTCTCTGTTTTTTTCTTCCCATTTTAATTACAGCAGTGATATGACTGAAAGTGAAAAGTGAAACCCTTCACACACCATGCACTCCCAAGCCTTCCAGTAGCACAGAAGTGTAACTATCACTTTCCCATTCAGGTTTCCTGTAAACCCTCTATACTGTTCAGTCTACCCACATGTGCAGGTGTAGTTTTAGAGACAGTAGGGATAAGTCGTGAACCACAATGTGAGGGATAGGGCTACCAGATAATCATGACCGGTAAATGTGTGTTTTCTCCATGCTGTGAGTGAATTTCAGACATGTCATTTCCAAGATTGAATCTAACGGGGTGGCAGTTGCTGCAGCCTATGAAGATTGTCACATGATCCATTTCCTCTCTCAGGAACTGTAACACGTTCAGATCTCATTTCCTCAGCAGCCACAATATCAACACCTTCATCTGCAACTGCCACTCATATGCCTGTACCTGCCTATTGTCTCGTCTGCCTCCGTGTTCATAGGTGAGTGTTCAACTGATTTAACTGAGATTTATCAGGGAAAGTGCTATCAATATTTTGATGTTTTAAATGTTGACTTGAAATGGACCTAAACTGCTCCACGTGTCGGTTTCTTAATATCTACTACTATACATCGCATACTTTAAATTTATCAGCAAAATCCTTTAGGTCAACATTTGTTGTCTTTTAAATGTGCTCAGTGACTAAATATCATCAGTGAAAAGAAAACGTGAAAGATTGCCATAGTAGTATTTATTTTTTTATGTTGTGTTTTAATTTCTTTTTAAACACATAAACCATCTACACACAGTTGCCACAAGAACTTAATCTGATTTAGATCTCAGGAAGTGGTTTTCAAAGTGGGGTTCGGGGACCACCAGCGGTCCTTGAAGGGGTTTCAGGGGGTTTCCAGCAAAAAGGGGAATCATTTGTTTTCACTATAATTCCATCTTTGTCCATATGACTATTCTGGTCAGGGGTTTCATACACTTTCTGTAATAAAACATCTAAAAGCAAAAATCCTATCAGATGTGGGACTCTGGGACAAAATATTATCAAACAGGGGACCGTGGTCTAATTTGTTTCAGTTTAGGGGTCCTTGATGTAAAAAAAGTTTGGGAACCACTGATCTAAGGTACAAGATTAGCATAGAGAACATACATCAGCATGTGACATACTGCTTATGAAAAGTAGTATACTTCAAGTTTATTTTATGAAGTATACTTAAGTAAAGTTCAAGTATATTTCCCCTAAGTATACTTTATGTAGTAAGTATACTAATATCAATGTACTAGTTGTATACTGTAAGTGTACTAATTCATTACTTCTTGGGACTAAATTGGCCCACTTTCTAGTTTATAAAAGTATACTTTTAAGTGTACTTTAAGGACAGTAAACTTTGAGTACACAACTAGTTTACATCTGAGTTGTATTTTGCACTGTAAATATACTCAAGTGAATAGGTATACTGTTAGTTTAATAGTTATATACTTGTAGCCCACTTTTAGTTTATGAAAGTACACTTAAATTGTATTGTATGTATGTATTCTTGTAGTATACTTAGACTTTAGTGTATATTTGTCAGTATAAACCAAGTATGCTTAGACTTTACTGTATATTTGTCAGTATAAGCCAAGTATACTTAGACTTTTCTGTTTACTTGTCTGTATAAACGAAGTACGAAGTATTGTACAAAGTATACTTAAGTATACCTCTGTTTCAGTGTACATAAAAAAGTATACTGAAAGTATATACTCTTATTTTAAGTTTAGAATAAGAATACTAATAGCACACTTGAATAAAATTCTATTTGGTAAGAGACATGTACCTTACATCACACTAACATAAATATATTGTGAAAGTATTCATGTAAAAACGTCATACTGTGGTATAAATATACACCAGTTAAAGCCTTGGTTCCATTACAGTAACACAACAAATAACCATGCAGGCAGAAAGATTATGCTGATTACTGTAATTCTTATCCTTGATGTAGTTTTGGGTACTTTCTATTGCATAACTTCCAGTGAAAATTCTGTTGATTTCACCATGATTTAGGTTGTGGTAACCCCCACCCCCCCCCCACAAGCAACATGTGCACCACGTGTCAATAGAAAGTGATTGCATTGCAACAGTGTTGAAGTGTTAACTTTATCATGCGGCACAAAGATCAAATTCAGTTTTGCCTTTTAGAATATAACCACTAGCAGTTGTGAAGTGTACTCCCTAAACATTTTTCGCGTGTCGATCGTTGGTGAGCTACCCACAGCGACAGTTGGCACTCTTCACCACAGCATGTCTTTTTCCTGTGTGAAAACTCCACCCAACACATGTGCTTGCTCGCACGCAACAACAACAGAGAGTAATGGAGTCCTGATAAGAATGATACTGTGCTGTTTCACACCTTTTAGACAAATCCGTTTGACGCTTTCTCAAAAAGAGGAAACCAGTAGCACGCATCACTTGTATTTGTTTTTCTTGCGTGGTACTGTATGTTTCCTGATGTTTTATGCTTTTTCATTCAAATATCACAAAAAAATTACATGACATAAATAAAGACGTACACAATTCTGCTTTATTTCCACCAGTAGGGCAATTTTGTAAGAAAAATAAAAACTGTACCACAAGCCTCACAAGCCTTTTCTTAAACCACAGGGGACCTCTCACAGCTGATGAGAAGCCATTCCCGTCCAGTCATGACGGGGAATAGCACCTTCAAACTAGACAACGCCACCCGGGACATGTTGCTGAATGTAAACGCCAGCATAGTCACCTCCGTCATCTACATGTTCATCACTGTCATCAACCTGGTAGGAAATGGCCTTTCCATGTGGCTCCTCATCTTCCGTACCTCCCCCAAGACCCCCTCCATCATCTTCATGATTAATCTCACCCTCACCGACTTGGCCGTTGGCGTTGCCCTGCCCTTTCAGATCGTCTACCAACTCAAAGGATACGACTGGAATCTGGGAGCAAATATGTGCAGGTATTCTTTATACTGTAATTACAAGACGATGTTAAAGAGGACCTATTATGTTCATTTCCAGGTGCATACTTGTATTTGGGGTATGTTCTAATGTTCAAAAAGCGCTTTACTTTTCTCATACGCTCTGTTTGAGCTCCTTCCGTTTCTCTTCTCGTGCACTGATTCGTTAAACTGAGCAGCCAATCGGAGTGATTTCTCTCACCGGCAGGCAGCGCTGGCGATTCAACATGCTGAATCGGCCGAAAAGTTATTGTACTGTACTTATTATTTCGTTATTTTCATTCTTTAAAAGTCACCAGAATGCAGGAAACAAAGTCTCTGAAACTAAATGTTTTATGGTGGGTGGAGGACCCCCAGACCTCCAGACCTCCGGCTTTGGTTTTGAAATCCTCCCTATTTTTGGGCTCTCAAGGTTGGCAAGTATGACCACAACTGGTCGTTTTTACACTTCAGGTTATGTACAGATTAAACAACACACATTAATGTGTGAGTTTCAGAGGTGCTGGCGGGTGTATTTTCTTACCTTCGGAGTGCACAGATCCAGGTTTCCCCCGTTTCCAATCTTTATGCTAAGCTAAGATACCCAGCTACTGGCTGTTGCTTTCTATTGAACAGACAAACAGGAGAGTGGTATTGATCATCTCATCTTTCATTTTGCTTTAACCAGTTTTTAAATAAAACACTCTTCTTCTATGTATCCCCCCACAGCGTCCTGACCCTTGTCTTCTACACCAACATGTACTGTTCCGTCCTGACCATGATGGCTATTGGAATTGACCGCTACCTGGGCATCGTCAGGCCCATGCAGATCAGACTGACCAGGTTTAGAAAGCCCATCGCTGTCTTCTGCTGCCTCCTCATGTGGGGTTTGGTCCTGATTGTTCTGCACCCGCTGATGACCACAGACCTGACCTTTGACATTCCTGAACTCGGGATTACCACATGCTTTGACATGCTGAAGAGAAACATGCTTCCGAACAAGGCTGCCTGGGCGACCTTCCTCTTAAGCATGGTGTTCGTCCTCTTCCTCTTCCCTTTCTGTGTCACAACATTCTGCTATGTCAGAGTCATACGCAAACTGGCCAGAGATTCCAGGACAGCCCAGAAAAAGAGAGCGATACATCTTGCCGTCATTGTCCTCCTGGTCTTTACCTTGTGCTTTGCTCCCAACAACATCCTCCTGTTAGTTCACACTGTGCTGAAACTCTTCTATAAGAAGTCTATATACATGGCCTACAAACTGTCTCTCTGTTTAAGCTGCGTGAATAGCTGCCTCGATCCGTTCATTTACTACTTTGCTTGCAAGGATTTCAGACAAAAGTTGAGACAGATAATTAACCTGCAGACCCTGAGTAGTGTGGACGCAATGAAGATGGAGTATAAAGAGAGTCTGTACACGGGACATTCGGAGAGAGAACCCGGCGACACCGTAGCATAGAGACACGTAATGAGAGGAAGAGAAGGAAAAGTAAGTGACAAAGGAAGTGAGAGAAAGATAGCAAGTGTGTTAAGGGTTGCCCTGAGTGTGCCAAGCTCTTACAATGTCAAACAATTTCAAAATCATTTTTACTTCAGTTTTTTTTTGTGCACCACAGAACAAACTAACATGGACATACTCGGTATGTGTTATTTTAAAGTATTAAAAAAACATTTATTGTATATGTATTTTAATATCTGCCACAAGTATGCATATATGTAGCGAGCACAAGTGCAAATACAATGTGAATAAAATCTTTGTATTATATAAGCCTTCTCTAACTGAACATTTGAGCATAAAGAGAGTTTGTACTCGCCACATTGCGCTTTGAAAGGTTCAGAGAGAGAGGGCACGGTACACCGTGGCCTAGAAACACGGAATGAGAGGAAGAGAAGAAATAGTGAGGGAAAAGGAAGTGAGAGAAAGATAGCAGGTGTGTTAAGGGTTGCCCTGAGTGTCAAGTTCATGCCATGTCAAACAATTTCAAAATCATTTTTACTTCCGCAGCTGGGAATTTTTTCTTTCTTAATCATTACTCTTGCTTCCCCCTACACGGTATGTGTCATTTTAAAGTATGAAAAAACATTGTATATGTGTTTTAATATCTACATTTTAATATCTGCCACAAGCATCCCAAACAGTTATTTTCTGTTATTTTATGTAGCATGCACAAGTGAAAATACAATGTGAATAAAATATTTGTATCATATAAGCCTTTTCTAACCGAACATTTGAACATTTATAACATGATCTCTGTACATATCTCTGTAAATATCTATAGGCTATACTGTGTTTAACTATGCATTGGTCTTGTTGACCTTTTGACCTTTTTAACTTCTTTCAAGTTCCTCCTGTTGTTTTTTTGTTTTGCTTTGTTTTCTTCCTCTACAAAAATAAATGTACTATTGTTATTATTATTATTATTATTGTTATTATTATACTCATACTCGTAAATTCGTGAGCCTGGTTTGATAGCTCAGGGCTTATGCCCTTTTCTATCCATAGGCTATCATTGGAGGGAGGACAGAGGAGATGGAGATGGAGCCCAGTGCCCGGCCAGTTGAGGACTTTTTTTTTTTTTTTTTTTTCTTGTTTTGTTTTATTTTATATATATATATATATATATATATATTATATATAAAAAAATCAATATATGTATATATATTATTTTTTTTATTTTTTTTTTCCTTCTTTCCCTCATAACAAAATAATAAAAAAATAAAATGAAATATGGATAAAACAAAATGGAGAGACAAAAATAAAAAATAAAAAATATAAATTATTATTATTATTGTTATTATTATACTCATACTTGTAAATTCGTGAGCCTGGTTTAATAGCTCAGGGCTTATGCCCTTTTCTATCCATAGGCTATCATTGGAGGGAGGACAGAGGAGATGGAGGTGGAGCCCAGTGCCCGGCCAGTTGAGGAGTTTTTTTTTTTTTTTTTTTTTTTTTCTTGTTTTGTTTTATTTTATATATATATATATATATATTTTTTTTTTTTTAATTTAATTTAATTTAATTTATTTATTTTTATTTTTCCTTCTTTCCCTCATAACAAAATAATAAAATAATAAAATAAAAAAATAAAATGAAATATGGATAAAACAAAATGGAGAGACAAAAATTTAAAATTAAAAATTAAATAAAATATATAAATTATTATTATTATTGTTATTATTAATATTACATGTAGTCCTTGTAGTAGTAGTAGTAGTAGTAGTTGAATATGGTGGTTGAATATGGTGGTTGACAGCATTATGGTTGACAATGTGCGAATGGTGGTTCCGCCCACGTCATGAAACGTCATCACGCATGCGTGGTCACGTTGGTTGTCGTAGCAAGCTAGCCAGCTGCAGCTCTGTCAGTGTCCTGTCTGCAGCAGGTAAGTGGTATAACACACATCCACTACAATGTAACGCTCTGACCAGCAAACCTGTATCATTTTACCAACTTTATTCATTCAACCGTACCAGTTTCTTGTGGTGACAACTCGCTAAACCGAACACAGTCACAGTAAGTCAACGTGTTAGCTGCTAGCTAACAGCAAGTTATCCTAGTTAGGATGATGTCATTAGCTGAGTTGTGAACTGGCTAGTTATGTACAGTATGGAGTATATTGTTAATGTTGTCAGGTTATATGCTTGGAACATATGCATTTTATCACTTTGTCTACTTTCAGAGAAGCCATATATTGCACAATACACACATTGGTATTAGTCTAACATCACATTGTTTGCAAAAGCTGTAACTTTATTTAAGATAAGATAAGGTATGATATTCCTTTATTAGTCCTGCAGTGGGGAAAGGTGCAAAAAAAGGGGATAGTGCAAAAAAAACGAGATGCATCAGCTACAACATGTGCAATATTACTTATTTTTCTGTTTGTTAGCTTACTTTACCTTTTTTTATTTTACTTATCTTATCTTATTTACTCATTTTACTAAATTGATCTTACTTAATTGTTATTCTAATAGGCACTGGTGCTAGAAATAGTACTTTCTTATTTTATACACTTGAACTTGTTGTAATTTTGTTGTATTTCTGAGCAATCTCTGGCACAATAATCCCCTTCTCGATTAATACATTTCTATCTTATCTTATCTTAACACAGTAAAAAAGAGCTAAACAAAGTGTAACAGAATATGAACCATTTAAATAGAAGGAAGTATAAAAATAGGAACAGTATACAAAGTATACTATTAACAAAATTGCATAAGTGGAAAAGGATATTGCACAGTGAGAATGAAATTAAATTCCACCTGAAAATATTGCACAGTATGTGTGTTGTAATAATGATAATGCACAGTCATTATACAGTATAGTGCAGTTGTTGTTATTGTTATTAAATGTCTAACCTTGTGCATTATGTAGCCTAATTATCGTTACTGTGAGTGGAACTGTCTCTGCAGTATTGACAGCAGCTCATTGTCTTTTTTTTAATGCATTATTCTATTATGTGTGTATGACAAAACATTGGCTGCAACTAACTATTACTTTTATTATAGTTCAGTCCATAAACCTTACGAAAGTAGAAAAAAAAATGGCCATTACAATATCATAGTACAGAAAGTAATGTGCTTGTTTTGTCCAAAATATACAATTTTAAACGATTTAAATCAGAGAAAAGCAGGGAATCCTCACATTTGAGAAACTAAGACCAGTGAATGTTTGGTATTTTTCCTTGATGAATTACTTAAATTGATTGACTGATTAGATAATCAATGAATCGTTTCAGCACCATATATGGACCTGTCCTCCTGACAGTGCATAGTTGAACAGCTGCAGTCATCTGACTGGTTATTGCTGAGTCTTCTTCTGCATGAACAAGGCCACATATGTAATGTTTAACTGTGTTCCTCACCTTAGGGGGCGGTTAGACGAAAAGGTCACCATGGTGCTGCTGAACCCTGTCATTTCCAAGCTCACCGGTAAACTGGTTGTGCTTGCAAGTGCCTCTCCAAGGAGACTGGAGATTCTCAGCAATGCGGTATGTTGCCCTCTGGGTTAAACTCATAGGAATTGTGTATACATCATAACAACTGCACGATTGTGAACACATGAAATTGTACATGTTGAGTTCAGCTGGAGCAAGGTTTCTCTTTTCTGGTCCATGACTCCGCTTTTATATAAATCTTGACTTTAGCAATTAGAGAGCTGTCCCGTGAATGTATGTGTCATATAAATTAGGAATGCACCGATGCGACTTTTTCAGTCCTGATACCGATAGCGGTACCTGGGCTTTGGGTATCGGCTGATACCGAGTACCGATCCAATACCAGTGTTTAATTAATAGGCTCAGCTGTATTCCTCACTGTGTGGAAGTGACGGGGATCATTCTTTTATGTGTAAGGCAACAACAGGCTTGACTTAAACATTGGCTTTCCTAACTTTGTAAAACAAAATGTAACACATAAATACATAGATATAAATTTGGACTGTGATGCACATTATATTTCTTGAATTATATCACTGCTTCAAACTCGTCAAATGCCTTGTGTGTTTTATTTCTGAGTGCTAACATAATACATTTCCACAACACACTCTGGGCTGAATGAATCATAAATGATTTGTCACATCTCTTACTTTGTGTTATCTGATGATAGTGGTGTCAATGATAATGAACATAATGACAGTGAGTATTTTATTCATAACTATTAGGGCTGGGACGATACACCTATGTATCTCCTGATTCGGTACTATCACAGTACTTGGGTGCCGATTCGATATATATTGAGATTTTTAAGTATTGCGAGTCTATATTACAATTTATTGCGATTTTTGTTAACTTCTTTAACACTAGACCATGGGAGAAAGTTGAATCACACACTTCAGGGGACATGTACTTTGGAAAATATCTAAATTGATACAGTAAGAATGTTTGATTTTTAGCATGTATGTAGTCAGAGATATCCTGTGGGCAAATATATCAGTCTTTGTCAGGTATTATTTATTAATTTTTTTTCCAGCAACCCAAAAATCAAAGAATGAAGACATTTCCCTCACAAATTAATGATATTTTATTTTTTAATTTATAGGGGACATGTACTGTTTTATACTTCTTGTGAATATAATCCAATCAATCTTATTTCCATATATGTTTGTATATACAGTTCCCTTTGTTAACACTATTATTATTACTATGTTATTCCGAAAATCGGACGTAGTCACGTGTGTACTTCCGCTAACATCGCCAAGTCCGTTGCTAGCTCTCCCGTCAGCTCCGTTCTCTTTATACATTCATGGTCAGCTCCATCGGGGTTTGAATGCATTTAACATAAATGTCAGTATATGGGTTGTAGCGTCGGTTGATTTGACCACGAAGATGAGAGTGACAGCTGGCTTGACCACACGTTACCGCAATATGATAACGTTTCCTGTCCATACATTGGTGAATTTTTTTTCGCATTATCCCATATTAATGTAGCTGTATGTCCGTCGAAAGTAACAAGCAATTGCTGTACAGAAGTTGTATTCAGGGTAATTTGGAAACAGTGTTGCAGTTGAATATGTTTTCCACCAGAGAACACCAAGCCCAACCCAGTATATAGGTCATGTTTAGAAGATAACCCCCAAGTTACAAAACTCTTGCGAGATTGTTAAGGTTAGGCATTGACCTCTAATGGTTAAAGTTAGGATAGGTCATTGGGCAGCGCGTCTCGAGAGAGTTTTTGCACGTTTTCGCAATTTTGGGGTTACCTCCTAGCCACGACCCAGTGTATTTCTTAGTCACAGTTCTTTTTTATGTGAAATGATGATTCAAATATTGATATCAGCTACAAAAATCCAGTGTGGATTGGAATATAATATTGTTGTTACTTTTTCTCTCCTACATTTCAGGGCTTACGGTTTGAGGTGGTACCATCCTGGTTTAAAGAAACTCTTGACAAGAGACTTTTCAAAGCACCTTATGAGTATGCCGTTGAGACAGCCAAACAGAAGGCCCTGGAGGTGGCCAGGAGGATGCCCTTTGTGAGCTAAGCTCCTTTTAGTAAGATGATATATATTATCCTGTTGAATGACTACTTGATAACCTATTGTGTGTGTTCATTTCCTTTAGAAACACCTGAAGACTCCAGACATAGTAATTGGAGCAGACACGATTGTGGTAAGAGGACGAAAGCTTTGCAGTATCTTGTCTGCTTACTCTGCAATATACGTTGTAAGTTGTTTTTTTTCATTTCCACAGACTGTAGATGGCATGATTCTGGAGAAACCAGTGGACAAAGATGATGCTTACAGGATGCTGTCAAGGTGAGTGTCATTTCCATTGTTTCTGAGTTAACATTAGAAACAAAAACGGGCAGGATCTTGTTTACAGTTTCTCTCCTCTTTATTTTTCTGTTTTCCAGCTTGAGTGGTAAAGAGCACAGCGTCTTCACTGGCGTAGCCATTGTCCTCTGCCATGAGAAAGAAAGTAAGTCACAACAGAATAATGGTTAGACTTATACCCCTTTCACACCGAGGATTCAACCAGGGTTGATTGTGTATATGAAAGGGTGAACCCGCGTTGACTGACTTGGCATCGCGACCCAGGTTGAGAGGTACGTCAGACCAGGGTGGATTTTGATGTGAATGGCAAGCACCAGGGTCTCTAAAAACCGGGGAGGGACAAATCTATTTGGTTGCAAATGAGGTCGCCGTAGCTCAAACAAACGGTCCGACGGCAGCAGGAATGTTGTCAGACACCCTTGAGGTGAACGATGGACGAGAACAACATTGATATGTGGCAAGACTTTGAGGTGCGGGAGCTCCTGGCCGTCTGCGGTGAGGAAGAAATTAAGCGGTAGATGACGGGACAACGTAGTGTATACGAACATAACAAGGCTGCTGAAGAGGCATCCACCGTTAGGTTACACAGAAACACGCCATTCACGCAGACCACCTTGTGGTACTGCCAGGCTGTGAGCACATCTGTTTTTAAAACGTGTTTGCACATGTTCTATTTGTAACGTTACCAAATAAACATCTGTCGCCTCTTCCATCTGTTATAAAGTACCAAACCCAGTCCCAGTTCATTACATTATCAAGCAATTAGCAAACTTCATGAAATATAAACTCATTTTATTACATTTTCCAACAGTTGCCACAAGCCCAGCAGAAAAACTTTAGTAGGTCTACTACATGTAGTAAATCTTTGCTGGGATGATAGAGTGAGTGAAATATGCATTTCAGTCTTCAGAAGTTTCCAATCCTTTTGTAAATGTAGCCTATGTTGTCATATTAGATAACACAATGTTGTCCAATATAATCAATGGGTACTGTAGATAGACAGAGGAGAAAAGGTTCATGAGTGTTGATTGAAAGATACTGTAAATCTGTATGTTGACTGTATGTTTTTGCATACATTACTGCTCCATACATACAACATAGTTAGACATTTTATAAAGTTAAAAATGCTGTGCGTACTATATTTACCCTGTATCCCAAAAACATGCATCATTCTGCGACATTTCACGTTTTTACACACATTGATGATGCCACTATCATCCCCTCTCTCTGTTATTCTCCAGAGGTGTAAACCCTCCACTCATTTCCAGCACCTGAGCTAATTGGTATGCATCGCTCCCGGGTTGTGACCCAGGTCATATCTGAACTGTCCTGACCAAGGATTAACCCGGGTTGACTGGCTAGGTTTGAATTAAAAAAAGGAGGGTTGATCCAGGCTCAGATAACCCTGGTCCAACCCTGGTCATTGGTGTGAAATGGGTATTACAGATGTTTTTCTGTAGATATTTGATGAAGCAAACTTGTTAGAACAGCTGCAGCACTTCTTTTTTTTTTATAATAAAATATAATTTCTTTAATGTCCAGCAAGAATATCTGTGAAGAAAAACTATACAGTAATGTACTGTAGGATTTCATACTGGCTTTACTTCTAAACCTCCCTGTCCTCCAGACGAAGAAGTGGCTTACCAGTTGATTGAGTTCCACGAAGAAACAAAGGTGAAGTTTGCAGATCTCTCCGAAACTATGCTGTGGGAGTACATCAATAGTGGTGAACCCATGTGAGTATGAACGTTTGAACTCTCACATATATAATAGCTATTGATTTCTCTTGGTGTTGAGACATGACTAAGCATTCACTCAAGGGAGGTCATTAAGGTCGAGTTTCATGGACCTGTTGCTTTTTGGACTTTGGTGCCTGAGTTTAGATTTAGCAGTGTTTGCCTTTTTGACAGGGATTGTGTCAGCAAAAGATAAAATCTTGAGGTCAGCGAAAGAAGAAGTAGAAAAAATTTCATTACACATACAACTCATGTGTGCAGGTTTTATTGTTTTATTCTGAGTTTATAGTCTATGTTTGTGTGTGTCAGGGACAAGGCTGGGGGCTATGGCATTCAGGCTCTCGGTGGGATGCTGGTGGAGTACGTTCACGGAGACTTCCTCAATGTTGTGGGTTTCCCCCTTAACCACTTCTGCAAACAGCTGGACCTTATTTACAACCGCTCTACTTCCTCCTCGGACCAAGAAAGTGTGTCCGTCCAGCTGAACCACAACGGCACTCACACTCCCTCGATACTCACTCGGCCCCAACTTGACCTGCCAGCTCAGTCCAGCCACAGTCCCGGCTCTTCAGCCGAACACAACCCCTCATCCAGCCCATCTGCCAATCATACACAGCATACCCAGAACAACTCTTCAGACAGTCCCCTCCATAAGGTTAGTGGTTCTCACCCTATGAGCACAAGCTGTTAACTTGTTGTCGTTATTTATAAGTAACAGTCTTCCCTTATAGGTGAAAAGGAAAGGCAGTGAAAGTGAGGTGGATGAGAGTTCCTGGACGTTGGTCAACAGCCTGTCTAAACATACAGATGATAGAGAGTTCAGAGACTCTGAGAATGCGACACTACCACTGATGACCAGCAGAGGGCAGGTGATTGAGCTTAACGTAACAGAGCATGAGGACATTGAGCCCAACAAAGAAGACTTGCAGCGAATCATTGATCTGATGGATGGATTCAAAGCCTCAAAGGTAATTAGAGATAAATTGTGTATTCCTATATTGTTAAAGCTCTATGTGATGGGTTTTTTTCATAGTTTTTTTTTCATGGTTATAGTTCACGTCTAGAGGATGTAATGAAGCATTTAGCTCAACTTAAAGGGATTGTTCACTCCAAGATATGTATTGTACTTCTTATCTGTAGTGCTATTTATCAATCGAGATTGTTTTTATGTGAGTTGCTGAGTGTTGGAGATATCAACCGTAGAGATGCCTGCCTTCTCTCCAATACAATAGAACTAGAGGACACTCGGCTTGTGGTATCACCGTGCAGAAGGAAGCGTGCATCAACTCATGGACGAGAGGCTCTCCCGAGCACGAGCCTCTCGTCCATGAGTAGATGCATGCTTCCTTCTGCACGGTGATATGGTAGAAAGAAAATAGTTCCTACATGACACTGCTCACAAAAAGGTCTGTGGATTATCTTGAGTAACCGGGTCATAATTTTTGGAAAGAGACATTGCTGTTGAGTTTTTCAAATGTACCACAAGCCGAGTGCCATCTCTACTGCCAATATGGCAGGAATATGTGGCGGATGGCCTAACGATTTTATCCGCCACTGCCAACAATTTACCCACATTTGGCGGGTGGCGGGTGCTAATTTTGGACCCTAACTACAGGTAAAAGATACAATAAATATTTTTGATTTTGGAGTGAACTGTCCCTTTAAAAAAATAGTCCGACATTTTGGGAAATACACTTACTTGCTTTCTTTCTGAGAGTTAGATTTGAAGATTGATACCACTTTCATGTACATTAAATATGAAGCCACAGCCTGGATGTCAGTACAGCGAGCATAAACATTGGGAAGCACAGGGCAAAACTATCTTAGAAGTTAAATAAACCCTTCTGTCAGCACCTCTAAAGCTCACTAATTAATGTGTTGTATTTTGTTTGTTGTCGTTCTGTACAAAAAATGACTAGTTGTGGTTTTATGGGGGGGAGGGGTAGGTGCGGGATTCTTTGATTTACACAATCTGCAAGCATCAGGCAGTCTAAAATCACATACATGTATCACATTCACATATATAAAATTGCACTTAATTTCTGTATCCATTCTACCTTTCCCAAAATGTTCCAGGCACTATTTACTGCATCCAAGATGCGTGTGTTTGACCTGCTACAAAGCAGGCCGGGGCTGGATGCAGCACAGGTGGCCCAGGAGATCAAAGCCTCTGTGAAGGGCACTGAATGCCTGCTAGAAGCCTGTGTGTCTCTGGGACTGTTGAAGAGCAAAGAGAGAAGTTAGTCATCAGCACATATCTGTGTTTATCATTACTGTATTGTACAGAGAAAGCGTTTAATACTTGATTTAAATTGAACCTGTAACATGCTTTATGGTGTCTCCTCTCCCAGCATGCCAGAAACCGGTGTACGAGAACACAGATCTGGCCACGCGTTTTTTGCCGTCAGACGCTCCTTTTTCGCTGCGGGGCTACATCCAGCACTGTAACGACACAGTGTGGCCTCTTTTCTCCCACCTTGAGAGTGCTGTGCGGGAGGGAGCCAACCAGCGCGAAAAGGCTTTTGGCAAGAAATCCAAGGATGTGTTTCAGGTGGTTATCTCCCTCAGATGAATAAAATGTGGGGGGGGGAAACATTTGAAAATATTTTACTCTGTCATTTGTTTCTATTTAAAGGATACGTACTACAAAAGTCAAGAAGTCAAACTGAGATTCATGAATGCCATGCACAGCATTGCTAAAGTTACAGGCAAAGCTGTAGCAACAGCCTTTGACCTCTCCGCTTTTAAAACCGCCTGCGACCTTGGAGGTAAGGAGAGAACGGAAAGGTTTGAAATTGTGTCCTTGAGTAATAAACCATTCCTTTACAAATCTTTTTATTTATTTATTTTTCCCAGGATGCACTGGTGCCATGGCCTACGAGTTTACTAAAGCCCATCCTGGGTTGTCTGTGACAGTGTTTGACTTGGCAGCAGTTGTTGAGATGAGTGAACATTTCCATCCTCTGCACACAGACAACAGGGTATCATTTGCAGCAGGTCAGTTGATGTTGATGTTGATGTTCAATGACAGAAAGCTGGCTAATGCTGTATTAGATATCAAAGTAACATCTCACTCATAGTAGGGCTGCACGATTATGGCCAAAATGATAATCACATTTATTTTGATCAATATTGAGATCATGATTATATGTCATGATTATTCATTGATTTTAGCGACAACATATTTTGATTGCACTTTAAAATAAACAGAGCACTGTTTTCGCTTCCATGCTGTGCTACAGTCCTGCTAATGTACAAATTAGGGCTGCACGATGTTGGAAAAAACTGACATTGCAATATTTTTTTTTTCTGCTATATATATTGCAATATGAAAAATACAGGAATATTCACCCTACCCTTTTGCTAGCTACATTTTAAAGTTAAATGCATCAATCCACTGCACTTTGAGAGCAAAATTAGCAACAATAAGAGCTAGATAAACAATTTATGCTCTCAATTTAATTATAAACACATTGATTGTATAGATAATATCTATACATCTCGATCGCCGGCTGGTGGCTGGCTGTTAGTTTAGGAAGTGCTTGATTTGATATGCCGCACTGTTTTTTTCTATGAGCAGAACACGCATTTAAAACATCTAACTCCTAGCTTTGTCCTCTCTGTATGAACAGGAGACTTCTTCAAAGATGAGTTGCCCAAAGCAGACTTGTATGTCCTTGCGAGAATTCTCCATGACTGGCCTGATGAGAAGGTGCATATTCTGCTGAGTAGAATCGCAGACGCGTGCACACCAGGTAAAAATCCTTCAAGCTTTTTTACTACATGTTTTGACTGAACAATGAATGCTAACATAATTCAAATGTATTATTAATATACGCACGGTTAGTATAACGTTCTCAGTCATGCATTCAGTCTGCAGTTTTTCATTTCTACAGCGAGCCTGTAGCAACCGAGTTAGTGCCCACATTCTAATAATAAATCAGCTGCTAATTTGTTTGGTTTCAGTAACCTGGGTTCACACCAAAAGCGATGCAAATTTTCGCCCTGCGTAACTCACGCGAGTTTGACCCCTGGGATCATTTGTGTCCATTCTAAGTTAATCGCAAATTAACCGCACATTTTGTATCTGTTTAAACTGTACCGTAAAAGGATATTTTTAAAGTATTTATTACTCTTATCAACATGGGAGTGGGCAAATATGCTGCTTTATGCAAATGTATGTATATATTTATTATTTGGAAATCAATTAACAACATAAAACAATGACAAATATTGTCCAGAATCCCTCACAGGTACTGCATTTAGCATACAAAATATGCTCAAATCATAACACGGGTTAGTTTAGGTGTCAATGTGCTGACTTGTCTATGATTTGCCCCAAAACAGCATGTGATTATCATACAATGGGCATGTCTGTAAAGGGGAGACTCGTGGGTACCCATAGAACCCATTTCCATTCACATATCTTGAAGTCATAAGTTAAGGGACCCCTTTGAAAATGGCCATGACAGTTTTTCATCGCCAAAATTTAGCGCAAGTGTGGATTGTTATTTAATCTTCTTCCCGACAAGCTAGTATGACATGGTTGGTACCAATGGATTCCTTAGGTTTTTTACTTTCATATGATGCCAGTATCTTCACTAGCTTTAAAACTGAGCCCGCTACAACCTCCGAAAGATCGATTGCGTTAATACGTTAAAGAAATGAATGGCATTAAAACGATTTTGCTGATTTTGTTGGCAGCCCTACAATAATCGGTTCAAAAGGATGCCAAAGTAATTACATAATGATGTCAATTTGTCAGATCTGTTCGCAAAACAACAAGCAAACAGCTTTTAAAATGTTTGTTTTCTGAATGGAGTTCGGCTCGATTAGTGCCAGGCTATGCAAACATTGTAGCTGCTGCATTGACACTCGACATATCGTCATCCAGGAATAAATACAGCAGCGACGTTGTTGTTTATACCATAGGCAGTTGGAACCGCTGCTGTAACCTGCCATTGTCTGTGTGTCTGTGTTCAACTGATTTAAAAGCTGTTTTTGTGACATATAAAGCAGCACTTTGTCAAGAAGCTGGCAAGTTCAAATCAAAGCCAAAATACCAACTTGACGGTGTTTTTGTTTTCCTTCTTGATCTTTATTCGTTGCATAAAGCAAAGGGATGCAAGGGTATAAGAGATTAGCAAAACCAAACACTATTGTTCTCTAAAGTTGTATATCTGCATACAAATCATGCACTTGCACCATGCTGGCAGGCTGTGGCCTCCTGCTGAGCGAGATCTTCCTGGATGAAGACAGAAGGGGCCCGAGTCGTGGGGTGCTCCAGGCCCTCAGCATGAGCGAGGGGAGACAGAGGAGCGCAACAGAATACGGTCTGCTTTTGAAGAGCCACGGTTTCATAACGGCACACGTCAGACATACAGACAACCTCCTGGATGCTATGCTCTGCATCAAAGTGTGACTTTGGTAAAATAAAGGACAAAGGTCAGGAATGTTTTTATGAGGAAGTTTGAGTCTGTAAAGCAGCAGTTACTGGACACAAACAATATCTTCTTTTGGGCCTTAGGATGTGCAGTGCTCATAGCTGAGACCATGTTGGACGGACAGACACCCTACTCTGCTCTGCAGTCTCTGAACATGCTTGTCCAGACTGAGGGGACCGAGAGGACAGAGAGCCGGTATGCAGACTTGCTGAGCAAACATGGATTTGGGGACATGCGTGTGGTTCACACTATGAACTTCCTTGATGCTTTTATTGCCATTAAAATGTAGCATCTGAGTCATGCACACGAATGCTCATGTTTTTCATTCACTCTTATCCTTGTCTTCAGATTTGGCCTTTTGGTCTGTGGTGGAAGAAATAATGACATCCTTTACCTCCTTTAAAGGGACTCAATGTAAGAATTACTCGCTCCGGAGCCCCGTCACTTCACTCAGCAGCAGGGAAACAAGACTCAGGAAACATTGCGTGGAGTTTGTGTTGGAGTCTGGGTTGTAGTGGAGACCAGTCATTTGTTTGCGTTAGCGGACTGCATTTCTAACCTAACGTTAGCTATCATTAGCTATCCCTGTAGTTGCGCTGAAGAGAGTAGACACACGCAAGCGCGCATGACATCACATCTGCTGGGACACCGACCCAAGTCCTTCGCATTAAAAGCAGTCTACAGGCTGATAGAGGAAACACGGAAAGTCGCGGAAGGTCTAATTTTTTTAGGTTAGATTACAACCTGTTCATACATTTGCAATAAAAAAGTATTTATAAAAGTTACATACAGTCCCTTTAAATAAAGTAGTAATACCACGATAGATAATACCAAATTTTACCTCACTAAAAGTACACAATTATTATCAGGAAAATAAAATTAAGCACCAAAAGTAAAAGTACTAATAATGCAAGTTGGCCCCTTTCAGAGTGTTTTAAATTATGTACATAAAATTGTATTATTATTACTGAGTCAATAAAGGTTCTCTATACGATATCCAGAGCATTAATATAGCAGCAAACAACTATTTGCTATCTAAAGATATAGAGGAGTAATGTCTACCTGAGCAGAGAATGAAGTCTCTCTCCCTCTGTGTGTGTTGTAATCTGAGTTTTTCCTTGCTTTGTTGACATAGCCGGGCCGGCCACGTGTGCCTTTTAGTGCATATTCGTGAACAGCTGCTGCTCTCATACAGCGGTTATAGCTGATAACGCCGTCCCAACCGACAGCGTTGTCGCAGAAGCGTAGTGCCCACCCTCCGGTTCACACCCAGGTTGACACTGCTAGCTCTGTCAACACTGTTGCCTTTGTTTTCACCGTTAGCGCTGTTAGCACCGTTAGCTACGAGCCAGCGGCTCAGCCGTCGCCATGTTGAGAGCCGTGCGGAGGCAATAGAAATGCTCCCAATCTCACATTTAGCACCTTTAAGGTGTAAGATGCAATTTAATTTTTCAAGTAAAGGTGGAGCTTATTTGACTTCTAGCACATCTTGAATTATTATAGGTGTATTATTTTCCATCTTTGCCTATACTTTGGCATCTACGATACAGATAAACATAAAAGCAAAACATCTTTCTGTGATTGGTGTGTAGTTTACTTATTCCAAAAACACTCACACGGTGGTCGTCTGGAAGACGGCTGTGGGCGGAGAGTTCATCCCGTCTCTTAAAACACTCTGAAGTGTCATATCACGGTGATGCAATCTGGACGCAATGGGAGAAAGATGATTAATGAAGGAATAAAATCTAAGCGGCGTTATTGCCGAAGCAGGATGTCACTTTTGCACGCTGAAATTTCGTCTCTCCCCAGTGAACATGACTTCATGTTTACTTCAACTTTGTAGGAGGTCGGAGGATGATTGCCAGTGATGAGGGAGGCTAAGCCTTCTTCAAATGGGGCCCTGTCAGACATGCTCTGAGGCATGGGTGGAGCGTTCATTCATCATAGTCTTGTGCGCGCTATTGAAACACAGCATAAATTATTGCCACATTTGGTCTATTTGATCATAATTTGTCTTCTTTTTTTGCAAAAGCATGATCAAACTCCGACTACTTATCCTCTGACATTAAAGCTGCAGAGAAAATACTTTGCTTGTCACTATTTTACTTACAGTGAATGCAGCTAAGTGATATTGATACTCTGGAAATGTAACCCAAATATTGATTTTGCAGTTGGAAGAATTGCACGGTGCTTTAGTTCTTTGCTGTGTCCGTAAATCCTTTGTCCCATTTTCTGCTGCAGATATTTGTTTCCAGCAGGAAGCAGGGGTTGATGTGCCAGATCCGCCATCACGGTCCTGTCAAGACAAAACATTAAGCAAAAGTGCAACACCACCAGCCCCCAACCTTCACCACAAAAAGATTAATGATGTATCATTTGTGCATTAGTGTTGTGGCCCAGAATTAATCACATAAACGCGTACAATATGCTACCTAGCCCAGTTCCTGCTCAGGCCTCTCTGACTCACCTCACAGTCTGCGGCTGCCCTGCTGTCTCGATATCACAACTCTTCATCTGCCCATAAGAGTGTGTTCGTGCTCTGAGGCGTCCACGTTGACTGGAGCTCAGAGACCGCAGTCTGCTTTCTGCCAGTCATACATGGTTGCCATGACAGCAGCTGAAGAGAGAGCGGGAGATGAATGAACGGTTTCAAACGATGTGCTTGTTTGGCAAGTTCCACACAGAGCAACGCGTACGAGCATAGAGATAGGCTAATTAGTGACTAGAGAGTGACTGTAAAATGAGCTGCCGTGTGAAGACACCATTTCGCAGAGTTCAAAGCTGAAAACGAACCGGGATACAAACGGAATTTTCAAAATTTGTTCATGCTATTTTTAAAAATAAAAAGGTGACACTCATTTTTTAACACTAATTAGACTTTCTGTTAGGGTCAAAGTTCAATGGATCTGTTAAACATGTTGATCGTGACATAATCAAATAGAATGTAGAATTATTACATTTAATGAAATTACATTTTTATTGAGGTCAAGGTAGGTTACCGTAGTGTCCTTTTTGCTGCGTGCAGACAACCACAGCCTTTGTAACAGTTTCTTGGAAACTAAAACAAACACATTCACAGTTTGTAAAGATGACACCCACAGAATCTACCGGAAACACACACACACACACGCACACGCACACACACACACACACACATACACTGTGGGTTGATATCTGATCGTAACAAGAGTAATTAAGTTTATTTAAAATAAGAAAAATACCTTAAATTAAATCTAATACATATACCACATAGTACTGCATACTATGCAGTAGAATGCTAAATTATTTCATCATGTAAATGACCAAATATATGTTTGGGACAGTACAACACACCGTGGAGCATAATTTAGCATGATAATATAATTAAGCATGATAAATTATGTTCAATTATGTTTATCATGTAAAGTATATGTTTGAGACAGTACAACACAATGGAGCATATCATCAAAGATTTGTTGAATGAATCCCATTGAGGTGATATATGACTTCATGAATGAACATCTATATTACAACACTGCCCCCTACTGACCACAGCTGGTTATGACGATTCTGGTGTAATTTAACAATTCAAATCCCACGCCAGAATGTTTCTGTTTATTTGTGTCACACATATAAAAAGACAGTGAAATAGAATTCACATGAAAGGAATGTGAAATCTGTGTGAGGGTGTGGTAGAAACCTATAATGGCTTAAATAAAACACACCCTAAGGACATACTATAGGTAAAAATATTACCATGAAACTGGGAGTAAAATCACCAGTACATTTTAAATATTAGTGTTCAAAAAAATTCACATATAAAAATAAGTGTGGGGGTAAAGTTCAAATAATGCAGAGAAGCAGGAGTAATTGCCATATTTACAGTTTCTAAGAGTGATCATTTTTTTCCAAATCAAATGTTTTTGTCAGCAGAGCATTTCTAAGTCTCTTTTTATACATAGACAATGACACAGACGAATCCATTAAATGGACATTTTCATTCTATAAGATAGCTCCACGAAATTTGATAGAAATTGTTATGCGAGCAAATAACTGCACACGTATACTTTTATGAGTACATTACAGAATAATGAGGTTGCGTGTAACTAGGAGTTGCTGTAAAGCTGCCATGGCAAAGTGCGATTCCTCATGTCTGACATCTCCACACAGATGCCCTCACAGGCCAATTAACTGTTCCCCCGGCGCGGTCACATCTCAGTGCATATAGGAAGAACCCTCATGAATGAATTATAGGCAATAAAACCTTTCCAGTCCAATTTGTTACTTTGTTGTACAAGAAGAGACGTGTTGATGGGACAGATGGCAGATACCAGGGTGATGAAATAGGGACTGGGAGTTAGGTGCCTCTCAATCTGCCACATTGTTTCTTTGTGATTTTTTTTGCATTTCAAAAAATTAAAAAAATCCTTGTTAACTTATGTAGCCTCAAGTGACATCCGATTCGATTGTTATCAGGCCATTAAATAGGCGTTATCAGTCGCTATAAGCACCATAGATGTGGGTCATAAGGGGCCTACTACGCCTACCATGTTGTAAAAGTGAAAGCAAAACTTAAATGCAACACGTTTTAACATGTAAAACGAATTAAACTTTATGTTTTGAACACAAACTAAAAGACTTCTTTAGTTTTAAAAACAAAACTACAACTTTTTCAGGTTTAGGCAAAAAAAAACTTGGGAAAATGATTGTGTTTTCGCTTAAAATAACTGAGAACACGAAGACAACTACAAGTTGTTGCTATACTACAGCGCCTGACTTCGAATTCTGCTCTGGTCATAATTACTACTGTCGCTAGAGGTCGCTGTCGTGTTCTTTCATTCTTTCTTTTGGTGATCTACCATGTGAATAGATGATAAAACCTACTAGTGGGTGTAGTAGGCTCCTACTGACCCACATCTATGGGGCTTACTGATAATGCCTATTAAATAGCTTGACAACAGTCTAATAAGCTGCAAGTGGGATACTGCAAAAAAAAACAAATAAAAAAAACATTCACTATGCTTGCAAAATTGATGCAGATTTCTCTTGTATTATGTTTCATAATAAGGATATTCTGTAACCTCTGTTTACAGTGAAACTACTGACTTTTCGTGTTTACTTTATTTTTCCACAGTGACCAAAAAAACAAATCTTTCATATTAACAGTGATTATGAATCTCTTGAGTTGACCCAAATTTATTACAAATGTAAAACAAAAAAATAAATAACTGCATGAGTATTCACCCCCTTTCAAGTCAAGATTAAGTAGAGGCAGCTGTTACAGTCTGTTTTGATGATAGGTCTGCATCCACTTAGCAGACACTGAGGATTTCACCAACTCTCTGTGAAACTGTTCTGGAAATCTAGAGTCTCTGCTGTGGTTCATCTAACCTACATACCTTTGGTCTGTAGAAACTGGTGCATCCAGATGAAACCCACAGAAGTAAACACAGAAAAGCAACTTGAAACTTGTGGCCATCTCACACAAACACTTTGAACATACGCTGCACGCAACAAATTTAAAGCTGCACAATATTATTATCATTTTCATGATTGACCATTCATTATTTGACTTTGAGGGCTATTCAGAAATATTCTTGTATCCTTTCCCTGATTAATAATTTTAAGTAAACTTGGTGTGAGTTTGTCCGAAGTAGTTTTTGCTTTCCTTAAATAACCAAAAACACTTTGCCACACTTTGATTACTCACATCTCCATTCAAATTACTATGCCACCTCTAAAAACAACTGGTTTCATCAGGGATGCTTTACAAGTGTCATTTTAAAAGGGGGCGAATACTCATGCAATCAAGATGTAGAGATTTGTTTTTTTATTCATCACTGTCAAAAATCTCAATTATATCCATTGTCACTGAATGTAGTAACAAACAACAAAATAACAACAAAACCAATGAAAAATTTAAACACTTCTGTAGGCTCTGTAAGTATCGTCATCAATTTAGAAGGGAGATAATGATGTATTTAAGATAACGAAGCTTGTTTTCATGTCCTGAATGGCAGGGGATGCTACCAGTTCCAGGGAAGTCTCAATGGTGCACTGGTGGATCTTCCATTGCACCATTGTGGGAATAAGGAGGTCTCTTTGGGACTGGAGACGTACAAGGAGACCTGTTACACATATCAACAATAACGGTGTGTGTGTGTGTGTGTGTGTGTGTGTGTGTGTGTGTGTACTATGTGTGTAATGTTTTTCAGACGAAGCTATTTTTAATCTTAAAGCGTAGATGAACGTATGTAATGGAAAGGATGCATTGTATTGTATATACTGTGTAGTATAACAATCACAGAAAGAAGGGGAAATACAAACTGCTGCTATTGAAAGGGTAAAACACTCTTAAAGTCATCAACTACGGCCATAGGTTGGTTTTGTTGCAGTATTCTCATGCTATTCCAACTAGAGCTGGGTTGAAAAAAATTCAGAGTCAAATCTATCTTCATTTGAATGATCCAATATCGATTAATAACTACCAGAGATCTTTTGATATACGTATAGCTGTTCCCGTGGATGCGTGAAGCTTTAATCTGGTTAGTCTCGCGTGGCCAGCCTTTGATTCTTTTGTGCATTGAGACCTGGCCACGTGAGAGACTATAGCGCACCTCAGTTGAACCAAAACATGGCGGTAGTTGTTCCACGGAAGGCACCGCCAAGCCTAAAGGTAAATGTGTGGTTGCATTTTGGATTTAAAAATTATGAAGATAGGGAAGAGCTGGACAAAAGCAAAGCCATATGTAAGCTGTGCAAAATTGAGGTGAAATATTTTGGGAATACCACAAATCTAACAACAACAATAATATGAAAGGTGCACTGTGTGGGATCTGGAGACATCTAGTGGTGAGCTTACAGACTGTAACCAACTGAAACTTCTCCGGTGTGCCAAGCCATGTAGGAGAACTACGGTGGCTGACGCAGAAATGTGAAAACGCATATGGCCCTATCTAGAGCCAGTGTTGGTTTGTCCATTCTGGGCTGCTGAACTAGGGCTGTGTGTCAAGAATCTGGTGATACGATTCAATATATCGCGAAATGTTGCGATACTGTAAACAAGCATACTGTATATTGAGATTTTTTAAATTTTATTTTAGGAAACTGTCATAGCACAAAGAACACACCACCATATGCATAATATCTGAGCAAAAAAAAAGTTACTTTTTTATACAATTTGCATTTATCACAGTCCCTGTAACATCCAACATCAGAGCACTACTTTGAGAGGGCAAAGCTCTTTGCAAATAAATAGTATTAACTGAGTACATTTTTGTATGTAAACTATTAATCAAATTTTTTTTTTGAGAATCGATATAGTATCCCAAAACAAAATATCGCGATACTCAATATTTCCGATATTCTCTTACACCTCCAATACGTAACATGGCGGTCGCCTCTGTGAAAAGGACCCGCTCTATATGTAGATATAAACGGCTCATTCTAAGGTAACAAAAACACAAAAATTCTTAGCTTCAGGTGATTATACACTAAAGAAAACATACTTATAAATACTATATTCCATTTCTGCCAATAAATCCCCCTAAATGCTACACATAGTTCCTTTAAGTAAACAGTAATATTGTTAACAATGCACCAGGTTAGAGGGTTCCTTGTAGAATATACAGCATTAATTCTCTGAGAATCTCTTTAATATACAAAGCTAAATTGATATTGTAACTCAAATATCCCTAATTCAATATTGAATCAAAAATCAAATCTAATTGGGAAATGATACCCAGCCCTAATTCCAACAACCGTGGTGTATTTTCTTTGTACTTGTGAGTGTAATACTCAACTCCATCATTACCATTCCTATTTGATAATGTTATGTATGGTAGTGCAGGTATATAGCTTTAAATATATATATATATACATATTATTATATTATATATATTTTTCTGCCTGTTGCCAGAACCACAGTGATATCAGCAGGAGGAGTTAGTGCATTCCCCCAAGGTCAGAATCAAGTATTTTTTTTTTAATCTGTGTGATGGAAAGTAACTACGGTAACAGGTCCCATGAGGAGATCCTGTTTAGAGGTAGCTGCATCACACTGGCTCTAAGCTTGCTTGTTAGGGGTTACTAAACAAACACGTGTAATGGAGGAGTTATGTTAGTAAGAAGAATTACGGTTTTGTTGGAACACTTTTTCCCGTATGTTTACACAGTTCGTTGGCTCAAATGCAACACTTTATTCATACCTTTCAGATTAACAGGCTTCAAAAGTGATGCGCTGTGAATCGGGGCCAGGAAGGTTTTGCCAGAAGGAGCTCTCTCCTCTCTCCTTAAAAGCTCTCTTCTCCGCACTCAGTGATCATCTATCAGATTGGTGTTGATGAAGCATTACAAACGCTGTCTTGACCTTTTTTAAAAATAGAAACAGACATTAGAGACATCTCTGGGCACACTACTTCTTTTGGAGATGGCCCTGTTCTGCCATTATCTAGTATGATAGAGTGTATAATAATCTTTAATCGTATCAGAAAGCACACTGTCAACACTCCTTGTTTGGCTATTATGTGAGTGTTATCAGCCCCTCTTTTCTTTTTCCCCCTCACCTACTCCTTTCTTAGTGTAAAAAACAAAACTTCTACATCTCCCCTGGTTACCAGTGACAAAACCGTAACTCTCTAATCTGAAAACCCCTCACACTTCATTTATAGAAAGGAGTTTTAAAGTCAACACAATTTTCAGCTAATGGATGATAGAATAGGTAACGACGCCAAGGCTTTATACTCTCAGCCCTTCTGCTCCATTAATGCTGCTGAGCTACAGAGGAATGGATGCTTTGACTCGGAAATAGGCTTTATTCCACTAAAAGTGGTCTCTTCTGATGACAGTTTGGCGCACATATGCTGCACTTCCTCCTGAATGCAGGAAGTTTGCCCCATTTTTATACTCAAACCCCATACAGGCCTGTATCGCAGATAGATCCGTGCTATGCAAGGGTATAAATTATGAAAGATACCGTCTTTACAAGTTTAAAAAAGACCCACAGTGCTGTTACATAACAGTGGAATGAGTTATGAGGATAACAAATTAGGCGGAGTGAGACCGAGTTCAGTAACGTGCTGGACTAATCGGAGCTAACACAAACACAGATTTATGCTCAGATTTGTGCTCTTAAATGTGACCTTATGTTGTTTTGTTCACAACTATAAATGTTCTCCTGTCTCCCTTGGCAACTTCAGCTCTTCTGAACATCTCAGCGTCTTGGTTACTGGCAAGGTCCCTCATCCTTGTGTGTTGGTTTAAAAACCTTCAAAAAACAAACAATTTATCTCAATTGTGACTTTTCTGAATTCTTGTTTTTTTCTTTGATAGTGAGTACATGTTGTTTTTTAGTGTGTGTTTACCCACTCTTTGTCCTTCTTAAGATTTTCTAAATGAGAAAAAAACCTTGATGTTGAAGTCATACTGTATGCTTAACCGGGTTTTTTAACCTGTGCAGCTTTGGAGCTAATCATTATTGTATTCATTGTATCATATATTCTTTACATGACTGGTCCACATTTTCCAAAGCATACCGTCGTGTTATATAGACCTTTGACCTTTCAAAGACCTGTAACTTACTTGAGCTAATGTGATCTGATTTGAGTCTACCACTGACTTGTGTTGTGTTCAGGTGCTTTCAAGAGACTCAGAAATACGAGAGTCGGCTGCTGACCAGCGAAGTGCTACTGTATGCTGTCATGAAAAGGATAACGAGAATTTAAGATGTCATTTTATTCAAAAACAACAAAGTCTTCATAAAATCATTTGTGATTATTTGATCAGATGAATACTATGTGCGTATTAAAAAGATTGTCACCTTCAGGCAGCATAATAACAAAATGTACTTAGAATATCATTAACCATCTACATATAGTGACAACAAAATGTATAAAATGAAGCGGTTCAAAACATAACGAGATAAAAAATAAACCTGTTTAAGGGACAGTGTGTGGGATTTGGCGACATCTAGTGGTGTGGTTGCAGATTGCAACCAACTGAGTACTCCTGCTCACTCCTTCCTTTCCAAGACTGTGGTAACGTGAGCCGTAGAGTGCAAAACCGTGGTAACGCCGTTCACCTCGCTCAGAGGCCATCCTTACCATAATCACACTACTTTAGGAGCAACGGAAGTCAGACGTCATCTGCTGGTACAACGGTTTTGCACTCTATGGCTCACGCTACCACAGTTTCACAAGCATGCCCTTACAAAAACGTTGTATACTTCAAATTTATTTTATGAAGTATACTTAAAAAAAGTACAAGTATATTTCCCCGAAGTATACTTTATATAGTAAGTATACTAAGATCAATGTACTAGTAGTATACTGTGTACTAAGTGTACTAATTCAATACTTCTTGGGACTAAATTGGCCCACTTTTTAGCTTATAAAAGTACGAAAACACAATAATTCTTAGTTTCAGGTTATTTAACACAGGAAAACATAGTTATGAATATTGTATTCTATTTCTGCAAATAGATCTACTGAAATGTTACACACTGTTCCTTTAAGGCATTATGTGATCTGCCAAATCTCTGTTTATAAATTACGACAAAGTGAGCCAGTTTGGTTGTTTCCACACTGCCTGAACCTGGCTGGTCAAGTAACGCAAAAGACTGCACCTTCCAGAATGGAGTAAAGTGGTTCATGAGGAAACCTTCACCTCATGCCTGACGCTCAAAATAACCTGATAGTGTGTGTGTCACATTTATTGTCCACCTACTTGTTGCATTTTATTCTGGTACAAGTAGAACAAGATGCTCTTTTATCCCCGCTGTTACAGTGACTTCTACTGTCTGTACAAGATGTGCTGGATAAAGACAGTGTGTAGAGCAGAACAGAATGGCTCACTACATGGCAGATCGGTGGTTAAAGAGGGGGTGAAATAGCTGTAATATCGATTATCTTGTTGGCACTGCAGGAACCAATCAATCGCATGACCGCACATGGCTGTATGTTCATGAGCTTGACTATGTAACTGCACTGCTGGAGCAGCCATATAGAGTAGCGCAATGCATCTCACTGCCATTAAAGGCAAGGCAAGGCAAGGCAAGACAAGGCAAGTTTATTTATATAGCACATTTCATACACAAAGTGCTTTACATATATAAAAGCAAGATAAAAGAGCACAAAGTGCATAAGATAAAAACGAATAAACAATATAAAAGTATAAGTTAAAAGAAAAAATTAAAAGGATAATAAAAACAATCAAAAGACAGTAAAGTGCAGTATTTGATCAATTAAGAAAAGCGTCTGAGAATAGTTTGGTCTTGAGTCTAGATTTAAAAGTGGCCACTGTTGGTGCATCTTTGATCATCTTCCTTTGATTAAAGGAACAGTGTGTAGCATTTAAGGGGGATCTATTGGCAGAAATGGAACATAATGTTAATAAGTATGTTTTATTTAGTGTATAATCACCTGAATATAAACAAATTTTTTTTTTTTGTTAGCTTAGAATGAGCTGTTTAAATCTACATACGGAGCTGGTCCTCTTCACGGAGCCGGCCACCATGTTTCTAGCCCAGAACGGACAACCCAAACACTGGCTCTAGAGAGAGCCTTTCACGTTATCTGAAGGCCACCGTAGTTCTTTTTCACACTTGACACACAGGAGAAGTTTCAGTTGGTTGCAATCGGCAACCTCACCGCCGCCAAATCCTACACACTGCACCTTTAAAGAAAAACATAACAAAGAAAACTACTTCAAATAGATGTGTTAAAATCACAGAAGGCTCAAACGAAACTGTAAAGCAGCAGAAGAAGAGAGCTCAGAGAGGCTAAAAATGGAAAATGGTTTTCATGATAAGGAAGCAAATACGTTGACTATGACAATTCTCAATGGACAGGAAACTCCCAGAGAGATGGTTATAAAAGGGCATGATTTGAGAGTGGGCTTTATTTAAGGCCTTGCGCATCATTAAGACATGTGTGTGTGTATCACTTCTGGGTAAAGCTTAGATGAGGGCGTGGGTAGAAAGGCCAGATGAAGGGCAGTGCCAGCGCCGAACGATGCTTGGCATGAGAGTGACCATTGTAGCATTCATTACTGATATCCGCTCACTTCTTCACTTGCTCCATTTGACTGCAGGCCCTTCCCCATGCTCTAGGTGACTACTCAGTGAAGGCACTCCTTGACTCGCCCCGAAGCAAAACCGAGAACATCTTTCATCATCTATATTTCAACCACACGCCTTTGCGACAGATGTCTCCAAATATAGACAATACTTTTAAGACTGTGTTGAACCCATGAATGAGCTTAGAGCTTTAACAGAGAGGAAGAATTGACTTTTCAGAGGAACAGTTTGATGTTGAAAGGACACCAACAGATTCACAAAGCACTTGAAATCAATGCAAACTTGATTTGATCTCCAACTGCTCCTAATATTTCTGAAAATTGAGTTTATTGAGCATCTATGAAATTGGCCTGGAAGTTTGTTGGGGAGGAGATAATGAAAGCCAAAACCAGTGGTGGGTAGTAACTAGGGCTGGGCAATATATAGTTATTATATCAATATTGTGATATTAGATTAGATATCGTCTTCGATTTTAGGCTGAATTACAGGAGAGTGATTTAATTTTCTGAATTTACCAGACTGTTCTAGCGGTTCTATTATTTTCCTTTACCCACTTAGTCATTATATCCACATTACTGGTGATTATTTATCAAAAATGTCATTGTGTAAATTTTTTGTGAAAGCACCAATAGTCAGACCTCGAGATATGTGAATGAAAATGGGTTCTATGGGTACCCACGTGTCTTCCCTTTACAGACATGCCCACTTTATGATAATCACATGCAGTTTGGGGCAAGTCATAGTCAAGTCAGCACACTGACACACTGACAGCTGTTGTTGCCTGTTGGGCTGCAGTTTACCATGTCATGATTTGAGCATATTGTTTTATGCTAAATGCAGTACCTGTGAGGGTTTCTGGACAATATCTTGTCATTGTTTTGTGTTGTTAAATGATTTCCAATAATAAATATAAACATACATTTGCATAAAGCAGCATATTTGCCCACTCCCATGTTGATAAGAGTATTAAATACTTGAGAAATTTCCCTTTATGGTACATTTTGAACATATAAAAAATGTGCGATTAATCATGATTAAATATGTTAATTGATTGACAGCCCTAGTTTTAAGAGATTAAACTGTGCTTAACAGCACATATTTTGTCATTTGTCGCATCTACTGAAGTTACTCACTCACTACTTGAGTAGTTTTTTACGAGAAACATTTTAACTGTCTCTCAAGTAGTTATTTTTATGAGTACTTTATTTCTACTTGAGTCAATATAATTATAAAGTAAAATTACTTTTACTTGAGTACAGTTTTTGTTTACTCTACCCACCACTGCCCACAACTAACACAGCACAATGCATCCCAGGAGGAAAAGGGAAGACTTTTCATGTTTTTTTAATCATTACTCCGAGACAGCAGCAGGTTAAGTTTAAGTTATTCTAAAGCGTATACTATGACTCCATTAAATGCTGAATGTCATATTTGAAATTCGTTGTCAAGTAATTTTTTTTACCATGCATACTGTTTTTCTGTATCCTGGTGGATAGAATTAGCCTGTATAACTAACACTCTATGAGTGGATGTGGGCTGGCTCACTATACAGTGGAGGATGCCTGAATCCTCACAGGGCCAGAGCCGTTGCCCTCATCTCTCTGCTATAATGAATATCGTTGGTCACAATGGATTTTAAAGAGGAGTTGGTTATTATGTGTGTGGGATTCCTCAATTTGGTTCTATTGGTCTTTTGCCCTATTAGTCACAATGTGGGGGCACTGGAGAGGTGTTTGGAGCCGACGTCTAAACATCACATATGGAGTTGCGTTTGAGCCAAGTACCAGTGAGCGGTAACTGACAGTGAATCAAAGAGGCATGCTAATATGTGTTAAACATATCAACTGTCCAGATGTGCTGTATGCATATGCAATACACTCTGATAAAAATAATATCTGTAAATGTGTGCTATATACAGGAAGTTGCATAATACAGTGTAGTGTTGCAGTTTGAGCCCAGTGAAGCACAGAGACTAGTTCTGGCCCTGTGTTGGAGTTTGAATGAAGTCTTTGGTCATGACTTGGTTCACAGCAGCTGTTCATTTTACAGCGAACACTTGCTCTAAGCAATGCCAAACAACGCTCACGCTCCTTCTCTGATTGGTAGATGTCTTGGCTCACGGGCGTGTTGGGTGAAGGGGAGCGGATGTTTTAACACTGCTGGTCGCAGTCTACAAATCCCTTAAAGCAATGATCATGACTTTACATGACATTTAGAATCTAAATAAAACTACGACAAGCTGATCATAAAACGTAATGCTTTTTACATTAAAGAAGACAAAATGACGTCACACATTATATTACACAACTATCATTCACACAGCAGTACATTGCCTTGATGTCCATGCAGTTTGTCCCTTATAAATGCTTCAAATCAATCGCAGAAATACAGTCACTGATCCTTAGTATAGTCCAACATTATAGTATGTGTACTATTTGCACCCAGTGTGTTTTTAATAACTAATAAAATCACAGACCTTTCATCATTACCCAGAATTACATGGTGCTTTATTAGTCTGTGGTGGAAACTGTGGTACTTTTCAGGCTTATTTATTCATGCTACCTTTAATCATCTAACTAATATTGAAGGAGTCTTCGTCTGTATGTCTGTCCTTTGAATTTCTCGACGTCCATTCATCTGATCGGCTTCACTCTTGGCCGGTGTATTGCTGAGGACCCAAGGAAGTGGCGTGTTGAGTGGGAGCTCTTGAGGTCTACGGGAAAAAACAAGTTTTACAAATTTAGAACCTTCGTGGATCAAAAAATGCATTATTCAAAGAGTCATAATTGCAGTTTGAGATGTTTTGCAGACGTCTCTTTGAAAATGGTGGTCTATGGTGAAAATGCTTTTCAGTGGGATTTTTCGTTGCAATACCGCGAGTGGTCACTGGGAAAAATTGGAAGCAAGGCTGAGCGTCGGCGCCGTATCTTATTATACAGTACATCCATAAGGGACCCCTATTAACTGTAGCTGAACGGCATGCTGGGTACAGCTCGCTCTCTGTCGCTTGCTACAGCATTAACTGTTACACCGCTGAATGGCATGCTGGGTAAAGCTCGCTCTCTGTTGCTTGTTACAATATTAACTGTTACATCACCGAATGGCATGCTGGGTACAGCTCGTTCTCCCTTGACGTCTGTGTGAACCTTTGCACCCAAATGAAGCGTATACTCTAGTCATGGTAGGTGTATTGAACAGGCATGTTTTGAACGGGCTTGTTAGGGTACTAGCTATTGATGTGTGTGAGCATTTATACTTTAAAGTTATCATTTAATAATTGTCAAATACTCCAATTATCTCAACAAAGTTCATCATGCTTACTTCCACCTTTCAACTTAGTCAATTCACCCTAATTACAAATACACTACACAGTATGTGTGTGCAGATTATTACTAAGAAGTCCAAAAATAGTTAAAGTACCCGGTGTTATCATAGACCTCTCTAAATATTCTTATATTTTTCACATTAGATAACAGGATATGAATCCCTCTATATATTTCCAAATGATAACACTCATGCAGTTCATGCAATCTTCACACTCCCCCATGTGTGAGCCGTTAAAATGTGTACAGTAAAACCACAGAGACCAGACCAGTAATACTGGAACCAGTCCATTTATCTCTGTGCATCTTAAATCAAGTTATTTTTCCCCATCAGGAGAAAAGAGGCTGTTAAAAACTCACTAGGGAGCCACTTCCTGCCCGCCGTGGCCCGGGCAATCAAAAAGAAGTATTCTAATGATCCCTGACAAAATTGTCAGACGATATCCTCCAGGGTGCGATGATACTTTACATTACAGTACAGATCGATAGGCAGGATGACATGAGAGGCCTCTGCAGAGGGAGAGAGCTGGAGAGCCTGCAGTGCACTGCTCCGACTTGTGCCGATTCCCCAATGAGTCCGTCTGACCTCACAGGAACACATGTGAATGTAAGTCTACAGCACACGCGTGCACATTGCTTAAATAACTACATTCACCTGTCGTCTGAGGCAGTGTACTAGTTATATGTGTTTTCACGTACACTGAATGTGTTAGCAGGTGCACAACATGAGCAAACTATCAGTAATTGAAACATTGACAGCCACCTCTTAAAATCAATAAGTAATTCTTTACAGCTGGCCTTTAAAGAGAGACACGGCAAAATTATAATGCCGTGTTAAAAAAGTCAATGAGGAAACATTTTGTTTCAAAGTGGCCCACATCCCCGAGGAGCCAGTTATCACAGACAACTGACAAGACCTGGGCGCCACGAAAACTAGGTCATTAAAGTGGATTAATGCTGTAATTCAGAGATGAACACACAACACAACCCCACTAATGAACCCCTCCAGTCTCTCATCAAGCTTCCTGTGCTGTGGTTAATATTGTTTACACAAACCTCGGCTCTCGCTCGACGTTACGTCGGATAAAAGAAGCTTTTGAGTTCAACTGTAAGTTGTCATCGGCACATGATTAAGAAAAATACTCCAGAGGTTGGGTGCTTAATGATACGTACATATCACGCAAAACATGTCAAAGTGATACATGTTACATACATGCTGGTTTTGGTGCGTCATTTGGAAAATGGAAGAATCAATGTGGTGATCTAATGCAACACTCTTTCCTTATAAGTATGGATCAAGCTTTTCCCTCAGCTCATATTTAAAAAAAAAAGCCATATAATCAAGAATTCAATACTCTTCCCTGACTAATACATTTAAAATGACAGGAAAGAAGGAAAAAATACAGTTTCTAAATAGGTCATTTGTTCTGGCTGGGGCCATAATGCAGGTCATTTGTATTCTTTGTACTGCAGCCTAACCGAGATAGCTTACTGGCAAACAGTATCCAACACCTGTGAGTGGGGGTCAACACTATATCCAGCAACAAATGGGGTCTACTTCCAAACACTGGCAGACAAACTGACATCTGCCATTTGTGCTGGGAGGGAGTGACGCTGACAGAGGATTAAATCCGAGATGTGAAATATGAAAAACACATACAGGAGGAAGGAGCGCCTAACACGCAAAAACACCACTGCAATCAAATTTAAAGTATGTGTGAGGCAAAGTTCAGTCCTTCCACCAAAGACATTATCTCTCCACAACCCCGGCCTGGTGAGGGCAGGCATGATCAGGGGAGAACATTGTCTTCTTCTCCCTCAGCCTGTGATGGAAAACTTTAAATCCTCAGAGAAATACAGTGGAAACGGTCGTCATGAGCAACACTAGCTGGCCCCTTGTCCTCAGGGATGAGGGAACAAAACAGCTAACACCCAATATTGCATCTGAATGTTTTGTCAAACAAATGATAAACAATTTTGTGCCCTGTCATTATTATATATTTTATAAGAAGACCATAGATATTTAAAGTTGCTCTTCTGTATTAAAGCTTCAGTAGGCAACACGTTTTTGGCATCATTGGGCAAATAGAATACTTGTGCACCTCCTCGTGGCTCTGTTTTCAGGCTCTAAAAGATCTAGAGATTTTGGCCAATCACAGGTCATTTCAGGGAGCGTGTCCCTCGAGAGCGTTCCTATTGGCTGTGCTCAGGCTGATGGGAGGTGCTTGGTATTTCCTCAACAGATCTCAACATGGCTGCCGGGTCACAAACTTTCTAATTTTTACAGCTAAACAGTACACTACAAGATGTTTCTGAAAACATTTGAGGAGAGAAATAGGCATTACAGTGACAGAATATTGATTCATATTTGATCAGAGCTGCCTAGTTTGATCGGAGTTTGCGAGTGATTGAAAGCTGCTCAGAGACGGCAAGGCTCCAGCTCGGCTCTGATTGGTTGTTTTCCTCCGATCTTTGAAATCTTGCAGATGACATTAGGAGCACAGGAGGAGGACACAGAGGCACATGATTTTTTTTTTTCAGATTACCCGTCTCATGCACTTCTGTCAGGTAGAGGATATAGTGACCGTTTTATAAAAATAACCTTTTTTAAAGGGACTGTTTGTAACTTTATACACGTATAAATCTACCGGGTCGTTTGTGCAGAAATAACTGCTGCAGCTCCTCCAGACCAAAAGAGGTTTTCCGTGTCTTGTGAAGTGACGGGGCTCCGCAGCGAGAAACGTTGTCGTCTCCAACCGGGTGCCAATGTCTCCCCTGTTCCCTCGGGGGAGGCTGAGGCAGGAAAAGCCAACACTAGGATCAGCATTGATTCATGGAGAGACCTTCGTCTGGTCAGCTAACATTACTGCCAAGCAGCTGAAATATAGAGTGATATTGTGGTTTTAGCTGACGTGTGTCGCCTCACTGTTTTGAGCGATGCTCGTTCATGTCTATTTAGAGCGAGCAAAGCGCGAGCCCGACGCTGACTTTCGTTGAATTAACGGCCACAGGTGTCGCTGTTAACAAGCATTTCTGAAAGTTACAAATAGTCCCTTTAAATCATATTTGATCCATTTCTACCCACTGCAGTTTTAACTTTTATTGTGAATCAATTTTTTTTTCTGCAGCCAATATTGGATTCAATTCATTCAGCACGCCAAAGTAATAGTGATCTGTTGAAGTGGCCTATAGGCTATATACTCTGCACTCTGCAGCCCTGCTCCAGTAATGCTTAGATGACTTGACACAACAAGCCAACCAACCAACCTATCACAGGTGAGTCTGTCACACCTGTGACTTTTTGGGAGCTTGTGTACATAATCTCACGGTTAACTGGGTTACACAAAGCTTGACAACAACTTGAACAGAGAGCAAAGATGAAAAGAGATGAGGGCTGTGAAAATCATACCCCCTTAACGTGCAGTGCACACACGTGCCCCTCTCGTGCATCAAAACCCACTGATGTCATTTTCCAAGAATCCAAGCTGGGACAATAATATAGTCTCAGAGTCGGATCATCAAAATTTCCGAGAGCATCACTGAAATGACGGCGCAGAAACCACGTGTTTACGTAATGGAAAGCCAATCTTTTCAATTTAACCCCTCCTCCTCCTCCTCCCTCCTCCTCCTCCGTCTATTTCTAACAGAGGTCCGACGCCGAAAGGGGAAATTCATGCAAATGTTTGTATCATAGGCGCACCGTACTTTTTTGGAGATGCCAGGAACGGCTTGAGGAAAAAAAAATACTCAACAAAAAGCAAAGGAAGAAACGCACACTCCAGGAAAATCACGGACACACACACACACACCAAGAAACCTGGCTTTAACGCAACGTTTCTGTTGCAGTGTGGGGGACTATAAGAAGAGATGCAAACTGAGGTGATCTGACCTCAGCCAAAAACCAGCTTGGTTCTACAGGACAAAACGCATTGGACTTGATCCGGCAATGTGCTGTTTTGTTGGGGCTATCATTGCAGCAGCAGTCTGTGCATAGGATGCATCCTCCCTTGGCTTTTGATGCTGTGCAGATCCACCCTCCTCTCCTCAGAGTGATGAACTAAACAGGCAATGGTTTTCTCCGCGGAAACCCACCGTGTTTTACTGTTTTCACGTTAGTTGTGTTTGTTTACTGGTTGGCCCAGTCTCCATCACCGGTGCGACACATGCAATCTACAGAGTATATTTTCTATTCTCGACTATAGTTGAGGAGGCAATCCTTTAATATACGCCAGAAGAAAGAAAGAAAAAAAAAAACACACTGAAGTCTGTGACAAGACACTGAATCTTTTTTTTTTGTGCCACGTGAATGAAAAAACGCATATGAGGACTTGGATATCTACCCTATTTTTTTTTCTTATATGGTGCAATTGGTGGTAGCCTTGTCCTGGAGAACTGATCCAATTGTGTTATTATTATTATTATTATGCAACCGCAAGGATCTCATCTATATCTGGGTGTTTAAGCCACTGGATTGCTGCTCTTCGCCCAAATCAATGTGGTTTCTTTGGAACATTTTCAGCAAAGGAACGCATATGCTGCAGTGTCTTTGTGGCAAGAGTCTTAAGAAAAACAAGAATCCAAGTGGTAAGCTCATCATCATCACCCATTATTGCCTATATACTCCAACGTTTCGCTGTGACAACCGGCGTTGTGCTTGCATATGTGTGTGAGACACAGTGTGTGTGTGGATGTGCGTTATATTCTGTTTGTTTGTTGTAATGGTGATAGATCTGCAATCATATTTATGCAGCGAGTGGATCATGCAGAGGAGAAGCTGGGAGGGGGGAACAACTTATTCTGTGCAGCTGTATAGTATATCTGCGAGCACACACACACACACACACACACACACTAAAAGCACCCCCTGCATCACCACGGCACCATGATCTCCTAACTTTTTAAATAGCGCTCACACACACACATGCACAAGATGCTATTTCAGAGGATCAAATCCACGCACAGTTCTTCTGTCCAACGTGATTCCCCCCTATAAGCAGCAGATTGTTCCATCCCCGGGTTTACTGCAGCAGCATTCACCTCCTCTGTCTGTCTGCAACACACACTTCTCCATTAAATGGGCTGTTTTCAGCAGCAAAGGCAGCCGGAGGAGACAGACTATATTCTTTCATGTCTATCCCTCGTGCTGTTGCAGGCCAATATGCATCAAAATATGATTTTTTTATACTGAGCACTTGAGTTGATTTGTGTAGAAAAAGAAGAAGAAGCCAGCAAGCTGAGGTGCAGAATGTAAGAAAGGAAACCCGGCTCCACTGCACTATAATGCAAAATCCTGCACTTGAGCAGTCTTTTTGTGTGCAATGTGCAAGCTCTTTTATTCAGCATCACACCAGCAATCATTATAGTTAAATGTCCTATGTAAACATTGTAGAGCTTCTAGAGCTTATTTCAACAGGCTGTTTGTAGGTTTATATGAAAGAGGAGCCCCAGGTGGACAGCATGGAGTGCAGGGCTACTTGTTACCTCATGTTGTGGGGTTTTTGGAGATGATGTGCTCAGCTCAGCTCAGCTCAGATCAGCTCAGCAGCAGTACAGTTCCTCGACACTGCAGCTGCAGTATAGTAGATCATCATCATCATCATACTGTAGCGGGACTATTTAGCCTCGCTGACACTGCAGGAGCAACCACAAAACACATTGTTTACTATCAACTACAAATTTATTGTTTAACACCATTCTGTTTCCCTCTTGATGAGTGTCAAGCAATATTTAGCCCCGGTTTGTTTGTGCCTTCCACATAGCAATCATAATTTTTTTTTCTCCATTTAAGACTATTAAATTGCTATTTTTATATATCACAGAGCTGTCAAGTAGTAGTTTTTCCTCAAAGACGAGTCTATACAAGCTATACACATTGGAAACACCTCGCAGGTTCTTTGAGAACACTTACCACAAATTTATAAAGATTTCTAGATTCTTCCAAGACTCCTAAAAACCAGGGACAAAAACATTCAGACTTTTTAAACTGGATTCCCTAATTGCAAATTTAATTGCCAGTTTGCCAATTGGTGCCTTCAAATGGGGTCGTATTTACGGCTCTCCTCTAGTTTCTGAATGCTCCGACTTCACAAGTTGTTGACATTGTCAAAAAATGACGTAATGATGGAAGTTAATGTTTCGGTACATAATTCGTTAATATATTGTAATTTTACTGGTATATTGTTTTTCTTAGTAATTTTTTTCCCAAGTTCAACCCCTTGAATGCCAAGCACATCGCATACTCGACTTGTCATATTGTAAAACCCGAGTTAAAGAGTGTCACTTGAAGGCACCACCACATGTCAAAACCGGAAGGGGAATATTGGGTAGCTAGTCTCGTAGAAGCGAAGTCCCACCAATTAGGAATAATGTATTAATAGGTTCATTTATATTTATATCAAACATACACAATATGTATATGTTTGTATTACTTGTAATTTATATTATTTAATATTTTCATATAAATTGCTTTCACGCATATTGTTCGTAGGGACGCTGATATGCTACGTCACTTCCGCCGGCTATATTTAGTTTAGTTTTTGAAAGAGTTAAAAATTATGAAGCAAACTGGATGTTGTTTCTCCTCCAAATGTTTGAATAACCTGGAAATATCTAAAAAAACGGTGGTAAGTGTTGTCACATAACCTGTGAGTTTCTTTTTTTCAAAGCTTGGCTTGTATTTATCTTCATGTTAACGTTACATGAAAGGCACAATGTGGAGCTAAGCCAGTAGGCACTGATGGTGACGACCGACTGACTGACTGACTGACTGCTGCTCAGTGGAAAAGCCGCACCAAGACACTAACTTCCCTAACTGGTGCTCAACACCATGCAGCAAATCGATCAAAGCTGAGACTCACTGTCAAGGTGTTTTTGAGATTTGATGTCTTTCAAAGTGAGAGTATAGCCCACGTTTACCTTTGTGGAGGCTCACTATTGAATTATCATAAACTGATGGTGTGGGCACAATCGTCAGGGTTTTGTGCTGAAGCAGCAGGTAGAGCCAGTGTGGTTTACTGGGGATAAATGAAGTAGGCCAAGATGCAGACTGTCAGTGGGGTGCAGTACTGTTTCTTATGACTTAAAAAACTGCTAACTCATTGAATGCACACTGTCAAACAAAACACACAACACATTTTGTTTCAGCTACAGAGGCGCCTCAAACAACCTCGGAGGATTTTCTCGTACCTTTTGTCATAGACGGAGAATCCTCTGTGTGGCCCTCTGTCAGCAGAGGCAGGTGTTTCCAGTATAGTGCTCACTAGGCCTGCCTGAGCTGCAAAGGCCTACATATAGTGCTCCAGCTCTGTATTTTTAGTAACACAACATAACTGAGAGAACACAGAGACTAAGCCAACTGGGCTGTATCACTACGACTGCCAGTCTTTGTCAACATAGAAACATAGGTCTTATAAGTCACATATTCTCATCTGAATCTCTTTCCACATACAAAAGCAAACTTGCCGTACGTCCCCAGTGCATCTGGAGAGGTTAAAGTTGATTCTTTAAAGTGCCTTCTGCTGCAGCAGATGGCACTTGGGTTTTTGCCTATTGTGGATTCATATTCACTTGTCAGGGGCAAAGTGGGGGTGAGATGAGATCTTTTGGTATTTAGTATATATATATATATAGCCATACAGTATGTGTGTGTGGAGAGTTTGCCTATATGGTGCCTGTGATTATGTGTTTCTATAAATGAAGTGAGTTTCAAATTCAGACTTATAAACAGAGAGCTGAGGATTTGCAGGTTGGAAAGTAAAGCTGCACAGAACTATACTCATGTCAAACATTCCATTTAAGTGATGCATCACGGCTTAATGATAGATGATATCGAAAAACATGCTTTTAGTTTGAGAGTTCATGGTTGATATAGAATAATTCGCTTCTTGATATTTCACTCATGCCATTGCTCATTCACCTTTCTCTCTACTATTATCTTTAAAGGTGCTCTATACGATATCCAGAGCATTAATTTAGCAGCAAACAACTATATACTATGTAGAGATATAGAGGAGTAATGTCTACCTGAGCAGAGAATGAAGTTGCTCTCCCTCTGTGTGTGTTGTAATTCGAGCTTCTTAGCGCTTTGTTGACATAATCGGGCCGTCCGCACATGCTTTTAGTGCATGTGAGCGTGCCCCACTGGCTAGCTCACTGCCGCCGCTCTGCACTGTTCTTATAAGGTGGTTACAGCCGTCGCCATGTTGAGAGCTGTGTGGAGGCAATAAAAATGCTCCCAATCTCTCATTTTTAGCTTTGTCTGCATCAATTTCGATGTCCCTCACCTTGTGTAATTCATTTGCCACTACACAACAGAAAAGGGTGGAGTAAATAAATATTCACTCTTTTGTTTCAAACTAAGTGGTAATGCATTAGTCTCAGCTGTTTTGATACACAAATAAGGTAGATAATGTATGGAATATTTCTTGAAATATACCACATGGTTTTATGAGGAAGCCAGATACCATGAACACAGTTTAGCTTAAAGGAGCAGTCTGTAACAATTAGGGTGATCTTTTGACAGAAATGGAATATAATATTAATAAGTGTGTTTTCTTTTGTGTATAATCACCTGATGGTATGAAGCATTGTGTTTCCGTTACCTTAGAATGAGCCGTTCATATCTACATAGGGAGCGGGTCCTCCTGACGGAGTCCACCATGTTGCACCGCCATGTTTCTACAGTAGCCCAGAACGGACAAACCAAACTCTGTTAACTTTTCCTGCTTGGGCCGGAGTTGATAACGTTACTTTCTCCCGTCATTGCAGCTCTCTTACTTCACCACTCACTTTCCTCGTACACACACACACACACTCTACGCACTGGCTCTGCTCCAGATGGCTCTAGAGAGGGCCATTCACGTTTTTGCGTCGCCAACCGTAGCTCTCCAACGGCTACAGGTGGTTGCAGTCTCCTCATCTCACAGCTAGATACCACCAGATCCTACACACTGGACCTTTTAAGGGGTTGACATTACAGGGTTTAAAGCGTCTTCTCCCTTTTGAGTCATCCAAAGTTGTCACTTTGACTTCCCTTGTCTTTAGATAAGATAAACCACCAAACACCAGAACATGCTGGGTCAAAGTTGTAGCACACAACAGAACTACGCACTTTCGTTGCATGTGTCAGCTTGCCTTTGTGTAAAGACTGCACGTCCACTTTTAGCCTTTTAGTCTCACTATGCCTTTTTTTTAAAGTTAATATCCTTTCAGCCATGTCACTGTTTTCCAGCAAAATTCTCATTTTATCTAATGGTAGATTGTCCTTAGGGTTGGTAGTCTGGTACAGCTGGCATCGCTGGCCAACCCTTAATGTTCACTCTCATATCATATCATAGCATTGGTACATGTCTCTGAGTGAACGTACTTCATTAAGTCAATTAAGTGATGAACTAGCTGAGTGGAAGGAAAGGATGGAGATGCAGTACGTTTCACCCTGCAGCCTGTGCAGCATTGATGATTGTGCAAATGACCACATAGCTGTCATCTTAAAACTTTGGGAACATCATTGAATGGGTCATATAACTATGATGAATGAGGGCATTTGGTGGTAAGCGTTAGAGGATTTTTTTTTTGTCTAAGACAGACAATTGATGGGAGCTCACTGGCCTTTCTTGTGCTTTACATTTTTGTAAAAGTGCGTTGAATGCTGTAAACGTGGATGACATTTATAGCCAGATTGCTGAAAGAGCAGAATTGCAGTGGATGTGTGAAGTCAGTAGGTGGCTTCCTCAGAGTAGCACAGCAGCAGTGGCTCACTGACAGCAGAGTGACAGTACAGGTCAGTGAACACCCAGGCATCCACGTGAGTGAGGATGGTTCATAGCATATCAAGGGAAACTCAGCTTCATTGTGTGTGACAGAGCCAAGAGGCCGAACCGAAGCTCCAGCACTGTGATGCTTATTGCTCTTGTTTGCTCCATGGGTATACTGGGGCTTTAACCCTAAGCTCTATAGTTTGACCTCACACTCATGAAGCAGTGACCCAAGATAATTAGTGTGGGTCTCTGGCATGGCCAACCATACAGACTATTGGAGGACCTTGAACTGGTGCTAAAAAATAAGAACTCTGGATATTAAAATTATTTGATTTGTGGCACATAAACCACTCAGAGATAAATCTATGGATGCAAATTTATTGCGTCTCATAATAATCATAAAAAAAACAGTGTGTAAGTAAAGACATAAATAAATAAAAAGGTACTTGTCTGGACAATGTAGGGCTGCACAATTGATCAAATATTAATCACAATCACAATTATGGCTTCCCACAATTAAATTAACATGATCGCCTGCGATATTGATATTTAAACTGCACGCTCTGCACATAGAAAACGCTGCAGCGTATCGTATCAAGCGCTTTCTAAACTGCCAGCCACCAGCCGGTGATCAAGATGTTTTGGCTTCACTTTTGGGTATAGATATAATCTGTACAATAATGTTTATGATTAAATTAAGAGCATACAATTGTTTATCTAGCTGTTATTGTTGCTAATTTTGCTCTCGAAAGATTGAAGCATTTAACTCTAAAATGTAGCTAACAAAAGGTAGGGTGAATATTCTTGTATTTTTTCATATTGCAACAATATATAGCAGAAAAAAAATATATTGCAATGTCATTTCTTTCCAACATCGTGCCGCCCTAATTTGTACATTAACAGGGATGTAGCACAGCATGGAAGTGAAAACAGTGCTGTGTTTATTTTAATGGGAAAGTGCAATAAAAATATGTTGTTGCTAAAATTAAAGAATAATCGTGATAAATAATCATGAAATCAATATTGATCAAAATAATCGTGATTATCATTTTGGCCATAATCGTGAAGCCCTAGGACAATGGCAACATTTTATTTTGAAAGACTTGTGTTTCCACGGTGTGCAGGTACTGTATATGGCTACAAACTGTAGTTGACAGGTTAATGACGAGGCTGGTAATACCTTTTTAAAGTACTGCGACAGCATATTGAATGACCCCTTCATCAGATGCATGTGTCTAAATGCTGTTTGCTGTCATAACAAGTTCATGCATTGCTCAGGGTAAAATATTAATTTTGCTGTGCACTGTTCTTTGCTGAGCAGGGACTTTCACAGTATAATCTGAAATTATATATGCATTTTAATAACTCAGATTACGCCGCTGGTGTCTTTTCTCCGTTCTCACCTCAAAGCAAGAGCAATATATCTCAAATTCAGCTTTTTTCCCAAAAATCATGCCCGTTGAAGAATTCAAAATGATACATTTTTTTCTACAGTTAAAAGATGCTTGATTAATTTGTGTTGCTTATACCCACGCTAGATTAATTCGTGGCAACAAAGAAACAGCAGTGTAATTAAAGGGGATGGGTAAGATTCAAACAAGAAGTCCTACAATTAGAATAACAGCAGGGTTGGCTAAATATATCCTCCTCCAACCACCATGGTGGCATGTTGCTAGGTTTCTTACAGAAACAGTGCAGTAAGTTCGTAAATGGCTAAACTGCAGTAGTTTTTCTGATAATACACAGAGGTGTTGCAGGACCTGGCATGTCACAGCTTTAGGATTTACAGTTAACAAGTTTAGGAAATGATCGCACAGTTATAAGGGCCATTCTACAAACGTGTCACATGGATGAGCCTTTTGTTTCTAATGCACCCACCTCACAATGTAATTGAATACAGAAAAAAGGGAGCGGACCTATCCACCGTGGGGAGGTGGATAGGTCCAACAAACACCAGACTTTTAACCAGGAGGCCCCTGTTCGAGACTGTTGTTGACTGTTGTTGACTGGTGTTTTGTTTTGTGAGTTACGTTTGTGACGTTTGTCACGTGTTTTTTACTGACGTTTGTGGCGTGTTTTCCACATTTGTTTCCGTACATGTTTTACCCAGTTTACGTACTTATTTTAAGCCCAACCATGACATTTTCCCTTAACCTAACTAATTGTTTTTTTCTTGCCTAAACCTAACTGCGGACGTTTGCGTGGCGTACAAATGACACGCGAAAAGCGGCATACAAATGACATGCGAAAAGGCTAAAATGTCAAAATGTCTATCTAAATATCCAAATGTCGTACTATTTATACGCCTTCCCGTGAGACTGGGTTGGTGATTGCTGTTATGCATTTTGTGATCATTTGCAAAGAGAGATGAGGTTGCGTGTATCAGCAGTGGGCATGTCACAGGTCAACTAGAGACATTGTCTCGCTCTCATCTCTTTTGGGCGTGATAATGGCAGCGGCATCATCAGTTTCCACACTGAATTAATTTGGGCTGTCTCTGTCCTGCTCTTGAGAAATATGACCTGCAGGGGTGATGAGATTCAAGTTCCTGGCTGTTATTCCACCTCCCTCTGAGAGACAATCAAGTTTACATTCAAATCAGTTCAGATGAGAGGGCACATGTGTATATATAGTGTATGTATATAGGGAGAGAGAGAGAAGAAAAAAGAGGGCAAAAGAGAAATTGGGCTGTAGAAAGGTATGATTAATGTCTGAGTTTACATGAGGCATCTCCCAGAATGCTCTGGATACTTCCCAGATGCTCCTGTTTGCAGAGGTGAGAGAAATTATGGGACATGCGGTCCTGGCTGGGTGCCTCCAAGGGTGACTGGTTGGCCACTGGATCTGCAGGCGGCGGTGTCACACAGAGGTGCTCTCTGTTCCCTCAAGGTTAGGCCTGATGGGAGTTCACATGAAGGGGAGACACTGTGAAATAGATCAGTTCTCTCACAGGTTCTGGGATGGATAACATCTCTTTGTTTGTCTGATCCTCTGGTGTTTAACATTTGTAATCGGTTAGAGGTTCATTAGTGTAGGTGTGCATGCAAAAATGAAAATGCACTGATGCGGTGTCTATCGTCTTTCATCACACATCGTTTTGCAAAGAGACCTCATTGAGTCATGTCATTAAAAACAGAGCCATTATGTTCTTTTGTCTTTTTTCAGCACTGAACTGTAAATTGAATTATTGGATTTAAAGCTGCGAAATCTGTATTTTTGTATTAACAGTGGATCCAATGACTTAATGAGTGTGACAGTGTTGCTCGCATTGATGAACCCACAGATAATTATCACCCGACTCTACAGGTCTAATTGTTTTGGTTTTACGGCCCACAACTTGTCTGCTTTGGTTCAGTCTCGCTGCTCTCGTTTGCATCGTTTCCATTCGCAGCAGGCAGCTGTTTTCAGCGAATAAGTACTAAAAACACACACGGTACTCTACCTGCTCACCAAACAGCAGACAGACATAGTTAGCATTTAGCTGGTGGACATAGTGGTGCGTTTAGCAGCCAGATAGTCCCCTCAGGAGCTGGTACGGTAGAGTCCAAAACAGAGTTAAAGCTTGAGCTTGTTTCTGTTTTCCGTAAGTGTCCAAAAAAATCTGCGAATTCAGGTTCAAACATTCAGTCCAAAAAACGGCTAAGACGCAGACTAGACAGGAGTCAGTTTCAGCTGAGCGAAGTCTTAACGGTGTCATTTGAGAGCTTTTTGAGCTGAGCTGTCTTGGTCTTCAAAGCCAACTTATGTGATCCATTTTCCGTCTGCTCATGAGGTCAATATTAGGTTGAATTTCAGATAATAACACACGCAGTGAAAATTGTCAGTCTTTCCAAATGGAGGTAAAGCACAGAGAATGGATTTGTGTTTCTAGCTAATGGTGCCAAGAGGCTACCTTTATTGTTACTTGCACTTAGTGGATTGAAGACATTAGGGATAATAGTCGTTTTGAATAAACTGTGATTGCCCTGGTTACCATTTTAAAAGGTTACATCTCTCCGTCTTTCTTTGTTGGACCACCTAATTCCTCGTTCCCTTTCCCAGAGAAATGTGTAAAAACATTTGAAGCTAAAAATATGACACATTTCTTTGTGCTTTGCTCAAATAAATGTTGGTGCACACCAACACTCTCAATTTTAAGCAAGTAGGTGTTAAGAAACACATTGAATACCTGACATATTTGTTGCAGCCTTAGAGGCCAAACAAATATCCCACAGAATGAACCAACGACTAGAATTTGAGTCAAAGTGGTGATTATTTGATTGCTTTGTGATTTGAATCACAGATCCAGTTGTCTGCCTGTGGTGTGAAAGGTTGCTGTGAGGGACATCATGTGGCTGAATGAGAATTACACTGTGATTACTGTGAAGGATGCTGATTTAGCAAAACATAGCTTTGTGAGAAAAGTCTTTATGTCTTTTTTTATTATTAGATTGTCTACCCGCAATATTCAAAACATAATTTAAGTGGTCACACTGAGTAACCTCTGGTAACTTGCTCAAAAGCATTTGGCACTTTTTTCTTTTCACAGTTTCTGATGGCAGCTTTGTTTCTGTTTCGAGTTATGGGTACTTTGACTACAAAGACGGCAACAACAAACCATAATATCTCTATAACTACATTCATGATCAAATTGACACATGTTCTATTTCACAGTTATGGAAAGTTAAAGTTACATCTACTCTCTTGTACAATTCCTGAGCCTCCGGCTGCGCGACTACCTCACTCAGAGCAGCTGTCAATCACAGCTGTCAATCACAGCTGTCAATCACAGCTGTCAATCACAGCTATCAATCATGATGTCTCATCCCCTTTTTATAGCATCAAATAACTAATTAAAACCAAACTTATCAGAAAAATAAACACTCAAACATACATCAGCGTGATAAGAACTGCCTAAAATGACAGAAACCATCTTTGGTAAAGATTTAGTTGACGTGTACTTTGACTTTTTTGTTTGCCCATGTCTCATTTACTAACATGGAGGGGGCGGGATTAATGGCCTATACTGCAGCCAGCCACCAGGGGGCGATCAAGATGTTTTAGCTTCACTTTTTGGGAGCTGTCATGTTGTTTATCTTTAAATACAGTCTATGGTTGGCACCCCCGCTGCGTCTCCAGGCTGGCCCTATTCAAATTATAGGAGGAGGCTGTGTTTTTTTCCGTAGCGGCCTAGATAGTAGTCAGTTACGTCTGGGCTAACACTGACATTTAGGGATGTCCCCCCAAAAAAGTAGGATTCTCATCTCTAGTAAGCTTCCTAGATGTTGCTGGCTGAAATGACAACTGTCACTGGCTGATTTATCAATTGTGGCTAGCTAGATGATTGAGCTCAACAGTAGCTCTATCAAAACGCTGTCTCTTGCTAACGTTTTATAAAAAGGTGTCTTTCATATGCACTTGATAGGCTAAAAGACTGAGGCTAAAGCTGCATGTCACTGGCAACAAATCAACATCTTCCAACGGTTGATGATCTGTGTAGAAGACATGGAAATAAAGAAATGTTCTTGTACTGCATTGTAGAGCTAGTTAGTCCCACTATAGTTCCCTGTCCACTAGGTCTGGCTTCCACACGGTGGGTAAATAGTACGAAGTGGATGTGCTAGTCGTAATAACCCTGTTTTAAAATTGAAGATTTATTTTTTCTTTAATTGCCACATATCATTAATTTCTGATTTTACTGACCTCAGTAGTTTATAACTGGCTTTACCGAGTGCATGCATAATTTTGACAGGTTTACTATATTCCAGGAACACTGGGAAATTGAGGTAGCCTACATCTCAAAATAGTCATCACAGCAAGATAGTATATCCTGTGCTTTTCCCCACTTGGTTTTCTGCCCTGTGTATTATGGAGGCTCCATCATCTTGTAATTTGGCTCATCCTCTGCCCTTAATAGTAGGAGCTATGTGACATACATATCCCCCACTTCTGTGAGTGGTTGTGCGAGGAGCTGGGGTGTAAAACACATGATGTTGAAACCTAACACACGATGCATCTTAATGCTCACTACTTCCAGAACCCCAGAGGATCGGATACATGATAGGCGCTGTGGAGCTGCTGTGATTTTTTTCCTGGAGCTGCTGAGCTGCTGAGCAGGGCCGATGCACTGCGCTGTGATTCACAATAAAGTGACAAAGTGATGAGAGCGAGAGATGAAGAGCAAGAGTAAATAATGCAGTTAGACTACGAGATTATTGATTTACGTGGCCAGAAGTTTGAACAGTTGTACACAGTTGTACAGAAGAGCTAACACATGCACCTTTTTTTTGAAGTTCATCATCATCATTACCAAAAATGCATACTGAGGCATCAGAAGTGCCCCTGTGTGGAATTGAAGTTAACACTGTGTAAGTGGATCATCCAGGATGAGAACATTTTATGTGAAGGTTTTTTGTCTCCAGGGAGAGCTTTAGTGTCAGAGTTCAGGGAAACGATCACTGTGACAGTTCAGTGTAACGCAGTCAACCTTGACAACTACAGGTAGCATGTTTAGAATCTAAATAATCAGTACTGATTCGATGCTTCTGCAGCCAATGTGCCATGTGCTTTATGCCACGATATGGAGAGAATTGTTGAAACACTTGTTTCGTTCCCTGTTGTGTGAACAGCCTTGTCGAATTTGAAAGTGTGATCACAATCCATATGCCTTGTTGATTTGATAGAAACCAGAATTATTCATTCTCGGGGACCAATATTGTGACCTGTCCTGAATAGCCACAGAGAGTCAGGGTGTTCCAGAAGTAAGAAAACTAAAAATGGGAAGCCTTATTCAACAGTATGTTATGTGGTTCACTCCATATATCTAGATAAGAGTGGTAATTCAGGGCTCAGGGTTTTTCCGGAGCTGCTGATGGAAGTAGCTAAGGAGTGAGCCACCTCGCTTCCTTCTCAATAAATAAACATGAAGATTAAACAATTTACTTTCTTTGTTATTTGACAACTCCTAATAAATAAAACAAGTTGTATAGGGGCAAGTCAAAATTGACTTTGAGCAAGTAGATTTGACTGCCCGATTCGACTGTTATCGGGCCAGTAAATAGGCATTTTCAGTCGCTATAAGCACCATAGATGTGGGTTAATAGTGGCCTACTGCGCCTACTACGTTGTAATAGTGAATGTGAAACTTAAAAGCAACACGTCCTAACATGTAAAACTGAAACTTGGCCAAGCTATTCTATTTTAATAATCACATCTAATAATCTATTCTTAGTGTATTAATGATCTACACAAAGCCCTGTTATACGGACAGGAGCTGTCAAGTTACAATAAAAACAAACCGGATCTTTAGAAAAACGGCAGTAATGGGGCATTGCTGACGTCTGTGGACTCATGCAGTTATAAAGAGGAAAGTGGGCTACCTTTTCAAGGCTATTCTTTCCACAACCTGGGTCTGTATGTCCGAGGTCATTTGTGAAATTATCCCATTTCACGTCATTTGCGGCAGTTTATGCCTTCTCTATAAAAACCAAACATCCTAACTTAACGCAGCAGGTGGCAAGCTTTCCTCTGTTTGAGATCGGTGAGTCATCTACAAGAGTGTTGTCCTTGGGAAATGCTGTGAGAACTGGTCTTAAATTGGTACCAGTTCCTGACTCCCGCACACGTCATTGCAGCTATAAGTATAACTAAAGTGTTATTGTTCTATAGTACTATAGTGTTCTTTATATAGGTATACCTTATTTGGAGTGAAACTGTAATAAAACAACCAAGGATATTTTTTTACTGTTCTACTGAATGTAAAACTTGTATTGGTATTGATACCAGCGCCATTGTTCTCCACATCCTCCTCGTGTGCTCTCGCCCTTCCCCTTCATTCAGTGACAACACCATTCACCCTGTGGTAGCAACTTAACTCCTAAATAACCCTCTAGCCCACTGACATTTCCTCTTTAGATTGAAAGCTGACTTGATTATAGTGGAGATGTTTTTTAAAGGGAGTATTTAGCTCCCGCTGAAAGCAACTACAGAGAGCTGTAATTTCAGCCATACAAGTCAACATAACACAATCTGACACCAGAGGCAAAACGCTGTGCTTTGTTGACATGTCTCATGAAAAATACCCAGGTTTTCTATAAAGAGCAGGTCTGTATTTTCATCCTGATTTCATGTCCATTCACCATTTAAGTTTTTTTTGATGCAAGAAAAATAATTTGCCATGCCATGCCCGCAGTAATTACATAGTTCCTCATCCACCCGATTCAACTGTTATCAGGCCATTAAATGTGTGTTATTGCTCGCAATAAGCATCATAGATGTGGGTCAGCAGGGGCCTACAGTACTACGCCCTCTACGTTGTAAAAGTGAAAGCGAAACTTGAAACTAACACGCTGTAAAACTGCATGAAACTTTACGTTTTCAACATAAACAAAACACTTCTTAAGTGTTAGGTAGCGAATCCATCGCACCCAGCTCCCAAAAAACTGGCAAAATAGACTTTAAAATGCCCCCAGAGAAACCTATGATTGTCATCCCACTAGTCCATGTTTTTTAGATGTTGTATGGTTTGAGCTCTGCCTCCTGTAGACTAGCCTCTGCTAGCTGCTCTGTTCCTTAACCCCACCATGTATCAATCTCCCTTCATTCTAATACCTTCCTCAGTACAAACACTCTCACACATTCGTCTTTAGTGGTTCTTTGTTGATACAGTCTACAGTCCTCTCTCCTCTCCTCTCCTCTCCTCTCCAGTATTATCTCGTATTTGGATCCAGCCCAAAGTAATGTTGTGCATTTATAACTTACTTACTTTTATATGTGTATTACTGTAACACAGTCACATTGATTTATGCTTGTGTTGAAAACAAACAATTGAACACAATACGAGTGTCTCTAAAGCTATTTCAGTTTGGTTTCCTATGACCAGTAGATCACATAAGCCATTGGCACAGTTCCAGTACAGTCACACTGTAGTTGTAATGGAGCTACTGCAGAGATGACCACATCAGTGTAAATCGCCTATAAGGTAATGCAGACACCAAAAACCCTCCAGGTAGCACTCACCAATTTATTTTAAGTGATGTCAAGAGTATCTTGCTAATGTTTCTTCCTGGAGCCCTTCATCACAGTGTCACCCATGACGACCATTATAAAAGGTAACTGTAAAGTAAAGACATATGCATTTAGCATTGCGTACAGTAGGGCTGTGTGTTGGCAAGAATCTGGCGATATTATTCATATCATGATACAGGGGTTACGATTTAATATATTGCAAGGCGATATATTGCGATTTTTAAAAAAATATAATTTTAGGAAAACTGTCACAGTATAAAGAACACATAAAATCAGAGTAAATAAAGTGTACTTTTTTATGCAATCAGATTAGTGGGATCAGCATTTATCACAGTAACTGTAACATCCAACATCATTGCACTACTTTGAGAGGGCACGTACACTGAGAGGGTGCATCTCTTTGCAAATTAAATAAAGTATTGACTGAGTTAGTCTTTGCATGTAAACTATTGATTAAAAATCAATTGCCCTTTAGGTAATGACATTAATACAGTTCCTGAGTAAATGTCATTTTAAAATTCAGTTTTTCCGCTATCAGTTTCATATATTAAGTCACACCAATCCGCAGCCCCCATGTCGCCTGCTCAACCAGGCGCAGAGGTGCCCTGCTGACTCACGTTTTAGTACCTTAGTTATCCCTGGCATCATGTTATCTTACATAATGATTCCAATGAGTTCCACCCAGTGATACACAATTTAACATTAGGAAAAAGGAGAGCACTGGTATTGGATTGGTATTTAGTATCGCAGATTCCCTGAATTTAGGTAGGTAACACTATGTAGGTCATACTATTTATTTATTCCCTTTATTTGTAAATTATGAAATTATTGACATTATTAACATGCATTTTCAGTAAGACAAACCACATATCTTTGGTGAAATTTAAAGGTTTATTATTTTACATATGATATCTTGACACTGAGTTTATCAGACTCTGACTTCCCCCTTTAGGTAATGGGACAGAAAGATTCATGTTTTCTCTAAATATAGAAGGGGGAAGTCAAAGTTGTAATGCTACCAAAATTATAGCATGATTAAAAGTTGATCATAAACTTTTTTATGTGTACATGGGGTGAGTGGATGTCATATTGGGCACAGAAGTGATCTCTTAGAGCCGCTGTAACCTGCTTAAATCAGAAGATAATACTCAAGCAAGTGACAAAAGTACTTCAATCTGGCTCTGAATTATTCCTTTTGAGGATGGAATCATAAACAGTCTGCTCGGCTCTGAGAACACGGTACACAGCAGGTACACAGGATGAGGACAGGCGGCAAACTTCATGCTTGATAGAAATACAAAGTAAAAGAAGTGGAAAATATACAGATGCAGATGAGATGAAATAAATCCAATAGGAAACAAACGCGTACTGTAGAAAATGAATCTGACAAACCACTGAAGTGGATTATAGAATCTGAATAATGTCAGAAATACAACAACAAGAAATCAACATTCATGGAAGTCATTAGTTTCCAATACTGTAATTTTGATACAGACAAAATGATTTGGCTGCACTTTTTTATTTATATGCTAATAGAGCCTGTTGATGTTTTACCTGAGGGCTTTAAAAGGGATAGTTTGGGTGTTTTGAAGTGGGGTTATATAAGGTAGTTCTCCAGAGTCAGTGTATTACCTACAGTAAATGACGGTCAGTACACCCCCAGTTTGGAGAAACAGACAGGAGTTAACGCTCGGAAGCAAAGCATGTACTGCTGAGGACGGCTGACAGCAAAACGTATTTTAACACCTAAAAGAAAGGCTCATCTAAAAAAATCAATATCAGTTTAAGTGTACGCTATATTTCGAATATTTTCACCACTTTACCTTGCCATCAGACCGCCCTTTCCGACGGGGAAATTAAACCGTTGTATCTATCTATGCTCTCGCCAAAGACACCAGACTCCATTTTACCTCGCAGAACACGGGGGTTGCTGTTTTATTGTTGCCTCGATTGGTTAGTTTGTTTTTGCTATTGTGTGACTTTGGTGAATTCAAACTCACCAAAGTAGGTAAAATTATTTGCGAGGTAAAAATACTGTTTTTTTATCAATGGTTCATTGGCAAGAGCATAGGTAGCGGCTTCAGTTCCCCATCGGAAACGTGTACTGTATTGTATAGCTGTCTCATGGCAATGTCGACCGGCGAAAATATTCTAAATACAGCGTACACTCTCGACTGATATAGAATCTTTGTATGTGAGCCTTTCTTTTGGTTGGCTGAAATACGTTTTGCTGCCGGCCCCGTCCACAGCACTATATTGCTTTGCACCCTTGCTGATACTCCTGTCTGTTTCTCCAAACTGGGGGCACGCCGACCGTCATCTACTGTAGGTAATGCACTGAATGTGGATACGTCCATCATATAACCCCACTTCAAAACACCCAAACTATCCCTTTAAGGGCTGACAGAGTATGCCGAGTGACTCCCTGTTCACATTAATATTCTTTCCAGTCCGTTATCTAGGAGTGGAATATGATGCAGTCACTTTAGCATGTTGCTGCGCTGTACGCCGAGCAGGTTGGGTCATGTTCCCTGTGGCTCTGGTGACAGGGATGTGGCGTCTTTAACCTTTATCAAACACACCACACTGAACATATACTGGTGTGTGTGTTATTGAGCTACAGTACGTGTTACTACAAATCATACAGCCAGAGGCACACACTAAAGTGATGGCTTGCTGTATACTGTTTTAGAGCAATGAGGACCGGTGGAGGGAAACACAGAGCGAGGTCAGCTGGGCCTGCGTCTTTCCTGTGCTGGAAGTACATTTTAATGATTTGATTATGATTGATTGCTGATGTAATTTCATGACTCACTGTTGGCCTGTAGCTCATTTATTACTGTTGTCCATCATCTAACTGTGCTCCCTGCTGACGGGATGAGCTGAGCAGGACGCTCTCTCTCTCTCTTTCTATCTTTCTCTCTATCCATCTCTCTCTCTCTCTCTCTCTTTCTCTCTATCCATCTCTCTCTCTCTCTCTCTCTCTCTCTCTCTCTCTCTCTCTCTCTGCCTTATTACGGTCATCATGCCAATAAAGAGATACAGTATTAACAAAGCATGTGTACAAGGTCCACAGTGTAATATACTGTAAGTAGGAAGACAATGGAAGGTTTGCACGTATGATTTACCTGTTGAATGTGTAGATAATGGTGAAAACTATTTGAGAGAAAAGAAAAGAGAAAAGAGATCAATAACTGTATTTTGTTGCCTCTATGGCGATGTCAGTTTTTTTTTTCCCTCAAATAAATATATATTTTGGTTTGATTTGGGAGTGAGTTGAGTACTTAGTAGGGCTGTCAATCAATTAAAATATTTAATTGCTATTAATCGCATGATTGTCCACGATTAATCAGGATTAATCGCACATTTTTTATCTGTTCAAAATGTACCTTAAAGGGAGATTTGTCAAGTATTTAATACTCTTATCAACGTGAGAGTGGGCAAATACGCTGCTTTATGCAAATGTATGTATATATTTATTATTGGAAATCAGTTAAAATCACAAAAAAATTAAAATTATTGTCCAGAAACCCTCACAGGTACTTCATTTAGCATACAAAATATCCTCAAATTATAACATGGCAAACTGCAGCCCAACAGGCAACAACAGCTGTCAGTGGGCTGACTTGACTATGACTTGCCCCAAAGCTGCATGTGATTATCATAAAGTGGGCATGTCTGTAAAGGGGAGACTCGTGGGTACCCATAGAACCCATTTTCATTCACATATCTTGAGGTCAGAGGTCATGGCACCTTTTTGAAAATGTCCATGACAGTTTTTCCACGCCAAAATTTAGCACAAGTTTGGAATGTTATTTAACCACCTTCGTGCCATGGTTGCCATAGCATGCCATTGGATTCCTTGTTTTTTCTAGTTTAGAGTATCATCTCTCTAGCTTTAAAACTGAGCCCGCTACAACCTCCGAAAGATCGATTGCCTTAATTAAGACATTAGTGGCGTTAAAACAAATTTGCGCTAATACGTTATTATTGCGTTGACTTCGACAGCCCTAGTACTTAGTATTTAAGTTTTATTTTGGTAGAGAACTTTATTCTTATTTCTTTTGGTGTAGCGGTGTTGCTCTGTCTCTACCTTTTATTGTCCATGTTGTCAGGTGTGTCTCAATGGCCAGGTTGTGGTCACTCCGTCTTTCAGTATCTCTTCTATCTTCTTCTTCATGGTACCAAGATAATTTGTCACTCCGAATTGTCTGTTCTGTGCTAAATTGCTTTGAAGTTCACTTTGAGTTTTATTAATAGATCCAGTGGTTGATGTCCTTTTCTTTTTCTTTGGCTGTAATTTGGTCCAGATTTCTGAAGTCTCTGAGGCAATGTACTGTTAGGCCAAGTTCAGAACGACTTAAGGCCTGCATGAAAAAATGCAATTAATAAGGCCAGACCGTTGAGGATGCTCGCAAAAAGATGCAGGATCCTCCTGCAAAAAAAGTGCGATTTTGACTCATCTTTTGCTGGACTGAAATGTGACGTCATCCAGCAAGGTGCTGCATTGGCCAATCAAATACATTAAAGCTCTACTGTTTACCTTGCGATCTGTCTGTCTACCTACCTGCCTACCTGTGCGCACTCCGCTCGTGCTCATTGCGCGCCACCGGAGTCTTCCACAAGCTGCTATAGCTTGACAGCTGTGAGTACTAATAATAGCCATGTTTGTTGTTTATGTTCATTATGATATGTTTACTTTCATTATGAAAATTTTGGGGGAGCGGCTTTGGAGGAAGGCCTGAAGGGACGGACTGTCAGTGACTACGTTTACATGCCCACTAATATTCCAAATTGACAATATTCCAAATTTAATTTGGGGTCATGTAAGCAACATATTCCATCTGGATATTCTGAATTAGGCCTTATTCCGAATGGAGCGTTTTCCGATTAAGACATCTGGGATATGCCGATATTATTCAGGAATTATTAGGAATAATGTCTTTTTTGGAATAAGGGCAAACGGTATATTTTGTGCATGTAAACGTAGTCAGTGTTGGCGACTTTCTCGCTAGATTTAGGGACTTTTGGAGCTAGTGCTGCTAGCTACTTTCACTAGAAAAGAGTTGGCAACACTGGGCTCAGTTTTTCGGTTGGATATTTAAAAAAATATAGCGTATTCTTGCTAGTTTCTCAACATTACCAACCCTAGCTTTAATGCAGGGCAATTTTCAGTCTGAATGCCCTGTGAGCTGCTGGCTGAAGGGACTCAACATTTAGTCGACACAGAGCTTTGTAACAGTTGGGACTCGCCGGCTTTGATGTGCTCTTCCAATTTTATTGCTTTTGAATCCTGAGTAAAAGTGGCCTAATTCAGTGCATCATCCATTGTTTGTTGTGTTGCTTTAGACTCAGGGGATGTTCTTGCACATTTCAGTGTTTAGCATTTGAGTGTGTTTCATGCATATTTTCACAGACGCATATACAAAGTCCTGCCGGTTTTTGATTGATGCGATTGATTTATGTCAGTCATTTGTTGAATATCCTCGAAAAAACACGTACTAACAAAAAATAACATTTTCTTGTGTTTCCTAGTTTCACACACACACACACAGAGACATTGTCTACCTCACTCTGTCTATCACTCCATCACTCGTCTCCCTCCGTACAGGGGTCTGCTCTGTGCAGTGCTGGAGGTTGTGTGGTGGCTACGGTATGCTGTGTAGATTTTTGCTGCAGTGCAGCAGGCAGTATTGTGCTGCTGCTGCCTCTGTCTTTCCTCTTCTCTCTCTCTCTCTCTCCCTCTCCCCCTCTATCTCGCTCTCTGTATGCATTCATTTTTGTGTACATTGTTTGGGAGCAGTGAAACACTTCCAAACAGTTTTGCTGTGTGAAAAATAAAAATGGCATTCGCCCCAGAGCTTCCATCTCATTCATCACAAGTCCAACACTTCCTTGTTTTGTCCAGGGCACTTGTATAGCTTTGTCAATATCTTTACGACGACCTTTTGGAAGTTCTTATTTTCGTGCTTGTTTTCACCTCTCGCACATCCCTGTCTTGAAGTTCAATTCCCACAGTTACAAGCTGGTCCCCCCCCCCGTGGCTGCTGTCCTTTTATTCAGACACGGAGAGAGAGGGGGAGATGATGGGGTGGGCAGTGACTAAGTAACCTGTTTGTGGTGGCGAGTGCTCGGCTCTCTGCGCAGAAAGGCCACTTGTTTTCAGTTATGCACACTAGGCTAGAGACGCTGAAGCACTCAGGTAACAGTGTGTCAGAGACCAGACAAATACAGCACCAGGGGACATAGTGGAGGCTGAAACACAGACATGTTGCTAAACTCACCAGCTGCACTACATTTTTCAGAGACCTTTTTTTGTTGGGAACTCAAAACACGGTCTCAATTTCTGTCACACTGCCATACAGGCATGTTTATAAGTTGCCATTTCACCAAACACCATTTCGCCATGACATGCCAGCACTTGACATTTTTATGGCAGGTTATGTCCCCAGCTGAGGAAGTGTCGGTGCTATCTGTGAGATATGATTATCTGGACGTTGGAAGGTTCTGGTTGGGAGATGGTGTCGGGGGGCCTTCATAAGTGGGTGACAGGTGACGTATGTGTGTGCTAGAAGGTGGCTATGCTCGTGCGATTGGGTTAAAAGGTTGCGTCGGGCTCTGCGGGACATCACGAGGGGTGTGAAAAGCCGAGCAGCAGTGCAAAAGGATATGCGCAATCTAAATTTAAATTATCGTCAAAATGAATTGAGGAATCAAACCTGATTTTGCAAGCCAGATATGGAGGTGGCATCTTTTACTAAGATTGTGGAGCGGCGTTTACGCAAGGCGCTAAAGGCTGAAGGAGAACACGGTGAGTCCCAACAGAGAGCTCGCTGAGCTATTGGATAAGACACAATTATTCCACTTGTTGCCCCTTTTTTAAAATAGTCCAACTGTATAGATGTCATGACAGTAGACGGGTTAAACACAGGAAATACTACACCTATCTCCTGATTCGATACTATCACGATACTTGGGTGCCGATTTGATATGTATTGCGATTTTTAAGTATTATGACTCTACAAGTATTGCGATTCGATATTAAGATTTATTAAGATTTTTGATAACTTTTTAAACACTAGACCATGGAAAAAAGTTAAATCATACACTTGTAGGGACTTTTACTTTGGAAAATAGCTAAATTGATACAGTAAAAATGTTCAGCACGTATGTAGTCAGATGTGCTGAAGTCAAATATATCAGTCATTGTCAGGCATTACTTATTACATGTTTTCCAGCAACCCAAAAATCAAAGACATTTCCCTCACAATTTAGTGGCATTTTCTTTTTTAATTTATAAGGGACATGTAATGTTTTATACTTCTGGGGAATATAATACAATCAATCTTATTTCTGTATATTTTGTATATACAGTTCCCTTTTTTAACACCTTATTTTGAAAACCGGACGTAGTCACACGTGTATACTTGCGCTAACTTCGCCAAGTCCGTCGCTAGCTCTTAACGTCAGCGCCGTTCTCTTTATACATCCATGGTCAGCTCCCTCGGGGCCGTTTGAATGCATTTAACATAAATGTCAGTATATGGGGGCTCTACAGTTGTAGCATCGGTCAATTTGACCACAGAGATGAGAGTAACGGCTGATGACGGCTTGATTTTTTTCCCACCCCTAGGACATACAAGATTTTTTTTGCTGACAGATATGATGTGAAGTCCATATGAGCAGGGAAACAGTCTTATCAATGCAGTCTGCTTCCACACCAATAAAACTAATCACTGCATTGCAGATGATCAAACCTGTGAAGGTCACACTTTGTAGTGTGTGTGTGAGTGAGAGTATGTTGGCATGTCTATGTGTGTGTGGTCCACTCTTCCAATTATTTTTGATGCAGCAGCATGCCAAAGAGGAGGAGGTTATTTCATTATGTATGCAATGCTCCTGGAGTTTATTCCGTATTATTTGTCCTGCATAAAATATTAACCTGTTTTCGAGGCCAAGCAAGGAAGCCAAGAAGATTGATGCGTGGCTGTGGATCTACAGTGGCACAAAAACTCTTTTCTTCTCTTCTCCTCTCTTCTCTTCTCTTCTCTTCTCATGCACACAAACAACATGCAAAGCTCTGAGATCGTGACAGACCTACCCAGCTCACATTAAGTTAATGTGCGGTCAGACCTCAACACCTTACCCAACATGTGACTTAAGAATCGCTCTTTTATAACGGCTAATAAAGCAGTCACTTTGACAGACCCGCTCTTATGGCAACAGAGTCATGATTCAAGGCCGCCCTTTTGTGATGCTCTCAATAGAGTCATCTCTTCTCAGAGTTCTCTTTAGGTTTTGTTGGTTGAATAGTTATGTAACGGCACGACACACCAATAAGAGATAAAAGCGTACAGTATTTAAAAGAGAGACTCACCAGATGCGATGTGAAGATGGATTAATTCCTCTGCTGCTTGTAGACAAGTGGGACGTTTGTCACCCACATTGGCCAACATTTTCCCATCAACACACTTGTTTGTTCAAAAATGACAATATTTACTCTGACTTCTGTCTTGCAGCCTTACGCGTGTTGAGTAAGCTGAAATAAGTAAAGGAATAGGAGGAAGTTGGTTAAATAGATAGTTGAGCACCTGTATATTGGGCTTCTATGGCATGACTGTTGAATCCCTGTTTGTTTGTGTTTGCACCTCTCCTTATTGCATATGCATATAATAGAGGATTATGCAAATGATAGATGGGGGTATGTTTATGGAGTTTTCTGCTGGATTTACTAAGGTCATGCAATTAATGATGGTCAGTTTTACATTGAAATTTCTCCACCAACCAAAATAGTTCAGATTGGATTTGCACAAGCCACAAAGGAGGCAGTGGTGGAGAAATGAACCAGCCTTTATTCTACAGAATAGTAATGATAATGATTTTTTTTTCTTTTTCTGACCGATAGCTGACAGCTGCAACAATAAGCCGATGCAAAAACAAGTTGAATCCATAATCTGTCGCCAACTGCAGTGTATGCGCAAAACAGACAACTGAGTCCCCAGTTCACCCGTCCGGGGGAGTTACTGTAGCAGCCACGATGCTGCGTGCACTGTCGTGGACACATGCAGCCATTTTCTCAGTAAAAGTCTCCACCACATCATTAGTTTATAGCTGCAAGGTTGTCAGCTGTGTGTCTGCCTGGTGTACTCTGTCAGGGTTTCTGCCAGTTTATTGCAAGCCCCGGCGTAACGTTAGTGAGTATTCGGTCAAGAGACAGAGCGTGTGTGTGTGATGGTGAGTATGAAGTTATCAGTAACGTTATAGCTGTGAACATAGCAGTGCAGTGTGTACAGTTTGTCGGTGAGTAAATGCTACAACTCCTCAAGACCCAAGCCAAGGTCCTGTGTCTTGATTGCCAGCCACTTGCTGATTAACGTGAGGGGGGTTAAGTCACTTAAGGTGGGCTGTTAAGGTGGACCAGCTAATCTCCTTTAAGTGACAAGCTGCTCGTCTGAGTTTTGATCAGCTTGTTATTTCTTTTTTAATATTTTATAACTGTATTAGGGACGCACCGTGACTGATACCGGATGGATATTGGGCCGATACTAACTCAAACAGCCGGATCGGGTATCGGTGACAATGGGGCCGGTCTATTAAATTCAATTCTATGTTTATATACTATATACATTATATAGTTGTTTAAGTTTTGAGCAATATGTTGCTGAATTGTAATTACTGTTTTAAAATGTCATATATGTAGTTGATGTAGATAATAATTCAATATATCTAAATCTATGTATTTTATTGGTCACATTTTGTTTTACAAAGTTAGGAAAGCACTTCCAAACAGTGAGGCATACAGCTTATTAATTAAACACTGGTATTGGATCGGATTGGAGAAATGACTTAGGAGAGATTCTCTGTACTAGTTATAAAATAAACTTATAAAAATAACAAAAAATGGTTCCTAGAAAGAAAAGTAGAGCAATAATAATTATTAATGAATACAATATTTGAGTATTTTTTAACAGCAAACAAACCAGACAGTGTTGTGGTTTTCTGTCAACAAGTCCTCCAAATTACATAACAAAATCTGTTGTTTGTCCATGCCCTCTAGAACGACACATTGACCAATTTCCAAGCGTTTTCTGATCTGACGCCACTATCGGCAGGACAACATAATTTGTCAGTGTCTTCCCAAACTGTTAGAAATCACTGTTGAATTACTGGTGCTGTCGTTCTTCTTGGGAGGCCCGTCTCTTTTGTGTTCATGAACTTGAATTTGAAGTGGACGCACATTTGCTCTGCGCCTTTTTCCTAGTAAATCCTGTCCTGAATGCTTTTGTGGGAAACTCCTCTATGCAATGGACATTTTTCTCTGCTGCATCATTAAGGGTTTACACGGTGCTTTAATGATAGTCCCTGAGCCAGTAGCAACCTCCCTGTGTCGAGGACGGTTGTGCAGTGTGAATGTGGGAGTGTGTTACAACGCTGAATGTACAGCACAGAGACAGATAGAGGAAGAAAAGGTCCGACCATGGTGTTCCACAGAGCTTTGCTCAGGCAATAACCGTGGCTGAAGATGTGTAAAGATGAAATCCCTTTTTACTGAGTAATTATAAACTCTCAGACCTGCACTTTCTTCCTCCCATTTTCAGGTCAAGGGACCCCTTTGAAAATGGCCATGCCAGTTTTTTCTCGCCCAAATTTAGCTTAAGTTTGGAGCGTTATTTAGCCTCTTTCCCGACAAGCAAGTTGGTACCAATAGATTCCTTAGGTTTTTATGGTTTTAAGGTTTCATATGATACCAGTATCTTCACTCTAGCTTTAAAACTGAGCCCTAATGTGTTAAAGATGTAAGTGGCGTTAAAATGAATTTGCGTTAACACGTTATACCGTTAACTTTGACAGCCCTAATATTTACCAAACTACCATTCCATTGAGTATGTGTGTATCTGGTGTTGGAATGTTTATAGTGTAACAGAGATAAAAATCGAAACCATCCATCCCCCTTAGTATCTCCCCTTATACACACTGTAATTGAAACGTTGTGGTTTGTTTCAGAACCCCCCTAAGCACTTAGGGAAACCGAATATAACATTACAGTGCTGACCTAATTATCTGACCTCCCCATGCTATTCATCTTTGTGATATATCCTTCTCACTATTTCCAAGGAGATCAATAGGGAAGCAACCGTTCAAGCACTCACAGTGGGGAATATTAGATTTACTGTTTGGTGGGATAAAGTTACCTCATATTGAACATTTCATTCATGGAATAATATATAAATCATTGTCCGTAAATTGAGATGGAAGAATAATGACATCCAATGTAAGTTAATGTTGCTTTAAGTGTAAAATAATAGTGTGTGTGTCACTGTGTATATTAAGAGAGTTAAATTTAGAACAAGAGCGGTGGAGGGGTGTTCAGGTTTCCCAGTAGAGACAGAAGAGGGCAAATGAGAAAGGAAAGGTGAAGAGTGACTTTCTCCTGCTGAGAATCACATGACAGATTGACAGAAAGAGGAGTCTTTGTTAACAATCAATGAAGCAAAGAGTCACGTTTTTGTTAGAGTATCTTCACAGCTCACAGAGGTCACTGCCCTGCTTGTGGTGTAAAGTGAGAACTGTGTTTAAAACCCTGCTATTGATACAGTTGTGGGCAAAATGCTGCACCTGTGTGCCATTAAAAACCCTCTCATAATAAAGTAGAGAGTCCTCCTAAATCACTGGTGTAGAGCAGTGATGGATACACTGTGGAGAGAAGCGATCACTTGTGAAATGTCATAGTATATGAATGGCTCGGCAGGTAAATTAATGTTGTCGCAGGATGGCTTCTAGGAGTTCTCGGAGCTGACAAATCTCCGGAGCTCAAGATAATAACTGCTCGGCAGCGTTTTGCATCACATGACACAGTGTGGTCATGCGTCATTGATCGTACTTTTAGATCACACCGATGTGGGCCAACCCATTGTAAGTTTCTGCAAACCACGGATATGTTGAATGTGGACGTTTTTCGCATTCGGTCAAGCAAGTGACGCAGTGTATCGAGCGACCGTTATTGAAAGTTACGTGTCATAATAACGAGTATTAACAAGCAAGGAAGTCCGCTAAGGGCGTATGGGAGTGGTAGTGGTGGATGGGTCAAACAAACACAGGACTTTCACCCAGGAGACGGCGTGTTCCGCGTGTTCCGCGTGAAACCGAAAGTCAACGTTGAGTTTACACTGTTATGTAACGTTACGTAAAAAAGTCCCCTAAGGGCGGTTGTTATTGGTTGTCACATTGTTACAGGTGTCACAATGGGTTGTTACATTACGTTGTTACGTTATTATTTTAACACAAGCATGATGTTTTTTCTAACCATAACCCAGTAGTAACCTTATGGCATTGTGTGTTTCTGCAAGCATGATACAAGGCTGATATGAAATGTGTTAATGAAACGTATGAACTAGTTCTGATGGATCGTAACCCGATCCCTAACCCAATTAAGGAAAACTGATTTCTTGTTTAGGCCTACATAATGTCTAAGGAATCAGCTTACTGGAGAAAGCCGTCTAACTGGATACTTCTACTAGTGTTCTGCATTTCTATTTAGGAACGGATTAAACAAATGAGATACAGCGTGTTAATTAGCGAGCATTTAAGACGTTGGTACCCATAGTTTTCCACTTAGGGAAATGGGTAGACCTGCTATCTCTGCTGTTTCCAGTCTTTATGCTAAGTTATGCCAAACATGTCCTGGCTCTGGCTCTGTATTTAAAGGGTAACTTTGGTATTTTTCAACCTAGAAAATAGGGTATTTTCACATGTTTTTGTGTCTAATGGGGACAACAATTTATTATAAGTGTCTGACAATATTATGGAAGGACCCTTCAGAGAAATAAAAATGTTTTTCTTTACCTTTTGATTGATCCGGTTTGTTTGCTCGGAGAAGTCTTGTTCTGAAATCTTGCGTCCCATCCTTGTTGTTGAAATCAGCTAAATATTCAGCCACGACATTGGAAATCTTTTAGATAGCACTAAGCTTCAACACAACAAATCTGACAACACCAGTCACTCACATTTCCACCATTGTTTTCTGGCAACAAGTCACATGACACAATAACAAACAGACCGGATCGGTAAAGAAAAACTTTGTATTTCTCTGTAGGGTACTTTCCATTATGTTGTCAGACACAATAATATATAATTGGGTGACCATATTTTCAAACCCCCAAACCGGGATCTTTAAGTGTACCACAAGTTGATGCAAGTGCACAAGTATGTGCTTATGCACCGTAGGCATTTTCATCAGGATAGAGGACTATTATTTCAGCACCATGGACAGAGCCTCAGCAGACCAAAAATTATGTTTTTATCTCCCAAAATCCACCAAATCATAGTTTATTTGGAGACTGTATAATAACACTAGTAAACACAAAACACAAGGATCGCATTGGTGTAATATAATTACTGATTGTCAGACACCTTTTAAAAGTAAACACAAGGTATTTGTCAGTGTGCATAGGCTGCCGGCTAAATGCCAGCTATTGTATATTGCCATCTGGCCATATTAATATGATCTTTTGTATCTGCATTTCCACCGTGCAAAAGGAATAAGCCTCCTGGAGCTCTTTAGAAAAGACCGATTTTCTCCTGGGCATGACCGTTAACTGTTCCGAGAGGTTCTGTCAGAAAAAAGCCTCAAGCGTCATAGCAACAGCCTTGATAACGACACATTGATTGATTGACACACATACAGACAAATCGGTGTTGAATTCAGACGCGTGGTGCATTGTTTATGTTTTTAGATTGGGTTAGGTAATAAAGAGTGGGACAGAACATGATAAACGTATATGTAAGCGCTGAAAACAAGTATATTTGTATTATTTGTAGTGAAAACCGGGACAATTTGGTTGTGACTGGTTTTACAGATATTTGTCGGGACTCGAGACACCCAGCTTGAAACCGGGACAATCCCTGACAAACCGGGACATCTGGTCACCGTAACTTATAATAACAATCTCAGCCTGTCAGTGGCAAAAACAAGCACTTTCAGTGAACGACTGACGGTGAGGAGTTGCCCCGAGCGATTATATTGCAGCCCCTTTAGCGGCTGCTGGTTACAGCGTTATCCCTCAATACTTGACCAATTTAAAAAATTGTTGTACCCATCAGTCACTTTGACATAACATGGGAAAATAGGGTCCAGGTTGAAAAATACCAAAGTTACCCTTTAATGCAAAGATATTGATTGTTTTTTTTTTGCAGTTAAGATAAGATAAGAGCAGAGCAAGATAAAGATCATTAGAAAAAAAGGGACTGCAAGAGAGAAACTTAACCGAAGCTTAACTTTATTTATGTAATGTTAATGTAATTGTGTGGATTAGAAGTGTATAGATCTACAGTAGCACACTCAAGTCTCTAAACGGTGATGCAGAGGGATTAACCCGTGACAGCAGTCTCATGAATGGGTCAAACCCAGGATGAATGTGTGCTCAGTTGAGCGTGTCATGCGTGGGTGTCCTTTGTAAAAGGAGTATAATTAATACAATTATATGGAGACATGATCCGGTTAATATGGTTGAGGTTACTGACTTTTATTGAGTTGTGCATTCTTTGGCTTCTTTGCACTTGTTTTTGTATACTCGTACGTTTTATTGGCATCTTGTTTTCTCTAACCAACTCCCGTGATTGATTGATCTGACTGCTGCATCTGTCTCCCCTGGGCATTCAGCATGTTCACTCGTCTTTCTGTTGCTATAAAACTCAAAAGAGCAGGGCTGTTGGCTGTCTACATGCTTGGTTTTTGCCATGTAATGGCTACATATTGTATGTATTTGGAGCAAAACACAGACACTTTGTAGATGATGTCAACCGTTAAACTAACTTTCTCTTGATTTCCGGTTCACGTGTGTGTGTGTGAGGTCTGGTGTGTTTAGCATTGGGTGTTTAAATGCTACCTTGAGATGATTCTTTGCCTTTTTAAGCAAACTGTCTAATCCTCCGCAGCCTCCGTGGTGGGCTCCTTATCTCCCCCTTATCTGTTTGTGGTGCACTTTATTTCCCTTTCCTCCTCCTCCTCTGCTGTATCACTTTTCCCTGCAAGGGCGACATTGGCTCCCCTAGACCTGCTCCAAAATGACCTGTCAGTAAAATCTGATCCTTTTTAGAATGAGCAGGACCGGTCTTTTGCATGCCAAAAGTCTCGTTGATGGGGGCCAAATGTCCTCCCGGTGCCCTCTAACTCACCACAGCAGCAAGAAAAGGTCTCCTAATATCTCCACGGTAACTCTAGATTCTGTTGACACTGACAAAGAAGGTTGCGACAGCAGAGGGGTGCATGCGTCTCACGCTAACCAAATCAGCAGCCTTTTTTGAGCAGTGAGAATAGAGTCGGAATAGGGATGTGCGACAATCGCGGATCAATGCGAGCAAGAGCTAAATATGCCAGACTTTCTAATAGAATGAGTATTGACAGGGAAGCTGATCCCCTGCCACTGTTGGACCGTCTCGATCAGAAAAAAGGAAAGTCATCATGTTTTGTCCCAGACAGACAGACCGTTGAAAAAGGAGAAAAGTTCCACACAAGACAAGACAATAATCTGTGCTTTATCTTAGCCTTTTTTGTGTAGCACAGAAGATGATTGTTTCACAGGGATAAACAGTTAATTATTAAAGGTTATATTGATAACATTTTTATGCCTGTGAATATTTAAAAAAAAAAAAAATACACCCACAGAGCTTTTAGAAAGGTGCCGTATAAAAATATGGCTTTTCCTGAAAAAATTATGATTGTGAATTAATCATTTAAAAAATGTTGGCGGGTCCAAAATGAATGTTTTGCTTATCTCTGTGGAAGATATCTGACGTTCAGTTCCCACTTCTAACTAAGGATGCACCGATCCAACTTTTTCAGTCCCGAATACCTGGGTTTTGGGTAACGACCGATACCGAGTACTGATCAAATACCAGTGTTCAATTAATAAGCTGTATGCCTCACTGTGTGGAAGTGACTGGGATCATTCTTTTATGTGTAAGGCAACATCAGGCTTGACTTAATATTGCTTTCCTTACTTTGTAAAACAAAATGCAACAAATAACTACAAATAAATACATAGATATACATTTACTGAATTGATATTTATTATTAAAATAATAAATCGTGCACCAGCAACTTGGTAAAAAATCTTTAAAATTAACAGGAATTGCAATTCAGCAAGATATTGGTCAAAACTGAAACAGGAATTCAAATTCCAGTATATAATGTATATAAACATGGAACTGAATTTAATAGATCGTCCCTATTGTCACTGATACCCGATCCAGCTGTTTGAGTCAGTATCGGCCCGATATCCCATCCGGTATCGGTATCGACGCATCCCTACTTCTAACAAGGACAGTATAACGACGTTGGTATCATGTGGTATCTCTGGGTTTTCGGTGTGGAAAAACAGATAAATGGATGAGATTGGTGGTAAGTGTCTGGCAACGACTTGTTGTGAAGTAAATGTAATGGAACGGGGAAAGAGAATGCGACATCTAGTGGCTAAATGTTATCAATAGCACCTTTAAATTAGACTATCTACTAGCTTAAAATGACTAAAGAACATGCAGGGTGGTCAGATACACTGCGTGGCAGCTCTACAGTTGAGACAACAAACTGCTCCATCAACATTAATCCAATTTAATGTATTTCTTTTGGGTTAATGTTGCTGGAGTAATACTTTTTTTTTTTTTTACCATTGTGGTTTATTCATTCTCAGCAATGTTTTTTCCCGTTTCTTATTTCCATGACTTCAATAGCTGATGCAAAATTGATATTTAAGGTTTGAATTTTTCATCATGAAAACCCTTAACAGCATAAATAATGTGCAGGGTGCTTGCCATCTAATGTTATCACGAACGATCTTAGTTCATACATACTAGTGTCGGCGTGTTTGTGGCACACCCATCCACACCGGTCCTGGCTTAATCCACTTGTCAGATTTACTGATTCGCGCCGGCCCTTATTTGATTACCTCATTGATGCGAGACGTTGGCAGCAACGTTGACGATGAGGAAAGGTAAGAGTAACTGACAAGGACGCTCAGCCAAGCACCAAGGTCCTTGTGTCACATACATCCTGCGCCACGTCACTCCTTGCTGCTGAGCGCTCCAGAAAACTGCCTTCTCAGACTCTCTATATTAATATGTGTTAGGAGCTGATGTTATTAAAAGTGCCGGGATAAAAATAGATTGAGGAACAGACCACTGAACACTGTTATAGTATGTATTAATAAAGGAGAAAGTGGAAGACAGGACACCTGAGGGTTAATGGTATTGTAGTAAAAATACAACATAAGCAAAAAAAAAAAGCCATCAGTGCAGTGAGGCGCCAGGAACGCATGTTGTCAGTAAACAAATAGACTCCTTGTAGTTTTTAATGTGCGTGTGTGATAGAAGCCATATGCATTGCATTGTGAAGTGAATTTTTATTGTCTTCGGAGTGATTTGAGAGGTCTATCATGGCACTAACCGTTGTCATAAATATGTCAGCTGCTATCAAATCATGTCTGTGAGTATTAACTGAGTTGACAAGCGTTTAATTCAATGACACAACACAAGGTATTCGTGACCCAGTAAATATGAACGTGACAGATATATGTTTTGTGGATGGTCTGAAGTGTCGCCGGTTTATCCACACTGTGTCATGGTGAGAGAATGATCATGGCCCATTTATGGTTCAGTATATCACACAGAAGGTCCAGGCCTGTTCTTATTGCCCTGTGCCTCAACATGATGTATAGTGCAAGACAACATGTACTGTATGCGCCACATACGGCCATTACTCCCTACGTAGAAATTACTACAAGCTCTTCTTAAGGGGGGACATGAAGGGAATATTTGTGGTTTTCATCTGCTTGTATAATGACTATTTTGTCAAAACAAAATGTGCATAGTTGACTTTCATTGCAAATAATATTGACATTGGTGTTAAAGGGATAGTTTAGTAGTAGTATAGTAGTATAGAAGCAAAGAGACGAAACTACGGCGCTTTTTGACAACAGCCGCTAGATGGCGCTGCGGTAGCACTGCCGCCACTGAAAACGCCAATGAGTCCATTGCCATGAATGTGTAAAGAGACTTCTGTAAATCACAGGATCATTTCTTTTTTAGGAAATTAACTTCCCAGCATGAACACTTAAATAGCCCTCATTGAAATCGTTATGTCCTAAAAGTTGTATATCAACTAACAGCCGAATCCAGAGTTATTTTTCTCGGCATAATGAACGTGCATCAGACCCACGGGACTGCACCGCCCTTCACGCTCATATGACATATTCGGTTCTTGCTAGCTGTATGTGGCTGTAATAACGGATATATTGGCTGTAATTCATCACTTTTATTATCTTATAATACACCCATGGGCTGTATGTTGTAAACCTGTATTGTGGTGGATGTATTAATGTCTCTGTTCCCAAACAACCGGCTATCGTCCAGTAGCTAGTAGTGCTAGTAGCATGACATAAACGGAATGTAATATAGTTGTAGGTTATTTATTAACACGCAGGGCAAAAGCACAGGACACAAGCTCTTATACATCCATGGTCTGTGGTCTGTTGGACATTGATTTTGGAGGTCCTTGACATGAAAAGGTTTGAGATTCAAAATCTGTGGGCTGGATTTTCCTAACTTCGATTTATGTCCATCACTCACTTTATGCTCCTCTGGGAAGCAGCCAGGCATATTTATAACAATTTCACTGTTCAACACAGGACGTTCCAGTAGAGACATTAAAATTATGACATAAGAATAGAAATAATTTACTTTTACTTTTGTAAGGCACTGTGTAGGCTGAAGTTTTACTGGCATCCGGTAGTCGCTTTCAGTCCAAAATGGCGGAAGCGTAGCTTTGCTGCTGGGCGCAGACATTGCAATGGAACGAACAATTGACTTTTTTGTGCAATCTGAGCCACTGTCTGCCAAAAGTCTTTGCATGTAAACTATTAATTCAAAATTGATACAGTGTGTTTGAGAATCGATAGTTACAAAACATAATATCGTGATACTCAAGTGTATTTTCTTACACCCCTACAGTTGAGTAATGTTAAGAATAGTTCCCAGGAGCATAAATAATTACACAACCAACATCATATACTCCATGTGAACTTGTGTTGAAGGCCAAGTGATGACTTGCTACTTTAATCTCTGCTCTAGAGGTTGTTTGGAGTTAAATGTTGTTTTTTTGCGGAGGCCTTGGTTAAGGCTGGAAAAGCATTAACTATTCAGCAGTGTGTAATGTTAAAAATAAATACAAAACAATACAGTGAAATATTCATAATGGAATTGTCATGGCTTAGAAATGTGTTATTTATTGATGCAATGCATGCGATGGAAATTGGGGAGTGTTTTTTAATGTGGACAAACATGCTTACAAAACAGCTGCGAACACTGCTGTGCAACCTATGGAGCGTTCTAGCTACCCTGGCCTTGTGTCTCACCGCTCTATCTTTACAGTAGCCAGGCCGCAGCTCCAGTGCTATAGCTTGTTTTTTTTTTGCTATCAGCGATGTTGCAGTTGTTTAAATCAGTTTGTTTGTAGTGAGCCTGGGGAAACATGACCTCTATAGTTGATAACTGCTCGGCAGGCCCAGACTCGGAAGTCCCACCTGCTCTCACACACAGACTACGGCAGTGAGGTTGTGCTTTTGATGATATGATGATTTCTCTGTCCTTTCTCAGAACACTATTTTTTTTCCTTGTTTCTAACCAGCCGCGTCAATCCCCTGTGTGGTTATCTCAATGAATGAATTCACTACTGCTGTCACAGCAGGCTAGCTACAGGTAGAGCAGGTGTTATGTGTGTGCATGTTTGTGTGTGTGTGTGTGTGTGTGTGTGACTGGAGTACAGAAGAAATGCTGACAAGTGGGAAGTCTGCTAAGGGTGTTTCACTGAAACCTGCAAAATGTGTGCTTGCAATAAAGTAGTAGTGTGTGTTTGTGTGTTTGTGTGTGTGTGGGGTCCTGTGTCATTTTTTTTTTTTATTCCACCTGTGTATTTTTTGCTGTGAACCACCTGTGTTCACCTGGGATTCATTCAACACCTCGATGCCTTTGTTGAGTCCAACCTCACCCAGGGTGGCCACGCACAGGAACAAAACACCTCTCCCACGACATATTAGTCACACACATTTGCACATGTTTGTGCATGCACGCACACAAACCCACTGCCCTGCTTTTCACTTCTAATTGGAGTGCCATCGTTTCCCACCTGGAGTCAAGTCTGTACTTGTTTGTTCTCGGGAAATAATAGAAGGTGTAATTGAGTCTGGGTCAATAATGTGCGAACACAGTATGTGTGTGTCTTTGTATGACTCACAGGTGAAATCTACATTTATCATCGTAGTTTTATCTAAACATTCCTTGTCCTCTCTTCCCACATTTGCTGCCTTTAAGTCTGAATGGAGCTCTGCGTTGTTGCCTGATGTTTTTTGTCAATGTTTTACCGCAATTCCATAAGGGAACAGCAGGCAAGCACTTAAAAGTAATCTGTTTTTCCACATTCAAAATACACATCAAATATAAAGCAAGCTTTGTAGTACAGCACTCAGGGCAAGTTTGTTTAAGAGTGTACTGTATATGTGCATGCAGGTGTGTGTTTGGTGGCCTGGTACAGTTGAATACAGTACAACAGCTGTTGCTTGCACTCTGTCCTGTTAAATTTATAATGGTTTTAAACCCCCCTCCCTGTTTAGAACATGGAGCAGGAAGCACTTTTGGACGCATGGTATAGCAGGCTTTTAAGTTAACAGTAAGGTCTTAAACTAGAAGACGCCATGTGCATGATGCGTTTTGTGGTGTTCCAGTGAAACCATTATTACATATAGTAACTTTACAGTACATTGGCAAGCTTGAGTTGACTGTTAACAGGCCATTAAATGGGCATTATCAGTGGTTTAAAGGCTCATACTATAGATGTGGGTCAGTAGGTGCCTAGGTTTTTATCATCGATTCACATGAGCGATCACCGAAAGAAGGAATAAAAGAAGACGACAGCGATCTCTAGCGACCGTAGTAATTATGACAGGAGCAAAAGCGGAAGTCTGTCGTTGCAATATAGACAGCTTGAAACTCCATAATAGGGTGGAGGTCGGGGGCAATGGATGGGGCACAAAACATAGTACTTTCACTTTTCAAATGTAGTTACTTTAAGCCAAAACACATACTTTTCCCCTTAACTTAACTAAGTGGTTTTGCTGCCTAAACCTAGAAGTTGTCGATTTGCTGCCTAAACCTAAAGAAGCTGTTTTGTTTGTCATCAAAACGTGACGTTTCATTCAGTTTTACAACGTGTTACTTTTAAGTTTCGCTATCACTTTTACAGCATTGTAGGTGTAGCAGGCCCCTACTGATTCACGTCTATGAGGCCTATAACGACTGATAACACACATTTAATGAGCTGATAACAGTCAAACCAGGTGGTCTTTGCATGTCAGAAACTTGTACATTGCCACAGCCTCTTCTATAAAGTAACTCATCAACCCTCCTCCACATCTTGCAGAGTTGCATCTTGGATTTCTCAATGGAATGTGGCATGCATGAAAGGTTGCAATCCATATGCTAATTTGCGTATTTATGATGTATTCATACTCATTTGTGTATCATCACATGGATATGGAGGGAAAGTTTCTGAAAATTCAAATAGAAAGGCATAGCACCTACTTATCGTGATATCATAAATGAAGACCTCTTTAGCCGTATAATCACAAACTGTTTAAAGCATTTGCACAGTTTTCATGTGTGGGAGGTGGGGCATTGTGATACCAGTGCAGGCTTTTATCGTTGTGGTCCAGGGCATCAGCCTGTGTTTATATAATAGATAATTACACATATATTACACATATTGTTTCACTAATGCTTGGTTGGTTCATTGACCAGGAACGTTGCTGAAGTTGATGATGCTAGGCTGTTTTCAGAAAAAAGTGACTAACAGGGATTTAAAGGTCACCAGATCTAGCGACAAAACCGCATTTTAAAACTCTATACACTTTCAACTAACAATAGTGGTATGCCGGATGCAAGCCTTGATTTATTCAACAGTGGTGCTGGCACTGTAATTATAAATGGAGGACAGAACCTGCTAAAATAAAAATAAGAAAAAATACTTTTAAATTACTAAAAAATAAGTGCAAAAATAAATAAATACATGTAAGTTAATAAATATAAATAAATCAATAAATCAATAAAAGGGACAGTGAAATAGAAAAGTAGATAACTAAGGGAATTTAAAAAGAAATAACAATTTATGCCACATTTTATTAATGAATTAATTAAGGCCTACACATTTTTAATTATATTTTTGGTACAATTAATGGCATATTAATTTATTGATCGAGTAATTTATTCATTTATTTTTGATTTTGGCATGTTCTGCCCTCTATAATTATACTGCATTTGATATCAGGTTACTTACTGTCTGGAATATATAGCTTTTGAATTGTGAATGGAAAGCTCATTAAGTACTAAAGTTGTGTAGACCATGTGGTGTTTAAGTCTTGGTCCTGCTGAGTTTCTGTTCCACCTGATAGTGTTGACTAAAAAACAGCAGGGATTTACGGTGGCCTAACTTTAGAAAATCAACCAGGATGTCTTTTAAGGTCTATTTGAAATGACCAAGTAAAAGAGACGTTATAATCCAAAGAGTGCATTGTCCATAATGGAAAGTCTGAATTACATTCATTTCAGTAGCTGAGCTGTGAGCAGGTCTCGTGTCAAGAAGCTCTTTCCTTGTCAACAGACAAATAAAAGAGTTAGTATGCCTCATTTATTCAGCTTTAAACTTTATTACAATCATCATATACATACAGATACATACATGAAATTTGACCTGTGCATTTAACCCATCCTTAGCATTTAAGAGCAAGTTGGGGTTCAGTGTCTTGCTCAAGGGCACTTCGTCATGCAGACATTAGGAGCCGGGGATTGAACCGCCAACCTTGTGGTTAAAGGACGTCCCGCTTAACCCACTAAGCTACCCAAGCTTGAGTGTCGTGCATCTAAATTTGATTACTATTACTAATATATTTTCATATTGTCTTGATAGAGCCAGTAAACACTTGCTATGTTTGCTCACTGAGTGGTCACTGTGATAACCGCAGCATTAAATGAGATGTACACAGCAGGAAACACAAAAAGCGACTTTTATCAGTGCATATGCACCTGTTACACATGTATGTACAGATACAAACTCAGTTCTGGTGCTTCCTGTTGTGCAGGATAGTAACCAGAACTTTAAATTACTGCTAAAAAATGTTTGTGTAGAATGCCATAAATGTGTAAAAAAGATGATAATAGGGAATCACAGAATTGCCTATTATTATATGTGTGTTTGTGTATACGTGTTAACAACAAACTAAGTCGGTTCGTTAGGTTAGTTGAAGACAAAGTGGCTGAGAATGAGAGTCAATGCAGGGCTTTAGGAGCCAGTGGGGAAAAATGTTGGACGCGCAGGTTGGGACTCTAATTCATTTAGACTTTTTGGCTTTCGAGGATACTGAAATTATTATGAAATTATTTAAACATTGATTTTTTTTCTGGCATATTAGTACAGTAGCAGTAAACTATTACTATATGCACACCGGACTTCTCTAAACCCTTCATGTTATTTGCAACCTCATTTATTATGGCTTATTTATATTTTTATTTTAGTTGACAAAATACAGAATTAATTATAGCTAATTGTTTTTCATTGCCCATTTGTGTTGAACTCAAGTCAACTTTGTCCTCCCTTCATCCATCACAGCAGGAGAAGGGGTGTTTGGCTCAGACATCTGATTTATCACCACTGACTGCTGGCAACTGGAAAATGTACTGAGGCTCCCATAAGTCCAAGTACAACGTCTTGGCCAACACTCGTCTTATCCTCATCTAGTACTAACATATCCGTTCAACAGAATTTTCCCTAATACACCATGGTGTGTGCGTAGCTGAGAGAGAAGTGTGTGAGGTAAAAGATGAAAAGATAAAAAACAGAGATAGATTGAGATGGAGGGGTCACTCACAGTGGGTGATATGCTAAACAGCTGCAGTGTTTTACATGTGTTTTACATACACATACATTTTAAACATAAGCTCTAACCACACTCTGGTAGGTAGCTGTGGCCAGCAGTCTCAACATTTAGGTGTGCATGTCCTGTGCATGAGGACCATACGCCGTATATATATCCCGTAAATGACTGCCATGTCCTCAAATGACTGTCCAAAGGACAAGCAAATCTTTCACGTCTGCAGTTTGCGGCATCATGAACTAATGTCAGGGCGCACCGACCCATGATTTAATGATGTTTGTATCATCATAAATGTGTGTGTGTAGAAAAGGTGATGTCTGATTATTATCACACAGACTGTTCGGCAGAGTTGCCTCGGCGTTATTCCGTGTTAATAAAATCTATCAGAACCACAATTTTTTGGTTCCATAGTTTATTTCTCCCATGTTTCTTCATAATTCCACCACGATGGGAGCTGCTATCTTGAGATTTTGTCATTTGGAGCCACAGTCTGCGCAGTAGTGATGGGGCAGTGGAGCTGCGGTATCGAGGTCACCCGCCTGAACCAATCGCGAGCCGAGCACGGCTGCAGCTAATCAGCGAGAGAGTCTCACAGCCGCCAATCATGATGTCTCACCCCCTTTTTTGTAGCATCAAATAACTAATTAAAAGCAAAGTTATCAGGAAAATGAACACTTGAACACACATCAATGTGATAAGAACTACCTAAAATGACAGAAATCATCTTTGGGAAAAATGTATTTGACGTGTACTTTGACTTTTTAGTTTTGCCCATGTCCCATCCGCTAACATGGAGGGATTTATGTCCTATTCTGCAACCAGCCACCAGGGGGCAATCAAGATATTTTGGCTTCACTTTTGGGGAGTTGTCATCTTTATATACAGTCTATGGTGTGGACCAAAATCAGCCAATCACAGTCTGGATTGACTATCACTGTCACTTTAGATATTTAAGTCAAATATCTGTAGTGAAGTGTACTGTGCCTGTTGCGGATTAGCTTAGTTTAGCTGTGTGTAAGCTTAGTGCCCGCTGCAGTAACACAATATGACAGGGGGCACCAGAAGTACAGCAAGTGCGAGCAAAGGTGGAGCACTCTCACAGCAGGGTGGGGCGTTTCGTTTTGCTTTTTGTGCATGTTTCAGAGACCAAGAGACAGCGGGCAAGAAAAAGGGAGAGTGTTTTTCCATTAATGCTTTTCCGGGCACATCCTGTGTGTGTGTGTGTGCGCGTGTGATACTTGGTGTGCGTATGTGTACGTACTTTATGTAACTTGAGTATGTGTGTGTGTCTGGTGGTGCAAGACTGACCGCTTGTTCGCTCGTGTCATACATCAAAGTGTAGTAGTCATGCAGTTTGTCTGAGAGGGCACGTTTCATTTCAGTATTTATGTGAGTGCGCGCTCTGTGAGTTATAGTAGTGGGGAGGATCTGCCTTCAGATACAAATGGCATCCATCCAGACCGGAGCACTGTAGCTCTGATGAATCTGTTTCAGTGCAGATTCTCCCCACAGCAAAGGCACTACACCACTGTCTAATGGAGCATATAACATTAATCTCCCCCTCTCCTTCTCAGTCTGCGTTTCTTTTCAACAGGCATGTCTATTTCTACTTAAATGGCATGTGAGAATGCATGCTATAGGCAACATTTTTACTTATTTTTGGATCTCTTTGTAGCACCAAGCTTGTTGCCAATTAAAACAATCAAGAGCATTTCATAATACATTATAGTTTGCATTAAATTCTTAGTATTGTAGTTTTGAATGTTCAGAAAGATATATTGGTTCCAATTTTAAATAATGATGCAAGGAGCGGTTATGAACAATGACAGATGTGGTCTCGACTTCAGTTTTTGGTGTATTTTTATAGTTATTTCAAGCAGAACAGATCATTTCTCAAATGCAGGGTGTTGGGAGTCTACAATTATGGTAAATAAATACAGATAGGACAAATAAATGATATATTAAAGATTTCAGTGGTAAATATAGGGCATGTTCACTACATGTTCACCAGATCCCGCGAGGATGCTAAGGGTCGCGCTGCTCCTCTCAACTGGCCGTTCAAGCGCTGACGTACGCTATCATGGAAATGCTCCTGATTGGTCCTTGGTTCTCTGCTCGCCACTTCAAACAGGACACAACAAGGCTCTCTGCTCATAATCTTTCTGTTTTTCCATCTAAACAATCCACCAAAATCTATTTCTTAAAACATTTGAAGCGAGAAATAAGCTATGCCACTGCTGAATCTCGTTTTATTTTAGAACAGCATCGCCTAGTTTCACAGATTGGTCCAAGTTTCGTGAGCCAGGGACGTTGCGCTGGACTGGCTAATTTGCATAAAGACATTTTTCAACTTTATGCAAATACAGACCCTCTCCAACACGTCGCAACACTCCCACCATGCACTGGGCAACTGTTTCTCCTGCTTTTCATAGGAAATGAATGGAAAGCGTATAAGGACTGTCACGTGCAGGCTGACATGTTCTTCTGTCTGTCTGTCTTTCTCCATCTCACTCGTTTCAGTGCTGAATATGAATAATGAAAAGTGTTATGGGATTATTCCTTATTAAATGGGCTATTTTGGGATTTATACATTATAATTATTACATGATTACTGCATTACTGATATGGAGGTTATTTACCATGGCAAGGGTCGAAGCTTTGAAAGCATTCGGCATTCACCCTCCGTCACCGGGTCTGGTGGAAATGTGCCGCCACGCCAAATTCACACCAGAGCAGCGGCAAAGAACGGCCTGCAGCGAGCTGCCATGCAATATCTATGGAAAAGAAGTCTTGTTTTCGCTCAGAGCACTTGAATTACAATATGCTAAAAGGTTATTATGGAATTTTTCGCCCAATGATGCCAAAAAATGCCACAAATATACTGCCTACTGCCACTTTAATGCAGCAGTGTAGTATTGAAACCAGTGCATTCCAATCCCCTTCATCCATTATAATGCATACTTTCCTCTCTTTCCTCCCCATAGCTCCTCTGTCTCTCTTAACTCTCTCTCTCTCTCACACACACTCATCCCCATTCTCTTTCCCCTCTCTATCCCCCCCCTCTTTGGTGCATATGGAAACTCTAAGAATAGCCCTGTCACCTGATGGGACTGATAATACTGTATTGATGCCAGCCCTACGCTGCCCTGCGCTACCCTGTGTGGGAGTGTATGCTGCAAAGTGAGCGAGTGAGTGACTGCTCGAGTGCCTGCGCATCTGTGTGTGTGTATGTTTCCCACCAGGAAGCGGGGGATCAGTGGGTTGTTGACATCCAAAGTCCTGTTCTGCAGGGGCTTAAGTCACCCAGGGGGACACTGTGTTGCTGATTAGTGCAGCTAGACACAAGGGGGACAGGGGACACACTGCTGTACCTCCCTGTACCTCCTCTCTCTCTCTCTCTCTCTCTCTCTCTCTCCGTCTCTCACTTTAACCCTCTTTCGTCTCAACCTCTACCCCTCTCTACCTACATGCCTATTGTCTCCTTTCCCGTTTCTCTCTGTTTAGTAATGCCTCACCATCCGGCAGCTTTCCACTCCTCTTTCTTCTCTCTGAGTCACACGTCAATATCTTTGTGTACACTTAACCTTTCCACGTTTTTCCTGCGCCTCTCGCCTCCCTCCGCTGATCACACACTGGATCTTCTGTGATGACACATGTGGTTTATTCAGCGGAAAATGCTGTGTACTGTGCCTGCGTGCTATTCTATCAGAAAGAAAAAGAAAAGAGAGGACGGAGAGGCAGAGGGAAAAAGAGACCGTTTTGCATTCTTTGTGCTGATAATCCAGCCTAACATTTTCAAAAGACGGTATTTGAGTCATAGTTGATCTTAAGCTATCTTGGAAGGAAGAGACTGAGACCTGAGCTAATCTAATAATTCCTGTGCCTGCGCTTCCTCACAGAAAGAAACGTGATCTCATTGTGCCATTTACAGTAGAAGTGGAGTTTTGATGGTGACGCAGGTGATGGTGACTTGCCCAGAATGATGACGTACAAAAAAAGCAGCGATCTTTATTGGCACAACATGTAACCATGGCATCTTTGGTTTGAGACTCCGCCAGGGACATTAGTTGCATGTCAAATTCCTCCCTGTTTTTTTTTCAGTTCACTCTATACTGTCAACTTTTAGATTAAAGGCAAGAATACAGTGTGCAAATAGATTAAAAACTTTGAATGTGACAATTTATTCTCAGTTGCCAGTTTATGACTTGCATCGTCATGTTCAGTTTTTTTGTCAACAGTTTTAGAGACTGCTGCAGTTCGGTTCTGTAGAATGTGTTATAATCAGAGGTGTTTCTAATATTTAGTCTACCCTTACTGATATAACAACGGTCTGACTGAAGATTTTTTTTCTTTGGAGAAAAAACGTAACAGTGTATATCTAGTATTCTTGTTTGGGTTGAGACTGATTCTACTGTATATGCCATGTTAATACACAGTGGGCTACCTTTAAGTGCCTTAAACTTGCATTCTTTCGAATAGCCAGCAGGGGGCGACTCCTCTGGTTGCAAAGAGAAGTCTGATTGTATAGAAGTCTATGAGAAAATGAGCCTACTTCTCACTTGATTTATTACCTCAGTAAACATTGTAAACATGAGTTTATGGTCTCAATCGTTAGTTTCAAGTCTTCTTCAATACAGCATGATGTTCATTTAGTAAATTATGGTCCCATTTAAAGTCAAATAGACCATAAAGCAGGGTATACTATGTTGTGATTGACAGGTCGCTACCACGGCGTTGTCCGGTCTGGGTGTTGTCCGTGTTTTTGTCTTAGAACTTTAACCCTTTCACAGTGTGTTCTGAGTTCATGAAAGTTAATTGTAACATTTTGGTCGCCTAAAAATTTCTTATTCAGGGTTCGGTTGTCTTAGCTACACCCTCTCGTGTCACTTCTGGTTCTAAATACCCAAGATGGCGACGGCCAAAAAAAAGCAAGATGACGACAGCAAAAATGCCAAACTCAAGGCTTCAAAACGGCAGTCCTAAAACCAATGGGTGACGTCACGGTGACTACATCCACTACTTATAAACAGCCTCTGCATGCAAATGATTCAGGTCGGTCACCCCTGTGTAGTGTCTGAATGCAATGTACATGTTCATGTTCGGGATGAGGCGTTGCTGCTGTAGCCTTGGAAACATCTATCTAGATGTATCATTATCAGGGGTCACCAGCCTATTTCCCTCCACATAGAAAGCCTCAGCCACAGCTGGGGATTGAGGAAAGCGACAGCCTGAGCCAAAGTATGCCTGCTGTTGTCCGGTGTAGGCCAGAACAGGTGTGCTGTGCATGGCAGCATGAATGTGACACTGAACATTTCAGGAATTATTTTCTGCTTTTGAGATGTAAGGATTTGCTGCTTTTCTCTGTGTGAATATCTTTGTGTACTGTTGGTACCTTGGGCTTTGGAAATTGTGATATTTTCACTATTTTCTGACATTATTTAGACCGTGATACAGATGTAGTTTTGATTAATTTAAAAAAGAATCAACATGATTATAAAAATAATTGCAGCCCTTCTAGATTACAAAGCTAAATGTGTTGGGAAGACTACTCCGTGTGTCCTTATTGCCCATCCTCTAGTGTCTCTATAGCTAACAGTTAGTAAACTTACTCTCAAAACACACATGACTAAAACTAAGTTTGAGAAACATCTCTGTTTTTAGAAAACACTGCTGTAGTTACCGTCGCAGCAGCAGCGAGCAGCAGCAGCAGCAGCCGCTGCTTGTGTTTTACCCCCCAGTAAAAGCTTGTCCTGAGTGTTATTCCTCCAGATTCCAAGTGAAGTGTCTAATTATGACATAGTGCAGTTAGTGTGTGTCAATCTCCCTAATGATAAGTGACTGGACACAGAGGATAGGCCTTGTCGTACACCCAACATGCGTTATTCATGTCAACTGTACAAGGAAACTGCATTGGGGCAGACAAGCATGTTTCTGAGGGGAACGGGGTGGGATGAGAGTCAGTCCATTTTCCTCTACCTTTTAATAATGTAGCATTTGTTTTTAAAACATTTAAATAGGCAATAGTGCACACTCATTTGTTGTTTGGCTTACATAATCTAACCAAGTTACTTTGGCAGACGTGTTGATGTAGTATATACTGTATAGCAGCCGGCTTAAAGAATTCATTTAGACAGCAAGTTTTTGAAATCCATCCTGCACTACTGAGCAGTAGACACACCCCTAGACCTTGGGGTGTTATTACCACATATACCAAACATACAGAATTTTGGAAAGTCTTACTTCCTCTTTTTTTATTAATTTAAATTTACAATTACCAGGAGGCAGAGAGACAGAGCGCAAATAATCCAGAACTAAATTTTTAATAATCTGATGAACCGAAAAACCTTTAAAAAGACAAAAGTGAGGCATGAATGAGAATAATGGGAAAACTGTGGAATCCTGACACTCAGTGTGCCGACGTGTGCAGAAAGCTTTTGTCCAAAGGTCAGTTTTAGGCTAACTATTTGTTATATTATATATAACTAAGTTAACCTTCTGAGACCCGCAGCATCGCGGGAAATCCCGACTGATTTTACTGTTTTTCAGAGGCTGTAGCAGGTTCAGTTTTAGAGCTATAGAGTGAAGCTACTGATATCATATGAAACTAGAAAAACCCAGCCTTGTGACACTTTACAACCACCACCTAGAGACCTAGAGCATTCAGAGGATGGATGGCTTTCCTGATTGACAATAAGGGGGTTTCTGAGCAGTTTCCAGAAAAGAAGTGCTCGCCATCTAATTGCCAAAAAATGCAATTCTTGCAGAAATCTACAAATGTAAAAAGTATTTGATACACAGTATGTTTTCTCTATGGTGTTCCTCAAGGTTTTGGTTTCTTAATGTGGTATTTTGGAGGGATTATTGATCATTTTGATCAATTCTCGATTGGTAAAAAAATTTTAAATTTAGCACCAAATCTGTGTAACAAATGGTATCAACCCCAAAATTGCTGCAACAACTTATGAGACAGCATGGGAATGGCCATCATATACTTCGATCATAATGTTCTAAGCTCTTATTCACTTTTACAATTTATTTTAAATAATTAATCAATTAATTCCTGTTTATTTCTAATTTATGACTAGAAAACTCGACACAGTGGTGAGCTGCATCTCAAATTAATCTTCAGGTTCCCAGTTTTAAGATGATGTAAACCACTTCTATGTGACATCTACTGTTGACCTGCTATCTCCCCCTAAAGACCCACCTGTGCCCCCCTAAAAAAGACAATTGGGTCTGTTGTGGGTCTCAGAGGGTTAAGCTAAAGCATTTTGACAGTATGTATATTGTCTTATAATGTGGATAAATCAGAAAGCTATGCAGTATCATGTTTGCAAGTGCCTTAGCTATCTACAGTAGCTTGTTAACGCATAGCTAACATGTGCTTGCTAACAGCTAACTTCACCATCTTAATCATCCATCATCATTTTAGTTATCGACTGCACCCCTAGACATAAGGGGCTATAATAATCATTTGACATGCTGAAATCTGATGTTTTTAGCTACAGTATATTGCTATTCAAAGAGCAGGGCTGCTTTATGGCTATATTAGATTATAACATGTCTTTTCCATCATTGTCAAATGTATCTTTATCTCGAATGAGTAACATATCAGGATTTCCTCTTGATATGTGAACAAAGGCAAAAGAAAGCAATCAGGCTCAGCCTAACAGATCAAGACGTTTCTTTACCACTGTTGCTCTACTTTATTATTTGAAACACTTTCTGGGTCTTTTTCCTGTCCCAGAAGGTATCTGTGCTAAACCACAATAAGCCTTCTTTACATGGCAGCAATAGGGAACAAACAGTACTGGTTCCATTGTCAGAGGCCCAGCTCCCGTTTAAGAAGTCTCCCCACAGACCACCGTCTCTTCCATGAATTCGCTTTAGCCTCTTTCCCATTGGACAAAAAAAACAAAACACACTAACATCTGGCTTTTGTCTTCAGTGGGAAAGGTTACAATAGGCATTCATTCCTGGGACAGATGACTCCGGTGTGATGCTATTACGTACAAAACATACAATTAATAATCTCTCCTCAAAGCCTCCAGTCAGACAACAGTCATTCTATCTCGCTGATCGTTGTAAAACACACTTCAATCAAACTCGACAGAAACAAAATAAAACTCATCAAAACTGTCTTCGGCAGTCTTTCCACTGTTCTAACAATCACCAACTCTTTGAGAGTTTGAAAGAGAGACTAAATAAGTAACAGATATTAAAAAGAAGTAACATTTTCAGTTTTCACTGTTTACTAACCCTGCTTCCGATGCCGGCCGCCGCGTTAGTGACGTTGAACTTGACACACCAGAAAAAAAAACAGAAAAGTATACTCGTCCGACAATGGAAGAGGAGTCTATCTCCTATTTTTAGCGTGTTATCCCGTGTTTAAAAACCCTGCATATACACGCTAATTTTGGTGGAAAAAGGGTATTTGTCTTATGTTAGTTCACTACAATACATCTCTCGCTCTCTGTATCTCACTGACACACTCATCTCTTCTTTGATTTTTGCCATTTCACAACCAGTTTTGTGCAGATTCCCTCCCTTTTTACTTCTCTTTACCCCCTCACACCTAGCTTTCATGTGTCTGATATGTCTTTGCCACTAACACCTTTAGAGCTGGTAAATGTCAGGTATACTAGATTGCTCACACTTCCTTGCAGTGTTAACTCATTAGCCCTCTGATCCTGCACAATCACTGCTGCTGTGGATGTGGATCATGCACGAGTGGTTGGAAATCCTTCACACCTGCAAACTGAAATACTGTACATTACACATGTAGGCATGAATGTGCAGGGTTGTGGTTGCGCAAATTCTTTATCAAACATGATGTGTTAAGTTATAGTGAATAGATATACTTAAGTTTATTATGTGTTACATTTGTTCTTTATGTGCCACCCTCATTGGACTATACTGGGGGTGTCTTTAAATGTGGAAATGTACAAAAGCTGAGGAAGCCTGCATTATAGACGGAGGGTTCTTTTTTTTGTAATTACACAACTCAACATCCCAAATTGCCTTGTTTGTAAGTGATAAATTCACAGATGACTATCAGATGCCAGCATTTTCCCACCCAGTGAGTCAGCTCTCATCATGTTCCAGGAGGTGAGAAGCCTTCCCAGGGTTACAGACACAACAGTTGCAATCACCTCCCCTAAATACCTCATTCGCTGACAGAAAGTGGCGCCCCTGAACGTCTCCGACAGACTGCGACTCCACAGCAGATGATTCACTGACGCTGCATTACTGGTGGCTAAGTTCACTGTGTGTTCAGGAAGGGGTCTCTCTCGGTCATGCAAAAGCAGTAAATTAACCATTAACCTGTTTTGCCGTCATCGTTGCCAACAGAGAACAGATGGTGTTGTCAGAAGATCTTGTAGCAGTGATATATTTTTAATGTGCTGTAAGTGCCGAGGCTGAGAGGAGGTAAGGAGATGCTGAAGCTGCCACTGGTTTGACAGGTTGGCTTTGAGCCTCATGGTCCTTACATTTTGACATACCCAGGGGAAGTAATGGTGCCACCATACTATGAACTAACTTGACGCGCCAGATGGTTTATTTACGCAGAACCATCTGAGAAGCCGTCATTGGAAACTGTTTGGAAAAGGACAGGCACTCTCAAAAAATACTTGGCAGGTGATTGGATGAACCATCTGTCAATCAAACTCTTGCCGAAGCCAGTCGGGAGAAGAGCGAAAACATCTTTTCCATCGAGAAAAGCCTTCAGTGTCTTTGCTCTTCTTTCAGTGAAGACTCCAGTTCTGATATAACTGATGCTATAGCATCCACATTAACCTCTTGAGGAGCCGCCAGTGTTGTTTAGAACAAATGGTCGCCTCTCCGTGTGGCATCGCACACACCTAAACCACACCTGTAGCTGCCAGTAGCTCCTCACAGGACACTGATTGGTCCAGTCACTGGCTGGCCGGACACAAATGCATGACTTCAAGCCTGACAAGATGGATTTTCGTGTGATATGTGATCCCGCGATTCTCGTGTGATCTCTTGATATCGCAGGAATCCAGCTGCTACGCAAGGTAAACTATGCTGCGCCTATCCATGTTGTGTACAACTGATGTTATTGGTTGCTGGTTGCACCAGCTTCGTTGGACAAGGAGGCATGTTTGTGTCCTCAATGGACATAAAAGCAATGCAGACTTACTGTAGCATAATTGTTCGAGGGGAATGAAAAGGAAAAAAAGCAGACCATAAAAGCTAAGCACACCTTTTGATTTCTCAAAACAAGATTCAAGATTGACTTTATTGTGATTCCTACTATTCACAAGGCAAGTTCACAGCAGAACGAAATTATGTTGCATCTGGCTCATGAGCATAATAAAAAGTGCTAACAAGAGTAAAAGTAATAAGCTAATTATGTAAACATAGATAAGATACAATACAAAAAGACAATCACATCTCTAAGTCCGCATACTAACTTTTTCCAGAGCTGTCACCTGTATCACACAGTCTTCATCATCAAACGAATGGAATTTGATGCTCAGTTGTCATGGATAATTCATCGGAGGAATTAATTATGACAATTAATGACTGTGTATCTCATGTGTTGGCTGCTTATTTTGTCATATTTTTGGGTTTATCTATATATTTATTAATTATGCATTTATCTGTGTGCAAAACACACGCATATTGTCCAGTCCTAAAAAAATGTACACTGTAACTGGGATTTCTGCCTGCCAAGGACTCAAAACACTTTAAACACTGTAGATTATGTTGGAAAAATATAGTGTTCTAGCCCAAATTGGCTCTTCTTCAGGTACAGAGGAGCAATGTGTAAATATCCGCTTACTTTTTTTGTACACGTTATAAGCGTTTTCATGCTCTGAACAAAAAAATAAATAAATAAAAAAAACATATTTTCTTTTGGTCTTTAATTTAATTATATGGCTACTGCTCTCCTTTATCAGATGGAGGCTTTTGGGAGGGACTAGAAGGTTAACATACACACAGCTCACACGCAAATATTGAGAAAGCTACCTTTTAACAACCAAACACCCATTTAATGAACAATGACACCACTGTCTTAAAGGGGCGAGATGTAAGAATCCGATATGGCTTGTTAACAGTGACACCTGTAGCCGTTAAGTCAACAACAGTCAATGTCCTGTTGCTCACGCTTGTGCTCGCACTACGTAGACGAGAGCGAGCAACAAACATGATTGACAGCTAAAACCACAATATCACTATATATTTCACATGCTTGGCAGTAATGTTATCTTACCTGTCCAATAGGAATTTTGCCAGCTCGGGGTCCGTTTTGATACCCAAAACCAAATGAAGGTCCCCATGAATCGAAGGCTCGGCTGATGTTGATCCTAGTTTTCCCACCCGACGTTGGTCACATTCCTGTTTTGCAAGACGGGCTTCAGATATAACTTTGTTTTTTTGTGCTTCCATGGAGTTTGTGTTGGAGTCTGAGTTGTGGTGGGGGCTGGTCGTTTGTTGGCATTAGCGGACTCCATTTCTATTTTTTTTAATTAAAGAGGACATATCACGCTCATTTCCAGGTTCATAGTTGTATTTTGGGTTTTTACTAGAATATGTTTACATGCTTTAGTGTTAAAAAAACACATTATTTTTCTCATACTGTCTGTCTGAATATACTTCTATTTATCCTCTGACTGAAACGCTCCGTTTTAGCACCTGTCTCTTTAAGAACCCCTCCTGAATAAGCCCAGTCTGCTCTGATTGAAAAATATGGTGCATGTTTGCAAAGGTGGTTCTCAAGCTGTGGGCGGTATATTCTAAAGAACCTGCATGTGACATAAGAAGGGGAGCCAAATCTCAATGGCTTGTTGAATCACGTTTTCTGATATAGGCAGCCCACAAAAAGAACTGACTGGTTGTCTTATTTAATAATTTGTGGGTTGGAAGGCACTCCAGATACACAAATGTATGTGTGTTTTTCCATATGTCCCCTTTAAGCTTATCTGTGTACTCCATACTGTACATGCAATCATGGTTTTGAGTTTAAGAAATCTGAATGTAAGTACAGTTTTTTGTAAACTGTACCTTGTAATGTGTAAGACATTGAGAGATTTCTGTCGGGATAATTGCTTCGATAATTTCATTAGAGGTATTCCTGCCATGGACCCAGTTTTTTTATCACTGATTTCAGCGCGTTGCATAGAGATAATAGAGTTCAGTAACCTGAGCATCCGCTCTGATCTGATTATTGAACCGGAGTTACATCCATATCTGTTAATCTAAACCAGTTACATTTTCAGAAACCTGGACTATATCAGTTTTACATAGTAGTGGAGCAATTCTTGGGTGCAAATGTGAGAGATGACATGCAATGGGGAGCAGGTGAAAGGGCAGCTCTTAGACTTGACCTGAGGTGTGTCAGTGATTCTCTTTATACCTCTGCGTGTGTGTGTGTGTGAATGAATACACTTACACGCGTGTTGCTACAGTAGCACGTCGTTGAGCATTTAAGAACCACTTGACATATTCATGCCCATCTGTTGTTTAGAGTCAACACAAGGCGGTGCTCCAGAGAGACGGAAGGAGGTGTCAGACCACATCGGGTTTGTACTACACTGAAGGTCCAGACAAAGTCATTTCTATTTATTGGGGTTTTTTAGACTCGTCATCCTATTTCTTATTTGCATGTTGACGTCAGCAAGCAGACTGAAACTTTCCAAATAGTTTGTGGAGAAGATATACTTGGCCAGGATCTTTACCAACACTCTAGCACTCTTGATAACATTTCAACATTTATAGGAGACCCGAATGTGTTGTCACTCTAGGACACACATTATATATATACAAGAATTGCTAAATGATTAAATTCTAGTTATTATCATTTGAAATTTAGTGTTCAGTGTTTTTTCTTCTTTTTGCAATTTTGCCAGAAGGTAAAAAATAGAAATCTTCTTTTAAAAGACCACCAATCACCTCTTCTTTATTGTCAGTGATGAAAGCATTTAGGGATTTTGTTTCCTAGGTCCTCGTTCCTCTCTGCTTGTGCTTCACACACATTGTACTCCGCATAATGTGATGCTGAGTGTGTATGAATGACTGCTGTGTCAGTTTGGAGTGCGTGTGAATGAGAAACGAGGTTTGTGCATATCAGGGTTGAGTATCTGTGAATGCTGAGAAGCACTGAGAGGCATTTGTGTGCGGCAAGACCCACTTACGATATAATGAGAGAACAGTTGGATGAAGCTAAGCAGGTTGTCCTGGATAGCATGGTCAAAATATGGGTCAAGACCGGATCCTTTTACAGCTCCCTGCTTCACTTTACCCCTTCTGGCTATTGTACTTTGCCTTTGATTCAAGTGTCTGTGTGCTTTACTTGTCCCTCTTAAAATACAAAAGTCAAGGCGGTGCTTTCACGTGTTGTTGATCCTTTCGTGGTTTGAAAAGCAGATGTCACCGCTGCACTTCTCCAGTCCTCACAGGTTTCATTTGTTCCACTCCTGTATCATTGATGTCACAGCTTTATTCGTCCCTCCTTCCCTCCCACCCCCCGTGGTGAGTTCTGAATGTCCTATGGGTGTCACAGCTTAATCGGTCCCCGTGGCCAGTGTGTAGTCGAGATTGACTGATGAAGGGCACTGCTGCCATGGCTGACTGATCCTCTGAACCCATCAATCTACGCCAAAGTCGCTCCGCCCCAATCAGATAGCTGGGTACAACTTTGCATACATATCAAATTATGTTTTTTAGGTGCGTTTGTGATGTAGGTTGTGGATGACCAATCCCTTGGTTGATTGTTTCTTTTACTTTGAACTTCAGTAAAAGAGCTGTGTCACGGTTGGTTTGTAGAGTTCAGAAAGGAGGGATTATACTGTAACATGACCACCTGTTATAGACTGTATATAATTAGTGGACGTAGCCCACCCATTGGTTTGTGGACTGCTGTTTTGAAGCCTTGAGTTTCGCATTTTGGCCATTGCTATCTTGGTTTTTGGCTGTCGCCATCTTGTTTTTTTTGCAACCAGAAATGACACGAGAGGGTGGAGCTAAGTGCAACCGAACGCTGAATACAGAGACATTTTTAGGCGACCAAAGTGTTGCAATTAACTTTCATGAACTGAAAACACATTGCTTTATATGTTCCCTAATATTCTTGAAATATGTTATGGAAAGAAATGGATACCTTCCTAGCTTAACTAGTGTGCTTATATATCTGTGTATTTGTAATTGTTACATAGATCTGTCAATTCTGAGTAGGACAAAGTGGCCAGCATGGCTGTCAGTGCTTTGAACCACGCACTTTTGTAGCAGCACAAAATAGCATGCACAGTACAGAATTATGAATTAAATTGCTTTTTTTTTTGCCATTGTTGTACTATCTACTCAGAAAAAACTTAGAGCTGTGAATCCCGAGATCAGCTCTCTCAGTCTATAGTCTTTCCCATTCAGATTGCTTGCAGTTTGTAGATTGTAAAATCATCTGACCCACACCTTGCATGGCAGAGCTGCCATGGAGGTGTGTGTGTGTGTGTGTGTGTGTGCTTTTCATTGTGCTTTACAATGAGAGGCATTGTAAAGCACTTTGTCCTGCTTAGCTTGAGAAGCGCTGTGTAAATGCGGTGCATTTTCTATTTGCTGAAGGAAGTCCTCCTCTCTGAATAAGCTCACAGTAGTGTAAAGTGGTGTTGCTGTCCATGGTGCTGAACTTCACTGTCTGGATCTGGTCCAATCCACAACCTTCAGTTTTTTGAAGGAACAGCGTAACATTTAGGGGGATCTATAGGCACAAACGAAATATAATATTAATAAGTATGTTTTCTTTAGTGTATAATCACCTTGAAAATAAGAATCGTGTTTTCGTTACCTTAGAATGAGCCGTTTATATCATGTTTCTACAGTAGCCCAGAACGGACAAACCAAACACTGGTTCTAGGGAGGGCCATTCATTGTACGTTCCCTGCGTCTATTGCAGACTTTTACTTTGAATGTGAAAAATGACAAGATCTTAAAAGGTTTAAAATGCCATTCAGTGCATTATTTATACATTTTAGAGTTTTAGAGTTTGGGTCTGTGGCTTTGTCATATTATATTCCCATCAAAGGTATTCCTGTATGTACAGATACATTATCTTGTAATAGCTGACAGTCAGGAGGAGAGAGACATAGAGAGATGTTGCTTTGTCTAGTTGTCATTTACCAAGCCTCACTTGATATCAGCAGCTTCATGCTGGGTTACTAGGGTTGTCACAATTTCGATTCTAAATTGGAAATCGATCGGAATCGGCTTCCGATTTTGACCATCGAAATCAAAAGCAGGATCGCCGATTCTCACAGTATTTATTTTTCTCTCCACCTACTTGCGCGTGTTCGATGGAAAAATAAATCACTACAAAAACAACACAGCGTATCTTACCAGTACACCATGGCCACTGCTGGAGTTGGAGATGACGGAGAAACAACAGAACTTGAAAATGCTCCTGCTTCGCTGATGTCACCGATGTGTGGCGACATTTTGCCTTCTCCATGAGTTATGTAGACAACGGACGTGTCATTGACAGAGAACCTACAGTTTGTAGGCTCGAGAAGATTTAGAGACTGCAGCGACCAAAGAAAACAGTGCTCATCGAACAGTTTGGCAATTTAAGCCACGGTCTCGCTGTCTCCGCTTAATAGCGATTGTGTGTCTACATCGCTTTGTACGGTGGGGGTTTATGCTCGCTGTAGTGTGAATCATGTAGGCGCCGACAGTAACGTCACGGTGCATTCAGGTGTGCCTCGTAAACTCTGAGAAACTCTAGCTGTTGTTGTGAAGTCCATCTTCTTTTGTTGAAAGTGTAGAAAACAGTTGTCAGGGCATAAAACCAATGATCTGTTGATCTTTACGAATCAAGGCTCCATAATCTAACAATGGCATGTTTAAACTGAAAATAGAATCGAATTGTGACCTTAATATCGAAAGTCAAATCGAATCGTGGATTTGGAGAAGCATGACCTCCCTATTCATTACATCTGTCCATGCATGCCAACTGAAGAGATGGCTAGATAGCCAGTTATCATCACTGTCATTTTCTTGCTTGCTCTCTTCGTGCTTGCTCACAAATACTTTAGTCTACTTTAAAAAGTTACTTTGAGAGTGATTTATAAAGCATGAAGCATTCTCTACATTTTATATCTAAAAGTATTAAATCACAACGTTCAGCTTTAGCACTTCATCCGTTTGATAGAATACACAGCCGGTCCACTCACCTTTTGATTTACCAGCAGGAGATATCCCAAGGCCTGAATGACACAGAGTCATAGGCATCTAACAGTATGTTTATTTGTTCGCATTGGTGGTTTTATATTATGAGTATACAGTATGTCATATACTCTTAAGTGATAAAAGGCTGTTACCTACGAATCATGACACAATGAAGAGGTAGAATGTCCCTGAGCTCCTGTGAGGGACACTGTGATGGCAATGGACACATCATTTTGATCACTCCGTTTGTGTAAAGCTGGACTTGTCTTACTATTTGTCTACAATAATCATAGATATTGTATATTGTCTTGAGTAATGATAGCTATCAGTGCGTAGATACTGATAAAGAGATAGATAGTGATGAAGAGATAGAGACAGAGAGCACCCTGGGAGAGTACATCATGAGTAGGAGGTAGCCTCTTGGGAGCTTGCCTGCAGGTTAAGTGAGGCTCTTGGAGAAGCTGCAGAGAGCTCTTTATTCACTTAATTACAGGATAGCACAAAGTCTTTGATTAAAGACTTTCTTATTGAATTCGAGGTGGCTTTAACAATCCGTGAGGATCTCCAACTGCAGTTTAGTACATCACATGTTGAATTAACAAGGAGCCCTCACACCCCATTGTGCCACGGACATGCAAAAAAGAGAAATAAAAACATCTCCATACATTTAGAATGTGCTCTATGTGTCTTTCATGCCTACTTTAGTCCTCTTAGGAGCAATAATCATTGCAGGGTGCCCTGATGTGTTTGGCAAAGTCTCCTGTTTATAAAGTTGTCCTCATGGATCAACAGCCCCACATGTGTTAGTGGGGCGTTTTGTCCGTAAATCTGTTCTCAGGTGGAGGACATATGGAGCTGGATATAGGATGCTCATAGCTCACAGGAGCAGTCTTGGCTAAGCGCCCTCTACCAGCCCACCTTCCTATCCCTGTGCACCTACACACTCATTTGCTTGCACTATTCTTTTTTGTTTTGTTTTGCATTTTAAGGTTTTACTTATCAGATGAAATTAACACTTTAAGTATTCTACAATGTTATGCTATTAATGTTCAGGTTATCATGCCTTCAACATCAGAACTTCAATAATAATTTAAGTAATAAGTAAAAAAAACACGCAATCTACACCTGCACCGTGACCTCTTATCTGTTTATATTCAGTTGTACGCGTCTGTAACTGTCGGTGGCAGGAGTTATTGATTGATGCTGAGTATTTTTCAAAGTAAAAAATCAATAAAGAACCACTCGCTAATCGATTCAAAAATACACTGCTTGATTTCATAAGTAGCACCTTTCTGACCGCATAGTTTTACATAATTATCGACATCATTTGCTGTTGATTAAATGTTCCACCGATGTGTGTTTGAGTGTCTGTGCTCCTCTTAGTTATAGATATGCTCTCAATTTACATCCCAGCTAACATGTTTGTAAGGAAGGAAGGAACTATTGATTGTAGTTACTGTTGCTTCGGTGGGATTAACTCTGAGACCCAGGCGGCAACCTCCGGTTCTGAAAAGTGAAGCCAATGCGGATGTGCCTTAAACTTGCATTCATTCTAACAGCCACTAGGGGGCGACTCCTCTGTTTGCAAAAAGAAGTCTGATATTATAGAAGTCTAGGAGAAAATGAGCCTACTTCTCACTTGATTTATTACCTCAGTAAACATTGGAAACATGAGTTTATGGTCTCAATCGCTAGTTTCAAGTCTTCAATACCGCATGATGTTCATTTAGTAAATTATCGTCCCATTTAGAGAAACACAGACCATAAAGCAGGGGATGCTTTAGAGCAGGGCTACCTTGTGATTGACAGGTCGCTACCACGGCCTTGTCCGGTCTGAGTGTTGTCCGTGTTGTCGTCTTACAACTTTAACCCTTTCGCAGTGTGTTTTCAGTTACTGAAAGTTAATTGTAACATTTTGGTCGCCTTAGAATGTCTGATTCAGTGTTCAGTTCAGTGTTAATTTTAGCAGCTATTTTAGATTTAGTCTTAGTCTTAAGACGAAAATCTTAGTCTTATTTTAGTTTAATGTTTTAGTCAACGACAACTCAAAACGTTTTTGGCCAGCTTCAGTCGGCGAAAAGTTATTACTTTTTAATCAACTATTAGTCATTACTCTTAGACAAATTGTTGAATGCAGCTCTGCAGTTACTCCATGTCCTCCTGACTGTGCTCATTAGTGATGCACGGTTCAGTCGCACCCACCAGTCCGTCTTGAGAGCCAATCCGCACTGCCAACATGTGAACATATGCGTGAAACAACCACTCAAACCCGACCCGCGAACCGCCAACTTTTGTTATTATCGTAGCACAAGTCAGGACTGAGAACTGAGACAAGTGTGTGTGTTTGAGACACGGAGAGAGTGACTGAGAGAGAGGAGCAGACGGTGCAAGGTGCCAAAAATACAGAGAGATTTTGGTAAAGTTTTTATGTTTTTAAACTACATTTTAGTTTCTTCTTTTTTTGTCAACGATATTGCATGTTTGATATCGTCAGTGTTAGTGTTTAATGCCGGCGCTGCCGTCTCGTCATTGTCTCGTCTTGGTCATGGAAAAATAGGTCGTTGACGAACATATTTCGTCATAGTTTTAGTTAACGTCATTAACACTGATTTGCTCCACCCTCTCATGTTACCTCTGGTTCCAAAAAGCCAAGATGGCGATGGCCAAAATGCCTAACTTGAGGCTTCAAAACCGTAGTCCGCAGACCAATGGGTGACGTCACCGTGACTACCTCCACTTCTTATATACAGTATGTCTGAGACAGAAGTACACACTGGTGAAATCTCAGATATACACACGGATCCAAAAGTTTCAGTATCTGCATTTGTTCTACTTCTTCAACTTTCACTTTGAAGTTAACTCAAGGATGTGATCAGTCCCTTTACGGTACCACTCTCTACTGTCCACAGATTTGAGTTCAGTGTGAACTGTTTAGCTAGGTGCCTCTCAAAGTAGGCTGTTTGTAATTGAGGGGGGTTTATTATAAGAGGCCAGAAGATATTTTAAAACAGATAGGAGCGTACTGAAAGCCGAGGCTAGCTCCAACAGCCCTGATTCTGTCTTGGTGATTTACACCGCTGTGTAGTGTAGGTCTTCCAGAGGCTTTTAACACAAAGGACTGGGCCTCTACTGGGGATATATACATGATGAATTACCTGGTGGTTATGAGATAACACACGTCAAAGTGTTGCTGTCACACTCTCACAATGCCTGCAAAGCGGTCACACACCGAAAACAATGGCCTGCGTTTTTCTCACGCTAAACAGAGAATAAGTGATGACAGGGAAGGGGTGGCGATGTTGCAGCACCTCGCCGAATTAAAGAGATCAGAGGTGTTTATTTAAAATATACGAGTCAGTGTCAGTGACAGGCAGAAGAGAGATCTGCTAATTATCCAGGGCGGCTTTGCTCTATTTGAACTGAGAATGTTAATGCATCATAAAAGCTGAAAACAAGCCCATTACTATGTTATTATATGTTTGGTAGAAGTAGCTGATTTTGCCCTCATGTGCTCCCTGTGATTTACTCCCTCTCATTTTCATCCACTTCATGTGAGCGCCTCTCATATATAAAACATTCTCATCTCCACTCTGACCTCGTAAATGTGTATTTTCCTGCAATGTGCATGAGTGACCTCTCTTAGATCAACATATTGGAATGATGTTTTTTTGCCTCGCAGTGCTTTTAAAATGAAGGAGAAAAGGGAGGAGGAGGAAGAGGAGGAGGAGGAAGAGGAGGAGGGTGGGTGAGTGAGTGAGTGAGTGAGTGGAGTGGACCAGCCACAGGATTCACAGTCCTCCCATGATGCCCTGGTGCGCTCTCAATGACAGGTTTTTCCCCCTGTCCACCTCCAGACTCATCACCTTGGAGCACGGAGGGTCATGAATATTCAACAAAGTGTCCACTGTTTATTACTATGCAGCAAAGATCAATGTGTGCCCTCTGCGTGTGAACACACTCTCTCATCTCTCTGTTACTGTACCAGCCAGTGTGTTGGACCACCTGATTTGACTGTTATCAGGCCGTTAAATGTGCATTATCGCTCGCTATGAGCATGATAGTTGTGGGTCAGCAGGGGCCTTCTATACGCCAACTACGTTGTAAAAGTGAAAGCGAAACTTAAAGCAAAAGGTTCAAAAATGTAGAACTGCACGAGACGTTACGTTTTGAACACAAACAAAACGGCTTCTTTAGATTTAAGCAACAAAACCACTTAGTGAGGTTCAGGGAAAAACATTGTATTTTGACAGGGGCTGTCAAAGTTAACACGATAATTAACGCAAATTTGTTTTAATGCTTTTAAGTAAGGGATAATGTACAACGAGCCGTTCATTGTTGTGAAATAAACCCAGACAGGGCGATGCGGCACCCCGTGGACCCCAAAGTGAAGCGGAGAGGTCTTGCATCGCCATGAAGGGGTTTATTATACAACAATGACCCGCTAGTTGTACATTATCCCGCTTATTACACAGCCAGTTACTTAATAAATCAATAATTTGACACAAAAAAGGTCCACCAGAGTCAGACATCAGAACTACGACAATAGCAACGGTCTGCTATAAAGAAATAACAGACCGTAAAAAGCTGTGATTGACCAATCGAGTATTCAAAAAAGCTGTGTAACTACTGATTATTGCGCATTTAATGACCTGATAACAGCCTAATTGGCTGCTGAACCTCAGCATTGCTCACTGTTAGTTTACTGTAGCAAATGATGGTGAAGTATAGCGATAAAGACAGGAATCTGGAGAACAAAATGAGTGAAGTAAGAGGGAGAAGTGATGGAAGCATGTTTGTAGAGCTGCCTCGGAGAGAGCAACTTCCATCTTCCCTGCGGACGCTCAGGAGCTCCTGCACTCACTGTTTGGCTTTGTTTCTCAGTAGCAATGCCACTGCCATTAAACACTCGTGATAAAACGCTCACCATGAATAAGCTGAAAATGAAACATTTGGACAGCTCCCGAGTGCAACAACTCCCCCTCTGCAGCATGCCAAATAAATATTAAGTTTATGAGTTTGTGCTCATTCTCTAATTGGCAGCAGACTTTGACTGTGACACTGTAGAACAAATAATTTAATTCTAATTTGGTATCCCTCCAATCATTTACTTTCAACTCTGGAAGTTATGGAGCATAATAGAGCTTTATATATATTGTTTAGCTGTGGTAATTGCTGTAGAGCACGTCATACAGTAAGGAGAGATCCAAGACAAACAAACGGTTCTCAACAGAGTCAAATCTAATGCATTTACAAATAGATCCCCAACATGAATGTATAGTTTCATGTTGAATAATAGTTTTATTGGGAATACTCTAGCTAGCACATCAAGTGCAGCGGAAGGAGGGAGTAGGTGGGTGCTGCAGGAGTCGGGGGTAGTAGAAGGAGTCGGACAGACAGAACTCTGAGCCGGCAGTGTGTGTGCGCTCAATATTGAATTTGTCAATATATCATACAGGTTTCGGTAGAAAGGTGCTTCATGTAAAGTGGAATCATGTCGGAGGAGTGTGTGAATGGGACAAGGACTCGTGTGGGTGGGCACAGTGTGTGTCCCTACTGTGCATATTTGCTTGTGTACACACATGCATATATGTGGGAGCGAGAGGCGGACCGGTGGGGGTGTGCACACCAAGTGATTCAGCACTTCATGGACAAGATTCATGTTTTATGAGTATGGGCTCCCATAAATTACATGGCCTGGCTTTTCTGCTGCTGCAGCACAGCGCTGTTCTCTCTCTCTCTCTCTCTGTCTGTCTCTCTCTGTCTTCACTCATTCTCATACTCTTTCATTCACAGTCTATCACATTTTTCTCTCTGTTGCTTTTTGTCGCACACTAAATGTCATCAAAACTTACGGTGTCGATATATATGTCAAGATGGTGTATGCAAATGTTAAAAAAACAATCTCCCTCAGCAGAAGTGCCCTAAGGATGTTTATTGCTCAACCTACTCATGTGGGTGTACTGTGGGAAACAGACAGACATGCAAACTTGACTTGAGTATGTTTACCTGTGCTCCATGTGTAGGCTTGTGACGAGCCACAGAACTTACTGGAGCGTACTTCTGGGAGCTTCCTGTGTGTTACTTAGCAACGGTGTGCTTGCACTGCAGAGTCTGTTTTAGTTTTTCTTAAGGAGCACCATCCCTCCCTACGTCCCTCTGCAAACGTGCATTTCAGCGCGCATACAAACGGAGAAAGAGACCAAAACACAGAGTCAGAGTGAGAGACTTGAACCGACTTCTCTGTGTGGTGAATCAACAGATTTCTGATGGAATAGCTTAACTCAGGGGACTGAATGTATACCTGGTCTCTTCGTTGACAAAATCTGGACTTTTATGCATGCAGCTTCTATAGTTATAGGCCTATACTTGCATGTGTGGGCTATTAGTGTCACATCCTGAGGTTGCTGTTGCCCATCAGTCAGCCTCACATTTGTCCTGAACCAAATATATCAGCAACTACTGCCTTTGAATTTTTCTTTGTATATTTATTTCATTTCATTTCATTTCAAAATTTATTTCGAACATGTAGAATACAAAAAAATTAAATAAAAAATAAAGAAAAAGAATGATCATACCAACAAATGGACAGTCATAAACAAGTAATATTTACATACAATGAAAAGCATAAGAAAAATAAATTGTCAAACACTTGATGCCTTGATTTACATATTCGAAAAGGAGTGAGAAGTATAAACTTATTTAACACCACCCCTTCTCCATAAATCAATTAATACATATTAACCAGCTTCCTTATTGAGCCATACATATACTGTAATTAAATTTTCCTAAATTTGTCTAACTATAATTATTATTATTTAAAATTATTCTAACTATAATTATTACCTTTGATCTGTGTCATACAGAAATATAAATTAATTACTGATATAATTATTCTTATTAAAATATAAATTTGTTATCAATCCAGAATACCAATTAATTACTTACATATTTAACTTAATCATATTGACTATTTGTCATCTTTTCTTATATGCACAAATTATTATTTATAATATACAATTTACAATATGCAATATGCATATGCATTATGGTTCACATACTGATATTTTGGTTTCTACTCCACTAGCATCATCACCAAAGTTTTCACAAGAAATATCAAAATCTATTGGACAGATTACTATGGAATTTGCTGAGCACTGACTGTCACCTTGTGTCCCTTTTAGACGTGAAGTGAACGTGGTAGTAAATTGGTAAACACACCGTTGACATATTATCAGCATATAAAGTTGGTTTGGTGTTAGCAACAAAAATGTGCCTATCATTTACATATCCAGCAGATATGGAGTAACATTAGCAGTGGCGTAAATATCGACGGTGCAACCGGTGCGCCATAACCGGGGCCCAGAACCTGTCGGGGGGCCCAAAAATCACCTTCCTACACTGGGTCAACACTGAATCCATTATATGCACTTCTGTTACATCATGTAAACAAACCACGTAGGCTACCTATCAGCTGTGTGCTCGAGATCAGACTGGAGACGTAACCACTTATCTTCCTTCGTTTGTTCTTTTTAAACAGAAAACACACGTTTAATATTGTGATATTTACTGGAAATAACATCCAATATAGCCAACAGGAGTAGGAAATGTTCAGCTCCCGGCGATCTCCCATCCAGCCACCTGCCACCTTATTTAGGTTATTGTAGTGAAAAGAGGAGGTTTTGTATAGATAACTCCTCATTTCGGGTTATCTTGTTTGTATAGATAACTACTCACTTCCTGGTCCATTGAGGCGAATTTAAGGCGAACAACAGGAATAAATAGATACAGTTGGGCGTCTGACAAAAGTTCAGCTCAAAACAGCGTGCCACATCGCGCTGCGTCGCTCACGACCAGGACGTTCCAATACAAAATGACATGGTCTTTCTTCTTAAGCAGTATTGTTAATGACTTTGCGGAGCACAAGACCTGTAGGATAAACTTCTAATGGGGGAGTACTGGTTTTTATTTTTGTTATTATGGTGTGGGATCAGGAATTTACATCTAAAGCACTGTAATTGTTATGTCTCGTATGTTTAAAAATGTGCACCTATTGTAATCTGTCTCTGCGAGAACATTTGGCTGCTGAGTCCAGGGCCGGCTGTTAAATTAGTGTTGAGAAATGTTGGCTTCGGCTGCTGTCTGTGGTGATGATCTAAGGCTGGTTTTTGGTATGGAAGTTGCATGGTGAGCCTCTATGTGCTTGTGTTTGGGGCGAGGGCCCAAGAAAAAAATTGTACCGGGGCCAATCACAATTATGTCACGTTGCTGAACATTCATTTGGAGTCGCGTTTCTGGCCACCTGGCAATTGTAGGTGTAATTTTGACTCTCCTTTTAGCTTTGTTTTGGTCTTCACCAACACCTGATGGAAATATCTGGCATTTTAGCTGCTAAATGCTCCACAGTGTTCACCAGCTAGTCCTGAACTTTGTCTGTCTGGTGTTGTACAAGTAGCCTACATCGGGTTTATGAGAGCTTTGCTAAAAAAACAGCAGGAAGCATTTTGATGAGAGCAGTGAGAGTGAAATAAAACAGTAAAGTTGCTTCCATAATACCAAAACAACGAGTGAGCTGAAAGACACTAAAACAAGAGATGAGGGAACTCCTGGGTCAGGTGAACCTTCTGCAGGTTTGTCGCTGTGAGCTATGTTAATATTAGATGTAGTATTTATTTTAGATTGTTTGTAAAAAATATATGGATCGGTGCAGCTTTGTGGCTAACTTTGCACACGATATTTGAGACTTTATCGTGCTTATTGCCATGGCAGGCTGTTCTCATGCACCGTTCGTAGCTATACCTTTGAAAAGTAATGCACTGTGATTCGTATGCATCCCACAAAATTAATTTGTATGTACTCAACGTAATCGTCAACCGGGAAGTATGAAGAGCAACAAACTCCATGTAGGGAGGAGGTCAGGGTGGATGGATGGGTCCAAAAACACTAGACTTTTGCCCAGCAGACCGCTGTTTGTATCCCATGTGAGTCACATAACTTCTGCCCTTAAGTTACGCCACTTCCACGATCTTTTCCTAAGTAGTTTTGTTGCCTGAACCTAACCAAGATGATCTTTTCCTAAACCTAACTAAGTACTTGTGTTGCCTAAACCGAACCAAGTTGTTTCCTGTGAAGATAGAAGTTTAGTTCAGTTTAGTTTATTTTGAAAAGACTGTATGCATGTAAAGAGCGGAAATTGACACGTGTTGCTGGACATTTGTAGGAAAACGCACAAAAAATGCGGAATACATTTTCGTAAGATATCATAGGAACTGTTGTATGACGATATGTTGCACCACGTGTAGGAGCGAGGGGTTTTACAGTACCAGTGCCATCGACGGAATATTTTTTACAGTGATTAGGGGGTTTGTAGTCTGATCAGTGATCCCATCAGGACCTTCATCCTCACTGCTGTGCTACAAGAGTAAGAGCAGAAATAACCAGAATCTCATCACTAAAAGCTGCAGTGAGGACAGCACTGTTCTCCTGTGAACAGATGCATTTATGCATGCTAACAATTGCGATTGATCCTCGACAAAAAAAACAGCGTGTTCGCTGTTAGCCTGTGGAGAGACAAGACTCCGACCTCTCTATAAGACAGATGAGTTAAACCAATCTAATTCAAGCTCGTCGATAGGAGAGGAGCGCATTTCCCTGAGCAGAAATTGACCAGGTGTCAGGGGGGCTGATGGAGAGGGCAACGTGGTGTGTGTGTGTGTGTGTGTGTGCGTTAATGTGCCTGCAATGTGTGTATCAGCTTTTGTGAGTGCAGACATTTGTGTGCACCTGTACTTCACAAAGCGTCTTACTTATCCCGGGAGCTCCCCTTTGTTTGAGGATGCTGCTATTTTTAGAGCCGTGTCGAAAGGTCAGCTCCTCTATCGGCTGGAAAAACACTGAAACAACGGTTTAACAGGGAAAACATGCATCCTCTGGGAAATGCCTCAGTCACCTGCTACATGCTTTGCATCACCCTGACAATGCTCTGCTGTGATGACACTGTGTGATGTGATTTTGACTGGTGGTTTAGCCAGTAGAATGGGCTTTTTCCTTGTAAAATTCGCATTGTCTGGAGTCATCATCCTGCCTCAATATACCACTATATTCCATTAAGACTGTTGCTTCTTTAAAATCTTCCCATTTTGCACTCTGGGGTGTTAATAAAAAAAATCATCCCATAAATGATTGTTGTGAAATGAGTGATCCTGTATTTTTTTGGCCGATCTTTATATGAAACCTTCCAGTCTTCATTTGTCTTTAAAATGCTCAACCCCAAATTATTCATCAAATACTCACCTCATGTCAGCCTGAACGCTGGATGTGAAAGGTTTTTAGTTCTCTTCTTCACAAAGGATTCCAAAGGTTAAGTTTTCATGTCGATACAAGTATCAAAACATTCACAGAAGCTCCTGAAGCCGCTGCTGCGTCATTATGCCACATCTACCGTGTTATGTCTAGTATGTTCCAACCATTCATATTTTCTATATTCTGTGTTTTTGTTGCAATATTGTCCCCCTAGAAGCTCCAACAGAAGATATTAGTATTATTGTATTTTGGCAAAACAATGACTGTGTTGAATGTACGGAGCTGAAGAACAGAGGTGGAAGAAGTGCGTAAATAATCTGAGTACTTGTAGCAATACCACAAAAAAAATGAAAACACAAAAGCTCCGTTGCAAGTACTGTAAAAATCCTACATCAACATTTTAGTTGTAGTAAGTACATTTTTAACATAGACTTTATATAAGAAGTGTACATAGTCACCGTGATGTTACCCACTGGTGTGTGGAGTGCCATTTTGAAGCCTCAAGTTTGGCATTTTGGCCGTCGCCTATTTGTTTTCTTGCAACCAGAAGTGACACGAGAGGCCAACCAAACACAGAATAAGACATATTTTGGCGACCAAAATGAGGCGAATACGCGGATAACTCCCAGACCGGACAACGCCGTGGTAGTGACCTGTCAATCACAATGTAGCCACACCCTAAAGCATACCCTGCTTTATGGTCTGTGTTACTCTAAATGGGACCGTAATTTACTAAATGAACATCATGCTGTATTGTAGAAGACTTGAAACTAGCGATTGAGTCATAAATGTTTACAAAGTTTACTGAGGTCATAAATCAAGTGAGAAGTAGGCTCATTTTCTCATAGACTTCTATACAATCACACTTCTTTTTTGCAACCAGAGAAGTCGCCCCCTGCTGGCTATTAGAAAGAATGCAAGTTTAAGGCACTTCAGCATTGACTTCACTTTTCAGACCCCGGAGGTTGCCCACTGATTTATATCAGCTAAATTAACTTAAAGTATCAAAAGTAAAAGTTCTAACAATGCAGAACGTCCCTGTTGAGAGTGTTATATTATTACTATGTATTTGATATATTGGATTATTATTGTTGACTGTGGACTCACATTTAAGCAGCTTTTTAACAGTGTAGCTGGTTGGGGAGGAGCTTTATATACTCCTGGGTTGTTTGATCTATAGCAACGCTACATGCTTCATAAACTGACATTATGTTTTGCAAAGCAATTACAGCTATCAGATAAATGCCATGGCTTAAGATATATTTTCCTCTGGAATGTAGTGAAAGGATTAAGTGGTATAAAATGGAAATACTCCAAGTGTATGCATCCATTGTACCCAAGTACAATACAGTTTTTTTTCACAGAGAAAACGTGTTATTTGGAATCCATTGCAACCAACATGAATTCAAGCTGAAGAACGCCACTCTATTTCTAAAAAAGTAAACTACTATTTTTTTTTACAACCACCTGGCAAGTATACAAAGTTGTATAATGATGTTTGATACTCAAAAACAAAGTTGAGGTGGAGTATCACTTTAGGCTAATTGGCCACGCAGCGATCAGAAACGTCATCATCAACATCATCTGCAGTCCTCTCTCCTGCCAAAACCTCGTTCTTCTATATCCCGAGGCCCGAGATAAAAACATGTCCCTCCTCTTCGTCCTCCTCCACCTCCTCTGTAGGTAGGCGTGATGGAGGAGGTGAGTGAGCTTCAGCGGTACAGTGAAGGCCAACATCGGTGTCCACATTGCAGGCTTTGTCCTGCCAATTTTTGAGCTTTCAAACCAAGTCCCATCCCAGCAGTCTGTCTCATGTGGAAAGAAAATTACAATCTGAAAGCTTTTTTTTTTTTTGTTGCATGAACTTTAAGTAATTTTCTATTTACATTTAAATGGCTTTAACAGATCCTCTCCGATGTGTAGCCCAGTCATAAAGACCTGGGTTCTGGCATCTCACTTACACACCAGCTAATTATAGTCCACTGTAATTACAAATGTGTCATTTCTCATTAGGCCCTAACAGCAGACATGCAAATGAAACACTCTATTTGACAGTGGGCTTTTTTATCTTTCCCTCCGCTCTTTTATATCTTTCAGTTTGACATGGGGTAAAAAACAGCTTAAAGGTACTCATCCCTCCATTTTAATAAAGCCTCCATATCTATCATTGCTATTTCATTATCCTGATTTGCATATATGTTAATTCAGCCCTTGGGGCATAAACAGAAAGAATGGTGTTTAGGCTTTGATTTTTGTTTTTGTTCTGTCTATTGTGCTGCTTTTCTCGTGAGACTTCTTTTCTCTTCTAACCTGCTCAACTTAGCTCTCTACCAAGACCTTTTAAAAGGGATAGTTTGGGCGTTTTGAAGTGAGGTAATATGACGTACTTATCCATAGTCAGTGTATTACCTACAGTAGATGACGCACCCAGTTTGGAGAAGCAGACAGGAGTTACCCCATGGAAACAAAGCAATGTACTGCTGTGGACGGGGGCAGCAAAACGTATTTTAGCCACCTAAAAGAAAGGCTCACCTAAAAAAAATATTAGATTAGATATAAATAAATATTTTGAATATTTTCACCGGTTTACCTTGCTGTCAGACAGCCATTTCTGATGGGGAACTGAAACCGTTGTACCTATCTTTGCTCTCGCCAAAGCCACCAGACTCCATTGTAAAAACCTTGTAAATTTACCTCACAGAGAACGGGGGTCGCTGGCCTGCCGCTGCTTTGTACGGTTTGTCAGTTTGTGCTATTGTGTGACTTTGGAGAATCTGAACAAACCAAAGTCAAACAATAACAAGAACAAACTAACTGATCATGGCAGCGGTAGACCAGCAACTCCCGTGTACTGCGAGGTAAAATTGCAGTTTTTTTTCACTGGAGTCTGGTTGCTTTGGCGAGAGCATCGTTAACGGCTTCAGTTTCCTTTCGGAAACATAGACCGTGTAGCTTTCTCACTGCTAAGTAAACCGGTGAAACTATAGCCTACACTTAAAGTGATGTTGAGTTTTTTAGGTGCTACATTTTTGCTGCTGCCCCCATCCACAGCAGTACTTTGCTTTGCTCCCGTGCTGGTACTCCTGTCTGTTTTTCCAAGCAGGGAGCATGCCGACCGTCATCTACTGTAGATAATACATAAACTATGGATAAGTACCTCATTGAAACCCCACTTCAAAACACCCAAACTATCCCTCTATCCTGTGGCAAATAGGAAGAAAAATAAAAAATGTCTCCATAAAAGTGAGATTATCTACATATGTGTAATTCCGTCTCAGTGATTTATTTTGACATAGTGCAGTTTGAGGGTCGGTGATTGATTGGTAAAGATTTGATCTCTAAATTAAATCAAGTTCACATAAACGCAACGCCATCTGATCATCTGGCTGTGCTCCTCTGTTCACATGATCCTACGGCTCTGCAGCACGGACTGCTATTGGAAACTGTGTGTCCTAAGGCTCTGATCTATATATTGTAGAGCCCTACTGTATGTGCCTCCATTGCATAACATACGGAAATTAAAACAAATGCTTCTTTCCTTTTTTCCTAGTTTTTTTTTCTGACATGCTTTTTATTCCATTCTGCTCTCTCTCTCTGCATCTATCTCATTCACCCAAATGCACATACACACAATCTTATATGCAGTATATATGTATGCATATATATGCATCAAATACCAGTTGGCAATAGGGGATCAATGAGTCTTTTACAGCACAGAGAAACCCACAATCTCATTATGGCTTATCACTAATGACTTAGTTACTCTAGTCAGGTCATATCTCCACATATAGAGTTCACCACTACTTCCATCATGTCACATGTTGTGAGTTAATTGATTGATTGGTGACTTGATAAACTGATTGAGACACCAGGGGATGTCACTATCAGACACGCATGTCCAAACACAGCTTCCGTGATGTAGCCTGTTTTGGCCACTTGAGGGCATCTTGGTTGTCTTCAGACAAAGAGCGTTTTGTTTCTTGTGAAGGGTTCCAGTTTTTGTTCAGTCTAATGCTTCAGTAACTGGTTATCTAAATGCAGTGGAAGATACCAAATATTAAATGTAGTGGTTACAGTCGGGACAAAGGACTAACATGACAGACACTTTCCCAGAAATCTACTCAATGTTTAATATGATGGATCTTTTCACTCTGTGTTGCTTCTTTAAAGTTGATGGGGTTCAGTGGGGAGGTCTTTTGTTTTGTTGTCAGTATAGAAGCCATCACAAGACTTGTAACCTTTGTTTTAGCAAAAAAACAACAACACTTTTTTTAGAATAGAACATCAGAATATATTCTCTGTGCTGATCAGTTTGCATATCCTTGATCAACACTGTAATCCTGCAGCAGTGTCCTGCTGGGCTCTGTACTGCTCTCTAGTGGCTGAAAAGTAGTAAAGCAATTTATAAGCAGCAAAGCAATTAAAGCATGACAGGAGGGTCAATATCACCTCAACAGGGTCTGCATTTTCATTCTCACTTTAAAAACAACGTGCAAAGGTTGGTAAACAAATTACATGCAGATAATGTGAAGCTGGCACGACACATACTCTTTGCAAGCCTGCAGGCGTGCTCCGGTGTAGAAAATGAGATGGATAATTGTTCACCAAATGCAATTATTTTGTCTGACCGTTTGAAAGACCTTGGTACATCTACAAACAAACTATACAGCAATATGTTTTTTCAGATTCAGACAACTTTATTGATCCCAAGAAGGGCAATTCAATTCACAGCTTACCCCATCACAAACACACAGACAACATCCAAAATGTTATGTCAATCACAGGCCAGTAAAACTGACAAACAAGAGGTCGGTAAAGGACAGCAGATGGTTAATAAAATATAATAATAGCAATAAATAGATAAAAAGAGAAAACATTGTTACCTGATTTATCATGTAAGGGAACTGTCATTAAATATGTGTCAAGTTAACTACTGTATTTAGCTAAGAGCAACTTCGACATGATCATTTTTACTGTAAGCAACGTGATCAACCAGTGAGTAGCTCTTTTTAAAGTGCTACTGGTGCAGTAGGCTCCACACTCACCTGAAGAGTGATTATGGTGAACTTGTGGAGCCACAGTGTTTTGAGTTGGAAAATCTGGTATTTTTTGCTGCTTTAATGTCACTGAATTCCAATGAGTTAATTTGTCGGGCTGGCGGGTACTAATTAACTGAAAAATACACGTTATGTTAAATTTTAACATCAACCCTCAAAACTCTCAGATAAAAGAACTTATTTTATAACTGAACTTGAGGTAAGTTATTGAAACTTGTTTTAGGGCTGCACGATAATGGCCAAAACGATAATCACGATTATTTTGATCAATATTGAGATCATGATTATTTATCACAATTAATCATAGATTTAAGGGACAAAATATTTGTATTGCAATTTCACATTTAAATAAACAAAGCGCTGCTTTCACTTCCGTGATGTGCTACATTTCAAGTCAAAAACTCTAAATGTTGTCCTTCCACTTTGTTGTTGTGATCTATAGTGGTTATTTGCATAAAAACACACAATTCAAATGATTTGGAAATAAATTATTCTTTTTTTTATTTAAATATTTGCTTTGATTAAAAAAATCTTGGCATCAGTAGTTTTAACTATATATTACAAGCTGCTTAGAGCTTGTGTTAGGAAGTTAAACAGTTCATAATTCCCTCTATCTATTTTATATTGCTGTGAAAACATCTCCTTCAAACAACTGGATTTATTCAAGTTTCTCGTCAAAAACTACATTTTACAAAATTACATTTGAACGCATCATGATAGGGTTATACTTATTTTATTTACCATCGCCCAATAAACATTTTTACTCAGCAGAGTTCGAACGCACCACAACGTGCTCCGTGCTGTCGACAGATGAGCTGGTCACTGTGATCACTCTGAGCAGCATCATGGGAATGAATTACAATATAAGAAGTGTCTGATTAAGTTAGTTGTTCCAAATGTTTTAAGGTTGTTCCTCCACGGCTTATTTTGGACTTTAGTAGTGACAAATTGCAGCTTTATGTCTTCTTCACTCACGCTGAAGAACTTCCACACCCCTGACATGTGTGTGTCAGGGGTGACATCTCAGATACATGAGAGGGACTGATGAAAAACGGCCGGCTTCAATCGGCTGCTGATTGATGGTGCATCTCTAGCTGTTAGTTTAGGAAGCGCTTGATTTATGCAGCAGAGTTTTCTAATAACCACATACAGTATAGTATGAATATTAGAGTACCCCAGAGTGCCTCTATGTAAGATTTCTTGTATTTGTAAATGTGTTTTGGTGGTTTGGTTCAGCTGACACACTTAAAGAGGAAATACCATGCTCATTTTCAGGTTCATACTTGTATTTTGGGTTTCTACTAGAAGATGTTTACATGCTTTAATTTTGAAAAAACACATTATTTTTCTCATACTGTCTGTCTGAATATACCTGTATCCACCCTCTGTCTGAAACGCTCCATTTTAGCGCCAGTCTCTTTAAGACCCCCTCCATCAAGCCGTGGGTGGAGATACTCTGTTTGGGGGCGATGTATTTTAGTGAGCATGCATGTGACATAGGAAGGGGAACCAAGTCTGACTGTTGAATCACACGTTTTCTGACTGGTTGTCTTATTTCACAGTTTGTGGATAATTATGTGCACAAGCTCTGAGAAAGTGAGTTTTTTATGATATACCCCCTTTAACTTTTATCCACACCACATGGATCGTTTAAATATAACTTGGTAGCTCAAAAACCAAGGTATATAATCATTTTTGATATACATCAATATGCAAGGTACAAGTGATCTGCATTACCTCAGACTACAGTAGCATCAGCTGTCTTACCTTATGCTGTGTCAACACGGACGGAGCAGCATTTCGTCTCCTAAGGAGAATCTGATCAGTGTCTGCGGTACATAATTTGGCTGATTGGCCAAAAGAAAATGCAGAAAATGTGTAAAAAGCAAACAAGCTTCATGAGGCATCTTCCCAGCTCATGAACAAATCTACAACAGGTGATTTTAGGTGTCTGTAGTGAGTGCGTGTGAATGTGTTGACCATAGTTTTTAGAATAACTGAAACAAAAGCAAAGACTACAGATATAATCCATAGTAAAATATCACATAAAATATAGGCTTATACCTCAATGTCAATGATACTAAATGAATGTGGTAAAACCATGCAGTGACAAGAGTAACACAACCCTGCTAGTAAATGGTAGGGATAGATGTATTATCAGTACAGCAGCCTATTCAAATACAAACCCACCTGTCTGTTAAAGAAGTTAAAACATAACATTTGCAGTTATTAATTCTTCAAACTGATTCTTAAATAAAAAAACTATTGGAAAAAACAGGCACACAAAAGGAAGTGTGTAACATTTCAGGGGATCTATTGGCAGAAGTGGAATATTATATTCATAACTATGTTTTCATTAGTATATAATCACCTGAAACTAAGAATTGTTGTGTTTTCATTAGCTTAGAATAAGTCCTTCATATCTACATAGGGAGCGGGTCCTCCTCACGGAGTCGGCCGTGTTGCTCCGCCCTGTTTCTAGGTCGTATCTAAAGGGTAACTCTCAAATTGCAAAAACTTGCAAAGAAATAGTCACAACCACTTTTCTACCAAAGCATACAACTATGAACAAATATGAATCAATATTCTGTTACTGTAATGCCTATTTCTCACCTCAAATGTTTTCAGGAACATCTTATAGTGCACTGTTTAGGTGTAAAATGAAAAAGTTTGTGACCTGGCAACCATGTTGAGATCAGTTGAGGAAAAACAAAACTCTGCTCATCAGCCGGAGCACAGCCAATAGATTTTTTAAAGCCTGAAAACAGAGCCATGAGGAGGTGCAGAAGTCTAGTTTTCTTTCAAAACACATGAATTACAATATGCTGAAAGGTTATTATGGACTTTCTGCCAAATGATGCCAAAAACGTTCTGACTACTGTAGCTTTAAGGATGTCCTCTGAGGGAGACGAACAGCATTACCACGTTTTTGCCCTCAGCAGCTCACATTACTGCAGTCTTGAAAAGGGAGGAGTCAGTGGAGGGGTATTCTGTTGGTTGCAATCTGCAACCACACCACTAGATGCCGCCAAATCCTGCATTGTTTGTAATTTCAATATTAATCTTGTTCGTTAGTTTTCAGATAAGGGATCATCGACTAACAACACCACGACTGTGGTGCACCTCTGATAAGACCCTGGGATACAGTACGTGAAGTATCTGATGTATTCAGAGCTTTGGTAACATTTTATCTGTGACAGCGTTAATGGGTGTCTGAGTGTGCGGTAATGTCTGTCGGTTAATGACTGCTGTCATACTGGAGTATTAACCCCATCACTTCAGACTAATCGCTGCACTCCTTGTCCCCCGTCACCTCCGTCAGCTCAAACACACACACTATTTCTGTAGTGGCAGGGCATCATTTGTTTTTTCTCACTTTTATTCTCGGGTCCAAGGGGTCACAGCGGCCAAAGTTATGGCGCTAATCGTCTGCACTTACAGACATCATTAGTCTTTCATTGTCTCTCGGGGAAAACTTTATTGCTGCTCTCAATCAGAGGTGGCTGAGGTCCCAATCACACACTGTCTCATTGGAGATCTATGGTGCATATCATATGAGCACACCTTAATAGAGGAAGGAAACATTAAAACATGAGCGATATGAAACACACTTATTAGACATAACATTTCATGGATGTGTTATTTTTTATGGTTATGGTTTCATTAACAAGCAGACATTTTTCATGTCGTCATAAAAGTTGATAATTCACATGCAAAGCACGTTTATGTAGTCTACTCTTTTTTCCCAATACAGTCGTTCATACATGCAAAGCTCCATTAAGCAGTGAGTCAAATATAGTCCTTCCCGTAATGTCAAAAAGTTTATTACTGCAATGCTAATATTAATAAAAAATGCCTCAAACTTTGCAGCTCTTTGCAGCTTTAAGTTGTTTTTAATTCCTCATGTTGGTCTCTGTTTGTGGCTAAACTGTGTGGTTGCACTTTTGTTTGATTGCAGTTGTTGTAGTCATTGCTGAATTCACAATTGTAGCACGAGCTGACCAGACATCATCCTCATTGCAGTTCTGTTAAACCTCTGCACTATGCTCAGGCCCTTTCCCTGCATTGGAAAATTATGATACATGTACAGACCCACACACTATGCATTTATGCCGGCACACATAATCTGTTTGCTTACCTACATGCATCACTTAGCCCATGACGGGAGAGTTTGGCCAATCACAGGTCATTTCGGAGAGAGAGAGAGAGTTCCAATTGGCTGTTCATTCAACTGAGGCAGCTGTCAATCACTCGCAAACTCCGATCAAACTGTCCAACTAGGCAGCGCTGATCAAATATGAATCAATATTCTGTTACTGTAATGCCTATTTCTCACCTCAAATGTTTTCAGAAATGAAGAAAGTTCGCTCCGGCTGGTGGGCAGTGCTTGGTATTTCCTCAACATATCTCAACGTGGCTGCCAAGTCACAAACTTTCTCATTTTACAGCTAAATGGTACACTATTAGATGTTTCTGAGAACATCTGACAGTTTGATCGGAGTTTGCGAGTGTTTGACAGCTGCTCAGAGACGGCAAGGCTCCAGCTCAGCTCTGATTGGTTGTTTTCCTCCTGTCTGTGAAATCTTGCAGATGCCATTAGGAGCACAGGAGGACACAGAGGCACATTTTTTTTTTTTCAATTACTTGTCTCATGCACTACTGTCAGGATATAGTGATATATATTTTGTTAATCATATTTGCTCCATTTCTACCCACTGCTGCTTTAACAGACATATTGTCTTGAAATATGCATCCTTTTGACTTTGTTGTGTTATGTGTTTGCAAGCTTGTGTTGTAGACGCAAGAAAACCGATATCTTTTCCATCCAAAGTGGCATTCACTGACCTGATTTTCCCCCTTATCACATCTTTGAATTCACAAACGAAACTCGGCCTGACCCGACATCACCCTCATTACCATTCTATTAAGCCTCCCAGCACCGAAAATACCCAGGTCCTTCACCTGCATCAGAAATGTATTAATATTAATGTGCTAACCTATACACTCTATGCATTCGCAAGTTGGCACACACATTTTTTTTGCTTACCTACACACACCCATGCACCAACACATTTACTCCCTGTGAAATAAACAATAAAGCACACGTACACACCTATACACACTTGGTGTCAGCCTTCAGCTACAGATGCAGGCCTTGCCAGAGGGGTTTGGACTAATTGATATTCTCCCAAACTGCCCAGGGCTTCTCCAAGGAACCACGCTCTGCAGTGCTGCTGACGAGGCACATTCCAACACTGCTGCAGACTTAAAATAGGATCAAAGGATGGAGCAGTGTGTGTGAGACAGATAGAAAGAGAGAGAGAGAGGATGTGTGTGTGACCAGCATATTGATTCCTCAGTGAATTGTGACTGTTCTTTTGCCTCTGCGTCCCTTTCTTCAGATGTGTCTCTTTTGCTCATAGTAGCACCCTCAAATGGCATCATTTTTGCTTCATCCCAAATTGTGCACCAAACTGGTTTGGGCTATTATTCGGTAGTTAACCAATCACTGCTGGTGAAGGGCTGCAGGGCTGTGTTTAATCGCTGGCACTCGTAGGCAATTATGCTTCCCTCCACTTGCTGTAATCAGGTTTCCTTTAAATGTGAAAAAGTCTGAGCAGATGGCAAAAAAAAAACCCAGTCACATATCATTTTTGTATTTTTTTTTTTTTTACCAATTGACCTTTCTTTCCAATGTTCTACTTGCCAAGATCACTTAATTAGGGTTGCTCCGTTGGCCTTATCGCCATGGAAACTCACAATTCAATCAAGAGACCCACAACTTCACATCACGTCCTTCCCACAAGCACAGATTTGTTCACTTGCAGGGGCACAGGCCGTGCACTGCGGTTGATTTACCGTGCGTGTAGCTCAGCAACATAAGAGTTAACTAAGTTTCTTTTCCAATCTGAGAGTAAGCTATTTGTGAGTGGAGCTCACAGTCTGAAGCCACTGTGTTTCATTAATGTCTCTGTTGGAGGGCTCCACACCTCAGGCCCACTCTAATCTCGTCCCTGGAGGGAGGGGGCAGCACCCCGTCACACTCGCAACAGAGAGACATATTGTAATGTGGCTGTACATATTCTCTGGTGGCATATTTAGTACACCTAGAGGCGATTATGTGATGTACATTTGAGTGATTTTATGACAAGCTGCATGAGATGATGAACCAGCGATTTAAAGGTCTGTGAGCGGAGACTTAATGTATCAGCTCCCCCAGGGTTGTTTTCTATGCTTTTCAGATATATTATTCATTGGCAGTGCGGCAGTAGCGGTTTTGCCGGCAATAAAGCAACACTTAAGGATTGCTTCTCGGCTGATCACTGCAGTAAGCTCATTCAGTCATTCACCTGCATGTTATGAGAGGAAACAGCCTGAGGAAACCCTCACAACTGAGGGGCAATAGTCACAAGGAAGGGAACTGAATGCTCCGCCTTCATGTCACATTGCATCTATCTGAAATCATTCAAGTATTCATTATTCACTAAATGAGGATTTCTATGCAGAGGACTACATACACTTGTTTATTGGACCCATTAGCTGCTGCAAAACTATTTTGACCATTGAATTTACAGTTTTTTTATTTTGAATCGTGGGACACTTTGAATCCAGTTTGAATATAAAGTATAAAGCACTAAAGAACAGTTTTTAAAAGCATTATATAGACACTGTATGGACAGGCACCAGTTAACTGTACATCTCCAACTTCTTCAGCTTCTGTTCCGCCTCCAGACGCCTCAGATCTCGTCCCACTTTTCCAGTCTAAATCTGAAGGCTGGATGGAGGCTTTTCCAGTGCTGCAGTTTCCCCTTTAACGGTTCTCTATAAGATATCCAGAGCATTAATGTAGCATCAAACAACTATTTGCTATGTAAAGATAAAGAGGAGTGATGTCTACCTGAGCAGAGAATGAAGTCGCTCTCCCTCTATGCGTGTTGTAATCGGAGCGTCTCTGTGCTATGTTGAGATAGCCGGACCGGCCACGCATGCCTGTTAGCGCACGTTAGTGCATGTGAGCGTTCCCCATTGGCTGTGCACGCTTTGCACTGCTCTCATACGGCGCTTCAAGCCAACAGCGCCCTCCCAACCGATGACGTCATTGCGGAAGCGTAGCACCCCTCCGGTTCACCCTCAGGTTAACACTGTTGGCTCTGTCAGCACTGATGCAGTTGTTTTCACTGCTTTCGCTGCTAAGTAGGTTATCTTATTCTACACTGCCTCACAGTATGCCATATACACAACCAGCTCTTCATTCAAGCTATAGATCTTTGCATTGCTCGGCAACAGCTTGGTTTACTTCCCGTCAGCTGATGTCATTCACAAACACTGCAACAGGAAATAAACTGAGACACATTTGGAATGTTTAGGTTACTGTGAAATGGTCTATATGATTTTTACAAAATATTCAAACCCAAGACTCCATGAATTTGATGGCTCCACCATTCCATCAAATGGAAATATTCCAGATGTTTTGTGCATAAATTAAACACATTTTCCCAGAATTCAGCCGGGGCATTTTTGGTATCTTTGGAAACTTTTGGATCTCAACTAGAATTTAAAAGAAAACGTGCCAGTATGCGTCAAGGCTTTTGACTAATGACCCCCTGAGCTTTCTGTCCCTTGCCCACCTCCAGGGGCCTCACCACTCTCAATTTGAGACCATTTAACAACAGCTCTCCATTTTCATTCCCCCTCACAAGCTCTTGATGTGCTCTCGTCTATCTTAGCTCACTGATTAGCTCAAACTATTAGAGTCATCGGAACAAATGAGACACATACACATGAACACTCACAGTCCATAAGCGGGCTCTCTAAGCTTTTATAGCTTCAGTAGATGGACTCGTGATATTCAGTGATTAAACAGCTAAAGCATCGGGAGGAAGAGAAAAACAAGGGAGGAAAGAAAACGACACAAATCCTTGCTAAGCGAAATCATTACTCATCTCAAATTAAATTAACTCTCTTTCTTTGATAAAACAATGTAGGTCTATAGTTGATTCCGGCAAGTTAAGCCCCTTTTATTTTCACTGCATGGGCCTGAGAAGTGCTGAGTCCCGCTCGCTGTTTTTTCCTATCAGGATGGGTGATAAAAGAACATGGCCCCGAGGCAAAGTAATAGCAATAATCAAATGGGTTGTTTATCCCGGTTCCATTGGGTGACATTTGCTTTGCCTCGGCAGCAGGACATCTAACTAACACTAATGCAATTTCCTCAGAGGAGATTGGATTAAAATGTTTTGACCTGATGAGGCTGTGGCTTCACAAGTCTGCGTCACATTCTTGCTTTGCTGAATGTTTGGGTCTCCATGTTTTCCATACGGGCCAACTATGCGTATGTTTGTATAAAAAAAGCTGAAACGCACATGTTTTCTTTGCAGCAGGCTAATTTCTTGCAAATTAGATCCCAAGGCAACATTTAGTCCTTTTTCATTTGTGGCTAGTCTCGGACGAAATGTCCAAATGTGTTAACCCAACTGCCTTTCTCTGTGACCCAACTTAAAGAATGAATGAAGTGTTTAACGCGTTTGTGAACAAATTAACGTGAACAGCTCGGGGCAGACTGTCACTCTAACCACGTTAGGTCCTATAGGTGGGGCAGTATAAATGGGGCATTAGAAGTCACAGGAAAAGGTCTTTGGAATGGGACCGCCATGGACTCTCATGCATTCACATGTAGGAGGAAAAAAAATGTAGGTATGTGCGCCCACGTTTTGCTTCATGCATGAATATTTCACAAGGTTTTGATGTTGCTTTTTGACACCCTGCATTGTATTCTGTTTGATATGAGAGCAATCTCTGGGTTTGAACTGAATATTTAGCTCCTCCAGGGTAAGGCTTTTTGCATGTGCATGTCTGCGCTATGTATAGAGAGCTTGTCTAATTGTCCATGCATTCATGCTGTGTGACTGAAAAAGGTAAAAGCCACAGGGCAAAGCCTCGCCTCTCCTCTCTAGTATTATCCCAAACCTGGATCCGGCCCAATGTGTTTATTTTTTATTCTTTACCACATTTGTAGAATTAATGGGGATACTTGTATTACTCAAGCACACTCTGTTGCCTCTGTTGTAAGCAGAGAATATGAGATATTAATACTGCATACAGTTTCAACACCAATCCTGTTCGTGATATTCATGGACAGGATATCGAGGCGTAGTCGGGTGGAGGAGGGTTTGCAGATCGGTGTGCTGAGGATCTCATCGCTGCTTTTTGCAGATGATGTGGTCCTGTTGGCATCATCGGTTTGCGACCTCCAGCACTCACTGGATCGGTTCGCAGCCGAGTGTGACGCAGTCGGGATGAGAATCAGCACCTCTAAATCTGAGGCCATGGTTCTCAGCAGGAAACCGATGGATTGCCTACTCCGGGTAGGGAATGAGTCCTTACCCCAAGTGAAGGAGTTTAAGTATCTCGGGGTCTTGTTCGCGAGTGAGGGGACGATGGAACGTGAGATTGGTCGGAGAATCGGAGCAGCAGGGGCGGTATTGCATTCGCTTTACCGCACCGTTGTGACGAAAAGAGAGCTGAGCCGGAAGGCAAAGCTCTCGATCTACCGGTCAATCTTCGTTCCTACTCTCACCTATGGTCATGAGGGTTGGGTCATGACTGAAAGAACGAGGTCGCGGGTGCAAGCGGCCGAAATGGGTTTCCTCAGGAGGGTGGCTGGCGTCTCCCTTAGAGATAGGGTAAGAAGCTCAGTCATCCGTGAGGGACTCGGAGTAGAGTCCTTGCTCCTTTGCGTCGAAAGGAGCCAGTTGAGGTGGTTCGGGCATCTAGCACGGATGCCTCCTGGGCGCCTCCCTTGGGAGGTGTTCCAGGCACGACCAGCTGGGAGGAGACCACGGGGAAGACCCAGGACTAGGTGGAGAGATTATATCTCTACTCTGGCCTGGGAACGCCTCGGGATCCCCCAGTCAGAGCTGGTTAATGTGGCCCGGGAAAGGGAAGTTTGGGGTCCCCTGCTGGAGCTGTTGCCCCCGCGACCCGACCCCGGATAAGCGGTTGAAGATGGATGGATGGACAGTTTCAACACTGTTTTCTTTGGTCCTAATTCATTTTGCAGCACATTGTGTCTCTTTTTCAATTTGTCTCATGTTTTTTAAGCTCATGATTTAACAAATTCTTATTCCAAACTGCAATTGAAAAAGAAAAACTTGTAGCTGGTCAAGTTACACTGGGAAGACTCTAATATTATCATCCTTATCGAGTACATACAATTAACTATTTGCAAAAAAGCAATGAACGAACAGTCTTATATTATGCTGCTGCTTCATTTTCCTGCTAAACCTGCAGAATAATATTCCAACATCCTTTGAGCTGTGATGTTACATTCAAGCAATGCACGTCTCTATGATTTATAACCGAAGGAGATAGATTATGTGAGTGAAATAGAAACCCTCTCCGGCTCAGAAGCAGTGCTGTGACAGTGCTGCTGCTGCTCTGCAGGCGGTTGTGGGTGAGGGACCATTGTTGAGCTGACAGTGTCCGCTGCTGGTTGGAGCGTTAACTGCAGTGTCTCCTGCTGCAGCACCAGGCAGGAGCAGACACGGGACATAAACTCGTGTGCGCATCCGCAGCCAGAGCTCGAGTGAGCAGAGTGGGGTGAGGGGGAAGGAAGGAAGGCACCTGACCACCGGGTCACATACCTGAGCATGATTTGAAATAAGCAGGATCTTAAATAATGTGAATTTGATAAGGCATCTATAAGATAATATGTATTTAAATTCTACAGGCAGTAAATGCAGGGGCATCATTTCTTCTGTTTTTAAATGACATCTACTCTCTTACCCCCTTTTTTTGTTTTGCTGTGATGGGAATGAATGAACAATAGTGACCCTATATAGTCTATAGTTGTATGTCTAACAGCTCAACACATCCTATATATTCTTAAACAGCTGGATGGATATCAACAGGTGCGTCTGGCGTGCGCTGGAGAATGAACTGCACGTGAAGCATGCAATACACAACGCTCCTCCAGTCCTCCTATGAGCCCAAATGTTTAATTACAGCCACAAACGGCAGATGGCTCTCTTGAGTTTTAATTTCTGTGCCTGTGATTGAGACTTTAGATGATATTAACCCCCCATCCCCAAAAAAAAGAACAAGAAAAGGAAATGTTTTGTCTTTTATTGTGTGGAACCCACGCGTCCAATTCCTCATCTGAAATAGAGGAAATAAGGTGGAGTGGAGCGTGAAGTGGATCCCCAGTTGCTTGTGGTCGTTGAAGTAAAAAGATTCTAATAACCGACCGAATGAAACGTTTCCCTCCATCATTGTGCGGCGCTGAAATGAGCGTCGCTGTATATGGTGCTGAAATTGGCGTCGCTGTCCATGGTGCTGAAAGCGCATCATAGAGTCTAATGGAGCGCGCTGCCTCGAAGGGCTCACAATTGAAACAATATAGGAAAGGGCTTCTTTATCACCAGTATGAGGTAGAAGAACATGTTACAAGTTATTATCTACTTTTTTTTTTTTTATTTAAACTATGCAGATTTCACTGAAATTGTGAGGTGAAATACAATTTTATTTGTCTACATTTTTATTTGAATGTCTTTATGTTTGCTTTTAATGTGTGCTTTTACTGCCAAGAGCTGCTAAACTGTTTTTCGTTGTTTGCAATGACAATGACAATAAAGTCTCTATTCTAGATTCAATTTTTTTTTACAAATACCACTCTGTCTTTATTGTCATTTCTGTAGAGAATTCCAGTTATTTAGCTAAAAAAGTGGTGCCTCCTTTAAAAGTGAATGTGCTGTATAGAGCTCAAAAACTGAACAATAAAAAAATCTCACCATCAAAACGTCAGCATCAAGACCCGGCTGCTCATTCCCCCTTCGAGCAGGGGCTTGGTGGTCGAGAGGGAGAGAGAGGGAGGGAGGTAGTGGGGGGAGGGCATCCTCTCCACTCAGGCGGGTACTAACGAGCTGTTAGGACTTGTTGATGGGTAGGATTTGTTGATCGGGGGGTATATAGACTGAAGCGGCTTCCTATCGGGGTTTTTTTTCTTCCTTTGAGCGTGGGAAAATAAATCGCGCTGTATATATCAAGTGGCGTTACTTTCCCTTATTCCCTTTTACGCACCGATCGCCATACATACATGCATCTCACCACGCTGTGGGCTCCATAGGAAAACCCAGTGGTGCTGGGTCTGCTGCTGATCTCCGAAGGGGGGTTTAAGTTTATATATTTGTATGCAGCTTGTCACACAATGCAGACGTCATCTCTACAGGATTTAGATCAGCTTTGGTGATGTTTTTTTTTTCTTCCTTCTCCCTGGCTCCTGTTGTGTTGAGTATGGAATACAGTGAAGAAAATATGTTTTGGCAGATCGGCAGGTATAGTTGGAATACAAGTTTGCATTCATTTTTTAGCAGCCTGCAGCATCAGTGTACATAACTCTACTTGCGTATTTCGTTCCATCTCCAAACGACGTCGCGGATCGCTCCTCGCAAAAAAACTTGGAGTTCGTTTCGCCCGGTGCTGCTGCAGACTTCACTCGAGTGGTGGTCTTCTCTTCGTTGGAGGCGAGCCTGTATTCGCTCCATTTTCTGGATCGCACATGCATATACCCCAAAACAGCGACTTGTGATAGAGCAACCTCGTCTGGAAGAAGAAGAAGGAGGAGAAAAAACGGAAGGCGAATGAATGTGCTGCTGCTGAGAGGACGCTGCATGCAGCCGGTATTTGGACATTAAAAGGAGCTGATGCTATACTGAACATGTCACAGACTATATGAACAAAACCACCCTGCAGGTATGAATGATCCTGTGAAATCTCCGTGAGTTTTTGCATAGCTCTCCATCAAGACTGATGCATGTATGGAAATTACGCATGAACTGATCTCATTTTTTTCCCCCATCATCATGTCCAAGATTTTTTTGATGATGACAGCTTTTTATTAAATATTACCATGTAGTATTTGGACAAAAAAAAAAGAGATCTGCTAACAAAAAAAAATATATTTCACATTTCACATCGGACGGAGCACTCAGCCGCCACCATGGGACTGTGACCCGGGTCTGCGAGCTCTTGAGAGGCGGCTGTTTGTGTATAGTCTGTGCCTCCGTGTGTGCAGACTTGTGACATTTTGAGCCATGGCTGCTGCTATCGCAAGTGGGCTGATCAGGCAGAAGAGGCAGGCACGGGAGCAGCATTTGGACCGGCCGGCACCAAACCGACGGAGGAAGAGCCCCAGTAAGAATAAGGGGCTCTGCAATGGGAACCTGGTCGACATCTTCTCCAAAGTGCGCATCTTCGGCCTCAGGAAGCGGAGACTACGGAGACAAGGTCTGGGAAACTTTTAAGTGTGCAAAGAAAGGTGCCTTCTGTGCCTTTGTTGGTGCATTCAGTGTAGACATGACCACTGGTTGATTTAGCGCTAATCAGGCCTTTAACAAATCATAGTTTACACTGCCTCCTATATCCTCCTGGGAACCGAGTAAAAAAAAATAATCTTCCAATTACTTTTTTATGAGATTTCCTTCCTATTTAGGGTTAAAAGAAAATCATACAATTTATGCTTTTTGAACTTTGTTTTTTTTTATTTTACAGCATGTCCACTGTAGTGGACCACAGGACCATTTCAGTGTGAAAAGACAAAAAACAAATGAACAGATTATGGCGGTAGAGTGATATTAAACCAAGAATACATTCAACTTGATTTAAAAAAACAAACACATGCCATATCACTGGAAAGCCTAGGATGTCCTCTTTACAATACACCAGGGGTTGATAGAGTAGGTCAAAAGAGTAAAAGGATATGCATGTGGACAAATTGTCCACTACAGAGGACACATGTCGATGGGCTGGGTCTCAGGAGGATATGGTTAAAGTACACAAGGTGATAATGAAATGAATGACACTCATTTATTACTGATTACATCAACCTCCCAAATTGCACCTCCGTGCGTAAAAAGTTCAATTTCAGTAGGAGAGAGCGTTGTATTTTGTATGTTGGGCCAGTTGGTTGAACACAAAACACCATACCTCTGATTTACATCCCAGGTAGCTGCCAGGCTCCTGACGAGTTGTACCAAATGGTTTAGACAGGTTTACTGAGCTGTCACCTCGGCGATCCTGAGTTATAAAGCAACGACCTGCTTAGCACATAAGCCAGAAATGAAACTCATTTCTATGCAAGCAAAAAAGGTCAAAAACCTCCCGAGGAATTGAGGTTTCAAACATAATCTTTTCTCGCATAATTTTTATGACTTCGTGGGCCAATGGCCTCTTATTGCTCCGGCTGATATTCTTATGAAAATGTCATGAACATTTTTTTTTTTGCTCTAATGTGGCGACCTGGGTTTGTTTTTAAGAGCACTGTCAACTATTATTTCACTGCTGAAATCAGCTGACAACTGCAAGGATAATTTCTTTTTTTACAAAAATTGTGATAATTCATTTAGGAAGAAGAAATGACTCCAATTATTTATCCCTGTTATAGTGAATGATGGAGGGCGACTGTGTGTGCTCCTGTTGGAATCATCATGTATCAAACCTGTTGCACCAGACTTACTATAACACCATTTTTTGCACAATTTAAAGGCAAACTTGCATTACAAACCACCTAGAAGCAGTGTTTAGTCTTTCATCTTGTTGCACAAAGAGAGCCATTTTGATAGCTGAGCCTCTCTCTCTGTGTTGATATTGGAATTGAACAATACTCTGATGTCCCCTTCACTAGCCCTTAGTGATTACACAGATTAAAATGGCTTTGATATAACCTCCAGACTGCTGCGTCTGCCCACTGTGTGCATGTGTTAGGATCTGTGTGTGCGGCTGTCTCACTGTTTGTGTGTCTGTCCTTCTCCGTCACATTGGAATTGGCTTGTGGCATATCTTATTTTTTGTTATTTGAGCCCCCACAGCAGAGCTGTGGACAGACGATGCTGTCATTTGGTCTGGGGAATTAGTGTCTGGCCAGGGGAATAGAAAAAAAACCCACACAAGGTTCTGTAAGATGTGAACAATTGGGATCTGGCCCGAATAAATCTGTGAGTCAGATGTGTGGATGCCAAGTCAAACTGCACTGGTAACCCTGAAATGACTTGACAGCTTCACACCTGCAACGGCCATTTCATATAGAGCAATTTAGGGGGCCTCCATGAGCTTTCTCGGGATAGTGATGATAATCCACAGGAACAGTGCCATGCAGCACAAAGTGTTGGTGAACCGTGTCGTCGTGAGGCTTCAAAAACCCAGCTGCCTGCGAGATGAGAACCAGTAAAGTGAAAAGAAAATGGAAGGGGGAAGCCCTTTCTTTTTAAAAATGAGTATTTTGTCCTCATGTTTGAAGCTCTAATCAGAACACAGGGTTTTTCTCTTGCTTTAATTCACTGTTATTTGTGATAAGAGTGCCTAATGGGAATATACTCCATTAATTTCACCCTCACATGAGAATTAGGAAAATCTTTACCAAGTGATATCAGGCTTTGCTGTCAATGGGGCTGCTTTGAACATACTGCACATTTCTTCTCCCCCTTCTTCTCTCTTCTTTGCCGTATTATCACAGCAGCACACAGCTTAATGGCTCGTTCTGGTGTGCTTGATTTAATATCGGCCCCCACCAGAAGGGACTTTTTGTTTTTGTGAGCGAATAAAAGTACCCCCCCCCCCCATATCATATGTGGCGTGATAACACAGACACAGTTGTCTTCATTTCCCAGGTGAGAGAGAGACACTGGGCTTCCCTCTGACAGCTGGAGCCTGCAGAGAACAGAGCAGCTCTCTAACCATCAACACCGTGATTATATATTGAAGTCAGGCATTCATATTCCCGCTGAGATCGGTCAGGATGAGGGAGTGGAGGTGTCTGAAATGTACTCCAACACCAGTATTCCCTTTTGGCTTTGAGTATTGATCCTGCGAGACACTAGATTAACTATAGTTATGGGCCGTATTGATTGGGCACCGACGTACATTGTGTGTTTTTTTGAGCCAGAGCGTTTTTTTTGAAATTCCAAGAAAATGTATCACAAATAAATAGCAATAATCCTCATCTTCTAAATGCTGTTATTATGACAGGCTTCTTCATGAAAACAGAGACCTAGATAAACAACACAAAATGTAAAAAAAATCATTAGAATGCACAGATGTGGTTTCCTGTCCTCGTCCAGCACTTGAGGGAATCTGCTGGGGACGTCATATCAGCTTTAATTTTAAGTCATCCATGCATTTTGATAGCAGATGCAGAGCCAGTGATCACACAGATTTTTTTTTTAAGGGATTAGATGTGAGTTGTAAATCCTATTACACTCAAACCCAGTAAGTGAGCTGTGGGCACATCCAGCTGGGGCTCGCCCATAATCCCACTGCTCTGGCTCTAATTATCCCACTAGATTAGACCCACAGATCATCAGATCATGTTACATAGATCAGACCATTAGATTAGTTTACATGATCTGGAAGCCCCATTGGAGATGAATGCCTTCCCGTGGCTGTTTATTCAGGAGTGTGTTGACAGCATACAGCAGTGCGTCATTAGTCAACTCTCGGAGCTGTCCGTATCAGATGAGTTATCGTCGAGATGTTAGAGATGTTGTTGATAAGAGCGGGATGAGAAAAGGCGTGGCAGCTTCCCCTTTCGCTTGATCTACTTCTTCTGTGACAACAGAAGCAACATGGATGGAGTTTCTCCTTCGCAGGCTGGAAAAGCCCTTCTCCTCCTATTCCAGAAACATCCAAAGTGGGTCAGGCAGGGCCGGGCTGACAGCAGTCTACAACTGCTGCTGCAGCTGCGCCCATGTGTGTGTGTGTGTGTGTGTCCTTATACTCTGGCTGTTTGCTTTGCCGAATTTGTGTCTTTGCACACACACACACACACAGACAGAGGAATGACACAACAGAAAATAAGACAGGAAGGTTGCTGTAGGGAGGCCACTTTTGAAAAGAAGAAAGAAGAAATCACAACCTTTCTGTGACAGTTTGATTTATATGCAGGGAGGACTTCTGCTGCAGAACGACCCGATTCAAGATCTTACGGTTCTGATGCTTTTCTAAGGAAACCCCCTGCTGCTGCTAAACCACCACTCTTGTTTCCCTAGAAACAAAGAAATGGCATCTAGATACATACAGTACGTCTGTTGTAAAAAGCTAATATACCAGGGCAACTGGGAGAGTTCAACTGCAGTAGAGGCTGGATACTCCATAGGTGATAAGCAGCACTGTTGTGTCACCATTTGTTATGTTAGAGAGAGAGAGAGAGAGAGAGAGCAGTTAGTCAGACAGACGAAGAGAAAGAAACAGAGAGAATAGAGACAATGAGTAACAGAAGAAAGAAGGCAAATGAGTCGAGGACCCTCTCGACTGAGGGAATCCCGCAGAGACATGTTCAAAGCAGTCCTTTTTTAAAAGTGCATACACATTATCAAGCTTGCCTGACCCAACTGAAAACGCTGTGTCATTCTTAAAGAAACAGTGTGTAACATTTCAGGGGATCTATTAGCAGAAATGGCATATAATATTCATAACTATGTCTTCATTAGTGTATAATCACTTGAAACTGAGAATCGTTAGCGTAGAATGAGCCCTTCATATCTACATAGGGAGCGGGTCCTCTTCACGGAGTCTGCCATATTTCTACAGTAGCCCAGGACGGGCAAACCAAATACTAGGGCTTCGAAGCTTTGACCATTGCCATGATAATCGACCTCCAAATCATTATTTGAATGCTTTTTTATTTATATATATATATATATATATATATAAAATAAAGTATGAATCCCCAAATAACCCATGAAATAAGGAATAATCCCACAAAATTATTCATTATTCATATTCAACATGAATAATTATTAGTTATTCTCAGATGCTACTGTCCTGGGCACTGAAACGGGGGAGATGGAGACAGACAGACAGAAGAACATGTCGGCCTGCTCCGCTGCGCCGCTAAGCTTTGAATACTTTTTCTCACCGAAGCTTTAAAGCCCAAAAAGTTGTATTCGGGACAGCCCTACCAAACACTGGCTCTAGAGAGAGCCTTTCACGTTGTTATGTTACCTGAAGGCCACCGTAGTTCGTTGACATACTTGTGAAACTACGCTAATGTGAGCCGCAGAGTGTAAAGCCGTGGTACCGCCAGCCGCCGTCTGACTTCCGTTGCTCCTAACGTATAGTGTTATTATGGTGATGATGTCCTCTGAGCGAGGTGAACGGCGTTACCACGGTTTTCCACGCGGCGGCTCACGTTACCGCAGTCTTGGAAAGGGAGGAATGAGCGGAGGGGTTCTCAGTTGGTTGCGATCTGCAACCACACCACTAGATGTCACCACATCCTGTACACTGTCCTTTTAAAACACTTTCCTTCAAATCTTTTTCATTTCTATCCTCCCGTTCTCATATTCCCTTTGTCATAGTTTTATAAGGCAATTCTCTTTTTCATTGGGATTTTATAGACTGGCTCACTTGCTCAATATTTTATAAACAATGCACAATAAATAAGAGCGAGTCTCTGTGGTGTACATAATGGGGGATGCTCAATGAATCTCGGTTTGCAAGGAAATTAATCGGCTCAAATCCATCGGAAACATTTTATCAATCGGCCCATGAGTAAGTTCGACCTTCAACATGAGTTGCATGTCAGTACGAATTACAAAATCCATTATGTTGTTTTCTAATGTATTCACTATAGCATGCATGAATGTCTGATGTGAAACTGTCAGTCATAAATAATGCGAGGACATGATTCAATTCAGGACACATTTATTCAGACCCCCCTCTGAAAAGGATTATACGTCAATAACTATATATTACTGAAACTTATTCTCCTTATGACTTTTTATTAATGTAGTTTTATTCCATTTGATAAATTAGCTTAAATGTTACAGATTGCAGCTCACTCTTGCTGCAGAGACACTGAAGCTCAAAACCGGAGGGGGAATCCGTGTGCATGTGTGTGTGTGTGTTAGACATCCTGGCTGGCTCGCCCCAGAGAACGCAGCCAACATCACATGATTTATAGCATGATGTTGGAGCCAAGTTCACCTCCACACACACACACTAACACAAACAGGGAATGTTCACACAGCCAGCAACCAGTTATGCAGTTTTAATTATTACAGATCACCCCCCACGGATCTGTCCTCCGCACATTGTTTAAAAGGCTGCTGATCAAAGTCATTAATTGATCGCGGGTTGGCCAACTTTGTGTGTCCGCACAAGAGTATTTGCTCAAGGGAATTGTGTAGTCATTAAAAACCCATGTTGAAATAGTGTGCGTAAAGCTTGTGTTTGTGTGCAGGGGTGTGTTTTCCTGCTCACACATCTAAACCCCCGTCACTAAATTGTAGGGAACATGTGTGTGGTCTTGAGATTATGTAGTGTATGGTATCTGATTGTGTGGTAATAATTAATCAATAGATTTAGCCCTTTCATTTGTTATGATATCCCACTGTCCTTTGCAGTGGCTGAAAGAGAGAAACATAATGAAAAGAGAGGTTGAGAGTGATATAAAAAAGGCAGTAGTGCATTTCAATTTTTTGTTTTTGTCCAACTCTGGTTCTCACTGGCTTGAGCCATCTCTTTGATGCAACACGGTTTAAGTGTCTGACATACGAAGTGCAGAACATTTAGTAGATTAATCAATTAGTCGACTGAAAAAAAATGAAAGGACCAGTGTGTAACATTTTGGGGGATATATTAGCATAAATGGAATATAATATTCATAACTATTCATACTATTTCCATTAGTGTATAATCAACTGAAATTAAAAATCGTTGTGTTTTTGTTAGCTTAGAATGAGCCCTTCTTATCTACATAGGGAGCGGGTCCTCTTCATAGAGTCCGTCATGTTGCTCCGCCATACAGTAGCCCAGAACGGACAAACCACTGGCTGTAGAGAGAGCCTTTCACATTTTTACGTTATCTGAAGGCCACCGTAGTTCTCTGACAAGTGCTAAACCGTGGTACCGCCAGCCGCTGTCTGACTTCCGTTGCTCATAAAGTAGTGTTATTTTGGTAAGAATGGCCTCTGAGTGAGGCGAACTGTGTACCACGATTTTGCACTCGGCGGCTCACTTTACCGCAGTCATGGAAAGGGAGGAGTGAACGAAAGGGAACAGTTGGTTGCAATCTGCAACCACACCGCTAGATGTCACCAAATCCTACTGTCTCTTTAAGACATATTATTACGCAGTTTGAGCACATGCAGGATTTCTCCAGACACCGACATGTACTGTAGGTTATTGAAATGTATCCCTTTTAGTGACTTTTGCTTTACTTTTTACATTTTGCTCTATTTTTCTCTGTGTTTGTACAAAGCCACAAAATGGCAACTAAATTGCAACATGGCAGTCAATCAGGAGTTGGTAAAAGCCATTTATCAACCAAACATTTATTGGTTCCAGGCAATGCCTCTAATGTGGGACTTTCTTTCATTTCTTTGTTTTGTAGAATTGTTAATTGAACATCTCTGGGTTCTGAACTGTTGGTTTAACAAAGCAAGACATTTGAAGGTGTCGCATTGGGCTCAGGAAATTTTGGGGTTTTTCAGACATTTTATGGACTAAACTGCGGAAGCCCATTTCTGCCATAAATGAAAAGTTAGTCATGATTAAAAAAATATTAATATGGTAAATAAAAATTATGAGATATTAAGTTACAATTTTGACTAACTAAGTCAAAATTTTAAGATTATAAGTTAAAAGGTGGAGAATTTGACGTACTATGTCAACATTTAGGCTTTCTATTTCATAATTTTGCCTTAGAGTGACTAACTTTTCATCTTCTGTATTTTTTTTTACTTGAGGAAATGTTCCTTTTCTAAATTAATAATTTTTTTCGAAACAATAAATAATTACTATGGCTTCACAACCCTCACAGGTACTGCATTTAGCATTAAAAATATGCTCAAATCATAACATGGCAAACTCAAGCCCAATAGGCACCAACAGCTGTCAGTGTGCTGACTTGACTATGACTGTATGATGTATGTAAAGGGGAGACTCGTGGGTACCCATAGAACCCGTTTTCATTCCCATATCTTGAGGTCAGACGTCAATGGACCCCTTTAAAAATGGCCATGCCAGTTTTTCCTCGCCAAAATTTAGCGGAAGTTTTGAGCATTATTTAACCTCCTTCGCGACAAGCTATTATGACAATGGTTGGTACCTATGGATTGCTTAGGTTTTCTAGATTCATGTGATGCCAGTATTCTCACTCTAGCTTTAAAACTGAGCCCATTACAATAAATAAAATTGCAAGTCACGTTAATGCGTTAAAGAAATTAATGGTGTTAAAATGACAGCCCTAGTAATTACAGGTTAATTGTAATGAAAATTTCCGCAACCCTATAGCATAAAATTGCAGGTGGGTAACAGAGTCAGGACAATACAGGATTACCAGTTGTGTCCTGTTCACAGATGAAAGAATCCGAGGACACAATACCTACTACAGTATACGTCCATCAGGTATTAAACACAGCAAACAGAGGAAGGATGATGGCCTCACAGTGACATCGTTCTGACTGCACCCACTGAGTATTATTGTGAACCAGAGAGATACCGTCACCGTCCTGTCAGCCTGCTCAATGCGTAGTGCAGAGTCAGATCCTGCTTTATAGCCACCTTTTTATTGTTCTGGTGAGGCCACAGAGCAGTGCTGTTGAATGCCATTATAGCGCTATTTCTCGGATACACCGGCAGAGAGGCATTTTCTCCTCCTTTTCAGGCAGCATGGAAAGGTTTCCGAGCTACAGAACATAATGCCCTCACCCAGGAGAAGAGACCGTTTCAGAAGAGACCGCCTTGAGCTGTACACCGACTAGAAAAAAAAGCCTTTCTCTGCCCTCAGCAAGACCTCTTGAGTTCTCCTCTGTGGCTATGCGCTCTCTCTCTCTCTTTTTTTACTCTCATTTTCTCTCTCTGTCTCTATCTCTCAGCCACCCACACACACACACACACACACACACGGTTGCTTGCAAGGAGCACGGTTTAGGCTCAGGTGAAGTTGATTGTTCACCTCCCCAGGGCTTTCTTAGAATGAAATCTGGTGTGATGGCTGTCTCTACAATAAGAGTAATGTCGATGGTATATAACCCCAGTGGTTGTCCGTGCACACACACACACATGCGACGTACACACACAAGCCCAGATGAAGAAATATTCTCGCACAGCGTGTCCTAATGAGCAGCCACACGCAGGTTTATTAAAATGTTTTCCGTTCCTTTACGTTTTACTTTTTCACTTTTCTCCCTGTTATTAAAAAACCCACAAAATAACAACTAAATTGCAACATGACTGGTTGAGCTGCAGTGTCGCTGGGCAATGTGACCGCAGCAGTGATTTATTTTACATTAGATATTGTGGCTAATTCCCCTGTTGGGTCGGCTGGAAGGGACAGAGCACAGACACATTCACATCCTACGCACTAAGGACCCAGAGAGGGTGCTGTTGGGTTCATTATGGGAGTCAGGCGACCACAGATTAATTCTGCTGCCTATAATTGGATGGCCTATCTCCGAGCAGGGCAGGGCTTATGTGCCCAGAAAGTTGGCTGTAGGATTTGCCTGTGAACATACACAGGAGTCACCAAGTACTGGGAAATAGTTCTGCACAGTGTTTCATAGTGTGTTGCTGTTGAAAACCTGCAGAAAGCAACATAATACAATATCTTACTATAGTAATTTCTTGAAGCTTGTCTGGTTTTGCTGCAGCATTCCTTGTAACAGGCGTTTTCTTCATTTTGCTGATTGCTAATGTTTCCTCCTGTTCTTTCTCTCCTGCAGATCCCCAGCTCAAGGGTATAGTGACCAGGTTATATTGCAGGCAGGGATACTACTTGCAAATGAACCCCGATGGCTCTCTTGATGGGACCAAGGATGACAGCAGTAATTCCTGTGAGTACCTTGACAGTGTCTGTTGGGCTTCTTTAGATCAAACATTTGATAGGTGTCAAAAAACTTTTGAAGAATTGCCTAACAGAGGACACTGTGAAAAACTATCAAGTAACTGGCACTTGAAGGAGACATGTCATGAAAAACTCACTTTTTGAGTGCTTGTGCACATACATTTGGGTATCTGGATTGCCTACCCTCCTTTATTATCCCTGCAGGAAATGAACCACCTCTTTATTCTAATTTTTTTTATTGGCATAAAAAGTATAGTACAACAGTACAACCATAAAGGGACTGGCATTTTACATATTTTGCAACAATGATATCCTAGACTCATATTTCTATTCCTCTTTGAAGTGATTGAGATAATTTGGTACTTATAATATTTTGCAATTTAAACATGGAGTTACATTAACTAATCACAAAGAGGGAAAAACATATAAATAAATGAAATAAAAATAATAAATAATAAATAATAAATAATAATATATAGAGAGATATATAAATTAATATTAATAATAAATAATATATATTATTTTTTATTATTATTTTTAATTTTTATTTCATTTATTGTATACTTAACTGTATAAAAATAATAATAAAATCATAATAATACAGACACCGAAACAAGTATGAAAAAGAGTTAGTGGTTGCTGACACCATGTTGGACAATTGGAATCTGTAGACAGGCACAAGGATATCATACGGGGGGCCGTGTGGCAGACAGGCAGCAGAATTGAACCACTTCTTTTACTTTCAGGCCAAAATCTTCCCTCATTTTTCAGCCTTTGGAGCCAAAATGTCTTCTTAAATGGCAACTATAGTATCACACAGATTTAACCTCCCCTCTGAGAGGGAAAGTGGACCAGGAAACAGTAGGCTTAACAGGGAGAAAAGGGTATTATTAGCTTGTTCTGGCACTGCTCCTCTAGCGCTCCAGGCTAGGTGGTTAATTTGATTCCAGTGCTTGGTGCTAACGTTAGCCTGACACTCTACATTGTGTCACTTAACTCCTGTCAGCATGAGGAGATGTGGCACATGTCGCATCTGATAGGCTGAAGGGACTTATTGAAATAGAGGGAAAAAACATATAGTGTGCACAAGACATATGTCATATCATTAAAACTAAAAGATCAAATCAAGTGTTGGCACTGACTGAGCCACATTACATTTTTGAAATTGGCCAAAAGCCACCAATGGTCACGCAGTCGTTCACTCAGCCTTCCCGCCAGCATCCAAACCTGCCAATACCAATTACTTACAGGGTCAGCAGAGGTCATTTATGTACCTTTTAAGTCTCCCATATACACACACTTAATGCCACAGCCAGGCCAGTCCTGTTTTTTTCTCACTAATACAAACAAGCTAGCCATTACCTACCAGGCCCAAGGAGTCTGCTACAACAACAAAAGCCCTATTAGATCTGGCACGCACCAATAGTGGCCCCAATTACAGCTACTTCTCAGGTAGCTCTGGGTGGCCATGGCGACTATGCTAGGCTAGTCACGTTCACCAGCCATGCTGCAATTCATCTTCAGAGATTACCTAAACGCAACAGCTATAGCAATTGTATTATCTGTGCCTTGTGGAGCATTAATGACAGGCAGCTTGCATTTGGATGATGAATTACACAATAATTTTCCAGTGTATTTAATGTTGCTTAATGCTTCTAGGTTTGACTATGGTAATAACGTTTTTATGCATGTGTGTTTTTCAGCTTTGTTCAACCTTATTCCTGTGGGCCTCCGAGTTGTCGCCATTCAGTCCGTGAAGACAGGGTTATACATCGCCATGAACGGGGAGGGCCATGTGTACACATCAGTAAGCAGGCTATTCTATTCTATTCTATTCTGTTGTCAATGTCTTGAAAACGTACATAATTATGTCTAGACATAAGGGCGTACAAAAACCCACATTACACACAAGCACAATACATTATGCTAAATATGTCTCCTGACTTAAGGTGTGTTTGTATCTGTACAATGTGTGTTTTACATATGTCTGTCAATCGATTAAATCATTTAATTGCGATTAATGGCATGAATGTCTATAGTTAATTGCAAATTAATCACACATTTTTTTATCCGTTCAAAATCTTCCTTAAAGGGAGATTTGTCAAGTATGTAATACTCTTATCAGTATTGGAGTCTGCAAATATGCTTGCTTTATGCAAATGTATGTATATATTTATTATTGGAAATCAATTAACAACACAAAACAATGACAAATATTGTCCAGAAACCCTCACAGATTCTGCATTTACCATAAAAAATATGCTCAAATTATAACATGGCAAACTGCAGCCCAACAGGCAACAACAGCTGTCAGTGTGTCAGTGTGCTGACTTGACTATGACTTGCCCCAAAACTGTATGTGATTATCATAAAGTGGGCATGTCTGGGAGACTCGTGGATACCCATACAACCAATTTCATTCACATATCTTAAGGTCAGAGGTCAAGGGACCCCTTTGAAAATGACCATGACAGTTTTTACAAGCCAAAATTGTATTCCAACCAATGGCTTCCTTAGGTTTTCCAGTTTCAAATGATACCAGTATCTTCACTCTAGCTTTAAAACTGAGGCCTTACAATCTAAAAGTCCAAGCAAATTGCGTTAATGCGTTAAAGAAATTAGTGGCGCGTTAACGCGTCATTATCGAGTTAACTTTGACAGCCCTAGTTTTACATAGAAAAAAATAGAGTTTTAAATATAGATGTGTGTGTATATGGGTAAATTCATCAATTTTTCACAGCAATCAAGACACTTATTTCCAATATGGGTCCCTGAACATGCCTCAGATATTCACCATATTTGCAACAGTATAATTGCATTTCACTGAAGGTTAGAGATCCCATTAAGCAGAAATCCATGCATACACATTTATATTCATCAGATTAAACGCCCCTAGAGTTTTCATTCCATATGAAAAAAAACACATTTACATCAAGTGACATACTTCAGAAAGAACACATATTTCATACTATTGCAAAGTATGTTATACAGATAACATTGCAAAGTATCAGTCGTTTGGTCTGTTAGTCTATAGGAATGACTAGAGCAATGCTGTGATAAATATGTTTAGCATTATGTGAACAATATCTTAAAGTAACTGAAATGCAGAGCTGTTTTTGACCAGAGTGACAGAAGGACATCTGAGGGACAGAAATGCTTTTTCACATTGTGGCTGCCCGCTGTTATTGACTACCTCTGTTCAAAATAAACTAGGCTTCTACGTGCTAGACAGCCAAGGGGGTGATAAGACCTTGCCCAGCACAGATACTGTAGTGTTTCTAGTCTCACTCCTCCACTCTATCCTCTCATTCAAATCAATCAGCGGGAAGAACATTGGGAGCGCCGCTCCTCTCCCAGACAGGAGTATCCATCAGAATCACTGTCTCTTCTTCCCTCTGCTGTCCTCATGTTCCTAATCCTCAGAGCGCAGAGCAGGGATTGCCATCTTATTCTTCATTCATTACCTTGGAGGTTTAGAGGGGCTACTTCTCTTACTGTACAATGCACCGGTTATTCCAGTGGAATTCTCTTAATACTTAATCACTGCTTGACTTAAGCCAGGAAATGAAATTCATTTGAGGAGGATTGACCTAGAATCCTATGGATGTTGTTAAGGAATAGCGCAGTAGGGGCTTATGAATTAATATATTCTATGGGTGGGTGCACTATACTGCATAACACACAAGAAGGTATAATTTGCACAATATGTTCATCACACACAATCTTTTTCCTTGCAGACACACACTCCCAACACGTTTGATTGTAGCAGCGTACCTGGAAACCTAACTCTTATAAATGTATACACTTTAAGCAAGACTTTTTATTATTATATACCCTACTGCACTGGACGATAACAGCAAAAAGACAACATTTAGACAAACATTAAAATCTGCAAAACGGCAAATAAAGCATAAGGATACATTTGAGAAAGGGTTGAAAAACTCTAGATAAAACCTGAGACACAAGAATATGGGATAATAATGTTAATATATACATGCTTTGTACATACAGTACATAGTTACAGCTGTCAAAGTCAAAGTCATAAATCTACCTGTATAACATTCCAGGTATGGTACATGTTACTGTATATTACAACAATAGTATAGTGGGCAGACAAAATACAGTAATCAAATTATCACTGCACAATAAATGACCTTAAAGGGCCAGTATGTAGTATTTAGGGGGATATATTGTCAGAAATGGAATATAACATGTTTTCTTTAGTGTATAATCACCTGAAAATAAGAATCGCTGTGTTTTCGTTACCTTAGAATGAGCCGTTTATATCTACATGCAGAGCGGGCGAACTTCGGGTCTGAAAAGTGAAGCCAATGCTGAAGTGCCTTAAACTTGCATTCTTTCTAATAGCCAGCAGAAGGCAACTTCTCTGGTTTCAAAATAAGTGTGATTGTATAGAAGTCTATGAGAAAATGACCCTACTTCTCACTTGATTTATTACCTCAGTAAACATTGTAAACATTTAGTAAATTATGGTCCCATTTAGAGTCAAATAGACCATAAAGCAGGGTATGCTTTAGGGCGTGGCTACCTTGTGATTGACAGGTCGTTGCCACGCCGTTGTCCGGTCTTGGAGTGTCCATGTTTTTTTCTTACAACTTTAACCCTTTCACAGTGTGTTTTCAGTTCATGAAAGTTAATTTGTAACATTTGGTAGACTAAAAATGTCTTAATCAGCGTTCGGTTCTACCTAGCTCCAACCTCTTGTGTCACTTCTGGTTGGAAAAAAAAAAAACATGATGGCGACAGCCAAAATGCCAAACTCGAGGCTTCAAAACCGTTGTCCATAAACCAGTGGGTGAAGTCACGGTGACTATGTCCACTTTTTATATACAGTCTATGCGAGCAGGTCCTTTTCACGGAGTCCGCCATGTTTCTACAGTAGCCCAGAACGGACAAACTAAACATAGAGGGCCATTCAGGTTACCGCGTCGGCCACCGTAGCTCTCCTACATGCCTGGCACACAGGAGAAGTTCAGTTGGTTGTAATCTCCAACCTCACCACTAGATGCCGCCAGATCCTTCACACAGTGGCCCCTTAAGCCTAAAGTAACTGACTCATCATTAAAAAAACTAGCACACAGCTAGGTCAAATAAAATATATATTAGCAATACAAACCCCATTACATACTGTCAAGCTTTCATATCTCTGTTGGTTGGATTGAAATTGTTATTGCTGTTTCACTTCGTCCACACAGATTGTCTGTGTTGGGCATATGCTCTTATGATTTTCCATGCTGCTCCACTTGTCACATTCAATAATTGTGAGGTGTTTTTGACACCTGGAGGTTGACGGGTTAGCGTCTCTGTAGTAAGTTGACAATTGTTGCTGTGAAAACTCACAAATAAGTGTTGATTGCCAGCTTTATAGCTGATAAATGCTGCTGCTAATTGGCATTCAAACTAACCTAAAGCCCCCTTTGTGAAGCAGTATTTGTAACTGTGATAACGTTACTTCAGAGACTCTTATCATGGAGTGTTTTTTTAAGTATTTTATCTGCTGGACATGTTTAGTCCAAGCAGAAGTGCTGTGAAGTGTGTCTCGTTGAGCCCGGTTGGGGCGATGTGTTCCTTCAGCACAGTTTGCGTCGCTCCTCTCTTCACACAGCTCCCCTGCTCCATTTGCAGCTTATTTCTGTGCTAATGGAGGTTCTGATCAGACCTCAACTGTCCAGCCGCCCCCTCAGAGGTCTCTTTTTGCTCCTTAGTGTGTGAATTACTCCGGTAATGGCAGCCTTGTAAGATGTTCTTCATCCTACTCCATCTCTTCCTCCCCCTTCCTTCTTTCTGCCTCTGCTATGCTCCTCTCTAAGCAAGGTACAACCATTCCTCCCATTATCACTCTGTTCCTTCGCAAGCGAGAGTCTGACAGTTGACCTTTTCTACCCATTAAGGCTATTTGATTATGGTGCACTCACATTTTCAGAAGCTACTTTGAAGGTTATATTAATGCAGAAGAACATGTTGCTTTGGAGTTGATGGGGTACACAGTATATAGGGGAAATCTGCAAAAAAACAACCTGTTTATTGGAAAAAAAGTATTCTTTCTCAATATGGCCTCATTTCTCTGAAGCCAGGTCATTTTTATTAACTAGAATTCACTCGGTCAGTTGTTTTTCTTTTGCAATAATGCAAGGCTTTTACTGTGATGACGTGCTTTGATAATAAGTGACACTGATTCTTTTTTTGACCGATGAGCTGAATCAAAAGGAGAGCACCACTCTTAGAAAATAGATGGGAAGCCCATTCAAGGCCTCTGGTAGTGCATCATATTCTTTTGTGCGAGGCACCCAAGGCGCCGCGTGCGGCTCGAATGACAGAGATAGCATCAAAGTGACTGCACAGCCTGGCACAAAGGACACACCGTGGAATAAAGGGGAGTTCAATCATCTCAGCCCTTTTTTAATCTGCTCCTTTTGTATCCGAGCCAATAAACTCCCGGCTAATTTCTCCTCCAGGCTGCTCCCTGGATCAGGCATTTCTTCTGAAATGTAATAAGGGGAGAGGAATTCTCCCAGCTTGTTGTAGAAGGTAGCAGACACACGACTTGTGCTAGTCTCTAGATAACTGTAATAGAAGTCTTTATGCAAAAAACAGACACATTCAAATGAGACAAATCATAAAAAGCTTAATTATTCTGTAGGAACTGTGACATTAAATTCTCCCAAAAAGCAAACAAATAAGTGTTGGATTGTGTAGTTTTTGTTACACATGATGAAATGATGGTGCCAGAGAATGCAACTCCCTAGTGCTGATTTTGTTGTTGTTGTTGTTTTCCTGTCCTCCTAATACAGTCTCCTACCATCTCTCAAGTGTAAAGGTTGGGCATTTCATGGTTGGCTGGTTTCCTTTAGGGCTAGTCCCCCCGTTCCCTCCCTTCGCTGGAGTCTCTCACTGCAGGCTTTCTTTATCAGGAGTCTGCACTTGTTAGTGCTACCTTTCATGATTGTCAAATTGACTTGCCACATCACTTGAGCGGTCCTTTTAGAAAACGAAATCCTTGAGAGGACCAATCTGGAGCAGTGCAGTGGCTTTAGATTCACTTGTTAGAGGCTGTATCATCAGCGGCACGAACACTGCAGACTTGAGGGCTTCTCTTTCCTGTAGTGCCCAATTCAGAATGTATGAAAGCTCCCAAAGAGCCTGATGTGAGGGCTGCCTCAGTTTGCATCAGTATGAAAATGAAAGAGCACGACGGAAAAAATAGAAAAGAGCGGCTTATTCAGGAGTCAGCGGTGTGAAACCAAGAGAGACCTCGGAGAAGCCACGAGTCCCCCCGAGTTTGGGTATTTGATATTTTCCCCCAAACGTTCTTATTCATATTCCTTTTGCCATTTTTCTAATGCTGCTCTCAAATGTTCTGCCTACTAAGGGATACCCCACCATGGACGCCCTTTTTGCTCCGCTGCTTTCTTCTTCAGGTGTCTTACAACGACATGGCATTTCATAGGTGGAGAATTCAGTTCCACCTGATATTAAAACGACCTTTCAGTGTGAGATCACAGAAGATATTTTAAAAAGAGCAATTTGAGATGTGTGCACATGCAGGTTATATCTTCTATAGGGTAAACTGGGGTAAGATGCCGTGCTGCACCATATGCAACAGACACATTTATATAACCCTGCTCTGCTGGAGGATAAACTGCTCCACAACAGAGGCATGGTCTGCAGAAACAATAGTCAATGGTACAAACATGTCTCCTGATTTAACTGTGAACTTCTTGTCAGCCATTGTGCATCAGTAGTCAATACGTCAGCACCTATGTCATGAGGATGCTTTAAGGAATTTTGCTATTCCACATTCTGGTGTGAACAGGGCCTAAGTGTAAAAATAAAAAAAATATATAATGTAAATAGATATGACAAAAGTAATTCTAGTTATGCACTTGCATATACTGTACAGCAACAGAATTGTGACACCTCTTCACAAGTGTATACGAGCACACGTGTGTGAGTGTGTAGGCTATATGTAGCATTGTTGCCCAACAGATGGCTTTGTGTGAACATGTTTTATCGGTGTTGATTTCAAATGTGCCATGAATGGAAATGGTCTCTTTCACAGTTTCATGGCTGTATTATGGAAGGACAGATGAAGGTGGGGCGATCGGGAGCATCTCAGTTTCTTTTTATGCAAATGGAGCCTCTGGCATTGAGATGTAAATTACTTACACGTGTGCAGTAATCAAACTGATATTTTGAAAAACTAGAATGGCACTCGGAGAGCACAGACCTCCGCCCCCCCTCTCCGTTCAGCTTGACGGACGTCATTTCACAAATGTGAAAAGGAGTCACTGTTAGCCTGGAAGAGAAAATAACAAATAGCCAAAGTCCTGCTTAAAGTGTCAGTAGGCAGAATATTTTTTGGCATCATCGGCCAAAAGTCCATAATAACCTTTCAGCATATTGTAATTCAAGTGTTCTGAGAGAAAACTAGACTTCTGCACCTCCTGTTGGGTCTGTTTTCAGGCTGCCTAGTTGAGATCAGTTGAGGAAATATCAAGCATGACCCACCATCCGGAGCAAACGTTCTCATTTTACAGCTATACAGTACACTACATGATGAGAAATAGGCATTACAGTACAAAATATTGATTCATTTTTGATAAGCACTGCCTAGTTTGATCGTTTGATCAAGTGATTCACAGCTGCTCAGAGACGGCAAGGCTCCAGCTCGGCTCTGATTCTTGCAGATGTCATTAGCAGCACCGAAGGACACAGAGGCACATGATGTTTTTTCAGACTACCTGTCTCATGCACTACTGTCAGGATATAGTGACCATTTTATAAAAATAACTTTTTTTTAATCATATTTGCTCCATTTCCCACTGCTGCTTTAACAAAAGTGGCACCTGTAAGTTCATTTTACAGAAAAAATCTCTTGTATCATCATTTAGGGAAAACTTACTTAAAAGTTCCTGTTAATGTCATTAAAGATTCTCTTTACGATATCCATAGCACTAATATATCAGCAACCATCTATTTGCTATGTAAAGATATAGAGGAGTAATGTCTACCTGAGCAGTGAACGAAGTCGCTCTCCCTCTGTGTATTATACAGCGGTGGCGGTTACAGCTGATAATGCCGTCCCGACCGATAGCGCCGTTGTGGAAACGTAGCACCAACTCTCCGGTTCCCCCTCAGGTTAACACTGTTAGCTCTGTCAGCACTTTTTCTGTTGTTTTCACTGTTAGCACCATTAGCTGTGAGCCGCGGGCTCAGTCGTTGCCATGTTGAGAGCCGTGCAGAGGCAGCAGAAATTCTCCCAATCTTGCATTTAGCACCTTAAACCACTTAAACAAACTCACAGAAAAACATAAAACACAGTAGTCTAAGAGCCGAAGCAGAGAAAGGTGCCCACCATAATATTTCCACATTCCCGCAGAGTATACCTATAGTAATTACTCCAATGATTTCGCCTCCGGAGGCGTGTCAGGCTCAGAGTCGTGGTGGGGGGAGCCTCATTATTTCTAAAGTTGGTGCTCTCTCTTCCCTTTAATGCAGTGTTAGTGTCAGGAAGGGTAGCGGTCACAAGGGCTGGAGGGAGAGCAGCTTCATGCATTAATGAACAACAAGGTTGTAGGTAGGTGTCAAAGCTGAACTAGTGAACTGTTGGTCAGGGCCAAGAGGAGCTAAGAATAGACAGACCAGTCCTTCAGCTGTTTAATATCACTTGATGGCTTTCTAACGGATGAACTCTCATTGGCAGAATATTGTTATTTGCCGGAATCATGTCAGTTCAGAGCGCTCCATAGAGTTGTAGTTTGGGATGTATCAGAGGAAAGAAGAGTTTTGCATCACAACAGTGAGTCACCCTCCCATAAAACAGGGAGTCCCCCCACAGTGTGTTTGGCTTTACCAGTGGGGATTATGCCTCTGTGAACAATAAATCATAAATACACAACACAGCTGATTTGTCCTCTATCTCTTTCCAGGTCAACAGCTTAAAGTCTATTAATGTCACATCCCCCCCCTACCCGCTCCTCAATCACTGTGCTATTCCCCTGTTTATTTAAGGCAATTAAGAGTCGGAAAGTGCAGCTGTTTTCTGAATCACTAGTTTACCTGACACATATTTATGATGTGCAGTATTGCAGTTAGGGATGTCACGGTACCAGAATTCTAATAGTTGATACCAATACCAGTGAATTTACATGATTCTCGATACCAATTCGATACCACAGTAAAAAAAACAATAAATCCCATGTAATTCAACACGCACTCCTTTATTAAAACATTTGAACATTACAACAAACAGAGGCATGTAGCCTTTAAGTAATAAATAAAAAGAAATGTCTATTAACATTGCAAAACAGAACAGTGGCATGTAGCCCTCAAGTATTTAAAACAAACAATGTCTGGATGTCTGTCTTTGAGCTGCTTTGCTAAATTGGAAGTATTTCCTCCTTTGGAAAGAAAAGTACGACGGCACCGTTACTGCACCGCATACTGGTTTTTGCGAATCTATTATTACTCCTTGTAAATCCGCCTCGAACGCAAAGTACTTCCATACCCGGATCTTGCTATTTGCTTTCTCAACGAGTTGAGGCGAAGGTAGCGCTGCAGCAGCTGCCATCTTTCACGTCTTGTGTTTTAGTTTTTTTCCGTGCTGTTACGGCGTTCTTCTCCTTCCTTCATTTCACGGCAGATGAGAACACTTGTAAGCGTATACTACCCCCATTAGATTCGGAAGAATCGCATCTCCAGTACCTCCGCTACGGTACCAAATGACCATTACAGGCATCGTTCTGTACCTTCGGTGCCGAAGAAAACGAGTACCGTCACATTTTTTTAATTTTGGTACCGAGTTGGTACCGAAGTATCAGTTCTCGTGACATCCCTAATTGCAGTGAAGTGAATGAATATGCTGGGAGGAACGTTTGGGGATACATAATGGATCATGAAGAGTTTCTTAACGCTGTAAGTCCAGATCGTCATCATTAACCTGCTCAACTGTGTACTGTATGTATAGGAGGCTTTTAAATCTTTTTTTGTCAATGACTTTCAGGAAGATTCCAGCAAAGTTCCCTTCAGTAGTCCTGGTGGATATGTGTCGTATATAAAGCATAGAGTTAGTTCAAATAGAGCACTGAAGTTGTGCTTACATTAGCTGATTGGCATCAGCTGCTTCATTTATGCTTCACTATCAGTTGCACATTTGTTAGCTTCTTGGCTACCACCTGACAAATGATATTCAATCATACGTTATAACCACCTTTTTATGCCTCTGCACCGGCAACATCCGTGGCCAGAGGCATTATGTTTTTGGAAATGTGTGTTGTGTCATTCTTGTGATATCTAGGGAATGCCTTGAGGGAATTTCATCAAATCTGGCACCAAGGATGCCAATTCGAGGATGAACTGATTCGATTTTGGAGCTCAAAGGTCACTATGACCTGACGTTCGTCCCATTCTCTGGGATGTGATATCTCAGGAACATCTTGAGGGAATTTCTACAAATTTGGCACATATGTCCACTTGGACTCAAGGATGAACTGATTAGATTTTGGTGGTCAAAGGTCAAGGTCACTGAGGCTTCACAAAACACGTTTTTTGCCATAACTCAAGAACTCTTATGCTAATTATGACATACATCCATCCATCCATTATCTGTAACCGTTTATCCTATTCAGAGTCGCGTGGGGGCTGGAGCCGATCCCAGCTGAAATTGGGCGAAGGCGGGGTTCACCCTGGACAGGTCGCCAGACTATCACAGGGTTGACACATAGAGACAGACAACCATTCACGCTCGCATTCACAGCTACGGGCAATTTAGAGTCAACAATTAACCTAACCTGCATGTCTTTGGACTCTGGGAGGAAACCGGAGAACCTGAAGAAAACCCATGCTAACACGGGGAGAACATGCAAACTCCACACAGAAGGGCCCCAAGCCAGATACTTGCTGTGAGGCGACGGTGCTAACCACTGCTAACCACAAATTACAGATTCTCTCGGATTCTCTCACATCAAAACCTTCCTTGTTCCTTGGATTCTTCAAGAGCTTCCTCAAACAGCAGAGCCTTTCCTGCCAAATCTAACTGTATTTCTATTTGCTATAAATGGTCAATTCCTTAAGTATCTATGACTGAATTTTTATTTTTAATAATCCTCACTTCTGATCTCATGCTTGCAGACCATTCGACCAATACTTGGGTTGCGATTCTCCATTATTCCTCTAACCGGAATACTGTGGGCGTCTAATAATATACTTGCACGTAACTTTTACGTGTGTGCTATGGGACATATGTGTACTGTTGTATATACGTAACCAGACAGTGAGTGGTGCACAAAGGAAACAGAAAACAAGCCGTTCTTTCAAGGTGTTTATATATGTCATACATGTTTTGTACTGATGACTCTTGTCTGCAAGCCACTCTTTGAACTCTTTGATCTGTTCACTTTTGCAATCGGATTCTTTGCTTTAGTTCAACGCTTTGCTTCTGTGATGGCCCCACCTCAATGCTGCACAATGCCCTTTCCCTTAGTGTTTCACTGTACAGTTGCACAGTTATAGAAGTGTGCATACTGGCTGCTCGGAGAGCCTGTGCAAGCCTCTGTGAGCTTCCCAGAAAACCCTTTTCTGCATCCCTGAAGTTGTTTATCGGTATCTTCACAGAAGCATGTTCAAGCTGTATTTCTCCTCCCCGAGTGGGCTGACTTCTTACCATGGTGGCCATCAGCCAACTATCGATCTGTCAGCTAGAGCTTAAGCTGAATCTCCCTCATCCATCTGGGATAATCCTTACATCTCTATTAAAATGGAGTGGCCAAAAACAGACAAAAGAGTTGTTAGTTGGTTGATGCTGCAGAGATACTGTAGCTATAAGTTATGTGCTGCTGACAGGTAATGGGAATGCAGGAGACTGGAAAGAATACAAATACTGCATTGACTGGTTGGGAGAAGGAGAGTTGGGAGAGAAAAAGGAAGAGAGCGGGAACTCAGCGGCTTGTTTGGCAATATAATCAGTGTTGCATGCAGACAGTCTCTGCGTGTTGCCCCCATTTGTCAGTAGCTCCTTCAGCTAAAAGCATTCACCATTTTGAGCAACACACCATCCAATGAAACCAACAGCCTTTTAGAATCACACACAGGAATATTAATTCATTCATTTCTCATCATAGCCGGTTAAAGCAGAGTACTAACATTACTAACATTCCTAACATCATGTGGTGTATTCAATGGACATGTTATTAATCCCATCCCATACTCTCATTCCCATTAAGGAGCCCTAACCTGTTCATTCGGGCTGTGCTGTGGTTGCCTACCAATAAACTTCCTGTTAATACCTCCAACTGCTACCTGATCTCTCCACTAAGTGCTGAAATGATTAGATATGAAAGATGTGCCGAATTATGCTAAATGGCATTTTTAATTATGTAGTTGATAACCACAAGGGATCATATTTTATTAGCACACATGCAGCGTGGTATTCGCAAATGATTACTTGTATTTCAAAGTCAAGGGCTATTCATAAATAACAAGCCAATAAAAAATTAAGATAACTTGCTTTTGAAGGACATTTGAAAATATATAGAGCAAACATCAAAAGGCCTTTTCTGCAATTACTTTTAATCTTGGTAAATTGATGTGAAAAATATATTTCTATAATCTGGGGCCAATTATAGCCTGGAAGAGAATATATATATTTATATATATATTTTGAGTGGCACACTTACTAATCAATTTCTGTCAGGAGCTCAGCAAAATATAATACTGTAGTTTAAATCTATATTCACAACTGCTGTCACAAAGTTGCTATGATTTAATGTGGATATTGGCACAAAGCCTTCACTGCTGCAGGGGAAACAAGTAGGCTTGATGTTATTTAGTGGTCACAAGGACTACAATGAAAGGTTTTTAATTAAGGAGTAACGCTATCAAATAGTACTCGTTGTCCAATACAATATATAGATATGACATACAGGAAACTTTGATCAACTTCTGGAGTAAAAGTCTCTATGCACAGTTGCCCATTGTCTGTCCTCCTGCTGCCTTTATCAAAACCATCTTATAAGATGACTGCAACTACAATTATTAAGGCCCACGCACACCAACCCAACATCAAAGCGGCAACGAAGGCCACCAGCTGCTGTTGCCTTTGTCTTGGCCAAAAGTTGCATTCTAACACACCGCAAAGACTACAGCCGACGGCCAACTACCATGTATGTTCTGCACCAGCGTGAGATGAAATAACTCTTCCTACCAGCAGGTGGCAGTATTCAATGAGGACTGCCGATATACAAGCCGTTGTTATGATACGTAGATGAAATAAAGCCGCATCTGCCGACCATTTTCACACCACTCTCACTCACCACTTAGCTTCCTTCCAGATGGACATGTTGTTGTGAAAATATCCGTATATTGGAATGAGATGAGATGGGAAGAAGATGAAAAATGAAAAGAGCCTTCAGTGTTTTTCCTCAACTTTATTCGGTTTGCTTGTTTTCCTCACATCCGTTTCTCTTCTGATGCACTGATTCGTTTTAGCTGAACCGCCAATCAGAGTGATTCCTCTCCTCAACGAGCTCCGCCACCGATTCAACGCGCTGAATCGGCCGAAAAAATTCCAACACGGGCAGACTAAAGCCGACGGGGCAGGACACACCGCAAAAACTAAGGCGACAGACGCTCACCAACGGCCCCAAACTGTCCGAAGGCCGACCTTTGGCTTGGTGTGTCAGGGCCCTAAGTCAGTAGCTGTCCAGACAGTTCACTGATGCTCACCCTTTGCTTAGCTGTGGCACATTTCTTGCTTATGTAAGAAGTGAAGAAATGATCTTTGCCAACCAGATATCACCACAATACTTTTGGGCACAGTCGTGATTCGGTAGGCGGTAAATCCAATAATCTGTCATAAGTCGTGACCACCATCATTGTTTGGGATGCACCCCAGTGCCACTGTCACCTAGCAACCAATACCAATACCAGTTGTTTTTGTGTGATGTCTTCAGGTTGGTCATTTGCTTGTCAAAGAAACAAACTTGCCCAACCTAGGAATTCCATCAGAAAAGCTGTATTTTGAAATACTTTTTTTAGGTTTAAAAGCAGACTTGAGTCATTCACCCATGGTGACTGTAACCCTATTCATGTCAGCAATTAGTATTACTCATTGATTCAGTCATTTGTTGTTTTTTTAACCTCTGATCCTACCCACCTCTTCTACTTTGAATTGGCATCTGCAACACTTATTCATACTGAGCACTGTGAGTCTCTGTTAATGTTAAGGTTTGTTGTTTTCCTATGAAACAGCTTGAGACAATGCCTGTTCAAAGAGTGGACCTGCTTAGATTCAAGCCCCCGAAACAGAACAACAGTAGGCTAACAGAATGGGGAATGCAGATTTGAATCTTTGTTCCTCTGTGAGACCTTCAGATGATATGTTAGTATGTCGATGGCATCATTGTCATTTCTCCATGACAAGATATTGCAGTAGCTATCAGAACAAACACGTCTAGCCTGTTCACTGTATTAATGACCCTAGTTCTGGCCTAATTGCTTTCCCAGTGTGTAAATGTCAAGCACCATGCAAATACAAATGGCACACTTGTGCTCGTTGCCTCAAGAGCGGTTTAATGTGCAAATGAGCAGCGGAGGGATGAGGGCTCGTAAAGCAACAAGTAGTCCTCAGGAACTCCATATCCAAACAGTAACTGGATGCAGATCACTTACAAACTCACGTCGGATTGTGCACATATCAGTCCTTCTTGGCTGTCCATCTGTTTTGTAACTCTAGTTCTGTTATCACAGTAGCCAATCCAGATGTGCCTGTTCAACCTTGGGGAAGTTTCTTTATGCTTTAGGACTTCCTGCCTACAGCCATTAGAGAGTTCCTGCATATGCCAACACACATGCTTTCAGTTTTTCCAGGGTAATAATTTCCAGTTTAACAATGCATTAGTATTTTCTTTTAAATAGGACCTATTATGCTCATTTTCAGGTGCATACTTTTATTTTGGGTTTCTACTAGAACATGTTTACATGCTTTAATGTTCAAAAAACACTTTATTTTTCTCATACCGACTGTGCTGCATCACCTTTCATCCTCTGTCCACCAACACTCTGTTTGAGCTCCTCCTCATCTTTGATATTGTAAAAATAGTGAGAATCAGATTTGAAAAATATGAAATATCAGATGATAAAAAAATGCCACACTGCTGCAACCACAACCACAATGTGTTATAAGCCATACTAGCAGCGTGGCTCTAGTGATGGCAATGTCAGTCTGTTTGTGTGTCCACCACTTTGGTTCAGACTTAAAATTTCTCAGGATTGCCATGACGTTTGGCACAGATATCCATAGTGCCCAGAGGATGAATCCTAATGACTTTGCTGATCCCCTGACTTTCCCTGTTGCACCTCCAACATGTAAAACCTTTTACTCATTTAGTAATATATCCCAACATCTACTGGATGGATCAACACCAAATTTTGTACATACATTTAGGGCTCCCACAGGATGAACCCCAATGACTTTTGTGACCTTTCCTCGAGCACAACGAGGATCACATTTCTGATTTTGTGTAAAATGTCTCAACTATGGGAACTATATTTGGTAGTGTCTAGACAGTAATGCCCCAAATTGTGAAACTCACGAGATGGTTAAGATTAGGCATTGACCTCAAATGGTTAAGGTTAGGATAGTTCGTCAGGCAGCGAGTCTCACAAGAATTTGCACATTTTTGCAACTCTGGTGTTACCAGACCTGAGCATACAATTTGGCACAGACATTGATATCCCCCTTAGCTTGAATTGTAATAACTTTTCATGACGCCTTAACGTTTCCTCTAGCGCCATCATCAGGTCAAATCTTTAGTTTGATCTAACCCTTTTTAATGACTGAGGGGTTCTGCTGCAGAATCAGCAGCTCATTTGCACGTTCTCTACATTTATATTCTGAGCTGTCTTTGCTGCAAGTGGACCTCATTAACTATAAACTGAAGTAAACATTTCCACTTTTGTAACAGGAAACACCACAACTTTTGGATGTGTGGGAACTTAAAATCTGAGTGGAAATCAGTTTAACCAATCTGCTCCTTTTGAAAAATCCAGGTATTTTTCAATGAAAACCTAATACTCACGTGAGGCTCGCACCATTGTGACAGACATGGGGTCACCATCAAATTTCCAGTTGCTAAGTCTAAAGAACCTGTGTGAAATATATATGTATGTCTTGCATTACGTAGGAAAGTCACAGTGGATACAGTATACGACGTAGATTATCTTTCCTTGATAGTATTTAGCATCAAGGAATGAGTCATAAAGAGAAATTCTGGAGGGTTACGGCTATTCTACCATGGTTACAACCTTAGAAGGACTTTAATGCCATGCCTTTGGGGTTTAGATTCAAGTCTTGTGCAAGCTGTTCTCTGTAGCTGGATCAAAATGTGTGTGGGTGGTGGCGGTTCTTTTGCTGCGACAAAGAAGTCCTCAATGGCCTGCCTGCAGGTGTAATAGCCACAGTCCTCTCTTCTCCTCCACAAGAATCCTTCGTCCTTTTTCTGTTTCCACCCATGAAATGAAAGTAACGTTTTATCAAGCTTCACCCCTGGAGTTGTAAAAATCAATACAGTGAGAGCTCGTACAGAAAGGTTGTAAATCATGAAAATTCCGTCCCTTAAATCTGAGTTAATCCTCTCTCCACTGTGTCTATGTGGCTCTTCACACCGTGAGTCAGGCAACACAACAATGTACTGCAGGAGCACTAGAAACTGCCAAGTCCAGGAACAGGTGTGTTTGTGTGCACATGTGCTAAACTAGTGTTAAAATACATAACCTATACTTGAAAACAATAACTTCAATAAAAACTGGGAGAATTTTATACTCTACATATATGATGTGTGGTGGACATGGTGCATGTAGTGCAAAATTAAATGCAAATTATACTGTATACTGTAGTAAGAATAGCTCTGACCCGTACATTGTAAATGTTTGTACTTGTGGTCACGGTACTTACACCACAGCTTCACCACAGAGGCCAGCAGGTCAGATGCTGTTATTGTGTGATCCGCCCACGCACACTCTTCCACTAGAAAGCTATTTGTACTAGAAAACATTCACATGCACACAGGAAAAGGAAGCCAGCACATGTATGGCTCTCAGAAAAAAACACAAGCAGCCACTTCAAACCCTGTCACACACAATTTCCTGTTGTATAAAGTGACCAGTGTCCATATGTCCAGTAATGTCTTCCACATGTCTGCACATGTGTCCCAGACCACCACAAAGGACTTAACATTATAAGGACCACAAAAAACTGGCACGGGCTGTGGCTCCTGCAGGCCCTTGAATGGGGCTTGATTCTCTCCTTTGCCGGAGTTGCCCAGGGCAACGTATCCTCACGATATCTTACAAAAAGTTTTTCATGCATTCTCCTACGATTGTCCAGCAATACGTGTCCATTTCCACATGTTACATGCATACAGTCTTTTCAAAATAATCTTCCGTCTTCAAGGGAAACACCTTGGGTAGGTCTGGGGCAACAAAACTATTTTAGTTAGGTTTATGAAAAGATCGTGGTTTGGCTTAAAATAACCGCAGAGGTGGCTTTACTTAAGTGTGGAAGTTACATAACAAATAAATCAACATTGACTTCTGGTTTCACATAAGGTACAAACGCCAGTCTCCTGGGTGAAAGTCCGTTGCTTTTGTTGTTCCGATACCAAAACCAGTATCGGAAATACATCCGATACTGCCTAAAATTCGGTATCGGATATTGACGAGTACGCCAGTCTATGCACCGATCCGATACCATTAATTAATCCAGAAAAAAATACAAGTTGTTTAACCGGAAATCCATTCTTCTTCGCCGCTCCAAAACAGTAGCCTTCACTTTGCTGTCGCCCTTGATGTATCATGGCTGCCACTGGCAACTACTATTTTAGAGCAGTGAAGAAGAATTGATTGCAGGTAGTTTGTCACCTGACGATAGAAAACAGTGCGGTGCTAGTGGAGAGTGTAACGGTAGTCAGAGCGAGAAAAATATTTCACAGTCGAAAATCCAACAAGTAAAACAACGAAATGTAAAGGATGAAAGGCTTCCGTTTACCCATATAATTGAAAAAGGAACTCTCTGCTGAGTACAATGTTACCTCCCGCAAGACTCTACGTTCATGAGTAATGAAAGGGGGCATGGCTAATGTGTAGGGGGTGGAAGTACCCTAGTATTGCACCCTGCAGGACAAATTAGCATACAGGCTGTCCACTGAGGGGACAGCTAAGAGAATACAGAGTTATTATTTATTCCTAGCTTCATTAATTTATGTTCTTCATAACTGACAAACTGACTAATAAAATAAAGTTCTATAGCATTCATTCTCTGTATGTATTTGTTCATGTTTTACAAAGGGTTTAACCTGAGCCAGGCCATACAACAAAGACAGTAATCATATCACATCCATACATGGTCAGCAGTAAACGGCTGTACAATAATACTAATAACTATATATGTTTTTTATCACGCTGGTATTATCGCAAGTTCAGGTATCAGCTTGAGCTTTCTTGAAATATAGACACACAAATGAATAGTATTAACAGTCAGTCTCAAGAAATTGATTAAAACCCTGTATGAAAATGACCTCTGTGAAGAAAAGCAGACAGTGCTGCTTCAGTGTACCTTTAGGAATTTCACTGGGTGGTATTAAAATGAGAAATTGATTCAAAATTGCGAATAGAGCCCTTTTTATAGAGGTTGTCCTGAGACATTGCAGAAAGGCACCGATTAGTATTCTTCCCCCATAAATTGTGTTTGGTCCGTTTGATTATGAGACCGACTACATGTATTGGAGTAATTCATAAGAGCTTCAGTACAGCTGAATTTTGATCAGCTGCAGGTGAAGTATTGACTACAGTCAGTACAGTTTTCCCCAAATCAAATGTGACAGCTGATGGGCCGGTCGGTTGGTTTTGTGGTTCTTTTCTGGCTGACTGGTTGAATCACTCAGCCTTGCAGCTGTAGCCGTGCCACATTTTATCCTCGGAGAGAGACAGACTGTCGGGGAATCCTCTCCTGCCTTCCCCTCATGCACAGACACTCAGGCTGAGTGCTCTGGCTGCTTGTCAACAGGGTTTCAGGAGGGATGGACGCTGTGAAATGGCCCCTCGGCAGTCAAATTTCAAAAATACCAAAGGGATAGCAGGACTAACCAAATCCCTCCATCCTATTACATATTAAACCAGGCACTTTGAAGAAATCACAGCTTTAGTCTAGCTTTTTAGATCCAGCTGTTCAGGTCTTCAGGTTAACTACACTGCACTTCAAACATCTGGCTTTATGTTTCACCGTCACTGGTTAACTGTTCATAATGTCAGCAGTAATAGGTATGTCTACTTATGCAATGCTCTATCATCCAGATTATGCACTGCATTACAACCACTATAACCTCATTTTGCTTATTTTATAATATTACTTTCCTCTGACATGCCTCTCAGAAACACAGACAGCTGTAATCGGTTTGGCTTGATTTATGCTTAAACTTGGCGTTCTAAATCTAAGTATAACTACACAACAATACGAATCCTGCGAAGGAAAATATATTAACGTGATAATCCTGTGAATGGTCTTTGGAGTTTTGCATTAAAGGATCATACCAGTATATTTGTTTTAGCTCTACAATTACAAATCAGTTATAATTTACATTGTTGCTGACCATTTTTAAATGAATGCTACAATTCTACAATTTTACAATTTCATATAGCAGACGCTTTTGTCGAAAACGACGTACATCTGAGAGACAATTCGTACAACACAAGCAAGGATCTAGATAGTAGGGACATGGATATTTAAACCTGCTGTAAAGGTTCACATTTTTTGTTGATTTGTTTGATGATATAAAAATCTATAAGTAAATGCTTGTAACATGCTCTAACCCCCCCACCAGGATGCCCCGCGGTGGTTAAGGGTAAAGGTGTTGACAATGAACTACAACAGTCAGTGGAGTTAAGGTTGTATTCTAGGGAAACCTCAAATTTGTGATAATTTACACTGTATGAAGTTAGAATCATAGGCAGAATATAGGAAGTGGAAGTAGTCACCGTGAAGTCCGCATGTTGGCCGTCTCCAACTTGGTCTTTTAGAACAAGAAGTGACATAAGAGGGTGGAGCTAAGTAAAACCAAACGCTGAATAAGACATTTTTAGGAGACCAAAATGTTACAATGAACTTTCTTGAATTGAAAACACAGTGTGAAAGTGTTAAGGTTCTAAGAAGAAAACACAGACAACACTCAAACCGGACAACGCCGTGGTGGCGACTTGTAAATCACATGGTAGCCACGCCACAAATATTTTGAATGTCTATTCATTCTGTTTAAATGTCTTCTGCAGAGTTACAGATAGAGAAAAAAATCTTAGTATTATACTATTTGTAGGATTAGAATCCAGTGGTGGCTGCTTATGATTGTTTCCGACTCATGTGATTCAAACATTTCCAAGAACTCCGAGCGTTGTAAAGTCCAATAGTCCAAAATTTTTAAATAAAGATAAATGTAATCATTTCCAACATTCACAACATGTTTTTATCTAATGAAATATTCTGCTGTCATCCATATTCGTTGGCGTTTAGCCTTTCAAAAACAACTTTTCACTGCAGAAAACGGCTCACTTCTCCAATTTGCTGAATCCACCATTTAAATAGCAATGCGGCAAGTGGAGGCACCCCTGGCATTTAAAGGGAATGGTAGATGACACTCTGATTTAATTCCTGTTACGCCCAAAACACACCTATGATTAATTAAGAGACTAAATACAACCCCCTTCACCCTTGCGCCTTACTTTGCGCCCAGATTATGTGCCATTCAACTAGCAAAAGTGGAGATGGATACACTAAATACACTTGAGCCATGCACTTTAGACCATGCGCTATAGATCATTTAAATAGGGCCCTAACAGTACCGAGGCATTCAGCCCTAAACCTGTTCCTACTGTCACCAAATAAATATTTCTAGCTGCGGATTAATACACATTTAATGCTAGTAAGCATTAACGGCAACAGGATGTTGTTTGTGGGACTGACTCAAAATAAACTACCCATGTTCATGGTAATGAAGGAATATATCACCTATTGTGGAAGTGACTGTGTGTGTTTAATAGTTTTAGAGGTCTATTGCACAGAAGAATAAGATAATAAGATACGTATATCAGGCTTGGGATACACAGACTGTCTTGATGGCAATAAGAAATGTATAGTATACTGACAGTCTTATCCTCTCAGCCATGTGTTCGGCTGTAATTCTGTAGGTTAGCCAGTAAAACAGAGAGGGACCTGGATTTCTCCATTAACAACAACAGTAACAAAAATGAAAGTAGCCCCAGAAACTCGACTAACAACAAAAACAGCAGCAATGCCACTGCTGCTACTAAAAATAAAAACACCATTACTAACATGAGTAAGAAGACCAACACATTGAATGTTAAAATCAACACTTTCTCGCTCTCTCCTCACACGCTGCGCTCTTTTCATATAAATGAATGCTCACTAAAGTTCAGAGCTGAGATGAGGAAGATGTTTAAGTGCAAAGTAGCAAGAGAGAGAGAGAGAGTCACTGCCAAGTGAATCTACAAGGAGAGAACATGCACTTCCTTTTTAAAAAAAAAAAAAAACTGGGACACTGCTCCTGAGGGTGTAAACAACACAAACAGAGAAGAGACAGAAACACACAGAGATGAGAAACAGCTCCATACCTGGAGACACCTCTTCCATTTTTCCTTCTCTATGCACACTGTAACTCTGCTGTACGATGAGCATCTATTTATTTCTTTTTGTGTGTGTACTTGGACTTGCGGGGGTGTGCGTGGGCACGTCAAGAGATTAGTGTATGTGAGTGTGTGTGTGTGTGTGTGTGTGTGTGTGTGTGTGTGAAATGTCTGCTATATGCTTGTCAGCTTGTTGCACAGGGCCGACTGTTGGCTTGCCTGACAAGAAATGACTAGCCAATCTCGCGAAAATCTGGCTGCCTTGCCACCAATCTGGCACCAATTTACGGATCAACAGCAGCAGAGTGGACTCTCACACACACACACACACACAAACACACAAGTACACGCACATACACACACACACACAAGTGCACACACACTGAGAAGTACTTGAAATCCCATTGATCTAGATGTAGGCGGTTGTGCTTTATTTGCTTTAGTGTTTGCTCACCAAAAGGCTCTCCTACAATGTTTTTTTATTTAGTATGAGCAGCGTATTTTTGCCTCTCGCAGACTTTACTGTGTTCTTCAATGATTTATTCCAAAGGCTTATGATGTTTGCCACTTTCCAGTCGTGGCTTTCTCGGTGTGTGTTTATCTAAACTGACCCCGATGAACCTAGAATTTGAGTCCCTGCTGTTTACAACCACTTTAGGCTGGTGCTTGTTTACTGTTTTTCATTGCAGCTTCAAAACCCACCCAACAAATAATAAATACATACATAATTTCAAGATTTTAAAAAGCAAAAACAGCGAATCATTTCAACATTCTGATACATATTTCAAAGCGTCGTCACTGAGAACACAGTTGAATGAAGAAAATGTGGTGTTTGGTCATGATGACATAACTGACCTAAATCTTCAGCTTGATTTTCTCTCTTCTATACTCAAACTAAATCACTTGTGCCTGAAGTGCAGTTTGCATTATGGTCGTAGTCACCGTGACGTCACCCATGGGTTTGTGGACTGCCGTTTTGAAGCCTTGACTTTCGCATTTTGGCTGTAGCCATCTAGGTTTTTGGCCGTCACCATCTTGGTTTTAGAACCAGAAGTGTCACGAGAGGGTGAAGCTAAGACAAACCAATGCTGAATAAGACATTTTTCAGCGACCATTGAACTGAAAACACACTGTGAAAGGGTTAAAGGTGTGAGACAAAAAACACGGACAACTCCCAGACCGCACAACACCGTGGCAACGACCTGTCAATCACAAGGTAGCCACACCCTAAACTAAAGCATACCCTACTTTATCTCTATTTACCTCTAAATGGACCATCATTTACTAAATGAACATCATGCTGTATTGAACAAGTTGTTGTCATTTTCTCATCGATTTTTATACAATCAGACTTATTTTTGGAACCAGAGGAGTCGCCCCCTGCTGGCTATTAGAAAGAATGCAAGTTTAAGGCACTTCAGCAATGGCTTCACTTTTCAGAACCGCCTTTCAGTTGTTTCATTTTCTACCTAGTTGAGTCTCTTAGTTGGCTAGCAGAGAGCTGCACATCAAGAGAGATACCCTTAGCACATTTTTTAAACCCAGTTCATGACCTAAAACCTTTATCGGACTTTGCATGCCACAAGTTTGTCTCCCCCTGAAAATAGCAACACTTCTGTGTAACATTTCTAAGCATGGACTGTGTGTGTGTGTATGAAATATGCCAGGGGAGCTGTACTGTGCCAGTGTTAAAGGGTCTCTCCCTTCAGGGAAGTTTTATTGAACACTTAAGTGCTTCTGGTGGCCAAATAACTTAAAGGTGTTAGTGCTTTTTGTCACCTTTTCAGTGAAAGGTATATTTTTGCTTGGGTTTAAAATGAAGGATTGCAACAACATCATGTTAAGGTGACCATATGCAAATAGTCTGATATGGAATACATTCAAATAAAGTCATATATCATCTGGTAAATTTGAAGAAAGGCTTTTAGAGTGCGGTCTGCTGGCTCACTGTTTTATGGCTGCAGAGATGAAAGTTTTTCATTATCTGTAGACGGAGACATTTTATTTCCTTATTCATTAAAGTAGACAGAGTGCAGAAGGGGATGAAAATTCACTACATCTGTATCCAGATAAAATGATGCAAAACACTTTAAAGAAATATAGTTCAAAACTTGATTAAATTGCAAGATTATGCAACAATAAATCATTTTTTAAATTTGTTATTTGCTTTATTTTTAGTTTTTATATTAAAGAGATAGTCCGGGTGTTTTGAAGTAGGGTTGTATGAGGTACGTATCCATAGTAGGTGTATTACGTACAGTAGATGACGGTCGGCACACCTCCGGCTTGGAGAAACGGACAGGAGTACCGACACCAAAGCAAAGCAATACAATGCTGTGGACGGGGCCGGCAGCAAAACGTATTTTAGCCATCTAAAAGAAAGGCTCACCTTGAAAAATCAATATCCCTTTAAGTGTACACTATATTTAAAAAATGTTCACCACTTTTCAGCCCTTTTCGACGGGAACTGAACTGAAAGTGAAACTTATCTATGCTCTCTCCAAATCCAGCAGGCTCAGATGGCAAAAACAGTATAGTTACGTTTCACTTTCAGTTCAGTTTGCCGTCGGAAAAAATTCTAAATATAGCGTACACTTAAGTGGATATAATTAATTTTTTTTAGGTAGCTAAAATAAGTTTTTCTGCCATCCTCGTCCACAGCACGTATTGCTTTGCTCCGGTGCCGGTACTCCTGTCTGTTTCTCGATGCTGGGGGTGCGCCAACCGTCAGAAGTACCTCATACAACCCCACTTCAAAACACCCAAACCATCTTTTTAATACACTAAGTAATCATTATAGCACTAACAGCAACAATTCATTTTGAAGTCTTTGTTTAAAATTATTCATAATCATAATTTCATTCATGAAACATGAATTGCAGATGTCTTCATCAGTTGTTGCTAATATCTGTTACATCTCATCTTGTACAACATTTGAGTCAGTGTTGCAAAGCGCGCTGGCTGCAGATCAAGTATCTGAAGACAAAGAGCAAAGTCAAGGAACATTCCTTTGACATTGTGACTTTGAGGCTCAGCCAGGAACTCTCCTTGATCATACTAACTGTTTTCATTCTGTCACACTCAAATCTGCTGCTTAATCTTCATAAAAAACATACCATCACTGTTCTCAGACCTTCAACTCATACTGTATCTATTTAACCAAAATTTCTATTTTTCATTATCTTTTTGTGCTATAATCTGGCTGTCCTATCAGCACGTATCCTTCCAGTCATGTCACATGTATTCACATCATTCAAGGTAATAAAAAAAAAAAAGGAAAACTGAAACTGTACACCGTCTGTGCACACAATCCATCCAGCTGTTTACCGTTGACTCTCCTCATCTGGTCGCTGTCTCCTCTTCCTCCTCTGGGTTTGATAATCAGACAGGTCTGCTGAAGCCCCCATTGTCTGCACACACTGTCGACGTGACTCTTATACATATGAGGGCGGCTTAGCATTGTGAATGCAGCTCAGCTTTCTGGAGGTTGACCTTTTTCCATGGAGTAATAGGTTTTATGCTGGCAGCATTAATAAACAATTTCTTGGTTTCCACAGTGAGGTAGTGAGTAGTCACTCTGCATATTAATGTGCGTCCCCCTCCCCACGCGAGCCTCTTCTCACCTACTTTTCGGCGGTCATGCTCAAAAATCACGACCCGTTTTGTGATTTTTTTTGTTCCAAAGGATGTTTGTTTCAGAGTGACTCTCTTTGCTCTCTTGTCTTTTAAATTCTATTCACTCTTTTTATTTCAAACTCCCACTCTCTCCATCTGTCTCCCTCTTTTTTGTGTGTTATTTTTCGGTAGAAACTGTATCCCTCCCAGGATGTGCCCCTTCCCCTCGACAATGCTCCTTTCTCTCTATAGTAAATCTTTTTTTTTTCTTTTTTTTTTGCTGTGCCTTCACCTGATTGCTCATCTCTCCTTTATTTCTGTCGCTGTCTTTTTTGCCTTGGTGACTGGGGCTGATTATGTGGGGCTGAGCAGTTCTGGCCCTCACGCTGTCTGTGGCCAAGGTCAATTATGGCCTTCCGTTTCAGAGCAGGGAGCCACTGATGTGGAGCGCCGGGCGGGGGGATCGAGTGGGAAGAAAATCAACCGTTTGGTGCCTCAAAACGATTCGATTTGCCACTGGTGTGAAAGTGTGCGCTGTGTCTGTCTCACTCTCTTTTATCTTCTTTAATGTCACCCATATTTTTTCCAAAAATATTAGATTGATGTTGGTATGGCTGCAACTAATGATTATTTAAATTTTTTAATAATATGTGGATTATTTTCTGGATTAATTAATTAGTTGTTTGGTCTAAAAAATGACAGAAAATGGTGAAAGATGTCAATGTCAAAATGAAGTCCTTAAATGTCTTGTTTTGTCCACAACTCAAAGATATTCAGTTTACTGTTACAGAGTAAAGAAACCAGAAAATATTCACATTTAAGAAGCTGGAATCAGAGTTTTTCGTTGCAGCTCTATATGTTGGGTAGAATTAAACAGCAAGAAACTCTCTCTTATTAGTATGTATGAATACGATGGGGATGCCCAGTCGACGCAGACATATTATCACTTTATTAGGTTGTTATGGCAAACTTGTTAAAGGTGCAGTGTGCAGGATCTGGCACCATCTATCGGTGAGGTTGCAGATTGAAACCAATTTAAAGTTCCACTGTGTGCTAAGCGTGTAGAAGAACTAAAGTGGCCGAAGCGAAAACGCAAATGGCCCTATCTAGAACCAGTGTTTGGTTTGTCCATTATGGGCTACTGTAGAAACATGGTGGCCGGCTCCGTGAAGAGGACCCGCTCCATAGATATAAACGGCTCATTCTAAGGTAACGAAAACATGAAATGATTCTTATTTTCAGGTGCTAAATTCACTAAAGAAAACATACTTATTCCATTCCTGCCACTAGATCCCCCTAAATGCTACACACTGTTGCATTTACAGTTGACTGGTCACACATCTAACAATTTGTGACGTACGAGTGAAGCATGTTTGATCACAAAGGAGAGAATCTTTCTTGTTTTGTGACGAGATGAAGGAAGAACACGATAAAAGCATTCGGCTTGTCATCTACATTTGACTCACTTAAAATGCAATCAACAAACAATGTATCTGAAGTCAGCTGCCGTCAGTGCTCTGATCTTCAAATCAAACTGCTTATAGTGACTGACATCAAGCATCTTTCCGCAAACAAACCACCTCCACTTGCTTTGCCTCCGTAAACAAAGACACACTTTTTTTTGTTCGCCTATGTGAAGGCGTTTGATTAGTCACAATTACAGCCTTGGCGCCAGCTTGTTTGATTTGTTTGACTCGAGGCTGCTTTGTACGTGCCGATCAGTAATCAGTGCCGGGCCATACCTGGACCGGCATCGAAATGTTGTGTCTAATTACAGTACAGCAGCCAACCAACCCGCGGTGCCGCTCACCTGACGAGGAAAAAGTATAATTAATTACCTCATTGAGGCAACTCAGGGAACCATGAAGGTAAAACTGTTTGCCTTCTTCTAATCGGCTCAGCAACAGAGTTTGCTTCAGCATGAAAAGAGCATGTTTAAACATTCTTTCAGGGGAACAAAGGCTATTAGGTTTAACAGATCAAGCAGTGCAATTAAGACATTTGGTCTGTGTTGTGGGCTAGAAATCAGCCAAGCGAGTGTTTTCATGCCGTGCTGGCGACAGAGGAATTGTGTTTTCGGGTCGTCCCTCCGTACCATTCTTGTGAACGCGATATCTCAGGAACACTTTGAAGGAATTTCTTCAAATTTGGCACAAAAGTCCACTTTGACTTAAGGCTGAACTGATTAGACTTTGGAGGTCAAAGGGGTCACTGTGACCTCACGTCCGTCCCATTCTTGTGAATATCTCAGGAACGCCTTGATGGAATTTCATCAAATTTGACATAAACGTCCACTTGGACTCGAGGATGAACTGATTTAAAATTTGGTGGTCAAATATCAAGCTCACTCTAACCTCACAAAACACATTTTTGGCCATAACTCAAGAATTCATTTGCCCATTATGACAATTTCACACAAATGTATAGGATAAAATGATGAAGTGATCACATTTTGAACAGACGTGGATGTAAACTGCAACTTGACTGGTTGGCAGACTGGTAAGTTGGTAATTGTAGTTTAAATCTATTAAATTGTATGTGTACCGTGTGTAAAATCCTATTCTGTCACCCGTCCAGACGGGACACACAGACCTGCCTTTCTGACGACTTGGACATAATAAGCAGCCATTTGATAAACTGCTGCTTGCCGCGGACACACAATAAATCTTAATGTGCACGATAAAATGAATAACGAGGGGGTTGAGCCCGTGCGTCCGGAGGGAGTCTTTATTTATATGATATTAAACATGCCAGACGGCCTCCTGCTCAGGGTTTTATCATGTAAGGGGCTCAGTTTTTATTGATTCAGCCTGCTGAGTGTCTGCCCGTCAATGTATTGCTCTGCTCAGCTGTTGTTGTCCGCTACGGAAGCAGCATTTTGATCCTAATCCCAACAGTCTGAGGTTAATTCTCTTGTGTAATGTAATCGCTGGCGAGACAGACCAAAGTCAGGATGTAGGAATTCCCCAACACGTACTTTACCTCTCATAAACAGACCACCACTCTGACCTCTCAGCGCCGGCACTGACAGTTTTGACTGTTTCTCACTGTAAATGCAATGCGGGTGACATCTCAGCCGGCGCTGTTGTTATGCATCATGCGTTTGTGCCTTGCACTCAGAAAGGCCCACGAGTCCTCAATCAAGGGTGGAGAGGACACTTAAAATACAGCCGGGTGCTCCTCAGGATCATTACGGCTCATCCCAAGTGTCTCTCCGCTCCTTCCTGCTCAGCTCTGCTTCCAGCTAAACGCTGTCTGGAGGATACGCTCTGACAGGAGTAATTCACCAAAGGGCTAATTACACCGTGGCATGGTGTGTCCTGTGTTCGAAACTGAGCATTTAACCCATAAATAATGTCCTGTGCAGCTACATTACAAGAGATTTATAAACATTATTATACATTAGACATTCATGGTTATTTCACATTCTGAACCAATTTTTTGTTTGTCTTTTTAATTTAATAATTTTTTTATACAGTATATAGATTTTTATATGTTAATTTATTTATTTATTAATTAATTTTCAGCCTTGTTTTCTTAATTTTGGTTTGGTTTTTGCAAGTAGTTCATATTTATTTTATGTTATGATTCTTATTTAAATTATTTTTTCTTTTAATTTGTGTCCCTTTTTGTCTTGGGGCTTCATGACTCTGCCATAACTTGCTGATATTCCTATATTTTGTAAGGATGCATATGTATTGGTTTTGTATCATATGTCCCTTACAGTATGTGGCATATAAGAAAATTTTAAATAAATAAATTAGATCACAAATTAAAAATAACACTTTCTAACTGGATTGGCACACAAATTGGTGTACACATTCATATCCTTCTCAGGATGAATTGTAATAAGATAAAACTAATTGTAAAATTGTTGTGCAGCAGTTGCATTACAAAGTGGGGAAGATTGCAAAGCAAAGTAGTAACTTTAGTGATCCCTTAACTTTTCATCTCGCACCATTATCAGGTCAAAATCTTACTTTAATTTATGACCAAATACCTGCAAAACTAATGATATTCCCATCAGCCTTGCGTTCAATTCTAATTAGCAAATGTTAAGACTGTGAACATGGTAAACATTACACCTGCTAAACATCAGCGAGTTTTTTTAGATCTTCTTCATTAGAGACCCTTGATTATGTATGTTTATTTTAATTTAGCACATAAAGTAATTTATAATGTAGGAAGATGACACTAGATACAACAAAAGCATCTAGATTTTGCTTAGTTATCACTAAGAAATGAAAGTAGAGCTGTCAAAGTTAACACGATAATAATGTGTTAACGCAAATTTGTTTTAACGCCACTAATTTCTTTAACACAACTTGCGATTTTCATGTTGTAGCGGGCTCAGTTTTAAAGCTAGAGTGAAGATCCTGTTATCATATAAAATTATAAAAACCTAAGGAATTTATTGGCACCAACCATGTCATACTAGCTTGTAGGGAAGGAGGCTAACCAACGCTCCAAACTTACGCTAAATTTTGGCGAGGAAAAACTGGCATGGCCATTTTCAAAGGGGTCCCTTGACCTCTGACCTCAAGATATGTGAATGAAAATGGGTTCTATGGGTACCCACGAGTCTCCCCTTTACAGACATGCCCACTTTATGATAATCACATGCAGTTTGGGGCAAATCATAGACAAGTCAGCACACTGACACACTGACAGCTGTTGTTGCCTATTGTTTTTATGCTAAATGCAGTACCTATAAGGGTTTCTGGACAATATTTTGAATTTTTTGTGTTGTTAATTGATTTACAATAATAAATATACACATATATTTGCAAAAAGCAAGTGTATTTTTCCCACTCCCATGTTGGTAAGAGTATTTAATACTTGATAAATGTGCAATTAATTTGCGATTACTCGTGATTAACTATGGAAAACCATGTGATTAATCGCGATTAAATATTTGAATCGATGGACAGCCCTAAATTAAAGTATTCCGTATTTTGGCTCCCCCGAGAATCTTCCTAAAGGCTCCAGACCCAGACATTGAGGCCCACGGCAGTACGCGATGCATCAGAAGATTTATTTTACTGTCAGTGGTTCTAAGGGCCAGCTCAGTGTGAACTGCCCACAACAGATGTGGTGAAACTCTCCGTTGTGATGAGTGCGCTTTGATTAATACGACCCGATGAATGCCTTTATTTTTAGCCTGGCAGGGCGCACAATGTGGAAACGCTTTTTATTACCCTTCTGGTTGGAGATGAATGGGCAACAGCAGAGAGAGATGTGATGTCCCCGGTGTTCATTCGTCATGGCCAGATTGAGGCGTAAAGGATGGAGGAGTCACTTGATTAGTCCTATATCATGATTCCTATCAAGTTCAGAAGGCAGTCCTAGACAAATTGCTAATAAAAGACATAGTAGTCGGAAAGGATGATCCTATTTGGGTTTTACCAATTAAAAAATGTTTGAGGAACAAGGAGACATCTGGTGGGGAAAAGTGCTGATATTTCCAGTGCTGAGGTGCCGGGGTCATTGCCTAACAATATATACTTCTGCTGGGAACATGAGCTAATTGACTAAACGAGTGCTCTCACATCCGATGTCAAGGTTAAGGCCAAGGAGAGAATGAGAGTTGCATTTCATCAGAGCAGGTCATTAGGCTCGGCTTGAGACATGATTATAGCGAGAAAGACTCTAATCCTTTTCACGACAGCTAGAAGTATGAAGTCCATTTCAACTGGCGAGGCAGTTTCTGCCCCCGCCAGAACATTATTCTATACGTTGTGAGCGTGAACTAAAGGTGGCATTTGTCCCGCTGACCTCCATAAAAATTCAAATATGAATTACGGATTTGACAACTGTTTCATTCTTACATAATATGAACCATGACTTATTCATTTCCACTGGAACCGGAGTCTTCCACGTGTTATATTCAAATGAAATCCTGTGTGTGTTGTTTTTTGGTTTGAAAGAGCCTGCTCTTACCGTCCATCTGGTGCTTGTGTCTGTCCCCGCAGGAACTCTTTACAGCGGAGTGCAAGTTCAAAGAGTCGGTGTTTGAGAACTACTATGTGATCTACTCGTCCATGTTGTACAGACAACAGGAGTCGGGGAGAGCTTGGTTCCTAGGGCTCAATAAAGACGGCCAAGCCATGAAGGGGAACCGAGTGAAAAAAACCAAACCAGCTGCTCACTTCCTGCCCAAGCCATTAGAAGGTACGTACTGTCATAGACACTCACATCAGACTGATAACGTTTTAAAACTACAGAGGCTTAGGGTTAGTTTACACTACATTTCTGATGCGGTAGGCATAGCTAATGTCTACAGCTCATTTATTTATTTTTTTAATATATGTGAAAGTCTGAGAATTTATCATTTTTTATTTTCGTTGTATAAGAATAGGTGTGGTGATGTTTTTATAGTTTTCTTTTTGTCAACAAATTCCATGTGTGACAGTTTCCTTCATTGCATGGGCACTGTAGTTTATCAAACTCACATACACCATTCTGCTACTAGAGAACCAAATGTGTATTAATCCGCAAATAGTCCCTGACAAAATGCACTATTTCCTTCTGTTTGAGTATCATTTGCTAAAAACTACAGTGCCCAACTGTTTAAGGAAATTACTGAGCCTTTTTAAAAACAAGTTATATACCTTAATGGTCTGTTTTTAAAGATTTACATCTTCATTAGGAACCAGTGAACTTCGGGCTGAGTTGGAACGAGTTGAGAGATGATATAATGGTCACTATAACCTGACAGTAGTGCATGAGACAGATAATATGAAAAGTCATGTTCCTCTGTGTCCTCCTGTGCTCCTCCTAATGGCATTTGTAAGATTTCACAGCACCAAAAGGAAAACAACCAATCAGAGCTGAGGAGTCTCTACAGCAGCTGTCAATCACCGGTCATGAAACTCCGATGAACTCCGGTCAAACTAGGCAGTGCTGATCGAATATGAATCAAGATTTTGTTTCTGTGATGCCCATTTATCTCCTCAAATGTTTTAGTGTGCTGTTTAGCTGAAAAATGAGAACGTTTGCTCCGGTCGGTGGGCGGTGCTTGGTTTTGGCTCGACCGCTTTCAACATGGCGGCTGGTTCGCAAACTTTCTAATTTTACAGCTAAACAAGATGTTTCTGAAAACAGTTGAGGCGAGACATATAGGCATTAGAATAACAGAGTATTGATTCATATTTGATCAGAGCTGCTTTGTTTAACAGTTTGATCGGAGTTCGCAAGTTTCATGAGCAGAGATTGACAGCTGATTGGTTTTCGTTCGGGCGCAGTGAAATCTTGCAAATGTCGTTACAGTAGGAGCACTAGGAGGAGACAGAGGAACATGATCTTTTTCACAGATTAGTCTGTTAGTCTCATGCACTACTGTCGGTCATCCACGTGTATTTGTTTATGTTAAGATCAGCTGTTTTAGTGGCAGAGCTTCGTAGAACACTTCATTCAAACTTCGCAGAAACAAAATAAAACTCACCAAAACCGTTGCTGTTAGTCTTTCCAACAATCACCAACTCTGTTTTGGTAGAAATAAACCCTTACTTCAATGGAATTTGATGTGAAAATATGCCTCTACTCGCTGTTTCCCCCCTACTGTCTCTCTCTCTGTCTCTGCCCGCTGAGCAGCTCTTGTTCTTCGGAGGCAGACCATTAAATTAGCTAAATAAAATAACAAACATCACTCAACCCCTTCGCCTACTATTGTCTGTATCTTAAGGACCCTCTCTCCTGCCTTCCTGCTTTACGGTGCATGCTGCGCGCATATACAGATTTCGGAGGAGAAAAAAGACGATCCTTTCACAACTACTCACTGACCGCTAACGTTACTCGTGTTAAATAGCAGTCCATTCCTGTGTTTCGGTACGGTTGGCTTTCACACCTGATGTGAACCGTACCCGAGTACACATTAACCGTACTCCAGACCACCTTTTCAAGTGGACTCGAGTAGGGATCAACAAACCGTGCCAGAGTACGGTACGGAGCGTTCACACTAATCAAACAAACTGGACTTCGGGGTCAAGTGCACCCGGATCCTGGCCCGGGTCCCTGATGTGAAAACCTCCTCAGAGATTCTCCTATTTTAGGCCAACAAAGCTATCTGCTTCGGCAGTTTCCACTTGCCGTAAGGGATTTATGTGAATAATTAAATGTTTTGGGTGACCTTTAAAAAAAATATATATATATATATATAAAAAAAAAAAACATAATTCCTTCTCCATTTTCTCTTCACTTTTTAGCGCTTGAAGGAGTTTATCAGCTGTCAACACTGTTACTGTAAACAGTGGTGTCATTTTGCAGCAGGAAACATAACGTCTAGGTGGAGATATGACAAAAAATCTGGATGTATTTGGGTGAAAAACAGTACAAACTGAAAAAAAAAATGAGCATGACTACCCTTCTTACATTACAAGACCCCATACTATGAGGCGTGCTCCTATAGTAATGGTCCAACTATGTGAAATGTCTCTGTCGGACATATTTTTGTATTTATGTGCTGATTCACGATTTTGCTGCTGTAAGCGTACAGTACGGCGCAGGAGGCAGGACAGCTCTGTAAGTGCAGTATGAAATGTTGATAGTCCAGCAGATGCCAGCATCACTCTCGTCAGCTACCAGCCTGATTGCTTCCCGTCATTTAAACATGGAATCAAGTTGAAGTGTCCTGTCAAGGCAGCTGTAGTCTAGTGGCAGTGAAGTGGAGAATAATGAGACACTTTTTGCTGTTTTTTTCATGAAAAGCATTTGCTTAGATTCAGCATCAGCCCTGATGGAGACAGAAGCAGGTCAGGATTGTAGCGTGAAGCCCACAGGCAAAAAAAATATCAGCTTTTTCCCATCAATAAATTTCTCTGTATAACAACCTTTTGAAAAAGTACACACAACAGCAAGTATTGTTAGGGGAAAGAAGCTCCTTAAATCGATTTAGACAGGTAAACTCAAAAGTGCAGGAAAGAGGTTCCTCGCTAACGGCTTCTCTCTTTTCTCTCTGCTTCCTTTCCTCATCGTCTGCTCCTTCCAGTTGCCATGTACAGAGAGCCATCGTTGCATGATGTTGGTGAGACGGTGCCCAAGGCGGCAGTACCTCCCAGTAAAAGCACAACTGAGCCGGCAGTGATGAACGGAGGTAAACCTGTAAGCAAGCCCGACAAGCCCGCCACATAGCCACACCTGACCAGTGCTCAGCGTGTGTGTGTGTGTGTGTTTGTGTGTGGAGAGGGTGTAGGGGTTGAGGGGGGATACGTGACGGAGGCAGGGCTTTTCCCCGACTAGACTCTAGACCCTCTTCCTTCTGTGGACCACATCCAGGCGAACCACCCTTCCTCTCTTCTCTCGCTCCTCCTTCCCACTTTCTCCGCCTCGGACCCTCCCCTTTTCTCCAGCTGTCTCACAACATGGACGCACGGATTGCGAGGCGGCCGAGTTTCTCCAGCACGGGGGAGGAAGAGGACCTCTGATCATGGAATGCCTTTAGGTTCCTCTGAAAACTGTGAGAGTTCATGTGACTAATGTTTCACAACCACGCTCGTGGTACTTTTGCTTGCTGACGGTTCATTCAAGAAACCTTTCCCCCCCAACCCTCCTCTCTATAACGCCCTGTTGCAGCAGAGCCCGTGTACCTTCAGATCTATTTTCTATACCACAGTTCACCAGCTATGTTCTGGGATAGAGACTGTATAGATAGAGTAAATATTTGGACTGTCGTCCTCTATTTTTTACGAGTATGTTCCCTTCTCCCCTCTCTTTCTATCTCTAGTCAACACACTTTTCTCTTTGTCAAGTAACCTAGAAAAGATAAAAACATTTTGCAAGGGGGTTGTGTGATTTTCTAAGAAACGCATTCACACAGATGTGGCATAAAAACAAACATATATATACATACAAAAAAAAAAAAATCTGTCTTGCCCACGACATGCACACACACTTACAGACACACAAAGTTTGTGGGGGGTTTTGCTTTTTACAGCTGATAAAAACACACTGGAGGCTGGCAGATAGCGCCTGCAATCATAGTTGATGAAGTGCTAATTACCGCCACTGCAATCAATGCGAGGAGCTCCCTACACACATACAAACACACGCCGCACACACGCGTTTATAAACAGATGTGTGTGTGGGTGGGAGAGCGCTGTAAGGAATGGTGTATACATATCACTATCTTAAGTCCCACCAGCGGTTCAGTCCGCCTTCTCTGGTAAATAGAAAAACCTGAAGTCTATTTTTCTTTAATCTTATTTCCGAGCGTGGGCTCTAGGAATATCTCTAGGCCTTGTAGGCCTCCGTCCCTCACTCACTGACTTTGTTGGACTCCGAGGCAAAGCTCGTGGCTTTGACCCAGATGGTCTACAACTGCAGCACTGGCAGCCATCTTACGGCAGCGTCTACCTAAAAAGCCAGAAAACAACATGGCTGAGAAACCAGTAGGCGACATTTACACTGGCTGCATCCCTATTTGGTTCAGCAAAACTAAAGCATGGGCAAGGTTTAATGTTGTGTTCTCTCTTCTTGCAGCAGTTATACAAGAGATGGCTTATATTGTAACATTTTCACTGTATAAAACTTAGGGAAAATGACTATTATGAATCATAACTTTTTAAATGACTAGATATTGTTCTTATTATTGAGAGGATTTGTCTCCTAGCTCAGCATGCAGAGTCCAGTTCTGATCATCTTGGCCTATCCACGTGCCTGTTTGGACCCTTGATTCCCGGCATGCAAAAACAGGTTTCCCAGTCCCCACTGGGCTAAAGGTGCCTCACCCACCCGACACATCCATGTAGAGGACACGTAGCATTATCCATTGAGAAGCCACACTCAGATGTATTCATTCTGAAATGACCAAAGTCTTTTTTTCATCCTGGGACGAACTGATTCTTTACGAAAAAAAGAAAAAACAAAATCTGATTCAACTCATCGAAGCTTTCACTGTGATAGCATTTTGTTCTGTCCGAAAGAACTCCGCTCGCTCAGACCCCCCCAAAGGTCTTTGACTGATGTCATTTTAGAGAAGTACGTATACCTTGAATTAATCACGTGCATGCATTTTCTATAAGGAAACAAGGTATGGGTATCACTCTGTTGTAAGCTGAAGAGCACTGAAGTCCGGCGCGGGAGTTGGAACGGGCATGTCGTAGGTTACAGCACACTCACAGCTAATCCGAATGGTAACCCCCGCTGCACTTTCTGTTTTTTGCATTGTCATCATGACTGTTAGCAGTTTATCAATCTGATCAATCCATTTCTAACGTTTTGTCTTGCTTTTACTGATTTTTTTAATCCTAATAGTTTAAGATTTATAATATGAAGTAGATTGTTGCTGCTGCTGTGTGCTGCAATTATATTAACAAGTTGATTTGGTAAATATGATTTTTATTGGGATTACACATGATCATTTCTTATTACAGCACATTAGTTTGAATTCAATATTTGTCTGTACAAAGCTGTTAATAAAAAATGGCGTACCACACACACACACACACACACACACACACACACACACTTACACACACAGAGGAGCTGGAAACTACTGTAGTTGTATTTGGGGCCGACGTTCTGTCCTCATTACAGCCAATCATCCTCCACTCTTACAAACTCTACATGCTGGGCTGGCTGCTGCTCCGGCCCTGCAGTCCAGATTAACTGGCTCCTCCGGGGCTGACTTTATTTTTGTAAATGACCGGTGTGTAAATGTACATCTCTGTTTGGATATCTGTAGCCAACCATTTTATTTTTATTTATTTGTTTTTTTGATTCGTCCTTACTTTTCTCTCGTATATACGGGTCGTGCGTGATGTCGTCTCCTGATACCTATCACCTTTTGCTTTCTCTTCAGATGTGTTAAAAGAATATTCTAGTTTTTCTTCGTCGCTTTTGTTTTTTTCCGACCTCTTATTTCGTACATTGTCCTCCATCTGTTGCATGGGGAGAGGATGGCATTGATGAACTGCATGTAGTAGGCTATGTCTATCAAGAACTGTTGGTATGTACCGCTAATTTTACATACATATATGCAACGAGTTTGTCTACACTATACAGTTTGTGTTTGTTGTATACACACATACAACATATTGAATAAAAATATTTATATAAAGGTGTACTGTAATGTCAGTAACATACTCAATGCAATATAGTGTGCAGTATATTATTGCACCTGTCATTCTTTTGATGGGACAAAGAAAAACGGATGAGAGGGTTGGCTAGTTTAAAAGCATGAAAAAAGGCCAAAGTAGAATTTACATTAAATTTTCTTTGTGACTTCTTATCGGTCCTCTTTTCAAGTGGTGACTGAGCTCTTGTGTCAATGCAGCTCTCATCCCCTGATGCCACCCTTTTGGAAGTGACATGGACATTCAGCATGCCACAACTGAACTATGTATGCCCTCTCTTTGTTTCCTCCACTTTAGGATTTAACCTCGTCACTAGTTATGTGTTTGAGTGAGAAACGTCCACGGCGTACCTTCGTGGTACAGCGTGGCTTTTGACGGCTTGGTTTGATTTCCCGCTGGAGAAGAATAGGCACTATTAAAAATGATTTATTTTCAACAAAAAAAAAAAATATATACCATTGCAAGTATGCCCATTGGAGTTATGTCATGTTATAACAAATTTGTAACCATGTATGATTAAGGTCTTCGCATTGTTTTCCATGCAAAATGTTGTGTCATGCGGCACATTTAATGTTTTATTATTAAAAACAAATAAAAACCTCAAACAGTAACTTCTGCCTCGAGCTTTCGAGTGAACTTTCCGTCCGATTGTGAAACAACATAGCGCTCTGTACCAGTCAAAAACAGATCTACATGACGAACTACATTATCACCCGCTGTATTTGGATACTGCGGATGATAATGTAGATCTGTTTTGTCACTTTTAATAATTCTTCCCATTCCAACATTTGGATTTGTCATGTACCTGCATCCTATTATGTGTAGCCATCTGGATAAGCATTCCTACATTATAAAAAGAAATTATACAAAAAGCTGTTTTGGAAACAAATGTTTACATTGTAATATGTTTTCAATCACTTGTAACCAGTACAATAAAAGAATGAATGCTGTTAGTGATATGCAGAATTACATCCATGTTTAGTTTTGTCTTGTCCAATCCTCCCGTGGGTTTTCCTGGCCGAGGTGATTTTACCAGCCTGGTCTTGAGTATGACAATCAACGGTGCTCCTGGTCGCTCCGGGCAGCCAGGCCTCTCTTGTCTTCTAACGCCAGCGTCCTCTCCACCTCAGTACTCGGCTCCCAGCCAGATTTCGCAAGCGTTCCCCGTCCAGCCGTCCCAGCACTCACAGTTGCCGCAATTGCACAGCCCATTCCCTGTGAGAAGAAAAGCTGTGAATTAAGAGCTGTGCCATCATGCCTGACCTTTAACAAGGTTCCTCTTTTCACACCCTGGTTCCCTGTGGGTGCAGCTCTCTGCGGGGGGAGGGAGGATGACTTCACTGCTCAGGACAGTTAGTGGTTTATTCCACACAGCAGAAGAGAAAAGTTAAGAGATAAAAGTCTTTATGCTTTATATTAGGGCTGCCAAAGTTAACGCGATATTAACAGTTAGCGCAAATTCGTTTTAAGGCCACTAATTTCTTTAACGTATTGATGTAATCGATCTTCCGGATGTTGTACCGGGCTCAGTTTTAAAGCTAGAGTGAAGACAATGGCATCATATGAAACAAAAAAAAAACGAATTAATCCATTGGTACCAACCACGTCATAGTAGCTTGCAAAAGAGGCTAAATGACACTCCAAACTTACCGTAAAGTTTGGCGTGGAAAAACTGTCATGGCCATTTTCAAAGGGGTCCCTTGACCTCTGACCTCTAGATATGTGAATGAAAATGGGTTCTGTGGGTACCGACGAGTCTCCCCTTTACAGACATGCCCACTTTATGATAATCACATGCAGTTTGGGGCAAATCATAGTCAAGTCAGCACACTGACACACTGACAGCTGTTGTTGTCTGTTGGGCTGCAGTTTGCCATGTTATGATTTGAGCATATTTGTTATGCTAAATGCAGTACCTGTGAGGGTTTCTGGACAATATTTGTCATTGTTTTGTGTTGTTAATTGATTTCCAATAATACATATATACATACATTTGCATAAAGCAAGCATATTTGCCCACTCCCATGTTGATAAGAGTATTAAATACTTGACAAATCTCCCTTTAAGGTACATTTTGAACAGATTAAAAAGGTGTGATTAATTTGCAATTAATCACGATTAAATATTGTAATCGATTGACAGCCTTACTTTAGATATAAATTATAGACTGTCCTCTACAGAAAAAAATGCTTGCAGCAATCCATGTTTTAGTAGCAAAGGAAGAAATATTGTTGTTAGAAGTCGCAAGTAGGAATTTGGGGTGGATTGAGGAGTCTCCTACAACTAATTTCAACACAAGAGACTTGACTTTATGTCCCATCTCCTACCATCGTTCACTAACCTTAACTAAGTAGTTCAAGTGGCCTCAACTGACCAACCAAGAGTGGAGCTAGATCAGCAGTACTATCATATTTTAAGTTTTAGGATGCACGGACAAACAACCTACTAAACTTTAATTTATGTATGAGGATTTTTTTTTTATATTTAGGAATAAAGGATAACACCCTACTCTGAATGTGTTATAATCCTGTAGCCCCAAACTCTCCACAAGATGCCTGAGCTGTCAGACAGAGGATGCTGAGATTAAAAGGAGGACTCCTGCTGGCCTCCTGTCTGTCACGCATGCTGAAAAGACATATCCTCTGCACAATATCACAGTGGAAGAGGAGGGAGGAGTCCGAGGAGGGAAAAGGGTGATGGACAAAAAAAACTGGATTAAAGTAATGTGAAAAAAACCCAGAAAGCAGCAGAGATGGGTAAGTAGGTGAGGAAAAGAAGAGCAATAAAAGTGAGGTAAGCTGCTTGTTGATCTGCTGAATCCAGGGTGCAGACTAGACAGACCTCCTTCTCATTAAAGGATAAGGCTGACCTTACTCTATTTATTCTTTTTATTGTCAGTAAATCCCATGAAAAGACCAAAACCAACAAAGCCTTATTCTGTCTCTCAAAACTTAACTCTGGAAAGCTCATTTATGTCCAGTTTTGGAATGTAACTAAGTACAATTACTCAAGTACTGTACTTAAGTACAATGTTATGGTACCTATCCTTTACTTGAATATTTCAGTTTTACGCAACTTTATACCTCCCACTCAGTGGTGAAAGAACAACTTTGATCTTTCACTTAAGTAAAAGTAGTTATACCAGAGTGTAAATACTCTGTTACTAGTAAAAATCATGCATTTTAAATCCTACTAAAGTATTCAAGTATTAGCATTAGGACTGTCAATCAATTAAAATATTTAATCACATGATTGTCCATGATTAATCGCAAATTAATAGCACATTTTTATCTCTTCAAAATGTACCTTAAATGGAGATTTTTCAAGTATTTAATACTCTTAACAACATGGGAGTGGACAAATAAGCTGCTTCATGCAAATGTATGTACATATTTATTATTGGAAATCAATTAACAACACAAAACAATGACAAATATTGTCCAGAAACCCTCACAGGTACTGCATTTAGCATAAAATATATGCTCAAATCATAACATGGCAAACTGAAGCCCAACAGGCAACAACAGCTGTCAGTGTGTCAGTGTGCTGACTTGACTATGACTTGCCTTAAACTGCATGTGATTATCATAAAGTGATTTACATGTCTGTAAAGGGGAGACTCGTTGGTACCCATCGAACCCCTTTTCATTCACATATCTTGAGGTCAGAGGTCAAGATACCCCTTTGAGAATGGCCATGCCAGTCTTTCCTCTCCAAAATTGAGCGCAAGTTTGGAGCGTTATTTAGCCTCCTTTGTGACATGCTAGTATGACATGGTTGGTACCAATGGATTCCTTATCTTGTCTAGTTTCATATGATGCCAGTAGCTTTAAAACTGAGCCCAATAGAACCTCTGAAAGATCGCGTTAATTGATTGCGTTAATGTGTTAGAAACATTTTAAATTTGTTAAAACAAATTCGCGTTAAATTTGACGGCTGTAATTAGTATCAAAATATATACTTAAAGTACCAAAAGTACTCATTATGCAGAATGGCTCATTTCATAAAAAAATCATGTTGTATTACTGGATTGTATTATATTAAGTATTGATGGATTCATTTTGCATCACTATTAATACAATTAATTAGTACCACTAATGTTCCAGCTGGTACAGGTGGGGTTAATTTCAATGCTGCCGTGTAGCTTAATCCTTAATAATACATCATAATCTATTCGTTGATTTCTATTTTGTATTAATAATCTGAATCTGTTAAGTAACTAATTTTATCAAATAAATGTAGTGGAGTAAAAAATTCAATATTTACCTCCAAATGTAGTGAAGTAGAAGTATAAAGCTGCATGAATTGGAAATACTCAAGTAAAGTACCTCAAAATTGTACTTAAGTACAGTACTTGAGTAAATGTACTTAGTTACATTTCACCACTGCTTCCACTATATTTCAGAAGGAAATGTTGTACTTTTAAGTCCACTGAATGTTTTGGCAGCTATGGTACATTTTGCTGTTAATACTTCTTTACTTTTGTATATTTTGAATGCAGGAGTCTGTTTACATGTTATTACATTTAAATTACATGCTATTTTTACTTAGGTAAACCATATAAATACTTCTTTCGTCACTGTTTACACTACCAGGTGTGTGCGTGTGTGCGTGTGTGTGTGTGTTCATGGTGATGAAGAAACATGCCAGCGGTGTGGCTCGCTTATGTGTTTTTGATAACAATGGATCTCTATGGCACAGAGAAATAAGATATATATCAGGCTTAGAATACTTGTTAGTAGGGAATTCATTGTCAGTTTTGATGTTTTAAAAGCAAAATCAATGATTTATTAATTGGACCACCCATATTCTGATTGGAGTGGGAACAATGCTCGGTTTAAATGGTAGTTCACTCAAACCAACAGACACACTAAAACCTTTCAGGTTATTCTAATAGATCTGATGGAAAAAAAACCTAATTGGTGAAACTGATAAACACAATTAAATGTGTTGCATGTTGACAAAATGTTGTAATTAGTTTGTTGTTACACCGCTGCACAGACAAACAGTCCTTTGTGTCCCTTTTCTGAAAAAGTTGCTGAAATTGTCATATCCAGTGCATGAAATTAACCAGCAAGCATTCCTAATACTCTGAATTTTCCACATCACTCATCAGTTGTACGGCTTTAAGGGTCCATGAAATCTTCCAGTTGCAGAGTAATTTGTTTGCAAACTTGCCGAACAAATTTTTGTGTCATTTACATGGGAAAAAAAATGACTCCATCACTGCTATACCTGGTGAAGCAGTGACTACTTTTACCTGCATATTCAAGCCTTTTTATGTATAACGCCATAGCATTATAATGGTTCTCATGCATATGCTAATTTCCACGCATGTATATATACACTCCAGTCAGTAATAAGGTCATCAGGAACATTTAACAGACACTGCCGCACATTTCCTTTGTTTCCTCCCAGTTTTCCGCAATTATGAAGCAACGCTTGTCTGCATCTGGAGCCACTGATGCTCATTTGAATGACATTAAGGCTGACATTTGGAGTCATGGAGTAATGATGAGAAACACTTCTGAACAGCTGTCCAGATTTTGACAGGCCCCGGGGCAAAAATAATTATAAACATGTACTGAGAACTCCTTTACCAGTGGGGAGAAGACAGCTCCTGTGGATAAACGGCTATATAGAGAGAGAAAGTGCTTGCGTTCGTGCGTGTGTGGTACATAGGTTTGTCTCGTCACAATTCATTTTTCTCTTCTCTGACTCACAACCATAGCCGTTCACGTTAGTGGGATTGATACAGAATCTACAGATACAATGGTGTGTGTGTGTGTGTGTGTGTGTGTGTGTGTGTGTGTGTGTCATAGGTCCACTCAGTTCTGAGGAACCAAGAACCAATTGGGAAGATGAGTCGGTCCAGCTCCAAATTATACTTGGTAATCAGATTGGGTCGGGTCTTATTATGCTGCCAAAAGTCTCAAGTCTGTTTGTCAATATGTAAATGAGTGGATTCGAGCATATGAAATCAGTAACCTGTGTAAATGAGTATGTTATTAAACTGTGGTGGAAATAAGTATTTATATAATTTACTTAAAGTTTCAGTAGGCAGATTTTTTGGCATCATTGGGCAAAAATTCCACAATAACCTTTCAGCATATTGTAATTCAAGTGTTCTGAGAGATAACTAGACTTCTGCACCTCCTCATGGCTCTGTTTTCAGGCTTTACAAAATCTTTGGCCAATCACAGGTAATTTCAGAGAGAGAGCGTTTCTATTGGCTATTCATTCAACGGAGGCAGATGTCAGTCACTCGCGGACTCCGATTAAATCAGTCAAACTAGGGAGCGCTTATCAAATATGAATCAAAATTATGTTGCTGTAATGCCTATTTCTTGCCTCAAGTGTTTTCAGAAACATCTTCCTGGGGGCTTCCTCTGCACTGTTCTCATTTGGTGGATAAAGCTGATAACAATATCCTGACCAACGGCGTTGTCGCAGAAGCAAAGCACCCTCTTTCCGGTTCCCCCTCAGGTAAACACTGTTATCTCTGTCAACACTGTCGCCATGTTGAGAGCCGTGCGGAGGCAATAAAAATGCTCCCAATCTCGAATTTAGCACCTTTAAGTAAAAGTACATTAGTAACAGAATGCACTTCTGTATCTAACTATATACAGTAAAAGTACATAATACAGAATGGCCCTTGTCAGTGTTATATTATTATTATATTATTGGATCAATACTATTTATACATCAACATGTAAGTGGTACTCTAATGTTTTTGTAGGTTGACGTGGGGCTAGTTACCTCCGCCAAGGCTGAAGGCCTAGGAAGGAGGTTATGTTTTCACCGGCGTTGGTTTGTTGGTTTGTTTGTTTGTTTGTTTGTTGGTTGGTTTGTCCGTTTGGAGGATTACTCCAAAAGTCTGCGATGGATTTGAATGAAATGTTTTGGAGTGGTGGGTTGTGGCACAATGAAGAATCCATTAGATTTTGGTGGCGATCCGGATCATGATCTGGCTTCGGGGAATGTTTTTTTAATAACTCCGCTCAGCCTGTGCATTTACAACACAGACTTTAAGACATGCGCAGACAAGCGACGTACATGAAACCTGCCTTGGCGGAGGTCTGCGCTCTCTGAGTGCACTTCTAGTTTTAGTTGTGTCACTCCTGGGTCGCTTAATTTGTAACAATTCATCTTATTTTATAAATTGATAGCATGTTTTATGTGAAAAGCAACTACAGTATTATCTACAGATGTCTAGTAAATGTTGTGGAGATACAAGTAGAATATTTCAGTCTGAAATGTAGGAGGAGAGAGCAGGAGATGAAAATAGAACTTTCAATTAGTGTTTGACAGGTACAAACAAATTAATCTTGGAATAGTTTCTGTAACTCCATATTTGTTCTTCGGACATTCTCGTTATAGTGTTGTTGTTTTCAACTGGGGTTGCTTGTTAACTGATGGTGCTGAGGTGCTGGTGTCCTCATTCTGCTAGGGTCAGTCCGGGTCAATTGCATTTTGGATTGGATCTTATTATCCATGTGGTCTCGGGTCTGACTATGCTCGGGTCTCCTTTGGTGGCTTTTCCATGATTCTGTTTCGGATCTGGTCCAACATTTTGGACCCATAAAGACCTCTAGTGTGTGTGTGTGTATCCTACCTGTGCAGATGAGGCCGTCATGTTTGTCACACTCTCGGTCGTCACACTCGCAGTACTCTCCAGACACCCAGGAGTCTTGAGGAGAGCAGATACATTGGCCACAGTGACAGGAACCTGCAACACGCACACAAACACTGTTAATTAACATCGCACTTTCCTGATCCAAGCTGAGTAACATTTTGATGGTGTATATGTTGTTGTTTTTTTTAACACCATTCCTTTTACTGTTTGTGTGTTTTATAAATGCTGTTTGTATTATTTCCTGCAAATTCTTTATTTTACACAGAAGATTAATAGTCCTGGGCTGAGTGGATATGAGATGTTCCCTGAGGAAACAGCTACTAATATACTTTTGCCACCAGGAAACCAATCCACCCACACTTTAAACTTCCTCTCTTCCCCATCAGGGTCTGTTCCTCTCTCTCTCTCTCTCTCTCTCAAGGGCAGCAGCAGGATAATAAGGTATTAAGGATTGGTAGAGGGAAACAAATCTACTGCTGTCTGCTTCAGTTTTTCCCCCCCAAAAGCTCACACCCAGAGGTCCAGCAACTATGTTTTCAATCTCCCCAATTTCTATCAACACACGCCGAGTTACAGGAAGCCACTATGAGAGGTGGAGGCAGAGAAGGAGCTGAGGGGAAGATTGTTCTGGTGTCTGAATGTAGTGGAGCGAGGAGAATGAACATGCTCATCTTCATTTTCACACCGTGCTCTGCTCTGCAGGGCCGGACCCACTGCAGTCTGTCTATTTCTGTGGATTCAACGCTGAGCAGCAGAGAAGGAATCCTGTTGTGTGGCGTCATTTGCCACCTAATGATACATACAATGTAGTGACGCTGTGCTGAATCTCATTAGAAATGTATAGGATACAGTTGTCAGGCAGCTACAGTACATGGGGTTGCAACTAATTATTATTATGTTATCAATTAACCTGGTAATTTTGTTTCCGATTAACTTATTCATAGTTAGTAGACAACATGTCAGAAAATAGGGAAAAATGTCCCAAAGGGGACACCTTCAGATTGTTTGTTTTGTTACATTAAAGGTGCAGTGTGTAGGGTCTGGCAGCATCTAGTGTTGAGGTTACAGATTGCAACCAACTGAAACTTCTCCCGTGTGCCAAGCGTGTAGGAGAACTAAGGTGGCCGACGTGAAAACGCGAATGTCCCCATCTAGAGCCAGTGTTTGGTTTGTCCACTGTGGGCTACTGTTGGAACATGGCGGCTGGCTCCGTGGAGAGGACCCGCTCTGTATGTAGATATAAACAGCTCATTCTAATGTTACAAAAACACAATGATTCTTAATTTCAGGTGATTATGCACAAAATAAAACAGGCTTATTAATATTATATTCCATTTATGCTAATAGATCCCCCTCAAATGTTACAGACTGTTCCTTTAACAGTTCCAAACCAAAGGATGTTCAGTTAACAATGAAATGAAACAGAGAAAAGCAGAAAATGGTCACATTTGTTTGGCCGTTTATGCATGACACATGATGTGAACAATTCATTTATGAGAACATTTTTGTTAAGTAGTTCCCTATCAATCAACTAATCTGTTATATGCTCAGTCCTACAGGAGGCTGTCTGATGGCAAACTCATTCATTCATTCACATATCTTGAGGTCAGAGGTCAAGGGACCCCTTAGTTTGGAGCGTTATTTAGTCTCCTTCGCGACAAGCTATTATGACATGATTGGTACCAATGGATGTCTTAGGTTTTCTAGTTTCATTCAGTATTTCTTCTAGCTTTAAAATTTAACCCGCTACAACCTAAAAGTCAGAAGTGGTGTTAATGCGTTAGAGAAATTAGTGGCTATAAAAACGAATTTGAGTTGATGTGCTAATATGGCATTAACTTTGACAGCCCTAATTACAACAAAAAGGAAGCTTAAATAAATCTGGGCTAGATTATTACTTGAATTATGAAAGAGCATTGTATTAACCTGTGACAGAGCAACACACTTGTGGGTTCAGAATGGAATTTTTATACTAATCTTGTAAAATCTGTTAAAAATCATTGCTATCAGTTTAATTACTTGGTATAACATTTTAATGTAGAAAGTGTGACTGCATATCAGAGCCAGTTAGAGTTAGATTGTGCTGCAGATATAGAGTTTTTGATTGAGCCGTTTCGTAAATTTGTGAGATTAGTGCCAAGACAAAGATGCAGTATGTATAACTGCTTATGATAATTGAATCATGCTTTTTGTTGAGCTAGACAGAGGACCTTTAGTAGAGATTGTTTCGTCAAATGCTTTTTGTACATGAATGGCCTGCTGTTTCAGTTGCAGTGGGGATCAAAAGAGTTTTGAAATAGTGACATTTAAACCTATTGTGTCATTAGCACAGAAAACAAGTGGAGTATGTGCAGGAGAAGGGAAATGATTCAGAGAATGTAAATACTGTACATTAACTGAGACCTGTTTGTCAAGTATGAAAAGAAGCATTATAATGAACAAACTTTATGACAAAGAACAGATATTGGTGTGTAGTTCAAAACACGTTGAGCAAGATTTGAGACAAGAATTGTAATCCAGAGTTTGTTAAAGGAATACTTCACCCACAAAATGATCATTTGTATATCAATTACTCATCACATGTTACCATGAATTCTTGAAGGAAACTTTGTTTTTCTTGCATGCCTCCATGGCAAACGGAGAATCAAAAAATTGACAAAAGACTTGATGTATTGAAGTAAATGGGAGCCGCGTTTAATGACACAAAAACTAATAAAAACATTCTTTTACAAACTGTCCCAAGTCTCATTTAGCCAGTCGTATGCTCAGTACTTCCCTAAAAGGCATCTTCACTACAACCTTACTATTTAAAACACTTCCGGCAGAGTGGGAAGTAGTGAGCATATGAATGGATAACTCAGACTTGGATTTTACTGCATGAGTTGTGTGAGAGTTTTCAAACGGATGTTTTGATATAGTTTTGCTGTTGTTAAAACCTTGCCTCCATTTACATCAATTCATCAAGTCTTTTCTTCGTTTTTTGATTCTCCGTTCACCGTGGAAGCATGCAACAAAAACAAAGTTTTCTTCAAGAATTCAAGGTGACATGGGGTGAGTACTTGACATACAAATGGTCATTTTGTGGGAGAAGTATTCCTTTAAGATGCTGAAAGAGCTGAATTACACCAGAGGAGGTAATGAGAAGGGGTACGTTCAAGAAATTGCTCATTTTCTGTGATCTTTAGGGAGAAGACAACTTGTGATACGCTACAGACAAGAGAAATGACATAAAAACAGACATTAAACCTCTGAAGAGCACATCGAAATAAATCATAAAAAAGAAAATGCCAGCTTCCATAAATAGAGTGCCTTAATGTTGTTTTCTATACCGCTGTTCTCTTTCTTCTAACTTTTCCCTTTGACTGTCATCAAGAATTTGCCTCTGGATATACATTTCTCCAGCCTTACAGAGTACAGAGGAGCATTCATTTCAGATCTCAGAGGAAGATGATTGGCTCTCAACAGATGTTAAACATTTTTTGAAAGAGAGCTTTCAGTTTTGAGTGTCATAATTCACCCATGACATCTGGATTGTGGATTTACATATTTCTTTAATATGTAAATTCCGTGTGTGTATATACTGCATATGTGCAAGTGTGGAGCCAAACACTTTACCCAAAAGGCAGTGGTAGTAACTTCACTCATGTACTGTACTTCAGTACAAATTTGAGGTACCTTGTACTTGAATGTTTCCATTTCATGCTACTTTACACTAATAGTCTCAACCCTAAATAATGAACTTTTTACTCCACTACAGTTATTTTACAGCTTTAGTTACTTTGTAGATTAAGATTTTACACAACCATATGACAATCTTATAAAATGCGATGCATCGCTATAGATTAAACTACCCAATAGTATATGAAATGGCTAAAATTAGCTCCAGCAGTACTTACATAGTAAGCATCGTAATCATAATCCCATATTATATGTAATTATTAGGGCTGTCAATCGATTTAAATATTCAATCATGATTAAGCGCATGGTTGTCCACAGTTAATCGTGATTATCGCAAATTAATCGCACATCTGTTCAAAATGCACCTTAAAGGGAGAGTTGTCAAGTATTTAGTACTCTTACCAACATGGGAGTGGGCAAATATGCTTGCTTTATACAAATGTATGTATATATTTATTATTGGAAATCAATTAACAACACAAAACAATGAGAAATTTTGTCCAGAAACCCTCACAGGTACTGCATTTAGCATAAAAAATATGCTCAAATCATAACATGGCAAACTGCAGCTCAACAGGCAACAACAGCTGTCAGTGTGTCAGTGTGCTGACTTGACTATGACTTGCCCCAAACTGCATGTGATTATCATAAAGTGGGCATGTCTGTAAAGGGGGGACTCGTGGGTACCCATAGAACCCATTTTCATTCACATATCTTGAGGTCAGAGGTCAAGGGACCCCTTTGAAAATGGAAGTTTTTCCTCGCCAAAATTTAGCTTGGAGTTTACTTTGGAGCGTTATTTAGCCTCCTTCACGACAAGCTAGTGTGACATGGTTGGTACCAATAGATTCTCTTCTCTCTACCTTTAAAACTGAGCTTGCTACAACCTAAAAATTGCAAGTTGCGTTAATGCGTTTAAGAAAGTAGTGGTGTTAAAACAAACTTGCGTTTACGCGTTATTATAGCGTTAACTTTGACAGCCCTAGTAATAATATAATAGGAGGCATTTGTCTGCATTATGAGTATGTTTAATACATTTAGCTAATAACACTAACATTTTCAATGCAGGACTCTTACGTGTAGGCCTAACTGAACATTTTCTTCATGTGGTATTGTTATTTTTACTTAGTACAAAGTAATGGATCTGAATATTTCTTCCACCACTGCCAAAAGGGGACTTTTATGGAACCTTCTACCTAGCAGTATTGCAAAACATCTCACTCACCTTTTCCACTGCACATGACTCCGTCGGAAGTCTCACAAACCTCCTTGCTCTGAACGTCGGTCATGTCACAAGACCTCGCGAACTGGCACCGCTTTCCGAACCAGCCCTCCTCGCAGATGCAGCGTCCGCACGAACAGTAACCGTGACCTGGCGGCGGAGGGCAGAAGGGCCTTCATTTAAAGGAGACAGAATATAGGAGCATGGCCATCAGAAAATAGTACAAATGGAAGGGAAAAATAAATAGATAAAGGCATTCAGAGATGGAGTGAAAAGTCAAGAGAAATGCCACTGGAGAGCAAAAAGATGGCAATAAACACAGAAAGTTGACAGTGCAGACACTGAACCTTGACAGTAATAGGCAGTACAAGGAGACAGAGCCACAGGAAGACGAGAGAGACGCAGCAAGCTTATTGTATTTTCCCTGAGGACATGAAAGGAACTGTCATCACTGGTCTTGTCCTGTCCTTAATAAATCTGCAGCGCTTCAGAGAGAGATGAAAAACAAAGAAAGGTGATGGCAGACAAAAACACACAAACATGCACACACACACATGAAACCAGGGATGTTTAATTGGTTGAAAAAGGCAGTTGGGTGCTTGGGTGCTCTCATAGCTGACAGTGACACTGTGGTTCTAACAAGCACACACATTCACCTCATACCCTACGTCTCCAACAGGACCCTTGGATCACTCGCAATGTACTTACTTCAATGCAAATCACATCACGTACAGGCAGTATAGCATCATTGATTGATTCCTTTATGTTCACATCTGGTTACAGATGCCAGGTTGAAGAGGTGGTAATGAGCACAACATTTTCCCATCATTGTAAATCCATACTGTGCTGTTGGAAATTGTTTTATGTAGGGCTATATCGATGCATTAAACAGCTGTTCAATAAAAGTTTGATTTCTCAGCTGAGATTTAAAGTCGCACATTCAGCCCAAGACTTGTATATGAATGGTAAAACTTACTTAAATTATTCACTTATCAATAACTAACACATTTAAAGCGTATCAAAGCGCTGATGCGAAGATTTTTATAGCGATATCAATTTATTTTTATCAATTCTTTTTTTTTGCTTTCTGGCCAAGAATTAGACGAGAGGCTCGATATCACACATATCGCTATACTAGATATGTATGCTAAGCTCATTTGTATATAAAGGCTGGAAGCAGGGGGAAACCACAGACTGTATATAACAAGTGGATGTAGTCACTATGACGTCACCCATTGGTTTTGCCTCTTTGAAGCCTCGAGGTTGGCTTTTCGGCTGTCGCCATCTTGGTTTTTGGAACTAGAAGTGACACGAGAGGGTGGAGCTAAGAACAACTGAATGCTGAATAAGACATTAGGTGACCAAAAAGGTTCCAATTAACTCTCATGAACTGAAAGCACACTGTGAAAGGGTTAAAGTTTTAAGACGAACAACACCTTGGTAGCGATCTATCAATCACAAGGTAGCCACGCCCTAAATCATACCCTGCTTTATGGTATATGTTACTTTAAATGGGACCATCATTTACTAAATGAACATCATGCTGTATTGACTTTAGACTTGAAACTAGCGAGTGAGACCATTAACTCATGTTTACAATGTTTACTGAGGTAATGAATCAAGTGAGAAGTAGGGTCATTTTCTCATAGACTTCTATACAATCAGACTTCTTTTTGTAACCAGAGGAGTCGCCCCCTGCTGGCTATTAGAAAGAATGCAAGTTTAAGGCACTTCAGCATTGGCTTCACTTTTCAGAGTTGCCCACTGTTATTTTATTCATTGAAAGAAGAGCAAAGAACGGCACTGAAGGCTTTTCTTTATGGAAAAGGTGTTTTCGCTCTTCTCCCGACTGGCTTTGGCAAGAGTTTGATTGACAGATCGTTCAGCCAATCACCTGCCAAGTATTTTTGAAAGTGCCTGCCCTTTTCCAAACAGCTTCCAATGATGACTTCTCAGATGGTTCTGTGTAAACAAACCATCTGGTGGCTCAGGTTAAAAACTACTTGCTTTAAACCCCATACTGAGGTTATAATTGATTTGTATTTGCAAATGGATGAGGGAGAAATCAAATCTCTAGGGACACAGCTTGGACAGAATATAGCTAAACATCAACCATGCAATGGATCATTCTACAGCTATAATACTAATACATCAATATTGACCGTCTTTGCTCACTATCTCTCAATCTCTATCACTCCCTCCCTTTGCATCGCTTCCTGATGCTGTTGTTTTTTTTTAATGTTTTTAATCAATCAGAGGAAGAGGTGGGGGATGGTGTATCGACGATGTGTGTGTGTGGCTGTGGTGTTGTTGGGAGGTTAGAAATGAAAGTTAGCTAGCTTCTGTCTCAGTTGGAGTGGAGTGGCAGCTATGGCAGGCCATGCATGGCTGCCTCAATCAGCCAGCCTGGGAGAGCGGTTAATTGCTTTGGAGGAAGGGCAACCTAGCCCTCATTCAATTAGTCTGCACCTGCCTTTCACAGAGCATGCATTGTGCTGTAGCGTTTAGAGATGGACTGTGAAGGGGAGGTGGTGGTGAATCTGGTATTTAACCCAGCAAAGATCTGTACTGTATGCAGAGAGTGTCTGTCAGAGGTTAAGAGTTCATTGTCGCAGAGAAAGGATGGACCTGAGTAGGTAATGTGAAGAGGAAAAAAAACTGGTAAGAGAGGGAGGAGGATATGAGCTCGCCTCTACAGTATGCACACGCTGTTGCTGCACTGCAAACATTTCTACCTTATCAAATCATATCTGTTTATATCTGAGTTCTATTATCCCTATTTTAAAAAAAAAAATACATACATGTTACCCAGTTTCCGATAGAGATCAACTTGTTTCAAGAATTTGTGTCTGTATCTTGATACGTAAAGTCAGATAGATGCATTAGAATAAAGAAAAAACTTTATTAAAAAAAAAAAACCTACATTAAACACTTAAAAAGAAGTTGAAATGTTCATTATGCAGATTTGTTTAACTTCTTTTAACAAAATAAAACATTAAGCACTCAAATTGTGGACAAAAAGTAGTACTTGATAAAAAGCAGATCTTTGTGTTTGTCCCAGTTCAGGACCTTTCTTCTCATAATTTCACATTTCAAGACCAAATACCTTATAACAAACTGACAAGGCATCTCCCATTTTAAAGGCTCCAGCCCCAAATATTTTCACAAAAGCCCAGAATCTTTTAGATTTTTAAAATACCTTCAACTTTGTGTCATTTCCCCTCAGTCTCTCTGACTGGATCGGCAAATGAATAGAGCAAAAGTCCCATTACTGGGGAAATATTGTCGTCTTTGTTTGCCCTAACATTGTCATGGGGGGTTGTTCTATACTATTACTACTACTACTACTACTACTACTATTATGCTATTCCCTAAATAAATCTTGTATAATTCAGTAATTCAGTACATTTACATTGTTGGGGATCCTTGATTTGCAAGAGCAGCCCAGATTATTATGGCATGGATTCAATTGTAGCAAATTTATCAGCTAATCTTTCATTCTGTGAACTCTAAATAGGTTGAAAATAGGTTTCAAGATTAGTAATGCTGTTAATGCTGAATTCCTACCCTAGCTGTGTATGTTATGTAACTTAAACATAGTAACATCAGACATATTTCCTCCTTTTAGGTGGCAGGAGTCATCCAACATTTGTTGTGTTATGGTTTCAGAATGATGAAGACAGTTGGAGAACATACAAAATAGGATGTAAACTCTACAGGATGACTTTTTTCCTTGGCAATTAGCATGTTTTTCCCAAATGATGTATGGATTTTTTTTCAAATGGCTTGAAAAATGGTGCAAGTAGCTTCTGTAAATGGGAAAAAAATCTTCCCCGGACCCCCTATAGTTTGGGTTGAGCCCTGATTGTTTACAACGTCTGTCTCCACCCCTGCATGCCACAATCTATTGTTCACTGTCAATTACTTGATGAAGCATTCAGGCAACCCTCCTCAGCTTATAATGTTTGGAAATATAACGTGACCACATTGTAGTTACTAGACATTGCCTGCTCATTGATCAGTGCAAAAGACATGGCAGTTAATCAATGTCAACAATGGAAGCCATGCATAAACTCCACTGTTTCCTCTTGTTTGCCGTCTAGATGTGTTGATAATCTCAGGGTGTTACAGGGAAATGGAAGTTGTCTGTCTGTGCCAATACGTATCATACTATAGATTTGGGGATCATGAAATTTGTCTTGTTGTTTCTGGTACTAAACCTAGAAAATGGATGATGTAAACAGTTAATGAGCAGTCCAGTTGCAAAGCAGTTTGTGAAATACATATAAAAGCATTAAAAGATTATTGTATTGATTTGTGTACATAGACACAAATTTAAAAAAAATGTCGTCATGGTTAGCACAGAATCAATTTGTGTGTAATCTACCCAATTATGAAACGGAGAGTATAGAGAGCAGGGAACGCCACATAGGGAAAAGGTTGGGGTGGATGGGTGGGTCAAAAAACACAGGACTTTCGCCCAGGAGACTGGCGCTCGTGTCCCATGTGAAACCAGAAGTCAAAGTTGATTTATTTGTCATGTAAATTCCGTACTTAAGTTATGCCACTTCTGGTGTTATTTTAACCCAAACCGTGATCTTTCCTTAAACCTATCAAAGTAGTTTGTTGCCTAAACCTAACCAAGTTGATCTTTTCCTAAACCTAACTAAGTAGTTTTATTTTGAAAAGAGTGGAGCGGAAATTGACACGTGCGTCATTTGTTGCTGGACATTCGTTGGAAAATACACTAAAAGTACGTTGTTGAAAGTCGTGCTGAACGACACGAAAAAAAGGGAAATTTGTGTCTATGTACACGAATCAAATAGATTCAATTTTGTGACTATTTCACTAACGGCCGTGGGACTGTGTTGCAATGAGGAGCACTTCAAACATAACATTATTTTTGTGCTCTGGGAGACTGGACGTCTCATTTTGGGAGGAAGAGCAGGGTCACCCTTGACCCTGGATCCTCTGAGGACCAGCTCCTGAATTCGGTCACAGATGGATCTTCAGGCTAACATAAGCCAGGTATCCAACTGTGCCAGCTATAGGCATAGTGGTCAGTCTTGGTCAGTATGGACTTTTCACAAGCACATTTTTACATGTAATAGCAGGAAAAGCACAAGTTTAGTTCAAGCAGAGCAGAGCCTTGACACCCATCAGGCAGCATGTCTAATGCCACGCTCATGTCCCATGGGGGTTGACATAATAACTGGTTTCAGACTTTTAAATACAATCCATGTCAACATCCGAGTCCTAATTATGTCTGTGAAATTGGGATATTTCGAAAGCTCTGATACTGCTTATCAGACTTGACACTTGAAGTGCCTGAAAACCCAAACTGATATTGAAACCTCATGTGAACCCAAATCAGTTGTGGCAGTATTTTTAAGCGGTATGACAGCTCTGCAGTCATATAGCTGTCTATACAGTTGTCCAATGGCGTGAATGCTCACTAATCAGAAGACGTCAGCGTCTCTACCATCTATCCATCTATCAAATGTCACATGTGCACAAAAGGTGACCAGATGGGCCTGAAGAATGAGCACTTACAGTAACTGCAGTGTCTAAAGTGGATATTTTGGCTGCTCGCTCCTCTTGTTCTTTGTGTTTGGAGAAAACCCTTGAGAGCCAAGTGTGGACTGAGCTGGCTGACAAGCTTGTTACAGGGGACATATCGTGCTCATTTCCAGGTTCATATTTGTGTTTTGGGTTTGTACTAGAACATGTTCAAAAACACATTATTTTTCTCATATGACACACCAAGCCAAGGGTCGGCTGTCGCACAGTGTGGGGGGCCGTCAGTGAGCGTCCGTCGGCCTAGTTTTTTCGGTGTGTCCCACACCATTGGCTCTAGTCTGCTCGTGCTGTAGGTTTTTCAGCCGATGCAGCATGTTGAATTGCCGGCTGCGCCCGTCGGTGAGAAGAATCCCTCTGATTGGCTGTTCAGCTTAGAACAAATCAGTGCACGAGAAGAGAAACGGACGTGAGGAAAGCAAGCCAACAAGTGAAGTCAAGAGGAAAAACACAGAAGGCTCTTCTCATTTTTCATCTTCATTTCATCTGATCATTCCAATACATGGATATTTTCACAACGACATGGCCATCTGGAATGGAGCTAAGTGGTGAGTGAGAGTGATGTGAAAGTGGTGGGCAGACGCCGCTGTGTTTCACGTACGTATTATAACAACGGCCAGTTTATCCGCAGTCCTCGGTCTTCCGGTTTCTCTTTTTGAATGACAAACACAGACTACCGCAACCTGCTGGTAGGGAGAGTTATTTCATGTCACGCAGGCGCCGAACGTCGACGAATCTTTTTGGCCAAAACAAAGGTGACTTGAGGCGTCACAGCTGGTGGCCTTTGTCACCGCTAGTTCTGTGATGTCGGCTTGGTATGTCCACAGCTTTTAGACCCCCTCCAGAAAAAAGCCTAGTCTGCTCTGATTGGCTTGTGAGAAAAATAAGGTGCATCATCTGCAAAGGTAATTCTCAAGCCATTGGCGGTATATTCTAATGAGTGAATGAATGAATGTGCATGTGACGTAGGAAGGGGAGCCAAATCTAATCACGTTTTCTGATCTAGGCAGCCCACAAAAAACTGACTGGGTTGTCTTATTTCACAGTTTGTTGGTTAGTAGGCTCTCCACATACCCAAATGTATGTACATAAGCACTGAACAAGTGAGTTTTTCATGATATTTCCCCCTTAACACTGAAAGACTGAATTATATGCAAAGGGCCTGTGTCATTTCTCATTTCTCTCCTCTCTGTAGTCTGCAGTGAGGCCCAAACATCCAGGGGCACTGACAACACTGTAGCCTACACTGGATTGGGAAGTTTTGTTTTTACAGCCCCCTCACCATAAATCTACTTTTTGTTTGAACCCACTTTCCACTCTAAGGTACCTGCTTTAGAGGGCCTCTAAGCAAAACACCCAATAACGTCCACAGGGCCTCTGACTACACAGACTTAATTGTCAGCCTGACAGCGTGTATGTGTGTGTATGTGCGCACTGTAACTGCGTCGGTGTTTGGTGCTCAGACAGGCTCTCCCCTGACGCCTCAAGAAGAATTGTTTGTGGACAGCCCAGCACACAATGAGTCCTAGTAATCCATTCACATAAATACTGCATCCCCCTTTAAAAGGAGAAATTTACCCTCAGATGCTGCAATGCACCACCGACACAAAATGGCACGAGCAACAATTAAAAAAAAAAAACTCCACACAGAGAGAGGCACTTACACACGTATACATCTGTGTGTTAGCTGGGTGAAAGGAATAGACATATTGCGTGTCAGTTTAAGAAAGAACACAAATAGTTTGAGCAACGAATGTCTTAGAGTGAAGCACACAACAGATTGAAACCCTGAACAGAGTTTGACAAAGTGACTCCTCTGCTGGATATACACCTGAAGGGGAAATGCTCCTCATTGTTGTGGGAGGGGTTTGGAAGAATCTGTCTGTACGCTTGTGTTGTTTACTCTTTGAAAAGCCGTGCATGTGTCACGCTTTTACAGCACTTTAAGTGTGGCGAAGACAAAAAAGCAGACTTCAGAAGTATGTATGTATCAAAAAGATACAGAATTGTGTGTCTACCATGCTCAAATTAAACAGTGGATGACATAAACAATAGTAAAACAAAACAAAAAAAGGCAATCAAATAGAGTAGGATTATGTTTTTGGCTGAATGAATAACACATTTTGTCAGTTTTCCCTTCAGACTGTTGGTTTTGCTGTAGAAGAATCTTTCTCCAATATTTCTTTCGGAGCACCACAATTCTTAATTGCACCTTCATCTGACTTTCTCTGTATTCTCTTCGTCTCTGTCTGACAGCAGCAGCAGCAGCAGCGGCAAAAGGGAAATATCAATTTCAATTGAGCCTCTAATGTTTTTGCGCGATCCATCCATTACAGCGGTTGTGCCTAAATGGCTCATATTAAGAGCCCAAACTTCCCCAAGACCTCAAACAGAAGCTTCAAAGGCTTGGAGCAATTTCTCTCAAACTCAGCTCAAGGGTTTAGAGGGTTGTGCCTGTGGATATCAAAGAGAGCAGATAGGATCACACTGTATTGATCTTCAAATTCAGCGTCTGCTCCTGGCATAATTTCAAAGTGGGTGAGTGTATGTGTATGCTGTACAAAATGTGTGTAGTTTTCTCTGCAATAATTAGGAGAGGAGTGTAAGTGCATAATCATGTCTACATCAGTAGATGTCTATCTCGTGTTTTTCTTCTTAAAGAATGGCTCCAAGTACTGTGGTACCCATGAGTCTCAGCAGCTATCACTAAGGAGAGGGAGTGCGACCAGAGGCAGGGGGAAAATAGCACAGCATAGTGACTGAATTCATTCAAAATAGACTCTGAATCCAAACATTTTAAACTGCTCAAGTTTCTACAAAGTGTAACATTTAGCTTCTGTTAGCACTAGCGGGTAACCAGTAGCGTAACAAAATAGTGATTGGCCCTGGTGCAAATTTTTTTCTTGGGCCTTCGCCCCAAACACAAGAGCATGCTCGTGTGTACACGCGCATGTATGCACACTCCAGACAATTGCAAAGCAGACAATTGCTATGCCACCATGGAGAGGCTCACCATGCAACTCCTATTCTGCAAACCAGCCTTCGATCAGCACCACGGACAGCAGCCGAAGTGCAAAGTTTATCAACGCTAATTCAACAGCCTACAGCCAACATATGAGACGTAACAATTACAGTGTTATAGATTCCACTCCATAATAAATAAATAAATATTAGTATTCACCAATTATAAGTTTATCCTACAGGTCTTGTACTCCGCAAAGTCGTTAACAACACTGCTTAAGAACCATGTCCTTTTTTATTGGAATTTCCTGGCCGTGAGCAACGCATGCATGACGTGGCATGCTGTTTTGAGCTGAACTTTAGTCACTTATTGTCATTTCCAGTAAACATCACAATATTGAATGTGTTTCCTGTTTACAAAGAACAAACGAAGGAAGATAAGTGGTTAGGTTTACATACTGATCTCGAGCGCAGAGCTGATAGGTAGCCTACGTGGTTTGTTTACATGATGCAACAGAAGTGCATATAACGGATTAGGTGAGGACCCGGTATAGGAAGGTGATTTTTGGGCCACTGTCAGCTGCTGGGCCCCGGTGTGCTGCACCGGTTACAACGTCGATATTTACACCACTGCGGGTAACAGAACTTTACCTCCAGGGATTAAATTTCTTACTGAAAGGCTCCTTAGGAATCGTAGTTGATTTTTTTATGTACATAGACTTGTAGTACCTTGGAGCAAAAATTTCATCCTTCAGCTAAACCTCTCGTAGTCACTTCCGTGAGGCTTGGTTGTACGAGCGTTCCACGTTGGATTTGTCAAACTCTCTTATACTGAGTTCACACTACGAGCGACAAAGCAACAGGCTACAAGTCAACAAAACTTGTTGCTGCGTGACACACTACAAGTCAAAGTTGAGCTGGTTTCAACTTTTTTCAGCGCTCCAATGACGCGGTGAAACATCAACCAATCATATGTTTTTGTTTCACCCTGTTACGTTCCGTCTAAAAAATGCCGTTAGCCAGTTCCCGGTGGTGTTTAACGGCATAACTAGCCTATGTCAATGAACGCTTGAGCAACACTTCAACGGCGACAATGTAGCTGGCCACGCTGGGCCGTTTTGCTGCTTTTGTCGCTGGTAAACTTGTCTTAAATTTGCCTGTTTCTGCCTGAGGAATGTCACATGTTCTTGAGTAGGTGCACGTTCGTGAGATTCGATCATTTTGAGATTTCTCATTTTACATTTGAGGGGAGAAATAAGCATTACAGTAACAGAAAATTGATTCATATTTGATCAGCACTGCCAAGTTTGACCATTTGATCGGAGTTTGCGAGTGATTGACAGCCAGCTCACGGATGTCAAAGACTCCGGCTCGGCTCTGACTGGTTGTTTTCCATTAGGAGCACTGGAGGCACATGATTTTTTTTCAGAATACCTGTCTCATGCACTGCTGTCAGGATATAGTGAAAAATATATAACTTTTTTTAAATCATATTTGCTCCAATCTACCCACTGCTGCTTTAAGCTCCACCTGTAAAGAAATATCTGTACATGACTCACACAGAATGTTTTATCCACTCGTGAATTTAAATCGTACCCACAAGAAAACTCTAAGTAAAATTAGTGAATGCGACATATGTTCATAAAGTGGTTTTTGCATGAGGTCCATTGTTTATGCTGAAAATGAACAGAAAAACACTGGATGCCTGAAAATACCAATTTCTCTACTCTAGTTTGAACAGCAATGTTGAAACTTAGACTTACCATCTGTTCATTCTGTCAATTCCCTCTGTTGCTCACACAACTTGAGCAGCCCTTAATGGACACAAAGATTAGATGAATGTGTGTTTGTGTGTGTGTGTGTGTGTGTGTGTGTGTGTGTGCGCTCTCACCTCCACAGACCTCTCCACTGATGTCCTCGCACTGACGGTCGTCACACTCACAGTTTTTGCCATGAACACGGCTGTCCCCAGGTGGGTAGCAAGTACACTGTCCACACTGGCACTGACCTACAAAAACAGAGAGACATCTTCTCACATCTGAGCAGTGTTTCATATCAGGAGTTGTGTTTTCAATAGCTGTTCAGTAGAGTTATCTTTCTTTTCCCTGACGTGTGTCATATCATCCTGAGTTCTTACTTTTTTATCCAACCTGTAATTCAGGTGGAGTCATTTGCATACCTACTGTAGATGACTGACTTTAAACTTGACTTAGTCTGCCTGACAACATTGCCTCAAGCCACACAGGGAAATCTCATAAATCACTCACTCTAATAAACATTCACATGAGCTGCATACTAGACACACCTCGAGATGTTGCTATCCCACTTCAATCAGCGAGCTGCCAGTGAAGACAGCTACGGGGGAACTTACTGAGCGAACATACTTTGCTAATGGTGGAGCTCATTAGAAAAAACACCATCTATTCTGAATTATCATTGGAGGTGTGCAGCATACCTACTCATTGATCATTTTACAGCAGCAGGCTGCTCAGGGTTAAGATAATTATGGGGGGTAGTGTAGGCCACACACAGATATTTGGAGACTTACATTAAAGGGTGAAATGTCTTCTAAAGTGCAAATCATTTTTTTGTTGTCAATGCTCACACCTTGTATGTTAGATTTTTGAACTTTTTGCTACAAGGGGTAGGGTTGGGGTACGGGATGTTCAGGGGTAGATAAAAAGTCAGCAGTATATGCCACATAAAAGTGGTGTACTGTACATCGCATAAAAACTGGGAACCTGAAGATTGATTTGAGATGTGGCCCAGCACTGTGTGTCAAGTTGTTCTAGTCATTAATAAGAAATACAAATTGAATTGATGAATTAATTAATCAACTAAAATAAATTGTAGAAGTGTATAATAGTTTAGAACTTTATGATAGCAGTATATGATGGTCATTCCCATGTTTTTTTATGTCTCATAAATTGTTGCTGCAATTTTTGTGTTGATCCCATTTGTTACCTAGATTTTATGCTAAATTTAACCATTTTTTTAACAATCGAGAATTGATAAAAATGATCAATAATCCCTCTAAAATACCACATTAAGACACCAAGACCTTGAGGAACACCATAGAAAAAGACATGCTATGATTTGGTATCAAATCACTTTTGACTTTTGGAGATTTCAGCAAGAATTGCATTTTTGGCGATTGTAAGTGGAGCATTTCTGTTCATGAAACTGCTCAGAAACCCCCTTATTGTCAATGTACCTAAGAAAACCATCCATCCTCTGAATGATAACATTTCATGATTCTCTGATTATCCTAGAGGCCACAACATGTCATTTTGTGAGGTCACATTTAAAAAAATGGTCTCAATTCAATGAAATGGCTACTATCAGGATCATCACACATGAATACGGTTGGGCTCATTGGATCCACAGGAGTCTCAGCTTTACAGTGATACCCAATTTATGTAATTCCAAGACTGTTTAAGGACCCCAGTATGCAGAAACATTCAAATAAACCATTTTAGAATAGGTGAAAATAATAATATTTATACTGCATTCAAATAACTGAATGTGTTTTGTCCCAAACTGCATGTGATTATCATAAAGTGGGCATTTCTGTAAAGGGGAGACTCGTGGGTACCCGTAGAACCCATTTTCATCCACATACCTTTAGGTCAGAGGTCAAGGGACCCCTTTGAAAATCGCCATGCCAGTTTTACCTCGCCAAAATTTAGCGTAACTTCGTAGCATTATTTAGAGAACTTCCAGATAAGCTAGTATGACATGGTTGGACCAATGGATTCCTTAGGTTTTCTAGTTTCATATAATACCAGTATACCAGTTCACTCTAGCTTGAAAATAGAAGCCCGCAACAACCTCTGAAAGACAGAATAGCGTCCGGTTTTAAGGGGTTAACAATGTTACTATAATAATACATTAGCAACAATGTTTCTGAGCGGTGAAATGTAATCAACTTCAACCTAAGAATGCAGAGCACATTTTTTATTACTATCTTAAATAGAGCTTAAGAAAAACACTGCTTAATAGAAGGCATTACTCTAAAATGTGCATCGGTCTTCTGACAAATGAATAACACACACACACACACACACACACACACACACACACACACACACACAGTTGGATATCTTTAAAATGTTCTAACCCACAAAAGCTGTGGACAAAATACACCCAGAAGGGCTACAAATAGGTAAGCTGCCCACCATGAAAAATACTTGCACAAAGGGAATTTCCCAGCTCAGTGAAGACATATGGTTAAAACACAGCACACCGAGCGCCTCTCTTTCTCTTTTCTCCTGTTTTTATTGCGCTGGGTATGTCCTTTTTGCACACTCATTATTCACTCTGAGTGTTTCCCTGTTTGTTTCCCTGCTGGGTACATTTTGTGTTTAGTGCCACTAAATAACACCTAAAACATATCCATAATGTGTATGTGCCTGCCTTTATCTTGTGATGACTCACTGAGTGGAAATTAGGGGTAATAAATAGTGCCGAACGTGAATCTGCAAGATACTCGACTGACAGTGTCGTCTAATGTGTTGTCCATGTCACATCACTGTCACTTTTTATGACCACACGCACTAGCAACCTCTCTTCCCTAGCTTCACATATAACATACCACCATCTGCTCTGGGGACTTAGTTACCCTAGCAACCGCTGATGTCATAACACCCCCTGCCTTATCGATTATCTCCGTGCTCGTCAAACCGTCTACGCCAGTGTGTGTTGGTGTGTGTTGATGTTTAATTTGTCATCCTGTCTGGGGTGAGCAACACCTTAATGAACAAAGTCACATCAGTAGGCGCCAGCTTGGCTCTGTTTTCATAAAACAGGGCACAAATGTATGTGCAAACACAGGTGAGGCGAGGGTGTGGCAAACTCATTTTTGCCATTTTAGTGAGCTGCAGCTGCGGCTCAGTCGTGTGCACTGCAGCACACACTGGAAAGGGGCTAGAGCAGGATTAATACGTTGTTAAATAGATGAATACTTAATCAGCCAGTGGTAGGGTAGGCTGGTCAATCAAGTCAGTTCCCCTCATTCCTTTTAAAAGCAGCTCACAGTTTCTTAATGGGATAGGAGGAGAGTCCAAGCAAGCTTCTCCCAAGAGAAAACTGCTGTTTTCCAAGAGACAGAGTCCCAATGCAACTAAGCCCCCTCCCAAAAACATGAATGTACAGCACTCCTTAAGGACGTCTCCTATAGATGTTTTTTTTGTATACAAACATTACTGGGTTTGTGTGCATTCAGGTGGCAAAACCGCTTTGGCAGCCGTTGTAATAAATGTAGATTTCACATTATTTGTACATTCTTGTTGACTATACTAGACCCCTGTAGAGTCCGACCACCAGATACCATTATGATATGACGTGTTAGTCTGAGATTTGTTTATTATTATCACTTGTTATGAAATGGGTAACATTATATCAGTGGGATTTGACTTGGGGTGCCAGGGTCTGTTCGATTGATACTCCGTTAGGGAGCCCCTCTTGATGACCATCACCAGACATTTTTTCTGGTTATCAAGCCATTAAATAGGCATTATCAGTCGCTATAAGCACCATAGATGTGGATCTTTAGGGGCCTACTACACCTACTACGTTGTAAGAGTGAAAGTGAATCTTAAAAGCAACATGTTTTAAAACTGAATGAAACGTCACGCTTTGAAAGCTTCTAGGTTTAGGCAACAAAACTACAACTTCTTTAGGTTTAGGCAACAAGAAACACTTGAAAACATCATGTTTTATATAAAAATAACTATGAACACAAAGACAACTACACATTGTTGGTTTCATACAGGAACTCCAGTCTTCTGGGTGAAAGTTCTGTTTTGTGTCCCATCCATCAATTCCATCGATTCCAACCCCTTATGGAGTTTCACACCGTCTATACTACAGCGCCTAACTTCCGCTTCTGCTCCTGTCATAATTACTACGGTTGCTAGAGGTCGCTGTCCTGTATTTTTATACCTTCTTTTGGTGATCTACCATGTGAATAGATGATAAAACCCACCAGTGAGTGTAGTAGGCCACTACTGACCCACATCTGTGGGGCCTATAGCGACTGATAACGCTTCCTTAGCGATTCCTCAACAGGTATACCGTCAATATAAAACTGGACATGTGGATTTTGGTCATGTTATTAGTACAACTGGTCACACAGCAGCTCTTTGTATGTCGGACAGATGAACATCAACATTAGACTCCTACCGGCTCTCTATTAAACAGCGTGTTGCTGGTTGCTAGGTAACATTAGCGGTTAGCCCTCAGTCCGAAACGTAACGCCAAAGGTCAATACAATATTGCGGATATGTCCGATTCAAATTGAAATGAATGTTTTTCTAACGTTAGCAATTTAAAGCCGTTACAAAGTCTTGCACCACATTTGTTTTCAGTCATAGTCACTAAATATAATATAAATAAATATTTCCTTAGAGTGTGGGTCGATCAACCTGTTGTTGATCAGTTCATTTTTATCGATCTGTGGAGCATGACAGCTCGATAAGGCACCTGCTGCTTTGCTAGCGCTGTGTGACTAGAATGCTTTTGCCCACCAGGCTTGGATCCATAATCTCCTTATGTCTTTAGCAAAAGCATGTCATCCCTTCAAAATATGAAACATTTTCAATCCATTTTGTGCAATTTTACTGCACAACAACTCCTTGTCATCTCCTTGCTTTGCAGCTTGGCTCTGCTAGACATGCCGTGCTTTCTGCCCCCTGTTGCGCGCGCATCTCTGTGACGACGTTGCACAGAAACCCATCTATACTCCTCATGATCTGCGATGCATAAACCTGAAGTCTCTGTAGGATAGCTTGGGAGTCTACACTCCAAAATGCAGAAGGTTGTGTACTTAACATTTTGCAACTAGGTGCCATGTCCGAGGTTTTAATTCCCCACTGTTTGAATCAAGTACAATTTGGCAGGACTTCTTCAAATTAAAGAGTGCAGATAAGAACATAGCTGCAGGGACTCATACATTCTGCAGTGCTAGCGGATCAACCAGTAATGTAACGTGTTACAGAGGACACAATGAAGTGTTGTGATATGCATTTAAATGTGAGCTTAAACAATTTCAAATCAAAGGGAAAGCTGCAAAATTCAACAAAAGTTAAAGATTCATGTGATGTTGGAGATGTTTCTGTGTGTGTGATTCTTCAAACTAGACTGAGTGTCACATTTTTCCCCATTTTCAGTAAAGTGGTCTGAACCCAGTGGAAATGCACGGCCATTTTCATGCCAAAATATGAGTACCAAAATTGTGCAGCACTGGCTGATCTGCATAAACACAACCAGCTGTGACACTCCTCTCGCCATAGAGCTGTGAACACATGGGCAAAAGCACAAAAAAATGAACCTATATTTGCGCTTCTGCCATTTTTGTGGCTGGACAAAAACAAAAAACATCAGGCTGCAGTGTAAAACCTAAACGTATTCACTGATATTCAGTGGAAATAACTACTCAACAGGATTTTGCAAATCACATAACACTGTGGACTGACAGTTTTAAAACTGCTCTGGCAGCCTCATTATCTCCAAAGCTTGTCACCTCTTTTGACTTGATTTCATTTTCAGTTCTGTGACAGCTGCAATGAGTCCAGCATCCCACCAAATATAATAAATCCAGTCAAATGACGGCCCCCTCCGTGCTCTGTCTCATCCTGTGGTGTGAATGAAAGCATTAAATAAGAACCCAAAGTAAAGCGCCTATCAAAATGTGTGTATTGCCAGTATCAGGATGTATTAAGTGTGTGGTAGTTGTTTAAAACAGTGCATAATATAAGTAGGCTGCAGTAATTAGTCCATTTAGATGCATTGGCGAGCAGTACTCACACCACCCTTTGCTACAGAGAAAGAGGGTCTGATTTTCCACCATTAACACACAGATAGTGCTGAAGGTCTTTGTTGATATTTGTTATCTCTTAAACAAATATATGTCAAACAAAACATTTTGGAATGTTTTGACATCATTATCCCTTTGTCCCATAAATCTTTTCTAGGCCTGTAAATCATTACAATGTTTTTTCATGATTCATCCCGGATTTGGGGGCATCTGTCCAATCAAATGTGATTACTTCCACCCCATAGTATGAAACTGTGCTTACCCGTTAACTCGAGGGTCGTATGAGCTAGCAGAGCAATATCATAGTAGTTGGTGCGTGTTTGAAGAGTGTGGTTGCTGTCCAATTTATTAATTTCTCCCTTTACTCACTCTAATCTAACAATACTGGTGAGGGATCCAATCAAATCTCAAGGATTTGATCATATCCCTCTTGAAATGATTGCCCAAACCTATATTTTAGGACTGGGCGATAAAGCGATCTTGAAATTGTTCATGGTAAAAATCTTCCACAATAACAATGATAAATTTATGACATTTATTTTTGATAAAGTTGTTTTTTAAACTGTTTTCCTCTACCTACAAAAACACTAGCCAGTGCATCATAGCCTCCACCGTAGCCTACTCCGTCGCTACTGTTACAGCTGTAACTGGTGGACAAATTGTTTTGAGTGTCACAACTCCAGCGGAATGACTTATTTCACTCTCTTTGATCAATTCAGTCTGAAAACATTTGGAAAGTTTAGAAGCACACAGGGTGTGCAGCTCGTTCAGGTGGTCAAATGCCGCCGCTTTGTCATGCCCTTCGGCTTCTGATACCGAGGCACAAGTCCCCCTTTACTCTGTTAGATACAAAGCAACCATATTTCAGAGATGAGAACAGGTTGCGTTAGCCCCCTGCTCCTCTCTGTGCTGTGAGTGCAGCTATTATCGGTGTGTATCTGTAGTTTAACGAGATTAGCGCTGAGCCACAACCAGCAGACAGCAAGCCTGCATTCATTCAAATTCCAGCAACTCAGGACTTTCCAGCAGGGTTATTTTGGAGTTGTGCGGAGTTAGTTATGTATTTTAGAACTTAACCGCAGGCAAACAATCAGAAAATAACGTTTTATATTTCAGATTTGCTGCTTTGTTCTCACTAACGCCGCTCTCTCTCTTCAGTCACTCTATAGCTTGCTCTACCATTGCTGCTCTCTCTATGCCAACTTTGAATGTGGTGTGTTTACAAACAGGAACCGACATTACATATTATACTTTTAAATCTTGTCTTAAAACACATCTTTATTCCTTGGCTTTTGATTCAGTATGAGAGTTGCCTTATTGCTTTTATTATTTTATTACCCTTTTGTCTTTTAAAGTGCTCTTTATTTATTGTGTTTTATGTTTTTTGTTGTACAGCACTTTGGTCAACTGCCGTTGTTTTTAAATGTGCTGAGTAGATACATTTGGATTGGATTAAATATATGCAATTTGACACACATAATTAATGTCTACTACAGACCACACTTCAGAGAGCAGAAAAAGGAATCCCTAGAATCAGCAGAAAGATGTTGAAAGCAGGTGTTTCCTTCAGGAAATACCGCAGCAGAAAGAATGTGCTATCCACAAGCGCCTTGCCTCCACCTCTCAGGAAGAAAAGGTCTGAAGCTGCTGTTTCAAATTTCAAGGCTTTTCCGCTCAAGCTGCCATCTCTACCAGCCGCATTCATCCATGCCTAAGTGATTTTCTACGTCTGTCTCCTTCACTTTCTCTCTCTCTCTCTCTCTCTCTCTCTCTCTCTATCTCTCTCTCTCTTACCCTCCCACCCTGCTTCCTGTCTCACTTCATTGTGTTGCACAGACCTTCACTCTCTTTCCCTTTTCTTTCCCTGCACATCCTTTACCATCTACCGAAGCCTCGCAATAAACTCTGTTACAATTGTTTCTTTCAAACCATTGTGATCCTCCAAACACTAAAGCAAAAGGGCGTCCTATGAAAAAGAAAGCGCATGCACACACACATGCCACCCTTAACACTAAGGTATGCATGCACGCACAGTCACCCTTCCTCCTTATCACAGCCTCGACAGTTTCCCTCCTCTGTCTATCTGAACAGAGACAGTAAATAGTACATTCAGATAGTTATTACTAATAACAGAGGAGGAACAGGACCAGAAGACAGTGCGACTTTACATAGCAATATACAGACAGTGCTTTCAATATAGCATCATATCCTCATACAACGAAAAGTTATTCCTCATTTTTCTTGTGTTTTTCTATGAATGTACAGTAACATTTGGGTTAAAATAACTATGCTTGAAATACTTGGTTAGGTTTAGGCAACAAAACTACTTAGGTTTAGGAAAAGATTTCTGGTTTGGGTTAAAATAACAACAGAAGTGGTGTAATTTAACTATGGAAGTTACATTAAAAATAAGTCAACATTTACTTCTGCTTTCTTGCAGGATAAAAACAGCTGTCTCCTGGGCAAAAGTCCAGTGTTTTTTGACCAACCCATGCATTCTGACCTCCTCCCTACGCAACCTTTGTTGCCTTTATACTTCCTGGTTCACAATTAGGTGGATATATGAATTGATTTTGTGGGATATATACGATTTACAGTGCAATACTTTTAATATATACTTTTCAAAGATATAAATTGTTGACCTCAGCAGGCATTAGAAATTCTGATTCTATCAAACTGTGCTTCCCAGTTGTACACATTTGACAACATTAAAAATCAGAATCAGAATCTATTCCTTTAGGTGTATGCATAAGAAAATATGTATCCAACACTGTGCAGTGTGTCGTTAATGTACACTTTAAACTGCCACTGAATAAATTGGGATGGCTAAAAGAAAATGCAATTTTTAAAAGGAAGAATTTATGGATCTCATTAATTGTTCTATTGCACAGGGTAATTTAAAGTTCCATTTTGTTGCAGCAAGCAATTGGAGATAATTTAAAGGTACTGCTGCAGGAATTAAAGCTAATTAACTCTCCCAGCGCAAGTTAATCTTTGCTGTTTCATTATGTGAGGGGGCCACCATGCATGCTCAACTCTGTTGTTGTGGAATTGGTTTGAGGCCGTCAAAACCAAAGTCTGTTATGGAACAGACACAATATGTAATGAAGAGTTGATGCATTCAAAGGCACCAAAATTGGTTCTATTTGTAGAGTGCACTTAGCCGAGGTCGAGGCTTCATATCGTAGTTACAATATGTGAGTGTCGTTTACCATATTGGCGTCGCTGTTCCATTGTTGGCTCATGGTGATGTTAATGTAGCTGTCTCCATGGTAGCAGGCAGCCCTGCCCTATGGGTTTCAGGTGCCTGATCTAATCAGCAGCTCTCCCATCCATGGGTGTGAGGAACGTCTATGGCCGCTATAATAACATACAGCAAGCTACAATCCACGTATCCCCTCTTTTCATTTGGAACAGCGGCTGAAAGCTGTGGATTCCCCACTGACCTCCCCACAGTCAAATGAAACAGGAAATCAATGCTTCACATTAACCCCCTGATAAATCCTCAGATCCCTGAGACCAAGCAGGTCGCGACTGCTACTACTGTACGACGTTGGATCACCGTGAGACCAACAGAATACAGCAGACTTTACTGTACCTTTTCTTTTTTTGTCCTCTCATGCTGAAGTGCAGGAACACTGATAGGTATTCCCCAGAAAATAATGTTTAGCAAAATGGATGGAGAACAATGCCCCATGCAGCAGCACTGTAAAGCTGATTGATTAAGGTTGCTGCCTCAGAAGACTGTCCTGCATAGCTACTAGACAATTTATCTTATTCACGAATGGCCATAGCGTACTTTGGAACAATGCAGGTTGTCAGTCAGTCTAAGAACAACGGTAACGTGGCCATTGTGCATTGTTACCTCTGGACGTAGGCTCAGCAGCTGTCTGGCAAGGCTATACCATCATTGTGGCTTTGCATTTCGTCGTCTGGTATTTCTATGGATGAATTAACTCACAACTAATGTAATTTCAGGTACAATAGATGATTGACAGTTTTTTTCTTTACTCAAATGTCATGAATGCAAACTCTTCCTGCAGCCGATTGGATGAAAACACTTGCTAGGATGTCATTTGTCTTTACTTCCAATCGCAATTATGGAACCTGACTATAAATGCCATACTTATTTGGCTTGCTTAGCTCAGAATGTGACCTCACCTCACCCAATTAGTTTTATGATATTTCAGTTTAACGCTGATGTAGACGTGGCCAGGGGCGTTTATGTCCACCACCTGTAAAGATTAATCGGCGTAGCTTTGCAACAGGTGAGTAATTTGTTCTCCCCTCTTTGGCTGAGAAGCTTTGGGGCTGTGCACATGTGTAGTGTTCAGTGTAATCTTAATTACTGGTTTGTGCATCAATTGCTGTAGCAGTTGAGCAGTTAATGGACTGACTGCATGTTTTCCCCCGATCTATTATAAAAATGTTTTGGCCTCACTTCACTAATTATATTAAGAGTGTGGGTGTTTTACTCCTACACAATAATTAATTAACAGAAATGATAAAAAACAATGTTGTTACCATTTTTAATATGTTTTTTTTAATCCACCATGGAACAGTAATTGTGGATAAATGCCTGGTTTTTCAAGGGTTTAACATGCCAACCAGGCTCTTATTCATGGAATACAATATCTAAAGGACTGTAAGAAACTATTTTCTCAATCACTTTCTTAGCGATAGGGTCCTGTATAAACACACACATTTATGCCAAAGTTTCTGTCTCAGCTCACTGATTTAAATGGAATCGTATCGTGATGAAATCATATATCAAGATATCGCGATGCACAATTACGTCACCTAAATCAGTGATTCTGAAAGTGGGGTCCCGGAGACCCCCAGGGGTCTGAGGCACTCTGCCAGGGTGTCCGGGACATAATTTGCTACAAATGATAAAATTGTGCTGTATCATTTATTAGTGCATCTCTACAGATGAGGACCATTTTCGCCAATAAAACAAGCATTGTGTCATTTACTCCCAACCATGTTAACTTTGGGCCAATAGAAACAAATAGTTCCAATGGCTGAGATCACAAATGGTAGTAAGCATATGCTTAATTACGATTGCTGATTACGATTAAATGTTACGATTAACAGGAGGTCCTTGGAAAATGTTCTCCACTGTAAGGGGTCCCTGGCCCCAAAAAGTTTGAGAACTCCTCGTTTAAATTGATAATAATAACCACAAACCAACTAAATTTTTTTTTTTTAAATCAGATCAAACTCAATTAAATCAAACTATTGTCTTAATCTTATTACTCTGTTTTTTTGTTTGCATGCATGTAAACATACTGAGTGTGTAGCTGGAAATATTTAATAATTTTGTTTCTCTATAGTTTCGCTTGTTCATTATGCACTAATGGTCTTAATTAAATGAGAAAAATACTCAGTACTTTTCATTTGTCAAGTATTTAAATTCACACAGTATAAAACAGGCTTTACCTTGTGGTTATTTCATATAGACTATTTATTTATTGAATTACCAGAAAACATGCTATATCGTGATATATATCGTTATCGTGATATGGGACGACCTATATCAGGATAGAAGATTTTGACCATATCGCCCAGGCCTACAGGATTTAGCAATATTTGAATATTCCACTAACAAGCAGATACTGCATGAGTAACACACACACACACACACACAGCCTCTATAGCACATAGTGCATCTATTCCCCCACTTCCACCTTACTATCATCAATCAGCAGGCTCAAGGGTGCATGACTGGGACAACAAGGGAAGAGCAACCTGGACTTTTCTTTTTTGTTAGCACGAGTTTCTTAGTGTAGTCCTAATATTAGTATTAGGCCTGACATTTGGAGGCTCCAAGAAAACAGTTTCCTCTGTCCAGAAGGGCCACTAATGAAGCATACATTGCAGTGTAATTAATCTAGACACATCGACCCACGGCTTGTTCTACTGAAAGAGCTGTTCCGGCTATAGCTTACAGGCAGACAGTGCACCTTAATCTCACACACGCACATAAACATGCACATATGCATGAGCACAAGTGCACATAACGGAACAAAAGCATTAATACTGTACGAACCCGCATGTATATGTGATATGTGCGACACAATAAACGCTGAGTGGTTGCTCAGATTTGATTGCTGGGCACCCGGGTGCATTTACAGCCCTCTTAAGGATGGATTAAGAGATGTTAAACACTGGAAATGGCCTATTTTACATCAAGAGGTGAGGATAGAGTGCCGGCCTGCTGCAGTAACCATGGCAACAGGCGCGGATGGGAAGACCAGGTACCTCGTCCGAAGCAGGGCAAATTGGACGTTCCCCGACACTTCTTCAGACTGCTCTCCAGAGACAGGGAGCAGGACAGAGGATGCTCGCACTTCCTCCCGTCCCATCCTTCCTTGCAGTCACACCTGCCGCAATTACACTGGCCATGACCTGCCGAGAGGGGAGATGAAGAGGTGAAGGAAGCAGAGAGGTGAAACAAAGTGGAGGCTTTGGACAAGGAAATTTCTAATAAGCATACTAAGGTGGGGGGGGGGAGTGAAGTGGAGAGTTGGATAGGTTATGGAGCAGAAAAGAGGGTAAAAGGGGAGCTAGTGTGTGAGGGAGAGAGAGAGAAAAGGGAGCAAGGGAGGTAGCAAAACAAACAAGGGGCAGGATATGCTAGAGGTGAGAAGATTTACTGTCCTCAGAGCATTGGCTAAACAAGCTTTGACTGTCTGGCCTCCTCTAAGCTGCTGGATGGCCAGCATTGATTATACCTGGTCTGGTCTAGGAGAGAAAGAGAGAGAGAAACTGATGGAGAAAGATGAGATTTAAGACATTAAGATGTGAATTGTGTTCGTATTCTCTGGAACAATGAAGTATGCATGAAGGCATGCACCCAAAGAACTGTTAACTGTGAATACGCTAGGAGGCTAAGATACGTTTTCTGTTACATAAATTATTAGTACGCTAGTCACAGTAGTAGCAGCCATCATATTTTGTTCATTTTGGTCATTCCCACCCATCCCTATAGTTTATTGTTAAGTTATACAGAAAGTTCACTTTCACAGCTTCGAACTTGCACCAGAGTATAAGAAGTGGAAAGCTGTTGGAACTGCAGTTATTCAAAGATGAGGATCAATATATGGTATGGACATAAACAATATTAGGCTATATAGCCTACCAGTAGTTGTGCATTGCGTAAGTCGGTTCTCTTATTAAATGGAAAAACAGTTTGCTTTCATGCAGAGAGTTAGATGAGAAGATTGATATCACTCCAATGTACATACAGCAGCCCAGCTAAATATGTAACTGGAATTCATACAAACCCCAAAGTGTGGGAATAAAAATGACAACTTGCTGTTTTATGGGGAATTATGTGCCAGAATTTTTTTGGGCTTCCAGGCAATCATCTGACACTCCATGAAGTTACTGGTCGTACTTGTACTTGTACTTAGCTCCACCCTTCGTGTCGCTTCTGGCTGCAAATAGCCTAGATGGCCACTGCGAAAAAAAACAAGATAGTGACGGCCAAAATGCCGAACTCAAGACTTCAAAAACGGCAGTCTACAAAACAATTGGTGACTTCACAGTGACTACGCTCACTTCTTATACAGTCTATGGTTCCAGCAAAGAAATTTTCCAGCACATTTACCCCTATATAATAGCAAATTGTAATTTTTACACCTTGGCTTTTGTAGGCAGATTTTGTTACCTTTTGAAAGAGCCAGTGAGAGTGGTATCAATCCTCTCATCTAACTCTCGGCATGAAATCAAATAAGCGTGTTTCCCAAAATCTTGAACCACTTCCTTTAGCTATTTTTAAAGAGGATTCAGGTTTTTTGTAAATGTATTGCATGCAGATATGTGATTCCAAAAAAACAGCAGGCTGACCTGAGCAGAAGTCATCCGTGTATCGGTCGTAGGTTGCATGGCAGTTCCTCTCATCGCACTCGCAGGTGTCTCCATGAATATCTCCCCAGTCGCCAGATGGATCTACATCATGACAGTTACACTCTCCACACACACAGGTCCCTGACACCCACAGCAAACACATACACGCATACTGTAAATTCACATTGTATTAATTCTCCATTGTAAGTTCTTTCAGTCATACAATAATAAAATCACTAATGTGAACTGAAAAAAAAAAAAAAAAAGCAACGGTAAATACAACTCATTGTCTGCGATATGATAAACGGTAGACAAGCTTCTGGCACAGATGTGGGTGAGGTTGGGAGGATTTACTTTTCTACTTTAGGCTGCAGCCACCGGGATAAATAAAAGTCCCCCTTCTGTCTCACTTTTTCTTCCTTTATCTGTCTGTCTGTCTCTTTCTCATTTGTTTTACATCTTAGCCAGGACATCAGCCGAACAGCAGCCAGTGGAAATCCCATTTTCTCTTATCAGCAGTGACAGAGCACGGGGAACCCCAGGGGAGCCAGGGCCAGCTGGCAAGCCTGTGGGCTGCGGCTGGCGCGTGTCTGGCCCTTGGCCCTGGTTCGGTCTCCCTCACCACCCTCATAACCCTGGAGCCCTGGATTTATAGAGCCATGCACTTTAATGTTTGCCACAAATGTCACAGCCTGGCTTCACCAGAGCAGATTACAGCACCTGTACTAGATCAGAAATGTTCTATAAACGCCCTATAAAATCAGGATTCATTAGAGAATGCATTTACGTTCTGTATTCAGAGACAGTTTTTGACTAAATCCCTGTTTTTTCAGCTAAAAAGCAACCTCCCCCTCCACACAAAAGGGGAATCATTCCTCCCTGCGTGCCTCATGCGACGACATTATCTCCGAGTCAAATTGTTTTGATCAAGAAATCGTATATAGATGCACGTATTTAGCCTCCAGCATTATGTGGCTGTTATCATTTTGACAGCACGCCAGTTAGTGTATTATTAGCTCGACTGAGGAGGCTAGGTGAACCCAACAGACGGAGGGGGTTGTCAGTTTGTTGGAATGAAACACCGTAATCTATTGGGGACTGTCAGTCAAATCATTCACTCATTCATTTCAGAGTGTGAGCAGAGCAGCAGATATTTCACACTCTCATACAAAACACTTCACATCTCTACATCTATACAGGGTGATGAAATCCAATCAACCCTCTTATGTAACCATCTTTCTTGATCCATCTCCTATAATCACCGGGAATTATCTTCACAATGAGGATTAATTCAGAACAAAACGGTTACATGCCATATAGAGATTGGAATTGAGAATTGTTCCCATCATAATCAGTACCAAATTGTCTGACTTCTGAGAACTGTTGCCCTCGGGGCAGAATGAAAAGATGTTGGAATATGTTGTCATATTTTACCAAACTGTTGGGGGTAAAAATACAGGATTTATGATATTTTGAGGAAAGGTCACACTGCTGACAATGTGCTTCAACATTTGTTGGCAGCGCATGTCGGAAAGTGGTGCCTTGGACAGTTAACAGTTACAGGTGTGTTGCATTTTCACAAGGGCGTCAGTTAACCCAAGTATAATTAATTATAAAGTTAACATTACAGCCACGCAGGCAGCCTTATCATAATGTTTTTTTTTTTGCCTTGAATAGGAGTAACTTCTTCTAATCTTTCCCAAACATTATACATCTTCTTTTCTTTCATCAATTTTTAATAATATGTATCATGTTAAGGCATGGTCACACATGCACAAAAATAACATTCGCCTACCATTCACTTCCGTTTTATGCGAGCAAAGGGGCTAAAATAAATTTGCTTCCGAATCAACTTAGCTTCTTCGAATCCTCAGTTCAACTTTGCTGAAGTGATTATGGTGAACTCCATGCGAATCCAAAGATGTGAATTTGCTTCCCAACCAGAAGCTGATGTTTTTTCGCCGCTTCAATCGCATAGAATGGAAGTAAACGGTAGGAGAATGTTAGTTTCTTGTATGTGTGACCGTGCCTTTATTGTCAGTCAAATCTTTGAGATTTCCTATACATGCCGTAATGTTTGTTCTTTACATCAGCCGATTAGACTCTTGTCAGGCTATCAAATAGGCGTTATCAGTCGTTATAAGCACCATAGATGTGGGTCAGTAGGGGCTTACTACACCCATTAGTAGGTTTTATCATTGATTTACATGGTAGATCGCTAAAAGAAGGTAAAAAAGAACAACAGCGACTTCTAGCTACCGTAGTATTTATGACATGAGCAGAAGTGGAAGTCAGGCGATGTAGTATAGACAGCGTAAAACTCCATAAAGGGTAGAGGACAGGGACAATGGATGGATCACAAAACACAGGGTTTTCACCCAGGAGACCTGAGTTCACGTTCTATGTAAAACAATAATGTGTAGTTGTTTTTGTGCTCTTAGTTATTTTAAACCAAAACACAATGTTTTTTTGTGTTGCCTAACCCTAAATAAGCATTTTTGATTGTGTTCAAAATATAAAGTTTCATGCAGTTTTATTACATGTTAGAACGTGTTGCTTTTAGGTTTCACTTTCACTTTTACAATATAGCAGGCATAGTAGGCCCCTATTGACCCATATCTATGGTGCTTATAGCGACTGATAATGCCTATTTAATGGCCTGATAACAGTCAAATCGGGTGCAGCTTTTATTGAAACAGAGAGAGTAAGAAAACTAAATCAAAGCTATAAAACCTCTTTTTCCACAGTCTAACGGTGTATCAAAAAGGAATCAATAAAGGAGTCAATTAATAATTTCATTGATAGCAGGTACTTGAAAGAATCGTAAAACGCTGTCAAGCTAATTGATCAAGCAGAAAAAACAGTCTTTAGGTTGATTTGAACTGAGATGGACTCTTTTTAATTGAAGTCATATTTCTTTTGCTCTTTTCTCTGGTAGCTCTTGGGATTGTCCGGCCTTTGACTGCCCTTTTCTTTACTAAAGAGGAGCACAATGGGCTACTACACCATGAACACAGTTGATGGTTGTTCATGATAAGTCAGCTGTGCACTTAACCATAAATCATGGGGCTCTGTCCATGTAGCATACCATTTAGCCCTTCCACTTAGCCAGCCCTCAGCCAGTCCACTGTAATTAATTTTAGAGAGCTTTACTGAAATCCCGCAGGATCACTTGAGCTAGGTTAGTGAAGCTCTTTCTCTGACTGCCTGTCCGCCAAGCTCTGATGACTTTGAGTGGAATTTACATGAGGATTTCTTAAATCGGTCTATTCTCTGCGTTCTCTTCTCTGTATTTCTCCTGTGGTTTCCACCCTTCATCTCCATCTCTTTCTTCATTCTCAGTTCAAAAGGTGGGTGTCAAAAATGACTCTTTTTTATCTGTCAGATAGCAGGAGACACACTGAACTGGGTTTCTCTTGTCATACATGCTGGAAACTGTGACAGATCAAAGATTTGTGTTTCACCACTGCTGGGATAGAGTCATCTCCTCCTCTTAATGACCCCTAGATAACAGACAGGAAATGAACTTGATTCCTTATTCAATGTTTGTTCCCTGTTTCCAGGCAAT